>NC_143144.1:57567500-59967500 GCF_059928025.1 Delphinapterus leucas
AATATATATATATACTCAAAACATTGTCACCCATTTCTTCTTCCTTTTCACCCTGTTTCCACCCATCCTCTATAGGTAACCAATCTTATCATTCTCTGAATTATCCTTCTTGTGTGTTTTTCCCCCAGGAATGAGGAGATACGTGTTTATTTTCTTATTTCTTAACTTTTTACACAAAATTTAGCATACTATAGATAGTCTTTTGTACTTTGCTTTTTTAATTTAACATTTCACTTAAATATATTTTGGTATCCATATCGTATCAATTTGTAGAGCTCGCCCTCCCTCCCTCCCTCCCTCCCTCCCTTTGTCTTTTCCTCCCTCTTAGGGTTGCATAGTACTCTATTGTGAGGATGTTAACCATTCTCTATGGCCATTTCCAGTATTTTGTTTTGTTTTTTGTTTGTTTGTTTGTTTTTTGCAGTACACGGGCCTCTCACTGTTGTGGCCTCTCCTGTTGCGGAGCACAGGCTCCGGACGTGCAGGCTCAGCAGCCATGGCTCACGGGCCCAGCCGCTCCGCGGCATGTGGGATCTTCCTGGACCGGGGCACGAACCCGTGTCCCCTGCATCGGCAGGCGGACTCTCAACCACTGCGCCACCAGGGAAGCCCCATTTCCAATATTTTGAATTTATAAACATTGCTGCAGTTTATAACCTTGTTTATATATATTTTTGTATGTTGGAAATGTATGTTTGGGTAAATCCCTAAAATAGGAGAGTTGGGTCAAAAGTTTAAAAGCAAATATAGTTTTCTTAAGTATTGCTAAATCCCTTTCTGTGGGGGTTGTACGAATTTGAATTCCCACCAGCAGTGCATGAGTTTTCCCACAGCCTCATCATCAGAGTATGTTGGTATGCTTTTAAATTTTTGCTAACCTGTTTATAGTTCAAAAGGTAGTATCTCGATACAGTTTTAATATTCACTTAGTAGTAGTTAATGATCTTTTCATAGACTATATAAAGGCCATTTTAATATCTTTTTGTGTGAATTGTCTTGTATTTTTAAATTCATTTTTCTATCATGTTTTTGATGTTTTCTCCCTCGATTTTTAAGTGTCTTTAAAAATATATATATATATATAAATAAATATATATATATTAGGTATATTAGCTGTTTATAGTGATATATGTTGCACATATTTTCTCCCAGTTTGTCAGTTGTCTTTTACTGTGTGTGTGTGTGTCTGTGTCTGTGCATCTGTGCATGTGTTTGAGCTTTTATGTGGTCCAATTTTTCAGTCTTTTGTTGCATCTGAATCTTGGGTTATAGTTAGAAAACCTTTCCCTTTACCCAGGGTAAAGAGGAATTCACACACGTTTTCTTCTAGTACTTGTATGGTTTTAGTTGTTACATTTGGATCCCTGATTCATTTGGAATTATTTTAATGCATAATGTATGAGTTACTAATCTTTTTCTAGATGCTAATTACTTGTTTCAACATATTTTCTTTAAAAAGTACAATCTTGCCCAATATCTTGAAATGCCACCTTTATCCTATATTAAGTTTCCATTGAGTTTATTTCTGGACTTCTGTTGTTTTATACCAGTTTGTTTATTCCTGCATCATTATCACACTTTTAATTATAGAGGCTTGATAGTATATCAAGGGCTAGCTTTAAAATTTTTTATGTTTTATTGGCTATTCTTACAAGTTTATTTTTCTGTTGAATTTTAGTATCAGCTGTCTGTCTCTAAAAAAGCTTGCTCATATTGAGATTTTTATTGGGATTACATTAAATTTATAAATTAATTTAGGAAGAACTGACATCTTTATGATGTTGAGTTTTCCATCCAAGAATGAGGAATATCTTTCCATTTGTTCAAATCTACTTTTTGTCTTTCAGGAATGTTTTAAAGTTTTCTTTATATTGTTTTTGAACACTTCTTGTTAAATTCTCCATTTCTTAAAAACTTATTAATATGGTTTGTAGATTTTTATGCCAATATTTGTAGAGCTACATTATTGTTTTTTTAAAAATAAATTTATTTTACTTATTTTATTTTTGGCTGTGTTGGGTCTTTGTTGCTGCACGCGGGCTTTTCTCTGGTTGCGGCGAGTGGGGGCTACTCTTCGTTGTGGTGTGCAGGCTTCTCATTGTGGTGGCTTCTCTTGTTGGGAGCACAGGCTCTAGGCACGCGGGTTTCAATAGTTGTGGCACACGGGCTTAGTTGTTCAGCGGCATGTGAGATCTTCCCGGACCAGGGCTTGAACCCGTGTCTCCTGCATTGGCAGGCGGATTCTTAACCACTGTGCCACCAGGGAATCCCCACATTATTCTTTTTAATGTCTGTATTGTTTTCCATAGTATAAATGTACCATAATTTAACCTGGCCCATAGAGATGGACATTAAAGTTATTTATAATTTTTCACTATTATAAACAGTGGTGGAATAAGTATCCTGTAGAAATCCAGTTATTTCCTTATGACACATTCTTTGAAGGAGAATTGCCTGGTCCAAAGGTCCTTTGATATATAAAAGATTTTGAAATATTGTTAAAATGCTTTCTACATTAATAAAATGTGTACCTCCATGAACAGTGTGGAGTCCTGTTTAGTCTGTACTTACCAAAACAGGACCTTATTGCTCTTTTTTTCATCTTTAGCAGTTTGATGGGTAAAAAAATATATTTATTTTGGATTTCTTTGCTAACTGATGTGATTTATTTTTTCTTTGCTAACTGATAAGGTTTATTTTTTATTCATCCATCCAGCCATCCACTCAAAATATTCTTTTTTTTTTTTTTTTTGTGGCATGCGGGCCTCTCACTGTTGTGGCCTCTCCTGTTGCGGAGCACAGGCTCCGGACGCGCAGGCTCAGCGGCCATGGCTCACGGGCCCAGCCGCTCTGCGGCATGTGGGATCTTCCCGGACCGGGGCACGAACCCGTGTCCCCTGCATCGGCAGGCGGACTCTCAACCACTGCGCCACCAGGGAAGCCCCACTCAGCATATTCTTACTGAACATCCACCATGTGCCATCCTAAAAGTTAGAACTATAGTAATGACTAGAAGTTGAACATCTTTTTGTGTTTTGATCATTTGTATTATTTTCTTATCTCTCTGTCTCTCTTTTTTTGATGGCAGTTAGTAGATGTTTTGTCCCCCTCAGACTAGTTCTCAGAGGACTGAGAATGAGAGAAGATGACATTTCCTTATTCTGTTTTGTTGTTGAGCTTCTAAAAAGTGTGTGTTTATTTTCAATGCACTTTCTATGGTAAATCATTGTGTTAAACTGTTAGTATTCATGAAATGAGATCATGAAAGTTAAATGCACAGACAGGTGTCAAAGAAGTGATAACTACATATTTTTATAAAAGTAACTTTTATTACTGTTATTTTCCAGGTGAGGCTGCTATCTGTCAGAAGGGAACTTTTTGTACCATTTGCCTCAGACACGGTCTATCTGCACGTTCTAGAGTTTTATTATTCAAAAAATAAATGTCACTTATTTGGTAAGTCAGTTAACTATACTTATGTATATTTTAGAAATATTGTTTATTTACTCTGTTTGCTTATATTTTGTTTTTTAAGTGTCATTTTATTTTGTAACTCTCGTGTAAAACTAGTTTGAAAGTGGCAATATCCTGAAAAGCATTCAAGGTCTTTTGAAGATTTTCTTGCTTCTATTTACTGTCTTTCTTAAATTTTGGTTTTGTTGTAGAGAGAACAGGGGCTGGTTAAATACTGGAATTAGTTCTCAAAGTTGAATTACTATCTTTGCTCTTTTCAGTCTCTTTCTACTGTAAGAACTGAGAATTAACATCCTTCCTGTCCAGCTCTAGCTTCCCTGTAGTTCAGTTAGGGAGCAGCAAAGATGCAGTTTTATTGTAGAGGTTTGATGAACTGATTCGGGAAGACTAGATGGGCAATTAAATCCTCAGTAAAGCATAATAAAGCAGAATGAGTAATGCTATCAAAGAACTTAGAAATGAAAACTAATTAGATAACTAGTAAAACTGATTTTAATTTCTAAAATATTACTCTATAGGTGTTTATTTTTAATTAATTCTTTTTTTCTAAGAAGACTTAAGTTGATATGACCTGCTGTTCTGTGAGAGGTTTTTCACATCCTCTGATGATCTTTTCAGTCTGTTCCAGCTTCTGACTCTCATGTGTAGCCAGTGGCAACTGGGAAGCTGATATATAGGATGAAGGATTTTTCAGAGGGTCAGGCACAGCAACTGTCAGAAGATGACTGTACTTGTGTGCTGCTGAAGCACATGGCAAAGAATTGGATGGATAATGAAACGAGACTGGTGATTTCCAGAATTTCCTTTTAATGTTGATATTGAGAGCTGAGCTTAAAACAAAGTACTGTCAAATAAAATTTAAGGATGAGGAGCCATAGGCACAGAAAAAAGGGGAAGGAAGATTCTCCTTTGATATGTTTTTTGGTAGCCTCTTTGCTTCTGTTAGCATTGGAAAGCTGACTTCAGATGTTCCTAGTTGATGTGCATGGCTCGTGTGAGTAGAGGCATGGGATTTTATTGTACCTGACTCTGAAACGGCCCAGATCTCAGAGCAAACCAAGTGAGTTTTAATCTTGGTTATTTAAAATCTCCTTGTACCTGTCTTATTGAGAGTATTTTTTTTTTTAAGAAGAAACTAATTTGCAACTGGCTATAAAGAGCGACATTGTGTCCGGGCAAATGCTGTCCTAACACACTGAGCTGTCCCACAGGGGTAATTCTCAAGTCCCCAAACACAGTGCTGACAATCTGTGGCAGCCTGTGAATTGTTGGGCAGCAGTTGGGGAGGATGGACAGCAGAGTGAGGTGGTCGTGTGCAAGTTACAGAGGAGATGGGAAGGGGGAGAAATGAGAGAAGAGCAGAGCATCTCAGGTTCTGTGGGCAATTAGAATGGTAGCTATTCTCCTTGTTAGCTCTGCTGATACAATTGTGAAACGAACAGCTGGAGTTGGTTTTGGTGGGGTAGAAGTAGTGTGTGTTACTTTTCCTTTCAAGCTGTTATTGTTTCATTCTGTCTTCAAAACTGTAAGGTTAGATGTTCTATTGATGAGAGTAGGGATTGGATGGATTGAAAAGTTTTGAAGAGACTAGAAATATCACTTCATGCTGGAAAATGAAACTATAAAAATCAGTGTAATGGGGATGGGTCTTATCTTTTCTAGGAACTGTTGCAATGGTAGTAAGGCCAGTTACCATATCTAGATCCAAAATGACTGGGCTTTTATCTCAGACAAATGTATATCCTGTTACTTATTTGTTTATTAGATTTTATACACATATCCATATATCACCAGCTATTTGTTTCAGAAACACTTGGCCAACTATAGGAGTCCTCATCAGGTATCAAGGCATGAGTTTCTGGGTATTATTTGGATTGTGGAGTAGAATATAATGTGGGGCAGGCTTTGGTTCAGTTCTTTCTCTGGTTCTGAGAATGGTTATACAAAATAAGTGTATTTGATTGCTCCCCTAGATGTAATGTTTGTTACTGAGTATGGGATTAGACTTGGGGCACAGTGTTTTGGAGCCCATCCCTCCTGTTGATCCTGTTTCTGGGTTTTGGTTAAATGTTACACTTGCTCATTGATACCATCGGGTTAAGCAAGCATAAGAGAGATGTCAGTGTTAACATTGTGTGCTGTCTCATCACCTTTACCTGATGGTACCTATTAAAAAAGATGACAGGGTAAATGAATGGGCAGATGGTGTAAGGGAAGGTATGGAGAACTAGAGACACAGTAATAGTATCACTTCTCAGGAATTGTCTGTATGGTCTAGACTTGACTCTCCATTGCTTGGGGTACTGAATGTCTAAACCTAGTGTTGAAGGCCCTCCAGGCTGAAAACAATCTTTCTGGCAGAATGTTCCACACTTTCCTATATTGAACCTTTGGCTCTAGTAGTTTCTATAGCTGTCTCCAAAATAATGCTTTTTTAAAAAAGATTTATTTATTTAATTTATTTATGTTTGGCTGCATTGGGTCTTCGTTGCTGCACGTAGGCTTTCTCTAGTTGCCGCGAGCGGGGGCCACTCTTTGTTGCGGTGTGCGGGCTTCTCATTGCAGTGGCTTCTCTTGTTGTGGAGCACGGGCTCTAGGCGCGTGGGCCTCAGTAGTTGTGGCACACAGGCTCAATAGTTGTGGCACACGGGCTTAGTTGCTTGGCAGCATGTGGGATCTTCCCAGATCAGGGCTCGAACCCGTGTGCCCTGCATTGGCAGGTGGATTCTTAACCATTGTGTTACCAGGGAAGTCCCAAAATAATGCTTTTTGCTTACTGCCTCTTCAAATTGTTCAGGCTATTTCTTTTACTTGGAATATCTCCCTTCAATTCTCAGTCTACAAACCAGCTTCCAGTTCCTCCTACCTTATGACATCTTCTTCAGCTATTCCAGGCCCTAAGTGATAGCTCTCTTTCTATCATTTACAACTTTTCTCTTTGTTTGGCAATTATATACTACCTTAAAACAACTTTTTTTGTTTTTCTAAAATTTCTTATCTTCCCAGTTGAGTAGAGATAACTTAAAGAGGAGGCTACATTATTCATGTGGTTCAAACCATGTTCTTACCTGTGGTCCAACTTTACAGTTTCCACTGTCCCAGCATAGGTCTCAGTACAATATGTGCACTTAATAAATATTTGTTTGCTGCAAGAAAATACCATCGCCTATTGTTAGCTTTTACCAACCTTTAACATTTATCTTGCTTTTTGTATCATAAAAATAATAGATTAGAATAGGATTTAGTACCTGAGCCATGTTTGTTCAGTAGATTATTCTACTTTGAAAACCTTTTGTAGCACTCTGTACAGTCTTCCTGATCCTTAAAGGGGCAGTTCTCTGAAGATAACACTGTATTCTAAGATAATTGTTTGTTATTCTTGAAACTCTAATTAGTAAACTTTCAATCTGCGTATAAGAGAAGCTTTTATTAATTATCTGATGTTTTCTTTGCCTGCTTTAAAATGAAGCTTGCTTCTTTTGGTGTCTCAGTTTCTTAGCCACATTTGGCTTTCACACTTGGTACTGTAGCTACAAAGAGGAAGGAGACATAGAGTTGTTGTAACTATATCTCTAACATAAGTACTCCATCTCCTTTACAATTATTCTCTTTTGTTATTATTGCACTTTGGTATTTCTGTTTTTTAAAACTATGCTATGCTTTATTTTACCCCATTTTTTAGAATGCATGTATTCTAGTCTACTGTAGTAGTTAAGTGCAGGGACTTCGAAATCCTAACCAACACTTGGAAGCTGTGTGATCTTAAGTAAGTTTCAGATTTCTCATCTGTAAAATTGAGAAAATAATAGCTACCTCTTAGTATGTACTTGGGGTCAAATGAGATAACATATATAAGACACTTAGCACAGATTAAGCCTAGTAGTCTCTACTTTCAAAATTTACTTAATGGTTTATTAGCTTTAGTTTGTGAATCCTAAAGGGGAAAAAAAATCAAGCTTAATGTATGTCAGGTTTGAGGCACAGCCCTGAAAGCCTTATTCATTTCAACTCTTTTATTGTCAAGTACAGGATATCAATGCAACCCAGGATAGACCCGGGAGAGGAACTAATTTCAAATAAGTCTAGAAGGACAGACCAACCTCCAGATGTATAGTGAGGGAAAGAAATTTTAGGAGGGAGTTTTCCTCTCTCCTCCCTACCACCAGGTATATATACAGAGCTGGTAGCAGACTTTTCTCTCTACATTTCTGTTACACATTATATTGCTGTTGTTCAGTTATATTAAAGCTTTGATCTGACTACCTTTTGAGGTGGTCAACAGTAGGTGCAAACATTAAATTTGGAACAGTTAAGTTGGTGAACCATGGGGTTACCACATCAGTGGAGTGTGAAAGAGACTAAGCTGCGGACTGTTTCCCAGCCTGTAAAGCATGAAATCAGTTGGTGCCAATGCATGGCGACTGTGGCCAGTGGAGTGTAAAATAAGTTGGGAGTGTGAATTGTGTTATGTTGTAAGAAAAACCTTTTCATGCCATAGTTTGTTTACATATTTTGGGGCCCTCAAGATCCCGTTGGAATCATCTATCCAGACAATCATCTTTCATTGTCTTGATACTCACATTTTTTGTGAAATGTTTCTTCCAGTTATGCAAGCTATATTCTTTGTTCAACTGCATGCACAGAGGCGAAGGCTGTAAATGTCTGAAGCAGACTAATATTAAAATACTGTAACTGTTATATTCTGTTTAAGATGACATCTGAAAATACCTTGTGCAGCAGGTATTTTATGTACAAGTTTCTTTTCTTTTTAGATTCAGATTTGAAAGTGCACTCTATATTCTGCTTTGAAGGCTCCTGCAGTCTAGGAACTGTGTCATCAGTTTCACTGGTCATTGTTCCCATGTTCCCATGTGCCTCTGGAGAAAGGGAAGTATGTAGAGAAGGGTAACGTTTTCAAATGGTCAGGGCAGTTGGCAGGAAGAAGTATAGAGATTATTCTTACGGGGAATAGAAGAGAGGGAGTTCCTCTCCTGACACCTGGTGAGGTTCTTCACCATATGGCTTTGAGGATGAGGCAAGGTGAATGAGGAAGTTTCAGAGATAGTAGTAGATTATTATTGTCAGCACTTTTAAGTCTGGAAGGTTATTGGGAGTAGTCATGCCATGAACGCATTAATCTTTCATTCTTATCCTAGTTGATTTTCCTGTTTTACTGCAGCAGTCTTTGAGCTCTCTTTGGTTGCTATGCATTTATACAGATTCTAAGCAAATTGTTGATACTTATGAAATTAATAGATGATTGTAAGAGATCATCTTGCTGAATATCAGGCAGTCTAGTGTAGTAGTTATAAGCAGGGGCTTTGAAATCCTAACCAACACTTAGAAGCTGTGTGATCTTGAGTTATTTAAGCTTCAGATTTCTCATTTGTAAAATTGAGGTAATAGTATTTACCTCATAGTGTTATAGTTGGAATCAAATGAGAAATTAGATATATGAAATATGTAGCATGGTCCCTGTCATATCTAAGTCCTCATTGAATGGTAGGTAGCTGTTTAATTTTTCTTTCTCTTCCTCTGCTACTACTGTTGGTACTACTTTGCCACTACTTCACTTTCGCTTGTAGAGCCTACACCTTAATGGAACAGAAAACGTAATTAGATGTGATTCACAGCAGCAGATTTTGAAAAATATGTCACTGTTCTCTTGCTTAATCTATTGCTTAATAGATCTTTCTTAACCAAATAGAAACTCTATAAAAAGACTTTTTAGTGAAAGGAAAGGATCTTTGTGTTGGCTTGAGATAGCCTTGTAAAAAAATTGATTATTCTAAAGTGTATTTGGTTAATGCAAATAAAACAGCTTTTCTATGAACTTAGGGAGTATATAGAAATAAAATAAGAGTTTAAAGAATTGTCATTCCTTATTATTCACCTAGCACCAGTTATTTTTTCTGAGGAGTTGCCTTTTTTTGAATTCCTAGGAGAAATGTTTTGTCTGGTCCTAAGAATAGTTGTAGTAGAGTTCTTGTCCAATGTTCGAGGACATTTTTGTGGGAATGGGAGGGAAAAGTCATCCTGATCATTTACTAATGAAGATGTGCATTAGTGTGAATAATATATTTGGTTTTGATGTGTATTATGTGATTTTTTTTGTATTTTGATGTGTATTATGTGATTATTTTTGCAGCACAATTGACTTCCTGATTAAACTTTGCTCAGCTAGTATATCCTGAGTATATATACTAGGTGAAAAACCGGTTAAGGCAGCTATGATGGTGATAAAACTACTTAGTTTAGTTGATGGGAGATCTGGGCTCTGGTCTCACTTACCACTCAAACAGCTACAAGTCTTAAGTAAATTCCTCAAACAGTTTCCTCATCTTTAAAATGAGGAGGTTATAGGACATGATTTTCCAAGGTCTTTTTCAGCTAGCTGTAAGGTATAAAGATCTGTATGGAGTAGCTTGACAATCAGGAAATGCAGCAGTGACACATTTTCACCAACAGAGGGTGAAGTCCAATCAGTCAGCTTGTGCTCTGTATTTGACCAGGATGTGACAACCTTGGAAATTAAGAGGACACATTGCTCCTCTATTCATTTAATTTAAGTTGTGGAGCTTCTTGCTGTTACGATTCTACTTGAATTAGACATCTTTCTGCTTTTTTTCTTTTCAACCTTCTAGGTAAAGAAGGGAGAAGAGAAAGGTAGCGGTTTCTAGTTGTCAGGGATTCATCTAATTTTGTTCTCTAAGGTAGAGAGTGACTCTCAGATGACCCATCGGCAACTTTGATGGGAAGCACAATAGTATGAGTGGCTAAATTTAAATTACTTGTGGACACCTTCCTCCCCACAAACACACAGGCACACATACAAATGACATTCAGTCCTTATTACCCTCGCTCCCTCTGAAATCCCAAGGATGAAAGTGGGATGTCTGAGAAATATAATAAAATAAGCACAATACTTTTAATTGAAATCTGGGTTCCAGTTTTGCTTTGCTACTTAGTATCTATCTAACCATGCACATTACAAGCTCGGATCCTCAATTTCTTTATTTGAATTCTGACCTATACAGTCTTTTTCAATAATGTAATTTAAGATTCTGTAAAAATTCTTTAATGTTTATGTGAAGGACACTGCTATTCTTTTTTTTTTTTAACATCTTTATTGGGGTATAATTGCTTTACAATGGTGTGTTAGTTTCTGCTTTATAACAAAGTGAATCAGTTATACATATACATATGTTCCCATATCTCTTCCCTCTTGTGTCTCCCTCCCTCCCACCCAACACTGCTATTCTTGATAAGACATTATAATTAAGCAATATCTTATAAAAATAGCACATGATTTTTTTTCTTTTTTTTTTTGCTAGGAATAGAACTATAGGTGTTGTTAAGGCACAAATATTAAAGTATTAAAGTAAACTACCATTATGGCAAGAAGAACGATAATTGCCACTCCACTGAGACATTTTTCTAACCCCCAAAACAAATACAAACAAATTCTCTGAACATTGGCTCAGAGTGGCAGCGAGTCAGTCAAGAAGGGCAGGACCACGAGCCAAGCCAAGCTGATTTGGGGTATAGTTGATAGTGAAGCATTTAGAGAAGTCATCTGGGGATGAGTGAGCTTAGAAAGAGAGGGCATGGGGGGCCTAGGAATCTATATCACAAAGCTGGATTCAGAGTCCATTTCTTTAACCACATGAATGGAAGTAACTTTGATATAGAGTCCAGTTGTATGAGTCTGAGGGCACAGGATAACATGGAAGGAACAAAGAGGGCATGTAGTCCAAATAAACAAGCTGAGATAAGTGTCTAGAAGGTGACAGACAGTGGATGTAAAAGTGTGCTTGTGAAAACAGGCAAGGATTAGTACTTATGATTTGATATGTACACAAGAGAGTAGAAGCCAGCCAGGCGAGCTAGATAGAAACAGCATTTTAGGATTATGTGCAAAAGACAAAATTTTAATCTATCCTGGTTTTAATCACCCTCCTTGATGTTGGTAGTCATGCCAACTTGGTATATCCAGGGCACCACACGTTTGAAGCTAGTGATTATATATCACTGACAAACTCTGCATGGTTTGTATGCTTCTAATAGCTTCACACTCCACTGGATATGCATAGTCACAGATCTGTTCACTACAACTGCAGAATTCATTTCACAGAACTGGCTAGTAAAAAATTTGGCAGGCAAGTTAGCTTTTCAAGTGCTCCTAGGAATGGAGCCCAGCTGTTGGGCTTTGAGCTGTTGGAATTCATTGGGTTAGCAGCTAGAAAGAATGGACTGTAACATTTTCAGCCTAGTTCCTGACAGCAAAGCAGAGGTGTTAGAATTTCTGTTCTAAAGGTTTACACTGCAAGTAACTTAACCTGATTGCGTGTCTTAATATTACTGGGCTTCTGACCGTTGAAATATGGCTTGGATCGATGGTGGTTTGGAGAAAGTAGAAAGAGGGCTATCCATCATTCAGAGGCTTCATAGAAGCTGCCTGATAATGCTGCTTTCACCAAGCAGCCATCTGTCCATCCATCCATCAGTAGGATGAAATGAGATTTAGCGGAACAGGCAGCCGTAACTCTGAGACACTTTCTAACCAACGCTTGCAGCCTTGGCCTTAGTCTGACCACAGAGCACCGCGCTGGGGTCTGGCGGGATGTGACAGCAAGTGCAGTCACATTCCCGCCACTGCCAGCCTAGAGTGTGTGCAGTGCGAGGCTGAAGGACAGCCGAATCTCCCATACAAATTTGACTAAACTTTGGGTGACGAGCAAACAGTAATTCTCTTTCAGGTCCATTCTGTTTTACAAGTTGAGCAGACTCTTTTGATGGAGAATGTTTTGTTTGACTTGGAGAAGAAATAGAATTAAGAGCTGATTTAATTTCTCTGGAATCCTACCACACAGTTTAGCCTTTAACCCATGTCGTATATTGGCAGCCGGCTTTGTAAACGCTAATGAATCAGGAAGATCACCTTTTTCTCAATTGTAAACACTGTGGGTACTTCTGCTGGCAATTCTCAGTTCGTCATGGTAATGAGGGATGAGGCTAAATTAAATTCAGGGATAATTCAATGATTTTATTTTATACAGATTCTTTTTCCTCTAAAATTGAAATTTTTACCTAGGTTGTTAGATAGCAGAAATTGCTTATTTCTCTCTACTCTGTATTAGTGGTGCCAATATGAAAGAAAGGAAAATGTGGACAGGAAAAAGGGTAAAAGATTAGAAGCAAGAAGCTGGATTACCCCTAAAATAGATAATCAGACTCTGAGTATTGAATGTTAACTGTTATCTTCCTGCTTTTCCAGTGCACTGAGACTTCTGAGAGCCTCTTGGTCAGTATCTGTGCTCATGTTACCTATCCTGGTGACTTCCCTAGCCATGGCCACGTTCCTTGACTGTTTTCTTTCAGTGGTCACTTTAGACCTCAGCTCTTGCCCTTTGTTCTGAAGCCTTGCTTTTCATTTTAGATTGGGGGAGGGGTCGAGGGAGCCTAATGTACCGGAGATGCCTCGGAAATGAGAGCCTTGGATGACTTCCTGGGCCTATTGATCCACCGGCAGTTTATGCATCCTGACATTCATAATCTCAGTAGGCTGCTGATGTTCCTGATTAATGGGCCCAGGGGCTGTCCATCCGTCACTTCACATTAATTACCGAAGAGGTGTTTTTCCAGTGATTTACCTGACAGCGGGCTGTGATAAATACCCCTAAGCAGAGTGGGCAGTAATTTATCACAGGGCCGCCCCCCACCCCCACTTACCCTTCCACCTAACCACGGGCCAGCATTGGGACCTGACCAAAGAGTAGCCCCTCCCCATAAGCTATCTATCTCCATAATTGCTTGTGGATGCATATTTATTGGGGCATGGGAGCTGGCAGATAGCATTCTAGAATTTGTGCTAAAGATGATGAAAAATAAATCTTCCTAGTAGGAAGAGTAGTAACTGGTATGTTTTTTCATGGGGCAGAGAAGTATATATAAGCTGCCTTTCTGTTACTTTTAAGAAATCTGATAGAAATATTGCCTGCCCTACTGTGCATGTCCTGTAATAATTGCTCTGTGAGCTTTAAAGAGGGGAGAAAGCACAGTTTTGTCTTTTTGGTGTTTGTAGTCTGTTCAGGGAGAATCTGAAGAAATATGAGAAATAGAGAACATTTCAAGGCACTAATATAATCTTGGGGGGATTGGGATAGAACTCCAGGGTTCCATTTCCTACTTTGTGGCCTTAGAAAGTGAAATTTAGTTAAATATTTAAATATTTGAGCGTTTTCCATGTGTCAGACATTGTATTCAACTCTGGAAATATGAAGATGAATGTGATATAGCAGCAGACCTCAGGGAGCAAAGTCTAGTGCCCCTAGCTTTAGTCTCTCAAGCTATAAAGTAAGCTTTTCCAGAACGTTGTGTAAGTATTTTAAATTAATTTAAAATTAATCTGAAATTAAAGGGATTTAAAATTAATTTAAAATTAACTTCCACATTGATTTTTTTCTCTAAATATTTGTTGGGTACCTTTTGTGTTCCTGAGGATACAAGAAGCATTTGAGAAACAGTATCTGCCTTCAAGAAACTATTATAGAGTATGAGAATGACATTCATAAGTAAAACAGGAATATAAGGTTGTTTATAATGACAAATGAATACCATAGGTAATGAATGTACGTGAATTCACAGAAGGGTGAAATCAGCGTGTCTTCAAATAAAGATGTAAGTCTTTTGAATGACTAGTAACTAGGAGTGTTTAAGCTGAGATAATTCATGGAGGATATTTCAGAATTTGGAATGAACAGATCATGAGGCCATTTGGGACAGAATGGAGGATTTGTGTCTGAGAGTGGTAGAAATATGATTGGAACAGCAGATTGACACCAAATCGTGGAGAACCTTGAATGCCGGCTAAGTTTAGTGACTCTAGTGAATCACTAAGGTTTTTGAGCAAGGAATTATGAAAAAAGGTGTTTTAGAAAAAATTATTATATATTCATGTGCCAATGTCATTTGGAATTGCCAGAGTATCTTAGAATACACCCTTCTTTTCTAAGGTTGTTCAGAATCAGAATATCCAGATTTATATAGCTCCCTGAATGCAATGCAAAGAATTGTGTTTTGGTTATATATGGAGTAAATAATAGAGTTGACAGTCAAAGGAGACCAAGTTTTACAGTTTTTACTCATGCAAAGTTGAGAAGACAATGGAAGTTTTAAGTAATGACTGCACAATTAAATTAGGAAAGACTGTAGCCTGAAATCCTGAGCGAAATTGATCTTTAGTCATGCTAATATAACATCATTGAGGCTGCACTGCTTACTCACTGTATAAAATAGGTATATTTTAAAGGCAAGAATCAAAAATTAAAGAGTCAGGGGGGTCAGCTATGTTTTGGTAGGAATTTCTAGAGAATGTGATTAGTTTTCATTTAAAAAATTAAGATATAATTTATATGAAGTTCCCTTTTCTTAGAGTACATTCTGTGAATTTTGACAAAAGCATAGTCATATAACTCCCATACAGTTAATATACAGAACAGTTCATCGATCCAGAAAATTCCCTTGTGCCCCTTTGTAGTCAACCCCTTACTTGAACCTGAGCTTCTGGCAACTGCAGATACATTTTCTGTCCTTAAAGTTTTGCCTTTTCCAGAAGCCATATAAATGGAATTGTATTTCCCTACTGATATATGATGTTGAGCATTTTTTGGTCTTTATATCTTCTTTGGTGAAGTGTTGTTCAAATTGTTGTTTGTGGGCTTCCCTGGTGGCGCAGTGGTTGGGAGTCCACCTGCCAATGCCGGGGACACGGGTTCGTGCCCCGGTCCGGGAAGATCCCACATGCCGTGGAGCGGCTGGGCCCGTGGGCCATGGCCGCTGAGCCTGCGCGCTCTGCAACGGGAGAGGCCACAACAGTGACAGGCCTGTGTACCACAAAAAAAAAAAAAACAAAAAACTTTAAAGAAAGATGTTGAGTATGTAAGCTTAATTTATATATGAAATACTGAGGCTCAAGGTACCTTAACTGTCCTGAGGTGAATATTTGAGCAATTCAGAGTATCATATTCTATTTAATACTCCCCTTGTGTTTCTAATAATATGACAAAGCTGGTATTGATAGAATTTCTAATCTTATAATTGCTAACTTTTTGTTACAGGATTTAAAAACTATTGTAAATATGCCTTTATTACAGTTAAACTCCGCATCTCTTATTTTCATCATCAGTTTCTCCCTTCCTATTGGGTCATTCTTCCTCACCTCATTCCAGTGAGGTGTTTATCTCCCCAACTCCACTGAAACTATTCCGATGTCACCAGCAACCTCTATCCTGTCAAATCCAGTAGAAGATTCTCAGTTCTTACTACTTGACTTTTCAACATTTAATGCAAATGATTACTCTTGCCTTTTAAAGAAATTTCCTTCATTTGGTTTCTAGGATACTACATGCTTCTGTTTTCTTCATATTTTTTTCCTCCATCTCCTGTGCTTGGCTGCATCTCCCGTTCCTGACCTCTAGAGTTGTAGTTCCCCCATGACTCAATTCCCCCAGCCTTTTCTCTCTCTGTCACTCCCTGGGTAGTTTTATTTCTGTTCTTGGCTTGAATCTTTATGGTGATGACTTCCAAATTTTTATCTCCAATTCTTACACCTCCCCTGAGCTTCAGACTTATATTTCCAGTTGCTTCCTTAACAACTGTACAATGTCCAACAGGCATTCAAATTTAAAGTGTCCATGTCACAACTCTTGATTCCTCTTTTCTTATTTCCTTCCCCAGTCTTCCCTATCTTAGTAAATTTAACCGTCATCACCCAGGTTGATCAGACCGAAACTCTCAAAGTGACTCCTCTCTTCCCGTTACATCCCATAGAACCATACCACCAAGTTTTTGTTAGCTTTGCCTTCAGAATATATGATTAATCCAACCTTTTCTTGTGACCTCCTTTGTTACTACTCTAGACTTGCTGCATGTCTATTGTTAGACTTCCAGATTTTCCTCCTCATTTCTTATCCGTTATTGTCAATTCCTCACATTTTTGCTAGAATGATCTTTAGCAAAGGTTAAGTGAGATCTTGTCATTCTCTTGCTGAAACCTTCCAGTGACTTCCCCACACATTCAAAATAAAATCCAAAGACCTTGTCTTGGCCTGCAGGTCCCTGTTTGTTCTGGCCCTTAGCTGTCTTACCAACTTCGGTGCCCCTTTTTACTCTGTTACCGCACTTGTTTCCTGTTATTCCCGGAACATTTCAAGCTTGGCATGCCTCATAGCTTTTGTACTTGCTCTTCTTTTTTTCCTGGAATTCTCTTTTCCAGATAATTTCTGTGACTCACTGATTCAACTCAAGTATAAACTCAGGTATTAAATCCTCAGAGTGGTCTTCCCCACTTTTCCATATGGTCTTCCCTTCTAAAATAGCCACACACCCATCACTCTGTATTCCTGTCCCTCCTTCATTTTACTCCATCACATTTACCACTGTCAAACATTATAATATATATTTAAATGTTTATTTTTTATCTCCACCATTACAGTGTAAGCTCCATGAGGCCAGACTTTGTTTTGTTCATTGCTGTGTTCCCAGTGTCTAAGAGGGGACTTAGCACATACTAGGTATTCAATAAATGTTTGTGGAGTGAATGGGACCCCAAATCTCAACTGGGGGTTGGGAGAGCATCACCTATTGAGAAGTCTTACTTGCCATGTTTTAACAGATAATATTTATTTAGTGCCAAATGCAATGCTATGAGACAAAAAGACACTAACCCTACACTGAAGGAACTTACTGTTTAGAAGAGAGCCAGACATGCAAACACATACCTGTAAAGCAATATGATAATTGTTTTAATGAATGTATTTATAACGATATGTAGTGGGAACTTATGGGCAGGACCGTAGTATATCAGGGAGTCAGTGATGAAATTATAGAGGAGGTAACCTTTAAGGTGAGATTTGAAGGGCAGGTATGAGAGTATCAGGCAGACATCAGACTGAGAAAATAATGTGTCTTAAATCACAGAGATGTGAGAAGGCAGCTGGGCATGTTTCTAGTACTATCAGGAGTTGGAATCAATGGACTCTAAAGTCTGATATTAGGAGCGGCTGGAGTTGAGACAGCCCGCTGAGGCAGCTAGGCAGTTTTAGTGTGGCAATGGAGCTAGATCATGTAGGGCCAAATCTGCTATGCAAGATACTTTATGTACGTGATAAAGAGCCACTGAAGAGTTTTGAACAAGGAAATGACCAAATCTGACTTGTATTTTAGAAAATCACGGGAAGCAGTATAGAAGTAGAATGAACAGGGCTTGTTAATTGATTGAAATGTCATAGATAATGACTTCCAGGTTTCTGGCTTGAACTGCTGGGTTGATAGTGATACCATTCACCAGACTATGAAATTAGGGAGGGAAGGACAGTGAATCTTCTGAGGGGATGCCTAGAAGTTAAAAGTGTATAATTATATTTTAGTGCTCAGAAATCTATTGGTTTACATGTGTCACTTAATATATTTTGTATATTACATTTAATTATAAACGTACTAAATCTGCTTTTAGGGTACTTTTATTCCTTTACAGATGCACATATATGCTACCGAACTGAAGGATGTTGGCGTTTCTTAGTTTTGCCCACTTCTAAGTAGACCAGTGAGAATGTGAATGCTCTTGATAGTCCAGTAAAACAAAGGCAGTTGTTAAATGATTCTAAATCTAAGGCCCTGCACAGTTTTAAACATATATGAAAAAATGCTCCTAAATTTGTTGAGGGTAGATTTCACCACATGGGAATGTCCAGTCAGTCTTATTTTCTGATTTATGAAATATAAGTAGACTTTACTTCTTTTGATGCTTTATTTTTTTTATCATTATGAAATTTGGGAAAATTAAATTGTTTGTGCAGAGATAAGCTTATCTATACATTCATGTTTTAGTTGATTCCTTGGTTTGGTACATTCCCTTTTTGCTGAAAGTGAAAAAAATCTGAAACAGGCAAGACACAAGAGGAAAAGCCAGACTGTGTTCTTGTGGCATTAAGGACATGGCAAGATCTTAGACTAGTGCAACGGTTCCATTAGAAATATAACACAGACCAAAAATATGAGCCACGTATGTAATTTTAAATTCCCTAGTAGCCGTATTAAAAAATATAAAAATAAACAGATGGAATTACTTTCAATGTGTTTTATTTAATCCATTGTATACAAAATAGTATTATTAAACATATAATCAATTTAAGAATATTAATGAGGCATTTTACTTTTTATTTGCTATACCAAATCGTTGAAATCCAGAGATATTTTACAAACACAGCACATCTTAATTTAGACTGGCCACTTTTCAAGTGCTCAGTAACTGCATGTGGATAG
Organism: Delphinapterus leucas; assembly: GCF_059928025.1. NCBI lineage: Eukaryota > Metazoa > Chordata > Mammalia > Artiodactyla > Monodontidae > Delphinapterus > Delphinapterus leucas. Next base: position 57,586,299 of record NC_143144.1, read on the forward strand.
TGGCTAGTGTATTGGACAATGTAGTTCTAGATTATTCTTAGACCAAAAAGTAGAGGTTGCTCAGCGTTCTGCAACATTTGTGAGATTATCTTTCCAATGTCAAGTAATTTCTGTTCTGTTCGTTTTATTATCCTATGAAGTATATTAAAGAGTTGCCCTTTTCTCCATTCATCATTTTCCTACTTACAGTAATTTTGTCCAATAAAGATCTGTTTGTCAGTTTTCATTACCTTTGCTTTCTCCTACACCAATTTATGGTAATGGCCTCTTATACTAAAGCAATAGCATATCTTTAAATTTTAGTGATTTTGTTTTTAATTACAAAAATAACTACATTTATTGTAACAAATTCAAACAAACTGAGGTAAATGTATAAAAAGATAGTAATTCTTAATTCTTTTCCCTCTCTCATTTTCTGCTCTCCCAGATGTAACCACTGTTAACAGTTTAGATGATAGCCTTTCTCCCCTTAGGAATATATATTTATGAGAAAACTTTGTTAAATGAGAAAATTGGTACTTCGAAAATATGTCTTAAAGTGGACCTATTTAAAATGGAGACTAAAGTTTCATAGTTATTAATGAAAAAAACCTGTTAGGTTTTTTTTTCTGACATGAAAATGTTTATTTTACCACATATTTAATAAAATTGAGGTTGTAATTACAGTTGTGCTAATTCTTAGAATTAACAAAGAATGATATAAGTGCTTTCTTTGTATAATTTTTTTTCACTAAAATTGTGTGATAGTCTGATAGCATCCTTTACTTTGATTTTCTTAGTATTTATCATACAGATTAGACAAGAGCTTCAGTTTTACCAAAACTGTTGAGAGCTTTAACAGTTTCTCAAGAGATTTTTCTTTAGCCCTTGACATTTCCTTTCTTGATTCCTGTCCTGTCATCATCCTTGCTAGATTTCCCCTTCTTCAGTTGTTCACTGGTTTGATTCTGCCAGAACTTCATTCCCCAAGGGTTTTGCTCTGAGATGAGTACTTCCTTCAGTATTTTTATAGACTTCATGAAATCCTGCATTCTTTTCAATATTTGTATTTTCACTTTACAATTGAATTGCATTGTGTTTACTTTGTATTATTGGTTGCTTACAACATTAGACTATTAGTGAGAGATTGATGGGCAAAGCCAGGATACATAGTTGCAGTAGATGTTAGTGTCAAGTAGAAATGGATTTTATATGTGATCAAGGCACATTTTGAATATTATTGTATTATAAGGACTTTTGATTCCTTGTGTAAACTTGTAACTTAAGGAACTCAACTGCCTATTTAAATAATAGCTAACTTTTATTGAGACTTTTAACATGACTAGCAAGTTTCTCTATGTGCATCGTTTAATTAATCTGTTCAATGTGTCTATGAAATAGGTCTGTTGTTATCCTCATTTTATACTTTGAGTAAACTAAGGCTTAAGGTGGTAACTTCTGCCACAATAAAATTAAGTAATTTGTCTGATATAAGGGCTAGTCAAACGTTGGGCTGGTAACCATAGCCTATACTTGATGGTACACTTTTGTGCAAAAACAAACAAAAAAAATGAATTGGATTGTAATTTTCTTGTTTCAGTTAGTATTATGTTTTGGATATCAACCCATTATGTGGATGGGCTGTAATTTTAAGACAGTTCCCCTATTTAGATTTTCTTTACAGTTTTTATTTATTTTTTATTTTACTAATGTTGACGTTCTTGGTAACTAAGAGGCTTGGATTTTAATAGCCATGTGGGAAATAAGAGTGGAGGCATTGGGCCTGAGAGAGATGAGTTGGAACTGAGTTCACCACTTAAAGCCTTAAATCTCAAAGTGTTATACCCTCATTCAAAGAGTAGACTAGGGAAAAAAAATTATGCAGAGTTACAGAAAGAAAATAAGGACGCTTGTCTGTTCTCACCTGGGTTCTGAGTGAGGGGGGAATGTTTCCTGAGATTGTATAGCTACTGTTTTACTCTCATCTGGGTTTGTGTTTCATATTTATATTTACTGCATCATTCAGAAAACTTCAAACTTAAAAATTCACATTAATGAAGAATCAATGTATAGAGGAATACTTACAGTCTGGCTGTATGGAATTCCCACTGATAAAGGCGCATTGATGCTGAACTCACTACCCAAAGTTACAGCACCGCCACCACCAACAAAAGAAGACAGTGCTTTAAGTAAAAGTCAGAGACACAAGAGACAGCAGAGTTAAATCCTCAGGAACTTCACAAAGTAGAACTATTGAATAATAAATATTTAATATTAAATAATTAAAACCAATTAAAAATTAATTTAAAAGTAAATGCCACAGTTATAATAATGAACATTAAATAATAAAATAGAAATGTTAAAAATGATTAAAGATAAAAGAAGAAAACAAATAGAAGAACAACAAAACTATCAAAAACATAAGGCCAGGGAGAACAGAGGCAGGGTGGAGGATAAATAGGACTTCTATAATAAAACTTTAGTCATTAAAATTAAAAAAAAAAACTGATTGGATAGGATAGAATGCAAAATAGACAAATGCGAAGAGAAAACTAGTGGTTTAGAAGATGGATCTGAAGGTACTGCCCTGAATAAATAGAACTGGTAAAATTCAAAAGCATAGTGTTATCCCAGTAGAAAAATAATACAAAACACAAACTAAAACACATAGTACACACTTGAGAACACCATACACATAATAGAATATCTTGAGAATCATCAGAGAGGAAAGAGAGACCACTTACAAATCAGTGACAAACTGACAACAGATTTCTTAACAGTAACAGTAGAAGTCAAAATCCATTAAAGAATGGGAGCAATGTAAAGATATTTTCAGACAAAAACTAAGAGTATATATGAAGGGATTGTAAAATAAAACCATTGTACAGTTGTCTAGGAGACAGATACAAATAATGATCAACTTGAGATATTTAGACAAGTACTCATGTTATTGATAAAATGATAACAGACTAGGAATATAGTATAGAGCTTTCTGAGCAGTAGAAGAAGAACTCCATCAACCTGAAAGAAAGCAGGAAAAGAAGAAAACTACAAAAAGTAGGATAAATGGAAAGGAAGCACAAAATAAAAAGGTAGAAATACTTCCAGATGTATCTATTATCACAATAATGTTAATTGACTAAATTTGACAGTTTGACATTGACAGAATGTCAAATTTGATTGACAATTTGACAGACATTAAATAATTCATAATTTGATTGTATACTGTTTGCAAGAGACACCTGAAACATGATGACACAGAAAGTCTGAAAGTAAAAGGATAAGAAGAGATACCTAAGTAATATAGTTGCTATAGCTATATTACTTTCAGACAAAATAGACTTTTGGGTCGTTCCCCCCCAACCCCGCCAATAGAAGGGATCCCCTTTAGGGTCACCAGTAGAAGGGATCACTTCATAATGGCAAAAGTAACAATTTACCAGGAAGACAGAACAATCCTAAATGTAAGTATCTGATAACATTACTTTGACAAATTATATAAAAATTAATATACAAATGTAGAGAAATCAATAAATCCACAAACACAGTGGGTATTTTATCCATACTTTGCAGTGATTAAGCACAGACAGTAAATAGTATGATTTGAACAATACTTTAATAAACTTGATTTTATGAATACACATACACAGAACCCCAAAATTTAGCTGTTATACGTTATTTTTAGGCACAGATGAGACAGTTACCAAAATTGACCATTTACTAGACCATGAAACAAAATCAACACATTTTGAAGACTTGATCTCATTTATACCACAGTGTAATTAAGTTGGAAATCAATTTAAAAGTAATTAAAAATATATATATATACATTTGGCAGACACTTCTAAATAACTTATGAGATGAAGAAAGCATGGAAATATGTATTTTCATTATCATGTCATTGCAAAAATCAATGTGAGATTGACTATGAGATCTGAAAAGGCTTAGACACAGTGACTAACCAAGTAGCAGTGAATTCCTGTAGTGCCCATGTTAAAATACTATTTTTCACTAAAGTGAACTAGGGCTTCTTGAAAAAAGTGGCTGATTCCAGCTCTGGTCTAGTATGACAAGCTGTCATACTACAAAGCAAGGAACTATCAAGGATAACTTGGGCTTGTGTAGAAAGGACCATGAAGGGGCTGCCATTGGCCAAAGATAGTTTGAGCTTCAAGAGGAATAATTATTGCACTGGATTGAAACAAAATAAATGAAAATCTGTGAGGTTTTTTTGTTTTGTTAAAATCAACAACAACAAAAAAATGTTGGTCATGGAACCAATTCATTCAGAAACTGGTAAATAAATAATCAAATATTCTGTCTTATCTATATAAACTGCACCTCAGAATCACAAAATAGTTGATGAGGGAAAGTTTACTGTAAAAGAATTCCAGCTAACAAATGCACAATGAATGTCAGAATTAGAATGTCATCATTTTGCAAACCCTGATGAAATAGTGTATCTTGGCAGTATTCCTCTAAAGCTATTAAAACTACTGGGTAAAAGACTGAGAGGGAACTTTATAGTGGACGGTTCAGGCTGATGGACCTGAACCCACTGATCAATGTGTATTATTACAAAAAGGAAATAATCAGACATTATTGCTATCTGATGTGATGCAGTAGGAAGTTCATAGCACCACATATGACATATTCTTGCTATAAAAAAATTAAACCCCAATTTTATCAAGACTCTAGATCAACCACTACTTTTTAGGAAGCACAGAGATTATACATAAAAACTTATTAATGCTAAAGAGTACAATGAGCAAACTCAAGAATGTGGGAAATTCTAAAGGACATATAACCCAGTTTCTTTAACAAATGAATGGCAAGATGGGAAAACAAAAAACAAAGCCAGTGTGACAGGCACCTATGAAAGACCAATGCAGTGTGTAGATCTTTTTGGATACTGATTTTAACAAAACAGCCAGTGATGGTGTATTGGAGCATCTTCTACTGGTGTAAGAGCTAACTGTTTAGGAATTTTTCAAACTGATTATTAAACCTATCCATTATTAAAAATTAAATTATAGCTCATTATTAAATAAGTGACATTTATAAAAAGTTAATAAATATTTAAAATTCATCACTTCCTAATTATTTCATTTTACTATGATCTGTGCTCTTGAAGTTATTTATGTATAGTGTACCTTTATGGTTGAAATACTGTGTCGTGGTGGGCTACTGGGTGTCCTTTTCCCAACTCCAGGTTCATTGATAACACCACATTGGTAGCTTGAAATTAGCCACGGTAGGAATATTTACATCACAGAGATCAGCAAATGCCATAAATCACAGTTTGATTTATTGCTTATTGATTGTCTAGACTTAAAGTGATGGAGAAATGGTAATAATGGTGACTTACAAAAGTGCTATGTCTTTAGCTATTTATCATATTGTGCATAGCTCAAAAAATTGAGAATATATTCTTTCATTCAAAAATGATTATCCACTTCCATAAAGAAGTCACATCACTCACACTGGTGACATCATTGATATAAGTGGAAATAATACTCCAAACTACACTTGGAAAGCCAGTTGCTAAACATTTACCACCACAGTGCTGGATGGGCATAATTGAATTCAGTGCTTTGGTAAGAAATAGATAATAATATAAATTTATTATACTGTTATTCAGCTTTTGAAATAACCATGATGACATGTAGACATTAACTAAGAAAAAAAGGAGGTTGAGTTTTAAAAGCCATTTGCTGTAGCACAAAATAATTTTAAATTTGAAGCCTTTGATATATGTCTGTTGTGTATGACAAATAGAATCATAATTTAGAGTTTGAAGAACACTTAAAATTAATCCAGACCAATCTGCCTTACAGATAGAAATTCTTTCTCTAGTATTAGTCCATCGTCTAGATTGTATTTAAATTATTCTAGAGACAGAATACCTGATAATGGCGTTGGAGAACTCTAAAAGTAGAGTTCTTTTTTATATTGAGGTAAACTTTGTTTTCTTTTAATTTCTACCAGTTGGTTCTGGTAACTGACTTCTGGGCAACCAGTCTTCACGTATAAAGGTAGCTGGGATGTTTCCATTTAGACCTTTTTGGGTAAGGAGTATACCTTTACTTCCTTTAACCATACCTCGTGTTGTATATTTTCTAGACTTTGTAATCTAAGACTGTTGCCTTTCTAAACATCCACATCACTGTCTTTTGGCTTTTATTGACTTTGTAGATGAAGTAAAAGCCTTCAGATCTTTTTTTTTTTTCTGTGCAAATTATACATTTTATTCTGTGTTGCTTGATTCTTTTTTTTTTTTTTCTGTTAACCCAATGCAGGTCTTTGTATTTATTCATTCCTAGTCTTCATATTGCTTTCAGCACAGCATTCCAGATTATAGAAATGATACTAAATTGTAATTTAATCATTTTTGTTATTTATTAATCCTGTCGATTTTGTGTCGGTTCACATTCGATAAATACTGTGTTCATTGTTTGCATCCAAATTATTGTTTAAAATGTTGAATTTTAAAGGGCAATGGGGACATAGTTCTCTGTTACATAACCCTCTCTAAATTTGCTTCTACCCATTATCATTACCTTTTATTGTGAGTCCACCTACCAGTTCTTAGTAGCCCATATTTTACCATCTTACAGTTCATCATGATATATTTTGTCAGGTGTTTTGCTCCCTGAGATCAAGATACATTGTGTCTATGGCATCCCCTCCAGTGAAATATACTTTAGTACTTCTATTTTGAAAATTAGACGTTTTAAAAAGATTTGGCATGGCTAAATGTTGAAGTCATATTCTTCCACAAATGGAAAGATAGAAAAGCCATGCAGAATGATGAGCTAGATAATAATTAAGACATCAAAAGAGAAAAGGGACAGGTGGATCACTGGAGACACTTGATGATCAGGGCCATGGTATATCCCTGGGCTGAAAAGAAAATTGCCTGGCCATGAAAGTGGAGCTTCTTCACTGAGGAAGCATTCTGATCAGGTGAAATTTTAGGGATCTGTAATAGAGTGGACAGGATTTGTTAGCCTTTCCCTCTTACTGTCTTTTTCCTTTGAAAGGTATGTGGTGAAATATTAACAGTGGGTGCTTCTGAGTGTATATGGGTGTTTCTTTGCTATGTGTAGGACCTTCTTATTCTCTTTGCTCTGGGCAAACTAGTATGTACTTCACAGTATTATTTTGAAGATGAAAAGAATAACTCAGTATGAGATGGTCTAGTACATTTCCTCATATTTTGTAGATAGTAAATAAAGTTTTATTTAACCTTTGTTAAATTTTTTCTCCTTGTTAAATTCCATCGACCAACCATGGTAGAGGTTGTCAGGGAGTTACCAGTGAGTTGTCCCATCACATTCCTTGACCTCCACCCTCCTTTATCCTACCCAGACCCATTTTATTGCTACTAGAAGGAAGAAAAATTTATAGTAGGTCACTTGATTAAATAGTGTTAATAGAATGATGACTTTCTCTTTCCCACTACCTGTTTCTTTCCTAAAAATCATAGTTCACAAGCAGCATCTTCTAGAAAGCAGTCCATGATTAGTTGTCTCATTTTCTAGCCCACATTCAGGTTACTCTCATTCATATGTTACTCTTAAAATCATATTTATGTATATATATTTATGTTGAACAAATGTGCTTTTAGGGGTTCTCCTTGAATGTATTCTTCAGTGTAAATTTTGAGCTCCTAAGATGGTTGTGTTTTATGAGTACCTGATAGCCTATAATCACTTTTCTCATCTGTTTTAATTCAGCTGAAGACAAGGCTACTTGTTAAAAAGTAGAGAGAACTTGGAAGGTAGAGGAAAGAGGCTATATGGATAAAATTCATGGGCTCATGAGTTATTTTGGAATTTACTCTCCTTAGTTGCTTACCTGATTGCATTAATTATTTTATGGCAGGTTTTACTTTTTTTTTAACTTAAGGATTTCTATAGGATGGATTAGTAGGCCCTCTGCCTAGCCTTTTAAAATCTCTTGGCTCAATACATTGTAATTAGTTTTTGGTAATTGAATCTTTCTCTCTTTTTTCTTGCAGATTGAGGTGGTGCCATGCAGCAAGAAGCAGAGAGATGCAGAGTTCGAGTCAGGAGGCCTGACATGGCACTTTATGTACCCAAAGCTCGAAGGGGTATAGTAGTGCACAAATCAGGTGATGAGGGAAAAAGCTGTGGTCCACCTAACTCCGTGGTGAAAGAAGAACAAAAGGAAGATTCTTTCTCTCAAAAGGGGATCATTAGAGACAAGCGTGAGGCTCAAAGACTAAGTATTAATCCAGATAAAAAGGAACACAATCGTAGGGAAGGAAAGAAAGCTTCAACAAAATTTAATAAAGATGCGTGGCTTCAAGAAAGAAATAAAGATAGTGTTTGTACTAAGAGGGCAACCACAGAATCCAAAAAAATATTATCCCAAGGACATCAGCAAAGAGTCCCAAATCCTGGGATTATACCTATCATACCTTTACAAAGACATTTTAAACCAAAGAAGGTAGAGTGTTTGGAGGTTGAAACCAGAGATGTGACAGAACAGGATGGGTTGCGTCAATCTCAGTCTTGTTCAGAAATCAGTAAGGCTCAGGTTCCAAACAAACCATTCCAAAATGTGGAATTCTGTGATTTCAATAGGCATGAACTAAACGGGGAAACATTTGAAGATAGAAATTCGGAAAGCAGAATGGAAACTGAAGCCAGGGTTGCAGAGGTACTATCCCAATTTCCTGGAGATTTTAGTTCTGTGGTGAAACCTGAGAGTATGATTGCACCAGGAAAACCAAGCTCTGATTCTGGAATTGTACAACAAGGCATGCAGACATCGGGTGGAATGCTGAAGTGCAGCAACGGAGGCATCACCCCTGATTCTGTTCCTGGAAGTCCAGTTGGTATCATTGATCAGACTTGCGTAGACTTGGATGCTGAGAATGTTGGTGATACAGCCAACAGTACAGATTTCATCTTGGGTCAGAAAGGTGTAGATTCCATTCCTGAGACTATGGGTCACATCTCTCATCAGATGGCTATAGTCAGCAAATTAGAGAGCATAAATGGCATCTTTGATCCAACAATGATTAGAGAGTGTGAGGAGAATGACAGCACTGCTGATGAGTTACGTGTAAGGTGTGAATCTTCTGATACAGCTGTCCTTGCTCATGAAACATATACAAATCATGGGTCTAAGAGTGTAGGTGACATTACCAATAAGACATGTATGATGGACATTACAGATATCATATCTGATCAAATAACTGTAGTTGCTGTTAGAGTAGCTCATGAGGCCTGTAGCAACACAAGTAGTTTCTCAGACTATTTAGAAATAAGTGCAGATACATCCCCTCTTCATGCAGCTAAAAGGGGGAATGACACTGAACATTTCAGCAACCTGACTGCTTGCTCAGATATTTATGCTGAGAGCGTTTCACCTAGTTTCACAGAGTCAACAGGAAAGTTGATAGAGAGCTTGTCAGATTGTGCTTCCTCCTTACCTGTAAAGAAGATTGCTGGTAGTAATTGTAACACTTTTTTGGACTCTGAACTCAGTATGTTAAATGGGACAAAAGTATTTTCAGACAGTGCTTTGGGCAGTGATCAAGATTGTACTGGTGATATAACAGAGGCATTGCATGAACTTAAAACTGCTGAAGAGTTCAAAACAAAAGAAGGTGGCTCAGAGACTACAGAATTTGGTGTAACCTTTCCTGATATAGAATCAGTATCTGTGGAAACATCCATGGAATCGAAAGCAACTGATATGTCTCACACAGAAGCAAGTGCTGCTACTGAAGAGAGCTGGGAGTCTATGTTTAATGATGATGGTGACTGCCTGGACCCACGTCTTCTACAAGAGGTATGTTTTAGTGGAAACTGGTTGGCTCTTAGGTAGTTCATCAATTCATAGGACCTAGGATTTTGGGGGTAATTTTGATAGACATATTTATACATTCACACACATTACATCCAATGTAACAGTTTTGCAAGAAACTGTTAGGTTGGCCAAAAAGTTCGTTCGGGTCTTTCCATACTATCTTACGGAAAAACCTGAACGAACTTTTTGGCCAACCCAGTAATAGGATTGTAGATTGAGAAAAGAATATCTGATAGATCTTTAAGAAACAAAGCATACAGTGTTGAACTATATCTATTATAGTCAAATCCTGAGAGATCTTACTGAATAGGTTAAAGATGAATTTAATGGATTCTGGCTAACTGTTGAGAAGATACAGAGGGAAACTTCTTCCAAAGGGCTTTTCTGTGTTGACAAGATGTATTTCACACTGGCCTATTTGAGGGGAGAAGAATAATTTATTATTCATATTTACTTTATTTTTCCAGCAGATGTTGGAATGATGTTAGACACTATAGAGGGAAGGGAAGGGTGTAATGAAGGTATGATTGTTTTTTTAAGGAGTTTGTGCTGAGTTGAAGAGTAAATGATTGTTGAATATGCTGGCTAGTTAGAGTTCATAAATACAAAATGTTGGATTTGAAGGCATCTTAGAAATTATTTAGTTCAATTTTTTTCATTTTCTTAGTTTAGACATTCCCTCTTCCAGCATTTAAATTCCTTACCATAAATAAGAATCATTGGTTTTGAATAGTAGAATCATTCCCCCTTTTATTCCTTATACCTTTGCCCAGAAAGGGAAAAAATGATTTTCCCTATAAAATCTCCAGTTTTGTAAATGGGGAAATTGAAGGTTAATGGTTGTATCTTTAAGACAAGCAGAATCAGTATTTCAATCTACTTCTGTCTTAATCCAGTATTTATGTTCTTTCTACCAGACCACTTCCTCCCCTATAAAATAGTTTTGTTTGAGTGACTCCATAGAGCCTTTTAAATACTAAGTGATGAGTCTTTTGATTCTGAGAGTTGAACCAGAAGTACAGAAAAATGTTCACAAGCATGTATAAAAGAGACACCTGAGACTGAAGAGGGCAGCGCATTGGACAGAATTGACTTTCCAGTACCATGGACTTCCTCCTTATTCTTAGGAGGTGTTTGCATGCACATTTGTACCACAGTTAGTACTTCTTATGGGCAAGTCAGGAAACAGCAGGTCTTAAACATTTCTTAAAAGAATATAGAGCAGAAGGCACCTACAAATTAACATTCATGAATCCTTTGAAATTGCATGCAAACTTTTATATGTAAGTGCAGTTTTTCATAACTTTTATCGGATTCTCAAAGGTGATAGTTCCCCAAAGTATGGTCCCTGGACCAGCAGCATAAGCAGCACCTGGGAACTTGTTAGAAATGCAGACTCTTCAGCCAGGCTGTCTTTATGTTTACGAGACTTTCAAGTGATTCTGATGCACATAAAGTGAGAATCACAGCCCAAAGACAACATACAAACTTAAATTATATCAAGATGTGAGTGTGGTAACCAGAAGTGGCTGTCAGCTCATAATTAGAAAGCAAAACACTGTTCAGCAGAGGTTTTAGACCCAAATCAGGCTAAGATGTACTAATAATATGGTAAGTTAGGTGAATATAGAGAAGTAATTAAGGATCCAGGCATTGGGAGAAGGCCTTAGTCTGGGGAAGGAAGCAGTGTTCTTAGGAGTTGGCAAAGGGACTGCTTAAGGGGGTAGGAGAGCACAGGTGTACGTGGGAGAGAAGAAACAGCTTCCTACAAAAGAAGGGCATGGGACACAGAGCCTTTTGTACATGGTACACCTAGTAAATATTTACTGAATGGATGTAGGCAGTAGGGCAGAGTTGCTTTCTGCCTTTTTAGGTTAGCCTCCAGGAGCTTTCAAAACATCATTGCTGCCGGAACTTGGATTCTGTGTGGTAGCTTAGGGATATGGCTTCTGTATTGGCGGGATGGAGGTTTAGGTGTGCAACTCTGTTGTTCAGCTCTTAACACTGTTTAGGTGCAAAAGAATTTAGGCAACTGAGTCTTTTGAGAAGCATAATAATATAGCCAGAGGACACTAGCCTGACCTAAAGCTGGGAATGGCAGGAAAACGGAGCAGGTAGTGTTTTAAGCTGATGACAGCCAGTGCCTGCGTATTGCGTTTGTGTATCTTCTGAGGTGTTTGGTAGAGATTGGAGTCTGTGTGGAGGCATGAGGATAGATGAGAGCAAGAAAGAAGTTGGATTGAGAATGCAAGTAATGGATCCAACTCCAAGCTATTGCCTCCTGTGCTCTGAGTTTTAGAAGATGTGATAATAATAATGTTATTAAAAGATGTCACAAATCCAAGAACATTAATAGCTTTGGTGACTATTACTCCTAATTTATTATTTATACTGTTCCAAATGTACGTTATTAAAGGCTAAACCAGAGTGTCTGTCTACCTTGAAAACTTTCCAACCAAAGATTTTTGGCTCTTTTCCCAGCTGGCCTATTTCTTTGTTGACAATGGCTAGCCATACAGGTATGCCTAGTACTTCTAATAGGCAGGGAAGTATGCTCTAGAGCAGGGTGTGGTAACCATTGGCATGTGAAGCAGTTTCCTGTGACATTTGAACTTCTGAAACTGCCTGAAGGGGTTAGGTCATTGTTGAGCTCCCAGAACTGCAACTCTTGATGAGTCTCCAAAGATTACACATCTCCTAAAACAGTGGTATGGGATGCTCAGAAATTGAAGTTGATAATTGATAAAGAAAAGGATGTTGGCATGACTTCTTTTAAACCCTTTGAGATCTTGGTACCAGCACACAGGAATTATTGTTGTCTAGATAAAACTTCCTCTGCTGCCTCCTGTACTGATCAGCAAACCTGTTGGTAGGAGGGTTAGTAAGATACCAGCAGCATAACATTGATGTTGATAGACACTGACATCTGGTCCCTTCACTGGCCATTTCTGGTCCTGATGCGTTTTTAGATAGCGGTAAATATTTAGGTAGGAGTTTCCTTTTGTTATAGAAGGTTGCTAACAAGGTATGACCATGGAAAAGAGAAAAGGAACACCATTCATTCCCAAACCATCTTCCTTCTGTGTGTGCCTACTCATGTTCATACTTCATCAGTGGTATCTTTCCATCTGGTCTTCCCAATCATGCTGGGAAGACGAGGAAATCCAGATATGTCTCCCCGGCTTTCTCAGTCTTCCTCTTGACTAAAATTTAATCTGCCACAGTGTTTTCACTGTTCAGTCTGGATAGCATCTTCCCAAGAATGCCAGCATCAGTTTGCCATATTAGCCTTTCTGTACTGTCTAAATAGGAGCCAAGTCCAAGTTGGTTCAGGATATTCACTTGGTCTCTGCCCATATATTCGTGTACCATATGTTACTATTCATTAGAGGAAACTAGAGCTCTCAAACTTGTCCTCCGGCACTGGGGTCAGTAAGTGATCATCTGACATGCTTCATTATTGTAGCTTTCTTTTTTCTTACTTCCTTTGGTTCTCCTTTTCTGCATTCTTATTCACTTTTGCCCTTTCTTCTCTTTTACTGTGCCTTAATCCAAAGCTATGGCCATGGATTTCTCTCATTGATGATAATCAGTGATATTGAGATGTTGCTGATACCTATTGTAGAGAAATATTTTTTTTAAGATTTATTTATTTTTGGCTGCGTCAGGTCTTAGTTGCAGCACGTGGGATATTCACTGAGGCATGCGGGATCTTTCCTTGTGGTGCGTGGGCTCTTCGTTGCGGGCTGTGAGCTTCTCTCTAGTTGTGGCACGTGGGTTTTCTCTTCTCTAGTTGTGGCACGCAGGCTCCAGGGTGCATGTGCTCTGTAGTTTGTGGCACGCAGATTCCAGAGCGAGTGGGCTCTGAACTTTGCGGCATGTGGGCTCTAGTTGTGGCACGCGGGCTTAGTAGTTGTGGCACGCAGGCTTAGTTGCCCGGCGGCATGTGGGATCTTAGTTCCCTGACCAGGGATTGAACCTGCATTATAAGGCGGATTCTTTACCACTGGACCACCAGGGAAGTCCCTAGAGAAATCTTTAGATGGCACCTTGAATGGCATTCTACTCATTCTGTGTTAATAAATTTTATGAAGTCAGAGTTTGCATTTCTGGCCTTGGTTTCTTGATAAGGTCAGTGGAGGCATAGCCTAGATATATTAGATAATTTTATTTGCAGATAGGAAACACCACTGAAGACATTATCTACTCTTATATTTAATGTATAAAATGTTATATAAAGCAACTATACTCTAATAAAAATTAATTTTAAAAAAAGTTGGAGTTTAAAAGTCTGAATTTATCCTTCTGCTGTTGTAAAGGATTTATGCCCAAAGCAGTATAGAAAAGGGATGAAAGCCATAACTTATGCTGTATATTATACACTGTAGTTTTATTATCTTTTAAGGGAACTCTTTTTGGATGTGTTGGAACTTAGGTCATGAAAAATTTGAAAAGGCTTGAAATACTTTTAAAAAAATAGTGTTATTTCCCTATTTGCCAAAGATAGGAAGTTAAATGGGTGAAACATTTTAATTCTAGCTTTTGATTTATTCACATTACCATGGACAAACATGAAAAATTTACTTTCTTCAGTTTCTACTGAAGAGTAGAAACTGAGTTAGTAAGCAGTTAAGTAGCTACAGGGTAATAGTGGAAGAGAAAATAGAAACAAAAGGTTTGAATAACCTAACCTACATAATTGAGAATTACCTATATGGGTTAATTCTGTAAGTAATTATGTGAATAGACATGGTGATATTTGAAGCAACCGCAGTAATGTTATACCATTAACTCCTGGTCAAGTCTCTGTTGTCCAAGTCCCTGTAACCTCCTGATATCCCTAATATTTAAATTTGTTATAGCCACAACTATAGTTTAAAATGGTTTATTACGTTTAATTAAAAGTACCTGGGGCTTCCCTGGTGGTGCAGTGGTTGAGAGTCCGCCTGCCAATGCAGAGGACGCGGGTTCGTGCCCCGGTCCGGGAAGATCCCACATGCCGCGGAGCGGCTGGGCCGGTGAGCCATGGCCGCTGAGCCTGCGCATCCGGAGCCTGTGCTCCGCAACAGGAGAGGCCACAACAGTGAGAGGCCCGCGTACCGCAAAAAAAAAAAAAAGTACCTACAGAAGTGTTCTTATTCCTACCTTCCAAGATCAGAGGCAGGATTATAACATAGGCCTTGAACAATAAGGACTAAGACCTGGAACTTTAACCTGTCTAAGAGAGAAAACTGTACGTCTTTTTTAAAAAAGTGGAATGTTAGCATTGAAAGGGACCTGTAACATAATGTTTTATGTTTACCTCTTGCTTTATAGATAAGGCAAGTAAGGCCCAGAAAGGTTGTTACTGACCTAGCCAAGGTTAGTGCCAGAGTTGGCACTAGAATCCCAGTCTCCTGGTTTCTAACCCTGGGCTTTTTCCATGACAGTAAGCCTTTGCCTCTACCTAAAGCTCTCAGCCAATCAACAGACATTGTACAGCTATACTGTGCCCAGCTCTGATATTGGTGATATGAGGGATAAAAGAGAAGGATAAGAATGTTTAAGGAGTTTATAGTCTTGTGGAGCTGATGAAACTTATTCTCAGAAATGTCTAGAAAAAAATAAAGAAGTATTCTATCTCATTGAATTGAAAATGCTGTTGATTGTGAAATATACCATTATTTTATGTATCACTAAGAAAGAAATTAAACTTTTACACAATGTTTACCCTTTAGAATTTTAATTTTATACATACTGAAAGAGCTCTTAATTAGACATAAATTTTTTTATCATGTCATCTCTTACATAAAGAAAATGTAGGTGAAATAAATTGGTTCTCATTTCCTAAAACTTTGTGTTTATAGTCCAACTCTTTCTAATGATTTTTTTTGAATTAGAACCCAAGTGTTCCTTTTTCTTCCTTTTTTTTAAGTTTAATTTTATTTATTTGTTTTTTTGGCTGTGTCGGGTGTTAGTTGCAGCACGTGAGATCTCCATTTGAGGCATGCAGGATCTTTCGTTGTGGAGCATGGGCTTCTCTTTAGTTGTGATGTGCAGGTTTTCTCTTCTCTACTTGTGGCGTGCAGGCTCCAGGGCACGTGGGCCCTGTCGTTTGTGGCACCTGGGCTCTCTAGTTGAGGCACGTGAGCTCAGAAGTTGTGGCGTGCAGGCTTAGCTGCCCCATGGCAGGTGGGAACCTAGTTCCCCAACCAGGGATCGAACCCATGTCCCCTGCATTGGAAGGTGGATTCTTTACCACTGGAACACCAGGGAAGTCCTAATAATTTTTTGACTCAGTCATTGATACTGATGTCTTTCCAGCCTGTTACCATCTTCTGTTCCATCAACAACTTTGACGATACAGCATTTCTTAAAAGAATACATAAAAGAAGTAAAAATCATTGTTGCTGGATTCTTAAGCCAGCTTTGCACTTATATAGGGCTATTCTTATATTCAGATTTTCTTCCACCCTGCTGACCACCCTTTCTGCAAATTTTGGTACTGGTGCTTTTGGTGCTCATTCATATTCAGACAAGCAGTGACAATATGCATGATTAAGATGCATACTGGTGTTGGAGATGTTAAAATGTGCATCTTAGAACTGATGAAATACGGTATATATCCAGCTGCCAAGAGTTATGATACGGTAGTATAGGGAATGGAGAAACCATCAAAATAGAGTCAATAGGGAACGCTTCAAGAGGAGATAAAGATTGAAGCTGGGTCTTAAAAGAGAAGGATCAGGAGCAGACAAGGCATTCCAGGCTGTGAGAGCTTGTAAAAAATATGGAACGTTCCCAGGCTTAGGTCCTGAATTTGTCACTATCAGAAGTTTAGATGATCTGTTTTGAAATTTTGTTGTTGTTTTCCTTTTATAATTTATTAAATTGGATTTTCTGCATGATTTATATAGCCAGAACAATTAAAGTTTATTGGCAAAGGGAAATTAAAAAAGTGTCATTTTCCCCCAAAATTTCAGAATGCCATCCAGAATCATTTAAAAAATATATATTTCATAAATCAAATTCTTATTGATGGGGGCTCTATGTAGAATCAGTCTTGATAAGCATGCATTTGGACAAAGTAATTAACTTGGGGCATGTGCATTTTATTCATTCCACAAGTATTTTTTGAACGCCTAGTTTGTGCAAGGTAACATGTGCAGGGGGGGAATATAGGGATAAATATGACACATCCCTTGTAGTTGAATTATAGAATCAGAATATTGCTGAGGAGACTGAAACTCCAGCCTTTCTTTCCAGCCTTACTCCCTGTATTGGTTTGCTAAGGCTGCCAGAGCATATTGCCCTAGACTGACTATGGCAAAGTACCACATAAATTTGTTTTCTCACAATTCTGGAGGCCAGAAGTCCAAGATCAAGGTGGCAGCAAGAGTTAGATTCTTCTGAGGCCTCTCTCCTTGGTTTGTAGATGGCCGTCTTCTCCCTGTGTCTTTACATGGTCTTCCTTCTGTGTCTGTGTCCAAATTTCCTCTTTTTATAAAGATACCACTCAGATTAGGGTCTACCCTGTTTTAACTTAATACCTGTTTAAAGGCATTATCTCTAAATACAGTCATTCTAAGGTACTGGGGTTTATGGCTTTAACTCATGAATTTTGAGAGGACACAATTAAGCCCATAGCACTCCCCCAAGCCCTCACATTATTTAGTGTAACCACACTGAACTGTTTAATGAATACCACACTCCTTGCATGCCTTTGCACACTTCTGCCTATGGTACTTTTCTCTGTATAATTTCTTTACTTGGGCAGTGAACGAAACAAAGTTCATTCCCCTCTATCCACTGGTAGTACCTTCTTCATTCTTATAACTTTATTACATATTAAGATTCTTTGTTCAAGTTCTTTCTCTAATGTTATGTTCAATGTACATTAAATGTTGGTTAGGTGGTCAGGTTGAGGTTGGAGGAAGAGACAGGTCTTGTTAATATAGGGTGTTATACAGTGAGTACTGTAAAAGTAGTGCAGATGAGGTAAACGCTGTAGAAGTCTAGAGGAAGAGTCAGATTATACATGTGACCAAAAATAATGTGATCAAAGCAATAGGCAGGAAGAAGCAAAATGTGTTTAGGCATAGTATTACTCTTTGGTTGGAATGTAGCATATTTTAAGGGATGACATGACATAAAGCTAGAAATGTATATATTTTAGTACACTATTAATGAGGTAATAAATTACCACAAACTACCGTCTTAAAACGACACAAATTTGTCTTTTACAGTTCTGTAGGTAGAAGTCCAAAATGGGTCTCACTGGACTAAAATTAGGGTATTGGCAGGATTGTGATCCTTTCTGAAGACTCTAGGGGAGAACCCATTTTCTTACCTTTTTCAGCCTCTCCTACACACTGCCCACATTCCTTGGCTCATGGCCCCCTTCCGTTTCCAAAGCCAGCAGTGGCCAGCCAAGTCTTTCTCATATTGCCTCACTCTGACACACTGACTCTTCTGAAACAATTTGCTTTTAAGGACCCTTGTGATTATATTGGGCCCACCTAGATAATCCAGCATTATCTCTCTATTTTAAAGTCATCTGATTAGCATCTTTAATTCCACCTGCTACCTTAATTCTCCTTTGCCATGTATCATGTTCATAAGTTGAGGGAATTAGGACATGGACATCTTTGAGAGGCCGTCATTCTGCCAACCACAGGTAGGTTGGGTCCAGGTTATGAGCTTTAAATACAGCCATTGAAGATTTTTAATCAAAGGAATGTCATGATCAAAGCAGTATTATGGGAAGTTTAATCTATAAGCTATATGGTGTCTCGAATATAGGACTGGAAAGAAATCAGCACCCCTGAGTTCTTTTCAGCTTTGCCATTGATCCTCCCTCCATCCCTCCTTTCCTCCCAGAACTGCTTGTATCCATAAATCCTTAATCAGAGGGAATTAGTTGTCCTGAACATTGATATAGCCACCGTTTCTGATTCTGTTCACTGTAAGGCCATTTCATCATGTTACGGAAGGAATACTAGACCAGCGGTCAGGAGACCTGAGTTATGATTCAAACTTTATCAGTAATTTGATTTGTAACCTTAGGGATGTCCTTTAGTCTCTCTGTGATGTAATTTTCCATCCTTATAATTGGGATAACAGTAGCAGCTGATCTAACATGCCCATCTGACAGATATAAATATAACTTTATTCCCAAATAATGTAGCATATATTTATTTTTTGTTTGTAGAGAGTAACTTGCGACTTCAGAACTTTTTGTTTTTCCTTTTGTATCTTGAAGAACCTAGTATCAAACAAAAAATAAAAAGCTCAGTGATCCATGCCTAGTTGACCTTCTGCTCTCTGCACCCTTTTTGTCCCCTTCTACAAATAGGAATCAGGCAATTATGTCATAGCAAGTCAGGTACTATTTTTTTTTTTAACATGTTTTTTGGAGTGTAATTGCTTTACAATGTTGTGTTAGTTTCTGCTGTATACGAAAGTGAATCAGCTATACGTATACATATATCCCCATATCCCCTCCCTCTTGCATCTCCCTCCCACCCTCCCTATCCCACCCCCTAGGTGGTCACAAAGCACCAAGCTGATCTCCCTGTGCTATGCGGCTGCTTCCCACTAGGTATCTATTTTACATTTGGAAGTATTTATAAGTCCATGCCACTCTCTCACTTCATCCCAGCTTACCCTTCCCCCTGCCCTCGTCCTCAAGTCCATTCTCTAGGTCTGAATCTTTATTCCTGTCCTGCCCCTAGGTTCATCAGAACCATTTGTTTTTGGGTTTTTTTTTTAGATTCCATATGTATGTGTTAGCATACAGTATTTCTTTTTCTCTTTCTGACTTACTTCACTCTGTATGACAGACTCTAGGTCCATCCACCTCAGTACAAATAACTCAATTTTGTTTCTCATTATGGCTGAGTAATATTCCATTGTATATATGTGCCACATCTTCTTTATCCATTCATCTGTCGGTGGACACTTAGGTTGCTTCCATGTCCTGGCTATTGTAAATAGTGTTGCAATGAACGTTGTGGTACATGTATCTTTTTGAATTATGGTTTTCTCAGGGTATCTATGCCCAGTAGTGGGATTACTGGGTCATATGGTAGTTCTGTTTTTAGTTTAAGGAACCTCCATACTGTTCTCCATAGTGGCTGTATCAATTTACATTCCCACCAACAGTGCAGGAGGATTCCCTTTTCTCCACACCCTCTCCAGCATTTATTGTTTGTATATTTTTTGATGCTGGCCATTCTGACTGGTGTGAGGTGATACCTCATTGTGGTTTTGATGTACATTTCTCTGATTCCTCCTGTGTGTCTTTGGAGAAATGTCTGTTTAGGTCTTCCACCCATTTTTTGATTGGGTTATTTGTTTTTTTGATATTGAGCTGCATGAGCTGCTTGTACATTTTGGAGATTAATCCTTTGTCAGTTGCTTCGTTTGCAAATATTTTCTCCCATTCTTTTTTTTGATAAATTTATTTATTTTATTTTATTTATTTTATTTATTGCTGCATTGGGTCTTCGTTGCTGCATGTGGGCTTTCTCTAGTTACGGCGAGCTGGGGCTACTCTTTGTTGTGGTGTGCAGGCTTCTCATTGTGGTGGCTTCTCTTGTTGAGAGCACTGGCTCTAGGCACGCAGGCTTCAGTAGTTGTGGTGCAGGGGCTTAGTTGCTCCACAGCATGTGGGATCTTCCCAGACCAAGGCTCGAACCCGTGTCCCCTGCATTGGCAGGCGGATTCTTAACCACCGTGCTATAGTCTTTTCGTCTCGTTTGTGGTTTCCTTTGCTGTGCAAAAGCTTTTAGGTTTAATTAAGTCCCATTTGTGTATTTTTGTTTTATTTCTATTTCTCTAGGAGGTGGGTCAAAAAGGATCTTGCTGTGATTTATGTCAAAGAGTGTTCTGCCTATGTTTTCCTCTGAGAGTTTTATAGTGTCTGGCCTTACGTTTAGGTCTTTAATCCATTTTGAGTTTATTTTTGTGTATTGCTTTAGGGAGTGTACTAATTTCATTCTTTTATGTGTAGCTGTCCAGTTTTCCCAGCACCATTTATTGAAGAGGCTGTCTTTTCTCCATTGTATATTCTTGCCTCCTTTATCAAAGATAAGGTGACTGTATGAGTGTGGGTTTGTATCTGGGCTTTCTATCCTATTCCATTGATCTATATTTCTGTTTTTGTGCCAGTACCGTACTGTCTTGATTACTGTAGCTTTGTAGTATAGTCTGAAGTCAGGGAGCCTGATTCTTTCAGCTCTGTTTTTCTTTCTCAATATTGCTTTGGCTATTCGGGGTCTTTTGTGTTTCCATACAAATTGTGAACTTTTGTTCTAGTTCTGTGAAAAACGCCATTGGTAGTTTGATAGGGATTGCATTGAATCTGTAGATTGCTTTGGGTAGTATAGTCATTTTCACAATGTTGATTCTTCCAATCCAAGGACATGGTATATCTCTCCGTCTGTCGGTATCATCTTTAATTTCTTTCATCAGTGTCTTATAGTTTTCTGCATACAGGTCTTTTGTCTCCTTAGGTAGGTTTATTCCTAGGTATTTTATTCTTTTTGCTGCAATGGTAAATGGGAGTGTTTCAGATTTTTCATCTATTCCTATTCATTAGTGTATAGGAATGCAAGAGATTTCTGTGCATTAATTTTGTATCATGCTGCTTTACCAAATTCATTTGATTAGCTCTAGTAGTTTTCTGGTAGCATCTATAGTATCTTGTCATCTGAAAACAGTGACAGTTTTACTTCTTCTTTTCCGATTTGGATTCCTTTTATTTCTTTTTCTTCTCTGATTGCCGCGGCTAAAACTTCCAAAACTATGTTGAATAATAGTGGTGAGAGTGGGCAACCTTGCCTTTTCCCAATGTTACTGGAAATGGTTTCAGTTTTTCACCATTGAGAACAATGTTGGCTGTGGGTTTGTCATATGTGGCCTTTATTATGTTGAGGTAAGTCCCTCTATGCCTACTTTCTGAAGGGGTTTTATCATAAATGGGTGTTGAATTTTGTTGAAAGCTTTTTCTGCATCTATTGAGATGATCATATGGTTTTTCTCCTTCAATTTGTTAATATGGTTTATCACATTGATTGATTTGCGTATATTGAAGAATCCTTGCATTCCTGGGATAAACCCCACTTGATCATGGTGTATGATCCTTTTAATGTGCTGCTGGATTCTGTTTGCTAGTATTTTGTTAAGGATTTTTTGCATCTATGTTCATCAGTGATATTGGCCTGTAGTTTTCTTTTTTTGTGACATCTTTGTCTGCTTTTGGTATCAGGGTGGTGGTGGCCTCACAGACTGAGTTTGGGAGCGTTCCTCCCTCTGCTATATTTTGGAAGAGTTTGAGAAGGATAGGTATTAGCTCTTCTCTAAATGTTTGATAGAATCTGCCTGTGAAACCATCTGGTCCTGGGCTTTTGTTTGTTGGAAGATGTTTAATCACAGTTTCAATTTCAGTGCTTGTGATTGGTCTGTTCATATTTTCTATTTCTTCCTGGTTC
This sequence comes from Delphinapterus leucas, assembly GCF_059928025.1. Taxonomy (NCBI): domain Eukaryota; kingdom Metazoa; phylum Chordata; class Mammalia; order Artiodactyla; family Monodontidae; genus Delphinapterus; species Delphinapterus leucas. Next base: position 57,608,597 of record NC_143144.1, read on the forward strand.
AGTCTCGGAAGGTTGTGCTTTTCTAAGAAATTGTCCATTTCTTCCAGGTTGTCCATTTTATTGGCATATAGTTGCTTGTAGTAATCTCTCATGACCCTTTGTATTTCTGCAGTGTCAGTTGTGACTTCTCCTTTTTCATTCTAATTCTGTTAATTTGAGTCTTCTCCCTTTTTTTCTTGATGAGTCTGGCTAATGGTTTATCAGTTTTGTTTATCTTCTCAAAGAACCAGCTTTTAGTTTTATTCATCTTTGCTGTCGTTTCCTTCATTTCTTTTTCATTTATTTCTGATCTGATCTTTATGATTTCTTTCCTTCTGCTAACTTTGGGGGTTTTTTTGTTCTTCTTTCTCTAATTGTTTTAGGTGTAAGGTTAGGTTGTTTATTTGAGATGTTTCTTGTTTCTTGAGGTAGGATTGTATTGCTATAATCTTCCCTCTTAGAACTGCTTTTCCTGCATCCCATAAGTTTTGGGTCATCGTGTTTTCATTGTCATTTGATTCTAGGTATTTTTTGGTTTCCTCTTTGATTTCTTCAGTGATCTCTTAGTTATTTAGTAGCATATTGTTTAGCCTCCATGTGTTTGTATTTTTTACAGATTTTTTTCTGTAATTGATATCTAGTCTTATAGCGTTGTGGTCTGAAAAGATACTTGATACAATTTCAATTTTCTTAAATTTACCAAGGCTTGATTTGTGACCCAAGATATGATCTATCCTGAAGAATGTTCCATGAGCACTTGAGAAGAAAGTGTATTCTGTTGTTTTTGGATGAAATGTCCTATAAATATCAATTATGTCCATCTTGTTTAATGTGTTATTTAAAGCTTGTGTTTCCTTTTTAATTTTCATTTTGGATGATCTGTTCATTGGTGAAAGTGGGGTGTTAAAGTCCCCTATTATGATTGTGTTACTGTCGATTTCCCCTTTTATGGCTGTTAGCATTTGCCTTACGTATTGAGGTGCTCCTATGTTGGGTGCATAAATATTTACAATTGTTATATCTTTTTGAATTGATCCCTTGATCATTAGGTAGTGTCCTTCTTTGTCTCCTGTAATAGTCTTTATTTTAAAGTCTATTTTGTCTGATAGGAGAGTTGCTACTCCAACTTTCTTTTGATTTCCATTTTCATGGAATATCTTTTTCCATCCCCTCATTTTCAGTCTGTATGTGTCCCTAGCTCTGAAGCGGTACTATTTTTTAGACTTGTTTTCAAGAGCAGGTTACTAGGCTTATAAGAGTCTTAAAACCCTCACTTTGGGAAGATAATTTAATTTAGTTGATTTTGTGGAAGCAGGTTCTACATATGAAGGAATACTCAGATTTCACTTATGCTTTATAAACAGCAAGCAGGCCCTTGGTAAAAATCATAAAATATTTGTGATTCATAACTCAAAATTATTTGCTGAGTTGTTTGCAAACTTTCCTTTCCTGTGGACTGTAATGGATTAGAATGAATCAAATTGTAAACCTTTCCCCTCTATTGTTGCTCTATCAAACATTTATTAGCCATATGAAAGAAAAATATATGAAGGTTGGTCATAAAATATGAAGGTTTCACATTGACAGTTGTGACAAGTATTGTCTCAATACATGTGACTCTCAACAGTAAATGTTTCAGTTGTCTACAGTAGAGATATGATGCAAACTACAAATGTGAGCCATGTATATAATTTAAAATTTCTATGAGCCACATTTAAAAAGGTAAAAATAAACAGGTAAAGTCAAGAACGTATTTTTAATATATCCAAAATATCATTTCAACATGTAATCAATATAAGAAATTATTAGTGAGATCTTTTATTTTTTGTATTGTCTTTGAAAGTTGATGTCTATTTTATACATAAAACACATCTCAATTCAGACTAGCCATGTTTCTAGTACTCAGTAACCACATGTGGCTGGCAGCTACTGTGTTGGACAGTACAGGTCTACTGCAAAAAAGTCATTGCATCAAATCTTAGGGCCTTTCCTGAAATACATCTGTATTACTGTGTCTAACCCCTGTCTGATAGTGGTCTCTACCCTGCCCGCCCCCACTCCCCTCTCACAATCATGCTCTGATCCTCACTTTATACCATATTGTCTTCTCTTAGACATTTCCCCCTTCTGTGCCACATATTCCTTTCTCTTTACCCCGTCAAGGCCCCCTTGAATGTTTTGTTGAAATTCTCAGGAGAAAACACCATTAATAGTATGGCCTGCTACCTCTCAGCCTACCTCCCCCAAAAATGTGTTGCCAGTAGACATGCAAGCTGATTCCAACAATATCAGTACCATGGGAGTATGAAACAAAGTTCTTCTACTCTTAAGAAAAGTTAGGAGTCCCTGATAATAGTGGAGTCTTGAGTGTTATAGGAAAAACTAGTCAGGAGTATGTTACTTGTAGGCTTTATATCTATTTTCCCATGAAATGTAGAGTAGGAATTGTGTGTTTTGCTATTATTTACACTTTGCATTTATTTAATCAGTATCAGAAGCTGAAGTGTTTAATAATTACCTCAAAAATGGGATGGAAGTATACAAGTTCAAATTTGCTGACCAGATTAGAGCAAAGGGCCATAATCAAATTTCCTTGCCAGACTATCCTGCCTCTCTTTTTTCTTCCTCTTTATAATCAGTTCTTATAGTTCCAAGGTACTTGTAGTTAGGCATTGTTTACCTCTCACAATGCATTATTTAGCCCCAATTTATAAATGCATGGACATGCAGTGGTTTGTTTGGTTTGGTTTTTGCAAAGTAACTCAAAAAGTCCATGCCAGAAATTCAAAAATGAAGCAAATAGTTCCAATGACAGTAGCATTAAAAAGTTAGAAATAAATTTAACAAAAGAAGTGTAAAACTTGTACCCTGAAACTACAACACATTTTTGGAAGAAATTAAAGAAGACCTAAATAAACATCCCATGTTTATCTTCTTTAATATTGTTAAGATACTACCCAAAGTGATTAACACATCCAGCTCAATCCCAGCTGTCCTGTATTTTTTGCAGAAATTGACAGAATGATCCTCTGATTCATTTGGAAATGCAAGGGACTCAGAATAGCCAAAATGATTTTGAAAAAGAACAAAGTACGAAGACTCAAACTTCCTGATTTCAAAACTTATAAAACAACAGTAATCAAGACAGTGTGGCACTGGCATAAGGATGGACTTGCAAGTAATTGCAGATTACCCTCCTTTCTGGGGCTCTGAGTTATTCTAAACTGATACACCAGTCCACTCTAGGCTTTTAAGAATTTGTTAAACATTTAGCTGATATCTTCTTGCCCACTCATGTGGTGGCCACTTCTTCCCATGATCTGCCAGAGGCAAAACAGTTTATATATTCTGTTTCTCTTTGGAGGGACATGTCATCCTGTGGATTTCAATTTCCTTGTGTACTCTGTGTTGCATACTCAGCTGTATGGTAAACTCAAGAAAAGTTATGATTTTATAGGTCAGTTGGTCTTTTCTCATTGTTACGGTGTGAGGAATATTCTCTTCCTGATTTCTACATCCTAAGCAGGGTAGAAATAACATGGTGATTGGCCTATAATAGATTTAGCACCTAGTTAAAATATGTTTAAATTGGGTTGAAATTGAATTCTTACTTAGGTGACACGTAGTGTGCTAGCACTTAACTGCATCATCTCATTTAATCTGCACACCATAGAATAGTAGAATTTTAAGTATTCTTCATTACTATTAATTCCTGTATTAACCTGCTTTATGGAAATTCCTTTAGGTAGCTCTCATGCTACGGAACTTAAATATAATTACTTGTGCCACTTACATTTGTCATAACAAATTTCTTTGTAAGCTACTGTCAACGAAAGGTAGACTAACAAAGTGTTTTTATTCTTAAAAATTTTGTTTTGTTTTTGTTCACTTTCAGAAACAAAACTATGGGTCTGATCAATAAGCTCAAATAAAACAAATGTTATTAATTCATCTCTTCAGCTATTTTCTGAAATTCATTTTCTAAGATGTGTTGTTCATAACTCACCACATTAATCAAAGTATTCCACAAGTATAATATAAGCTGGGTGATAGAGCCCAGTCATTATTGTGTTCATGAACAGAGACAAATGATAAAGGTTAAGGAATAGGAACATGGAGACAAAAAGGATTGTTTATATATGGGAGGATATTTTACAGTGCTCTGGCTTGATGTAACAGTCACATATATGCTTCCTCCTCTCTAGTTATCAGGGAATATGAAGAATAGAGAAAGCATCCAAGAACCTATATTTGATTATTACAACCATGAAGTTCCTGATATTGACCTCAGTGATTGTGAATTCCCACATGTCATTGAAATTTATGACTTCCCCCAAGAATTTCGTACTGAAGATCTTCTACGGATTTTCTGCACTTATCAGTAAGTACTTGCAAATGATTGGGGATGTTAGGGAAGGTGGAATGAAGTTTTCTTAAAATGTCTTCTGAAAGATCATCTTTTTTGTTTTTCTATTCCTGGTGTTTACTTTAGCATCAAGTTTGTTTATTGTCTTTTCCAAGTCCGTTAGAAATCCGTATCAAACCACTCTTCTTCTCAGTTCCTTTAAAAAATGCTAAATAGTCTTTCTAGACCCCATTTTAGCATTTAAGAAGAATGTCATCAATAATGACTTTGGAATCTGTCTTCATGGTACATTTAGTCCATTTATATTTATTGTAATTATTGATATATTTGGATGTATGCCTGCCATCTTTTTTTGTGTGTTTACTTGTCCCATCTTTTTCTCTTTTCTCTTGCCTTCTTTTGGATTGATGAGGTATTTTTTTCTCCTTCCGTATTTTTGGGAAATGATCCTGTTTCTATTGTTTGGTGGTTACTTTAGAAATTATAAAATGCCTGCTTAATTTATCAGTGGCTAAAGTTAATATTTTTACACTCTTTCCAAACATTCTAAGGGTTTTAAACTCCATTCCCCAATTCCATTCCAGTGTCTCCCAAACCTCCAACTAATATGCTATTGTGATTTAGTATTTTGAATCTTTTTTTCTTTTTAAATTCCATTTGATGTTATATTATTGTTTTATATTATCAGCATTCAGATTCATCCACTTTCTGTATTCTTCATTTATACCTTCTTGCATCTTATACCTTTCATCTGAAATCTTTTTCCTCCTGCATGAAACATGTTCTTTAGTATTTAATTTAGTAACAGTCTGCTGGTAACACACTCAGTTGGGTTTTGTTGTCATCATCGTCGTTGTTTCTTAATGGCTTTATTTCAGCTTCATTCTTGAAAGACATTTTTGCTGGGTAGAGAATCCTAGGTTGGTAATTGTTTTTCTCAGAAACTTGAAAATTTTATTCTGCTTTCTCCTGGCTTTCTTAGTGTAGGATGAGAAGCCAGCTGAAAGTCTGACTATTGCTTCTGAGAGTAATCTGTCTTTTCTCTTTGGGTGCTCTTAATGTTTTCTCTTTGTCTTTGGTGTTGTGCATTTTCAGTATGATGTGGCTTTGTGTTTCTTTTGTTATTATTATTATTGAGCTTGTATTTTTCATTGGTTTTGGAGAAGACTAGACATTCTCTCTTCAAATATTGCCTCTGTACTAGTCTCTTTTATATTCTCTAAGATGCCAGTTAAACGTAGATTAAACCTTCTCACTTAATCCTCGTGTTATCTCTTTCATATTTTCCATTTCTTTGTCTCCATTACATGCTGAGTAATTTTTTTAGCTCTAATTTCCGCTTTCTGATTTCTTCAGCTGTGTTTAATTTGCTGTTAAATCTGTCCATTGAATTTTTAAACTTCATTTTATGTTTCTCATTTTTCAAAGTTCTCTATTTTTCAAATCTGCACGGTCATTAGTTTCTTTTTTTTCTCCAAATATTTCCAAGAAGTATATTGAACATAGACCTTCTATAGTCTATGTCTGGTAATTTCTTTACCTTAAGTCCTTTTAATTCTCTTTCTGCAAATTCTCACTCATAGTGCCTTGCTTCTTTTTTGGAGGTTTAGTTACTTTTTTAAAAAACTGTACAGCTGACCATTTCCTTCGGAATTTTACTTATGAGAATTGAGGCTTACAGTAAAAGAAGAGGATATCTCCTGAGAGGATATGTGTTTTCTTCTGCCAGGCACCAAGGGCCCTAACAGTCCAAAAGAGCTGTAAATTAAATTATTGATTTGAGGTTATTCTGACCACCGAGATAGAAATAGTCAAGTAGAGAATGATAAAAAAATGATTGTTATATGTCTCAACCAGTTTATTTTAACAGTACATATAAATGTCCATTTACTTGCCAGTCTTTGATGTGGTGCCAAGGCCTTTTTTTTTTAAGTAACTAGTCTGTTGATGGCAGACTATCTTCTATTGAGTTCTTATATGTCACCCTGATATCACCTGTGTCTTCCAGCAAGAACTTTAATGTCCCTTCAGAGTCACCTGAGTGCAAATTCCTTATAGGTTAAAATGTTTTTTTTCTCTCTCTCTTTGTAAAATATTTTTTGGCTGTGCCGCATGGCTTCCGGGGTCTTAGTTCCCTGACCAGGGATTGAACCCAGGCCACAGTAGTGAAAGTGCCAGGTCCTAACCACTGGACCACCAGAGAATTCCCTCTCTCTCTCTCTCTCTCTTTTTTTTTTTTTTAAGCTCTTTTGCCCAAACATAATTGATAATAGCTGTTTTGGTTTTTTTAGTGACTTTATCTTTCTCTAGTCTTCCAAACCATAGACACAACTTTTCTTTTTCACACTCATATTTCATCATTTTAATTTTATTTAATAAATTAAATTATGTAGTGAAAATGTAAATTAAAACTGATATAAGTGGGTTTGAGAATAATTGCACTACCTCTTATATATGTATGTAATTCATACATATGTATGAGAAGGTAAAAGAGTCAGAAGTATACCTCTGTATCTTTAGCTTATAAGAAAAAATAAGCTTCAGGAATAAAGAAATAATCCCAAAAATAAGTTATTAAGAAAAAGATTTTCAGGGTCTGGAAGAAAGTCATTACCAAGAAGGGATTATACTTTAATGCTCCAATCCTGACATTAACAATGAACCAGATCTAACAATGAACCAGGTCTATTGTCTGATATACAAATTTAAAGTTAAAATTCAATTCATGTACCTCTTGAATTAGGGTATAGCTCCCAACTTTTCCTTAAGGGTTAGATAGTAATTATTTTAGGCAACTCTGCCATCGTTGCACAAAAGTAGCCATAGCCAACAGGTGTGGCTACAGACAATGAGTGTGGCTGTATTCATTGAAACTTTATGTACAAAAACAAGCACCCTGTTTTTTTGTAAAGCTCTAGAACAGGCAAAACTAGCAGCCAGGTATCTCCCTTAAATTTTGTTGGTTGAGGGGACAGGAGTAGCACTTATCAGTTATGTAACTAAAAGAGATCATGGAGGACAGTTAACACTCTCTGCCATAGATCTTACACTAAACGTATAGTGTAGATCAGTCAGTCTAATTCATTACAATTATGTTAAGACTCGGTATCAGGGTCTGTTCCAGATAAAGTGCATAATAGGTTTTAAAAAGCAGTCAATGAGATTAAATCCAAAATTAGAACTACCTTAGGTTGTCATTAATAATGATGACTTTTAAGACCAAGGATCGATTTTGTTGATGTCTGGAATTTCCTGAAGATTAGTTATTTCTTAAGAATTATTAACTTCCCTTGCTTTGTTCCTTCCTAATCTTACCTGCAGATCATTTTTCCATGAAACAGGAAAACATTCTCAAAAGGGGGAAGCATTTTAAAGGGTTATGAAATTCTGAAGTCTAAAAGGCCCTCCAGAGCCCATCTAAGTTTTTCTCTTTCTTTTGTCAACTATCTTATAATATAGACTTCCACTGTTGAACTTTCTCATAGTCTTCAACCCCTGTGGTCATTTTACGCCATGGTCAAACTGACCCTTACATTCAGGAAATTGTCTAACTAACCTTCAAAGCCTCTTTATTCCTTTTTCCTTCAAAGGAAATTTTTTCTTGACTAGTTGTTAAAGAGGGAAGATATTTTAGCAGTTGCCTTTTTTTTTCCTTTATAGTGCTTTATAAAAAAAAAGAAAAGGTCATGGTGCAAAAGCGTATAATGATAATGCCTGTTGAGTCAAACACCAGAGTCAACTTCATATTTTAATCACATCTTCATCAATATTAATCATCTTCCTGATGAATATTGCTATTAATAATAAAAAATAATGGGCACTATTCATTTATTAGATGTCCACTAAGTGCTCAACACTGTGCCCTTTACCTTGTCATGGATAATCTCACTTCCGTTTTCACAGCAACTCTGTTATGAAGGAACTGTACCCATTTCTACAGATGAGCAGACCTAGCTTACAGAGAGTTTAAACCTGCCCATGGTCTGAAGGTGGCAGAACCTGAGTTTCCCTTTCTTACTTCACTTCTACAACTGGAAAGAAAGAATAGGTCAGCCTCTCTGATTAGAGTTGTCCCTTTTCTCCCTTATTTGATTGATTGATTGATTGATTTTGCTTTGAATGACCTGTCTCCCTCTTCCTCTCTGTCTCTTGTCTCTGTCCTTGAGCCTACATTTGCATTAAATCCAGGTGACCTTCCCTGCCTACCTCCTCCTCTAATATTCTTCTACCCCTCCTATGCTTCCTCATTCCACCTCTTCTAGTTCCAGTCCCCTAAAAACATCTCTTGTAAATAGTGTGATAAATACTTTACCTCCCCAGGGAACATGTGAGGATTAATTAGTTGATGTCTGTAAACTGGCTTACAATGTAAAATACTCCCAGGTAGTTCTTTATGATGGTATTATTGCTTTTAAAGTTCAGTGGCTTCTTCTGTACCCCAAGCCATTTTGTATGTCATTATCCCCATTCCACCTGTGTGCTTGTTGAGTGTTTCTATCTCATCATGAAATGCTTTATGAGACTCTATTTGAAAGATGTTTTTTAAAAGTAAATTTTATTTTAAGGAATAAAATTCTGTTCTTTTGTTGCAGAAAGAAAGGATTTGATATTAAATGGGTGGATGATACACATGCCCTAGGAGTATTCTCCAGTCCGATTACAGGTATTCACCCAGTGGATTTCAGTGTGCTTGTTGTCCGTTTTCTCCTACTTTCTCCTACAAGTAGTCTCCTAAGGACTGCTTGTCCTTATTTGCTTTCTGTTCCAGCCACCTGACATTTTATTCAGTCAATACAGATAATTGGCAGGTAGAGGTTTTTGAGGCATGTTACTTTGGTACCCATTTGCTCCCCCTCTCCCTTTTTATCCTAATCCAGTGGTGTTTGGAGAGAGAGCTCCTTCCAAGGTTATTTGCTGCATAGCTGTCAGTTATGATAGTGCATGGACAGATTATAGGTAAAGATTTAAGAAGCCAGTATGACTAAATCTTAAAATATTTTTGATTCTACCCCCCTCCCCGACAAATGAATTTGCAGTAGCCCTTTAACCTGTCCAGTGAGCATTTGTAATACCTACTTTCTGAATATATGATTTGGCCTTTTCACTTATATCATTGGCCTCATGATAGATCTGATGCAGACGCATTCAAAGAAATTAGAGATGTTGATTCCTGTCTGAATCACCTAAAATAGGGGTCTGCAGACTTATTCTGTAAAGAGCCAGATAGTAGATATTTTAGGGTATAAGGTTTCTGTCACTACTTAACTCTTGTGTTGTAGCCAGAAAGCATCCCTAGACAGTATGCAAATGAATGAGCATGGCTCTGTTTCAGTAAAACTTTACAGAAACAGGTGGTTGGCTGGATTTGGTCACAAAGCCATAGTTTACTGATCCCTGTTCTAAAATAATCACTGCCATTTTGTTCTTTACGGATTTTCTAGAGCTTACCATTTCTTTTGCTCATGATGAAAAATAAAGCATAACATCTAGGAAATACTTTTAAGAACTAGCCTTAAATTTTTTTTTTTGCATCACTCTTCTTCATGTCTTCTACTTCTTTATATTTATTCTCTTAACAGCTCGTGATGCTCTGGGTAGTAAACATACCATGGTGAAGATCCGGCCCTTGTCGCAGGCCACGAGAGCAGCCAAGGCCAAAGCTAGAGCTTATGCTGGTAAGCCTATAATCTCAGGAGCTTTTTCTTGTTGATAGTGGTGATACTGTTTTTTCCAGCACTTGTATAGCATCCAGAGTTCTGAGGACATATCACTTTTATTTTTAGTGTTAAAGGAAATATTATTTTAAGGCGAAAAGGCTGTGTTGGAAATATAGCACTGGAGTAGCCACTTGGAGAGAGTGGGAGATACTAACTGCAAGCAATGCAGCAACCATTTTCTGATGACATCCTTATCTAGTTTACCTCTGTGTTTAGCTGTCTGATAGAGTCACTATAAGAAATTGTGTTAATACAGATAATGAAGGCAGGGTTGTTTGTGCTTTGCCATGTTAATTTCCTCTGCTCTTCATCTATCTGGCTTGTATTAATTACTGCTGATACAGCCCTTGTTAGTCTATTTGGTATGTTAATTACTGAGTTAAATCACTTGGAGCTAAAGTGCTTTTTCTTCCTTACTCCCTCCTGCTCCCTCCCTTTCTCCCATTCAGAGTTTCTCCAGCCAGCAAAGGAGCGTCCTGAGACTTCAGCAGCCCTAGCCAGAAGGTTAGTCATCAGTGCCCTTGGGGTTCGAAGTAAGCAGAGCAAAACCGAACGGGAAGCAGAACTTAAGAAACTGCAAGAAGCCCGCGGTGAGTTTAAGTTGATGGTGTTTTCTTTAGTCCCTTTAGAGTTCACTATAAGGCATGTGTTAAAAAAAAAAAGAATGAAGCCCATTCCATTTTGGCATTTCCATTTCCTAGAAGCCTCCTACATATATTGAAATTGTTTTCATGCCTTATATTTAGGAGAAAGACATTTTAGAATTTGTCTGCCTGTTCCACACCAAGGCATCTTAATCCATGTTCCTACTGTTGTTTTCCAAGAGATAGGTTCAGTCATTTTAGCTTATCCATGGCTATTTCTATAGTTCTTGCTCCCGACTCTCAGAAAAATATTCCTATGAAGACATAATAGTCTCCCAGGCAGAAAACATTATTTGCTGTGGTTTTACTGGGCCATGATTGCCATGATATTATCAGATGGTTTAGATCTTAGATAGAAGACAAATTAAGGAGAAGCCAGCATCTGACATTGATGATAATAACTGTAGAAGGTAATTTTTTCTTTAAAGACAGTCCTGAGTGGCTCCATTAGAGCACATCTAGGTTAGCCTAATCTTCTGATTATTTTCCAGTACTTAAGAGTCCTCAGAATATTTCAACTGATCCACAAGCAGGGTTTTTCTTTCCCTATAGTTTGTAGTTGAGGTTAAATGTCTCTCTCCCCTTTATAGGCTGTTGACTTGTACGTAAGGCTTGGGACTCCGGTTAGCACTTAAGTGCTTTTTATCAACCTTCAGGCTTTAGACAGTCTGATTGCCTTAGCCCTCGATCTGTGGAATCTGTGAAGACAATTTATTCCGAAAATTCCACTTACCGAAAAGTAACTTCATTTTTCCATTAAACGAATGGAAGTTTCAAACTCCTTGTTTATTGCCGGTCTAACAAGGCCATTAATACTTCCTGTCCACTCTGCTTTGGTGATAGCAGGCAGCTTGCAGACTCTCAGCTGCACTGGCCAGATAACCAGTGACAGAGGGTGTCATGGCAGGTGCTAGAGTTTCAGAGTTGAACCCAACTAATTTTTGAAACCTTAATGATTATAATGAGGCAGTTTTGATTTTTTCCATGCATTCTTGACTCAAAGGCTTCCTACAGACTATAGAAACAGGGGAAGATTCCTCTGGTTTTTATATATGGCACTGTCAGAGCTAGATTAAAGTAGAATGTGCAGTGTCCTTAACCCTTTATTAATTGGTTATCTCTGAGGAAAATGATTTCTCTGTGATAACCACAGTTATCTCAGAAAATCAATAGAGGGTAATAACAATGGTATCTATAAAAGGAGATGTGATTCTTTTTGCAATGTTTCCTGCTTCCCTATGTGTGTAATATCACTTGTATTTCTACAGGTACTGCAATAATAGTTTTGTATGGCTGTCACCTGAGTATCCCCCTCTGTTTCTCTGTAGGCACATCAGCATACTGTTCCACTTGAATTTGTTTTAAATGCTCAGCTATGCAAAGGACATTTCAGTGATGAAATTAAAAATGAGGCTGTTGGCTAAGTGGGTACACTGTTACTTACTTTTTTAAAGAAGGCTAAGTTTAGTTGTGAATAGAGACCCACGGTGGTAAGTTTCTCCTATCCATTGGTCCTGAATCTTTACAGGTTATAGAGGACTCTTCCTTTATTATGTTTCAGAACTCTCCCATTCTTTATATCTGAGAAAATGCGTATGGAAAATTCCTGATATAGCTTTCTGGCTTCTTTATGCATTGAGCATATACTTTTGTAATTGCATGGAGCCCAAGACTTCTCACTTAAAGATTTTTTTTCTGTGGAAATTAAAAGTACTGTTTAGGTATTAAACAGAACAGATACTTCTGTTCCAGTTCTTCTTCCACTGGAGGGAAAGGGGTCAGTACAGCATAGGAAATAACATTATAGACTCTGGAATCAGACTGCCTGGGTCTACATCTAAGCTCTGCCATTTACTGGCTATGTCACCTTAGGCAAATTACTTACTCTCTGGAGGCCTCTGTTTCCTCATCCATAAAATGGAAATCAAGTGAGATAATCCACAAAAGATACTTAGTCATCTTTAAAACCGATAGGAACACTCTCCCTCCTGTTTCTCTAGGCCTGTAATAAGTGTGTGATAAGTATGAGCTGCTGCTGTTTTTAGTAATAGTAGCAAAGTATCATTTTATGGTGAGTCCAGCACAGATTCCAGTACATATTTTTTTCTTGTCATTACTCTTTTTATTTTCAATTGCCTGTGATACACTATCAACTACATTTGGAATTCACTGCGTACCTACCCTGTGCAAGGCATTGTGCTCCCTAATTAGGAAAGTTAGAGAAACGGCAAGATGTTGTTCCTCTCCTTAAGACTTGCAGTCTGGTGGGGATATCTGCCTTGAGTAAGAAAGAAAATATGAACCTGATATTTTAAGCAGTTGTTTCTCCTCTCTCTTCAGTTCTGAAGATTTTAAGATTAAAAGCCACATAGAGGTTTTTGCAATTAAAAGGACTGGAAGGAAATTCCTGACAATATAACATGTTATGATAACTCTGGATGGGGATGGTATTATCTCCAGTTTAGAGCTGGCCCAGAGAGGTGAAGTAGCTGGTCTAAGGTCACCCAGCTGGTAAATTGAAAGGAGACATTTGAACCTAGGCCTCTCTAATTAAAACCCATGTTCCTTTTATAATAGTGTAATCCCTTTTGAAGGAGTTTTGGGGTAATTAACATTTTTTTCCAAAAAGAAAAAAACATTTTAAGGTCTTCAGAAAATAAAATATGACAGGCTTCTTTTTAGTTATCCTTTCCAATGGTTAGAGCTGTTACTGTCAGAAAATTCTTCCATAGGTCTAACTTAAATCTGTACAATAGTTTAAAACAGTTTCCTCTTCTTTTTTATTTAGTAGAAATTCAGGAACATCTGGACATCATTCTGTTCTAACAGCCTTTAACTGTAAAGATCAGGGCAGATCATTTAGGAGTGAGAGGATCTGGGCTATAATAGAGTTTTTGCCATTAACTAGCTATATGACCATGGGCAATTTTCTTATACTTCTCTGTGCCCCAGTTTCCAATGTTTAAAAGGTGCTTTACGTATTTAGAATACTATTATTTATGTGACTCTTGGGAAATTAGTATTCATTATAATAATATAAGCCAGTAGTGACAAATGTGTACTATGTACTGTTGCTCCCCATTCATTATCCATGACAGACAGTGCTAATCAGTCATGACACTCTTGGTGAGTTTTGACTTGACTGTAGCCAATAGATCAGAATTAGCATAGAAATAGAAATCGAAATCTTTGTGCCATCCTGATATAGGTACTTTTATTAATAATACTGTAGAATAATTTCCTAGCCTTTCTTTTTCCCACTTCAAGAGTTCTGCTGTCTGGCACAGTGCCTAGTTCATAAAGAGATACTCAGTGTGCATATTCATTGACTGAATACATGAATGACATTTGTTACTCTTAATTTTTCTTCATATGTCTTATTTCACTCATGATTCTACTCTGAACGCTTTCAAGTCCTCCATGATTTTCTTTATAAAATCCAGAGTTGAACATTACATATGGAACCCTTCTAATTATTGAATTTTGAATTTGGGATTTTGAGGTATAAATACTTTCCTGATAACTTCCTTTACCCTACTTTGGTCTTCTTACCCTTTTATTGAGAAGTCTTTGTCTTAATCCTTAAAAAGGAGATTAAGAAATTAAAGCTACTCTGGGGAGAATCGAGAAAAAGGAAGTGCTCAAATCATTTTAAGCAAATCATATTTTATATATCTGGAAAATAAGAGCTTTAGTCACAAGTCCCTGAGTGTGAGGAACAGATAGATCTTTTAGTCTAGCAGAGCGCATGACAGATTAGAACTATACTAAGAGTGGGAAATGAAAACATAGATCGTCCTTGAGTACTTTGTATTTGACTTAATCACGTTTTAAATCAAGGATTCACACTAAATGATAAAACCACATTTTAAAGACCAGACTCAGGAATACGTGTAAAATTTCCCCATGTTCCACTTATCAGAACATTTGATTCCCACCTAAAGTTGGAATCAAAGTTTTCAGAATAAGCCACTCTCATTTTCAAAGCCTGCCATAATTTTATTTCATAACTTTGTTCCATTTTATTCTTGGGGGGTATATGATTAATTGGCTGGTTCTGAAAGGCCATCTTTTGGGTCATAGGCCTGAGAGGCAGAGTTATGTAAACAATAATTTGATCCCTTAGTTTGATTAATGAAATCACTGAGAACTTAAAAGTAAAATCATCTCTATAGGATACTTAGTCAACTGTAATAAAAATTTAATCACAGTCAGCTGCCTTCTGAAATCCTTTTTAGGAATTCCATTATTCTGCCTTCAAGAACAGTGCTGCGTTGCTGACTCATAATCTAGGTCTTACGGCATTTTCTTGGTGTCTTTTCTCCCTGGACGTGAAGTTCCCTTCATTTCTAACCACATTTCCTTTCATTTTAATCTGACCTTTTTCTGTGGGATGCAGTATTTATCCATATTTTTGGTGTCACCTGCTGTTTAGTAAACTTACGTCTCTGGCCTATATCAGAGATGAAAATGTTTATGGACTGACTGACCATTTCACCAATTATTGCTAAGTAAACAACACGTGTTATACTTAATACATTGATAATCATTCCACCCTCTAGAGTTAAATGCTCCCTTAACACTTATGTGAGCCAGACTATTTTTTCCCAGTATATTAATGATTAATACATACTTGGTAAGCCTGAAATCTAAAACGAAGAGGTTATTTATGTTACCTCTCCTTGATCTACCAGGTCTGTCAATCCATAAAAGAAGGCAGTTAGATTAGTTTGACCAGACTTGTACTTCAAGTCTTCAGGTTGATTATTACTCTGTAGGTGGCTACAAGTGGATTTTGTGATGATTTTTCTTCATTATTTTCTTAGGTGTAGAAGTAAATTTTGAAGGTTTTAATTTCCATCCCTTTTCTTTATTTTTGTAAACACGACACCAAACTGGCCCCTTTTTCATCTTTAGCACTTTCTGTTCCCTTAGTGAGAAGCCAACTTATTTAATGTAATCATTTCTGCCAATTTATTTATTATACTGAGAAATAAAAGTCTTCAGGGCCAGCTTACGTTAGTGCTTTAGGTTAGTCATTTCATGCTAACATTATATTCTTCTTTAGTTCCTTGCCCTTATGGCTGCTGTTGGGCTTTCTCTTACTTTTTGTAATTGGTGGAGTTAAAGTTAATAGGAGCTTTTTTAATACAGTCTATCAGCTGTTACCTACTTTCTTTTCTCTTTGATAAAGGGGAAACATGTTTATTCTTTATCTTTCGCAAAATACTTTTTTTCCCCCACATTTGTTCCTTTTCTGTGTAAATATTTTCAGATCCTCTCTTCAGAGGTCAGGACAGTAGAAAGTATGCTGATTTAAGAATTAAGGACCTGGGTTCCAGCTTCAGGTTTTCACTGATTATGTAATCTTAGGCAAGTTACTTAACATCTCCAAGCTTCCATTTTTTTCTTTAAGATGAAGAAAATATTTTTAGGTCTCATCCTAACCTGTATTTCTGTATTGTGTTCATGTTCTATATTTATAAATTTAAGCCTCACATTTTCACTATTTCTTTGTGCTTCTCAGTTTGTCTCTCTATTCTTGCTGACTTTATCATATGGTTTACCACCAGAATTTCCTCTTATATTTACATATATTTGGTAATACAGATCTACAGTCTTTTGTTGGAAAGCATTAGTGTAGGAAATGTTTCAGAATTCTAAACTTTTCCAATTTTAGAAAGATAATATATTAATACATGTTTCATAACACCAAAATCGAACACATTAGCATTAATATTTCTGTGGCCTTATGTCCTTTCAGGTTATATTTACCACCAAAGGAGTTTTGACCCCAAACTTTTTAAAAAACAAAAAACTTTTTTTTCAGTGCTACTTCAATTTTGAAATCGTGGATTATGGACCAGTCATTCGTTTTTCTACTGCTCCTGGATTTCTTTTCCTAAAGCTTTCCATATTGCCTCTCTGGTTTAAGTTTCTGAGTTTATTGAAAAATCTGAGTTCTAACAATTCACTTTTCTAGTTTCTTCACTTTTTCTTGGAACCCAGGACCACTTTTTGATTGTTTTCATCCAAGGTTGCCTTTGCCTTTAGATCCTCTCCTAACTTTTCTCTGTTTGTAAGAATCAGAACCACAGTCAGCCTTCCTAAGAAATCCCAGAATCCTTTAGACAAGCCAGTTATCCTTCGTGCTATCTCCCTGGAGAATCTCAACCCAATTTAAGCCTGCCTTAAAGCTGAGTCACATGACACTGAGCCTTCAGTTTGGAATTTACTGACGCCCATTTTTTGCCTCTTGTAACTTTGCTGCTATTTTCAGATAATGCCACAAGATGGTGCCCAAATAGCAGCAAATTTCTCTTTCTCACATTTCCAAGTGCCAGTTAGCTAGCTTCCTTATCAAGTTCTTTGCCCTTAAAGTTGAGTCAAATATAGTATAGGAATTCCGTAAGGGATTCTGCTGATTTGGAAAGATATGTCAGAATAGCAAGAATTAACTCTAAACTCACCTTGATTTCTGTAATCCCCCTGGTTCATGACTTGCAAAATCTTTTAGTCGAAATAATTGCCCTTGGAAGGAAGCACTTAGGCTTAATCATCTACATTTTATGGTGTCAAGATCAATGACTGACTAGCCATGAAATTAGAACTGGTATTGTGGCACCTAGTGAAGTACTTGGGTCACCACACCGTGTATGGTCTTTATTGTCTCAGGTATTGGTGAAAGTGTTAAATGGAAACTAAGCTTCTGTGTTAAAATTTGAAGATGGATTGTCCAGATTTGTGCATTTTTTGTTTTTAGAAACAGTTCTTAGTTTCCCTCCATTATATGTGGTCATTTTTCCATGTTGGAATTGGTGTTCCAGAAGATTTCTGGCTCCTGAAAGTGCTCTGAAAATATTGAAATTTGATTTTCCTGTGAAATTTTTTTTTCTTTTTTTTTTGTAGAATTGTAGTAGAGAGATATGACTAAAGCCCAGTGGCTACTATTTCCATTTGAGCAAGAAAGTAGAAGAAAAATATTGAAACATATTCTTGATGCCTATTGAAATATTTATATAGATCAGTAGACTGGGAATAATGGGCAATTTTACTGAAGCACTAACACAGTTTAGAAAGATAATTAAAATAAATATATTATCAGCAAGACAAAAATCTGGATCCTGCTCGGTTCTGACTTATTCCATATGCTTTTTATTTCTATTAGCCACAGATCTTTCTCTATCTATTATATAGTAAGAGAAACATTGTTCCCACTTACAAAGCACTTGGAAAGTTAAAAATATTGACTCTTGGAATCAGGTAAGAGAAAACTAGGGAATTCACCTGTCTCATGATTAAAGTTCGCCTTGTAATTCAGATTAAGCGAAAGTCACTGGTTATGTGAAGTTATACTTAGCCATCTTAACACTGCCCTTATTTACAGAGAGAAAACAACTGGAAGCCAAGCAACGGGAAGACATCTGGGAAGGCAGAGACCAGTCTGCAGTTTGAACATCATTTGATGACAGGGATAATTCCAGGAATTCAGAAAATATTTCCAGTCTTCAGAGGATTTTTCCAGAGCTCTGTGTACATGCAGATGTGCATGTTAATGAAAGAAAGAGATAAGCAATCAAGACAAGGGCTGATGAGGTATAGGAGGAAGACAGACTCCTGTTTGTCTTCACTCCTAAATGCAGTTCTTTGGAACTGCCTTAACTGTGTTGGACGTGGAAGGAAGCCATCAGCGAGGAAGAAACTTGGAAGATGTGACTTCCAAGAGTCCTCTGGACAGGGCAAGTCACACTTCCAAGATGTTTTAAGCAAATGCAAAACAGAGGATTCAAACCTGTGGTGATGGGAGATTACGGCACCGGCACCGCAAAGGCAGGGTGTCCCTTAGTACCTCACAAAGCCGAGAACAGCAGTATTGCAGGGGGCGGGTGAGGTCGGCGGTCAGAGGGGAGGGAGCTGTTAGTACAAGGAGATGGAACGGTATCTGGAGTGCTTGGTATTCACAGAATCTGCACTGCCGGTTCCAGAACCCCAGAGTTGGTGAACTGCAGCAGGTGTAGGTATTTGGACTCCAGAGCTTGTACTAAGCTGAGTGCCTGGGGCTGCTCCAGCCGCATGGCAGCCTGGGGCGCGCCCGCTTCATTCCTTACAGGAAGCCGGTCTTGGGAGCTGTGTGCCAGTTCCAGTTTAAGCAGTACTATCACGTTGTAAGAGAAAGATATTAAAGCCCATTTTATGACATACATCACTCTGCTGTTGGTCAGTTTTGTCATGCCCCTAAAGAAATTAGAGAGCAGTTCTTCCCTTATCTTCACCCCTGTAATGCTGTGCATGGATTCGGTGGATCTGTTGGTTTCATTGATCAGCAGTAGAGTGCTGATCATCTCTGTGCCCCGGAGTATACTACAAAATACTCTCCTGGGATTGGTATGTGGTGGCTCCTCTCCCCTTCTTGTCCTCTTTGCACATCCCCACCCCACCCTCTTGCCTTTTGCCATTTTTGTCCAATCTGACATCCTGCAGGAGGCATCTGGCACACAGCATGTTCTTGGTATGATCTTCTCTGCCTTTGCCAGAGGCATTTGGCAAAAGCCATACCAGCTCGTCCATTATAGTGAAGAGCAGCGAGTCAAACACACACCTCTGGGCAGTAAGAGATTTCCTAAAAGACATGGACAAGTCAGAGCAGTCAGCTCAGGCTTTATCCTTCTCATATCTGCATTCTCAGTGTTTTTGAAGAAATCGTAGTGGTAGACCTCCAGATGCTGAGAGAGCAAGAAATGATGTCTCATTGTGCTTTCAATGAGGGCAGCAGCCTCATTTTTGTATGATTTAGTGCCCATGACAATGATGGATTATTAGCATTGCCTAGAAGATGGTGTAGTGGGGCTCCGTCCAAACGTTCCTCAAATGACACTGGCCGTGGATCTTGATCCCTGCCGCTGTTTCGGTCTTAGAGCCCTCTTACAGTTCCTCAGCATTGTTTTTCTCATCCTTTGTCTGTTCTGAAACTGTCCCTTGTTCATGTTCAATACCTCCATTCCAAGTTTGGAGGGGTCGTTAGGTCCTCTCGACCCCCTGCCCCAGCACTGCTTAGGGCAGCTGGCTGTACAGCTTGTGCTGTCATCGTAGAACAGAGGGAAGTCTGTTTGAACAGTATGGCTGCATTTGAAAGGAAATGCAGGAAACTAGCCAGGTTTCATACTGAACAGTATACCTCTGAGGTAGACCTTTGCTCTGTTTTGGTTCTTCAAGGCTGAGAATGGCCTTGGGTGGTAAAAAAAAAAAAAAAAAGTGATTGTTCCTATCACTTGCCTTTGAGGGCATTCCCCTTTCTGGCAGCATTTTGGCTTCTAAGGGCATTGTTAATGGTAACACATAGTCCCGTGTTTATTACCCAGTTTTCTTGTAGTACTCATAATTTCAAGAAGTTACTTTTGTCCTCATTCTAATGCTGTGTACTTGGTGGCTAGTAACTTACACTTTTTTTCGGTAACAGTCAGCCACCTCTAACTTTTAGATTTATCCTTATAAGTAGATCCAGAGAAAGGATTTTTTTAGCCAAAACTGAAAGCTAAGGAGTGCTCCTGCATCGGCCCTTAGTAGAGGATGTGCTTTTTAGTTTTATTTTTCCAGTAGCTGGAATTGATGTATACTGGCTGGAGGTAAGAAAGAGCACCTGCCCTGACCCAGCACGGACTACTTGAGCTTGTCCAGACAGGAATCAGATCCTTGGTCATATCTACACCATGCCTTTGTACACTGAGCTAACTGGAGAGCACCCTGTAGCTGCCACTGGCTCCTTTGGTAGATATTTGAGAAGACAGCTAACGCACTCTGCTGTGTGTTATATGTTGCTTCATGTATGTTGAACTTCTGAATCCCAGTATCACCTGGAATTTATAGTAGATAAGATACATTCCCCTTGAGTTCCAGTATACTCCTCATGGAGTGGAAGTCTTTGCGGACTAGGAATAAATTAGGCATCTGAATGGTAAGCTGAGGTTCCTAGTTCTTCAGTTTCTCTGAGACAAGAATGCCGAGGTGAAAATCATCAGACATTTTTGGTTCTGTCTGGAATTCGGTGGTTGCTGTTCTGTTAACATTCCTCATCTAGTTACAAGTCACGCCAGCCGCATCTTCCCATATCCTTCCCTTTCAAGTCAGAGGTGTAACAGCACAACCCTTGTATAGCTTTTTCCAAGAATTAGAACTGGCTGCACCTATCAAATGTGTGATGTGGGCAGCAAGACTGAGACCAGAGCCGGTGGCTGGCTGCCTGGCCTGCTTTTTCTGGCCTTCTTGGAAACTTGGATCCAGCCAGAAGCTGTGGGTAACCTCCCTGCCTGAAGCCAGTCATCAGTCACCACACGCTCCCCCGCCAGCTACACGTTCTTTCACAGACCATTGGGTGCACGTGCGAGTATAATGTTGTTACTGTTTGGGAGATGTTTGCTGGATCCAACAGGAAATCAGTCCTTCCCTTGTTTACCTAAACTGCCATGCCAAAGTACAGTGCTCCCTCTGCCCGAATGAAGGAGGTGAGGGAGTTGAGAAGAGGGATGGTAGAGGAGAAGGAAAAGCGCGCTTCTTTGTATTCACAGAGGATACCCCAGAGCGGGTCCCTTTTTACCGGCTAAGGAAGGGCAGCTCTCATGTGTGAGGACGGGAGGACTATTGTAATCTTGCCCCATCTACCACCATTCACTGTGGCCTTGCAGCCTTGGTTGTAAAAGTTTACCATCTTTGGACTTTTTCTTCTTTCCTCCTACTTTTCATCCCTTAACCTTTCCAACCCATGTTTCACCACGGAGCCTAGGGAGGGAATTGCGAAGCAGACTGTAGGCTGATGCCGGAGAAGTGCAGTGGGGCTGTTGTGAGTAGTATGTGGGCTCCACACATCTTAGTAACCAGGTCACCAGGAGTGAAAAGGGGTAGAGTTAGGGTGCTGGGAACTGCCAAGAATCACAGCCAGTCTTGTCTTTGTAGCAGTCCATAGTGAGCAACCTTTATTGGCATTAGGGCATCAGACCTGTAAGGATCATCTCTCAAGTGTGTCTTAGTGGAGACAGGATTAAGAATCATGTCCAGGAAGACCATGGGATTTTATACCACCCCTGAGCAAGGGCCTGCCAACAGCCAGGTCAAGCAGGGATGGTGGCCTTTCCTAGGTTTAGTCCTTAACTAAATTAAATGTTCCCCTTCTGACCTCTCCGTAGTCTCCTGTCCTCCACTCTACCAGACCTGTCTTCTTTTTCCTGCAGAGATGAGCGGCCTGTTTGACCCATGTTCTTTCCACTGCAAAACTTTATTCAATGCAAAATTCACTCCAGAAGCCTGGGGGACCCGACCTTTTAGGCCGGTCCTGAGGCGCACAGTGACCTTGCCTGCCGGGGTCAGGGCAAGTGTTCTTCCCTTGGCAGAGGGCCTGGCAGCAGCTGGGGTCCACAGCACCCCGGGACTCTTTATGTTCGGCCTCCTCTTGCTGCTCTGCGGGAAGACCATATCTGGCCACTCCTGTGAATCTTGCCCCGTCTCAAGCACTCAGTAACTGGTGGTTCGGGCCCGTCAGGAGATAAGGGGATGCCTGAGGCCTAAGCTTCCAGGGATATTAGAAACACCCATATGTACAGTAGGATAAAGGTAAGGGCACTAAAGAACAGACTCTTAGAGAGTATGGTAGCTGAGTTCTAAATGCGGACCTATCAAGCAAGGGACTGAATTCACCAGCTTCTTTGCCAGTTGTGACTTTGATACAAGTTGTGTTGCACAGAGCTCCTAGCAGAGAGCTGACCTCTCCTCCTGTGTATTTCGGTCCTCCTCCAAGACATTTGCAAAGCACCATTTAGATGGGGGACTGGGCCACAGTCCATTCCTAAGGAACTGATAGCTCCTGAACCATGAACTCGGGCAAGATCCGGGAAGGACTGGGTCTCCTATGGAAGAGGAGCTCAGCTGAACAAAGCCCGAAGGCCATAGTCCAGAGACCAAAGGCCCTCAGGGGATAGACCCAGAGCCATCCTGAGGGAGCAGTGCCGCCCTGGTGTGGTGATCTTGCCATCAGAAGGCTTCCTGAGCTGGTTCTTGGTGCCGCTTGGCACTGGCCCCTTACCCTCTGAGTTAGGGCTCTGTGAAGGGCATGGCTCCAATAAGCTGAGGTATCTGGTGTGTGGGCAGCAGCTGGGGGTGCGCAGGGGTGCCTTCAGATGAGGTTGTTCCTGAGACGCTGCTCCTGTTCCGGGGAGTGCTCTGTGTTAGCTCGGTGTGCGTCCCCTGCGGACCAGAGGAGGGCAGGTAAGTAGTCGACCTGACCGGAGTCTCATCCCCTCCCTGACAACTTCACAAACACCAAGACATCCTGCCCAGCTCAGCCTTTCCATCAGGTTAGTCGTGGGCACAAACAGTCCGTTTTATGGAAATAGATGCCAACAGATGCGTAGCTGCAGGGACATCGGGAAGATAGGCTGTTGAGTGGAAAGGGTTGTGCTGGTCACTCTCCCTCGCCCCCTCCCCAGGTTCATTCTCTACCCTTCTTGTTCTCTCATGCCCTGGAGACCTGACCCCTAGAGACTGCCGACTGATGTAGGTCACTGGGAAGAAACAGCACGAGATTAGAGGATGGAAGGAGAGAGGCCAGGGCATTTCTTCCCCTGTTTGTGCAGTGATGGTCTCCTGCCCGCTGCTCCCTCCTCCTCAGTGCTAGCGCTCGCCTGGCTCCAGGACACACTTTGCCCCTTCAAGCCCAAGGTGATAACAACATTCCACTCTTGCTTATCCCTGGACATCTCAACACTCCTCATCTCCTTAGTCCTACTCACACCTCAGTGTAGTCCTCTCATTAAATAACCTCCTGCTCGCACCTGGGTGTGGCCTGTGTTTCCTGCAAGGACCCTGGAGGGGTCAGAGCTGCGTAGTGTTCTTTCCTTCCTCGCTGCCCTGGCCCCCTTACAGCCTGCCAGCAGCATCACGGAGGCTGTGCCTCCACGCCGGCAGCCTTAGGTTCCAACCCCTGATCGCTCTCACGCTCCTGTCTCACTTAATGGCAGCAGAATCTACACAGTCTCACGATTTTCAAATCCTTATATTCCTCTTCTCACTGTCTTCCATCTGTTGCCAGAGTTATCTTTTGAAAATCTGATCTGATCTTCCTGCCTCCTTGGCTGAAATTTGTTAGTGGTTCCCAGAAGCCCACGGGATCAAGTCCATTCTCTCAGCAGGAGCCACCGTAACCCTCCCTGCAAAGAGCTCTAGTAGGTGTGACTGCATAGCCCTATTTTACAAAAGAGACAACTTCTGAGGGGGAGATTTCCTGACTGTCTTAAAGCCAGAAGGTGGTGGAACTGGATTTGGTGCCCAGTGAAGCCCTCTGAAGCCAAATCCTATGCGCCTTCTCCTCGTCCCCTCTCTGACCTGTGCCTCTCCTTGCAGCCAGCTCAGATGTCCCTTCCTCTGCGAAACCTCGGCTGGCCTCCAGGTGGTTGTTGGGAGAGCGCTCTGCTTGCTCAGCAGTAGTTCACAGCGCTCTGGGGTACCCAGTAGGACTGGGGTTACCCATTTGCATGTCTGCTTACCCTACCTGACAGCTCTGCCTGTTACTCCTATTTATGTTCCTAGTGCCTGGCAGTGCTCAACACAGAGGTAGGTCTTAATAAATGTTTGTGGAATAAATGAGCACACCTCCACCCTCTGTGTGCAAAGCGTGGGAGTGACTGCACACACCCCACAGCAAATACAAGCACTTTAAACTCTAAGGTAGAGGAACTGCTTCCTTTCTGTACGGGCAAGTGAGGCAGCCACCTCCTTACTCTGCTCCCCGCTGGATTGTTGCTTCTTTGCCTGAAATTACCAATCCTGCAAGTGTCCTGAGCCCTGTTCTCCGTGGTCCACGTCCTGTAAGCAGTGATCAGGGCTGGCGGTAGCAACACGGATCCGGGGGACTTCTACGTTTGCCTGTGAGGCAGTCAGCCTGGGATGGAGGCAACTAAGAAAGACCCTATGAAAGGAAGGGGAGAAATAACAGACTGGAAAGGGGAAATCCTGACATGGCCTGAAGTAACAGGTAAGATTCCAGGACAGATGGCAGACTGAGATTACAATCCAAACAACCTTAAGGACAAAGAGGCATGTGGGAATAGTTACTGGGTGGGGCTGATGCAGCTTGTTCCAGAAATCTATGAACTTCTATGAAGTTGTCAAAGGCAATTCATCTCTGTCCCCTCCCCAGCCTTGTACACACACTGAAGTCACACACAGGGACACAGGGTCTTCCAGCTCCCCGAGCTCGCACAGGGCTGGTCTCACAGTGGCCCGCAGTCACCTGTGTGGCAGTCGTGCAGCCAGACCCGTTGCCCGTCATATTTGCAGCGGCACCGCATCACGTTGTTCGAGAAATCGGACTCTGCCACCTCGAGCTTGGGGTTCACGACCACCTGGAGTGAGAGATGGGCCAGCTGAAGACAGGTGACGTGGCTTCTGAGTTGACAGTGGCTGTGACATCCTTTACATTTCATGTAGTCTTGCAAACTGTGCTCCTCTTCTTCATTAACCCTTACAGCCACCCCAGGAAGTAGGCATTAAGGTCCTTATTTTATAGATGGGGACTGAGTTGTGACGTGCCCCTTGTTCACTGAATCCGGACTCAAACCTAGGTCCCGGATTCTGATCCCTTCCCCTATGGTGTAGCTCCTTCAAGCGCCAGACATGTCAGAGATCCTATTTATGAAGCTCTCTTTCTTCATTTGACCTCAGGGAGCTTTTGGAACATCTGGAAGAAATGGAGCTCCTGTGGGGAATCCCTGAGCTCACTTACCTGGAAGATATAATCCCCAGGGCCCACGTCTGTGATATCCACCCACTGGCAATCAATGTCATGTCGGTAGGTGTCCCAGCAGCCAACGGTCACTCCCTGTTCCCCAAAGTTGGCACATGCGTAGCGCCTCTGCATTCCTGTAATGGAGGGTGCTGACAGTTATTGAGTCCCTGAATTGTCAATTAAATGCAATCAGACTAGGGGCCTGGGCTTCAGCTAAATATCTTGCCTGTTGGAGCCAGAATTCCTACCAAGCATGAATCCAGCACCATAGCAAAGCCCATCTGTGACAGAGATTATTTCTTTGGATGCACTAGTGGAAATTCCTGTTGGCCTAGGAAATGTGATTAGAAGATTCCAGCCCTACTACGCTAATTCATTTGCCCATACAACCCTGAGGAGAGCCAGTGTTTCACCATGCCATTTCTAAGGGCTAGGAACTGTGGGTGTGCGAATCAGACTATCGATCCATGCTAAGTCCCAAAGGACTTAGAAGTGAAACAGGTCTGCAACCATTATCCAAAAGAAAGCGTTAAGCATTTCAGAAGTGGTACACAGTATGTTGGGAATGCAGAGGAAGTAGAGAGGGTAAGAAATTTATCTTTTTGAATCGCCTTGAGTGCTGACTGTTGCCAGGCTGGAGTCTCCAGCTGCCTGAGGCTGTTAAGCAGGGCAGAGGGGATCCTGAGCCCAAAGGGGCCGAGGAATCTAACAGAGGAGGATATGCCAACAGGAAACCACATACCTGTAGGGCAATTTGTGTCCTCTAGACAGAAGCTGGCCTTGTGCCCCTCAGCCACCTTGGAGCCGTTGAGAGTGAGCAGGTCATAGTGGGTGAAGACCTCAATGCTGTGGTAGTGCCTGCAAAAGGGGCAGAGCTGTCAGGCCGGCCGCAACAGGAGAGGGTCCTCACAGAGGAGCTGGTAGGGAAGGCTGAGGCACTAGGCCGCATCCTTACCCAGAGAGGAACGTTACAATAGCAGGGCAGTGCCCTTCTCTCCCCCAAACCCAAGATGAGTGTGACCCGTGGCCTACTTTCCTGGCACCCCTGCCAGGCAGCAAGACAGCTGCCCTCGTCACCTAGGGTCTCACCCGGGTGAGGAGAGGTCAAAGGTCCAGGAGGCTGCCTGGCTACAAGGCCTGAGGCCTGCAGGTGGAAAGAAGAGACACGTCCAGGGACCAGCCCAGGAGCGGAGTTGCTGAGTGAGGAGGGATGCTTCCTCTGCTCCCTGCCAGCCTGGGCCCAAATTGCTACCATTGTTTCCAGTTCTAATGACAGCTCTTCATGCTGCCGGGAAAGGTACTTATTTTCTCAGCAAGGCCAAGTCCCAAAGTCACTGCCTGTTCCTCTCAGCTTTCCCCACCCACGGCTGTGTCCTGAAGAAAAAAAACACCCTTTTCCATTCTGCCTTTGTCACAGACATCATCTCTGCTGCTGTCTGGGCTGGAGGCTCCTGATAGGAAAGAACGCTCATTGTCTCCTTCCAGCGCCAGCAGCTCTTCCTTGCGGGCCTCGCTTTGCTGCTGCAGAAACCAGCAAGCTTCTTCTGCACAGCCAGCATCCTGGATGGGATGGCTATTTTGGGTCTCCAGGTTTCTAGGAGTCCCCACTTCACCTGGCTTTTAAAGACAAGGCCTCAGGGCCAACAGAAAAATTGTCCACTATCATTCTAACAGAGACCAGCTCTGCTGGCAAGGACTGCTCTGTTGGAGCAGTGGTGGAGATGGACATGTGGGTACCTCCTGGCCAGGCGACCGAGTGATGGAGAGGGCAGGTTGGTGCTCCTGGGATTCCTCACTGCCGCCCAGAGGCAAGGCCAGTGAGGCGTCTAGGAAGGAAGGCTCTTTCCCAGAGCGCACGCCCCTCCCAGGAAGGCTTGCCCGGAAGAGACCAGACCGGTTGGCTCCCTGGACCCTGGTTTCGTTCCCCTAGAGCCGAGGCCTAAGCAGGCACTAACCTGTGGCACTGGTGCCAAATCCAGCTGTGGCGGCCTGTCTTGGGACGAAAGTCGGCCCGGCCCAGGTTGTGGATCTGTGAGGAGAAGCGCAAGAGGCGCCGGTGTCCGTAGGGCCAGTCCATGCGGTCAGCGGACCGGGAGAGGCAGTTCTCTTCATGGGCACAGTACAGCTGGCTGAGCGGGCGGTCCTCCAGGTAGGCCGTCTCCTGCACTAGCTGGGCGTTCAGCACGAGGTCTGCAGCACCTGGGCATGGTGGAGACCCAGAGGCTAGGAAGGCAGCCGGTTTGGCTCCCTGGCCTAGGGGACAGCCTTGCCTCCAGACTAAGCTCTTTTGGAGGCGCCGGAAGAGTAGGGCGGTTTAGGAGTCAGGAGATGTGAGTTCTAATAGCAGGAAAGATCTATCACCTTAGCCTAAGCTTGCTGGCTTTGGGGCCAGACTGCCTGGGTTCCTCTCTTGGCTTGGTTGTTAGTTACACCATTAACTAGCTCTGGGACTTGCTCAGCCTTTTGTCTTTCATTTTCCTCATCTGGGTGACGGGGAGAAGAAGAAGATTAGTGTGATGGTACCTGTAACGTGCTTAGATCATGGTTGGCCCACGGTAAGCATGCGGTTGATGTAAGCTAGTATTTCTTCTGTAGAATGCGTTTCAGCCCATAAGTGCCTCTGTAGCCTAGCTCATATAACCCCTCAGTAAGCTCTGCTGACCCCTAGCTTGTTACCTCAGCTCACTCTTTCTCTGGGCCTCAGTTCCAGCAATGCGAGGGGCAGAGGGAGAGGGCTGGAGAGCTGGAAGAGTTAAGCGCCGAGCCTGCCCCTGGGTCCTGCCGTTCTGGTGCATTCTGCTGCAGCTCCTAAGCCTGTGCTTCTTCCAAGGTCCCTGTTCTACCCTGGTTGCTATCAGGGGTGTTCATACCAGGGCATCCTGTGCATCCTCCTCCGAGGCATCGTGGACATTCTGGTGCGTAAAAATCCAACATGCTAGCGCCTGTGTCTCCATAAGCTGTTCAGTGCCTCTCCCGTTCCCTTCCTGTCACAGGGGCTCTTACCCTCCTCAGAAGCCAGCGTGTTGTCCCTCACTGTGTCAGTACAGAAATGAGGAGATGCACAGCTTTTGCATGTAACGTCAAGAGAGAAATTTGCCAATTCTCAACGTCTGTTCATGCAAAAACTGGGTTACACTTTAGATTTGGGGCAGAGCTATCATATGGGTGAGCCTTGCACTGACGATGGTGAGACGGGAACACAGGTTTATTTCAGGGGACAGGTGTCGAGGGTGGGAGCTTGTTTGCTGGATGGTGTCTGTACTACCACTAAATGCTCTTGGAATTCCTGAGGCATATTTTGGAGAGAGCTAAGGGTATGCCCACTGACAGACCCCAGAATTCCTGAGGGAAAAGAGTGCTTTCAGAGAGAAGAAGAGAGGGTAAAGGCAAGAAAGAAGGGAGAAAAATTACAGAGGAGGAATGGGGATGACCACAGAGATGTCAGGTCGGCTGTCTGTACTCAGCCGTTGTGAAGCATCAAATGCATTTAGGAGAAGAGCTGCCACTCCAGGCGGTAGGACAGAGGGGTACAGGTTCCTGGGAGGGGAGAGACGGGGAAGCAGGCCCCAGTGTGCTGGGAGCAAGCCCCATCGCCCTGCAAGGGAGGGTGTGTTGTAAGGGCTGGTGCTCTTCCAGCGTGCGCTGGACAGAGAGGAAGTCCTAGAGCTAGCTGACAAGAGTTAAGGATGTCTTGGCATTGAAGCCTGGCTGGGAAGAAGGTCAAGTGGCCACTCAGGTTGGTGGCAGCCTGCAGCCTTTGGACTGGATACAGTTATCCTGGCCCAGACCAGGTTGGCAGATGTCAAACAGATGCTTCTACCCCAAGAATCTGGGGGTGTGGGGCAGACCGATGCCTCAAAATGGTCTTGACCTAAAGTCTTTTGGGTAAGTCCCACAGCTCACCATAGGCCCCATGTGTCCTCACATTTCCATACCCTCTACAACAGTTTTCAAACTCTTTTCTTACTACAGACTGTAGTAAGAAATATATTTAATGTTGTGACACACATAAATAATTCCAAGAGAAAAACATTACCCTTACTAAATGTATCACGTCATTGTTTTCCATCCTGTTTTTTTAAACTATTGGTCGTGACGCAACGATTGGAAAACACTGTTGTGTATCCTTACATTTTCACATATTCTCTGTTTTAATGCTCACAGTAACTCCATGAGATGGGCAGGGCAGGGTTTGTATCCCCGTGTGGCAGGTGATTTGGCCACGCACGTGGTAAACGGCGGAGCTGGTGTTCTGCATGCAGCCCTCCTTCCACTCCCTAACCCTGCTGGCCTTGGAGCTGGGACCAGCACTCAGGGCCCTCCCTGAAGACAGGAGGTGTGGGCTTGCAAAATTAGGGGAGCCCGGGCCAGCCTGTCCCACCGGCCCGTCCCGTTACTCACTGTCTGTGCAGGAGACTCCGGCTGAGAAGTGCCCTGCACCGTGGGAGCAGTGCACCGGCCCGTGCCTTTGGCACTGCTGCAAGGCCAGCTCTGTGCCTGAGCAGTGCACCCCGCTCATCACCACTTCTCCGGCCCCCGGCGTCCCCTGCCAGTACCAGGTGTCCTAAGAAAACAGCCAGCATCACCCAGTCAGGGCTGAGATGTACTCTTAGAGTCACCTGACTCCCATCTGAGGCTTGGACCCCATCAGACCACCCACACCGGGCTGTGCCCAGCCTTGGCCTGAAATCTTCAGTGATGCTACTTTGGACCCCTCTGGTATTAGAAATGCCTTCCACGTGTCGAGGCAAAAATCCACTACTACGGCTTCCACCACTGGCCCTGCTGCCATCACTCCCCCTGACGGCAGACCTCAGCTGTTTGAAGAGGAAGGTCCTGTTCCCTTCCTGTTCACCCAGGCCTGTCCCATTTCCCCAGCTGTTCTTCAAACAACCCTAGATGGTCGGTTGTGCTCGGGGTTGAGCCCAGTTCTCCCGGGTGAAGTATGCCCAGTATTGCCTGGCAGGCCAGTGTGGGCGAAGTTGAAGAGGTTTCTCCATGGCAGCCATGCCCCAGGCCTCTTGATTTTGTTTCCTTGATATCTTTTCAATCTATCCACTTGTTTCCCCGGGTCCAAGCCAGCACCATTCTCAGCTGGGCTACTGCAATAGCGTGTTTCTCTGCACTCATGTTAATCTCCACCCCAACTGTTTGCCGAACAGCAAGGAAGAAATCTTTTAAAAATCTGCATTGCGGGCTTTGAATGGTGTGGCCCGTCTCCTCCTTCACCCTGGCGCTTCACACCACTCCCTCTTGATAGCCGCACTCCACCCCCGGCCCCTGATTTCCTCAACAGAGTCAAGCGTTCTCCGGCCACAAGGTCTTGGCGTGGGCTCTTTATTCCTCCCCCACCTCGTCTGGCTCACTTCTATTCATTTTTCCTACAGACACAATTATGTGCCTGTTGTGTGAACGTTTTATGAATGACTGCATCCCTCACTTGACTGTATGTGGCGACTGACTGCTCCGTTAGGCAGGAACTGTGTCCTGTCCACCACAGTATCCCAGCACCCAGCATTATACTGGCACATAGTTTCACTCATAATTAACTGTTGAGTGAATGAATGAAGGGTCAGCAGCTTTAACACAGGAAGTTTTGGAGCACAGCAAGGACCTACCTTGATGGCATGGTTGGCAAAGCCCAGACCAAGCTGTCGGCAGGCCACCATGGCTTCGCTGAGGCCCCAGTGGTCGCTGCACACGGTCCCCCAGCGCTGGACTCCGTTCACGTCCACCTGCACCTCCACCACCCCCTCCTCGGGGCTGCGTCCACCGGCCAAGCGCACCTGCAATGGTCAGGGGTGTGTGAGGGGCGGGGCCACCTTAGCAGGGGAGAGCTCAGGGCTGCCGGCCTGGAAACCTGCAGCCCTGGACATGACGCTCGCCTCTCTGGCTTAGTCTCCTCTGTAAAGTGAGGACGTTTTATCAGATAGTCCCTAACGTCCCTGCCCGCTCGAGAAATCTGACTGAGTGCCTGCACCTGGGGCTCTCACTCTGGTACTTGCCCTCCTGCTACCTGAAATCCTACCACTGACGACAACGTGCCTATTGCCAAGGGCTTTCATAGCTATCGTCCCGTTCACAATGACCCTATGGGACAGCTGACCCCATTTTACAGAAGACAACCAAGGTCTGAGGCGAGAGACTTGCCCACAGTCCATGTTAGCGTGACCCTTGAACTCTGACCACCCCACTCAGCCTCCCAGTGCCACTCCCGGGTGCTGACATCCTGTGGCCCTCTGCCCTAGGCACCGTCTCTCTCAGCTTCACAGGGGACCTGAGAGGGTGGGGTGGGAGAGCCCATGCACCTGAAGAGTCCCACTGATATTCTGACATCTCTGAAGGCTAGAACCTGGCCCTGAGGGGAAGTAGGCCAGGCCAGGGGAGACTCCCAGAGGAGAGGGCATTCCAGGCTGGCTCCAGGCAGGCTCTGGGGCCCAGAGCACCCGCTGCCTCTCATGAACCACTCCCCACTGGCTCCAAGCAGTGTCCCAGGCTAGCTCGAGGCTCACCTGATCCTGGAAGCCCAAGTTAGGGATGTTGCATCTCACGGCAGCATCATTGTCATGCTGGCAACCATTCTGGGAGCCTTCCAGGGAGGGGCAGTCACTGAGGGTCCGCTCATATCCCCCGCAGCGCACCTCACTCAGGTGGATGGGCCCCAGCGCTGCAGAAGGGAGGGAGAAAGGCCATGGGAGGCTCCATCTCTGCAACCCCACACCTGCGGCTCCCCCTCCACAGAAGGGGAGAACCAGCCTGGGCCCTGGCACCCCAGGACCACCAGAGGGTGGACCGGTGGCACATCCAGGCTCTCCCACCCCACCCCAGGCCTCCTCGCTCACCTTGGCCCAGCTGGGCCCCAAAGAGGGCCTCCCGAGCAGAGCCGAAGCCGAGCTGACGACACACGACGCTGGCGGAGATGAGGTTCCACCCGTGGTCGCAGACCGTGCCCCACCGGCGGTTCATGAGCACCTCTACCCGGCCCTCGCCCACCTGGGCCCCCGAGCGGAGGCGCACCCTCGTCTCCTGCTGGGAGAAAACCCGGCCTCAGGGAGGGCCGAGGAGGCAGGGGTAGGGGCTACACCACCGGCAGAGCCCCCTCAGGACAGGCAGAGCCAAGGCCTGGAGTTCTGACTTCTGTGGCTATTCCTCTGAATAAGCTCTTTCTCGACCTCCCCCTTCCTCGGTGACAAAGAGCGGCCACAGTAATCACAAATTCCAGCCCTAACAAAAGAGCCTTAGGAGTTGGGGGTCCCTGGGCTTCACAGCCTGCCACCTGCTCACTAGGCGAGTCCCCTCCTCTTGCCCAGCCTCACTGCTGCTTTGTCCTTTGGGGCTGAACCCAGAGCAACACTTCCGCAGCAGATCTGTGAAATGATTTTAGAGACCCGTGGGGACGTGTGTCAATGAAATGCACAGTGGGCAAGTCACTTCCGTTCTAATGCCCTCCCGCCCGCTCCGATTTCATCGAGGAGACCACCTCACATGGTGCTGCCCTGCCCCAGTGCCTCACCAGCACTTGCTCATTGCTTTTTATAACGAAGGGCCAGGCTTGGGCTCCATACCTGCGGCCCTCAATGGGATGTAGCTACAATGTAATTATAGTTGTCAGCTTTCCATTTATGGTAGGGTTATAAATGTCCCTTTTAAGTAAATCCCAAAGTTCAACGTTCTGTGAGTTGCTCTCCTCCTCCCGGTCTGAACTGATGCCCCCTTGATAGGGGTGGTTCGCCGTTCCTCCCCTACCTCCCCATCAGCGCCTCCCCGTGGGGTGGGGCCTGTGCCTCCAGGCCTGCATGGGACCCACCTCTGTCCAGGACTCCTTGCTCCCGGGCTTCGCCTTCAGAGGGCGGAAGCGGGGCCCTGCCACACAGCTGACCACAGCGTGCATGCCCCCCGGGCAGGCCGGCCGCAGCTTGCCCTGGGCTGGTGCCACCTGCACCTGGCAGTTGGCCATGTGGGGCTCTGTTCCCAGGCAGTTGACCCGGTGGATCCAGAAGGAATTCTTCTTTGTCAGGCTCTTCAGTCTGGAAGACAAGGGAGACTGAGGGTAGGGGAGGGGTTGAGGGCTGTGCTCAGGACTCAGGGAGGCCAAGGCACTGGGGCGGGGAGAGGGGACTGGAGGGGAGGAGAAGGCAGGGGAAGCAGGCCCTTCATGCCACACCCCTTTGCACCCTCCCCTGAGGGTGCTGCTCCTTACCTAGACTTGGGATCCTTCATCTTCGAATTCCAGACTTTCCTGGATGGGAACAAACAGGCGGGGAGTCAAGTGGGTGCAGAAGTCCTACCCGCTGTCACCCTGCCTCTCCATACTTGTCCTTGAGTCTGCACTAGACTCACAGTTTGTAAGCTTGTTCATTAATCTTACTTCAATGCTGAGCTTCACCACAGTCCTGAGAGAGTGGCCACCCCACAGGTAACGATGATCTCCATTTTACAGGGAAGGAAAGCAGGGCGAGCAAGTTCCCCTGACTAAGCCCAAAGTGGGTGTCTCTTCTGCACCAGGCTGCCCTGGGGCAGGCAGCTCCAATCTCGCCCTTCCCCCAGTCCAGATGAAGGTCAGCCTTCAGGGGGCAACCGGAGAAAAGGGGCCCTGGGAAAAGTCCTCTGGGGACAGGTGGAAGTTGAAGGCCTTTCTGGTGGGAGCTGCCCAGGCAGAGATACTGAGGCTATAATCAGGGCTGCCCTCCTCAGGGGAGGTAGGCAAGCCAGCCAGGCCCAGATGTGCAATTACCGGGCAGCAGGGAGTCAGGGACCCAGATCCCAGTCATCCCCAAGGATGGGGCCACGTGGCTGGCCTTGGAAACCAGGGTCATCTAAGTCAGAGACACGGGACAGACCAACTAAAAGTGATTGGGGATGGGCAAGGGTAGATGACTCAGATGTTTCGTGGGAGGTTTATCCCTTGATGAGAAACATACGAAGTTTTCACTGACAGAGCTGGTAAGAACTATGACTCGTCATCATTTACAGGCTAATGCAATCTTGGGACAGTTCTGTCACGTTTCTGACAGAATATTTTTATGTTTCCTCTCCCAAATGCCGCCCCACCCCACGCCTGGCTTGGACGCAACCCAGTCAGAGCCTGGCTTGGATCGCAGTTGAGAAATTCACTGAGACAAAGTTCAGACAATTCCCTGCGGATTGGATAATTGAGGCCCAGATGCCCTACCAAGGCCCACAGCTCGTTGTTGGCAAAGCTTAGACCCGAACCCAGGCCATCTGTACTTGTGGGCAGCACTGTATCTTTACTAGTTAGGTCTAATTTTTTAATCAGGGACACAATTTTACATTTATTTACATTTCACTTGGGGAGTACTCTGCACTACAGTCAATTCTTTTTATCTGATTGGCAAGTACGATGTTTATTTTCTGATTGTTTCTAGAAATTTCCCAGGGTCTCCAAGTTCATCCTCACTCTTGTCTTAATTACTGAGGGATCCATAACCCAGGAAACCCAGGCACATTGCTCCAACTGGGCCTGTTTCCATCCCAATCCCAAC
Organism: Delphinapterus leucas; assembly: GCF_059928025.1. Taxonomy (NCBI): domain Eukaryota; kingdom Metazoa; phylum Chordata; class Mammalia; order Artiodactyla; family Monodontidae; genus Delphinapterus; species Delphinapterus leucas. The sequence continues at coordinate 57,643,576 of NC_143144.1, forward strand.
ACCCACTGAATGTCCTCCCACAGACACTACTCCTGCCAATCTCACTGCAGCCTCCAAGGTCCCACGTCACACACAGACACGTGCACGCGCGCGCACACACACACACTCAGACGCTTCCACAACCCCGCCTTCCGCGCGGCCCTCCAGCCAGCCGTCCTCCTACCTGTAGTAGTGGCTGACGACAGGCACCTCGCTGGGGAAGCCCAGCATCCCGCACACCACCCTGCTGTTGTTCCTGGTCCAGCCCTGGTCACACACCTGCCGCCAGTGGCCCTCGTACTTCACCTCCACAGCTCCCTCGGTCACCAGGCTCTGCCTCTTGGCACTGGCAAGGATGGGCTTGAGCCGCACCTCCTCCAGCCGCCGGCCCTGTGGGATGCATGGTCACCGTGGGCCCCAGGATTCCTGCCCCCGCTGAGCCCGCTGCAGGTCTTCACGTGGGAAAGCTGGGGCTCGGAGCACTTAGAGATCACCCCACCCAGTGCCCTTATGGGACGGGCCAGGAAACGGAGGCCACGTGGCTCCGTCCTTGGGGATGATGGGGAGGCATTTGCTGAAAGCCACACAGTGAGTAGGAGGCAGAAGCTCGGTTTGTTTAGGGTTCTTTCGTCAACTCCAGAGAGGACCAAGCAGATCCACGCTCTCCTGGGGTCAGGATGGGAGCCCTTGGAGTCTGGGAGGCTTCCACCAGGCACAAGGGGGCCTTCTTCACGCCACCCTGGGGAGGGCAGAGGATGGGCACAGACCAGCTGCCTGAGACCACCAGCAGGACCCTCTGGCCCACGAGACCCCCGCTCTAACCCTGGATGACTTAGGCCAGTGCGAAGCCCCCCGTCAGGGCCCGCCCCATTCAGTGGGCCGCGGCCAGCTGTCCTCAGGCTGAGGCTGTCTGACAGCAGAGGGCAGAGTCAAGAGACCTGCCCTGCCCACTCCTGCTGTTTGGCTTGGGCTGTTCTTAGCTTGGAGCTGTCTGTGCCAGGAAGAGACAGCAACTGTGGCCGGGCCTTGTGGGTGAGGCAAGCCCTACCTGCTGCTGCCTCCCTCGTGGGGAGCAGCTTCAGTGATTCCCAGCGGGCCCAGCCCCTGACTCCCTGCCCGCCCTTTCTCAAGCTGGGGCCCTCTACCCATGCACCTGCTCCAGGCCACAAGCAGGCCTCAGGGCCCCAGGGATGCTTCTCAGCCCGCGCTCTGCTCACTTTCTTCTCCTTCCTCCTTCCAGGCTCACCACCTGGAGGTCCTCTGTCCCCTGACCCCCTCCTCAGCTCAGGCCAGGGCCTGAACGGCCTTCTCACCTGGGGCCCAAGAGCATTGGAGACCCTCTCAGAAAGGTAGCCACGCTGGCGCTGCGGGTGGCACACCACCCCGATGTCCTCCGAGTGGCTGCAGTCACTGACGCCCCAGCCATTAGACCTGCACTGGTCCAGGGAGCTCTCTGTGCCCACACAGTGAACGTTGTCCAGCCAGATGGGTCCTGTGTGGGAGGGGATGAGTGATGCTCAGGGACAGGCACAGAGAGGCAAGTCATGGGCTCTACCTCCTGGATAGGACCCCACAATTATCAACATTCCTCTTCCAAAGCCTGAGTAGAAAATGGGGGTGGAGAGAGGAGGTGGTTCTCCTGGGAGCTTGGTATCTACATCCCTGACTAGTGTCTCCTCTTGGCCTCAGGTCCCATAGAATCTGCTTTTGGAAAATGCCAGGTAGGTCTGTTAATTAGATCTACCTGTTCCCTCATTCATCCATCTAGTCATTCACGCAACAGCATTTGCTGAGCACCTATTGTGTGTGACTGCTATGTTCAAGGAACTGAGAGTTGAGTGGTAGTGATGGTGGTGATGGTGATGTGAGAATGGGAGAGTAGGACAGGTCATTTGCAGCTGGAGCACTCAGGAAATGCCTCACAGAGGTGGTCACTTGAGCTGGGTATTAAAGGACTGGTGGGAACGTGACAGGTTCTATTGGAGCCTCAGGGAGCCCAGCCCCTGAGAGAAACCCGCTACCACCTCCTCGTCACCCTGCAGGGGAGCACCGGTCACTCACCCTCCCCTGGGCCATACTTGGCACTGTGGGCCCAGGTCAAGGCGGCTTCAAAGCCCAGCTGGCGGCAGGCCACCGTGGCCTCCTGAAGCGCAAAGTCGTCATCGCACACGGTGCCCCACTGGCCCTGGTGCAGCACCTCCAGGCGGCCCTCCTCCGGCCTGCTCCCTGGGCCCACCAGCCGTAGCTTCATGGTGCTCAGTGACTGCAGCCTGCTGGGAGGGGTCTGGCCCAGCAGCAGGAGCAGCAGGAGAGGAGAGAAGGCAGCTGGTAGGGACCACATTGTGGTGACTCCAAGGGCTGCTGGGGTCAAGGCACCTGGGAACGAGTAAATGTGACAATGATGACCACGTCTACCCCTGACCTCGGGTCTCTTCTGCTAGCAGAGACAAAGGGTAGCACAGGTCCCTCCGAGAGTGTGTGTGTGTGTGTGTGTGTGTGTGTGTGTGTGTGTGTGTGTGTATGTGGTGGCATGGATTGGGTCTGGGCTCTGAGATTAGTCGATCTGGTTCAAACCCACCATTCCTTGGCCATATGACCTTGAGGAAGTTTAAGTTTAGCCTTCCCGAGTCTCAGTCTCCCCGTGTGTAAAATGGGGGTAGTGACCCTTATCCCCCAGTGTCGTTGTGAGTGTTGAACAAAGTATGGATGTAAAGTGCCTACATAAAGTGCTTATCACGAGCCTACCACATGGTAAGTGCTCAGAGAACAGCTGTTTTTGATGTCGTCTTATATGTAGAAGGTGGGGGTGCCTACACTTTGAGTCATGGGGAGCCCCCAAGGGCTAGGCTGTCCGAGCTGGAGGAGATAGAGGGTATTTGGATCAACTTCCTGACTCTAGACATAAGGAATTGGGACCTAGAGAGTTTAAGAGACTTGCCCAAGCCACACAGCAAGCTCCACCTCTAGGTCCACCTACATGCATAATTTGTACATTGAGTCAACGAACATTTTTGAAATATTTGCTTCAGGCCAACTATTAGGCCAGGCGCCGGGACACAGAAGTGAACACATCAGACACTTCTCTCTGCCCTCATGAAGCTCAGAGATGAGGAATCAGAGAAGGGACACTTAACCAGGGCCTTGTTGGATGCATAAGAGTTCTCTTATTCCCCTTCAGAGAAGGGGAATTCCAGGTAGAGAGAACAGGATGAGGAAAGAGGGAAACAGGGAAAGAGGTGAGTTTGTGCAAGAGCAGGGAGTGCCCTTTCTTAACCCTGTACTGCAGTATTGGGGGCCTGGAGGGGACTGAGGTGGAGGGACAGGCTGGGGCCAGATGATCAGGGCCTTGTGCACCATGCAGAGGGTTTGCCCTTCATCCTGTAGGAAGTAAAGGGCCCTGGGAGGGTTTTAGGCAGTGACCATACACAGGAGAGGGCTCCCATCTCCAGGAAGCTGTTGTCATATGCTCTCTGGGTCCTTACAGGGGACGAGTTGGGGGCTCCCCCTCATACATTAGCAGCCTTGCTCCTAGGAGCAGGGTTGGGAAGAGCACAGAGGACGGTCATCCCTGGTTGGAGCTGGTAGAGTATCTGCAGCCACCAGTGCTGAAGCTCCTCCACGGCCAGCTCTACTGCTGATGGGAAGCTGAGGCTGGCCTGGAAGTGGATGGAGAAAGTTTGGGTCCTTGGCTTCCTCTTTGGTGCTTGAGTCTTAAAAGAGCTCATTCTAGGGAGACTCCCTCTTTCTCCCATGGCCACTGCTATTCTTGGGGGGATTCCTTAGCTGGTCAGTCTCAGTAGGGAGCGTCTTACAGGGCCCCCTGCCATTCCCTTCCCCACAAGCTGGTTTCTGGCTGAGAATCGGTCCTTATTCCTGGCCGCACCCAGTCCCACCCCCTTCAGCCAGCAATCCGCCTGCTTTGGCAAGCGCAGGGCTGGGGGCAGTAGCTCCTAGAAGTGCACATGATGAGCTCTGGAATGACGCTCCACGGGAACAGGGACTTTGTATTGTGCCCCCAGTGCCCAGAGTAGCGCCAGGTATGTAGGTGGCACCCCGTATCTGCAGATGCGTGCATGCAGGGGGGCACAGCACTACGCTTAGGCGTACAGACGGAGTCAGGCTGCCTGAGTTCACGTCCCGCCTCCACCAATTGGTTTCTGGGTGGTCTTGGGCAAGTGATTTAGTTTCTCAATCTCAAGTGATTTAGTTTTCTCATGGAGTTTATCCCCTCTATAAAATGGGGGTAAGATTCTTGTGAAGATCAAATGAATGAATACGCGTTAAGCCCTTAGAAGAGCAAGCTCTCATCTGACAGCTATTATTAACTGCAAGTGAAACAGCTACTACAGAACCATTGGTCTAGGTTGGTCCCAGCCTCTCTTTGGAAAAAGAAGGAATGGAGGCCGCGTTCCCAACTCAACATCAAGTCCCCAGTACTGCTACCCTTCTTTGAGACACTTCCTTCTCAGACTTAAGCACTGTTTTCTTCATGTCCCTCCCCACTCAGGAGCCGGGGGAGGCTCCCTGCTGGCTGTCACCGCATGCAGAAGGCTCTCTGCTGCTTGGGATGTTCCCATTCCCTCCTCCCTGCACCCCTAAGGAGGAGGTGGACAGCTAGGGACTGAGCCAAACCGAAGTCACTGTGGATAGAGACCTCCCCCAGATGACAAGAGAGGATAGAAAGATTGGGCTCAGGGCCCACCAGCTGTTAGGACCCAGGGGTCACATTGGGTCTGGCCTGAGAGATGACCCCGCTCCCTGTCAGCAGCAGTCAGGATGCTCCTCATTCTGCCACCAAATTAGGTGACATGATTCAGATGCTTTCTCCTGAGACTCAGGTGCAACACCTCTAAAATGAGGGGGTGGCACTGGAGGTCCCCCATCTATGATATGGGCCAGGGGGTGGGCTGGGCAGGTCAGTTGTGTAGCTGTGGCTGACATCCCCAGAGTACTGTGGAGGTCTTATTAGAGGCTGTGGACACTCCTGGGCCTACAGGCCCCCTCCCCTCCAAGGGGCCTCCGTGGGGACAGGGGTGGCCTTCTGCTGAAGAATCCTGGTGCTAGATCAGCTCCCTTCTATGAAAGCCGCCCAGGAGGTGGATGGGCGGTAGCAGAAACCGAGTCATATATAGGGAGAGCCCACTTCCCAGCCTTCCTGCCTACTGCAGGTACCTCTGCAGCTTTCGCTCACATCACACTTGTCTTCTCACATTTCCCAAACACATCCTTCAGTTCCCAGCCTCCAAGCATTTGCTCTCACTGTTCCTTCTACTTGGGGTACCCCTTCCCTCAATCTCAGATTGTTAACTTCCTACACATCTTTCCACACCCAGTTCAAATGCCACCCCCTCCATTAAGTCCCCCGCCCAGACCCCCACCTTCCTAGCACTTGGTGTCTTTGCTTCCTGTCTCCACAACCCAGGGGAGTGTCTCCCATAACTGCTCCCCCAGAGCTGAGCAAAAAGAGGACCAGGCTGAGAAGCCTCCCTCAGAGAAGGAAACAGCCTCAAAAGTGGATCTTTTCCAAAGTGAAGGAGAAAGGGCTAGAGTGAGGCTGAGGAGGAGGGCAGGTTAATCACAATAAGTTTATTATACATTTAAAAATATTTATTGAATACTTATCTCCACTTTATAGGTGAGGACACGAGGTCCAGAGAAGCTAAGTAACTTGCCCAGCCAGGATTCAAACCCAGGCAGCCTGGCTCCAGCGCCAGGCTCCCAGTCAGGAGAGAGATGGACACGGGAGCAGGGGAAGAAGGAAGGGAGGCAGGGAGATGAATGAAATTCCACCCTGTTGCTGGTTGATTTATGACCCAGCCGTGGTGTGAGGGCATTGGGCTGGATGCCAGTGCTGAGTGCAACCAAGTGGCAGATCCAGGATCCTGCCAGCTTGGAGGAGAGAGGCACCTGATCCAGGAGCTGCCCGAGGACTCTGGCACCTGGCTTGACCTGGCCTTGCTAGAGAGGCTGGAAGTGCCCAAGGGTATTCAGGAAAGAGCGCTGGGGTGCTGTCCTGGTGGGAACCAGGCTCCGGAATCACTGGAAGCCTCTTCTCTCTAGCTCTTCGAGGAGGGGGTGGGGTTTCCCCTCTCAGCCCTGATTGCCTCCCTGGGACCACTGATTGTGGTGACCTGACACAGTGCCAGCAAATGTCCACCTGTCCAGGCATAGGACATGTAGAGTTTGAAGCCCTCTGCCCACCCTCCATCTCTGTCCCCAGTCTCCCCCCGACCCCCAGCATACTCAGTTTTGGTCTGTTTTTTTCAGAGAGCCCGGCTCCACCCTGCCTCTTTGTCCCCTGTCACAGGAATGATGTCTGAACCCACCTGTCCCTTCCTCTGCCTCCCCCTACCCTGCCCCGGGAGAGGCCAGAGAAATGGCTACACTACACGCAGCGTGTCCACAAACAGGACACGCAGGCACCCCGAGGCCACGACGCACCACCCTGGGCGGCCATGGGGCCAAGCTCCCCAACTCGGTCACTTCCATTGGCAGCAGGTTGGTGAGCGACTAGGGGTCTAGGCTAACTGTTCTTGGGACCCCCACGCCTGCCATTCCCAGCCTTCAGGAACCCTCAGAGACTTGCTGACCCCCAGAGAGACAGAAGTCGGACAGACAGGCAGGACAGCGAGAGACAGACCTGGCCAGTGGCCAGGCAGGGGCTCACCAGCTGGAGTGCGACGTTGCGGGGCTGGGGCCGGGGCTCCGCGGCCGGGCAGCGCCAACGGGCCTCCTGGGGCACCCTGGGGCCCTTTTATCCAGCTGCGGCCCACGGGCGCCCGCGCCCCGCCCCGCCCCGCCCGCCCCGCCCTCCAGCCCGCCAGCCCGCCAGCCGCGGAGGAGGCCCGCCGGCCCCGCCCCCGGGCGGACCTGGACGCGGCGGGCGCCCCGCCCTGTCCGACCCCCCCCCCCCGAGGGCCCGGCGACCCCCTCCCCCGGACGCGGCCCGGGGCGGCCGGGCGCCCACTCGCAGCCCGCCGGCCCGGGAAGTCCCGGGGTCGCTAGGCTGCGGGGGTCGGGGCAGCTGTTTTCCGTGGAGGGAACTGGCGCGCTACAGCAGGAGGGACTGTGGGAGGATCGGCGTTCCCGGGAAAAGACTGCGGCTCGGCGCCAGCTGGCTGCGTTTGCCCGAGTGCCGCTGTGGCCTCGTGAGTGCCTGCCGGAGGCGCAGCTTCCTCTTCTGCAAAGCCAGGTGGTATGGCCACCACCAGAGTTGTCCTGGGGATTACATTCAGTGGGTCCCTAAGATGCGCAGCGCGCTTCACGTGGTAGCGCCTCACTGTCCCACCGGCTTGTTTACTTCGGACAACGCAGGCTCCTTTCGGCGGGGGCGGGGAGGGGGGCGAGGTGGCTCTGTTCAGATGAGGTCGGGATGGTGGGGTGTAGGTGTGCTGTCTTTGGGGTAACAGGCAGTCCTCTCCATTGCCCTGGTCCCTCGAAGTTTATTGAGTACTGCGGGGGCATGAGGCCCCTTGTACAGTTGGGAATACTGAGCCCCAAGAGACACGACTTGCTCCCCAACGTAATAAACCATAATGGAACAAGCTGAAATCCTCCACTACAACCCCTTACAGAGCTGAATGAGGCAGCCCTGGCCCTTGACAGGCTCGTAGGCGGAGAGTGTATGCGGAGGGTGGGGTGCGGGGAGACGGTGGAATAAGACAAAAGTAGGAGGGGCTGACAGAGGGGAGTCCCATCAGTTTTGGGGGGCACCCAGACGCCTGAATCCCAGCCTGGTTCCTCCAGATTCTTTCCCCCAGTCCTGGTTCCTCCCAGTTCCTCAGTGCCCCGGTCTGTAAAATGGTCAGAGTTCCAGCCTCCCAGCTTCCTCCCTAGGCCCAGATCAGTGCAGTTTGATTCCCCTTGTTCCCCCCCCACCTTGCCTGACGGTCTTCCAAAGGCTCCATCATTCAGTACATCTTTGATTTTCTCCTACTTGCTGGACAGGGGGCTAGAGTGCTAGACATTGCAGGGGGTGGATGGGAGGGGCTTCCCAGTCTGGTCCCGGAGGCAGACGCAAGTAAGCAAACATCACTATAAGGCAGAATGTGATAAGGGCTAGGGTGGCAAGGTAGACCTTTTTGATTCCTGGGTGACAGCCAGGTCACACTGTTCACCCCTGGCTGCCCATGCCCCAGATGTCCCCCCAATGCCCTGCCCCACCCCAACTGGGCTCAAAGAGTACCCTGTGATGAATCAACAGCAAAGAATGCTTCCAGCCTTGGTCAGTGGCAGCAGTAGTGGCCCAGCCCCTCCCCCAGGAACAATGAGCCCGCTGTGGGCTGGGGTGCCAGGTATGCCTCGGCCCCCTCCCCATGCCCAGCCACCTCTAATGCTGAGCCAGGAACAACACGGGAAGCTCGAAAAACATGGACTCCATCTGCTGCCAATCACCCTCCCAGGCCTGGCCGCCCAGAACTAAAAATACCCTGGAGGCCAGGGCCTGGCCTGGGCTAGAGCCCAGGGAATGAACGGATGCTGCCCAGAAGTCCTTTAACCTACAAGTCTCTGGGCAGAGGCTGAGGCTGGGGAGCAGTGGAAGGAGGGACTTCCCAGGGGGTCAGTGTGAGCCCCCTGCTTCAGAAGTGAGGGGCTCAGGTCCCAGGCCCAGCTCCATGACGTGCTAGCGGTGGGATTTTCTCAGCTGAGGGCCATCTCCTCATCCTTAAATGCTGTTGCTCTGGGGGTCAAATGGGACAATTCAGTTCATCTCAATAAGCTTTGACTTGATGGAGACTGTCCGCTTCCTCCTTCGTGCCTGACTGTGCTCACAGCCTCAGCTGCCGCCAAAACCCTCTGCTGCACTCTTGATATACAGGTCTGTGTCCACCTTGACTCTGGGGCCCCCCTTGAGCTTCTTATTTATCTCTAAACGCAGTTTCTATCACAGGGCTTAGCACCCATAGCAAGTGTTCAATAGGTGCTGATGGATTGAATAAATGGGCTGCTTTGTGCTTTGAGCCAAACCTGGTGGAGAAGCAGACAAGCTGGATGTGAGATCCCTGTCCTCAAGGAATTTGCAGAGTGGTGGGAGAGACAGACCCACAGTCAACCAAACAGATGAGGCATCAACGTCATCATAACAGCTTGCAGGTGTGGAGCTGTTGTTCTATGTATCATCTTATTTAATCTTAAAATCCCTGTGGACAATACTTTCATTACCCTCCTTTTACTAATGATGAACTTGGGGCACAGAGAGGTTAAGTGAGTTGGCCAAAGTCACACAGCTCCTATCGGCAGAGGGTAGCAAGTGGTAGATTGGAGCCTAAGCACAGGGCTGTGAGGTTACAGAGGAGGGAAGTCTCAGCATTGAAGCCTTCATGGAAGAAGAGCCTTGGAGGGTGGCTATGATTCACTAGCTAGAGACGTGGGAACGTGGGGTGGTCATGAATAAAGCTTTGGAAGTCATGGAGCACTTTACAGATGTCAGGAATTTCCCATGTCCCCTCACCCCTCACCCAGTCCCCCAGGGCCCCAGGTGTAAGCTTTGCCATCTGTCCACCCCTCTGAGTGAGGAGCTGAGAGATTAAACAGTAGCTAACACGAATCCCTTCCCCATGGGGTGTTCCTCACCCCCGCCCAAATCAGAGCCTGGCCTTTCCTCCCAAGTGGGAAGGCCCGAATCTCCTGCACAAAGCTGTGATCTCACACGTTGCCAGCAGCCGCCCGGGGAGAACCCGGCTAGAGTACCCAGTGCCATGCCCGCTGGGCAAAACTTCCTCCTCAGCAGCCTTTGGGACTCAGCCCCACCTCCCTTGAGACTCAGTATGGAGGAAATTGTACATCTTGGGAATTGGGGACCTGAATTCTAGTTCTAACTGACTGAGCCATGTGGCGTCAGGCAAGCCATTTTGCTGAGGCCAGTGTACGGCCTCCAGCATCCATTTGTCCTGCCTTTGCACTCCTGCCCTCTGACATCCCAGGGCCAAACTGCTCTCCTCTCTTCCCTGCATCTCGGCTGACCCTGACTTCAGTAAATCCTGCGCGGATGGATCTTCCTAACGTGTTGTCATGCCCTAGCTCAAGAATCTTCAGTGGCTCGCTGTTGCCCACAGGATACAGTGACTCCACTGTTGCTTCTCCTGTCCCCTCTGTTCCTTTCTTCTCCTGACTTCATTTTCCACCTTCTACCTGTTCTCCAGGCCTAACTCCAATTCTAACTTCTCCACAAATTCGTCCATGAAACCTTGCATAAATGGTCTCAAAATATAAGGGGCTGGCCGAGTCACGGAGCTGAACAAGACACAGTCTCTGCTCCCCGCCTAGTGGGCGAGATGGCTCGAAGACACGGCAGTGGTGGAGAGCAGACCGTGATAACACAAAGCAGGACAGATGGAGGAGGAGAGACCATTTCAACAGAGGACAGGTTTTCCCTTTGCTGAGAGCTGTTTATTAGGCTTGTGTTTAGAGTGGGGTTTGGGGAGTGGGAGCTGAGGGGACCTTAAGAAATCTTAGGGATGGGGGAGCGAGGAGGTGGATCTAGCCAAGCTGGAGAGGCTCACCAAGGAGATGGGCCCTGGGGAGACAGGAGCGAACGGTCTGCTGGGTAAGGGGAGGACATGTGAGGGAAGAGCTGGCTCAGTGGAAACGTTAGCAAGCTTTTCTTTGTGATATGGAATGTCGTCTTCCTCCCTGTTCCTCTGAAAACTTCCGGGAAATCTCTGTTACTCAATAACATTTGCAGGGCTTGGGCATGAGTCAAAGGGGGCCTCATACCGTATGTCCACGTATCTAAGAGTTAAAAATCAAACTCACTCACTGTCAAATAAAACATGGTCTGTCCTCCTGCCTTGACAAATACACCTTTGGAAAGCCCTGGAATAGGCCAGGTGTGAATCCAGAACGTTCTACTTCTTGGAGTTCTGTGTCAAACATGTTATTACAGGGAGTATCTACCCCTGGCCCTTAGCCCCAGCCTGGCCCACCTGCCTCCCTCTCCCACCCTCTGCTCCATCCCACACGGCAAGGGTCCTTCTGCTGTGACAGAAACATGAGCATACCAGGCCCTGTCCAGACCTCTGCAACCGTGGCCCTTTGGCCCCCTGAGCCTGGGCGCACAGCCTGGGTGAAGTCTACCCTCAGGAGGAAGGGCTGGGAGCTGGCTCGGGCCTCTTGGGCAACAATTCCCCGAGCCTGGGTTTAGAAATTGGGTGTGGGCTCCAGGTGGCACATCCCCTTGGCCCTGTGAACGCCACATCCTCTGGGGGACCATGATTGGACAAGGGCCACAGTGATGCCTCCTGAAGCAGGGAGTCCTTGCCCAGTCTAAGGACAGCCTTGGGGGCGGGGGGGAAGAGGTGCCATGAGGAGGCGGGGATGTGGCTTCGAGGTGGGCTCTGGGGCTGCGGATGGGGTATCAAGTCACTCAAGCTCTGCTTAGAAAGCCTCGGGCCGGGCTTCCCTGGTGGCGCAGTGGCTGAGAATCTGCCTGCCGAGGCAGGGGGCACGGGTTCGAGCCCTGGTCCCAGAAGATGCCACATGCTGCAGAGCAACTGGTCCCGTGAGCCACAACTACTGAGCCTGCGCGTCTGGAGCCTGTGCTCCGCAACGAGAGAGGCCACGACAGTGAGAGGCCCGCGCACCGCGATGAAGAGTGGCCCCGGCTCGCCGCAACTAGAGAAAGCCCGCGCACAGAAACGAAGACCCAACACAGCCAATAATAAATAAATAAAAAGAAAGCCTTGCGCCATCCAGCCCCAGAGCCAGGTGTGGGCCCCGCCCTACCTCAGCAGGTATGGGGCCATGGAAGCTTTCCCAGGAGGGCTGGGGGTGGGTTTGATTAGAGCTGGGCTGTAGGAACCTTAATCTTTCCGGTACTATCTTGAGCTGGTATAACTCTTCACGGATTCATATCTTTTGGTGGGAGGGGGTAGGGCCTGGGAAAGGCGGGGAGCTGGGGCGAGGACAGGGGGGATCTTAGTAACCAGTAAACTGCTAAAAGGCAAGAGCCCGACTGAGACTCCCCCGTTTCCACCTCCACCTCTGCATCCCCAGCACAAAGGCCCTGAGTTCCCACAGATGTTTGGCTGTTCATCTGATTTGATACCAATAGTTTTCCCTCATCTTTGCCCCATAGCCTTTTTTCTGCCACCTCCCTCCCCAGGAAGATACCTGCTCTCAGCTCATTACCTCGTGTCTCAGGTTAAGTCCTAGGCTGAGGAAGGCTGTCATCCTCATTATCGTCCTCCTCCCCACCCATCATCATTCCCTCCCTCTCCCTCTAGACCCCTCCCCACGCCCTGCTCCCCCCTTTCCTTTTCTCTCCCTGCCTCTTCCCTTTCAGCCACACACCCCTCTCTAAACTCCCCCCCAGGGAATTCCCTGGCGGTCCAGTGGTTAGGACTCCACGCTCTCATTGCCAAGGGCCTGGGATGGGTCTTCTCCAGGCCCCTTAAGAATATGTCCCCATCCCGTTCTCCTTCTTCCCCCCAGTTCCACCTGCAAACCCCAGGTTTCCCTGTCTCAGCAGCTAAACATGGGCACAGTGCTTCTACTCAGGTGAATGAAAGTCATAAGTTCTGGGGGAAATGAGATGCAATGAAGACTCAGTGCCACAGTCCCGAAGCCCCCGAGGTCCCTTCAGAATCTCACGCAAGTCTACTACGCTGACCTTCTCACCCGCCAGTAATTGAACCCCTTTTTCCTCAAGTGACACCAGACAAGTTAAATTAAAAACCATTTCTTATTCCGTGCTATTTTCCTGGATCTCTTAAAATGACTAATACAGTAACCTCATTGCTTCTCCAGGTTTCCTGTGGCAGATGAGGTCAGCTGGCCTTAGTGGGCTAGACCGGGAACCTCGCAGTTTGCACAACACTCCCTTACCCAGGGCCTTGCCTCTTCTTGGCCCCTTTGGCAAGATCGTTGACTACTTGGGGGCCGAGCCAAACTGAACACGAAAGTATTAGTTACCACTCACAGCCCCAGATCAACCATTTGTGGATTATCTCTGGAATTAATTGAGGCCGTCAGTGAGAAATATGAATGAGTTCTGGAACAGAGCTATAGATCAGAGAGAGGTACACGCAACCTAAACACGGTTTTGTATTCTGTTGCATTTGACTCTGTTGATCTAGAGCTTTGCACACGTTTTTAAGGTTCTTTGTGAAGAATTGGTTTTATCTCCCCAGCTAGAATGTAAGATCAAGGCTGGGACTGACAGACTACGACAAAGGGTTAATTTTCCACGCACCAGCCAATGTTCAGCTTCCAGGAGCCAGGAGGGGGCAGCAAGGAGCTGTCCCGTGGGGAATTTCCCTGACCAGGCCTGCCCCAGGGCAGAGGGTGGGACCTGCCACGATAGAGGTCAAGGGAAATCCCTGGGTGAAGCAGGAGCTAAGCCAAGACCGGGCCGAGAGCCAGAGGTGACACGGGGAGCCACGGGCATCAGGGCGGTCAAAGGCCAAACCAGCGAGTCTGGGGGCCTCGGGGTGAGAGACAAGCTGCACCAGAAGGCAGGGCTAATCTGATGGGCCTGTTCAGACAACACCAGACAGGGCAGGAAGCAGGCTGGCAATCTCAACTCCAGCCCGGCAGCGCTCCGAGTGTGGTCCCAGACCAGCAACATCAGCGTCACCTGGGTACCTGTTAGAGACGCCAGTTATCAGGCCCCACCTCAGACCCACTCCATGAGGAGCTCCCTGGATGCGGCCCAACATCTGTGTTTTAACAAGTCCTTCAGATAATTCTAATGCCTGCTAACATTTGAGAACCACCTCTAGACCACACCCTCAGAAAATGTTTGCCTGACGGAGTCTGGGGCCCTGTGGATGCCATTTTCCTAGGAGTCTCAGGCCTGTCTGGTGGGTCAGCCCTCTCGGCGTCCCTCCTGCATGAAGGACCCCCTCCTTGTACGACGGGCTGATTTTTGAGGGTCACAGTCTTCTATATCGCAGTTATTCCCAAAGGGATTTCAGTCCCTTCATGGTGGGGTGGGAGGGCCATATCGTCTGTCCTATGTAGAGTTCTGCCAGAACCTCCGTGTCCCTGAGGAGCACATCATTGGCGTGTGTGGTGGTGGATTCCTCGTTATTGTCCTTAGGAGGCCCTATGTGTGCTGGGCCAGGAGTGGGAGGTCAGGCCAGCATCTAGATTCTGGCAGAATCTTCCTCCATGACAGGAAGTTCAACATCTCTCTAACCCCACAAAAATCTACGCCGTGGTGAACATAAGACTGAATGTCTGGGGTTGGCCAACAGGTGTCATTGCCGTCCATCAGCTCTGGGCAGGCAGAGGGGCCTGAAGCCCCGTGCAAATGCCCCCTCCTTCCCCTTGTAGGTCTTGGCTTTCATAATGCACAGTGAATCCTGAGTTGCAGGAACAATTCTTAGTCCTGGACCATTCTGGATACACCAGTGGCCAGAGAGGAGTTAAACAGTTACAAGGTTGTTGATTTGTTCACAAAGGAAACTGCCCAGAAAGTACAACAAAAGCTTCATTTCCTAGCCATTAACTGAAAACCACTCTTCCTAGGACAGCTTGACCCATAAAGTGTTGACTGAACTATCCAGAAAAAATGTAGATAAATGATGTCTCCTTTTAGCACTGAGTGCTAGTAAACACGGTGGGAGAGAAGGAATTCCACCAAGATATCAGCAGAAACTTAACTTCTTAGGGGAAATAATTTCCTCTCCTCATTACCAATTAATAAGCATATGATTCTGCCCACCAGCCCTCTTTGAATTACTGTCACTGTGGTGAGGTGGTGTGACGGGAGCTTGGTGTTAACGCCTTATGCTTTGGGCAAGGATCTGTAAACCGGAGCTAATGGGTGAACGTTTCATTGAGATGGGAGCATTATCCTGTACGAAATATTAGGCATGGATCTGTCATATTTGCACAGAGAACACATTGCTAGGCACAGGCAAGGGGCAGACACAAAGGCATAAAGACCCAGTTCCTGCCCTCATAAGTCATGAATTATATTTATATCCTTATGTGAGTTATGTGAATTCCATCAGCCAGTGCAATCTGTTTGTGTGGATCAGATGGTTCATTTACTTATTTGTTCAGTGATATTTGCTAAGCACCTATTATATATGTAGCCACTTTGGGAAATCCAGAAAAGTAAACTTAACCCAATTTCCCAGGCTCCAGGGTACTACTGGGGTCACAGTAACAGTAAAGCCCATATTTTCCAGATTCTTCTCTCTATTATTCCGGTAACACATTCAGCACCCACCCCCCCTCCAACCAATCTCACTCAGTTTACGTCTAGGAGTTTTCAAGGTGTGGGCAACATGCGCTCATAAAGCAGACTGTAAGCTACAGTTAGGTTGCAGCATCTTCCATAATCTTCCACCCAGCTTTATACCCCCAACCCTGCCCACCACCACCACTGATGTCCATTACCTAAGAAGCTTCTAGAAAAACTTTTCACGTATTTGTAGCTAGTGCTCATGGGCCAAAAATGCTGAGCTCCAAGCCAGAGGGGCTACTTGTTGATGCTTCTAAAGCTGCCGCCTCTCAATGGTGCTACCTGCCCACAGAGTGAGGAATCGCCTCTCCCGGACAGGGCTGTGCTGTGTTCCCTGTACTCTATCCTGTTTCCCTGGCCTCTGGCCTATTTTTTCACCAATATCACACTGTGTTGTCATCGCTTTAGAGTAAGTCTTACAACGGATGGTGACTCTTCCAACTTTGTTCTTTTTCAAAATTGTTTTAGTTATTCTAATTCCTTAGCCTTTCCGTATACATTTTAGCATCAGCTTGTCAATTTCTACCAAAAAAAGCCTGCCAGAATTTTGACTGGGATTGTGCTGAATTTATAAGTCGGTAAGGAGAAGTGGTATTTTAAGAAAATTGGGCCTTCTAATCCATGAACACGGTATAGGTCTCCGTTTATTTTTCTCCTTTTATTTATTTAATCAGTAATTTATACTTTTTGGCATAAAGATCCCACATATAACATACATTTGTTAGATTTATGCCTAAGTATTCCACATTTTGGTACTATTGTAAATGGCACTTAAAATTTTTTAAATTTCCACTTGATCCTTGCTAGCATATAAAAATACAATCAAGTTTTACATATTGACCTTGTACCCTGTGAAATTGGCCGAATAAGATATATCCAAGTCCTAACTCCCTGAATCTATGAAAGTGACCTTGTTTGGAAAAAGAACCTTGGCAGATGCAATTAGGTTAAAAACCTAGAGATGAGATCATCCTGGATTTAGGGTGAGCCCTAAATCCAATGACTGGTGTCTTTATAAGAGAAAGGAAAGGGAGATTTGAGACACACAGACAGGGAAGAAGGCCATGTGAAAATGAAGTCAAAGACTGGAGTTAGGCTGCCGCAAGTCAAGAAACCAGAGCTGCCAGAAACTGGAAGAGCCAAGGAAGGATTCCTGAGAATCCTTGAGAGGGAGTGTAGCCCTGCCGACACCTTGATTTCAGACCTCTGGCCTCTGACTGTGAGAGAATAAATTTCTGTTGTTATAACCACCTAGTTTGTAGTAATTTGTTACGGCAGCCACGGGAAGCTAGCACACCAGCCACGGACTAAAACTTTTGCTGTGAGAGGACCAAGTACCCCAAAGATGTAGCAGCTACCCCATTGCTGTGTCGCCTCTGGTTGCTGGGATGTGGCCACTCTGTAGTCTGCTGGCCTCATGGACCTCATCCCTGATATGACTCAGCTGGCCATATCTGTGGTTTTTGTACCCATTCAATATGGCCTTGACCTGCAAAAATGTTCCTATAAAAGGGTTTCATCTTCAAGGAATTCATGGAAAAGACTCTGACAAGTACAGGTTTCTGGTAACCGACTAGACTGCTGAACTGAATGAATAAGCATTTTCAGAACTCCGATGGAAAACTGACGAATTCATAAAAGTGCCGACAAAAGATCAAGATGAAAAAAATTAACTACATGGGACAGTGAACTGCTGAGGATGATTATAACTTTTGTGACTTTCCATTTGAATAAAAAAAAAAAATCCCACAAGGACTCAGAGGCAATATGGCCCTGACCTGCACGGTGACCCCACTTTCGGTAACCCTGAAGTGGCTTAGTTGCCCAGGCCCTGCCCTGACAGAGACATGGGATACAGCCTCTTATCTGTCATCCTTCTGACCTTTCAGACTATAGACACCAACTTCCGCTAACTTAAACAAGAAAGGGACTTATGGGAAAGAAACAGGAAAAGCTAAATAACGCAGGCTGGTTAAAGGCAGGCTAACAGCTTCAGGGAACCTGGTTATTAGCAGGAACGAAAGGGCAGTTGACTCCGGCTGCTGCCCGTGGAATGGCCTCAGGTCGTCTCATTCAAGTTTAAATTCAACCCGAGAAGGTCTGATTGGAGCTGATGCTGTTCTGTGCCAGAGCTTGCTCAGGGTCAAGGGGGTGGGGTGGGAAGGGAGCGCTTCGACAGTGTTACCAAGGCATCCTGGAATGGAAGGGGCGGAAGTTCCTCAAAGGGAAACTGGAGTCCTGATACCACAAAGGGGAAAGGGTGCTAGGCGGGCAGAAACCCCAGCTGCCCAGGCCAGGGGCAAGAGCCAGCCCCCTGTTCCTCTTCCCACCCTGATTCCCCTCCCCCAATCTCTACTCCTCCTGCTCAGTTCGTCAGAAGGAGTAAGGAGAAGCCACAGACTGTTTTTTATAACTTCAGAGGATACCTCGAGTCAGCGATGGGCGATAATTAGACTGTGATCGGTCTATTTAAGCATTTCACTTAATCAGTGACAATCGCCTATGCTGTCTCCAGGTATTGATGATAGAGTCCCGCCTTCTGGAAATCTCAGAGCGTACCTCCTGGCATGCTACCACAGGCACTGGGGCTCTCACAGGCGTGTGGACACCCTGTGCTGAAGCCAACATTTCCATGTGGTTGCTTGAGATACTTTTTCATCTTGATTGTTTCTGGCGACAGGACAAAGTAGCAGCTCCTCTTGCTAATCTGAATCTAAGTGGGAAGGAGCGGCCCAGTTAATGGTGCATACAGACGCTCCCAGGTGGGAAGGATGGAGTTCGCTGTTCCAGATGCCCTCGCAGAGAAGAGACGGAACACAGCCTAGAGATTGGCCGTGAACCCTTGTGAGGATGACAATTGAGAAGAGGTGACCCTGGACAGACACCAAGTCACCCCATCCACCCATAATCATCATGGCAGCAACAGGGGCTCAGGCCTGTCCAGGAGCCCCACTGAGCAGAAGGCCTGGAGATGCCACAGGTACAGGCAGCGTAGAAAGGGGAGGAAGGGCTAGGTCAAAGCAAGGAGGCAAGTTGCAGCGTTTCAACCTGGCTGCACGTTAAAAAAGACCCATGCCTCAGTCTAGCCCAGACTCACTGTATCAGAATCTCTGCAGTGGTGGGGGCAGGGGGGCGTTTCAGGGCATCTGTATTTTCTAACTTCCCAGGTGACATTTTATTGGGTATCGAAGGTTAAGAATCACTGAGTTAGCATGGTCCTCAACCTGAGGTCTTTGGCGGGCCTTGCGGGTATCTCTGATGTCCCCTGATGCAAAATTATCTGTATGTAAGCTTTTCTAGGGAGAGGAATTTATTGCTTTCATCAGATTCTCACAGTCTTGTGACCTTGCAAAGGACACAAAGCACTGAAATAAAGGGGACAGAGGGCCTGAGCCAGGGAAGAGGAGGGAGGACTCGAGCCACGGTGATTCTGATGCCAGGAGTCCCTTGAAGCCCTTCTATCACGACCCCACAAAATGGCCCTTCCTCCTTTAGCTCCGCAGCCAGATAGCCCGGCCAGCAGCCCTGCCGGGTAACTTCTCTATCAGCTGCTTGAAACCATCCGCAAAAAGACACGATTTGGAGGCAGATGTGAAGCAACTAGGGATCTGCCTCAGGCCCCTCTGACCCAAAATTAGGGCAGCAGGAACCAATTCCAAACCCCGAAAGGCAGTGGTTCTCAAAGTGTGGTCCTCAGATCAACAGCTTCAACATCACCTGAGCACTTAGTAGAAGCGCCAATTACCAGGCCCGACCCTAGGCCTCCTGAAGCAGAAGCTCTGGCGAGGCCCAGCCATGTGTGTCCTAACAAATCCCCTGGATGAACCTCATGCACGCTACAGTGGAGAACTGCTGCCATGGGGAGTGAGCACCTGGTCGTTTGTTGATGGATTTGTTCTGGGTCAGCCGAGTGCCCTGGTAAGGCTGATCCAGTAGGCTGAGAGCCTCCTTACTCCCACTGAGACAGGCTCAGCGGAGGAGGCCGAGAATAAAAATACTTCAGAGGCCTGTGCTGGGTGAGAAGAGGGTTGGGCGGCCATGCTCGTTTGCTGCATCAGAGACCGCAGAGGCTGGCGAGTGCAGCAGGCTCTATATCCTGTTTCAGGCCACAGAGACCTCCGTATAGATAGTTCTAGCAGCCAGCTAAGGAGCGCTGTCTTTGCTTTGGGAGATGCAGGGCCGGAGATGTGCTTGCTCATCAGCAAGCAGGTTCAGGTCCTGTGCGGGAAGTGGGAAGGGGTGAGGGAGCCGAGTGCAGCATCCGTGTCCTTCAGAACCCGCTCACCGGGGCCCAGAGCGTCTGCACCGTGCTGAGTTAGCCCTGATGTCTGCAGCACAGAGGCAATCCTGCCCTTGAGGGGCTGCATCCAGCTGGGAAGAGGAGACCTGCACGCAGGGAGCAGCCCTGTTTGGAGGGAAGAACTTCAGTGGAGGAGGGGACATGAGCGCCTGGGGAGTGTCTGGGAAGGATGGAGGGGAGTCTTGCACTATGAGCAATCCCAGAGGGATTCCCATGAGGATACAAACAGGGCGGGCGGGCATCTCCACAGCCTCCCACACAGGCCTGAGAACACAGAGACTCCTGGCCTGTCTGGAGCATCAGATCAGTGCAGGGGACCAAGGGGAGGTAAGGCTAGAAAGGAGGGTCCGGTGCTGGGGTGAGGGAGCACGACAGCCCGGGTGTGGATTCGGGACCCTGCCCTCTGCTGCAGGCTTAGTGGGGCTGCAACGATCAAGTGGTGGGTCAGGAAGAGCAGTTTGGCAGCGCAGGCTGAGACCCCTGAGTGGAGAAATAGCTGGGAGGTTACCCCAGGTGTGAAGCGAAGAGGACCTTCAGTTAGGGCGGGGGCAAGTTAGCGAGAGAAGCTAACACCTGAGCTAATGGCCTGGTGATTAGTTAAAGGCTTTTCATTGACGTGCGGAGCATCAACAGCTCGGGTCATTGCTCCCTCGTCCTGCCCCCAGCCCAGGGCCCAGGCCTGGGAAGTGAGACATTGTGAATGAACCCAAGGATCTGTGCAGAGAAACATGGTAGTTTACCAGGAAAGGACGGAGGGAAGATGAAATAACCCATGGCACAGCCCTGCTGTGGAATATGATGCAAGAGAAAAAGAATGAGGCCGATCTCCACACACTGATGCAGAGTGGTTTCCCTGCACTTTGTAGAGTGAAAAAAGGCAAGTTCCATACCAATGCCTGTGGAACAATGCCATTGGTGTACATGGTAAGAACCTCTTGTCATATGTGAGCGTGCAGATACATTTTTAAAAAGTGGTCCAGAAAGATGCACAGCCAATGACTGATGGGGTTACCTCCAGGGAAGGGAGGGTAGCTACAGCACGGTGTGAGGAGGGCCCTGACGCCCCATTTTTTTGTAGAGCTGGGGAACAGTGGTGGCCTGCAACGCATGGCCAGGAGGGGTGAGATGAGAATGAACCCCATTTCAGGGATTCTTAAACCCCGCTGTGCACCAGAGTCACCAACGGTCTGGTTTAATGCAGGTTCCTCAGCCCCATCACAGCCATACTGAGTAGGATGTTAGGGTGAGGCCTAGACATCTGCATTTTACCCACCTTCCCATGATTCTCATGCTAATGGTCCTTCGCAACACTCCCAGGGCAACTCTGTAAAGCTGCCCTCCTTCCCGTAGCTCGGGCGCTTGGCCCCCAGCCTCGCTGGGGAACTGGGTGGAGTTCAGAGGTGGAGAGGCCAGGGGAGTATTGTGTGGGGCAGCCCTTCCTTTGGCACATACTCTCCAGTGGGATAAACACCATTCTTAACAACCAAAGTCACTCAGCTCCGAGCCGATTGCATTGAGCTGGATGCCGCTGCCGCCTCTGGGGCCTTCATATATATTGAGGGACAAAGGTAACCACTCAAACTTCCCTGGGCAGTTTTTAAAAGAGATCTGAGCTACCGAAATCATCCTTCCCAAATTCATTTGGAATTCAAAGCAAGTGGGGGAAAACTGGCATTAACTAAATATTTAATTGATGCCCATTAAGGCTGGAATATTGGTTTTGTTCAATATTATTAGTTTAGTTCAATAATATTAGTTCAATAATATTAGTTCAAATTTATGACATGGTTGTATTTTTTATAGCTACACATATATTGCATATAGGCCATTGGTTCCTCTCATGTAATAAAGTGTTGGGCATATTTATGCCCATTTTATAGGACCAGGAGCATAACTGAAGTACTGCAGGTGATTATGGAGACATACAGTATTTGCTTTTATGATGCTGGTGGTGGTATAAATTTGCTGCTAAGTCACCACCGATCAGACCAGTAACCACCAATTACAACCCTGGGCCTCTGGGAAAATGTGGGCCGCTTTACTACAATCCGTTTTATTATGCAGTTTTCAGGTACCTGTTGAGACAAAATGGAGTCTGTTTGTATATTTACAAGGTCGGGGGTGGTTGAATGTCCCCTCACCTCATGTGGCCGAAACAAAGTCCAGAAGCAAACTTCTGTGACTTAAAACATGAGTTTGGAGGGTCACCGAGGAGCGGAGTGGGTTATGAGGGGTAGATGCACGTGTGGATGGGGGATGGAGGAGATAGGAACACGCAGCTCCCCTCTTGCATTTTCGCTCAGCCTCCAGAAGCCCTTGCCCTGGGCCCCTGACCTCTCAGCAGTGACTCTTTCCACCTGCGAGGAGGAGATGCTGAGGAATTCCTGGTCTTCTACAGTCAAGGAAACTGATGCTGAGTCAGTTTGGGTTCAGTGGTTAAAACGGGGCCAGAACTAGCCCTTCTTCCGGAGCAGCTCTTGTTTCCAGTAAATCAATTTTACATAACTTTAAATTTCTAGAGTGGCTGAAGTAGGACCCAGTTTGTTTTAATTAACACAAGAGCTGGGAGAGAGTTTGGAGATCTGAGGTCCAACATCCATCTCTGAAGTTTAAAAAACAACAATAACCAAAACCAGGCAACAAACAAAACTGACCTTTTGCCTCATTTGACCCTCAGAACAGCCCTCCAATGGAGGGCTGGAACACATCCAGCTCTGACAGCCACAGGAAGGGGGATTTCACATGGAGGAGGGTCGTTCTGGGGGCATTCTCGTGGAAGCTGCCTTTCTGTTCTCCAAACCAGCAGGACGGAGCCCTGCTTCTGGCTCTGACTCTGCTTTGGGCTCGGACCTATTGGGTGGCACTCCCCTCAGCTCTCGGAGGAGTGTCCACCTCCTTCCCCCTCATGGAGTTGGGGTGGTGTGAGGGCAGCAGGCCCCAAGGCTTTGTCTGGACTGGCCGAGACGCTCCAAGGCCCTTTTTCCTCTGGGTGCTGGGGAGTAGCTGGGTGGCCATGGGGACTGAGGTGTGACTGACGTACTGTTGTCCCTCTGAGCCCTGCTGGGGTCCTGGAGAAAGGAAGTCAACCCTCCACCCGACTCCCTACCCCCAAATCACATGCATACACAGGGCCACCGACTCCTGGTCACTCTACCCTACGAATGGGAAAAGACTTCCAGAATCAAGTCAGCCTGGATTGGCCAACTGAGCCCGGAGCACGTGGGCACGGATGACCCAAGGATGCAGGACAGGGCCCCCAGGGTGGTGACACTGACGTTGGTAGTGGCCTCTGGCCCTGTCTGAGCTGGAGCTCTTGGGGTGACCCACATACCACAGGGCCATACTGGAAGCAGGAGGAGAAAAGGCCGAGACAGTGCTTTTAACCAGCTGTGGTTCCAAGACGGGGGCTCCGTGCGTGGCAGCTCGTGTCATGAATGACAGGCGAGGCCTTGGCACAGAGTGGGGCAACCCCAGGCGGGCCTGGGCCGCTGGCCTCTCAGCTGCCAGTACTTTTCCTCGCTTACTCATCAGGCTCAAAAACAACCCCACCCGCTGGTGGTGAGCGAGGCGCTGCATTTTTCACTTTGGGCTACAATTCTGTGGAAGAAATATCAGCCTGGGAGGAAACTTTTGGCTAAGTTCAAAGGGAAAGCCTTGGGGGATAGAAAGTCCTTTGAAACCACACTTGGATGGTGACTACCTGACCCAGATTTTCCCTTTTCAAAAGTACACTCAGAGCTCAAAGCCCCGGTGTCATGTAGATACGGGCACGACAGTCTTGGGGAAAACACAGCAGTCAGGCACAGCTGCAGCCTTGCTCAGAGAAACTTCAAGCCTGAGTGAGGGTCAGGCCAGACGCCAAAGGGCAGGCCGGCTGCGGACACTTCCTGAGGGGCCGCTGGGGCCTCCTGGAGAGGGTGAGGCTTCAGCCCACCACACTGTCCCCGGCTGGCTCCTCTCCTGGGGCTGGCTTCTGTCTGGACACGAGGCCCCTCTCCTTTTTTCCCATTTTCTGGTCTCTTCATTCCCGCAGACCTAGAGGTGGTCCCAGGAAACACTGCTGCCAGAGCAGGAAGGGGCACAGCAGGGAGGAGAAGATGACCAAGCGAGTTACTACCGTGGGCATCTGGGGTTGAATTCTGCTGGGAAACAGCACAGACCGGCCACTCAGACTTAGCCCCTCCGGGAGCAAGGGAACCGGGGTATTTATGCTCCATCAGGCATTGGTTAGGGCGATTCCGTCGATCCACGGCAGAGCAGCTGCGGTGCCGGCAGCCGTGGGGGCTGGGCTGCCAGCTCGGAGGCAGACGAGGCTGAGGGACAGCGGCCTGGTACAGTGTGGCCGCGCCGCTGGGCTGCATTTCTGCGCCTGGCCCGTGCAAGCAGCTGCTCCAACAGTGCTGCAGCCCTGGAAATGGGCCGACGCCCCCAACACGCTGCTGGCATCTCTGTGACAAGAAAAAGCGCTCCCGTCCCTCCTTCCATTGGGCCGAGTGGCTTAGGCCCAGCAAGGACAGCAGCTGGTGGAGGCAGAGGCAGTGCCCCCACCCCCGAGGGGACGCTGTTCAGGGGGAGATTTTCCTGGAGCGGGGCTTGCCCCTCTCTCCCTGCGTCCGCATCGAGTCCTCCACAGGAAGGATGGAGAGGTGCTGGAAGTGGAGGTGATGAGCCTGCAAGCCGGCCTCGCCTTGGTTTCCCGTCTCCAGAATGGGGTTGTCTGGCCCTGAATTCCAGGGACGCCGGCTAGCAGCCCATGGCCATGCCGAGCTTGAGCCTCACCCCAAACCCAGCTACTGGGGGGCCCTTGCCGTTCCACGGGCGCCCGGCAGACTGTAGCTTCGTGTTCACACCGCACCCGGAGCCTTCTTAACTCTCCCCACCGGCTGCAGACCCCACGGCTGCCAAATGTAGGCTCTCAGCCCAGCCCTACTCTTCTAGATGGGGCTTTGGGGCGCCCAGGCTGGGACCCTGCATACCAGCGGGTCCCTGGTAGGTTCTGCTGATGGGGAGGCCGGGGGGAAACAAGGGGCGGGGGGAGGGGGGAGCTGGGACTCGCTCCTCCCGGACTGGATTTGCTTCTTGTTCTGGTCACCCTCACACCAACGGCGGTTCACATCCTGGCAGCAGAAGTCAGTTCCAGTTTCCAGCTTTTCTGCCTCACTTCTAGAATCAGCCTCCTTGTGCCCACTCAGATATGCCAGGCCAGCTGGGCAGCACCCCTCCTCAGAAGCCTGGGGCCCAGCTCCTCCCCCTGAACCCCTCTTTTTAGCTTCAGCACCCCCACACCCCGAAACCTTCCTTGTTCCTGCCCTGGGGTGGCAGCTGCTCTTGCACTTACACTGTGTTTTCTCAGTGTGTCTCCCCTCCCTTTTGTCTCCTTCTCAGTCATCCAACACCTGTTTAAGCAATTCTCTAGATCAAATTCTCTCTGTTAAAATAACTGCTGTGGTTTCTGTTTACCCTACCAGACACTGACTGATACAGACCCACGGCTGCCAACAGACTACGCGAGGAAGTTGTAATTCACTGTCATTTTTCATCCGTCAAAGGCGTAGGTGTCTGCCAGCTTACCCAGTTACCACGCTGCAATGAGGCCGTTCCAGCCCAAAGCGAAAAAACCCGATGCCTTGGTCAGCCTGTGTAACCTGATCATGAGCAGAGTATGTGTTCCCTTCTGTCTTTAGAAGTGGTTAGGCTTCCTTGCAGGGTCCGTTGAGATCCTTCGGGTGGGGGGTTCAGTGGTGAGGGAGGAAGACCACGATGGGAACATCGATCTGGACTCAGGTCTCCTAATTCTTGCAGGCCTCTCTGCTCCCCAGATGGCCGTGACACCCCTCCAGGCTTGAGACTCCCATGGTTCCCTCCCAGTGCCACCTTCCGTCTTCCCACTCAGTCATTACAGGTGGTCCCCTCGGTGTGGTGGAAGGGTCCTCACAGGGCCCAGACTGGGGCTAAGGGGGAGATTCCAGCACACACGGCAGCCAGGGATGAGTTTTTCCCAGCTCGGCGGCAACAGCATCCACAGTCTTGGAGCTGGAAGAGAACATAGGGATCAACCACTCCCACCCTGCCATTCTACTAATGGGGAAACCATGACCCAGAGAGGTTAGGCAGCTTGCCCAAGGTCACACAGCTTATTAGCGACATGCCCATGGCTAAGGCCAAATTCTCTGTCTATGTGGGGGAGTTCCAAGGTCTCTCCATGAGCTATACTGAAATTACTTAGCCTGCAAGTCTTTGCAGGCCAGCTAAGGTTAGCTTGTTTCTGCGCAGTATCCTTCTCTCCTAGACTTCCTGAGAATTAGTATTTTCCATCTAGTTCTCTCCTTCCCCTGATTTAGCCCTGAGTTTCCTCTGAGCTTCCCTGTCCCTCTAGCTTCTTCTTATTCTCTGCTTCTGGTCCAGCTCTCCTGATTCTCTGATGGTCCTAACTGCCCTCTCCCACCCAGGCCCAGGCCTCTCTGTCCCTCTTAGGGGGGCTGGGAGCTCTCTCTTTCCCATTCCCAATGAACTCTTAGCAATTAGCCTTGGCTGCTGATTTATGTAAACAGTGGCTCAACGCAGAGTATAACCCTATAATCACAGCAAGTCCCTGCCCCGCTGCCCCATGGGCATTGATTTAGCTGTCTGTTTTTTCTCAAATTGCAGGCTTGTGGGTACCATTTTTCTGAAGGTTCTTGGGAAGATGGGATGACACCCTTAAGAGTACAGATGCCATCATCCTGTGGATCAGCCTGGGGTGCTCCCCAAGGCATTGTTTTCTGGCGAGCTTGCCAGTGCAGAAAAAGGAAAGCCATCATTTCCTTTGAGGAGTGAAGCAGAGGCAGTTCTTAGAAATCACATCTAAAGCTTTTACACCCGGGCATAGCACAATAGAGCCTCAACTTATGTTTGTGCCATGAGACTGTTTACCCTAGTTCAGGGCTGTCAAGTCTGAAGTAAATCCAAATCACTGGGGAAGCTGTTTAAAAATAAGTTTCTGTCCCTCTACCCCCTGACCCAGTACCACTGAGCTTTCAAAACAGTCCCTGGGAAGGGGAGGGGTAGTGGTCTTAGGATCTGTCTATATATATATTTTTAATTTATTTATATTTTATTTAATTTATTTTTTTGGCTGCATTGGGTCTTCGTTGCTGCCCGCGGGCTTTCTCTAGTTGCGGCAAACGGGGGCTACTCTTCATTGCGGTGCACAGGCTTCTCATTGCGGTGGCTTCTCTTGTTGCAGAGCACGGGCTCTAGGCACGTGGGCTTCAGTAGTTGTGGCATGCGGGCTCAGTAGTTGCGGCTCTCGGATCCTAGGGCACAGGCTTAGTAGTTGTGGAGCATGGGCTTAGTTGCTCCGCGGCATGTGGGATCTTCCTGGGCCAGGGCTTGAACCCATGTCCCCTGCATTGGCAGGCAGATTCTTAACCACTGTGCCACCAGGGAAGTCCCAGGATCTTTATATTTTAAAGACTCTCTGAATGATTCTCATGTTCAGCCAAGTTGAGAAGCACTGCCTAGACAAATAACAGAGGCTGCTGCAAGGCTGTTAGGACTCATTGGTAGGAGAAAAGGATGCAGGGAAGGGTTTGAAGAACCTGGAGGATGAAGCTATGCAGTTAGGCATTTTCGGGCTGAACGTTTCTCCTAGAACAGGCTGTATGGGGGCAGATGCTAGATTCGGGTCTCTCTAGGTATGTCCAGCCCTTCTTGATCAAGAGCATCTCGTTTGGGGTCATGCTGCCTCTGGAGCAGTGACAGAGGCCCAGTCACTCTGACATCCTCCCTGCCAGGGACACAGGATGACTCTGGGGTCTTCTGTGAAAATACAAGGTTGCAAAGTTTCCCACTGCGGCCCCTACATAGTGAGAGTTATCAGACGGCACTGGTATGTCCCACTTTGACAAGACCATTAGCTTTTTATTTTGCGTGAGTCTGATGATAAGAAAAACACATGTAAAATATATGTGACTAAAGTACCTTTGTGTCTATCACACCTAGAGCCCTATCTCTCTACCTATCATCATCATCTATTATCTATGTACCTACGGTACAACATTTTAACAGCTTTAATGCATCAACCAGCATCTGAAAGTGGTTTGGACTGGAAATCCAAATGATACTACTGGATGTGCATTCACCCTGTCTCCCATGGGAATGGCTCTCCCTGCCCAGTAGTCATCTTCCTGTTGGGTGACCTGCCCCTAGTCTGGCTTGTTTGGGTCAAGGGTCATTCCAAACTGGTCCGATCTGGTTTGTTTGTTTTTTTTTTAATTTTTATTTATTTATTTGGTTGCGTTGGGTCTTCGTTACTGCACGTGGGCTTTCTCTAGTTGTGTTGAGCGGTGGCTTCTCTTATTGCGGAGCACGGGCTCTAGGCGCGTGGGTTTCAGTAGTTGCGGTCATGGGGTCTAGAGCGCAGGCTCAGTACTTGTGGCGCACGGGCTTAGTTGCTCCGTGGCATGTGGGATCTTCCCGGACCAGGGCTCGAACCCGTGTCCCCTGCACTGGCAGGTGGATTCTTAACCACTGCGCCACCAGGGAAGTCCTTGATCTGGTTTTTTTTTTTCCTCTCTAATAAACTGGAATTGGGACTGAGAGAATGGAGCCTGTCTGCACCAGTCTCTACTCTGGACCTACAAAGTGAATACTCATAAACGATGGAGGGCATATTCTGCCAGGTAGATGGAATAACAGAGACAACCGCCTACAGATGGAATAAGGAGAGGAGCAGAGATGGGAGATGGTGGTGCATCCTGGTGAGGTCGGTGCATCAGGCTCTTGGCTTCCACCAGACACTACCATGTCCTTGTAATGCAACCTCGACTTTTTTTTTTTTTCTTACGTAAGCCAATGCCCATTTTCTGATCCTTGCCACCACTGAGTCCCAACTCATGAACAGGGAAAAGGGTCACCGGTCCAGGGATTGACAGGCTGCTAAAGCAGCCTAAGCACAGCGTTGACGCTGACTGGATAATAATGTTAGGCATTTGTTATTGAGCCCCTACTGTATGCCAGACACAAGATAAGTGTTCTATATCCACCAACTTTTAAAACATTTACAACGACCCTAAAAGACAAATGTTATTATCTCATTTTACAGTAAAGGGAGCCAAGGCTCAAGGAGAAGAGATAACATTCCCAACTCACACAATGAGTGTAGAACAGATTCAAACCCATGTCTGCCTGACTTGAAAATCTAGCCTCTTTCAACTACACCTCGCAGCTTTTTCATGTGGTATGAGACTAAAGAGGATGCAGACACTGGCAAGCTGTTCATGGTCGGTGTAGCTGGTATCTGGAGGGCAAAGCCAGGAAGGCAGAGGCGGTGGACCCAGCTCAAGGCCTGAGGGTCCACTAGGTCAGAAAGAGTTTTAGCAGAAGCTGTCCAGGACCCTGGAGAGCTCCCAAGGACCAACAAAGCCTAACCCCTCCTGCCTGGTAGCTCAGCCTCTGTCATGAACCTCTGGAGGCTGAAGGCTGTTCACTGGCTACATAGGGAGGGTTTATTCCTCAGGACCCCAGGGATTATCCTGGGCGAGCGCATGCACTCCCATACCCACCGTAAGTGTTTCTCTGCGCCAGCTTTCGGGAGAGAATGATGACTTAGGCTGCCCATGTCTCCATGTTTAAAGAGTTGAAAATAACTTAATTTCTTTCAAGCTAACCCACCTTTTCATAGATGAAGTGATTGGCAAATGTGATCTGTTAATCATGCCAAGCCTCCTTTGGCAGTGTAAAACCAAACTGGCTGCTTTGTGTAATAAAATTATGAACCGTACAGGGAGCAAATAAAGCTTGATCATTCAGGCTCGAAATCTGTGACTGAGCATCCTTGCACTTGCCTTTCACATTTGCTCCATCGGCACATGTCTGCCCTCAGCTAAGGCTGTTTATTTTTAATCCACGTTTTCCCAAAATAGATATTAACAGTTTTACTGCAGCTTTCTGGCAGCACCATCTGCATTAACCAAAAGCAACGATATTTCTTTGACCCTATGCACTGGGAGTTGTCTTTGACACCATGAATGGATCCCTTGCTTGGTATTTAAATTGGCTTTTTGTGGGAAGCGTTGGCCAGTTCGAACTTCCTTAATAAGTTCTCCATGACTGCATCTGCCATGACGTTAATGAAATCATTCTGAATATCAATGGGCAGATAATGAGCCCAGAGGCGGTGACCGGGGTGAGGGCCCAGATGGAGGGAAGGGGGGGGCGTGGGGTGAATGAGAGGAAGTGGGAGCAAAGCTGTCTTTCTGGCTCCTAAACCAAGGGGAAAATTAACTAACCACCGCACCCCCCCCCCCCCCCGCCTGGGTCTGACTTTTCTCTTCTCCCCCGATTTGGAGAGATTTTGGTGGAGAGTATCCAACAGTTTAGGCTATTCTTCCCCAGCCTGTGTAGGAGAATGAGACCCAGAAGTCAGCTCTCCCAGCCCTCCCCTCTCATGTTCTCCCTCTGGAGGGGAAGTTAGCTAGAGTTTTCCTTTCCCAGCTTAGAGAGAGACCCTGGAGGCAGGGACGCATTTTGGACGCATTTGGCTTTGTGCTTCTATTTACTTCTCTCCCACGCTGTCTTGCCTCCCTATACCTATATCACCCCCGACAGCATCCTCCATTTACACTGCCAGGGGCAGCTCTCAGGCTCCTGCCCAGCTCTTCTGGTTCCAAGCAGATGTTGGCCTGGGCTCCTTTCCCTGCCCTGGGGCCTCAGGCCATTTCTTTGTGCTGGGGAGGGTGGAGGAGGCACTTAGGGCCCCATCAATAGACTGTCCGAATTTATGGGGCACTGCAGGCTGTCCATCCCAGGCTGAGCCAACTGTTCAGGGGATGGAAGGAGACAGTCAAAGGTCTTGACGGGGCCAGCTTGGGAGGATCTGAGATAAGAGGCAGAGCAGAATTATCAGCCCAGGCCACCTCACTCTGCCACGCAGGTGATGCATCGCACAGCTGTGGAGGCCCCGTTCATATCATATACATTACAGATTTGTAAATGAGTTATGACAGTTTCTGGGCAATCAGGTGTCTTGTACTAACAAAATCAATATGTTACCACAATTCTCAACAGGTCATGGAAGGGGAACTATTTTCTACTTTGTGCAAGGATGCTGTGTAGGCTGGAGTTTCCTCTATTTGGAAACCCCATAAGTTTTGAGGGACTTGCCGTATCATGCATAGAGAAAATCTCACTCCACCAATTGTGCCTGGCCCTGGGAACGTGGTACTAAACTGGTTTCCAAACCCTCAATTCAGTGTAGGAAGTACGGGAGCTGTAGACCGGGCTGCTCACTTGACTGGGCAAAACTCAGCTGATCATCTACAGATTGTGGTGGCCGTAAAGCCCACTGACCTTGACCTCCCAGGGTCGTTGGGAGGCGCAGGCATGAAAATGACACACACGTGCTTTGGAATCTGGAGTTTGGCATTGTCTAAAAACTCTGACCCTATAATACACAGAGCTGAAGCAGGGGCCAGGTCACTCCCCACCGCTACAAACAGCAGTTCCATTTCATCCTTCTAGACATTCCAGAGCTGCTGGAATAACAGTCTGCTTCTCAGAAGAGCCATTCAGTAGCTGTGGCCCTGCCTGGCCCCTCTGGCTCTTCCCGTAAGAAAACAAACAGGAAGGCAATGCTGGCAGTAAACAGAGTGGGACCAGGGGCCAACCACATGGCTGGAAAGGAGTGCCGGTCAAGCCAAGCGTGGAGCCGTTACTCCAGGCAACAGGTGACCCGGCTGAACAGCCCAGCCAGCAAGTCCCCAGGGAGATCACTGTAAGGCCAGGAGCTATGGCTTTGCCTCACTGAGAACGCAGAGAAGAGAGTGCCTTCCCCCTCTGGATGTTAGTTCCCCAGCTGGTCAATGGAAGGGTTGAAAGAGATGATCTCTGTTGTCCTTGCCAACTCTAATAGGTGTGGTTCTGGGCAGCTCTCTTCCTGACGCGGCCTGTAGGTGCCAGGTAAGGGGATGGCTTACATGTGGGTTTGTGTCTGTCTTGGCGCTGTCCCTGGAGCTCTCTGGCCACCCTCAGGCAGTTGGGTTGGAAGAAAATGCACTCCTCTCTCATCCAGGACCAGGCATGCCTCAGCCCAGCTCAGTGGCCCCCGCTCCTAGACAGCTGGTCCCCCAGCTGGAGTACACAGAGGTGCCAGGGCAGCAGAACCACTCAAGCAATTGATTTTAGAGAGAAGCTTGGAGGTCATGTGTTTTCTTTTTCCCTGGAGAAGCTGTTCTTTGCAGCCAAACATCTCAGCTCAGGGGACTACAGAATAGTCTGATAAAAATAGACTTTAGCCAGAGCAGCAGAAATGGGAGGAGAGGACAGGGGCTCAGACCGTCTCCTTCCTGAGAATTCAGCACAGGTCATGCGCCCCAGCCAGGGGAAGGGGACATCTGTTTCCTGGAGCAATAGTTTCCTGCCATCTCCCATCTCCTGAACCAGGTATGACAGTGCATGGACCAGCATCCTCACTCAGGGAGGGACAACAGGGAGAAGAAGCTCCTGTCAGGAGGAAGGCTCCTATCACTATTTAAGAGAGCGGTTGTCAAGCAGATCACCCCTGGCCGGGAATAATAATAGTAACCATGGTAATAGTAGCAATAGTAGCTAAAATTTAGTGAGTGCTGGCTATATGCTGGGAACTGTTAAATGTATTTTTCACTTAATCTTCATAGCAAAAGTATAAGCTGTTATTATTAGCTCCATTTCCCAGACAAGAAATGGAAGCTCAAAGAGAGTAACTGTCTGCAGCCACCCACCTGGTCCGTAGTGATGCCGGGATTCCAAGTCATGTCTGTGCAGCCATAAAGCCCACGTGCTTAGCCACCTGGTGGTGAGGGGAGCAGACTTGCCTGTGGGGCTTGTGGATCCCAAGCTGCAAAGGGGGAAAGTTGAGCAGCCAGGGGCCATGGAGAGGAGGACAGAGTGATGACAGGTGCTGGTGGCTCAGACAGATGTCCAGCACTCGGGGGGATGTCCTGCAGGAAATAACCAGGTTACGGGGCTGGCAGATGGCCTCGGCTATCTGGAGTCTGGAGAGGCGGGGGAACTCTGGGTAGGTCGTCCATGTTTGGACGTCTAGCAGGACAGCAAACAGGTGAGCCAGCAAGCAGAGGTCGGCCCTGGGGAGGGATGCCAGGAGGGGGAGCCCCGCCTCACACTTGGGGATTCTTCTAAAGCCTTCAAATCTTCTATAAACTTAGAACCTCGGGCCTGTCCAATCAGCCTTTCTGGGGAGAGGGTTCTACAGCTGGCTTTGCACAAGCTCCTTTGGGTGATTCTGATTCAGATGCTTGGGAGGGGGCGGCGGGGGATGGCAATACTTCTGGCAACTCCAGTCCAGGAGAAGTGATGAGAGCTGGGAGGGCCCGAATCTCGGAGAAAATGGGCTTCGGGTCAAGTAAAGGCTGAAGCTGGAGCACCGAGATGCAAGACAGGGGCCGGCCGCCAGGACAGTGGCACTGGGCCTCCAAGAGGTGCCTCCTACCAGGTGAGCGAGGTCCTCAGATCCCGCCACATGGGGCTGATGGGGCAAAAGTTAGGATTTGGGCTGGAAGTGTCATCTCCCCACTTAAAACTTTGTAGGGGCTCCCTATACCTACGGAATAAACCTAGTCACCTTCCATGACCGTCAAGCTGCTGCGTGATCAAGCCCTTGGGCCTCGTCCCCCTTCAGGCTCCTCACCCTTGCCCTGCTGTATCCATATTGCTCTTCTTTTTTTCCGGACGCGCAGGCTCAGCGGCCATGACTCTCAACCACTGTGCCACCAGGGAAACCCCGTATATTGCTCTTCTTTTAGTTCCCCTACTATACGCTCCTCCCCACCTCCGAGCCTCTGAACACGCGGGTCCTTTACCCTGATGAGCCAGTGACAGTCTCCTTCTCTCTGTCCAGTCCTGAACGAAGCTTTGGACCGCCTATCTGAGGTGGCTGCCTACACTCTCTACCCCACAGCCATTTTCCGTCTCTCTCCTCGTTGCTTTCTTTCAGGGCGCTCACCAGTATTTGTGAGGTCTTGCCCCCGCCCGTTCCCAATGGACTGTCAGCTCCGTGAGGCTGGGGGTATGAGGCAGTCTCGTGTACCTGTATATCCTTAGCACCTCCCACTTTGCTGGTACCTGATTAGTATTCGGGGAGGTGGGGGATGTGGGGAAGCTGCAGGCTGAGGAAAAACCTCTCTGGGAACGTTTCTGAAACATTTTCTTTAACACGAATTCAATCTTCAGTCATGGGAAAGTAGGGAAAGTTCACATCGCCTTCTGGTTTTATTGTCCGGGTCGGAAAGAGATGACGTGGCGGAAGAGAGGTATGCTCTTGCTGGTCCTTAAAAGGTAGAATAATAAATACAACATCCATTGACAGGCTACTCTTCTTCGAGGCTTTGTTGGAAAAGCTACCTCTCTCAGGATGTCCTCCTTGATCACCATCTACCTTAGCCAGTCAGACATGACTGCTCGTTCCCCTGTATCTTTTTTCTCACCTTTCTCACCTGGTATGTCTTCTGTGGTGCTTACTACATTCTGCCTGGGTTGTGCTACATTTGTGTGCACATGTCTTATGTGTTATGTGTGCATCTCTAAATTCATCAGGATGCTTTTGATAGCAAACAACAGAAACTCAATGCAAACTAACATAACCCAAGTGGAATTTACTGACTCATGTAACTAGGAATAAAGAGGAGCCGCTAGCATTGGACTTGGCTGGATGGATACAGGGCAACTATGAGCGGAGCTCTTTTCTCTCTCTCCTGTCTCTCTGTCTCTCTCATTCTCCTCTCCTACATCTCTCTTTTCTTCTCCACCTCTCTCCTCATTACTCCATCTCTTGGCTCTTCTCTCTGTACAGGGACCTCATTCTTCTTCACTGGAGAGTTTTCTCTATGTAGTAGGGAATATGACCACTGTCACTGCCAGGCTTATTTCATCATTGGTCACTGTCCATGGAGGATGAACCTCTCTCTCATTGTCCTTATATCAAATCCCCCAGAATGTCCTAATTGGCCCTTCTTGGGTCACACGCCCAGCCCTTTGACCAGTCACTGTGAATGGGGAAGGGAATTGATGAGGCCTTGGTTACACGCACATCCTTTCAGCCAGGCACAGGCCACTGTTATTGGCAACCTCACTAGAATCACATGATCAGAGGCGGGGAGGAGAAGTTTGCCAAAGAAAGGGACATGGAAAAGGGGTGCTGGACAGATAAAAGAAGTTTACTAAAATAATCTTATAATGGCTTCTATTTCTATAGTGTCTATGTGTTAGACTTGGTGCAAGACCTTTTCCACTTGCTATTTCTAATCTTTTAATAGCCAATCAAGGCGAGTATGGTGCACCCTATTTTTAAAGATGAGGAAACTAAGTTCAGAGAAGCTAAGTAACTTATCCAAGCCACGTAGCTAGTAAGTAGTTAGTCCGGGACTCAGACATAGGTGTGTTTTCCCCCAAGGCCCAAGCTTGACCCATTGCCTGGTTATTCCTAGTGATAGAGATTATCTGTCACTAGGAATAAAGTGATAGGTAACCTAACATATTCCCACGTGGGAATTGTATTAGTCAGGATTGGCTTGGTTAAGATACAGTGACAAACAAGCCCCAAAATCTCAGTGGCTTAAAAGAGTTTTCTTTCTTGCTGGGTCAGCATGTCCATTACGGGTCAACAGGATGTTATGCTCATCATTCTGGCTCAGGGAGCTGGGCTGATGGAACAGCCACCAACTCAAATGTTGCCAGTCACTGTGCCAGAGGGAAAGGAGCTTTGGAAGGTATAGAACCTTCCACTCTGTCCTCATTGGCCGGAAGTAAACACACAGCCTTATTCAACCATAGGGGCCCAAAAAATGCAACTCTCCCATGGGAACCAGGAAGAGGAAAAACAGAAAGATTTAGAGAATAACACTAATGAATATTTTAAAATCATTTTGTAATTTTTCTGTGATATGTAAGAGAGTGATTTTTAAATGTAATAATGTAATTTTAGTTCAGTGTATTATTAAAGTTTGTATTATAAAGTTTATTTTAATCACTCTTTAATTATATCCATTATGTTTAAAGCTTGGGCATTTTCCCCATTGAACAAGTGATAAATGTTGTTTAATTTACTTTAATTATGTGAAAAGGTGATTTATTGACACATTTTAATTTGATATATTATATGTTTCATTTGGGGACCAAATATATTTTAAAATGCAGGTTGTAAACATAGTTGCAGTATAAAAAACCGTTCTTAGGACCTCTTATTTGGAGTTACTGAAATTTTTGTGTTTTGAAAAATCAGCTAGTTTTTTAAATGTAAAGAGTTTTCTTCCATTGGATATTGAGATGGAAGAGAAAGTTTGAAAGTGCTATTTGTAAGCGCTTTTCAAAAACGCGTTATAGAAGTGGATCATCTTTATTCTTAATAAGTAAAAAACCAAATTGACTATAATTGCCATAGTGTGTTTTCCCTTTTTAGCACTGGTTTATGGAGTCCTAGGAAAATTTTGAGAATTATTCTGTTTTTTATGTTCCTCATTAACTTGATATGGTATTTCCATCTCAGAGTTCCTTATGCTTCTTGTCTTAAACCAATGGTCCATACTGGGTGTAAATTAAACTGAGTATGACTAAACATAAAAAGAATTGAATACTGCATGATAGTGAAAACCACCAGGATGGTTTTCAGCGATCGGCTGAGTGACGAGCCAACGATCTGGAGACTGAGTCATGGGCAGACTTATCTGATCTCAGTGGACTCGAGGTGGGTGCCCTCTCATGGCACGCCTTCAGAGCACTCACACCATCCCATCTTAAAAAGTAAATATTTTATTGATTTAGAAAAGAAAGGGGAAACTATGGTCAATTAATCTATGACAAAGGAGGCAAGGATATACAATGGAGAAAAGGAAGTCTCTTCAATAAGTGGTGCTGGGAAAACTGGACAGCTACATGTAAAAGAATGAAATTAGAACACTCCCTAACACCATACACAAAAATAAACTCAAAATGGATTAAAGACCTAAATGTAAGACCGGACACTATAAAACACTTAGAGGAAAACATAGGAAGAATACTCTTTGATGTAAATCACAGCAAGATCTTTTTTGACCCACCTCCTAGAGTAATGGAAATAAAAACAAAAATAAACAAATGGGACTTAATAAAACTTAAAAGCTTCTGCACAACAAAGGAAACTATAAACAAGACCAAAAGACAACCCTCAGAATGGGAGAAAATATTTGCAAACGACTCAATGGACAAAGGATTAACCTCCAAAATATATAAACAGCTCATGCAGCTCAATATTAAAAAAACAAACAACCCAATCCAAAAATAGGCAGAAGACCTAAATAGACATTTCTCCAAAGAAGACATCCAGATGGCCAACAAACACATGAAAACTGCTCAACGTCACTAATTATTAGAGAAATGCAAATCAAAACTACAATGAGGTATCACCTCACACCAGTTAGAATGGGCATCATCAGAAAATCTACAAACAACAAATGCTGGAGAGGGTGTGGAGAAAAGGGAACCCTCTTGCACTGTTGGTGGGAATGTAAACTGATACAGCCACTATGGAGAACACTATGGAGGTTCCTTAAAAAACTAAAAATAGAACTACCATACGACCCAGCAATCCCACTACTGGGCATATAGCTTGAGAAAACCAAAATTCAAAAAGAGTCATGTACCAGAATGTTCATTGCAGCTCTATTTACAATAGCCAGGACGTGGAAGCAACCTAAGTGTGCATCAACAGATGAATGGATAAAGAAGATGTGGTACATATATACAATGGAATATTACTCAGCCATAAAAAGAAACAAAATTGAGTTATTTGTAGTGAGGTGGATGGACCTAGAGTCTGTCATACAGAGTGAAGTAAGTCAGAAAGAGAAAAATACCATATGCTAATACATATATATGGAATCTAAAAAAAAAAAAAAAAAAGGTTATGAAGAACCTAGGGGCAGGACAGGAATAAAGACACAGACGTAGAGAATGGACTTGAGGACATGGGGAGGGGGAAGGATAAGCTGGAACGAAGTGAAAGAGTGGCATGTACTTACATATACTACCAAAAGTAAAATAGATAGCTAGTGGGAAACAGCCGCATAGCACAGGGAGATCAGCTCAGTGCTTTGTGACCGCCTAGAGGGGTGGGATAAGGACGGTGGGAGGCAGAGGCAAGAGGGAGGAGATATGGGGATATATGTATATGTATAGCTGATTCACTTTGTTATAAAGCAGAAACTAACGTTCCATTGTAAAGCAATTATACTCCAATAAAGATGTTAAAAAATAAAAAGGAATGAAATTGGGGCTTCCCTGGTGGTGCAGTGGTTAAGAACCTGCCTGCCAATACAGGGGACACGGGTTCAAGCCCTGGTCCGGGAAGATCCCACATGCCGCAGAGCAACTAAGCCCGTGCACCACAACTACTGAGCCCGCATGCCACAACTACTGAAGCCCACGCGCCTAGAGCCTGTGTTCCGCAACAAGAGAAGCCACTGCAATGAGAAGCCCGCGCACCGCAACAAAGAGTAGCCCCCGCTCACAGCAATTAGAGAAAGCCCGCGCACAGCAACGAAGACCCAACGCAGCCAAAAATAAATAAATAAAATAAATTTATTTTAAAAAGAAAAGGAATGAAATTGGGTCATTTGTAGAGATGTGGTTGGACCTAGAGACTGTTATACAGAGGGAAATAAGTCAGAAAGAGAAAAACAATTATCGTATATTAACTCATATATGTGGAATCTAGAAAATTGGTACAGATGAACCAGTTTGCAAGGCAGAAATAGAGACACAAATGTAGAGAACAAATGTTATGGACACCAAGGGGGGAAATGGGGGGTGGGGTGGTAGTGGGATGAACTGGAGATTGAGATTGACATATATACACTAATATGTATAAGATAGATAACTAATAAGAACCTGCCGTATAAAAAATAAATAAATAAAATAAAAGTCAAATAAAAAAAATAAGGGGGAACATAGTATCATTACCTTTAAGCTCGTGGGTCCCTTGCAGTATCTTCACGAGCTCTTGGGATCACAACCAACCATTGGGAAATGCTTTGCAGCAGCTTCCATCAGACTGCGGGGCCTGGGGCACATCCCAGAACTCAATCACCTTTGCACGTTTCACCCTTTGTGGTACCAGCTCAGTGCATTTGCTGTAGGCTTAGGTGCTGAATAGCTGTGGATTGGAGCTAGCAAAGATAAAAAGGAGGGAAAGATCAATGACCCCTCTTTGAGTATATTCTGCTTCCCAGTTTACAAGGGGGTTGACAGCATTGCCCAGGTCTGGAGCATGTCCACACCACCAGGGAATTAGAAGTGGCAGTTGGGGCAGAAAAATGCCGGCGAGGCTAGAAAGAGAGGCAGACATTCTCCAGTAATCAATGTGTGAACTCCCAGGCCCTGCCCTCCCCCATCGTGAAGAGCCTAGATAATGAAGATAGAGCAAGTTCAGAGAAGGGCAGCAGAAGCAATCCAGGAGACGTGACTTACGGGAGGAGAGTTTAATTGGTTTAGCCTAAAAAGCCCATTACGCTCTCTGGTAGACAGGGTAATGCTATAAATACCTGCAAGGTGACAACAAGGGAGAGAGGATGGAATCTGCCTCACTGGGCACTAATGTGAAGACTGGAGGCTTGGAGGGAGTACAGAACCTGCTGAGGGCTTGAAGGCTTTTTCTCACATTCGGAAGGAATCCTTTGTTTAAACAAAAGCATACAGAGAAGTGAACAGATCCACAGCGGAGCCTCCTGAGTGAAGTGGAGGAGGGGCACAGGGTCCCTCTCTGCCCCCACCCCTGCAGGCACCTTCCCAGGCTCCCAGGGTTTAGTTGGCAAACCTCTAGCCCATGCTCGGGAGTGACTGTGCAGGCAGGAGCTGGGGAGGGGGCACGCACAAAGACAGGGGGAGGGGAGGCAGCTCAAAACAGGGCCACTGGATGGAGAGGGGTTTGGGATGAGATCCTGGTGGCTGTGAAACAGTCCCAATCAAGCCACCTGAAGAACTGAGCTCATTGCATCGTGAGTGGAAGCTCAAGGACAGCGGCAGTCTTGGGGGCAGGAACCCGGGATGGCATGCGGGACCTCGTGTGCATGCGCATGCCTGTGGTGTTTGCAGGGTCTGGAGAGGAGCACAGCTTTCAGGGAGCACCTCAGGGTGTCCAGGTGGCAGGCTAGTAGAAGGAAATTCCTGGCATCCTCTGGGCTTGGGGGCTGCCCATAGGGGGCAGGGTGGTGAAGGTGAGAGTCCTGGACCCAGAGTGTGGACGTCTGAGCTGCAAATCCCAGATCTCTGTAAATCCGCTGTGTGGTCCCGGAGGGGTTGGCTCTCAGTTTCCTTATCTGAAACACACGGTCGGATAAGAACAGGGAGTGAATGGAGGGATAAGCATTGGGCTCTCAGATCCAACAGCCAGGCTGTGGGAGCCAGCTGCGTGTTCCTGCAAAACCCAATACCTCCTCCATGCCCTGGCTTCTTAATCCGTGAAATGGGACAGCAGCCTCATACAGCTTTTGCTGAGGATTAAGTAGAGTGCCCCCTGGAGAGTTCAGCGCAATGCCTGGGGTACTTAGATGTTAGCTCTGGATATTCTTGGTACATCAGTTAATTGGATTCCAAGATTCTTTGCAGCTCGGTGCTGGGATAGGGGTTTTCTATAGGACAAGGGACGTGCCACAGAGAGCTGGCAAGGGGACAGGCAACTGCACTGTCCCTGAGCACTCTAGGGTGGAGAGTAGCCCTCCAAGGCCATGGCTTCTGTTCCGTGTATCTCTCTCACCCCATGCGTACATTTGTTCATGCATTCATTCAGCACCCTCTTCAGGAACATCCATCGACCACAAGCCAGGTGCTGCCGTGGGTTGAGGCTGCCACAGTACCGACTTGGTCCCTGCCCTTGTGGAGCTTGTGACTGAGTGGGCTGATGGGTGACTAAAATGAAAGTGGTTGGTACTTTGGCAGGGGGACAGAGGAAGCGGAGGGGCACAGGGCAGAAGCTCCTAATTGAGCCCTGGGGAGAGAGGACAGGAGGGCTTCCCAGAACATGTGAGGTTTAAGTGGAGAGGTGATGGACACCTAGGAGCTGGCTGGAGAAGGTGGGGAGGAGATGAGGAAGGCTGGGGACGAGCATACTAGGAAGAAGAGCAGCATGTGCAAAGGTCCTGGGCCCAGAGAGAGCAGCAAGCACTCATGAACCTCAGGGCCTTAGGGAATGTGGACTGATGAGGCTGGTGAGGTGGGACAGACTTCAGGGGCCGTGGGTAAGCTGTGTGATTTTTACTCTGAGGGTGATGGGGAGCCACTGAGGAGTGCTAAGTAAGGCACTGACATGATCCTATTGGTGTTTTAGGGACACCTTCTGATATTCTTTTGAGAATCGATTGGGGAGGCAAGGCTGTGGACAGCAGGTGGTTGGAGTCATCCAGACAAGAGAATGAGAGAGAGCAGGACAGAATTAAGAGATATCTAAGGGGTAAAGCAGGCACGTCTGTGATGGAGAGGCTACGGGGGGCTGGGGAGAAAAGAGCCCAAGCTTCCAGCCTGGGTGGACTGTGGCATTCCTAGAGATAGAGAGCT
Organism: Delphinapterus leucas; assembly: GCF_059928025.1. Lineage (NCBI taxonomy): Eukaryota > Metazoa > Chordata > Mammalia > Artiodactyla > Monodontidae > Delphinapterus > Delphinapterus leucas. The sequence continues at coordinate 57,684,609 of NC_143144.1, forward strand.
CAAGGGATAGAGGGAATTGGGGACAAGGATATAGTCCTTCTTTTAATGTCCTAGATGAGAAGCTTGGACCTCTAACAATAGCTCTGCAAGGGTAAGGGCTATGCACCCCCCCTCAGAGCCTAGAAGGGAGGCTGCCCCCAAAGAATAAGCCATTGTGCTTCTGATCTGCACATGAGCACATCTGCTCCTTAAACAACTTCATAAGGCTGGCATTGTGGTTAGCCTCACCACCATTTTACAGATGAGGAAACTGAGGCCCACAGAGGCAAACTAAATTGCTTAAGGTTGCAGAGTCAGTTCTAGCCCTGATCTGACTCTCAGTGTGAGGGGAGCTATCCTAGGAGCTGGTGCAGGGAATCTTGCCCAGGAGGGCTCATGAGTGGCCTTTGCAGGGGCAGGAGGGTGGGGACATCCATTAAGTTCTCTAAAAAGGCATGTAGAAAAGAATGGTGGCTTTTTCTGGGAAGAAGTTCTATTGCTTTCGTCAGATTCTCAAAGGGGTCCATGACCCCCTGATGGTAAGGATCTAGAGAGGACCCAGGGCTGGCTGCTCCTGTTGGCATGATCTGGGGTGAGGGCAGGGGAGGAGGCCTGAGCAGCTGGTGCATCTGTGTGAGTGAGACTCAGGGAAGCTAGCCACCCCCAGTTGTCACAAGGTAATAGGAGCATAATCTGATGACCTCTGGCCCACAAATATATATCAAGTGTGAACTGAGAGATAGACCCTCTGTTAGGGGCTGGGAACCCAAAGGAGAGTGACGCAGGGTGGTCCTCACCTCCATGCCCTGGGGGAGTCAGTGAAGGGGGATCCAGTGCCCATCTCCCTAACCCTGTAGTTTTTAAGGAGCAAAGTCCTGAAGGGACAGAATGGGGAAGGGTAGGGGTAGAGGAAGATAAGTTTGGGGTCTTGATTGTTTCAGGCAACTCCCTGGAGAGGCCTCCTTCTGGGGTCTGTGCTTGGAGACCCTGTGTGTATATGTGTGTGTGTGTGTGTGTATGCGTGCACGCGTGCGTTCCTTGGACTCTGAACTTATTCTGGGGAAGCGACCCATGCAGGGTTCTTAGGTCACAGATGGGGCCCTAAGGCTGGAGGGAACCCTGGAGGGGACCCCACACCTGGTAGCACATTCCGGCAGGTTGGAGGCTAGGTTCCTAGCAGGCAGGGGGTTGGGTTGGGCAAGTCATTTCCTGGTGTTGACTGGGAAAGTGATGGGGGTGGAGAGAGAGAAAGAGGGTGAGAGGAGTGTGGTCCAGCCACAGAGGAAGACTCTGGGGAGGCTGCAGGTGTTGGAGAGCGGCCCCCAGGGGACTTTCTTCCAGTAAATGCGAGAGAAACTCCAGCCCTGACCACAGTCAACCCTCAGTCTATGCACACATATGTAGGACAACCACTGCCAGTGTATTAGGATTATTAATACAGGCTGTCCCTCGCCTTCTTTCATGTGAACACCTCCGTAACTTTGCTATTAACCTCTCCCAATTTGCCAAAGAGGAAATGAGGTACAGAGAAGTCAGTTAACTCATCCAATCTCACACAGCCAGGAAGTGGTTCAGCTGGGAATCCAGCCCCGGTCTGTCTGACGTTGTCCAGTTCTTGTCATGGCCTTTGTCCCCAGAGGGCAGTGTTAGCCTTGCTCCTCCTGCCTTCTCCCTCTCCTGCCCACACCCCACCTATACCGACTGCAGGCCAGAGCAGGTTCCCAGGGCCTCCAGCTGCAGACCCGGCCAGCACACCAGGAGGGGCTGCACGCAGGCCCATTACCAGCCCTCTCCTGCCCTCTTATGGCCACCCCTGAGCCAGTCTCTGCTACAGGGCTCCCAGGGGTTCACCAATGACTTTGGCAAGGATGTCCAGGGCCCTGGCTCCTAGGAGAGACAGAGGGCTCAAATCCAGCTTCAGAGAGGGGAGCTGGGAGAGCTCCTTCTCCGAGGGACCATGTTGGGGGCAACCCTTGGACCCTCTTTCCACCAGGGAACAGAGACTGCTCCACGCCCTCCCAACCCCCAGCACAGCTCTCTGCTACCTGGAAGTCAAAGAAAACACCAGCGATGGGGGAGCACTTCTACACTCCACTTCCCTCCCTCTTATTCCTCCCAATTTCCCTCCTCCTACTTTGTGCTCCATTAAACCCTCCAGACTCAGCAGTCCTCAGATCTCTGCTCAGTTAGTCCCTTTACTTGCAAATGCTGGTTCCTGCCCTGAAGAACCTCCAGTCCCACCTGAGAAATCCTATTTCCTACTCCCACTGCGCGCCCCAAACAGTGGACGCGAGTCCCCACTGAGAAGACACAATTAATTACTGTTAAAATCAACCTGAAACCCTACTACTCACACCTAGATGTGTAGCCACTCAGTAGGAGCCAAGGTGCGCCTGGCACTTGTTCTTGATTTTTTTCCTCATTATAGGATCATTTTCTTTGTAATGGCTCCATGATTTCTTGTCATATAGACTGGGATTTCTCAATCTGGGTTTAGGGGTGTCCAAGGGGTGACATCTGACCTCTCATTCAACCCCAGGAACTCTGATTTTATCTTTTTCACAGCCTCTTTGTCCTTCTTGTTGTCATTGTAATACATTGGAGTTCTGGGACAGATTTTATTTGGAAAAAAATTTTGTGCTTTAAAACACTTAAAAATTACAGAGGTAAATTAATGACTATATATCTAACCCAACACGTCATTTCAAAGAATGATTTTGTGCATGTAGGCTTTTTTTCTTTTAAAATTATTTCCTCGGCATTTTTCTTCTGCCCTGGCACTGTGGTCCTCTGGAGAATGCATGTGCCTTGTCTCTGCCTTTGGAACAGGGCTCCCGAGAGCCAGGGGCTGGGTCCTGGTCATCCCCAAGCCTGGCCAGGCACCTTGCACACAGTAGGTGTTCATGTAGCACTTGTGGAATTGAATGTGAAAGGGAAGGTTGCTCCATGTGCCCAGGTTGGATGGGTGAGAAGTTCCGTTTCAGAATCACTCAGCAGGGTCAGGGAAGAGCAGAGGTTCTCCGCGCGCGTCTTTGTCAGCAGGGCAGGGCCAAGACCGCATCGGCTGAACACTATGCAGTGTGTAAAGTCCTTTCATTTTGCTCTAGTTCGTTTAATCTTTGTAATAACATTTTCAGGAGGTAGATATTAAGATTCTCATTTTATAGGTGAGGAAACTTAGGCTCAAAGACATTAGCTCGTCCCAAATCACAGAGTTACTCAGTGGCTGAGTAGGGACCCTGGGCCAGGTTTGCCCCCCACCCCCACCATCACCCTTTGCTGGCTGTGAACTGAGGACCGCACAGCATAAGCAGAAGTGCTCTGAACGGGAAGCCGAGTTTGGTGATGGGGGTTATGAATTATTTGCTAAAACCTCAGGCTGAGTACTAGGCATTCTGTGGTTTTGACAAAGTGTAAACGCCTTCCCTCAAGTAGAGGGCTTTTGTAGGCCGGGCTTCCTTGGCTGGGAATCTAGGTCTGAGTTGTGTGTTCTGAGATGTGCATAACTTTGCTGTTTGTGGAGTCGAAGTTCCTAAGCTCTTCCTTGGCATCAGTAATAATTGTGAAACGTTTGCATTTTCCCCTCCGCAAGCACCCTCCCCGGCCTTTAGGCTAAACCTGTTTCTGTAACTTTGGAAGTGTGACAGGGAAGGGAATTAATATTGAGGAAGGGACTGCCATGTGCCAGGTATGTCACTTCCATTCTCTCATTAAATCCTCTGCTTGAGCCTGAGAAGTAATCAAGTAATCAATCATCTGAAATCAAGGTTTCAGATGAGAAATGGAGATTTGCCTAGGGCCTTACACCACGGAAGGGAGGAGCTTGGTCTTGAACTTGTGTGGGGCTGATTGCCTTCCTCCTGCCTCTAAGGGTAAGGGTCTGGTATCCCAGAGAGGAGTGCTCAGAAACCAGTAACATCCTGGGCAGGAATCTAAGCTGTATTTAATTGAGGCAAAAGTAGAAACTGTTCCAAGAAACCAGGGACACTTGAGAACATTAAAATCTGTGTCAAGAATTCCAAGGACAGAGTCCTTCAAAAGCTGCTGACAAACAGCTTTAGAATTAAGGGGCTTTAGAATTCTATTCAATTCAACAAACTTTTATTACTGCTACTCCCGACGGGGTGCTGGGCCTGGTGCTTTTGGGAAGCAAAGATGAATAAGGCAGGTCTCTGCCTGAAGTTTCTAGCCTTACATTTAGATCTTTAATCCATTTTGAGCTTATTTTTGTGTATGGTGTTAGGAAGCGTTCTAATCTCATACTTTTACATGTACCTGTCCAGTTTTCCCAGCACCACTTATTGAAGAGGCTGTCCTTTCTCCACTGTACATTCCTGCCTCCTTTATCAAAGATAAGGTGACCATATGTGTGTGGGTTTATCTTTGGGCTTTCTATGCTGTTCCATTGATCTATATTTCTGTTTTTGTGCCAGTACCATACTGTCTTGATTACTGTAGCTTTGTAGTGTAGTCTGAAGTCAGGGAGCCTGATTCCTCCAGCTCTGTTTTTCGTTCTCAAGGTTGCTTTGGCTATTCGGGGTCTTTTGCGTTTCCATACAAATTGTGAAATTTTTTGTTCTACTTCTATGAAAAATGCCAGTGGTAGTTTGATAGGGATTGCGTTGAATCTGTAGATTGCTTTGGGTAGTAGAGTCATTTTCACAATGTTGATTCTTCCAATCCAAGAACATGGTATATCTCTCCATCTATTTGTATCATCTTTAATTTCATTCATCAGTGTCTTATAATTTTCTGCATACAGGTCTTTTGTCTCCTTAGGTAGGTTTGGAGTTCTCCGGAGGGGGATGAGGTGGGGGAGGGGGAGGGGGCGATTCTGGCATCACCGTATTCAATGGAGTCTTCGGGTGATGGTCTCCAAACATGTTTGGGGAGCATTGCGTTCTGGACCCTTCTCTTGTAGCTCATCCACATCAGCATTTTCAAAGGCTTGAGAAGGAAGGACATTGGTTTAACTTTCTTTAGTCCAGAGGTTCCCAAACTTATTTGGCAATGGAGACCCTCCCCCCATGCTCTCTTGACGCCGGTAAATTATTTATGAACATCCTCAGAATATTCCATGGAACACATTAGTGGGTGGCCTGGGGCAGCTCCATGGTGGGGCTGGGAGGCTGATGAACACATTCTCGACTTTTATAATAAACTAGAAGGTTCTACCTGTCGGGGCTATCGGTCTTCCTCACTCTTGGCTCTTGGGGACAAGATGTGTCTGCAGATGCTCGGGTTTAGACTTGGCTGCTTTCTTAAAAGTGTGTCTTTTGAAATTGAGGGATTACTCAGCCTTTGTGCCTTTTAGCTAAAGGGATCTCTTGGGTTGGAAACAAGTGTTTGGGGAACATGAGTATGGTCATGGCTTTCATAACGTATGCAAGAGCACAATTTCCAACAGGGGATTGACACAGCCTGCATTTTAATAAGGAGAACATACTGGAAAACAACCAAGGAGGGGCGCTCTGCCTCCAGCTTGGGGGGTTTATCAACAGGGCTCTGCTCTCATCTATACTGAGGTCACCTCGTCCCTGGCCAGAATCCAGGCATTTATTTGCAGGATGAAACTGTAGGTGGGCAACTGTTTCCAGCATGTCACCACCCCTGGCCTTGTAACAGTGGCCTCTTCTTGGGGGTGGCACGTAGCAGAGCTGCTTACCCAGCAGAGCCAGTGCATGCAAAGGAGTGAGCTAGATGCCTAGGGCTGTAACAAAATTAAATGCCTTCATGGGTGTGGTGCCATTTTTCCTTGGTGGGGAAATACCCTGGCGCTGTGATTAAAAGGATGCTCTTTGGTGTCATGCAGGTTTGGCCCTGCCTTGGGACTGTCATGTGACCTTTCTGAGCCTGGGGTTCTCCTATCAAACAGGGGTAATTCCTGCCTTGGCATGTCTAGCGCTTGATGAATTTGAAGGCCCCCCTTCCCTGGGTCTGCCATTATGATTGGATTGTCAAGAAGAGAATGTATGTGAGAAAGTTTCATAAACTGTAAAGTGCTGTACAGTAGAAAGGGTTATAGCTAAACTTTGCTGAGCGCTCACTCTTTGCCAAGGTCTGTTCTAATTGAGTTACATGTATTATCTCATTTAAGCCTCAAAACCCTATGCGATCTCCCTTAGGAGATCCTAAGATTCTCTCCATTTTACAGATGAGGAAACTGAGACCCAGGGAGGTTATGTCACTAGCTTAAGGTTACATGTAATGGAGCTGCGATTCCCACCCAGGTGTGTCTGTGCAGAGCCCCAGACCTCAGTTTCTGAATCTTTGTTGGGGCATCTCTTTGGGGGTGGGGGACAGGGATCTGAATGTTCTAGGAGGCCACAGGGTTCTAAGGGCTTCATATTGTTTCCTGAGGTTTCTTGGTCAGGTGTCCCAGGGCGAGGAGTGGGGAGGGAGGAGGGTTCTTCCCACTCTGGCCCTGCAGGTGACAGTACTTCCTACCTCCTGGTGAAGAGGAGGTGGGGGGGTCGTAATAAAGGCACTGCCGCTTACTCTGCTGGGAGGTTACTGGTTACAGGAACGTTGATTGACCCCTTTGTCTTGTTCAGTCCTCACATCAACTGTGAGGAAGGGCAACTGACTCCTCGTTTATATATAGCTGGGAACGCTGAGGCACAGAGGAAACCTGTACCGTCACCCAGCTAGTGAGCTTCAGAGCTGACACCCACGCCAGGATGCCCGCTCCAGGGCCTGTGCCTCTCACCACCACTCTGCATAATGCTGCTGTTTCACACCCACTGAAGGGCCAAAGGGGGAAACACAGCCAGTTCCTAACCAGGCTTGGAGAGAACCGGGTGGGCCCTTTACGTATTGACGTTTTATTAATCCACAGGGTGAAGGTAGGTCTTACTGTCCTGCTTTTACAGATGAGGGAGTTTAGAGGCTCTTCCAAGGCCACCCAGCGAGGAGGGGGCGCCAGGCCCGCCTGGCTCCAAAGCCCACCTTGTCCCTCTACACCTTGGTCACCCTTAGGAGCCCTCTGCTCTCCGAGGCTCTGAGTCCACGAAATACCCAGGGGCACCGTGTCCTTCTCAGTGGGACACTCGGGGGACCAGGGCTCTGCTCACGTCTACTTTCCACCTCTTTCCTCGCAACCCAGACCCAAGGGTAGATGGTTGGGGAAAAAAAGCGTAACCATGAAAGGGAGAAAAGCCCTGGTGTGGTGAACCGAGTCATCTGCCTTCCACCTGTGGTGCCACACCCACCAGCGTCAGCAGAGAGTTTAGGTTTCTTTTTCCTGCATCCTCTGGGCATTTCATGGGACAAAGTCATGACCAACTCTTCTTCTCCGGAATCGCACGCTCACACTGGTACCTCATAGCAGTACAGAAGGCACCAGGCCCAGGTCTTTGCAGCAAAGATCAGGGACGTGGTTGGAAGAGCCAGGCTGCAGTCGCCCCGCTGGGCAGAGCTGATGGGGCGGGACCGGGCGGTGGGGGATGCTCGTACAGGCTGAGCCTGGGCAAAGCGGGAAGCCAGAAGCAGACGTTCATTCACTCACCCACTCGCTCCTCTCACCACACTGTATGGAAGGCCTGCTGCGTGGCTGGCACCACGGCTGGTGCCAGGGATAAGAGACAGAGGCTCTGGAGCACGTTGGACTGCATTCAAATTCCAGCTCCGCCCCTGAGCCAGTCATTTAACCTCTCTGTGTATCCGCATCCTCCTCTCCAAACTGAGGACAGTGGCAGCGCTCAGCTCACCAAGCTGCAATGGAGGATTAGATGAGATTAGGGACATTACATTCTTAGAACAGTGCATGGCACATAGGTAAGAGCTGAATAAATGGTGGCTATCAGTGCTATTATTATCTCTGTCCTTGGGAGTTCAGTCTGGTGAGACACAGACATGAAAAGAAACAGATAATTTCCTAATGACTCGGGGCCAGGAAATGATGCTGAGTTTCACCAAGTAGCGGTGTGAAAATTTCCTGCTTCCGGCTGTCTACGAAATGCCCTGAGGTCCTATTCTGTGCTTCGCTCTGTAGATGCATCCTCTGCAAACACTGCGGCCACCCCTGAGCCCGTGGGGTGCGTGGGGAGATCCAGGACAGGGAGCCTCGCTACTTTACTCCTGTTCAGTTTCACCTTCTGAAAGGAGAGAAAAAACGCCTTGGGATTGGAAACAGTTGCAGAGGATTCTTTACAATTCTGCACTGCAGACAAGAGACAATGAGATGGAAAATCCAAATGGCCCAAATGAATATATAACAGCACATAACAGCCTGATGACAAGCAGCACATGCAATGATAATCCTCTGGTAGATGATAAGCATTTCGGAAATGATAAAGCAGAAAGGGATTAATGGGGTAAAGTTGGGGACCCTCACTCCCGGGCCTAGCGGAATTCCTCTGGGGACGGGGGTCGGGTCAGCCGGCTGGGCTTGGTAGGGGGCTTGTCTTTCCATTTTGCTGCACCTGGAAGAATCACCCAGAGGTGGAACTCTGTTCTCAAGTATCACCTGCTTTATTATAGTCATGATCTTAAGGACAATATTTCTCCAGGGGCAGAGGGGACAAGACTTTCCAGTGGCCCCAGAAATTCTCAGCTTTAATGAAACTTGTGAGAATCTCACTCTCTGATCCTAATTGTAGAAAATAAACAATTCTAAATTTTTTCTTTCGTATTGTCAACCTTATACCCAAAAGAACATATCTTTAGGAGCTAGCTTTAAATTTTTAATTATTAAAAAATTATCATTTGGGGATAAATCACACTCTGTATGGAAAAGCTACTTCCTTTTAAGAGGTCAGGTGTGCTGGTCTTAGGATGAGATGGGAATGAAAGTAAATGTAACTCTTAGGTTTGCCTGCTGGCAGGACTGTTGCTTCCCTGAAGTGGCTACTGTCGTGTCCAGGCATGATCTAGACACGACAATACGGTTTAGCCGAGACCCTGTGGGCAAGAGGAGGATGAAGAAACAGATTGGAGGAAAGGGAATCCAGGAGGGATTCCCTTTAAATTCCTTTTAAATCCAGGAGGGATTTAATTGAACTAGCCTCGTGCCTGGTTTGAGATTTCCCACTAGGGTGATCTTGTCTTGGGGGGTGTGGGTTGAATGGGCCCACCCCCTCCAAGATATGTCCACGTCTTAATCCCCAGAACCTATGAAAGTGACCTTATTTGGAAAAAGAGTCTTTGCAGATGTGAACAAATTAAGGATCATCCTGGATTTTCTGGGTGGGTCCTAAATCCTTATAAGAGCCAGAAGGCCAGATATCACAATCATGTAACCTGGTTACACGTGTTCTGGTGGAACACTGGGAACCACCAGAAGCTGGAAGAGGCAAGGATTCTCCCCTAGAGCCTTTGGAGGGAGTGCAGCCCTGCTGATAACCTCGATTTTGACCCAGGGATACTGATTTTGGGATTCTCGTCTCCAGAACTGTGAGAGAATAAATTTCTGTTGTTTTAAGACCCCAAGTGTGTGGTAATTTGTTATGGCAGCCCGAGGAAGCTGATACAGTGGGTACAGAACGAAGTGGTGGAAACATTGGTTGAAGACTGGAACCCACGAAGATCATGGCTCTCAAATAGGTAGGGCCTTTAGAGGCAATGGGCCCAGGCAGGGTGGTCGAGGGAAAGAAGGGAATAGAGATCAAGAGCCTCTCATCCTCTTCCTCAGGCAGCACGAGCTTAGGCCAGGGGTGAGATATCCTGTATTAAATGGACAGGGCCTCTCCTGGGTGACATGGATGGTCATGTGGTGACTTCCGTTGATTCCTGCTTCTCCACCCTTTCAGGCGTGTCTACCTGGCTTGTCATGGTCACAAGGAAGAGATTTGCCCGGGTGACTTAAGGATGCCGAGAACGTAAACTAGCAGCAGTATCAGCTCAGCAGCAGCCGACTCACCCTGGAATCTAGTACTTCAACCAGATGTGTCAGCAGCTGTAGGGCTCTGGGACAGTGCTGGGGGCTGCCCAAGTCGTGGGACACTTCTGAGAACACAGCCCCATGTCTGGGCATCTGGAAGGGGTTTTCTGACCTTCATGGCCCAGATTCCTACTCACCCCTGCTCAGTATTCTCATCCCAGTTCTTGATTTTTTTCTTAAAACTTTGGTACCTACTGCTCCTTAACTGCTGGGCAGCCTCAGGAGACAACAGCATGAATGAACCAGCAGCAAATAAATATGAAAGAGAAATCACACACACAGCCAGTCTCAGCTTGGTAGCTTTTCTTCTAGGACACGTGTGTTTGTGGTTACATATTATACTGCACACATTAATATAGTCATATTTTCTGCTAGTAAAATTGCTGCTGGCTCACATAATGGGATTAAATGTGTCAGTATTTCATGGTGTTCCGCAAAGAGCCCCATAACTTCCAGGTGCTCAGCCACAGGGACAAGTCTGAGAACAACTGATCTATAATAAAGGGTAAAATCATTGAACACACAGTAAGCAGGATGTTTGAAAGAAGCCATTTGTCACTAACCCATCAGCATTCTGGGAGGTGGAAACTGAATACGGGTACGGGCAAACTGACAAATGTAAGTTATTTAAATTTTTCAAAGAGGATTTGATTAGACTTCATGTCTAATAGAATTGATACAAAACCCTCTCAAAGGCCTCTTTTGGCCTTCAGAGCTACAGAAAATCAGTCTCATTATTTCATGAGCCAAACATAGCCTCATGACTTCCTGGCCACAGTTTGATTCGTCTCTCCCAGCCAGTGCATGCAGATAGATGCTGTATGTGTAGAATCCACATCACGGGCACTGGTCCCCAACCTCACAGTCCACACACCCCACCTCTCATCCTTGATTTAGGAAGCACCCTCCAGAGAAGGGAATCTCCTGGGATTAGGGCCATTGTCTCCTTGACCTGCATTGTATTCTACTGAGCTATCAGATAAAACCCAGAAAAGGGACCTGGAGGCCCAGCAGTTATTGTTAAGAAGACATTCTGTAAAGGCCAAGAAGCCTGGACATTGACTGACCTCTTGCCAGAAAGCATTGCTCTCCTTCTGAACCCAGAAGTGGACTAGCCACAGGGGAGTGTGGCATGTATCTTGGTCACTGGCCATGCCCACGTCAGAGTCAGCTCAAACAGGAAGTTTCTGGAAGACCAACGGGGTAGTGATTTGGACTGCGAAGGACAGAAAAATCAACAGAACAATTAGACCGTGCAAATAATACAATTCTTGTTTTATTAATATTAGATGAGGATGAGAAAGAAGAAGATGGTTTAGAAAAAGCAAGTAAGCAAGTGATACACTTTTGACTTAGAAAGCGTGACTTGAAATCAAGCGGACAAAAAATATTCCTTTGTAACCTGAAGTAGATTACAAGAAAGCATACACAGAAACCAGCTAAAAAAAAAAAAAAAAAAGATTCAGGAAAATCCCTCTTCAATGGATTCACAATTGGCTCTTACAGAAAGTTATGAGTTTAGGGCATGCTGTTCATTCAGTTATAATGTATTCAGTCCCTGCCATGTGTCAGGTCCTGTGCTGGGCCCTGGGGAAACAGCCGTGCAGAAGGCAGACACTGAACTCCCTGATGGGAATCCAGGAAGAAAGGTGCTAATTACAACATCAGGTGTAATGATGGGAAGGGGCATGATGGGAAACCCAGCATCTGAACAAAGGAGGGGCATCTCCCCTAGGCAGGGGGGATAGGCTTAGGGGTGCACGTCTCCATTGTCACTGGTACAGACGGAATCCTGCCTTACATGGCCCTTGGTGGCATTTCTCACACTGGGCCACACCATGCCCCTCGCAGAGGAGCTACCAGAAGCACAAATGGTTTTGAAAGCATTTTAGTGACTGGGCCCATTCATAATGCAGCTCCAGAAGCCCCAGAAGCTCAGACAACGGGTAGCATGATGGAGTCTACTCTATTATAAATATTTGATCTTCTAAAATGGTATTACCGTAAATAATAGTTGCTGCCCTGAAAAGCTTCAAGCTCACAGTTTGTTTGTTTTTTTTAACATCTTTATTGGAGTATAATTGCTTTACAATGGTGTGTTAGTTTCTGCTGTGTAACAAAGTGAATCACCTATACATATACACACATCCCCATATCTCCTCCCAAGCTCACAGTTTTAATCTCCTGCACTAGGAGTCTAATAAAGAGGATTTCAAAGTGTGCTCTCCGGGGACAGGGTTTCCTGGCAGGTCCAGTCTAGGCCTTAGGGGGGAGGTTAAATTCAGATCAGGAGGTGCCTGCTCTCGGTGAGGGAGATGGGCAGCCTGGGAGTGTGAAACTGCAGGCGTAGATGCAGAAGCCCATGCTGGGGGCCCGAGGAGACAGAGACCTGCCCTGGGGGTCCCAGGAAAGTGGAGGAGGCTGCATTTCATCCAGCCTGCCAGAGAGGAGGTAAAGCATTTCGGCAGAGCCAGAGCTGCTTCTGATTCGCTGGATGGCCTCAGGCAAAATACAAGGTTGCTTCCTGAGCAAAATGCAGATAATTGCCACCCTACCTTCTAGGTGAACTTGCCAGGGAAGGTGTGCCCGTAGCACAGCGTCCTGCACGGAGTAAGCGCTCAGGAGGGCCTGGCCGACAGCACTGCTGCTCCCGCCTGGTGAGCCCAGGTTAGATCCCACAAGAGCAGCTGCCACGGCTGCTAATGGACACCTGTGACCTTCAGGTTAGACTCCAGCCCCCTCGGCCTGGCCCACAAGGCCCTCCGCGAGCTTGCCCTCTCCTCTCCCATCCTGACCTCCTTCCTCACTGCTGATAAGGTCCCAGCCAGACAGCTTGCAGTTGCCTATCATGGCCACATAGGCCACACTGTCACCTGCCCTACTGCTCTGACTGGGGGTACGCTTGCCTCCAGGCGTCTCTGGCCTGGCTGGCCCCTTCGGGTCACCATGTTTTAACTGCTCCTGCCTTCTCCGTGAAGCCTCCCTGACATGCAGGCGCACCTGCTGCCTCTCCTTCGGCTCCTGTAGACCCTGTGCCCGTGAGGAGCTTGTCGACTGCCTGCTTCTCCACGTGGCTGTGAGCGTCTGGCTAGGATGAGACTCACTCATCTTTCTCTCTCCAGGGCCTGGCAGAGTGCTTGGTTCGTGGTGCTGAGTAAAAGTGTGTTGAACAAATGAATAAATGACACAGAGATTCACAATTGCTAAAGGATTTTCATCCCTGATGCACTATTTGTTCCACCAAAGCCCCTGGGAGCATTATGGTACCTCGTAGAGGCTCAGAGAGGTTAAATGACTTGTCCAGAGTTACCTGGCAAGTTAGCACATGAAGTGGCTCCAAGGCAATTCTGAGTGACTATAGAGTATTCCAGAGTCGGGGTCGTCTAAGTATGGAGCAGGGCATCTCTTCTGACTCTGGCTGATTAAGAGTTAAGACTCTGGCTCCTACAGAAACCTGAGTCCCAGGCCTCCAGTAGTTCCAAGTCATTGCAGGGTGAGCTGGGAGTGGAGGGGCTCTTCCTGGAACTGGAAGCCACCACGAGCCCCCAGAGTCACTGGATTCTATAACAGTGTGCTTGAACCTCAAGAGGCATCCTCTTTCAAGTGCTTACAGCCCCATTTACAGAAGAGGAAATTGAGGCAGAGAGAAGTTCTGTCACCTGCTAAAGGTCACACAGCTAGTAAGTGACAGAACTTGGCGAGGAACCCAAGCTCTTAACCACTGCTCATTTCCCTCGGTCTTGGACACAGAGACCATGTCAGGGCCTAAAACAAATCTAGCCCCAGGATGGTGGGTGCTGATGATTTAAAGGGCCCAGCGGTGCTTAATCTTCCTGCCGGACTCCATCATTTTAGTAAACATTGAGATCTAAGAGCTCATAAAACTGAGCTATGACAGTGCCCTGCCAACAGCTCTGCACGGGGCTCTCTATCCTGGGCTGCACCTGACCCAGCGGTCCCAGCCTTGTCCCAAGTCACCCTGGGAGAGTTCTGTGGCCGATGAAAGCTGCCAGGCTTCTTGAGTCCTCAAGGGGCCCATCAGGTTGTTTATGTCCTCACTGGGGCTGGATTGACACGTGGCGTGGCAGGGTGCACAGTGACAGGCTGAATTCGTAAATTGTTCCGGATTCTGGCAGCAGCAGCAGCAATCCTGGGCAGGCATGTGGGTTCAGCCTGGTCGCAAAAGCAAATGCACATGGACAAATCAGCTGCCCGAGGACCATCTTGTTGTGGCCACCGCGAGACAGAGGTTATTCACACCTGTGAAAGCAGCTCTGTGGCTACCAGTCCTCCTCCTGATCTGCCTCGGTGGTGGTTTTCTTCCAAAGTCTAGGGTTCATGTCACCGATCTATACATTCTCCAGCCACGCCTCCAACACCTGGCATGGTCCTGTCATGTAGTAGGTGTCTAGTCAATGTGTATTGGATGGATGGAGGGAGAGAGGGAAGGAGGGAAGAATAGACTGAAGCAGGGAAGGAAGTGAGGACGGGATAAACTGATGATTTAAATGTCCCCAATTCTTCATACTCTTCTGTATCCACACCTTTTGCAATGTGACTTTCAGCTCCTCACATGAAGAGGTGGAGGCTTTTCCTCCCCCATCCCTTAAACCTGGGCTGGCCTTGTGACTGGCTTTGGCCAATGGAATGCAGTGGAAGTGATAAGCCAACACTTCAAGACACCTTGTGCATTTCTGCTTTTTCTCTTGGAACTCTGTTAAGCGGCTGAGTGAGTAAGCATGAGCTGGTTTTCCGGGTGATGCGAGACACATGGCCCAGTCACCCCATCACCTCAGCCTACAGCCAGCCAACCACCAGCATGTGTGTGAAGAGCCTCCAGCTGACCCACCAGCTGATTGTAGATGCAAGACTGAGCCCAGTCGAGGTCAGCCAAGCCTGGTTTAGATCTGCCCAGCTGACCCGTGGTCCCGTGAGCAGTAATAAATCCTTGTTGCTTTAAGCCATTTAGCCGTGGAGTGGCTAGTTATGTAGGCGTAGCTGACGCAATGTAGACACGCAGGAAATGATGCCTTTTAGGTTCAGCATAGCTGCCACCTCCCATCTTTCTTTCCCCTTTTGTGCTGTGCCCTCATCTCCTGTCACACCCTAGCCAGAAACTTCTGGTGTGTTAGCCAGAAGTCTATCCCACGTTTGGACTTCTGTATCTGGGATGCTGGGCAAGCTCCTTCAATTCAGTTCAACCAACAGCTTTCGTGGAGTGCCCACTGTATAAAAGACATCCTTCCAGCTCCTATGGAGATGGAGAAAAACAACCTATGACTCTTGCCTTCGATAAGCTTCTAGCAGCCGTAAGAATAGCGATATTCAAATAACTGGTATCTGCACAGTTCCTGAGGATATTCAAAGCGCCTTCACACACAGCACATATGTGAGCTTACACTTTGGGGGATGACACAGCAGGCTAGATGCCGATTCAGCTATTACTGAGTGCCTACTGTGTACACAGTGTCATGAGGGACGCTGCTGAAAGAGAAACAAACGGCCCAAGGTCACTGTAAAGATTCATATTTCTCTAAGTGTTTGGTGTGGCTGAGTCCACCCCCCTTTCGCATGCATCCCGGCTTGGTTGAGGAAACAGAAATGCTGAGCCAAAGATCACAAGGAACAAATGTAAAGCTCCACTTTTACATTAAAAAAAAAAACAACAATGTTGCAAGCACAGGTTAGGGGAGTCATGGCTTACCATCAAGTCCCGGAGAGGAAGCTCTGGAGAGGCTTTAGCTGCCAAAGCTACAACTGGAAAAAGCCAATTCAAATGCTAGATTACAGAAGCAAATCTAACGTCATGATGGTGGGGGACAGGGAGAGCTGCCGGGCTGCTCAGGCCACAGGTAGAAGAAGGCATCCCAGGCTGGGCTCTACATTCTAAGGAGCATATTAATACATCAGCGTGTGGTTCAAGGGAAACGACCGGGATGGAGAAGAGGCAGGAAACCACGCCTGGAATGTTTGAGCGAATATGGGCTATTTAGCCTGGAGAAGAGAAGGCTGAGGAAAGATGGGGAGGCAGATTCAAATGGCTGAAAAGCCTGCTGTGTTTAAAAGGTCTGGTCTTTTCCAGTGTTTCCCAAGAGGTGCAGGGTGAGGAATGCTAAAGGGACACATCTCAGTTCAACTTCAAAAATAACTGTCTAACATCTTGACCTGCCCTCCCATCAACGGAACAGGCTCTTCCTCTGTAGATCTGCAGTCTCCATTGACTAATGGTTGCTGGAAAAGCATTCCCAGGCATGGTAGGAGTTTGGATCCAATGACCACTAAGGTTCCTTCTACCTCTGAGTTTCCATGAAGGGCTCTGCAAAAGTAGAGGCTTCTAAGCCCCCAAGGTCTGCAACGCTCTTTTGTAAAGATAGCTAAGAGGAAGGTCAACATGGAATGATACTTCCATCAGCACATTGGCCACTGGTGGCTGCTGAGAAAGCCTGGGCCCCTCTTTTCATTATGATGAGTGGCTCGTCTCTCCCAGTTAAAGGGTGCAAGAAAATATAAAGCCACCATGTTAACCAGAGGGAACTGGAGAGGAAGACAGACAAGGGAGGGAACTAACAAGAAACACCAAGCCAAAGGTGTGGTCAGAATAACAGGGCTGCTGCACGGGACGGATCGGCCGGGCAAAGGGCTGCGGACGGTGCAGTGTTCACTGGCTGCAGGCAGGCTGCTCCGAGATGATGATGTTGATTATGATAATAGTAATAATAGTTAGCATTTATTGAGCACTTACTTTTTGCCAGGAACTATGCTTTACAAATATCTCATTTAAACCTCACGACGATCCAATGTAGTAGGTGCGCTTGTTATTCCTATTTTATAGAAAAGCAATTAAAGCACAGAGAGCTTAAGGAAATTCTCCAAGGTCACACGGCCAGGAAGTGGCAGAGTTTGCATTTGAACCTAGATCTTCTGATTAGAGCCTGCACTTTTCACCTCTTCCCATTCACATCTTCTCTGTCTTTGTAGAGCTAGAGGAGGGCCGTCTGTCTGTCTTTCAGTCACCTGCAGTCCCCAGGGTGTGATGGGGGTGGTGTCAAGAAACATTTCAAGAGCGCTGAGCAGTCCCACTACCTCAGTATATTGATTTCTCCTCCGGAGTGAGACAGACATGAAAGATGAGTTCTGCCTGGTGGCATAAATTAGCTCTGTGCCCTTGGGGTTTTCCCCGCTGTGCCGCCCCCTTGCTGTGCAGCCTCCTTGCCGTGCAGGTGGGGGAACTGCCTGCAGCAGAGCCGTTGCTTTAGATCGATTCATGACTGGTACATGGCAAATGCCGGGACAAGAGCTTCCGCATCGCAAGCCTGGACTGATGGCAGAGCAGAGCCAAGCAGAGGGCAATGCAATTTACAAGGAATCTTAGCAACCAGGCAACGGGAAATAAACCAGAAAATCACCTAGGAAACTCAGCGGAGCATGAGCTAAAGGAATTGCAGGATTTGTGAACCAATTTACAGCCCTCAGAGGAGAGGTGAGAGAGGCACAGGGCAGCTCCGAAAGACAGAAGACTGCGAGGCTGTCACCCGCCCAGACCTGCCGAAAGGCAGTGATAACACACGTCTCTGCCGAGAGACAGCTGGGTGGTGACCTCTGGGGACTTTCCTGGGCTGATCTCAGCCTCCCTCTCTGAGAGGGACCTGGGGTGGGTCATCAGTGTGGAGGGATGGATGGGGGCGCGGGGGGTAAAGATGTGAATGGAGGGAACTTCTCTTCTCCTTGCTCCCAGGAAATCGATAAAAGATAGATGAAGTGTTCTCAACCAGAAACAGAACCTACCTTTGGTCTCCACTGCAAGGAGTAAGTCTCTCAGGCAGCGAACACCCCCTCTCATGGGTCCGTGGGCACTGCCAAGAAGCCCCTCTCTCCATTCCACTGCATCAGTTGCCAAGTGGGCCGGCATGGAAGTGGCGTGGTTATCATCCTTGCCGGGAAATAACCTACTGTTATATCAGTAAGAGGCCGTGTTCGATCAGAGAGGCTTACCAGGACTTTAGTTATATAGGAAAAGGACTAAGTGACACCAGCATATAGCAATTCATTCCTAAAAAATCCCATTCTTCTCAATCAGGCCTAATATCTTCAACTGCATCTTTTTTTTTTTTTTTTTGCGGTACGCGGACCTCTCACTGTTGTGGCCTCTCCCGTTGCGGAGCACAGGCTCCAGACGCGCAGGCTCAGCGGCCATGGCTCACGGGCCCAGCCGCTCCACGGCACGTGGGATCCTCCCGGACCGGGGCACGAACCCGTGTCCCCTGCAGGGCAGGGGAGGCGGACTCCCAACCACTGTGCCACCAGGGGAGCCCTCAACCGCATCTTACAATAGCTCTCTGGGCACAGTTGCCTTGAAATACCAGGAAGGAACTCGGAATTAATGAAAGGAATTATTAATTACGAAGGCACCTATGACTTTAAAGACATGGCCTAGGGGTCAAGATTGTCAGTTACTATTTACGATTTGTGTTGCTGCTAACGTCCAAACAAATTTGAGATGATTGACACTTAAAAATAGAGGCCCCAGGACAGTGAAATTAAAGATGAATTCTCCAAAGTCATATGGATGAAGGGAGGAAATGATTAAACCAGAAACCCAGCAGAAGAGAGTTACTGCAATTGTGCATTAAACTGAACTAAAGAGAACGGGGAAATGTGATGAGTTATTGGATAAAAGGAAGCATAGCCATTTGTCAGGAGAGGCAAACTTTTCCCTGACATTCAATGTAAGCACAAATTTATCATGAGAATCTCAATATAAGGACAGTGAGGCACATAATAGACACTTCCTCCAAAGACTTCTGCAGAAGAAGCAGAAACATCCTTCAGATGGTCGTTTATTATATCGACCCTGAATAAAAGCTGAGGTCTTAGGGATGAGCCCTTCTGGATTTAATATAGCCCCAGCTAATGGCTTATGGATTGTTGTAGAGACAGGTCCAGTTAGGAGTGCTTAAAAGTCTGGAGACAGAGGTCAAATGCTTGGAGAGATGCGTGGCTTTCCTCCTGCAGGCCAGACTGAGAATGCACTCCCCTTGCCTGGGACACCACTTTGCCCGTTCCCCCAAAGGCATTAGAGATAAGCAAGGCAGGGGAAGGTCATGAAAGCCCTTGGACAAAGGAAGACAAACCAGACTACAAAATGGAATATATTATTCATTTACACAAACAAAACATATATGTAAAGAAAAAAGACTGAAAGGAAATCTGCCAAAATGTTCATAGTGCTAACCTTTGGGTTGTGGACATTTGGAGGATGTTTAATGATTTTCTTTCATTTTCAAATCTTTTAGATTGACCTTGTATAACTTTTACAATAAGAAAGAAAAAAGAAAAGATTCATTTTCTAAATCCTGGCTTTTGAGGTCGCTAAGTGGTGGAGGGGTATCACCAGCAACAGCCCACGTTTTCTTGAACAGATGCTTAAAGCATGCTCTTCTTTCTTTTTCCGATTCTCCACAAGCTACTAAACCTAACCCATCTTTCCAAATTGTGTAAGTAAATCACATGTTAGTTTCACAATGGGGTAAAGAAAATAATGGAAGAACTCTGGCAGCTGTGATCTCCTGAAAATAAGAATGTGTTATTTCATTGGTACAAGTTCTCTGGCAGGAAAGCTGACAATACATGGCAAAAGTCTCCAAAATGTGCATACTGTTGTTTACCTGTGGGTACTTATTCTAAGGAAATAATCATGGCTACCTGTGAAGACTGCACAGTAAAATTTCCCTGACAGCATTATCAAAATAGTAAAATGTGGGGACCAACCTAAATATTCACCATTAGAGATTTAGTTAAATAAACTGTGGTCCTAAGGAACACAATACAACCATCACAAAGAAGAGCTTGGAAGGTTTCTTAATGGCAAGGGATGATGCTTTGTAGTTCTCTGTTAAGTGAAAACTGCAGAGACCATTCTATTTTTGGAGAAAGGAAAAATGTATATATCAGAAGGATTGTAGACGATTTTTCTTTCCCCACCCCCCTATTTTTGGCCTAACTGTATTTGCTAAAATTTCTAGTATGACTATGTATTTCTTTGGTAAGAAGAAAAAAGGGGAAGAAAGCTTTTTTTTTTCAAAGCAGTACTATTTCATAGTTCTGTTTTCTGGAGGAAAACTAGAGGAACATCTCTCGTGTTGTGATGCTCCGTAAGACGCATGTTTGGAACAGGCTTGCTGGCTTCAGGACAGGAAGTTGGAGCTGAATAGAATCAGAGCATCTCTAGGCCATTTATCTCCTCTGCTTCTTCCTTTTTGTCCTGCCTTGGTTTGAAGCAATTAATGTAAGAGCCTGAAAGCCCAGCGGGTCCATCCTTCTCTCCTCCCTTCCCACCCAACGGACGTGATGGTAAAGGATTAGGTAGGAGATGCTTATGAGGCTTGTCCTGAAACAGCGGCTTCTGGGTGAAGCCCCCTACTGCAGTGTGTGTGAGAAGTGACAGGAGGAAAGACCAAGAACAATTGCTGACCCTGACATCAGGCTGGCTTTTAAAAGACGGCATGTTCTTCTCAGGATAAACCAGCTTCTCAGAGACAAGGACTCAAAAGCAGTGCCCCTGTGTCTTGTGTATACGCTCCTTGAGATTTATTTGGCTTTTTGCTATTAAGTTCAGCCCTTGGAAAAATTCATCTCAGTCCAGTTTCTTACCGTGTTTCTCCTCTTTGCAGACAGGCTAAGACAGACGAACATTTTTCCACTTGCTTTCCCTAGCTTTTAAGCCATGAGGAGTGAAGGGAAATGTTTTCAAGGGAAAAGAATAAATTTGGCCATGTCAGAAGCGTTGTCTGGACTTGGGGCCATGAGATGAAAGGGATGTCTGGTCAAAATAAAGACAGGCAGGAAAAATGTCATTAGGGAGAAGGCAAGAAATCACAGACTACAGGAGTCCTGGGCTTGGCAAGACACAAATGAAGCTGGCCAAGTGCCTCATTGTCTGTTGAGATGGTTCTTAAAGTATGGCCCAGGGATCTGGGTGGGTCGTGAAGGTTTCCCATGTGTTTCACAGAAAACAAGGAAACAGGTATTTATTGAGGGTCCCCCAAATGCAGGATGCTTTGCATATGATATCTCATCAAGCCTCACCACAACCAGAAGAAGGAGCTGTTGTTACCCACACCCAATAGGTGCAGAGATTAAGGTTCAGAAGGGTTGAGTAACTTGCCTGAAGACACACAGCTAGAAAGCAGAGGAGTCTGAATTTGAACCCACACGGGTCTGACTCTGCCATGCAATTTCCTTAGGTGTCAATATTTATAATATGACAAAAGTAGATGAGAATATTTAGGACTGTGCTCTTGTCTTGGCACCAGACAGCTCCAACTATCTTCCAGAAGCACTTGTTTTGAAAACTTTGAACGCTTTCTATTTCTGCCATAGATCAGTTGTTTGCTTTTGAGATTGTAAACAAAGGGTCAGTTCATAGTGTCTTCCCAAAGCAGGACCGGTTTCCTATTTACTCTTGTGAGAGATTTTTAAATTTATTTTATTTTGCTTTGGCATTTTGCACTGGTCAGCAGAAGAGGGGTCTGGACTTGCTTCACTGGAGAGGATAATGGCTAGACCTTTTTAAGAGGCTCTGCTCATCACAGTGAAGATCTCCCTTCCCTTTATCAAAGGTTTGGGGGCCATGGATAGCAATTGCAGGGCTTGGTTATTTAAGAAACAGATTTTTATAATTGATTCTGAAGTACGTTCAAACGAACAAGGACATTGCAAGAAGAGTACCAAGAATTCCCATCACCCCCTCACCCCGATTCTCCATTTGTTAACATGTTACTTCATTTCCTCCATTCTTCTCTCTCTCTCTCTGTGTGTGTGTGTGTGTATCTACCCATTATCATTATTCTTTTTCTGAAGTATTTGAGAACAAGTTGCAGACGTGAACCCTCACACCCCTAAATACTTCAGTGTGTAACTTCCCCAAATCAATGACACTATCTTAGGTAACAACCACAAATCCTCCAAATCAGGAGATGACATTTTGCTACAATAGGACCATCCAATTCACAGATCTCACTCAGAATTTGCCAAATGTCCCAACACTGTTTCTTTTTCTTTTCTGGTTCAAGACCAGTCCAAAAGTTCATGTTGCTTTTGGCTGTCACGTTCCTTTATTTCCATTCAATACGGATCAGTTCCTCAGTCTTTCCCTATCTTTCTTGACCTTGGCAGTTTAAAAAGGGTACAGATCTCTCACTGGGTTTTTCCAACGCTTCTTCACGTGTAGACTCAAGCCATGCATTTTGACAGGAAAACCACAGAAACGAGGCTGAGGTCTTCTCAGTGCATCTCATCAGAGGCTCACGATGTCAACCTTTCACCCCAGTGGGATAGACCCTCTGTCATCTGGTCAAGAGGTGTCTGCCAGACTTCTCTACTGTAAGCTCACCAGTTCCCCTTTGTGGTTGACAAGTATTTTGTGGAGAGATAGTCTAAGTCTGTGCTAGATCTTATTCCCCATCAAACCTCTACCCAGACTTA
Source organism: Delphinapterus leucas (assembly GCF_059928025.1). Classification (NCBI taxonomy): domain Eukaryota; kingdom Metazoa; phylum Chordata; class Mammalia; order Artiodactyla; family Monodontidae; genus Delphinapterus; species Delphinapterus leucas. Next base: position 57,706,951 of record NC_143144.1, read on the forward strand.
GCATCTCTGCATGCCTGTACCAACGACCTCTAAGATGGTTGCCGAACAGTGAAAATTGATTTCCATCATTCCTTCTACTTTTGTTTGTGGACATCTTGTGGTAAAGAAGAGTTACCTCTTCTGGTTTACTTGTCTGTCTATTTCTGTCCATCTAACTATCTATCTATCTGTCATCTATATCTATCTATCCATCTATCTAATCATCTATCACCTATCTATCTATCTAGTCATCTATCTGTCCATCTATCTATCATCTATATCCATCTATCCATCTATCTAATCATCTATCATCTATCTATCTGTCTATCAATCTATCTATCTAACCACAAGTTTACATCAACACTTCCAGCTACAGTCTGTCACCTCAGGATTCTTTCTAATCTTTCCCTCTTCCATATTTGTAAATTCCTTCTCCCACAGTGAAAAACTTGGCTCCAATTAGCCCCAAAATACTTACTTTTTCACTCACTCCCCTTTCTGTACCCTGCGGAGTTTCCAGCCCTGTCACCACCATCTCAGCCCACGGCAACTTCCTGGGTCCAGGGCCTTTCATCACCTCTTTGGCCCTGCTGCCTCTCAGCCCCCAGCCATACTGGTACCACCAAGGGAATGAAAGAGAAAGGAAGATGAAGAAGAGGAGGAGGAGGAATTTGTGAACTTGGTCATTTTGTTCAGGATCGTTCTGTCTTTCTTCCCTCTGTACTTATTCCAGTCTGGGAACCACCCTCACTCCTAGGCTATGCTAAAGGGATGGACCTATTTTTATACTAAAGGACTCCCACTCTTCCAGGTGGTTGGATGGCGGAGAGTCAAGGCATTGGTTGGCCAACAATTGGTGAGATGGTTGAGTCCTTTCTATCAAGGACTTGAGCCGAAGCTGGTGGACTCTAGGCAGCAAAGCTGGAGCTTGTGCTGAATGACGTGGCAGCCACTGCACGCAGGTGGGTGGCCAGCCTGCAGGGAGCTGGGGATCACAGGCATGGGTCCAGCTTAAGTGGAGCATGACGCTCTTACAACTTGGGGGTCTGCTTTAAGAAAAAGATTATGGATACGAGTCTATAAACTTGTAGGTTTTAGATATTCCTTGCTCTTTCCATTACTGTTTTAATTAAATTAGCCCAAATGGCTTTCTGATTCTTGCACCAAGAAGCCAGAACCCTGAGCATTAAAGCATTGACAACGAGCAGACACTAGCTATTTTTTTTTCTTTCGATTTTGAAGGCCAACTCAGCTCAACGTTTTTGTCCCTGAAAAATGTTCCTCTTAACTAGACCACTGAATTGCCAGATAAGGTTTGGGATTTTGCAGCAGTAAACAAAGAAGAATCAGAAGTTATAGTTTTGGCATCACTACCCCGGATTTTTAGTCTGGCTCACGAAAATGCCCTCTAAATCAAGTGTCTGAGTGTCCTTCAGGATTACTGTTGATTCAAGATTACTGGACATGCTTTAACTCCAATTCCAAATAACTTCAGAGTTCATGTCAGAAAAAGTTTAGAGACTCGCTAGCAGGAGATAACTTTTAGAAGTAAAAATTAATCCCCCTTACAGGAGGCAGTGGGCCCCAGGTGAGCAGAAGCAGACTGCTAATTAGGGAAGCTCCCCAGGGTTAGCTGACTTGCCAACAGGGGGCAGGGGAGTAGGGGGGTGGAGGGGTCCCTCCAGCCCCCTCCCCTCTTCCTCCATCCCATTCTTCTCCCATACAATCCAAGAATTGTTAGTGATTTGGCGGACTGTTTAGGAAGGATATTGCAAAGTTAACGTTGCTGATGTCAAAAAGAAGAAACACCGCCCAGTGCTGGAACAGGAGGGAGCTTTCTCACTATGTAGGCAATTCCGGGCTCAAGTTCTAACTGTACCTACTCACTAACTTTCCTGGACATTGGGGTCCCTCTTCTATAAAATGCGTGTAAAATCAACACCAAAAGCTCTTGTAAATAGCGAGGCAAGCAACAATAATTCAACCACCGCTAACGGTTATGGATTACGTATGTATCAGGCTCTGTTCTGAGCGCTCACATTATTTCACTTAATCTTTACAACCATCACACGTCTAACCATATGACATACAAGTATTATTATTCCCATTTTACAAATGAGGAAACTAAGGCACAGAGAGGTTAGATGATTTGCCCAAGGTCATTTAACTGATTAGTTGTTATTTTTATTACATTCGAAGACACTGGTTCAGAAAAGACTGAAGGGACTCGCTCAAGGTCACGGCATTAGTCTGATGAAGGGATAGCTTTTTAGTTTCAAGGGGAAATTAGCAGCAGGTTCTTTTTTTTTTTTTCTTGGTACGCGGACCTCTCACTCTTGTGGCCTCTCCCGTTGCGGAGCACAGGCTCCGGGCGCACAGGCTCAGCGGCCATGGCTCATGGGCCCAGCCGCTCCGCGGCACGTGGGATCTTCCCGGACCAGGGCACGAACCCGCGTCCCCTGCATCGGCAGGCGGACTCTCAACCACTGCACCACCAGGGAAGCCCAAGCAGCAGGTTCTTTTCCCAATAAAGGGGGAAAGCTGAGACTTGGAGGACATGGAAGGCTTATGAGGGGTGGGCAAAATAGGCCCAAGGTCCGATAAGACAGGAAGAAAACTTTCAAATCCTTTCTCCAGCAGGCTGGAGCACGGGGCTGTGGAGAAGGGCCGAAGGGCTCTAAGATTCTGGTACTTTCTCCTCTGGTGAGGAGAGGAGCAGCCCTTCTGTCTGTGGAGCTTAGAAGGCCAGCGTCAGCAGTGTCCACCGACAGATGGCCTGTCACCTCAGTTGCCCCGGAAACGTGCCGCGCAGGGGCTCCCACTGAGTGGCTGGGCTGCCCAGGCACAAGTAATCACCACCCTTTAAAAGCATAGCGCTGCAAGTAAGACGCACTTTTACATTTCAAGCACAGTGTCTTCTACATTCATATTGCCATGTTACAATGAAATGGCATCAGCTAGTTCTTTATGTAAGACCTATAGGCTTTGACTAATTTAGAGGACAATTTGGTGACCTCCCCCCAAAGAAAATCTTATTATAAAGAAATATTGCTTGGAGGATGTTCAAGCCCCCAAAAGGATATTTGCTGGGGACGATCTCAACTCAGTTCTGTGGCTGTTTAGTGGCAGAGCCAGGACTAAATACTTCTTTGGACTTTGGAGCTTGGCCTGTGGGATTGTTCTGATGTGGGTCCAATCCCAGGTTTATCACTCACTCACTGAGGGAATTTGAGCAAACTACTCATTGTTTCTACACCTCCCTTTCCTCCTAGGTCTGTTGTGAGGATTAAATGAGATAATGCCTGTGAAGGCTTAGCGTGGGCCTGGTGTGGTGTTGCAGAAGAACTGTTACTGTAGTCTAATGTTCTTCCTATGGCTCACGAATAATACTCCCAATCTCATTCTTTTGAGTAGTCTTTTGTTTTTCCTTCAATTTTTTGAAGTATAACTGACATACAATAATCTGCATGTACTTAAAGTGTACAGTTTGATGGGTTTTGACGTATGTATATGCCCATGAAACAATCACCACAATCAAGATAATGAACATATCCACCACGTCGCAAAGTTCCCTTGTGCTCTTTTATAGTCCACCCCTCCTCCTCCCTCCTTGTCCCCCAGCAAACACGGATCTGCTTTCTGTCACTATAAATTAGCTTGCATTTTCTAGAATTTTTATGGATGGAATCCTACTGTATGCACTTGCTTTTTTGTCTGGCTTCTTTTACTCAGCATAATTATTTTGAGATTCATCTATCCTATTTATTATTGACTTGTTTTGGGGGGGGGGTATCGTCCTTTTCTCCCTCACATGATGGACAAAGTATTTCCAAGTGAGAGATGTGGACCAGTGGAGCACCTCCTCAAGGTCCTGGCTGCGGTTTCTAGGCATACACTTGCGGTTGCCTGAGGTTTCTAACACTTGCGTTCTGAGCACTCACTTGCTCCCTGTGTCCCAGTAGCATGCAAGTGCAGGTGGCTCAAATGCAGCAGGACTTCAAGGGCACACACCAGGCAGCCTTCTCCCCAGGATTCATAGGTCTGAGGGGTGGCCTGGTTGAAGAACGCTGTTCTCAAGTAATGGCACGAATTTCCTAAAGTCACCTGGGCAGTAAACATTAAAGCAAAAGGGAGGGAATTAGGGCAGCACCTGGTGGTAAGAATCACATTTCATAGACAAAAATGAGATGTTCTGTAGTGTCTGAAATACATTCTAAGACATCTGTGGGGCATGATGAATGTGGTATCTACAGGTTTTATGACCACACGTGAAAATAAATCTGCTCCCTGGGCTTATTTCAGCATTCTAAACATATGTGACCAGAGTGCCACCAAGTATTGTGTGGACCAGGAAATCAACAAGGGTGGTGCCATCACCTGCCTCCACATGGGATTCCAGAAAACCACACTCGAGAGGGCACGGAGATCAGTATCGAAAATGAGACACTCACGTTACCGCAAAGAGCTATTCTTGCTCATTCCAAATTGCTCTGTTTCTCTAAGCAGCTATTTTCATGGCAAAGCCAGCCTCTTCCCTAGCTATGTATAGGGATGACTCAGCAACTTAAAAACAAGTGGGAAGAGAAAAGAAATCTGCAAATAAGCTCACACTCACGCGCCAGGGATAACCCTGGGGGTAATTCAAAAGGTAGTGCAAGTTGGTTATTTTCCAAAATATCCGGCCTCTTTGAATTCCACCGTTGGGTTGGAAACCATCATGAGCTAAATATACATGAATGTTGGAGGGTCACTTTCTAGTAAGCGCTCAGTGTTTATAAAAATAGGGATTTAGAAGGAAAAGTCTCCTCCGTGTCTAGCGGTGGCGGTTCCCTGTGCTGCTGTTTGCTCCGCTCTCCAGGGATTGGGTTTTGACGACAGATGAGGGGAAGCGCGGGTCTATTTTTAAAGGTCTCTGGTTTTCTGACTGTTGCCAGGGAGAAGGTGGACAAAAGAGGAGCACAGTAAAGGAAGGTCACCTCAGACATTGGTTCAGTGAGTCAGTTAACGATTATTTACTGGTTCTACTGCCCGAAATACATTGGATCTACCCACTTGGCTCCATCTCCTTGGCTGCCATATTTATTTGTCCAGGAGGCCATTATTTTTCACCTTGTCTAAGTGGACTTCCTGTTTTCACTGGGGGCTCCTCCAGGAGTCCATTCTCCATCCTGCAGCCAGAGAGAGTTTTTCATTCCTTTTTTTTAAATAGTTTTGCTTTTTATTTATTTATTTTAAACATTTTTATTGGAGTATAGTTGCTTAGTTTTTGCTGTACAGCAAGTGGATCAGCTGTACGTATACATATGTCCCCTCTTTTTTTGGCTTTCTGTCCCTTTAGGTCACCACAGAGCATTGAGTAGAGTTCCCTGAGCTACACAATAGGTTCTCATTAGGTATCTATTTTATACATAGTATCAACAGTGTATATATGTCAATCCCAATCTCCCAATTCATCCCGCCCCCCACCTTTCCCCGTTGGTATCCATACATTTGTTCTCTACATCTGTGTCTCTATTTCTGCTTTGTAAATAAGATTGTCTAGACGATCTTATTTACAGAGAGAGCTTTTCGGAAGTGGAAATTGGACCAAATCACACCCTTGATTAATAGAAATGCATAGTAAAAGATCTGGAAGCATACCTATCCTACAAAACTCTTCATAGTGGGTGTCCCCAGGGAAGGGGTGCAGGAAGACCTGAATGTTTTTACTGTGTGCTTGGAATTTTCTATAGTGAGCTGTATTTCTTTCATGATTTTGAAAGGATCTCAAATGTTTAATTTGGTCCCTATGTGCTAGGAGCACTTAATCTTGCATTAGAGTCCTAGACACTGAAAATTCGAAGAATTATGCTTGTTTGTTATGGCCTCGCAGGGCAGAAGTTGTGATCACAGAGTGGAAGTGATAGGGGATGTGAGCTTTAAGAGGGAGCTTGCATAAGCAGAGCTGCCCGAAGATTCGCTGGTTGGCCAGCATGGGTGGTGATGGCCAGGACAGGTGTTTGGGCTGAGGCTGGGTGCCTTCTGCTGGAAGTGGTGTCAGGGACTTGAGTGTCACATGCCCTAAGGGTCCCTGTATTTCTGTGATTCCACGTGATGCCCCAGAAGGCAGATTTTTTTTAGCCTAACTGCCAAGGGGATATTCTCCAGGGGCCTTAGTCCCTGTCTGCTTTCTTTCTTTTGTACCTCCAATTTCTATCAGTCAAATACATTTCTAGAAGCCTTGAATTAATCTCTTAGTTTCATGTGCCAAGAAGGTTATGGATAATGATCCTCTGTGAGGAAAAAAGCACATATAAGATGCACATGGATCCAAACTGGGTACTAAAAGTGGAAAGAAGAAGGGATCCTGGAAAAGTAGCTAAGGAGAAGCCACAGCACAACATTCCCTGCTAATCTCGCTTCAACCCTAGAAGCCACTTCGCTGTAACTCCATTCCTGGTGTGCGTGCCCCGCTGCCTCTGGCCGCTCACTTTCTGACCCCAGCTCCTTCCCCAGGCAAAGACCACTCCCTGATGTAGCTCCTTGTATGGCTTCTGGAACGGAAGTCATAGTGCCATCCAAAGGGATGACATATCCTTCGAGATGTCATTATTCCTATTCTGGAATAAATAGAGATATTAATCTGATTGGAAAAGCACTTTGTGGAGCCTCCCTTGTTCCCTGTACTGTCCCAGACATTTACAAGTTGGTTGAACCATGTTTTTATTTTTTCCACTACCCCAAGGCCATACCATTTTTCTTTTTAATATACAGATCATGCCTTGCACAGAGTAAGTGCTCAATAAATATTTGTTGAATTGATTTTCCCGTTCGGAGATGTGGCAGAAAGACCCTTTTGCTTTATGTGCGTAACCGGAGTAAACCTCGGGTTCTGAGCTGAGGATTGTCTGGATCAACAAAAACAAATATACCCCAAGGACGGGAGTGGGGGGCAAGGACAGGAATATGAGCCGCAGGCAGGAGTCAAGGTAAGAATTTGAGAGTGTGTGAGACAAGGAACAGATGAAGGCATGTACAGCCAAGGAGGGTCGTATGAGAGGTTCAAGGGCCAGACGTTGCCCAAGGGCGGCCGAGTCAGACTCCCCGGGCTCGTGTGCGTCCTGTTCTGTGATGCACATCCCTTTGGGTAACTCAGTTGATCCCACCCACTGAGCCCCATCCTCATCAGTGAAACGAGGCGGCCCCTAGTCAGTGTGAGGATTTAATGAGGGAGCCAATATATTTGAAAACACTCTACACTGTGAAATGCGATGCAGAGAAAAGGCGAATTAGCAAGATTTGAACGCATCTAGTGACCTTGCAGAATTCTTTACAAGTATTCTTCTGCCTCCATCCCTCTCCTGCAGTTTTATTCCCAGGAACCCAGTATCTCTGAGATGGAGGATCTTGGTGTTCCTCTGGCCTGTTCCTGTCCTGTTCTAGACTAGGAAATGGGTTCAAGAGATTCAGTCACAAAGCGGCTAATTAAAAAACAAATCAGGACTTCCCTGGCGGCACAGTGGTTAAGAATCTGCCTGCCAATGCAGGGGACACGTGTTCGAGCCCTGGTCCAGGAAGATCCCACATGCCGTGGATGAACTAAGCCTGTGTGCCACAACTACTGAGCCTGTGCTCTAGAGCCCGTGAGCCACAACTACTGAGCCCGCATGCCACAATTACTGAAGCCCATGCTTCTAGAGCCCATGCTCCGCAACGAGAAGCCACTGCAATGAGAAGCCCGCACACCACAACGAAGAGTAGCCCCCGCTCACTGCAACTAGAGAAAGCCTGCATGCAGCAATGAAGACCCAACGCAGCCAAAAAAAAAAAAAAAAAAAGCAACGAATCAAATGGTATCAAACTGATCAAAGGTTGTCAGCATCTGACTCTTCTAATTTAAAGGTTTGCTTTGTTCTTTATTCCCCTAGTTTACATTTTACTTTGATCCCACATGTCATTTTAAGGACATCCTGATCACTATAGAAAAATGGGGTCTAATTATTGAGTGTGTGACAGAGAAGCTCACTCAGCAGCCACCAGACCTCTTGTCTTCCTAGTAATGATAATTACCGCAGCTCAGACCCTTTGACTCTCTGCTGCTCTGACCAGGCTACTTTGGAAAGGATGACCTTCTGCAGGGTCTGCATCCCACTGGTCAAGGCAGGAGGGAAAAATAAAGAGCCTCTGCTCCCCCGTGTCTGCAGCATCACTGTGCTCTCTCTTGCCCAAGGGCAAGTCTCCTTCGATTCTGTCTGGTTTCCTGCCCGGAGCCTGCTTCCTGCCACCCCTCCGTTTCACCTGATGTCTTGACAGAGCTCAGCCCCAATTCGATGGCAAATCCACCTGAGCTTCCCTGTTTGGGCACTGGTTCATCTAACCGCACGGTACCCGCAAACACGAGGGATTGATATGTAGCCGTGTGTGTGTATGTCATAGAGAGGTTACCTAGCGGAATGATTACAGAACCGATCCGAGAATGAATAAAACATGTCCTGTGTGGGTTTTTTTTTTTTTTTAAACAGACTAAAAATGAGAAACCCGAAGAAAGATGGGCACATTCTGTTTTGGTTTGTCCTTTTTCGAGCGCTGAGTCCCAGGAAGGCAGAGCGCTGGGGTGGGGGCGAGGGCGGGGAGTGGAGCCAGTGCCACCTCATTTAGCAGACTTCCAAAGGCAGCCACCACCTCAGTTGTTGGGACACATTTCATTCTGCTCGTGCCCACGGCCCCAAAAACCTGCCGGCCCAGCTCGGCTGTCCCCCTGCAGCCGTGCACCGTGATGCACCTGCCCGGGGCACCCCAGCTGCCCCTGAGTCCTGGCTATTTTTTTTTTTTTTGCGTTACGCGGGCTTCTCACTGCTGTGGCCTCTCCCGTTGCGGAGCACAGGCTCCGGACGCGCAGGCTCAGCGGCCATGGCCCACGGGCCCAGCCGCTCAGCGGCATGTGGGATCTTCCCGGACCGGGGCACGAACCCGCGTCCCCTGCATCGGCAGGCGGACTCCCAACCACTGCACCACCAGGGAAGCCCGAGTCCTGGCTATTGAACTAGTGGCCGCTTGACCTCCCCCAGATGTCTCACCCTGCACTTCTTGACTTGGAAACCAGCCTTCTTGCTCTGCGATCTCTTGATACTGGCAAACCTCTTCCTGGCTCCCCACATCGGTCCCTCCCTACAAAGGCCGATTATGACAGTAAGATGCAAGGCACATTTGCCAAACCACCAAAGGCATTGCATAAATATATGAATGCATACATTTGTTAAAAACTGGCACACAATACTGCTAGTGACTGAATCAGAGCTGGCTGGGGAAACACAGATAAGCTATTAGCAAACTCGTTAATTTGTGGCACCTGGACACCATGAAGAGTGTGCTGGTGTCGGAGGGCTGTGTGTTCTCACACACTCACTGACTGTGTTGCTGCTGGAATAAGTCTCAGTTTCCTCTTCTGCAAAATGGGCTTAATAGTCAAAAACAATGCCCATCCTATTTACTTTATGAGGTTCTTGTGAGGATCAAAGAGTGTAAAGTTCTATGAAGCCTATAAAAAAAACTACGCTTGCAAACAAGATTATTAGTTCCATAATTAGCAAAGTGCCTTGCTTAAAATAAGCGCTCACTAGACTTTAGAACTGTAGTTTGATTGTGAAAGAAAATGCTATTATTTCATGGCATTTTTTACCTGACATTCTTATCTGTTTGCCTCTTTATTACCTGTCTCCTCCATTAGACTCAAAGCTCTCTGAGAGCAGGAATTCTGACCATCTTAACTCAGAGCTGTAGTCCTTAGGCCTTGGGTGGTTTTGGTACATTGATAATTAAGTAGTTTTGGAGTGGAGGAATGACAGCTTTCTGGTTCAGAGGGAAGCAATAGAGGGAGTAGTTAAAATGGGCTCAATTCTTGTGAATGCATGTTTATCTAACTAGAGCTTGCTGCTGGTGTAGAAATGAAAATATACCTTAGAAAGTGACCAGATCGCTTAGAAGTGGAAATATGGATGGAAACACTGAGCATGAGGAACAGGTAAGAGAACTGTGAATTTTGAGTAGAGAGAAAACATTTGTTCTAAACATCTCCTAAAGGGCTGACTCCTTCTGGGTTGCCCCAGAAGGTAGACGGGGACCTGCAGAGAGATGGAGTTTGTTTTAGTTAAAGGTATTTGAAAATAGGTTGTCCCAGGAGGCATGAGTTTCTTGTCAGAGGAGGTATTCAAAAAGAGGCTAGATGTATTTGTGGAACTAATGTTGTAGGTGGTTGAGTTACCATGTTGCTAGATGAGATATAAGATGGCATCCATGGCCCTATTTAATCCTGCCTGAAAGGCTCTGGAGTCAAAGTCCAATATAAATAAATAATATAAAATAATAGGGAAAGAGAAAGAAAGGAAAGGGGAGCAGGGAAAGGAGGGGGAGACATGGGGACCTCTGCTATTTGCTTCCTTGAAAATCTTTTTCATCCACAATCCCAGGTCCCCCTTGGGGAACCTCAGACACCACCCACACTCAACTCAGAACAACCCATGGTTCACATGCTCCTTCTCCAGCCATATCTACGCCTCTTGCTGGGTCACATGGCCTGAGTCTAGCCCTCAGGTCCAGTCACCTCAATCCTTAGTCACCCCTCCCATCAGACCGTCCTAGGGGCAGCTCTCCACCTGCTCTCCTTTAGTATAAGCAAGACAGCTATTTACTTCATAAGAAAGGCTTTTCATGTATGACCTCAAAATACTCATACCGAGTGGGATTTGATAGCCCTCATAAATTGCATGTTTGTGTCCTGCCAAAATTCATATGTTGAAACCCTAACCCTAAATTCATATGTGGCTATATTTGGAGATGGGGCCTCTACAAAAAGTGGTTAAGGTAAATGAGGTCATAAAGGTGGAGCCCTGATCCAATAGTATTAGTGTCCTTATGAGAAGAGACACCGAAGTGATCACTTGTGTTCTCTCTCTCTCTCTCCCGTGTGAGGACACTGTGAGAAGGTAGGTGTCTGCAAGCCAGGAAGAGTCCTCACCAGAAACTGAATCAGCAAAGCACCTTGATCTTGCACTTCCCACCTTCTAGAACTCTGAGAAAATAAATTTCTGTTGTTTAAGTCATTATGATATATTGTTATAGCAGAATAAGAAGATGAATACACCTTCTTAGAGGTAAAGTAGCTTCAAGAAAAAGGCATGATTTGAACTTCAGTTCTGCCACTTACTACCAGGGGGTCCTTGGGTACACTGTTTTTTCTCTCTGAGCCGCAGTGTACTCGTTGGTAAAATGTGGATCTCAACATTTATCATAGAGAGCTACTGCAAGGATTAAGGGAGGAGTCTTATGTAGGGTATGTGGGACACAGTAAAACTTTACCTTAAAACCGTTAGATTTAAAGGAAGATACCCTTGTCTTGAGGCATGAGCATCTCTTGGTGTGATCCCTTGGAAGAAAAAAACAACAGCCATGACATAAACCACCTGCCCCCATCAAAGCTGCCTCCTCTGGACATTGAACTTGAAGTTCCCACTTGTTTATCAGTTACTCTTTGGGTTGGTGGAAGAGTGTGCATCGTCTACCAACAGCAGCCTGTCCTAACATCCACATCCAAGAAGTCCTTCATGTGCTCCTCTCCGTAGACTTTTGGAATCACAGCTCAGTGAATCAACCAGGCTGCCGGAACATTTACGCTCTCCTGCCCTCCTGAGCCCTGCAGACATAGGCCATAATTCCATGTGCACAATTTCCAAGTAACGATCATGGCCCCGGGGCTATAATTCATTCCCTGAGGCCACCCCCGGAAGGACACCTGGAGGTCCCCGACTGAGGAGCCAACCTACCCACTCAGCCCATGAGCATTGGCAGCTTGTTAGATCAAATCAGAGGCAGGGAGAGATTTATAGTTTATCTCAAAACACCCTGGACAGCAATGTCAATTCCAGACAAACGGCAGGAGAGGGTACTTGGTGCCGAATTACAGGTCTCGCTTCTGAGGAGCAGCTGGCCTGAGTGCTTGCCCTGAACACTTCTCAGCGTGCCGTCTCATCAGTGTGTGCACATCTGGACTCCCAAGTCAGAGCAAGCGCTATACATTTCTCTTGCTGTTGAAGTATGGCTCCCCGGGGACCCAGCAGGTCTGGCCAGCACAGACACTTCCCGCATCCTGAACTCAAACAAGCCCACATTCTCCAGGATAACAGAGGGAAAGCTTCCAAGTCTACAAGCTGCTGTCAGCCAAGAATTCAGGCATCCTTGCTCGTGCTGAGAGGAAGCTCTTAAACAGATCACTGCCTTGGCTGAGCTTAGCGGAGAAGGAAGTAGAAAATGTGATTAACATGTAACTATAGAATGTTGCAGCCATAAAAAGAGAAGGGAAAGAAGTTAGCACGTGAGTAATGGCTGTGTGAATGGCCACATCAAGCCACTTCCAAAAGCTCCATCTCACCGAAGAGCAGTCATCTTGTTTGCCAAGTGGAAACTGCCTTAAGGAATCTCGAAATTAGTACCATTCTGCCAGCAGCCACACGAACTGTACGGAGATTCTGACCACAGTCAGTTTGCTAGAGTCTCTGATGTCCTTGCAGTTGACTTTAAAAAATAGGATGCATCCTGCAGGAAAAATGATGGGGGTTGGTTGGTTGGTTCTCAAACTGCGTTGTCATAATCAGGTGTGACATGTTACAACTCATTTGTTTCGAAAGTAAAGAATTCATGCTGGGAAGAAAAAGAGAGAAAACATATTTGAGATTTCTCTGTACTAAACATTATCATCTCACTTACATTTTGAACTGATTTCCTGGAGGGAGAGAGAAAGAAGTTATTAAAGGGGAAACAAAGACCACAACAGTGATCAACTAAATGGGAGAAAAAACGCCTGCCTTGTGAGGGAACTCACACAAGGAAGGAAGTTCACCAAATGGGTCTAGGATGTCTAATGATAGCCTGGGGATTTCATGTTCTAGAAAAGGGAGTTTCTTTGTGATCATGCTAATTAAGGACTGAAGCTTATAGCTTGGGGAGGGTGGAATAAATCCATAAGTCCATATGTGTGAATCCATATCCATATTATGAACATGCATACTATGAAATATACGACGAATCCATAAGTCTGTATATGATGAGTTAAAACAAATCCCACTTTTCACTGCGCAAGAGAGTCTTCCTTTATGTCCAATACCAGTTTTGTCTGGTTAGACCCAGTAGGGGTGAAACATGGCATCTAGTTTTGATACCTCCAAGACAAATGATGCTGCAGGTGGAAAGTTCTTCTTTTACAGAATAGAGTCATTGAGGCAGAAATTGGGGCAAGTACTCCAAGAGTCTGCTCTGGGCAGCATCACTGCCGTGGCGGTAGGAAAAACATTGAGATTTGCAGACCTTGTGTATCGATGGCCCCTGCCTGAGCACGCATTGCGGGAGCTCCAGCTCTCCCATTCCTCCCCCAGAGACTTTTGGCAATGCCCTCCCAACCCTGATGCTACATGGCTCGACCTTCTTTTGTGATAGCCTCTGGCTCACACCTCTTCTGATGCTTGCCCTTCCTTGCTGTCCTGGAGAAAACATTCTTCCCTGGTATGTCACTCCCACAGGAAGTTCCTCCAGTCCTGCCCTACCTGCAACAAGACACACACCTCATGTGCTCTGACTTCTCAGGCAAAAGCTCCAAGACAAGAGGAAAGGTTGCACTGGGAGAATCCTGTGTCAGGGAGGAATATCTCGCTGTGTGAGCAGGGCTCTCCCCAGGTCCTGAAGGCCTGACCCTGGAGGGTAGCCTCTTCCCACAGCAGTGCAACCTCCCATAGTCTCTGAACCTCAGTTTCCCCTTCTGTGAAACAGGCATGGGGTTACTAGGAAGATTACCTGGGACAGCAAACAGGCTTTGAAAATTGTAACACACCTCTCCAATGGCAGGTGGCATTGCTATTATGACACATGAAGAAGCAGAGGTTTTGGAGTTTGGGGCCATTTTCCTGGGAGAAGGAAGGGGTAAAGAGGCTAGGACGGTGGGTTCTGCTCCAGATGCTGGAGTTGCTGTATAGGAGTTAAAATCGCAACAAAGGAAATAACTGAAGATATACACAGGAAGAGCTCTGGATGGAACAGGTTCAGGAGACTCAGGAAGTGACCACGAAAGCCTTCAAAGAGCAAAGAAGAAAAATGGTAAGTATGCGCGTCAGGCTACAGAGATCTATGATTAAAGAAGATATGTGAAAAATGAATAACGAGAATTAAAGTTCTGCAGGCAAGAAAGGGAGGAGAGGAAAAAACCCCAACCCTCCCTGCACATACATCCTTCATTACATCCTTCTTCCGCCCTGGGAAGGAGGGAGGGGCAGTGCACAGCTTTGAAGGACAAAACGGGGCAAGTCGAAACCACATGGCTGATGAGATAATGAGAGGTTAATAAGAGCAATTTCCAGATCTGTCAGAGGAGAATGTGGGCGTGACTAAGCCTGGAACATGATTTGGGGGTCCCCTCTAAGATGTTACTGACAGAAGGGGAAGCGGGGGATTTTAGGATCAGAAACCTTGCCCTGGAGGGGAAGGACCACTTCCGGAACAGATATCAAAGAACTTTCTCCTCATAATTCTCACCTCATTGTTCAGAGAGGAAGAGGGAGGGGGGATGGAGAGAGCAAGTCCTGACCAAGCCTGCAGTGGTGGGCGTGACTCCACTCAGCTCCTGGGGTCAGCTTCCCTGCCAACTCCCCTTACACCCTGGAAGGCCAGTACCCGGTCCATACCATGTAACATTTGCAATAATTTGTATTTAACACCAGCTGATGTTTGAGCCACATTACTATTAATGGTGAGAGCTGAGGGAGTGATTCTCGAGGCATAGAAAGTTCCCTGAAGAAGCTTGGAGTCGCATCGCAAGGACCACACGTGGAAAAGAATGGTGTGACAGGACCTGAGCTTCTAAACAAGTCAGACCTGGCTTCTGATCCTGGGGCCCCTACCTGCTAAACTTGTCTCCTTGGAAAGGGACTTAACTACTCAATTTACTTGCTGAGATTCAGTTTTCTCAGCTGTAAGACAGGAATGACATTACATCCCCCAGAGGATGATCAAGTAGATGACCTAAGGTAACAGGTGTAGTGCCCAGGGCTACACTGCAGTACTGTGCTCAAGAAAGCGGTTCCTTACCAGGGCATTCAGGGAAACCAAGGCAAATAGAATCTTAGTTTGCAGCTGCCCACACTGCACCTAACACTGTCATTTAGCCACTGAGGCAAAGCTCAGAGAAGTCACCGTATTCTCCTTTGTCCCACTCCCATCTTTTTCAAGCCCAGGGGTGCCTTTTAAAAGTCAGGAAAGGCAAACTGTTTAAAAGAAATACCAAGTTCCAGGCAAATGTTGCGGTGGGCGGGTGAGGGTCTTAGCCCCTGGGATCCACCTCTGCCCCGTATTCGCTCCTCTGGGGCCTGGTGGTTTCTTTCCTAATTCCAGCCACTCTGTCTGCCCTGGATTAAACCTTCCCCATCCCTCTGAACTCTTCTGTAACGCCCGCTTTTGTAGTCCCAGAAGCCTTGGCTCTCAGGCTGCCCCCAGAATGTGAAAAAGTCTTCCATTTCACCTCGCCTAGTAGATTGCACTAATCCACACTGAGGGGCGAACGAGGCTGAACTCATGAATATATCTGCAGCTCGGGAGTACAGGAGGGGTGAGGGGTGAGGGCTGCAGGACGGGGTGTGCAGGGGGCGGGGTGTGGTCACCAGGTTCACAGGCCAGCACACACCGTCAGGGGCGGTGTGACTGCCCCTGGCCCGAGAAGACCCCTCCTCGCTCACAGACACATTCTCCGCAGGCTCGGGGGGAGAGGACGCAGCACTGGATGGGTTCGTATTGGCCCCCAGTCTTTGGCGGCCTCAACGTTGTAGCTGAGATCAAGGGCAGAGGCCCTGTGGGCTGAGTCCCTGCCGGCCAGTGGCTGAGCTGCCCACATCCGCCCCTGCCCCCCTGGGCACAGACTTCTCACCTGACAAACGTGACCAAGACCTGCTCACAGTGCGCTCAGCGTTTTATTTCCCTGCTGTGACATGTAGTATTTGAGCTGTGAGATCCCATTAGCTCTCCCGTGACCCTGGGGCTTTACATTTTCCATTGAATTCATTTTAACCAACATTTATTGGCTGTGTGCAAAGCTCTGGGCTCAGCACAGAAAAGCTAATGGTGAATTGGCCCCAGGGGAGCTCCCAGTGTAACAGGAACAAACCTGTAAGCCCAGGCTTCCAGTACCGGGCGGGGTGGGTCTGGGGAATGAGCAGCCTGCCGGAGGGCAGGGCAGAGGGTCAATTCCTTCCACAGGGACTAGTGGGCCGTGTACAGCTGCTGGTTTAGAGACAACTACAGAGAAGAGGGAGACTTGAAGTGAGCTTTCTTGGGAGGTCTTCAGACAGAAGAGGCACGGAGGAGGGGGTGCAGGCAGCCTGTGGCAGGTGGGGAGAGAAGCTGGAGAGGGAGTTGGGACCAGACCACAAAGAGCACTGGTTAATACTCAAACCTGACGGCCAGGGAAGGGTCAGGAGTCTGATCTCTCATACGGTACGGAAATATCTGAGTGTACATGCAGTTTTTAAGGGGAGGCTATACATTTTATCAGGGACTCAGTGAGATGCCTCACTGCTGATCTAGACCATAGGGGACCCATCAGAACTTTACAAAAATTATTTATTATAGAGATTTTCCAAGTATACCAAAAGTAATGGACCCAACAGAATGGCATCAAAATGCCCTACGTTCAGTGATGACCAGCTCACGGCCAGTCTTCTTTCAGCTGTTCCTCCACCTCTTCCCACACTCCCAAATTAATTTGACATGAATTCCAGACATCATATTGTTTCAACTGTAAACATTCAGTATGTATCCAAAAGATAAGGATTCTTAAAAAAAACCCACAAGCTTAAGTCATCTAAAATGTTGAACAACATTTCCTTAATATAATCAAATATCCAGTCAAGTGTTTACATCCCCTTATTTTTATTATCAGTTTGCTTATTTGATTCAGGACCCATATAAAGCTTGTAAATTGGTCTTTAAAGCCTCTTTTAATTCATAGGCTCCTCTTTCATCTCTGTCTCTCTTTTTTTTCTTCCTCTTGCAATGTTTTGTTGAAGAAACCTAGTCATTTGTCCTGCAGAGCTTTTCACAGGCTGGATTTTGCAGGTGTGCCCAGGGTCATTTAACATGTGCCTCTATCTGTGTCTCCTGTAAATTGGGAGTTAGAGCTAGAAATGTCATCAGATTCAGGTTTGATTGTTTTTTTTTTCCCCCGAGATTACTTCAGGAGGGTCATAATGCCTGGTCGTCTCCCTTCCTGCCATCAGCATGATATTATGCAGGAAGAGAAATGCTGGGCATTTCAGAAAGGGCTCTCTGTACAGTGGAGTCTGGGCAGAGTTAGGGAGACTTGGAGGCAGGCCAGCCAGTTGGGAAGCTCCTGCAGTGATCTCAGCAAGCTGCTGCCTTCCAGCCTTGCAGATGATCTCTTGTAAACAAGGGCTGCCTTCCTGTCTGCATTTCAGAAGGCCCACTGGAGCTGCGGGCAACCCTCTGAAGCGACAAGCTTGTTTTTGTGACCTGGAGGGACTTGAGAGCCACCTGAGGTGCATGAAGCAACTAAATACAGCAAAAGAAATGAGCCACTTTTATGGCTATGTTTGCTTTTTTTCTGAAGCTTTGCTAGGTGAATTATATCTCCAATGTGCCGCCCCTCGCCAGAAACATAAAATCCCCAGGGGTTAGGAGGTGGGATGGAGCTGAGAACCCCCGTCTGTGTGGTTTGCTGTGTGTGTTTTAAACGAGAAAAACAGCAGCTGTTTTTTTACTAGCAAATGCTTAAACAGTGAAAAAGCCCCAGATTGCAATATCTCATCCTACTAAAAAGGTACCAGGAACTTAACGTTTGAAAATGGTTTCCAATCTCTTTTGGGACCAGAAATAGTCCTGTTATCTGTATGCCCATCAGCTAGTCTCTGACTCTCCTTGAAATGCAGGAAGGAGAGAGAAAGAGAGAGAGAGAAGCATAGCATACCTCTTACACATAAAAGTATCCAGTAATGTAATTTCTGAATGTGTAACTCGGCTCATTTTCCGATAGTCTTGAGTCATAAAATGAGACGTTAATTTTAGAAAACACTTTGACTCTAGGATGTAATAAAATCATATTGGATGCTGTGAAACATTTTAAAGTGTGCTCTTAAAGGAAAATAATACACTTTGGATGACTATTAAGGAGTTCAGCTATTCAAAATAAACTATAAAATGCAAATAGAAATGTACCTGGACTATGTTTGCATTTTGGCACCAATACCTTAGAGCTCTGCTGGGGCAACAAGAATGGCAGCTGAGGCCTTCCCTGGTGGCGCAGTGGTCGAGAGTCTGCCTGCCGATGCAGGGGACATGGGTTCGTGCCCCAGTCCGGGAAGATCCCACATGCTGCAGAGCGGCTGGGCCTGTGAGCCATGGCCGCTGAGCCTGTGCTCCGCAACGGGAGAGGCCACAACAGTAAGAGGCCCGCATACCGCTAAAAAAAAAAAAAAAAAAAAAGAAAGAATATTTTGTAATCTCACTTTTGTTATTCAGTAAGGGTAATATCAAGGTATTTCTCTGATTTATGAATATTGAAAGCCTGTGGTATGGTAACCAGCTGCCAAGTTGATGCCCAGGGACTCCTGGTCTTCATGACTAGAGGGGGATGTGTAGTCTCTCCATATTGCATAGGATTGGCCTGTGTGGTCACTAGAATATGGCAGAAATAATGGAAAGTTACTTCTGAGATTAGGTCATAAAATACATTGTATCTGTATGCAAGTGATTGAGGTTGGATTCTTATCTCACACCATATGCAAACAGTTTATTCAAAATGGGTCAAAGAACTGAATGTAAGAACTAGAACTATATAAAACTCTTAGAAGAAACCTAGGGAAATCTTTATGACCTCGGATTAGGCAATGGTTTCTTAGATATGACACCAAAAGCACAAGAGAACAAAAGAAAAAATAGATAAACTGGACACCATCAAAATTAAAATTTTTTGTGCTTCAAAACCAAAGTCTTGATCAAGAAAGTGAAAATAAAACCCAAAAAATGGGAGAAAACTTTTGCAAATTATATTTGATAAGGATCTTATATTTAGAGTATATAAAGAACACTTATAACTCAATAATAAAAAGACAAATAAAGGGTCTGAATAGACATTTCTCCAAAGGAGATATACACATGGCCAATAAGCACATGAAAAGATGCTCAACATCACTGGCCATGAGGGAAATGCAAATCAAAATCACAATGAAATACCACTTTGCACCCATTAGGATGGCTATAATAAAAAAGGTAGACAATAACAAGTGTTGACATGGATGTGAAGAAATTCAACCCCTTATACATTGCTGTATACATTGGGAATGTAAAACAGTGCAGCTACTTTGAGAAACAGTCTGGCGGTTTCTCAAAATGTTAAACATAGAGTTACCATATCACTGAGCAATTCCATTCCTATGTACATACCCAAGAGAAGTAAAAACACAGGTTGACACAAAAACTTGTACATGAATATTCATAGCAGTATTATTCATAACAGCCAGAAAGTGGAAACAACCCAAATGTCTATCAATTGATAAATGGATAAATAAAATGTGGTCTCTCCACATAATGGAACATTATTCAGCACTGAAAACGAACGAAGTACTGATATATGCTACCAAAAGGATGACCTTTGAAAACGTTATGCTAAGTGAAAAAAGCCAATCGTGAAAGACCACATTGTATGACTGCACTTATATCAAATGTCCAGAATAGGTAACTCCCTACAGAGAGAAAGTGGATTATTTGTTGTCTAGGACTGGGGGGCTTAGGGAGAAATGGGGAGAAACAGTTATAGGGTTTCTTTTGGGGGTGATGAAAATACTCTAAAATTGCTCATGGTGATGGTTGCTCAACTCTGTGAATATCCTAAAAATATTCACATACTATACACCCAAGTACTTACCAGCCTGCTTAAAATTAGAATATTACCAAGAATATTACTCACTCCAGTGGAATTCTTTTCCTTTTCCCAAAGGAAACTCTGAATTTTATGTTAATCCTTCCTTTACTTTTCTTTCCATCTATTGTTTTCTAAGGTTTCTGGTTGTTTGTTTGTTTGCCCATAGCAGCCAGCATGTTTGCAGTGGGGAGGATTCTAGACCAGACTAACCATTTTCAGGTTTCTGGGTGAAAAATCCAGACAAGAAAAGTCTAATACCCATCTTCCCTCTCCCATGACCACCCTAAGTAACGTAGACTCTGGGTGGCATGGCTGTGTCTTGAAACAAATGCCATTAGTCATGTACCATTAAAGATCAAAGGGACTTTAAATATCATCTAGGCTGAAGATGGTAAATTGTCGTCAGAATGCTGCCATTCCTGCGCTCATGCAGACATCACTAATCCATCAGGATGTTCTTTCATACTGACCTGTTTTGATCCCAGGGAAGAGATGGTGGCTGTTACTACCATCAATCAACCACAGGAAGGAAACTAACATTTATTAGACACCTACTATATGCCAAATGCTTTACCCTTTATCTTATTTAAACACCACAATTCTCTAAGCACTAGTATCTCCATTTAGGGCTGAGGAAGCATCACTCAGAGATACTGAGTCACTTGCCCATGCAGTTAGCAAATGTCAGAGCAGAGATTCAAACCTGTGCAGCTGGGGAGCTGTGTGGAACCTGACCCCTGAGAGAAATACAAATTAATCACAGTGAAAAGATGCCACAAGACCACACAGAAGTCCATCTCAATCAAACACGTGAATGAAGCTACCAAGTAGATCCAGTTCCTCACCTAAGAAGGCACAGCCTCTCTCTGGGCAGACATTAGCCAGCAGCAATGGTATCCATGGGTGCCCAGGATTCTCCAATCCTCATTACTGGAGGTGATGAGAAAAAAGAGGGAGAAGGGAAGCAAGGTGTCCTTTGGCAGCAGTGTCCCAGAGCTGACACCCCTGCAGTGAGGGGATCTGAAGGAGGCCTCTTCTTTCCTGCCCTGTCCAATGTCAGGCTTGCCTCTGAGGAATCACTGGTCACCAAAACCTTCAGACACAGGTTTTTAACAATTTTGAAAGTTCCGGGCTATAAACTCAACTCTAGACAGGCCACGCAGAGGGCCTAGTTCAGACAGCTCTCATCTGATAGAAAATCCCAGGAGGCCTATGGATGTGGCCCACCCTGTAGAGCTCATTTGGGCACAGGCATCTGAACAGACACTCAAATCACTTGATGGACGAGAGATCTGAGCTGAATTCTGGCTCCAAACAAAGGTGGGGCCGGTCAGGGCACCCCACTGGAACTTCTGCCGTTCTCGCAGGAGAGGCTCCTGCCTCCAGGTCTGGTGGAAGCTGCGTGGATGGAGCCAAGTCAATGCTTAATTATCATCTAAGACCAAAACATTTTTTAAAAACACCCCAAAAATGCTGCTTTCAAGTTTGACGGAAGGGGACTCAAAGCGCTGAGCACAGCGCAGGAGCTGCTCCAAGCAACCAAAACGGGCGGGGCTGAAGCAAAGCAGCCTGGGGCTTTGCCTCCACATTTCAAAAGCCTGAGTCAACCCATGATAATTTAGCCGCCTGTTGACTTCCTGAAGCCTAATTACAGCCCCCTGGGGAGGCGGGGGGGGGGTGGGGGGGAGGGGACACACACACACACCTCTGGGTAACGCAGGGAGGCCCACGCACAGCCCCATGACCCCTCTTTGCACGTGCAGTGTGAAGTGGGAGATGATGCATAACAGGAAAGGGCTGTCACACCTTCTGAGAATTGCCGACTTTGCCCTCAGTGCGCTCACCAACTCAGTGTCCTCTTTATCCCAGGTGAAAAGGGATGGTTGTCTCACTTGGTGCCCAGGGTCCCCAGAATGTTTACTCTTCTTTGTAGAGAATATTTCTGGGCCCATTCTCTTTTCTCCCACACTATCTAGGACAAAGCTCCTCTTACAGATGGAGGGAGGACTGTGGAACCTGCTCTGGTTCCGTGTCTCCCCCCAGGATAAACAGCTTTACCCTCAGCTTTATGAATTCCTTCCTTATTCTTACTTATCTTAGAAGCTATTTTTAATTGACCCGATGTCTCATGATCTATTGATAAAAGCACCACTAAAAGTGTCCTGTGTGCATGTAAATCACTGTTAATTTGATGTTAAGTCGAGGCCTTGGCATAGATTAGATGCAAACTCAGATTTTTACTTTGATGCTATGGCTCTTCCCTTTATGCTATTCTCCTTCCCCTAAGAGGGAGACAGAGGAGAAGTAGGAAATAGGGAAGAGACGTGGGGGGGTGGGGGTGGGGGTGGGAAAGGATTTTATTAGAGGGGCACCAGGTGGCTTTCAGAATCCAGTGGCAGGTCCAAGGGCTTGGAAAAGGACAGGAACCAGAGCCTACTGGGGTCTGGGCAGGAGAAACTAATTAATAATAGCTGCCTTGGGGCTCTGTCCCTGGAACAAATGTGCTCCCACGATTTCTGTCTCACTTGGAGCAATTGTCGAAGTCCCAGGAGAGAGCCTGATTGGTTGTACTAGGACTACTTGTGTACCTTAGGCCAGGAAAGAGAAGGGCCCCAAGATGACACACAGTGCAGGGGAGTCATCTAACTCTCTACATGCTGTTATCAAATGAAGGAGAAATGGATGCTGAGTGCCCAAACGACAAATGACTACTATGCCAAAACTTTCTAGGTGTTGGGGACTAAGATTCCGGCCACCGCAAACTGGATTAGGGCTGGGGCAGGTTGAGTCTTATTCATGACATTGGGATGGCCGCCATCATTACCACCATCTCCTTCTATCTAGGAAAGGGGGGCTGGGCCCCTACATTCTCCAAACCTGGCTGCTGGGGGGTGGGGGAGCATTTCTTCTCTCAGGAAGTAGTCCTCATCCAAAAACATAAGATCCAGCTATAAGGTGGCAGACCAATCAGCGACTTACAATCAACTGTGTAGGCACACTGTCTTATAAAGACCACTCATAATGCAGTGGTCTTTATGGTCAAATGACTTGAGTTGGACATCTAGCACTACTTACCTGTTATGAGCCTCTGAGAAAACACCTATGTACTCTGAGCCTCAGTTTGTTCTGCTGTAAAATGGGGAGATAATAACATGTACTCTGCCTCCGTCTACATGTCATTCTATCAAATGAAATAAAAATTGTCAGAGTTTGTAAGCTGTGAGCTATATACAGATACAAAGAGGCATGCTATAATTTTCATTATTATCAAGTGGGGCCAGGCTGCTTGAATAAGTGGACAGAGGCAGGAAATGCAGCTGGAAACCACAGTACCTGAGGGGAGGTTTGAGGAGTGGAGGATGAGAGCTTAGAGGGCAGTCATCTAGGCTTTCCGATTCTTCTCAAGGTCAAGCGCTATGAATAGGTGAGGCTCCACTAGATGCCGTCACACATCCCAAGGCCAAATGGCCTGAGGGTAGAGTTATAAATTCCACCAGTAATTTTAACAGCTCTGTTTTAAGCTCTGTCTCCTTTACTGAGACCCCCAACTGCGAAAGCCTTCCTGGCAATTAAGCTTCTTGAGGCTGAGCATTGACAAAGCTGGGTTGCCTCCAGACTCCCTTCCTCGCCTCTCACAGGTTGGCATCATGCAAGGATGGAAGCTGATAAAACACTCCCTCTTCCATCGCCTACCTATATCTCGCTGGCCGTGTTTCCTGCAGCTGTGCTCCAAGATGAACATTTCAATCGTCGTTCCTTAATAGCTTCATCTCCCCCTACTCCAGCGGGATGTGAATTCCGCTCCTCGCTTACATGCCCCACTTTAAGCCATCTGCACGCACTACAGGACACTTGTCACCTGACATCTTGATGTTCAAAACCATCCAGATCCTCTGGAATCTCACTGCTTGTGCTATTTATGCCCTCGGAGCATGAAACAGAAAGCAGCCCTCTCATCTCTTTATTCTAAATGTTTCATACAGGTTCCATGGACCTGGTCTGTCACAAGATGGGCTTGGTCTAACATAGTCTTTTTATTAATTTCTCATTGTCTTCCATATCCTTGTCCCTTAGTGACTATTCCGGACCCTCTCTTCTTTAAAATCCTATTCCCACTCACATTTTTATTGCTTATTTACTTCCCAGAGGCTTCCTGAGGTTATGGACTCTGTTTTATTTTCGTCTGTATCCCTAACACCCAACACACGCCCACCCCATCGTAAGTGCTCAATAAATGCAGGCCATGCCTGCACGGATAAGCCCTCTGACACTGCTGTAACATGTAGTACCCCTGATTCTAAACTAAGCATCATTAAAGCAGCAATCTGGAAAGGGTTCTGTTAACCTCGTTGTCTCACTTTAGGAGTTGGAATCTTGTTTGGTCAGTCACCTGTGGGACCCTGCATTACAGATTTATAATTATAATGATATCCAATAACATTTTTACTGTAGGACTTCTAAAGACAGCAAAAGAATTATTTGAGATGGTCTGAATCTTCACTCTGGAACGAGAATCTTAGACGGCTTACTGTAAAGTAAACAAGCATAATTATATACTGTGAAGTACAGATATACAGTGGGATTCTGCTATTAATTTCCACTCACTCCTCACCAAGGATTGGTGAAAATCCTTAGCCAAGTGCAGTTAAGGAAATGTCCCTGTTTCACCTGGTTTGGGTTTATTGTCAGCGTGCCACTCACAGATCCTTTTCCTCCAGCTTCCAGGCTGTTCCTGCTTCACACTGCACGGTCCTGGGAGGCTCCGCTCCCTGCACCAGGATTCCCCACACAAGGACGTGTGTCACTGCAGAGACTTCTTGTGTTCTGATTGCAATCCCACACAATCCAGATTTTAAATTAAAAAGGTGAAAGTGGAAAGATGTGGATAGAGGTTCATAGAATATCATCATTGGAAGAGACACGAAACATCACTGAGTCCAAGGATCACACAGTTTTCTTCCTCAGGTGTCTTGCCAACCAGCGCTGCGTCCAGGCTTTGCCGGAAAAAATGCAGTGACCACTCGGTGATTTGGCCACAGGCACGGGATGAAGAGTGACATATGTCACATATCTGCCTCCTTGCAGAAAGGCAGGGGAGTCATATGGGTGAAGGAAGGGCAGGATTCAAGTTGAAAATAGCCCTGGGGTTTCAGGAAAGTGGAGGCATGGTGGCAGAAATAGTGTTCTTTTACTCAATATCAACTGATATTCAAAATCACTTTCATTCCAACAAGACTAGTAGCAAAGTGCAAAATAGTGGCAAGAATGCCACCCGGCTGGTATGGGGCAAAACAGGCCCAAACCCAAGCTTCCGTCAAACAACCAAAGCTGCAACTCGGCTGATTTCCAGATGGTGAGTGTTGGTGGGAGCACAGGGCGGTGGCTGACCAGCAGAGCCCCACCTCCCTCAGATCAGGTGCAGCCGACTTCATGGACCAGACATGTTAGGAGAATCTCAGCTCTAAAGCAGTTTCTGCAAACCCTCTTTCAGCTTCAGCAGAAGGGAAGTTGCCATCCCACGGGGGAGGGCAAATCAAAGTGTATCCTGGGACACAAAATGCTGGAGACGTTTAAAAAGTTGTAATTTAACGAAAGGGGGATAACACTTTGATGAGACATAAATAAACACATGCATATGAGCCACAGAGAGTTATGGAGTAAATTACTGCTTATTAATAAAAATAAACCAAAGGGATTAAAAGACATAATACAACCTGTAAATTCTCTGGCGCTCTGAATTTTTGATGTTAGAAGTGAAACACAAAATTCCTAATTTTAAAATTCCAAACCTAAAATTAAAATGTCCAGTTATAGGGACTAAGTAAATGAAGGTTTACACACTTAGGGGACTGTTATGCACCTATTAAATCTTATTAAGAATGAAGGGTTTAGAACAACATGGGAGATGCTTGTGATGACTTCAAGTGAAACCACAGTTTCGTAAACACGGGATAATGTGTTTCCAGCTAGGAAAAAAGGTGCTTCACTGGAAAAAGCTCTCTTTATTCCTTTACAGAGTAAGAAAGGGTTAACGTTACGTATTATGTGTACTTACATCATTATCGCTCTCTGCATGTTTTCAGCTGTCCATCAGGCATCAAAATAATAACAGCATTTGTGCTCAAGAGCTGTAACTATGGGTGGTTTTCCTTTTGTTAGTTTTATTACAACTTTCCTTCCATTAGAGTTTATTGTAGCAATATTAGAAAAGTGATAAAAGTAAATTAAAACATTCGTAATTCTGCCCTGGATAGATAGCATTTGGTGTTTCCTTTCCAGGTATTTTCATATACAGATACATATGTAAGTACATTTATTTTATAAAATTAGAATCATACTTGTGTCTGGTGAATATTTATAACCATCGACCTTGCACTGGCTGGTGCCATCCTGGCCCTGGGAAGCTTCCTCTTTCCTCTGGGTGGAAGCTCACGGGCAGTCAGATCACAGAGCAGTTTGTAACCCAACCAAGTCTGTATGTTGCTTTGTAAGATGTTAAACCTGAAATCAAAATAATGTGCAATCTTCTTAGTTTCCACAGAGGTAGCCCCTCCCCCAGTAATCTGATGAGCAATTTGCTTTTGTCCTAGAAAAAAACAGAGAAGGGCAGGATGGCTCATCAAATCCAGTGCCCTTGCCAAATGGCGGGCGTGTGGACAGGAAAATGTCAAGGGGTCCTCCTGGAAGCACTTGACCAAGAACAGCACCCTCAGTGAGCAAGGGAGCGTGCCTGCCAGGGCCCCCCACCCTCCTGCTGCCCAGACATCATCCACCCTCTCCATGCCCGAGCTGTGTGCCCACCTCCCCAGGGAGGGAGACTCCAAAGCACTCTGATGTTGCTATCACAGAGACAGGGAAGACACAGTGAAGACACGGATTAGGAACTGTCCCTCCCTCTTTTGTTCCCCATATACCCAGCCCCTGAGGGCTGAGAGCCACTTAGAGGTCTTGTATGAGTTTCCTGGAGCAGCTGCGACTAAGTACCACAAACCAAGTGGCTTAAAACAACAGAAATGTATTTCCTCACAGTCCTGGAGGCTAGAAGTTGGAAATCAAAGTGTGGGCAGGGCTGTACCCCCTTTGAAGCTTCTAGGGGAGGATCCTCCCTTGCCTCATGCTTCTGGTAGCCCCAGGTGTTCCTTGGCTTGTGGCAGCATCTCTCAGATCTCTGTCTTCACATGGCCGTCTTCCCTCTGAGTCGGTGTCTTCACATGGTGTCCTCCTGTGTGTGTGTCTCATTCTCCCTCTTCCTATAAGGACACCTGTCATACTGGATTAGGACACACCCTGATGACTGTGTCTTAACTGGATTACATCTTCACAGACCCTATTTCCCAACAAGGTCACATTCACAGATACTGGGGGTTAGAACCACAACATATCTTTTTGGGGACCAACTGAATCAATCCTCTTTCAGTATTTAGATGTATCTGGAGGGAGTGACTAAATAGGACAGATTAAGTACCTGAAAACCCTACAACTCTGCTCTCTAACACACCTCTATAATACTCAGAAAATCTTTTTGGGGTCTCTATGACAATCACAGCTTTGAAAAGTCATTTAATTTCCCTGGGTCTTAGTTTTCTCATTTATTAAATGAGTTAATGCAGTGGCTTTGAAGGCATTGGCCATGACACTGGTGGGAAGTAAGTGTTGTTTTGATGACTGTTAATGACCCAGGAACGCCAGTCTTTCTCCTGGTTCCTGCAGGCGACTCATACACTTTCCTTCTCATGTACAATTAAAGGCTGCTTGACAGCAACCCTCAAGAATTTGGTATTCATAAGCTAAAATTAGTGTTTGCAGGGTTCACCAAGGACTCAAATTTGTTATTCCAGGCTATACACAGGTGGAATTTCTCCAGTTTTTGGAAGGATGCTTTTTGGTTAGCTGTTTGGCATTCATTTTGAGTTGTTGTGGTTTCCAATAGCTGTTATTCATACTTTTTATTTATAAGTCACTATTGGTTTTGTGCCCTCATTTTCCATTTTAGTCTGATGAGAGATTTTGGTTTGTCCTAGAGTGGGTATTTTGGTCCTATAAAATAGTCCACCATTCAGACATGGATATAAATGAATTGTAGTTTAGTAAATAATCCCTTATAGATCCCAGTTGCTAAAGGAGACAGACACACAATCCCTCACAGTTTGCTTGTATGGTAGAGTGAACAGCCAGCCATCCCAGGCTGGTCAGGACTGAGGGTTTTGCCAGGATGTGGAATTTTCAGTGCTAAAACTGGGAAAATCTGGGCAACCTGGCACCATTGGCCACACTCTAGTGTAGGCACACTTCCTTAGTGTCTTGCCTGCCTGTGGATTTATGCTATTCTATTCTAACTTGCATCTCACAATTTAGATTAGTGTAATACATCTAAGTAGGGTTGTTTTTGAGACCAGAGGCCGTTCACTCACGATGTAAAATCCAGTGTATGTCAGGCTCTTCTCTTTTAATACAAATGGGTAGTGAGCCTGATGTCACATGTTCAACAAGTTCAGTGCAACAAATTCATTGGGTTCCTCTGCGATTCTCACCTCCTTCCCTTTAAGCTCATTCCCCTAATTACCAAACTTAGGAGAGGCATGGAATAAATAGGTGGGATGTTGGTGTTCTTTGGAGCTGCCCAAGTGGGTATAGTTGAAAAGGTTTAGGAACCCCTGGTTAAAGGACTCAGAAGAATGTTCCTCCCCGCCTCCTCCCCTCTGCAGTCTCGGGTTGCAGATCCACCTTGATTTAGCTCAAGGTTCTAGGCAAAGGCAGAGTGAGGACCACAGCCTCGTGAAGTATCCCTGGAGGTCCTGACTGAGAACTACCTCAAGGGAGGGTGCTTCTCACGACCTTAGGAAGATTTTGATACTGAGAGACTCCTTAGATAGTGTCCAGTACAGATCCTCTTATTTGGGTCCACTGTTTTATGGGAAGCAGGGGTGGGGGAAGGGAGCTGCTATTAATTGACGTGTACACCTTCAGCATGGCAGAGCTCGGATTAGGGGCTTTTTGCTTCTGACTTAATTTACTTCAGTCCTCGCAGCAACTCTGTGAAGTCTGACTGACCCGACTTTGCACTGGCCTGACATACCTCAAACCCTGTGCCCCGCAGTCCCCAGGGTCCCAGAGAACCGAGCACTCCACTTGCCTGAGCAGAGGCCGCTCTCAAACTGTGAAAGGAGCAGAAGCCTTAAGAAGCTCAAACAAACAAACAAGAGGTTGACAATTTAAAAATAAAACCAACACATACTGAGCCTGGAATGGAAGTTCCTGATGGGTCCTTCCTTAGAACGCACTGCCCCCGATTCACCCCAAGCCCTGGGCGACCCCTCTGCCACTGTTTAGGTTGCATTTAAGGTTCCATTGGCTCATGGGGCATCACGGCCACCATAAAAAAGGTGGCCGAACCATGGATGGGAGGCTGCTTTCCCCCCACGTACATCTCTTCCCAACTCGGAATGTCTTTTCAAACACAAACATTTCTCTGCCTTATATTTCCAGAGGAGGTGTCCTTACGCGCAGGTAGGCGACAGTGCTGTGACCTGGTTCCTGCTCAGGCGTTAAGGTTTTTCTGTCTCCTGGCGAGGGACAGGCACAGCATTCCAGGCAGGGTAAGCAGTGGGACTGCTATTTATTTAACTGCTAATCCCACTTATGTGAAATTGATTTACTATTATAACTCCCCTTGCTTCCTGCCCTGAAGGGCTCCTATAATTTACACCTGACTGCTTCTCTGTGCCCTGCTTCCTGGGCTGAGGGTTGGGAGCTGGTCTTGGGGTGACTCATGTTAGGAGGTTGTTTACACCGGAGAGAGGTTTTCTCATTATAGACTGAGGAGGGTTACCATAAAAGCAGTGGTGGTGTTTTTTTTTCCCCTTAATAACCGGTTCCCCTTTAGGTCACCCCTTTCCAAGGAAGTTTGTTTACTATTATTAAACTTCTTCCCCACTCCAAGTGCGGGCGGCTCCAGTTTATACAGTGTGCAGATGACTTCCCACCTTCTCTAGTGCAAACCCGGCCCCTGTGTTCTCACCTGTCTCCGTCCTTGATGAAATGCAGGTCAGCTGCACAGTCCCAAAGCAGGCGCTCACGGCCAAGGTGTCCGGGGCTGCCCTTAGAATAAAGAGCTTGCGGGGCGCCGTTACTTACCAGGTTTTACAAACATCTCTAAAAAGCAGGGTCTGCTCAGTAACGCTTCTACAATAAAGGTCCCCTGGCCAGGGTCTTTCACCTTTCTTGTGGGAGGGGTGAGCAAGGAACTGTTGGCATTGAGGTTGCTGGTGACAGGGCCCTTCTACTGAGAACAGAAGGATCCATGCTGGCCCCCTGCGGACACCCCCATATCGAGCTCCTGGCCTGAGCAGACAGTGCGGGTGATGGTCTGAAGATCTGGTTCTAGCCTTCTGGAGACACTGCCCCATTCCTAAGTCGCTTCCATCACCGAACAGCTCATTTGGGTGCCTAGGAGAAGCCGAGAGAAGGCAGCCGCAAAGCTTGCCTTGGAGGGGCGCTGCCAACATGTGAATGTGGTCACTTAAACAAGTGAAGGGACTGGTCACCTTCCAAGTGGTATACAGTCGCGGGTGTCTTCTCAAATAAACCTCGTGTTGGCTGTAGAATGAAATCAGCCTTCAGCCAGGCTTGAGCCTTCTGTCCTGCCTATTTCCCATCATTGCTTTTCACAAATCCTCTTCCCAGCCAACAGCGTGCTCCTGAGCTCTGCCCATTGCTACCTCCTTGCCTTTGCTGCGTGGCACACTGGAGGACTAGAACGCCCTCCTCATGCTTTTCAACCACCAAGTCTGGAGTGACCTCACTCTAGCTCAGGTCCCCTCTGCTGGAAGAAATACTCCCTGACCCTACCTGTCCACAGGCAGCTCTCTCTCCATCAGATTCCACTAGTGCGCTCGGTACAGGTTCATATGGCACTGGAGGTGTTAATAATCCTTACACGCATGTTCTCTGCCTTCCCCCAGTGCCCTGCGGATACTGTGAGACTAGGGACTGTTGCTTCACATTCATGAGCAGCCCTTCACGTAAGCAGGCCAACAAGGAGGGAGACTTGATGATGATACAACCAGTTATCTACTAGTCAGACCCAGAGTGTAGCTTCTTGCTTAGAAGCTGCTTTTGGTGTCAGAAAGACCTCACTTCTAATCTTGACTGTGTCAACTCCCAGCTTTATGACCTTAGGCAAAAGCTATTTAACTTCACTGGACTTGTTTTTCATCTGTGAAAACAGACACCCAGTGGAATTGGCTCTCGGGTTTGTTGTGGATTTAAACGAGGTAACACATGTGAAATGCATGGTTGGTGCATTGGCTGGCACCGAATCAGGTCTCAATAAACAGCAACCGTTATTATTATCTGATTCTTTTTTGGGCTGGTGCCCAGGTATCTCTGCTACAGCAAGACTCAGCAAATAGCAAATTAATGGAGATGTTGGTTTTAGGGGAGGCATCCTAGTGAGAATGTTGAAGTGAGGCCTGGAGATCCAATAAGGAGAGAAATCAGGGGTTAAGCCAACCCTATTTCTCCCAACTTTTCAACCACCTGCAGACAGACTAGCTCTTAGCCGATTCTCCAGATACTGCAGAGTTTTTCCAGAGGCAGGTGAAGAGTGACTATGTGTGACTCTGAAGACCTGTACTTGTCACCTGACCTTGAACATAACAAACAGCCCGTGAGGAAGGTAGCTCCAATTACAGTCGTGGACTTGGAAGAGCTCTCTTAAGGCAGATTGATTTATTGGACCAGAAATTCAGCTCAACAGCCCATGCACAGAATCTGTCCTTGGCAAACTGCCCTGCCTGCTTCCTTCTCTCTTGCTCTGATATATTGATCTGTATGTGTGAGTTGCTGCAGTTTATTGTACAGGTCTGTGTGTGTGTGCTACCGTCCCAGGATGGAAGCTCCTGGCTTGGGGGCCCTCTGTCTGAGGGATCGCCAAGCCTGAAACTAGAAGGTCTCTTGCTCCATTTCTTCATGTGGTAGCTTAATTTCATTCGTCTGCTTCAGGTGGGCCCAGAATGTTCCAGACTTCCTCTCACTCTGTCTGGCCTTCTGTTTCTGAGTGCAGTAACGTGTCATTTTGCAAGGAAGGAAGAAACCTAGTCTTCGTTGTGTGCCTTGTGCCAGGCAAAACATCACTATCCCCATCAGTCAAAAAAAACTGAGACTCAGAAGTGTTAAGGAACTTTCCCAAGGTCAAATGGCAGTAGAGCCAAGATCCATGCCCAGGTGTGTCTGAGTGATGACCTCAGTGATGGCAGACTCCAAGCTTAGTCCTGCTGGGGGACAAATGGCCAGCCATTACAGGAGGGACATCTAGATCACAGGGTCACCTTAAATAGAAATACTCTGAAATGTAGGGTCACAATTTCCATTCATGTCATCAGACATATTTTATACCCACCATGTGCATGGCTGTTTGCCCTCCCTTGTACTATCTATTGCTGTGTAACAAATTACCACAAACTTAGCAGCTTAATACCCATTTATTATCCCACAGTTTCTGCCGGTCAGGACTCCAGGCAGGTTTAGCTGAATCCTCTGCTTAGGGTCTCATAATGCTGCAATCAAGATGCTGCCCAGGGCTGCACTGTCCTCTGGAGGCTCGACTGGGGATGGATCCATTTCCCTGCTCACATGCCTGTTGGCAGCATTCGGTTCCTTGAGGTTGTAGGACTGAGAGCTTGTTTTTTGCTGGCTCTTGGTTGGAGGCTGCTCTCAGGTCCTACAGGCTGCTTTCCATGTGGGGATTCCCAGTGTGGCCACCTGTTTCCTCACAGCCAGCCCAGGAGAGAGAGTTTCCTGCAAGAT
This sequence comes from Delphinapterus leucas, assembly GCF_059928025.1. Lineage (NCBI taxonomy): Eukaryota > Metazoa > Chordata > Mammalia > Artiodactyla > Monodontidae > Delphinapterus > Delphinapterus leucas. Next base: position 57,739,682 of record NC_143144.1, read on the forward strand.
GGGCGCTACCATCTTGTGTGACATAATCACATACATCCCATCACCTTTGTCATAGTCTGTTGGTTAGAATCAAGTCACAGGTCCTGCCCACACTCAAGGGGAGAGAGTCACACAAGGGCATGGACACAAGGAAGCAGAGATCATGGGCTGGGGGCACCTTGGGGGTCTGCCCACCACATCCCTCTTGTCCTTTCCCTGTTCTTTCTTTCTCTTTTTCTTCATTTCACCATCATCCTCATCTAGACTCAGACCTAGGGCTTTGCCAGTAAGTAAGAGCTTTACAGCAATGACATTAACAAGTAATATGACTTTGTGCCAGGCACCAAGCTAGTTTTCTTTTTAACTTTCTCTTAAAGTATAATAGACACACAGAAATCTGCAACATCCAAAGTGAAGAGTTCGATGAATTTGTTTGAGACCGAACATACCCGTGTAACCATCCCACAGATCAAACAGCAGGATATTACCAGCACCCCAAGGCCCTCTGCAAGCTCCCTTCCAGTCCCTACACCCTCAAAGGTAAATCTCTAACAGCATAGATTATCTCTTCCTGTTTCTGTACATGTTATAAATGGCGTCCTACAGCCTGTGTTATTTTATGTCTGGCTTTCTTGACTCAGCATAGTGCTGTGGCATGCGGTTCTAGGTTGTTCGTTCTCATGGCTGAACAGGATCCCCTTGTGTGAATATACCACAATTTGCTTATCCGTTCCACTGTCGATGGGCACTGAGTTGTCGCCAGTTTGGAGGTGTTACAAATGGTGCTGCTGTGAGCAGTGTATTATGTACCTTTTGGTGAACACCTGTAAGCATTTCTGTTGGAAATCTCCGTGGGAGTGGCATTGCTGGGTCGTAGGGTGTGCATATTTCCATGGGCTATGTTTCTATATAGAATGCTCACATCCCCTCTGTGAGGAAGTCGTCATCATCCCCTTTATGCATGACAACATTTGAGCCAGACCCGCACTTCCTCCAGAGCTCCTGAAAGATTAGACCGGAGGAAAGGCACAGTGGAGAAAGTGTAGGTCTGGCTCCAATGCTTTTCCACTATCGGCAACCCTCTTTATTACTTTTGTTTAAGAGATCCATCGTTTTGGAAGAGTTCTGCACATCAAGGTACCAAGGAAATGTCGTTTGTTCACTATCATTTAATTCATCTTCCAATTCTCTTATTAGTCAAAGACATATCTAACCAGCTGCAGTGTGGCTGATCCAACAACATGTATAACAGAACTGATATAATTTCAGAAAAAGACAAAGGAAGTCCTGGTTTGGGTTCACCTCTGTAGCCTCCTTACAAGAACACAGGGTTTCTAAAGGGCTGTGGAAACGCTGACAGTCTGCTGTCCTTCCCCTTGTGATGTGAGGGAACTCCAGGTGATGGAGATCCCCACCCCTCCACTAAGGAAATCTAAAACCCAGACCCTGTCTGAAATCCTCTGATTTATGATCAATAAATATACATTAGTGCATAAGTAATTCACAAATCATTCAGACTAGACCTAGATCATCTTTTCAAACAAAATTTCAAAGCCCCAACCATTTATTATGGGCTTATTCTTAAACTAAGATAGGTTATAAGAAGATAGGAAGGAACACTTTCCAAACTGCCACCAAGTGGCCAGAAAGACTCAGGCTATTGCTTACATGTGGGAGTACTAGGTTCTTTCCCCTTTGTTTCTGTTCTTCTCCATCTCTGTTTCTCTTTCTCTGTCTCTCTCAGTGTGTCTCTCTTCATATGTGTATGTATGACATATATACCATACAAATCTCTCTCATATACATATATCTCCTGTATATACACATATGTAATATCACATATATATTAGAGAGACAGAAAGACGTCTATCTTTATATCTCTATCTCTATCAACAAAATTGGGATCCCACGGTATCTTACTTTTTTATTAGCATTTTTTTCTATGCGATTAAAAAAGTAATTTCAAAAACATGATTTAAAAAATATTGCTGTTTCGGGCTTCCCTGGTGGCGCAGTGGTTGAGAGTCTGCCTGCCGATGCAGGGGATACGGGTTCGTGCCCCGGTCCAGGAAGATCCCACATGCCGCGGAGCGGCTGGGTCCGTGAGCCATGGCCACTGAGCCTGCACGTCTGGAGCCTGTGCTCCGCGATGGGAGAGGCCACAGCAGTGAGAGGCCAGCGTACCACAAAAAAATAAAAAAATATTGCTGTTTGATATTCCATCACATGCAGTTACCATGATTAATTTAACTAATTCTCTATTTGGGGATGTTTAAGCTGTTTCTAATATTTTGCCATTGCTAATAACACTACATGAATATGTCTGTACCTAAATCCTTGGGGACATCCCTGATACTTTCCTTAGGCTAAATGACAAGATGCTGAATAACCTACCAAATGGGGTGGCTTTTGGATGTTGACTTTTGAGTCTCATTATTAAATTTAAATTTATGCTGCCGCCAACAGTGTATAGAGTGTCTTTTCTGCCCACCCTGGTAATTTTCTATTATAAATAATTTTTCTCAATTTTATAGGTAAAACACGATTGTTTGACTTTAATTGACTCCTGGTGAGGTTAAATATTTTTTCAGACTTGCTGTCCATTTGCGTTTCTCTTTATTTTGCGTTTTGTGTTCCTTTTTATGCCATGTGTTTTCCCACTCCTCCACAGAATGCCACCCTGTGCTCGGGCAAGCCTCTTTCCCTGCTGCATCCCTGCCTTTACCACGGGAGTGATATTAGTGTCCCATAGAACTCGGCATGGTCAAATGCTTTGCAAACAGAACATATGTCAGAAAAATGCACATTCACAAGGCCCGCAGGTGGCTTGGCCGGCCACATCTGTCATTCCTCCCATTAGGATCCCCGAATCCCTCCCAGAGCTGTAAACCTCACATCTCACCCAGACTCTGGACCTTCACCCAGGAGCCGTCAGAGCAGGAGGGGCTGGCCACGGTGCCTAATGACTTAACCAGGTGAGGTTCACGTGTGCATGATTGTGCCTCAGAGGGAGTGTTCCCTACTGCTTTGGGGAAACAGGCAACTGTAAATCAGGTAACAATATGGCACTGACTTATTTATCCTTGTAAGAGTTTTACATTCTGAAGTCAGCAGGGGATCCATCGCCTGATCCACGGCCAATTTTCAGTCATCACTTTGGGAAAGCTCAATCCCCTTGCTCAGCTGGATGGCATGCAGGGGGCGTGCATGAGGCAAGGCACCCCACCGGGCCAGACCCGATCCTGTATCTCAGTTGGAACCAAATGTTATCTTCCAGAGATGCGAGACAGAGACAGGAAGTCACCAAACAGCAGGAATTTCTCCCCCTCACTGCTAACATTGCTCTTTCACACCCCCCAGCCTCCTGGAGCCAAGTTCCTCCTCCTTCAGAGGGAATGTTTGCCAGGATGACAGCTGCACCCTGGTAGGTGTGACAGTGAGTCATTCGAGTTGGAGTGGACATGATAAAAGAGAGGCTGGTGCTATTTAGCAATCAAAGCCAAGACTGCACTCAATGTCCCCAAATATTGGGCTGGCCAAAAAGTTCGGGTTTTTCCGTAAGAGCATACCAAAATCTTGAACGAACTTTTTGGCCAGCCCAGTAAGTCATGGTATAACACTTACAAGAGAATATTAGGCAGCCATTAAAAAGAACGTTGTCAAAGAATTTTTATGAGACTGAAAAATGCTCATGACATGAAGTAAAATGAAGGAAAGAAAGGTGTAAAACCCACCTGTAGAATATGATTCCAATTATGTAAGACTAGCTGGAAATATTGTACAATGGTGACTGATGGTCTCTGCAGGTAAGATTAGGTTTGAGGTTTATGTTCTTGATTATTTTATTTAAAAATTTTCCTACACTAAGCATTTGTAACTTTTATTTACAAAAAGAAAATAATATTTTGAAAGACCGAGTCTGACGTGATCTGCCCCAGGCCCCTGGGATTTCACAAGTTCCTATTTGTTATTCAATTCTGCTCTCCTTAAGCTAGTGTTAGGGATGGATGTGCTTGCCCACACCCCATAGCTTTCCTTCCTCCCTCCCTCCCACCCTTCCTTCCTTCTTTCTTTCTTCCTTACATTTTCCCCCCTTGGGCCCTGGCAAATCTTTTGAGAAAAGCAAATCTTAGAAACCAGACCAAAACCAAATTTTCAACAAGCTCAAAAATTTAGTTGTACCAATGTTGCATGAAGCAGAAGTAGGGGACAAGATTGACAGCCCTTATTGTGGGAAGACCTTGGTGGACCCAAAGATTGCTCTGCTCTGCCCTGGTCACACTGCTTCTAGTGGGCTGGTTAAAAAAAAAGGATGTCAAAAAGACTGCTTTCTGCAGAATCCAGAATCCACCATCAATACCAGCAGCAAGACCACCGCTGTGTACCAAATGCTTATCTTGTGCCAGACGGTGGACTAAACCATGATCTATTGTCTCATTTGATCTTTAGAACAACCCCTTTACAGATGACAGATCTGGGTTTATCGAGGTTAAGTAATAAGGCAGGTATTTGTTAATCTATAAATTTGCCCAGGAAAGGGAGGGAGGTGATGCCCCAGGGAATGTTGCACCTCCTCTGCTGATGGGGGCTCGGGACCACGGCCTTGGCTGCTGGGATGGAAGCAGCTGGATTACCATGGGACATTTGTGTGACACTTTCTGATCAAGAGTGACAACCCAACTCACTTCAGAACAACACAAGTTTATGTGGAAAGATTTTGGTGATGTGACGGGTATGGCTCGCTCATGGGAAGTAAGCGGTTGAATCTCCAGAACTGGGAATGTGGGTCCCCAGACGGCCCTCAGCTGCACCCGCCTTGCACTCACCCTGACTGCTGTTTGTCTGACTCTGGCAGCTTGGACGGCCTGAGAGGCCATGCACTGCTCAGGCCAAGGCCCCTGTGGGTGACTTTGTGGGGCACTGGGGAATTGGGTCCTTTCTTATACAGTTTGCCAGAAATGTGACAGCAGTAGACTGGGCCTCCCCAGGGCAGTCCTTCAATCAGCTGGTAGAAGGGGCCCGACAGTGCGGAGAGGATGCTTGTTGATCAGATGGACTGTTTGGAGCTGATGCTGTGAGATTACTGGGTACCCCAGACAAGTTTATCCCATCTGGTTATTACATATTACCTATTGTACTAATACACAGAAAAATGCAAACTATTGATATAAAACAAAACCAGTTCATTCAAGAAGCCATAGATGCGAGGTTAACTGAGACCCAATGTAACTCGTACTGTTTTTTCTAGAATAGTGGCTTGAGCCTTGAGGACTTGCCTGCCTCAAGCCATATCCTGGGAAGCTGACCCAATGGAGACTTAACATCTCAAGGGTGAATTCATCTTCCTGGGTCAGAGTTGGTTTGGGGGTCACATGCTCCTGAGGTCCCTAAAGACCACGTGAGCTGCATTGCGTCCAGCGGCTCCCATGACACCTCCTCCTGGAAGGGAGTCTCCCATGAACCAAAGCCATGCTCACCCCCCTCCCACCCCTCCGTCCCCCCATGGAACTTGCTGAGGCACCAGCCACAAAGCAGAGCAGGGACGCCTGAAGGGTGATGCTGGGGCCGTGGGTATCAGAACCACCTGGGATGATTATTAAGACAGATCCTGGACTCCCCTGCATCAGTGCAGGAAGGGCCAGGTGCCTGGTCCAAGCAAGTGGCCCCCTCCCTCCGCCCCCCCCAGCCTGAGAGCCAATGGGCCAGATGGTGAGACTCCCAGCACGTGAAACTAGAATGAGGGATTAAGGATTTGAGAGGAAGTCATGGAAGTATGGACCCTGTCTGGGGGGCCGGGGCCCACATAGCTCAGAGGAAGCATCTGTATGAGATGAGCTTCCGTGGGGTCAGTAGGCCTGGGAAGGGAGCAGGGAAGAATTTTAAAATTGAGAAACTGAACTTTGCCGATTCTTACTGGTCTCAAATACGGATGGGAATTTAGAGGCATGGGTCTTACACAACCCACCATGGGAACTTGGAGAGATGCCTCCACTGGGACGTATCCCCAGGCCTCGTGGGGAGGAGGTGAGCTAACCTGAGGGTTGTGGCCGGAGAATTCTCAACGTGGGTGATGGCTTGATCTCCCGGGAGTTCCCTCCCTCTCACTTCCCCCCTTGTTTACCCTGCTCCCATCTGCAAGCCTCTGCCAGCCCTCGATGCCCGCACAGGGTAACGGGACCGAGGGTCACTCACCAGGATGGGCCCCACTTCCGCAGAGATACAGGCCCCGGAGAGGGCAGCGGTAGCTGGAGTGCAGGGGCACAGGGCGGGCAAAGTACAGCTGGTCCAGGGCCATGGCGCAGTGGAATATATTCTGCAGGAGGCAGGGCCACAGTCGTTAACATAGGAGTGTTACATTCTCCACCCCGCTCCCCTCCCCTGTTCTCCAAGGAAGGTTCTTCTCCTTCCAGGATGTTTTCTCGGGCTCTTGTGATGCAGAATGAGGAGGGGAAGAGAGAGAATAGGCACAAGTCCTAGGGCTGGGGGTGAAGTTTCCTAGAGGCATTTTTCAAGAAGGAAGAAGGGTAGGGAGCATCTTCAGAGGGTAAGGAAACTGAATGGGAAAGAAAAGGGAGATTTTGAAGGTGTTGCTGTGGACTCTGAATCCCCCTCACTCTGTTTGAAAAATAGAGGAAGTTGATTTATTTTGACTCTGGTACATGTTTCTTTGGCCAAGACACCCAACTGAGCTTGTGCCCTGGGGTTCCAAGGTCACAGTAAATGGCGGATGGATACTGGGAGCTGAGCGCGGTTCTGCTCCACTGGCCTGGGTCAGACCAGCCGAGGAGGGAGGAGGTGTGGGGGAGGGGGAAAGGCACACCTGCAGGGCAGGTCTGGACAAAAAGACCAACATCTGCTGGACGTCCCCGTGGGGGATGACCTTCACCTGCCCCATCAACGTGTCCCAAACTGAGCTCGTCTTCTTCCCTCGAGTCGGCTCCTGTCCCGTCTTCCCTGCCTCTGTGGATGGCGTCGCCTCCCCGTCCTTGGCCTTCAGGTGGACCCTTTACGTCCCCTCCACCCGCCCTCTGCACGCACATTTATCGAGACTTCTCAATCCACCTGCCCAAGCCTTCCGCCTCCACCCTTTCCCTTCCCTTCCCACTGCCTGGCCTCTCTCACTCTCTATCCGGCCCAGCGCTGTCCAGTAAAAATATAACGGGAGCCGCACATGTAATTTTAGATTTTCCAGTAGCCACATTAACACTTAAAACGAAACTGGTGAAATTAATGTTAATAATATATTTAATTTAACCCAATTAAATGATATTTAATTTAAGCCAATAGATCCAAAGTATTATCATTTCAACGTGTGGTTGGTATTAAAATTATTGATGAGACATGCTACATTTTTCTGTACTCGGTCTTTGCAATCTGGGGCGCATTTTATACTCGAAGCCCATCTCATTTTGGCCTGGCCACATTTAAGGGCGCAATAGCCACACGAAGCTAGTCACTGCTGTATTTGACCTGGCCTCCTGACCCATCCCCCTGCCTCCAGGCTCAGTGAGTTTTTGATAAGAGAAGTGTGAGCACAGCTGCCTGGGGGAGGGGAGGTCCCTCTGAAGAAAGGCAGGTGGGAGGGGCTGACATGGACATGCAGGCAGCAGGGCGCAGTCCTGGTGGCCTGCTCAGCAGGGGCTGCCTCTCCTCACTCCTCCCTCGCTGCCTAAACCTGACGGTGTCTCCGTCCCCTCTCTGCCGTGGTCTCTGCCTCTGTCCTCTCTTCCTGCCGAAGGCTGGGTGTGGACGGACAAGATAAAGCCGCGTGGGCCTGCCAGGGAGTCGGGGTACAGGGAGAGTGTGACGAGAGACCCCAGTCCTGTACTCACCCCCCCAGGAAGCCCAAAGACTCTCTCCAAGTCAGGGGGTGTGAGGATGTCTCTGCCCACCACGGAGCCCTTGAAGCCGGGGGCGTAGGCCTCAATGCAATCGCACACTAGGTGTCGAACACAGGGAAAAGAGATGGTGTTAGGAGAAAGAGGCATTACGATTGTACAGCTCGGCATATTTACTAAATTCATTAAACTCTACACCTAAAATGGATATTTTTTCATATGCAAATTATACCTCAATAAGCAAAAAAACAAAAACAGTCCACAGACAAATAAACAATTCATTGCAGAGACCTATGGGTGTCAGGCTAGTAGAACCTCCCACTATTTCCCACCTTTTTACTCCAACCCTAAACACTTGTCTCCCCTTGAACATGCAAAAATTTCTTCACCTCATTACTCTGCTCAAGTTATTTCTTTTGCTTGGAATGCACTTTGCTGCCTGGTCGACTCCTATTCATCCTTTAAAACCCAGCTCAAATGTCCCTTCCTTTGGAAAGCTCTCCTGTCTCTCTGGCTCACAGCTTCCTCCTTTGGTTCCCCCAGTCCGTTGTACTGTAAGACTGGTTTGTTAGTCTCCCCCGCAGGACTGAGGACAGGAACGATGTCTTTTTGGCTTTCTTCACCCAGGGCCTGACCCCAGCAGTTACTCACTGTGTTGATTTAGGTTTCCCTGGGTACTCCTCTCTCCCTGGCAAAGAACTTGCAGGTGTTAATCCTGAATGGGGCAGTCAGGAGGAGAGGAGGCCATTCGGGACGCTCGGCCAGCTGTCACTGTGAAGCCAGGGCGGTCTAGCCCTCCTTACCTCTGTCTGCGTGAGCGTTTCTCTCCTGCTCGTCCCAGGCCTTGCCTGCAGCCAGTGTGTAGGGCGTGTACTGAGTGAAGAGGGAGATGACATGGCAGCCAGGGGGAGCCAGCGTGGGGTCCAGCGAGGAAGGGATGCAGAGCTCAATCATAGGTCTGCGTGTGACACGGGGAGGAGAGAGGGAAGGGGCTGGGGAGCCACTCTGAGATGACGGGACAAAATGAAGGCCTGAGATGGGAGGATGCTGGGGCCGGGCCGATGATCTCTGCAAGGTCATGGTGGTGTTTGCCTGCACGGGCTCGGTGACCACCAGGACAGTCCAGACCACCCACGGGGAGCTCCCTCATCTCCAGGCCCCTGTCCCCAGCCAGACCGGCAGGCTCGGGGCTCTCTGGTCCCTCCCAGGCCAGGATGGTGAATGAGCGCGGTCCCTGCCGTCCCACCACACCTCCTGTGCTCTAACCAGGGGCTCAAGTGTCTCCAGGGTCCCCACCTGTGGGAAGGCAGGCCATCCATGGCGTCTTCAAAAGCCTGATGGAGAAGGAGGGTGTCCTCACAGTTCAGGTGGATTGAGCATTGGTGATGGGGCAGTGGCTGGCCCCTGGGAGCATTGGGGGCCGCCAGGAAGTCAGGCAGCCTGTTGACAGCCACTGAGGGACCAAAGAGGAGGGTCAGGGCCCAAAGGCCTGTGTCCTCAGCCCCCCAGGGTCCTCTATCTCTACCCATCACCTGCTCACCCACATGGTAGACTGGAAAGAAAAAGTATGAAAAAGTGTTTCACCTTCAACCTGGGGGGCAGGCTGTGGGGCAGGGGATAGAGATGATGATGAAGGCCAGTCTTTCCCAGACATGAAGATTTCTCACTCAGATCACCTCAAAAGAAACAGCTCTACAATCTGGTGTGCCTCTTACCATTGATCTTGGTAACAGGCGACTGGGTGTCCAGCTGGGAGATTCTCTCCACGAACTCCTCAGGAAGCCACTCCTGAAAGAAGAAGGTTCTACCCTGGGGGTGGCCAAGGCCCCAAGGGGGCTGCTTTACTCCTTTGCTCAGACTGATCCCTCAACCTGTACTGCTGGAGACCCTCTCCCTCACTCAGAGCTCGGCCAAACCACTTCCTCTGTGAAGCCCTCCTGGACCCCTCCAGCTCAGCGCTAACCACTTCTTCCTTTGCAGTCTGCCAGCGTCCTGGCTGTAAATGGCCCACACCAGCTCCTGCTATGGATATGGCCCGTGGGCTGCAGCGTCTTTCACCTCTGGTCTGTAAGCTCTTGGAAGTCTTGATGATCTCAAAATTGTCTCAAGATGCTTTTGAACTGATGTTTGCTGAATTTGATTAGTGGAATCACTCAGAAAAAGTGGTGCCTTGTCCCCAAGAATAATCCCCAAATCGCTGGGAGCTCCATGCTCATACACATATTATCATATCTTTGGGGGACAGGGAAGGTGTGATCAATTGCAAAAACTGCCCCAAGTCCCCAACCCTCCTTGTATGCACACCCCTTTTTATTGCCCTCCCACTGTGACTGAGCTTGGCCATGAGACAAAGCTAATGTTAGCAAATAGGATGCAAACAGAAGCACTTGCGTGACTGAGTTTGCTCAATTTTGCCTTTTGCCAGATCTGGACTACCGTGCCTGGGGATGAGAGACACATGGAGCAGAGCTGAGTCATCCTGGACATTCTGACAGAGACCTCTCGATTAGCCACAGCCATCAGCAGGGCCCACTAGTGACCCGCAGCTGCTGGAGGAGTGCATGAGTGAGCCCAAATCACTTGAACTCAGCCAAGATCAACTGATTTCTACCGCTCTGTGTGCTAAATCCGTATTTCTTGATATGCCCAGAAGCTGTGTGGTTGTTATGCAGCATTCATGTGGCAACAGATCACTGACACAAACAGTGGAATTAGAGCTGGTTAGAGGGGAGAAATCAGGACAGCAGGAAAGCTGTAGAAGTAACCCTGGGTTGAAAGTCAGACCTGAGTTCTAGCTCTGGCTCTGCCGATTGCTAACTGCCTGGCCTCGGTCACCTCACGTCCCCGGACCTTTCCCCTCACCTGTGAGGCTTCTTTGCTGTTTGCTCCCTGCCCGTTAGGTAAGGAGAGAAGACAGATTTCCCCACATCCGGAGAGACTTGGCACTCACATCTCCCACCCTGATGCAGCCCTGGTCCCCTTCATCCCTCCACATTCCAACCCCAGGTAGACATCTCACCTCCACCCCCAGCCTCACCTGTGGTGTCAGCTTCAGGAAGGTGATCTGCGGTGACGCGCTGGACAGCACCACTTTGCTCCTTACCTCCGAGCCGTCTTGCAGCACGACTCCTTGAACGCGCCCTCCACTGCTCACCTGCACCTTAGCCACTGTCTAAAGCCACGGGAAAGAGCCCCCAGGGTCCCCGGGCAGGGAAGTGCAGGGTGAGTCTTGGGGGATTTCCGCTGTCCATGCTGCTCCTAGGCCCTCACAGCCTCATCAGCCCTGGCCCCGATTCTCTGCAGCTCCTGGTGAGGCGTTAGCCCACCCCTCCAATGCAAAGGCTCAGCCCAAACGTGGGATAGTGGCTGTGAATTCAAATGGGGTAGGCAGAAGAACTGGGACCTGGTTCACAGCAGTACAGGCTGCAGAGCCCGAGCTCCTCGATCCTGAGCCAGGCCTTGTCCATCAGTAAAATGAGGGACCCTCCAAATCCGATAATTTGTTCTATTCTAAGATCCTTGCCAAAAATTGGGGTGGGGTAGAGGGGCTGTTCACCTTTTCAGTGAAGATACTTGCTCCGTGTGCGGTGGCTGAGCTTGCGATGGCGTCGGAGAGGGCACCCATGCCACCCTGGACGTAGCCCCAGGCCCCCCGCATCCCCTCCAGACCCCCCATCACGTGATGGAGTAACACATACCTGAGGACAGATCATCAGAATCAGTGGCTGGAGGTGGGGTTTAATCTCCTCAGAGTTCTAGGTGCAGAGAGTCCTTCCCGTCCTGTATCTTCAGCCCCTCCCTGCCCCCATCCAGCCCTGTCCGACTATCCTTTAAATGAGCTCGAGACTCTTGCAAGAGCCCTTCGCTTCCCATTCTGCATCCTCTCCCCCTGCAAACATCTGGGGGCAGAGCTTTGGTTCCAACAATGTGGCAGCGATGCCCAAACCTGCCTCTCCAGCTCTCTCTTGAGTGCCAGCCTGTATGCCCAGCTACCCACAGATATCTCCACTGGCATGGCTTTGGGCAGGCATCTTAAACCCATCCCCTTGTCCCCACTCCCCAACCTGTTTCTCCATCAGTCTTCTCCATCCCAGTGAATGGCACCTTCAATTTCCAACAGAAAACTGGGTGTCAGTCTTGCCTCCTACTAGGCCCTCACCACCTACATCGTCGAGTGCCTCCCAAAGAACTTTCCAAGGCCCCACTCCCTGCTGCTTCCTCCCTGGTCCAGGCCATTCTCTTCTCTTTCTTAAGTTGCTGCAGTAACGTCCTCCTGATCAGACCCACTTCTCCCACTCATTCTTCCCTGTAGACCTTTCTCCACGTAGAACCTGGAGCCCAGTCTCAAAACTCAGCTATGCTCCTGTCACTCAGCTCTTTTCAAGCCTTCACTGGCTTGTCGGTGCTCTGAGGACGATGGCCAGTCTCCAAAACCGGCCTTCAGGGCTCCTGCCTGCTCGTCAGCCTTGTCCCTCCCTACACTCCCCCCACACCCCGCACTTCTGTTAAGCCAAACCTCTCAGTGCCTCGAATAGATCATGTGATCCACGTGCAGCTCCTACATTTGCACGTGCTGTTCCAGAGTCTAGAAGCCCCTTCCTCCCTCTTCTTTTATTTGGCTAATTCCTCCTGTCCTTAGAGTCTCAGATGAAACATCTCTGTCTCATGGGGGGCTTCTCTGAGCCTGGACCACGTTGCCCCACCATCACAGTGCCCACAGCTCTCCATTCCACTCCTTGCTCTGTGTCTACCTCCCCCATTAGGATTTCAACCCCATTCACTACCGTGTCCCTGGACCTAGTCCCCAGGCAAGTGCTCCATCGATATTTATTGAAAGAATTAATGAAAAAACAAATGACTTAAAGGCCCATTTCACAAACTGGGCAGTAGCTAAGCCTCCTGAAGACCCACAGAGAAAAGGACCAGAGGCTCCAGCTGGAAAATCCAAATTGGCTGGTTGATCTTGGCCAAGATGTTGCAACTGCTGCCAACTCCCACCTTTCCATGGCCCTGGGGAATTTGGGGCTGGCTTAGTGTGTGCCGGAAAACCACTTCCAAAGTGCTCTTATCCCTTGAGAGATAAGCCGCACTGACAGCTTCTAGCTGCATCTTCTGGTGCACTGGAAATGGCCCAAGACTTGGCAGCATCCTCTATCCCAACACACACACACACACACACAACACACACACACACAATACACACACACACACAACACACACAACACACACACAACACACACACAAACAACACACAACCCCCACACACACAACACACAACACACACACACACACACAACACACACATGCACCCCTCCATTCCTGCTCCTACAGGGGCTCATTAAATCATACCTCAACTACACACTTCACTGTGTCTGACTGCCCCCTCTCGGATGAGGCTGTCAGCACACCTCCCGCTCACAAGGGGAAAGGCAGCTTCCCATCCACGTGAAGGTATCTGTGTGTGTGCGAGTCCTGGAAGCCAGGGAAAGGATCTGCGGGAGAGGGACAGGCAACGGGGATTTGTGGGAAGGGAAGAGATGATAGATAGGTAGATAGGTAGATAGATAGATAGATAGATAGATAGATGATAGGGAAGAAGATGCTCATGTTGAGATATCACAGGAGGCAGGACAGAGGTATTTCTACTGAAGCAGTAGGGAGTAGTGGCTAAGAAGGAAGACCCAGGGTGGGGTTGAGGGCAGGTCAGACAACTTGGGCTGGAAATCAGCTCTGCCACTTACTAGCTGTGTGACTTTGGGAGGGATACTTCCCTTCTTTGAACCACAGCTCTCAGGTGTTGCTTTGAGGCTTAAATGAATCCTGTGTGAAGTGCTTCCTCCTGCCTGGCTCACTGGGTGAGCTCAGGGAACGGTAGTTAACGCTCTCGAGGGGGGATCGGCTCCACTCCTGCTGCCCCACCTCACCTGCCACACTCACCCACTCCCCGGAATGTAGGGACTTGTCATGGCTCCAATCACAGAATCTGTTGCTAAAGTAGCTTTTAGAGGCTCAGACTCAAACCACTGATTCAGCACCTGGGACAGCAAGACAGCCAGGAGAAGGGCTTACCTCGGGAGCAGAGGCCCCCTCACTGCAAGGTCCAGCCTGAGGCTGGGGAGCCCCTCACCTTGACAGCTGGAGCTGTGAGGACCTGGTAATACTGGGGCAGCTGGGCTCCCAGGATGCGACCTAAAGGAGGAGATCCATAAAATGTAAACTGAGACAGGAAAGAAGGGAACACTCTGATCCATAATGTCTCTGCACCTGTAAAATGGGAGTACAAAATATTCTGTACCCCTAAGAGCTATTGTGAGGATTAAACGAGGTATGTAGAGCATTTCTAAAGCATTTCCATAGGCACTTAATACATTTTACCTGTTAGAATTATTTTGGGGCAATTTTTAATTTGTATCTTATTCCCCCACTTTGAGTTCTGTAAGGCCGTGCCCTGGGAGGCAGCAGCATGGCTAATCCATTCCTCTGATACTGATTCAAACTATCTCCGAGAGTAACTGGGCACTAGGACCTTGAAGGCAGAGGTCATGAACCCTAGGCATTGTAGCCCCAGTGCCCAGCTTGGTGCCTGGCACATAGCAGATGCTCAATAAATATTTACTACATGAATGTTTATTGTATGACGCTCCTTGGACTGGTAATCTGGGAGGCGATGTCTACTTTTGGCATCTGTGGTAGATTCTACTGGCTCTGACCCTTCACCCCTCCCTGTGTCCACACACTTTGCCATGTAACTCTGCACTGCTTCTCTCCCTAGCTGAGCTGACCGCCCTGCCCCTTGATTCTGGGCTCAAATGATTTGCTTGGCCAGTGGAATGTTTACTGATGTGATGCAGTCAGAGGCTTGAAACTGGCCTGCACATTGGGGCTTGCCCTCTGTGCTTCTGTCATTGACATAAGAAGGCCACGCCTGGACTAACCTGTGGCTTCCAAGAAGAGCATTAGAGACACCTGGAGCAGAGCTGCCCCAGCCATAGACACATGCATGAGACCAGACCAGATCAGCTCAGCCCAGCTGGGATCAGCTGAACCATGCAGACACTTGAGAAATGGATGTTTATTTTTATATGCCACTGGAATTTTGTAGTCTGTTATGCAGCAATTTTGTGACCACAGCTAACTGATGCAGTATTTTTCTAGAATATAGAAGCTAAACTGGTTTTTGTCCCCTAGAGGAGTGGTAGGAAATAATAGCAGGCTTGGTGAAACTTCCATTCTCATACCCACAGCAGACATCACTAATTCATCACAGAATTTTTTTCTTGCTGAGCCCAATAATCTAGCATCCTTCTTGTATGGGGGCATCTTTTCAAACTCTCTTGGGCTCCATCTCTTATTCCAGCCATGCCTATGGTGACGAGCTCCGTGCAGGCTCTGGTCAGCTTCACACAGTGCAACCTGACAGCATCCCACCTCAGACCTGAAGATGTGCCTCTTCATTTCTTCCCTGGGGCTTCTCTGGCACCACGACAGGACACCTACGGGAACCCACTTGGCACCCATGGATGCACAACCCAGAAGTTAATGCCTCATGTGGGAGTTAATACCCCAGGGGGCAACCTCTGACCACTGGAGGACAGAACCCAATGAGTAAATGTTTCCCCTTTCTCCTCCTGGGCATGTCCTCATGTGCATTTCCTAAGCTTCTCAGAGGGAAGGACCTCACCAGCCACAGTGGTGGCCAGCTCAGTAATGCACCCTGGTATCGACTCTCCCTCTTTCCCGTTTCTCCTCCTTTCCTTGGGATCCCCCTTCAAAATGAACCACTTGCACATAAGCCTTTGGCTCGGGCTCTATTTTCAGAGCACGCCATCCTAAACCGTTGCCACTTCAAGTGCTCCAGGTGGCCCCTATTAATCGATGGCAGTTGGCAGGCTGCCTTGGAGGTTCAGGCTTATGTCCAATTGTGGAGAAGATGGGCTCAATCACACGAAGGTGCTCATCATGCCCAGATGCCTGCCCTCGGACTTACCCGCCTGCAACAGGGGCTTGAGGGTGGAGAGCGACTTGAGCCTCTGCAGCAGGGAGCCCCGCTGGAAGGCCTCCATGTCCACTGGGGCTGCGTCCAGCAGAGGGTCAATGGCTAACGCCAAGCGATTCATGAAGGCCTCATATTTGGGAAAGGCCTGGAACAGAGCTCCGAGTCAAGGCCCCATTGTCTAGAACCCCACAAAGACACTGTCCCCATGCTTGGCCCTCCAGCTGCCCCATGTGGCCTGCTGCCCCCCAGCTGAGGCTCGAGTCCTCAGGCCTCACGCCCAGTGTGGCTCAGCCTGGCTGTGCTGAGTTACCCCCAGTTCTAGGTCTGTGTGCTGATGTCAACACTTGGTGAGGTCAGAGAGAGCCTGGGTAGTAGGAGGGTCACCATGTAGTGGCAGGGACAAGGGGGTTGATGTAGGCCAAGACCAGTCGTCAGCCACGGAATCCTCAAGTATCCTAGGAAGTGGTCTCTGTGATAAACCAAAAACCACTGAAAAGTTTCTCCTCTCTGTCCTGTCTTTCTATATCTTACTGATAAAAGTGAGATCTCTCTGCCTGTATTCCAGCATGCTGACTGTTCTTCCTGGGCTGCAAATCTCCCGCATCCTCTTGTCATCAGCAGGGACAGAAGCTTGCATCCCTTCACCCCACAACCTCCCGCAACAGAATCCACTTCGACAGCCTGGTTATGATCCCCACACCCCCTTCCCTGGATGGGCGACAGGAGCAAGGATGGGCACCCGTGGTACCCGAGGCCCTATCTTATCTCAGCCGAGAGCTTTTAATTTTTGGTTCATCTACACTCATGGATATACCCATGGAACTTTAACGACTCTTACACAAAGAAAAGCTCTGTGTTGAAGTACATTGGAGAATCTTGATTAAAATGAAGGGGAACAGCTTTCTCTGCAGCAGGTCTTTAATGTGACAACGTGCAAAGACAAAACCAGAATTCAGCTCCTTACTTTCCACAGTGGGATGTGGCCTCTGCCTCCCGCTCCTGTGGTCACCAGCACACAGGGCCCCAGCCACACACGGCCAAGGCCACTGCTCTCTAGGCCCAGGGACCTGGCCTTGTCCTGAATCCTCTCTAGTGCATCTGAGACGAGCAGGGCTTGGAGCAGAGGGTGTAGGCAGCGGACCCCAACTCACTGTGCAAAAGAATCACTTGAAAAGCACTTTTTTTGGGTTGACTTGATCATCAGCCAGTGTTTGGAAACCACTGGCTGAAGAGAGATGCTGTGTCTGTGGTTTTCTTGGTTTTACCCAATACTAGATTAACACAACAAAAAGCAACACACACGGATTGGTTAACCCAGGTTCTTCTTATAAAAATGTTTCCACCAAGATATGAGTTAATGCTGTGCCTTCAGCTTGTATCTAGGCTTGGTACAAAAAATGGCCATTCAAAGAATCTTTTTATGTCTGTAAAACCAATCACACCGGGCCCATTACATTCAACGACTCATCTAGACAAAGCTACCCAGCAAATTCCTCACAGTGCAATCCTAGGAAAAGAAATGTGCCTTCTCCATCAGATGTGTGTACTCCCTTTCACCAGACCTGCTCGCCATCATGGACACATTCTTGCCTTGGGCTGCCAGGGGATGATGCCAAAATAAATGAATATTTATTACGATGCTCTTGTCCTAAATTCCTGATCCAGTGTGTTCGATCCTTAACTGTCTCTGATCTCCCCTTCTTTCTGGCCTTCATGTGCTTTAATATTGATGACCACCTGGAATTCTGTCTGAAAGCAGGAGAGCTAGAAAGCACTTAGAGCATAAGGACATATCAGTGGACTCCCTTTTGAAATTCAGGCGGAGGCCACCTGAACAGTGGCCTCATGCTGAACACACACAGGTTTGAGGGTCTCCAGTGTTCACTGGTCTTAACCAACTGTCCTCCACTCCTTCTCTTTGCAGTGCCCAAGATCAAAGGCTGGCACAGACTGGAGCCTTCCTAGGGCGGATAAAGTGGCCTGTCCACACCCTTGTGGCCTTTGACAACCTGCTGTAGGACAACTCCAACCAAGCCCATTTTTTTTCAAGAGCGGCCACCAGGCTGAGATGGAGGAGATCAGTCTCTGGTCACCTTCCCTACCTGGGCATCCTTCCGTGAGAACTGGGCGATCTGCTTCTGGTTTTCTGCCATGTCTGTGCCCAGCAGAAGGGACCTGGGCACCTTGCCCGCTGTGCCCTCTTCCAGCATAGGTGTGAATGAGTGGGGGTTTCGAAGATGAAGCCTCAGCCCGTGTTTCTGCAGAACACAGACAGCACAGGTAACATTTGAGGGGATCTGCCCATGACCCTTCTCTGTGTTTGTGTGACCACTTAGGTACCTGCATGCAGGTTCCCAAGGCCTGTGGTCCTGGTTCCTATTTTTGATACAAGTGTATAAAAAGCCCTCTTGCCCAGGCACCCTATGGCAGACCATACCATACCACGCCACGCTACCCAGTGCCAGGGACTGTACTAGGGTTTACAATGGTTACATCACAACAGCTCTGTAAGTATATCATCCTCATTGTACAAATGCCACAGCAGAGGCTCAGAGAAGTGAAGTAACTTATCCAAGGTCACATGGGGAGGTGGATCCTGGTTTCGAAACCACACCCCTGTGACTCCAAAGCCCTGGCTCTCAGTGTTAGTCTTTAAATGCCCCCATTTCAGAAATAATAACTAAAACTGAGAAAGACACAATAAAGCCACGGTCATGTGAAAATCCATATTTACAAGGTGGATAAATCGTTCACATCGGAAACAACTTATTTACTTTGCAGACTCATTTACTCCAGGGTCACTTTAAATGGGAGTTCCCCTGATGCACTGAAAATATGATTTGATTTACGGATATTTGACTAGCACACAGAACTTTCCAAGAGTATATTTACTTCTTCAAAGAAGGTGGAGATAAAACAAAAAGGGCCTGTGCTGCCTCCACCAATACGACTTACTGCTCCTGCTGGAGACCTCTTTGTTCTTAAACCACTTTATTGACATACAAAGAGCTGTACGTATTTAACGTGTGACTTGACGAATTTGGCGTTTAGAGACTTCTTCCCCCAGATTCTTGGTCTGCTCCCTCACCTCTTTGAGGTCTTTGCTCAAATGTCACCTGAGTAGCAAGCTCCCCACCCCCATCCCCTGCCCCCGAAATGAGATCTGTGAGCAGAAGTTTTAGGAAAACACGAGGAAACCAAAAGAGATTTTTCCAATAATTACAGCAGAAGTTTCCCCAAACCACAGGTGTTCCAGATGGCAGGGTCTCCACGGTTGAGCGTTCTGTGGAGGTGAGTCTGAGCGTTGGTAGGGGCAGGTTGGGAGACCTGCAGGATCCTTTCTAACACTAAGATGGGGAATGCCTTTGATTCCAAACTGGAGGAACTTCCAGCTTGGTTCCTCCTGATACAGTGAACTCTTTCCCACCCAGGTGGCGTCCCTAGTTCCTCTGTGTCTCTCACCCTTGGCATCACATCCATCACCAAGTCTCACAGCTCAGCCTCCAGACCTGGTCCGTATGTCCCCGCCCTGACTCAGCCTGAGCCACCACCCTGCGACCATGGCTGCTTCCACCACAATCCACACCATCCAGCAGGTGGTATGACCTTTCATAAAGTCATAAATCCCATCACTCCACTTCTCGATTTAACACCTCTGCTGTCTGTCCCCGGCGCTCAGGATAAAGCGCAGGCCCTTGCTTACAGCGCGCGAGGCCCTGTCTCCTCTGGCCCCTGGCCCTCTCTCACACCATCTGCTGCCTCTTGGCCGGGCACTGTCTGCTCCGGCCACATGACCTTCCCTCCCCTTGGGCCTGTCCACCTTCACTTCCCTCTGACTGCAACGCTTTCTGCTCAGATGTTCACAGGGCTGGTGACTTCTTGGCATTTGAATGCTAGCTCAAACGTCACCCCTTCAGGGAGGTTTTCCTGGTCACCAGTCCAGGATGGACCTCCAGTTCCTCACTGTCACATTGCTTTATTTTCCTTTCTTTAGGTGGCACTTACCTCTCCCTGAAGTCCTCTCACTAAGAGCAGAAGCCTTGCCCCCTTCCCTCGCCGCTGTCTCCCCACATGCCTCTCCCAGGGCCTGGCACAGGGCAGGTGCTCAGAAGCATTTGCTGAATGAATGAATCAATAACCTCCCCTCACCGAAAAAGGGACCCAAGAGGATCCCAAGGGTTGTTTCAAGTCTCAATAATTGAACAGGATTAATTTATTTATCTGATTCCAGGACTTTCTCTCATCAAGGGAGCCGTTGTTATTCTTGATGGTTTTGATGATGTGGTGTCAGAATAAGAAGGGGCTGTTAAACCACCATTATATTATCCCCATTAGATTTGCTCAGATCACGCAGTTTCCCTCTTGTAAAAAACAAAACGCTTCTGATTTACCCATGGGGTTTCTCAGCACGTACAGCCGTCCTGGATGGAAATTACTGGGAAGGGACAAGCCGTGCATTAGGGAGCAGAGAAATGGGAGATTTAAGGGGTGTGGTTCTCAGAGTTGTGCTCTGGGGTCCTCCTGCTTCAGAATTATTGGCTCCTGGGCCCACCACAGTCCCACAGAATCACCCTTAGTTCCTCTGAGCAAGAACCACTTTCCCACCAGTTGCCCAGATTGTTCTGAGGGACCTGAGAGTTTGAGAGCCCTGCCTTAGAGAGATTTCTGAGGAAAGCAGGAGCAAAGGGATGGGGTTGGGAGCCAGAAGGTGAGTGCAGGTGGGAGGGAGGACAAGGGTGTGCCACTTGAATGAGGTCAAGGCTGGTCCAGGGAGAGCTGGGGAAGGCAGCTGCTGGCTGATACAGGATGAAAGACACCACCTCCCCTCTGCCCTCCTTGTCGGGATCCCACGACTCACTGTGGGGCCACTGTAAAAGCAAGCTTACTATCCAGGTGGATAGAACTGCGAGATGATCTCATCGACAGCTGGGGAAATTGAGACTTGGAAAACAGGCCCAGTGAGGCCCCAAGCAGGTTGGCGGAGTCATCCTCTGGCTCAAGTAGAGCTCAGTCTAATCGGGTACAGGCCCACAGTGGGAAGGTCTGATAGGAAGTAGCAGGCCACAGGTCCTTCTGGAGCCTCAGTTTTCTCAACTGACGAATGGGCATAATATTGGGTTGGTCAAAAAGTCCGCTCGGATTTTCCTGTAACATGGAAAAATCGAATGAGCTTTTTGGCCAACACAGTAATACTAGCTGACAGTTGTCGAGCACTGACCATGCCCCAGGCACTGTAGTAATGATGAGCAAACACCAACCACTACAATAGCCTTATGAGGCCAGTACTATTACACCTCCACGTTACAGAGGAGGAAGAGGAGGCACCACCAGGCCAAGTCACACAGCTGGTAACAGCAGAGCAGGGATTCAAAACCGACCAGTTAGGTTCCAGAGCCTGCAATCTCAGCCCCGTGCTCTGCCGAGGCCGGAGCTGCTGGAAGAGCTTGTGTCTGTGACCTGGCCCACTGTCATCGGCAAAGCGCCTGGAGGTGCACGAGGCTGAGCTGGGTGGCTATCAAGGTGCCCACGGCGGCGGCACCTCACAGACCGAGGAGGAGTCAGTTAGACCTGGCTCAAGTTCTTGGTCACTTCCTAGTGTGCGAACTTAACCCCCCTGAATCTCGGTTCCCTCATCATAAAATGGGGACACTACCTGCTCTCGTCTCACAGACGAGGACAAATTGACAGAGCATGAAAGCTCGTAGCCCAAGATATGACACTGGTAAAATAAATGCTCTTTATTATTGTACTGGAAACAGAATATTCCTAGAAAGAGGAACAGTTGCCCTCCTATAGGTATCTTCTGAGTTGTCAACGTCCTGTTAAAATAAGGTACCCCGCACTCCGGATGGGATTAGTTCTGTGCATCATGCAGCAGGACTGCTTCCCACCTTGATCTGAGCACCATTCTCCTATTAATGCAGCCCAAGATCAGAGATCAAAGGATATACTCAATTCACTTGGGAGCTGCTAGTTAAAGGAACCCTATGAGAATACCATTTTCAAATGAGTAACTTTTTTTAAAAAATAAAAACAATGGACTTCCCTGGTGGCACAGTTGTTAAGAATCCGCCTGCCAATGCAGGGGACGTGGGTTTGAGCCCTGGTCCGGGAAGATCCCACATGCCGCAGGGCAACTAAGCCCGTGTGCCTCAACTATTGAGCCTGTGCTCTAGAGCCCGCGAGCCACAACTACTGAAGCCCGTGTGCCTAGAGCCCGTGCTCCGCAACAAGAGAAGCCACTGCAATGAGAAGCCTGCGTACCGCAACAAAGAGTAGCCCCCGCTCGCCTCAACCAGAGAAAGCCCGCTCGCAGCAACGAAAACCCAATGCAGCCAAAAAAATAAATTAAAAGGAATCCCAGGAAATTATTTAAAAAAGAAAAAATAAAGAGAATAATTATGTGAAAATTTCTGTTCTGTGATCCTCAGCTTTCATAAGTTAGATTTTTAAAAGGAGGGTCTACCCCCACCCTTCCCCTCACACTTGCCACTCTGCATAATTGGTGTGTCAGAAAATTGCCTTCACCTATCGTCTGGTTTGGACTGAAGTCCACAGACCCATTCCCAGGCCTTGGCAGGGTTTCATCCAGTCCTGGCTGGTGACAGGTGTGTGCTCTCTCTGTGTGTCTCTCTTAGGGGCACAAAGAATAATTTATTTAATGGGTGTCAGTGGATTAATGTCTTATTAATTTAAAATTTAGGGCAAAGTTGGTGCTGAAGTGCCGTCAGCGTCATATACAGATAGCACAGGGGACCTTTCTCCAAGTGGTGGGTGACAGAGGCACCAAGCAGGTAAGCTAAGTGGGCTCCCGGAATGCATGACCAAGTTTGTCAAAGAGGCAGTGAGGGGGTGAAGGAATCTGAAAGGGCAGGGGGCAAGACTGTGGACCAAGGTGAGGCTAAGAGGAGTCGACAGAGGCAGACTGTGAGTCCTCAGGATGCCCTCAAAATGGCCCAGGAGCCCAGAGAGGTGAAAGTCCCCGAGTCCGACTTCCTGCTCAAGCTGCCGAGGACGGTGACAGGCTCTCATGTGTAATGAGGGCAGAAATCAGCTCAGGTCCTAAGGCAGCTTTGCAAACTCAGATGCCCAAGGGTCCTAGCAGGTTTCCTATGGGGGCTGGACAGACCCCAGGAAGTGATGTGACAAAGAAGAGCTGGGACCGAATCCACGTAAAGGGCCAGCCGGTACAGCACGTAGGAACATGGGCCTGATGTTGACAAAGCTTGTTCTTCGAGAGGTTTGATTTGTGTATGAAATTTCCTGATCTTTAAGACACTGGGTGGGCCAGACAAAGCCCATTTGTGGGCAGGCACTACGGAGACCATGGGAGATAGACACACCCTCGGAGGGAAGAATAGCAACTGCCCACTTCCCCAGCCCCCAAGCCATGGAGCAGGTGGACACACACACACACACACACACACACACACACACACACACATGCTACCTTCAGCTCCAGTTCGGTGTAAATCTGCGGTCGTAGCAGGCTGAGGAGGTAGGATGCTCGGGAGAACTTAAACCCTGAAAATGAATCGGATGAAGACAGTAACCAGGGGTCACCAGTGGTCACCCCCCATGCCCCTCACCCACCTCTTTGGCTCACCTGGGATTATTTCCTCTGTGACAGCTGCACCCCCGATCACGTGGCGTCTCTCGAAGACTGCCGTGTTCACCCCCAGTCTCTGCAGGTATGCCGCCTGGGGCGGGGCACACAGGGCCCTCCCTTTACCCCTGGGGGCTGACCCACACTCTCAGGGTCCTGACCACAGGGCTGGCTCAAGCTGTTCCTGCCTCTGAGATGCCCTTCCCCCTGCCACCTGTAAATGTTCACCGCCCCCGAGATGTTCTCTAAGACCTGACATGATTGGTCCTGCCCCTCCACTTCCCAGCCTGAGGTGACCTTCCCTCCTGCAAGGTCCAGTGCCTCTGTGAACTCTTCATCTCCTGGGGAGGTGGGGTGGCAAGCCTCGCTCTCCTCACTGGCCTGAGGCAGGCAGCACCGTGAGCTTGCCTTATGAGTGCTGAGCCAGACCGCCCAGGTTCCACTCCTCTTTCTCTTTTCTGCTGGGGCGGCCTCAGTACCTAATCCATCCAGCCTCAGTTTCCTCATGTGCAAAAATGGGGCTGATGATAATAACACCCACTTTGACTGCTTCACGGGGTCACTGTGAGAATTCTCTGAGCTGGTCCCTAGAAGGGGCTTACACAGGGTCCCTGGCACATGGGACGTGTTCAATCAATGAAGCCATGATTATAGCACAGCCTTATTTTGGGGAACAAATGATGCGGGGGGGGGATTAACTTTTCTCTAGCACTTAGTGGAAAATCAATAACTATTTGTTGAATGGAACTAGCCCTGAGTCTACAGACCTAAAATGCTGGTCCTCACACCACTGCAGCTACCACCCCCAAGGTGACAACAGGGATGGTGTAGCTCTGAAGGCAGACTTTCTAAAAAGTTCGCTTGGCTACTACAATGTGCCAGACACCGTGCGAGCATCATCTCATATAATCCACCCTAGAGGTAGGCACCGTGATTCTCCCCATTTCACGGAGGAGGAAACCGAGGCTCAGTGAGGCTAATAGCTCAGGATCACAGAACTGATGAGTGGAGGTGTCAGGAACTGAACCCGGGCGGTCTGGACCCAGAATCTACACTCCTGACACATCCTAACGAGAAAGGAGAAAAGAGCTGCCCAACATGACATTCAGAAGGTGGCCTGGCCCTCAGAGGTAAGCCCTGTTTCTCCCACTCATAATGATGACCGCAGACAGGGATAATCTAGACCACGACAAAGTGGGACAGAGCAAGCCCACTTCACAATTGTGTCTAAGCACAAACGAGACAGGGTCTACTGGGCCACCACAATACCATCTCTCTCGGCCAAGATGAGTGATGCTACGTGTGCACAGTGACTGCCCTCCTCACCCTAGTCTCCCCTCCCTGCACACACGGTTACTGAGATGCCTGCTCACAGGGCTGCCCGCACTCTGACAGTATCCAATCTAGAGCCGACCCCTACTTCCTTAGGCTCTCCCCAAATCAGTCAACCGAAGTCCGTGTCCTAGAATTAAGTTCCTCCTATACCTCTTATCCTGGGACACCCCACGCTGTCCCCATGCTCACCATTTGTGTAAGGCTTTATGAGCTGGCTCCTTGGGGCACATCATCTATTCCCTTCACCTCAATTCGGTGAGGGTGGGCATTTTAATTCTCATTTTACCATGGCTCAGAGAGATAAACTGACTCGCCTTAACCTTTGCAAATGGAAAGTGGCAGAGCTGGGGACAAACCCACGTTGGTATTAATACAAAATCAATGTTTTAAATTACTGATCGGTTGAGTTAAATAATGTCCCCTGTGAAATGTTCAAGTAAAACTGCTGTGTCAGGAAAAGCCTTAAGATTTAACACAGGTCTCCTGGCTCTCCATGCTGCTGAGCCCCTGCATTGATACCCTAGGGCAGCCGCTGCTTCAGGAAGGTGCTCCATGTTAGGCTGGTGGCCTGAAGCCCTGTAGCACACACTGTGGTCTCCTAGGGGTACATGGACTCTGGTCTGAGAAGCACAGCCTTAGGGTAACCCTGGCCTGGCTCAGCTTGGGACCCAGAAGCCACCTGTGCTGGGGCAGGGCCCCACTTCCTCTGCTAGGTCGGCTTCCTCGCTGTCTCCAGGGCACACTTTGGACCGTGTATAGCTGCTGTGTTCCCCAGGTTGGTACCTGGCCTAAACCTGGCTGGGGAATATGGGGTCTGTACACAAGGACAGCCCACTATCTGGAGTCAAAGGCCCCCCCAGCCCCAGTTACCTGACCCTGCAAGCTCCAACCTGCCTCCCCGGCTATGCCCATTACACACTTTCCCAGCTATTTATCACCTTGCTTTTGAAAGGTCATGGGGGAAACCTATGAGCATTAAGGAGAGGAGAACAAGGGAGCCCCTGATATCCTCCTTAGCAACTGCAGATGTCCATTCGAGCCAGCTGCTGGTCAGCACCAGGGCGCGAGGACTAGCTGGCCTTTCCTTCTCCCCCTCGGCATTCATCCTGTCGCTTCCTTACACTCCTGCTGAGGGCCACACACCCAGGGACCAATGAAGCGGGGCAGAGCAGGAGGGACTCACAGCCACCAGCCCATTGTGTCCTGCAACGAGAAGGAGGAGGGGAGAGGAAAGCGACAGTGGTCAGCGGGCAGACAGACACATTCCTTGAGGAGTGTGGCCACCCACCCCTGTCCCCATGCCCATGAAGATCCTGGAGAGGTAGCAGAACTTGGGGGACCCCCTCACCTGTATCTCGATGTTGGAATAGCATCTAGCTCAATGCTGTAAGATACCAGTCTTTGGGGAGCCAGAAAACCCCGGTTCTTGCCCTGAACTGAAAAAAGTCCTGTCACCCTGGCTTGGCCAGTGGCTCATGCTGGAGTGGGGACAAGGAGAAATCCACAGTCATTAGTTGAAAATTATCCAACGAAGCCTTGCATTGCTGGGCTTCTGGCACTTGGGGACGAGTGGGTGACTGTCAGAGGGAGTGTGACAGTTGACTTAGCAGGGAAGAGAGGGAGGCGAGGCTGTACGATGATGCCAGACGTCCCTGGCTGGCATGGAATCACCAGCCGTCCGGGTGAGCGCTGGTCCTGTGGACAGTTGCTGCCAGGCATGGCTTGTTGTGCCCAAGCATGGCTCACAACAGTGCCCCAGAAGGGGCGTCTTTGTCAATTCCCAGTGTTCCCCAAATAAAACAGGAACAGCTCAAAATGAATGAAACACATACGGCTTTGACGTGCGCTAGAGTAGCTCAGCGTGCTTCAGGGGTGCCAGCTGACTGGGCAGATTTGTCTACTATAGAGTTTCTTTCCAAAAATTTTAGGCAGGCTGCCCCTGGGGTAGGAGCCCTGAAACTTGGCTTGGGATCCGATGTTCCACACCAAGCCCACTGCTAGCAAGTGCCTCTCCAGCTCTGAGAAGCTTCAGGATCACATGAGAACTCGAGTAAACACTGATTCCCCAACCCCTCCCCAGAATCTACTCAGCAGGTTGGGGGCGTGGACCAGGATGTACTTCACAGAAGCTCCCTGGTCATTCTGATGCAGGTGGTCTCAGACCCACAGGCCGAGCACATGGGGCCCTGGTGTTGGGGTCTCCCCTTTCCTTAGTCTCAGAATAAAATGCAGCAGCTGGAGAAGTCCTCGATGGGTGGAGAACAGGCCCTGGTTGCTTTCAGGGAGGGGGCCAGGCCTCCCCTGGGACACATGGCACATGCTTCTCTTTGGTGGTGGGAAGTCACTCTGAGTCTTCAAAGATGCCAGAAGGTAACTATGTTCTCTGAGTGCCAACCTGAACCCAGCGTTGACTCTAATAAAAGGCTCAGCCATTAAAATGACAAACATCCACAAATAGGAGGCAGCAATGACCCACATGATGGATTTCTCATGGCTGAGTTGGTTTTGTTTTACATTTTCCACATAGAGACCTGCCAGAATTTTCTAGGTCATTGAGCCAATTTATCATCCATTAAAGGAATCTCTGAAACGGAGTTTTTTAAACCTCTTTGACCGTGATCTGAGGAAGAAATGCATTTTACTCTGTGACCTGACACCCCCACACACAAATAAATGTATTTCACAGAAACGAAAGTTTCAGGAACTAATATTAAATCATCATGTGATAAGCATGTGACGATCTACTTGATTATATTTCATTTAAAAATTCTGATTGATACAGTACTATTTTTAATACGTTTTTGATAATTTTCTTAAGAAAGTTTCAAAAATATGATGGAAGGGAATCATGAATGGATGGATTGCAACCTGAAATTTGGAAAGCCCTGCTCTCAAATACATATGACAAATTAAAGGCAGACTGTCCTGGGCTCATCCTGGCTTCTGCTGTCTTCCTCACGTGTAAAAACAGAGGGCCTGCCGGACCTGCAGTGTTGAAGGGAGGATAACCAGTAATGCAGGGAAAGCACCTGTCCCTTAGCAGACAATAAAAGGTAGCTGCCTTTAAATCAGTGCTGATCATAAATCTCGGAAAACTAATAAAAGCTTCCAGGCAACAAGGTCCAGTTCAGTCAACACATGTAAGCCCACAAATGCACAAACAGACCTCAAAGGGCAAAGGTCGAGGATCCAACAGCCCAAGTTCCTCTGCCCTCCCCCACTCCCCTACCCCTAGTCCTGGCTGAGCCTTCCTGCAGCTTCTGGTGACCTCTCCTTTCCCCTTGAAGGAAACTTAAGCTGTGGGCTCGGGCTCAGCTTATCTCCAGGCCAGACTGCAGGGTTCCTTATGCAGCAGGCACGGGGCAGCTCTGGAGAGAAGCTGCTCTGAACGTGGGTTCTTGAATGTGTGGGCTGCACATGCCTCCATCAGATCCGTTCCAAGTGTTGGTTAGATGTGCTGACTTCCTCAGAATCCTAATCACCAGGTAGGGGGTCCAGGAACTGCATTTTAACAAGTTCCTTGGGTCATTCTTAGGCAAAGTTAGTCAAATGACTAAATCAGGGTCCTCTTTTAAGGTGGCTCCCAGTGTGGCTTCAGGGAGCAGAGATAATCTTTATCTTAGAAGATGCCACTGTGTTCTTCACTCAGGCTGGAAATGCCTTCAAACCAGCAATTAGAGAAGCAATGTCAAAGAAAAACTCCGGCCTGAGACTCACACACTTGTGGCAATTCACCCAGGTATCTATCTGGGGACCTACGATCAACCCTCTCTGCCAAGAGACAGCAGGGCTGGGCTGTCACCAAGGGCAAGAAAGGTGGGAGGCACTTCCACTTCCGGAGCCCAGTCAGGGGGGCTGGAGCAGGAGTCCCCCAGCCCTGGAAGTTGGTGAGATAGTTGTCAAACGCAGCCCCTGGTAAAAAATTAAATTACATCAACTTACAATGAAATAATTATATAAAAAACAAAGGTAATAAATACTCAAAGCTTGTCACTTCCTAATTGTTTTACTTTGCTTTAACGGTTGGCTATGCTTTCACGGTTATTTACCTCTATAGACCCATAGAGGGGCCATGCTACATGATGATCCTTGGCTACATCTCTCTCCCAAATCCACCTTTGGTGACATCATATTGGTAACTTTGAAAAAGGCCACAGTAGGAGTATTCACACTATGGAAATCTGCAGACATTACACACCAGGGCTTGAGTTATTATGTTTTCGGTTGTTAGACTTAAGAAAGTGATGGAGAACCTGCTAATAAAGTAGATTAAACTTGTGCCTGTAGCTGTTACATTGTGAAATGGTGCAAAAAATTGAGGAACTGTTCTTCCAGTGTTCGAAAAACATTATCTGATTGAGCAAAGTCATTCCCGTCGTTGAGGAAGGAGTGAAGTTCAGACATAAATCTTTGTTTCACTTTCTTTCTGCTGTTTAAATAAAAATATCAAACAACATTCTTTTCAGAACTATTTTCATTTGTCAAATTGCAACCACAGGTTGGTTACTGAGTTTGGCAGAAGTCACAGGTACTTGGTAAGAACAGATTGGCTACCTGGAATTTACAGTATTGTATATATAAATATATATATATATATATATATATATATATATTTTTTTTTTTTTTTTTTTGCGGTACGTGGGCCTCTCACTGTTGTGGCCTCTCCTGTTGCGGAGCACAGGCTCCGGACACGCAGGCTCAGCGGCCATGGCTCACGGGCCCAGCCGCTCCACGGCATGTGGGATCTTCCCGGACCGGGGCACGAACCCGTGTCCCCTGCATCGGCAGGCAGACTCTCAACCACTGCGGCACCAGAGAAGCCCAGTATTATATTTTTTATCTGCAAAACTGTGTGCTACACTTCTTTTACTTCCGTATTTATAATAAACTTACGTATGGATATATATGCGCACATTTTCCCTGGAGAGGTGACTACTAAACATTGGCCAGCACACGACTGCTCTTTGTAGGGGTAAAAATGAAGAAATGCCCAAACAGGGACACAGCTTTAAAGCTGTGTGATGAGCATGTCCTTCCAGGCCTGTCATGGTCGCTCTGTATAAACCCAGTTGGAAATAATGTCAGAAGCTGAAATTGGGGCTCTGTGTGAGTGTTAGTGGAAGGCCCGGAGGAAAGGCAGCCTGGTCCTGGCCCGCAGCCTCACACACTCGCAGTGGAATTAGGTGCCCTGCAGCCTGGGGCTCAGCAAAGCATAGCAGGGTCACTGCAGCAGGTCTCCCACGTGCCCAGGCAGGCAAGGCAACAGGGGCTGTCACCCTCTGCGCGTAGGCAGGAGAATCTCTGGGACTCATTTCTATTTTTTACTAACTCCCCTTTATGGAGCAACTGCAGTGTCCTCAGGGGTGGGGTGTCCCAGTGGTCAGGTGGTGGTGACCAGAACTCAGGGCACTTGGGGCGGCTGGATTTCACACTTCTTGTCCCAGGGCTCTTTCCTTCCAAACCTTACGTACCATATGCTTTCCAAGAGTACGGTGGCAACTAGCTTATTTCACAGGAGATACGTGGAAACCCCTGAATTCACCTAGTCCTCCCTGGTCATTCTAGATGGGAAGGCTCAAGCCCAGAGAGGGCAGGAATCTGCCCCAGGCCACACAGTGAGTCAACAGCAAAGCCTACCCCAGAACCCCGGCATCTGCTCGTAGACAGGTGGGCTTTCCACGCCAGCACCTGCTCGCATCCCAACTCCTGGCCAGCTTGTGCCAGAGTAGAGGGACGCGAGGGCCTTCTGAGCAGGGCTGCCCTTCAGCCCCTCAGCTCCGGCCCAGCCCACTTTACCTGCTCCTATTACCACTGCATCGTACTCCGGCTTCAGACGTCCCCTGGCGTCAGAGTGAGCTCGTCTCAAAGCGGGGTGGGGAGAGGCACCCACGGCCCTGCGGAGCCCTCGGCCACATGCAGCCATTTCTGCCCAGGCTAGGCCAAGAATTTGCTTGCAAGCAGCTTTTCGTGCCTCTCCAGGCAGGGGGAGGAGCAGGGAGAAAGCAGGAAGAGAGGAGGAGCTGCAGCCCAGCTGCCGTACTTGGCCCTGGGCCATGACTAAACAGGGGAGGCTGAGCTGCCCACAGCCCAGCCTGACCCCGTCCACACCCGGTCGAGTCGCGGGAGGTCGCCTGTTAACCAGGCAGAAGTCCTGCACCTCCAGGCCCCCAGAGAGTAACCACCGTGCTGCTAATTCTCTAGGGCTCCTGTGTGCCAGGCCCTGTGCTGACCACGGTCGTGCAGCCCCTCGTGTAAGCCCCAGACGAGGGGCACTGAGGCTCGGAGAATGTGCGTGTGGGTGTGTGAGCGTGCTAATGAGTGTTCCAAAGGTCTGTCTCCTCCCCTGTGCTGTCTTGCTTCTGGTTAAGGAATTAAAGGTCCCGGATGAGTTGGGGGTGGGAATCCAAGTAAAGAGAGGGACTTGGGTCAGACTCTGCTCCAGTTTCCCGTCCCTCCGGCTTGTAGGGGGGTAACTGCTCTATGCCCACAGCAGGCGCGGGGACCCGCTGCCTGAAGGCCTCTGGGGCAGGCCCTCTGCACTGCCGACACCAGGGCCTCAGCAACACTGCGGTGGAGGGGGGGGAGCATCTGCCCCTGGGGCCCCCAGAGAGCCACACATCCTTGCTTAAACGCCATCCAAATGCTTAAACGCCATCCACTTCTCAGGCTGCCGCACAGCTGGAAAGGTCTGGGGGCCAGTTCAGTCCTCGTGATTTTGGGGGTTCGCCTTTTTCTTTTGAAGGCCTGAACATTTCTCTTCTGTGTTTTGGTACGTTTCCCATTTTCCAAGAATCCTCAAGGATTAAAGACCCCATCGTAAATATCTTTGGCTTAGTGCTTACTATCCTCTGGCCTGTCCTGAATTAGGAGACTCTTTCGCTCCCTGCCCATTGGTTAGGACATTCCCCGTATAGGAAAAAGCACCCTAGGGGCTGGGAGTTTCTGTACTGCTCTGACATCTAGAAACCCGTTATTAGAAGTGCATCTCAAAATTAGAAGAGTATGTGGAAAGTCGCTTCTGGGTAAGAGGGACTTCTGGGGACACTTCTACCCTCGAATCAGACACCCCTCCACACGCCACGTAAAGTTTACACCGTGTGTGTCTCTGCTAAAATCCGAGTCAGCATCTTCCCTCCAGTGTTATTTATAATATTGAAAAACTAGGGGGACTGGTTAAACTAGACGTGTCACAGCATGCAGCTGCTAAAAGTGAAGGGAAAGTATTAGGTGACAGGAGTGAGGATCCTAAACAGCAGTGGGCTTCTACACTTAGTCTTCCCCTTCTGCTCCTCTGTACTTTCCCGATCATGTCATAATTCCTGTCCATAAAGTCACGATATTAAGGAGAAAGGCAGTCCCAGTCACCTCGTGACTCTGTCCCTCACTGCCACCTTCTGCGGACTTCAGCCCACGGTGTTGGTCTAGCTCCTTCAGTATCTCTGTCCCGGTAAGCTGTTCACTTAACAGGAAAGATCAGTGTGCTCTTATGAATTTTAGCTCAAGACTGAAGGCACGGAAGGCCTGGCCGCTGTCTGGTGTCACACGCAAACCCACCGCCTCGCTGCGCTGTGTACTTCTGCCTCCTCACTTCCCTCTGTCCCAGCTGTGGCCTCTCGGCCCCAGAGCAGTGCATGCTCCCAAGTCCCAGGGCTCTGACGGCCTCTTGTCCTTGTGTCCGTTTGGGGGGGGACTTTCAGGTTAGAGGAAGGGCTGTACCCCTGGGGCAGTGCTCTCAACCCAGGGCACACCAGGACCCCTAGAGAAGCTTTGGAAAACCTTAAAACCTGGGATCCATTGGACCGAGTGACACGAATCTCTGCGGCGAGGCTGGGGCAAGAGGCAAGAACCAAGAAGGGCACAAAGAGGCCACCGCGAAGGGCCAGGGGCTTGAACAGTAACAATAACCATAACCAGCATTTATTGAGTGGCTGCCACAGCCGGCAGCCCCACGACCATCCTGAGAGACGGGTGCCATCACTCTGAATGTGGGGAGACAGGCTGAGAGGTGGGGAAACCTGCCCAGAGCCGCAGAGGGGGCGTGGCAGAGCTGGAGTTCAACCCAGCCAGGAGAGCTCCTTTGACCTGGGGAGGGAAACAGCTTCCTGGGAAGCTTTCTCTATTCTGAGAACAGAAGACACCCACAGGCTGTGGCGACTTCCTCTGTCTCCTAGGGGTAAACGGAGAGGCAGATCCAAAAGAGGGGCTGTCTTGGGTCTAAGCTCACAGCCACTGCTGTTCTAAGGAGACCAAAGAAACCCTCTGGCCCTCCTCTCCCTTCAGAGGGAAGGATTTGGGGGTTTGCTCGTTACCCGGAGTGGAGACTGGTCTAAGTGGAGTTTCTTTAAGAAACTCTAGGGCCGCCCTGGGGACTGTGCCATCCTCAGGAGGCTGCCGTGCATAGGAGGAGGCTCTCACCATGGGGATGTCTGCAAGCCAGGTGGGCCTGGAGAACAGGTGCACGGGCAGATGCACAGGGGCAGCCCACCCTGGCCTAGAGCAGGGGGACACGGGAGGCCTCGCCCAGGCGCCGGGCCAGCTCACCGGCCTGCTGCACCAGCACGTCCGTGGGGATGACCGACAGGTGGAGGGTCAGCAGCTCACGGCACCTGACAGCCTCAGCTGGGTGGCCCTTGCTGTAGTAGCGCAGGAGCTTCCTGGGGGAGGGAGGGGGAAGGAGGACAGGATTCAGGAGGGAGCCAGGCCAAGGGGCCTTCCCGGCACTGCACAGGTACAAAGTCACCTCACTAGGCCCCGGCACCGGGCCAGAGGCCTTCCCTGCCCCTCGCTGACCCAACCTTACAAGGTTCAGCCCCAGGCTGCCACGGCCCAACCCTCTGGGTTCCTGATCCTGGAATGGGGTCCACTAGATGGCAGGGCCCCATCTATGGGGCACACAGAGCCGTCAGAGAAGGTCTTCAGGAGCCCAGCAGAGATGCCTGCAAATGCTGCCTCGATGTGCCACCAGGAAGAAGGGCAAGAACCCCAACAAGCGCCCCACTCTCTTCCTCTCGCTGAATGCCTGGCTGTGAGGAGCTTCTAACAAGGCGAGACAGGCTCAGGGGGACATTCCTGAAGGACAGGCTGCACACTCTGTGGGGAATGGCACTGATCGCCCATCGTCTGTTCCCCTCTGTGCCCAGGGCCTTCTGGATCGGCATCACCTGTAGTAGTCTCCTCCCAGCATGCCGACAGGAGCCGAGTCATCGGACAGGACAGGCACCTCGATGATCTGGAGTTTGTACCCCTGGGGAAGGAAGCAGGGCGTCTTGAGTGGGGAGGCGGTGGGTGTGGGGGGAAGAGCATGGGCTTGAGCCAGACACTCGGTCTGAGGCCGGGCTCAGCCCTGCTTGGCGTGTGCCTTGTGCTGGGAAAATGCACTGGCCTCTTTTTACCTTGTCTTCTCACCTGTGAAGCAGGAATAAGAATAAACTCCCAAAGAACATTAGACATGGATGTAAAGTTCCGAGTGTCGTGCCCGGCACCTGGTAGCTCTCATTCCCATCAACCAGTGGACCTGGGTCAGTGACAGGCACACGTGAGGGAGGACGACCCGGGGACGTGTCATGAAGAACAAAGCGTTACCAAAGGCCAAGTCTCTCTCTGAAAGCAACAGGTATTCCCAGGGCAGGACATGGCGGGGAAGGGACTCAAGCTCTGTTGGGCTCCCACTGTGTGCCAGACGCCCTCACGGGGCTCCTGTGGCGCTGTGCTCACCGCGCCTGCCCCACGGGGGAGGAGGAGGACTTGGTGGCGGCCCAGTTGCAGCCAGACTTCACACCTGGGTCTCCCCGCACCACAGCCTACCGCCCTGTGGGGCTAACCACACACACACACACACACACACACACACACACACACACACACACACACACACACACACACACACACGGAGCCCTGTCCCTCCCTAGAAGCTAAGGTGATGGTCACACCCATATCCTGGGCGCCTGAGGCAGGCACAGAGCAAAGATGGGAGCCTGCAGGTCAGGAGAGCCGAGCCTGGGTTCTGACATCATCACCTAGGACCTCAGTGGCCCTGGCCATGGTGTCTGACCTCAGGGTGTCAGCATCTCCATCTGCAAAATGGGGTCAGTGACACCCGCTCCGACCATCACACGGGCTCTGTGGATGTGAGGCCGTGAGAACAGAGTGAGAGACCCCGATGGCTGCACTGCGCCGTGCAGGAAGGGGGGCAGGAGGGCTCGCTGACAGGGGCAGAGAGAGGGCAGGGCACGAGCAGGGGAGAGAACAGGACGGGGGGCCAAGGGAACGTGGGAGGGAGAAGCAATGGCCCTCAGAGCTGGAATGATGGCCAAGGGTGACAAGTGAGGAGGAAACAAAAAGAGAAAAAGGAAACGAAAGCAGAGGAAAGAGGGGAGACACAGAGCGAGACAGTGAGGCAGAGCAACAGCGAGAGGGGGTGGGAGGACACAGATAATAAACTCCTGTGACCTGTGCTCATACTGCAGCAACGGTGAGGTTTGGCCAACACGGCCGGAGGCAAGAGATCTGAGCCTTCCTGCTAGCCTTGCCCCGGGCAGGCTGGTTAACCGCTCTGAGCTTCGCTTTATCAGCCTCTACAATGGGAACAGGGAGCCGGGCCCTGTAAGTGCAGCTGACCACACCGAAGCACCACTGAGGAAGCGCGGGCTGGGCGGCCTTGCTCACGCGGGGCGCACGTCTGTTCACATGTCACCTGGATGCTGCCTTGATCAATGGCATGAGATTTTCAGAGAATGGGTGGAGGGGCCTGAGCGCAAACGGGACCTGAGTTCTGGGTGCCAACCAGCTGGGCTTAGCTGTCAGCTCCACCAGGGACAAGAAGAGCTGGAGACACAGACTGAACAGAATCCAGGAGAAAAGGATCCAAGAGTCACAGGGAAAGAAAGCATTTCAGGACTGCCCTGCCCTGGGCTGGCCACACCCACCATCTCGTTCTCGAACCACAGGAAATAGGAGCAGTAGAAGTCCCCCTCGCGGGACAGCAGCGTGGTGTAGCCCTTCTGCAGGTATCTGCGCGCCAGATGGATCAGAGACCAGACCTGGGGAGAGGAGACAGTGCTCATCTCTGCAGCCTGTGAGGCGGCCCTCTCTCCACGGCAGGGGCTGGGCTCAGGTTCTCAAATCCCGAGGGGGAGAAAAGCACTCAGAGGAGGAGCTCCTGGAAGGCCAGGGGCCTCTCCTGCTCATCTTCTTCCTTAGTGTCCGGGCCCAGCCTTGGCTCAAAGCAGGAGCTTAATAATAAATGGATGATGGATAGATGCATGGATGGACTACCCACCCCTCCAGTTACTGTGACGACAAAATATACGTATAAACACTTTATGTACCTTTACTATACACACAAGCCATAAAGAGTAGATTCATCTTTCAGGCCAGAACAGAGCCGGGGACTTAAGAGAAGACGAGGGGGTGGCCCCCTGGAACCCTCCTGCTGTTGAGGGCCAGCCACTCACCTGGGCCCCTCAGGACTGAGGATTTCTGGCACAGGCTCTATGCCAGAAAGTTGCTGGAAAAGTGTTTGAACGCACAGAGTGCCCTGGTCCAGGAACGTCCTCTGCTCCAGGGCGAAGTCTGAACGAGGGCTCACCAAGGGCACCGATGGGAACACAGTGACCAAGGGACAACGTGCCTCAGATCCCCTCCGCGAGATTCTCCTGCCTAATTCAAGGACTTCTGACGCTGCCTGTGAACTGCCCTAGGGAAGCTGGCAGCAGGGGCAGCTCTGCTCCCCCACCTCCCAGGGCCTGGAAAGGCCTGCTACACTCTCACCAAAGAGCTTAGAAAAAGCTTAGCGGCAGGCATACAGGAGCTACTCCAAACCTGCCCACAACACAATGTCTAATGAAACCTGCAAACAAATACACGGGTTTGCTCTGTTTTTCAGGAAAGCAATTCGACAACATGTATCAATAACCTTAAAAACACTCCTTCCATTTGCCTTTGTAATTCCATTTCTGGGATTCCATATTGAGAAAATAATCAGAGACGAGGACAAGGATGTACGCCCAGAGGCATGTGCCGCAGAATTACTTACAACCGCAAGAGCCTGGGAACAATCTAAGCGTTCAACTAAGTACATGACGTTATGTTCACGTGATGGACTATCGTGGAGCTGATGATAATCACGTTGATAAAGAATTAATGACATGAGGAAATGCACCAGATATAAAGTGAAGTGAAAATGTGGTAAACACACTGCTTACACAGGATGATCTCAACTACAACAAACCGCACGAAAAACAACGAAAAGAAATGTACCAAATAACCCCAGCTATCTCCAGAAGGAGATGAAGATGCCGGGAAGGACGGTACCAGGAAATGCTCAACCAACTCCAGCTGCGGTCTGTGCCACACGCTGTGTTAAGTATATTACACGCATCATCTCATACACTTATCACCTCTGCAGCAATTCTATGATGTCACTAGAGTTACTATCCTCTTCTACAGATAAGAAAACTGAAACTTAGACTTCATAATACCCCAGCTACACAGCTAGTGAGGGGCAGAGCCGGGTCTCCAACGGGCCTTTTGTCAGGATTTTAACCATTATTATACACCTTATTTGTATACACAATGTATATGAAAATGTATAGTTTTTCAGAAGGTGGCAGAGGTCCTCTGTTCTCCCCACCAAAAATACTAGTTTGCTATGAAGATGAATCAAAGAAAAGGACCCCTAGAGACTGTTTCCTTCGTAGAAACCACCTACTTTTACATTCTGATACTCAAGTTGATTAACCCGTGTGTCTTCTTTCTGTTTTAGTGAACTCAGCCAACACTTATCGGGCACTTATTTATGCCAGGCACTGAGTTAGGCCCTGGCCATTTCCTCCCCTGAACTCGCTGCCCAGACTCTGCTGCTCCAGGCACATTGACACACCCGGGAAGGTGGCCCTGAGTGTCGACCGGCAACCTGGGGTGACGAAGATGGGCAACTATTCTTAGGAGCCTGAAAAGCTGGGTGCGGACACCAGGAAGAGTGCCATGAAGGGTTCTGGCGGGGGTGCTCAGAGCCTCCTGGGAGCCGAGGGCGGGGGCTAGTCCTCTGGGCAGGGGCCAGCACGCCCATCTGATGCGTGAGGAGAGGGCCCAGGCCAGGCCAGGTTACCTTGGTTCTGACGAAGGTGGCCAGGGGCCCCCTGCCCAGCTCTGATGAAGTCCTTTCAGTGCTGCTGAGGGAAGGGGCCACCATCTGGCCGGTGGTGCGGTCCACGTAGATGAAATGCACCAGGCCGGGGAAGTCTTCCAGGTAGGTGAGGGTCTGAGTTAAGGTGCTTGTTAAGCCAGAACCAGGGAGGGAGCTCCTCTGTCCTCGACCTAGGCTTCCAGCGAGGCCCGCCACCCGCCCCCAGGATCCCCCCCTTTCCCAGGTCTCTCTTTACCGTCGAATCCCGAACCCTGAGAAGGTCTAAGATGCAAGTACAACAGATCCTTGGCTCTGGCACAATTAATGCAGGGAGTTCTGGTCCCAACAGGAACATGGTATGTTCATGTTTTACCGTTTTCATGCGGGATGAGTTTAAATGATACACATGCTGCGGCTGGTATGAGAGCAGAGCTATAGAGCTGAAGAGTGAGGCTAGCTGGCCGCCCACCCACCCGCCTCACCGTGATCCTGTTCACCTCTACACTTCATCTCCAGAGGCTGGAACGTTCCCATCTGAGAGGAAGGGCAGTGGCTGGTGGCTAGCAAGGCCTTCTCACCTGTGCACTGAAGACCGAAGTCTCCAGAGACAGGAGGCCACACCCTTTAGAGATTTTAATACAGAAAAAGCTGTTTCATATAAAGTTCCAGGGAAAATCAGTATTTGGTAAAATTAGTTCTGTAATAAAAGGGTAAGTCTTGGAGGTGGCTTTTCAAATGGGGACAAATAAACACATTTACTGCAGGCCTTCTCAGAGCCTTCACGTGCCACTGTGTACTGTGACCTCTAAGAAGGAGGACGTGGCCACTCAAACCTACCCAACCCCAGGCCCCTGCCCCTCGTGGGAGACCCACTGCCACTTAGCTGGCTGGACAACACCGACATAAACGATCCCCAGGGCTCTCAGAAGTAACCGTGGGAGAGCAGGAATTTCTGAAATCCCAGCTGTGGAGTGTTCCTACAGACAAGGCCCCTGGGACACTACCTCCTATCATTTTTCTTCAGAGAAAGGAAGCTGAGGTGGTGAAATATATGCTCTTTCTCCCCAAAGCCGCAGCCCTTCAAGTGAGTGGGTGGAGGAGGCAGGTAGTCCCGAAAGGCCTCCTCAGGGCCAGCCATCAGGATATGACACCATGGTGACATTCCTCCTGCTCTTCACCAACAGGAAGTCCTTCCAGTCTGCCAGCTTTTCTCTGCCGAGGAAGCAGGGGGAACAGGGCTGGGGTCAGGTGCGCCCCAGCTCCTGCCCTGGCCGCCGAGGGGCCACACCGACACTTACTGCATGAGCGTCTGGACCTGGTCCTGCAGGTGCTGGGGCAGGGAGGGGCCTCCCCGGCCCGGAGCCGTGGTCAGGAAGCTGAGCCGGTAGATGGCGCAAAGCTGCCTCTTCAGCCTCCCGCATGCCTGGAGCAGCCTGGGCACAGAGAGGTGAGATGTCACAGCCGGAAGGGCCCTAGGAGGGCACGCCCAGGATGGTACCCCATCCCCTGTGATCACCCTCCTCCTGGACTGGCGTACAGCACAGCTGATGCCCCACACCCTGGCCCTCACTGAGCCAGGAGGCAGCTTCCCAGTTTCCCCCCAGTGTGTGCTCTGAGCACTTAGAACCTCATCCAACCTCATGGTTTATTTTATGGAGAAACAAGGGGCAGTGACTTGCCCGAGGTCACACACTGAGTCCGTGCTGGAGCCGGGCCTCTGCTGGCCGTGTCGGGCCCTCAGGCCCTGCTCCTCAATCTGTCCTTTCTGCTCCCAGCCTCCCCTCAGCATCCGTGGGC
Organism: Delphinapterus leucas; assembly: GCF_059928025.1. NCBI lineage: Eukaryota > Metazoa > Chordata > Mammalia > Artiodactyla > Monodontidae > Delphinapterus > Delphinapterus leucas. Next base: position 57,779,359 of record NC_143144.1, read on the forward strand.
TGGACCCGCCCTCCCAGGACCCCCTCTGCCCTCAGAAGCGCCTTCCTGAGCATCCTCTCCCTCTGGGCCTGGAGGAAACTTGCTCCTCTGTCCAAACGACTCCCCCCTTGACCTCAGAGCCCACCACTCACTGCCAGGATGATCCGGGCTCACTTCTGGAGAAGGCCTTGGTCTTGAACTCCAGCCAGGTGCTCTGTAAGGAGGACAGGTGACAGGCAGCTTCCTGACAACATTCCCACAGCGAGGTCCAGGGGACACCCTACATTGTGCTCTGAAAGGCTCCAAAAGGTCCCCTGCCTCCATGGCTTATTTAGGCCCAGCACACACCTGCCATCCACAGCCAAGCTAGGTCTCTGGCAGGTCCCCAGCACCCTGCACCCCACTGTACACCAGGCTACTCATTGAGCAGGCGTGTATTTAAAGAGCAGTCTCTGTGTGCCAAGTACCAGGCTCACTGCCTCGCTGGCAGATACCGTAAACCAATGATGCCAGAGTGACAGGTAGGCGCCTCAAGGGAGGGGCGGACACAGGCAAGAGCTGGGGTGCTGATGCCCCTCAGGGGAGCTTTGCATCCTAACACGTGCTCACTGGAGTGTGCTGGGCATGGAGAGATGCTGAGCGCTGCGGACTGACTGGTAATTTGCGTCTGGGCTTCAGTTGCCTGCTCTGCCTCTTCTAATCCCTCTGCTCGTTTTCAGACCAGTGCAAACTCCGTGCACAACGAATCTCAGTTCCTTGAGCCCTGCCAGCTACACGAGTGGCCTCAGATCTCAGCCCAGTGTTCTACCCTTGAGAGCTCCCCCCGCAGGCTCCGGCCTGGGCTGTGCCCCGTTTCCTGCTCTGCTTGCGCACTGTCCCAGGGTCTTGGCCTCATCTCCCAACCTGGGTTCTACGCCCCCTGTGCGTGCAGCGGCCTCCCTGTGTCCTGCACGTCTGAGACCAGCCAGGTGGTGAGGGGTGTGGCGGGCAGACCAGTGGCCGTCGCTGAGCCCTCGAGTTGGGCTCTGGCTCCACTGCTCACCAGTCCAGTAACTTTGGCCAAATCACCATCTATCTGAGCCCGGGTTTCCTCATCTGAAAAATGGGAGCTATAACTCGTCACACAAGAACGTTTTGGAAATGTCAAGTGCCACTGCTGTAAGTTTCTGTTTCTGTTTCCTAATGGGGGAAACAAGGATCACAAGCCCACGGTGGGGTGGGGCAGGGCCCAGAGCCTGGGCCCCTCACCTGGTGTGGACAGAATGGGCCCTGCCCCCTCTCCCTAAGGTGTGGTGTCCAGGGCTTGCGTCTCACCTGAAGCTCTTGCCCACCTCGATTCTTGACAAACTTGTCCATCCTCTGGCGTAGGTCCCCCATGAGGGGGTGGGACCGCAGGGCACTCCCGGCCTCCTGCCCCTCCTTCAGCTTCTTCTCCAGTAGAGAAAACCCATCCAGCAGCTGGTACAGGGCCAGGGCCAGGGCCGTACTGGGGCTCTAAGGTTAGGAGAGCAGGGCAGGGCAGACAGGGGCAGCCGTGGGGCGGGCATCTAGGCTAGGGCGTTGCCAGGGCAGGCAGGGGTGCTCGTACCTTGGTCAGGAGCACCATGTTGATGCCTGGCCACAGCGGCAGGCAGTACATGGTGTGGGGCACCATGGGGCAGTAGCTCTCTTTCACGGTGGCATCCAGGAAAATCCTTCTGGGGCTGGAGGGTCCTGGGGAGCGAGGGACCAGCGTCTGGAGGGTGTCCTCAGCCATCTGCGGAGGAAGAGGAGCTGTCAGCGGGAAGGGGTGAGCAGCCGGCTGGCCTCCTCCCCACATCGGGTCCACCCACGGCTGCCCACTTGCCATCCTCCCTGTGAACCACGAGGCATAAGCTTTTCTAGCCCCAAGAAATCCCAGTTCCTAAATCCCTGCGCTCTGCTGCGGCTGCCCTGGCAGCTCCTGTCCTGCTGCCCCTCTCTCTCTCAACATCCTCGGGGCCCTTCTGCCGGGAGTCAGGACTGGATACCACACGGGGGTAGCGGGTGGTAAGAAGGGACGAGAAAGGTGGGAAAAGCAGCCGGCGTGGGGTGGCATGGAGGGGAGGCGGCTCCTCTACAGCTTTCTGTACAAGAAGCATTTAAAGCTGATTAACACCTGTCATTTCACCACCTTCAGGACATCCCGACAGTCATTCCAGGGGGGCAAGTGGGGCATAACAGGGCTAAACAAGCAAGACTCCAGCCTTACGAGGGCTCTGAGTAACAAAGTCTTTACGGGCAAAAGCAGAGAATTAAGGAAATCATTAGGGATGCCACAAAAACTTCTCTATAAGGAAGTCACTGTAGTCTTACGATAACAGCAGAAGACTCCATACAACACACTGGTTGTTCCAGGAATTTGCTAAATAAATAACAACATACGCATGCAATGCACTCTCAACAGTCTTGTTAAGAACCACACTGCTGAGGAGTGCCTAGTTAATGGGAAAATGCTCAAAAACAGAAAGAATAATGAAGACTAGAAGGAAACACTCCAAAATCTTAATAGTAGTTAACATCTGGGGCTGGGATTTGAGAGTGATTTTTTTTCCTTTTCCATATTTTACTTTTGTTTATCCCAATTTTTCTACAATGAACGCATTTATCATTTTAGAAAACATTAAAAATTAAGTTGGACTTTCACTCCCAAGAACAGTGAGGGTGGGGATTTCTCAGGAGTTGAGGCCAGGTGTCTGGGGGAGGGGGAGGGGAGGGAGGTGGTCACCCTCATCCACCACTCCCCCCACCCCTGCATTGGCTGGCCAGCCGTGAGAGGGCACGAGGAAGGCCAGCGTTGGCTGGAGAGTCACCCCAGGAGAAGCCCTCAGAGTCTCCAGTGCTCACTGCAGCATCTCAGATCAGCTGGTGCCCCGGCCAAACCCCCCCACCCCCGAGCCCCCCAGGAGAAACTCACCTGGACATGGGGATCATCAGTGGGGGGGGTACCCCCATCCAGCCAGACTGTGCTACCTGCAGGCCATAGGTATTAACATAACAACATAAATAATGGCAAAATGTAAATACTGGCCCAACAGCCTGTCAGCAGGGGAGGATGGAGCAGAGATGGCCCCACGTCATCAGCAGCTCACAGCACGTTAGTGTGAGCTGGGGAGACTTCCCCTTCTCATCCTATCCCAAGCTGGTGAGTGCAGGGCAAGCTCAGAGGTACCAGAGCTAGAGCAGCCTGGGCCGGGGAAGAGAGGCTCCCTGCTGCCCCAGTGGGCTGTGGGGAGGAGCTCCTGCACGTGTACCTGGCGGTGGGGGGGTGTCCCTCAACCCCCTCCTCGGCCCCCAATCCCCTCCTTGTTTCTGCCCTCCCTAACCCTTCAGGCCCCTCCCTGGCTATAACAGTGCCTCTTCACTGGGAGGCAGCACACACTGTCTACAGTTCCCCATTTATTTAGTCAATCAGCAAACTTTAACTGAGTATCTACTATGTGCTGGGAACTGAACTAGATTTCCTTTCCTAGGTCAGCTCACAAAAACCAGCTGAACCAACCGCATATTTGAAATATTGTAGGCTTGTAATAACAGTGCTCTCTCGTATATTTCATTGCAAATAACTATCATTTATAATCATGTTTCTCTGGGGAAGCCTGTGTCTGTGTTTCAAACACCTGACTTACGAATGGATGAATGCAACTCCACCCATTTGTAAGCTGTGAGTTCCGTGCACTGTGGAACAGGCATTATTTACAGCTTTGAGGCATGAAAAAACTACTGAGAGAAAGGGGCCAGGAGGAGGAATGAGGGAAGGGAGCAGTGAGAAGAAAATGGAACTTCAGCCATTACCCTAAAGTAGTGCTTTTTGACGTTTTGGGCTCGTGGAGAGCTTAGAGAACCCAGGACAGTTATGATCCCAGCCACAGAGAAATGGACAAGCAGGGATGAACTGGCACATGGTCTCAGGGGTCCCAGGCTCCTTTTTTGTTTTGTTAATAATATTTCCAATATTTTTCGTTTCTTTTTATTGTTTACCCACATACTTTGGAAAAGCATGTAAGCTATAAACCATATAGACTGAATATTTATATTTTAAATCACTGTACTAGAAATAAAATGATTACTTAATTATTTGATTACTTATTAATTATAAAAAAGAAAGAGAAGGCAAAGAGCACATATATGAGAGATGAATTTTTAAATGAAATCAACTTGTCATAAAAAATTTTAGGGATCATTTGAGTGGCCTTAACAGTCCTTGAATTCAAGCTGGAGCCGGAAGGGTAGACAGAGGGTTTGCTGCACACAGTGTCCTGGGCTCTAGGAATTTGGGTGTCTGTGCCTGGACCCTTACAGGGCGTCGGGATCCACTGAACCCTAAGACAGATTCTCCCAGGGCTGCCTATCCGCCTTGCCTTCTCCAGGTCCCTGTCCTGTGCCCCTCTTCCTCTCCAGGTCTCACCTGAACTCTGCTCCCCCGGGGAAGGAGCTGGTGTGAAATACTCCTCAGGGAGGGAGAGGCTGTCTGTCTCCTGGGAGGGAGAAGGGGCAGCTGGGTTGAGGGCTCAGAGAGGCTCTCCCGGGGGCTCGACCCTGGTCCCTGTTCTCTGGGGAGAGGCCAACCCTCCCCTCCCCTCCCCTTCCCTCCCCCTCCCCTCCCCCTCCCTCCCACCCCTCCCCCCTCCCTCCCACCCCTCCCCCCTCCCTCCCACCCCTCCCCAGAACATAGCACATACAGTCCCTGCAGAACTCCTGGTCGGGTCTGCAGAACAAGAGTTCCAGGCCTGCTGCACGGGGATGCTCTGGCTGCGGAGGGGCCTCTGTGGGGAAGGCTGCAACAGGTCCGGGGATGCTAGTTAGAGCTGCCTGCCTGGCTCCTCTGCCTCCTGCACTTCACAGCGCAGCCCTGGGGGGCGGGGGCTGCCAGCCCCTGCGCACACTCCACTGTGCAGCCCTGGGTGTGCGCCCTCACTTTCCAGGGATGTTTCAATTTTAGAAATTCCAGAAAGTCTGACACATTGGCACCCAAACGACTGCCAGCACTTACTGAGAGTGTTCACTACACCCCAGGCACTGCTGAGCTCTAGGTAAACTGCTTCCTTTATTCCTCATGACGACCCTGAGAGGTAGATGCCATCATTGTCCCATTCCACAGATAAGGGAATCGAGGTTCAGATGGGGTAAGTACTTGCACAGCAAACAGCTTAGTGGTAAAGTTGGGACTATGTTGGGACTATTTTTGGGACTCCAAAAATCTGCACTTTTAACCCACTAAACTACATGCATTCTAGAATTCCCCTTACATCTGAAAGCAGCTGGAAAAAAGTCATGCCCAACCACATGCCCAGGACTGTGACTTGGAAACCACAGTCTCCCCAGCAGCCTGCCCAGCACTCTCCAGACTGGTTTTCCAAGTCGCCTTCCTGAAGGCCTCCTGCTGCCCAGAGAGCTGCCCCAAGACCTGGGTGTCGCTGTCCTCTGCCGTGCTCTCGCTGGGGTAGAGGTCCTGCACCAGAAGGATGAGGGCAAGGAGGTTGGCTGGGCGCAGGGAGCCGGCGCTGTGGCTGCGGAGAGAACAGGCAGCAGGTCAGCATGTGCCCGCTGCTCCCAGCCCACAGGTGGCAGTGGACAGGGGCAAGTAAGTTAAGGGAGTCTGGAGCATGATCCCTGCCCTCAAGGAGTTTACAAATGTGCCCACTGACTTCATCCTTTCTGGAGAAAGACAAGGTATGTACAAAATTAGTTAACTCATCCATTTAAAAAATAAAACTTGGTTGTGTTGAAAAATAAAAATTACCAGTGGAAAACCACCAGGGACGAGTAACAGCATATCAGAAAACCCTAAATTAAGATTCTGAGACAGTGTTCCAGGAAGAAATAATTCAGAGAAGGAAGTGAGCTGAGAGGGGGAGAAGAACTGAAGAATTTAAGAAGGCTTCCTGGAAGAGATGGGTCTGCAAGGTTTCCCTGGCCCAGGAGGTGGTGCTTTTCAGGTAGGGGGAATAAGAAAGGGTGAAGGTGAGGGGACCCAGGGCCTCCGGGCCACCCCATGCTGGGGCCCTTGGGCTCACCTGGAGTAGAAAGCCAGCAGCTTGGAGTGCACGAGCAGGAAGGCGTGTAGGGCCTCCTCGCCGGCCCGCCCAGGGCTGGAGTTGACGGCCTGGACGATGTGCCGCTCCAGCACCTCGATGCACAGTTCACATAGCTGAGGGTGGATCAGCCGCTCCACAGCCTGGGCATGCGGGCAGGGAGAGGAAGTCACATCACCCCCACACCTCCTGCTCCAGCCCCAGGCTGGCAATACATTCACTCAGGCCACAGTGAGCACACACCACGTGCCAGATGCTTGGGAACAGGGAGGCTCGGACCAGCACAGAGTCTGCCCTTCTGGGGCTTAGGGCTTAGTGTGATCACTACTCTAGTGGATGAGACAGACAATATGCAGAGAAAGAGATAAAATAAGTGCTAACAACTGCTGTGTAGGAAATATACAGTATTGGACTAGAGAAGAAGAGCAGAGACCTAAGTGTGTAGGGTGTTCAAAGAAAATGTCCCTGAGGAGGTGACCTTTAAACTGATATCTAGAGAACAAGAAACCCCGTCAGAGAAGGAGGGAGGGGCGAATGCCGCAAGCTGAGGAAAGAGCACATGCAAAGGCCCTGAGGTGGAGACAGAGTTTGGAGCAGTGCTGCCTAACTGATTACAAAGGCAACCCCTACACGTAATTTAAAATTTTCTAGTAACTACATTAAAAAGTAAAAAGAAATAAGTGAAATTAATTTAAATAATTGATTTAACCTAACATCTAAAATATTATCATTTCAGCATAAGGTATAAAAGCGTTATTAATGGGATAGTTAAGAATCCTATCTGACATTCTTTTTTGTTTTTGCATTTGACATTCCTTTTTTGTCCTAAGTCATCAATATCCAGTGTATATTTTACAGGTATAGCATAACTCAATTTGGACTAACTATACTTCAAATATTCAACAGAGACATGTAGCTAATGACTACCACACTGGACAGAGTTGAACACACAGTGCCCCGGAAATGGAAAGAAGTCCCGGGTGGCCAGTGCATGGTGAGTAAGGACAAGAGAGGCATGAGATGAGGCTGGGGCAAGACAGGCAGTGGTGGATCATACAGGGCCTGATAGGTTTGGTAAGGACTGTGGCTTTTATCTTAACTGCATTAGGTCACCTCCTACAAGAAGCCTTTTGCTGATGCCTCAGAAGGAGCTGACCACGCCAACCTCTGTGCCACCATGGATTTTGAGAACCCCAACCTGGCAGCACCCAGTATACTTTATTGTTTTTAGTGCATATGAATGGCTGATTTCCCCTCAAGGGCAGAGACTTTACTCATCTCTGTATTCCCAGGGCCTGGCACACCTCTTATCATATGGGAGGTACTATAAGTTTACTGGAAGAGTGAATGAGTGGGGTGTGAAAATGAATTCCTTCAGATCTATTTCCCTGTTCACTAATTCTCTTTCCAGCTATGTCTCATCTATTATTTAACCCATCTCTTAAGGTTTTCATTTTAACAATTATGTTTTCACTTCTAAAACATCTATATGGAGTTTCTCCCTAGCTTTTATGTCTTCAAATATTTCCTGGTTGCTTTATGTCCTGTACCTAAAAATTCTAGTGTATCAAGCTCCTTGGGATCTACATCTGTTGGTGATTGATTTCCCCGACTCCTACTCATGGTGGCTTATTCTCTTGTGCATCTGACTGTTAAACTGTGAGCTCGTATTTGTTTGCGCTTAATCTGTCCTCAAAATCAACGGCTTTCAACATGTAGCTCCCAGACCAGCATAACCAGCATCACCTGGGAGCTAGTTAGAAATGCACATTGTAGAGCCTCCCACCCTTGACCCCCACAGTGAATGAGAAAAGTGAGGCCCAGAAACCTATATCTAACAAGTCCTCCAGACGATTCTGATGCACACGGAGTGTGAGAATCACCGATTTAGAGAGAATCTGTGTTTGTCTATACAAGGAGCAAGGGGGTGCTGCTGACGACCACCTTACTCTTCAGGTCTGGGCTTAAGTAGGAGTTGCAGGCTCAGCTCTCCTGTCGCTGTTGGCCTAAGGCTTAGTTTTCTGGTTGTAGTGTTGGTACCGTCATCTGTACTCAGGCAATCTTGCCTTTAGTGCTGCTTATTTTTCACTACTTTCCACTCTAGTTTCAGCTCAATATAATTTGGGAGGTGATCAGAGTGGAGGGGGCTATCTTCAGAGATTTCCATAATTTACTGAGAGCCCAAAAACTGCATTAAAAAGTCTGTTTTATCCAAAATCTAGCTGTGTTAAGATAGGGAGGCCCATCAGAGTGCCCAGCCCAGCATGTGGCCAGTAAGAGCAACCCTCAGAAATGCATGGGCTTGAGGGGCTGCCTGTGCCCTCACTCATGGAGGGGAGGGTGGTGTCAAAACATGGTCTTAACGCTGCCCGGCCCCTCTGACCTGACATCTCTGTGGCCCGAGGACTCCCACACCCAGCAGTCACCTCCACAGCGAAACACTGCTCCTGCTGCCGCAGGCGGCCGTAGGTCCACAGCAGGCTCTGGAAGTGCTCCCACACCTGTACACGCTGCCCCAGGTCTGGGGGCCGCAGCCTGGGGGGCAGAGCAGGGGAGACCCATAAAAAAGCCGGCTGTCCCCAGCTTCAGCCAAAGGAGCAGCCTGACATCACCGCCAGCGCCAGGCAAGCTCACGTGACATGACCAGACCCCTGCGGGAGCCCACATAGCACAGAGGGGGCGTGTCGGGCTCTGCCCTCTCTGTAGAGCCAAGTGGGATGGGCATGGAACCAAGAGGTGGGCGCCTGAGCAGATCGCCTCATTTCTCAACCTCTCTCACACACACACATACGACAACAGCCAGCTAGAGAGACCCAGGAAGAGGCCAGGGGCAGAGTGTGACAGGCAGCTTCACTGAGGCTGGGTGCACACCGCCTGGCCTTGAGAGCGGCTCAGCACAGCACCCAGGGGACTCACTCCTTTCGGATGAGCTGGCCGTCCATGGTAACCAGCCCGAAGTGCACCTCGAAAAGGTACTTGAGCACGCACAGCTTCTGCCGCAGGTCCCCCTCGCCCTCGGTGTGGTCTCCATTGATGGCAATGAACAGGCACTCTCCGAACTGCAGGCACAGCGGTCAGTGGGTGTCAGCCAGCCCCAGGGGACCCCCTCACCTCCCCGATCGATGGGGACAGTGAGGGGGCTCATATCCCAGGGGATTTTGTTAAGATGTAGCTTCTGCCTTCTAAAAGAGTCTGAGGTTCAAGATGAGGAGGAGGCGTGTGGACTGCCCAAGGAGCTGAGGGAAGAGGAACTCGGGCCCCAGGGCCACACGCTCACCAGGTGAAGGACGTACAGATAGTTGCCATTTTCCGTCGAGAAGCAGGTGTATGTGTCTGAGAGCTTCTCCAGCATCGTCATAGAGGAGATAATGACTGGGGCCAGGAGGGTGCTGAGCTGGTCCTCCAGGGCGGGAAGCTGCAAGAGGGGATAGAGAATAATACTGCTTAGTGTGCCAGACCCTGGGACAAGGGAATGGACAAGACCCAGGCCTTGCCATCAAGGGCTCCATAGTTTTAGACCCACCTGGGAGGCTATCACTGTCCTGACAGGGAGACACTTGGGTAGTAGTTAGGAAGGCTGGGAAGGGCCAGGCAGCTAATTGTGCTGCTCAGGCTGTGATTCTAGAAGGAAACGTTAAGGAATTAGGCCACATTTCCACAGAGGAATGTTTGGGGCATTTAATAGAGAGCTGGCCAACTCTAAGAAAGTTCAGTATGTGTACCAAAGTCCATGCCCTTTGTTGCAGTTAAGTTCCCTTTGGGGAATGTATCCTAAGGAAAATAATCAGAGATGAGGCAGAGATACATGCACAAAAATGTTCCTTACAGCGTAATTTATAGTAGAAGCAACTGGAAAGAATGTAAATGTCCAGTACCAGGGAAAGAGTTAAATAAACAACAGTACATCTGAATGATGGGAGAATATATAGCACTTGACATGGAAAATTCCTATGATACAATGTAATGTTTAAAAAAATGGTTGTGAATGCTCTGTATTTTCAAATGATAAAAAAAACAAGGTATTGAAAAACCAATGAGAAATTCACACTATTAAAGTTACTGCTTCTGAAGAGAAGGATCAGGAATGATCTTTCCCCCCAGTTTTTACATCTTTCTGTACTTTCCCTATTTCAGTAACAAGAATGCCTTTACTTTTATAATCTCTTCACTCATCCATTCTCTCTGACCTCCAAATAAGAAACAGAACAAACAGACAAAACCAAAAAGAAACTGGACAAATTTGCTGAAGGTCTGGGAATAAAAATGGGATAAAGCCAAGGGAATGGTAATAACTCAAGTTCTCAACACTGGAATGAAAAGATAGGAGGAGACAGCTGACCTTCCCCATGCTGATCTCAGGAGCCTTGACTGAAACAGGGAGGAAGCGGAGTCCTAATTTTAACTTGTACACAAGGAGCTGAGTAAGACCTTGCCTTCAGAAGAACAGGCAAGCAGCCAGGGGTACTGTGCGGCACTTAAAATACAAGGGGGTCCGCGTCACGAGGGGTGTCGTTTCCTCCCACAGACTCAACATTTAGGAGCCCAGCGCCGTGTCCACTGCTGCGGAGGCTGTCAGTCACCTGCGACAGGTCCCCACTCAGGCAGCTCCTCTCCTGACCACCCCCAGGCCACACCACCCCAGCCTGCCCACCCCACACCTGTGAAATAAACCCATGCTGTTTATTTGCCACCTGGCTCATTTTCTTTAGACTCTGAATTCCACAAGTGCAGGGTCACGTTGCTATGTTCTCTGTAAACAGTCCATTCTTGATTAGTATTCGTTGAATGAATATCCCTTCACATAGGCAAACGTTGGTTGAATTATTCATGTATGACAATATTCTTGAACCATCACGAACCAATTATATTAATAGAAATGTCACTTAAAAACCTAGATGGTGTATAGCAACTCACTTTAAAAGTAGTAGCTCTTTCTGTAGGGATACAGGTGTAGCAAGAATTCTTTTGGTTAGAGGGAAATTATAATCTTTGTGTAGCTAGAGTGTAAAGAGAATTCTCCTATATTACTTGGTGCGATTATAAAGTGGTACAGTATCTTTGAATGACTTTTGAATCGATGATTCTACTTTTAGGAATTTATCCTAAGGAAATAATGAGATGTGGGATAAAATTCAAGCACAAATGTTCCCTACAGCAATAGCTATAGCAAACTGAAAGCAATATACATGTCCATTACTGGGGAAATGGTTAAATAAATGATGCTACATTTATTCATATATTGAATATAATGTTTCCATTAAGATTTATGCTTTTGAGAATATTTAACAAAATGGAATAATGCTTTTCCTATAATGGCAAGTGAAAAAAAAAACCAGGAAATAAAATTGTAAGTGTGGTATGATCCCAACTATTTATAAACGATAAAGAGCCAAAGAAAATATATTGAAGAGCTAATAGCTCAGGGTAGTAGAATTATGGGTCATTTAAAAACTATTCCTCTGTTATTTCCCAAATTTTCTACAATTAGTTCACATTATCCATAGGATCAGGAAAAAAAAGTGTTGGATACTTGAAAAATAAAACTTGGAAGACTTTTTTTCTTTAGTCATTTAGGAACTGAAAAGTCAGGAGTTTGTTCCTTTATGAGGTTTTTAATAAAGAGAAGAGAAACACTATCAAATAGTTTGCCTCTTAAATTGACCAAGTTGATATAGTGGTTTAAGAACTAAAATACTTTAAAATTCTTAAATTAAAAAATTATACATATTGACTGCTAGAAAATAAAAGAGCCTAACAGATAGACCTGTTTTTTAGCTTAAATAAGACCGCTTAGATGTCTATGATCTCTGATATGTCGTATCATTCCTAAAGAGTATCAGCGATGTCGAGGTGAATTAACTTGCTGATGTGGAGTTGGTCCGGCTGATGACCAGGCTCACTGGAGCAGGAAGGGCACTGAGAGGCAACCAGTCTGTGTGGCTGCAGAAACGCAAGGACTGTCTACTGCATCCCCAATACAAAAGTTTTTAATCCAAAATTAATCTGGAAAAAAATTCAAAATAAATTACTCCTTTAGAATGTAGAGCAGAAATTATCTAAGTGAAAATGACAACTGTCTCTGAGTTGTGATATTAAAGCGTTAAAATGGATATCCATATGCAAAAAAATAAACTTTATACTTTACACCACATACCAAAATTCAAAATGGATCATTAGACTGAATATAAAACCTAAAACTATAAAACTTCCAGAAGAATATGTGGGGAAAACTCTTTGTGATCTTGGGTTGGGCAAAGATTTCTTAGATATGACACAAAAAGTGTGATCCATAAAAGCAAAAAATGGAAAACATGGAGTTATCAAAATTAAAAACTTCTGCTTTTTGAAAGGTACTGTGAAGTAGATGCGAAGACAAGACACAGACTGAAAGAAAATATTTGCACAACATAGATCTACAAAAGGACATATCCATATCTAGGAAACTCTCAAAACTCAGTAGGAATAATAAGAAACAATCAACCCAATGAAAACTAGGCAAAAAGATTTGAACAGACATTTCATTAAAGAAGACATAAAGATAGCAAATAAGTACATGAGAAGATGCTCAAAATCATTAGTCATGAAGGAAATGAAAATTTCTTCATAGGGTGGGGGTGGGTCACTGGAGAGCATCAAGGGCTGACCTCTAAGCGTGCTCAGGAGTGAGGGGCGCCGGACCACACACAATGCCGTGTTCACCCCTCTGGCTGGGCCAGGACGGGTGGACAGGCTCTCCTGCCTCCTGGTAGTTCTGGGTTGTTCCCTCCCATCCGTCCTTCCTACCCTGCACTCACCCCTTCTCCCTCATTCTCCGACTGCCCAAACTTCAGCCGCAGACTCTCTTCAAACTCCTCGTCCATCCAGTAGAAGAGGACGTCCGCGCCCTCTGTGGCCACCAAGACGCACTTCATCTGCCAGGGAGAAGCAAGGTCAAGGTCACCTCCCAGCCCCACACCCATAGGCTTGGCCTGGGTAATGAAGAGGATCATAATCCCGCCAACACCTACTGGCCTTTACTGTGTGTCAGGCACCACGAGGGCCTTCCTGGTGTTACTCTGCGGCCCCCTCACAGCAACCGGGCTAAGCAGGAATCTTCAGTTACTCCTATTTTTAAGTGACAGAAGTGGGATCCAAACCCAGGCCTGTCTAATGCCAGGCTGGGGCTCTTTCCTGTGTTATCCGGCCTCTCTAAACACAGCATCAGACCCACCACCAGCCTACTGGGACCAAAGGCAAGGAAGGACCCAGCTCTTGATCTGAGCACGGGGTCAACTGTACAAGGGGGACAGGCAGTCAGGGCCTGGTCTGGAATGGAGGGTGGCTGGTGCATCTCCCTCCAGGAAGTCCAGAAACAATGTGCTTCTCCTCAAGTCACAGATAGCTCCAGAGGACGAGCTTCAAAGCCCACAGGCAGGGGGTTCAGTATTACAGGAGTTTGATTCACAAGTTCCTCCTGCTCTGGTGGACACAAAGGCTATGTGACCTTGGCCACGGCTCATTCTCACTCCTGCTTAGCTGCTGCTTCCTCAGCCACCTCCACCAGTATCTCCTGCCCTTCCGGACCTCCTTCCCCAGCACCCACACACGTACCCTCTGTGCCACACATTATAATGCTTGACTATATACAATGTGTTTTCATATTCACCAACTGGTAGATTCTTAATCCAGAGCTTCCCATGCTGGGCCTTGGGCCTGTGAGGTGCAGCAAGACATCGATCTTCTCAGCGCTTAGGGAAGCCTGACCATGCCTGGTGAAGCCAGAGCTGTCAGGCCAGCTGCTTGCTCCATTCAAGGGCTTCAAACCTTCTCCTATACCTCAGCATGTCACACAGATACGAATGCATCACCCACGTGCTAGGACGTGATAATGATGAGGAAGCTCTGTTCTAACTCTTCCATGGTGGATGTCCAGTTTCCTCAACAGGATCATAGCATCTCGAGGTCTCAGACTCAGTAACATTCTTCAGGATCCCCTACGTGACCAGCTTAGTGGTACTTACCGAATTCCTCCCAAATCTCTAGTTGGTTTATCAACTTTAACTCAGAGAACCTAGCTTGATGGGTGTTTCCAGCACAGTGAAAAACAAAGAATGTATCCTATTCCCATGGAATTGCTAAACACTAGGCAGAGACTGGGAGAGCAATGGAGTGTGAAGGAAAGGTTGCTGGACGAGGGCAGGTGGGCTTGACAGGAAGGGAGTGCATGGGCTGGAGAACAGTGGGCTGTAGAATGGAGGCTGTGAACAGCAGGGAGCCCCCGTAGGCTGGTAAGGGTGTGGATCATGGATGGGTGGGGTCAAGGTTACGGAGGCTATTGTCCTGGTGCGGGGTAATGTGGGTCCAGTCCTTGGTGGAGGCCAGAGGAGGAAGAGGCTGATTCAAGAGGTGTAGCTTAGAGACTTGGTAGGCCATGATGACCTCCTGGATGCAAGGGAGGAAGGACAGAACAGGCAAAGTTGACACCAGGATGCAGAGCTGGGACAGGGGATGGAGATGAGATGACTCTGCACAGCCAGCGAGAGCTCAGTCTACTGCCTACCTCACCCTGCCCACCTCCCAGAGCCCGAGTAGCCCCAGGGTGGGTGCTGCCTGCCTCCATCTCAGGCAGGATCATCTACCTTGGAAAGGAGCACAGCGGAGCTTCCAGACAGCCAAAGATTCAGAAAGGGCTGCGGTAGACAGACTCAGTGACCAGTTCATGGAGAGCAGCATAGCATCCCAGGTCCTGCTTAAAACAGGGAGGTCATGAGGGCAAGCAGAGGCTCTTGTTCCAGCTGCTGCCTGTTCCCAGGAGTGGACAAGCTGGTGAAGGACGGAGTGGTCAAAGGTCTGTATCTGGCTCTAAGGCCTTCTGCTCAGAACATACTCCCCTCGGCCAGGAGGTGTCCAAGTGCCCCACATTCTGCCCACCCCTGCCCTCCCACAATGGAGAACACGAACCCGGCAAGCACAGTTCTTTGGCCATAGCACGTGTCCACAAACATTAATTCTCACCTACTGTTTCCTTCTGAGCACTCTCACTTCCCCGTGGGTCACTCTGAGCCATGGTGTGGTCAGCAAACCCACCCTGAGCAGCCCCGGGAAGCCTGCTATGAGTGACTATTGGGAAACAGCATAGCACATCCCAGGGAGACAGAAAAGCAGTCCTGGGGAAGAGAGGAGGTATCCTAGGGTAATGCAATGAATGGCAGTAAAGCAATACAACAGGCAGGGGAGACCCAGTTCTAGTTTTGTCTTTGCCAAGACACTTAAACCTCTCTGAGCCTCACCCTCTGGCTCTACCTCCCTCCAGGGTTCTAGTGAGAGCCTGGGAGTAACCAGGCAGACACACCCCTAGCAAACTTTCTTACACAGAGGTGGGGTGGGGGCTCGTTATTCTTACTTCCCAGCTTCCCCTCCTCAAATAACAGGTGAACTAAACTGGTTTCAGAATCACTCATATTTTGATGATAAAAAGCAGGAACAATATAAAGCTTTAGCTTAATTAGGAAACCAAACATTGTAAACAAACAAGACACAAGAAAGGGCTGTTAGGGGCTCAGCATCTCGTGCAACATGACACTCACTACATCACCGGCATGATTGACCTTAACGCCATATTCCCAGAAGAATGGAAATGCTCTTTAGAGGACGTTAGGTTCTACTTTTATTCCACAAGGTTGCTGGAAAGAGAACCTCACCGGTGTTATTTTCTGATTATTATTATCTGATTATATTATTTTCTGATTATTTATGCTCTGAGGGAACACAGGACTCACTGGAGCCCCAGATGGCGCCGGGGCAAGCGGGGGAAACGCCCCCACGCCCATATTCGCCATCCTCCCAGCAAACTGCCCCTATGGCCGCCGCCCCTGCCTGCAAGCAGCCCACACCCTCACAGCCTCGTCCTTGCCCCTGATGGGCTGGAGGACGCAGGAGTGAAGACCTGCAGGACGCGCCCGCCGAATGGCAGCCTTCCAGTTTGCCCTGCACTTTACAATTTATGCAGCAGTTTCACCCCCAAGTCCCCCGAACCTCACAGATACCCTGGGAAGAAGGCCCGGCTTGTGACTACTGCCCCACTTCGTAGCTGCAGTAACTCTGGCTCCGAGAGGTGAGGCGACGGGCCCACGGCCCCACGCCGGGTGGGTGAGGCTGGAGGTGGAGACGCCCCCACTTCCGGGAGGGAAGCGCCGGGGTCCCGGAGTAAGCCCCACCGACTACCGAGGCCCTCCGACAGTGCGGGAGGCCCACGTACCGCGTAGTACGCAGACACCGGCCAGCCTGCCAGGAGCCCGCGGGCGCGCTTCCGGGTGTGGCCACGTGACCGCCCACGTGACGCCCGGGGAGGGACTGGAAGCCCGCCCCGCCTCTGCTTGGCTTACGCCTCTGCCTGTTGTTTGGTTTGCTTCCTCTCGGAGGCCGGGCCCAGCGAACCCTGAGTCCTGCGCTTTGACTCCTGCCGGGCGGTGGCCACATTCCTCCCGTCAACAAGGAGAGCACCGAGGCCCGCAGTGTGGGGGACTTTGCAGGCAGCCGTCAGAGGCACTTGCTGCTTCCGGCCCTGCAACCTGCCTTAGCTCAAGCCACGCCCCACCGAGGTACTAGGAAAGTCTCCATTTACAGAAGAGGAAACTGACGCCCAGAGAGAAGAAATAACTTGCTGAGGGGCCGAGTTAGGATCAGAACGCAGGTTTCCCGGCGCCCCGCTGGGCTCTTCCCCACGCTCTGGCTTTCCTTGCTGAGCTGCAGTTCTGGGTGGGAGCTGCCCTTCTGTCACCGGTTTCCCTCAGCTCCTTGAGAGGAGAGGCAACCTGCAGAAGGACGCAGTTACCCCCAGAGTACCACCGCTGGACTTTCTTTATAAGGGTTCTCAATCCATTTTGGGGATAGGGGTGCACATCAGGGTCTTTGTTTTGAACCTGTGTTTGCTAGTCTCTTAAATTGTATGTGTAGTGGCTGAAGGTGGGGGGAGCTGATGAAGATAATGGAAGGGATGAAATTCCCACCCAAGCCACCCCTTAGTGCCCTGGTGCCACCTGCGAGCTTTGAGCACAGCCCAGCAGGGGATGACTTTCGAGGACTGGCTGGGGTACAGCAGTTTGAGCGCCACCTGGGGCAAGGCAGGGGCCAATAATGCCTCCACCACCTGCAGACAAAGCGAGTTATCACTCTCCACCCCCCCTTCACCGCCCACCCCTCCCAGCCCACCTTAAGCCCCAGACTTTCCAGCCCCCCATCTACAGCACACAGCCCCTCTGCAGGCATCTCTGCAGCCCACAGTTGAGATCATTCTGGCTGCGCACTCTTTACCCTGCTATTTTCACTCACCATGTTTCTCTCTGTCAAACATTTCCTGAGCATGAATTTCAGTGGTTGAATAAATTCCATCAAATAGATATGCTGCTGTTTACGTACTCACTTCTGTTACTAGTAGTTTTCATTCCTGCCAGCAACATCAACGTCCTAGTTTCCCCATATCTTCACCAACACTTTTATTGTCTATTATAATTTAGCCATCCTAGTGGGTGTGAAGTGATAGCTCATTGTGATTTTGATTTGATACTGAGACTAATGATGTTCAACATCTTTTCATGTGATTTTTGACCATTTTCTTGGGGAAATGTTTATGCAGATTCTTTGCCTGTTTTAAAATTGTCTTTTTATTATTGAGTCGTGTTTGTTATATATTATGCATACAAGTCTCTTTTTAGATATAAGATTTGCAAAAATGTCCTCCCGTTATGTGGTTTCTTTTCACTCTCTTAATGGTATCACTTGTAGCACAAAAGTTTTCAGTTTTGATGTAATTCAGTTTATCTGTTTGTAATTATGTCCAGGTTTTGATGTCAACATAAATTTTTATTTCACTTGGGTAAACACCTAGGACTGGGGTGGCTGGGCTGTATGGTAAGTGTATGTTTAAGTTTATATTATACTGCTGAACTGTTTTTCTAAAGTGCATGGACGATTTTACATTCCCTCTAGCAATACTAAGAGTTTTAGCTGCTCTGTAGCCTCCTTAGCACTTGATATTATCCTTTTCTAACTTTAGCCATTCAAGTAGGTATATGGTGGCATCTCATTGTGGTTTTAATTTCCATTTTCCTGGAAAATGGACTAATGATGTTGAACTTCTTTTCATGTGCTTATGTGCCATCTGTATCTCTTCTCTGGTAAAGCATTCAAATCATTTGCCCATTTTTAAATTGGATCATTTTTCTTATTATTATTTATATGGTTTCTTTATGTATTTAGATACAAATTCTTTATCAGATATCTGTTTTGCATTATTATTATTATTTTTGCCAATCTGTGGCTTTGTCTTTTCATTCTCTTTATGCTGACTTTTGAAGAACAGAAATCTTTGTGCTTCTTTGTGTACTGTCTATTGATAGAAACGAAGATTTTATCTTGTGTTTTCTTCCAGAAGTTTTATAGTTTTAGGATTTGCGTTTAGGTTGATGATCCACTTTGAGTTGATTTTTGTAGGTGGTGTGAGAGAAGGGTTCAGATTTTTTTTTGCATATAGATGTGCAGTTTTTCTAACATCATTTGCTGAAAAAATATCTTTTCATCACTGAATTACTTTGACACATTTGTCTCAAATCAATTGACCATATATGTGTGGATATATTTCTGGACTCTATTCTGTTCAATAAATTTAGAGGGATTCAGGTCACACCAAGGATTTTACTGATTTTCTCAAAGAAACAGCTGTTGGTTTCATCAATTTTCATTGGTTGCCTGGTTTTTATTTCACCAATTTCTACACTGATATTCACTCTTTCTTTTCTTCTGTTTACTTTGGTTTTAATTTGCTCTTTTTTTTTATAGTTTCTTAAGGCCGAAACTGACCCATTGATTTGAGACTTCTTGTCTTTTCTAACAAAGGAGTTTACTGCTATAAATTTCCCCCAAGGTACTGCTTCTCAGCACCCACAACTTTTGATGTGTTGTCTTTTCATTTTTAATTAGTTCAAAATGCTTTCTAACTTTTGTTTTGATTTTTTTGACCCGTGAGTTATTTAGAAGTGTGTTATTAATTTCCAGACATTTGGAGGATTTCCATGTATCTTTCTGTTATTGGTTTCTATTTCAATTCCATTTGGTCAGAGAATATGCTTTGTGTGATTTGAATACTTTTACATCTATTGATGGTCTAGGGTATGTTCTGTCTTGGCGAATGTTCCATATGTACTTGAAAAGAATATGGATTCTTCTTTTGTTGAGTTGAGGGATCTATAAATGTCAATTAGGTTAAGTTGGTTGATAGCAGCATTCAAGTTTTCTATATCCTTAATGGTTTTCTGTGAAGTTATTATATCAGATATTGAGAGAGTGGTATTGAACTCTCTAATCATAATTGTGGATTTGTCTGTTTCTCCTTGTAGTTGTCATCTTTTACTTCATGTTATTTTGAAGCTCATTTTATTTTGATGCATAAACATTTATGATTGTTATGTTCTCTCAGTGTATTAACCCCATACCATTATGAACTGATCTTTGGCGATATTTATTGCACTGAGTCTACTTTGTCTGAGAATAGTACAGCTACTACAGCTTTCTTCTGATTAGCGTTAACACGGCACGTGAAGGAGTTCAGGACATGCCACCCCAAAACGTGCCACTTTGGTATATTGATTATTTTGAGCTAAAGGCACTTGAAAAAACAGCAGGTGCCTGCAAGAAGGGTGCTCTGACCTTCCCTTTTCTTCCTGAAAGCAGGCGTGAAACTCCCACATGTAAAACACCCTCCTTATACCAGGAGAAAAGAAACATTCTTATTACCAGACATGAGGAGTCCAGGCAGAGAGAAATCTGTACAAATAGACTTCGTTAAAATAATTCTTATCTTTCTTTAGTCTCCCCAAACAGTTTACTTTTCCACAATTGCCGCAATTTGTTGAACCTAGTATATACGCGCTTAGGCCCTGCCATTTCTCTGGGTCTTCATTTTTCTCGTGGGAGCTCCCATGCACATGTGAAAAATTACTAAATAAAACTTGTATGCTTTTCTCCTATTAATCTGTTTTACGTCAGTCCTAGCCAGAAATCCTAAGAGGGTTGAGGAGAAATTTTACCTCCCCTACATATGTAATTTTCCATTCTTTTATATTTAACCTACTTCTGTCTTCATATTTATAGTGCATTTTTTGGTAGGCAGCATGTAGTTGGATCTAATTTTTTATGCAGACTGACAATCTCTGCCAGACTAAATTGTCAGATTGTATGTTAAGACAACTTACATATAATGTGATTATTAGTATGGTTTGGTTTAAGTTTATCAGTCTGTTATCTTGCTATTTGTTTTCTATTTGTCCTGTCTTTTCTTTGTTCCTTCTTTCATCTTTTAAATGCCTTTTCAAGAAACGTATTGAGTATTTTTATGATTCTGTTTTCTATCCTTTGTTGGCTTCAGGACTAGGACTGGGGTGAGAATGACATATTTACCTTGAATGCAAAATTTAAAGGGATGTCAAAAAACTTAGTAATCAAGATAAATACTATATGAATTAATGTTTTTAAAATCAAAATTACTGTAAAAATCCATGATAAATAAAATATCAAAATTTTAAATATAAACATGATCATTATTTCTGATTTTTCCTTTGCCTCAGGTTTCAGTATAGCTCAACATGACACTATTACTGACAGTGAGTCACATATTCCTGCTTCTTTGTGTGTCTATTAATTTTTATATTTTATACTGGACATTGTAAGGGATGCATTGAAGACTCTGGATTCTGTTGTCTTCCACTGAAGTGCTGAGTTTTGTTCTAGGTGGCAGTTGATAATGGCAGTTCATTTTGATTGTGGAGGCTTGATTTTTGGCTTTGTTAGAGTGGATGTATTTTGTTTTCTTCCTTAATCCTAAGAGGGTGTGATCCTTAGTGTTAAGGTGTGGCCTTTGGGGGGTTTCAGTGGGAGGTCTGAAGTGTTTACCGAGCTCCTCTAACTTGGTAGGACCTGAACTCAAACTCCCTCCCACTAGGCAGCAATATATCTCTGCTGCTCTCTCAGCCTTCTGGCTCTTTCTTTCTACCAGGGTTTTTGGAGTCTCATTCTGTGCATACATAGTTCAGAGGTCAGCCAAATATTTGAGGGTACTTCATACTGGCTTTGTTGGCTTCTCCCATTATTTCTCCTTTTTCTACCCGCTTTCATTTTCAGCTGCTCGGTCATTCCTGAAAACCAGTCTCTTACTCCACAGTCCAATACACAGCTGCTTTCTGCTTGACCTCAATCCCCTTTTTGTTGTGAACTGGGGGAATTCCTTCAGGGGAAAAGCCAGATAAATGTGGTTCTTATCCTGTTTGATTCCTGTCATTCAAGGGTCTCTTCTCCTGTAGTTTCTGCCTGCTTTTAGCTGTACAGCTGTTTGCTATTGCCTTCAAAGAGCTGTGTGTGTGGGGGGGTGTTTTTTTGTATCTTGTCAGCAGTTTAGAATTGCTGTTGGCACAAGGGTCAGTCTGACAAAATAATGTTAATTACCAGAAGTTGGGAGTTCTTGCAGATTTTGATATGTAGTATTTTTCATTGAATTTGAAATATTTTCTACTTTTTATTGTGATTTTGGATTTTTTTTTTTGATCCATGGATTATTTACAGGTCTGTTTCTTAATTTCCAAACATAGGTAGATATTCCAGTTGTCTTTTTAAAAATATTTCCACCTGTATTTCACTATTGTCAGAGAAATACTTTATATGTTATCATTCTTTGACGTTTTTTGAAACTTTTTTATGTCACAGCATATAGTCAAGTTTTGTAAGTATTTCCACGTGCCCTTGAAAAAAATGCTCTGTATTCATTTGTTGGCTCTGCTGTTCTATATATATATTACTTAGGTGAAATTTGTTTATTGTATTTTCTGAGAGAAGTATGTTAAAAATCTCCTATTATAATTGTGAATTTGCCTATTTCTCCTTTTATTTCTGTGAGGTTTTGCTTTACATATAGGGTACTTCATAAGGTGCATGCAAATTGAGAATTTTTACTGTTAAATTTCCTTCTTTATGAAATATCCCTTTCTATTATTAACACTGCTTTTTGTTTTACAAAAGCATCTGCTGTTTCATATCAGTGTAGCTAATTACCTTTTGCTGCATGACACAGCTTTTCCTTAATCCTTTTTACCTTCTTATATTTTAGATGTTCTTTTGAAACAGCATTTAGTTGGACTTTGTTTCTTTGTATTTCATCTGAAAATCTTTTTCTTTTAATGGGAGCATTTGTTCTATTGACAGTAACGCTACAAATAAATGTGTGTTTAAATTCGTCATCTTACTATTTGCTTTTCTATTAGTCCTACCTATTCTTTGTTGTCTTTCTCTTCTTTCTTGCTTTCTTTTAGATCAACTATTTTTTATTATGATTCCACCCACCCTCCACGTGATTCAGTTAGAAGTAATGCACTCTTTTAATATCCTTTTAGTGGTTACCCTAGAGGTTAAAACATGCATCCTTGACTTATCAAAGTTTAATATAAATTGGTACTTTTACCTCTTCCTCAGAAATGGAAGGACGTTAGAATACTTTCCATTTACCTGCTTTCAATATGTATGCTACTGCTGTAATGCATTTTAAATTCTCTATATATTAAATCTCATGAGACATTACTATTATTGTTTTATATTTATTTAGACTTTCCTACATGTTTACCCTTTATTTTGCTCTTTGTTCTTTCCTGCATCTCCCTTAGCATTTTTGTGATTATGCATTCTTTTGCTCCCCCCATCTTTCTTTTCATTGTCCCTCCAATTTCCCATCTCCCACTGCCTGCCTCCACCTGTAATTAGTTGAATTCCAGGATATTAGGTACACACATGATAAAATTCTACTATGCTACATCAGATGCTTTTGTAGTAATCCCATGTATGTGTCTTAAGGTTTGATTTAACTAATTTCTCAAAAGTGAGGTCAATCTGTTTCTTTCAAAAACTAATAACAAGGTGAGTGTACCTTGGGGCATGCTTCATCTACATTAAATTTGCACTAAATCACTGCTTGGAAGAACTTGGATGGAAGGAGTCATGTCATTAACTCAAAGAAAAATCATGACATTGACATTATCTCTAGAAAAAAAGAAACTACCATCAAATGTGTTGTTTGTGTTGAATTTCACTTGCATGCATCCTGAAAAGCACATTGCGTTCATGTAGAAATAGCGCCAAGAACTTTAAGGCTAACTTTGAAACCTCTCAAAAAGATATATCTGAGTTGATTATATGTGTATATATATATATATATATATATATATATATATATATAAACATGTTATATATGAGGAGGAAATAGGAAGACAATAGCAATAGCACCTGGAACAGGGACCATCTAATATAGATGGACGATGGGTAGTTTTAGGTGACCCTAGAGTTCACTTAATCCAAAGTCCTCATTTTACAGATGGGGACGCTTAAGTCCAGAGAGGCTGAGTGACTTGTCTGACATCTCACCGTTAGTTGGTGGAGGGCTGGGACTGGAATCAAGGTCCCTTGGTCAGAGCAGTCGCCTTCAATTACCTGCTCTCCTCAAATGGATTCAATCAGTGGGATAGTGTTTTTGTGATCTGCAGGTACGGGAACTCACCCATTTGGTCAGTAGCTGAGGCCTCTATGATTCTCCAGTGAACCATTAACCCACTTTGCTATTTGAGGCTTTAAATGATATTTTTGATGTGTCTAGTAGAGGGCACAGTGTCTAGTGCTAGGTAAAGCCTAACCGGATAGCAGTGGAACAACACAGAAATTATTTTCTGCTAAAAATCAGCCAAGTACTAGGAGAGGTGGGACTTAAGGAATGGGAGAGATGGAGAAGAAAGCTCCTTTAGGTCATTATGAAGTATGCTAAAAACAAACCCTTTGAATTTAGATATCACCACACATAGTGTGCAACACTCACTTGATGGCAAACCGGCTGGAGGGACCCGATGGCGTCGGCTCGTCCTCTGGTCTCCCAGCTGTCCATCGGAGCTTTGTGCTCCTTTTTCATGCATGTCTTAGTCCATTCAGGCTGCCATAACAAAGAAACCATAGACTGGGTGGCTTATAAACAACAGAAATTTATTCCTCGCAGCTCTGGAGGCTAGGAAGTCCAAGATCAAGGCTCCGGCAGATTCAGTGTCTGATGAGAACATGCTTTCTGGATCATAGGATATGTCCTTTTGGAAAAGTCCTCACATGGTGGAAGGGGCAGAGGAGCCCTCTGGGGTCTCTTTTATAATCCCACTCATGAGGGCTCCACCTTCATGACCTAATCACTTCCCAGAGGCCCTACCTCCAACTACTATCATGTTGGGGATTAGATTTCAGCATGTGAATTTGGGGTGGACACAGACATTCAATCTATAGGAAGGAAATAGAATTGTTGTTGGGAAGTGGCTGCCCAGCCAGGGACTTCATTTCCTAGATCCCCAGCATTTGATGGGACCATGTGACTGACTTAGGGCCTAAGGAATTGAAGGGAAGGAATTTATGCCAGGTTAGGCCCCTAAAATACTCCCATATGATCTGCATACTCTCTTTCCTTGTCTGCCAACTGCATGTTGATGCCATAGCAACCTTGGAGGCCAAGTGCTGAAGATGGCAGAGAGCCTACATCAGTCTGGATCCCTAAAGGACTACACAGAAGAGAAGCACTGCCTACCTTATCCATTATCACCAACTGAACTTTACATGATCTATTAGCAAGAAATAAACTTGGATTGTGTTAAGCCATTGAGATACTAGGGTTTACCTGGTATTGCAGCTAATGGTTACTTTAACATAGTGACATCTAATTTGAATAATAAAATTGAATTTCCACTTGGAGTACTTGAAGCAACACTTGTGGGGAAGAGTAGAGGGAGAGCATAGCACAGCATGAGATCAAAGATCCCTAGCGTATATTAGTTCATCAGGCAATCAGTCTTCAGGTCGAGGTGTCGTGTGGACAACAGCGGCCTTCCTCTCCCCACAGAACACCCTGAGAACAGAAAGTTAGAGTATCCATATTTTATTACTTACAGAACATTACCTCAAAATATGAACTATCTCAGGGACCCAAACTCTCTGCCAATCACCAGGCTCATATAAACCTTAATATAATCCGTTCCCTGGAAGAAAATATTAACACCTGTTAAAATCCCCTGCACAGAGAACATTTCCCTGGGAGGTGTTCCTGCACTCATTTTGCCAATTTCCAGATGAATAAAACTAAGGTTTCTTTTTGCTTCTTCCCAAAATATAATTTATTATGTAACATTTACAACTTGAAAAAGAATCCGAGATTATTTTCATGAATAATAATTAGAAGAGTAATGTGCCTGACGTGGGCTACAAAGAAGGGCCCCCCTTTTCTCTGCTGGGCGCACAGGACAGTGGGGTTTACTGTCGAACCAGTCATGTGGAGCTTGGTCCGCTCCCCCAGATGCTCCCAGGGCCCCTGGGGTTGCTCTGCTGTTTAGAAGGAGATGGATGTTGAAGCCGTATCGTGGCTTTCTTGCTTTACAGTGATACTTGCAAATACTACCCCTAGGGCAGTAGTTAATGGATTTGTTACTTAGTCTGGGAAGGTGAAGAGAAACTTCCAAAGCTCTGGGTGGTGGGGGGAGGAGCAGTGCTCAGAGGCAGTGCCTGTGTGGGTGCTGACTGGCTCTGCAACTTAGCTCTGGGACTTTGAAATACCAAGAGTCATCACCTATGGTGGGTGGTAGCGGTAGGAGTGGCCCCAGACAAACGTAGGAGAGGAGCAGACCCGGAGGGCCGCTGGTAGGCCAAGGTGAGCCTGGATTCAAAATTCTACAGCTAAGGCTGGTCACAGCTCGACTCATTACTCGTCAGAGCTACTGATCAGTCCCTCCAAACCCTGAGATCAACTCTCCTGGGTGAAGGCACCGCTAGGGTTCTGTGTAGACACACCCAGGACCTCACGAAAGCTAGCTGTGGGCAGCAGAGGTGACAGGAAGTTGGCCATAGCCAGTCCAGTGAGGGTGAGCCCAGTGCAATGAGAGCAGAATTTGGACTCTGACAGATCTGGGTTCAAGTTCTAGTTATGCCACTCTGGTTCTTCTGAACACCCCAGCTAGTCACCACCACCAGGACTGGGCACGGGAAGGCAGTTACAGAAACTGTTAGCAGAACCCAGAGGCGGGGATTATAATGCTCTTGGGCTTTATAATAACTATTTCTCTTTGAGTACTCCTTACTATCTTATTTGCAATTCTGGTACATCTTAAGAAAAAGATTGTGAACTATTCTACAATCAGAACTTAATTCCCTTTCAGTACGGTGGATTTCCCTGGGCTCTGGGTTGGGGAATAGAGTGGCTGGCAGAGGTGAGGCTGTGGAACTGGAGAGAAGTTGTGGAAAAGAGCAATGGGCAATGTTCAGGCTGGGGCTGTGGTGTTGAGGTTGGGGAGAGGGGGAAGTGTTTATGGCCCCCTTCCCTTGCCTTCTCCAAGCCATATCTTTATTACTTTTGTTTGCTCTATTGATATTTCAAAATTTTAAAGTCCTTCTTTGTCCCAGTGTTTTTATTGTCCGAGTGACCCACCTGGTTTGCCTTGGCTTTTGCAGAGATGAAACACTTCCTGTTTTGTTTTCAGAAGTAAAGCTCTCACTGCATTTCCACAGTGAATCCTGCAGCTGCATCCATCCCAAACACAGGGGCCTTGAGTGCAGGCAGCAGGGCCCACCTGCAGATGCTGGGCCTGGCCTGGACCACACAGCTGCTCAGCAGTTCAGTCCTGCTGGGTCCTCCCCACCGTTGAGGGTCCCTGGTGCTGAGAGCTGTGGTGGGGGAGGCCTCTCAGGCAGAATCTGCCCACAACCTCTGCCCTGTTGGAGAGTACAGGGCTGGGACTCATCTGCCCAGGGACTGCCCAACAGCTGGGGAGGGGCAGGGACTACGGAGGGCCAGTGGGCCTTTGGGAATTGTGGTTCTGGGAGTCCCCAGCCTTAGGCTCAATGTAGCCCAGGTCTGGTGTTTTCAAGCTTGTCTCCAGCTGGAGATAATGCTAATATCCCACACTTGCAGCTTTTTCAGGGCACTGGAAGATTGAGACTTTCTCTTCAAATAACAATGAGCATTTGTTCTGAGCCTTTGTGATAAGAAAGGAGAAAGAAAATCATTCTTAGAGGCAGGGGGAGCAGAAAACCATCTCGACAAAAGGCACAAACTTCTCATTATACATTATTATGCTTTCAAAGAAGCATTTGTGCAAGCACATTCTTTTGTTTAAAATAAAGTGGCTCTTAAGTCTTAAGACTATCTCGCCGTGTCTTGTTTTGGGAGGAAAAATCTGATGGGGGGAAGCTGGTTGATGAGCTCTTTTGTCCTGGGGCCCAGCCTGGCAAGCTGCTCCCCTGACATGCAGCGTGATGCTGAGTTTTGCCACAAGCTGTCTTTTGGGGGGAGTGTGGTAGGACAATCCCTTATAAGGGGGGATCCCTACTGATTTAGTAATTACCCCTCACCCCTAAATGAGAAAGCCAGGACAGATGCCCTGTACTAAAATCCTTACAGAATGTGATGTTATAGTGAGTTTCTCGGTATCCTTTGTACAATGCAAATACTTCTTCCATGAGGCGGCTGCAAAGTTAGAATTGCAGGACTCCAAAGATAAATTTCATTGATTCCCTTCCCTTTTTATTAATTAAAAAAGAAAAAAAACCCAAACCCAAAACTTAAACCTCTTAGGAGCAGTATTTAAGATATAAAGACAAAAGAAGCAGGGACTGCCTATATTCTGCAAGTCTAGAGGCTTAGTGAAGAGTCAACACTTATTTAGAGAAAGTGTGTCTGAATGGAGCTCCGGCAGTCCTGGCTGTACTGAATTAGCAGAACCTATGAAGAGGTGAAGAGGTGAGTCTGTGAATTGGGCAGCCGCTGAGCTGGGCGGTTAAATGAACAGGCTCTGGACTATTCTGATCTCAGCAACCCATTCCCCTGGATGACCCTGAGCAAGTTACAGACCCTCTCCAGGCCTCATAGGAAAAATGGAGCTAAGAATAGTAACTCCCCGAGGCGAGGCTATGTATGTAAAGCAAACTAGCCCAGGGCCAGCCTGAAGGGACCTCTGGTTACCCCCGTTATTATGAGGGGCCTGCAGCTGTACCAGTATATAGAAGAGACTTTGCTATCTGCTATCTGTACTATCTCTTTTCCCTTCTCTTCTTCACTTTCCTCTGCTGCTTCCCTGCCTTTCTACCCCCAGTCTTGGCACTTCCCTCTCTCCCAGATCTGAAGCGTCAGTGGAGAGGCCTGCTTCCGGTGAGATGAGGGGCCCCTCTGGGCAGCCTTGCGGGGATGTGCCAGGGTCTGGTCCTCTCTCTGCAGCTGCTTCCAGCCAGTTCTCAGTCTCCCCCTTTCCCACTTCACACCTCCTGGTGCTGTTCCTCCTCTACCCAATAATAAGCTTAGGTCAAAACTGACTCCACTCTCCTCCCGTCGTGTAAACTGAGCCTGTTGGTTTCCCTCTCCCAGATTCCCAGTTCTCCACGCTGAGTCCCTTCCTGCTCCCATCTAGTCTTCCTTATCACTCACTCTGCAGACCTGGCCCTGCTCCTAACTCCTCCTTAGGCAGTCTCCCTGGCCTCTGGCCTCAGCCACCTTGCCCCTCTCTTCCATTTCTATCCTGTCACATCAGCAGAAGTTGTATCTCTCTCTACTGGAACCCTGTGACATTGTCTAATATCTCCTCCTTAAAAAAAAAGCATCCTTTGTGTCATTCATCCTGCAAAAGAAAATCATATCCACAGAAAAGAAAGTCATTTCAGTTGCAGCTTGTTTGCAAAGACCCACACAAACCTCTTGAATCATACAGAAGGTCCTCATCGTGAACTTTACACCACTCCACTCCCCCCTGCCCAACTCGGGGGCCTTCCACCTCCCATTCCACAGTTTCCCCATCAGACCTCAGTCTCCAGATCCCCCTTCCCCAACGCGGCGAACTGAAAGCTTAGTTCTATGCTCAGATAAGCTGGTCTGGGAGAGCATGGACCTGGTCATCTTTCATGAGCACGTTAGATTTCTGCCTAGTACAAGACATTGAGAGCACTCAGATGCTGGGGAGGAAGCAGAAAGGTTAGATTCAGGTGTGTCTTACAGTTGTGATGAGCTTTGATTTATCCCTTGTTTTAAAATGGTTTTGGTCAACCAAACCATTAAGGACTTACCCTATCAAGCCCTTAATATTCTCTCAGAATTGAGGTAGGTCTAATTATTTGCTTTGTTCAGCCGAGGGACACGTGTGTGTGTGTTTGCGTGTGTGTCTGTGTTTGGTGGTTGGGTGTGCTTTCTCTTTGTACTAAAACTCTCTCCCTCGCAGCCACATGACAGATGACGACTGCTTTTTGTGCTGCCAAATACATTGCTGTCCACTCAGTGAACACTGTTACCTGACTTCCATTCCAACCCTGGGGGAATCTGGATTCACAGAGGAATAGAACCTTCTTACAAAATCTGGAGTATGATTGCAATTTTACTTTTGAAGCACCCGCTTCCCAGAGGAATAGCTAGTGATTGATGCCACTGTCAGAAACCCAGATGCACACACTCATACATGAGCCAGGAAATTACATTAACAGCTCGCCCAGCAGGCCAGCACTGACTCACCCACTTGCTCCCCTATGGGAGGAGAGGTGATACGAAACCCAGGGCAACAGCAGGGAACAAACAAAGGAAAGGAGTTAGGGGGGACTGGGCTCTCAAATGTCCACCGGGTTTTTTTCCTTCCTCATCTTCTGCCGAGGGCAGCAGCCACAGGCTAAGGTCTGTAGTTATTTTGCTATGTGACCAGGATTGTGGGGAGTTATTTCATTTGTCCTGGAAGTGCACTGTCAGCTTGTTCTCACGGTGCATGTACAAGGGTGCATACAGCTCTACACACATACCTTCGTGCTTAGAGGTCTACATTTTCCTTTGGGGTAGAAGTGACCTACCTAGGCTAAGCTCATGCTAGGGTATTTGTCTCTTTGGAGAGCAAGTTAGTGTTGATTCCAGCAGGATGGGGCGGCAGAGACTGGTTTGTTGCTCAGAAGATGCCTGAAAAATACTGATACCATTAGGGCAGAAGAGTGGAAAGCAGTCCAGCAGGCCTGCTGGCGACTTGTGAGTGTGAGGGGGTTTATCGGTAGCGGCAGGCCAAAGCGTTGACATTCTTGACCACATAAAAGCCCATGGTGACTGGAGGGATGACCAATGTCCGGCCGGCCCGCAGGGGGCGGGGCTTCAGTTCTGGGAGGGTCCCATCGTCCACCATCACTAAGGGCTGGCCATTCAGCTGCACTGACCTACAGTGAGGAAAAACAGCATGGGACTCGTTATTGCCTTGAAAGGAAGCCATCGCAGCAAAGCCTGGGCAGCCTCAGATTGCCCCCATCTGCTGACCGTGCCCGGCTGGCTATCACTGACTGATACTTACTCTGCCCAGGCTCTCAGCTGGGTGCTTTGATAACACACTCGAACATCCCAGCAATGCTCTGAGGAAGAAACTGTCCTTGCCCCGTTCTACCTAGAGTAAGTACTTAGATGACTTGCCCAAGGCTATACAGCTTGTAGTCCTGGGAGCCAGGATTTGAACACAGGTAGTCTAGTTCCAGAGACATATCATTTATTTTGACAAGTTAAATGTCTCTGAGGCAGAAGCTGAAAAGTGTCTCATGTCTATTTTTTTTGTCTTTAAATCATAATAGCAGCTCAGTTTGACTCTTTTCCACCTAAAGTGTGGAATGATGCATAGGCCTAAGGTGGCTTCAGAAATTCCTATTTAACTGGCATCTTTCATTAGTTTATTTGAGAGATGAGAGAACTGACATTGTGTCACTTGTCTAGGGCAGTTCTGGAGGAGGACAGAGACTTATGTAACAACCTTCCTTTCTCTAATCTGAGCATGAGTTTCCATATCTAATATTTAATGAATGTTTACATTTTAGAGACAAAAAGAAGTAGGTGATAAAGCAGGCATTTGTGATCTCAGTTCACCTGCGTTGCTTGCTTTTATCCTTCCTGTGTATCAGTCACTTTCAGCCCTGAGAAGGACTTAGAGAGCAAAGGGGAACAGCTCATCACCCATCCTAGGCCTGTGGTACAGAATCCAGACAGTCTCCCAGCTGTTTCTGACGGGGGAGTGACTCGGACAGCCAAGTACCCACTGAAGCTCAGTTTTATGGGTCAACAGAAAAGGCCAGAACCAGGCCACTAGCTGGAAATAAGGCTGTAAGTCACTTTGGAAAATCAGCATTACAGTGATGGCCATTTCTGGGCCTTGCCCAGCCTCCAGTGTGATAACATTGTAGTGGTATCATCTGAGCTGTGAAGAGAATAAACTGTTAGAAATTGATAAAGAGGTCTTGGTTTAGTGTTCCTTCTGTGCTATGAATGATAGGTTTAGAGAGAGATCATCAGACCCCTTGCTCAGTAGAGCCATGAACCCCCAGAGATAAGTGCAATGTAAATTGCTCCCAGGGGAGAGCTGGGCACAGAGACAGCTCCAGGCCCGGCCCGACGTGGACCAGTTTGGGCCCAGTCCAGATCTGACAGGCCAGGGGGCAGCCCCCCTCTCTTGTTGGTATGACTGAGGAATGAATGAACAAGCAGGGGGCTCCTGGGTGGAGAGCCAGGCCTGCCTCTGGAAGATGTGGAGGTGTGAGAATTGAGATCTAAAGGTCAATGTTGACCTCACCAAACATGCAAGAACCTTCTGTGACCCTCTCTGGTGAATACAGCATACTCATTGGAGCGGAGGGCAGGGTGAGGAGAGGGGGTTCAGGTGCAAAAAAAGCCAGGACAGGTCTTCACAGTATATTTTATTATTTGGTTCTAGGTTGTGTGAATATCCAACAACCAGACATATGCACTATCAAATACTAGTTCAATAATACTAATTAATCTTTCCAAAGCATACTCAAATTGCTATCACTTGAAAACCTTCAGTGGTCCCTCCTATATATGGAGTTAGGTGCAAGCCCCCCCGCCCCAAGGAGTTAGGCAACACCCCCTTAGATTCAGATGATCCCAGAGTATTGCCATCTCTGGGTTCTAGGAAGTCAAAACAAAGTGTGAGAAGCAAGCCTTTTCATTTCCATACTAATAACGAGTAGTTATTCTGCAACAGGCTCCATTCTGATTTCCTTATTGGTTGGTTAAAAAGCTGACTCAGGTATGGTTGGAACCAGGGAGCATGATCAAGATTGTGGACTGGTCTCTAATTCCAGGAGCCGGCCACTAACTTCCTAGACGGCTCTGGCAAGTCTCTTTACCTCACTTCCCTCAGTTTTGCATCTGTGAGAATATAGGCTATATAGGATGTAGTACGAATGAAATGAAATAAAAAATGTGAAAGTGCTTTGAAAGCATAGTGAGCCATGTAAGTGGGAGATGGTGTTTTTTTTTGTTACTCTTTTCATTGTCATTCTGGGTAGGTAAACTTCTTGGTCCTTGTACTGTGGCACTGACGAGTTTCATGACTCCTTTCCTAAAGCCCTCTCTTCCCTTGGCTCCCATGGTAGCGTTCTCTCTCTCTCTTTCCCTCTCTCTCTCTCTCTGTCTCTCTCTCTCTTTCCCTCCATTTTCCTCCTTCATTTCTGCATGTTGTTTCCTTTTTGGGGGACTGTTCCCTTATAGCTGCCTCTCAGATGCTGGGGTTGCTGGTGCTTGGTCCTGGGACCTCTTTGCTTCCCACACTACATACTCCAGCTGGGTGCTGTTACCAACACCCAGGACTTTAATTGCTATCTGCATGTCGATGCTTCCCAAACCTGCATCTCAAGGCTGAATCCTTCTTCTAACTTATATCTCCACTTGGCTGTTCCACAGGAACTTTATAGTCACGTGTCCAAAGTCAAGATCTTCTCCTCAAACTCTGTCCTTTTCTCTGCCTTCTTATCTTTGGGCTGGTACCACCCTCTATAAGATTACCTAAGCCAGAAAGCTGTGGTCATCTGGGTCTTCTCCCTCAGGTCCCAGGTATGGAGTCGCTAAATCCAACCAATTCCATCTACCTTTAAATATTTTTCAGATCTGCTTCTTTCTCTCCCTTCACTGCTATTATTTTAGTTCAGAGTTTTTCCTGTGATCTATCTCCTTGCCCCTGGCCTTGCCTACCTCTCCTGTGCTGGCCACATTGCTGACAGAGCCATCTGCTGCTGTCCCTGCTTCAAACTCTCCAACAACGCCATCCCTTCCACCTTAATCCAGACGATGAAACCAAGCTCCGGCCACCTCCCCAGTCTCAGATGCTGCCAGTGCCCCTTCCTGCAGCGCTACCCGTGGATCACAGACCTCTGGGGGTGGGCTTGGGCTGAGTAGGCAGTCATTGTAAGGACATCATCAGTATATATACGCATGAACAGGTTGTTCCCAATGAAAAACAGTTAAATTTTGCCCATAAATGAGGTAGATCTTTCTCAAATGAAAATGTCAGTAGATCCTGGTGGGAATAAAATATACCAGTTCATTAAAAAAAAAAAAGTAAATATTTTTCAAATGTGAATGCCTGTAGACACTTGGGATTAATAAGACACAAGTTCATTTAAAACTGCTATAAAATTCCTAATAGATTTCTTGGGAGGAAGGGGGCATCATGTGCTTTTTTCAAGCAAGAGGTTCTTAAAGGGACAAGTACTAGTGTGGGAGGGCTATGACGTTTGTTGCCATTACAGAGGAACCTGGGAACCTGAGCGTACCTTTGGCCCAGCGTGGCCAGATTAAATGGCTTGCAGTTCCACTTTGGGTTGTTGTGTGTGGTGCTCCCTCCTCCTCCTCTGCGGGACTAACTGCCCTGGGGCCCTGCCGAGCCTGCTCTCGTGTTGCCCCCTCTGGGGAACATTCTTTGACCCCTGGGTTAGGAGCCCCAACTCTGCACTCTCGTGTACCCAAAGCTTATAACCACCTCACTGAATTGCAGGGACTTACCCACTCTGCCCCTCGCTGGGCTGTGAGCTTGATGAGGAAGGGCACAGTGCCTTTCACCCCTAAATACTCGGTGCCGAACCAAGTGGCATAGAATTGGGATGGAATGTTTTCTGAACAAGTGAATGGACTTTTGAGGCTCTTTCACATTATTTCTGGTATTCCTAGACTGAGTTTCTCCAGCTCTAAAGAGGCTCCCTGGAGGTTTGCTGAGCGTCTTTACAGATTTCATTAATGTACCAATTACTCTTGCTCTCAGTGGCCCTGGAGATGTTAGATAAGACCTGAATTATCGATGATTCTCACAGTCACTCACTAGATAGCTTATCCCAACTGGACACGTGGCCGTTGATCATTGATAGCGTTTTTTCATCCTTAAAAAAGATCTATATGGCCACCTCTTAGCTAAGCCAACTTGAGTTAATTTTGTGAGACCTTAAGTCCTCATACAACCTTATTTACAAAGTTCCGTCACTGTAACGATGGACAGTGTGCTTTACCACCTCCATTCTAATTTTCCTGCTTAACATTTTTATTTTAATATTTATCCTATTACCCAGTTAAGTCATATCACACTAAATATTACAATTATCTTCCACTCTTATGCACTGAACAACTTGTAAGTTTACAAACATATGTTAATGATAAAAAATCACTGATTACTGAGCACTGTCTATGCAAAAGGCAGGATGCTGTGATTTATTCTATCACATTTAGTCCTCACAACTACCAACTGAGGCAGGTGTTAGCATCCCTACAGGTGAAGACATCAAAGTTTAGAGGGGTCTAAGATTCACCTAAGTCACATAGCTGGTAAGAGGTAGAGCTGAGATTTGCCCTGCAGCCCTTCACCATAGTCCTATTTGGCCTCCCTTGTGACTGCTAAAAGAGCCCTGTGAGGTACATAGGCAAGTATTATTATTATTATTTTTGTAACTTCACTATTGAGATGAGGTCAGAGAGGTTAGGTGGCCTGGGCAAGGTCACAGAGCTAATAGGTGGCTAAGCTCTGTCTTGGATTCAGGCCTCCTGATACCTGTTTCTACTATTTCGTGTTGTTCCCCAATTCCAGATGGCACTCACTAGGATCATGTTTCTTTCTTTGAAAACCTTTCTTATCATATTTTCATCACATTCTGGGACCTCCTTCCTGGCCTGTGACATTTCAAACCAAATGCTAAATGATCCAGTCTATGTTGAGCTATTTCTCTTAATTCCCTAGTTGCTGAGGGCTTTTAAATTATCCAAATATTAGGACAACTGAGTTTTTATCACCATCTGTTTTTTCAAAGTCTGAATTGCTTTGTTCCTAAACTTGGTTTCTTTGCATGCTATTTGAAATGGGATTCATTGTCTCAATTTGGAGTCAAGCCCTCTGCTTCCCAGGTCTCTGTGGGATCCCCTTGGCTGGGTCACCCTCCTTCCCCCACCACCTGTCTACAATCTCTGGTCTTCATGGCTTATTTTATGGTTCTTGCTAGCCATGGATACTGAAGCAAGCTTTCAGCTGTTCTGAGGTCTCAGGGAAGCAAGTCTAGTGAGCATGTTCTTTGCCAGTCTTGAAGAAACTTTGCTGGTCTCTGGCCTGACTCAGGCTGGTCTTTTGTGGGAGCAGAGGCAAGGGAAGCCTGCGTATTATCGGGAGCAGCCTGGGGAGCTAGTGTCTGGTTTCTGATGGCATATTTAGGGCCTTGAATGGGACTTAGAGATAACTAGTTCCACCTCAGCCACTTTGAGAAAGTGATTTGCCTTCTGTGAGCTTGGGTTTCTCCATTTGTATGACAGACTAGATGAACCCTAAGATTCTTTCTGGCTCCCACATTTTTCAGGTTGGCTGCCCACAGCCTAATAGCTAGCCTGAAGCAGAGTTTAATGCCAAATTCAGAGTGATCCTGCACAGGTAGAAATCTGATCATGACATTCACCTGTCTAAATGCTCAGTAGCTTCCTGCTGATCCTAGAACATTCTCCAAAGTCCTTACAAGACCCCATGAGCGAGGCCATTTACCTCCGTCTGCAGCCCGTAGAGGCCCCTGTAGCTGCTGCCCATTG
The DNA here is from genome assembly GCF_059928025.1 of Delphinapterus leucas. Classification (NCBI taxonomy): domain Eukaryota; kingdom Metazoa; phylum Chordata; class Mammalia; order Artiodactyla; family Monodontidae; genus Delphinapterus; species Delphinapterus leucas. The sequence goes on from NC_143144.1 coordinate 57,815,314, forward strand.
CAGCTCCCCACCACCTCCCACCTCCTTGCGTTCTGTGTTCCAGTCACAATCTCTCTACTCTCAGGGTTTTTGTACATGTTGTCACTCTTCCTGGAAGCTTCTCCGTATTCCATCCCTGCTTCCAGCCTCCTTTGCCCTGCTAACTCCTACCTGTCCTTCAGGTCAGGTGCCCGCAAAGCACTCCCTATCACCCAGTACTTCTCCTGTCTCTGCACTTGTCACAGCACTGGGATCGCTGACTGCTTGTCAGTCCCTCCCCTAGTCAGGAAGACCATGTGTCCGCCCTGCTCATCTCGTGCTCTCCTGTCCACTAACCCACATATAGCAGGTGCTCAGTAAAAGAAGGATGGGATATAAATACATGGGTAGACGAACTACAATCTGGAAGGAAAAGACACTGTGGTGGGAGGACAGAGACTTGAGTTAGAGTCCACATCTGAGCATGACGTGTGCAGGCCTAGAAATGTCACAGTTGGCTCTGGTCTGGGTTTCTGGATTGTTAAATGAGAGAGAGGGAGGGAGGGAGGGAAAGCAGGAGTGGGGAGCAGAAGGGAGGGAGGAAGGAGGAGAGAAGGGAGAAGGTATAATAATCTGAGGAGTGTGGGGCGGGGAGGGTATCAGCTCCCTTTGCTGCTCAATAACCCGCACAACCTCCTGGCTTCGACTCTGGTGCCAGCGTGCTTCCCCGCGCGCCACTAGAGGTCCCCCTTGCTCTTCACAACGGTGCTGAGAGCCCGCGCGCCGGCTCCCCCGAAGCGGAGCCCCTGCCTCTGCCCCTCCAGCCTGCTCTCCGGTCCCGGCAAGGCCCGGAGACGTGCGCGGCCCTTGGCCTCCTGGAGCAACAAACCGCAGGATCACTCCAGTCCCGACAAAAACTTCGTTGCGGTGCACTCGGCACCGCCGCGCCCCCGCAATGTGGCTAATATTAAGGAACCGTCCGAGGCCGGGCTGCGATTCCTGCCGGGGGTGCGGCTTCCCGGCTGGCGTGCAGGGAAGGGGGGCGCAGGTGCGGGGCTGGCGGCAACGCGCGACTCAGCGCCTGGCTCTCCTGTCTGGGTCCCGGCGCCCCGCCCTCCCGCCAGCCGCACCTGTGTGCGCTTTACAGGCCCCCGAGGCCCAGTTGCCAGTGGAGGCCCCTCGCTGAGTTAGGAAGCTGGTGTGTGCAGCTGCCCTGCCCTTCTCCAGCTCAGGGGCAGGTTAGAGCCGGGAGGGAGGCCGGCCGGGTTTGAGGACGGAGGGACCTCGCTCAATTTCCCTGCTCCGGGAGAAGCTGTGCATCTGGAGTAGCTTAGAGAGGAGGTTCCTTTGAAATGGCCGTGAGTGATGCTACCCGCTGAGGAGGGCCGCTCGGAGGTGGCCGCAGCAGGCTAGTCCCCACTTGCCCAGCTGAAGCAAAAGCTGTAGGATGCTCATGACCCTCTCAGGGGAGCTCCTACTCCTGAGGGGTCATTGGGAGGATTACTTCCTCCCAAGCGTGTCCTGAAGCTTTCTCCTATGTGTTAGGGGATTGTTCTCCTGCTAGGCTAATTGTTCTCATTTCTAAATTTTCAGTGGCACGTGGTTCAGTGCCTTCTTGTGCATGATAGTAGTTCACATTAATGCTTGTCGGGTTCCACTCAGTCAGCCTCTCCAAGGGTTCTCATGTGGTTGGTTGGACACTCCAGTCCCTTACTCTGCTGTTGTTAAAGAGAGGAGACAAAGTGAAAAATGGAGGTGAACGCTTCCTTTTCCCCTTACCCCTTGAAAAGCCCGCATTATATATGAAGTTCCTGGCCACTTAGACAATTTGAGGCTGATAAGATCATTTGCCCTATGTCCTGTTCTTTGAGAGCATATTGAAATAATGAGGAGTTTCAATCTAGCTTCTGTATCACTGAACTAGGACTCCTTTATGCAAGCAGAGCTGGGGATTTTTAGGCAAGTTGTTAGGGATGTAAGCTTTTCCTGTTTGCAGTTAGGTTTGGGGGTCATGATTTGATCTGTGTTCTGTCCAAGTCTGTGTAATAATGGTTTATGCCATCATGGGATCCCACCATCTGCTTCTAGTGGTTTAAAATAACAGCACACTTGGCAAACAAGGTGAGAGCCCAGCTAAGGAACCTGGATTTACACTGATATTGTTAACTTCCAACAGAGGAGGCAGTCATCTGGGGGCACTCTGGGAAGACAGTTTGATTCTGTGACCATCTCAAAGCTCCATGTCATAGGCATATCACACTCAAACCACAATAGGAACCAGCTATTAAAATCATGGAGACTTTACCATGTGGTTAACCCTGTCCCCTCCCATTGTAAAGACTTGGTGCCATGATCACCGACATTCACAAATGGTATGAAAGGGGCATTATTCATAGTCCTACTGTTCTTTGTGTTGTACAAATTCAATTATAACAGATGTAATCCTTACCCACTATGATAGAAAACACAGAAATATGCAAATGTGTGGTCAGAGGCACTATAATTAACACATTACACAAGGGGAGAGAGAGAAAGAAAATCAAACTTCATGGCCTGGATTTCAAGGGCTTCTGCATTCTGGCACTAATATATTTTTATGGCCTCTCCCCTCACCTCATAAAGCATCCTCTATTCCAGTCATGTGAGACGATATGCTATGGCCCCAAACAAAATGGCCCTTGAACTTTTGTACTTCTAAACCTTTAGTAAGCTCACTCCATTGCCTGGACTAGCCTTCCCTCCAGCATTTCCTAGATGTATGGCTCATCCTTACAGCTCCTGCTCAATGGTCCTCAGCCCTGAGGATTTCCCAGATTCCCAGGTTAGAATTCAACTCTCCCTTCCTTATGCATGCATCCTCCTATATTTACCCTCTGTGGTCGGTCTTGTCTTAAAGTATCCTGTGTGGGGAGGGACCAGGTTTCCCCAGTCCTAATTGTGTGGAGCTGGAAGGGGCAGTAGAGGATCAGAAGCATTCTCTTTATTACAGGCAGTCTGCAGGTGAGATCAAGAGAGTCAGGTAAAAGGGCAGACGTGTGTGTGCACAGACAGGTTTTCCATATGTGAGGGTATGAAATAGAGACCATTAGTCATGCCCAAAATGAGTTCCATTACTGTAAGGTCACGGCTTCCTGGAAACCTATTCAAATATGTTAAACCAAAGGGATAAATAGCTCAGTGTGATCAAATTTTGACAGTGTTCCTATAGCATCAGGCGCACTGGTGTACCCTCAAAAGGGAAAAATAAGATGTCCCGGTGGCACAGTTTCTGCTCCAGGGTCCACAGATGTCAGAGTACAAAGAGTGTGGTGACTCTGAGTTGTTCTAGAGAAGGTGAGTGGGGAGGAGGATAGGCTGTCAAGCGACTGCTGGTGTTTGGCAGCTGGTCCACAGCTTGGAGCTCCAACCCCTTGTCTGAATGAACCACATCCTGTTGTGGGTTCCCGATGCTTGGCAGCCAAAGAAATACTGATTCAAGGCCCTGGACCTGCTATAGGGATGAGGTGGATTAGGACTTTTCAGTTCCCTGAGGCTTATGTTTGTCCATCACCTAAACCACAGCCTCTGGAGGATGTGGAGAAAGGAGAAGACAAGGATAATTTCTTCTCTGCCCACCAGAACTGCCTATGTATTCTGCTTCCCTGCCCCTCAGTTTAGAATCAACTGCGCAGAAACGTGTTAGCTTTACTCTAAAGTGCTCATTTACCAGGATTTCATCTGGGTCACCTGGAACAGAACGGAAATCTCTGCTTGCAACGAGGGTCCCCAAGTGAGTGGAGCTGGGGTGGGGACACCACAGTATTGATGGACAGCTATGCAGAGAGATTCCAGCTGCTGCGAGCGATCTGGAAGAAAATGTATTCTAGAGCTGAGAGCAAATGAAATCTCTCAGAAAGTAACAGTGAAAATGCTGGATTCCTAAACATCTTGGTTTAAGATGTCAAGTCACTGTAAAATATAAAAGCATTTTATAATCCTCTAATCTGCACAGAGATCTGTACATTACTAATCTGGGAGTTAAAACAAAACAAACAGTAAAACCTTTGGGAACCGTACACATCTTTCCACTTAGTCATAGAGAACTCCCAGGGGCTCCTGGCATGTTTGCACCTTTGGCAAAATGGCTTAGTGCCTGAATGAAGAATAGAATCTGGGTGAAATCAGAGATGCAAATCAGCTGGAATCTTGTTCCAGCATTTTCTAGAGGGACAATAGTTCTCAACTTTGGCCACATATTTGAATCACCTGGGGAGCTTTAAAAAATACTGGTTTCTGGGTCCCAGTCCAGAGACTGATTTAATTGGTCTGGGGTGCGGCTTGGGCACTGGGGCTTTTAAAGGCCCCCAGGTAATTCAAAGTGCAGCCATGGTTGATCAGCACGGAGCTGATGACGAAAGAGTGGGAGTATGTTGGTAGCTGGGGCAGGGGTCGGGGATCAAATAGTTTTCTAACAATTACGTTCTAAATTTCTTTTGAATAAACAGCTCTTTTCTTACTCTTTTGGAGTACCATGTAAGAGGCCACGTTTTTTAAACTAAAAAAACCGTGAACTTTTCAAAGGCAAATTTTTTGTTGAATAGTGTAGAGTGAGCACTTCTATTTCTGCAGAACTGCTGCATTTAATGTTTTCCCTGTAGTGAGTACTCTGGTGAGATGGATGAGCTCCTCAATATGTACCAGGGAAGTGTGTGCGTGGCACTTCACAGCAGGAATTCAGAACCAAATCCAATGGAGCATCTGCACAGATAAAAAACTCTGTATTTCTTTAGCACTGAGAAGGAAAAGTGTGCTTTTCTTGAAAAGCAAGGTCGCTAAAGTCATTTAGATTCCTCTCAGGTCTTGGGCTGTGTCACAGAGAGCTCCCCACAGACAAAGAGCAGTTCAAGCTCTCTTCAGGCAGAAGGCACTAAGGGGGTTAAATATATCATTCAGTACCCTCACTATATTTTCCAGATATGTATATAATTAGTTACTTAGATAATGCTGTATGCATTGCTTATAGCTACTATCTCTTTAGGAGCCACCAAAAACCCTCAAATGAGCACAAGGGTGAAAAGAATCCAAACTCCTCTAAGTCTTGTTGAGTAAGCGTACATTGAGTAAAAATTGGAAGGCTTATTTCTCTACACTTTTACTTCTCCTTATTTTTTCTACAGACTGACTCTGAGCCTTAAGTATAAGAATTCTTATAAATACATATAGTCATATATATTTATACTTTCACAGCATCTATTTCAGACTTTCTGAACTGGAACACTAACTTGAACTTTGCTGGTTAGAAGTACCACCTTCCTGTTCACCTTCAACCATTTCGTAAATCTCCCCAATCCCAGGCATCTCTCTTGCCTCTCCTTGCTCCCAGCCTCTGCATCTCCTCTGTCCCTCTGAGGGCCTCTGAGTGGCCTTTCAAAAGGCCTGCAGGTGATGTGGTTACATGTGCAACAGCAGGGCCTTTACCTCCAGGAAAAAGAGGTCTCCATCATCTTTTTTTCTGACATTTTAAAACTGGCACCTGAAGCCCTGCAGAGGTTAACAGGTTTCCTCACACACTCTCAGCTTAAAAAGCACTATTGATGTTCCTTAGCTCTTACAGAACATCAAAGCAAATTCCAAACGCATTAAAGTAATGAATATAACAAATGAAACAAAAAAGAAACTAGAAGAAAATAAAGATATATATTTATCTGATTTCAGGAATATAAGTAGATAACCATATAAATGGAAAGAAGGAACCACAAAGCAAAAGGTAGATTTAACTGTATAAAAAGGGAACACTTCTGTATGTCAAGATAACACCCTAAAAATGAAATAGTTGGAAAAATAGCAAATAAAACGCCGAGGAAAATATTTCAACACATATGATAGGTAGCAAAGGGGAAATTGCGTTATATTAGAAAAAACTTACAAATCATTAATAAAGTGGATAACAGCCCAATAGAAAAATAAACAAAGGGGATGTAGAAAATTCACAAAAGCAATAAAATGCTAATAGATGCAAAAATTTCAACCTCACTAATACTTAAAGAATACAACTTAACATAATAATACTGTTATTCATTATGAAGTTGGAAAAGATTTTAAAATATTACTGCTCTGTGTTGGTGAGGTAAATTGTAATAACAAAATGTTCCCATTTCCTACTCCTTCTCAGACCTCCAAAACTAAGCTTGTCTGAGGTAAGAAAATTGAACAGTTAATCATATGAGATAAGTTTATATAACTCAATGGACTCCAAGGTGAACAGACGGTGAGTGATCAGGGAACCTGCTATTTGAGGAATGGCTGAAGAAGCTGAGCGTGTTTAGATTGGAGGCTAGAACTCTAAGGGAACACATATTGGAAAATTGTTACAAGGATGGTATAGATTTACTCTGCTTAATTTTTCTAAAGCAAGGATAGAAATGGGAAGGAAACACCCTTTGGCCACAAGTAAGGAGGATCTTTCCTGCAATAAGACCTGTCTAGTCCTAAAGTGGGCCAACTCATGAGATGAAGAGTCTTATCAAACAGAAGCTGACGGGCTTTTTGTCAGGGATGTTATAGAAGAAACTTCTTGATCTCTAAGAGTACTTCCAAAATTTTCCTCTATAAAGTCATCTTTTAATAATTTCAGAACTTTTATAGAGTGGTTTATTTTAAGAAGAAACTAATTTAAATGATCCCAGACAAGTGAGGATAATGGAAACCTGCAGGGAGTACATCTGGTCGACCAGAGTTCAAAAACTCCAAGTACCAACTAATATAAGCAGTATAGAACTTGAACACTCAGATGTCTTGAATCTGCTGAGCTATATGGAGTAATGGCCCCTTCAGTCCCAGAAGACAGGTCTTCAGGTTTTGTTTCTGAGTGAGAATTCTTGGTATAGAATTCTTAAGGTTAAGGTTTTTCCTAAAGCTCCTTTTACCAGATTTGTCCATGTCCCAAAATAAATGTGATGCTTCCCGATATCTGTGGTGGGTCAGGTGGTGGCCAGTTCAGACCTCAGAACTTTTCATACTAGCCAAGCTCTGAATCTGGAGATGAAGTATCATAATGTGGTCTGTTCCAACAGGGACATGAAGATATTTTTAAAGTCTTAGCACCTGGGAGTTACTTCAGTATTTTCAGAACCTCTCTGTTTGGCTAACATCAAATGACACCTCTCTAAAGGCATGCAGTTAGATGCCAATGTTTTCCTTTGATATAGGATTTAATGAGGCTGAAATCAAAGCAAAAGTTATATCCCAGAGAGATGGAAAAAATAAGCAGTACGTAGAAAAAAGAAGAAAAAGATGTTCATTTCTTCACAGAACAGGCAATAAGATTCTTGGTTCATAGGAGGCTTGAAATTCTTTCAGCTAAAACATGGCAGCTGAAGGAGAGGCTCATACAGATATGAAATTTAAACATTTAATATGAAACCTATTAGCCCCAAAGCAGAAATATTCTGCACCTCTCTCATGGCACCACCCACAGTCTGCTTCCTGTTTGTTTTTTTTGCTTCTAATAATAGAGATGAACTTTTTGAGGGCAGAGACCTCAGAATCCCTTTCCCCTCCAAACATCCCTATTAAATAGCTCTTGAAGGTCAGGTGATGACGTGGCCTGGCAAACAAGAGACATTCTGATCTGAAACATCACATTAAACTTTATATTCAGACTTTTTTCCTAATTTGTCTACTCGTGTTTCCCGAGTTCTTATTAATTATGGGACCACAATTCATTAAGAATTTAGCCAGATTAATTGCCACTGAAAGTCAGAGTGATGAAGAGGAAGAGTTATGTCTGGCACAAAGCAGGATCTCAATCAAAGTTGATGAATGGATAAAGATACATACTCTCCAGTTTCCCTGGGAATCCTCCCCTGACAGCATCTTTCCCTCTGAGGGTGGGCTCCATTAGGTTTAGGGGATCTGGCAGTGTCTGTGTGCATGGGGTCAGAATATAAAATGCTGAGATTGATTTTCAGAGACCTCAAGTTAAACCAACTTACAGGCACTCCTGGTATTTAATAATCATTTTGTTTGAGAAGAGCATAGAAGAAACAGAAGGGAATTCCCTGATTTTGCTGAGAAAATTTCCCTAAAATTCTGTGATTGGGAAATGGACTCTTAGAAGCAGCTCAAAGAAGAACTTTTACAGAGGATCTGAAATTAGGACTTGTGAAGAAAAGTTAATGGAAAAGGGATGAGTTAGCCTAAAGGAGAGAAAACTGGTGGGTCACCTAATACTTTTCAAATATATTCATAATGTATCATGAATACATAATACATTGTATTCTTAAGCCTAAGATGAAATGAACTCAGTATCATGACAGAGCTCGGCTATATATAATGTATATTTTTCAATATCATTATAATTTTACATTACTGGACTCTTAGGGTAGCACAGTGTTGAAGAAAGTGCAGTGGACTCGGGGTCAGGAGAACTGGATGATAGGTACTTTCTAGATCTGTCACTTAATAGTTGTGTGACTTTTTTTTTTTTTCTTTTTTTTTTTTGTGGTACGTGGGCCTCTCACTGTTGTGGCCTCTCCCGTTGCGGAGCACAGGCTCTGGACGCGCAGGCTCAGCGGCCATGGCCCACGGGCCTAGCTGCTCCGCGGCATGTGGGATCTTCCCGGACCGGAGCACGAACCCGTGGCCCCCTGCATCGGCAGGCAGACTCTCAACCACTGCGCCACCAGGGAAGCCCAAGTTGTGTGACTCTTGAATGAGTCACTTAGTGCCCTAAAATTCAGTTTCTTCAACTCTAAAATGCTTCATGGTGCTGTTTATTATATATAAAGTCCCAGCCACAGGCACGGTCTGCCCCAGTGTTCCTATAAAATTAAATGTTCAGACAGGATTGAAACTGTCGGCACTCCTTCCCTAGAGGTCTTTAGATATAGAGCATCTTCTGGTCCAGATGTCCTAGCTACAGACTGTCTGAGGGCAGGGGAGTGAACCAGACCACCTCAAAGCATTATTCCACCCCAGGGTTCTTAGCATCAGTGCATCAGAATAGAAGAACCAGTGTGATGAAAGTTGTTTCCTTCTTTTCCAATTTTTGGATCATTTTCTCTCCAAATGGAATTGAATATGACACATAGGGCAGAATGCTGGGATCTGGTGAAACACCTGCTCCTGGTTTGACTTTCCCCTACAAAGTGAGTCTTCCTGTTTTTTGATGTAAATTGCCTTGCTTGACCCAACTTTATGTTGCTTTTCTGTTTGCTGAAAGACATTGGAGATATTTATGTCTTGGGTAGAGATGATTCCCTAAAGGACAATGTTCATTGATTTGTGATCACATGAGACATTGGGCAGATTCTCTCGTAGATGGTAGAGCTGCCCCAAAGGTGCTCTTAGATTTACCTAGAAGGGGAAATATTACTGTCTTAGGTGTGAATGGTTAGTGTTTCCCCCAGAAAGGTGAGAAAGCAGTGAAAATGACAGGGGAGGGACCTACAGCTGGAGATTTTTTGGAAGAGAACTAGCCTGGTATAACTACCACTTTCTCTTGTAGCACCAGTTTCTTTGTGTGTCTTTTTGGTGGCTTGAAGAAGCTACTTTTCTGGTGACCATAGAGACAATAGGCTCCAAAAGTGAAGTGGGTGTGGGGGGACGGAAATGGAAGAGACTAATAGAATTTTAGAGTTTGATGGGAAGCAGTAATCTTTCACCTCAACCTCCCACTGAGTAAGGAATCTTAGAGCACCTCTGAGGTGGCCATGGCCACTCATTCCTTGATTAATAGTCTACCTCCTGAGAAAGCCTGTCCTGTCCTCAGTTAAGCCAGGCATGCCTTTGGAAAATGAGCTCGTTTTGTGGTGAAATCTTTCTCTTTTAAATTGTAGTCCCTGGTTTTCTGTCATTTTAGAGGATCCTGGGCCAAATCTGTTTTCTTTCACTTAGCAGCCCTTTGAATATCTGAAGAAAGTCCTCACAACTTACCTTATTTTTCTTGTCTAAATTAAATCTCCCTATTTTCTTCAGCCATCTTTGAAGAATATATATTCCAGACACAGAATACCCTTCTCTGGTACACACTGCAGTTTTCTAAAAGTTTCCCTTCTTCTGTCCCATAGGGTATAGGGCACCCACCTTTTGTCTGGTTCCCAGAGTGAGAACCATCTCTTACATAAAGAGTTGAGACTTGAGTGGCGGGTCTTACGACTGGTTCACTCACTGATATCAGAGACAGGAACCTTCACTGTGGACCTGGATGTCTGGACTATGCCTGACGAGTGGCCTCAAAGGTGCATCCTGTACAATACCTAACATCCCTGAGCCCCAAGTTCACATGCAGCTACCCTTTCAGAGATCTGAACTATTTCCAACCCTGATGGCAATTCTAAGAGAAGGAGAATTACCCCATGTTCTCTACCCATCAAAAAAGTTTGCTGGTATCTCCCTAATCTTAAAACCCCAGGCCAAAAGGCCCAACTGGTGGCTTGAATGGCACACTGATCTGCTTTATAGCCTCTTCCTGGTCCCTAAAGACAGGAGCAGTTACAGGTTCCCAGAGCTTTCCACCCTCTTCTGAACTGACACGGCTTCAGGCTACAGCAAGGAATTAGCAGGTACAGAACACAGAATCTGGCCCCAGAGGTTTAGAAGAGAGAGAAGGAGACACCAAAGGCTGAAATCACTTCCTAGCATTTCCTTTCATCCTTTCCTGCAGAGTCTGCTGCACCAAAACCACACTCTTCCTGTGAGACCCCCATCCCAGAACCACGGAGGGCTCCTGCTCTTATGAGCAGTTACTGAGCAGGAGAGTGGGATGTACCACCTGAACGTGTGCACGGCAGTCCCTGTCCGGCAGCTTATAGTCAGAGATGGCTCAGCACGTTCTCTCTAGAACGAGAGAGGTGTTAAATTAGTAGGAGTTCACAGGAAGAGGAACAGGCTTGGAGAAGTGAGTGAAGGGCCCAGAGTTCCACAGTGAAGTACTGGCAGGAATAGGGCTGGAATCCAGTTCTGTTGACTTCTAATCCAAAACTCTCTTTAATACAATATATGTAAAATCATATGTGTGTGTCTGTATTTATACTTCTATATGGATGTGCATGCATGGATGTGTGAAATTTTCATTTGTAGAAGGCTTCATTTCACCCATATGCTCTAATTTGATTCTCACAATAACCCCACTTGACAGGTAAGGGAGCTGAGGTCACACAGGTAATGGTAGCCTGGATTCATATCCAGGCTTTCGGGTTCCAGCTCCCTCTTCTAATTGCATAACATTGCTATTTGATTTCAGTGGGTGTTACCAAATTCCTCTTCAGGACCCCTGTGGAATGAAATTCTCTTTTTCCCTGTCCTTCTCTGACGTTGTCAACAAAGCCAGAACATAGCTCCTCACCAAGACGGTGACAAGGTTAGATGCACGAGAGCATAATTGGAAATGCAGCATATCCGTAAGCCAGTGAGAGTCACTTCAGTCACTCTAAAGAGCACGTATAAGCAGGACAGGGGCCAAGGTGTGGCCAGGTTCAAACATCAGAGCTGTGATCCTGGAGGCAGGGACACAGAGTTGGGTAAACAGGGTTAGAGGCCTGTGCCCTTGGCTGATGGAGAAACAAGCTCATAAAATGGTGCCACCCTGGACCATCATTTCCGCATGTTTCATGGTTTTGCATTTATGCAGTTCTTATGTCTTTTTATCATAATCTTAACAGATGTCTTATCCACACATTATCTTAAAAGTCTGAGAAGATGCCACTTTTGAAGAACATTCTTAGAGCAGTTGTTTCCCTCTTCGTCCCCAACTGGCTAGAGTTCTGAGTTGAGGAAGAGGAAGGCAATGGGCATTTACTGAGCGTTTACTAGGTATCAGGAACTTTAAATAGATGACTTCATTTACTTCTCTTCACAGGAGAAGTTTTACAGTTGAAGAAACTGAGGCTCATAGAGATGATGTAACTTGCCTCAGGACACAGCCAGCAAGTGGTAGAGCTGGGATTTGACACCTCAGCCTGTTAGACTAAGGCATTTGGTCGGTTCCTTCCACGTGGTACACGTGGTCTTCCTAACATTGGGCAGGCTCAGCTCCTAATATCTTGGGTTCTAGAGGACCCTGAACTGTCACAATCACTGTTGAGGAGTCAGCCCCTCTGCCAGACGTGACCTTGTGAGTCATTACTGAATGGCAGTGGGAGACTTAAACATACGGGCCTGAGAAGATCAGACCAGGGTGAGAATTTTAGAGCCGGGAGGGGCCTCACCAAGTATATAGCAGCTCTTGAATTTTGCAGATGAGAAAACCGAGGCCTAGGGCTTAGGATGAAAGGATCTGCCCAGGTTACTTAGTGAACCAGAACCGAGTCTCCTGCCTAGAATGAAGACCAGGAGGTCAGCACACCAGTCATGAACTACTGGGAAATGGAGAGAGGGGATAAAATGCTCACGGGAGTTCTGCTGGGATAGATAGGACTGCGGGGAAAGAAAAGTGGGAGCAATGTACTTATAGCCAGAAAAAAGAGCCAGTATGTGAACCAAGACTGAATACAGATCTAGCGAGGGCTAAAGAGGCTCAATAAGTGACTTCCCAGATTGTGTTTTGTTCCCATTGCATACAGTTGGAAACCAAATGCAAGCCACCAAGGTTGCTGTGAAACAGCAAACAATTATAGCGCAAATAGTTGTGGGCAGCTGTGGGAACACAAGCCACCTGCTCCAAGTTTATAGCTTTGTTAAACTTGGTAAACATTAAAAAAGGAATGGGAGCGCTCCCAGTCTGTACAGTATCCCATACCCTTCCTGGGAGGCCTTCCTCCAGGATGGGGTGGCCTAGAGCTGCTTTCTGTGTTGCCAAAGTCTCTAGAAGAGACTGAGGGAGGTAGAGTATCACAGAATCATACACTTACAGAGTTTGAAGAGACTACAGAGCCCCCAGAATATAATTTCTCTCTTAATGTTCAGATAAGGAAACTGCATTCCAGAGAGGTGATGTGCCCAAAACTATAAAGTTAGGGGCAGAACTGACTCTTTTTTTTATTCTTACAGTGATTTTATTTATTTCTCCAGGGTTTTATTTACATTTATTTTTTATTAAATTAAAAATTAATCCAAATTAACCCCAAATTAAATCTTTTAATTAAATCCAAATTTTTAATTCATTAGCACTGACTCCTGATCTCTGAACTTCTGATCCTTTGTTCAGTGCTCCTTCCTTTAAGCCCCACAAGGTTTGTAGATGGAGACAAACAGGGAGTTACAGCACTACAGAATGTTACAGCTGGAATGGATGTGGTTCTTAACTACAACTGTTTTTAGTTGTCACATGACTGGGGGTGCTATTAGCATTTAGTGGGTAGGGACCAAGGATTCTAAATAGCTTAAAATGTGATCATCCTGCATAATGAAGAATCCTGCGGTCCAGAATCCAAGAGTGTCCTTGTTGAGATATATTTTGTCCATCGTTTGACTTTATGGTTGGGGACTCTAAGCCTAGAGACAGGGAGGGGCTTGACCAGGGTCCTAAAGGGAGTAAGCAGTCCCTGAGTGAATTAGCAGCAGCCTTGGTGCCCTCAGCAAAGTGGCACTCCAGCTCCCCACACACCCAGCTCCTGCTGCGCTCGCTCCTAAGCTACTTCCGGGTTGGCACTTACTTGGACTTCAGGCCCTCCTGTCCATAGGGCTGCAGTAGGTACTGGTGCACAAGCTTGTCCCTGAGAGTCCCGGCCAGTTTAATTTTCTTTCTTGATCGGTGCAAGTTGATGATAAAAAGTGTAATGGACCCTCGAACATAGTTGTGGCTGATATCCAGAGAGACAGAGAGAGAGAGAGAGAGAGACAGAGGGAAAGATGGAAACACAGTGGTCTGTTAGATGCTTCTAGATCATTTACAGGCTGCATGAAACAGGACTACCCCAGGAAAGGGCACTTATTTTATGGTTCTTGGCCATCCTAGCCTTTCAAAGACAGGAAGGCTTTGTTACTGTGGTGTCCTGCAAAGAAGATACCCACTTCCCACCACACCCCTTTTGTTTTTGTTTAAATGTATTGCAATAATTTTAGAAAACAAAATATCTTTTCCTGAATACGGAAGTAAAATATGCTGATTGGAAAAATATAGAGAAACACAAAGAAGAAAAAGAAAAATCCCCCATAATCCAAGTGTCTTAAGATATGATAACATTTTGGTAGATACCCTTCCACTATTTTTTAGTTTATTAATTCAACAAATATTTACTGAGTTCTTTGACACATACATATATACATTTCTCAGTTTTTACATAATTGGGATCACATTGTTCATCAGCTTTTTAGTCCGTGAACATCTTAAACATGCTGCCATGTTATTGTTATTATATAGTCTTTTTTTTTTTTTTTTTTTCAGTATGCGGGCCTCTCACTGCTGTGGCCTCTCCCATTGCGGAGCACAGGCTCCAGACGCGCAGGCTCAGTGGCCATGGCCCACGGGCCTAGCCGCTCCGCGGCACGTGGGATCTTCCCAGACCAGGGCATGAACCCACGTCGCCTGCATTGGCAGGCGGACTCACAACCACTGCGCCACCAGGGAAGCCCTATATATTCTTCACTTATTGAATATTAAGTTCTTCAATCATAGAAATTTATTTAACTTTATTTAACTAGGCTCCTCCTTTGGGGACTTATGTTGTTTGTAATTTTTTGCCATTATAAATTATGTGATGCAGGACTTCATTTATATAAACTTTTTGCACTTCATGATTATTTCTGATGGATAAAGTGCTGGAAGTTGGAAACACTAGGTCAAAGGGAATGCAGTGTATGATTCCTCACCAAATCTGATTCCTACCCAGTTGGTGCCCCTCTCTGTGGGAAGGAAGATTATTTTGTCCCTGCTCTGTTGAACACTAGAGTGATCACATGATTGGCTTTGGTCAATGCAATGTGGGTGGACATGTTAAAACCTCTGGGGCAGAGGCTTTAGTAAGCAGTCCATATTTTGCCATGTCTCTTTTCCCTCTGCCAGAAGACTGACAACGTTGTTGAGAGAGGCTGCTCTATTGATCTGCATCCTGGAATGAGGATGATGTGGAGAGATACAGCTGAGCCATGACAGACAAGTAGTGTGAAAGAGAAATACATTTTCTTATTGAAA
The DNA here is from genome assembly GCF_059928025.1 of Delphinapterus leucas. Classification (NCBI taxonomy): domain Eukaryota; kingdom Metazoa; phylum Chordata; class Mammalia; order Artiodactyla; family Monodontidae; genus Delphinapterus; species Delphinapterus leucas. The sequence goes on from NC_143144.1 coordinate 57,830,324, forward strand.
GCCATGGAGATTTGGAGGTTCTTTGTTATCAGAGCATAACCTCGCCTATCCTGACTAATATACACATTTTGATAATATTGATATTATCTAGAAAGCTTGTATCAGTTTGCTCTGATCACCTACGTATGAGAGCACCCATATCCTCATACCCTTAAGAACACTGGATATTAACCTTTTAAAATATCTTTCTCAACCTGAGAGGTGATAATGGGATTTCAATGTTGTATTAATTTGTATTTTTAAAAAATTCACACTGAGGCACAGTATTTTTTTTTCATTTGTCTCTTTGCCATTTCTTCTTTTGTAAACTGACTGTTCATGGCCTTTGCCCATTTTTCTATTGATATATAAAAACTATTTATTTATTAAAGATAGTGATCCTTTGTTTGCATGTATATTGCAAAATTTTTCCCAGTTTTCTTTGACTGATTCAGTTTGTTTGCATTGTATTCTGATGTATAAAAGTTCAAAACTTCTAGGCAGTCAAATTTATTGACCTTTTTGATTTCTACTTTTGCTACTTCACCTACCCCATGATTATATAACTATTCACTTTTTGGAATCCTTTTAAACCAGCACAGGTTTACAAAGTGGCCCCATCCTGCTTTCAAAGGAGAAATTCAGAGCAACTCTAAGTCAACTATGCCCACAGGAAAATATCATTCCCTGCAGAAACAGCACACCTCAGCCTCTGGGTCACTCATCTATGCCTCTAAATGTGCTAATTAAGAGTTGAGTGACCAAGGGCCAGTCATTGTGATAACTTGGACTAAAAAAAAATACAGAATACAGTTTCCAGGTCTCATCCCTTTATTTAATCCATTTGTGATTGGGGTCTGGGAATCGATATTAAAAAAAATCTTTCCAAGATATTTGGCAGATGAGTTTGGTTTGGGAACCACTTGCCTAGAGCAATCCATTAAGGTTATGAGAAGAATTCCCAGAGTATACCCTTTTGGCTGTGTGTCCGATGATTTTTCTTGCATCTGTAGGAGGGTACATTATTGCATTCAAGGTTTTTGGATACCTGAATTGATATTCTGATAAATTATTAAATGACTCTTCTATTTGGTCCCTCCTCCTCTGGTCCTTCTTCTCAGTCCCCTGAAGCATGTGAACTAGCTTTTGGAGCCAATGGGTTAGGTCAGAAGATAATGCCAATTTATTTGTGCAGACTTGTGTCATCAGAGATCTGAAGAAAGATGCTGCTAGCCGATGTTAGCATTTACCAACATTAAAGAACACCAACTAAATTCCATTGGTGGGCTTTAAGCTTAGCTTAGCTGTGTGCAAAACTACATTAACTACAGGCACTGCGGGCTTCAGCGTGTGAGCAAAAGCAGGCGTGCATGAGTACCAATTTTCACGGACTGTGGTGAAGCCTTCTGCTAACTCCCATCAAACAACCTTCTCAAAGGCTAGCAGCAGAGGTGGACAGAGCTGCGTGTTTGCATTTAGGAGTTTCTCCTCTGCAGAGCTGGGGCAGAATGAGCCCTTGGAGATGGCAGAGGAGAAGGGAGGGATGTGGGGAAGTGGTGGGTGGGAGGGAGACCTGAAATCACACCACTGCTTCAGGGAAAGCTATCTTTTCAAGCTGCTCGGCAGTGGTCTGATTTCCATTTACACAGTTCCACTGGGGGAGACAAGCCAGTACTGAAAGCCAGCCCAGACACCAACTTGCCGAGGCTCTCACAGAGCTCACGGAGCCTCCTCAGGTAGGAACTGGCATTGAAGACCCCCTTGGTCATCGCTTTCCCTGCTTCGCTGATGGGCAAGGACATTAAGCAGAGGCCTTTGGCTGTGAAGACACATTCTTGGCTGGGGAATGCAGCACCAACCTGAAAGTACTATGTTGAGAAACCAGATTCCTGAAGAATGTACATTCTCTGCCGACAGAAGAATAATCTTGGAGGACTATCTGTTCCCTAAGGAAATGGGGTCCTACTGAAGGTGTGGACTGGAGGCAACTGCTGACCTTCTGATGTTGTCAAGTCCAGGGGGCTTTTTGTTCTCTTCGTTAATGCCCCTTCTGTCTGGTAGAACATCTGTCTTGTTCCATGTCTCACTCATGGTAAGACTTTGTCACCAGCAGAGAATGCGTGTATCTGGAGTTCATCTTTCTGGCTGTTCTTTTGCTGCCTGACATCCCTATGTTACCATGTGGGAGGGGGAGGAAGTGAGTCAGGAGTGGGGACTGGGTCTGGAATATCATGGATAGAAGAGGCGAGGGGTGTCATATGGGGAGGTGCATTTTGACTTACAGATGAAAAACAGTCCCTGTTCTAGAAATGTCTCCAGTGAAGCTGGGAGACTAGGAAAGGGAAGGGAGGGTGACGCTTTGAAATCCGTGGCCATTTCCAGTGAAAGTCTATGTGTTTGAAAACTGTGTTGGTCCATTGTCTCCAAATCTAATTCAAAGTTCTTGGGTTTGGTAAAAGTCAGGCCATGTTTTGCCAAACATCTTTTCCCCTAATTTCAAAGCGCTGTGTATTTTAAGGGAAATTTAATCCACATGTTTCTGATTCATTTACACTTAACTCATCAAAATATTGTTTTGTAAGAGCCATTTGATGTCCAAGAAGCCTCAGGAACCTTTTTATGAGTCTTTAAAAAAACTTCTTCTGAAAAACAGGAAGTTGTGCTTTGCCAATAATAAACGAACTTGAACCCCAAAAGGCTCAATTTTGCTTCAGTATCCACCAGGCTTCAACTGGTTCTGAACTTGGCTAAGGACCTCAGCTCCTCCCAGAAACATACATTGTGTTAGCAGAATGGTTTAGAAAAAGAAGGTTTCCTAGTCAAAACTTATTCGTTCTCTGAATAAGAAGACTTAGGGTGAGAATTGCTACGCTGCCAGTGTCCTAATTTGTTGGCTCTAGAACAGAAAGCAGAAAAGCACCTGCTAGTGTTGGTATGAGTATCTAACTCTTTATCCTAAATCAGTCATAAAAGACAATGGTCTACTAGGTCAGAAACGACCCACAGTGTAAGAGATGCCATGAGAGGGAGTGAGGTATTCAAGTAGAGGTTCATGACTGTCAGGGAGATTGTAAAGGGCATTTCTGTGTTATATAGGACACCAGGCCAAAGATCTCTAAGGGTTCTTTCCAAATGTAAAAATCTTTACATTATTAATGTTGCTACTTGCCTATACGTGTGATACCATAGAACCTTTGGAATTTAATACGATAATACAAATGTGAATATCTGGCAAGATGCTTGGCACACAGCAAGTGTTCAATACAGACTGGAGTGCAGGAGTTATTTTAAAAGACCCCTTCTTTGGTTTATTCTACTGGTAAACTTATACTTTCTCACCCAATTCCCTATTTTGAGCAAGGATATATATTTTCAGAGTATTGGTCAAGACTGGACAGCGTGAAGCTAACATGCCCACTCTGGGACATTTCTGTGACCTTGGCCTCTTTGGCCACAAATAAACTAAGTGAACCAGGAGTGCTTCCTCGTGACTGCTATGGAGGATGAGGGGGCACAGACAGGGCACGTGGCTTCCCACAGAGAAGGAGCAGAGACACTTCTTTGTGTCCACCTATCTAAGGCACCGGACACCCACTAACATGGAGAAGATCTGCAAACTCAGCCAGCTCAGTGTATCCACTGTGGGCTTTCTTCTCTAATAGGAACAAAAAGACCTTCACCCCAGTAATCACTAAGGTCATCTGTGGAATAGATTAGTAAAGTCATTTCTTTCTTTTATGTAACAGGGAGAAAGAGGGATGGAACTGACAGAAGCACAGTGGCACTCTTTCCCCAGAGAGGTTCTGGAGTGACTTTCCATAGAAAGCAGAAGAGACCTGGTGTTGGAGAGAGAATATTGAATGCAATGAATGATTTGATGCTAGTGAATGGCAGAACTCTTAACCATTCCATCACACCCCTTCCTTCTGGCCAGTGTGGTAACAGCAAAGGGAAAGAGAGCTATAACTGTAAATCATCAGTGAGGTCTTGATGCCCTATTTCTGCATTCATTCACTCGCCCATTCATCAAACATTCACTGAGACCTTCCTCAGGCCAGTCGCTCTACTGGACACCAAGAATACAAAAATGCATGAGGCACTGGCCCTGAGGGCACAGTATATTCAGAATATTAGTGACAACTTCCCACAAGAATGTCAAAGAACGTCAGGATGAACACTGGGATGAAACAATGTGAAGAGACCTCTGTGAAGACCCTCAAATTCTGCTAAGCCCGTGGCTTGACTACTGACATTTTCCCCTGTGTCCTCAGACCTGTAGTATAAAGGGCACATACTGATGTGCTTCCCAAAAGAGACAAAAGGTGCCAAGAGTAATTTTTCTCTCTTGAAGCTGGGGGTCCACCTTTTGGGTGGTTACCTCAAGGCCAGGGTGGAGACAAGGAATACAATGCTTCCTTGTGTGGTGATCAGATAACTCCAGCCAAGGCCATAAAGCAGTCACTCTCTGTCAGGTATTGGATTGAGCTTCCTGTTGAGCAAAAGGGACGTTGAAAGCCTCTGGCCTCTGCCCAAACCAGCCTCCACTCATCCACAATAGGCACTTGTATCTACAGACAAGACAACTGGCCCCTGACCCCCCTATGCTCAGAGTGATTCTTTGAAAAATCTTATCCTGATAAATTAACTGGCTTGGCTCCTCTGTCATCAAGGAAGGGGAAGGAGCGTCTGTTGTAACCTGACCACTGGAGCTCTTTGTGCCTCCACTACCCGTGATCAGCTCCTGACAGGCTCACTGGAATGAAGATCTGGCTGAAGGCGCTTGCTTCCTTCTCCCTCACTCCCACTCCACACAAGGTTTCTCTGCAGGAACAGAAAAGTTCTTACTTCCAGAGCTGCCTACTCTGTTCCTTAAATAGAAAGTGATGTAAGAAAGCCATATTTGGTCTGATGGGTTTTGCTTTAGGCTCAGTTTTAAGTTTTTACCTTATGAAACTCACGTTTTAAAATATTTTATCTGCCAAACTTTATTTATTTACTAATTATTTTTCCTATTTTTAAAAAGACAACTCTGACAACCAGAGCTTCAGATGAAAAAGAGCATAATCATACCTGTTACCGTGCTGATTGCTCAAAGTCCGGCTCCCTAAAAAAGGAAGCCTAGATTTTATTTAACCTTTAAAATAGCTGAAAAGGTTTTCCAAATACTGAAATAGCTCTAAAGCTGGCCTGACTACCTTTGGGCACTCTCAGTTTGGGATGCACTGGTATATGGTTAGGTTTCTAGTGGTATAGCTCTCCAAAATGCATCTTAGAGATGTAGACTTATTTCCTCAAGCTCGCCTGGTGTATCTTAGGAACAGATTTTATATCTCTACCCTTGGTTCAGGCATAGGCATATAAATAAGCCTCCTGGACATTACATCAACTGGCTGAGAGAAAATGCTCAGTAAAAATTTGTTGGATGAAGAAGTAAATGAACAAATGGCATGTATTTTTATGAACGTTTTATGAATAAATCCTGTAAGTGTGAGAGAGGGGGTTCACTTGGAGAAAAAGCTGTTTATCAGAAACCATTTGAAACCTGCAAAGAGCAGGTAAAGTGAATGCAGAAGTGGTTTTCAATAAGTCTTGAAGGGCTCCCATGTATGAAATTCTCAAAGGGGCCTGAAGCTCCCCAGGGGTGGCTTTCTGTGCCGCCTCTCTGCAGACTTACTTGTGATGGTTTGTGCAGTGAGCATAAATCCTTAGTTTGTCCCGGATCACTCGGCCTGGCCGTGGCTTCCGCTGGAGCCCAGCCACATGCACAGCCAAGACCTTGGGGCCAATCAGGCGCTTGTAAAGGAGAGAGAGCCAGTAGTCCTGAGGAGAACAGAGAGGCAGAGAGTCAGCGATAGACACACATCCGGGTGTTCTGAGTAAACATACAAACACGCAGGCCAGAATCCACTTCTTACCAGGAATATGGTGAGTCAGGACCAGCGAGACCCTAACCCTGTAAGCATGATCACCCCAATGAAGTGCTCATTTTCGGTTCATAATGAAGTGGGCATTATCTAAAGTGGCCTTTGCAACTGGCCAAATGAGGAAATGTCAGTGGGGCGAGCCCCGAGTGGCATACAAAGCAAATGAATCAGTTTTTCACATATAAAAGACCAACCAGCTGGGCCTTGAATTTTCAACTTTCTTTTCCTATGACTTTACTTTCATACTGGTTTATGACTTCTGTTTAATTATAGAATGGAAGATTTCCAATCTTTAGGATTGTCACCAATGTGAGAATCCAACATATCATCCTCCAAATATTGTCGCTCTTAATGTGGTGGGAGGAGGATGAAGTTCCTCCAGACAGGAGACCAGAGTCCTGATTCCAGAGGTGAAAATACAAACAGAAGAATGTCTGCAAACCATGGTGCTAATTCTTGGTCATCCTCAATAATTCTAAACTAAAAACAATGTGGTGCTTTTAAACATTCCAGGGTCCATTTGTAGCTGATTAATAAATACTCAGGGGCTTCCCTGGTGGCGCAGTGGTTGGGAGTCCGCCTGCTGATGCAGGGGACACGGGTTTGTGCCCCGGTCCGGGAGGATCCCACATGCCGCGAAGTGGCTGGGCCCGTGAGCCATGGCTGCTGAGCCTGCGCATCCGGAGCCTGTGCTCCGCAGCGGGAGAGGCCACAACAGTGAGAGGCCCGCGTACCGCCAATAAATAAATAAATAAATAAATAAATAAATACTCAATCTGTAATCCACACAGGAGTTTGAACTTACAAATGCCTATTTTCCGCCACCTTAATTTCTACTGTATTTGCTATTATCATGTTTTATTTTTATATTGGATACAAAACATATTTTGTATTTGTTTTGTATTTGCTCTTAAACCCCATTATGGGGTAATGACTTCAGTGTTTATAACTCACCACGTAAATAGGGCCTCCTAATTTGTTTAGGAACTTCCCCCCTCCCCCCATTTCTGGAATTCAGTGAACATACTCTTCAGTGCAGGCATTCTATTCAAGATCTTAAAGACATCAATCATGTCTTCTCAGCCTTCATCTTTCAATAATCTTTTTTTTTTTTCCCTTTTGTGGTCATCTATAACATCAGTTGCTTAAAAACGTCTGGTGAATTGAATAAATCAGAACAAAGTCCCAGAGCTTGTTTGTCTCCAGAATAGCTCCAAATCTGCCCTGAGCACTAAGCCTTGGCCATTTACCTTAATTAACTTTAAGTGGACTTAGGATGGCTGCTAAATATGGTTTCCTTATATTTAAAATAGCAAATATTTCATTATTGTCAATCATATAGATAAAAAAAATTCATTGCTCTTACTTGACTACAATTTCTGTGTCTTTGATTTGAAGTAATCTTTGTGAAGAGATTATCACATTCACAGTATTTCCGATGGGATGTCCACCTTTTTCTCATTGATTTGTAACATATCTTTTAATATTAGTGGTAAGAATCCTTTGGAATATTTATGAAACAAATATTCTGTCCAAATTTGTAGTTTGCTTTTTATCACTTTTTATGATTTTTTTGACATGAAGAATTTCAAAAATTTTTATAGAAAAATATATCAATCTTTTTCTTTTGATTTCTTCTTTTTCTTTTATCCTTAGAAAGTCCTTCCTCACACAAGGGTAAGATCAATCTTCATTGATATTTTTTCTAGTTCTTTTTATATTATCATTTAAAAATTTAAACTTTTAATTCACTGAAAAATATTTGGGTGTATGGTACTAACTTTACTATTGTCTAAATTATCTACTAGCTGTTGTAGCATCATATAGTGAATAACCTATCCCTAAACCCACCTTTATCACAAACTAAAATTTATACATATGAAATATAAATGTTTATATTATATAATATTATACATTATCATGTCTGTTATTATCTAATATATAATATACTGTATATACTATATTGTATTATAATGTATATTGTATATATTATACAATATATGATATGGTATAATGTGTATATATATTATAATACATATATACTATATATACATATACATATATATACATACACACATATGTACAATATAATATACATTGTGATATATAATATAAATGATATATAATTATATATAATGTGTATTATATAACATTTAAAATCATGTTATATATAACACATAAAAACATATAAATATATGCATATGTCATATATAATAGTTTATGATATGTATATCATGATACATATACTGATAAGAAATGTTATATATAATTCCATGTCTGGATTTTCTATTCTCTTCTACTGAACTCTCTATTTTTTTTTTTTTTTTTTTTTTGCAGTACGTGGGCCTCTCACTGTTGTGGCCTCTCCCATTGCGGAGCACAGGCTCCAGACGCGCAGGCCCAGAGGCCATGGCTCACGGGCCCAGCTGCTCCACGGCATGTGGGATCTTCCTGGACCAGGGCACAAACCCGCGTCCCCTGCATTGGCAGGCGAACTCTCAACTACTGCGCCACCAGGGAAGCCCTGAACTCTCTATTTTTTTTTAAACATCTTTATTGGGGTATAATTGCTTTACAATGGTGTGTTAGTTTCTGCTTTATAACAAAGTGAATCAGTTATACATATACATATGTTCCCATATGTCTTCCCTCTTGCGTCTCCCTCCCTCCCACTCTCCCTATCCCACCCCTCCAGGCGGTCACAAAGCACCATTGGGGACTACTTTTAATCAGAAAGACTAAGCCTTTTCTTCAACCTGTGAGAATTTTCTTTAAATATAGCTTCAAGTTCTTATGTATATGTTTTCCATATACAGGAGAATATATGTAACTTAATGACAGTTCTGAAGCATATGAGAACCCACCATCCATCTTAAAAGCTACCATGATACCCACGCTGTTGCATTTAGTTATATGAGTCTTCCTTTTCTCGTTTTTATGTTTTTCATTCCCTTCCTTCATAGTTTAGTTTTATCCATATATATATATATATATATATTTGCTCCTAAGCAATATATTATTTAATTTGTTAGCTTTATAAAAGTGGTATCACGCTATATGTAGTTTTCTTTGACTTACTTTTTTCACTTAACATTATGCTTCAACGATTCATCCAGGTAGTTACGCGTACTTACAGTTTATTCATTTTCAATATTGTATGATACTCCATTGTGTAAAAATACTACAATTTATTTATCCATTATTCGCTGATAGATATTTGAGTTGTGTCCAGATTTTTGCTATTATGAACAACGTGTCTTTGAACATTCTTGTTCCTGTTTCCCAAGACCCAGGTGAAGAAATCTGGAGAAGCATTACTCCAATTGTGATTGGAAACCAGCAGTGCCTCATCACTTGGGTGCTTCTTAGGAATGCAAATACATGGACTTTATCCTAGATGTACTGAATCAGAACCTCCAGGGGTGAGGCCCCCAAATTGTGTGGCTCTCTAGGTGATTCGGTTGCTTGTCAAAGTTAAGAGAAGCACGGTTCTATAGTACAAACTGTAGTACTGGAATTGCTGGGTTACACGCAGGTATAAAAATATTCAGGTTTACAGGATAATGCCAAACTGTTTTCCAAAGTGATTCCAATTATTCCAACTTACACTTCCTCCAGCAGTGTCTGTATGTGTTCCCTGTGATCCACATCCTTGCTAACACCTGTTATTTTCAGACTTCTTAATTTTTGCCAGTCTAGTGGGCATAAAATATCTATTTATTTTTGTGTTGTTTAAGAAGTCCTTCCTCATGTCTATTTCATAAAGATATTTTATGTTTTCTTTTAAAACTTTTAGAGTTTTTCTTTCATAGTTAAGTCTTTAATCAAAGTAGAATGTAGATTCCCCTCAGGGGAATCTAGGATTTGGGTTGGTAAGTCAGCTGACGGTAGGTTAAAGCCAAAGAGAATGTGAAATTTGCACCTTTACTTAGCTCCGTGCACCACCTTCAGATGCCTCTCTCACCCTTATTCTTTTCTCAGTTCCCTATTTAGCCTGCCTCTTTTTAAAAAACTCCACTTTCCCTCTCTCACTGTCCTTATCTCTCCCTCATGTAAAGCAGCAGAACCAAATTATATTTCCTTCCTCCCTCCCTCCCTTTCTCCTTTCTTTTATTTTGCTATGAATATGTGCCATTTATATAATCACAAATAAAATTAAACAAATGGAATAATTCCTGAATATCTCTTAAGGCAATGACATGAAAATGCAGAAAAAATTATCTTTATGCATAGATGAGATAGGAAAAAAATAAAGAATGCACATATATATCTAACAACAGCAACAACAACAAAAGGACAGTGCATGAAATATGCAACAGAAAGAGAACTTTTCAAACAATAACAGTCATAAAAAAGGAAGGCAAATATAATAGCTTTTCATGTCAACAATAAAAAAATCCAAAGCAAGGAATGCATTGCAATTTTCAAGGGACAAAGAGAGACCCAAACAAACATTCTTTAAGTGTGTCAGACATGAGAAGAAGTTGAAGAAAAATAGAGTCTATTTATTAGTTGGAGAGGGAAAACTAATAACAGATGACACTAAAAAGACAGAGGTTTTAAATCTTTTCTTTTTCTTTAGTATTTGTCAGAAAGTCAATTGTGGTCTGAAAGCTGGAAAACGCAGTATATAGAGTAAGTTCAACCAAAATAAATGGGAAAAAAAAAAGAAATTGACAGAGGGTTGCAGAATTTACTGGATTAATCACTGAACCCTGTGTTCCTCAAGGTCTAAGACTACTTACTCATTCCTAAAGCCCATGCCTAGTAGAGTGCCTGGCTTATAGGAGGTGCTAGAATTCAATTATGGAATGTGTACTACGTTCAAGGCTCCATGCTAGGCATTAGGAACATAGTGGTGAATAAGACAAATACAGTTCTTGCCATCATGAAGTTTATAAATCTTATCAAGAAAAATAGTCCTTAAGCCAATGAGTTATGCAATTAATTTCAATAGAACAAATGGTATTGGAGAAATCTATGAGACCGCATAGTATCATACATGTGACCCAGTCTGGGCGGGGTGTATGGTCAGCGAAGGAGTCTTGTTGCCAGAACCTGTGTGGACCTCAGCCTGGAGTCTGGCTTCCTGGGAGTGGACTGTAGCTTTGGAGTGTGCACCACTAGGCTGGAAAGGTGGCAAGGGGCAGCTGCTGATGGAAATGCGATCAGGGCTTGGGCTTGCAGCCTGGGTGGTCCGCACTGCATGACCATGAGACCCTTGGTGATACACTACAGAACTAGGAGTGGGGAAGGGGTGTTGGGTTGTGGCCTTAGGCTCTGACCACCCATGTGAGGCCTGCGAATACATCTTCCATTCTACAAGCACTTTCTGAGCACATATTAGTGGCATGCAGATATTCTGCTCAGCCCAAGTGATACTAAGATGAACAGGACATCTTCCTGTCCTCAAGGAACCTAGGGGTCAAGATACATGTAAGCAATTCTCTGTAAAATGAGGCTGACTAAAGTAAACACCACAGAAGCGGGAACCACTCGTAGAACTTAGGGAATTCAGAAGCCAAAACAATTATTTATGACCAGGGGATTCCAGGAAGGCTTCACAGAGAAACAAAAGTGGACAATTAATTTGCTTAGAGTTGAAAGATATATATTCAAATCCTGGAAAGTTATTTATTATCTCTAAATCTCAGTTTCCGGGGCTTCCCTGGTGGCGCAGTGGTTGAGAATCCGCCTGCCAATGCAAGGGGCACGGGTTCGAGCCCTGGTCTGGGAAGATCCCACGTGACGCGGAGCAACTAAGCCCCTGTGCCACAGCTACTGAGCCTGCGCTCTAGAGCCCGTGAGCCACAACTACTGAGCCCGTGTGCCACAACTACTGAAGCCTGCGCACCTAGAGCCTGTGCTCCACAACAAGAGAAGCCTGCGCTGAGAAGCCACCGCAATGAGAACACTGCAACGAAGAGTAGCCCCTGCTACAAATAACTCAATTTCGTTTCTTTTTATGGCTGAGTAATATTCCATTGTATATATGTGCCACACTTTCTTTATCCATTCATCTGTCAGTGGACACTGAGGTTGCTTCCATGTCCTGGCTATTGTAAATAGAGCTGCAATGAGCATTGTGGTACATGACTATATACACTACCAAATGTAAAACTGATAGCTAGTGGGAAGCAGCCACATAGCACAGGGAGATCAGATCGGTGCTTTGTGACCACCTAGAGGGGTGGAATAGGGAGGGTGGGAGAGAGGGAGACGCAAGAGGGAAGAGATATGGGGATGTGTGTATATGTATAGCTGATTCACTTTGTTATAAAGCATAAACTAACACACCATTGTAAAGCAATTATACTCCAATAAAGATGTTAAAAAAAAACGGGGTGCCCCCGCTCACCGCAACTAGAGAAAGCCTGCGCGCAGCAACGAAGACCCAATGCAGCCAAAAATAAATAAATAAAATAGATACAACATTAAAGAAATAAAAAATGTTTAAAATAAAATAAAATAAAACTCAGTTTCCTCATAGGGATTTAATGAGATAATATACCTGGAAATATCTATTAGTGCCTGATATATCGAAATATTTAATAAACGTTGCTTCTTCTTCTCTTTATTCCTTGAAAGATGTTTTTTAGCCTCATGAAAATAGTTGTATTCTAGTATGTACACAATTATGCTCTAAGTTGCCCTGAAAACATAAATATAACTCGTGTGTGTACGTGTGTGTGCACGTGTGCATGTGTTGGGAAGGTTGGAAGGAAACTCCTTGAGATCAGGGCTTACTTTTGCATATCTGGTGCCTGTGAACATAGATATTGGTACTCAGTAAATATTTGATTGAATGAATGATCGAATCAAGTTTCACCTCCTGAAACTGATGGGAGGTTTTTCAGGGCTGAATGGTAGTGAAATGATAACTTCGCAAGGTTCAAAGGTTATGGTTTTCCTGAGCACTGATAGGCGTTGGTGCAGGTGCCTAAACTTGTTTAATCTCAATATTTTCTCTTTCTGGGAAGTGTACATGCACTGAAGTGTGAAAGCTAAATGACAAATATTTTTCCATCATGGAGTCTCTTGCCTGACTTCCAAAGTCACAAAAACATAGCTCTAGTAGGCACGAGGCTACCCCGGTAGCCACTCTTTCTCTAGATAGCTGACCTTAGAGAGCCAAGAACAAGTGAAGTGGAACATCCCCATGGAGTTTTGCTCTAGATGTGGCGGTGGGCCAGAGCTCATGTGTAAAGGAAAGAACCCTGCTGCTCCAACTTCCTCCACCGAGGGAGAGCTGCAGGGCAGATCTAGAAAGTTTCCATGTGACTGAAGCATCTTTGGAAATAATACTAAAAGCTACAATTTTCCCTGCTGCCCTCTCTAGAGGGAATGAAATCCCCTCCAATCCATTTTTTGACCACCTTACTTAAAACTGCCAAATGGCTCCCCACTGCTTGCAGGCTAGAGACAGTGGCTAAAACCAGTGGTTCTACCATGAATTAGTCCCTTCCCACCTTTCTCTACTTGGCCTTTTATCCTCAAGGACATTCATTTTTTTTATCCCTTCCACCATGGACAGGGCCTTCTTGTTTCTCTAATTATCTCCCATTCCTATCCCGCACACCCCTCCCCAACATGTGTGGGTGCACACACACACAAAATTTGTTAACTCTTAGCTCAGATGTTAACTCTAGGGTCACTTTTCCAGGGAAGTTTTCCTGGACCACATTTCTGTTATGTGTCCTCAGAAAACAATTTCTTTCCCTTAGGACATTTGATTCAGTTTATATTTACACATTTATTAGTAGGATTTTCTGATTCATGTGTGTCTTATTTTCTAGACTATGAATTCAATGATGGTAGGACTGTGTTTTCTCACAGCTGCCTAATACAGCACCTAGAACCTGAGCACCTAGAACCTGTGTTCAATAAACAGTTGGAACTAGAAGGGCCTGAAGGTACCCACATCCCCCAGTCTGATCCCCTGCTCCTTGCTTCTCTTAGCCAGTCTTATCTACAACTGGACTTCAGGTAATGTGTTCTGAAACAAATTACAGAGTTTTTCTGTACTCAGCCCCATCAATCCCAGGCCTGAGTAAAGGTGGAAGGAAGCACTGGCTCAGCTGGGGTTCTGTGGTACACAGTAGTAGTAGTGAGGAATTTCTAGCCCAATCCAGTGGGAATGATGCCCAAACCAGAGAACTGAGTGGAATGGAGAATCAGGAAGCCTCCAACCTAGAAATGCAGCCCAGAAGGTCATCATACAAGGGGCACCGGAAGCACTGAATATGAAATCAGAATTCTAGGCATGCTGCAAGTGAAGGAAATCACAAGCTCGCACAAAGAATTATACAGGCCTGCCTTCACGTGCTCATTGAGACAAGATAGATGATGTTGTCTGGGTTCAAAATGGCAGGGGAAAAACTGATAAGTTCGCTATAAAAATGCCAAGCTACATGCTTTTAATGAGAGTTACTTTGGGCAAAAAATGCAATTGAACTATTCTTGCTTATCTTGAATACTCCAGTCATGAAGTTTAACATATCTGTGAAACATTTCCCAGAGCTTAGTATCAAGAATGATTTGCCAAATGGTATAGCCACTGTGGAAAACAGTTTGACAGTTCCTCAAAGAGTTAAACATAGAATTACCCTAACACAGCAATTCCACTCCTAGGTATACAGGTATATGCCCCAAAGAATTTAAAACAGGTACTCAAACAGAAACTTGTATGTGAATGTTCATTACAACATTATTCACAAAAGCCAAAAGGTGGAAACAACCCAAGTGTTCATCAACAGAAGAATGGGTAAACAAAATGTGGTATATCCATATAATGGAATATTATTTAGTCATAGAAAGGAATGAAGTTCTGATGCATGCTACAACATGGATGAACCTTGAAAACATGCTAAGTGAAGGAAGCCAGACATAAAAGGACAAATATTGTATGGTTCCACTTATACGAAATATCTAGAATAGGTAAATTCATGATACGGAAAGCAGAATAGAGGCTACCAGAATCTGGGGGGAAGGTGAGAATGGAGAGTTATTGCTTAATGGGTTCAGAGTGATGAAAAATTTTTGGAATAGACACGGGAGATGGTTGCATGACATTGTGACTGTACTTAATGCCACTGAATTGTATACTTCAAAATGGTTAAATCAGCAAATTTTATGTTATATATATTTTACCACAATAAAAAAAGAGAAAAAAAAAAAGGATGAATTGCCAGAAGTAATCCTTCTTGAGAATAACCTGGTGATATGCATCAAAAGCCTCAAATTGCTCTATACCCTTTGACCTAACAATTCCACTTCTCATAATTTATTCCAAAGAAATAATCATAGATATGTGCAAAGATTTATCAGTAAGATGGTTGTAGTAGTCGTTGGTTTTGTGCCTTAATATCAATTCTTCCTCCTTTTGATCACAGCATCTGGATTTTCTTCTGGGATATGGTTCAGCCATGATTGTATACTGTTTATCAAGTTTCCCTGATCTCCCTTGAGGAGAGTAACTGATCATATTAGGCCAGTTGGACTTTCTTTCCAGGGAATCTGGAAACTGAATGGGATGGCCAAGCATATTAAGAGCGGCTGGACTGGATTTACTCTATGGAGTGGCAACTTGAGGGGACTGAATGTTCATTGGTGCTGCCACCTGGATTCTTCATTGCCCTGAATCTTATCCCTTCCAAGCTGGGTGCTTCAGCTTTTCAACAACTCCATTTCTTCTCTGCTTAAGTTCCCTAGATTCCTTCTCTCCCTTTTTTTCTTATGACCAAAGAATCTTAACTGGTTCCATGATCATCACAGCATTATTTTTACTGGGGAAAAAGCTTCAAAACAATTAAATGTTCAATAAATAAATTACTAGATAAGCAAATTGTGGTGGATCCAACTATGGATAGTTTTCAGTCACTAGAAATTCTATTTTAGAAGCATATTTAATGATGTCAAAAGATGTTCATTATAGTGTGTAGAAAAAGAACAGACTCTAAAATAGGGTGATCTTATTTTTGAGGGGAAATAAGTGTCTCTGTGCAATTAAACTTGAAGGATATACACCTAAATGAAAACAGTAGTTATCTCTGACTACTACTCCTTTCCTTCTTCCAGTTCCTTGAAAGGTCTATTCTCCCACACCTCTGGGCCTTTAGAAATACCGTTCCCTTTGTCTAGGGTACTTTTTCTGCCCATGCCCTGCCTAGCCAACTCCTTCTCATTCTTTGGGTTTCAGCCTAAGTGAAATTTCCTCTTAGAAACCTCTCTGAAGCCCCATGTCCAGGTTGGGGTTTCTCTTGTATGTGATCCTGTGAACACTGAGGTAACCCCCTCAACAGTTTTCACAGTGTTTGTTAATTGCCTATTTACTAGTGTATTCTCCCCTAGACCCTTCAGTGAGATCAGGGTCCATGTTTCTTCCAACAATGTCAACAAACATTTCTTGAGTGCTTAACATGTATTATCTCACTGAATTCACCAATAAATCCTATGACGAAGCACTGTTATCTTTCTTTTTACAGGTGAGGATACTGAGGCTTAGACATAGATAAAAGCAATGTACAGAGGTGACAGAATTATAGCCCCAGCACCAGTGCTTAAAAAATGTTTGTTGAATTAATGAATGAAAATACTAAAATTATGTAGATAACTTTCACTACTGCAGGTCTCTGAATCTATGATTCAAAAGTATTGCTAGAATTAAAAGTACTGGCCTGATCAAATGGGTAAGATGTCAGTACGCAGCCAAACATCTTATTTTACTGATAAGTGAATTCAGTCTGAAGCTCCCTTAAAAATTCAGAGCTAGTGCTGCCTGGAGATAAAAATCAGCCCCATCCTCTCTCCTCCTCTGAATGCTCTGAATTAGTAAAATAGAGGCCACACATCACTGGCTGAATTAGGTACAGGTAAACACACTCCTCCTTGCTGAACTAGCCCCTAAGATGCCCTGTACCCCTCTTTGCTGCACTTTGAAGACCTGAGCAGGCCCAGAATAGGCCTGAAATATGAAGAACTAACCTGGGACAAATGTGATAATCAATTGAGCACTGCAGGGAAGAGAAAAGGATCAGGCTGCCAGAATCTCAATTTAAGTTGGGATTCAGCAAACAGAAAAGTAAGTGATAAGAAATCTGATTTCACTAGGATTGTCAAATTTCCTAAATTCATTGGGTTCTCCCTGATTGAGAGAGTCTCTGAAGTAATGTTATACATTATTATTATCTACCCTCAGTTCCTCAGTTCTTTGACCCTGGTTCCTGACACAGAGTTCCTAAACCCCTTGAATTTCCTGGGTGATTGGAGCATCTTTTGCTCTAATTCAGCTACTCTTATTGGGCTCCTGGATGGAGGCTGGTCACCAGAAAGGCCAATCATATTTAGAAGTTTGGAACATTCAGCCCCACTCCCCCATTCTCTGGAGAGGGTAGAGGAACTAGACATTGAGTTAATAATTGATAATATCTATATGACGTAGCCTTCATAAAATCCCCAAAATATGAGGTTTGGAGAGCTTCTGGGTTGGTAAACACATCCATGTGCTGCAGGGTGGTGCACCCCAATTCCATAGGAACAGAAGCTCCTATGCACAAAACTCTTCTGTACTTCATCCTATGTATCTCTTCAACTGGTTGTTCATCTGTATCTTTATCATATAATAAACTGATAAACTTAAGTAAGTGTTTCCCTGAGTTTTGTGAGCTGATCTAGCAAATTATCAAACCTGAGGAGGAAGTCACTTTTGACCGACAACCTGGTATAAATGCTGATTTATACCAGGTTGTCGGTCAAAAGTACCAGGGACAACCTGAGACTTGTAATTGGCATCTGAAGTGGGGGCAGTCTTGTAAGACTGAGCCATTAAGTTGTGGGATCTAACGCTAACTCCAGGCAGACAGTGTCAGAACTACATTGAATTGTAGGACACCCAGCTGGTATCCGATAATTGGTTGGTATGAGAAAAAAATCCACACATCCAGTGTCAGAATTGCTGTGAGTATGGCAGTAGTATGAGAGTAAAGGAAAAAACAGTGAGTTTTTCCTAAACAGATTCCTGGTTCCAGGCACAGTTATTTTTTTACCCAGGATGCAGGAGGGATATGCTAGGAATAAGCCCTTCTCTGTAATGCCAGGAACCTGGGAGAAAGTGTACCATTTCCCTCATCTTAAAATGTAGAGCAGGGTCTTTCAGCCTCAGCACTCCTGGTAGCTTCGGCTTGATGATTCTCTGTTGCGGCAGGTTGTCCTGTGCGTTGTAGGATATTTAGCAGCATCCCCAGCCTACAATTACTAGATGCCAGTAGCACAGCCTTCCTCTAGTTGTGATAACCAAAAATTTGTTCAGACATTGCCAAATCTCCCCTGGGGCTCCTCGTTTGGCAAACCACTGACCTAGAGTGTGGAAAGTAGAAAATATTGGTGCATCTCCCTCCCACACTTCATAGGGTATCTCATAAATATACATGTGGACACACCCATACTTGTTTATTTATGTGGAGTGGAAGTAAATAATATCCCATTAAACCTAACACTTTATGTTCGATGGTGACATGTAAGAATGTCTAAGATCTTGTTAAGAATCATTTAAGAACTTTCCTTCCATTCACCCCAGTCAACTATTTCCAAGCATGGAAAAACTTATATTATGCTCTTTGCTTTTGCAATGGCGTTGGCTCCCTGGACTACTTTGGGTTTCCAGACACTTGTGTATGATCCTAGCAGAGGCAGAAAAGCATGAGCTTTGGAGTCAGGCACCCTGGATTGGAATTCCAGTTAAATTTCATTTATCTGTGTTCATTGCAAGTCAGTCAACTGCTTTAAGCCACAAGTTCCTCAACCACGAAAACCTTTCTTGCTTGATCATGATGAACTTTAAATGAGACGGGGTCTAGGAAAGTGCCTGGCCCAGTCCTGGAAGGTAGAACGAGTTCTTACCCATGAATGTTTTCTTTCTTTTGGTGCTTATCACTCAGGAAGTAGAGTAAGGGAAAGCTTCCATCCCAGTGTCTAGTGCCCCAGAATATTCCTTCAGCTCTTCTCAAAACACAATGAGGGCAGGTGGCAAAGTCATGCTGGGGTAATCAAGGAAGGCTCTCGAGTGTGACTTACAGCTTTCACCTGGAGTTGGTCAGCAGTTGAGAGGCAGTGAGTGAAGACTGGGCTTGAGTGGCTAGGGCTTTGTCAAGGAGAATGTCCTCACGGAGTGAGGGGGCTACTGGTACAGAGGTTTTGTTTCACTCAGGAGACCTCATTGACATCATTTTTGTGACCTATAACGTGAGTGGCAGTAACTGGAGTCAGACTTGGGCTCTAGTTCAACTTCAGCGCTTCCTGGGTATGACTACCACCTGGGGCAAGTTACTCTCCCTCTAAGCCTCAGGATTGTCATCTGTAAGATAGGATAACACTTGTGCCTACCTCTGAAGATGTTGTGAGGATTAACATAATGAATGCAAAGGCCCAGTGCCTGGTGAGTAACAGACACAGAGAAATATTAGCTGATATTACTATTAATAATCATCTATATAAATGCCTGTGCTTGTATGTATGGTATCTGAATATATTCTAGAAAGGATGAATGATGGGGAAAGCGTGGCCCAAGGTAGATAAGACATAACTCAAACAACTAGCCAATCAAAAGAGAACCAGCAGAGGCTAAAGTATATACGGAGAAAAACTCAGGAACAAGATAGAAAGAAAAAGTGGGCAAAAAAGATAAAGGTTACAAGTGAACAGCGGCACTTTTATGAAAAAGCTGGGGACAATTACTTGCGTGCACCAAAGTCTTAGAGAATCAGGCCAGGGACAAGGTCCTGCCTTCACTAGAAATGAATGAGTAGGTAGTAGATGTGCGTTTTTGTCTAGATATCACCATCATCTTTATTATCATCAGTCTACATCTGCTGAGCACCTGCGATATACTGGACAAGCAGAAATAACTAAGACAGTTTCACACCTTGAAGAGCTTAGCGTTTACTTGGCCAAAGCCAGTAAGGTCTCTAAGTAGATTTTGAGCAAACTCTGAGGTCCCATCTCTCTCTCCTTAACTGACTCATCCTTTGGGTATTGGTGGTCAGAGGGGCACAAGCACCTGTGACCTGGAGCAGATCTTTTCTTTTCCCAAACTTGTCTTCTTTTACACCAAACTTTTCTGTCCCCAAAGTATTTGTACAAATCAGGAAAGTTAAGTGCATGTAAGGTACTTAGAGCATAGAGGCTTCATAATAACAGGCTGCCTTCTAGGCAGGCTACTGAAGCTGAGCCAGTGGAGAGATTCCTGGAAGCCTTTGGAGAGGAGCTGGCTCACTCTTTTGTCCAGGGTGGCACAATGCTAGCACCTTTCTGGCTAACAAGGAGGGAATTAAAGTCCGTGAAGTCAGCCACAGACTTAACTACAGCTCCAACAGGCCAACGGCAGGGTCAACCAACTGCAGAGGAGACATTTTCTTGACAGACACTCTGACAAGCTCAGGGGATTCAGAACCACAAAGTGAAGGTGGTCTCCACCCAGACAGGTCTAGGAAAGCCTGTGGAACACTGCATTGTCCACAAGCTATTTTGAAGCTGCTTCAATTAAAGAATTAAACTATATCTGACTAGCAGCAACATCCACCAGAGCCAAATTGGATTTCTCCTTTTGGCAAAACAAGCTACAGACCATGTCTTTATTGTGCAGACACTCATTAGCAAATATGTAAAAAAATACCAGTCGGAGAAAGATGTTTTCCTGCTTTGGAGACTTTTAAAAAAGCATTTAATTCAATCTGGCACACATGGCTGAACCTGAAATGGCTACAATGTGGAACTGGTGGGAAAGCATGACCAACGCAGTTCTGTCTATCAATCCACCCTCTGCAGGACAAATACACCCCACACTCAGCCAGGGTTAGCAGAAGGGGCTAGTTCCCTTTACTTTTTCTGAACACTGGAGAAGGGTTTTCTATGCTTCAGGAATCTCTAAGGTCAAGATCTTTCCTGAGGAAAAGAAATGCTGGTTGCAGATAACTAGATTAGTCTCTCTACCTCTCCCCTTGCTCTTGGGCAGAAGTTAAATTACTATGAACACCACAACTTATAGACCCTAGGATCACCTACAGAGAGACTTAAAAACTGATTTTCAGGAAATTGTCCCAAATAACCTCACATTTTACTGTTTTAAGTGTAGAATATGCTGTCTGTGTTTGTATGGGGTCCGTTAAGCTTGTCTAGAGTCCAGATCCTGCCCTACAAGGCCCATCTCAAGTGGATCCAGGCCTCCCAGTAAAGTGGACTTCAAGGTGCAAGGTAAGATCCATCCTTTAAGGCGAAACTATATATCTAATGGCTTTTAGGATATTTTCATTGATATCAAACTTTATGTGATTTTAAAAGAATAGTTAACTTTGCAATCACCAAAGTATATTTACTACCCCAAAGCCAGGGCATGTGAAAAAGATAAAGAATCAAGCTGGGGAGGGACAGAGAATCTTTGTTCCCCTTCATTTCCTGTAATAGAAGCTGGTAGGTACTTTGCTCCCTTTTTATGAAAAGCAAAGAAGTGTGTGAGGTTTTGAGGCAGTTCTGGGATGGGAGTAAGTAGGTCTTGTGGAAGAGAGCCCACCTCCATCAGGGAATCTCGAGAGGAGGAGACAGAGGCAATAGAGAGAAAAGGCAGAAGACCTGTATCTATTCCGTGCCTTGAGTCTAGTTCTCATTATGGTGACCATTTTTGTCAACATCAAGGGAAGAGAAGATCTGGTAATTAACTAGCAAACCCATATTGCCAACCTGGATCATTCCCAACAGAAAATACACTAGAAACAAAATTAACCAAAGTGGTCATACATATGGCAAAATTTTTCTGGATTGGGGCTTAACTTTTTTTTTTCATGGGTGCTGCCCTCTGACCAGGGACAACAAGCCGTCCTCCTGGTTGGACACAGCACAGAACCATTGGAAGAGGTTTTTATTTCCAGCCATTACCTCATCCTTACTATTCAGGGAGTGATTGAGGGTTAGTGACAGGAACACTTTGGAGTAGGTACTTTGCCAATATATATTATCATTCTTAGTAAGTGCAAATGGGAAGCCACAGTACCAACTCAGTAATTACTTTTGATATTTCCTCACATGTTGGAAAGCAATCATTA
Organism: Delphinapterus leucas; assembly: GCF_059928025.1. Lineage (NCBI taxonomy): Eukaryota > Metazoa > Chordata > Mammalia > Artiodactyla > Monodontidae > Delphinapterus > Delphinapterus leucas. Next base: position 57,852,318 of record NC_143144.1, read on the forward strand.
CAAACCCAAAGAGCTTCATTTACAGGGTTTTACAGACTTTGCACAAAGAAATATTAGTTGATGGAGAAGCTGGAAACAACAGTACCTTGGTGCAGAAACCCAGTATGAAATAGAATATGGACCCTTAGAAATGTGCAAAAATTTCAAAGTTCAAAAGAAAGTCCAATTCTAGGAACCTGCCAGCTGGAAAACAGCTTATTGAACCCTGAATGAAGACATTATTATAAATCTCACTACGTAATCTGATAATTCTGACATTTGCAAAAGCACACTGACATAGTCTTGAATTGCACAAAAGCAAATTCTCCACACAAAAGAAGCTGGGTGGAAAATTTTATTCTAACTTTGCTCTGATCACCATTTCTTAGTTTTAAGTGACAACAGGTGTTTTAAAAGTATAAGTGGGACACTGAAAATGCATTTAAAATTTCCCTTATAATTAGGAATTAAAGTCTGTGTCATATAGGTTCAATACCTGGTCTCTCACTTTTACCTCAGTGAAGTTTCCTTGTCAACTGGAATGAAAAAATTGGCAGAGTTCCCTCCTATCTTCTCTACTTTCTCAGCCAAAGATATAAACAAAATTTTCAGATGTTCCTGACAGAAACTGGAGCATAAAGTCCAATAGGTTAGGGGATTTTCATAATAAGACATTTCCTTTGGCAAAGTCAAGGTTCTGTTCCACCTGCTCTCCCAACTACCCAATCCTATAACCCTCTGTCTGTCCCCATTCTCAGAAGGGCCCTGTGCTCAAAAAAGCCCTGCATTTGGCTTAATGCTCTACTGTTGCTGTCTTGAAATTCTTAATAATTTTGTCTTTCAACTCCTGTTTTGTAAATGAAGTCTAATGAGACAAGGGAGCATGCATGTGAGCAGAGGAGATATCCCAATATGTGTGTCTATAGTTCTTTGCTATCCAGTTAATATACAGTGTTTGTGATGTACCACAGCACAGAATTCTGGTGTATCCATGACACGTGGGAGTGCAAAGTGAGCGTGTGTGAGTGGGGAGCAGAGGGGCTGACAGCCTCAAGAAGCCACACTTTCTGTTCACACCAGAACTCGTTTCAAACACAGGGAGAAGGCAATAGCGTTCTATGAAACAGAAAAGAATCCTATCATATCCTTTCTTACTCATATTACTTCTCTGTATCAGCCAATCACTTTTGCTGAAAATGAAAGCAGAAGTAAAGGGAAAGATAGGGCAACTCACAGTTCTTTTTCTTTCAGTCCTTTCTTATTTATCAATAATCTGAAGGTAGGGAATATTGGTAGAATGTCCACACATCAAGAAGTGAAATAAAAAGCAGTTGAGTTAATTTTGTGCAGTGTTTCCATTGTTCTGGTAAGAACAAAATACATATGTATGTACAACCTATGAAGTACAAATTGTATAATTTTGATAATTCACACACAACCTAAATGCTCTTATATTAGCTTTTAAGTCTCATGTGCACAATACAAAGATGAAAGGCAAAATTCATGCTAATTATTTAAAACTTCATTTCTTTACTTAGAACAACATTAAATGGCAAATAAAAAATACCATAGTCAAGAGAGAGACTGGCAGAAAGGAAAAAAGCTTTGCATTCTAGTGCCTTTAATAGCACTTTTTAAAATTTGAGGTCCCACATTTTCATTTTGCATGGGGTCCCGCGTATTACGTAGGAGGAATGATCAGTCCTCACTTTTCTTAACAACGCAATAGCATTGTAATATCTCCTTCTTCTTGTACATTTCACAGGCAGATACTATAAAATAGGGTGGGAGTCCAAAAACACAAGAGAGAATGACGGACTACTTTCTGGGAAGACAGGCCTAAGAGAGATCCAAAGTGGCTTTTTGACTATAAAAGGAAAAGCCATAGAAGGAGAAGAAAAGATAGCAGCTGCTAATTAAGGGAGATAGAAGGATCTTCCTCTGGTGAAAACTGGGTTTGACGGGTGAAGCCCACAAGTTTCAGAGAAAGCAAAGCAGGCCTTTGGGCTGCTGTAGTGACCTACACCTACCTCTGTGGCCTCCGGATCTCAGAAGAACAGGAAATGAAACATTAGGAGTAGGGTGGGCTGGGTAGCATGTGAGCTCAGAAGGGCAAGACTGGTAGAAAAATCCTTCAATATTTTACTTCCATAAAAGGGTTTGGGAATTTGGCAGCATGAGAGAAGTAGCACTTGGCAGCTTTTGACATCCATTATGAATGTTTCAACTTAAAATTTTTGATGTAACTCTCCTGTAAGAATAACTATCCTGTAGGTTAGATGCTCCCACGATGGTAAGGCAAAATTACATGAAGAGTTGTCTAAAAATGCATTGTCTAAAATGTAATTTTCCAACATTACATACCCCTTAGTCATGCCACAGAACTGGGATATTATAATTGCCTCAGGCAAAAAGTCCACAGCCGCAGAAGCTAGAGTTTCTGCTATGTCTATCCTTGTAGTATGGTTAGAGTAGAATGAGTTATGTGTGATACTTAAGGACCGGAGTGTAGGGGGGAGGTATAGGATAGGACTGGGTGCAGCAAGGGAAACCTCAGCCCTGTGAGTACAATGATTAGAAGTAAGGAAATTGTCTTTTGCTATGAGTTTGTGTTCACATGGGTGATAGAGGTAATAACTGACAATTCTTACAAGAAAACTACAGCTTTATAGCTATGGTGTGACTGTGAAATAGAAACGTATAACGTATGTAAGTCATTTACACAAACATCATTTCTCGTAGCATAACAACAATCACATTATTAGATGTATCAGATCAACTCTGATGTAAGTTTTATTTTGGTTACAACACTAACTCCAATATTAAATTAAACTCCATAGTATAAAGTTTAGCACGAGTCATGGGGAACCAGTCTCATTCCAAAATCACATTTCCTTGGTTCAGATTTCAGTGTCTGTGTTCACCCAGCATGGGCATCTGCTCATGACTTCAAAAATAAATACAGAGAACATTGTTTCTAAAGGACCTGGAGGCGAAAATACAGAACATGGTCATCATTAAGTTTACAGATGACACTAATGGGAAGAAGGGTGGGTTAGGAATTCAAGTGGGAATAAATGCAGGGTAGAGGCCTGGAGAGAAAACCTCAACCATAAAAGTGAATGATGGTGGAGGACTGCCTTTGTGTGATCATGACTAGATTAGGATCAGGGCTCACTGGGGTTGGGGGAGATGAAGCTGGTATCAATTTCTGGGGCCTACTACCCTGGAACAGGGACCAGTGTCCAGCTGTGCTAATATCAATTCAAGTCCCTTGCAGAGATTTTCAGCCAGTCTACCCTTGCTTGGGGAGGGGTGGAAACATGTTTTCAGGAGAGTTCAAACCCATGTTGGGGTTTGTACAGCATTGTTGTGATTTAGGATAATACTATCCGGGGGTTTGCATAAAAGGAGGTAGAATGTAAAAATGGTTTTTTTCTTATCCTTACTACTTCCCATCCATTCCATCCACATGTCCTTTCATTTCTACCTCCTACTCCATCTCTCATCTGTCCCCTTCTGCCCTCTTCATTGCTATTACCCTAGTCTGAGTCATCACAGTTTCCATCTGGTCTGCAAACGCCTTCTATCTAGACTTCTCTGCTTCCGCTCCAGACAATCCATTCTCCACAGATCAGCTAAAGTCGTCCTCCTCAAACTTAAATCAGATCATATCAGCTCCTTGTTAAACCCTGTCAGTGGCCGCTCATTGCTCTTAAACTAAAATCCAAGCTCTTCGTGGTGATCTTCATGCTCTCTACCAGCTGGCTCCTGCTTAGCTCTCCAGCCCCTTGTCCTGTCACTCTTCTCCTGCCTCACTACATGTAGCTTCCTTTGCTGCTCTGTGAATGCTCTGGACCCCGCTCCCTTCTATGGCCCCAGTGCAAAAGCGATCCCTCTAGCTCTTCTTGAAACCACCGCATGCCCATCCTTTAGGTCTCTGCTTAAGTGTCCCCCTTAAGGGACCTATCTTTATCACTTTATCCAAAATAGCCCCTTCACCAGATTTCTCCAAACCTTTATTGCATTTCTCACAATTTGTAGCAATTATTTTATTTATCTGGTTACTTATTTATTATGTCTCTTCCCTAGATAGACTCTGAGCTTCTTGAGAGCAAGAGATCCTGTCTGTTTCCTTCAGAGCTATACTCCTAGAAACTAGCACAGTGTTAGCACAAGGCTGGTTGGTACTCAATAAGTATGTGTTGAATAACTAAACTCATCTCCTATCACATGGCCAGTGCAGTGCCCAGCATATTGTAAAAATGGACCTCTGAATCCTACGGTCTACAGCCACAGAGTGGATGAACGTACTTGGACAGTAAAATTAACCATATTTTCAAGCTCCCAAGTTGCATATCTGAGGCCCTTCATGTGTGGGACAGGTAGGTATCACACATGGTTGGATGATCTCCGAACCTCTGAACCTTCTATTACAGTACTGGCAGCTTTGGAGAAAACATTTTTTTCTTTTGTGTACTTTCCACCAACATTTTCTATGCCTTGGAGAATGCCTCTAAATTTAGTGTCACCTACATTCTCATTCAGGTGACTTTAACATCTGCCTTCCAGATTGTGAACGATGACGAGAGAGATAACAATTAAATGGTTGCTCATCCCTGACAGCCTCACAGCAGGCATCCTTCTGTTCAGCCCAGAGTCACTCCTCACTCTCCTGTGTTTGTCTTCCCCCAGCCAGCTTTTAGTTCCCTTGACTGGCTTCAGTTCAACACACTTAAGTTTTTTTAAAATATTTATTTATTTATTTATGGCTGTGTTGGGTCTTCATTTCTGTGCGAGGGCTTTCTCTAGTTCTGGCAAGTGGGGGCCACTCTTCATCGCAGTGCACGGGCCTCTCACTATCACGGCCTCTCTTGTTGCGGAGCACAGACTCCAGACGCGCAGGCTCAGTAGTTGTGGCTCACAGGCCTAGTTGCTCCGCGGCATGTGGGATCTTCCCAGACCAGGGCTTGAACCCGTGTCCCCTGCATTAGCAGGCAGATTCTCAACCACTGCGCCACCAGGGAAGCCCCATACTTAAGTTTTGAAAGCTGAGCTTTATGAGATATAATTCTAGACGCTTACATTCTCTGAGTCATGTCATTTTATCAAAAAAGCATGTGATGCGAGTTTTAGAGGACATTTCCAGAGGCAGAGCTGGAATTAAAAAAAAAAAAAGTTGGAGAGCAAGAGGATGGATGGTACTTTGATCAATGCTCATTCCCTAGGCCACGTGGTGATTCCATCAGTGGAGCTAAGTGTGTGCAAATCAAACCCTGAGAGCCAGTGGAGGACAGACACCCAATTAGTTACAATAACCTCTGACTGGTAAGTGAAAGGAGAGACCTATGAAATTGTGGATACCCAGAAAGAATTTTGGGATCAAACCACTCTGAGCTTCCGGTCTGATGTGTCAGCCGGAAGTGTAGTCCCTCTGAGAACTGTGCTGTGCATGCATTAGAACATGGGGAGCCACGCGATTGGGAAGCAACAGCTCCAAATGAGCTTTACAGTTCCTGGGAATGAAAAAGGAAGGCCATATATTTTTAAGAGAAAAAGCCATATAAATCTGACAGCTCTACCCCACTCACAGCAAATCCCAATCATATCTAGCCAAACCACTCTATTTTCCTGACATAGACATGCACAGTGGAAAGGCACTGTGAAAAATCAGTGGTAGTAACCACAAACCACTTACAGTGCACTCTGGGCTCAATCATGATGTCTTTGGGTCTGTTCAGGGCAAGGTAGGTCACCTTCAATTTTCAAACACACACACACACACATACACACACACACACACACACACACATACCCCAAACCCTTACTCAACCAACAAACATGCAGCAAAAAACTCATACACATAAGATAAATTATGCAAGTAAATTGTTTTTCTCCTGAAATTATATTAAACTTTTCTGTTTTGAAACTTCTGAGTTATTGGTCTTCATAACACTATTATCCAGTTAGTGTTTTTGTTTTTGTTGTGTTGAAAGAGACAGAGATGAAAACAGTGTTTTTGTTTTGTTTTTTAAAATTCCAGGCTTCCCTGGTGGCACAGTGGTTAAGAATCCACCTGCCAATTCAGGGGACACAGGTTCGAGCCCTGGTCCCGGAAGATCCCACATGCCGTGGAGCAACTAAGCCCATGCGCTACAACTACTGAACCTGTGCTCTAGAGCCCACTAGCCACAACTGCTGAAACCCGTGCACCTAGAGCCCATGCTCTGCAACAAGAGAAGCCACCACAATGAGAGGCCTGCGCACCACAACTAAGAGTAGCCCCCGCTCGCCGCAACTAGAGAAAACTTGTGCACAGCAATGAAGACCCAATGCAGCCAAAAATAAATAAAATTTTTAAAATTCCAGTTAAATCTGCAAATATATCGATTGATAGTGATATCTATCAACATTCAAAATACACCTACCCTTATTAAGTAACTTTATTTCCAGGTATTTTTACTACAGACCTACAGCAATACATAGAGACATCCTTAACCACCTGTCTTCTTCATTTTTGTACCCAAGCTGCTGAATGTAGCTGGAGAAAAACATACAATCAGGCAGACAGGTTTCACTTTAAATATGATTCCATGCCTCAGATGTGTTTTTGGTGCTACCAGTAATCCTATGATGTTTCTCTAGTTTCTTTATCAAGCTCACTTTTCTAATCTCTGAGATGACTATTTTGTACATTTCCTCTCTGTTCAAATCCTCTCCTCTACTCACTTCCCTTCCTCTCAGTCCATGACCTTGCGTTACGCGTTAAGCAATATAAGAAATCATGATTTGGGAGTTCCTTTCTTCCCATAACCCAATTTATGCATGGTTGTCTCTGTACCCTACTCTTCCTGTACAAGTCAGAAGTGCTGCTTTTCCTAAAGAAGGTTAGTCTCTATCTCTCTTGTTCTTTCTCTTGTGCGTCGTCAATCCTCATACTTTCACATGGCTTTATAAATACACTGACAAATTTATATCTTCAGTCCAAACATCTCCTTTGAGCTCCAGACTTGTGATTAATCTGCATACTCAATGCTACATTTGGATGTCTCCCAAGCATCTCAGACTTAACATGCTCAAAATAGACCCTCAATTCAGCCTTCCCCCCAAACGAATTCTCCCCTTATCTTCCCCATGCAGTGAATTGTCCAGGTTTCTCTTCTTCAATCCCCACATCCATTCCTGTTATTCGTGTCAATTCTGCCTTTTAAAAATATTTTGAATATGTCTATCTCTATTGCCACTAGCCTGGCCCAAACCATCCATCACCATCTTGCCTATACTGCTAACACAGGTTCCTTCCTGGCTTCACCCTTGTCCCATTACAATCTGTTCTCCACAGAGTATCTGAGTAGTTTTTTATACACCTATATCTATACTTATATCTGTATCTATATCTGATCACACTACTCCCCTGAATAAAATTCTCCATTGGCTTCCCTTAACTCTTCAGATAGAACACAAACTTCTTACCATGGCTTACAAGGTATTTTACGATTGGTCTCTCCCTACCTTTCCAACGTTATTTCATGCCACTCTCTCTCATCCATCATCTTTTAGCCACATTGGCCTGTTTTCAATTCCTTGAAAATGCTAAGTTTCTTTCCGTCTAGGGCTTTGCAAATGGTGTTCTTATGCCTGGAATGCTCTACCATCTTTGGGTCTCAATTTAAATGTCAAGTTCTCAAAAAGTCCTTCCCTGGTTCTGTGTTCAGGTAAGTGTTCCTAGCTAACTCTACATTAGCACACTTCATTTCTCTCATAGCACTTCTCATCATTTGTAATTATATATTTATATCTTCACTTAGTCTATATATTTCTGCTGCTGGATTGTAAGCTCCATAAGGCAAGGAATATTATTCAGATATGTATACCTAGTCCTTCCCACAGTATGTTACACATAAAGAGACCAATAACTATTGATGAATATTTGAGTAAATGAATTAATGAATACAAGAATGTTAGTTATAGCATTGTGATAACAGCAAAAATGTAAACAACTTAAGTGTCTCTTAAAAAGTGAAAAGTTATATAAATGATGGCATATCTTTATAATACTAAGAGGTGGAACTATTTGCAGAGGTAGAAAGCTGTCCAAGATAAAGTAAGTGAAAAAGGCAGGGCTTCCCTGGTGGCGCAAAGGGCATTCCTGGTGGCGCAGTGGTTGAGAGTCTGCCTGCCGATGCAGGGGACACGGGTTCGTGCCCGGGTCCGGGAAGATCCTACATGCCGTGGAGCAGCTGGGCCTGTGAGCCATGGCTGCTGAGCCTGCGCGTCCGGAGCCTGTGCTCCATGAGAAACTGTTAACAGCTGATACTTCTGTTTGTTTAAGGAATCATTTATGTCCTCACATACAACTTGAATCTCCTACCATAATTATGTGTTAATTTTATAATTTGAAAAATTTCTTAAAATTAAAATATAAACATATATTAATTAACAAAAACTTAGCCATGTATTGTGTTCCTGCTCCAAGGGGTACTAGTCCCCATTTGCTAGAAGCTACTGGGGTAAAGGACACAGGTGTAAGAAATCATTTTCATTCATGGAGACCTGCTCTGCCTTATTCCAAAAAATTAACTTGAGGTGGCTACAAATAACTGTGTTCTATGTAACAGTCAGAAAAGGTGGATTTGTAACCAGATCAGGGAGGACCCTTTATGCAGAGCAAGTGGTCTGCACTTAACTGGATGGGAACTAGGGGATCACAGAAGACTTTGAGCTTTAAAAAGTTCAATCTGGGCAGCCAGGAAGGCTAATATACCAGAGCAAATTTAACCTCTTTATAACATTTTATGATTTAAAAACCACAAACCAGGTAACACTCCCATTGCTCTTCTGCTAACAGTAATAACACGGAGTTGCCTTTAGTTGTAAGTTGCTTAGATGATTAGAATCATCCCTGATGCCTCTGGCACAGATTTTCGCGATCCTCCCCAATTGCCAGGGCTTTGTCTGATTTGAAAACTTGCAGGCCACATTACTGCACGCTGGCTTCTATCGGTTTCCTTCTGGCTGCTTCATTTGTATTTATAGACAGACATAATGGAGGGGTGTATGTAGGTGGGGATGGGGCAGGGTGAGGTATGTGGTCTCTTCCACTCAAAGGTACGAAGCCCAGCCAGCTTACTTCGGTTCACTTGTGTGTTCCATCCCCCACTTGGAGGGCTTTAAATCCTCTAGTGGTTCTCAAATTTTAGGGTGCATAAAGAATCACCTGGAAGGCTTGCTAAAACGCAGATTCCTGAGCCCCATCCCCAGAGATTCTGATTCAGTAGGACTGGGGTGGGCCCAAGAAATTGCATTTCCAATAAGCTCCCAGGTGATGCTGCTGTTCTGGTCCCCACCCTCTAACAGTTTATACCCCGGTGGAGGGAACAGACATCTAAGTCGTTACCACGGAAGATCAAAAGCAGCAAGTGCTAAAATGCAAATCTGTGGCAGAACAAGGAGGAGGAAGTAGGAACAATTTTGCTTCTAATTGGAGAAATAAGTAAGACTTCAGAAAGAGGTTGCCATTTCAGCTGGCCACAGGAGGAGTATGGGAAGAGCAAGGAGTCTGCTTTGGGGAACAGAAGATGGGAAACAGTGTAGTTCCAAGCTTTTACTTGGTGCCAACAAAAGCATCAGATCTTTCCAACTGTAGCTCTGCCCTCCAGGGGTATTTGTAAGCTTCCTAAGTTTGTAGCTGCCCCGAGATCTGTTTTACTCTGGACCTAGCAACTTTAGGGCATATGTAGGCTAAAAATGGGTGGGGAACCCGTGATTAATATTCATAGTTTAAAACCTCAAAGGGGGTCTTCCTAGGGAAAGATGCCCAGTTTTCCAAATGTAGAACAGCAAGATCAGTCTTATACATCTCATTTGCAAATATGTACCTACATTTCAGACATGGCCTTACTAGACACGTGGGCTTTCTTTAGACCCAGTGACATAGGAAATGGAGTAGTTATTTTTCTGAATATTTAATTGAAAATGCAACACAGAAAGCCTTCTAGTGACTTTGAACTTCCACTCTATTATCTAATTCCCAATTATGTAATCCTTAGTAAGTTGCCTTATCTCTCTGTGCCTCAAGTTTCCTCATCCATAAATGGATATCATAATAATACCTACACTCATAGAGATGTTGTAAGAATTAAATGAATTAATAAGTGTAAGCACTCCATAACTATTAGTTGTTTTTCTTTTCTTTTTCTATTGACACTTGAGCCAAGCAAATGTATTTTTAGGTGAATTGGCCCTTCTAGGGCCGATTTCCACTTTTTGTTTTCCATATCTTTAATTCAGAACTCTATCTGGATTTCATAAGGGCCCTTCCTTGACATGCTATGTGCAATGTTTGCCTTTTCAACATGGAAGGCACCTAATTAAGTTCTATGGCTGAGCCGTTCTTCAGATATTTGAGAGCTTGGGGGAAGAAAACTCTCCTCTTTCTGATATGTATAGTCTCTAGTATATCTTTTTTTTTTTTTTTTTTTTGCGGTACGCAGGCCTCTCACTGCTGCGGCCTCTCCCGCTGCGGAGCACAGGCTCCGGACGCGCAGGCTCAGCGGCCATGGCTCACGGGCCCAGCCGCTCCGCGGCATGTGGGATCTTCCCGGACCGGGGCACGAACCCGCGTCCCCTGCATCGGCAGGCGGACTCTCAACCACTGCGCCACCAGGGAAGCCCTCTAGTATATCTTTAATACTTCTCCCAAACTTTTTATGAGGTACAAAGTTAGAAAAACAGAGAAGGTACATCAGGTCCTAAGGGACAATTTACAACACAATGATGAGCACAGAAGTCTTGAGCTGCCTCCTTCTCCAAAGGGAGTACGGAATGGCAAGTTTACTGAGTCTTGAGTCAGCGTGTGTCTGGATCCTGCCTCTGCTTTGTGATCCTGGGCATGTACCTTAACCTCTCCTTGCCCAACTTTACTTATCTGAAAAAATAGAGTTGATACATGTACCTACCCTCAAGAGGTTGTCAGGAAGACTTTATATTACCAAAATAACATATTTTAGGTAAAGCTTGGCACATAACAAGCACTCAATAGTATTAGGTCTTGTAGCATAATGGAAAGATTATACTGGAAGTTGAAGTAATAGATTTTTAGTCCAGGTGTGCCACTAATAATCTTTATGATACTAGGCAACCTCCTGGGGCCTTAGTTTCATTTTTTAAAAAAATAAAATAAAGATAAAATAAAGGACCAGGAGAGGATGATTTCACAAGATCCTTCCCAAGTCTAATCAGCTGATCCTAGCCTATCATCTTACGTTTCAGAGGGTGGAACAATATAGCCTTCTCTCTCTCTGGCATCTAGAGAGCAGACTGCAGGCCCTGGAAAAGTTTCCCTTTGTTTGTCTATTTTGACATTTATTGCTTCTGACCTTATTGATTCTCAGGGACAAGGGCTAATCTGGTTCATTCTCTTCATGGGTCTGAGTCTGTTTCCATTTTTTCAGATGCTCTGAACTTACTCTGATCCCTTGGTATCTTGATGTTCACTGAAGACCTAGGGCCAGATATGCCCCTTCTTGGAGCCTCAGTATTCTCAGTTGTAGGGACTGGATGATCTCTAAACACTTCTAATTTCAGTGTTTTATGAGTCTGCACATCTCAGCTGGTACCCTTTTCCAGTGGGTATTTGGCTGTGACTGCCACAAAGCTGGATGAGTTCAAAGGCAGAGTGGGCAACAAAGATTTCAGCCAATGGGCTAGACTGCAAATGGAGCTGCTGTGATGTCAAGAAGCATCACTATAACTTGCGGCTCAAACAGTGTAAAGTAGAATTTTATAGAATAAGGTAGATTTTGGGAGATATTTATGGGAGTCACAATGGGACATTCTGAAGATATAAAAACACCGTAATACAAAATATCCTGGCTTTCTTCTGAATCACTGGAACACAGTGTTTATGTTTTGTAATGTTAATCACATGCAATTCTTCTAAATCTGGGATCTAATGAATGCAAAAATTGGTCCAGATGTCAATTTTAAACATATGTTTTTAAAATTGAATAGACCTGAATGGTTCCAAGCACCAGTTAACTTTTTGATGAAGTTAGGGTCTGATTTTTCAGTGGTGGTTCTGATTGGTATTCAAGATAGGGAGAACTCCTCAGATCACTCCAGCAACAGGGTCAGCAAAGGAATTGCAAAGGTACCTCCTGAAGCAAAGCATGAAGGTCTGGGATAGCTCAGTGACTACTGCTCACTCTGAGGAATGGAGGGAGTTACAAAGCTGTCCAGCAGACTTTGGTAGGTTCTGGAAATTTCAAAATTGGACAGAACAATGAAAGCCAATGTGTGAACCCTTTCATGGGGACTTTAACTGCAGCTGGAGAACATACTGATTTTCTTGGTCATTAACAGTCATTCTGAATTTCAAAATGACCATTTTCATTTTTTTCTAATGATGTGAAACAGTTTTACTCAGTCCTCAGAGAGCAATTAACCAGACTTTTCGTTGGTGTCCAACAACTGTGCTTGTTGTTTTGTCTAAAGAAAAGGAGGCTGTGAGATGACTTAGCTTTTCAGGACAAGAAGAAATTTATAGTTTAAAAAGTAACAGAAATAAGGGTCAGACATAAAGCTTTAAATTCCAGGATATCACAATGAGAAGAACTGACAAAAACCATCATACTGAGGGATGGGTGGCATCTGCTCTGAAGATGTGAAAACTACCACCTGTTTAGTCCTACCAGGAGGTTGGGAACAATCTGATTCTTAAAGTTGGACACCAACTTGGTCACTTGGTGCTTCAAATAACACTGCCATGACTCACAACCATTTGGATACTTAAATTCTTTTCAGCCAGTAAAAGTCATGGAAGAAATCCACTTCATAATCATAACCTGGGAAGTTTTTCACCACAAGTGAAATTTCTCAGCTAAATTATCCACTCTAGTCATTAGTCTTGGCTCCAAATAACATTTAGCTATTTCAAAAAATCCAGCCCACCACTACAGGATAAAGATTATCCATGGATAGATACAAAAGAATGTGCTATGAACCCAGGAAGCAATTCGTAAAGAGATGTTTCAGAGATACGTTGAGCAACGGCAATATCAGTAAAAGAACTGCAGAGCCTTCTGAACTGATTCCTTTTGAAGAGAACTCCATTTGGGTATATTAGTTCTGGCATGTTTGATAACAAGTTAGCATACTATCTACTAAGCTTACCTCATATGCCCCTTTTCCCACCCTATGAGACATTAAGAGTACAAGTGTAATGGTTTATTGAAAGGGCTCAACTTGGTGGAATACCCACAGCAAAGACCTTCATGCTTTTTAAAAAATAATTAATTAATTAATTAATTAATTAATTTTGGGCTGTGTTGGGTCTTCATTTCTGTGCGAGGGCCTTCTCTAGTTGCGGCGAGCTGAGGCCACTCTTCATTGCGGTGCGCGGACCTCTCACTATCGCAACCTCTCTTGTTGCGGAGCACAGACTCCAGATGCACAGGCTCAGTAGTTGTGGCGCACGGGCCCAGTTGCTCCGCGGCATGTGGGATCTTCCCAGACCAGGGCTCGAACCCGTGTCCCCTGCATTGGCAGGCAGATTCTCAACCACTGCGCCACCAGGGAAGCCCCTATGCTTTTTTTTAACCACTGCCTTTCAAAGCCAGTTTCCTAATCCTGAATCTCATCTCAAAGCTTATTTCTTAGCTTTTGGATATTAATAAATAATTTCACTTTTCAGGTATTAAAAATACCAGCCTAATCTTATATCAAAACTTTAGTTTTTCATCTAATTTGATTCATATCTTGACCAGTGTAGGCTTGACATAAATCAGAAACTGTAGTGGAAGAAGGGGATACATGTTTTTGTTTGTTTGTTTGTTTATTTAATCCTCTTCTCCAGTAATTCCTGAAGGAGTAGAGGTAAAGAAGAAAGGTAAAATGGGAGCAAAAATGCTTTATTGACTAGTGTTATAGTAATCTGGCTTTGGTGCACTCTTGGAGGGAGATGCCCAAGATCCTTCTCTTTTGGGACATTTTTGTGGGCTCTTCCAATGCTTTCCTGCTGGGACCCTCCACATTATACTGTTTTCTTATACAGGCAATAGGCTTTACGACTAACCCCTTAAAACTCCTCTAAGCTTCTACCCTGATGATATATCTCTCACAACCTCTTTCTGCTGGGTTGTGATTCTTTAAAGACAGCTGAAGCTTGGTTGCTTTCTGTGGTGTCCACTGTAGTCCAAGCTCTCTCACCTCATTCAATTGTCAAGGACATCTCCAGCCAGCCTCTTCATCAGACCTTTCCAGGGGAGGACGAAGCTCTGGACTCTGTGCCTGCCAAACTTCAGAGAACACATGTCAAGTCCTCCTAAGAATTCTCCTTTTAGTTCTTCTAGGACACATCTGGGGCTGAAGAGCCCTCTCACTTGGCTTGGGGTAGAGAGGAAGAACCTTCTTCCTGTCCCTACTTCTGAGCTGATAAAACTCTCTTCATACACAGAAATAATCTTCTCTCTCATCAACCTCCTAGCCTCTTCTTACATGTAGACAGGATATGGACAATGGATCCCTCTTGGTTTGGGTCCAGAACTCATTTGGGGCTATCCTGTAGGAGGTCCTACATGGATGGTCTAAATAACTCTAACCTCTCTTTAAGATGTGTGGCACTTTATACCCACTGACCTCAGCTTTGGGGTCTCAGCTGAAATGGACAACAGAAAAGTCCCATTTGTTACACAAGAAGAGGCACAATGAGAATCAGAGCCAAGACAGAATGAAAGGATATTTTCAGTTTATGAAAAGGAAAATCATTTCAGACATAACTATTTCTTTATTGCTTTATTTTGGGTTAGTAGAGGACCCAAACAAAACTGCTAAAGAAGCAGTTCTGGTAGGAAACTTTGAGGTGATCCTAGAAAGAGGGAGTGCTTCTGATGTGAACAGCTTCCTGCTGAGCTATTAAGGCAGAATCAAGCAGAGATGGACCTGGTTATCAGAGAGGGGGAAGAAAGGGAAAGGTCGGGGTTGGTGGTAAAACATCAAGAAGTGAGGTCAGTAGGATAAGAGACCAGCGTCAGGTTTGCTAAACCGAGGCTAAGAAAAACAGAGATCAGGATCAGGTAGGGTAAGAGGAGCATTATTATTCTGAATCAATAGATTAGTGCTAGTGAATTAGCCCATTATCAGAGAGGAGAACATTCTAAAGCTCTGAGTGCCTGAAAACATATTCAGTCTTTCATGCACACACACACACAAGCCACAAGTGCTCCTTGGGTGCTTACTTTGTACCAGGTACTGTGGGAGGCACTGGGATTGCAGCAATGAACATGATAGAGTTTACCCAGAGATGAGAAATACAACATTCAAGGAACGAAAGGAAATTCAATTTGGCTGGAGCACAGAGAGCAAGAAAAATAATGGCAGTTGATGGGAATAGAGGTATAAGTAGAGACCACATCATGTGGGTCCCTGGGCACCATTTTAATGAATCTGAATTTTATTCCCGAGGCAATGAGTTAAAGGGTTTTTAATAAAGTTTTAACAGACATTGTGTTTTAGATAATAGCTTTGATTGCACTATAGAAAATAGATTGAAGAGAGGCACAGCAGAAAGACAGACAAATTAAGAAGACTTGGGGAGTGAGATGAAGGGCACAGTCAAGACTTCTAGCTCAGTTCTAGCAGTTGGGTGGGTGCTGGTGCCATTCCTTTAGATGTGGCGCAGGAGGACATTCAAACTTACAGCACGGGAGTGGAGAGGTAGGGGAGTGAGATGTTGAGTTTACATTTAGACATGCCTGTGAAGCATCCAATCAGATATATCCAGTAGGAAGCTCAAAGTTAGGAGAGAGAAATGGGTTAGACATACGCATTTATGAATGCGCAATGAATGGATGATAATTGGAGCTATGTGAGTGGACGAGCTTACATAAGGTATGTGTAGAATAAGAAAAGAAGTAAGAGTAGGAAAGAACCCTAAAGAACATTGATGTTTATAGGATGAATAGAGGAAGAAGAGCTTGCAAAGGGAAATGAAATATCGCCAGAGAGGTAGGAAAGAAGCTAGGAAAGAATGGTGTCTCCAAGTGAAGCATCTACTATCAGCCTTCTCCTCCATGGGGCTTTCATCATCTTCCTGTGGGTCCTGACAGTCATGAAGTTTCCTGAAACTTGGTTTGCCTAATATTACTAGTAGATTTGGGAATGTATTTATTACAATTTTACGTTTGTTTCTTGGGGCAGCTGGGAGCGAACAAGGCAGATTGTTTATTCTCTAGGTCTCTGTAATGTTCCCCAGTATATCTCATTAAGAAGGCCCAGGTTCTGAACCTTGGCTGTACACTAGAATCATCTGGGGAGTTTTAAAAAATACTGATAAATGGGTCTTACTCATCGCTCCCTGATTTAATTGGTCTAGAATGTTGCCTAGGAATCGGAATTTTTAAAAACTCCCCAGGTGATCCTAAATGTGGTGCCAAGACTGAGAACAATTGACCTTAATTAAGATGGCTTCTGATCTTGCATCAGTGTTTCCCAATAAAGGACATGCATTAATCTCTAGAGAACTGCTTGGTTTAGCTTAATGGAAAAAGTGAAAAGTTTGGGCAGGCTTTTCAGGAATGCAAGTGAATGGAGTGAGCATACCCATTTCTGGGGATAGTGAAGACATTGGTGGGACCACAGCAGATGGTTTCTTATGAAATGCCAAGTATTTTGACATATCTTGTCTAAATTGTCCATTGCTGGGAAGCGACATAGGGTGGCTCTCTAGTAGCAGCACCAAACAGAGAACTAGAATATTGCTCCCTAGAATTACTGACTCATTACACAGGGAAAGCAATAAGTGATTGCTTAATATTAGGCTCAGGAAGTTGATGGCCCTCTCTTGTCCAACCCTTTTATCAACAAATCAACTCCACAATATTTAACAGTCTGCTAAGTGCACGGCATGGTGCTTACCCTTCCTTAAAAGGCATGTTAAGAAAGATGTGTGATCCTACTTTTAACATTTTACTCATATTATTAGAAGAGTGTAGGTGGCATTCTACTTCAGCAGCGTTTCCACCTCCCTTTTTCTTGTCACCACTCTTTCTTGCTTTCATCCCAGCTCTGTCTGTTCCATACCTCCCTTCTTTACTCTTTCCCTCCACTTCCTTCTCTTTTCTTCTCTGTCTCCCACACATCGGCTTCTTTCAGTTTCTTGGCACTTTGCCCTAAGCTCTTTGCCTCTTCTCTCTCTTTTAACCTCCATATTCATTCCTGGTTTTACCCAGTTAAGCACATATTTTTTAGCTCTGTCTTCCACAATTCTCCCTGGACCCTTGAAGTCTCACTACATCTTTAAGAGGAGTCTTTATGGCAGCAAAGACCTTGAGTGGAGGAGTATGAAACCTGGATTTCATCCTCCACCCTGACAGTTGTATTAACTGGAATAAGCCACTTAAACACTGATAAGCCTCAGTTTCCTCATCTGTTCTTAACCCTGACTGCATAGGGTAGAATCATCTGGAAAGCTTTTTAACAAATTCCAATGTCAGTGTCACATTCCAGATCAGTGAAATCAAAATATGTGCTGATGAAGCCATTGCCAGGTTCACTTTCCTCTGCCTGAAGAGTTATAAGGAGATTGCTCTCAGAACCTCCACAATTCCGTCCCATCTTTTTTTGCCTATAGCAGTTCTGGCTCTGCTTTGGAGAAGCTTTCCAATTTCATACTTCCAAGGTTCTAGGTTTTCAAGGCTGAGTAAGAACAAATGGGGATGAGCAAATAGCACTAAGGATGCAATTAAAAAGGAGTCTGAAAGGATCGGCTGGAAGGCACATTTAATTTAACCACATCAGTAATGACTTGTATGAAGCAAATGTCACACAGTAAAGGAGCATGGAAAAGGAGTAAGATACGCGCATGGAAAACTTCAATGAGAAGATAAAGCACTAATCTAAGTGCCAATCAGAAATGTTAACATGAATAAAAAGTTTAAAATGTTGAAAAAAATCAAGAATTTCAATTTTATAGAACTACTGATACAGAGACACTAGAAGAACGGTTAGGGATCGTCTAATTCAACAGATTTCAAAGGATGGTCTGCAAATCCCAGGGGATCCAAGACCCTTTCACAGGGTCTGTGAAGTCAAAAATATTTCCGCAATACTAAGACATTATTTGCCTCATTCACTATGTTGCATTTGGATTTATGGTGGAAAAGCAACAGAGGGTAGAACTACTAGAGCCTTGGCACAAATCAAGGCAGCGCCACCAAACTGTACCAGTAGTCATATTCTTCACCACCACACACTCACAGTGAACAACAATGACAACAAAATCAGTTTCACTTAAGGATGTTCTTGAAGAAGCAGTAAAAAAAAATTATTAATTCTTGACCCTCAAATGCATGTCTTTTAAAAATATCCCATGTGACGAAATAAGTATGCATAAAGTACTTCTACTGTGTACCAAAGCACAAGGAGAAGAGCTCAAGGAGAAGAGTTAATGTGATTGACTCCTAGCTATACTAACTGCTTTTTTCATGGAACATAATTTTTGCTTGAATGAATGATTAAGAGACAAACTATGATTATTCAGACGTGGGTATTTTAACAGACATTTTCTCCAAAATGAATGAAGTGAGTCTGTCACTTCAAGGAAAACGACTGACAGCACTTGTTGCCGAAAATAAAAATCTGAGCTTTCAAGTGAAAATCAGAATTGTAGAAAAGTTCAATCTACCTCTGCGAGTGTGACAGCTTCCCACTAATTAAAGAGTTTCCTGATGAGATTGGTAGAGATATCAACAAAGTGATTTTTTCATATTGTATAATTCAATAATAAAATATTTGGAAGATCCATATAGCTCAGTGAACCAATATTTTCCAAATGACCAATGAATGTTACGAAATCATCTATGAGTAAAAGATCCATTTGAATTACAAGACAGACTAATGGATTTTAATGTAACAGAGTATTAAAAAGTTCATTGGTGAGGTGTAGATTCCACATTGCAATTAACCTTTGAAAAATCACTGCTAATTGATATAGTATCAAACAGGAATATCTGAATTAGCTGAAAAGCCTGTTAAATAACCCTCCCTTTTCCAACTACATGTCTGTGTAAGTACAGATTTTCTTCATATGGTTCAACCAAAACAACATATGGCAAAAAAACTGAATGCAGAAGCAGATGAAAATTCAGCTATCTTCTCTTAAACCAGACAGGAAGAGATTTGCAAAAATGTAAAACAACGCCACTCCTCTAATTAATTACTTTTTTGTTTGGAAAATACAGCTATTTTTCGTAAGATGTGTTATTTATATTAACATATAATGGAACTTATTATTATTATTTTTTAAATTTATATATTTTTATTTATTTATTTTTGGCTGTGTTGGGTCTTCGTTGCTGCATGTGGGCTTTCTCTAGTTGCAGCGAGTGGGGTCTACTCTTCACTGCGGTGCACAGGCTTCTCATCGCGGTGGCTTCTCTTGTTGCGGAGCACAGACTGTAGGTACACGGGCTTCGGTAGTTGTGGCTTGCGGGCTCTAGAGCGCAGGCTCAGTAATTGTTGCGCATGGGCTTAGCTGCTCTGCGGCATGTCGGATCTTCCCGGACCAGGGCTCGAATCCGTGTCCCCTGCATTGGCAGGCAGATTCTTAACCACTGCTCCACCAGGGAAGCTCTATTATTATCTTTGAATGAATTAATACATAAATACTTAAATTTTTTTCTCAGTTTTAATTTCTGCAAGGTAAATATTGATAGATTTAACCCACATATCTTTAGGTTCTTCAATTATTTTTAAGAGTGTACAGGGAACCCGAGATCAAAACGGTTGACACCTGCTGTCTAATACGACAAGCTACTGGAGGACAGGAAATGTATCTGTTTAACTTCATGCATCACACTCAGCCCTATGGGCCTAGTACAATATTATGTATGAGCTTTATGATAGAGTGGGAAAAAAAACAACACTGACAAACCAATCAGGCAACTCATTGGCTATTTAATTCAATGAAATGTTTACTGTTCTAAGTACTAGGAATATAGTAGTGAAGAAAACAGATGAAAATCCCTTTTCTGTGGAGCTTTCCTTCTGGGGGTTTGGGTTTTAGTCCTAATCCTGTCCCTAACTCATTGCATAACTTGGATAAATAACTGGATCTTCCTAGGGCTTAGTTTTCCCATGCATGAAATGAAGAATTTGGAGAGAGTGATATCTAAGGGCCCCCTGAATTCTATGATTGTATAATTTTGACTGGGCTTTTCAAGGTGACCCTACTGATTTACCTGGAATTTTGCCCTTCTTATCACCTAGCTAACCCCTCATCCACTAGGTCTCTTTTTTTTTTTTCTTTTTTGTGGTACGCGGGCTTCTCACTGCTGTGGCCTCTCCCGTTGGGGAGTACAGGCTCCGGACGCACAGGCCCAGCAGCCATGGCTCACAGGCCCAGCCAGTACGCAGCATGTGCGATCTTCCCGGACCGGGGCACGAACCCGTGTCCCCTGCATCGGCAGGCGGGCTCTCAACCACTGCGCCACCAGGGAAGCCCCACTAGGTCTCTTTTTAAATGCCATTTCTTCAAATGGATTTCCCCTGACCCTCAGGTTGGCATTCCTTATAATAACTAGCTGTACTCTCCCCTTTTAGGACACTTATCAGACTGTAATTTCTTGTTCAATATCTGTCATACCTACTGGACTGTTAGCTCCCTGAAGGCAGGAACTGTGTCTGCCTCTTCACCAAATGCATGGCACAGAGCAGGTGTCCAAAAGATATTTGCAGAGATGCCACTCTGTAAAATTTTACCTTTCTCACTAGCACTTTCTAACCATCTTACTTACTTTCTTTAGAAATCATGTTACATGCTATATATCTTACTTAGTTATTATGTTTATTATATACGGTGGGAGGGGGCTATAAAAATTCCATGAGGGCTAGAATAGTCCCTTTTGTTCCCTGTGTATCTCCAGTAGCTAAAAGAGTGCATGGAAATATAGAAAGAAGTTAATAATTTTTTGTTGAATAAATGAATAAAGTTTTTGCTTGAATAGGACATCAATGGTAGAGCACATAATTGAACCATTTTTTAAGCAGTGGGTTGGATTTGTATTTATTCATACATATGTTTTCCCCTAGTTTCTCTTCTGCCTAAAAATATACATTTGTGTGAATTTTGAACAAGGTCATGAGCAAGGGCTGTGAGCTGTAAATGGTGCGACATAAGCTGGCCCATGTGGTAAAGGGCTTGTGACCTTGACCATCACTGGACCATGACGAAGACGGAGTGGGCCAAATGCAATTATGGTTGGCTTGACCATTCTCTAAAACCATTTACAAGTGTGCCTTAAACACATTTTTGAGGAAATGAAGAGCATATGAAGAAAGCAAAAGAACCTTTTTAGACTACATGAATAGAGAACAGAGTCCAAAGGATCTTGGAGCAATAAACCAATGATATAAAACATAAATTCCTTCAAAAGCACATAAATAACTTAAGTAGATAATGTTTTCTCTCTGAAAGTATAGTTTGCAAGATGGAGCAAAAGTTAAACAGCAAGAAAATTAAGTAAACAAAAGCAACTAAACCATAGCTCATTAAGACTTATAATCCAGTTAGGAAACAGCGAGTTTGAAATGCACAGCCATTTCAAATGCATCCACCATGATATAATTGGATTCTAGATGTAAAAAGGAAATATCAGGATTATTAAATTTAAGGTTGTGTAGACTTAAGGACTGTGACATAAACTGAATCAAATTATAAAGGAGAAGCAAGAACAATGTGAAGAATAGGAATAGCTATTCTTTTAGAAATAATCCTTATTTAGTATCAGATGACTACTTAGAGAATTTTGTATTAATTCACTTCATATAATTTTAAAAAGTGTTTCAGTGTAATAATTTAGTGTGGTATAAATGTTTAGAGTCATTACAGTTGGAAAATAGTTTTCTACTTTCATAATTTAAAAGGCTTTAACATTAGAATATCCTTATACTGCTACAGCAGGGTTTAATTGCTAAAATGTAATTTTTCGAAGTTGAACTTTACTCCCCTGAAATATGCTGCATGTGTCAAATTCTGAACCATATACAAGCATTATATTTATTGAAACATTGCAACTGTCTCTGCAGGTTACTTAAATAATAACTAAAGTGATTTTGAAACTGACATGTCCATGTCCAAGAATTCATTTAAGTTCACAATTATTTGAACCAGACATAATTTCCAAGAAGTAGGGCAAGAGGTCTTTCTCTCCTACAGTAATTCAATTTAAAGACTTATTATGCACTTATGAGAATCTAGGCACTGGAAATACAGATATGGACAACACATAGTCCCTGCCTTCCAAAGCTAATGGTCTCATAGGGGGACAAAAAATTCCCACAAAATAGTATAATGTAATGAAAGTTATACATTCTATAAGACAAAGCATAAAGGCCACAGAGAAGAAGGATATATTACTCATATCTAATAGCTCTTATAAAACTTTTGCCATCATCTTGATTCTCTGACTTAGTGAACAGTGTCAACAAAAAATATATTGTTGACAATGGGTGGACAAATCCCTTTCCCCTCTATCTTCCTGTAGAAATTCAGAGATTCAGAGATGGATACTTACTATTTTTAACCCTCAGTTAAGGGGTTGCAAGAGCTCCTTTGCACACCAATATGGGCCTACCACTGTCGGAACCCTGTTTAGCACACTGAGAAGCTGAGACATTAGGCCCATTCCCCCTCCTTTAATTCTACAATCAGGTACTTTAGCATCTGGATACATCTTGGAAGGGTCAAGAAAAATAAACACATTAATTGTCCTGTGATAATCACTTCTCTCACTATGGCGGGTAAGAAGGATATGAATCTTGTTATTCGTCTCTTGATAGCTCTCTGTTGAATTCCTTACAGTAGGTTCCCAAGTTACCTCTGTTCCCGCAGAGGCCCCCAACCTTACCTTCTTTCGCCCAACTGCAGCAGATGGCCTCAAGTTCTATTTTACTACATAGTTTTAGGCCATCTGACACAAGTATCCTAAACTTCCATTCTAGCAACCTCAAAATCTTTATTATCTTACAGTGTGCTGGTTTAGGCTGGAGATTCTGGAATCAAGTTACTTGGAATTAAGTCTTGCATATACCACTTACTGGCTTTGAGACCTCAGAAAAGTTGTTTAAAACTCTAAGCCTCAAATTTTTCATCTGTAAAATGAGGAAAATAATAGTGCTTACCTCACAGAATTTTAGATAAGATTAAACACTTATAAACTTCTTAGAATAATTCTTGGTGCTTAGCTAAAGTTCAAAATAATGACACTGTTATTATTATTACTCCTCCATTGCAGAGAATGAAGTGTCCTCCTTGTTAAGGATCTCCCTTTCCTCTGGCCTCCTTCAGAAGTCAACTCCTCGAATTATGTGCATCTTATATCTTGACTTATTTCCATTAAGTCAATTCCCCCACTACATCAAAATTTCATTTTAAAAACCCGTTTCCTCACTCCTGCTATACAACTGTGACTCTTCCTCACAGCATGGACAAACTTCTTGAAAAATAGCCTGGAGATGGAAACAGCCTAAGTGTCCATCATCGGATGAATGGATAAAGAAGATGTGGCACATATATAAAATGGAATATTACTCAGCCATAAAAAGAAATGAAATTGAGCTATTTGTAATGAGGTGGATAGACCTAGAATCTGTCATACAGAGTGAAGTAAGTCAGAAAGAGAAAGACAAATACCATATGCTAACACATATATATGGAATTTAAGGGGAAAATAATGTCATGAAGAACCTAGGGGTCAGACAGGAATAAAGACACAGACCTACTAGAGAATGGACTTGAGGATATGGGGAGGGGGAAGGGTGAGCTGTGACAAAGTGAGAGAGTGGCATGGACATATATACACTACCAAACGTAAAATAGATAGCTAGCGGGAAGCAGCCGCATAGCACAGGGAGCTCAGCTCGGTGCTTTGTGATCACCTAGAGGGGTGGGATAGGGAGGGTGGGAGGGAGGGAGACGCAAGAGGGAAGAGATATGGGAACATATGTACATGTATAACTGATTCACTTCGTTGTAAAGCAGAAACTAACACACCATTGTAAAGCAATTATACTCCAATAAAGATGTAAAAAAAAAAAAAAATCACCTACCCACTAGTTTCCATCTAATCCATCTGAAGCCAGTGCTCTTTCTCATCATCAGTGAGATTCTCATTACCTAATGTGAGGGTTTTCCTTAGTCATTCTTCTCCACCTCTGCATTTAACATTGTCAGTTAAACGTTGACCAACAACCTCCTCCTTCTTGAAACTCTCTTCTTTGCCTTCTGAGACCTTCTACGGTTTCAGTACTCTTCCTACCTCAGACTGAGCCTTCTCTTCTATCTCTCTTAGATGTGGAGTTTTCTCAAGTTGTCCTTAGCTTGTTTCTACCAGCAATATCATCAATACCCCTGGCCCAATATCTGCCCAAATCTACACACTAGTGTTTCCAAATGAGTAGAGGACATTTGCATCTGCATTTCTTGTAGCACTTAAGAACTCAACTTGTCCAGTTTAAGTATCTTCCTTCCGAGGGAAATTTTATTTGACCTCCTTATCCCTGTTGATAATTATTATGAACTGAATGTTTATGTCCCCCTCAGATTAATATGTTGAAGCCCTAACCCCCCAAATGTGATGGTATTTGGAGATGGGGCCATTGGGAGGTAATTAGATTTAGATGAGTCATGAGAGTGGAGCCCCATGACCGGATTAGTGTCCTTAAAAGAAGAGGAAGAGAGACCAGAGCTCTTTCTCTCTCCACCAATGTGAGGACACAGTGAGAGGGCAGCCATCTACAAGCCAAGAAGAGGGCTCTCGCCAGGAACTGATTCTGCTGGCATTTTGATACTGGACTTCTCAGGCTCCGGAACTGTGAGAAACAAATTTCTGTTGTTTAAGCCACCCAGTCTGTGGCATTTTGTTATAGCAGCCTGAACTACGACAGTGATTTTTCCCGTTATTCCCTTTTAAAACCTTCCTTCTCTCTCAGCTTCCATCCCCACTCAGCTGACAAGTATTGTAGATTTAAATCCTATGGATTTGCAATGTCTCTCATGTCCATTTTTTCTGTTTCTGCCACTTACTAGCTGTATGACTTTGGGCAAGTTACTTAACTTCTATGATGGGGATAATAATAATAATTCTTATTCGTAGAGTTTTTATGACACAATATAAAACATTTAGAATGCTGCTTGGCACATGATACGTACTACTACATGAGTGTTAAATAAATGAATGAAATAAAGTTGGATATAAGGATCTGCATTTAAGGGGAGAAATTCTGGCAGGAGATGAATATTTGTGAGTTATGATCCTATAGGGAGTGATTGAAGTCATGTGAATGATCAAAGAAAGTATGTAATATAAAAAAAAAAAAACAGAAGAACCCCTGCTTGGTGGGCTTTTTCTCTTATTTCAACCTATCAGAATTCTTCAATGACCACATTTCATCAATTCTAAAGTGATTTAACATCTCCTGAAAAGGAATGCCTCTTAAAATCAATGACATGTCATAATTTAATTAATTTAATTATCAGAATTCTTTTTTTCTTAGTGGGGCAAAAAATAGTGGTGTGTCTCTCAATTGACAGCATCCAGATTTAATGAGATATAAGGAGTATGATCTCTCTTCTTTGAACCTTCAAGACATACTAGATGAGCTTCCCCATAACATTTATTTTAGTTTTCCTGTATTAGAGATGTCTGTTGACTACTAGACTGTGAGGTCTCCAAGGATCAAGAAAACCCTGATTCTCCTTTTTGTTTCTCTAAGGACACACTAAATGGTTCTGCCTGCAGAAGGACAACAATAAAAATACTTGAATTAAACTGGATTACAAA
Source organism: Delphinapterus leucas (assembly GCF_059928025.1). Classification (NCBI taxonomy): domain Eukaryota; kingdom Metazoa; phylum Chordata; class Mammalia; order Artiodactyla; family Monodontidae; genus Delphinapterus; species Delphinapterus leucas. The sequence goes on from NC_143144.1 coordinate 57,878,135, forward strand.
GCAGGATATCAATATTTTTAGAACTTCTGATATTTTGCAATTAGCCTCATCACTGTTCCCATCCCTTAATTTGACATGCATAAACACACTTATTTGCAGATTACTAACATTGCACCTGATTCAAAGCATCTGTCACATGAATTCCACAGGTAGCTGATTATATGAACTATTTCAAGAAAACATATTCTTGTCATTCCTAGGAATTTAAAAGATAGGACCAGAAATCTTACCACAAAGTTATATTGAGAACAGAGTACAATGTTCGCACAGATATTAATGATTAATTATGTAATTGTAGTAGATGCTTATTCTTTCTGAGTGATCTCAATTTGCATTGTCTGTTCTTTCTGTTAATGAAGCTTTATTCCTTTCCTTTTTGAGATGTGGGACTTTGGATGGCCCTTACCTGTGTGTTCAGTCTCCCAGGATCCCCAGGGGTCAATTGCATGCTCAGACATGCATCCTTAGGTGAAGTAAAGGGCTCACCTCTCCCCCAAACCTACCCGTTGCACAGAGCAAACTTCAAGCTTTGGCAATGGCCGGGTAAATTCTCTTGGTCTGTTCCAGCTGATATTTCTACCAGCCTTCTCTCTACCACTTCTAGCCCTGCCATCCTGTTGCTCAAGCCTTGATTTCACCTCTTTACCTTCTGGATCCTCAGATCGCATGAAGTCATTAGCCTTCCTTCTTTCCCAAGGCCTTAGGTTGCTGAAGCCTCTCTAGCGTCACAATAGAAAAGAGGAACTTACTTGTCCTCACAATGATTGCTATTTTGTTTCTCTCTGTGGCTCTTCCTGTGCTAGCTGAGGAGTTGCTTTTCAGTCCCACTGAAACTCCTTTGGTCCAGGTGGACAGCCAACTGTCTCTGTCTAGTCGGTCCTCTAGCTCCTGTTTCTTTTTATAGTACAATTGGGCATCATGACCTTGTTCATTAGTGCTCTGTCCTCCTCAGAACTCACCAAAGATTCAGGTACTTCAGGTACTCTTAGTGTTAAGCAAATGGGGATATAGGCATGTAATGGTCACTATGAGAATATGTGACTCCTCAGTCCCATTTACCTTGTCTCATCATCTACAGAGTAGAATTCAAATTTCTTGGCACTGCAACCAATGCCCACCAAGACTCAGACTCATCCTGTCCTTCAAGCCTTACCTCTCAGAACATCCTACACACTGACTCCTCTACGTAGGCCTCCCAAACTCACCATGTACTCAGGCATCTTGCAGACTTTGTTCCTGCTCTTTACTTAAGCCTGGGATTTTCTCACTTCCTTCTTTTTTTTTCTCCAATTCTTTTCTTATTGTGGTAACATACATAGAACATAAAATTTACTATCTTAACCGTTTTCAAATGTACAATTCTGTGGTACTATGTACATTCAAATTGTGCAATCATCACCACCATCCACCTGTAGAACACTTTGTATTCTGTAAAATGGAAATGTTATACCCATTAAACAATAACTCCCCATTTGCCTCTTCCCCCAGCCCCTGGCAACCACCATCTACTTTCTGTCTCTATGATTTTGACTTCTCAAAGTACTTCTTCATATGAGTGGATTCATACAATATTTGTCTTTTCATGACTGGCTTATTTCACTTAGCATAATGTCCTCAACATCCGTGTTGTAGCATGTGTCAGAATTTCCTTCCTTTTAAAGGCTGAATAATAGTCCATAGTATGCATATACCACATTTTGTTTATCCACTCATTTGTCAATGCACATTTGGGCCACCTCCACATTTTAGCTATTGTGAATAATGCTGCTATGCACATGGATGGACGTACAAACATCTATTTGAGATCCTCTCCCTCCTTTTTGCCCAATGAAATCCATTCATCATGCCAAGCCTAACTTACAAAGCACCTACTTCATGAAGCCTCTGTTTCCACCTGGAAGTAACTGCCTCTTCCTCTGCTCTTCTCCAACTCTTTTCTTGTATTGCTGTGTCTACACTTATTCTATTGTGTCTTGAATAATTATTTTTACTTAACCATCTAATTCCCCATAAAATTACATTCTTTGTGGTCAGGAACCCCATCTTCCTATCTCAGTATTCCTTATATTACTCCCCACAATGCTTTGTAATGTTTATTCAGTGAATGACTACATAAAGACAGAGAGTTTGTTTATAGTTAAACACGTATCATAAGGGTAAATAGTAGACAGAAGGGTAAGTTGAATACCTAGCAACTCTTCCAATTTTGAATTATCTTAAATTAACTAGGAAATCTTGTTAGTAGCAAAAGAAGGCACACTGGTCTGGGAATTAAGAAACTTGAGTGTTTGTCTTGGCTCTGCCTTGTCTCTTCTCTGGCTTAGTTTCCTCACAGTTGAGGTGAGGGGGTTGCTCTAGCTCAGTATTTCCCAGACCATCTTGATTTTTGCAATATCTGCACAATACCTGTGCTTTATTTATTAGTTATCTTTAAATCAACCCAGGCCTAACATTACTACCAACTTTAGCCCTATCCTAAATAAGGATATCCGTGAAATTGTGGTTTCATTGTATTAGCTATACTTTGTTTCTAACACAAATTAAAATAAATATAACTATAAAAAATAAAAAAAAACTGTGTACCATTAAAATAACTTCTTATGCCAGTAGTGGCACATGGACCACGCTTTACAAGGTATTGGCCTAAACTCTCCCTGAGGTCCCTCCGAGCTCTGTCTTCTCTGGGGACGTCATGCCCCTCTTGAGCCATTTAGCAAAATGCATTAAATGAATCTTTAGGAAGGATTCAGCATTAGCCCCAGGGAATGGAATGTAACTTAATAAGACTTCCAGCACCTCTAATGCCTGGGATTCCACCCTTTATGTCTCCCCTCTGAGTGGTGCTGTTTGCACATATTCTACCTTTTCTGCAGCTTCCCCTTTCCTGCAGGGCCCTGTCTGTGTTTGCCTGCCCAGATCTCTCCTCCGAGGGCTGTTTGTGTTTGCACACCCGGCTTGTCCTGTGGACTTGTCTAACTAAACTCCCCTTTGAGGGCTGTATATTTTGGCACAGTCTAGCTCTCTAAGGGATTCTTTTGTCCATTAACACCTCTTGTCTTGCAGATATACCAGTCTTTGCTGCTCTCGCCTCAGGCAAATAAGTCCTTACTATTCTGTTCTTAACGATTCTTCTGTGCATTTCCATTTATTTTCTACACTTTCTACAATGAGCTTGTATAAAGTTTATAATAAAAAACTATCAATTTTAGTTTTTAAAAATGTGAAGAGGGAAAAGTGAAGGGGACATCTGGCGTAGATGATGTAATAAAGGCATTTTAACTTCATTACCCTCCTTCAAAACCCACCGACAAAAACAGTGAAAAGCAGCATTAAGAAAAAGGCCCATAATCAGTGAAACAAGGAAACAACCACAATAATTCACCATTAGCACCATACACCATAATTAGCATCCTTACAAATGTTAGGCTGGTTTGCTTCAGGTAGAATAGAGTCACAGTCTTGAAAGTACATTCTTGGGAGCACTAAGAAATCTAAGGGCACAGGTGGGTCACCAGAGAAGTGGAGACTGTTCCTACTAGGGACTTAGCTCCCTAACCAGAAAAGACTGAGTGAATAATAAACCATGCTGACTTCTCACTTTTATTGTTTACCACATGTGCTTCTAGCCAAAAGAGACTGGTGATGATAATGGGAAGGGTGAGTTTACCGGATATTGACAGAGTCTAGATCTAAAGGAATTTACTGTGAGATACACCGACCCCTGGGATGCAGAGAACAGAGGAAGGAGCATACTTCCAGAGCAAAGGAACTATGAACTTGGCAGAAGGAGGTATGAACAACGAATCCCAACAGTAATGGTAGATCACCCCCATAAACATACTTCTTCAGGAAAGAGATGGCCCCAATCAAAGATGAGTAATAATCAGAATAAGAGAAATAAAACTGTCATTATTTGCTGATAATATTATCGTGTATGTAGAAAAAATCCAAAAGAATCTACAAACTATTAGAATTAAGTGAATTTAGCAAGATCACTAGATATAAGGTCAACATACAAAAATCAATTTGATTGCTATATACTAGCAACAACTACATAGAAAAAACTTTATAAAAGATATAACTTAAACAAATATCAAATATCTAGGAATATATCTAATGAAATATTAGGCCTCTACCCTGAAAACTGAATTATTGAGAGGAACTAAGAAATCTAAATAAATGAAGAGATATACCATAGTAATGGAATGCAAGACACACCATGGAAAAGATGTTAATTCTCCCTAAATTAAACTACAGATATAATGCAACTTCTATCAAAACTTCAGCAGGTATAACTGAATCACTTTTCTGAGCACCTGAAACTAACACAACATTGTTGATCAACGATGCTCCAATATAAAATAAAAATTTTAAAAAATACTGATTTTATTAAATTTCAACCCTCGCATAGATGTTATTTTTAAAAAAACAAAAAACTAAAAACAAAAAAAATCTTCAGGAGGTTCTTTTGCAGAAATTAACAAGCTGGCTTTAAAATTCACATGAAAAAGACCAAATGCAAGGGGCCAAAAATATCTAAAGTAAACTTGAGGAAGAAAAACAAAGCTGGAAGAGACCTATACCATTAGATATGAAGGCTTATTACAAACCTATAGTAATTAAGACACTGAGGTTTTGGTGCAAGAATAGACAAAGTAACAAATGAAATGTAATACAGAATCCAGAAACAGACCCTCACATATATGATAACCTGATTTATGACAAAGGCAACATTGCAGAGCATTGGGAAAAGGATGATCTTTCTTAGTAAATGGTGTTGAGACAATTGGATATCCATCTGGAAAAATACTTACTGACCCTACCTTATATCATACAATAAAACAATTCCAGATGGATTGCAGAGTTAAGTATGAAAGGTAAAACAATAAAGCTTTTAGAGGAAACATAGGATAACATTTTTGTGACAGTGAAGTCTGCAAATATTTCTTAAACGAGACACAAACAATTCTGAACATAAAGAGAAAATTGATAAATTGGATGATGTTAAAGTTAAGAACTTGTGTTTATCAAAAGACACTCAGGAGTGAAAAGGCAGGTGACTGAGTAGGAGAAGATACTGAGAGTACATTTAGCTCTCAAAGGATTCACATCCAGAATATAGAAAGAAAAGGATAGATAACTCAATAGAAAAATGAGAAAATAACTTGAACAGTCACCTCATAAAATAGGCTATCTAAATGGTCAGTGAACATAGGAAAATGTTTTCAACTTCAATATTCATCAGGGTGATATAAATAAAAACCACAATGCAATACCGCTACACATGCATGAGAATGGCTAAAATGAAAAAAAAAATCACGGTTGACAAGGTTGTGGAGAAACTGGAACTTTCATACATTGCTGGTGAGAATGTAAATCTATACAAACACTCTGGAAGTATCTACTAAAGCTGAACATATACCTATTTCATGACCGCTATACTTCACTCCTAGGTATATACTCAGTAGAAATGCGCACATATGTTTACCAAAAGACATCTACGAGATGTTCCTGGCAGCACGGTGTGTAGTAGTTAAAACGCTGAAACTAAATGTCCGTCAGCAGTAGAACAGACGTGTAAGTTGTGGCACACTCACACGGTGGGGTATTATACAGCTGAGAATGAGCAATCTACAACTACACCCTCAAGCATAATGGTGAATGAAAGAACCTAGCCACACAAAAAATGAACTACTACATGATTCCATTTATACAGCATATAAAACTGGCAAGATTATTCTGTGATATTGGATGTCAAGAGACAGTAAGGACTGGAAGGGAGCATCTGAGGCATGTTTCTGATAATATTCTGATACTTGATCAGGGTACTGGTTACATGGATGTGTGTGGTTTGTGAAAATTCACTTAGGACATGTGTACATTTCTGTATATACATATATGTGTGTGTATATATATATATATATATATATATATATTATGTTCCAGTAAAAAGTTTTAAGAACTCTAATTAGTTTCTAATGTTTCACAAATGGGAGATTTTACCAAAAGTACATATTTCTGGCTTCTCTTGAAAACATTTCAAGATCTATCCATGGTGGCTCACCTGCAAGAACCCACTGTGGCTGAGCAGAGGCTGCGCCCATCACGGAAGGTTCGCATTGCTCCCCACTCACCTCACTCATCCATGCTCTCTGTCCAGCCTCTCTAGGCATCTGAGTTTATCCCTGATATTAAAAGCCATTCTGTCAGTTGGTTCTTTAGCTCAAGTCTGAGTCCTAGGATAGAGCTCCCTCTTTGCCCTGAATACTCCCTTCTCCTCTGCCCACTTGCACTCTCCACCACCAATCTCCACTCCCAGCTGACTATACCTTAGCATACCTCTTGTCATCTCACCTGAAGCCTCCTCTCCTGGCCTGCACTGTCACTTATCTGATTATGTCCAGCTTCCCATCCCCCAACTCCCTTCTTGCTCCCCTTATCCACATCTCTATTTCATTGTCATCCATCCACTGATTCAACAAACATTTATTGAATACCTATTACATGCCAGACCCTGTATCATGGACAGGTGAATTAAGAGACAGTCTTTGCCCCTGATAGGCCTACCCTCTGATGAGAAATAAAGACAACCTGTTAGTGTCATTATGCAGGAAAAGCATTATATGTATCCTGGCAAGTTTGAGATTAATTCTGTCTGGGAAGGAGGGTGTGGAGATTTTGGAGAGTACTTGTGGAAAAGATAGTTTGTGAGCTGAGCTTTGAAGAACTGGCATTTATTTGGCTACACAGAGACTAAAGGAGATAATTCCAGACAAAGGCTAGATTCTGGTTTCATTTGGGAGAGAGTAAGTACCCTAGAGGTACTGAAGGGGAGCAATGGGAAGTAAGGTTGGAAAATAAAGCTGGGGTCAGACCTTGAAGGGTCATGGATGTCTCACTAAGGACTTCATTTTATAGGTAGTTCAGACTATTGAAAGGTTTTGAAAAATGGAATGCAGAGCTGGGGTTATAAAGAATCTGTTTCATCCATGCTCACTTCTCTCGTTCTCTCTAAATCCCTTGGCCACCGCTGAAGCTCTACCTATCATTACTCTCAATTGCATCCCTAAATCCCCTGAAAGTCTCTTCCCCCAACCACCACAGCAGTCCTAGGTACTGGGAATGATGGTCACAACTTGCTTCTTTCTCCCTATTCCTTTGCTAGTGAGACTGCAGTCTCATGAGGTCATGTGCTACCTTCTTCTTCCAGCCAGTTTTTATTGGGATAAATAGCAGGCAGAGGAAGGGACGAAGCCACACAGGACTTGTCTCTGCCCTGAGATGCACCTCACAGGTGGTCCTGGGCCCTGCCCCTTTCTTTGGGGCCTCCTGATAAGCCCTGAGCAGCCTGAGACCAAAGCCTAGTCCTGTCCCCATGTAGGGTCCACCTTCCTCTTTGCCTCTCAGGCCTTTTCTTCTCTACTGAGTGCATTTTCTTGGTCCACCTCAGGAGAACTTCACCTCCCTGAGAACACTCCTACTACAACTCCTTCACAACTGAACAGCCATTTACAGTATACTAAGCACCTGATCCCATTGGCGCCTCACAGACACCTTTCAAGAGAGCTTGGAAAGGCAGTGAGTAGATCTTTTAACTTCAAATCCATTGGTCTTTTCTTGTATATAATAGATACACACAAAAAAATTGCAATATGAACAAATTATTCAATGTATATTTCAATCTCTCGAGGATGAGTTTCATATTTTTTATTCTATTTTTCTCTTTGTTATTCAATTTTATAAGAGGCTTGACATGCAACATATAATTTTAAGATAATTTTCTGTGCTCCAGCTATCATATAAGTGGTTCTGGGGGTCCTGGCTTTTTAAAAAATTAAAAGGATACATGTGTTCCTCAAAAGTTTACACATAGAGTTACCATATGACCCAGCAATTCCACTCCTACGTACATGCCTAAGAGAAACATGAAAACATATGTGCGCACAAAAAACTTGTACAAAAACGTTCATAATAGACAAAAAATTGGACACAAACGTTCATCAACTGGTGGGTGGATAAGTAAAATGTGATATATCCATATAATGGAATATTATTTGGCAATAAAAAGAAATAAAGTACAAATACATGTTACAAATTTATGAACCTTGAAAACACTATGCTAAGTGAAAGAAGCAATTAACAAAAGGCCATATATTGTATGATCAAATCTGTATGAAATGTCCATAATAGGTACTTGTCCATAATAGGTTCCTGAGTCAGAATCTTGCTTCTGCCTCTAACTTGCTATGAGGCCTGGGCAAACTCCTTAACCTCTCTAAGCCCTCACTTTCCTTAACTGTGAAATGTAAATGCGATATCTACTTTCCATGATGTCATGAGGATTAAATGTCAGGAGGATTAAATACAATTTTTCTTCATTTATTCCTCAGCGAAGACCAGGCTGTTTCCCTCAGTTGCAAGGCAGTCCGATCTCACCAGTAACCAGCCCAGATAGACTAGAAGCTAACTGGTACTATTGTCCCCACTTCATTTAAACGGAAGCGTTCTATCTGTCCGGAAAGTTTGCAGTACAGTGGTGAAGAGCACAGGCTCTGGATCCAAACCACCTGGGACAAATTGTGACTCTGCCGTTAACTTGAGCAAGTTCCTTATCTCTCTGTGACTCAGTTTTCTTATCTGTAACTATGATTAATAGTAGTACTAAATTCATGGGGTTTTTTGAGGATGAAATGTGTTAATATCTGTACAGTACCTGGCACGTTGTTAATTATTACAATATTCTTACCCAAGTAGTTGTCTGCATTCTTATTTCAAATGTTTAGTTGTCCAAGAATTTGTTAATTTCCAAACCTACAGTATCTCTTTTCCACAATCTGAGGCAGAGTGTCACTGGCTCTAAACTCATAATGGCTGCTCATTCACATCCACTAGCCCATAGCACAGGGAAATTTTTGTTTGGCAAACTGAGTAGTTAAGAATGTTGTTTACATTAATTTTACTACCTATGTACCTCCTGGGGGCAGGGCAAGGCAGTTTAGTTAAACCAAACCAAACAAAGCATTTTAGGGGTTTATAAATGAGTACTTATTTGCAGTTGTTCTAAATCATCCCAGCCAGGCATGTTTTAAATATTTCCAAGGAAGAGATTTCACAAGCTCTCTTAGTAACCTGTCTTAATGCTTCTAACCTACATTGAATATCTTTTGAAAATCTAATGTTTGGGGAGACTCAACAATTATCATCCAAACTGGGACATTTTTAAGGGTATTAATAATTACAACAGGAAAAAGTGGGGCAATTCTGGGCAAACTGCTGGGCATTCCAGTCACCCCACTAATGGCAATCCCTCCCGTTATGAGTGCTGCCCACATCATTTTACTTGATATTCAGTGGAACAGAACAACTGGTTCTCATGGTCTATGTAACAGCCTTATATTCATAAGCCTTTCCTTTTTTGTCAATTTGTGGAATGGAAAAATAGGAAGCAGGAAAACTGGAAGAATTTTTTTCCTTGTTGTCTTCCCACTTGATGACGATAATGGTACTTATAGAGCACTTAATATATACCAGACTCTCTTGTGAGAGCTTTACATGTATTATTTTATTTAACCTTCACAAAACTTATAATATCATCATCATAATCCTTGTTTTTGAAGGTGAAGAAATGGGCCACAGAGAGAGGGAACGTCTTACCCAAGGGCATGCATCCAGGATCTGCCCCTAGCAGGAGTCTAGAGGCTGGGCTTTTAACAAAGACACTCAGCTCCAAGCCTCTGCAAGACCCCGGAAGGTCAAAGATTTTTGCTTCAGTGCCCTACCCTGACTGGCTATACCAGTCCAGTGAGTGGATTCAGTTCTCTCCTTCTTGAGCTGGGACTCAGAAGAGTCTAAGCTAGAGGCTCTCGCATGAAAGTGAGGTCACTTAGTCCCTGTGGCTCGAGAGGGAAGAGGAAAAATGGGAAGAAAAGTGGGTGAGAATTATAGGAGGTCAAATTCAGCCCAATGAAAGATATCTTTCCCCTCATTACAATTATCTTAGACTAGACTCAGCTGCCCAAGGAAGTAGTGAATTCTATTGTACATGACAAAATGCATGAAAGTGCATAGTGAATTCTATTGTACATAAGACAGGGGTAGATGGTCTGCTTCTTGTGGCCATTTCCCCATAATGATGATTCCCAGGAATTTGCATTTTTAACAAGTTTCCTTGCTGACTCTGACACAGGTAGTCAAGCAAAACTGCTGTAAAGGGGTTCCTGTTTGCAGTGTGAGAGGAGATGAGGTGGAAGGCAGGGGTGAACAGAGAGAGTAGGGCTGATACACATCCCTTCTGAGCTGAACCATACGGTTTGGGTGAACTTTACTCTTTTAGTCTCTCTAATATTAATCTTCTTTTTGGATGTTTATTCTTTGGTTTCCTGACAGAGAATGCTTGAGTGACATATGAGGTGAGAGATCTGGGGTGTAATAATACCATGTCATGGAAACACTCATAAAGCCATGACCCTATGGCACAGGAATTCTCTGTGGAGTTTGCACAGGTATTAAATGTTCTGTGGTTGGCTTTTGGAAGGCTGCTCTATCCTGACACCAGGATTTCTAAGCTGGCCTGGAGGGAAGCAGGCCTGCAGCTTCCTGGTGTTTGGAGCAGATGGGGAAAGAGTCTGAAATACTCCTTGTCATCACCTCCAGCTGACAGACCACAGGCAAAGGAGGCAACAGGGAGAAGTCAGACCAGTTGATCTGGGAGAAAAGAGAAATCAATGGTGATGCCTTGTGAATGTTTCCTTCTTTGTGTTCCTCTCCAAATGGATGGGGTGTGAGTGTGAGTGTGTGTGTGTGTACAAGCATGCACACGTGTGTGTGTACAAAATTGTGTAGCACTTGTGTCTGGTTGGAGACAGTAATAAATCAGGGGCTACAAAAGCACCACTAGCCACCTCCTGCAGGCCCTGTCAAAGAAACAGGCCTTCACGAGCATAGCTGAACAGGCAGGATCCCCAGTACTATGGCCCCACCACATGGGATGAAAATCACACATCTGGGATCTAGCATGCCAGATGTGCAAAGGGCTAACGCAGAAAGGACACGGCTGGGAAGATCACATCGCTCTCAAAAACATGAGTGAGGGGTTCAAAGATTTTTCTAACCTTAGTCACCACAGTGCTTTTCTCAGTCTTGGGTAGTAGACTTTTTCTTATACCTTGGTTCTCTGTCCTGGGGAGTCAAGAGGGTTGCATAAGGACATTGACCCCACTGAGGCAGTGACAGTAAAGACGTAGAAGCTAAATGAGTCCTGGTTGGAGTCCTGGGTTTGAAATACACTCTGGCACCTGTCAGGTATACGATTCTAAGCAAGTTACTTTAACTCTATGAGCTGCAGTTTGTTAATCTCTCAAAAAGAGGGATAGCCATCTCAATTTCATAGGGCTGTTGTGAGGATTAATTACCTCTGGGAGATAACTCAGAGATGGTCCCTAGTTCAGGCCTGGCACTTAGCAGCACCAGGGCAGAAAGGTGGAGATGAGCACGCTCAACAGCTCCAGGGAGGGGCCACAGCAATAGGGAAATAACTTCCTGTTCAGGTGAGCCCCGGAAGGTCTACGGGGCAAGAGCAGTTGCACGATTGTCCTATCAGATTCTTGCATTACCAGGGCTGCTGGGGAAGTGCTGCCTTGCTCTCTGCTCCACAGTCTTAACCCAAGTTGGCTTCCCCTTCCCTCGGGGCCCAACAGCTCCCTTTCTCTCCCCGGGTTCTCTTACCTGTCCCTCCTTTCTGGGCTCCAGTGCTCCAGGCCCTTTCCTCTTCATCCCTGCAGCCTGGTCACATCAGGATGTTTTTCCCTAGAGCAGCCATGACATGGGACTCAAAGATTAATGAGAGTCATTTGGGGTTTCTATCCAGCTAAGAAAGAGAGAATTCCTGGCAATCAGAACCTCCATTCTCATTGTGTTCCTGAGTTTTAAGTAGGTCAGTCTACTGCTCATGGGTATGGGGTTTCTTTTTAGGGTAATGAAAATGTTCTAAAATTAGAGAGTGGTGATGGTTGCATAACTCTGTGAATATACTAAAACCACTGAATTGTACACTTTAAAGTGAATTTTCTGTTATGTGAGTTATATCTCAATAAAGCTGTTATAAATTAAATAGTTCAGACTATCTAGCTTTCCATTCTTCTTTCTCTAGTTTTAATTGAAATATAAATTATAATCTAATTATAAAATTAAATTACAAATTTAAATTATAAAATACAAATTTAATTAAATTATAAAGAGCCATAACATACCATGTAGCATTTTGAACCAAGATTAAAATACTACCTCTACTCTTGCAAGTATATATTCCTTCTCATTCTCTCTCTCTCCTCCTCCTCAAGTACCGTGTACCTGTCAAAATTCAATTCATCTTTCCAAATTTATCCCAGAAAGCCTTTCCTGGTCTCCACCAGCAAGTCTCCTCTCTCTAATCATGTATAAAACCTGTACTTGGTTACTCCTGTCTGGTCTGCATGGAACCAGGCTCTGGGGTGTAAAGATGAGGAGGTGAAGGAGGATATTAACAGGACCACTCTTGGAGACTCCTCCACCCAGAAGTCTCTCCCATTCACTTCTTTCAGGAGAGCTCCAATCTCCGACTCAGACCTGGGTTGATGCCCAGAAGACTTTCCTGCTTCCTGGATTCTCCTACTCCACTGACTCCCAAAGAGCTGCTGCAAAAGAAGCTTTCTCAAACACCACTTCCATTGACTTTCCTCTCTGAATTGAGAGCCCAACATGGTCCCAATTGCTAATTGAGTCCATCTAAGTGCTAAGAGGCCTTCTCTGGACCAGCTGTTTTATATCTCACTGGCATCTACTGCCACTTCCCAATATACCCACTTGTTGTCTCAAAGGGTTTTTCCTGGCAGGTGGAATCCTTTCTCCAAGCTGCCCCTTCTTTGACCCTCACCTCTTTCCAAAGCCAGGTCTGAACATTCCTTCTCCTTGAAGGAAGTCCTCCCCTAAGGAGCCTTATTCCACACTTACCTGATCTTTCTTTGTTCCGCTTATGGTCCATTATTTTGCCCTAGCTGGTCATGTCTATGTGGCATGGCTTCTATCACTTTAATGCCCTCACCACACAGTAAGATACACTGTCTCCAGTAGGTATTTGAATGTTTGCTGACTTGACTTTTCTTTTTTAAGAAATATGTCCTGGCTGCTTCAGAGCTCTCCCTCTGGACTATGAGAAAGTTTGTTTTGCTTTTTTTTTTTTTTTTTGGTACGCGGGCCTCTCATTGTTGTGGCCTCTCCCGTTGTGGAGCACAGGCTCCGGATGTGCAGGCTCAGCGGCCATGGCTCACAGGCCCAGCCGCTCCGCGGCATGTGGGATCTTCCTGGACCGGGGCATGAACCCGTGTCTCCTGCATTGGCAGGCGGACTCTCAACCACTGCGCCACCAGGGAAGTCCTGTTTTGCTTTTTAAAATAAACCGTTAATAATTAGCTCTTAATTGTCCATGTGCTAAGAACAGGAATCCAGCAGTTAGCGGTCACCTGGTAGTTGGTTTCATTGTTTTGTCTGCTCAGCCCCCATCTACCAATTCGTTAAATTTTTTCATTAAAACAGAGCCATCTGATGGTTACTAAATAGAAGCAGCCCTTTGTACAATGTGACCCTGTGGCCAGAGATGCGGGGTCCAGGGGTAGACAACTAACCAGTATTGGTCAACTGGATCTTGACCAAACTGTACCTTGGATCTTCTGACTTGAAGTTTGAGGCTTGAAATAATCTATCCTGCATAATTTAATAAATACTGTTCCTTCCCAGATTCTGTTTTCAGTTGTATAGTATTACTTACTGTATGTTTAAAGTCCTTGGTACTGTATAGTATAAAATCTCAAGAGTATAAATCTAATGAAATATGCTTAGTGTGGCCTCACTGAGGGCAGCAGGAATATACAACTCTCTTTTAAAAATATAATTCAGGCAAATAAAGGCATTAAGTTATCCTAGTGCAATGGAAGATTTATTATCTAAACTTGGAAAACTCAGGAAATACCAGAGGCGGACTCCAGGAGAAATATTTCTAGAAAAGAAAGTAGAAGAGACCTAATGCATGTCACTGCTTGGCCCATTTGCTGCCTGATACAATAATCCTGTGGATTAAGCATGGGATCATGTTCCAGAGACTCTAGCCCTGTTCCTTGCACAAAGGAGACCAATATTTAATGAATGATTGTTGAACGGGTTTCAAAGGAGTAAAATAATTTTACTTTTTTTTTTTTTTTTTTGCGGTACGCGGGCCTCTCACTGTTGTGGCCTCTCCCGTTGCGGAGCACAGGCTCCGGACGCGCAGGCTCAGCGGCCATGGCTCACGGGCCCAGCTGCTCCGCGGCATGTGGGATCTTCCCGGACCGGGGCACGAACCCGTGTGCCCTACATTGGCAGGCGGACTCTCAACCACTGCGCCACCAGGGAAGCCCAATTTTACATTTTTAAAAGCATTTATCTTGAGGTCACGGACCACTAAAACTACATTATCTCTGTTACAAAAGGAGACATTGAGGAACAACTGAGGAACTGACTCGTGTCTCCTAACATGTCCATAGTAGACCTAGGAGTGAATTCAAGATTTACTTACTCCAGAGACCCGACTCCAGTTTTGAAGCTAAAATGTCCATGGACCGCTGACTTATTTCATGAGATGAAGAAATTACAAGCAGAATAGAGGGCATTCAAAAATCCCTCTAAAACAAAGTTATATAGAGTATATCACACGAAATAACTGGTAGGCAAGAGAGGGTCCTCAAGTCCAGCCTGATCCATTTCTGGCACTGGCAGTTAGGCCAGCCTTATTTTCAAAGCTGTCTGTCTCACAAGGACTTTTATCTATCTATTCTGAGCTCCAAGTCCTGAAGTTCTAATCCAGAGGAAGAAGGTTCCTTTAATCCTTTTCTGTTCCTATCTGGCCTTACATCTAATTTCAAAACAAAACTACTTTCCAAATACAGTAGTATCTCCCTTCCATTGAGGCAAGACACTCTAGTGGATGATTTTTCTTTTTGTCTTGAGATAGCATCTGCGTGTTCCAGAGGTCAGTTTTATTTGTTTCTATGAACATGTAACCATATCTCAATGTGCATCATTCTGCTTTGGCCATCCTCTAATTTTCTCTCCTTCCTAACCTGATCCACACATGCTCATGTGCATTAGGGAGGACTGGGGTTGGGTTTCTTCCTTCTGAAGGTACTTTGTTAACTCCTGTACCTATCATTGTACCATGGCATCCTGCCAACTGCATCCTCCCTGTGTCTCCACTTTTCTGCTTTCTTGAGAGTGAATTTACCTTCCATGACTAATGCAATCCGTAGGCAGCCTTCATGCGGATTCCACAGATTTTAATTTCCTAAGATTTCCCTTTAGACTCTTCCTAACATCCTCTTTTTTTAAAAAAAATCCCCTTCTCAGAGTTAGTCAGAGGCTCCACCTGGCCTCCTGTGTGAACCCAATAGGGAGCTCATGCCTCAGGTAGTACATGGCCACGCTCAGACAAGGCCTGCACAGACGATGTAAGGCAGAAGGTACTAAGAGTACATTTCCACTGACATGTACCAGGAACCAACTGTGTGTGGAGCAGCCTGCGAGAGGTGGTGAATGAGACAGGGATTAATCGAGTAAGCCCTCTGACCTCGTGTTCTCAGGTCCTTAGCATGATATTCAAGGCTAAAATACACAGAAGACAGCATATGTAGTAGAAGGGGCATAGGCTTTGGGGCAATAGATCTGCATGACTTCATGCTAGCTACTTAACCTTACTCTCCTCAATTGTGAAAGGAGATGATACCTTTGTCATAGGGTTTCTTGTGAGAATTTACTACTGCGAGTGGTATATACTAGGCATTCAACATATGGTGATTGATTATTTAATGTTTCCTAATATAATAGCAGTGTTTACTATTAGTGCCCAGAGTCAGCAATACAAAATCTGAAACCTACTTCTATTGTAGAAAAGCCTTCACAGAGAAGCTTTTAGTACAGAGGAGAGAGAAGTTGCTCCAGCCTCATTGGTAAGCCTGACTGTTGAGCCTGGCATATAGAACATCTTTTTACTCCTAAGGAAAGGGCCCATTTTTACCATGAGGCATTGAAGAACTCTTTGGAGAGCCCACTCTGGGAAGTACTGTCTATTGCTCAGGCCCACAAGGATGAAGAGGAGGACATTGAGTTTGCTGCCTTCCATTTTAGACTCACAAGGGATATGGGGTGAGAGCAAGTTTCCCACTTGACTCCTGCTCTTAGGGTAGATGATGGGAACCACCAGGAGCTCTGCACTGCTCAGCCCGTCTACCCCTCCTCACTTCTTCACAAAGGTCACAGGTCACATAGGTCATGGCTCAAACCTAAAAAGCTTTAACTGCTAAAGAGACTAGGCTTATCACAGAACATGCTACCTGCATAAGTGAGGAGCTTTTAAATGTACAGACGTATTTAACTGGTGCACTTTGTAAATCCCCTGGGGAAAACTTGCAGCTAAGGGAAAAAATGTTGTTTGCTAATATCAACTGCATGATACTTCTTCGTTCTTTTTAACTTAATAGATTTTTCAGGCTTCTCAAGTCTGTTTCCAAAAAATTAACATGGATGCCTTGAATAATACGCAGAATGTTGGCCACCGGGTGCCTTTCAAATTTAGAAGCTAATTGACTTTAGGAAGCTGACATTGCCAAAAAGGATACATAATGGGCTACTGGGATCTGTCAACAGTATTTATATAATTATTGAACAGGTGTTTTTTTCTACAGGTGCTGCAAATTGTAAATTTTTTTCATGGAAAAGTTATCAGTGGCTTACAGCAAAAAAAAATTCCATTTTTAATTTAGTGGAAGTTATTTTATACTATACAGTAAAAACATTGCCTTAGAATGTTATTTCTTTTGGTATGAAAATAAATTTATAGGAAAAAAAAAAAACAAAACCACCAGCACCAGTAAGCAGTCCTTGGAGACAGCCTCTGATTCAATCAGGCCTGAAGAAGCATATCTAATGAGATTATTAATATATTTCTTTTTCTTTTATATAGCTTTATTGAGATATAATGCATATACCATATAATTCATCAATTAATGTGTACAATTCAATGGCTTTTAGTATATTCATAGAGTTGTGTGTCCATCAACACAATCAATTTTAGAATATTTTCATTACCCTGAAAAGAAAGCCTGTACCCCTCAGCCATCACTTCCCAACATTGCTCTCCCTCCCACCCCCAGCCAGGAAACCACTAATCTACTTTCTGCCTCTACAGATTTGCCTATTCTGGATATTTCATATAAACAGAATCATACAATACGTGGTCCTTTGTGACTGGTTTCTTTCATTTAGCACTACTTTATTTCTTGAAGGCAGAAGTAACGTCAAAGTCTGTCAGAAGGGAAATTGCTAAATAAAGCAGAGTGCAGCCATACTGTGGATTACTGTAGCACTTTAAAACATTAGGTAGATCTACATATATTAATACAGGTCTCCAGTACATGCACATACATATTAAATCTGGAAAAATACACATCAAAATGATAAAAGTGGAAACCTCCAAGGAGAAAGAGATGGGAATAAGACTGGGGATGGAACACAAAGAAGGCTCTTCTTATTTAGAATATATTAACTTTTTCAAGGATAGTTTATTCATGCATTACTTTTATAATTAAGAATTAATTTAAAAGAGAACATTAGATTTCTAGTTTCCAGTTCTACATGTAAGGAGCTTGGAAGTCGCCATCCCATCCTAACTATGAGTAAAAAGCTGAACAGGCTGAGAAATCAACAACTCTTCTTGGATCTATAAGAAAGGGGAGGACACAGTGCACAGTACTGCTCGCAAGATTGGAGAGTCAGACAGGCAGATACAGGTCATTACTGCTAACTGGAGTAGAGACCTGGGAATGGAAACCATCTTGGGAACCAGTGCCTGGGCAGGGAAACCTGAACTGTGACTGACTCTGAGAGTTTAAAACTCTAGGGGGTAGCACTGACATATATACGCTACCAAATGTAAAACAGATAGCTAGTGGGAAGCAGCCACAGAGCACAGGGAGATCAGCTCAGTGCTTTGTGACCACCTAGAGGGGTGGGATAGGGAGGGTGGGAGGGAGACGCAAGAGGGAGGGGATACGGGGATATATGTATACATAGAGCTGATTCACTTTCGTATACAGCAGAAACTAACACAACATTGTGAAGCAACTATACTTCAATAAAGATGTAAAAACAAAAATAAAAAAACAAACCCAAAACTCCGGGGGGTCCCAGTCACGGCTCTCCGCCCCCCCCATACTGTGTGATTTACCACCAGGAGCTCAACCAGGTTCCCACAGTAAATAATGGAGAAAGATCCCTAACGCTTCCAGCAGGAGGAGGAGAAAAGGAACCATACTGAAACAGAGCAGAGTTCACTGTTGTTCTTAACAAGGCCTACCCTCAGGGGAAACTAGTTAACCAGTGCCTAATCTACTGGGGTATTATCAGAGCTGAAATGACCTGGGGAAGGGAAATACCCAACTCCAACCCACTCTGGGCATCCTGTCCCACCTAAGGGGAGGAGAAAAAAAATTGAGAAACATTGTGAAGTTCACAGTCCAGAAGCACACGCTCACTAAAAGACTGAGATCTAATAGTGGCACTATAGAATTTTTCCCCTCCACCCATACCTCACCACCACTTTGCTCAAGTCCTATATACAGCAATTCCTTTTACTCAGTACATCATGTCCAGCTATCAATAAAAAATTACAAGGAGTACCAAAAAGCAAAAAACACAAGAGACTGAGTAAGCATCAGAATCAGACACAGCAGGGATGTTGGAAATTATTAGGCCAGGAATTTCAAACAATTAGGATTAATGTTAACTCCTGAGGGCTCTAACGGATAAAGTAGACAGCATACAAGAATAGACAGCAATGTAAGTAGAGAGATGGAAATCCCAAAAAAGAACCAAAAAGAAATGCTAGGGATCAAAAACACTGTAACAAGAAATGAAGAATTCCATTGATGGGCTTGCTAGTAGACTGGACCTAGCTGAGGAAAGAATCTCTGAGCTAGAGGGTATCTCAACAGAATCCTCAAAAACTGAAAAGCAAAGAGAACAAAAACTGGGAAAGAGAATGTTAGAAATGAGAGAGAGAGAAGTGGGAGCTTTCCTTGGAAAGACTCAGAATCTGGACAGTAAGTCATAGGTGCGCTGATGCATCCTGAAGAACTTGGAACCATTCTGACGTCATAGACCCATTCAGTTGACCCAATGTGCAGACAACTCCTAGGATAAGATTCAGACCCAGAGCAAAGCCCAGAATGAGATGCTCTCCTTTGAGCATGGGAGTCAGGAACAAGGTCTACTTCAACCTTAGGACAATCCCAAGTTGTCCTCAGTTTTCTACTAATTTAAAGGGAAGTGGGAGACTGGGGACTGTGAGCATTGAGAGAAACCACCAAGATCCAGGAAATACAAGGTGGGCAGGAACTCATTTCCCAGGACAATTACACAGAAACCAGGATCCAATTTCTAGAACCTTGGGAACTACCTCAACCTCAGGAGTCTCCACAGAGATTAGTGGAATCGCACTTAAAACAAAAAGAGGAAGGGAACTTTTTTCTTTTTTTTTTTTTAACTGTTTTCTGGGATAGCAGGAAAGAAAGAAGCTGGGCAGGTTAGTTCTCCAGCTAGTAATAGGGAAAAACAGGCTGAGCAGCCTTGACAAGGAAAAGACCTCAGATAGGATCCTGGGTTTAAGCAGCTAATTATGTATGGATCATGAAAAGAATTTAGGTTTGTTGTCAATAGACTCTGATGTTGCTTAAGACCTAAGCATAACTGAATCTGCTTATGTAATAACCTTAGAAGGGATGTCTGCTATCTCCCTACCTGTGGACAGAATACAGGTCACCACATGATGGGTGGTCCGTGGTGGGTCTTAGGCAGAAGAGAGCCGAACTGGAGTGTCACATAAAAACAGAGATAAGAGAGAACTCATCTATTGTAACAGACACCCAGATAGGTAAAATCATTTGCCTGAAGCGAAATGGTGAATTTGTAGCAGCAGCAGTCATAGTAACATTGATGATAGATTATTAATTATATTTATAGAACATAATTTTAATAAAATATTAAAATATATTAAATATAATATATAATCAGTTGACCCCTGAACAATGCAGGGGTTAGGGGTGTCAACCCTCCATGCAGTCAAAAATCCATGTGTAACTCATAGCTAGCTGGCCCTCCTTATATGCACTTTGTCCATATCAGTGGTTCTGCATCCACAGATTCAACCAACTGTGCATCATGAGTGTACTACTGTCTTACTTACTATTGAAAAACCATGTACAAGTGGATCCATTAAGTTCCAACCCATGTTGTTCAAAGGTCACCATATATATATATAATATATTATATATAATTATAAATATTATACATATATAATAATATATAAGTTAATATTTATTATGTACTTACTATGTGCCAAGCATTTCATATTCATTATTTCAATTAATCCTCACAATGGCTCTATGATGTAGATGGTATCATTATCCCCATTTCACAGATAAAGAAATAGATTCTCAGAGCGATTAAGTAGTTTGCTAACCAGTAAGGTCACACAGCTCATAAGAGGCTAGATGTACACCTCATGTCTTCTGACTCCAGTCCAGGACCCCTGCTGTGCCATGATGTCAATTCTTGTCTTTCTTGCCCTAGTCCTCCTACAACCACTGAAATCTTTAATTCCTTAGAAGTTTTCAAATTGAATACAGGTTACTTAATCTTTTCTCATCATTTCTAACTGTATATTTGAGCTAAATTTATCTGATAAAGACAAAAGGTTATTTTAGTAAATAATTATCTGCTGGAATTTTGCTCATCCTGTGTAAACCTCCAGTTAATATTTTCATATGCTGACACTTAAAATCTAAGTGTTTATTATCACTATTTAACTAAAACTTGAAATTGACTCCTGAGTTTCTAGGTGGAATGAAACCTCTGCTTCACTTTTTTACTGGGAAAATATATGTAAAGGTCAAAAGTAAGTTTAGAAATAATTTGAATATTATATACTAAACTATAAAGTGACCAACTTATGACCTCATAGATAAAACCTAGAGTAGGTTAAAATAATGAAAAGTGTCATAGAAGAGCACAAATCACCAGGGAAACAATAAAAATTCTGGCATATGAGAAGGCAGATTACATTTACCAAAGGGAATAGTGTAGGCTGGGGGTGGGGGAGGGGCAAGGCTTTGAAGAATACTCACCCACAGAAGGAAGTCAACTGAAGACCACAGAGAAATAAAAAGTAACTCAATTTAGCTTGATTTTTTTTCTCGTGAGAAACAGAAAATGTTTAACTCATCTGCTTTTTCAATTATGAACAGGAAACATAAAACTATAGTCAATAAATACACCAAAAATTGTAATAAAAACTACTCCAGGCCCATGTTACAGCCAGTGAAAGAGGAAAAGGAGAAGCAAAGAGGAAGGGAGTGCAGGGGACAGAAAAGAGGACCCTCAGCTGGGTCCCAGCCACCTTTGCATCTGTCACAAGCAGACCTCCTTCCCTCTCTGAGTGCCCTCCTCCTGACTCTCCCATTTCTTTGTTTCCTTGCTGCCTAAACTTCTCAAGCACTCCCTTTGCTTCTACTTTCTTCCCCTCCCCCATGCTCCCCCCAACACTCCCCCCTCACCACTCTGAGCAAACTTGGAGAAGATATTCAATGACCCCTTGTCTAACCAAAGCTCTTATTCTCTAGTCTTTCTACTGAACGATCAATTGATAATTAGCCTTTCCTTCATTATTATTATTTTTTAATTACCAGAGTAATATCTATTGAGATAGTTAAAAAAAACAAAAGGTTCATAATGAAGAGTACTGCCTCTCCCACCAAATATACTACCATTTCTTAATCATCAATTTTGGAAACTATCCCAGATTTCCTTGTATGAAAGATAAGGGTTTAGCTCTTTATAAATTTATTTATTTATTTTATTTTTGGCTGTGTTGGGTCTTTGTTGCTGTGCGCGGGCTTTCTCTAGTTGCAGCGAGCGGGAGCTACTTTCTGTTGCAGTGTGCGGGCTTCTCATTGCGGTGGCTTCTCTTTTTGTGGGGCATGAACTCTAGGCGCATGGCCTTCAGTAGTTGCGGCACAAGGGCTCAACAGCTATGGCTTGAGGGCTCTAGAGTGCAGGCTCAGTAGTTGTGGTGCATGGGCTTAGTTGCTCCGCAGCATGTGGGATCTTCCCAGACCAGGGCTCGAACCTGTGTCCCCTGCATTGGCAGGCAGATTCTTAGCCACTGCGCCACCAGGGAAGCCCAAGGATTTAGGTCTTTAAAAGCACCCCCACCACCATTCCTTCCTTCCTCCTCTCAATAGGATTAAATTATATTTTCGCTTCCTCTTCTGTTCACCTCTGTAATTTCCAACAACACATTTAAGCGGATAATTCTTTTGTTAGCAACCACACACAGTTATCTGTTGATACCTCACTGAGAAAGGAAACCAACTACTCTGTTCATCAACATGACTTTACTACTCCAGGAAGCTCTTGCCCAGGCAGATACAACTTGAAAAAAGTTTATTTCAGTAACTTTATGAAAACCCATTTAAAGGAACATCAGACTGCTCAAATTTTCAATAGATAGTATCAAATGACTGTTAACTCTCCAAGACATTATGAAACCCTCGCCTCAAAACCCTTGTTTTGGGCTTCCCTGGTGGCGCAGTGGTTGAGAGTCCGCCTGCCGATGCAGGGGACACGGGTTCGTGCCCCGGTCCGGGAAGATCCCACATGCCGCGGAGCAGCTGGGCCCGTGAGCCATGGCCGCTGAGCCTGCGCGTCTGGAGCCTGTGCTCCGCAACGGGAGAGGCCACAGCAGTGGGAGGCCCGCGTACCGCAAAAAAAAAAATACCCTTGCTTTGCTGTATCCACCAATCCTAAACTATTATGTCATGATACCCAAACCTCAGCAAGCTCACACATCGAAAGACCTACTTTAAACCAGCCTTCAAAATCTTCATAAATATCCTGACTTTGTCCTCGCTCTTCTGAGATGCTGCTAGACTTTGTAAAGGTATTTCCTCTCTTATCACGATAACCAATAAACTCAGTTTTGCCTTACCAACAGGTCAGTTTGGTGGCATTTTGGAGTCAGCGTTCAATAATTTTGACACTCCCACTGAAATCCAATTGAGACGTCTTCATCAACAGGACCCAAGGCTCTCAATTCAAAAACAGTGTTTCCCAGACCCCCTCAGCCTCCTGCTGTGGTCTCTTCGATATTAACACTGAAGTTTATAAGTCTTGTATTTGGACTGACTCTGACTTCTTTTTATTTCATTTCTTTGAGCTCCTCAAATGTTGAGTTTATTTTGTATCCCAGGATTAAGAAATCCATTTTAAGAATACTTTGATCATCTGACCAGATTGGCAAAACTTTTATACTTCGTGGAATTCTGCCTTATTAGTAAAAACACTACTATTTGTTTCTGTCCTTCCCACTTTTTTTTGAATTTTATTTAATTTATATTTTTATAGAGCAGGTTCTCATTAGTTACCCATTTTATACACATCAGTGTATACATGTCAATCCCAATCTCCCAATTCATCCCACCACCACCACCACCCCCGCCACTTTCGCCCCTTGGTGTCCATACATTTGTTCTCTACATCTGTGTCTCAATTTCTGTCCTGCAAACCGGTTCATCTGTACCATTTTTCTAGGTTGCACATATATGTGTTAATATATGATATCTGTTTTTCTCTTTCTGACTTACTTCACTCTGTATGACAGTCTCTAGATCCATCCACGTCTCTAAAAGTGATCCAATTTTGTTCCTTTTTATGACTGAGTAATATTCCATTGTATATGTGTACCATCTTCTTTATCCATTCATCTGTTGATGGGCATTTAGGTTGCTTCCATGTCCTGGCTATTGTAAATAGTGCTGCAATGAACATTGGGGTGCATGTGTGTTTTTGAATTATGGTTTTCTCTGAGTATATGCCCAGTAGTGGGATTGCTGGGTCATATGGTAATTCTATTTTTAGTTTTTTAAGGAATCTCCATACTGTTCTCCATAGTGGCTGTTATCAATTTACATTCCCATCAACAGTGCAAGAGTGTTCCCTTTTCTCCACACCCTCTCCAGCATTTGTTGTTTGTTGATTTTCTGATGATGCCCACTCTAACTGGTGTGAGGTGATTCCTCATTGTAGTTTTTATTTGCATTTCTCTAATAATTAGTGATGTTGAGCAGCTTTACATGTGCTTCTTGGCCATCTGTATATCTTCTTTGGAGGAATGTCTATTTAGGTCTTCTGCCCATTTTTGGATTGGGTTGTTTGTTTTTTTAATATTGAGCTGCATGAGCTGCTTATATATTTTGGAGATTAATGCTTTGTTTGTTGATTCATTTGCAAATATTTTCTCCCATTCTGAGGGTTGTCTTTTTGTCTTGTTTGTAGTTTCCTTTGCTGTGCAAAAGCTTTTAAGTTTCATTAGGTCCCATTTTTATTTGTTTTTATTTCCATTACTCTAGGAGGTGGATCAAAAAAGATCTTGCTGGGATTTAGGTTCAGGAGTGTTCTTCCTAAGTTTTCCTCTAAGAGTTTTGTAGTGTCCAGTCTTACATTTAGGTTTCTAATCTATTTTGAGTTTATTTTTGCATATGGTGTTAGGGAGTGTTCTAAATTCATTCTTTTACATGTAGCTGTCCAGCACCACTTATTGAAGAGACTCTCTTTTCTCCATTGTATATCTCTGCCTCCTTTGTCATAGATTAGTTGATCATAGGTGCATGGGTTTATCTCTGGGCTGTCTATCCTGTTCCATTGATCTATATTTCTGTTTCTGCACCAATACCATATTGTCTTGATTACTGTAGCTTTGTAATATAGTCTGAAGTCAGGGAGTCTGATTCCTCCAGCTCCGTTTTTTTCCCTCAAGACCACTTTGGCTATTCGGGGTCTTTTTTTTTTTTGTGGTACGCAGACCTCTCACTGTTGTGACCTCTCCCGTTGCGGAGCACAGGCTCCGGATGTGCAGGCTCAGCAGCCATGGCTCATGGGCCTAGCCGCTCCACGGCATGTGGGATCTTTCCAAACTGGGGCACAAACCTGTGTCCCCT
The DNA here is from genome assembly GCF_059928025.1 of Delphinapterus leucas. NCBI lineage: Eukaryota > Metazoa > Chordata > Mammalia > Artiodactyla > Monodontidae > Delphinapterus > Delphinapterus leucas. The sequence continues at coordinate 57,903,247 of NC_143144.1, forward strand.
GCTTCGGCAGGCAGACTCTCAACCACTGTGACACCAGGGAAGCCCTATTCGGGGTCTTTTGTGTCTCCCTACAAATTTTAAGATTTTTTGTTCTAGCTCTGTAAAAAATGCCATTGGTAATTTGATAGGGATTGCATTGAATTTGTAGATTGCTTTGGGTAGTATAGTCATTTTCACAATATTGATTCTTCCAATCCAAGAACACAGTATATCTCTCCATCTGTTTGTATCATCTTTAATTACTTTCATCAAATGTCTTATAGTTTTCAGCACACAGGTCTTTTACCTCCTTAGGTAGGTTTATTCCTAGGTATTGTATTCTTTTTGTTGCAATGGTAAATGGGAGTGTTTCCTTAACTTCTCTTTCAGATTTTTCATCATTAGTGTATAGGAATGCAAGAGATTTCTGTGCATTAATTTTGTATCATGCAACTTTATCAAATTCATTGATTAACTCTAGTAGTTTTCTGGTGGCATCTTTAGGATTCTCTATGTATAGTATCATGTTATTTGCAAACAGTGACAATTTTACTTCTTCTTTTCCAATTTGTATTCCTTTTATTTCTTTTTCTTCTTGATTGCCGTGGCTAAGACCTCCAAAACTATGTTGAATAATAGTGGTGAGAGTGGACATCCTTGTCTTGTTCCTGATCTTAGAGGAAATGCATTCAGTTTTTTACCATTGAGAATGATGTTTGCTGTGGGTTTGTCATATATGGCCTTTATTACGTTGAGGTAGGTTCCCTCTGTGCCCACTTTCTGGAGAGTTTTTGTCGTAAATCGGTGTTGAATTTTGTCAAAAGCTTTTTCTGTATCTACTGAGATGATCATATGGTTTTTATTCTTCAATTTGTTAATATGGTGTATCACATTGATTGATTTGTGTATATTGAAGAATCCTTGCACCCCTGGGATAAAGCCCACTTGATCATGGTGTATGATCCTTTTAAAGTGTTGTTGGGGGCTTCCCTGGTGGCGCAGTGGTTGAGAGTCCGCCTGCCGATGCAGGGGACACAGGTTCGTGCCCCGGTCCGGGAAGATCCCACATGCCGTGGAGCGGTTAGGCCCGTGAGCCATGGCCGCTGAGCCTGCGTGTCCGGAACCTGTGCTCGACAATGGGAGAGGCCACAACAGTGAGAGGCCCGCGTACTGCAAAAAAAAAAATAAATAAAAGTGTTGTTGGATTCTGTTTCCTAGTATTTTGTTGAGGATTTTTGCATCTATATTCATCAGTGATATTGGTCTGTAATTTTCTTATTTTGTAGTATCTTTGTCTGGTTTTGGTATCAGGGTGATGGTGGCCTCATAGAATGAGTTTGCGAGTGTTCCTTCCTTTGAAATTTTTTGGAAGAGTTTGAGAAGGATGGGTGTTAGCTCTTCTCTAAATGTTTGATAGAATTCACCTGTGAAGCCATCTGGTCCTGCACTTTTGTTTGTTGGAAGATTTTTAATCACAGTTTCAATTTCATTACTTGCGATTGGCCTGTTCATATTTTCTATTTCTTCCTGGTTCAGTCTTGGAAGGGTATACCTTTCTAAGAATTTGTCCATTTTATTGGCATAGAGTTGCTTGTAGTAGTCTCTTAGGATGCCTTGTATTTCTGCGGTGTCTGTTGTAACATCTCCTTTTTTATTTCTAATTTTATTGATTTGATTCCTCTCCCTCTTTTTCTTGATGAGTATGGCTAATGGTTTATCAATTTTGTTTATCTTCTCAAAGAACCAGCTTTTAGTTTTATTGATCTTTGCTATTGTTTTCTTTGTTTCTATTTCATTTATTTCTGCTCTGATCTTTATGATTTCTTTCCTTCTACTGACTTTGGGTTTTGTTTGTTCTTTTTTCTCTAGTTCCTTTAGGTGTAAGGTTAGACTGTTTATTTGAGATGTTTGTTGTTTCTTGAGGTACGATTGTATTGCTATAAACTTCCCTCCTAGAACTGGTTTTGCTGCATCCCATAGGTTTTGGGCCATCATCTTTTCATTGTCATTTGTCCCTAGGTATTTTTTGATTTCCTCTTTGATTTCTTCAGTGAATTCTTGGTTATTTAGTAACATATTGTTTAGCCCTCATGTGTTTGTGTTTTTTATGTTTTTTCCCCTGTAATTGATTTTTAATCTCATAGCACTGTGGTCAGAAAAGATGCTTGATATGATTTCAATTTTCTTAAATTTACTGAGGCTTGATTTGTGACCCAAGATGTGATCTATCCTGGAGAATGTTCCGTGTGCACTTGAGGAGAAAGTGTAATCTGCTGTTTTTGGATGGAATGTCCTCTAAATATCAATTCAATCTATCTGGTCTATTGTGTCATTTAAAGCTTGTGTTTCCTTATTAATTTTCTGTCTGGATGATCTGTCCATTGGTGTAAGTGAGGTGTTAAAGTCCTCCAGTATTACTGTGTTACTGTCAATTTCCTCTTTTATAGCTGTTAGCAGATGCTTTATGTATTGAGGTGCTCCTATGTTGGGTGCATATATATTTATAATTGTTATATCTTCTTCTTGGATTGACCCCTTGATCATTATGTAGTGTCCTTCTTTGTCTCTTGTAACATTCTTTAAAGTCTATTTTATCTGATATGAGTATTCCTACTCCAGCTTTCTTTTGATTTCCATTTGTGTGGTATATCTTTTTCCATCCCCTCACTTTCAGTCTGTATGTGTCCCTAGGTCTGAAGTGGGTCTCTTGTCAACAGCATATATACGGGTCTTGTTTTCGTATCTATTCAGCAAGCTTGTGTCTTTTGGTTGGAGCATTTAATGCATTCATGCTTAAGGTAATTATCAATATGTATGTTCCTCTTACCATTTTCTTAATTGTTTTGGGTTTGTTTTCGTAGGTCCTTTTCTTCTCTTGTGTTTCCCAGTTAGAGAAGTTCCTTTAGCATTTGCTATAGAGCTGGTTTGGTGGTGCTGAATTCTCTTGGCTTTTGCTTGTCTGTAAAGCTTTGGATTTCTCCATCGAATCTGAATGAGATCCTTGCTGGGTAGAGTAATCTTGGTTGTGGTTCTTCCCTTTCATCACTTTAAATATGTCCTGCCACTCCCTTCTGGCTTGTAGAGTTTCTGCTGAGAAATCAGCTGTTAACCTTATGGGAGTTCCCTTGTATGTTATTTGTCATTTTTCCCTTGCTGCTTTCAATAATTTTTCTTTGTCTTTAATTTTTGCCAGTTTGACTAGTAGGTGTCTCAGTGTGTTTCTCCTTGGGTTATCCTGTATGGGACTCTCTGCACTTCCTGGACTTAGGTGGCTATTTCCTTTCCCATGTTAGGGAAGTTTTAGACTATAATCTCTTTTAATATTTTCTCGGGTCCTTTTTCTCTCTCTTCTCCTTCTGGGACCCCTATAATGCAAATGTTGTTGTGTTTAATGTTGTCCCAGAGGTCTCTTAGGCTGTCTTCATTACTTTTCATTCCTTTTTCTTTATTCTGTTCCCCAGCAGCGAATTCCACCATTCTGTCTTCCAGGTCACTTATCCGTTCTTCTGCCTCAGTTATTCTGCTACTGATTCTTTCTAGTGAATTTTTCATTTCAGTTATTGTATTGTTCATCTCTGTTTTTTTGTTCTTTAATTCTTCTAGGTCTTTGTTAAACATTTCTTGCATCTACTTGATCTTTGCCTCCATTCTTTTTCCGAGGCCCTGGATCATCTTCACTATCATTAATCTGAATTCTTTTTCTGGAAGGTTGCCTATCTCCACTTCATTTAGTTGTTTTTCTGGGGTCTTATCTTGTTCCTTCATCTGGTACATAGCTCTCTGCCTTTTCATCTCGTCTATCTTTCTGTGAATGTGGTTTTAGTTCCACAGGCTGCAGGACTGTAGTTCTTCTTGCTTCTGCTGTCTGCCTTCTGGTGGATGAGGCTATCTAAGAGGCTTGTGCAAGTTTCCTGATGGTAGGGACTGGTGGTGGGTAGAGATGACTGTTGCTCTGGTGGGCAGAGCTCAGTAAAACTTTAATCTGCTTGTCTGCTGATGGGTGGGGCTGGGTTCCCTCCCTGTTGGTTGTTTGGCTTGAGGTGGCCCAACACTGGAGCTTACCCAGGCTCTTTGGTGGGGCTAATGGCGGACTCTGGGAGGGCTCACATCAAGGAGTACTTCCAGGAACTTCTGCTGACAGTGTCCTTGTTCTCACGGTGAGACACAGCCACCCCCTGCCTCTGCAGGAGACCCTCCAACACTAGCAGGTAGGTCTGGTTCAGTCTTCCCTGGGGTCACTGCTCCTTCCCCTGGGTCCTGATGCACACACTACTTTGTATGTGCCCTCAAGAGTGGAGTCTCTCTTTCCTCCAGTCCTGTTGAAGTCCTGCAATCAAATCCTGCTAGGCTTCAAAGTCTGATTCTCTAGGCATTCCTCCTCCCGTTTCCGGACCCCCAGGTTGGGAAGCCTGACGTGGGGCTCAGAACCTTCACTCCAGTGGGTGGACTTCTGTGGTATAAGTGTTCTCCAGTTTGTGAGTCACCCACCCAGCAGTTATGGGATTTGATTTTATTGTGATTGCGCCCCTCCCACCGTCTCATTGTGGCTTCTCCTTTGTCTTTGGATGTGGGGTATCTTTTTTGGTGAGTTCCAGTGTCTTCCTGTCGATGATTGTTCAGCAGTTAGTTCTGTCCTTCCCATTTTTTATTGGGCATCTTTAAGATGAAAGTTCAGAGGGGACAGGACAAAGACTCAGAGTCTGTTCCTCAAGCTGGCCCCAAGAACTAAGAAGTTCAGGAGGTTTTGTTAGGGTGGAAAAGTTTTCCTCAACCCTCTGAGGGTCCCTGGTTGGGTCTAAAAGTTAAATCAACAAATACAGATTAACAAGAAAAAAGAAAATGAATATATTAATGTAAGTTTTTGCATGACACATGGGGCTTCATAAAGAAATGAAGACCCATGGAAACATTAAAACCTGAGTATTTTTATGTTGGGTTTGATGAAGAGTGGATAGTCATGGAGAAATGTGATCGGTCAAAGAGTATGAGATAAGTGTAGTGAAGTGGGGAAATTTAGCAAGTCCTGTTTGTTAAATTCTTCTTGGCTTCCCTGCTCCAGGAAAGAAGGAGAGAGGGAGAAAGGTCAGAGTGACCTTTATGCTTCTGTTGTGGTCTTCAACTCCTTCAGCTTAAAATATTCAACATGCCAAGGTGCCGTATTTTGGGGTAATGTGTCCTGAACCCCAGCAGTTTCTTCTTGACCACCATCCTTTGGGTAAACTATGCTTCAGGTAAGTTTTCAAAACCTTATAAGAAATTTTCTCACTCTTGCTATTTTGTCTGTGAGATTCTGATTCTGGGAGAGATCTTCTCTTCAAACTTTCTGTTTGAGAACTGGATATCCATCAAATTTCCCAATGGCAATGGCCCAGCCATTTAGATGGGGACCTAGGTCATGAGGAGCACAGTGACACTTATAACCAACTGTTTCCAGCCTCTCATGTGTTTGTCTCAGTCTAAATCTAATGATTCAACCTTCCAGGCTATACTCCTGCTTCTTACATGTACTTATACAAAGTCCAAATTCATGAACTTACTTTGTAAATGTCATAATTTCACCATAATTTCTTCCATTTACCTCTGTTTCTATCTCTTCTTCACCCACTCTACTTCTCTCCTTGCTGGCCGGAAACCCTCAAATCTCCTTAAAGTTAAACCCTTTTCAGAACAGCGAAAATCCCCAGCTTTCAGTTCCTGATCTCAACCTGAGCTGACAGCCATTGTAAAAAGACTTTGCAAAGTCTAGACAAGATATAGTGAAATTTGCAGAGGAATTTAGAGTAGTTTTTGTTGTGCATAATCTAGGGCTCCCAAATCCACACCCAATATTTAATTTGTTAGTGGGGACCTCAGCTGCAAACAAACAGATGGAGAAGGCAGAATGGAAAGACTCTGAGGATGACTTAAAAGATCTAGAACTGAAAAAAGGGAAAAGTAAATAACAATAAAGTGGATTTGAATTTAAAAAAAAAGATCTAGAACTGCATCGGAAGCTCTGATTCAGTCCTATAAGTAAAGAAAGAATGAGTGCATCTGAAACTTCAAGGATAAGCTTTTCAGCACCTTTAGACAGCATTCAGGAGTAGATCCTGAAGCAGAGGTGACTCTAGCTCTCTCCTCACTTTTTGTGAATAGCCTTAAGCCAGAAATAGGGGATTTAATATGCAACCAAAATCTAGAATGGGAAAGAGTCCTGTTGCCAGATCATCAATACCTCACTGTATATTAAAAAAGAGGTTGAGAACAAAAACAGAATAAGATTTGCCATGTTAGTGTTCTCCATTTTCTCCATTACTGCAGTAAGCAATATACTCATCTTTCCACATCAACAGGTCATTTGGGTTGTATTTGCAGTACACTCAACTCCACTTTGTAAGAGAATGTCATTAGTTCTGTCATCTTTCCCTCCATCTCTCCTCTCACTTTCCACTTCCCAACTTCTATCAGCCACGCCTTTGTTTTTTACATTTTTCCAAGGCCAACAATATTTACGGTCTTTTCTATAACGATGACTGTCTTTTATTATTTGTCTATTGGTGTATTCTAAACACTGAATATCACCTGCTGAAGGTCATATCAACTCTTAGTTTGCTCGTATTTGAATCATGACTTTCTCGTTTGGTTCGCTCCTTTCTCCTCACTTTTCCTCTCCACCTCAGAGTTTCTAAAAGACCTTTCTTCAGTTTTTGCTAAAATCTCCACATTCTGCCTGTTTCATAAAATTGCCATTTTCTCCCCTGAAACTATCCTCTTGGAGTCCTCCATCTTCCAATGGCTCCAATCTGGACCACCTGCTCTGTAAATTTGCTACACAGCTGGTGCTTTTTGGAGTTTCATGTCTGAAAAAGCTTTTGAAAAAATTCAACATCCATTTATGATAAAAACTCTCAACAAAGTGGGTATAGAAAGAACATACCTCAACATAATAAAAGGTCATATATGACAAACCCACAGCTAACAATACTCAACAGTGAAAAGCTGAAAGCTTTTCCTCTAAGATCAAGAACAAGACAAGGATGCCCACTCTCACCTCTTCTATTCAACATAGTACTGAAAGTCCTAGCCACAGCAAGCAGACAAGAGAAAGAAATAAAAGGCATCTAAATCAGATGAGAAAAAGTAAAACTATTGCTATTTCCAGATGACATGATAATATATACAGAAAGTCCTAAAGATACCACCAAAAAACTATTAGAACTAATAAGTGAATTCAATAAAGTTGCAGGATACAAAATTAATCTACAGAAACCTGTTGCATTTCTATATACTAATAAACTGTCAGAAAGAGAAATGAAGAAAATAATCACATTTACAACTGCATCATAAAGAATAAAATACCTAGGAATAAATTTAACCAAGGAGGCAAAAGACCGATACTGGGAAAATTGTAAGACACTGATGAAAGAACATGAAAATGACACAAATAAATGCTCATGAATTGGAAGAATTAATATTGTCAAAATGTCCATACTACCCAAAGCAATCTACCGATGCAGTGCAATCCCTATCGAAATACCCATGGCATTTTCACAGAAGTAGAACAAATAATCCTAAAATTTGTATGAAGTTATATACATTTTGGATTAGCAACTTCTGTGTTCTTTTTTAAGTTGTATAAACACTGAGACTACAAAAATGATGGGCAAATACACTTTGACCTGCCATTTTGCAGAAAGAAACCCCCAAATATTTTGAGATTTTCTATTTTTAAGCCCTAAAGCTCCAAATATATCTAGTACAGGTTTTTAAAAAAGATCTTGAGTTCAATCTTAGTACTCAAATAGATAATTCATGTTCTTTTGGCTCTGTGGTATTTCCACTCATATAAACAAGGAATTAATTTTACAGAGCTACAAATGGCCATTTCATAAAATGACACACTATCTAGTAAATTCAGATCGTTAAAACTTTCAACTGAATAAAGCATGAGAAGTTTACCTAATATAGCATTTGTGAAATAAGAACAGAAGCCTTAAGCTTCTGATCCTTAGAGCTAAGCTGGCTCTACTAAAACCTGAATGAAAGAGCACTGGAATTGGAATCAAAAGACCCAGTTCAAGAATCATCTTAGCCATGTGGCTTTAGGAAAGTCGAAACCTTTCTGAGACTCAGTTTCTTCATTTGTAAAATGGGGTGGGGATAAAGATAAAATGCTTGTATGCCTGAAAGGATTTTTAAGAGAGTGAGACAAAAACTCAGTTAAAATAATTTATTTTGAAATTATTAGAGATTCTTAGGAAGTTGCAAAGATAGTACAGATTGGTCTCATGTACCCTTCACCGAGTTTTCCTTAATGGTTACATCTTAATGTAATGATAATACAATATCAAAACAAGGAATTTGACATAAGTATAATGTGTATAGCTATATGTCATTCTACCTCATGTGTACAATACTGCAACCACCACCACAATCAAGAGATAGAACTGTTCCACCACAAAGATCTCCCTCATGCTACCTCTGCATAGTCTCACCCACCTCACAACCTCCCAGCATCTCTAGTCCCTGGCAGTCATGAATCTGTTCTCCATCTCTGTAATTTTGCTATTTCAAGGATGTTATATAAATAGAATCATATATTATTTGACCTCTTGACACTGGCTTTTCTCACTCAGCATATCGCCCTTGAAATCCATTCAAGTTGTTGAATGCATCAGTAGTTCATTATTTATTTATTTATTTTTATTTATGAGTAGTATTCCATGGTATGGCTGTCTCACAGTTTAACCATTCACCTATTGGGAGACATTTTGGTTGTTAACAGGTTGTTAACTATTCCTAATGAAGCTGCTATGAACAACAGTATATAAGTTTTAAGTTTTCATTTCTCTGGGATAAACGCTTAGGAGTATGATTGCTGGGTTTCATGGGAAGTGTGTACTTAGTTTTCAAAAAGACTGCCAAAGGTTTTCCAGAGTGGCTGTACCATTTCACAGCAAGGTGTGAGAGATCCAGTTTCTCTGCATCCTCAGCAGCAATATAAAGCAATTGAAACTGTAAAAGGTAGACAAATCTGAGGTAGCTTGTTAATATTCACAGAACTGCAGAAATACCAACTTTTTCTCTCTTTTAAGCTTCTGAAACTTCTGTGTATTGGGCCATTCTCTTAGGCTAACCAACAGGAAAAACAGAATGATAGGAGACTGTGTGGTTATGTTGAAACCGGGTGGATAATGGGACGATATATCCTGCTGAGTAGAGCCAGGAAGTGGGAGGTAGAGAAGAGTGCAATTCAAATCCTGGGCTGATAGTATGACAGGCAGGGTGACCTTAAATCATTCACATTAGATTCATGTGCAGCTCTCAGACTCCCAGCCATGATGAAAGCATTATAATCTCAGGTGGGGGCAGAATAGCTAGACTAGCTTTTTGTTTTTGTTTTTGTCTTTTTCCCCTCTCAGATGTGAAAAGGAAAGGCATGAAGAAAATAATTTAGGTGACATTTCCCATTATAGTGTGTCCTACTTAAATTAACCCAACACAAACCTATAAGTATAATGTTTGTCATGGTAGATTCATACACTAGGCTATTTTAGCATACTAGGTCAAATGGATTTATAGGTTATTGCTTTGAGGTTAATTTAGAAAATAAAATGTTAAAATAATTACAGGTACTTAGGCTGGGGACTAGAGCTATCTGGAGGCATTTTTAGTCACTTATCTGTTGACTGAGTTGGCTGTTGGCTGAGACCTCAGATGGGCCAGTGGTTAGAGCACTTCCATGTGGCTTCCCCACGTGGTTTCTCTGTTTAGGCTAGCTTGGGCTTCCTCACAGCCTGGAGTCTGGGATACAAGAGTAAGTGTTCTAAGAAGTAATCAGAGCGCCTAGTATTTTAGTGATCTAGTCTTGTTAGTCACGTGGTGTATCTTCCACTGTACTCCATCAGTGGAGGCAGTCACAGTGGTGTGCCCAGATAAAAAGAGCGAACACTGTGCCCTCTACTCTATGGGTGGAATGTCAAGGTCACAGTATAAGAAGAACATGTGGGATGGATGATATTGTGGTAGTTTAGAAAATAATAAGGCTCAAGCATACATTTAGGGTTTTAGTTGAGTGAATTTTCATTGACCTAAATCCATATGGGAGAAGCTCTATTTCTGAGTAGAAGTAGCTCTCTTTTTCTCAACTGTCTGATTTTGTTGTGGTTGGAAACTTCAGGGGCTGGAGAAAGTAGCCCTTAGATGGGCCTGATGGCACTTCTTCTAATAAGGCTGAGCAGGCCTCTCACCCTAAAACAGCTTTCTGAGGAAAGGAATTCTTAGGGCGAGGTGTAGTGGCTTCCCTAACCCTGTTCTCAAGGGAATCAACCAGTGTAAGCAGGTTTTGTTATGGACTAGTAGAATTAATAGGACCTCTTAAACCTGAAAAATGGAGATGGGGAAAAGTTATAAAGTATTGCTTATCCCAAACTCACTCTCATGTATAGAGCTGAGCAGAAAGAAAAGATTTTAGAGTAAAAATTCAAATTTGTAAAGGTCCTATTTAAGTGAGCTTGACAACCTGTTCTACAAAGTCAGTTAATGTCTTGTAAGCTGTCAATAATCCAGGAATTTCCCATTAATTGAATGTTGCCCATATGAGGTGCTCAGTAAAACACTGAGGATAAATTAGTTTTTAAACTACTTCAATATAAAATTGAGGAACATGAGAAGAAAGCAAAACAAGTCTTGAACTCTCACTGTAGAATGTCTTCCCTCTGCTCCACCACCACCACCCACCACACATGTGTACACTACCTGGAGAACTCTTGCAGCCCTTAACACTCAGTTTGATGTCACCTCTTATAGAGTTTCTCTATGCCCATATAGGGCTAGTTAACCCTTCCTCAATGCTCCTGCAGCTCTCTGTACATTCTTATATTGCAGCACTAACCATACTGAATGATAATAAGTTGTTTGTCTGTCTGTCTTTGCCACCAGACTGAGAGAGTTTTGAGGGCAGAAATTATAACATTCATCTTTGAGATTCATTACTTAGCATAGTGCCTGGAATATAAGAGGAACTGAATGAATGAAGAATTTAAAAAATGGAAAGTATAAAGGTCGGAAAAGGGGTATTCTCTGGTGGCGCAGTGGTTGAGAGTCCGCCTGCCAGTGCAGGGGACACGGGTTCGTGGCCCGGTCCGGGAAGATCCCACATGCCGCGGAGCGGCTGGGCCCGTGAGCCATGGCCGCTGAGCCTGTGCGTCCGGAGCCTGTGCTCCACAACGGGAGAGGCCACAACAGTGAGAGGCCCACGTACCACAAAAAAAAAAAAAAGGGCGGAAAGGCAGGCAGCTAAGAAAAAGAATGGATGGATAGGTTGATGGGATATTTTAGCTCTCTAAACAAACTTTAGATCTCTAATATATGAGTAAATTATATTAGAAGTCTCTAGAAGTCTTAATGATTCAGGGTATAGGGTCAACTGGTTTTGTTTTACGTGTACATATTTATCTTATATTTCATACACCTTTCTGGTGAAAAAGAGGTAAATCCAGACAATATGTCATTACTATGTTAAATGCTCTTATACAGCATTGTTATAATTGTTTGCTTATTATTTTCTTCTTTTCATGTTCTAGCTATTTTTTATATTAAAATATTTTCAACATTTAAAAACAAAATGTGTGTCGGGTGCCCCAAGATCTCAACAGTACTTTGTAAAAGTCAGTCTTTTCTCATACAGATGGCCAGTAGGCACGTGAAAAGATGCTCAACATCACTAATTATTAGAGAAATGCAAATCAAAACTACAATGAGGTACCACCTCACACTGGTCAGAATGGCCATCATTAACAAGTCTACAAATAAGAAATGCTGGAGAGGGTGTGGAGAAAAGGGAACCCTCCTGCACTGTTGGTGGGAATGTAAGTTGGTACAACCACTATGGAAAACAGTATGAAGGTTCCTCAGAAAACTAAAAATAGAATTACCATATGATCCAGCAATCCCACTTCTGGGAATATACATGGACAAAACTATAATTCAAAAAGATACATGCACCCATATGTTCATAGCAGCACTGTTCACAATAGCCAAAACATGGAAACAACCTAAATGTCCATTGACATATGAATGGATAAAGAAGATGTACATATATACAATGGAATACTACTCAGCCATAAAAAAGAATGAAATAATGCCATGTGCAGTAACATGGATGCAACTAGAGATTATCATACTAAGTGAAGTAAGTCAGAAAGAGAAAGACAAATACCACGATATCACTTATATGTGGAATCTAAAATATGGCACAAATGAACCTATCTATGAAACAGAAACAGACTCACAGACATAGAGAACAGACTTGTGATTGCCAAGGGGGAGGGAGGTGGGGGAGGGAAGGACTGGGAGTTTGGGATTAGCAGATATAGACTATTATATAAGGAGGGATAAATAACAAGGTCCTACTGTATAGCACAGGGAACTATATTCAATATCCTGTGATAAATCATAATAGAAAAGAATATTTTTAAAACGTCTATATGTGTATAACTGACTCAGTTTGCTGTGCAGCAGAGATTGGCACAGCATTGTAAATCAACTACACTTCAATAAAAAAATAAAATGTAAAAAATCAATCTTTTCTTCTTAATGAACAAAACCAATTTTTACCTTGGGAAATCCATTTTAACTTATTACAACTTAGTGTGGGCTTTAGAACCTCTGTGAGCTCAGAGGTTTGCTAAAAGTTAACCGTTTAATTCCAGTGCTAGGCTTATATAACAGTCTTACAGCAAATTTAGATTTAAAGGATACAATTTTTTACTCTTAGGTTTACATATTTTATTTACAGTAACTATAGTTGTTAGAATACATAAACCATCACTTACCATGGATACAGTTACATCTACTCAGACTTACGCAAAAACATCAGTGGTGTTCCAGTGTAGGATAGTGGGGGCAGTCTGCCCTGGTATAGGCATCCGGGGGGTGCATTATTTACAGAGATTTCAAAAACAGTGATAAAACCAACTAAAAGTCAGTCTGCTTTTTATTATCACCATGTGCCAACAGTTCTAAACATTGCCATTGATAAAGTACTCTTCCCTGAAGAGTTGAGACAACCACAATGGTTACTGCTGAATTTTAATAATGTATGTGTAAGCTTCAAATTATCACATTTTAATAATTTAACTGTCAGTAAACATTGTATTCTACATGGAAGTTATTCTGAGAGCCATCAATTATTCAGTGGGCTCCCTACACACATGGAGTTGGCAACACATGTTCCTTTTGAGAATCAGTTCAGAACAGTGGGAGCTGTTCGGAATTGTGCAAACTCTTTTTCAGCCAGAACTTCACATCTCCAACCCCTGTGATACTACATATTCCTACATTTAAACTAGAGATTCTAAATAAACAGCAATTGCATGGTGATCTTAAAGATGAAAAAAAACATAACTAGAGTTATTTCAATGCTGTTATTTTATGTGACCACTTGGAGATTTTTGTTTAAAATTTAAACAGTAAAACAAAATACAAGCTGTAAGGTGTACTATTCCTGTTTGATAAATGCAAATTTTAATTTATACTAAAATCTTTTCTGAATTTGAAAAATCTATTTAAATAGAAATTTCTTTAAAATAGAAATATATTCACTCTTTTACATCGGCAACTTTTTAATACTAAAAAAAGAATCAAGAAAATAATGCTATTACTGATTATCACTACTAATAACTGTCATATTGAGGAATGAGGATTTTAAAAAATGATCCTCCTCTGAGTGCCAAAGCACATGGAGCACGCTCCTGTGTGACCTGGCTGGCCGCTAGGGCAGTCCAGGCGGTGTTTGAACCAAGAGAGTTGGTGGTGCCAGTTCATTAGCTCCACGGGCATTTCCTCTTTCAGGCCCTGTTCCTTTCCAGTCCCCATCCCATTTTTCACCAAATACAAGATTCCTTTTCTGAAATTTCACTCAGCACTCATGCTCTATTCTTTTACAGCATGGCTCTCTCTAAAGAATACTTACATTTTATGGGAACATTTTTTAACAACAGCTTTATTATAATGTAATTCACATATTATAAAATTCACCCATTTAAAATGTACCATCCGATTCTTACTATGTTCACAGAGTTGCACAATCATCACCACAATTTTAGAACATTTTCATCACCCCAAATAGGAAACCCCATGACTATCAGTAGTCAGTCTTCATTCCCCCCAGCTCATCTTCTCCCTCCTACCTGCCAGCCCCAGGCAATCACTACTCTACTTTCTGTGTCAATAAATTTACCTATTCTGAACATTTTATATAAATGCAATGATACACTATGTGGTCTTTTGTGACTGGCTTCTTTTATTGAGCATAATGTTTTCAAGTTTCATCCATGTTGTAGCATATATAATAATTTTTTCCTTTTATTGCCAAATAATACTCCATTGCATGGACATATAACACTTTATTTATCCATTCAAATACTGATGGGCATTTGAGTTGTTTCCACTTTTTAGCTATTGTGAATAACACTGCTATGAACATCCGTGCACAAGCTTTTGTATAGACACATGTTTTTAATTCTCTTGGATAGATTCCTAGCAGTAGATTTGTTGGGTTGTAGCGTAAGTTTATGTTTATCTTTTAAGGAAACTGCAAAACTGTTTTCCCAAGTTGCTGCACCAATTTTCATTTCCATGAGAAATATATGAGCATTCCAGTTGGTCCACATCTTAACAGAAGCCTTTGGAAGCAGGAAGAGGAAAGGAAGGGTGGAGGAAAGGAACATTTGCTGAGCACTGGGCTATACAAAATATATTAACTCCTAAACCCCGGCAATTTTCAGTGTGCTACCCTGACGACCAAAAAGCCTCAATGAATCTTCAGCAGTGTAAGGGCCAAAATAAGCACTTTAACACCCCACTTTCCCCAATGGACAGATCATCCAAAATGAAAATAAAAAAGGAAACACAAGCTTTAAATGACACATTAAACAAGAAGGACTTAATTGATAGTTATAGGACCTTCCATCCAAAAACAACAGAATACACGTTCTTCTCAAGTGCTCATGGAACATTCTCCAGGATAGATCATATCTTGGGTCACAAATCAAGCCTTGGTAAATTTAAGAAAATTGAAATTGTATCAAGTATCTTTTCTGACCACAACACTATGAGATTAGATATCAATTACACGAAAAAATCTGTAAAAAAATACAAACACATGGAGGCTAAACAATAAACTACTAAATAACCAAGAGATCACTGAAGAAATTAAAGAGAAAATCCAAAAACACCTAGAAACAAATGACAATGAAAACACGACAACCCAAAACCTATGGGATGCACCAAAAGCAGTTCTAAGAGGGAAGTTTATAGCAATACAATCGTACCTCAAGAAACAAGAAACATCTCAATAAACAACCTAACCTTACACCTAAAGCAATTAGAGAAAGAAGAACAAAAACCTCCCCAAAGTTAGCAGAAGGAAAGAAATCATAAAGATCACATCAGAAATAAATGAAAAAGAAATGAAGGAAACAATAGCAAAGATCAATAAAACTAAAAGCTGGTTCTCTGAGAAGATAAACAAAATTGATAAACCATTAGGCAGACTCATCAGGAAAAAAAGGAAGAAGACACAAATCAACCGAATTAGAAATGAAAATGGGGAACTGACGCTGCAGAAATACAAAGGATCATGAGAGATTACTACAAGCAACTATATGCCAATAATAGTCAACCTGGAAGAAATGGACAAATTCTTAGAAAAGCACAACCTTCCGAGACTGAACCAGGAAGAAATAGCAAATATAAACAGACCAATCACAAGCACTGAAATTGAAACTGTGATTAAAAATCTTCCAACAAACAAAAGCCCAGGACCAGACGGATTCACAGGCATATTCCTTCAAACATTTAGAGAAGAGCGAACATCTATCCTTCTCAAACTCTTCCAAAATATAGCAGAGGGAGGAACACCCCCAAAATCATTCTACAAGGCCACCATCACCCTGATACCAAAACCAGACAAAGATGTCACACACACAAAAAAATTACAGGCAAACATCACTGATGAACAGGGATGTAAAAATCCTCAACAAAATACTAGCAAACAGAATCCGGCAGCACATTAAAAGGATCATACACCATGATCAAGTGGGGTTTATCCCAGGAATGCAAGAACTCTTCAATATATGCAAATCAATCAATGTGATACACCATATTAACAAACCGAAGGAGAAAAGCCATATGATCATCTCAATAGATGCAGAAAAAGCTTTTGACAAAATTCAACACCCATTTATGATAAAAACTCTCCAGAAAGTGGGCACAGAGGGAACCTACCTCAACATAATAAAGGCCATATATAACAAACCCACAGCCAACATCATTCTCAATGGTGAAAAACTGAAACAGTTTCCTCTAAGATCAGGAACAAGACAAGGATGTCCACTCTCACCACTATTATTCAACATAGCTTGGAAGTTTTAGCCAGAGCAATCAGAGAAGAAGAAGAAATAAAAGGAATCCAAAACAGAAAAGAGGAAGTAAAGCTGTCACTGTTTACACATGACAGATACTATACATAGAGAATCCTAAAGATGCTACCAGAAAACTACTAGAGCTAATCAATTTATTTGGTAAAGTAGCAGGATATAAAATTAATGCACAGAAATCTCTTGCATTCCTGTACACTAATGATGAAAAATCTGAAAGAGAAGTTAAGGAAACTCTCCCATTTACCATTGCAACAAAAAGAATAAAATACCTAGGAATATACCTAAGGAGACTAAAGATCTGTATGCAGAAAACTATAAGACACTGATGAAAGAAATTAAAGATGATACAAACAGATGGAGAGATATACCATTTCTTTGGATTGGAAGAATCAATACTGTGAAAATGACTATACTATCCAAAGCAATCTACAGATTCAATGCAATCCCTATCAAATTACCACTGGCATTTTTCACAGAACTAGAACAAAACATTTCACAATTTGTGTGGAAACACTAAAGACCCCGAATAACCAAAGCAATCTTGAGAAAGAAATACAGAGCTGGAGGAATCAGGCTCCCTGACTTGAGACTATACTACAAAGTCACAGTAATCAAGACAGTATGGTACTGGCACAAAAACAGAAATATAGATCAATGGAACAGGATAGAAAGCCCAGAGATAAACCCATGCATATATGGTCACCTTATCTTTGATAAAGGAGGCAAGAATATACAATGGAGAAAAGACAGCCTCTTCGATAAGTGGTGCTGGGAAAACTGGAGAGCTACATGTAAAAGAATGAAATTAGAACACTCCCTAACACCATACACTAAAATAAACTCAAAATGGATTAAAGACCTAAATGTAAGGCCAGACACTATCAAACTCTTAGAGGAAAACATAGGCAGAACATTCTATGACATATATCACAGCAAGATCCTTTCTGACCCACCTCCTAGAGAAATGGAAATAAAAACAAAAATAAAAAATGAGACCTAATGAAACTTAAAAGCTTTTGCACAGCAAAGGAAAACATAAACAAGACAGAAAGACAACCCTCAGAATGGGAGAAAATATTTGCAAATGAAGCAATGACAAGGATTAATCTCCAAAATATACAAGCAGCTCATTTAGCTCAATATCAAAAAAACAAACAACCCAATCCAAAAACGGGCTGAAGACCTAAAGAGACATTTTTCCAAAGAAGATACACAGATTGCCAACAAACCCATGAAATAATACTCACCATCATTAATCATTTGAGAAATGCAAATCAAAACTACAATGAGATATCATCTCACAGCTGTCAGAATGGCCATCATCAAAAAATCTACAAACAATAAATGCTGGAGAGGGTGTGGAGAAAAGGGAACCCTCTTGCACTGTTGGTGCAAATGTAAGTTGATACAGCCACTATAGAGAACAGTATGGAGGTTCCTTAAAAAACTAAAAATAGAACTACCATATGACCCAGCAATCCCACACTGGGCATATACCCTGAGAAAACCATAATTCAAAAAGAGTCATGTACCACAATGTTCATTGCAGCTGTATTTACAATAGACAGGACATGGAAGCAACCTAAGTGTGCATCGACAGATGAATGGATAAAGAAGAAGTGGCACATACACAGAATGGAATATTACTCAACCATAAAAAGAAACGAAATTGAGTTATTTGTAGTGAGGTGGATGGATCTAGAGTCTGTTATACAGAGTGGAGTGAGTCAGAAAGAGAAAAACAAATACCGTATGCTAACACGTATATATGGAATAAAAAAAAAAATTGGTCATGAAGAACCTAGGGGCAAGATGGGAATAAAGACACAGAGCTACTAGAGAATGGACTTGAGGATATGGGGAGGGAGAAGGGTAAGCTGGGACAAAGTGAGAGAGTGACATGGACATATATACACTACAAAACGAAAAATAGACAGCTAGTGGGAAGCAGCCGCATAGCACAGGGAGATCAGCTCGGTGGCTTGTGACCACCTAGAGGGGTGGGAGAGGGAGGGTGGGAGGGAGGGAGACGCAAGAGGGAAGAGATATAGGGACATATGTATATGTATAACGATTCACTTTGTTATAAAGCAGAAACTAACACACCATTGTAAAGCAATTATACTCCAATAAAGACGTTTAAAAAAAAATAATGGGACCTAATGAAACTTAAAAGCTTTTGCACAGCAAAGGAAACCATAAGCAAGACGAAAAGACATCCCTCAGAATCAGAGAAAATATTTGCAAATGAAGCAACTGACAAGGATTAATCTTCAAAATTTACAAGCAGCTCATGCAGCTCGATATCAAAAAAACAAACTACCCAATCCAAAAATGGGCAGAAGACCTAAATAGACATTTCTCCAAAGAAGATATACAGATTGCAAACAAACACATGAAAGGATGTTCAACTTCACTAATTATCAGAGAAGTGCAAATCAAAACTACAGTGAGGTATCACCTCACACTGGTCAGAATGGCCATCATCAAAAAGTCTACAAACAATAAATGCTGGAGAGGGTGTGGAGAAAAGGGAACCCTCTTGCATAGTTGGTGGGAATGTAAACTGATACAGCCACTAAGGAGAACAGTATGGAGGTTCCTTAAAAAACTAAAAATAGAACTACCATATGACCCAGCAATCCCACTACTGGGCATATACCCTGAGAAAGCCATAATTCAAAAAGAGTCATGTACCACAATGTTCACTGAAGCTGTATTTACAATAGCCAGGACATGGAAGCAACCTACATGTCCATCGACAGATGAATGGATAAAGAAGATGTGGTACATATATACAATGGAATATTATTCAACCATAAAACAGAAACAAAACTGAGTTATTTGTAATGAGGTGGATAGACCTAGAGTCTGTCATACACAGTGAAGTAAGTCAGAAAGAGAAAAACAAATACCGTATGCTAACATATATATGGAATCTAAAAAAAAAAAAAAAAGGTTCTGAAGAACCTAAGGGCAGGACAGGAATAAAGACGCAGACGTAGAGAATGGACTTGAGGACAAGGGGAGCGGGAAGGGTAAGCTGGGATGAAGTGAGAGAGTGGCATGGACTTATAAATACTACCAAACGTAAAACAGATAGCTAGTGGGAAGCAGCCGCATAGCACAGGGAGATCAGCTTGGTGCTTTGTGACCACCTAGAGGGGTGGGAAAGGGAGGGTGGGAGGGAGACGGAAGAGGGGAGAGATATGGGGATATATGTATATGTATAGCTGATTCACTTTGTTTTAGAGCAGAAAGTAGCACACCACTGTAAAGCAATTATACTCCAATAAAGATGTTTAAAAAAAAAGATTAAAGAGCTGTAAGGACATATTCCATCAAATTGAAATTCCTCCCAGACTTTAACAGAACAATGAAATGGTGTGTTGTTTCTCCTATGCCTTGTTTCTCCTTGTTTCACAGCACACCTAGATTTGTCTCCCTCATCACCACTGATGCTTGTTCCCCACTTTGGGAACATTGGTGCATTGAGAACAATGGTTGACTTTGGAGCTAGATTGTTCTGGGCTTGAGTCTGAGCTCTGCCATTAGTAAATTTGGCTTTAGACAAGTCACTAAACCTCTGTGAGCTTCACGTTTTACTTCTTATTAAGAACTGCATATAAGATCTATCTCAGTGGGTGCTATAGACTGAAGGTGTCCCCCTCAGCAAAATTCATGTGTTGAAATCCTAATTTCTAAACGTGATAGTATTTGGAGGTGGGGCCTTTGAAAGGTTCCACCCTCATGAATGAATCAGGGTCCTTATAAAAGAGACCCCAGAGACATCCCTCACCCCTTCCTCTATGGGATGACACAGAGAAAAGGCAGCCATCTATGAACCAGAAAGCAGGTCTCACCAGACGTGGAATCTGCTGGTAACTTGATCTTGGACTTCCGACCCTCCAGAACTGTGAAAAATTAATTTATGTTGTTTGTAAACTAGCCAGTTTATGGGATTTTTGTTATAGCAGCCAAAATGAATGAAGAGAGTGGAATATTTTGAAGATTTGAGATAACGTATATATAGAGTGACTAGCACATGATTGGTCTAAATGAACAGTAGTTTATATTAATATTATTATCTTTATCATCATTATCACTACCATCCTTCAAGGTGTAAATCAAATGTCATTCGCTTGGCAAAAACGCCACTTTCTTCCTTGAAATCACAATACTCTGAATATTCTTTCATTTTGATAGAATAATTTGTTTACATCCGTCTCACTTGTTGTTTGGTGAGTTCTTCAAAGGCAGGGCCTCTTTTCAGCCCAGCAAAGCAGACATTGATTGAAAGTCTACTGTGTTCAAAGTTTTTTGAACCATAGCATTATCTGGAGAAATTTTGCAAATTTGGTTACTGAAAGACAGAGTGCTCAGGGTGGGTTATGGTCACATCATTAGAACAGTTGCTCAGAAAACAGCCTTTTACATGCTGAAAAGAGCAACTGGTATATTTTTCCATTTTGTAAGTTAAGAGACACTTAAGTCCAGAGAATTTTCCACTATGACCCTAGCATGTCCTTGTCTCCCACAGCTGTTCCTTTCTACTCTTAATAAATTCAAATTGCCCAAACAATGGCTGCTAACTCACAAGTGCAATTCCTCCCTCTTCTGAGAACTCTCTTGATCCAACTATTCCCGAAATTAGCTGAACTTCAGCTAGCCCCTCTTGCTAAAGCCCTATGGAAAACTTCTGCCCTTCTTCCCTAAGATAGCTCCTGTGGAACATTTTCTGGCCTGGCATTTTTGAAAAAAGACTTATGCTAACAGGTTGTTGGGTTATTTTCTTTACTATAGAAGGCAGTAAAGTATAATGACAATGATATTTTAAGATTAAACCAATGTATTTAAATTTTTTATTATAAAATATTTCTTGAAACAGGATACATAAAATAATCAATTTAGTTTTCATTCTCTATAACCAATTTTAGCTTTCATTCCCTATAAATCTTTATATATTGATTCAGCTCTTTATATATTGAATCAAGGATATTCAAGTTTCTTTAGAAAGTTAGAAACCACTTAAATCAACAGGGTCAGTGCTCACCTTTGAGTTTCAAATTAGCGTAAGAAAGCTTCATGAGGCAAAGTCTTGTAAAACAGATTTTGCTAATTTCTTTCCCCCCCAAGTTCCTTTTTTTTTTTTTGGCTGTTTTTTTTTTATTTGTACACATATATTTTCTGTCCTAAAATTATAACTATTACATATGCTCCATACAGTTCAAGTTGAACTTGGAGTATACATAGTGAAATTTATTTTTGACATTGCTTTCAATATGTTTTTTTTCCAAACACACACACGCACACACACACACACACACTGTATTTTATTTTTACAAGAGATAAATAAACTGACAAATGGATAAAGAAGTTGTGGTACATATATACAATGGAATATTACTCAGCCATAAAAAAGAACGAAATTGAGTCATTTGTTGAGATGTGGATGGATCTAGAGACTGTCATACAGAGTGAAGTAAGCCAGAAAGAGAAAAACAAATATCGTATATTAACGCATGTATGTGGAACCGAGAAAAATGGTACAGATGAACCGGTTTGCAGGGCAGAAGTTGAGACACAGATGTAGAGAACAAACATATGGACACCAAGGGGGGAAATCCCCCCCCTAAGTTCTTAAAGCTAGTCTTAACATAGCAAAGCTCAGAGGTCTGAACATAAAAGTTTCACCGGAGCTCTTATTGTAGAGAGGATTGAGAATATGACATACGGAAATTTTGGAGGACCAGGGTTAGGAAGTTACCTAGATCACAGAAAAGAGACCCTGTGTTCACCCCCTAGTTCTCAGGCCAGGAAGGAGAAACTGAAAGAAGATGGTAGTATGTTCCACTTTTCATATGGAACTCTGGAGGGAGGCTTTACATACCAACATGGGCAGCTACAGTGGCACAGAAACAGTGGCTTAGTGAGACTCCACGAAAAGAGAGGCTGAGTCAGTGCTTCCTGTCTGCTTTGGCTTCCATTTGGCTGCAGGAGACCCACAAGTTCCCCTGTGCTCTGTTAGGTCATGGAGAACTGCTGAGGGGACTGGTGTCTGGAAGAATCTTGGTGACAGTACAAGGAGGTCCCAAAGTATGGGGAACTTAGCATGGAGCAATGGTAATGCCCATGCTCAATGGCAAGTGGCAACATGAAGCCAATGGCAGCACCCCCTACACCTCAGTAAATACCAGGGTAGTGTGTCATGTTATCGGGGGGATGACTGAGTAACCAGATGATAGCACATGAACCATGCTGCCCCTCCCCATTACCAGAACAAAATGTCAGCATCCCTTTGTATTCTGATGGCATCTAGGAGGAAGAAAGGAAGGAGGAGTAAGAGACAGAAACTATGAAAAGTCTGCAAAATTACCAGGAAGAAAAGACTGAGCTACCTTTAACTGGCAAGTTGATTTTTGGTTGTTGTTCTATTACTCCCAGGTAGCGGCTCAGAAGGATCAGTTAGTAAAATAAAGTTTGATTTTTAAAAATATCTGAGTTGTAGAGTATAAATTCAAGCCCTGCTGTTAAAATAATATAGTGGTTAACATAGTGGTACATGCACACAACAGAACATTACTCAGCCATAAAAAAGAAAGAATGCCAATTTCAGCAACATGGATGGACCTAGAGATTATTGTACTAAGTGAAGTAAGTCAGAGAAAGACAAATATATGATATCACTTATATGTGGAATCTTAAAAAATGATACAAATGAACTTATTTACAAAATAGAAACACAGACTTCAAAAACAAACTTATGATTACCAAAGGGGAAAGGCTGGGGGGAGGGATAAATTAGGAATTTGGGATTAACAAATACATACTACTATATATAAAATAGATAATCAACAAGGACCTACTGTATAGTACAGGGAACTCTACTCAATATTCTGTAATAACCTTTATGGGAAAAGAATCTGAAAAAGAATGGATATATGTATATGTATAACTGAATCCCTTTCCTGTATACCTGAAGCTAACACAACACTGTAAATCAACTATACTCCAATATAAAATAAAAATTAAATTCAAAAAAAGATGAAGTGCTCTGGGGTCAGACTTGGGCTTCAAATCCTGGCTCATCACTTCTGGCAGGAGCTGAAATCCTTCTCTTTTTAGTTTCCACCCAAGGGTGCAGTCCTGTGCATTACAGGAAATCTATGCCTTATAGAAGAAATCTAAATTCTCTTAAGTGACAGCCTTTCAGATGTTGGAAGACAACCGTCACATCACCTGTGAGTCTGCCCTTCTTTCACCTTCTTTCTCCAGGACTTTCAACCCATACTCATATTATACGACTTGGAGTCCCTTCACCATCCAGATGGCTCTGCCTAGAAGCCTTTGCAAGTCGTCTATATTCCCTTCACACTCATTCCACACTGCTGCATGTCACTGCTTGATAACACTACATTTTTATCCTCAGCCTTGATTGGAATGGTTCTTTTCATTCCCTTTGAATCCTCATCTGTGACTTAAACCCCTTATGGAATTACTGCAGAATTTACTCAGCCTGTTAGGAAAAGGCCTTCTGTCAGCTGTGAGTCAACTATCCAGATGTTCACGATTTTCCCTGTCTTGTCTCCATTAAGCTCATAGATTTAAACAAGGAGGAGCTGAATTAGAAGGTCAGCTATTGGGTCCAAGTCCCCTGGTCACCACTTCTCTACAGAGCAAGAACAGAAAAATAAGAGAGTAAGGCAAGGGGTATCTGCATGTCCCAACATCAAATCCCAAAAGCCTATTCCCCTTTCTCCTAATGAAAAAAAGAGAACTCCACTCTCTCCATTCCCCATTAAGAAGGAAGAAGCAACCATCCTGCCAATGGGAATCTCTGATTATGCTTCCAGAGTCATATCATTTAAATATTGTACAATTTAAATATCACTACTTATTCTTTTTTTTTAACATCTTTATTGGAGTGTAATTGCTTTACAATGGTGTGCTACTTTCTGCTCTATAACAAAGTGAATCAGCTATACGTATACATATATCTCCATATCTCCTCTCTCTTGCCTCTCACTCCCACCCTCTGTTTCCCACCTCTCCAGGTGGTCACAAAGCACCAAGCTGATCTCCCTGTACTATGCGGCTGCTTCCCACTAGCTATCAGTTTTGCAGTTGGTAGTATTTGTAAGTCCATGCCACTCTCTCACTTCGTCCCAGCTTACCCTTCCCCCTCCCCTTGTCCTTAAGTCCATACTCTATGCCTGTGTCTTTATTCCTGTCCTGCCCCTAGGTTCTTCAGAACTTTTTTTAGATTCCATATATATGTGTTAGCATATGGTATTTGTTTTTCTCTTTCTGACTTACTGCACTCAGTATGACAGAATCTAGGTCCATCCACCTCATTACAAATAACTGTTTTGTTTCTTTTCATGGCTGAGTAATATTCCATTGTATATATGTACCACATCTTCTTTATCCATTCATCTGTCGATGGACACATAGGTTGCTTCCATGTCCTGTCTATCGTAAATAGGGCTTCAGTGAACATTGTGGTACATGGCTATTCTTGAATTATGGTCTTCTCAGTGTATATGCCTAGGAGTAGGATTGCTGGGTCATATGGTAGTTCTATTTTTAGTTTTTTAAGGAACCTCCATACTGTTCTCCTTAGTGGCTGTATCAGTTTACATTTGCACCAACAGTGCAAGAGGGTTCCCTTTACTCCACAGCCTCTCCAGCATTTATTGTTTGTAGACTTTTTGATGATGGCCATTCTGACCAGTGTGAGGTGATACCTCATTGTAGTTTTGATTTGCATTTCTCTAATAATTAGTGAAGTTGAGCATCCTTTCATGTGTTTGTTTGCAATCTGTATATCTTCTTTGGAGAAATGTCTATTTAGGTCTTCAGCCCGTTTTTGGATTGGGTTGTTTGTTTTTTTGATATTGAGCTAAATGAGCTGCTCATATATTTTGGAGATTAATCCTTTGCTGCTTCATTTGCAAATATTTTCTCCCATTCTGAGGGTTGTATTTTTGTCTTCTTTATGGTTTCCTTTTACTGTGCAAAAGCTTTTAAGTTTCATTAGGTCCCCTTTGTTTATTTTTGTTTTTATTTCCATTTCTCTAGGAGGTGGTTCAAAAAGGATCTTGCTGTGATTTATGTCATAGAGTGTACTGTCTATGTTTTCCTCTAAGAGTTTGATAGTGTCTGGCCTTACATTTAGGTCTTTAATCCATTTTGAGTTTATTTTAGTGTATGGTGTTAGGGAGTGTTCTAATTTCATTCTTTTACATGTAGCTCTCCAGTTTTCCCAGCACCACTTATCGAAGAGGCTGTCTTTTCTCCATTGTATATTCTTGCCTCCTTTATCAAAGATAAGGTGACCATACATGTGTGGGTTTATCTCTGGCTTTCTATCCTGTTCCATTGATCTATATTTCTGTTTTTGTGCCAGTATCATACTGTCTTGATTACTGTAGCTTTGTAGTATAGTCTGAAGTCAGGGAGCCTGATTCCTCCAGCTCTGTTTCTTTCTCAAGATTGCTTTGGCTATTTGGGGTCTTTAGTGTTTCCACACAAATTGTGAAATGTTTTGTTCTAGTTCTGTGAAAAATGCCACTGGTAGTTTGATAGGGATTGCATTGAATCTGTAGATTGCTTTGGGTAGTATAGTCAATTTCACAATGTTGATTCTTCCAATCCAAGAACATGGTATATCTCTCCATCTGTTTGTATCATCTTTAATTTCTTTCATCAGTGTCTTATAGTTTTCTGCATACAGGTCTTTATCTCCTTTGGTAGGTTTATTCCTAGGTATTTTATTCTTTTTGTTGCAATGGTAAATGAGAGTGATTCCTTAATTTCTCTTTCAGATTTTTCATCATTAGTGTACAGGAATACAAGAGCTTTCTGTGCATTCATTTTGTATCCTGCTGCTTTACCAAATTCATTGATTAGCTCTAGTAGTTTTCTGGTAGCATCTTTAGGATTCTCTATGTATAGTATCATGTCATGTGCAAACAGTGACAGTTTTATTTCTTCTTTTCTGATTTCGATTCCTTTTATTTATTTTTCTTCTCTGATTGCTCTGGCTAAAACTTCCAAAACTATGTTGAATAATAGTGGTGAGAGTGGGCAACCTTGTCTTGTTCCTGATCTTAGTGGAAATGCATTCAGTTTTTCACCATTGAGAACGATGTTGGCCATGGGCTTGTCATATATGGCCTTTATTATGTTGAGGTAAGTTCCCTCTATGCCTACTTTCTGGAGGGTTTTTAGCATAAATTGGTCTTGAATTTTGTTGAAAGCTTTTTCTGCATCTATTGAGATGATCATATGGTTTTTCTCCTTCAATGTATTAATATGGTGTATCACATTGATTGATTTGCGTATATTGAAGAATCCTTGCATTTCTGGGATAAACCCCACTTGATCATGGTGTATGATCCTTTTAATGTGTTGCTGGATTCTGTTTGCTAGTATTTTATTGAGGATCTTTGCATCTATGTTCATTAGTGATGTTTGCTTGTAATTTTCTTTTTTTGTGACATCTTTGGTTTTGGTATCAGGCTGACGGTGGCCTCGTAGAATGATTTTGGGAGTGTTCCTCCCTCTGATGTATTTTGGAAGAGTTTGAGAAGGATAGATGTTCGCTCTTCTCTACATGTTTGATAGGATTCACCTGTGAATCCGTCTGGTCCTGGGCTTTTGTTTGTTGGAAGATTTTTAATCACAGTTTCAATTTCAGTGCTTGTGATTGGTCTGTTTATATTTGCTATTTCTTCCTGGTTCAGTCTCGGAAGGTTGTGCTTTTCTAAGAATTTGTCCATTTCTTCCAGGTTGACCATTATTGGCATATAGTTGCTTGTAGTAATCTCACATGATCCTTTGTATTTCTGCAGTGTCAGTTTTTGCTTCTGTGATTTCATTTCTAATTCTGTTGATTTGAGTCTTCTCCCTTTTTTCCTGATGAGTCTGCCTAATGGTTTATCAATTTTGTTTATCTTCTCAGAGAACCAGCTTTTAGTTTTATTGATCTTTGCTATCGTTTCCTTCATTTCTTTTTCATTTATTTCTGATGTGATTTTATGATTTCCTTCCTTCTGCTAACTTTGGGGAGGTTTTTGTTCTTCTTTCTCTAACTGCTTTAGGTGTAAGGTTAGGTTGTTTATTTGAGATGTTTTTTGTTTCTTGAGGTAGGATTGTATTGCTATAAACTTCCCTCTTAGAACTGCTTTTACTGCATCACATAGGTTTTGGGTCATCGTGTTTTCATTGTCATTTGTTTCTAGGTATTTTTTGATTTCCTCAGTGATCTCTTGGTTATTTAGTAGTGTATTGTTTAGCCTCCACGTGTTTGTATTTTTTACAGTTTTGTTCCTGTAACTGATATCTAGTCCTATAGTGTTGTGGTCGGAAAAGATACTTGATAAAATTTCAATTTTCTGAAATTTACTGAAGCTTGATTCGTGACCCAAGATATGATCTATCCTGGAGAATGTTCCATAAGCACTTGAGAAGAACGTGTATTCTGTTGTTTTTGGATGGAATGTCCTCTAAATATCAATTAAGTCCATCTTGTTTAATGTGTCATTTAAAGCTTGTGTTTCCTTTTTTATTTTCATTTTGGATGATCTGTCCATTGGGGAAAGTGGGGTGTTAAAGTCTCCTATTATGATTGTGTTACTATCGATTTCCCCTTTTATGGCTGATAGCATTTGCCTTATGTATTGAGGTGCTCCTACGTTGGATGCATAAATATTTACAACTGTTATAACTTCTTCTTGGATTGATTCTTTGATCATTATGTAGTGTCCTTCTTTGTCTCTTGTAATAGTCTTTCTTTTAAAGTCTATTTTGTCTGATATGAGAATTGCTACTCCAGCTTTCTTTTGATTTGCATTTGCATGGAATATCTTTTTCCATCCCCTCACTTTCAGTCTGTATGTGTCCCTAGGTCTGAAGTGGGTCTCTGTAGAGAGCCTACATATGGCTCTTGTTTTTGTATCCATTCAGCCAGTCTATGTCTTTTGATTGGAGCATTTAATCCATTTAAATTTAAGGTGGTTATGGATATGTATGTTCCTATTACCATTTTCTTAATTGTTTAGGGCTTGTTATTGTAGGTCTTTTCCTTCTCTTGTGTTTCCTGCGTAGAGAAGTTCCTTTAACATTGTTGTAAAGCTGGTTTGGTGGTGCTGAATTCTCTTAGCTTTTCCTTGTCTGTAAAGGTTTTAATTTCTCCGTCGAATCTGAATGAGATCCTTGCTGGGTAGAGTAATCTTGGTTGTAGGTTTTTCCCTTTCATCACGTTAAATATGTCCTGCCACTCCCTTCTGGCTTGCAGAGTTTCTGCTGAACGATCAGTTGCTAACCTTATGGGGATTCCCTTGTATGTTATTTGTTGCCTTTCCCTTGTTGCTTTTAATATTTTTTCTTTGTATTTAATTTTTGATAGTTTGATTAATATGTGTCTTGGCATGTTTCTCCTTGGATTTATCCTCTATGGGACTCTCTGCGCTTCCTGGACTTGATTGACTATTTCCTTTCCCACATTAGGGAAGTTTTCAACTATAATCTCTTCAAATATTTTCTCAGTCCTTTCTTTTTCTCTTCTTCTTCTGGGACCCCTATAATTTGAATGTTGGTGCATTTAATGTTGTCTCAGAGGTCTCTGAGACTCTCCTCAATTCTTTTCATTCTTTTTTCTTTATTCTTCTCTGCAGTAGTTATTTCCACTATTTTGTCTTCCATGTCACTTATTCGTTTTTCTGCCTCAGTTATTCTGCTATTGATTCCTACCAGAGAGTTTTTAATTTCATTTATTGTGTTGTTCATCATTGTTCGTTTGCTCTCTATTTCTTCTAGGTCCTTGTTAAACGTTTCTTCTATTTTCTCCATTCTATTTCCAAGATTTGGATCATCTTTACTCTCATTACTCTGAATTCTTTTTCAGGTAGACTGCCTATTTCCTCTTCAATTGTTTGGTCTGGTGGGTTTTTACCTTGCTCCTTCATCTGCTGTGTATTTTTCTGTCTTATCATTTTGCTTAACTTACTGTGTTTGGGGTCTCCTTTTCACAGGCTGCAGGTTCGTAATTCTCATTGTTTTTGGTGTCTGACCCCAGTGGGTAAGTTGTTTCAGTGGGTTGTGTATGCTTCCTGGTGGAGGGGACTGGTGCCTGTGTTCTGATGGATGAGGCTGGATCTTATCTTTCTGGCGGGCAGGATCAGGTCTGGTGGTGTGTTTTGTGGTGCCTATGAACTTATTATGATTTTAGGCATCCTCTCTGCTGATGGGTGTGGTTGTGTTCCTGTCTTGCTAGTTGTTTGGCAGGGGTGTCCAGCACTGGAACTTGCTGGTCGTTGAGTGGAGATGAGTCTTAGCATTGAGACGGAGATCTCTGGGAGAGCTCTTGCCGATTGATATTACAAGGGGCCAGGAGGTCTCTGGTGGACCAATGTCCTGAACTCGGCTCTCTCACCTCCCAGGCTCAGGCCTGACACCCTGCCAGAGGACCAAGACCAGTTTAGAATTGCCTGGTCCTCGATGAATTCAGCTGGCTGATTGATATGGAACAATTTCTGCTAAAATCCAGGAGTGCAGTCCAAATCTTCTGCAGATGTTAGCAGCAGCACCTGCTAGTGTTGGAGGGTCTCATGCAGAGATGGGGGTTGGTTGTGGCTCACCAGGTTACCAAACCAGTTCAGATCCTCTGGGCTTTATTGTCTCAGGGGCCTTTGGCTATTGCTTTGTCTCAGCCCGTTCTCTCAATGAGCTCGGACAGACTCTCACTCCTTATTCTTACACTTTGGAAATCTCTCTCCACCCAGGATTTAGCAGTCACAATAGTGGCTGAGACTAGAGCTACATGTCTAGGTTGGAGTCACAGTGTGTCATCTGCTGATAGGCATGTCACATTAACTTTTCTCCAGTACAGAAACATGCAGTTAATTGAAATCTGTATTTCAGGATTAGATACACCCAGAATTAGATGCCAACTTCTTTTTGTTATGGATTTCCCCTCACCAGAAAAAATGATATTTATGATAAAGTAGCTTCTAAATTCAGCAAAATGTAGTAAAGAGTAAGTCCTTGAGCCAGACTGCCTGGATTTGAATTCCAGCCCCTCCACTTACTAACCAGTGGGCAAGTTAATCGCTCTTTACCTGTTTCTCTATCTTTAAAATGAGGGTAATAATAAGGTCTACCTCACAGTATTGCTGTGAATATTAAATGAGTTAGTATAGTAAAACGCTTAGACCATCCAATCAATTCAATCAACAAGAGATATGAATTATGTAAAGAAACTTTCAACAAGCTATAGTAATCTTCCCTACAGAGTTATACCAATAAGTTATAAAATTATCTAGATACGGAAAGAATACTGAATTAGGGCTCAGAAGAACCAGTCTTGAGTCCCTGACACTGCCACTAGCTAGCAAATTGGTATTTCTGTGCTTCAGTTTCTTACCCGTAAAAATGAAATAGTAATATTGTCTGGTGGTTACTGAGAAGATTATGGGACAATGAGTAAGAAGCACCAGGTAAATGGTAACACATTGTACAAATGTAAAAGATTATAATTATCATTGATCATTGTTATTTTTCTCATACTTGATTGGGCATCCAGAGATTTTTATAAGATCAAGATATCCTGCCTCCTAGAAAGCAATAGATTATTTTCTTCAACTCTCTTTTCTAGACTTGAAGAAAACATCTTTGTATTTCCTTGTCATTAGAGCATTTGGTCTTCACTTCAATGTACCTGTATAACACTGCATGGCCCAGTTTCCAAGGTCAGAACTTGCCTATCATGACTGGACTTTAGCTTGGCCTATTCAGATGTCTGATCTCTTCAAAAAGTGTTTTCAAATTATAAGGATGGATAAACACTTCTAGGAAGGTCTTCTGTTGATGGTCCATAATGTGT
Source organism: Delphinapterus leucas (assembly GCF_059928025.1). Classification (NCBI taxonomy): domain Eukaryota; kingdom Metazoa; phylum Chordata; class Mammalia; order Artiodactyla; family Monodontidae; genus Delphinapterus; species Delphinapterus leucas. Next base: position 57,934,537 of record NC_143144.1, read on the forward strand.
TCATGGCTTCAGACAAAGATTGTGTCCTTTCCTAGCAAAGGTATCTCATTTGAACTTGAACTTCAGTTTTCTCTTTCTTTGGATCTCAGACTCCATCTTGCCTCTGGACTCTATGCTCAAAGAGTACAGTTTTGACTTTGTTCATTTATTTCCTTGAGTTATCTGGAAAAGTTAGTCCAATTTTAGCAAAAGCTTTCTTCTGCCAGGTAAATCTTGATATTACCAAAAGCACAATGGCCATACCAACTAGAAATTACCCTGAATGCCTTGTAGTCTCCATAACTTTATTGCATTCTCCCTCAAACAAAATTTTCTGTTTCTGATTATTTTGCCCCAGATGTACCTGGAGCATACTTTCAAGCTGAATCTCATTTTCTTATTTCCTGTCCATATTTCTACCTTCCCCAGACCCCCTGGATAATTTATCTGTTGCACTAATATTCATAGTTAAAGAAGTACAGACCTGCTCTCTCTTCATTTTTAGGCTCAGGAAATATCTCCAACTATTTTTCAATCATTTGTGGTCCACAGAGAGCCAAAACATTCCTTTTCTGTGGCACGTGTTTATGATTAACTTATATGTAAGTCATTAAATTGGTGTTTCTAAGACATTTCATTTGGCAAGCTACCTCTCTCTCACCCTTCAAATCCCCTCTCAAGTCTTACTTGAGTTGGTATGGAACCACTGCACCCAGGTTCTTTTCAGAGCTAGCAAAACACTTAGAAAAGTTGTCCTAAATGTATCTGAGATCCATTCTGTCCATATTGTAGTTGATACACAACTGCCTGAATGGTTGGCGTCTTACAGTATAGAGACCGATTTAAGAATTTATAATCATTTTATAATCAATTCATAATCATAAATGTGTCCCTTTAGGCCACAGCTGTAATTGTTCCTCAAAATGGGGTATGGCTTCTAATGACTTATTCACCCCAAATTCAAGCTCATTTCAATTTAATTCAGCCAATTTAGTAATCTTTCCTTATGCACCTATTATGTGCTAGGCACAGTAAGTCATAATATTCTCTGCCTTAAATTTGTTCATTGTCTAAAAGGAGAGACTGACCTGTGTATTTACAACTATGATAGACAGTATTGGAGAACCAGGTGTAACATAATTAAAGTGCTACTAGAGAACCAGAGTGAGGGATTCCTATTGTGGATATTAATCTGGGAGTAACTGGTTCAAAATAGGACTAGAAAGTGAGGGCAAGTCCAGGTTACAAAAATCCTTGAATGCCATGGTTAGGAGTTGAGGGCAATGGGAATCTAACAAAGGTTTTTGAAGAAGGTGAGTGACATGACTATGTCTATGTCTGTGTCTAATACTGTGGAAGACATACTGGAAGTAGAAGAAACTACAGGCAGGGGAACCATGAGAAGCCCCCTGTGATGACCCAGACAAGAGCTAAAGAGGGACTAAACAATGACAGAGAGACTGGAGTAATGACAGTGGATGTCTTGACTTTGAGAAATATTGCTGAGATGGACTTCAGAGAGCTTAGATATGAGCAGGGTATGAAGATTAGGTAGGCTGTGAGTGATCTCTGGGTAAATTACCTAAAGTCCTTAGGCCTCCGTTGCCTCAACAGTAGATTAAAGATAGTATTTCCAGTTCTTTGGTGGTGAGTACACTGTATGGTACACAGAAGGAGAAATACAATAGGGTACACATGAAACTTACACAATGTTATAAACCAGTTACCTTGATAAAAAATAAATCTAAAATTAAAAAGTAACAATTAAAGAAAAATTCCAGTTATTTTAAAGATTAAAAAACATGGTATGAAATGACCTAGTTCCTGGCATGTAGCAGGCTCTCATTTTATGGTAGCTCAGAAGATGAAGATGATAATGAGATATATGAAGTAGGACTTCTAGAAAAATTCACCACCCATTCTACTGGGTCTCTGAACCTTTTGTGTATTCTCTTCACAGGTCTTTCACATGTATGCTCTCCATAAACATCTAGTTATTGGCTCATTTTAAAGGCAACCAGTCATTACAGAGATGTGTGGTAGTTAAAGTGATCATTAGCAAAAGGGCCATGTTTCCTAAAGGGAAACTGAACTGCTAACTAATAATCAGAAACACCTTTAAGACCAGATGTGGATAATTAGCACATTTGTGTCACTGATTCCCTACTCTCATTTGAGACAGCCCAAGTCAGCAGACAATTTTTGACTGTTTATTAGGTACCAACTGTGTACTAGGTGCTAGAGGAGATGTAAGAATCAGTATACCAAGCCCCTACTCTCAAGGAACTTATACTCTAGGAAGGGAAATATGACAAGTTTGCAAAAGACTATGAATATTTATAGACAACATCATACCTACGAAATGCATAAAGGGATACAGATAAAATGTTAATGAAATTTAGAAGCAGGAGAGAAAACATTCACTTAGAAGAATTCAAGAACAGCTCTGAGAAAGAGCTGATTGGTGATATGAAGCTTGAAAGATAACTAGACATTTTTGCTGGATGGAGATGTTAGGGAAGCCAACCAGAGGCAATAGAAGAACTCCAATCATGTACTCACACACTCAGTCCCTCTCATTCAACAAACCTTCATTGAATGCCTACTATAGTTGAGGAACAGAGAGATTACTAAAATAGAGTCTCTATACCCAAAGTTTCACAATCTCTTTCAACTCAAGTGTTTCTCCTCTCCTGGGAAAGAAGAAGAAAGAAAGATGAACAGGTGAATTGTAATACAATATTGTCAGTATTTTATAAAGGTCCTTCTGATAGTAACTTTAATTAAATGCTATATGAATTAGAGTTCTCTAGAGAAACAGAACCAATAGGATGTTATGTGTGTATCTCTCTCTCTCTCTCTCTCTATCTATCTACCTACCTACCTGAGAGATTGATTTTAAGTAATTGGCTCACATGATTGCGGAAGCTGGCAAGTCTAAAATCTGTAGGGTAGGCCAGCAGATTGAAGACCTAGGGAAGAGTTATGTTGCAGTTAGAGTTGGAAGGCAGTCTGTTGGCAGAATTCCTTCTTGCTCAGGGGAGGTCAGTTTTGTTTCTATTAAGGTCTTCAACTGATTGGATGAGGCCCACCCACATTATGGAGGACAATCTGCTTTACTTAAAGTCTACTGATTTAAATGTTAATCTCATCTAAAAAAATACCTTAACTGAAATATCTAGAATGTTTGACTAAATATTTGGGTACCACGGCCTAGCCAACTTGACACATAAAATTAACCATCATACTGTATGAAACAAATTGAACAAATTTGGTCCCAGACTTCTGTCAGTCAGATTAACCAGAGTGACTGACAGACTGTCACACTTAGATGTAAATTTGAGCTCAGCCAAGAACATATAGGGCCAAGGGGTGGAATTCTGGGAGAGGCCACCAAACTGGTGGCCACCAGCCCTGATTGTCTTGCATGTTCTTGGTGAGTGTGCCGGTCTACAAGGTTTATCTGTATTCTGATAAAGAGCAGTTTATGTAGCTACTCACATAGGCAATAAAATGGGTCAGTGACCACGGTATATAACTACCATGCATGCTTCTGGGGGGAGGAACATTGGTTTGTGTACTGCTTGCTACAATGTTTGCTGCTTGCTCAAAAAGTGCTGGGTCCTTGGTCCTGAATTCCTCAGCTGCAACTCAAACCCACTGCATGGGGAGCATACACATGGGCCCACTGCACTGCCCCTGTGGGACCTGGTGGCCAGAAGAACCGGTGCAGATATGCTAATGTTCATGATGCTTGCTGTGCATGAGTACATAGTCTTTTGTTGCTGACCCAGGAGTCTTGTGTCTTCTGCCTACATCTATGAAGCAGCAAAGGCTAACATACTAGTTTGCAAGCAGGGTAAAATCTCAGGCCCTTCACAGTTCTTGACAGCTGTAGTGATGAGGATGGGGTGCTGACAGTGGCATGATTTTATGGAAGAGGAAGGACAAGGGCTTTGTAGGCCAGGTTTAGGGATATATGAAGCCTTCCCAGGATCTGGTGGTGAACGCTCTCACCCAAGTGGTGGGTGAGGTTGGGGAGTGAGGGTCCCCCAGTGTCCTGCCTATTAATGAACAAAAGTTGAATTAATATTTAGAGGCTGAGCAGTGAGAGGTAGGATTGAAACAAGCCACCAAAATTGTACCATGTCTGTTGTTCACTCTCCCCAGCTGGGTGAGGGAAAGGATATTATCATGACAATGGGGGCAGTGAGTCCTGTTACCCCAACCTAAAGTCAGTGTGGCTGAGGTTACTGAGCCAAGGGATTCCTAAAGCTGAAATAGGTGATGTCAGTAATGATGACCTTGCCACCCAATATGGGTCTTTGGGTGGACTGAACGTCGGCAGTTCATTTGGTTGAGCTATGAGCAGCTGACACAATGCTCAAAACTGAAAGTAGTTGCTAAGACAATTTTGTAACTGAAGAACATTTTCTTCATGGGACTCATACTCAATTTCAAAATTTACTACAAATCTGCAGTAATCAAGACAGTGTGGTACTGGCATAAAGACAGACATTTAGATTAATAGAATATTAAAAGTACAGAAAAAAGCCCTTACATTTATGGTCAATTGATTTTCAACAAGGATGCCGAGACAGTTTAATGAGAAAAAAAATAGTTTTTTCAACAGATGGTGCTGGAACAACTGTATCCACATGCAAAAGGATGAAACTGAATCCCTATCTCACATCATATACAAAAATTAACTCAAAATGGATCAGAGATCTACACGTAAGAGCCAACTATAAAACTCTTAGAAGAAAACATCGGAGTAAATCTTCGTGGCCTTGGATTAGACACCAAAAGCATAAGTGACAAAAAGAAAAATATATAAGTTGGATTTTATCAGAATTAGAAACTCTTGTGCTTAAAAGACACTATCAAGAGAATGAAAAGACAACACACAGAATTGGAAATATGTCTGCAAATCATATATCCAATAAAGCATTTGTATTATTAAGAGCTCTTACAATCCAACAGTAAAAGACAAATAGACCCCCACTTAAAGAACGGCAAAGAATTTGAATAGACATTTATCCAAAGAAGATTCATAAATGGCCAATAAGCACATGAAAAGATGCTCAACGTCATTAGTCATTAGGGAAGAGCAAATCAAAACCATAATGAGATATAAGTCACACTCACTAGGATGGTTATAATCAAAAGACAGACAATAACAAGTGTTGGTGAGGAAGTGGAGAAATTAGAACCCTCATACATGGCTTGTGGGAATAAAAAATGGTGAAGTCACTTTGAAAACAGTTTGGCAGTTCCTCAAAAAGTTAAACACATGACCTAGCAATTTCACTCCAAGGTGTATACCAAAGCGAAATGAAAATATATGCCACATAAAAACTTGTACACTTATGTTTAATAGCAGGATTTTTCATAATAGCCAAAATGTAGAAATAGTTCTAATGTCTATCAACTGACGAGTAGGTAAATAGAACATGGTATAGCCATACAACAGGATATTATTCAGCAATAGAAGGGAATGAAGTATCGATACATATTACAATACAGATGAGCCTTGAAAACATTATGCTAAGTGAAAAAAGCCAGTCACAAAGGGACACATACTGTATGATCATATTTATATGAAATATCTAGAATAGGCAAATCTACAGAGATAGAAAGTGGATTAGTGGTTGCCAGAGGCTGGGGGAAAAGGAGAATGGGGAGTAATTGCTAATAGGCATGGGGTTTCCTTTTTGGGTGATATTCTAAAATAGATTGTGGTGATGGTTGCACGACTCTATGAATATATTAGTACTAAAACAATTGAACTGTACACTTTTAGAGGGTGAATGTTCTAGTAGGTGAATTTTTACCTCAAAAAGCTGTTATTTTTAAGATGCCTAACAATGTAAATGCAAAGCCTTGCTTACTGGTGTGGAGCTGCTTTCTTCCTCAGCATCCCTGATCCTTCCCTTCCCCTCTAACCCGGTTCTAGCTGTTTTAAGGAGAAAGATGACTAAAGGTAGAATTGAGGTCTCCCTTTCTCCATGAGGACCAAAGACCATATGCATCCATTCAAGTAAGTTGGGAAACTTTGGGGAGGAAGGAACTCAAACTCTTATGGTTCTTTTAGATACAGGTGCCCAAGTCACCATTCTACCCATTTCATTGGGGAGGAGGCTCCTGAATTCAACTAATAAGGACTGGGCAGGGTTTCCAGTAGGAAAAATAAATCTAAAGTGATCTTGTGGGTGAGGCCCTTTGGACCAATTCAATGTCTTGTTTTTGTGGCTTCCAATGTATATTCCTTATAGAATGTGTATTGGCATTGATGTTTTACATGTTTGTGCTGTGAATGCTCATAATATCCAGAGCGGATTCTCCTGATCTAGAAAAGTCACATGTAGAGAAGTAATGAGACATGTATTAGGACATTTACATGTAGCGGGAATATTCACATCTAGTGGGACACGTTAATCACTCCCCAGCCCACCTCCCTATTCTATCTCCAGGTGGTCCCAGGAGGAGAAAGGGAAATCACAGTCTTGATTAAGGTCTAAAAGGCAGCAGGGATATTAAGAGATATAATATCTCAATACTATAGCTCTGTAGGTCCAGAGGAACAGGAACTGGAGACTTATGGTAGATTATCACCAACTGAATTAAGTTGTTACTCCTGCAGCCCCCGCTGTTCCAGACATTGTAGCTGCAGCTGAATCCACTGCACAGACTGATGGCACTTGGTATGCTGTCCTGGACATTGACAACACCTTTCCTTTATCTGCCCCCAAGGGCAAGGGTCCAGACCAGTTTGCATTCATGGCAAATCTTCAAATATATGTTTGCAGTACTTCTCAGGAGGTACGGTTAATGAAGGGACATTAATTACCTTTTGTCTTTCAGAGCCACCTTGGAACTTTCCTCAGGAAAATGCCCTGCTGTGGCTCTCCCAAACAATTTCATTGACTTCTGGAACTGGATCTGCCATCCATCATCAGATGGCTAAACATCAGTGGATGGCTCAGCTCTTGCATTGGTGGAAAGGTTTTAAAGTAGCCCCACTTTCAAGGGGGCAGACATATACATAAATAATAATGAGGAAAATGACAGCTGCCATAAGACAGGTAAACTCTATATCTCTAAAATATAGTCACTATAAGCAGTGAAACTAACCTGCTGCTGCATGAAACTGAAAATTTGTTCCTTTCTTCCTTTGTTCTTTCATTATTCAGTAAAAATGTAAATCTATAAGTCAGTCACTGTTAAATCCCAGGTTTTACCTCCTGAATCATTTTATTTTACTCTGAAGCCAGCTTTTTATTTTGCTTCCTCATTGCCATTTCTATCTGCCTTGGCCGCTAGCAGACACGGTTAACCTGAATTCTTAACTTGACAAAGCTGTGGCAGAACCAACCAGAGGGAGGAGATGAAGTAGTAATGAAGAATCACAGAACTCAGAACAACTGGCTCGGTCTTGCTGTGTCCCCTTGAATAAGTTGCTGGACCTCTCTGAGCCTCAGTTTTCTTCTCTGCCAAACAGGATAAGTATATCTGTGCTATCTACCTGCCTTATCAGGGAGCTGGAAAAGCCAGATGATTTAGTGGGTGGAAATAAGCTGTGGAACTTATGGTGGAACATAAAGAATAAATTAAAAGAAGCCAAAGACGAAAGTTATTATACAAGATGCTGAATATAGTTGCCTGTGCTATACAGTTAGTCCTTGTTATTATTTATTTTATATATAGTGGTGTGTATCTGTTAATTCCATACTCCTAATTTATCCCTCCCCCTCCCTTTTCCCTTTTGGTAGCCATAAATTGGTTTTTTATGTCTGTGAATCTGTTTCTGTTTTGTAATATGTTGATTTGTTTTTTTTTGATTCCACATATAAGTCATATAATGTTTGTCTTTGTCTGACTTACTTCACTTAGTATGATAATCTCTAGGTCCATCCATGTTGCTGCAAATGATAATATTTCATTCTTTTTTATGGCTGAGTAATATTCCATTGTATACATATACCACATCTTATCCATTCATCTGTTGATGGACACTTAGGTTGCTTCCATATCTTGGCTATTGTGAATAGTGTTACTATGAACATTGGTGTGCATGTATCTTTTCAAATTAGTTTTCATCTTTTCCAGATATATGCCCAGGAATGGGATTACTGGATCATATGGTAGCTCTATTTTTAGTTTTTTAAGGAACCTCCATACTGTTTTCCATAGTGGCTGCACCAATTTACATTCCCACCAACAGTGTAGGAGGGTTCCCTTTTCTCCACAACCTGTCCAGCATTTATTATTTGTAGACTTTTTGATGATGGCCATTCTGACCAGTGTGAGGTAATATCTCATTGTAGTTTTTTAAAAAAATATTTAAATATTTATTTTGGCTGCACTGGGTCTTAGTTGCAACAGGTGGGATCTTCACTGTGGCATGTGGGGTCTTTAGTTGCAGCATGCGGACTCTTAGTTGCAGCATGTGGGCTTCTTAGTTGCGGCATGTGGACTTCTTAGTTGTGGCATGTGCACTTCTTAGTTGTGGCATGTGCACTTCTTAGTTGTGACACGTGGGCTTCTTAGTTGCAGCATGCATGTGGGATCTAGTTCTCTGACCAGGGATTGAACCCAGACCCCCTGCACTGGGAGCATGGAGTCTTACCCACTAGACCAGCAGGGAAGTCCCACCTCATTGTAGTTTTGATTTGCATTTCTCTAATAATTAGAGATGGGGAGCATCCTTTCATGTGCCTCCTGGCCATCTGTATGTCTTCTTTGGAGAAATGTCTATTTAGGTCTTCTGCCCATTATTTGATTGGGTTGTTTGCTTTTCTTTCTTTTTTTTTTAATATTGAGTTACATGAGGTATCTGTATATTTTGGAAATTAAGCCCTTGTCAGTAGCATCATTTGCAAATATTTTCTCCCAGTCCATAGGTTGTCTTTTTGTTTTGTTATGGTTTCCTTTGCAAAAGCTTACAAGTTTTATTGGGTCCCATTTATTTATTTTTGCTTTTATTTCTTTTGCCTGGGGAGACTGACCTAAGAAAATATTACTACAATTTATGTCCAAGGAATAATTTTCATATATTTAGAATAATGGTCACATTTTTATATACTTACTGTCAGGCACTTTCTTAAGCATTCACAAGGACCCTGTGATGTACAAACTATAGGCATCCTCATTATACAGGTGATGGAAGATGAGAAAATCTGCCAAATGTGACACAGCAAGTAGACAGTGGAGATGAATTCACATCCAGGTCTGACTCCAGAGCCCAGTCTCTTAAGGACCAAGGTAACTATCTTCTTTTACACAGTGTGCATGCAACACCTGACAATAAACACCTGCCTTCCATATTTGCATTACTAAGTAGTGCTCTGCAGCCCCCAGGTTCCCAGTCACTGAGCATCTTTAGAATTCAGTAAGGACTGACTATGATCAGGGAATTGTGAGAGAGATAAAGACATGAGAGATGGCTTGTGTTTTCAAGGAGCTTACCGTCAGAGAGAGGAAATTAGACGTACCCCAACAACTCTAATAACGAAAGTGATAACTGCTATAACAGGGTTACAAGAGCCTTGAGAAAAGAGGAATTACTCCCCTGTGTGATTTAAAAGTAAAACAGTGTGGTTTAGTTTTATTTTTTAAAGTTTTATTAGTGTCAGTTCAGCTGGGAGGTATGTCTGAAGATACCGGTATAGAAATCTTGACAGTGAATAAGAAAACATCAGAGCTGAAGGGAACCTCAAAGGGTCGAGTTCAACACCCACATCTGAGGTGAACCCAGAGTACCCAGTGCCCCAGGATGAATGAGCTGGTGGCAAAAACTGGGATCAGATACAGAACTCCTGGTCTTCCTTCCATCCTAAGGCACTCCTTCCTTCCCACTGTCTAGAAGATGGTGCCCTGGGGCAAGGAGCTTTCTCAGGAACATGTATTCTTTGGGTAACTAATCTTACAAGTGTCCACTAATGACATCTTGTTGTACAAGCCTTCCCTGACTCTCCCCTCTAGCACTTTCTTTCCAGACAACAGTAATATCTCCTACTCGGAGGTCTGGCTTTGGAGATACCGAGCGAACAAGACAGACCTTAGAGCATCATCTATTAGCTCCCTCTCAAAGGCTCTATGTTCTGTCAACCCAAAGAGATTGTGAACATGGAGAGAAGGAATTTGACTTTTATTTTTTATGTCCCAGAACAACCAAAACAGTGCTTGGCTTTATTGTATGTCACAACACACTAGCATGAAGACGTTTAAAAAATGACTGAATTTTTAAACATACACAAAAACAGAATTGTATGACAAACTCCAAAATGTTCAACACCAGCTTCCACAAGTATTGTTATTCTGCCATTCTTGTTTCAGAGCCTGCTGAGAGGTGACAGAGGGTGCACATGGAAATGGCCAGGTCGGTGACAGGGAAACGCAGTAGGCATCAGGCTTGGTCAAGGACCCCAGACGTAGGGGCAGGCAGTGGGATACCATCATTCACACGAAGAGACAGGAAGCAAAGCAGTTTGCCAAGTGCTGGTGACACAGGTAGGGTCGGGAATCAGGTGTGGGAGCCCGAGATAAATTGTACCCAGCAGTTGGCTGGCTGCCTCTGTGCCTGGTGCACGCTTCAGGGTAGTCTTAGAGACACTGCGCAGCCTCTGATGTGTGACAGAGCCTCTCCCCACTGCAGCCTTTGCGGATGCTGCTTCCTCTGCTAGGACGCTCTGCTCTTCCACCAGCTTCTCCAATGGCTGCTTTCCCAGTGAAGACTTCCTCCGCCACACTTTCCAAAGAGGTATCCTCTCCTCATTATTCTTCAACTTCCTACATACCATTCTGAATTTTGTAATTAATTATGTTAGTGTTAGTTTACTGGTTTATTATTAGTCTCCCCTGCTAGACTGTAATCTCCAATGAGGGCAGGGATCTTGTCTTCCTCCTTTACCTCTATCTCCTCAGAAACTAGAAAAGTGTCTGACACATAATAGATACTCAATAAATATCTGGCAAATGAATTAATGATAGACAGTTTAAAATTTTTGTTAATATCTTGACTGTTGAAGCACAAGTTGGGTACAAAAGAGTACAGGAAAACGAAAGGGTAATTTTTAATTTAATCAGGGTAAATGGCACCCTGTAACTAAGTGGTTCTCAATTCCGGCTGCACATTAGAATCACTCCGGGAGTTTTAAAAAATACAAACACCTGCCCTCCTCTATAGACAAACTGAATCAGAATCCCTGGGGGGTGGTTCCAAAGCATAGGTATTTTTTTAAAGCCCTCTAGGTGACTATAATGTGCATAGACTTGAGAATCACTGCTCTAATGAAGAAACACTACAAGGATTTTGACATTAAGATGAGGGCAGTGAATTTGGAGCAGAAGGCAGGTCTGCTCAAGTCAGATTTAGAGTGAGTCAAAATGACGTGTTCTATTCAATCCTTTCAATGCTTAAAACCAAATCAGAGATGAAATGAACAGAGATTGATAATAGTTGAAAGTTAGTGAGTGAAGTACCTAATGACTGATAGATTTTTTAAACTTTATAAATAGTGTAGGGCATTTAAATAAGAATTAAAAACAATATTCTATTTCTATTTTTAAAGACTTCTGCTTTTATTTAAACAAACAAAACATCAAAATTGAGTTAGAAAAGACAATGTATTATGTTTGGCTCTCATGGTCACTTCTATCAGAGGCCTATCTCTTGGTTCCTAAATGTCATAACCAGACATCATTGTGCCCTTAATGTTTGTAAATATAATGTTTAAGGTGAAATAACTACAAGTTTGTCATATTTTGGCACTCGCAAAAGATCTTTCCAACCTACCAAAGGGCATTCCACTTTTCGTCTCCTTTCATTCTTTTTCTTCCTCCCTCCCTCCCTTCCTCTCTTTCTAGTCAGATTATTTTTCGATAATATTCTAGTGTTTTAGGTGAACCGATGAAGTTAGGTAAGCTGCAGCTTTTCGCATTTCCAGGGCTGGCCTTGCTCCTCCATCGCCGGAAGGTTGCTTCGAGGATGGCACACTGTGCTCCTAAAGCTCAAGCACAGTGAGGCTGCAATTGCTTCTTCTCCCTCTCCCTGATTTACTGAGGTCGCTGCACAACTGACTGTAACTGTAATCCCTCAGTATTGCAATCTGGGAGCAATATAAATGGTTGACGGTAGAGTGAGATTTTCAATTGGTGCTTCTCAGCGATTCATATAATGTGCTGTCATTAGCACTTTTTATGTGACATATCATGGTTTCCAGGGCTTATTGGGCCATTTATAAATACCACATGAAGGTATTAGAGCTAGCGTTGCAGCGTGGTTACTGTCTTAATTGCCTTCAGTGGGAAAGGTTGGCAGCATCTTCTCTGGAGGAAAATAAAATGTAATTTTTAGTTTGTCTTTAACCATTTGCAGTCAATTTCTTTCAAGTGCAGGAATCACAGCTTTCCTCTTTTGTTCTTCTAATTCTCCAGTCACTTAATTTTTGCAAACAAATTTACTTTTCATACTTTAGCTATCATTACTTGGTTGATTTCCAGGTATCTGTATGAATATTCAAATGTATATTATCTTGCCACAGTTATATTCATTATTAATGATAATTACTGATATTACTGACTTACAGAATTTTACAAAGTGACTTTATAAAATAATAATAGCCGCTGACATTTGTTGAGTGCTTACTATGTGGTAAAAGATACATATACATTGGTTCATTCAATCCTTTCCAACAATGCTCTGAGATAGACACTATTATTGTCTCCATTTTATGAAGGGAAATGGATGCTTGTTGAGGTTTAGTAATCCGCCCAGGGACACAGTAGTAAATGACAGAGCTGGGTCTGAAACTCAGGTCAGTCTGATTCCAATGCCAATACTTTTAAGCATGACAGTCAGATACTCCCCATTCCCTGACCCCAGCACAGTTAGCCCCATTTTACAAAGCAGGAAATGCAAACTCAAGCAACTGGAACACTGTGGTGCTGCCCTGGAGCCTACATCTTCTGATTCCAGGTGCAGAGCTCTTTCTACTTCCCGAGACAGCTTCCACCAGGGTGAGCTGTTCAACTGCTGACATGTGTCACTTACATCCCATGCGCACCACTCAGGTTGATAAATAAGCAACGGATGAAGACTGGTAGTTAAAAATCAGAGGGGCTTCTCTTTAAAGCATCAGGAGCAAAAGAGCTGCGTGCCTGGTCACATGGTGCAGGTGCAGGCTCTGATCTGAGAGGCCAGGGTTCAGAGGCACAGAGGAGGAAAGAAGCAAGTCATGCCCACTGGGCATGCAGCCCAGGCGCTTCAGCCACTGACATGGAGCCGGCCTGAGTCCCAGTGATTGATCCTGCAGCTGAGGATGTCCTTCTCTCAGCAGCCGCAGGTTCCCACAAAGGAAGGTTGCACATGGAGAAGTCTTTGTCAGGGACTCTAATGAGAGGATTGGGTTTCACATCACAGCTACCCCTAAACAGGTACTCTCTGCTTCTTTCATCTTCCTGATGGCTCCCACGGGAAAGAAAAGAAAGAGAAAGGAAGCTATGCCAAGAAACAGGTCACAGGCTTAATTTGGCAAGGTTCTGTACCGCCCCTGCCCTACCACCTCCAGGTTTGTAACTTTGAGATTCCTTAGTTTTTACACAGCCTGTGTGGCCAACAGAGAGCGATGGGAAAAGCTTTCCTAAGTAATTTTTCATAATCCATCCACCATGACTCTCTGGAACATTAAAGCCTCTGACCCTTTGTACATGCCACTGCCTCTGTTTGGAAGATTCTCCCCAGACCTCAAACTCTTCTTCCTGTGGCTAGCTTGCCCTTCTCCTTCAAGATCCAGCTCAGGTACTGTCTCCTCCAGAAAGCTTTCCTTGATGCCCCATGCCTGCCCTCTACCCAGGCTGGCATCTGTTCCTCTTCTGTCCTGCTAAAGCACTTCTGCCACAGTCCCTGCTGACTGATCCATCTCCTATCCACACTGTAAGCTCCTTGAGGGCAGGGACACTGTCTCCAGGGTCCAGCACAGTATCGAGCACAAAGCACAAGTGTAATAAAGCACTTACTTCTTTCTAAACACTCTATTTTTTTCTTTTAAAAATAGCCTTTTATTTTTCAGATTATGAAAGCAATAATGCCGATTGCACCAATTTTTCATACAATATCCACAAAGAAAAAAACAAAAACTATCTGTAATCCCACCACCCAAAGAAAACCACTTTTAACATTTAGATGTAGTCCCTTCCAGTAATTTTCTATGTGTACACGTACATATGAAATCAGAATCCTCCTGTCATATCTAGTTTTCTCAAGGATTATAACAGTATCTTTTGGAGACAGATAGAGGAGACATTTTTATCACAATTTGAGTGATGAGAAAACTGGAACCCAAAGACACACGTCTAATGGACGGCAGAGCCAGGACTGGAATCTGTGAACCTTGTCACAGTACCAGGCTCCTGCTGCTCCCCTGAGGCCTCCTCATTAGGTGGTGCTCTTCTTGCAAGAGAGTGTGCAACATCCAGCATCCATGGGACATGGGTTTGCAACTGGATGTTCTTCCTCAGGAAAGGGACAGATTTAAGCTCATCCTGTTTCTACATCATGGTTGTGTAGTGCATAAGAATCTAATGTTTCAAAGGGAAACAAGGATGGAGCACCTAGGATCTCATCCCTGTGATAGGTTAAGAAGTGGAGCTACGCAGATATCATTAAGATGCAGAGTTTCTTTCCAATAGCCAAATGACATCTGAACAGTGATGGCTTGGCTCAGAGCATGTTGCTACAGGAACCACAGCTATAGGTTCAATCCTGTCATAGACTAGTGAGTTTTCTATGACCACTAACTGTATTCCAGAACAACGTACACAGCAAGTGTTCAATAACTGTGCATTGGGCTGAATTGAATGTTTATAGTTATTCATAAGGGGTAGTCAGCAAAAAAGAATGTTGCCAGCAAATATAAATATCCCTACCACTACGCCCAGTATAGAAAAGGCTATCCAATGTGAACTACCTTTCTATTTTATTTTAAGCAAAGGACTAAATTGTAATCCCTCAGACACACACCAGATTGTTAGCTCTACAGATGAGAGAACCAAATCTTATTTATCTTCATGTCCCCAGAACACCTAGCCTAGAGCCAGACACATTTGAAGTGTCAATGTTTTTTGAACTGAATTGTATTTGCTAGGCCGGTGTGGGAGTTAAGAAGATGTTGACTAGTAATTCACTATTCCTTTCCTTGAAAGCTCTGTAAATCAAGCTCTTAAAAAAAGCAGCAAGCTAAATTCCAAAACCGTCTCTTAGGAGAAATGCCCACGGCTGGTGGGGTCTGGACTATGTCCACTGAACGTGCAGATCTCTTCTGCACAAACATCCCTTACTCCCAAGAGAGCCTATGACTAGCCGACAGGCTGTGGAGACTCACAAGTTCCCTCTTTCCCAATGGCGAGCAGGTCAGGGGAAAGGGGTGGGAGTCGAGTGATGAAGCACTGCTGGACTAAATGTTCTCCTCTTCCCAGGAGAAGGAAAATCTCACAACAGGAGGAGAGTTGGCACATTTCTAGAGGAACAGCCAGAAACAACATGGGCTGTAGTTGAAAATGATCTTTTCTCAAAACAAAAAGGACTACCTTCAATATTCTCTCTTACCTTAGATTGGAATGGCCTTGCCAGAGCTGGACTGGAATCCTACAAACTCGAATCAAAAGCTGACTGGGTAGGTGGAGGGGTAATATGGGATATGGGTTGAGGTGCCATTAGGCTAAGACCCGATAACGACAACAACAGAAAAAAAACTAGTATCTGCCAATAGGATCTTTTCCTGAAATGCACTGAGCTGAATTTGAAGGGACTGTAATAGAAAATACTGATTTTTCTGGGAGGCAACTAAAACATAACTCACTAATGCCCTAAACTCTTAACACTCTTGAAGATTTAATCACAGTGTAAAACCCACAAGTTTTTATTGTCAGTGTTTGGATATCAACCGTACAACTCTCTGAAGCGGCAACAGTATGCTCCTAGGTCTGTGACCATTGCACATCTCAGGGGCCTGCTGGCAAGGTCTGTCCGATTGGTGCCCGGGTCTAGCCTAGTAAATTCTTTCCGGGAGACTTAGGACACACTCTCCCAGCTGCAAAGTTCTCTGCTTATAAGGTACAGAATTTATTAGCCCAAAGAAAGAGAAAAAGAAAGCCTGCTACCTTTTAAAGTGCTTTTACATACAGTTTCTTTACTAGAGCTTGGCATTTCCAGAAATACAGCTGTGCAGAACATTTGAGCCTTTGTACTACATCAATAGGACTTGTTTGAGCTTCCAATGAACCTCTGTGCTGCTACTACCTATCAACCAAGGTGTCTCATGGTAAGCTTTTAAAGAAAGTCACCTGTATTATCGCTCATTTGGGGAGAACGAAGCCATGAGAACTTGCATCTTTAATCTAACACATGGCCATGTGAAGGTACATAGAGAGTTGATACGCAATCCAGGTTTGTCCAGCTCTGGAAATCAAACGAGTCTAGTCACCCACAAACCATAGGTTTTCTTCTAGCCTAGGTTTTCTTCTCTTCAGTTCCTCAAGATGCCTGTTCCCATCTCCAGACTCAATTCGGAGACTAACAGTGGCCTCAGACCACAGCACAGACACCAAAGAGAGTACTGCAAGAAACAGTGTGGCACGGTGAAAAGAAAATAGCATTTAGAACTGAAAAACTCTGAGTGCCAGCTCTTACTACTTGTCTGACCTTGGATAAGTCACTTAACAACTTGAAAGAACCCTAGTTTCTCTTCAGCAAAATAAGTATAAATAGTCATACTCATCTCACCAGGCTCTCTTCAGAGCAATTATGACAAATTTTTTTATCTTATTTATGTGTTTATATACTTTCCGTTTCTCAGTTCACTTCACTAGACTATAAGCTCCAGGAGTTCAAGGACCTTGTCTTTTTGGCTCGTCACAGTGGCTGTTTGCCAGGAATAGCGATCAGCATATAGTACATGATCAAGAGGAGTGAAAGAGATTTGAATGTGTGAAGGAAGGAATAAAGGAAAGACAGGAGGAAGGAAGGACAGAGTGTTTGGAGTTTTACTGATGTGTGGTATATGAAAGTGGGTCTGTAAATTGTTAAGTATTATACACATTATTAAATATATAAATAATATTTGGTGCATTAATTATACCAGGGTGATCTTTTAAAAATGTAAGTTAGATCATGTTACTGCCCTGTAGAAAACCCTCCAATGGCTTTTCATACTACTTACAAAAAAGTCAAACTCCTTTTAGCTTTCAAAGCCCTTCGTGATCTGACCCGGGCTGGCCTCATGTCCAGTCTCCCCCTTCCCTGCCAGGCCCCCAGCACTCTGGTGTTCTTATGTTTCCTCAAACATGCCAACTCTGTTCCTGCCTCGGAGTCTTTGTGCTAGCCCCTCCCCCGGCCTGAAAGCTCTTCTGCAAAAATCTGCATGTCTGGCTCCTTCTTGTCACTGGGCTCTTGGCTTAAATGTCACCTTCTCAGAGAGGTCTTCCTTGGATATACTCTAAAGGAGCCCTCACTGACCCCCTCTTATAGTAATCCATTATCTACTTATTCAGGTATCTACTACTAGTCTCCTCCCCAGTGCCTGATGGTCAATAAATATTTACATTTGTGTGACATTATATTTGTTCAGTGCTTACATTTCATAGATGCTTTTCTAATTATTATTTATTTTATCACCACAAGTTTATGAGCTCAAAAGAAACAACAAACAAAGGAAACCCCCTATGGTTACAAACTGAAAATTCCCTCTCACTCCTCCATACCCCAGCCCCACATACACTGAGAGAGAGGTATCCTGGCCCTGTGAATAAAAGCAACTGTGCCAGTCAGCTTTAATATTTGTGACTTAATTGGAGTCATGTACAATCAGGGATACAATAATTACTTAGTACTCTAACTAGAGGGATTCTTTTGAGACATGGCAATGGTGCTGTTGGGTGCCAAGATGTTCTCTGTTCTGGGCTTGGAGGCCTGGGTAGTGAGAAGAATAGGGGGGTGGAAATGGGCAGGGGGAAGCAAATGGCAGGAACACTCACTGGTTCCAGTTGGGTTTGTTTACTGTGGACCCCAGGGCAGCAGTAATTCTGTAGGAAGATTACTGGACCAGAGCACAGAAGCAGGTTCTAGGGCTGGCTCTACATGCCCCTCCCCGCAACCCCAGGCTATCGCTCCCTCTGTTATATGAGGTGGAACTGGATCATCTCGAAGGGGAATGCCAGCTCTGACATTCTATGGGTTAATGAGAGGACTCTGACCTTTTATCATGACTAAGATGTCTGTGAGAAGGATAACTCACGTAATATTTTTGATAAGCACAGCTTTTCTAGACTAAGTGGGATTTCTTTGATTGGTCAATAAAGTCACTGGACAAACCCAGATCTCTGCTTTTGCCATTCTTCTTTAGCCTTCCCTTTCCTTTGCTTTCCTAGAGAAGGTGATACCCTGGGCAAATCCCCTCATTGTCACATAGGGATCAGCATCTAGTGTAAGTGTACTTCAGCCATTTTCCAAGGGATGGGTTCCTACTGTATCTGATCTTGGCCAACACTCTCCCATCTGCTTTCAACATGTTGCATCTAACATTAACTAAGTCTCCTATTAGCATTAAAAGAAAACAATCTGGAAAAATTCACTCAAGCAGAGTTCAAACAGGCCACAAGTAGATTTGGAATCTCAACTGCACAAGGTTTGTTAAAATAATAGTGGTAAGTATATAAATACATATAAATGTATATATGTGTATATGCATAAACCCATATGTACATACGTGTGTGTATATATTGGGGTATGTGTGGGAGGTGAAGCCAAGAGTCTGTAAAATGGGTCAAGAATTCTTCTGTCCAATTTATGAAATTAACTGGTAACAGAAGGAGGAGAAAAATTCTACCAGTGTGGAACAAAGCATGATCAAAAGAACTGAAGGACATGGAAAAGGAGTTGGGAACCTTTATGTTACACTTACTGGTAATGGGTTAAAATTCTGGTCCACGAGGTGATTGTATCCATGGTCAAAAAATGAGTGCCGAATCACAACATCAATGCCCCGATTGGCCAGCATTCCTAAAGTGTTCAACCATCTGAAAAGCCGGGGAAAAAAGCTACATCAATACATTTTAAAAATAGCATAAAACAAGCTCTATAAAAATTGCCAACATACACACCACCACCCACACCCATCAAATTTACCTAGTACTTTAGAGAAAACTATTTTAAGCATTAAATACACAGATGGAAGAGATCTATAGAGATGATCAAATCTAACCTCTTCATTTTATAAGAAAATAAAGAGGTCCAGAGGAGTAAAATGAATTGCCCTTGGTCATAAAATAGCTTGTTGCTAATGACATCTCTTATTCCTATAATACTAACAAATAAAATGAACACCCTAACCACTTGTAAGCCTAAAGTCATCCCCCTTGACCACAAAACACACAATCACAGAAGCAAACACAATATTTTTTCCATCACTCAAACTCCCCTGCTTGCACCTATTCACTGTACATGTACTTTACATATGACGCTAACCCACATACTCCTGTGACCTATGGTCCAGTCATTTGCATCCCTCATATATCACTGTCAGTAGGCAATGCAGTAATAATTTCCCTTGGCACTATAACTAACTATACAGGGATTGGAGTAAGCTACCATCACACACATGTTGCAGTGGAGGACCTGCATTGCTCACACACTTATTACATACCCCATCATGCCAAATAGAGTCTCCAGGGCATGCTATCCTTCAAAAATACTGCCCTCATGGTTTTTCCAACACCTACTGCTAACTCTGCCTTCATCATTTACACATTTAACTCATTCATTCATTTGTGAATTGATTTCATTTTCTTTCTTTGTATTCTGAAATGCAAGGAAATTTCCAATTGTAATAATATATGTGTGTAAGAAAGGTGACTTAGAGCTTCAGTCTTCTCAGGGTAAAAGATAAGACATTTCACAATCTTTCCTAAGAATATATTGTCTGGCTTCACCTATCACCTCTTCTGTCACCCTAAACTTTATTCCCCAGGCTCTAAGCCACATAAAACTAATTTTGGGGACTTCCCTGGTGGCACAGTGGTTGAGAATCTGCCTGCTAATGCAGGGGACACGGGTTCGAGCTCTGGTCTGGGAGGATCCCACATGCCGCGGAGCAACTAGGCCCGTGAGCCACAACTACTGAGCCTGCGCGTCTGGAGCCTGTGCTCCGCAACAAGAGAGACCGAGATAGTGAGAGGCCCGCGCACCGCGATGAAGAGTGGCCCCCGCTTGCCACAACTAGAGAAAAGCCCACGCACAGAAACGAAGACCCAACACAGCAAAAAATAAATAAATAAATTACTAAACTCCTACCCCCAACATCTTAAAAAAAAAACCCAAAAAACAAACTACTTTTGGCTGCTCTCACATACTTACCTGAGCCTTTTTATATGTTTTAACTTCTCCTTAGAATTTCCTTCCTCTCTTCCACTAACCCACCTCACCTGGCAAATTTCTTCCCATCTGTTAATCTCCAAGTCAAGTGCCAGAACTCTTATTCATACCCTCTGCTGGCCCACTGAATGATAATTACTTACTTCTCTGTCTTCTCCCAGCTGGTATGAGCTCATCAAAAATAGACACATTTTAGCTTTGTACCCAAAACAACCATCACAGTTCCTGGCACTCTATAGGTGCTCAATACTCTAAGTTGAAATTGATCTGGATAAAATTAGATTCTAGGACTTTGAGAATCACCATTCAGCATTCTAGGGACAAATAATGCATAGTTATGATTTCCCAAATCTGAGACCATATGGAGCTCCAAACCAGTGACCTTACTGACATGAAGACCATTGCTAATTAATCACTATGGCCAGAGCCCTTGTTTCCCCATGGCTTTTCAGAATAGATGGTTAGTTCTGGGGTTGTCTTCATCTTCCTCCTGTAATAATAAATCTCCTGAGTAGGGGAAATAAATGATGTTCCAGGTCTCCCTTTTATGTTCAGGTAGAGAAAAGTGGCAAGATAACTGGTATATCTCACCAAGGATGCTTCTGCAGCCATTATCTTTCATCCACAAAACTTTATTGAATATCTACTACATGGCAGACATTACTAGGTGCTGCAGACACAGCAGTATGCCAAGGGTAGGGCGTCAAAGAATCTCAAAGCCCTGACTGGGAAAACTACCCTTGAATACTTGGCAGCAGAGAATTCTCATTTGTGCATGCATTTGTATATGCCCTGGTAAGCTTATGGTTATGCCCTGTATTGCAAAAGGGCTGTAAAATGCCTTCTTTCCAACTCCTTGCTAGCCTTCTGGAGCTTCCTAGAATGCTTTACATTTTTTTTCCCAGGAAGCAATTTATGCCCCTTGGAGAACTGGACTCAAAGGGCATATATCTAGGTACTGCCAGTGGGGTTGAGAGGAAATGGGTGATAAAGAGGTAAGAGAGAAGACCAGGGGCAGAATGAGCTGGTTGTCATTTGATCTGTCAACAAAGCATTGGACATCTGAACTACAACCAAAATCTAAACAACAATATTAATCTGTGTTTGCAAAGCGACTCAGAGATCTATGGATATCTGGCTGATGCTCATGAAAAGGCAGGTCTCTCTCTAGCTCTCTTCATGAAGGTCTGTGCTATTTCTCATTTCACATCACTCTCTAAAGGGAAGAATGTTCACGAAAACAGTACAAGAGGGCTGCTTGCTGGGCCCTGCAGAGGAGTCATTCTGTGAAGGCTGAGCAAAGGCCATTCTTCTTCTGATTCCAGAGGCCTCCTGCAGTACGGACTGTCAACCTGTCTCTCACAGTGAAACCCCGTGAGGAGAGTACTTTTGAAAGAAGACCCTCAGCAACACTGTAGCAAATGCTGATTCACTCCATTTCCTTCACTGAACCATGCTCCCTGAACAACCTCTCTGTGCCTCTCATGTGAGGACACAGGGCTGGAAGACCCCAGCCATCATCACGTAGACAGTGACTCATTATCTTCATCTGCATCTGCCAGGATGCCATCTTAAAGACAACCTACTTGACCAGCCTGATTTGTCCTTCACAACTGTATTGAAGAAGCTGCCTTCATGGAGAAGATCTACAGCTATATAATTAGGAGCAGCTGTTAGTAGTGAAACGCATAGTTGAGGGCAGAGCTGCAGTTCTTAGGAGAACCTTGCTCAGACAAAAAACCAGGACCACAGACTAGACTGGACCAGGAACAGGTCACTTGGTTAATCTGTGGTCCATGACAATGGCAGGCCAGCCAGAGGTCCTCATGCTTCTGGCTTATGTTGTTCTCCAGACGACTGCAGTAGCCTTCAAGTTCATTTTCCTACCTCTTGCCTATCCAAACTCTTGTGCATACTACTATCAAAGCCAGCGTTTTAAATACAGGTCAGATGGGTCTCTCTCTTCCTCCAAAATCATCAATGGTTTAGCCACTGAGTATAGAACAAGGCCTCATTTCCCGTGCCTGGTTTTCACGGTCTTCCATGATTTGGTGGTAGAACTCTGTCCCTAATCACAGCCCCCACTACAGCCCTGCAGATACTGAGGCTCTCTCACACTAATCACTTCCCCTCATAACGTTCCTTCAGCCTCTATGCTCCCACCACCATCAGCAACAGTCTTCACCTATAGAAATTAGAGAAATCTATGTTCCACTCAAACGCCTCTTCCTCCGCAAAGCCCTTCCTGATCCTCCCATTCAGAAACTCTTGATTCTTTTGCATGTAACCCCTCTTGTGGATAGCCCACGTAAGGCAGAAAGAGAGATGGCATACTGTAGTGGCAAAGAGGCTGGACTCTGGAGCAAACTGCCTTGGCTTGAGTCCAAGCTCTGCCACTAATCAATAATCACATTTATCTCACTGGGTTCTTATAAGGGTATAAGGATATAATAAGGGTATCTAATACACTGGTTGTTAAATTATTAAATACATATAAAGCACATCAGATAGTCCTTAGCATATGGTAAGCACTATGCAGTTAAAATTATTATTATTATGACACTTGTCTCCTACAGCTTTTCTTATTCCCCATCTCCATTCCTCCAATCATAAGTTTCTAAAGGGCAAAACCCCTGTCTTACTCTTACCTATCTCCCAGGACTCAGGTGAAAAGTAGAAGAGAAAATGTATGTTGTCTGTACTGTATTTTGCACTGAAGACATAAAATAAAGCTCTTATTACTATCATGATTACTACTACTATTATTACTTTTGCTCTAATGCTGGTACCTGAGATCTTAGTAACTAGACAAGTCCCTAATTGCTGTTTGTTGAGTGATTAAACACATTTACAAAGAAATGGATGAAGAATTTTCAGTGGGAAACGAACCCCCCCCTCCCCCGGCCAATAGGCAGAATAATGAGCAATTTCACTGTCCTTTCCTCAAAGCCCTTGGGAGTGAAATTGCAAGTGTTACTCACAAGAATCCTGCAGCATAGGAATCTGACAGATTGTTTGTGCCTCCAACTGAGGTGGTCACCACACCTTCAAGCCAAATCTTCTTTCCTGGGGTGTATGTGTTAACCACCTGTTCACACAAAAGCAGAAGGAGATGATGAGATTTTTAAAAGCTGTTCCCAAATGAGAAGGAACATATATTCCCTTAAAGAAGTTCCTCTCATCTGCTGCTCCCAGGTGGTCATGACCTGTGCTCTTTTCATGGTGATGCATCCCATACAGATAGCTGGCACACACACACAAAAGAATTAATATTGATACATGTCCACTCAAAGAAATGATCATTTTTTTCCCATAAGAAAACCCAAGTGACAATGTGACAGAAGAACAATGCATCCTTATCTAGGACATAAGTTGACTGCAACACCCTTCACTGGAAGATACAGGTGGTATGACGTTTCCATATTAACAAGTATTGAGAAGCAAATTTTCTTAATACTCTGTTATGGCACATCCATGGATGAGTGTACTGTCCATGCATCAGCAGTTGTGAATCATGAGAGAGGGCAGAGATCAATGTTTGGGAAAGGTATATTATCATTACCAAGGCATGTATGTATATTACAACCACATTTTGAAAATAACTGCAGTAAGTGTAAAAAGAAAAACCACTGACTCACACGTGAAACATCCTACACAGGGAGCTGCCTTCTAAGCATACACAAAGCCTCTCGTCAAAAGGTGGCCCTCTGAAATTTTGAAATATCCTCGTCTCTGATCCACAAGCTGGAGATTGGCCAGACTATCTAGATGTGGTCTCAGATTCTCTGGAGAGCAATCTGGCAGTACTTAGGGATAATGTTGTATGCTGGGTAATCTCTGAGAGCAGAGTCTAAGACAAAGGCTTGTCTATACGTAGTTCATTTGGGAAGAAATAACCGGGAGCAGGAATGAGGAACTGGGGACTGTGAAAAGGAAGAAGAAAAAAACAGTACAAGAATGAGTTTTCAAGTTGGTAACTACTGGCAACTTATACTCAATTCTACAGGGAACTTGGTAAAAGCCTTAAGAACTGTGTCTCAGAACTGTCCCCCAAGCCGGGGGGTGACCAGGGGAAGCATTCATCGTTTGGCTCCTATTCTCCAACGGTCAAGAGCAGCCTTGTGACTGTTATCACCCCATTTCACTGTGCAGGCATGAGTGCTGAGCAGGTTCCCACCATTCCACACTCTGCCTTAGAGAAGTCCCAGAGCAGAAAATGAGAGGTCCTCCCGCACCACACCAGCACCAAGCTGGTTGCAGCCTGTGCAGCTGCCTAGCTCTGGTCTCTGCAGGGATGGCTAGAGTAGGAGGTGGGACTGAGAGGATGCGGGTTGTGCACAAGAGGGGCTGGATAAAGACAGTAGTGTATTTAGGTCCTACGGCCCACCAGTTCCTCTCCTAGACATATAGAACAAAGCAATTCTGCCTCAGGTCTCTAAGGGGACAAGTATGAAGATGTTTACTATGTCACTGTTTGTGGCAGGTGTCCATTGCTAGAGGAATGAAAAAGTAAAATACATACATGAAATATTATGCAGCAGTTATAGCAATACATTCAATATAAGTCCAGCAACATGAACAGGCTTTAAAGATTTAGTGAGCTTTTTAAAAACAGAAACAGAATGAGGTTTATGGCACAATATTATTTATGTGATTACTCATTCATACCCAATAACACTAAAAGTATATAAAGATACATCTCTGTTAAGGACATATATCAAAGACACAAGAAAAAAAAAGGAAAACAAAAAGAAAAAAAAAGAAAATAAGAAAAAAAAAGACATAAGGAAGGCATGTATAAAAGGGAGGTGAATGTAAGTGCGGATTAGAGATGAAGGTGAAAATTAAAACAAAAGGAGGGCTTTGCATGAACTGATGATAATAGTTTGCTGCAGTTGAGGAGGGTAATTAATTCTCTGCACCTCAGGTCTAAAAAAAAACAAAAACCATATGTATGTGGTAACATATATGCCAGAACTTTCCTTTTCCCAGACCCGTGGGCAGACATTAGCAAGCAATCATATTCCTCTTTTCATCTCTCCCTATGTATAGCTCCCTGCCCTCTGCTCTCTCCCCTGCATCTACTAGAGAATATGCATTATTTGAGACCTATTTTAAAATCAGGGTTGGTAAAGTACTTGACGCTTTCAGGGTTAAAGTTGTAAATATATTTTAAAAATTTGAGATGCAAGTAAGGATTATGATCAAGAATAGAAGAAAAAATTAATAGCGGAGGTCAAGCTGGAAACTGTTAAAGATTAAATAAGAATTTCCCCTTGCACCCAGAGTCATTGAGGACATCACAAGGTGGTCCTCTCCCCCTTCTTGACACTGCTCAGAGTGCCCAACCCAAGGGCAGCTGGAAATAGTATAAATAAGAAAGCGAGAAAAACACCTTAAATGATCAGAAGACAGAGTCATATGGTGAAATTAAAGGCCTGCAGTGATGATTCCCCTTAAAACATCCATGCTTCTGATAAACTTTGTGCTTCCTTTATGACTAACTGGAACTATAGGAGCAGTTCCACATGTAGCTGTATTTCTGATGTATCTGTGGGGAGGAAGGTAATCTCCGCGTCTTACTCTTCCGCCATCTTCTCCCTTGATCATGGTGATGGTTTCATGAGTGTTTGCATATGTCCAAATTCATCAAATTGTATACAGGCAGACCTCAAAGATATTGCTGGTTCGGTTCCAGGCCACTTTTTTTCTTTTCTTTTCTTTTGCACTTAGTCTAGTTTCACTGGCTCATAGGGTGCGGCGGGCAGAGGCCTCAAACCCAGCACTTTCAGACCAGAGTTTCTAGCGCAAAGCGGCTGCACAACTTCCCAGCTCAAGATGGAGGCAGCAACGCAGGCCGTGTGCAGAGAGGCTGCGCCCGGACGGGATCTGGAGCTGTGACTAACTGGAACTGAGTAACATATCTGTGTTTTTATTTTTTGCCTTTGGTTTCCAGGATAGTCAAAGATTAATTTTTGCTCAAAGATATTGAAATGATTGAGGCAGTTAGAGAAAGGTGGTTTGGTTAAACAAAACAAAAAGGTAACTAGTATAAGATGATGAACCTTGAAATCATTGAGCTAAGTGAAAGAAGCCAGACACAAAAGGCCACATATTCTATTCTTTCATTTATATGAAATGTCCAGAATAGTCAAATCCATAGAGACAGAAAGTAGATTAATGGTTTTCTAGGGTTGGAAAAAGTGAGGGAGAATGAGCGGGGAGGATGGGGAGTGACTACAAATAGGTATGGGGTTTCTCTGGAGGGTAATGAACATGTTCTAAAATTAAACAGTGGTGATGGTTTCACAATTCTGTGAATATACTAAAAACCACTGAATTTCACACTTTTAAAGGGTGAATCTTATGGTATATGAATTATACCTCAATAAAGCCGTGTGTGTGTGTGTTTGTGTGTATGTATCATTAGCAAAAGGAGAGGTAGACGCTAATAGGCAGATAACTGATGTGGAAAGAGGAATACGTCCTGGAAGTCTGGGGTTCTACCACACAGCAGCTGTGAGACTTCTGGCTCAGCATTATCTTGGAATTCAATTTCTTCACCAACATGTAAAGCCACAAATTTGAAGTAGATGAAATCTAAGTCCTTTCCAAATAGAAAATGTTAAAATGTATTAGTATTTTGTAATGCTTATGCAGGTCCCCTTGGCTCCTATCCCTCAAAGGTCAAGAGTAAATTTGATTATGGAAATTAAAATTAGATAACAAATATGGGAGACAAAAAAAAAAAAAAAAAAGCCAGAGCTAGTCAGAGCTGGTAATCTCAAAAACAAAGATCTGAAGATCTGGGCCAGAGGTAAGTATTGAGAGTGGTGGGAAAAGCCACAGGAGTAGGTGAAATTACCTAAGGGGAATATTTAAAATTAGACTGAAAAAGGGCGAAGGATGTCCATCCAAAAACATTAAGGCATTATCGAATGCATTTATTCATTCACTCAACAAATACTGAGCATTTGCTCTATGCCAAGCAGAGTTCTAGGGGCAGATGGTGAATGAAACAGAAGTCTCTGCTCTCATTGGCTTATATTTTAGTCAAGGGGAGGAGACTGACAATAAACACACAAACATAAATTTAGAAATAATAAGTGCTAGAAGGAAAATGAAACAGAGTAATCTGACAGAAAGTGCCTTGGCAGGAGGGGAGGGTTGATATTTTAGACGGTAGTCAGGAAAGATCCCTCTAGCTCCTTATATAAGAACTTTAGTCTAGTTCCTTTAAATGAGGACTTGATTCCAGAAAATGGTTGGATTTATAAATTACTGTGTACACAGGACTCAGCAAGGACACAGACTCTGTGTAAATAAAGTTCATCTGAATTGTCTTCTGACTTGCAGGAAGATTTGGAAGGAAACAATCTAAAACTTCTTGTAATCGGTGAGGCAGAATTGATTAGTGGTTAGGGGCATGGACTCTACACACATTGCCTGTGTTTGAATACTGGTTTTATCATTGACTCACTGTTGACCTCACTGTGCCTTAATTTCCTCAGCTGTAAAATTAGAAAAGGAGAGCATTTTCTAATATTTAAGTGACCTAATATTTGTAAAGCACTTGGAAAGCTGTCTGGCATATGGTAAGCTCTTTTTTTTTTTTTTAACATCTTTATTGGAGTATAATTGCTTTACAATGGTGTGTTAGTTTCTGCTTTATAACAAAGTGAATCAGCTATGCATATACATATATCCCCATATCTCCTCCCTCTTGCGCTTAAAGTAAAGCAAATGTTACCTAGACAACTCTCTTTGTCCAAAGCACATGAGATTGTGTCTGGATCAATCTAACATTACAGTTGGTTGCTTTTCTTTTGGATACGTTTGTGGTGGTAGGTAATAGACCAGATGTATGCTAAGTAGCAGGGAAAGGCCTATTTCGGACATGGTGAGAGGCTTAATGAACTGTGTGTCTACTATGAGTGGAGAAGACCATCATAGTAACGTGTAGGGGAGGTGCTGAGGCTGGGTGCTGGTTGGGACTGTAGAGGAAATTAGCATGGACAGAAGAGAAAAAAATCAGGAAAAACAGATGGAACCAGCTGCAAAATTCCCTTAGAAAGCGAAACCCTAAGAAACTGAGGGCTATAGTTTAACACTGTGGTTTTCTGAGTAAATATGATCCCCCCTGTGCTGGAAGAGAGAAAACTGGAGGACTGGAAAGAACAAGGGTACAGTTCCTGGTGAGAAATGATGTGCCAATGAAGATTATTTTAAGGAACATATTGTCTGGGGAGGGAGAAGAAGTACAAATGCTGAGATTACTGAAGTGAAGGGAGAGGGGAGTTGAGTGGTTGTCTCCCTTTTAGCAGTTCTTTTGCCCCCATTAGACTTCAGGCCTTGGGCCCATGTGGACAAGGGAGCTTTGAGGCATCCACAGAACAGCTTAGCAAGTTGCCAGTGGCTGCTCAGAATCCTTGGGCCAGCTGGGGGCAGGGTGGTATAAAGGGAAACCCTCAAACTCCCTTTCCTCTCATTTCAGGGGTTGAGGACATCAGGACTGCTTCGTGTGGCTATACTGAGAGAGGAGGGGTGAGAGAGAAAAACAGTATTGATTTTTTTTCTTTTAAGTTTTATTTTCCCTACCACTTTGAATATTTTTTAAAAAAGAAAACAGTAAAAATAGGAAAATAACCTTTTTTGTGGCATATTTTCAAACCTGGGCTTCCTTTTCCTGTTTCTCTCAATCTGTGATCTGTTTAAAAAAGAATCCTGAGAGCCTGGTTTCAGTGTGCAAGCGATGGTAGCCTTGTAACAGCAGACATGTTGCTTATGGTTATCCAAACCCAACACCTTCCTTAATGAGAAAGGAAGCAATAAAACAGGAATAGCGGACAGGCCAGCGGGGCTAATCAGCCCTGGCAAGAGGCCCACCCTCCAAAAGACGCTGGAATCCATTAATTCCAGCATCTCATATAGTTGGAAATCAACTTCCCCCAGGACTTCAGGAAGAGCAGTAGCTCTTTAAGCAGCCAGAACTGGTCCCCTATGTCACTGGTTAAAAGGAGCTGAATAGCTTTAGGGAGCTTCTTAAACCTTACCCATGCACATAGCTCTTCTTGGGGGTGCCCCTGCCTCTTTGCTCCTTATTGTATTTATAAGAGGTCCAGGTGAGAGCTCTTGAGAGTAATGTTCCAATTTTTTTTCCATCCTTCTTGTGTGTTTTTGACTCTAAGCTACCTACTATATTAGAAGAGGACAGGATCATTCCATTCTGCCCTCTCCTTTCTCACTCACTGTCCCTTCCTGAGTTCCGGATCTTATCATTTCTCCCTTGGTCTTCCTGAAAGTGTATCCTTCTCAAGACTATCCTCTACAGTGCTGCTGTCTGTTAACTTGACAAGTTCCTCCCTAGCTTCAGAACCTCTGTGGCTTTCCATTACCAGCAGCAGAACTCAATCATGTGCTCACAGAGTGTTCTGTACGACTATCTGGCAGATGCGCTATGAGTGACTTGTTTCAGATAATATTGAAAGCAGTGATTTGGGAAATGATTTACTTAAAAATAAAAGAAAGTAGATTCAATGTTATCACAATAATATTCTTTTCATTCGTCAGAACTATGAAATGTTTCCTTAACATGGAAAAAAAAGCAAAGGAGCCAGTAAACTACACAGAGCCCCATAGTCTATTTTATCCACTTGTCCATGGGAGCGTGTTAAACATGGTGAAATCGTGGTGATAAACACTGATCCATGGGATATGATACCAACTCCTTTACTGGGTATCTAAGACCTTTCATAACTACCCCTTGGCTACCTTTTCTTCTCTGTCCCCACAAGATCTGAGGTTCACCACACAAAATGGACTCACCATTTTTCAACTACATGATTTTCTTTTAGGTTTTTGATGATCACTTTGTCCCTTACTCACTCCTCATCCATGTTGTCTGATTTTTTTTTTTCATGGCTTATTTTAAATGTTACCTCCTCTGTGAAACTTTTCTCAAAACTTCAGAAAATTAATCCTCTCCTCTGGCCTCCAAAGTTCTTGGAACCTATTGCTATCCTTGACCTTATTATACTGAGTTGTAACTTTCTGTTTGCCTAACCCTCCTACACCATAAGCAACTTGAGAAAGCCACGTTTTTTTTTCCATTTTGCATGCCCTATAAAATACTTGTTAGCCACTTCGCTTATTAAAAACTTGTTAAATAATGAGACAGTGAAGTAGTTTACTTGTTAATAAGTGAGAGAGGTAATATTTTACCAATGGAAATGCTGAGTAGATATCAGAGAAGATAACTAATAACCTCAAAACCATAAGAGCAAACATCAAATCCTCACAGTTCCATTTCGGGACTCTGTTCACTTTCTAATTGAATTTTCCTGTTTGAGGAGACCTAGAAGCTTCTGGTTCACTAAACTGCCTCCATATTTAATATGTCCTTCTCAGGTTAGAAAAGCCGAGCTATTCTGAGCTCAGCCAATTCCAATATCTCATCACATTCTTCCTGATTTATTTCTTCTGTCTAATGAACTTCCTGTCAGTTTCATTAATTTTTTCTGTATAATTTCTTTTTAACATCTTCCTGTTCCGGAGTGCCATATTTGCCCATTTTCTTTTGGTATCAGATCAATTTTTAATTTGTGGCTTCTGTTTCTGTGTCATTTTTAGGATTTAAAATTGTATTCTCTGCTCTTGTTATCTCAAACCGCAGAAAAGCAATCGAGTGTAATTGCAACTAAACATAAAATTAAAATAAGAAAATACACAAAAAAGAAAGTCACTGGGAAGGCAAGGAAATTATGATCATATGCAAGAAAATGAGGAAGAAAGTTTCACAGTCCCAAAGCAATGACTATGTTCAAGGATAAGTGCTGGTGGAGGGAAAGACTGGACAGCAGCTACCTGCACATAAAACACTCTTCTTCCCTTCTCCAGTCCTCTTCTATGACTAACCAACCCCTCAGGCTTACTGTCTACCTACTGACGGGTCATAGGCTCCACCAGCCTCAGAGGTAATTTCCTCTCGTTCAAGACAAACCCTGTAATCTCCCCACTTCCATGTGGAAATGTTAGAAGGTCACCCCAAGCTGCCTTTTCCTCTTGAAGAAGATTTTTGCCCCAAGTAGCAGTTTGTTCTCAGGGCCCTTCCCCCAATATGTCCTTCATATGGTCATTGCCTTCCACACAGCAGGACCTCACTATACATGTGCACATGAAACATACGAATGGTGTCCAGTGAATGAATGCAAATCACTCCCTGAAAATCCTTGTCTGCTTCCACTATCTAATATTGTGATAATATTAGATATCACCTAAGATTGTGGCCCCCAACTTTCATTCAGCTTTCACTTCTAGGACACCCACCCCAGATTATATCAACTGACCAAGAGGTCAATTTGATATTCTTTCACCAGGAACATTCAGTATTCTTCTATTTAAAAAGGTTTCCTCATCCTGGATGGTCAGGAATATAAATATTCCATGGGCTACAAAATTAATGGGAGATTCAGAACGGTGTATTGGATAGCGTGTGGGCCCTGGAGTTAGGAGTTCTAATTTTACTACTTAGTAAGTGTGGCCTTGAAAAAAATTACTGGTTTCTTCAATGGGTTAGTAATATATGATGCACTCAATAGATGGCATTTGTAGCCTGAAAGGTGATACAATTACTATATTTTTGTCAGTTGATGATGCATTTTCCACATTTTAATGGTTTTGAAATCAGAATGTTTTTCATCAAAAGAAACTTGCCAGCTGTTTACTCTCTCCCCTCAGCTGTTATTAAATTGATGTTACATTTTATAATTGTTTGTGTTTAAGAATCAAGGAAATGTGTTTCTTGGAAGGACACTGACCGAAACTTTGGAGCTCTTTTGTGGTAAACATACCTTTCCAGCTAGATTCCCCTATTTATCATTAGTGTCTTATACCTGAAAGAGAAGAGCCAAAGTTTCCCTTGGGACATATTCTCCCATTTTCAGATAGCCAAGTTGAGTCACAGAGGCTAATTTACTGGGAAGCTCGTCAACTTCCAGCTCCCTGTTTTCACAGGCCTACTAATGTCCTGGGAAGGGCCATGATAATGTGTTAATGTGGTCAGATATATTTCTAAAACATGCAAATTTGTTTTGTTTTCTTTTTCTTAAAGAGGTCCCCATTGTATAAGCTTCCAGCCCCATAAAACTTAGACTCACACCTGGATGTCACCTAAGGTATTACTGTGGCACAGTTTGTGTTTAGGGTCCTCTGACTCTCTTAAGTATTTCTTTGCCCTGTGTTTCTTTTCCCCTCCATCAAAACCTGCTCTTGGAAAGGACAAATACCATATGATATCACTTATATGTGGAATCTAAAATATGACACAAATGAACCTATCTATGAAACAGAAGCAGAAACATGGACATAGAGAATAGACTGGTGGTTGTCAAGGGGGAGGCAGGTGGGAGAGGGTTGGGTTGGGAATTTGGGATTAGCAGATGCAAACTGGTATATATAGAATGGATAAACAACAAGGTCCTACTGTATAGAACAGGGAACTATATTCAATATCCTGTGATAAACCATAATAGAAAGGAATATGAAAAAGAATGCACAAATATGTATAATTGAGTCACTTTGCTGTACAGCAGTAATTAACATAACACGGCAATTCAATTACACTTCAATTAAAAAAATTTTTTTAAATAAACTAAAATTATTGCAAAGAAAAAAACCCTGCTCTTGGGAAAGGATTATTTGATATTAACACCTTAGTGTGATTTTAAATCAGTGTAGTTTGCCTCTTCTCAAGTTATTTACATTCTGCATCCTCCCCCTAATGCAAAATGAAAAATTACTTTTCTAAAATGAAATATCTGGCATTAGCAAACTGACTGAAATGTTACTTTGAGCCACAAAGAGAACTTTCTTTCACCCTTAAGCATATACCCAGAAGATACTCTCCTTCTGTGCCTACATATAGGCGTGGCCCATTTTTGGTTGCCTAAATCAATATCTATCTATTCAACACTATGTTACTAAGTTAGTAGCAGACTAGATTCTTTTGCATGTGAACAGCTGAGATAGCAGATCCAAATGCGACTGAGACATACACATTACTTTGCTTCTTTTACATTTCTCCCACTATTTTACTCTGCTCATTCACCTTCCATTCCCTAACTGCCTCCCTCCAATATTGATTGAGCACCTGCCAAGTGACAGGCACTATGGCAGGCACTGGCACATTGAAATAAGCCGTCAACATTATTGAATGAATGAATGAATGAGTGAATGAATGAATCAACCAATGAAACAGTGATTTTTTTTCCAGTAGTGATACTACTGTTCTTACCCTACTAAGGTATTTTCATTTTCCACTTTTCTTCATTAGAGAAGGTTAACATTGTCATTGTCCTCATTTGCCTTTAGTTGTGCATCCAGTTATTCTATGATCCTCAAGAATAACTGTTATTCTTTTACCCTCTTCCCCTTTGATATACTTTGATATAAGTAGGTAAACCAGCAGTTGGCTGAGAAAAAAGTTTCCTTTTTAATCTATTCGTTACTTCCAAAGGATTAAATATTCCTCTGCCTTACCTACTTCCATGATACTGCAACTAGGATATATTGGAAAAAGGGGTATAATGTTACTGCATTTATTGAGATTTCAAAAGAATTAATCTTTATTAAGTATTATGAGCAATCATAAGCAATGATGATATTAACAAAAGAAAGATCATGGTCATATTATAAATCATGTAAACCATTCCCTCCACCATATACATCTACCACCAGGAGTCCTCTGATCACACCCTAAGAAGAACTGTATAAATTAGAAGGTGTCTATCCTTTCAGAATTAGCCTAAATGTCACTTCCTCTGGGAAGACTTGCCCAATTTCCCTTCCTTTACAAACTAAGGTAGATACATCTCACCATGGGCTCCTGTAGCACCCGAAACGTCCCCTGTTATGGGAATCATTGCATCTTACTATCATTGCTTGCTCCATTAACTATTTTCCCATTAGACCATAAGGTCTTTGAGGATAACCACCACACCAGTCTTGTTCTCCATTTTATCCTCAGGAGTCTTGAAGATACAAGAATGTCATAAACAGTTGGTAAATGAAGGAAGGAAGGGAAGAAAGAAGGAAGGGAGGGAGGAAGGACATTTTCAAATATTAGGGAAGACAATTGTTCATTTTATTTAGTATTCAAAATGCAATCATAAGGACAGTACTTTTGGAAATACTTCCCTTATGACTGGGATTTCACCAACTCCTTCCTGTGCCTATTGAATTGCTGAAAATAATATCAAAAAGTGTTATTTCCTCCTCTGATTCCTCTAGGAGATGACACAAATCATAGAGTCCAAGTGACTTAAGCCGAAGTGGTTCATCTTGGTTCTTATGTTATTGTTTTGGAGTCAGCCCAGCTATCCATGCTATACCATCTGCACTGTATCCTGAACATCTCTCACTTTCCCGTCTGACTCTTGCCTGCATTGAGAGATTCTCAACTCTTTCCCTTGACTCATCTCCCAAAGTACAGGTGATTATCCTCATTCTAATGGAAGGGAGAGAGTGTGTGGATCATGCAAAGGAGTGGGTTGTCCAAACATTGTCTCTGGTAGGCTTTCAAATGCATCACGTAGATTTTCACATAACGAGAATTCACCCACTGCTCAGAAAACTGAAAATTCTTAAGTGGCAGTCCAAATTTGGAAACCACAACTGTTTTTAGCACTGCCTTTCAGGTGCCAAAAATATCACCTATCATATTCTCCAGGGTTCAAAGAAAGAGGAAAGAGGAAAAAAGCAAAGAACAAGTTGAGGATAAAGGTAACATGAAGCTTCTCCAGTTACGTAAATTATTATTAAAAATAACCACAATAGACAAAGCGAGAGAGAGGCATGGACATATATACACTACCAAATGTAAGGTAGATAGCTAGTGGGAAGCAGCCACATAGCACAGGGAGATCAGCTCGGTGCTTTGTGACCACCTGGAGGGGTGGGATAGGGAGGGTGGGAGGGAGGGAGACACAAGAGGGAAGAGATATGGGAACATATGTATAACTGATTCACTTTGTTATAAAGCAGAAACTAACACACCATTGTAAAGCAATTATACTCCAATAAAGATGTAAAAAAAATAACCACAATAACTGAAATAACAATAATAATAGAAATAAGAACTAGCATTCACTGGCAGTTAACAAAACAGGGCCTCATGTGACCTTCCTAATCTCCCAAAGAGGGAAGGAGGGTAGTACAGTGGTCCCTATCTGTCGGGTACTCATTCCAGGAACAATTGTGGATATCAAAATCTGCAGTTGCTCAAGTCCCGTATATAAAATGGTATGGTGTTTGTATTATAACCTATGCACATCCTTCCATGTACTTTAAATCATCTCTAGATTACTTACACTACCTAATACAATGTAAGTGCTATGTAAACAGTTGCTGGTACATGGCAAATTCAAGTTTTGCCTTTTGGAACCTTCTGAAAATTTTTTTCTTGAATATTTTCAGTCTGTGGTTGGTTGAATCCATAGATGCAGAACACATGGATACAGATACAGAGGGCTGACTGTATTCTTAGCATCCTCATTTTACAGATGAAGAAACAAAATCAGAGAAGTTACATGAATGGCCCAAGGTCATGCAACCCAAGCCACTAGTTTTCAAATCCTGTATCCTATCTCTTCTTCAAACAGCCTCACCACTGGTTTATCTAACCAATCTCACGTGAATCTGTTTTGGTGGGAAATTTGCCCTTTTTTCCATTACTGTGGACCTAAGGAGAGGTCATTAGGACTTCTCTGAACTTCTCAAAATAGAAAAGAAACAAAGATTCCATTTCTAGCTTTTGGATGAGAGTTCCAGTTATATACATATTAAAATCTTACTTGGTCCATCTCCAAATTGGTTTTGGGGGCTCGAAAGAAGGAGTTTGATCACTCTGCCCCAGTTTGTACCCTGGAATCTAATTCCCCAAACCCCCACCCATCCACAGGGAACTTCAGGAACAGCCAAAGTAACTTTTCAACTGGAAAATCTTGGTGACCCTTCTCTGGTCTCCCAGCCCTCATCTCCCCAAGTCAGGCCAGTACCTGGCATATCCTGGGCTGTGGTAGAGACTCTTATCCTCGAGGCCCTAACAACTGGGTCCAGGCTGCTGTAGCCAATAGAAGGTCTATCCCATGGATCAAAGCTCAAGGAATCTGTGATCCAGCAACATCCCTAGCAGATACCCATTTAAGGCAATATCTGGCAAGAGCTTTGCAAAAGAGAATTGGAAAAAGAAAACCAGTCAGAGAAATAACTGAATGAGCTACTAAATGAAACAAGGAGCATGGAACTTTGGCAGACAGTATTTTCCAAAAATGACTGAAAAAATATTTCTGGTCTTATATGCCCTTCCAGAACCTTGCCACTCCCCCATCCAGAGAAGTTTATTTCCTCTTGTCTTAAATCCCTATGGGTCTTGGTGACTGTCTCAATGTATAGATTGTGGTTGAAGTGATGCCCTATGACTTCTGATGGTAGATAGAAAAGGTGACAGAGCTTCCACCTGGCTCTCTCTCTTGGGCATCTGACATTAAAACCTTGGGAGGAAGCCCAGGCTACACAAAGAGGCATTCCCGTTATCAGCCCCACAAAGGTACTAGCTGACAACTGACATCAGCCAACTGCCGGACACATGAGTGAACGAGCCTTCTGATAATTCCAGTCGCCAGCCTTTGAATTACCCCAGTCTTTGAGTTTTCCAGCTGAAGCTAATGGAGCAAAGACAAGTTATCCTTATGGGAATTCCTGACCCATAGAATTCATAGTCATAATAGATGACTGTTTTAAGCCGCTAAGTTTTGGGGTAATTTGTTGCACAGCAAGACATAACCGGAACAGGAACATAAGCCTGAGGGGACCTCTGAGCATGTTGTATTTGCAACAGCCAAAAGGTGACTCCAGGTCCTACTGCTAATTCTAGCCATCCCCTGCCAAGTGCCTTCTGTATGTAGGTTATTTCTCTTGGAGACTCCACTGCTCCCCCCTGCAACCGCACTTAGCTCTCCCCTTCCAAGTCCATCAAACATGTTTTTAAAGGTCTGAATTTCAATTGAGCACAGGGTTTGAGCCCTTTACTCTAAGTTTCTTTGGCCTTGCCTGGCCAATTCAGGAGGCGAGTTTAGCCACTTATTTCAGTCTCTGGGCATTCTGTGATGGTGAAGGTATATGCAGTGGTGGAGAGTACTGGGTAGTGGGGAGAAAGGGAAGAACCTAACTCCTAATCCATTTGTCTGGGCTTTGACCTAGAGCTACCTATTCTACTTAAAGAATTACATGAACCTTCGCTCACAGTGCCATGATACCACTGAATCATTTTACTTCCAATGACAATCCTTTGATCAGATCATTAGGCTCAAAACTGGAAAAGCCAAAAATATAAAGACTTGTTGTCTTGTACACTGTTGTAATACAGAAACTTAGTATAGTGCCTGGAACACAGTAAACACTCAATAAATATCTACTGAATGAAAGAATGAATGAATGAAAGAAATCTCCTCCTCTCTTTTTAGAGGCCAATAACTAATATTGGATTAGCATAATGCGCTAGAAAACTGTAGTGTTCAACAGGCTGACATTCTACTCCATTAGGTAATATGTTTTTCAACCTGCTCAAAGTAAGTATTAAACCTCAAAACTGTGAGTTCCTTGAGGGCAGAGACCATGTCTTATTACATTTTGTATCCTCAGCACCTGGCACTTTGCCTGGTACTTGCTAAAAGCTCAGTAAATATTAAATATTTAAATATTAAAAACTAAGTGAATGTCAAAGAGATTGACAGAGATATTTCAAATCATTTAGTTCTCCTAGGCTTTGCCTAGTAGGAGACAGTGACAGATAAGGGTGCTGGTCAGTGCACCTGATCCCCAGAGGAATCAGACTGGGATGCAGAAATTCAGAAGTCCTGAGGCCTCCCAGCCTCTAAAGACTCCAAAAGCTATTTTGTAATCTGAGTATGGCATTGGTATGAATACAGAAAAGTGTACAGACCTCCCCTTTAGCAATCAAAAGTGCTTTTCTATGATTGCTCCAAATAGTATTTTTTTCACAACTAATTTTATAATGAGCCATTCATTTATTTGCCCATTCATTTATTCATTCATCCCATATATATTTTGTGTTTTCGGCCGCACCTCACGGCTTGCAGGATCTTAGTTCCCGGACCAGGGATTGAACCCATGCTCTTGGCAGTGAAAGCATGCAGTCCTAACCACTGGACCACCGGGGAACTCCCCTCATTCATCCCATATTAATGGGGGCCTAGCTGTTGCTATTCTTCTGCAAAGGTGTGTTTAATTTGCTCAAAATAAAGTTGAATGTTCAAAAGGTCCTCATTCCCTGGAAAAGGACCTGACTAGGAAACTAAAGATGAGATATCACCATTTTGTAAAGGCAGATGGAAATTGTAGGTATAAGATCCTCACAGTTCAGAATTAACTAATCTAGTGTATTTCAAAACGTGATCTGCATTGGGTGGAATCACTTGACAGATGACTATTAAAAATAGAGATGTCTGGGATCCACTCCAGACATACTAAATCAGAACATCAGAAGTGAGATTGGAAACTACAAGCAATCTCTGGTGATTTTGATTGTATTCAAATTTGAGAACTACTAACCACAGGTGTCGTGCCAGTACGACCTACATACAATTGCTTAATTTAAGCTTATCTTCTCCAACATCTCTACAAAAGTAAGATGTTACTTGGCTGATTCTAAGACACCTAGGAATAGTGTAAATGTGGCTCAGAATTGCCAATATCCCAGACCACAACTCCACTGAATGAATGTAATCATTCTCTCCTAAACTAACCCAAAATAAACTCCTGCAAAAAGAAAGTAAACCTATTCTTCCCTTAAGAAACTCACAATTTAGAAGCCAACTGTTACAAAATGTTTGTTATTAAAATATAGAAGCTTTTAAACTTGGATATGCTACATTCAAACCCTTCTTAATCTGAAAAGCAATAAACAGCAATCACCAGCTGTGAGAGGCACCTCTTGGCCATGCAAATCCAGACTGCACTATTTTTCTACCCACAGTGCTAACACCCAGCTGGAACCCTGTGACATTTTCCTCGCTTACCCCCAAACTCACTCCTTTTCTTCCCCAGAGATTTTTACTCACTTTCTGAATTTTCCTAATCTGGTCAGAGAGTGTGTCTAATAGGCGAGTTTTCAGGAAGTCCATCACCTTGACCACCCGGCCATCAATGTAGCAACTGGAATAAAAATAAAATAAGAATCAGAGAAAATCTCGAGCAGGAGACTACAAATATATTTCTCTAGCCAGAGGTCTCTGTTGCCTGAGGAAAGAGCCCAGGGTTCACTTGGGCTCTTACATTCTAAAGAAGTTTTGATCCTGGGTACTTTTCAAACAAATAATATACTTTTTAACCTCTTCATTTTCACCTCCATTTGTGGGCTAATATTGTGATTTTTTTCAGCCTTTGTCCATTGAAACTGCATTTATTGCTCTATAGGAACTGACAGGACTCTGTAACACAATTGGGTAATGGGGAAAAGCTTAGTTGTTTTCCCCATAGGGAAAGTAAATAACACCTCTCCCATACCATCCCTACCCCCACCTTAAAGTAATAAAGGTATGTGAGAGGTTTGAAAGACTACTCAAACATTTTGAAAGGTTTCCACACCTTTAAATAAGAAAACACCAACCACAAAAATCTGATTTAGTGCAGTGAGCAGGTCTCAAAGAGTTCATCTCCAGTTCACTTCCCTGGGCAAAATACCTTGTAGTCAACCTCCTTCCACCTCCAGAATAAATGAACGGATAAATGAATAAACAAATAAGTCAGACAGATTAAAGTTCAGGTGCCCTCTCCTAAAATAGCAACAAGTTTGGCACACATCAGTGTGGTGGTGTCTCCAGTTTTGTTAGGTAGCTTAAGTGAAACATCAAGTTGTGCTGATACTACATTGTAAACATTTAACCAAAACAGGTTCATCTGGCTTTGTGGGGACTCTCTGTGTGAATCTTTACTCTGAAGGCTAAGCCCAGGAATAGGTGACCTTCACTATCTCAAACCTCCCAACACTCATCTTTGCAAAATTCCAAATTAAATCGATTTAATTAAAATCAATGCTTATGACTCCTGGGTGCCTTTTCCAATCCACTTAGGTCTCCTTGGCTGATGGATAATGATAGATTATGTCATTTTTAGTAAGACACCAACCTCTCAGTACGTATTACAGAACTATAATTCTGATTCTAGTACTAAAAAATTCCTTTTAATGTTAAATTCCCATACTAATATGTGATGTAGTGGAATGGTTAAAATTCTTTTGTAATTGCACTTTCAACCAGGTGCTCTGGTTGAAGTGAGGGTGGGAGATGAGCTCCTCCCACTCAGCCTTCCCCTTGGCCTCCCTCACCACCTCACACATTTCCACAGAATCCAATGTTTAAATCATTTGTATATTGAAAAGAGTATGGGTTTTGGAGCCAGAGATATCTGAGATCAAATTCCAAGGCAGGTATTTACTACCTATGTGATCTTGGGCAAGATGCTTGGCCTTTATGGGCCTCAGTTTTCTTATTCTTAAGAGAGAGGTAACATATCTACTACTCAGGATTGTTTGAAGATCAAGCAGATAAACCTAAAGTGTCTGGCATATAGTAGGCACTCAACAACTGTTAGTTCTTTTCTGATTTCTCTAATTTTCAGCTCACAAAGATGGGGTCATAAACAATAGGGGCCTGACTGTGTGTACAGAATTCTAAAAGTGAGATGACTGTGTCAAAGGGTACATGCTTTTGAAAATCTGGGTGGTTACTTATATTAGGGAATAAAACAAACCAATGACATGACCTTTCACCTCATTCCTGGTACAGATGCTAGACTTAATCCAATAAACATTTATTATGTGCAACACACAGAGCTGGTAATGTCCATGTCCATTACCTCACAAACCTCTTTCTATTAGTGCTCCACTGTCAGCACCTCCAATTTTTTAAAAGTTGTGATTAAATAGTATACTACCTGAAAGCTAGGCATGTTAAAACACTGTAGTGTTCAAATTAAAAATAATTCATGAAATGTTAATGTAACACACATTGAAGGACATGAACATTTGTACTATATTACATGATGATTATGCATATGATAAAAATGTACTGTAATTAGTGTTCTTTTATGTTCTAGTCAAATATATTATAGTTTCCTCTTTTTTCTTTGTTAGCTCCCAGTAACTATTTTAAACAGCAGAGTTTATAAGTTTTGCTGGCAACACATATAGTTTAATGCTCATTGAGATAAAAGTGCCAGATGTACTTTTTCAATATGTAGGATTCCCTGTGAACATGCTTCCTATCCCACAAAATCCACGGCCCACGGTTGAGGGTCCTCCACTCTTCCCCTCCTTCCTTTGGTCTCTTTTCTCAAGTACATGAAACTTGGAGTTAGAAAACCTTGGTTCAGTCCCAGCTTTGCCACATACTACCTATATGATACTGGGTTTCCCCTTCTTTAAAATCAGTTAAAAAAGAACCCCAACCCTACAGTATTTTCACAGGGTTACTGTACCGATAAAAATGAGAAGAAATTCTGGGCACAGAAACTGGCACATAAAAGGTATTCAATAACCAAAACTACCCTCCAGGTTACTTAAGTACCCAAGGTGGCAGCAACCTAGACTGAAAAGCCATGGGATGGGGTGAGCAGGGGAACATCTGTCTGGAGAAAGACAGTATGTTCATCCACCATAGGATTTGGAATTAGGGAATTATGGAGGAGCAAAAATGGACTCTGGATTTCCAGTAGGTGGGAGGCAGAGAGAAAGAGAGAGGTGGAGAGGGCTGTGATTATGTTGCAAAAACCTGGAGTTTGAAAAGACCTTAGTGGTCATGTGGTCTGAAGTAGGTAAGCCTGTGACAACATCCCTGAGAAGTTATTATCTAGGACAGGGAACTCACTCTCATAAACTACTAGTACTGTTCCACTGTACCACAGCTCGGATCCAGGGAAGGCTCTTCTACCATGGGTCCAAAATTGGCTCCCTCTTACTGTTCACTCAATGGCTGTTTTCTTGGACCCGGGAATAGTCCAATTCTTCCTTCATGTGACATGGGGGGGAGGAATTCCAGTAAAAACTTTGGTTTAAGCTTTTTAGAGCCTATTTTTGTCCCCAATTTTAACCTAACAAGCTGGATTCAATCATTCTCAGTTGGTCTCAGGCTATTCCTGTGGGCTATGAATTAGACTGGAGCAGGGAAAGCTCCAGGCAGGAAACCAGTGTGACAAGGTTATCTTATCTCAACAGTGCAGGCAAGAAGAAATCTGGGTCTAAGTAAGGGAGATCACGGAAAAAGTAAAAGTGAGAGCCTGTGAAAAAAGAACTAATAAAATAAAGCTTCTGTAGAGCATAAGAGAGACAGGAAGGGAGTCGATGACCATGAGCTAATGAGAGAGAATGTCTTTGAGAACATTGGTGCCAAGGACACGTAGGCTAGTCAGACTGGGTTTTAGGTTTGTCAAAGGAGATAAATTATTCTGTTTGAGATATCAAAGACCCAGAGAATATCAAAGAGAAAATATGCAACAGGTACTTGAAGATGTGAGAAGTCAGCACAGAGAAAAATTGAGACAGAAAATGTTGACCAGGTTGTTTTCTTCAGTTTGTAAGTAATGAATGGAGCCACGGCCGTAGATGAGCTCTCTAGGAGAATCAGAGAAGTTAACAGATATGGCAGAGACCCTCTAAAATTCTCAAATACGGCCCTGGACATTGCCTCTATCTTTGGCCCAAATAAGAGTCCCTTCCTTCCCCAGCCCTTCCCCAGTCCCTTCCTTCCCCCATCACAGTGTCTTTTTAATAATTTCGGTCTGAGTCAGATTCACACTTGGATGCCAAAGGAATTCCCATATTATACTGTGAAGTTTCAGCAATTTTATTTGCAAACATAAACCCACATTTATATTGCACTATGGAAATAAGAAATTTGGTCCTCCAGAATTTAGTATTCCTTTTTAAGAGAGGGGATAATTTAACCATAGGTATGAGTTGATAAATACCTGAGCCTTTTTCATGGGTAACCCTGGACAATTAGCTTGCTGCACTTACCCTTCATAAATGTGAAGCTTCTAAGAAAACATTCAATGTCAACAATCTGTGGTTATCTGAAAAACTCCTGCCTGTTACAGAGCTTTGATTCTCTGATAGTGGCTGCCTGTAGTAAAGGGCTCAATACATCATTTAGATTTGGACATGATAGCCTGTGATGACACTTGGTAAGAATAAATTGTTAAAAATGGTAAAGATGGTGATTTCTAACCAAGACTGGGTAAGTGGAAGTAGGACTGGATTCCACCAGACTGTCCAGTGACCTGGGGGCAAGTCTCTCTGCTTTCCTCTGTCTTCTTCACTGGGAAGATAAAGATGATTCTGAGCTACCAACTGGTCTCTCCTGAAGAGTTAACTAGTTTAGTAATGGATACAAAGGCACCAGAAGACCAAACAAATGAGAGAGGAAAGGAAGGATTGAGGGAAGGAAAGAGAGAGGAAGGAAATTTGCCAATTAGAGGTGCTTTGGCATCTTCCACATAAACCCTGATAATTTTAGGTAAATCATAGTCCTCCTCTAAGCTCTCTTGAAATTTCAGCATCTCCTAGGATCACACCACAAATGGCTGAGCTGTTCAACTAAAAGCTGAAGCCAGGAGAGGCTGTGCAGAAATAACCTTTCTGTGAACTATTACTACAAATGCAATGAGCTTGAAACCTTTGTGTGTGGACAAACAGCCTGTGCTCAGTCCTGGCAACCATCATTCCTTCCTTGGCTGGCCTCTAGATTGGCAGGTCATATGAAGCACATACCTGGGGAGGTGGCAAAGATGGC
The DNA here is from genome assembly GCF_059928025.1 of Delphinapterus leucas. Classification (NCBI taxonomy): domain Eukaryota; kingdom Metazoa; phylum Chordata; class Mammalia; order Artiodactyla; family Monodontidae; genus Delphinapterus; species Delphinapterus leucas. The sequence continues at coordinate 57,978,808 of NC_143144.1, forward strand.
AGAGTATACAAGGTAAATGGAACTACATACCAATTCATTCACCAACTCTCTTGCTCTTAGTTTTAAATTTTATTTCTAGTTTAATACCTTTCATCTTACAGTAAGTCCCCTACATATGAACCTTCAAGTTGCGAACTTTCAAAGATGTGACTGTGCATTTGCATGTCCAATCACGTAAGTTAGTTCACGTGAAATTGCAGCTTGCCCTCCGTCTTCTATTGCTGACGATCCTTCAGCTCTACCATCTCCCACCTCCTCTCCCTCCTCCAGTCAGTAACTCTTCTTGCCCGTTCACTCGATGCCAGCCCCTGTGTGCCAGCTGTTGTACTGGACTACTGTACTTTTCAAGGTATTGTATATAAGATTAAAAATGTTTTCTTTATTTTTTGTATTTGTTTATTTTTTATGTATTATTTGTGTGAAAAGTATTATAAACCTATTACAGTACAGTACTCTATACTCGATTGTGTTAGTTGGGTACCTCGTCTAACTTTGTTGGGCTTAAGAACAAATTGGACTTATGAACATGCTCTTGGAACAGAACTCTTTTGTGTGGTGGGGACTTACTGTATTTAAAATTTTGCCCTTTATCTGTTGATTATAAAAGAAACAAGTGCTCATTATAGACAAATTAGAAAATGCACATAAACAAGATTAAAATATGAAAATGAAAAATCATTGATGAACCCAACACCTAGAGAAACTTTGTTAACATTTTGCCTTGTACCCTTTCAGACTTTCCATAGTAAATACACATAAAATTTCCCATAATTAGTTATTTTAAAAACTTACTCCAGATCCTATTCCACTAGTGTATAAATTTAAAACTGTCCCAGCTGAGATTCCCAAGCCCGTATCGCAGAGATACTGCCAGAAATATTAGAGACTCCAGGTGAAATCATCTCACTCGTATTTTAATTCCATTCTGGCCAGTTAGGGATCTTCTGCCAGGGGTAGGTCTCATCTCCTTTCTTCTCTGCCAGCCAGGTTTTAACCCTGATTCCCCTCCCCCCTTTCTCTAGGCTCCTAGATTTAGTCTTCAGGATTGTACTCTAATAAGCCACTTATGCCCAATGGCCTCTTAAAACATTTAATGAGGAGAGTTTGTTGTCCAGGGGCAGCTGGTTTTGTTTACCGGGCTCTTTACTTTAAAAGGAAAAACCTTTGCCCCTTATTATCTGACCTCTTCTTTTATTTCAGGTAATTGCATTAGTGCTGGCTTCCCAATGCTCAGGAATTTCCGGACCTATTTTGCAGCCTGCTGCTTTCAGGGAGGAGGGGCAGTCTGCTCAGAATTCTTACACCCAACCTCCTGCCTGGGTAGGTAATTCCATAAAACTGGGGCCTTCCCCACTGGATGAGGAGAAGCTTGGATAATCATTAGAACAACTGTTGACCTATAAAAGCTATTCTGACACCTTGAAATCAGTCAGACTAGAGGCTGACTCTAGTCTCTCCAAAGCTTTATAAGTTGTATCTGCCCCTCCTCCAAAGGCCTCACTCTGGGTTCCTACTGAGCACATTCTTCTCACATATGCCTTTAGGTTTTCTTTCTGAGGCTACACTATTCTTCATCTTCTTTGCTATGCGTCAGTCTTCCCATCTTGTGTTCAGAACTACTTTGCGCAGGTGGAGCTTGAATGAAATGAATACTGTTAGAAAAAAAAAATCCTACAAAGTATAGGCTTTCTTTGGCTTTCTTCAACCAGTTCCTATATAATCCATACAAGAGCCACCCAGCTGACTAAAGGGTTGCAGTTCAGGAATTTCAAGGAGTTTGTACCCTGGAAAAATGTTATCATTGAAAAATTATACAAGTAAAGGTCAGGGTGGTGGGCAATCCCTCAGGCACATAATGGGTACTCAAAAAATATATTTAATGAAAGCATGAGTATCTGTATAATCTAACCCACAATGAGCCAAAAGGGTGGCCCTAAGGCTCAAGTACTGTCCCAAGGGCCCCATTTTCTTGAACTTTTCTCTCTCCTAATTCCTTGCACACTTTGGGTCCTGAGCTTCAGGCCCTAATCATTCTCCCCAGTGAACACAGTGCATGTGGAGAGACGCTTTGTCTTGGCAGGGGCTGGAGCAGCTGGCCCTTGATCCTAGCAGTGATGAGAAGAGCTCTAGGGGAGCAGGGAAGGAGAGGGATAGGAAAGCCATCTGCAGCTCCAGCTATCAGAGTGGGCTCTGAGCAGGGCACCTCTGGGAATTTGCAGGGTAGCAGCACGTGATGGCACCAAGAGTGTGAGCAGGAGTGGATCCGTGTGATTCAAGTCTGAAATGTAAACAATTTGTGAGACCCTCTTTAAGAAAAGGAAATCAAAAGTACAAAACACAAAATTAGGTACAAAAATAAATATTTATTTAGAATGACAAAATAAATCACAACAAATTCCCAGAAAAATTTTTTCAAGTCCCTTTTTTCTCAGAGCTCTTTAGGCAATTTACCAGAAATGTTTACACAGCAAGGCTTCCCCCTCACCACCTAGAAATTCTGCAATTCTCATCAACTCCCAGCACTCCTAGGAACCAATGCAAGTGAAGGGCTTGAAGCTTAAGTCATTAGCTTCATGGGTCAATCTAATTGTGGGTCATCAATAATAGGAATGGCAGGGTCTAAGTCACTGGAATCTAACCATCTATGTGCAGTATTTATTTTAATTCAGGGTTTGTAAATTGGGAGCTTATACAGTTACCACATCCTTTCCCTGACCTCTTTTCATATAACTGTCATTGTAGCTGAATAGCACAACTAACTTAACTATAATTAGGTTAGTGCATTACTAACTAGGAGAACACAGAAAGGAGAATGAGGAAGGGAGGAGCCGTATATGTATTAAGTTCCTTCTTATTTGCTAGCTGTTTCACACATAGTGTCTCGTGAACACTCTCTGTTTGCAGATTATAAACTGTGGCTCCTACAGTAACTAGGAAACCAGAGACCAAGTAGGTACTAGGCGACAGATACCAAAAACTTTCCTCTCTGTTCTGCCAGGTGGGAGAGCTATGCAGACTACTGCGCTTAGTTCATTTGTCCTGTAATCAAGTACAGGTGCTTTTCAACTTCCTTTAGTCTTGCCTACTTCAACTATCTCGACCACTTAAACAATATTGAGCTAAACTCAAATTTCTCAAGGAAACAAAACAATTACAACAAATAAAAACAAAAGCAAAACAACAACAAAAGCAAAAACCTGGGGAGATAAGTAAAGGAATGGAGGTGGTATAACTTTACTCTTTTCCTTGCAAAAATGTTTTTCAAAGTATTTTATTAGTAATTGTTACATGAAGAAAAGGGGCTCCATGGTCAAATAAGTTTAAGAAATGCTAGGTTAAAACCAAGTTAAGTAGTACTTCCTGTTCTAGCCATCATGGAATAGATCAGAATTACCCTCCTGTCATAGACAGCCTGAAATCCAACACAAAATATATAAAACAACTGTTTGAAGGAATCGGACAGCAGCCAACTCAAGCTGTGATCCTTGAGAGGGGAGAGGTACATGAGGTAAGCCCCGCATTCACCTGGGCTTGCTCCTCTGGATAGGGTGGAGACAATTTATTGACCACCAAAACTTTGTGCCCCCCTTCCACATTGCAGAGCTGTTGCCAAGAAGCAGCTGCCTAGCCAGAACCTACTATACCTCTGCCTCCATCACAAGAGGGGTGCCCATTAAGACTAAACAGGTAAAAGCATTGTGAGCAGAAGTAATGTGTCACGTTAGGCTGAAGTAGTTGGAGATGTGTATCACTTCTGAGCAGAAATTAAGAAGTCATGTCCTTCCTTATAGTCTCTTTTCTCCATTGCCAGATGAATGGAAGAGTCTCCAAGGAGAAGCCCAAGACAGAAAAAACCTGGGTCCTGGAATATCACATAAAATGCCATCCACCAGGTACCTCAGCATTGGATGTGACATTAGTGAGAAACAAACTTCTATTGTTAAGCCACTGAGATTTGGGGTTTTTTTATTAAAGCAATTAGTGTTAGATTTCCTAGTGCATAGGTATTCATTATAACAAAACTCCATTCAACCAACTGATCTGTTTGACCAACAGTGCATGATAAAAATGTTGTCCTTTGAGAGGAAATGGTCCCTGGTATGAAAATAAAAAGATTAACCTAGAGAACTCTAGTTAATTCTAGTTTGAATTGACTGGGTAACTCTCAACAATGGGCTGAATTCTAATATCATGCAAGGACAGCTGAGGAGGGGAGAGATCATATTCTTCTATATCTAGGCAAACTGAGTCCAGGGTGAAAACAATGACTAAGGTGATTACTAATGACCAGAGAGGACATGAAATCTAGAATACTGGAAGGGAGGTCAATTAATGGAAGTCACATGTCAGTGGGTGGCGTCCTTTTGACTCTACATCCAGTATTCTCCACTAGGCCTCTGGTGAAAATTTGAGTATTAACTCTGAGGGACAGCCATAGTTTGACGTAGATTCATTTAGGCATCATCATTGTCAATGAAATCATATGTACTAACTAGCATGTATCAGACAAGCAGGAAAACCAGAGGTTCAATTCTCCCCTGCATGATGTTGCTTACTTCTAGGCACCCAGCACTCATAACTGTGCATGTGTGCATACACACACACACACACACACACACACCCCAAACTGCTCCTCTAGCTACATTCACCAATACTCTGTATATTTTTGTTCCTGCATCTAACTTTTATTCCCAGCAAACTCAGTGTCGTAGAGCTACACCTCCTTGAAGTATACTCACTGTGTAGAATATTTCACCTGGAGAAAAACCTTACATCAAAATAATTCTTTTCACAACAATTGCCATGTCTTTGTTTTAAAAGAAAGGCTAGCTCTCACCATATAAAGCATTAAAAGGAACTATTTATCAATATCATGAATATATGTGTACGTACACACATGCATGTGTGTGTATATACGTGTTAAGAGAGACAGATAGAGATTGAGATGGAGAGAGGTATCCATCTACTAGTTAGATTTCAAGATCAGGGTAAATATAACGTTGCTTCTTGTGTTGTGTGGTACGTGAATTGAGCCCCCAAAGAAACCATTTCTGGTAGGATATTTTAAATTTCAGTATTTGCATTTTTCTGTAATTTAATTTGAGTATCATTAATATTTTACAGTTTTCCTTTAAACAGATTATTTTTAATTGCTATATTCTTTTGATTCATAATTTAAAAATACAATAAAAATAATTCTGTTACAAAAATACATACTCATTTTAAAACTTAAACATGATAACAAATAGTACAAAGAATTTAGTAATTAAACCAAATCTCAATGCACCACCTTTATCAACATTCAGAGAAAATCATGCCATTCAGCTCTGTATGTCTGTATACATATATCTCTATATACATACATACACATGTATACATACATATATGCATAATAAAGTCTGATATCAATAATTTTAGAGCAACGTTATCTGATATATCAGATACTAGTTCCTTAAAATGTTTTTTATAAAAAATTTTAAAAGATGGAGTCATAATGCTTTTGCTTTAACTATGTTCAACTTTAGACAGTATATATCAACTGCCTCTGTGAAAGATAAGGGTATTACTCCTATTTTTCTACAACATTGACAGCCACATCAGCCAGTGTGATAATTTTGCTTCAACCATCGATCATAATTTAGAAAACTCAAGAGGAGAAAGAAAGTCTATTGCCTTTTTCTGCCTTTTGCCTTTTTGTTTGTTTTTTCTCCTAAATGATGTTCCAAGTTTCCATCTTTTATCATTTCCTTTATTTTTAGAAAACTTACTTTACCCATTCTTTTAGGTAGGTCTTTGTCAACAAATTCTTAGTTTTCCATCATCTGAAAATGTCTTGATTCCCCTTTCATTCCCAAAAGATATTTTTGCTGGATATAGAATACTAGGTAGACAATTCTTTCCTTCAGTCCTTAAAACATTGTTGTGCCACTTTCTTCTGGCCTCCGTGATTTCTGATGAAAAAAATCTGCTGTCATTTGAATTGCTTTTTACCTATAATTAAGCTGCTATTTCTCTTACTGGTTTCAAGATTTTACAGAGCTTTCAGCAGTTTGAGTATGGTGTATCTTGGTATGGATTTCTTTGAGTTTATCTGTTTGGGGTTTACTCAGTTTGTTGAATTTATAGGTTTATGTCTTTTGCCAAATATGGGAAGTTTTCAGCCATTATTTCTTTAGGTAATTTTTTAGTCTCACCTGCTTTCATCTGGGGCTCAACCAACATAAATGTTAGATCTTTTGTTTTGGTCCTGCAGATCCCTGAGGATCATTCTTTTTTTTTTAAAATACAGTCTATGTTTTTCTCTGTTGTTAAGATTGGGTAATTTCTGTTATTGTATCTTCAAGTTCACTGACTTTTTTTAATCTGTCTCCTCCATTCTGCTGTTGAGCCTATCCACTGAATTTTTTATTTCGCTTTTTGTACTTTCAATTCTAAAATTTCAATTTGGTTCTTTATATCATTTATTTCTTTGTTGAGACTTCCTATTTCTTTGCTATCTTTCTATTTTTTTCATTTGTTTCAAGAGTATTTGTAATTGCTCACTGAAATATTTTCATGACAGCTGCTTTAACATCCTCATAATTTAATTAATTAATCTCTGTTATCTCAATGTTGGCATCTATTGATTACCTTTTCTCATTGAAGTTGATATTTCTCTGGTTCTTGGTATGACAAGTGATTTTCACATGACATCTGGTTATTTGGGGTATTGCATTATATGACTCTGGATCTTGTTTTGGTTGGCCTCCTATGACACCACTCTGGCAGGGTAAGGAAGGAATACTGCCTTGTTACTGCCTGGTTTGACAGGTCTGGTTTACTTGGCCTCCGTTGACACTCACGGATTAGGGAACCTCCTTACTGCTGTATGGGTGTAGGAGTTTCAGCTCCCCACTAGGCCTCCATTGATATACTAACCTGACTTCAAGGGTAGGAGTACCTTGTTACTTCTCCCCATGTGGCCTCCACTCACGTGGGTGGGGAGTAACCTCATTACTTCTGGGTGGTGGTAAAAGTCCTGAGTCTCCATTAGGTATCCTCTGACAGCATCCCAGGGGGGAGGGGAAGAGGCACTTCATTTCTAACAGCTGGGGGTGGGAATCCCAGCTCTCCATTCGGTCTCCACTAACAATGAGTGGGGATGGTGGGGGGGGGTCTTTGTTATAAACTAGCAGGAATGAAAGTCCCGGCACTCCTCACTAGGTCTTCACCAATGCGGGCACTGAGCTACCTTATTATAGCCTGGCCAGGGGGACAGTCTCAGCTCCCTGCTTGGCTTTTGCTGGCAGGGGTAGGGGTGGGGATGGTACCACAGTTTTTTTTTCAGCGGTTGTGTGACTGGAATAGAATGGTTATTGTATAAAAGTTTTCTGTTTTGCTAGGTTGTTCCTTTTCTGGTCCTCCGGCTATAGAGAACTGGCTTTTGTTGGGGCATTTTTTGTTTGTATCCGTTGGTGCTTCTGGGTTGCCAGCTTTTCTAGAACGAACTCTGGGATATATGAGGCAAAAAAAAACCCAAACCAGGAAGCTCTCCACTGTACTGTTTGTTCCCTGGTTCCCAATCTACCTTATTCTCTCCACCTTTCGGAATTTTTTCATGTTTGTTTTATAAATAATGGCTAGGGCTTTTAGTTGTACTTGATCAGAGGAATAAGGAAAAGTATGTATACTCCATCATTCTTGAAGTGAAAGTTTTTATGTTTATCTTTAACTGTAATTCCAACAATTTGAATTGTAATTTTTCATCTTAATATTTAAATATAGAAAATTCATTTGATATTTACAACCAATCTTTTTATCATAATTTCTCCATCATGACTCCTTTTTTGTTTGGCTGCTTCATCTTCAAGTAGACTTTTCTACAAATCCTCATGCATAACTAAATTTCCCCTAAGTTTCTGTGTGCTTGAAAACTGCTATCTGCTCCCTTTGACAAATCAAGTGCATAGAATTGGATGATATAAGAGTCTTCCACAATAAATGAGGGAGCTTAAGTATCAGATTTTCAATTTTAAGTATCTCTGACTACATTAAAGGTTATCACCAGAAGACAGCTAGTTATGATTGCTTAGGAGAAATGCTTAGATATCACTCTCCGAAAAAGAATAAAATTCCCTCTACCATTTGAACAGAATGTCCCCCTTCAAATACAGAAATTAATGATAAGGATGATGATGCCAGTATAAAACTAACAGCTATTGAATGCTTAGTATGTATCATGCATCACATACATTATATAATCTTCACATAGTATTATGAGATAATTATTTATCCAGTAAACACTTATGGCGTGCATACTATATGCTAGCTATGCTCTAGACTCTAGGTAGAGTTCTATTAGTGTTCATGTTTTACATACAGAGAAACTGAGTCTCAGAGAAGTTAAATACCTTGCTAGTAAAATGGCACCGGCCAGTATTTGAAATGAGATTTGTATGATGTTTAATCACAACATATACTTACTTTATAGCTGAGTAGATATGATAAATACATCAGTACCATGAAATAAAATTCAAATTCCTTGGACTAGAGCTCAGAATGTATAATTATATTATTTGTAACTGACAGAGGATTTGATTAGATTTATTTAGCTAATAGAAATTTTAATGTCATAATTTCAAGGTAAAATTTCACATATCTCTCCACAAAGGAATGTTTTCTTACCATCTTTCCCTTTAAAAAATTTCAAAGAATTGAAATTTTCATGGTACCCTAAAATATCCTATTTTTTCCCCTGGAATCTCCTACAAATTCAGTTTGAATATTGACCTCAAAAGGGCCTGAGAATCAGGGAAAACATCAGCATGTTGTCTTCCCTGTGGTTAAGAACATGTGTTTGAACATGAAGAATAAGCAAACTGACTGATATCATTGCAAAGATTTTTAGAAGAACAGCCCCCTTTTAAAGAATTATTTACATTTTAAAGAGTTAATCAATCATGAGTGAAACAAGACAGAAATAAAAAGCAAATAAGTTCTGTTTCTTTTTTTTCTTGAGAGACTAAATGATAGTTGGCTTTCTAAATTAAGAATGAAAACAGTAAATTTTCATTTAATATATTCTGTTTACATATTTGGACAATTAGAGTAGAAGGAAGTATACAGTCATCCCTTGGTATCTGGGCGGGGACTGGTTCCAGAACCCTCCTCCTTACCCCCTGCCCCTGAGGGGTACCAAAATCTGTGGATGCCCAAGTCCCTTATATAAAAGGGTGCAGTATTTACACATAACCACGTACATTCTCCCTTATACTTTAAATCATCTCTAGATTACTTATAATACCTAATACAATGTAAATGCTGTGTAAATAGTTGCCAGTCAATGACAATTCAAGTTTTGCTTTTTGGAACTTCCTGGAATTTTTTTTCAAATATTTTCAATCTACAGTGGGTTGAATCCACAGATACAGAACCAATGGATATGGAGAGCCAACTGTATAAAGAAAATAAAAACAGGAAAATAGGGGGAAAGAATGAGCAAGAGCTGGATCTCCCTGTCAGGGATCTTTCGGTTTTCCCCAAAACTCAACTCACCCTCCTTCTCTGTTCTTTATCTCTGCACAGCCTACCAAGCCTCACCACTCAACAACTAGCCCTACATACACACTTCTAGACACCTGCTTCTTCCTATCATTAGTTCCTAAACCCACCTCTCCTGCTCCTTTAACTCTAACCATCACCTGTCCAATTCCACCTCTATCAATGAACCACAACAGAGCAGTTTTTAGCAACCCCCCCCCCGCCCCGTCCTTCCCCAGTCACCTGCTATCTAGTCCCTACTCCTAACTTCCTGAATGATCTATCACTTGGACCAGCAAACCAAGCTTCAACCTCTGATTTTTTCCCTATCTTGTGCAAACATTCTTGACAAAACTGCAATGTTTACCTACACAATTGGTCTTTTTGGAGGCCTTTACCTGATCAGCCTTCTCCACACAAAGCCCAGGCTTAACTGAATGTTGTCTTGGGCTAATGTGTCACCTGGACTCTAACCCTTATCCCAGTGGTTCTTAATCCTGTCTACATTTGTATTAACTAAGTGAAGATAATAGCTCCTCAAACAAAATTTTCACTTATTAGCTAGTGATCTGGACAAGGAACTAGGAGTCCCCTGTTCTGCCAATCACTAGTCTTGTGACCATAAGCAAGTCACTTAACCTCTTTTATCATCTTATCTATCAAGGTAGTTGGTTGGCCTAAATCAAGGATAGCTAACAGTACTCTGTCAGTTTTTGCCTCATGTATTTTGTTGCTCTGATATTAGGTACATACACATTTAGAATTGTTATAACTTGGAGAATTGACCCCTTTATTATTATGTATTGCCCCTCCTTATTCCTAATAATTTTCCTTGTTCTAAAGTTGGCTTTGACTGAAAGTAATATAGTTGTTCAAGCTTTCTTTTGATTCATGTTAGCATGGTATATCTTTCTCCATCTCTTTGCTTTTAACCTATCTGAGTCTTTATATTTGAATTGGGTTTCTTGTAGACAATATATAGTTGGGTTTTGTTTTTGTATCCTCTCTGCCAGTCTCTGTCTTTTAATTGGTGTATTTAAACAATTCACATTTAAAGTGATGATGGATATAGTTGGGAATAATATTTGCTGTGTAAGTATTTTCTATTTCATGCATCTGTTCTTTTCTCTTTTGTCTCTTTTCTGTTTCTCTGGTTTTAACTAAACATTGTACATAATTCCATTTTATCTCCTTTCTTAGCAAGCAATTAAACGTCTTTCTAAAAAATTTTAAGTAGTTGTCCTAGAGTTTCCAATATATGTTTTAAACTACTCTAACACTATACCCCTTCACACGCAGTACATTATAAAATATTATCCTCAATTCCTCACTCACATCTCTTACGATATTGCTGTCATTCATTTCCTTTATCCATATGCGATGATCACCCAATACATTGTTGTTATTATTACTTTAAACAAACAGCTGTCTTTTAGATCAATTAAAAATAAGAAAAATAAAAGATATTGTTTTACCTTCATTTATTCCTTCCCTGACACTCTTCCTTTCTTTATGCATATTTGAATTTCTGGTCTATATCCTGTTCCTTCTCTCTAAAACACTTCTTTCAATCTTTATTGCAGAGCAAGTCTGCTGGTGATGAATTCCCTCAGTTTTTGTCTGAGAAAGTCTTTATTTCCCCTTCATGTTTCAAGGATAATTTTGCTGTATATAAAACTCTACTTCGGTGAGTTTTTTTCTTTCAACTTTATTCCACTCAATTCTCTTCATGCTTGCATGGTTTCTTATCTTTGTTTATATTGCTTCATATCACTGTACTTCATATCCTTGTCCCCTATAAGCAATGCTGTTTTCCCCTGGCTTCTTTCAAGGTTTTCTCTTTCTCTTTGATTTTCTGTAGTTTGAATAAGATAGTATTCCTAGGTGTAGTTTTCTTAGTATTTATCCTGCTTGGTATTCTCTGAGATTCCTGGACCGGTGGTTTTTGTGTATATCATTAGTCTTGGAATGCTTTTTTTTTTTTTTTTTTTTGCGGTATGCAGGCCTCTCACTGTTGTGGCCTCTCCCATTGCAGAGCACAGGCTCCAGACGCACAGGCTCAGTGGCCATGGCTCACGGGTCCAGCCGCTCCGCAGCATGTGGGATCTTCCCGGACTGGGGCATGAACCCGCGTCCCCTGCACCGGCAGGTGGACTCTCAACCACTGCGCCACCAGGGAAGCCCCTTGGAATGCTTTTTAGCCAATATTACTTCAATACTTGAATTAGTTCATGCCATTATTATTTCATTACTCTTCTGCTCTATGCCCTCTTTCTTCTCCTTCAGGTATTCCAATATGTGTACGTTATACACTTTGAAGCTGTCTTACATACTCTGTTTTTTTCATTCTTCATTTCCATTTGGGAAATTTGTATTGACCTAATCCTCAAGCTCACTGATTCCTGAGATGTGTCCGGTCTACTGCTGAGTGCACCAAAGGCATTCTTCATTTCTGTTATAGTATTTTTCATTTCTAGTATTTCCTTTTGATTCTTTTGTAGAGTAACCATCTCTATGATTACATTACCCATCTATTCTTGCATGTTGTGTACTTTTTACATTAGAGCCCTTAACATATTAATCATAGTTATTTTAAAATCCCTAATAATCCCAACATCTGTGTCATATCTGAATCTAGCTTTTATGATTGCTTTGTTTTTTTCAGACTGTGTTTTTTTTCTTGCCTTTCAGTAAACTTTGCAATTTTTTCTTGAAAACCAATATGCTGAATCAGGTAATGAAACAGATAAATATACCACTAGTGTGAACATTTGGGCTAGAAGTTGGGGTATGTTTCATGTTTGCTAAAGCTTTAAGTACCAGAGACTTCAAATTTTTCTAATGTCCTTATGTTTCCTCTCTTAACGTTAGGCTTCCTTAGTTACTCTTCCTCAGAGAGAGGGTCTGTGTCTTGCATCTCCTTCAGCTGTAATTCACTGTTATTATATTAGAACCCTGTAGGTATAGTCATTGGTTATAGAGGAAGAGAAGTGTTCCATAACTTTATGACTGAATTTCAGTCTTTTAGTCGGCCTATACCTCTGGGTTATAAGCTTCACAATTTTTTCCCAATGCTATAGCTTTTACCCCCCTAGGTGAGATAGGAAGTCTGGAGGGGGTTAGAGCGGGAGGAATGCCTTTCCCCAGATGGGATGAGGCTCTGGTTATGTCTTTTCCCTTGGAGAGTTGGACTTTGTTATAGAGAATGCTTAGGTCATATTTTACAATGATTACTCTAAGCCTCTCCTTGCAAGGGCTGCTAGGGGAGTTTTCTTGGATTCTACAAAAGTGTGTGTAGGGAGGGCCTAAGACTGCAGCCTCCAGGAGTTTCTCCCTCTCAAGCTAGTCCACACTAAGTCTCTAGTAATTCATCAAAATTATCACTTAAATGTTCCTATCAGTTTATGGCTTCAATATTTTCTGTTCCAGGTATGCAAATTTTGGTGGTGACTCTCTGGGTTCACCTGTCTTTCCAGATTTCTTGGTGATGGTTTGCCCTGCAATCTTAATTCTCTGACGGGTCTAAGAAAATTCATTCATTATCAAATTGTTCAGCTTTTTCTAGTCGAATGAATGAGAGTAACAACTTCCAAGCTCTTTACATGTTGGAACTAAAACCAGAAATCCATTAAAAGCATTCTTATTGGGCATGCCAGCACTGATCTTTTGGTAATACTTGTATTAAGGGTTGTGTTGAGAAATAGCCTTATCTCCACTTTGTATTATCCATCCGTGTATTAATGTAATCAATTAGTAATGTCTGCCATGGTAATGAGAGTAAGGAATGTAGGCACATATACCACACATTTGCCATTTTTGACCAAGATGATTTCTAAGGCCCTTTCCAGATCCAAGGCTCAAGGTCTCCTCTTTGACACAAAGTGAAATGATACCACTGGGTGTCCCCTCAATATGTGTGAAACTAGATTTCAGATGGTATTAATGAAATTGTATTTGCGTATTATGTCGTCCAACAGATGCACACAGGAGTAAATCCAACATATGAGGAAAGCAAAACAAAATTACTTGCCCAAAGGTCTCATGTAAGTTTCCTATTTGAGTTTAATTTTCCACACTGTCATTTATTTATGAGATCTAGAAATTACTGCTATTTTGCACTCAGACCCTATACCATGCCATTTCCTTAATGTGAGCTTTGTATCCATGCTTTTGAAAGAATAGGACAAAAAGTGTCTGTATTACACATGTGTGTGCATGTGTGTGTGTAAAAGAGCATCCATGTCATCACATAGGAAGCCTTTTTATGAGGACCTACCAGAAACGTTTATCTCAAGATTTAGTAACAGGAAAATGATGTTTCTCATGAAAAATTAGTTTGGTTTTTGACTCATGGACACTAAATTTTATTTTCCACTTTGCTTTGGCTACTTGAAGCAAAGAATCAAATTTGTAGCCTATCTCTAACAAGAGAATAAAACCAGCTGATATACATTAGAGTGTTAATCTTTCCCACTGCTTTATTATTCTTCTAACCCCGTTTTCCATTTACTCTTACTTCCTCATTTATTTATTTTTATCATTTTGCTATTGGACAGAAAAGTGACCAGAAAGAAGGCTGAGAGAAGCTGTGAAAAAAAAGGCACCCAGTAATTCACAGACTATATATCTGCCCCTTTATATACACAAAGAAAAGAAAAGCTCCTTAGTTTTAATTCCTGCTTTATTTTCTTTTCTCCAAAATTTATCTTTTATCTTATCAAACATTTGGGAAAGCTTCAGGAAGCCCTATTCTCTTATCAAGTTTAAAAACACTCTTTTCTTTGTTACATCAAATGATTTGTTTGATACAATGCAGTTTGAGGTTGAATAATGAATCCATTAACCTTTAGCTTGTCGTAAATGGATTTCCCCTTTTAAGACTTTTTAGACATTTTTTATGTTTTCCTGGGGCTAGAATTGGCCCTTCTAAGTGGCACCAAGAATTAGTAAGGGTTGAATTAATATAATGAGAGTTACTGATATTTCCAGAACAGATTTCCCAAAGATCACAGAATACTTCAAAGGTAAACTTAAAGAATCTTTCTGAATGAGAACAGGGCAGTTTTGCTTTCTTCTTTCACAATGAAAAAGACAGTCCGGGTCTTCACTGCTGGACATTCAGTCAGGGTGTGTGTGTGTGTGTGTGTGTGTGTGTGTGTGTGTGTGAGAGAGAGAGAGAGTGTGTGTGAATGTATGTGTGTGTATGTGTGTGTGTGGGGGGGTTACCAGGGGAGGTACAGAAGTGGAGGCAGCCTTGGGGTTATGAGGAGATTAACAGGTCTGCATAGTATGGTGAAAGCCTACAGCCTTGCCCAGGGGGCTGCAAACTTTTTCTTCAAAGAGACAGATAATAAGTAATTTAGGCCTTGGGGGCTATATCGTCTCTGCTCCAACGTCTCAACTCTGCTATCATAATGCAAAAGCAGCCATAGACAATTCATAAATGATAAGCATAGCTGTGTTCCAATAAAACATTATTTATGGACACTAAAATTTAAATTTCATAGAATTTTCACATGTCACAAGTATTTTTCTTTTGATTCTTTTCAACCATTTACAAATGCAAATAGCATTCTGTAAAACTTGGTGGCCAAACAAAAACCCACGATGGGCTGGATTTGGCCTACAGGCTATAAGATTGCCAGTCCCTGATGCTCTAAACAATTAAAATTCTCCATAGCTAGAAAACTACCACTTATTCTCTTGGATTAAAGCATTATCTGCCAGATTTCCCACAGTTGATATACAACCACTACTGGCAGTGTTAATTAACATACATATCTCTAGTACCTATCTGTAATGTTTTTCACACTTGAATATATGAATCACCACCATAGAAAGCATGTTAAATGTAGATTCCCTGGCTCTGGGTGGAGCTCTTGAATCTACATTTTTAATCAGCATCCCAGGTGATATGAGTTGTGAATAGATCCCAATCCTTGAGAGTCACTGGATCACTGTAAATTATTAGATACTTTGCTTGTATAAAACACACAAACAAAACCCCACCAGGTCCCTAGTGATAAAGAGCAAGTGCTCAAAATAAGGTCAACCAGAAAAGAAAGTGCTAACAGTACACTGGCTTTGCCAGCATTTGTTTCCAATGGTTGTATAAACCTCCAGATCCCTCTATTTCTCTCTTCCCACTCTAAATAGCTTCCTGCTCCGTGAACTCTTTTAACTTACTGTGCCCGCAATGACTTATAGTAATATAGTCATGAATCCAGAAACAATCCAGGCTATATCACCCACTCTAATTTAAACTGACTTCATGAAAATGGAATTTGGACTTCTAAGTAAACACCCATGACTGAGTGGATGCTAGGAATCCCACCTCCAATCTTAAAGATGTAGAAATGCTGCACAAATAAAACAAAGAATATCAGCTAAACTTTTCTGAAATGAAGAAAAATCTCTAAATAGTGGAAATAAATAGAGATTCAAAATCAGAATGGTAACTGAGTAGAATCAAGAGAAACTGGATCAAGCATAGGCCTCAAGAATGGGGACTGGGAGCTACAACTTACACCAGAAATCTCAGAGGGCTGTTCCATACACAAAACAGGACATTTTGTGAAGTGCCTGTTTGTGTCTTTTGCCCTTTTTAAGATCAAATCCCCTGTTTTTCTTATTGACTAGCAGTAATATTTTATATATCCTGGATGCAAACCTTTTGTTGTATATATATGGCCAATATCTCCTCTCAGTTTGTGACTTGCCTTTCCACTTGTGTATGGTGTCTTTTAAAAAATTTAATGAATAGAGATTGTTCATTGACAAAAAGTTCAATTAATCAATCTTTTTTTCAGAGTTACTGATTTTTATGTCTTATTTAAGAAATCTTTGCCTACTTCAAGGTCATGAGAATATGCTGTTTTCTTCTGAAGCTTTGTTTTATCTTTCTGTGATCTATTTAATTAAAATTTTTGTTTATGGTATGATATATGAATCAAGCAAAAATCTTAAAAGCAGCCAAAAAAAAGACTTTATCTTCAAAAGAGTGATCATATTACTTATCAACATAAACTATAGAAGCTAGAAGATAATGAAATAATATTTTTTTTCACCAGCTAGTTTTGTTTTCTCACAGTATGACTAGATTTATCTAGGTGTGGTTTTCTTTGTATGTATCCTTATTACAATTTGCTGAGATTCTTCTACAAATGTTTTTCAATTGCGTAACATAAAATTAACCATTTTAAAGTTTACAATAGTGGCATTTAGTACAGTTATAATGCTGTGCAACCATCATCAGTATCTAGTTCCAAAACATTTTCACCTGAAAAGGAAACCCCATAACCATTAAGCAGTCAATCCCCATCCTCCTGTTCCCCAGCCCCTAGAAACCACTAATCTTTCTGTCCCTATGGATATACCTCTTCTGGGAATTCCATATAAATGGAACCATTTGATACGTGGTCCTTTGTGACTGGCTTCTTTCACTTAGCATAAAGTTTTCAAAGTTTATCCATGTCATGTCATGTCATGTATCAGTACTTATTCCAGATATACCACATTTTGTTTATACATTCAAAAGGTGGACTTCTTCCACCTTTTAGCTGCTTTTGTAAATAGTGCTGTTATGAATATTCATGGAAAAGTATTTCCATGGAAATACTTGGAAAAGTATTAATGGAAAACAATACCTGTTTGCAATTTTAAAAAATACCTGTTTTCAGTTCTTTGGGGGTATATAACTCTAAGTAGAATTGCTGAGTCATATGCTAATTCTAAGTTTAACTTTTAAAAATGTGAGCTTCTTCAATTTGTGGCATTTTCTTGGTCATTCTGTCTTCAAAAATTGCTTCTGTTGCATTTTCTGTTCTTCTGGTACTCCAATTCTCAGTAAAAGTTGACTCTATCCCACATATTCCATACACTAATTTTTACCATTCTTTTTATTTTTTCCTGTGCTTCATTTTGGATATTTCTGATTAACCTGTCTATAAGTTAATTAATCCTTTTTTTATTTTTTGCTATATCTTGTCTGTTTTGTTAAACACATCCAGAGAGTTCTTAATTTCAGATATTTTTGCACTAGTCCATTTGATTTTTGTAAAATAGGTTCCAATTCTCTGTTAAAATCCTCTATCTTTCACCTTTTATTCATATTTTCCTCTACTTTCCTGAACATATTGATCAGAGTTATTTAAAGTTCCTTGTCTGATAACCCAAATGCCAGAATCACGTGAGTGTACACACGTGTGTGTGTGTTTCTCCTCTCTTAGCTTCTGACAACTTAGTTCTATTTTTTGGCATGCTTCATAACTTTAAAGTGGATCTTGGACATTGTGAATTAAAAATTGTAAAGGCTATGGACGATTTGCCATTCTCCAAAGACAGTTATTGCTTCTTCTGGAAAGAACAGAGAATACCAGCAGATCACCTTGATCTTATTAAAGTTTGGTTTACAGCTTTGGTAGGTTTGATCTTTTTCAGATTTGCCTTTACTGCTAAGACACTGTCCTTATTTCTAGGGCATTGTCATTACTCCTAGGGTATAAGCCTTGCAGAGTCTCAACTGAAAATCAGGGGCATTTATTAAAACCCCCACCCACTGACAGGACTTGAGCTCTAATCTGTTTCTCTATCATTATGTGGTTGCTAAAATCTTTGTACAGTACTCTAGCCTCTCAGCTGTTGTTTTTTGTTTCATTTCTAGGGGTCTCACCACTTGTACATGCAGCTGACGAGTTGGCCAATCATTTGTGGGGAATTTGTATTATATTTTTGGGCTCCTTCTCTGTGCTTTGCTTTTCTCTGGGATTTTCCCTTTAATACGCCACATTGGAAGCCCCAAAATCTGACTCTGTCTCCCCAGCACAAAAAGAATGCTGTTTCTATTTAAACTCTATTCCTCTAGGTGATAATCTGGAAAATGCCCTTAGGGAAAAATCTAGAGATGGTGGTGATATGTGGTTCACTTCATAGATTTCCCTTCTTACGAGGATCCTAGCCCCTCAAGTCTCCCTGTGTTGATTATACTCCAGTACCTTTGAACGGTTATTTTATTATTTGACCACCTTTTAGAGTTGTTTTTGGTGGGAGGGTCAGTCCAATACAAAGTATTCCATCATGGCCAGACCAGAAGCTCTCTACAACCGGTTTAACAAAACCCTTAAAGAACAAATAATCCCTATATTAAATACATTGTTGCAAAGAATAGGTAAAGAATAAAGAACAAAAACTACTCAAATCATTTTATGATAGTAGAACCCTCCTTCTAAAAGCATTAAAGAATAGTATAAGAAAACAAAATTATAGGAGGACCTTCAAGATGGTCTGGCAGAAGACCTCAGACTTCCCAAAAGGCAAGAAACTCCCCACATACCTGGGTAGGGCAAAAGAAAAAAGAAAAAACAGAGACAAAAGAATAGGGACAGGACCTGCACCTCTGGGAGGGAGCTGTGAAGGAGGAAAGGTTTCCACACACTAGGAAGCCCCTTCACTGGTGGAGACGGGGTGTGTGTGTGGGGAAGCTTCAGAGCCACAGAGGACAGCACAGCAACAGGGGTGTGGAGGGCAAAGCGGAGAGATTCCCACACAGAGGATCAGTGCTGGCCAGCACTCACCAGCCCCAGAGGCTTGTCTGCTCACCTGCCAGGGCAGGCGGGGGTTGGGAGCTGAGGCTCGGGCTTCGGAGGTCAGACCCCAGGGAGAGGACTGGGGCTGGCTGCGTGAACACAGCCTGAAGGGGGCTAGTGCGCCACAGCTAGCCGGGAGGTAGTCCGGGAAAAAGTCTGGACCTACCTAAGAGGCAAGAGACCATTGTTTCCGGGTGTGTGAGGAGAGAGGATTCAGAGAACCACCTAAATGAGCTCCAGAGAGGGGCGCAAGCCACAGCCATCAGTGCAGACACCAGAGACGGGCACGAAATGCTAAGGCTGCTGCTGGAGCCACCAAGAAGCCTGTGTGCAAACACAGGTCATTATCCACACCTCCCCTTCCCGGAGCCTGTGCGTCCCACCACTGCCAGGGTCCTGTGATGCAGGGATAACTTCCCTGGGAGAACGCACAGCGCGCCTCAGGCTGTTGCAACGTCAGGCCGGCCTCTGCCGCCGCAGGCTCGCCCCGCATTCAGTACCCCTCCCTCCCCCCAGCCTGAGTGAGCCAGAGCCCCCTAATCAGCCACTTCTTTAACCCCCTCCTGTCTGGGCGAAGGACAGACATCAGAGGGCAACCTACATGCAGAGGCAGGGCCAAATCCAAAGCTGATCCCAGGAGCTGTGCGAACAAAGAAGAGAAAGGGAAATTTCTCTCTGCAGCCTCAGGAGCAGTGGATTAAATCTCCACAATCAAGTTGATGTACATTGCATCTGTGGAATACCTGAATAGACAATGAATCATCCCAAAACTGAGGCAGTGGAATTTGGAAGCAACTGGAGATTAGGGGTTTGCTGTATGCTACTGACTAGTTTCTGATTTGTAAGTTTATCGTAGTTTAGTTTTAAGTGCTTGCTATCATTGGTGGATTTGTTTACTGCTTCGGTTGCTCTCTTCTTTTTTTTTTAATTACTTTTAAAATTTTTAATTTTAATACTTTAAAAAGTTTTTAATTTTAATAACTTTATTTTATGTTTTCTTTCTTTCTTTTTTTTCTCCCTTTTCTTCTGAGCCATGTGGCTGACAGGGTCTCGGTGCTCCGGCCTGACGTCAGGCTGGAGCCTCAGATATGGGAGAGCCGAGTTCAGGACACTGGACCACCAGAGACCTCCCGGCCCCACGTAATATCAATTGGCAAGAGCTCTCCCAGAGCTCCCTGTCTCAATGCTAAGACCCAGCTCCATTCAACAACCAGCAAGCTCCAATGCTGGACACCCCATGTCAAACAACTAGCAAGACAGGAACACAACCCCACCCATTAGCAGAGAGGCTGCCTAAAATCATAATAAGTTCACAGACACCCCAAAACACACCACCGGATTTGGTCCTGCCCACCACAAAGACAAGATCCAGACTCATCCACCAGACACAGGCACCAGTCCCCTTCACCAGGAAGCCTACACAACCCACTGAACTAACCTTACCCACTGGGGGCAGACACCAAAAACAAGGGGAACTATGAACCTGCACCCTGTGAAAAGGAGACCCCAAACACAGTAAGTTAAACAAAATGAGAAGACAGAGAAATACACAGCAGATGAAGGAGCAAGGTAAAAACACACCTGACCAAACAAATGAAGAGGAAATAGGCAGTCTACCTGAAAATGAATTCAGAGTAATGATAGTAAACATGATCAAAAATCTTGTAAATAGAACAGAGAAAATAAAAGAAACGTTTAACAAGGCCCTAGAAGAACTAAAGAGCAAACAAACAATGATGAATAACACAATAAATGAAATTAAAAATTCTCTAGAAGGAATCAATAGCAGAATAACTGAGGCAGAAGAACAGATAAGTGACCTGGAAGATAAAATAGTGGAAATAAAAATCACAGAGCAGAATAAAGAAAAAAGAATGAAAAGAATTGAGGACAGTCTCAGAGACCTCTGGGACAACATTAAACACACCAACATTCATATTATAGGGGTCCCAGAAGACGAAGAGAAAAAGAAAGGGACTGAGGAAATATCTGAAGGGATTATAGTTGAAAACTTCCCTAGTAAGGGAAAGGAAATAGTCAATCAAGTTAAGGAAGTGCAAAGAGTCCCATACAGGATAAATCCAAAGAGAAACATGCCAAGACACATATTAATCAAACTATAAAAAATTAAATACAAAGAAAAAATATTAAAAGCAGCAAGGGAAAAACAACAAATAACATACAAGGGAATCCGATAAGTAACAGCTGATCTTTCAGCAGAAGCTCTGCAAGCCAGAAGGGAGTGCCAGGACATATTTAAAGTGATGAAAGGGAAAAAACTACAACCAAGATTACTCTACCCAGAAAGGATCTCATTCAGACTCGACAGAGAAGTTAAAACCTTTGCAGACAAGCAAAAGCTAAGAGAATTCAGCACCACTAAACCAGCATTACAACAAATGCTAAAGGAATTTCTCTAGGCAGGAAACACAAGAGGAGGAAAAGACCTACAATAACAAACCCAAAACAATTAAGAAAATGGTAATAGGAACATACATATTGATAATTACCCTAAATGTAAATGGATTAAATGCTCCAACCAAAAGACACAGACTGGCTGAATGGATACAAAAACAAGAGCCATATATAGGCTCTCTACAGAGACCCACTTCAGACCTAGGGACACATACAGACTGAAAGTGAGGGGATGGAAAAAGATATTCCATGCAAATGCAAATCAAAAGAAAGCTGGAGTAGCAATTCTCATATCAGACAAAATAGACTTTAAAAGAAAGACTATTACAAGAGACAAAGAAGGACACTACATAATGATCAAGGGATCGATCCAAGAAGAAGATATAACAATTTAAAATATATATGCACCCAACATAGGAGCACCTCAATACATAAGGCTAATGTTAACAGCCATAAGAGGGGAAATCAACAGTAACACAATAATAGTAGGGGACTTTAACACCCCACTTTCACCAAAGGACAGATCATCCAAAATGAAAATAAATAAGGAAACAGAAGCTTTAAGTGACACATTAAACAAGATAGATTTAATTGACATTTATAGGACATTCCATCCAAAAACAATAGAATAAACTTTCTTCTCAACTGCTCATGGAACATTCTCCAGGATAGATCATATCTTGGGTCACAAATCAAGCCTTGGTAAATTTAAGAAAATTGAAGTCGTATCAAGTATCTTTTTGAACACAACACTATGAGACTAGATATATTACACGAAAAAGACAGTAAAAAATATAAACACATGGAAGCTAAACAATACACTACTAAATAACCGAGGTATCACTGAAGAAATCAAAGAGGAATTCAAAAAGTACTTGGAAACAAATGACAAGGAAAACACGATGGCCCAAAACCTATGGGATGCAGCAAGAGCAGTTCCAAGAGGGAAGTGTATAGCATTACAATCCTACCTAGAGAAACAAGAAACACCTCAAATAAACAACCTAAACTTACACCTAAAGCAATTAGAGAAAGAAGAACAAAAAACCCCCAAAGTTAGCAGAAGAAAAGAAATCATAAAGATCAGATCAGAAATAAATGAAAAAGAAATGAAGGAAACAATAGCAAAGATCAATAAAACTAAAAACTGGTCTTTGAGAAGATAAACAGAATTAATAAACCATTAGCCAGACTCATCAAGAAAAAAAGGGAGAAGACTCAAATCAACAGAATTAGAATGAAAAAGGAGAAGTCACAACTGACACTGCAGAAATACAAAGGATCATTAGAGATTACTACAAGCAACTCTATGCCAATAAAATGGACAACCTGGAAGAAATGGACAAATTCTTAGAAACGCACAACCTTCCAAGACTGAATCAGGAAGAAACAGAAAATATACACAGACCAATCACAAGCACTGAAATTGAAACTGTGATTAAAAATCTTCCAACAAACAAATGCCCAGGACCAGATGGATTCACAGGTGAATTCTATCAAACTTTTAGAGAGAACTAACACCTATCCTTCTTAAACTCTTCCAAAATATAGCAGAGGGAGGAACACTCCCCAACTCATTCTACAAGGCCGCCATCACCCTGATGCCAAAACCAGACAAAGATGTCACAAAAAAAGAAAACTACAGGCCAATATCACTGATGAACATAGATGCAAAAATCCACAGCAAAATACTAGCAAACAGAATCCAGCAGCATATTAAAAGGATCATACACCATGATCAAGTGGGGTTTATCCCAGGAATGCAAGGATTCTTCAATATACGCAAATCAATCAATGTGATACACCATATTAACAAACTGAGGTACAAAAGCCGTAAGAAAATCTCAATAGATGCAGAAAAAGCTTTCGACAAAATTAAATACCCATTTATGATAAAAACCCTACAGAAAGTAGGCATAGAGGGAACTTACCTCAACACAATAAAGGTCATATATGACAAACCCACAGCCAACATCATTCTCAATGGTGAAAAACTGAAACCATTTACACTAAGATCAGGAACAAGACAACGTTGCTCACTCTCACCGCTATTATTCAACATAGTTTTGGAAGTTTTAGCCACAGCAATCAGAGAAGAAAAAGAAATAAAAGGAATCCAAGTCGGAAAAGAGGAAGTAAAGCTGTCACTGTTTGCAGATGACTTGATACTATACATAGAGAATCCTAAATGTGCTACCAGAAAACTACTAGAGCTAATCAATGAACCTGGTAAAGTAGCAGGATACAAAATTAATGCATAGAAATCTCTTGCATTCCTGTACACTAATGATGAAAAATCTGAAAGAGAAAATAAGGACACACTCCCATTTACCACTGCAACAAAAAGAATAAAATACCTAGGAATAAACCTACCTAAGGAGACAAAAGACCTGTATGCAGAAAACTATAAGACACTGATGAAAGAAATTAAAGATGATACCAACAGATGGAGATATATACCATGTACTTAGATTGGAATAATCAATATTGTGAAAATGACTCTACTACCCAAAGCAATCTACAGATTCAATGCAATCCCCATCAAACTATGAATGGCATTTTTCACAGAACTAGAACAAAACATTCCATAATTTATATGGAAACACAAAAGACCCCAAATAGCCAAAGCAATCTTGAGAAAGAAAAACGAAGCTGGAGGCATCAGGCTCCCGGACTTCAGACTATACTACAAAGCTACAGTAATCAAGACAGTATGGTACTGGCACAAAAACAGAAATATAGATCAATGGAACAGGATAGAAAGCCCAGAGATAAATCCAGGCACACATGGTCACCTTATCTTTGATAAACGAGGCAAGAATATACAATGGAGAAAGACAGTCTCTTCAGTAAGTGGTTCTGGGAAAACTGGACAGCTACATGTAAAAGAATGAAATTAGAACACTCCTTAACACCATACACAAAAATAAACTCAAAATGGATTAAAGACCTAAATGTAAGGCCAGACACTATAAAACTCTTAGAGGAAAACATAGGCAGAAGACTCTGTAACATAAATCACTGCAAGATCCTTTTTGACCCACCTCCTACAGAAAGGGAAATAAAAACAAAAATAAACAAATGGGACCCAATGAAACCTAAAAGCTTTTGTGCAGCAAAGGAAACCATAAACAAGACGAAAAGACAACCCTCAGAATGGAGAAAATATTTGCAAATGGAGCAACTGAGAAAGGATTACTCCAAAATATACAAGCAGCTCATGCAGCTCAATATCAAAAAAAACCAAACAACCCAATCCAAACTTGGGCAGAGGACCTAAATAGACATTTCTCAGAAAAAGATGTACGGATTGCCAACAAACACATGAAAGGATGCTCAACATCACTAATTATTAGAGAAATGCAAATCAAAACTACAATAAGGTATCACCTCACACTGGTCAGAATGGCCATCATCAAAAAGTCTACAAACAATAAACGCTGGAGAGGGTGTGGAGAAAAGTGCAACCCTCTTGAACTGTTGGTGGGAATGTAAATTGATACAGCCACTATAGAGAACAGTATGGAGGTTCCTTAAAAAACTAAAAATAGAACTACCATATGACCCAGCAATCCCATTGCTGGGCATATACCCTGAGAAAACCATAATTCAAAAAGAGTCATGCACCACAATGTTCATTGCAGCTCTATTTACAGTAGCCAGGATATGGAAGCAACCTAAGTGTCCATCAACAGATGAATGAAATAAAGAATATGTGGCACATATATACAATGGAATATTACTCAGCCATAAAAAGAAACAAAATTGAGTTATTTGTAGTGAGGTGGATGGACCTAGAGGCTGTCATACAGAATGAAGTAAATAGAAAAAGAAAAACAAATACCGTATGCTAACACATGTATATGGAATCTATAAAAAAAAATGGTTCTGAGGAACCTAGGGGCAGGACAGGAAGAAAGACGCAGATGTAGAGAATGGACTTGAGGACATGGGGAGGGGGAAGGGTAAGCTGGGAGGAAGTGAGAGAGTGGCATTTATATATATACACTGCCAAATGTAAAATAGATAGCTAATGGGAAGCAGTGGCATAGCACAGGGAGATCAGCTTGGTGCTTTGTGACCACCTAGGGGGTGGGATGGGGGGGTGGGATAGGGAAGGTGGGAGGGAGACACAAGAGGGAGGGGATATAGTGATATATGTATACATACAGCTGATTCACTTTGTTATACAGCAGAAACAAACACAACAATGTAAAGCAATTATACCTCAATAAAGATGTTAAAAAAAAAAGAAAACAAAATTATAGAATTATTTCCCTTATTAATATGTAAACAAAAATATTAAAATAAAGTATTAGCAAATAGAATCCCATAATGTATTAAAAATATTCCAGTCTAGATAGTGTTTTCTATAAACAGAAACATAGTTCAATGCCAAAACCTCTGTCCATGTAACATACTATCTTAACAGGTTAAGGGAGAAAAATCACATGATCATCTCAATAGATACAGGAAAGAAGTTGGATAAAGTTTGACACTTTCTGTTACTTAAAAAATAATAATATTCAATAATAATAAACCATGCGCCAATAAAAATTTAAAAAAAGAGAAAAAAACAGCTCAAGCGGAATACTATAGCAAGCTTAAAAGACCAAAAAGAAAGAATATTCCATACACAGGCTAAATTACTGGTGACTTTTCATACATATAGTTCATTAAAGAAATATGAACATTATACTTGTGTCATATTTACATAAAAGGGAAAATAATGCTAATTTACTTATATGAAAACTTAGTTTGAGTTTTAGAATTATAAGTTTGGACTAAATGAGAATGCTGAAATGATACTGCACCAAAAACAAGTGGATTCAAAACAGTTTATCAAATGGCATTTCCTCATCATTTAAAAATAAGTATCTTCAATATTCCTGTTTTTAGTAGAAAGCTTTGTCATTTCAAGCATTTCCAAATGAATCCCTCAAAAGATAATCATTCCTTATCCTTTGATTATACCAAAGGTTCTTTAAATTTTGTTCATTTATTCAAAGACATTAAACTCTCTTCCTTGATAGGCCAAAAAAAATAAAATAAAAATAATTTAAAAAGTAGTAAAACAACTCTTTAACAGAGATAAGAAGATCTTCTTAAGCTGATGAAAGCTGTCTACCAAAGCAGAGAAAATATCATACTGTATGGTGAAAACTGTCATTCCCATTCACGTCAAGAACAAACAAGGATGTCTTCCATCATCCTTACTATTTAACAGTATACTGAAGATCCTTACTAGTTCAAAAATCAAAAAAAACAAACAGAACAAAACACATAGCTATCAGAAAGAAACAAATCTATCATTATTTGCAAGCAATATGATGGTCTATAGAAAAGCTAAAAGAAACTATAGAAAATACTTGAAAACTAGAGAGAAAAATTTATCATGGTAGTAACTTAAAAGATGAACATATGAAATCTATAGCATTCCCAAATACTAAAAACAACTAATTAAAAAACATATTGAAAATAGGACATTCACAACAGTGGCAAACCTATAAGATCCTTCGGAATAAATTTATCAAAATGTGCAGGAAGTATATGAAGAAAATTACAAAATCAGATTTTTAATTTATATCCAAAAATAAAAATATATTCCAGATGGAATTAGGACTAAGTATTAAAAAAAAAATCTTTAAATCTCTAAGGAAAGAAAACAGAATATCTTTATGATCTTATAATAGGAAATGTTTTTTATTATACTGTATAGGAGAGAAAATAAATGAAATAAATTTATATTTAACAATATACATAAATCTTAAAAACATGTTGAGCAAAGAAAGCAATCTACAGAATATGTAGAGTGTTATCACTCTATATTTATGTAATTTTATATAATTTTCAATTACCTAATTTATGTAAATGTTTAAAGCATACAAAGCAATACAAAAGATAAAGATTCTCACGTCTTTAGTAAAACTATAAAAAAATATAGACTGGAAGCATGCAATCTAAAGTTACATAAGTATCTCGGGGAAGTAATGGGACAAGGCAGGACAAGCAGACTTCAATTTTATATCTATGATATTTTGTTTTATATAAAAATATCATAAGCAAAACCTAAAAGATATTAAAACATTAATTACGAGTGTGGATACATGAATGTTTTTATATAATTCTGTGGCCATTTTTGACTTCTCATAAAACATTCTATGGATGGTTCTTTTGAAATCACCCTCTTACCTCAGGAGAAGAGTCAATAAAGAGTTTCCTCTGAAAAAATTTCCACCCCCAAAATTTTAAAGATAAAACAAACAAAACCCAGGCCAAAGGGAAATTGAAACTTTACAGGGAAATGGGTTCATTTCTAGAGGTGGAAAGGAGAACTGACAATAGATGTCAGTAGTGTTAGCATTTTCCTCCCTGGGAGCTAGGTGTGGCCAACTTCACTGAGTGCTTGTGAGGCTTTAATGGGCTAAAAACAGGAAAGTTATGAGTCTTTGCTCAATTAAAATTTGGTTGCAGCATCATTAAAACTAAGCTGTTCCACCTGCTACTAATTTCATTCTTGGCTACTAGGCTCCTTATTTATTTGTTTGTCTGAATGAAAAGAGGAAGTGCTGCTGGTAAGGCAGATCAAATTGAACTACACGTGAGAGGAAAAGAATGCTCATGTGTTAAAGAACTAGGGAACTGATCCTGGAGCGGTTCTCAGCACAATTGTCTCACTGCAAATTTATTTTCTAAATTTGACGACAGTTTGAGCACAGAACTGCACAAATGCCTGGGATTTCTGTTTTCCTTCTTCCAGTTGTGCTGGGTAATTTTTTTACTTCAGAATTGGAAGGGTCTACATGGTCCTAAGGACCTTCTCATTTACAGACTTGGAAACTAAGACCCAGAAATCATTGATCCAAGATCATACAACTCATTACTGGATCTCCTTCCAATGCCTCTGAAAATAATTCCATGTTCTACTTCTAAAATTATTCCATCCCTATTAAAAAGGCAGCTTTTAAAGGCACCCTTGACACACCATAGCCTCTCTTAGACACAGGAAAGACCTTGGCAAAGGACTGGCAAGTGAGACCAGTTGAACAGGGGAGGTAATGCCTGCCATCAGCTGGGTCTCTGGACTTCAGCCTCCCCATAATGTCCCTTATATACTCAGGGTGAGGTTCCAGAGACTGAAGAAAATATGGCTGCTATCTGCTGCCTTTATGAGGGATGGCAGTGCAGCACCAGGAACAATACTGCTTTATTGTCATGTGAGTGGATGCACCTGGAGCAATTTACTCTCCACAACAAATCCACCTCTTCCATATAGATGGAATCCATTGTGTTTGCCAAATACATTTTCATCTATAATTTCATTTGAGCCTCAAAACCCCCCTGACACAAGTAAGTCAGACGTTGTTATTCCAATTTTCCAGAGGAGAAAGTTGAAATGCAAAAAGGGAGGATCCTAAATTGGCACCACAGGTCAGGGCTCATAGCAGCCCCCCTTGAATCTGGGCTGCTAGTCATTCCTTGGCCCCTCCTTGCCCTGATAGCGCTTTCCTCCCAGGTTGTATTAAGCCTGGCAGATACAGAATAACCAGCACTGGTGCTCCCCTGAGAATCACAAGCCTGCCTGAGGGCTGAGAAGTTGGGGATGCAGGAGAAGGGAAGGGGCATGATTATCTTTTTCAAAAAGAATGCATAAGGCTTCCCTGGTGCTGCAGTGGTTGAGAGTCCGCCTGCCGATGCAGGGGACACGGGTTCGTGCCCCGCTCCCGGAGGATCCCACGTGCCGCGGAGCGGCTGGGCCCGTGAGCCATGACTGCTGAGCCTGCGCGTCCGGAGCCTGTGCTCCGCAACGGGAGAGGCCAGAACAGTGAGGGGCCCGCGTACCGCAAAAAAAAAAAAAAAAAAAAAAAAAAAAATGCATAAGGAAAGTCACCAGAAGTAGCATGATTGGACTAATTAAGTCTCAAAGGATTCTGATATAGGAGGACAACATATGGTGCAGTGGCTTCCAAATCCCTGCTTCATTAGCATCCCCTGAGACTACTTTTTATTTATTTAATTTTTGTTTTTGAATAGGTAATAGCTTCTCAAGTTTCAAAAAATCAAAAGGAAAAAAGAGTATATGGGTATATAATGAAAAGTCTCCTTTTCACCTCTATGTCTTAGTGACCCTATTCTCCTTGGAGGCAAAAAATGTTATCGATAACTTTAAGCATGTATAACTAAAGCATATATTTCCCACACACACATGCCATATTCACATTTTTACACAAAAGATAATATTCTATACACATCGTTCTTGACTTTCCCTTTTTCAGCTAGATAATATATTTTAGAGATTGTATCATATTAGTGCACAGAGAGCTTCCTCTTTCTAAGCTGCACAGTATTCGTTTATGCACATATAACATGATTTTTATTTAAGCAATTCCCTCTTAATAAAGCATTACGTTGTTTGCAATCTTTCGCTATTACAAAGTTGCAATAAATAATCCTGTGCAGTGGATGTCTAAGAGGACTGAGTTTTAGTCTAAACTCTAATACTATTCAGCCTTGTGGCCTTGGGCAATTCAAGGATTTTGACCTTCTAGAAATGAAAAGAATCTTGAGCATTTGCTCTAGCATATTCCCAAAGCATGTGCATGCAACACTAGTCCCAAAGGGTGCACACCCTGAAAATCAGTAGTACACCTTGGAGTCTGAGAAAACTATAGCAAACAAACATTAATTAATCCAGGCTTTCACAAATTTATTTCATAATGGGGTCATTTTTTTTCAGAGTCTGTGATAGTTAATTTTATGTGTCCACTTGGAGAGTAATTCTGAATGAAATTAACATTTAAATCAGTGAACTTTGAGTAAGCAAACTGACCTCCATAACATATGTGGGCCTCGTCCAATAAGTTGAAGACCCAATAGAACAAAAAGACTGGCTTCACTGAGTGAGAGCAAGAGGCAGTCCAGCAGATGCCTTTTGGATTTCATCCGTACCATCAGCTCTCCTGGGTATTGAACCTGCCAGACCACACTGCATATTTAGACTTGCCAGTCTCCATAATCACATGAGCCAATTCCTTATAATAAATCTCTTTTTGTATCTATACACATCCTGTTGGTTCTGATTAATATAAGGACCAACCAACTGTTAACATGCTGTGGAATTAATGTTCCTTAAAATACACTTTGAGAAAAGAGAGCCTAGTCCAACCTTCTCTTATTTTACAGCTATGGAATCAGAGAGGTTCAAGGTTGTATGTTCAGCATCTAACACATGCTTGATCAGTATAGCTCAACAAATATTATTTGATTTGTTTTAAACAGTGATCTGGATAGCAAGATAATACAGACTTGTGAAATAAATTTTAGAAGATTTAAAGAAAGTAAAGAACTTGAAGTAACTAAGATAGGGCGTGATGAATTGTCAAAAAATTGTCCCATGTTGAATATGAGAGTTTAGAGATCACCTAACATTTATAGAGGGTCACTTAACATTTACAGAGGAAGTGAGATTTAATATGGGTCACAAAGAATGAACAGATTCAATGGCAGAGGTGTGAGGGTTAGACATTCCAAGAGTCAAGAAAACAGAAGGTGTGGTCTGGGCATAATGGAAACCAGTTTGATTAGGCCTCCAGTCTTCACCAAAATTCCTTTAGTTCTCTCATTCAACAATTCATTATGGGGGATCTACTATATACCAAACACCATTCTAGGTACTGGGGATACAGCAGTAAATAAGATAGACAATGTCTCTTTTCTCATGGAACTTGCATTCTAGAAGGGGGAGAAAAAAATAAAAATAAACTAATAAATGTATCAGACTGGGAATAAATGCTATGAAGAAAAAATAAAGCAGGAAAAAGGGGATACAAGAAGTATTGGGCTGGGGGAAATTGCCCTTTTACAAAAGGTGGCCAGAGAAGGCCACTTTCGTTAGGGGACATTGGAGCAGAATCCTGAAATGAGAAAGTCATGCAGATTTCTGGAGGAAGAGGATTCTAGGCAAAGGGAAAAGCAAATGAAAAGACCAAAGATAGGAGAAGGAATATTAAGCAGGTGGGAGTAGAGTTGACAGTGAGTAGGAGGACAGCAGCAGGAGATGAATTCAGGGACCCAGTTAATGTAGGTCCTTATAGGCCAACTTACAGGCTTTGGTTCTTTTTCTAAGCCAGATGAAGAGATACTGATGGATTCTGAGCAGAGGAATGATAGTATCATTCTAGTTGCTTGTTGCAATAGGCTAGAGGTGGGAGCAAAGAGATCCGTTAGAAGGCTATTGCAATAGTCTGGTTAAGAAATGAAAATTGTTTTGAATTTTGATGGTAGTAGTCAAAATGGTTAGAAGTGTTTGAAATCTGGATACATTTTCAAGGTAGAACTAACAGAATTTGTTGATGAATTGTCTGATGGTAGTGTTGGGCCAAGAGATCTGCACAAGGAGGGAAAAAATCCTGGGTTCTGGTCTCTCTTGCTACTATTTGGTCATGTGACTTTGAGCAAGCTACATACCCCTTTGGTTCTTACTTACCCCACTGTAAAATGGGGTCATTAACTTCTTGCTTGGAGTTACAGGGCCAAGTCAAATGATCTCATGAATTGCCTTCAGTTGTAAGGTCTATAAATTTGGTTAATCTGTGCCTCAAAATTAGCATGTAATTATCTACTCGTACTATTCACTTAGTTTGATGTAAAGAACTATATTGTAAATTTCTTGGAGGCTGAGACCTTGTCTAATATCCCTACATATCATCCAGTGTTTATCAACTGATTGAAAATAACCAATCCTCAGATAATAAACCTATGTGAACTGTACCCTGCATTCAGTTTACTAATGAATTTTGTAATTCTTCATCCTCCACTACTTCTTTTACTTTTCTTATGAATCTTTAAGTTTAGTGATTAAGAACAAACCTCAGTTTCAAAGATCAAGAATGGAAGGGCAAAGAAGGAAATTCCAATTCAATGGTTGCTATTTTGAGTTCGGTAGATTACTTAAGAAAAACTTAGAAGTTGCAAGTTTGACATGGGAGCTCAACTCTAAAGGACAGGTAAGATTTTGTAAGACAGAGAAGGGAAAGAAAGGCATTCCAGGGGGAAGAAATAGCACTGGCATGAAAGAGCATACTGTGGGAAAAGAACCATTACCTCAATTGGAACACAGCATGTCCAGGAGTTAGGGAGGTAGAAGAATGGAGAAGGATAAAACTGGAACAATAAGTGACATCAGGATTATGATAAACCCAGCATGTTGTTCTAAAATGTTGATATTACCAAGGAGAAAATGAGGAGTTATCCTTAGAAGGTAATCACCATGACAGCAAGTCCTATGCCTATCTTGTTTTCCTTTGTATTCCTAGGGGCCATTACATGCCTGGCACATAGGAGTTCAATAAATAGCTACTAAATGAATCACTATTTTTAAACAGGAGAATGATATAATTAGATGTGTATTTTGGAAAAATAACTGGTGATAGTGATGAGAAGGGAGGGAAGCGAGACAGACAAGAGACAGGGAGACCAGTTAGCTGATTATTGACAGTCTAGGTGAGACAAAATAGGCCAGGTATACAATGGTCTTTATTATAATTAAGAGAAACTTTGTTGAATAGAATTTAAATAATTGAGTACTAATAACAACTGTATTTTGTTTAAAAATATTAGCATGCAGGGGTGTTCAGTAAATATTTGTAAAATTAATGTAGAAAAGGCATTAATTAATTCTACAGTATCTAATCTGCTTTGTTTGCTGAGAGAGCAATCAATATGCAAAGATAACAATACCAAAATTGCTGTAACTGATTAGTTAACTTTGGAGAAGAATATTTTCTGTGATGTATGCGAAAATAGTTATTGCTTTCCTACAGTGATGCCTGGTTTACATAATTTTTATTTACAAGATGATATCAAAAAATCATAAAATTGCAAAAGGCAAGAAGGCAAAGGGGTTGTTTGTGAAAAGGTTAGAGATGAGTAGAAATTTCTTTACAATGAAAGAGAATTTGCATTAAGACTAGAGAACCAGAGAGAAAGGGGAGTCTAGGTCTAGAAGGAGAAAGAACCAAGGGAAAAAAGGAATGAGAATATGGGAGAAGTCAGGAGATGAGACAAAGGAAATGAAAGGGTCAGGATTGAGAGAGATTTAGAAAGGACTCAAAAGGAACTAAACATTGGTCTTACATAAAAAAGGATCTTTGTGTAACTAGGTAACAGATGCTGGTGTTGCAAACAACCAACCAACCAAAAATTAGACAGACCTAGCTTTAAATCTTGAGCAAATTAGTGAAGCCCTCTGAGCTTTGCCTTCCTCCTCAATATACCTCATGGTATAATACTACCAACCTTCCATGGGTTTTACGAGGGATTAAATGAGATGATACATATAAAGTACAAAGCACGTAATAAGTATGTGACACACATAGCTATTAATTCAATCAGGGAGAAGGCAAAGGGCTAGTTCTGTAGTAAAAAGGACTTGGGAAAGGTTAACCTGAGGTAATAGTCAGAAAGGGGAATTTTAGTATTTGACATTTTGGAAGCACAGCAGAATCACACTGGATCACGCTATTCATTTCTTAATCTTTCATGCCTGTTACTGCATCAGGTTACATAGATTATTTGATGATCTTCCCAACAAAGTTAAGCATTTTCATGAAAATTTTAAAACAGAGCAAAAAAAGCCTAAAAGTGATTATAAGGAATCAGGACTGGCTCCATAATTTGTAGGGACCAGTGCAAAATGAAAACGCAAGACTCTTTGTTAAAAAATAATTAAGAATCTCAAGACAATGACGACAGAGCATTAATCCAAGTGCAAGGCCTTTCTGAGCATGAAGCCCTATGTGAAACTGCACAGGTCACACAGTCGTGTAGCCAGCCCTGCAAGACATAAACCATGTTGGCATTCAAGTGGTAAAATTCACGTATTAAGGCTCTTAAAAGTACAAGCATGGGGTGTGTTGGCAATGAGCATTCTAGGAACATGCCAATTAACTGTGAAGGTTCTTGGGTCTTGATAGCTAGTCACAGTGCCAACTGGCCCTGAAAAGCTAGTTGATGGCTAATTGACATTACAAGGGTTGGCACTAGCTGTTTTTCTGCCTCCTTGATTTTTCACATTTTAGTTAATTAATTACCACTTGAAGACAGAAAGTAACCCACTGATTTCATTTTTTAATGTCCTTCTAGGACATGTAAAACTTTTATTCTGGACCACCTGAGGTGGGTGCATTTCCAACTAATTTGAGGTCGCAATTTCTCCCCAAATCCAACATCTCCTAATGTGCATACTAAAGGCAGGCCCAGCCCTGAGAAAACTGGTCACTTTTACGGGATAAGTCTGTTTTCAGCACTCCCAGCTTTCATTTTCCTTTAACTGTCCTCCTAGTGAGTGCTGAAAAAAAGAAAAGCATCTTCCAAAAGAAAAAGCATCATAAATGGTCAGTTTTCTATCTTTGTTCCTGTTCCTCTGCACTTTTATCTTCTTCCATTTTACCTCCTTATATATTAATATCCAATGTAAATATAATACCTGATTACAAAGTGCCTCATTGTGTCACCACAACATGGATTTGAGAGTGGACCAATTTTGTTTCCAGTCTATTTACAGATGCTTAATTCACCCCTTTGGGCAATGTATAAAAAAGCAGCACCAGCATCATTATTACATAAACATTTGACAATTATTTGCCTTGTTTCAATTAAGAATAGAATTGTATCTAGAACTAAAATGGAACCTGGAGATGACTCCACTTAAGCACCTAATTTTATAAATTAGAAACAACTTCAGAGAGATAGACCTGCCCAGCGTGAATTCAGGGGCAGGTAGAGAGCAGGATTGGCAGTTCCAATCAATAAACCACACCACGGGACTGAAAAGAAGGAGCACAGAGCCTGTCACATAGAAGGTACTCAATAAATATGTGTCAGTTGAGTAAAGGAAGGAAGACATGAAATTCTAGAAATCTAGGTTCCACTAAAGGTTTTGCTATTAACTAAATATACTGATTAATTATCATATGATAATAAAGATAAATTGATTAAATTGTTTAATTTTTTTCAACCTCTTTTCATCATCTACAAAATTGAATAATAATATTGTTTTGAGAAAAACCATAGTTCCAGGAACGATACTCTTAGTACATGTGCTGTAACATAATTTTTATTAATTAAATAACAATATAACTTTGGCAAGACAGTTGAAAAGTTTAAAAGTACTGTATTTAAGGTTATTCTTTTCTAAAAAAACCCTCCTCTTTTCCCTGAAAACTCTCCTGTTACCTAACACTGTGGCCCTGAAACTTTTGTGTTTTATCCTCAGGGGAAAGTTGTGATATAGAATAGACCTGAATTGTCTTCCCACAGCACTGTTAAGGGTGTTCTTCAGGAATCTTCACATGTGTTTTTTGGTATGATCAGGGAAGATATCTGAAAAGCAATCATTGTTCCATTTCCCCCAATTGAATCACTGTTCCATTTCCCCCAATTGTAATCATTGTTCCATTTCCCCCAATTGAAACAGATTCAGATTCAACATTTATTGACGATTTCTCATTTACAATGGTCTGTGCTCGATATTAGTTGAACCACATGAAATTGCCTTTCTTGTGGGCCAAGAAGAATGGCATATCTTCCATACTACAAAACAATACATAAATTAAAAAGCCAGTGTTTAGTAATAAAAGTGCTCCTTCTTTTCAGTCCCGTGGTGTGGTTTATTGATTGGAACTGCCAATCCTGCTCTCTACCTGCCCCTGAATTCACGCTGGGCAGGTCTATCTCTCTGAAGTTGTTTCTAATTTATAAAATTAGGTGCTTAAGTGGAGTCATCTCCAGGTTCCATTTAGTTCTAGATACAATTCTATTCTTAATAAAAGTGGGCAGGTGCGTTGGGAGGACTGAGTGAGTTGAGAAGCCCTAAGAGGCTCCAAAAAAGTTGAGAAGTAGGGAAGTGAAATAAAATGGCAGTTATCGACAAAAACGTATCAGTTCCCTTCCACCTGGAGACACTAGAATTGTAGCTTCAATTATGTATATGCCCTGGGCAGAGAGCATGAAGGCCAGCAACAGCTGCCACGTGACTTGAGGGTTCCCAGGAGGCAGTAAGTGATCATAATCTGAGTAATGGAGGTAGCCAGAGCACTGAGTGGAGAGGAGAGACAGCAATGAGACTGGGGTAAAGTCAAGAGGATTTTCCTGTCTATCCACCAAATTCAAAAGCCAAAGCTGAATCACAGAAGCAAGAGAGCAGAAAGCAACAGTTAATTATAGATCATGCAAAACGATGTTGTGCCAGAATAATCAGCAGCTTTTTGCAATCTGCCCACTAAATGTCTGTTATATATGGGCTGTGCGTTATTTTCTGTTAATTAAAATTCTTAGTACAATTGTAGTAAAAATGCTTGTCTTTACAGATGTTCCCAGAAGTTCTGGGCAGGAATGTATGCCAACCAGCAATGTTCCATGAATCTATAAGGGAGGAATTCATAGAAAATGTTTGGATCACGAGATTATACAAACATTTCACTGCCTCTTTTTCTCTCACACCGAAACTCTGACAAATATAAGTCCAGGAAAAATAAAATAAGATCAAAATAAAATGTCTTCAGACATTCACGTGTCTTTTTCTGTGTGTCATCTCCATTTCTGTGTACAGTGATTTAATGAACACTAGTCATATACAAAACATTGAGCGAAGTCATGGAGGGAAGACTAAGAAAAATTTCTTTCTTCTGGTACCCACAACCCCTTTCTCCTCTTGTTATACAGTAATAAATTAACTTATATTAAGATTGTTGGGCCTTTATGTTTTCTACTTCAAAGGCATTTTAAAAGAGGACTTGGGGGCATGGGAGTTAGCAGTATGGTGTGAAGGCAGGAGGAAGGCTGCCCAAACCTAGTTCTTAACACAGGGTCTTTGGATTCCTTTAGGTTCATGGATGGGCTTCAGGGGATCCATAAAAACCTTGAAATCACATGTAAAATTGTGCGTGTGTGGGTGTAATTTTGCATATACACACGCATTTTTCTAAGAAAATCAACAGTCTTCATCAGAATTGTAAAAGGATTGGTTACCTTAAAAGTGCCTTAAGCGCAAAGAAATAGCGTTGTAGTTTGGCTTCTGTGGTAAGTGGATAAGGATCTAGGAAATCTCTTAAGACCTGGAGATCTTTCCTGTAATTTTGAGTCCCACCAGTCCATAGTCTGCCCACTCACTAGGCTGGTTTTCTCAAGCACCGAAAGACTGCTGCTGTTGATGACACTACTAATACTGCCCTGTCTGGAACAGAGGCTTTTTATGCTCTCCTTATGGCAAAACTTGGCTCTTCATGAAGTAAAAAGTCCCCCATGCCACAGGGAAATCACCATCCCTTCACATAGAGCATGCCAAATATTCAATAAGGAAGGGCATTTTCTAAACCCAGCTGGCCAACTTCCTCTTTGCCCCCCCCAGTCTGTTAGGCTAACCCCAAATTTACAAAATTACCCACAAAGAACAGGAAATGCAAATGTTAAAGTGCTCATAATGCTTGGCCACATTTTTCATGTGACTCACATTAAAGCATCTTATGTAAGTTGAACAAGCATTGAAAAAACTATACTAATTACACACAATGTAAATGAATTTTTTCAAATGATAGAAAATTTGAATTCCTTAAATTTTATAGGCCAAGTTTAGAACTTTAACAGAAGCATTTGTTGGTGCTGCTTGCTGCTTCCTTTGTTACTCTTAACTTTGTTTCATTTTACTTAC
The DNA here is from genome assembly GCF_059928025.1 of Delphinapterus leucas. Classification (NCBI taxonomy): domain Eukaryota; kingdom Metazoa; phylum Chordata; class Mammalia; order Artiodactyla; family Monodontidae; genus Delphinapterus; species Delphinapterus leucas. The sequence continues at coordinate 58,017,034 of NC_143144.1, forward strand.
ACAAAATGAAGTGGAAGAGAGAAAAAAGGGGGGTGGGAGGGGGGGAAATATAGGAAACAGCTATCCACCTCCGCACTAAAATACCAGCAGGAAACCACAGTTATGCTGCCATCTAACAACAATATATTCTGTTTAGGAAACTCCCTGATTCCAGAAACAGCCATGTAACTCTAGACAATAATGAAATTACATCCTGCACATGCTCAAAACCATCCTCTCTAGCTTCTAACAACATAATGTTCTTTTTCTCTTTGCTTTTTTGAACTCTGAGGAGATTTTGTTCCTTAGATAGAAGCCTAACTATGACTTTCAGAGAATGTTGTGATGGTGGGCACCCGCCTGGTAATATAAGTTTATCAGGACCTTCAGTTTCAGCTGCCATAAATTTGGGAGCTTGGATCATTCATTATCAGAAAGGAGAAAACAGCCAATTTTCTTAAGGAGAACAAATGTCTGTCAGGGTAAATGATTCAAGCAGAGCGTTCAGCCCTTTCTGGGTGACAGTAGCTGGGCTCACTTTCAATTTATCAAGAGACCAGTCATTTCTAAACGTCTTAGGAGGAAAGATTTAAGCAGCTATTGAAATCACACAAGTGCATTCAATTTTACTTTGCAAACCTCCAAATGGTGACTGTCTTGCTTAATTTTTCCAAGAAAAAGGTAAATACTAAATAATGGTAATAACCATAACTTTTGTGCTGAGATCAAGTTTGCAAAGTGTTGCTCACAAAGATTATCTGAGAGGAGAAAGTGGAATATATTACCAGAAATTGAAATTTGGATATTTGTATAATTTTCCCAGATGCCATCAGGTATGGTTTACCCCTGGAAATCAGAGTTCTGATGGTGGTAAATATAACAGTTGTTCTATGAGGTCCTCGGATCCAGTCACCTATGAGGTTGCCATGCTCTGCAATCCTAGAATCCAAACTCCCAAATGAATATAATCAACACTCCATGTAATCTGAGGAACACAATCAAACAGACGTACTCACTGCACAAAGTAAGCCTGAAAGTCAAACATCCACACTGAGGTAATAACAGCACTCAAAGGGATCAAATGACACCAGAGACAAATGTATCACGTTGTTGTGGCAACTGATCCAAAGTGTGGTCCAGCTGTTCCCAGTCTGCTTTCCCATCAGAGGCGATTCACTCAAGGCAAGCCATATAAATACCTCCTTGCTCATAAAATAAGACATTCCCTGACTCGTACACCAGATTGTTCATCTCCTCAGGCCATGGTCTGCCTTTCTCCATTTGCTCTTGTCTTCTGCTCATCAGAACAGGATTTGGGGAGAATCCTGCCAACAATTACACATGGGTTCCCTAATTCAACAGAAAGGCAGGTAACCTCTGAAGAGCCAGGGGGCATGTGACTTATCTACCCACAGCCACACACAAACTCAGTTATCATCTTCCAGGCCTGCTTCTTTGGACCAGTTGTTTACACTCAGACTGACTGTCTGGGCAAATGCTTTCAAAGTGGGCTCAAATAGAAGCTAACCTATTTTTTTCTCTATAAAATAGACTATGAAAAATACCTATTAAAAAGAATGTAGAGGAAAGAGTTTGGACTCTGCGAACAGACCTCAGTTAGATCCTGGATTACCATTTACTTGCGGTATTTAGACAAGGTACCTGCTCTCTCTGAAGCTTACTCTTCTCATCTGAGAAGGATGCTGCTAGTGATATTTGTCTTGTCAGGGCAGTGCTTCTCAGACTTTAATGTGCATGTGAAACATCGGGGGTTCTTATTAGAATGCAGATTCTGACTCAATAACTGGTCTGTGGTGAGGCCCAAAAGTCTGCATTTCTAGCAGCTCCCAGACAGTGCTGATGCTGCTGGTCTGGACCACAGTTTGAATAGCAAAGTAGTCAGGTTTTCCAAGGATTTAATTTTATATAAAGCAGCTACAATGATATCTGGCAGATGGAAGGCTTTCAGTTAGTGCTCTTCCCTTTTATTTTCATCATCCTTACCCCACACAATATATTACATAAAACACTATGTATACAGAGCACTGATTCCTCTGAGGATTTGCAGTTTGAGACAGTCAAAACAGAATTCTAAGAACATAAAATCTCCCATTCTTTTCTTCTAAAAAGAAAAGAGACATGGAAAGAAAAAATGGTTAGACTGGCTGGGAATATTGGAAAGTCCTCCCTAGTACATGGTTGTGCTTTTGACCATAGCAACCTTTCAGACAATAACCGCTGAGAGACTAATAAAGCAAGTGAATACATGGGAACAGTGGTCACAGCTCCCATTTAGCTTCAAAAAATTTTTAATATAACAGAGTTTACACCTTTTTCATGACTCTTGCCAAGGAAGGAAATTACTCAGAGACAATAAATATATATTTTATCTCAAAGTAATATGTATAAAAGTCAAGAATATGTAAGGAGGAAAACAGCAATTGCAAAGAGGGCACCATTCCATTCATGTGCTATGTAGATCATTCTGAAAGATTTTATAACATATTGAATATTTAGAAATGTGACTTCCATAAAAATGATAAATAATAATCAAACCAAACTTACACTCAACTTACACTCATGATTGTAGGTACTAAGCTAAAGGCTTTACATGCATCATTTCATTTATCCTCACAATAACCCTACGTGGTGGGAATGAATATGACACCTAAGACCCACTCCGATCTTGGAGCCTTTGATCTAGCTCCTCCTTTGCCTGGATACACTTCCTCAGGGTATCAGCTTTGCTAATTTCCTCAACTCTTTTACATCTTTACTCAAAGCTCACCTTCTCAAAGATCACTCTATTTAATACTGCAATCTGCCTCCACCCTACAGTACTTCCTTTATTCCAACTTTTTAAAAAATAAATGTATTTATTTTATTTATTTACTTTTGGTTGTGTTGGGTCTTCGTTGCTGTGCACGGACTTTAGCTGTGGCGAGCGGAGGCTACTCTTTGTTGTGGTGCGCGGGCTTCTCATTGTGGTGGCTTCTCCTGTTGCGGAGCTCCGGCTCTAGCTGCGTGGGCTTCAGAAGTTGTGGCACGTGGGCTCAGTACTTGTGGCTCGTGGGCTCTAGAGCACAGGCTCAGTAGTTGTGGCGCACGGGCTTAGTTGCTCCACAGCATGTGGGATCTTCCCCGACCAGGGCTCGAACCCATGTCCCCTGCATTGGCAGGCAGATTCTTAACCACTGTGCCGCCAGGGAAGCCCCTATTCCAACTCTTGACCTTCTAACATGCTATATAATTTGCTTGTTATACTTATTGTTTATTGTCTTTCTACCTACCCATCTCCTTCCCACCAACCCCCACTTCCCTGCCAGAATCTAAGCTCCATAATGGCAGGAATTTTTGTCTGTTTTGTTTACTGATCTATCCCAAGAACCTGAAACAGTGCTTGGCAGAAAGTAAATTGTTTTTGAACGAGTACTTATTTCACAGATGCAAAACCTGAGACAGTGCAGTTAAATGACTTGTACAAGATAAGTAAGCATTAGAGCCAGAATTCAAAACCAGCAGTCTGACTCCAGACTAGTGCAACACTTGCTTAACAGAAGAGTAAAGAAAGTGAGGGTTCTAAGTCTAAGCTGGTACCCAGACCCTTTGATTTCCCATGCAGTTACAGGATGGCTAGTTAGAACCAACCAGCACCTCTCCAGGGTGAGCTTCAGGGTGATTGAGACAAGGACAGTTGGGACCTGGCACAAAGATAGAGGGGGTGATCTTAGAACCTCAAGCCTAAATGCAGCCCATTTAACATCCATACATGTAGCAGATACCCTTGATATAATGTATATCATGCTTGGGTAGCTTTAATGAATGGCAGATGTTATTAGCTATGTGCAAGGCCCTAGATCATCGTTTCTCAAACTTTCCCTCCTTAGACAGAGGAGACGCCTGAGGGAACCTGGAGATAATGCCAGATCTAGCCTTTTTTGGGGTTTCCTGTATATGTGTATGCTGTGAAATGGGAAGGGAGTAGCCCACTCTCTATTGCCCAAATCAACAGTAGACACTTGAGACAGCTTTCCTAGTAGTGACTGAGGTAACAGGGAGCCACTAATGGAGACTACGCAGCCTTCAGAATTAGGCTGAGCAGAAAGCTATAAGCACACCCCTTGGGCCAATGATAAGGTGCCTACTCCCTGGGTCACAGGTATTATTGTGCCTACTTTCCAAAAGAAGGCATTGAGGCTCAATGAGGTGCTGAGCAACTTGCCCAAGGTCACACAGACAGTAGGCGCTAAGGACCTGAACTCAGTATGTTAGACAGAAAACCCATGCTCTGAATCACTTCTGTAATGAACTTATTAGCACAGAGCTTGACACCAGAAGATGCTCAATTAAATAAAATACACTCTTATAGATGTGTGTGTATAATCTTCACTTTTTTTTTTCTCGGTCACGCTGCACAGCTTGCGGGATCCCCGTGCAGGGATTGAACCCCAGCCCAGGAGTGAAAGCACGGAGTCCTAACCACTGGACTGCTGGGGAATTCCCAATCTTCATTTTCCTAAAATAAAGAGCTCTTTGATTCCTCAACTCTCTTTTAGAAAGTTCTTTTTTTCTCCCTTCCTTTGTCTCTAATTCTTTTGTAGCCAAGCTCCCTGTCATTTGTGGCTCCCTTCCCTCCTTATCCTCTCCTTTTAGAGTCATCTGCAGCAGATACTGTCTAGGCATAGCTCTCCCTGGGGCCCACAGAGATCGTCTTCCTATTGTCATCCTTATTTCTTGCACCGGGGGTACCTTTCCCTTTCTACCTTCTCTTCCAGATGAAGAACAGGCATGGCTTATACAAGCGATCACTATAGGGATAAACTCTTTGCTAATCAGAAGCCCACGAAGCTCCCCACGGGGATGGCTCTTGTCTCTTTTTTCTCCCTAGGCTATCTTTAACATCTAGCGCAGTGCCTAATATAATAGGTGCTCAATAGATATCTCTCGAATGAATATAAAACATAACAGGGTGACCCCACAGAACCACCCGCTTTCTTCCTTTGGCTTAAAAGACCATAAGCAAAAGACCTGAAGCATCTACATGGTACTACAAAAATGCTCAGTAATAGAATATGTGCTAAACATCTGTATATCCTATAGCAAGACACTCATAAACAGAGAGATTGGGAGGGATCACAGCAAGACAGAAAGGGAAGGAAAAAGGGAACTCACATTTTGTGAGGACGCAATATATTGTGTGTACTGTACAAAGTGCTTTTCATGCATTACCTCATTTAGTTTTAACAATAGTTTTGTGAAGTAGGCATTAACCCTACTTTATAGATGAGAAAACTGAGCTCTGAAAGATTTACTTTCTTCCCAAGGCCACAAACCTACTGAGGGTCAGAGGGATTCTGTCCAGGCCTGTTTGACTTCAAAGCCCTTGTTCTTTCTACGAAACCATAAGGCGCAGCTCTATAGGTTCTTCCCTTCCAAAATAGTGTTTTAAATAAGTTTTAGCACTCTTGTGAATCACATTAAGTCTTTTTCTCCAAATAAAGTCCACATTTCGTCAGCACTTGTTTTTCTAAAACTGATTATCTATGTGATGGATTCCTTCGGCTTTTTCTTTTAGGCAGAATTTTTGCTTAACAAGTCATTCTAATGTCTGGTCACCCCTGGAAACATTCATGAATTTCCAATAGACGCTATTCTCAGAGTCATTTTGCTCACGTTTAATTATATTGTGGGCAAACCCATAGTTGCCCTTACAATGACTTCTTAAAAATGTTCATTTTTATGCTTTTAAATATAGCTAAAAATCTAAATTATAAAATTGATATCTTAAAATTGATCTATTTAAGCCTACAGCTGTAGTATACATACCCTATTTCATTTTTCTGCAACAGCAGAAGTGAGGAATGAGGTATATAAGTGCAGACTAAGACCAAAGAGAGAAAAGCGCTGACGTTTATATAAGAGAAAAACTTATTGAAAACTAGATGACTTGAAGCTCTGACTCTGACTACAAGGGGCAGGAATTCTCTCTCTTTTTTTTTTTTTTTTAATTTTTTGGCTACATTGGGTCTTCATTGCTGCACGCAGGCTTTCTCTAGTTGTGGCGAGCGGGGGTTACTCTTCATTGCGGTGCACGGGCTTCTCATTGCGGTGGCTTCTCTTGTTGCGGGGCACGGGCTCTAGGTGTACAGGCTTCAGTAGTTGTGTCACGCAGGCTCAGTAGTTGTGGCTCACGGGCTTAGTTGCTCTGCGGCATGTGGGATCTTCCCTGGCCAGGGATCGGACCCATGTCCCCTGTATTGGCAGGCAGATTCTTAACCACTGTGCCACCAGGGAAGTCCCGGGGCAGGAATTTTCTAAAAGTTAATTCCCAGGGCAATTTTTCTTACATCTTTTCTCCCATTGACATGTCAGAAGAGAAGCTACTGAAAAAAGTTTTATGCCAAAAAATTCAGTGATGAATGTATTCTTAGAAAAAAGGCAGTCATCTTCTATGGCTGTGGTTCTCAAGTTTAGAGCACATCAGAATCACCTGGAGGGAGTGTCAGACCACAGATTGTTGGGTCCTGTTTCAGTGGGTCTGGAATAGGACTTGAGAATTTGCATTTCTCGCAAGCTCCCAGGTGATGCTGTTGCTGCTGCTGGTGGTCTAGAAGCTGTATGCTGAGTGTGCTCTCTGGAGTTTAAGTGCCGAGGGGCTACTGATGCTCAATCAGAAGGCTCCAGGGCAGTAGTTCTCAATCCTCACTAAATGTCAGAATCACATAACGAACTTCTTCAAAATACTGATGTCTGGGCTACACAGCTGTAGTTTTTTTTTCTGTTTGCCTCTGGTGAGGCCCAGGCATTGAGGACACCTGGGTTTGCCTAAATTGATAAATATGAACATTGATTTCATATTTTAAAATTAATTTTTAAATTTTGTCTTATTAAAAATAATCCTAGAAGAACAAAAGAGAGACAGCAGGATTTCAGGTTAAATATGGTGTTTTAAAAACAGGCATTTACGACGCTCGCTCCCAAAACCCCACTAAAACAATGGTAATGGGACAAAAAAAGAAAAAAGGCATTAACCCAGAAGGTCTAAGAGAATAGGATAGGAAAACACCACAATAAAAATGTTGATATTAGAAAACAGAAGAGTGATAACTGACTTAGCTAACCAGAGGAGGCTGAATTCTACACCCATGAATCCTTTTAGGGAAACCTAAAAGGAGTTTGCTTCTTGCTGTGGAACCCCAGAAAGTCTCAGGAGCTGGAAGCACCAGGTGCCTTTGTGAATGGGGGAGAAAGGGGGGCTGAAACAAGAGAACTGAGAAGCAACTAGACCCTCAGGTCCCTACCCTCACTCTATATCAGTGGTTATTAGAGTATGGTCCAGGGACTCCTGGGATACCCAAGACCCTTTCAGGAGTCCATAAGATCAAAGCTATTTTCATAATAATACTATGACAATTATTTGCCATTTTCACTCTCACTTTCTCACAACTGTGGGTTTCCCAGTATCTATACAACATGTGACAATGTCATTGCTCTGACAACTAATGGAATGTATGCTTGTATATTCTTGTTTTCTAGACTTTTCTAAGGTATGATTTTTGGGGGTATAAATATGTATGTTTTCAAAGGTTAACTCAGTTTGTTCTCAATACTTCTACTGTGTTCTTACAAGCTTTTTTTTTTTTTTTCCGGTACGCGGGCCTCTCACTGTTGTGTCCTCCCGTTGCGGAGCACAGGCTCCGGATGCGCAGGCTCAGCGGCCATGGCTCATGGGCCCAGCCGCTCCACGGCATGTGGGATCTTCCCGGACCGGGGCACGAACCCGTGTCCCCTGCATCGGCAGGCAGACTCTCAACCACTGTGCCACCAGGGAAGCCCCAAGCTATTTTTATTATACCTGCTATCATCTGTGTAACCTTAAAATCATCCAATAAGTTATTTTGAAATTCTAATGTTTTTCTTATGCCTATATGAAAGTAAGAACATTTTGTTGTCTTATTTTGCAAGTAACATTTTAAAATTATTCTGAAGGATTTTCTAAATTTAAAATCTAGAAAAATCTTCGAAATAATTTTAAATTTAGGAAAGCATCTTATAGAGTAGCTTATCATACTGCATTGGCTAGAAAGGTACACAAGGTAGCTAAAGGATCGATAGAGGCTTCTACAGTTGACGTTGCTGAATGCCTGCTGGATGAAAAGTCAGTAAAAGTTACTAAAAGAAATCACCCCAGGACCATTTCCCAACAATACATTAACTCGTTAAAGATTTAGCTGAAAACATGAAGACCAAGTTAATATCTCCAGATATTAATATCTTGATAAATCTACAGACATAGCTTTTTTTTTTGTATCCATCCAACATAAACACCAACTAACCACTGATAAAGATCTTCTTTTATGTGAACAGCAGTAAAATACACTTGGTGTATTGGTACTAAACACAAATGCTTGGCACTAAATACAAATGGTGATGAAATACATGAAGTGTTAAATAATTTATTTGACTCTCATGGTTTGTTTTGGAAAAACTATTTGACATTTGGACCGATGGTACCAAAGCAACAGTGGGCAAAAGAGCTTAACACAAATCAAGGCAGGAACGTCAAACTGTGCTGGTGGTCATGTCACATACTTGCAATAAAACAAAAATGTCAGTTTTACTTAATAATTCCCTTGATAAAGTAATAAAAATTATAAATTTAATTAAAATTTAACCCCTGAGTACACATTTTAAAAATATTCTACATGACTAAATGAGAAATATATATAAAAGGCGTCATTTCCACAGCCAAGTACGATGATGGTTGTCTCGAGGATAAACACTTACATGATTGTTTGATTTGCAAACTAAATTGGTCATTCTTTTCATGAGCAAAATTTTTACTTGAAAGAATGACCGACAGACAAATTATGGTTATTCAGACTTGGGTATTTGGAAGACATTTTTCTCAAAAATGAACAAAATAAGCCTGTCACTTCAAGGATAACAACTGATAGAACTTGTTGCTCATTATAAACTTTTATCTGTTAAGTGAAAATGAGAATTTTAGAATATTTGTATCTGTCACCATGAGGTTGTCAGCTTCCCAAAACTTAAAAGACTTTTTCTGATTAGGTCAGGGGTGATATTAATAAATGTGCTTTTTTGATGTTTCATAATAAAATGTATCAACATTTGGAAGATCTGCGTAACTCACAACTCAATAAAACAATATTTTCCAAATGATCAATGCATGATGTTAAAATCATGCATGGGTAAAAGATACATTCAGAATGCAAAACCAAAAAATTTAATGCATCAGAGTATGAAAAGTTCATAGATATGGCTTCATAGTCCATATTGCAATTAACCTTTAGGAAGCTATCACTTGTTGAATTTTGGTGTAGTATCTGAGAAGAACAGCCACAATAAACTGAAAAAGACTATTTAAATACTCCTCCCTTTTTAAGCTACATATCTCCATGAGGGCAAATTGTCTTCATATTTTTAAACCAAAACAATATGTTGCCACAAAACATAGAAGATACAAGAATCCACACATCTTCAATTAAGCTAGGTGTTAAAGAGATTTTCAAGAATATAAAATAACGCCACTCTTCTCACTAACCTTATTTTTTGGAAAATATAGTTATTTTATAAAAATACATTATTTGTGGTAAAATGTAATGAATTTATTATTTTAAAATAAATGTTTTTAAAATTTCTGTTTTAATTCTAATACAGTAGGTATCTATAAATATGATCCACTACCCTACATAGTTGAGAAATTGTCCCATTTCTAAGACAGCAGAGCATTGGAGGTTGAGCTAGAATCAGGGTCACCAAACATAGTTGAGGTGGGGGCAACCACACTGAAAACAACAGGATTAAGTGAAAGGCTACATACTAAACAATGAGATATCCAGCTCCTTTCTTAGATATGAGGATGCTAGCAGATTTATACTTCCAAGTTGGCAGAAGAGAGAATTCTTCTCTGGAAAAACTAAATTGCACATAAGAAAAGACCAACAGATATGGACAGTTAGGAATCCCCTAATGTAATAACCCAGGCAGATCACCCTACATAGACCCTCAACTAGTTGAGAAGAAATGTCCATGAGGAAAAAAACCATCCAATCAGTTTTTCGTGCCTCTCTCTTAAATAGGAATAGAGATCTAACCATCATTTGACATTTGAGGAAGATCTTTAATATGAAAGAAAAAAAAATAAAGAAGGAAATGGGGGGAGGAGAGAAGAACATAGAGGGAAAAAAGTTTAATGAAGAAATCATAAGAAAAGTATTGGAGAAGAAAGAAAGGAAAGGAAGGGAGGAAGGAAAAAGGAGGGAGAGAAAGAGGGTGAGAAGAGAAAATAAGAAAAGAAACAAAATAAACAAACACAACTAAAATTGATATCTTCAGAGAGAAAAATGATATTGCATCCAGAAACAAGAAAAGAAGCCATAAAAAGGAAGCTTTGAAAAATAGTTTTTGGAAATCAGAAATATGATAACAGAAATGAAAATTTCAACAGAAAACTTAGATTATTAAGGAGATTTAGCAGAAAACAGAAGAAAAAAACAAGGGAGAGAAAAATATATAAAAATTAGACTACTGTTTGAGGAGTTCTGATATCTGACTAATGGCAGTTCCAGAGAGAGAGAGAGAGAGAGAGAGAGAGAGAGCGAGCACAAAAAAGAAGAAGAAAATCATCAAAGAAAAAAATTTCCCTAAACTGAAGGGTATGAGTTTCAGATTGAGAGGGTCCACCACATACCTAGTAAACAGAATAAAAAGAGAGTCACACAAAGGATCACTGAGGACAAAAAGAAGATTTTACAAGTACCAACAGAGAAAAAACAGGGCAAATAAAAGGAATGGAAATTTAAAAGGGTCAGATTTCTCAATAGTTACAAGAAAAGCTAGAATAAAATGGAGCCAAAGCATCAAAATCCACGGGAAATCTGTATGCATCCAAAATATAAATCAAATTCTAATACAAGGTCTCAACAAGTTTACCTCTCATTTATCTTTTCTCAGGAAGTTGTTGGAAAAAAAATGTTCCACCAAAATGAGGGAGTAAACTTCATAAAAAGGCATGGATCCAACAAATAAGAGAGCCAAAAGGAATCCCTAGGATGATGGTGAAGGGAGATCCCAGGACAACAGCTGTGCAGGAAGCACGGAGATCAATTAGTCCAGATGGGACCAGAGGAGAGACTGCTCCAGGAGAACACCTCCAAGGACAAGATGAAACTGATGGCTACCTGGAGAGTTTGCACAAAGAGAGAGATCTACTCCTCTGGTACAGAATTTAGGCATGACTTAGGGAAAGACTAATAAGAAATTAAGCAAATGAAAAAGAGTTATTAACTGCAGGGAAAACAAAAAGTTGTGGAAGAAAGAAAATGTAATCATTACACACACATTCTCTTCTGTGAGTCATATTTACATAGGAATAAAAATATGAGCATTGAACTCTGATCTAACCAATACTTAAGATATAAAATATTGGAGGATGGGGAAATGTAAGTATGTTTAAGTGTGTGATGAGTTAGGGAGGTATGAGAGCTAAATTCTTATCTTCCATAGTAGGAAATTAATAGATAATATTTAAATTGGAAAAAAATTTTAAATACCATCAGATTGTTATTTAGAAATATGGAAACAAATATAACAAGTGGCTAAAATTGTGATGATTGCTTCTGGGGAGGGGGAATTGGAGTTGGGAAGGGTGGAGCTGGGTATTGATGGTTTCTATTATAAACAAAAATAAGGATGTAATAAGGATGCAATAAATACATCCTTATTACAGAAAAATTGGAAACTATAGAAAAGTAAAGATGACCATAAAAGCATCCCTATACTCCTTACATCTAAAGGTTAATACTATTAACCTATTAGTAACTTTTCTTTGAGTTTCTGTGCATTTTTATATTATTGAGGTATGAATTGTATATTTTATTTGATGCACTTAAAAGCATTTTCTTATTTATTTTTCATAACTATTTTCACAACAGTATATTATTTAATATTATATAATATATTTAGGTATAACAATTTAGGCTTTTTTCCTATATCTTATTATGAAAAATTTCAAACAGAAGCAGATGGAAAGAATTGTAGAGTGAAAAAAGTATATCCATCACCTAGGTTCTACCATTAACGTTTTGCTACATTTGCTTCATCACACATTTATCAATCTATCTATCCCTCTATCCATCCATTGATCCATTTTATGTTTTGAGGCATTTCAAATAAGTTGCAGACTTCAGTATACTTCATCCTAAACGCTTCATCAATCATACTATTAACCAGAGTTCTTTAATAGAGTTCTCTAATATCTGTTATGGTTCTTTTTCTTAAGTAAATTTTACATACAATGATCTGTACAAAACTTAAATGTATCATTTGATGAATTTTGACAAAAGCATACAAAATCCTGTGTAACCCAAATCCCTATCAAAGTGTAGAACATTACAATTACCCCAGAAAATTCCCTCTTGTGCCTCTCGCTCTCGATCCATGTCTCTACCCCCTACACCTACAGAGGCAATTTTCTAATTTTCACAATCTATTCCAGATCTTCATATAATTGGAAAGACATAAATATGCTGTTTTATATAAGGCTTTTTTTGCACTTAGCATAACGATTTTGAGATTCATTTATGTTGTGAAGTGCATCAGTACTTTGTTTTTTGATCTTGCTGAGTATCATTCCTTTATACAACTATACAACAGTTTGTTTAATCCATTCTCTTGCTGATGGACACCTGGGCTGTTTCTAGTTTTTACCTATCATTAATAAAACTGCTATGAACATTCTTATAAAAGTGTTTGTGTGACATGTTTTTATTTCCTTTGGGTAAATACCTTGTGATGGAATTGCTCTGTCATAGAATAGGTTTATTTTATTTATATAAGAAGTTGCCAGATATTCCAAAATGAACCAGATATACTATAATGATATCAAGAATTTTTAATGTGTCATCTTTTATTTTCTATTTTTTTTTGCGGTACACGGGTCTCTCACTGTTGTGGCCTCTCCCTTTGCGGAGCACAGGCTCCGGACGTGCAGGCTCAGCGGCCATGGCTCACGGGCCTAGCCACTCCGCGGCATGTGGGATCTTCCCGGACCGGGGCACGAACCCGTGTCCCCTGCATCGGCAGGCGGACTCTCAACCACTGCGCCACCAGGGAAGCCCTAATGTGTCATTTTGATGTTATATTTTCAAGGAATTTGTCCATTTCAATTGTCAAATTTGTTGGTATAAAGTTGTTCATAATGTTCCCTTATTATACTTTTAATATCTATGTGACCTATAGTGAGAATCCCTTTTTTATTCATGATAGTGGCAATTTCTGTTTTTTCTTTCCCATTCGCTCTTTCTCTCTCTCCCTCTATCTTTCAATCTCTCTCTCTAAGTTTTCAAATTTGTTCACCTATTCAAAGAGATACTTCTGGCTTTGTAAATTTTCTCTACTGCTTGTCTATTCTATGTTTTATTGCTTTCTGCTTTTACCTTTGTACTTTTCTTTATTTTACTTGGTTTGAGTTTAGTTTGTTCTTTTTCTAGCTTCTTAAGATAGAAACTAAAAAAGGTCATTGATACCAATGTTTCTTCTTTTCTAATACAAGCATATTGGAATATAGATTTCCCTCTAAGCTCTGTTTTTTCTGAATTCCACCAATTTTGATAAAATATATCATCATACTCATTTCAAAATATTTCTTACTTTCCCTCATGATTTCTTCTTTGATCCACAGATTATTTCAAAGTGTGTTATTTAATTTCAAAATATTTAGGTATTTTATAGATATTTTTCTTACTGATATCTAACTTAATTTCTTTGTCATCAAAACAGACACATGAAAAGATGCTCAACATTGCTAATTATTAGAGAAATGCAAATTAAAACTACAATGAGGTATTACCTCACACCAGTAAGAATGGCCATCATCAAAAAGTCTATAAACAATAAATGCTGGAGAGGGTGTGGAGAAAAGGGAATCCTCCTACACTGTTGGTGGGAATGTAAACTGGTGCAACCACTATGGAAAACAGTATGGAGGTTCCTTAAAAAACTAAAAATAGAGCCACCATATGACCCACCAATCCCACTCCTGGGCATATATCCAGAAGAGACGAACACTCTAATTTGAAAAGATACATGCACCCCAATGTTCATAGCAGCAACTATTTACAAGGGCCAAGACATGGAAGCAACCTAAATGTCCATCAACAGATGAATGATAAAGCAGATGTGGTATATACATAGATACACAATGGACTATTACTCACCCATGAAAAGAATGAAATATTTTCATTTGCAGCAACATGGGTGGACCTAGAGATTATCATACTGAGTAAAGTAAGTCAGACAAAGACAAATATTATATGCTATCACTTATATGTGGAATCTAAAAGATAATACAAATGAATTTATTTACAAAACAGAAACAGTCTCACAGACATAGGAAACAAACTTATGGTTACCAAAGGGGAAAGGGGGAGGGATAAATTAGAAGTATGGGATTAACAGCTATACACCACTGTATATAAAATAGATAAGCAACAAAGATTTACTGTATAGCACAGGGAACTATATTCAACATCTTGTAGTAACCTGTAATGGAAAATAATCTGAAAAAAAATATATATATATAACTGAATCACTTTGCTGTACACCTGAAACTAACACAATATTGCAAATCAACTATATTTCAATTAAAAAATTCTGTATGATTTCAATCCTTTCAAATTTATTGAGACTTGTTTTATAGCTGAGCATATATGATCTATCTTGATGAATGGTTCCATGGGCACTGGAAAAGAATGTATGTTCAACTCAGCCTACAACTGTCAATTAGGTCAAGCTGATTGATAGTGTTATTCAAATCTCCTATATCCTTTCTGTTTTTAATCTAGTTGTCCTATTAATTACTGAAAGAGACGCTTTTAAATCTCCAACTATGAAAGTAGATTTATCTATTTTTCCACCTTTTGTTCTTTTAGTTTTTTCTTTGGGTATTTTTTCTTTGGGTACTTTGAATCTCTGTTATTATGTATTGTTTCTATAGTTTTCTATTGCTTCTTTAAAAGATTATCACAAACAGTGGCTTAAAACAATCCAAATTTATAATCTTATCGTTCTGTATGTTAGAAATTAACATGGATCTCACTGGGTTAAAATCAAAGTATTAGGAGGGCTGTATTCCTTCTGGAAGTGCTAGAGAAGAATCCATGTCCTTGACTTTTCCAGCTTCTAGAGACTGCCCTTATTCCTTCACTCATGACCCCTTTCTTCCACCTTCAAATCCAACAATAGTGGCTCCAATCCTTCTCACATCACATCACTCTGACTTCCTCTTCTGTAGTTAAATCTTCCCATGCCTCCTCTTTTCTGACTCCCTCTTCCACTCTAATGGTTACATTGGGTCCATCTGGATAATCCAAGATAACCTCCCTACTTTAGGTCAGCAACCTTAGTTCTATCCACAACCTTAATTCTAGGAATACAATTTCACAGTCTTCTTAGAGTAAATATTGTATTACTTCACATTAAAAAAACTTGGAACAGTATAACTCCATTTACAGCCTCCTCCCTTCAACATCCTTTGTGGTATTATTGCCGTATATTTTTACAACTCTGTATGTTATAAACCCCATAATACAATGTTATATATTTGTATTAGAGTCAGGTTTTTTTAAAGAAATTAAGAGAAAAAATATATTTATCTATAAATTTACACTTTCCAAAGCATTTCATTATTTTCTGAGATCCAACTTTCCTTCTGATGTTACTTCTGTCTGAAGAACTTCCTTTAGTATTTCTTGTAGCACAGGTCTGCCAGCTTTCACTTACTCAAAACATCTTTATTTCACTTTCATTTTAAAAGAATATTTTTCTGGATAGAGAACTCTGGTTTGACTTTTTCTTCTTTAGCACTTTAAAGATGCAGTTCCATTGTCTTCTGTTATCCATTTTTTCTGATGTCAAGTTAGCCATCATTTGTGTCTTTGCTCTCTATGTAAAGTGTCATTTTTATCTGAATGCTTTGAAGATTTTTCTCCATCCTTTTGTTCTCAACAGTTTAAATATTATGTCCAGGTGTGATTTTCCTTGTATTTTTCCTTCTTAGGGCTTGCCTAGCTTCTTGGTTCTAAAAGTTAATGTTTTTCACTAAATTTGAGAGAAGTTCAGCTTTGGTTTCTTTTTTTAAAAAAATATTTATTTATTAACATATTAATTAATTAATTTTGGCTGTGCCAGGACTGTTGCAGCATGTGGGATCTTTAGTTGCGGCATGCGGTCTCCTTAGTTGCAGCATATGGACTTCTTAGTTGCAGCATGCAGACTCTTAGTTGCAGCATGCAAACTCTTTGTTGTGGCATGCATGTGCGATCTAGTTCCCCAACCAGTAATCGAACCTGGGCCCCCTGCATTGGGAGTGCGGAGCCTTAGCCATTGGACCACCAGGGAAGTCCCCAGATTTGGTTTCTTAAAAAAGTTTTCTGCCTCATTCTCTCTCTCTTGTCCTCTGGATTCTCTATGTAAAGTGCACAGATGTTACTTGATATTGGCAATGAGGTTGCTGAACCTTTGACAATTTTCTTCCCAATATTTTTTCTCTGTTCTTTAACTGTATAATTTCAAATGATCTGTATGCAAGTTCACTAACCCTTTCTTCTGTACTTTCCAATCTCTTAGTAAGCCCATCCAGTGAGTCTTTCATTTCAGTTATTTAGTTATTTATTTTGGTCGCACCGCATGGCTTGTGGGATCTTAGTTCCCCAACCAGAGATCGAACCTGTGCCCCTTGCATTGGAAGCATGGAGTCCTAACCACTGGACAACCACGGAATTCCCATCATTTCAGTTTTCTATTTTTTCTTTAATAATTTCATTTGGTTCTGTTTCATATATATATATATATATATATATAAAGTTTCCATGTCACTGCTGATATTTCCCTATATGTTCACTCAATATGGACATTTTCCCTTAACTATTTGAATGTATGTGCAATAGCTTCTTTAAAACCCTTGTCAGCTAGTCCTATTATCTGGGTCATCTCAGGGTTTCAAGTCATAGATCATTCTCTTGGCCATGGGCCACATTTTTCTGTTTCTTTGCATGTCTAGTAATTTTTAAAATTGTATACTGGAAAGTGTGGTTGATATGTTGTAGAGACAGAAGAGTGTTGGTCTGGGATCTAGCACGCAGTTGGATGAATGTCTGGTCATCTTGTTCTTGTAGCAGCTGCAGTTCAGACTTCGTTAGGGTGAGTCTGTTGTGGTTACACATTAGACTTAAGGCAAATCCTTAGTCCTGGGACATAGACTTTACTCCTGAGGCATGTCTTTTAGTTTTCACTGGAAAGCACAAGGTGTTTATCAAGCCCCTCAATTTGTGAGATTCAAATTACAATCTCTGTCCCTCATGTGACAGACAGCAGCTGAAATTTCTGTTCAAATTTTTCAGGCTTCCAGCTGTTGTTTTCTCCCAGGCTCCTTGAAGTCTCCCTTAAATATGCACAGTTCAGGGATCAGGCAAAGATTTGAAAGGAAGTTTATATGCATATTTGGTGTTTTGCCCCATAACTCCATCTTTCTGAGATTTCCACCTTCTGACTTTTTTTTTCCGACACCTCAAATCAATATGACCATGTATTTCTTTTGAGTTTAAAGCCACCTCATACTGTATGGATTCTTAAGTAACCACAGATCTCACCAGTGCCATTCACTTCTTTCAGGAATTGAATAACTTCCTCTAGCTTTTGCTGCCTTTTGATCACTCTTTGTGTGTGTGTGTGTGTGTGTGTGTGTGTGTGTGTGTGTATTTAATTATTGTCCAGATTTATCATTGATATCTGATACAAGCTATTCCACCATTCCTGTAATTGGAACTTCATCTCACTAACTCTTTCTGGGTTTTCTGCATGGGTTGGAGGGAAGAACCAATCATCAAGTCGTGTATCTTGGTCCTGAAAATCCAAGAGCATGAAAGTCCAAATCAAAATAGTCTAACTATATAGATTTATTTATTTATGACTTCAGACTCAGAGTTCTGGTTGTTCAAGCTCCAAGCTCAATATCCTAGTATTGAATTGATTCTTTTGGCTAGATGTATACTGACAAATTCTATTCTCCTTTTTTTTTTCCTGACAGTGACTCTTGATTTCCTTTACATTATTAAGAAATTTTCACCTCAGCATTTCTCAGGGTTAGAGAAACATGGCATTTGGCTTTAATTTTCACTGAGTCCTCCTGGCCAAGATTTCTTGGAATTGTTCCATGACTATTCCAAGTCTTGACTGAAAATTATGGCTGTAAGGAATAAATGGTAGAGTCCAGGTGCTACTTGTTGTCCGCAAATGAGTGCTGATCCTGGAGCCAAAAGAAACACAACCCCATGCCTGCTTTGGGGGTATTTTTAGAGTAGTTACAAACACATGATATTTATCTTGAGAGATGGCCAATATTTTTTTAAATAGCTAATAAACAAACTATTTACAAAAACGTATTTCTCCTTTATATAAAAAAAAAAATACTGTGCTCACTTCACTGCATTTGTACTATGGAGAGTACTTGAGTAGGGGAAAAAAACTTTCTCTGATCCCTCCCTGTCAGCCATGATAACTGAGCAATGCTTACATTCTTACCAACTAATTTTTGTACACTGATCTCATTACTCCTCTTTATAAACACTATAAATTCTCCAGTCTCTTGTCTTTATGCTACATTATCCAGATAGCTTTTGGTGAGGACACTGAAGAGGATTTGAATTACACCGATAGAATGTAATATTTCCAGTATAGGATCATTGTCTTGTTACCAAAGCCATAACAGTTAAGAGAAGCCCATGGAGTGAGACAGAACCAACTTCAAGTCCAAAATCTGCCACTTTCTGTGTAATCTTTGGATTTTATACACCTTCCTCTAAGTTGTAGAAAAATATAGATAAAAACAGTCCTGACCTCATTTGGTTGCTCTGAGGATCAGATATAGTAAGACACATAAAGGTTCCTGCCACATTGTTATTATTATCATTGGTGTTACTTTCCCCCTAGTAAATGCCCAATTAACAGTTGCCTAAATAAGCACTTGTTGAACTGAATAAGTGCTATTCTGGTAAAAGAGAAAACACACAAATTACAAAAACAAGTATAAAAAATAGTAATTGTAAGTTATGGTAAGTGCTATGGAAAAACGAGCTAAGAAAGACAATTAAATAGGGGGTCTACTTTAGATAGGATCATCAGGGAAGGCCTCTTGAAGGAGGTGACATGTAAGCTGAATCTTAAGAGATGAGAAGGAGTAAGCTACACAAAATATGAAGATAACAGCATTCCAGGCAGAGGGAATGACACATACAAAGTTCTTGAGGCAGACATGCATGTGAACCCTCTACAAACTGAAGGTCCTCACCAGTGTGTTGGGACAGAATGAGTGAGGGCAGGGTGGCACCAGACGAGAGCAGAGGCCAAACACAAAGAGCCTTATAGGCCAGAGTAGAGAGTGTGGCTTGTGGTCTACATGCAAAGGGAAGGCACTGAGGATTTTTTGTTTTTTTTTGTTTGTTTGTTTGTTTGCGGTACGCGGGCCTCTCACTATTGTGGCCTCTCCTGCTGCGGACCGCAGGCTCCGGACACACAGGCCCAGTGGCCACGGCTCACGGGCCCAGCCGCTCCGTGGCATGTGGGATCTTCCCGGACCGGGGCACGAACCCATGTCCCCTGCATCGGCAGGCGGACTCCCAACCACTGCGCCACCAGGGAAGCCCCAGCACTGAGGGGTTTTAAGCAAGGGAATGACAAGATCCTCAGACCCACTCAATCCATGACTCACAACGACAAACTGAAGGAGGATAAGAATTTCAGGAAATATCTGGAACTTGTTGTTTACAGAAACTAAGAGTATAAATGCAGAATAAAATATTTTTCACTATGATTAAAGTTACTGAGTGCCAACAATTAATTTTGGAATTAGTTTTAACTTTTTTCTTGGAGCACGGAAGATAGTTTATTAAATTTCAGTTATAACTTCATGACAACTACTTATCTTTCATTTCACAGCATCTGATAATAAGTAAGAGCAAAAATGGTGAATACCTACTGTTGCCAGGTAACTGCATCCACTGTGTTTCCTGCCACCTTCATGAATCTGTAGGAAACAGAAAGAACAAAGATATTGCAACTTAAAGTAAACCATATCCCCAGGGTTAAAAGAAAATAAGCTGAGACAGAGATCAGGCCAATCCTTGGGCAACTACGCTTTCTGAGAGGGCCCACAGCGATGGCCTATCCATAGGTATTGGAAGTTGAAAGGTACAGAAGGTGAAAGTAATCACACTTTCAGCTCTCCACACATCCTTTACCATCTGGAAATCAAGACCCCAAGACAGCATTATACCTACATCTGTCTTTCCAATCCCATGCCTGATGGCTCCCACATCACCTTCCCTGTGATCAAAACTTATCTGTCACACTTCCTATTCTCTAAGGATTCTGAGATCTACTAGGAGACAAACGATAACATTTTCCAAGGATGACAACACAACATATGCCTTTGAAAAACCTCAGGCCTCTCCTTCTATAGAGAGCATGGGAAAACCCAATTTATTTATATAAGTATATAAGTATGAAGCACTAACAAATATGCCCTAGTGATGGGCTACCACTGCTGTCTAAGTGTAGAAACCTAAGCACCACATAGAGAAATTTAACCATTTCTGGAGCAGCTAAGTAGAGAACTGAGTGTCTCGACCAGGATGCTCAGCTCAAAACGGAAACCAGACCTGTCTCCCTGCAAAGCACTCAGCAAAGTCTTGCTAGCACTTTGCCACCCTCCTGTGCCCCTTGGGGTTCCACCAGAAACATAGTGACAGGAGAGAGCACCCAAGGCCACACAGATTCCATAAGGTATCATGAACTGCAGGTCTGTGAATAACTCAATTATCGACCTGCCTCCTTTTAGCCATCCACATGTTCTGAGGCCATGCGCTGTCATGGCTCGTGTTACTATTTGAGAGAGTTACCACTCAGACATAGGAAATCAAAAGGAACATCTCAGTTCCTTCAGATCTTACTTTCAATTCTCTTTCCGGAGACCCTGGAAGGGAACGTCTCCTCAGACAGAAACAATCTTCCATCAGTACTTCATAAACAAAGAATTTGTCCACTGAGAAGGGAGAAGGACGGTATTTTGTCAAGAATGCCCTACCCCTGCCCTACTCCAGCCTAACCTTGCCAGGAGGACACATGGGCAAAGGGCGTGCTTGCGCTGCCCAGACAGAGGCTCTGTTTTGCCCTGATGGTGGAAGAGGATTGAGTCTCTGCAGGACTGGGTGAGAGAAGGAGAAGGGATACCAGGACTACTGGTTTAGTAGCAGCGTGATGTTCATAAAAGAAGATGAAGAGGATGGAGAGTAGGGAGACAATGAGGAGGGGAAGGAGAAGGGGGAGGGAGAGGGGAAGAGGAAAGAACAGGAGGGGGAGGCAGCTTGGCTCTTGCCTGTATGGTTTTTGCTCTTTTTGTCTAGTACCACTCAGCAGTCCAGGAGCAAGAACGTGGGAAATGGAGCATAGGGTTGACTGAGGAATGAAAGTGGCTTGCTGAGCAGGACCAAAACATAAATGGGGATTGGAGGGAATATAACATTTACTGAATACCTATTTAGTACCAGGTATTCGCATGTATTTCCTTCATATAATTCTCAAAATTGCTTTGCTTGGTGAGGTGGATATTATTAATCACATTATACAGGTTACTAACATCCCTACTGGCTAGAGAAGTAGTATTTCCAGCACCCTAACCAGCTCATTTTTATGGGATCATGCCACTCCTCCTAGCAGTACTTCTTAGGAAGCAGGACATAGGAACCCTCTGCTTTTGGAGCCCACGGATTTCTCTTTCCCTTCTCCTCTCCTTTCTCCAGCCCAGAAAAATCTCTTGACTCTGGGAGGGTAGCTCCACTCTCCTCACCATTTCTAGCCCTATGCCCAGGATTCTTCCTTTAAAATTCAAAAGCTGGAAAGGCTGTGCATTCTCTTCTCCATCCTGTCAGGTGCCACCCCTGAGTCAATAAGCACACAACCAGCTATCTGCTTGAATAGACAGGAGAAAAATGGAAAAGTCCAGGGAGAAAGAAAACAGATTAGGATCCAAAATACTACACCTGCCACAGAAGCACTCTAAGCTGTGGAAACCTGATGGCAATCTTAGAAGTAGGATAACCCAAAAATTAAGAGGGGGAAATGAAATTTTGTACCCCCTCCCCAGGATATTTTAAAAATTAGAAAACCTAGGCAAACTTAGATACAAGTGTCATTAATATATATATATATTTATTTACATGGGCTTTACTCCTCCAAAATTATTTCTAAAATCTCTGAAAAGTAAAACTGCCTCCATTTACATATAAAAATAACCATAATAAAGATTACAATGACATTTAGAGTGCTTTCTTATAAAATTTTTTTCAGCTTCTTATGTATATAATTTCACATAACTCTCAAAGCAGCCCTGGTAGGCAGACATTTCTAATTTATGGTGGAGGCTGGTAAGTCTATAGAGGTTATGCGACGTGTTCAAATTCATAGAGTAGTGCAGACTAAACTCAGGTTTTCTGATTCCAAACCCTATGTTGCCTTCAAGCTGTTTACACTGAGGACAAGAATTATTAAAATGCAAAAAAATAAGTTGAATTTTTGCCTTGAGAAAACACTACCTTATTTTTTAGAAAAAGAACAGAAGGCCTCAGCACCTTCTTTGCTTGTGGCTTCCTCTCACAGACTTGAGCATTTCAGTGTTATTTGTAAGACTAGGTGCTGGAGCAGGTGTCGAAAGGTGACTGACTCAGGGCCTCTGCTATAAGACAATCACAGTAAAGCCAAGAAGACAGACACTGAGACAAATTAGTCTCTTTGTGTTGCATTACTGGTGCAAACTAACTGCTGTGGGAGATCAGTCAAGCGAGTAGCCAGCTCTACCTTCTATGATGTTAGAAGAGGGATAAGCATTGAGTAAAGCTTCACATCTCACAAGAGGTTGAATATAGTATTGAAAGAAGGGTAAGATTTTGCCATGAAGAGCAGGCCAGGCATAGAGCAGCTTGAGCAAAGCATGACAGAGTCAAGGTGAGTGTTTTCTCAGGAGTCCAGGGTATCTGGATATCAGGGGAGAGGTAAGGGAGTGGTAGGAAGTCAGCCTGGTCAGATAACTAGTTGCTAGCCTGTGATGCTAACACATCTGGCCTTTATTCCTTAACATCTCGGTACAAGTCGAGGTCTTATTTATCTTTGTATGATTAGCACTCAACACAATATTGTAAAATACAGCTAGCTCCTCCTGCATGTTGGATTTATCCTGTGCTTAAGCAAGTGAGGGTGTGTCAGGATCAGACTTGAGTTTTAGGAAGATCACTCTGGCTATGGTAAAGGTGAAAGGTAGTGTGGTGTGGACAAAATGGAGGGAGATGACTGCAGAGTGATGGGAGGCTTTGAAATGTGGGAACGAAAAAAGACACAGTTGAAAAAAACACTGTTGGAGCACTCAAGAGGACTCGGTAGGTGAGTTTAAGTGAGGAAGCGGTGTAAGAGAGAACCCCAAAGTTTTAACTGTGGTAATGCCATTGCCTAAGATGGGCAGTCCAGGAATAGACTTTAATGCTGGTGTTGGTGAATGTACTCCAATCCTTCTGAAAATGCCTCAAAGAACTTGAAGTAAATAGTCATTGATGATAACAGTTACACATTCACAAGAAAATTAGGAGGAAAAAATAATCATCAATGCCCTGCCTGGCTAAAAGGCTCTGGACAGGCAATTAAGAACACATCTAATTTGGTGTCTTAGAAGCTGGAAACTTGTTATGTATGATACTATAATCTGGAGATCCTCATATGCATTGAATAGTTTGTTCTGCTACAGGTTGATAATTAAGTCTTTAAATAACCTTCCATTATCAAAAGTTACATTATAAAAAGAATGGGAAAACTAGAGTTAGGAACATTTAAAGTAATGCTAATGTTTTCTCCCCACACCCCTCCCCCACCTGCAAAGAAAATCTATAATATCTATAATTAAATATGAAATATACTGGACCCCTATATAGAATATTATATAGTTTACAGGGAAATATTTTTAAATTGAATATGGGAAAAGACCTACCATGATCCTGGGTAGGAAAATCAATTTATTCTTCCTAACCTAATTTATGGGTTTAATGAAATTCTAATAAAAAAATCCCATCAGATATTTTTGAAACGTTGCAAAATCATTCTAACATTTATCTGAAAGAAGCCAAGAATGTTCTGAAAAAACTGTAATACTGAAAAGACATTTATCTGATCTACCATATATTAAAATATACCATAAAACCTGCAATTATTAAAACATTCCTAGGCATTAGTCAGGAGATCTTAGTAAAGAGATCAGGAATTAGTAAGGATATCTATGGAACAGAAGAGATTTTTTACAAAAATTTATATATAAGAATTTATTACATGGAAAAGAATTTAGTATATGAAAAACTGAAGCATGTTTTTAATAGTGCTATGTGATTTGTAGCTATTTGGGAAAACAGTAAAGTCAGATCCTTACCTAAAGTCTTATTTTGTAAAAGAAATCAAAATAGTAAAATATACTTTCATTTCATTTTAATATTTTAAAAAATTTGTCAATCACTATTTAGTATGTTTAGACCAATGATATTATTATCTTAACTTTAGTAGCATATTTAAGCAGTATAAAAGTTGTTTTAGCTAACTTTATGGGAAAAAATTATTAAATATATGGTCATATGAAAACTGTTGTAAACTACATTCTTCCTTTTTCCCTCTTGGCAAAATGATGAGAACAACTTCAAACATATGGAAGCATTTCTACACTTATTCTGATGAGGAAGAATCTAATTCAGGAATAATGTCAAACAAAATATGCATTTCCAAATACTACCAGAATGACTAAACATACCTTTGTTTTTTTGAGAAGTGTATAAAACTCATTTAAAATGGAGCAAATGTTCTGTTTTCAGAAGTCTTTGAATGATTGAAAAAAAAAACTAGAAAAACAAAAACAAATGACAGAAATAACACATAAAGGAAACTGATAAGACAAAACTCCATGGAACAGACATTATAGCCAGTGAATCTGGTGAATTCTCCCCAGCCCCATTATCCCTCTCTGAACACTAGGGCTCTCTGTATCTACCGTGTATCTATATCATTTCCATACTCTGTTTTTATATCTATATTGGCACTGCGGAGGACAACAAGTCCAAAAAGATTATAATTTTCTTTGTTCAAATCTAACATTGATGGATTCTTCTGCTCCTTAGTTTTGCCTGTTTCTCAGAAACTGGCCCAAACCACATAAATGAATAACTTCCACACAGCTGCAGAATGCTCAGCAACAGGAATATTAGAGGTGGAATAACATGCACACAGACTAGTGCTGTCAGAAGTGAAATACCATTGGGAAAGTGAAATTCTGTTTAGGGTCCAGTATTATCCAAGCGTTTTCAACCATCCACCTCCATTCTAATCCCTAGATTTAGGTCTATGAACGAACAAGTAAAAGATGACCCAGGATGTGAATAATGACAAAAAGGAAAGATCTTGGTTTTCCAAGGTTGGATGTCTCCATACCTGAATTATGAAGACAGAAATCTTGGAAGATTATTTCAGAGAACAGAAGATGTCTGTCCTCATGCTGACATCCAGTCACTCAAAAAAGGATAAGAGCGGGAAGGGGCAAGGACCTGTACCTAAGAAAATTGGCCAGTGCCAGGCAGACGTTTCAGTACTGGGGACTCTTTCCCACTGGAGCAAATATGCTGCTATGGAAAAGAACAAAATATCCCCTTTCATTGTGAGAGTTCCTTTCCTCCCCCAAGGGACCCCAAATCTGGGAGAATTTCTTTCCTTTGTTATCCACCTGCACATATGACGTATCTGCAATGTTGTGGAGCCTTCTCTCCCAGTGCATATCACAGCTCTCTCTTATAATAAGGCACATCTTTATTCATGGTCTTTGGAGTTTGATTTCTGCTTCTGGACCACACAGTGCAACCCTGAAAACTGGTTTCTGAATTTTGCTCCCAGGAAAGAGGATAAATCCTTCATGGGGAACTAGATGTCCAAACGACTACAAACTTCAGTAAGAGTGTGGCAGCCTGATCCTTCTTTTCCTTGTCCACAAGGAGAATCTTTGGTTATGTAACTAACATGAATAAGATGTGACAGCCATCCTACACAAAAGCTAGGAAAAACTTGTGAGGAAATTATTCATTTTGAGTTACAGCAAACCAGGCATCTTCTATTTGGTCCAAAGTCACTTACATTTCCATGGCTAATTATATATTAAGCTATACTAGGTTAACTATATATTAAGCTCTAGAAGAAATAAAATATTGATCTCTTTCTTCCCCACCCTCTCTCTCTCTCTTTCTACTCTCTCCGTTTCTCTTTCTCCTTCCATTCCTCCCTTCAAGCCTCCCTTCTTCTCTCCCTCCCTCCTTCCCTTCCTTTTTTTCTCCCCACCCATATTTATATATAATATTACACTTGCAGCAGGCTGATAAATAGCATGGCTATATGTTCATTGACTTTAATGGCTAGTGCAGCTCTCTATTGAGGCTTCTCTTCTAGCTTATAATTCCCTTAATTTGATAGATTTATAGAGTTTTTAACATACAAGGACTTCTTGAGAGGGGTGAGACTCTCTACAGAATCTCTCTTACCAATAAAAGTTACACCCATGAGGCTTCATTTAAGAAGGATCTTAATGAAGAAAGGAAAAAATAAGTTAGCTACCACTTACTGATTGACAGGCACTTGGTAAGCAGTTTACATAATGTACAGTCTTTTAAGGTAGGTATTATTACTTTCATTTTATAGATGAAGAAACTGTGCTCAAGATCACCCAACTAATAAGTTGCAGAGCTAAGAATCAAATCCATTTCTGACTTTAAATCCCTTGCTTTAACCATGCAGAGATGGCAAATTTGTGATATGTGCTCCCTTTTTCTGAACCCACGGTAGACCATGGTAACAGATCTCAATACTCTTTCCCTAATCTCAGAATTGGCCTAAGAATCCTTCTCAAGATACGGTGCCAGGCACTATTACCTGGAACTGGCCCCCAAGATGAAGGCTATTTCATGCTGCTAATGGGGACTTGGGAGGAGGGAGGCTATAGAACAATGTCTGGAATAAAATGGAGGCAGATGTGAGACAATAATACAGAAAGGACAAAATAGGTTTGCTTGATTAGAATGAAGACAAATAGCAGGGGGTGAGGGGTGGTGAAAGAAGATGTTGAAACAGATCTGGAAGGCTATGGCTGGAGCTGGAAGGTGCTGGTTAGGGGAATATTATGACAGACATGTCTCGACAGTCTAAAATGCTGCTGGATTCAGGCAAAGAAGGCTATAACTGACCTGATATGATTTGTCCTGGCTGTGGAGCCAGGTGGGAAGGAGGAAAAATGCATCAAGATATCGTGAAGAATTTCAAACAGAAAAGCAGACTTTCCAAAAGCTCAAGTCCCGGTATGAAGCTGAGTCTATGAGAGTGAAAACTATGGAACTAAGGTGAAGAGTATTATATATTTTTTCCAGTATGCTAGACCACACGGCTTCACTCAAAGATGAAAATTCAGGAAAACAGCACCACAAAGTAGAAAGAGCATGGGCCTAGGAGTCAGATAGATACTTGATTTCAGACCTGGCTCCACAACATATTAGCCATGTGACCCTGGGTAAGTTGTTTAACCTCCCTGAATGTTTTCAAATGGAGAGAGCCTACTTCCCAAAGGCATTGTGAAGATGAACAAGATAACATACATGAAGAAACAAGGGTACTGCCAGGCACACTGCTGGCACCCCATAAACGTGAGCTTGGTAAATAACTTAGCGTTTGTGTACCTCCATTCCTTAATCTGTAAAATAAGATAATAAGACCTGCTCTGTCTATATTATACGGCAGTAGTTCTCATACTTTGCTCCTTCAGTGAGAGAATGGTTAAACAAAATGTAGTCTACCCACACCATGGAACATTACCAGCAATGAAAAGGAGCAAACTATAGACACATGCAGCAACCTGGTTGAATCTCCAGGGAATTATGCTGAGTGGACAATCTAACCCTAAAAGGTTGCATATTATATTATTCCATTCATGTAACATTTTTGAAATGACAAAATTATAGAAATAGAGAACAGATTACTGGTTGGCCAAAGTTTTAAGTAAAGAGCGAGAATGAGAAGGATGAAAGAGTGACATGAGATACCCCTGTGGTGATGGAAATGGTCTGTATCTTCACTGTATCAATGCCAATGTCCTAGTGGTGATATTGTCCTATAGTGTCACAAGATGTCACTGTTGGGAGAAACTGGATAAAGGGGACTCGGGACCTCTCTGTACTATATCTCATGCTGCATTTTAAAGAAGCTCTCCAGGTGCTTCCATTGAGGGAGGACCATGGGCCACGCCTTTTACAGATTGTCATCTCAGCAGCACTTGTTAGGGTAGGTCATTCGTGGAGGAAGAGTAGCGTTCTTAGGGAAGGTAGAATGGGGAAGGGAGGCAAGGAATGGAAAAAAAGAACGTGAGGAAGATATTTCCCAAGACCATACGTGTCAAACCTAAATCTATGTCCCAGGACACCCATCTCCTTCTCCAATGTTCTAACCCCCATCTGACTTCTCTGACAACAGAAGAAGAGAGAAACATCCTTCATCATAATAGCCATAACTGATATCCCTGGGCTTGGGTCAGGAATTAGGCTGTCTCTCTAATCAAGAAAGAAGTCCTGTCCAGGAAAAAAAGAAAAAAAGAAAAAAAAGCAAGTTTAGAAGTAAGCAGTCATTAGCATAATTCTCAGCTAGGGAGCAGACCTTTACAGTAGCCCATGCTTCCTTGTTAATTAGCACTGAACAGCTGCTGGGAGGCCCTGCCTCTCTCTACAGGCAGAGAAGGAAACTCTCTTCTTATAAACTGAGAGGAATAAATTGTTCTCACCTCCTGTAGTTTAAGTCATATACTCTTTCACAGGTGAAATGAAACATAACAGTTATTAGGAATAACACTGTGATGATTTCTCTGTGCACCAAACTGTCCCCAGCTGTGCAATTTCCCACTCCAAACAAGAATGTGGTGTAAGCAGGTTTGTAGGCAGAAGCTGTGATCACCCTCATTATAAGCAATGTTACTTTAGCTAATCTTTCTAGTTTTCAATCTCATTCAGTTCTCTGAACTGCTTAGAAGGCTACATTGAGCCATAGGCAAAAAGTCAGAAAAACAACCCTGCCTTTTCAATTTGAAATTCACTTGTCCTTAACAATTGTAGCCGACATTTCTTTAGGTGTGGATTGTGCCAGGAACTACACTTAGCACTTTCAATTCATTATCTCATTTAACTTCACAACAAGCCTAAGAAATAGATAATTTCATTAGCCTCATTTTACCAATGAGGTTTTAGAGAGATTAAATAATTCAAGGTGACCTAGCTAGAAGCTGATCTGGGTCTCATCTAGTTCTAAAGTGTATGCTCTTTACATTCCTGCTATTTCCACCCTTGCCCCCAATCCTGCTATATTGACTTACTACAGTAGAACACAGAAGGCTGTTGATTTAATATGTCTTTATGGAGGAAGGGACCCACGAGGTCAAAAATGCCCAGGGCCCTCAAAAGTCGTAATGAGAGCCTGTGTATAGGAACATAGTGAACTTTCCATCCTTACCCATACCGCTTTCACTGTTTGTCTATGCTTTGAGTACCAGTGGAGTCTATAAATCAGCATTAGGTACTTAGTAGAAGTTTTGGTAATTAGAACTAAAGATAGAAATTCTGGATATAAAAAGGCAAGTTTTCTGTTTCTGTTTTGTAGATCATTGAGCACACAGCATACATAATGTGGTCTGCTGTGATGGAAAAGACCATTATTTCCTTCCTAATTCTCCTGCTTTTATTTTTTTTGCCCAAATTGGAATGCTTTCGATAGCTCTCTGGGCCACCATGGGAGTTAAAGGTCCTGTCTAGCTTTCTGTTCTAACCTAGGTTCAGGTTAGAATATGCCACTAGCAACTCGGTAAAATATGAGTATAACTTCCATTCTTCATTCAGCAAATTGGAGCACCCACCGTGTGCTAGGCTTTTTGCCAGCACTGAATATGTATTAGTAAATACAACAGACAACTTCCTGCTCTCATGGAGTTTATGATCTGTAAGCAAAAAATAAACAGTAAATATGCAGTTATAACTTGTGATAAATGCCATAAAGAGAACTAACAGAGTGCGCTGATAGAGAATCACTTAGCTAGGCTATTCAAGAAAGAACTCTGATGGGTGAGGAGAAACCAGCCATGTGGCAAGCTGAGAGGACACTCTAGGTAGAAAGAAAAGCATGTGTTGTGCAACCCCCGCTCCCCACCAAAAAAAAAAAAAAAAAGAGAGAAACTCAGTACATAGCAGGCCAGTGAGGCCTGAGTGAAGTAAGGAAAAGAGAAATCTGGAGAAGATAAGAATGAAGAGCTGGGCAGCAGCCAGGCTGCTCATTGTAGAGCCTTGCTGGATGTGGTAAGGAGATTAAATTTTATTCTAAGAGCAATGAAAAGTCATTAAAGAGTCTTTAGCAAATGACTGACATCATGTGAATTATGTCTGTAAAAGATTTTCTGGCAGCTGAGTGGTGAATAGACTGGAGAGGACAAGAATGGAACCAAATAGACCAGTAATGGGGCTATTGAAATGGTCCAAGTTCTGAGTTCTCCAAATTGTAATTCTTTTGCTTTTGTTTGCTCTATGGCCATATCTCACCTAAAGCAGGGCTCATATTCCAAGTCAGTGATGTCCAAACATGTTAGTGGAACACGAGTCCCTCAAGATACTCTTGGAAAATAAGACTACAGTCAAATAAATTTTTTAAATTCTGCATGCTAAATCCCCTTCTTGGAGATTCAGAATGTAAACTAATGTAATAAAGATGCTGGGAAGTGTTTCAGTACATTTGTATATCCCAGTATTTCTCAAACTTACTTGACTATGGCAGCTTTTACTTTTTTCCGCCTCCACATAACGTTGTTATCCTGCAGAACTGATATTTTCCAGAGCACATTTAAGGAAATGCTGCCATAATTCATTCTAACCAAGGGTTAACTCCATGTGCGTGGTTTACTGGGCCTCCTCTTCTCCACATCTCAATTTATTATTTCAATGGCTTAGACAATATTTTCCAACTCCATACATATTATGAGAGGATATCAGCCGTGTGGGTCATATTTCTTCTCTCCGTTTTTACCACCTATTTTCTGTCAACTGTCCCCTTAATTTTACATTGTAAAGGTTGATAAGGTTTTCATTCTTTCTGTAACCATAATTTTCTTCCTTGTTTCTGGATCTGGATATCCTATGAGACAGCTGCTGGGGATCCTGAACTGATCTTTTATACCAGTAAGATTTCATCCCAAATTTTTTGTCTCTGTCCAACACTCTGTGTATGGGAGATTTCCTTGATTTTATCTTATAATTCTTTTATTGGACTCAACTGCATTTTGGAGATAAAATTTAATACCATATAATTCCCTCATTAACTGTACAGTTCAATATTTTTTATTATATTTACAAATTTGTGCAACTATCAACATAATCTAATTTTAGAATATTTAATTTCAAAAAGAAGCCCCATTCCCATGAGCAGTCACTCTCCATTTCCCTGAAAACTTCACCAGTCTAGGCAACCCAATCTGCTTTTCGTCTCTATAGATTTGCCTATTCTGGACATTTCATATAAAGGAAACCATACACTGTGTGGGCTTTTGTGACTGGCTTCTTTCAGTTAGCATGATGATTTCAAGGTTCATCTCTGACAACATGTGTTGGTACTTCAGTGCTCTTTATTTTCAAGTAATATTCCATTGTATAGATTTGCTGAATTTTATTTATCCATTCATTGGTTGATGGACATTTGGGTTGTTTCTACTTTTTGGCTATTATGAATGATGCCACAATAAATAATTGTGTACAAGTTTTGTGTGGACATATGTTTTCATTTCTCTTGGGTATATACCTAGAAGTGGAATTGCTAAGTCATATGGTAACTCTATGTTTAACCTTTCAAGTAACTGCCAGTCTGTTTTCCAAAGCAGTTGCACCATATTATATGCCCACCAGCAGTGTATGAGTGTTCCAATTTCTCCACGTCCTCTCCAACATTTGCTTTTGTATGTCTGTTTGATTTGTAGCCATCCTAGTGGATGTAAAGTGGTATCTCACTGTGATTTTGATTTGCACATTCCTAGTGACTAATGATGTGGAACATCTATTCATGTACTTAGTGGCCATTTGTATGTCTTCTTTGGAGAAATGCCTATTCAAATCCCTTTTGGTCATTTTTAAACAGGTTGTCATACTACTGTTGAGTTGTAAGAATTTATATGTGTGTGTGTGTGTATATATATATATATATTCTGTCTATAAATTCCTTATCAGCTGTATGACTTGCAAATATTTTCTCCTGTTTTGTGTGTCTGTTCACCTTCTTGATGGTATCATTTGATGCACAGAAGTTCTTAATTTTTATGAGGTCCAGCTAATCAGTGTTTTCTTTTATCACTTATGCTTTCAGTGTTGTATCCAAGAAATCATTACCTTACATTTATTGGGCTTAATTTCAGCAATTATATATTTTGTTTTTAAAAATATTTTTTGCTCTGTATACAAAATACAGTATATATAAATATAGTATCTTACTATATCTTTATAAGGATACTAATTATAGCTTTTTACTTTTCTAGTTCTGATCTTGAATTATAATTCTTCTTGGGTCAATTTTTAAAATGTATTTGTCTTGGTTTTTCTCTTTTATGTTACTTGTTTCCTTCTTACATTTTGTGATCTTTGCCTATCTATTTATTTTTTTAAATTGGGGACTAAATAGATTCTTCTAGGTAGTAGGTGCAGATTCTTCTAAGCTGTTGAATATATGGGTTTTTTTTTTATAAGTCTCTCCTTTCCCTGGAATCTCTATTTTACGGTCAGAGCTTGTTGACCAACACACTTCCCTTTAGAGGGGGAAGAGGGAGGGCACAGGTAGCCTTTGGGCTAGGGTATCCCACAGTGCTCTACTCAGCATTTTACTACGCAGAAGCAACTCCACCTTAGCAATACTAGCTCATCCCTGGTATTCCGGCAGTATTTTTTTGGTGAAGGCTCCTAACTATTGGTTTGGCATTTGCTAGGACATAACAGACTGAGCTGTCTTTGCTCTGTAGGCAGGGTAGGGGACTTAAAATGATGGAGGGGAGAGTTGAGTTGTGGGTGTAGTCCCTATGAAGACAGACTTTCATATTAACCCCTTGGCTTGGTCTCCCTTTCCCACCTTACCCTCTCTGGCCTCTGAGCCTATCTGCAGGACAGATTCTCTATCTTTTCTCAGAGCCCAGGTTCTCTGGGTTGCCACTTCCTCACTCTGATTACTGTCAACAGGCTTCCATCTGTTTACTGTCTTATAGAAATCTGTCAGAAGTCTCTCACCTGCTAATGATCCCTCTTTCATGTGCTTGTTATTACAGAATTGTTTTTTATCAGTTTTTAATAGGAGTTGGGATGATGTTCCAGAAGGAAATGGAGCTTGTGCTCAGATCACTATCCTGAACTTGAAGCACACCCAATGTAGTTGATTTATTTTTATTTTATTTATTTATTTTTGGCTGTGTTGGGTCGTTGTTACTGCATGCAGGCTTTCTCTAGTTGCAGTGAGCGGGGGCTACTCTGCCTTGTGGTGCGCGGGCTTCTCTTGTTGCAGAGCACGGTGCATGGGCTTCAGTAGTTGTGGTGCATGGGCTTAGTTGCTCCGTGGCATGTGGGATCTTCCTGGACCAGGGATTGAACCCGTGTCCCCTGCATTGGCAGGCAGATTCTTTTTTTTTTTTTTCGGTACACGGGCCTCTCACTGTTGTGGCCTCTCCCGTTGCGGAGCACAGGCTCCGGACGCGCAGGCTCAGCGGCCATGGCTCACGGGCCTAGCTGATGCACGGCATTTGGGATCTTCCCGGACCGGGGCATGAACCCGCGTCTCCTGCATTGGCAGGCGGACTCTCAACCACTGTGCCACCAGGGAAGCCCGGCAGGCAGATTCTTATCCATTGTGCTACCAGGGAAGCCCGCCAATGTATCTTAAAGTCATCTTTTGTTGCTCCAGAGATAGTTTCCTGAGTATGAATATGTGTTCATTTTGGTGCAACTTCTTTATGAAAACCTCCCTTTTCTGCATGTGATGGCTCTTGAAAGAGAGATGCTAACGTTCAAAAGGTGGAAATCATCCTTTATTAATTCCTCCTATTCTCTCACCCCCACCTTGATGGGATATCCATCAACAAAGCAAGTCTACCTTAACTTCTCTCCATCTCTTCTGCCATTACCTTAACCCAATCACACACACCTCATAGTGAAAACCCTCCTTACTGAACTCTTTTGATCTCTTACTTTTGCACCTTAAAATCTATTTGGCACACAAAACAGAGTAGACTCTGGTACATGTTGCTGCCCTTATAAAAACCCTGTAATAGCTTTCCATTGCTCAGAGAATAAAATACACAACCTCTTTTCCATGGTATGCATGGTTCAGTAATGATCTGGTCCTTGCCTGTCCATGCATTCTCATCTCCTACTGCTCTCCTTTTGCTCACTATAATGCCCATCTTTCTATTGGTCAAATGCCTTAACCTTGTTTCTGATTCAGGACATTGACAAACACAACCTACCACCTCTATCTAAAACTTTTTTCACTCTGATCTTTGAACAGTTGGCTCCTTCTTATTCTTTTGTTCTTGGCTTAAATAAATTGTTCCTCAGATAAGTCTTCTCTGATCACCTTGTCCAAATAAATCCTCCAACTCCAGGTATCTTGATCATTTCCTTCACAGAATTATACACAATTTGGGATAATTTGTTTTCTTATTTACTGTGGCTCTGTCTTGCTAAGCTCCAAGAGAATAAGAGTTACTTTGGCTTTATTCATCAATATAAACCCAACACTTAAGCAAGGATCAAACATGAAATAGCTGTTCAATAAATGTTTATTGAGAGACAATTTAGTATTCATCTCCCTATGGTTTAAAAGCCCCCCAAAAAGCCTCAGTAAACATGCTTTCAATGAATACCTGCTTTTCTTGACACTGTCACATCACCAAAAAATAGATTAGGTCCTTACTCTATAGTACATACGGCAATAAACTCCAAATAAGTTAAAAAGCATAACATTGAAAATTAAAACATTTTTAAAAGGCTATGTGAAAATGAAGTAGTAACTTTATCCTAACTGTGTAAGGAAAGAAACAGAAAAGACAACCAACAAGAAAATGGATAAGAACAACTATAATAAAAAGTAACTTCTGAAGCAATAAAAACATATTTCAAAGTAATAAGAAAAGCAATACATTAAGATAAAATTGTCATTACATAGGTGATGCATAAAAGTTTACAAAAGAAAAGCAGAGGAAAATAATAAAGCCCTAAAGAACACTACTTATGCCTTTAGATAAAAATCAATAACTGGGAAGAGCCAGTTCCTGAATGAGGAAATGAAAATAATATAACAAGTATTTTATTAAGTACTTCCCATATTCCAGGCAACACAGTAGTATCTGAAAACACAAACATGAAGATTCTATCTCTGTTTGTTCATATCCTAACTGGGAAGATAGTCCTATATAGTCCAGTAAATACCTAAGTAGTTTTAAGCTTTTTTAAGCTTAAAAATTAGTTTGGCTCTATAAAACTAAAGCTATTCCTAGATTCTGAAGGCTACAGAATCAATAAAACATAGACAGAGTCTTGACCTTAGTCTACAGTCTGTTAGGGGAGGCAGATAGGTAAATAAGTAAGTTATCATCAATTTGATAAGTGCTATAGCAGAAAAATAAAGTACCATATAAGGACAGAGGAGGTGATAAGAAATCCTGCCTGAAGATGTCAGAGAAGATCTATTGGAAACAAGAAAAATAAGGGAAGAGAGTGGTATTCCAAAGAAAATGACACAAAATAAAAAGGTGCAAAGGTAAAAAAGTGTGGCATCTTCTAAGATGGACATATACTTTGATGTACTAAGTGCAGGTTGTGCAAGGGTGTGTAGCTACTGACTAGCTGCAAAGAAGGCAGGTACTGGACCCTAAAGGCCAGGGGTACATGTGAAAGGGTTTGAATTTCAAGCAAGAGTGACTTGACCACATGTTGCATTTAAAAACAACTACTCAGAAATCTGTAAGGAGAAATTAGAGTCTGAGACTAGATATGGAGAAATTGTTTAGGAGGAAAAATGATAAAGTTTAAAATAAAAATGAAAGGAAGATGGGATATGAGTGATACTAAGAAGTCAGAAATAACAAAACTTAATAACTAACTAATGGAGACTGTGAACAAAGGAGAGGAATGAATCTAAAATGACCTCTTGGTCTGTGCCTCAGGCAAAATGGTTACTGTGTCATTAGTCAAATGTGGAATAAGGGGAAAGGAGACAACATAAAGTTTTGGAAAATGTTTGGTTCTTTTCACAGTTAACAGGATTCAAATTTAAACAACCATGAGGTACAATCTTGCATTAATTAAAACAGAGTAAATTAATAAAAGTAATACTCATTGTTGTAGAGTATTGGGAAAAAGATACACTAATACATTGTTGCCCTTCGACCTGGTGAAACTGTTCTGAAAAGAAATTTGGCAACAAATACAAGAGCCATAAAAATTATTATATACAGTACTTTGACCCAGAAACCCAGCTTTTTGGAATATAGCCCAAGGCTGTAATTCAAAAGAAATTTTTTAAAAACCTATTTGTATAAAGATGTTTACAGCTGTGCTATATATTACAGACAAAAACCGGAAACAGCCCAAATGCCCAGCAGTGAGGGAATGCTTAGCCAGAATTCAGTACATTAATGCAATGGAATATTTTACTGGTATTAAGAATGACAAATACGAGAACTATGTAGAAATAAGGAAGGGGCAATATAAAGCAATGGGCAAAAAATGCAGAATTCAAAATGATGCATATACAATGATCACAACTACGTAAAATTATAGCTGTATAACCAGGAGGACTGGAAAAACTACAGAGCTGGTAATTTAGAGTGCTGACATTTTTGTTATTGTTGGTTGAGTCACTGGGAATGTTTATGTGTTTAAAGTTATATGTTTATGTGTTTAAAGTTTATGTGTTTAAAGTTATATATGTATATTTAGTACATATACATTAAGAAAGGTAAATACCCATTTCTTCTGGCACATAAAAGAAAAAAAATGTTCATCAATACCTTTCCTTCTTGCCCTATGTACTTTTTTTCTAGTCTCTTGAGTGCTATTAGTTTTCGGATATATGGGGAAGTAGGCCTCACCACTTGTCACCACACCACCCAGTCACATGATCATTTCTTTCATCTGTTGCCAACTATTGTGTCCAAGTTCTTGACTTATTCACAACAAACTAGCATCTATGTGCCCAAAATTACACCATGTACACAAACTGGGATGCCTTAACTATACCTTATATACGGGGTAGAAGTGTCTCCTCAGTATGACTTTTTAATCTCTGACATAGAAAAATATTTGTTTCTTACTTTCGGTTACCATGGTATAATTGTCCCTCCATTTAATGAAGGCCAATTCCTCTGGATTCCATTTCTTCTAGCCTTAAAGAACTTCTCATTTTGGTTATATCCTTGATCTCTTGTATCATCTATCTCTTCTTCTCTCCTGGATAAGTCTCAAAATACAAACCTGTTCTGCTGTCTCCCACATTAAATTAAAGGGGAAAAAATGCCATTATCGTCCTTGACCCCAAATCTCCCTTCATTTTTCTACTTTCCTTCACAGTAAGAATTCTCCTAAGAGTTGTCCACATTATTGTTTCCAATTTCTCACCCTCCATTCACTCTTCAAACTATTGTGATCTGACTTCTGTTCCACCACTCCGCTGAACTATATTTCTCAAGGTCACCAACAACCTGCATGTTGCCAAGTTCAATGGCACTTTTCTGTCTTTCTATTACTTGACCTCCTGGACTTCTAGCAGCACTCCCTCCTTATTTAAAACTTTCTTTTCTTGGTTCCTACACCTCAATCTCTCCCTTTCCTCTTACCTCTAAGGCTATCCTTCTTTTCTCACATCTCTAAATGTGATAGTTCCTCTGGGCTCTCTCCTAAGTCTCTGTCTCTTTTCTTGCCATATTCTAACAGATCTCTTATATTCCCATGGATGGCCTTAAATCCCATTTGCATGATAATGACCACTAAAATTAATATCTCTAGCAGAGACCTTGATCCCTCATATTCAAGGATATACTTGACATCTCCATTTAGATTCAAGCACAATAAACATAACATGAAACCTAAAGTCATGATTTTTTTTCCCCAGAACCAGTTATTCCCCCTATCTTCCCATCTTCGTAAATGATAATAAATCCACCCAGTTACTTACACAGCCCTGTGTCACATCACCATACACTTATCCAATATATCAAGTCCTGTGGTTTCTACCTCCAACAATATATTCCACTGCCACAACCCAATTCAGGTTCCCGTCATTATGTGCACTCCTACAACAGCCTTCTCACCAATTTCACTGCCTCCTCTCCAATCCATTTTCCATAGAGGAGACACAGCATACTTTTTGTATAATAAGTCAAATTATTTCTCTCCCTAGCTTAAAAACATTCAGTATTTGTCTCACTGCACTTAGAAGAAATTCTAAGCCCTTCACTATGCCTGTAAGTCCCTATATAATATGACTCCTAATTACTTCTCTAGCTATACCTTTCTTTAGCCAATCTGGCCCTTTTTTCATCCTTAGGGCCTTTGCACATACTTATCTTTCTTCCAAGAACACTGATACTGTTTACTTCTCATTTTGTCTAGTTAACACCTTACTCATTCTTCAGATTACACTTTATTTATTTTTAATGAATTTTTAAAAATTGAAGTATAGTTGATTTACAATATTACATTATTGCTGGTGTACAACATAGTGATTCAATATTTTTATAGATTATACTTCATTTAAAGTTATTGTAGGACTTCCCTGGTGGCGCAGTGGTTAACAATCCACCTGCCAATGCATGGGACACAGGTTCAAGCCCTGGGTTGGGAAGATCCCACATGCTGCAGAGCAACTGAGCCCGTGGGCCACAACTACTGAACCTGCACTCAAGAGCTCGCGAGCCACAACTACTGAAGCCCAGGCGCCTAGAGCCCATGCTCTGCAACAAGAGAAGCCACCGCAATGAGAAGCCAGAGCACTGCAACCAAGATTAGCCCCCGCTCGCTGCAACTAGAGAAAGCCCACACGCAGCAACAAAGACCCAACACAGCCAAAAATAAATACATTAATTAATTTTAAAAAATACAACCCTAGACTGTCAAAACTGAAAAAATTTTTTAAAAGTTATTGTAAAATATTGACTATATTTCTCATGCTGTACAATATATCCTTGTAGCTTTTTTATTTTATACATAGTAGTTTGTTTGTACCTCCTAATCTCCTACCCTTATCTTGCCCCTTCCCCCTTCTTTCTCCCTGACTGGTAACCACTAGTTTGTTCTCTGTACCTGTGACTCTGTTTTTTATATTCATTCATTTTTTTATTTTTTATTTTCCACATATAAGTAATAACGTACTATATTTGTCTCTCTCTGTTTGGCTTATTTCACTAATCATAGTACCCCTCGGGTCTATCCATGTTGCTGTGAATGGCAAAATTCATTCTTTTTTATGGATGAGTAATATTCCATTCCACATTTTTATCCATTCATCTGTTGATGGACACTTAGGTTTCTTTCATATCTTGGCTATTGTAAATAATGCTGCTATGAATATTGGAGTGCATATATCTTTTTGAATTAGTGTTTTCATTTTCTTCAGATATATACCCACAAGTGGGATTGCTGGATCATATGGTAGCTCTATTTTTAGCTTTTTGAGGAATCTCCATACTGTTTTCCAAAGTGGCTGCACCAACTTACATTCCCACCAACAGTCTACTAGGGTTCCCTTTTCTCTAC
The DNA here is from genome assembly GCF_059928025.1 of Delphinapterus leucas. Lineage (NCBI taxonomy): Eukaryota > Metazoa > Chordata > Mammalia > Artiodactyla > Monodontidae > Delphinapterus > Delphinapterus leucas. Next base: position 58,057,008 of record NC_143144.1, read on the forward strand.
ATCCTCACCAACATTTCTTATTTGTGGTCTTTTTGATGATGGCCATTCTGACAGGTGTGAGGTGATATCTCATTGTGGTTTTGACTTGCATTTCTCTGATGATTAGCAATGTTGAGTATCTTTTCATGTGCTTGTTCTTCTTAAGTGTGACTCCTTTAGGGAACCCTTCCAACCACCTAACTTAGTCAAATCCCAGCACTTACAGTCATTCATAGTACCATGTACCTCTCCTTGGTACTGTTTTAGTCTTAAGATAAGTTGATTATTGTCTATGTCTCCCCTACCATATTATATACTCCATGAGGGCAGAGAAAGTATCTATTTTTGTTTATTTTTACATTCCCAGTTCCTAACATAGTACTTGGAACATAGCAATTATTCAACAAGTATTTGCAGAATGAATGAATGATTGATACAGGGTCATGCTACTGAGAAGACTGTCAGTCCCATGAAAATATATTAATCAAATCATTAAAGAAAAGGTATAATCTAAAAGAATAACTATGTGGACTTAAGTGATAGTTATTGTCTTTGCTTGATTGTGTATTATGAACTATGAAAATGTTCTACACATGTGATTCTTATCCCCTAATTAAAACATGTAAAACAAAACCAACTTCTCCATCACCATCCCCCCCCATACACACACACACACACACACACACACACACACACACACAGAGTAATTTCAAAGTTCAGCAAAAGTATGCAAAGGGAAGCCCAGAGCTGCATTTGTAGGTAGGAGTCAAGGTCAGAAAATTGTTCTGCAAGAGAAAACAGAAGTTCCTACTGAGAGAGAAGGAGAGAAAAATGAAGGATGGGGAAAGGATAGGAATTAAAATAAGGGCTTGGGGATTCTTTGTAAAGACGAAAATGCCTAAAATTAAACCTCAGGCTGTTAATGTTGTTACAGTGTAAATCCTTCCGGCTTCCCAAGCCTTCAATAATGTCTGCTACGTTAATTAGCTTAGATCAAGACTAAGCTACCACAAAAGGGAAGAGAGAGGGTCATAAGAGCCATCAAGCCACAAGGGCCATTCAGGAGGTTGGCCAGAGGTGTCTTGCTACTGGAACGTATCTGTCTATACTTGTACAGCATTTATCTAACCTTACTTGGGCTGTACACTTCACTGGAAAACATCTTACTTGTCTTTGAATTTGTAGGAATAACCATACCTGTCCCAGAATATGACAGGATGCTGCACAAAAGGTGTGCCTTGGTGCATACTCTGTATGTCACATGAACTCCTGCCTCTCCCAACTTCCTTGTTCCTACCCTCTCTGTTGTAGTTACGTATCCTCTTTGAGTCTTTGATTCAACATATATCTTCAGTCTTCCTCATGCTATTCCCTCAGACATCCACTCCAACCCTGCATAACTGGACCCAACATGCATATACGTTCCACTTATTTAATCTGGGCCTGGCCCACCAGGAGGACTGGGGAAGAGAGCATCTAACATAGTGCTGCATCCATAACCACTGCTTAAAAAATGATTGTTAGATTCAGTCAAAATTAAATAAATCACATGATAGCAATTCTCTAGAATACCTAATAAATCTATCTGTTAAGCTGTGCTTTAATGTACAAGCATTTGTAGTGTTTCTCAACTTTTTAACCCAGATCCACTGTCCAGGATTTTGTCAAGTTTTACCTTCTGTAAGAGGTCCCAAGAATACAGTAGATAATATTTTGCCTTTTAAAAAATATTAAGTAATGTTATGCAATGCTGTAATATTAAATGTGCTTTCTAAAACAACACATCCTTTCCAGCTGTTCTGGAGGTTGTGATATCCCTCCCAATCCCACCCTCTTCTGCTGATTGTGGAAGGCCTGGAGAGATAAGTTCTTCCACTGTTTGGTAGAGAATCCCTGATTTATGGTGGGAGATGTCACTATGAAAAAGTCTCTCTGCCCTTCTTAAGACCAGAAATAACCAGGAAAAATGCAAATATATTAATTCATTACATTTAATGAACAATGTTTTAAAAACTGCTAAATAATCTGACCTACCCATCTAGGAGGGTGATGACGTTCTTCCTGGGCCGCCCAATATTAGGGCCATACAAGCTGGCTCTGGAGTAAATCCGGATGGGTTGTAACAGGCTCTTCAGCTGGATGTAATCCTTTCCCAACTGGCTGCCATTTACTGCCCGGCCACGCATGGTCCGATAGTTATTTGGCTCTAGATTAAAAGCAGACATGCAAGTCAGAGTTGAGTAGAGTGAGGTTCTGCCAACTCTTTCCTGTCCACAGATCTCTCTGCCTTTTCTTAACAATGTAAACAAAGTAACCAAAAAGAGGGTGCAAGCTAGCTTAACTTGAGAAACTATCCCAACTAAGAAGTTAAGTGCCATTTTACCATTTACCAAACTAATCTTCGCAAAAGATCACCTAATCCACAACAGAGAGACCATACTGATTTTCAAATGATACTTTATAATAAATGGTGTACTGAGTTGAATAGTGTCCCTCAAAATTCATGTCAACCCAAAACTTTAGAATGTGACCTTATTTGGAAATAGGATCTTTGAAGAAGTAATTACTTAAGTAATTATTTATGATGAGGTCATATGGAATTAGGATGTGTTCTAAATCCAATGACTGGTGTCTTTTTAGAGAAAGGAGAGGGAGATTCAGGTACACAGACCCACAGGGAGGAAGGCCATGTATCGATGGAGGCAAAGATTGAAGGGATGCTGCAATGCCAAGGCTTGTCGGCAGCTATCAGAAGCTAGAGAGAGGAATGGAATAGATTCTCTCTTAGAGATTCCAGAAGGAATTAAACCTGGCAATGCTTTGATTTCAGACTTCCTGAACTGTGATTGAAAAATACATATATTTTTTGTTTTGTTTTTTGGTACGCAGGCCTCTCACTGTTGTGGCCTCTCCCGTTGTGGAGCACAGGCTCTGGACGCGCAGGTTCAGTGGCCATGGCTCACGGGTCCAGACGCTCCGCGGCATGTGGGATCTTCCCGGACCAGGGCTTGAACCCGTGTCCCCTGCATCAGCAGGCGGACTCTCAACCACTGCGCCATCAGGGAAGCCCAATATTTGTTGTTTTATACCACTGAGCTTGTCATGATAGGCCTAGGAAACTAATACAAATGGTAAGAAAAGAAAGCTTCATAAAGATGGTCCTTGTATCAAAAAGTTAGAAAAATCTTAATGTTCAATAATAGCAAAGTGGCTGAGTGAAATAACTTAGAGCAAAATCCCCTCCCCCAGTTTCTATTAACTTGGTAGTTCTAAATAGACAAGTAAAGTCCTAAAAACCAGCAGCTCCACTGCTGGAGGGGGCTAACTTGATTCGGAATGAAGCACATATCCCAGGCAAGGCCAACATCTTGGCTAGCTTCAGGTTTTGACACTGGTAGGGGCAAGAAACAGACCAGCAGACTTGCAAGAAATGTAACAGGGAGATTTGAGGAATAAGAAAGCCATTGAGGATTTTGATAAGCCCACAAATACCCCCTGTAGTCTGGAAGGCTGTGCATGCTCAGGAGGGACTGGAGAGGGCACTAGCTATCCATGCATTCCCAGATGAATGTGAAACCTAGTACACTCATAAAGGAGACATGAGAAGGCATGTCAAAAAGTAAAAGCCAATCAGACTTGTAAACTGCCTAAATTTTGAAAGTGTTCCCAAACCCACACACAGATCTACTGGCAAAAGGTGAAAGCCTTATCAGCTCAAGGTAAACACAACCTCTGATCAATCATCATCTCACTATTAAGCTATGCTGACTCAGGGGCAACCCCTAGGAAGCTGGCCTTAAAAATAAAAAAAAAATTTAAAAATAAAAAACTTGAGAGATACTAGCAGCTACATGATGCAAGACTCTATGGAACTAGTCCAGGAAGTGACTAAACAACAAATGAACAGAAAAGAAAAAACAAAAATAACCTCTGGAATGGAGGATTTGGAATCCAGATTTGCTCCAACATATTATCTAAAACGTATAGTTTTCAACAACAACAAAATTACAACATGCAAAGAAATAGGAGAGTGTGACCCATAAACAAGAAAAAAATAAAGAAAGAAAGAAACTATCTCTTAGGGGACCCAAATGTTTGACTTAGCAGACAAGGACTTCAAAACTGCTAGTATAAATATGTTTACAGAACTAAAGAGAAGGATAAGAAATTAAGGGAAAGTATGATTTTATTGACTAATCAAATATAAAGAGATAGAAATTATAAAAAATTATCAGTTGGAAACTTTGGAACTGAAATGATTCTTCACATACAGAAGAACACAATGAAATTAGTAGCTGAATTTTTACCAGAAATAATGGAGGCCAGAAGAAGACAGTGGGATGACATATTCAAAATGCCGAAAAAAATGTCAACCAAGAATTCTACATGCAGCAATCTATCCTTCAAAACGGAAAGCAAAATTTAGACCTTCCCAGAAAAACAAAGGACAGAATTCATTGTGAGAAAATCTGCCTTACAAGAAATAAGAAAGAACATCTTTTAGGGTGAAAAGTAGATGTCAGTAGATGGTGATTCAAAAGCACACAAAGAAATAAAGAACACCAGTAAAGATAGTTGCACAGATCAATATAAAAGACAGTTGAAAATATTCATTACTCAGCTCTTAACTAATTTAAATGACAGCTGCATAAAACAAAACTATGAAACTGTATTGTTGGGCTTACAACATATAAAGATGTAATACTTAGAATAATAATAGCACAAAGGAGGGGGAAATGGAGTCTTATTGGAGCAGTTTCTACAGTTAACTGGAATTAAGTTAGTGTTACCCTAAAGCAGATTGTAATGAGTTAAGATGTATTATAATAAGAAACTACTAAGAAAATAACTAAAACAAAACAAAAAGAAATTAAAACAGTACCTTAGACAATATCCCTTTTGAATGAAAAGACAGTAAAGGAGAAACAGAGGAATAAAAAAAATGAAATATATAGAAAATTGCAAGATGTCAGATGTCAGTTCAACCATATCAACAATTACATTAAATGTAAATGGATTAAAAACTCCAATTAAAAGCAGAAATTATCAGGCTAAGTAAAAAAATAAGATCCAACTAGAGAGACACATTTTAAAGTCAAAGACACAGAAGAGTGAAAGTTAAAAGGATTAAAAAAGATACGCCATGCAAATGGTAAACATAAAGGAGCTGGGATGACTATACTAATACAGACAAAATAGACTTTAAGACAAAAATGTTACTAGAGACAATGTGGGGCATTTTATAATGATAAAAGGGCCAATTTATCAGGAAGATATAACAATTACAAACATATACATACCAACAACAGAACACCAAAATAAATGAAACAAAACTAATAAAACTGAAAATAAAAATAGAAAATTCAATAATAACAGAAAGAGACTTCAATACCACATTCTCAATAATGAATAGAATGACTAGAAAGAAAATCAGTAAGGATATAAAAAACTTGAGTAACATCATCAGCTAACTTTACCTGATTGAATTATCTATAGAACACTGCACCCAACACATTCTTTTCTAATGCATATAGAATATGCTTCAGGATAGATCATCTATGCTAGGCCATAAAACAAGTCTTGTATATTGAAAAGGATTAACTCATGTAATGTATGTGCCCTGACCACAACAAAATTAAATTGGAATTCAACAACAGAAAGTAACTTGAGAAATCTATAAGTATTTGGAAATCAAACAAATAATCCATGAATCAAAGAATAAATCACAAGGGGAATTAGAAAATATTTTCAATGAAATGAAAATGAAACTATAATATATAAAAATGTATGGGATGACACCAAAGTCACGATCCATGAGAGAAATAATTAAGAAACTGGATTTCATTAACATTAAAAACTTCTGCTTTGCAAAAGACAATGTCAAGAGAATAGAAGACAAGCTATAGACTGGGAGAAAATACTTGCAAAATACATATCTAATAAAGGACTGCTATCTAAAATATACAAAGAACTTAAAACTTAATAAGAAAACAAACAACCTGATTAAAAAATGGGCTAAAGAACTTAACAGATACCTCACCAAAGAAGATATACAGATGACAAACAAGTATATGAAAAGATGCTCTACTTTATATGTCATCAGGGAAATGCAAATTAAAACAACAATGAAATACCACTCTATACCTATTAGAATGGCTAAAATTTGTAACACTAACAACACCAAATACAAGCTAGAATGTGGAGGAACATAACTCTCATTTATTGCTGATGGGAATGCAAAATGATATGGTTAGTTTGGAAGTTTGGTGGTTTCTTACAAAACAAAACATACTCTTACCATACAATCTAGCAATCATGCTCCTTGTTTTTACCCAAAGGAGATGAAAACTTATGTCCTCACTTTGTCTGCACATGGATTTATGGCATCTGTATTCACAAGTCCCAAAACTTGGAAGCAAGCAAGATATTCTTCAGTAAGTGAGTGGATAAACAAACTGTGGTACATCCACACAATGGAATAATTTTCAGCACTTAAAAGAGATGAGCCATCAAGCTATGAAAAGACATGGAGGAAACTTAAATGTCTTTCACTAATTGAAAGAAGCCAATCTTAAAAAGCTATATACTGTATGATTCCAACTATATAATATTCTGGAAAAGGAAAAAACTATGGAGATTGTAAAAAGATCAGTGGTTGCCAAGGGTTAGGAAGAGGAGGGAGGAATGAATAGGTGGAGCACAGAGGATTTTTAGGGCAGTAAATACTCTACATGATACTATAATGATGGATACTTGTCATTATACATTTGTCCAAACCCATAGTATGTGCTCACCAAAAGTGAACCATAATGTGAACCATAAATTCTGGGTGATTATGATATATAATGTAGGTTCATCAGTTGTAACAAATGTACCTCTCTGTGAGGGATGTTGATAGTGGGGGAAGCTGTGCACATGTGGGGCAGGGGATATATGAGAAATCTCTATACCTTCTCAATTTTGCTGTGAACCTAAAACCGCTCTTTAAAAAAGTCTTTAAAAAAGTTAATTTGAGCACAAAGAGACCTAGGCATGTGGGAAGAGGGAAGGCCATGTGAGGACATAGTGAGCCAAGAAGCCAAGAAGAAAGACCACAGAAAAAAAAAAAAAGATCTGCTGATAACTATGTGTTAGGCTTCTAGCTTTTTTTTGTTGTTTAGGAAAAAGAAACTCAAGGCTTACAGGGAAATTTACAGCCTTAAACTCCTACATTAGAAAAGAAGATCTCAAATCAATAATCTAAGCTTCTATCTTAAGAAAGGAGAAAAAGAAGAGGGAGCTAAACCCAAAGCAAGAAGAAAAAATGAAATAATAAAAATTAGAGAAGAAACCAATGATATAAAAAATGGAGAAAAACCAATTAAAGTAAAAGTTGGTTCTTTGAAAAGATGAACAAAATTGATAAAACCTTTGGCTAGACTGACCAAAAAAGAAAAAAAAAAAGAGAGAAGACACAGATGACCAAACTTAGGAATGAAAAGAAACATCAGTAAGGATCTCACAGTAATTAAAAGGATAAGGGACTACAACCTTATGCCAATGAACAACTTTATGCCAATAAGTTACACAATGTATATGAAATGAAAAAATTTTCAAGAAAGGCACAAATTACTAAAACCAACTCAAAAAAAAAATCTGAATAGGCCTATAACCACAAAAACATTTAATTAGTCATTATAATTACTTCCACAAAGGAAGCCCAGACTCAGATGGATTAATTGGTGAATTCTACCAAGTTTTTAAGGAAGAAGTAATGCACAATTCTTCATAAACTCTTCCAGAAAATTGAGGAAGAGGGAACAATTCCCAACTTATTTTATGAGGTCAATATTCCCCTGATACCAAAGTCAGATACAGACATCACAAGAAAACTACAGATGAATATTTCTCATAAATATAGATTCAAAAATACCCAACAAAATATTTACTAACTGAAACCAGCAATATATAAAAAGTATTATCATATCATGACCAATTGGGATTTACACCAGGAATGCAAGGTTGATTTAATACCAACACCCAACTAATGTAAAATACTGTATTAACAGAATAAAAGACCAAAACCACATTATCATCGCAACAGATGCAAAAAAATCAAAACAAAACAAAAAACCATTTGACAAAATCCAACTCCCATTCTTGATAAATACTCTCAACAAACTATGAATAGAAGGGAAATTCCTCAATCTGATAAACAGTATCTAAGAAAAATCTATATACTTACCGGTGAAATACTGAATGCTTAATGGCAAAATATCATACCTAATTGAAATACTGAATGTTTTCCCCCCTAAGACTGGGAACAAGGCAAGGATGTGTGCTCTCACCATTTATATTCAACATCTGTATTAGAGGTTCTAGTCAGTGCAATCAGGCAAGGAAAATAATTTAGGCATCTAAATTAGAAAGGAAGAAGTAAAACTGTCTTTATTCTTAGACAACATATCCTGTATATGGAAAATCCTAAAGAATTCACACAGGTAGGGGAAAATAAACAAGATCTAAAAACCAAGTTCAGCAAGATAAAAGATCAATATATAAAATCAATTCTAAATACTAGCAATGCACAAAACAAAAATGAAATTAAAATAATTCCATTCGTAATTGCATCAAAAAGAATAAAATACTTAGAATAAAGTTAATAAAAGAAGTGCTAAACTTGTACACTGAAGACTACAGAACATTGCTGAGAGAAATTAAAAATTAAATAAATGGGATGTAATCTATGCTCATGGATAGGAACAGTCAATATTATTGGGATGGCAATTTTCCCTAACTGATCTACAGATTCAATGTCCTCTGTTAAAATTCTAGCAGGCTTTATTGAGGAAATTTAACAAACTGACCCTAAAATGTACATGGAAATGCAAACACCTAGGAGAGCCAAAACAATTTTGAAAAGGAAGAATGGAGTTGGAGGACTTACATTTCCCAATTGCAAAACTCATTATATAACTTGTAATCAAGACAATGTAAATAAAAACCATAGAGAATAGATTGGTGGTTACCAGAAGCAGGTGTGAGGGTGGCAAAATACGTAAGGATGATCAAAAGATACAAACTTACCTTATAAAATAAAAGTCACGGGGATGTAATGTACATCATGGTGATTATAGTTAATGATACTGTATTGTATATTTGAAAGTTGCTAACAGAGTAGATCTTAAAAGTTCTCATCCCAAGATAAAAGTATTTGTAACTATGTGAGGTGATGGATATTAACTGAACTTATGGTGATCATTTTGCAATAGATACATATATCAAAAAAAAGATCATGGTGATCATTTTGCAATAAATACATATATCAAAAAAAAAAAAGACAATGTAGTCCTAGTATAGTAGTCCAAGAACAGACATACAGATCAGTGGAAAAGACTTGAGTCCAGAAATAAACCCATTTGTGGTCAACTGACTTTTGACAAAAGTGTCAAGAGAATTCAGTAAGGAAAGGATAATCTTTTAAACAAACAATGCTGGGACAATTTGATAGCCATATGCAAAAAGATGAATTTAGATTCTTACTTCTCACCATACTCAAAAATTAACTCCTAATGGATCTTACGCCCAAACGTAAGAGCAAAAACTACAAAGCTTTTAAAAGAAAAAATAGGAAAAAAAATTTGTGATCCTGGGTTAGGCAAAGATATGATACCAAAAGCACAAGGAATAGAATAAAAAATTGATAAGCTGAACTTTATCAAAATTCAAAACACCTGAACTTCAAAAGATGCCATAAAGAAAATGATAAAATAAGCTATAGACTGGGAGAAAATACTTGCAAGTCATATGTTTGATAAAGATCTTGTTCCAGAATATATTTAAACCTCTTACAACTGAATAATATGATAACCCAATTAAAAAGGCAAAAGATTTGAGTAGACATTTCACCAAAGAAGATGTAAGAATGTCTGATAAGCACATGAAAAGATGCTCAATATCACTTGTCATTAGGGAAGTGCTAATTAAAGCCATATTAATATACTACTTCAAAACCACTAAAATGGTTATAATCAAAAAAATAGACGTGAACAAGTGTTTCCAATGATGTAGAAAAACTGTAATCCTCATTCATTGCTGGGGAAAATGTAAAATGGTACAGCTACTTTGAAAAGTAGTGTGGTAGTTTGTTTAAAAATGAACTTAAACTTACCATACAAACTAGTGACTCCACTCCTCCCCTAGGTATCTTCCTAAGAGAAATGAAAGTATATATCCACACACAGACTTGTATATGAACATTTACAGCAGCATTACTTATCACAGTCAAAAAGTAGAAACAATTCAAATGTCTGTCATCTGGTGAATGGAAAAGCAAAATGCAAGATATATATGTATATATAGGTAGACAGATACACATATAGATATATCTCTATGTATATATATATATATATATACACACATATATATGAATATATATTCATACATTGGAATACTATTCAGCAATTAAAAGGAATGAACTACTTTTACATGCTACAAAATGGATACACCTCAAAAACATGCTAAGTGAAGGAAGTCAGATGCAAAAGACTACATATTGTATGATTCCAGTTATATGAAATAGCCACAAAAGACAAATCTATAAAGACAAAAAGCAGATTAGTGTCTCTTGGGACTGGAAATGGTTACAGAGACTGACTGAAAACTGGCATGAGGGATCTTTCTGGAGTTATGGAAATGTTCTAAAATTGGACTGTGGAGATGGCTGTACAAGTCTATAAATTTACTAAATAGCATGAGAGTATTATGTAGATGGGAGTACGTGGAGAAAGAATAGAGAAGATAAAGGTGATGAAGGTGAGAAGCAGGCATGGAGAGGGAAAGGAGAAAAGTAATCAGGTAAAGAAACTATATATGTTTTCTCATCTTCCCTTCTCTTCCTCTTTCCCCCTCTTCTCCTTCCCTAAGCATCAAACTCTCTCCAACAAAAATACAGTTCTCTAAAGCTATGGGCTATGATGTAGCCTCATAAACAATTGGAAGTGTGTCTGAACACGGTGGCTCAACCCTGTGTTTGGCCTTCACAAGACTATACCTGTTATATACACACAAATATACATAATAAAACTGTATAAATGGCTATACATAAATACATCATACATTTATCCACACAAACACAGACTAAAAGCTTAATAAATATTGAGTTAATGAATTGATTAATAAAGCTGGGCTGCCAGAATCATCATCTCTAAGGGGCTAAGTTTTATAAGGTCATAATTTTGATTTTATGAAATTGCTCAGGAGACATCAGGTTCCAGGGAACTGATTCATATAACTAAAATCAAACAAGAATAATTGGTGAATGTATAGGTCAGGCATAGGTATAAATATATGACACTGATTCCGTAATTAATTACAGTGGCTTTTATTTGTTCTCAGAAGTGGGCAGATCAATTTGGGGAACAATTCATAATGTAGTGTTCAATTAGAGATGCTGCATTATCTCCAGAGAACTTTTGTTAAGGATAGCCCTCTATAGAACAAACACCATCTCTCCGGAGCAGAATTGGATTAAACTTCTTATTCTACACTTCCAAGATTTGAGTCTCGGCTTCAAAATTCCCCCCTGCTCTTCCTTACTTTAGATTCACCAATGATTCATAGAAATGCAAATAATTACAATAATCACCTAGTATTAATCAAATATAGAGTTTACAATTTATGACAGTTAAGGAAACATTTTATATCTACAAAACATAGTTGTTAAAAATCTTGTATCAAGAAAGTCATTCTTTGACTTTGACATCCTAAACTTTCTTAATCTTCACCTCTTGATACTGGGTATATTTTGCTTTCATGGTATGTAGCACACACTATTCACTGATTTTAAAGTAGAAAAAAGTTTAGATACTTTAAACTTTAAAATAGTTTAGTCACTTTAAGTTTAGATACTCCAGGAGAAACAACCAAAGAAATATCTACTTTAGTTTTTCCAATGCCAGATTTGCTCTAGAGATAAAGTACTTGTTAACAGGATGTGGGTATATGGGAGGATGAGAGAACTGACCAGTTCTCTTGTCCCTCCCTAAATGTGTATATAATAGTTAAACTATTATGTCTGTCCAAAAAGATATGGTTACAAAAAAGAAAATGGATAAAAGATTGGAGAGACAAGTCCAAGCTAGGAGGATGATCAGATAATTTTTGAGGGGCAAGGGCCTAAATATACAACACAGAATCGTTGTGAACAGAATACAATGGATATCTTAAGGGATATGATGCTAGCACAAGAAAAACTATCAGTAGTTGTAAAATGACTTAGAAGAATCAGCAAAATAAATCTTCAAACCCTAAAAGGTGTGTTTATTTGGGCAAACTGCTTATTTGTCATATCAAAAAATAGAAATGCAATTTTTAAAATAAAAGCAAGGGGGTGGGGAAACAGACCAACTCTAGTCTTCTTGACTACAGACTCAAAAACCATCTATATCTACCTTGATAGAAATGCTCACAGGAACATTACCAGATACTTTCTACCTTATTGAATTTTTAAATACATAAATTTGGTTATTTTTCTATCTATTGCTATCTATATCCCTATCTATTTTCTTATCTATGACTGTGCCTTTTCTCCTCCTCAAAAATGATTCTTTGTTTTTGTTAATCCTTGAAGATGGATTGATGATGATGGGAATCAAGTGTTGTGTAGCTAAGGTGACTAAACAACATTTTTAAAATGTAATTAGCTCCGTCTCTAAACTGTTTAGCATAATTTGGGGGAAGGATGGAAAGGGGCAGACTCTCAGTTATTTGGAACAGACATATATACAGAAAGATGCCTATACTCTCCCCACCCCCACCAAACCACATCAGTTATACCAATTAAAGATTTATTTAATTTAATAAGCTCCCAAATTCAGAGATGCCACAAACCCTGGAGGAATTATTCCCATCAGTCATTTGTAAGTAAGTTTTAATTGCTTTGAGCTTATCTACAACCAGCTGAGATTCTTTGACAAACCAATTTTATTTAGAAATATTTTAGAAAGAAAACAAACACTTTAGGCACAGCATGTATTCCCTAGCTCATCAGAGGCCCTACCACTCCTTACTGTCTTACACTGACCAGTTTTAAACATTACACCTAATTGGTCCCTCATGACAGGTATAATGCCCTGTTTGGGGAATGCATTGTTTGAATTGTTTGAAGAATATTTTGCTGTGTTTGGAGAAAAGAGCTAAGCTGGGTGGAGTCTGACACTGGAGCAGGGTAAGGTTAGGTGGGGTAGTCATGAGTAGACAACATAAAATACCAAAGAATGTCAAGGAGCATGAAATAGAAAATACGACGGGGAGGGATCAGTAAATGGCTTTGTCTACTATGTAATAATTTTGCCTCATTCTAAGCTGATCACATCACTCTTGCTCTTGTCCTAGAACGTATGATACCTAGACTGGTTGGGAAGATGAATAATCTCAGGCTACCCTAGTTATGCCCCCTGTAACCAAATTACCTTCAGTTCAGCTCAAGTCTCCATTTGGTAGCTAACTCTCCCCCAACTTCCCCCACTCCAGGGAAGGAAGAGAGAGCTACATTCCAGTTAATGGTTAGTGATAGGAGAAAAGACACTTGTTCTTATAAGATCCTCATCCCTTGCTACCTTATGAGAACTTCAAATTCTAGAGTGGAGTGCATAAATACACACATGTGCTTGTGTATGTGTACACTGCCCCCCCAGCATACACACGGTGCTCCAACCAAACATGGGTTAGCTACAGATATACATGGCCATGGACAAAAATGTTATTATCAATTTGTAACAGTAATTTTAAGAGAATTCTTGGTTGTTTTGTTCTAAGGTTTACCAAAATGTCTTTTTATTAGGAATCAGAATATTTTCAAATTTATACTATCCATAATTTTAACTATAACCCATAGTAGTTGACTCAATAGTATTAGAGACTCATGGAATCTACAGAATATCATATGCATCATACACACATATATATCACTAGGAAAAATACTGTGACTTAGGAACATTGTGTGTTCGTTGCAACATTGTTCCATGAGATGATAATAGGTCTCTCTCACACACACACACACACACTCCCACACACACACACCCACACACACACAGTGCAATGATTAAACAGGACTGGCTACATAATTTGCAGGGCCCCATGCAAAATGAAAACATGGATCCCTTTATTTAAAAATTAAGATGGCAATAGCAGAGCATTAAACCAAGCATGGGTCTCTTCTAAGCATGAGATCCTATGTGACTGCACAGGTTGCATGCCCCTGAAACCAACCCTGGTTAAATGATTTAAGAAATGCTGGGTTAAAAAAATCTTATACAGATTTTATTGCAACAGGACTTCTCAAGCCTTTTACATGCTAATGTGCATTATGAACCTTCAAGAAGTACATATGCTGTAGACCAGTTCCCAAATATACTTGACCAAACTCTTTTGAATTATTATAAGGGTCATCTTGCAGGACCAGTGTTCTATAAAAGATTGTAAATTTCAGCTTAGGCTGAGCAGCTAGGTTGTATCTGGTTTAATATCAATTTGTTAATCATAACTCACATTTGGCATTTCCCCTATATTTGGAATAAGGTAACTAGAGATAACTACAGATGCAAATGGTGGGCTTCACTAAATCTACTCTCCAACTGTTTGGCCTTTTACTATTTGGAAGGTCAACTCAGTGGTCAAACAACCCAAGTGTTTTCTGGGCCACTGTACTACAGATGGTCTGAGCCATCTTATTTTTTACCCTTTATCTTGTCAATTCAGAGGAAACAACATCCTTACTTACCATTACCCAGTTCCCAAGAAATGTTGTACTTTTTACTGGCGCTGTACTTCAACAGACTCAGGGCACTAGAACTGTTCCAGGAGTTATTGGGATTACGACGCAGTGCATTTAGAGCAAATATCAGGTGGAGTCCAGAGCAATCAGCAAAGTTATAAAGTTTGTCTAGAGACCTGGCTGGGAAGAAGCAGAGAAAGGCTTTAACTTTCAAATCAACATCCCAACAAAAGGAAAATATTAGCTACTACAAAAAGCCTTTCTATGAGCTTCCTGCTAATAGGAATTACACAGAGGCTTCCAAAAGGGACTATTACCTTTTGGTTCAGGGTACATTTCAAGGTGATTTTCAAAAGCAGCACACACAACTCCAGATAAAGTTTGCAAATTGACAACCAAATCTAGTCTATAGTATATTTTATCTGTTAACAAAAAATTGAATTCTTAACATTTAGAAATGGGAAGATATCACAAACTAGCTAGATTTATAGTTTTTCTCAAAAAATCAGAAAATCTGGCACTGCTGGATCTGAACTCCTTTATGAAATGATACGAATAGTGTCAGGAGACAAGGCCAGGAAACAATGACTGGCTGGGAAGTCAGAAAATAGCTCAACCTAGCAGCACTTCCAAAACAAATCTCACTCAATTTCACATTTCTAATATTTCTGAGAATGGAAATACCACAACTACTAATAGAAATATGTTCATTGTTAGGTTGATCCCAGATACCATGAATGCTATTTACCATATGTCCCATACCCATCCCATTCCTTCACGCCTATTGCCACCATTCTGGTTCTGGCTCTCATTTCCATTTGCATGAATTATTACAAGAATGTACTTGCCTGTCTGCCTCTAGATTCTTCCCAGATCGCCAGATTCATCTTCTCCCAATCAATCTCATTAGTTTCACTTATTTCTCAAAACCTTAGTGGATCTGCAAGACTTTTGTTTCCCTTAGTTCAAGGCCCCTACAACTCAACTATAATTTTTCCCCAACTTCAGGTCTCTCTATTACTGTCAAAGAATTCTTTGCAGGTGTTATCCAGTTCTATTTATTATAGAATCCCCTGCCCCACTGGCCTTTGCTCTGATTATTCTCATTCGTCACACTTTTTCTTTCTCTTTTAAACATATCCAGATTTTACTTGTCCTTTTATACAATGTTTCACAAAATATGGATGACATGATTTTAAGTGGTATACAGATTGAAAAAAATTTTAGGTTAATAATTATGTACAGGAGTTCACATTATCTTAGTACTCATTATCCAAGTCCCTAGAGCAGGGTTTCTCAAATGGGATTCTGTGGAACACCATGTGGGGCTCTATAAGATATCATTAGGGGGTTCTGCAAAAGATGACACAGAGTGACCAAGGTGTCTCATAGCAGCTGTTATAGGTCTTTTAGTCCTACGAAGCAGGACCATGATCATTTGGTTGAATCCATTATCAGTTTTTGAAGTGGGATACAGGGTTGCTGCCATTTTTATCTCCATATATGTACAAGAAAGTGTCTTTTAAGAAGCATCAAGAAGAAGGATGGAAATTGTCTCATTTTAGTTGAAAATAAAATCCATGGGAACTTATCTCACATTAAACCCAGAATCAAGTAGCTAAGCAACAACAAACAGCATAGTTTCACATTAAAGAAATAAACTTAATTATTAAAAGAAAAGAAAATAAACTTAATTATTTATTTTTAGTTCCAAAATAGCAATTAAAATTAAAATGCATTTTTAGGCCTATTAAAATTATCATGAAACCAACACATGTGTATACTGATCTTATAATTATCTACATAATCTGACCATGCCACTCAGTAAAAAAAATGGTTTCTTTCAAAGTCTCATAGAAAATGTTTTCTTAAGCTATAATTTTATTCATATTGCTTTGACATATAGTTTTAGTAACTTTACTATTCAATACTGTTAATTTATTTTCATACTGAAAACCACATTAACATGAATTCATAAACCTTATTTAAATAACAAGCCTACCTTTAGAAAAATTATATCCCATTTTGGCTTAAACCGGTTAATTAACAAAAACATACTATGTTTGCCTTATAATTTTTCAAATTCACAAAAAGGAAAAAAGGGATTAATTTCAAGAATGAAAGTTAGTTACTTGTTCTTTTCTTCTTTTCTAGAAAGGTTGTCTAAAAGGTCATTTTCAGTTTTAAATAGGAAGGAAAAAAAACTAAGCTTACAGCTTACCATATATCATGTACCATACCTCAACAGCATTTATATGATAGAAATTTGTGATAATGTTTTAGTCTTACTTGGGTAAGGCACCAAAAAATCAAGTAGAACATTTTAAAAAGAAAGATTGAAGTTTATTCTAACCATACCACTGACCTTTTTGGGGGAACCTACAAAAGAATGGGCTAAAATGTCAGCCAAACTCAACAGATTCTCAGGAAAATATCACTCTATTTAAAAGAGCATTGGCAATTATTATTGGATTGTAATATCTACAACTAAATGATTACACTGACATATCATGAGCTTTATATATAATTTTTATCCACAAGTTCCCTGAGACTTGAGAATATTTCAAGTGTTTCTCTGATATAAAGTTTGAGAAGGCTGTCCTAGAGTTAAAGGATGCATAGGAAAATAAAAGTAATCCTAACACTAAAATATTCACTGTTGAGCTGAGAACTGACTTAAACATTCCTTCCACTTGGCAATATCCTCACTAACCAAAGCAATGATGTTTTTAGTTTCTCCAATATAAGGCAAACTCAGTACAAATCTGTTGCAAAGCCAAGTTGCAAATGTGAGGAAAAGACACAGGGCTTCGTGAGATCAATGAAAATAATGTTTGATAATTGCTTAAATTACATGCAAATCCACTAATAAGTAAGGATCTAGAAGAACTTTATCAGTTAGCTGAACAAGAGAAAACTCACAAGAGTGATAATAAAACAGGTTGCTCAAAAAATAATTTTATTAAAAGTTCATATGAGGTCTACTTTGATTTTTTTAATACTTATGACTGTGCCACAAAAGTTAAATTATTTTATCAGAAAAATACTCAATATTCAATTAAATATCATTTTGTTCATTCAAATTGTTCATAGCTGCAATAACAGCTTATAATTTAAGTATAAAATGAAATACACTTATTTTCATAATTTTTAGTTTTATTTATAAACTAAAAAGCCAATCAAACTTTTGCATCAAAATTTCATATGAATGATATTCTTTTTAGGTAGATTAATCCCCTTTAAGTGGCCTTTTTCTAGACCTAATTGTCTCCATATGATGAGGATTATCTGTGTTTGTTTCATATGTAATAGAAAAACATATATCAGACACAAAAGCACATCAAACCTGTGATTTTATGGATGTGATGGTTTAAGACAAGGAAAATGGTATTTATCAAAAAAAGTCAGTATAAAGAAAAATGTGGAAAAATAACAATATAGACAGTTTGTTAATATGGCAAAAATTGAGAACTAGAGAGCTAGAAGTTTGGGAAATACTTTGTGAAGGATAAAGTTTAAGTCCCGCCTCCTCCATGAAGCCATTCCTCAGTGAACTCACCAATCCACCTACAGTGACCTCAGCCTTCTTTAAACTCAGGGTTTACACCATTTGTTGTCATCTGAGTGCCTTGTGACATTGTCTTACCTTGGGATTACCTCTTGATTTAGTCACTTCTCCAGAGTGAATGGCATGTTTACCCAGTTAAACTGTTAAGTTCCCTAAGGCTGGTACTGTATCTCATTATATCCTTCACAGCATCTATCAGAGAACAATTTCCTGCCTTAAAATCATGCTTAGGAGTTCACACATCGCAAATCCTGTTTGTTGCACAAAAATGGTCTAGTAAGAAACTGAAAGTTCCGAATGAAAGATATGTATAATAATTATTATTGCTAGTTCAAGAAATATACCCTGAAGTTTATTTTTAAATGACATATATTTGAATATAGAGCATTCAGTAGATGCTCAACAAATGTAATCTTCCTTGTAACATCTGTCAGGTTCCACTCAAGCAAGCAGATACTTAAAGATGACTTCTACTCTCTCCACCAGAGGGTGCCAATGCCTTTATATCCTATAGTCAGGTTGTCTTGGCATCTCACAGGAACAGAACTTTAAGGAGTCTTGTCTAGCAGGCAATTAAAGATGAGGAGCTGGAGTCTTAGAGAGATGGAAGAGAGAGGCTTGGGAGTCATCTACATAGTGCTGAGAAAGCTGATGCTGTGAAAGTTCTTGAGAGTTTTGAAGGACAAAATGGTAGGACAAAACCTTAAGAAATGTCCACATATAAAGGTCAGGAAGGGGCTTCCCTGGTGGTGCAGTGGTTAAGAGTCCGCCTGCCGATGTAGGGGACGCGGGTTCGTGCCCCGGTCCGGGAGGATCCCACATGCTGCGGAGCGGCTGGGCCCGTGAGCCATGGCTGCTAAGCCTGCGCGTCTGGAGCCTGTGCTCCGCAACGGGAGAGGCCACAGCAGTGAGAGGCCCGCGTACCGTAAAAAAAAAAAAAAAAAAAAAAGGTCAGGAAGAAGGAAAAAAAGGGGGGGACAGAGAATAAGGAGGAGAACCAGAAATGTAGAATTAAGGGACCCAAAAGAAGACAGTTTCAAGGAGGTGCTGGTCAATTACAGTAGATATTGGTGAGAAATTGAGGAGAAAAAGGAGAAAGAAGAAGTAAACTTATTATGGTTAATCAAAAAATGAGATTAGACTCTAGATTCAGGTTGGGGTGTGAACTTAAAGAATGAGTGGTAGAGAAAAAAGAATAGACTCTGGTACACTGAACTTACTTCTTGAAGTTCTGTGGCAACAAAACGAAGAAAAGAAACAAAATAATGACTAGAGTAGTACCAGAGATAGGTTAAAGTAAAAAAATCAAGAACCAAGACTACAATCTGTCAAAAACCATTTTTTCAATGAGGCTAATCTCAGCTCTATATTACAAATGGATAAGGTCAATGAATTCACACTAAGATATAAATGATGGTCATTTTTCTCAGTTTCCTCAGCACTTCTCACTTCAAAAACAAAATAGACAAACAACAATCGAAAGAACAAAAAATAGGGCTCCCATTAATCTAAGCAACGAGATGGCTGGAATTTCAAGTAGGATTCATTCATTTATTCAACAAATATTTACTGAGTACCTACTATATGCCAGGAAATATTATAGTCTCCAGGGTTATAGCCATGAACAAAACAGAAAATAGGTCCTTGCGCCATGGAGTTTACCTCTAATGTGGCTGTAGTGGGGGCTGATGGAGTCTGTAAAGCAGGGTAGGGGATAGTAGAACCACTGGGGGTGGTATGTTATTTTAAATAAGCCTCATTGATAAGATTAACATTTGAGCAGAGACCCAATGGAGGCTAGGAAGCAAGTCAAGGGGGTAACTATGGACAGAATTCCAGGCAGAGGGTATAGTAAAGGCAAAGGCCTGAGACAGGTAAGTGACTGATGATTGTGAAGTAGAGCAATGGTGCCATTATGGCTGCCCCAGAATGAACATAAGGGAGAGAAATAGGAGATGAGGTCAGAGTGGCAGCAGGGTCAGATTGTGTAGGGCCTTACTGGCCATTGTAAGGGTCTTAGCTCTTATCTTAAATGACACAGAAAAACACTGGATGGTTTTGAACATGACCAGATTCACATTTCAAAAGCATCACCCTGGCTTCTGAGCCAAAAAGAGACTACAGGGTGAATAGAGAGCAAAGGTGAGAGCTAGGAAAGTAGCTGGGCATCTATAATGCTAATTCAGGCTAGAGATCATAGTGGCTTGGACCTGGGTGGTAGCAGCAGAGTGGCGGAAGTGGTTGGATTCCTGGGATGTTTTAAAGGTAGAAGATTTGCTGAAGATTGGATATGGTGTCTGAGGGGAAAAAAATAGTCAAGGAAAACTCAAGCTTTTGACTTGAGCAACAGAAAGATGAAACTGACATTTAAGAAAGAAGTGTAGAAGGTTGGGAGATGGAAGGAGAGGAAGGCAATCAGAATTTTGGGTTTGGCTACATTAAGTTTGAGATGCCTAACTGACACATTAAGTAAAGAATTTGAGTGATCAGAATATACAAATCCAGAGTTTAGGGGAGAAGTTTTAACTGAAGATATAAATCTGGTTAAGCAAAACATTTTGAAAGGTTGGGAGACGTACAGAGCTATAAAGGAGGGAAAGTGGAACTGTCATAGGGATTTTCTGATTTCCAGATAACCACTGTTCTCAAAGCAGCATATCCCAGCCCCTGTTAATTTTACAGGAACAATTAACATTTTCTTAATCTTATGTAAAGTGCTGTCTGAACAAATCTTATAGATGTGGCCTCATCCCTCACTTTCCTAACTGATAGCCACCTCTAAACTCCTCTTCTATAGAAATTATGGAGGCACAAGTGTCACCTGGGAATTAAAAAGTGACTTGCTAAGTAATTTTGGCTTCCAATTTGTGCTTCCCCAGAATTCTGTCAAGATGAGGCATTAAAGTCTCTTCATAACTCAATACCTAGGAGAGCATCCCAAGTATTAACTCTACCCCAAACAGGCCCCTTTCCATTAAGTGCTTTTTTTCTTTGGAAGGTTGGGTGGGGCAGGAGGCAGCTGCCTCAGAGGATGTCAAAGTATCAACTGAGCTCTGCTCAAGTATGTTCCATTTCTACATTTTGTTTTTCATGAGATTTGATAATCTGTTCATACTTTCATGTGCTCACAATTAGAATAAGCTGACACTACACTGTTGAACTCAGCACCGATTTCCGCTTTTGAAGTTCAGTACTGTCCTCTAAGAGCTAAGAGTAAGAAACACATGTGTAAATCCTTAGCCACACAGAAAAAGCACTCTCCCTTCACATGAAGTTTTCAAAAGAATAGTTACCAAGGGGTATTTTTGTCCTTTTTGCCAATTTAGAAATGAATAAGATTGGACTGAGTCCTTAAAACAAGTAACTATTTTTTTCTGCCTGATACTTGCTTAGACTTGGCCAAAGAGTTTCTCAAACACTAGTGTGATGAACTTTGGGTCATGTTAGAACTCCTCACCATTCCTTGACAAACCACATTATTCCATGGCTCTCATTGCTCTAAGCTTTTTATCTCTGCCTGGAATATCCTTTCTCCTCTTTTCTTCATTCTTCATAGCTTAGGCCTATGGCCTTCTCTGTGAGGTTTTCCTTGATTCTCCAAGGTAGAGACACTGGGGCTCCCTCCTCTCATCTCTCCCAGCTCTTTATTGGCTCCTGTTACAGCAATAGACAACCATGCTATCATTGTTCAGCTCTGCATCCCTCTCTAAAGGCAGACTGGACCATTTGCCAAAGAGAAGGTACCATGTCTGCTTTTTTAGCATCCATTTCAGTATCCAATACACAATAAGCCTTAATAAATGTCTGACTCCTACAGGTGTTATTTAGGCCCATTCAATACCACTTGCAATCTGTCTGCACCCTATATATAACCCAACCTGAATTACCATTTTCATTGCAGCAAATTCCCTCGAGATTATGTCTATTACTACATGCTGTTAAATGCATTCAAATACTCTACTTATTGCCTTAAGTGTTCATTTTGGAATGAATAATATTGGGGAGTCATATGTTACTATTCAATAGAAACTGGAAGAACAGGAATTTCTAGTGGAAGCTAGGCAGACAGATCCTGAAGGAAATGACAGCTGGAGGCTGTTGTCTGCTGACTTTACTCCCCACCACTGGGCAGCAAGTATTTCTTTGAAGGGAAATCTGAGCAATTCATCTCCGTATCTATCACAAATAAGGAAAGAACAGAAAGCTAATGGCTAGGATTGCCAGATTTAGCAAATTCAAATACAAATAATGCTACTGCATTAATACAAGTATGTCCCATTAATATTTGGGACATACTTATGCTAAAAATATTCATTGTTTATTTGAAATTCAAATTTAATTGGAGGTCCTGTATTTTATCTGACAACTCTACTAAGGGCTGAGTCTTAGAGTAGAGCCACAGTTGTCAGGAGAGAAGTAAGTGGAATTGTCAAGAAGAGGTAAGAGAAAGTCATAGAATGATCCAAGAATCAAGATGAAAGAATAGCAATGAGATCCAACGAAGAAGGTGATTTTCAAAATAATAAGGTAATATAATACCAAATCTTGAAAAGTAAAGAAGATACATAAAGGAAGATAAAGACTGAGAATTAAAGAAGATACATAAAGGAAGATAAAGACTGAGAATTACTGCAGTGACTCCCAGACCAGAGATTTAAAAAGCTTCAAAAAGGAATGGACCCCAGTATCAAATGACACAGACACGCAGAGCACAGCTAAAATATTTGGGGGGAAGAGGGGCGAGTGAGATATGTCTAATTAGCTGTGGTACGGCATGCCTTGCCACAAGATGGCACTCATAGTTCCTCTTTTTCTGAGTTTCTATCAAACATTTTGCAAAATTTTTATTGTCATAGAACAAAGAGAGTATCTTATGTTTCAAAACTTACATATAACCTTCTGTTTCATGTTCTATCATTTTTCCACAGCTTATCATTGTTTTTCCCTTTAGAATATGAAGACATAATAAATGCTAGAATTGAGTGGAGGTGGGGGAGGCGTTAGAACCTGGAGGAAGGAACAAATGTAATGCTATAGCAGATACTCAGTACAAAGCCTTAACAAAAGGACTGGCCATCAAACAAAGACTGATGAGCTTCAAGAAAACTAATACAGATAGAAATGGAAGCCAGATTGCTTAGTGTTGAGGACCGATAACGTGCTGAGAAAGTAGAGACTATGTGTTTAGCACATCTGCTGGGAAACATAGGATGGAAGACAGGTGGACTTTTTCTTTATAGGTAATTACTTCCCAAATCAGAGTTTGTTTGCCTTATTCATAAGTTTCAAATACTTGACCGAAATACCTATTAAATAGCAGTTGACCTCATATAATAATATCTCTACAAAAAAATGCATTTGTGTTGCAGAGATACGTCTACTTAACTAAATAACCCCTTTGGTCCCCCAATATTATAGCACTTATTTCTTTTCAAAATAACTTCACATCTATTTGTCATACTATATTGCCCATAGAGTGAATGTTTGAATGGAGGCCTAGAGAGATCACAAGATTTGACTAACATTGCACAGAAACAGAACCACGGGCCAGTTTTCCGATGCCTAATTCTGTACCCCTTCTATTGAATTATTCTTCCTGTCACTCAATTTCTATTTCAAGTTTTCCACTTATCTAATTTTATTTTTCTGGCATGCATAAGATGAAAATGGCTCTTTGAAATTACCCTGTTTTGAATATTTCCCATGCTATACCAGATATGTAACAGTCAAAAATTACCTATCTTCAGAATAGTATGGGAAAATATGTTCATTATCATCTCTGATTTTTTACAAAACTGAGTATAACCTTGAGCTGAACTTTAAAGAAGAACTTATAAATTAATGTACCATTGAGGAGGTAAAATCCTGTGCCTGTTGGTTCAGGTGTATACTTTTGCTAGAATACAGTCCTACCAAACAATCCAAAACAGTTTTCCTTTCAGCCAATAAACCAATCATTAGCTATTTGTTTTTATCTTTTTTTGATCATCAAAGTGAAGACATTATTTGTATCTAAATCTGTTTGAACCCTTTAGACACAAAGAAGAGTGAAATGAAGACAACTTTAGCTTTGTTTCTACCATTCACCTCCCCCACCTCAAACATAAAAAAGGGTGGAGAGGCTTCTATAGCTAGTTCACCAATAATTCCATATAAGCCAAACAAAAGAAAACTTCAAACTTGCTTTGTGGCTAGGCCTCCATGGAGGAACAGCCTTCTTATTGAGTTGGAAAGAATAAAGGGTATTTTTGAATTCACAAGTGTCTGAAAACATCATGTCTGCAAAGAGTGGTTGGCATTTTTATGCATTTAAAAGAGTCCAATGAAGCCCAGCTCCTTACAAATTCCTACAAATAATGAAGAATGGGAAATGGTTTCTGCCACTTGGGGGTCAGAGTGGTGGTATTGCTCCAACCAACTGTACAAAGGAGACCTGTCATTTATAGATAGCTCCAAAGTCTTGCATTAGCAAGAACACAATGAAGACTGGCTCTTACCCAAAGAGTTTACTCAGAGAGACATTTAATATGGAGTAAATACGGCCTCAAAGAGAACAGCTTTGAAGAAGGGCTTTTAAAAGGTCGGAAGAAGATGAAATGAGGAATGTTGTTACTTAGTGCCTGTATTAAACAAATGCTTGCCTTAGCTCTTCTCCAGCACATCTCAAAATGTGGCCAAGTAATAATGACATGCTCACTTCACAGACAAAAAAATAACGTGGAATGGGAAATTTTTCATTAGGATGGGCCCTCAAGCCACTGGGTTGTTCTCAAAGTGTGTGAATGTTCTATTTCCATCAGCCTGGAGACTCTTCCTCTCTCAGGGGCATATCTACCGCTCCACGAACAGCCCGGGATAGTCTGGAAGTCAGATGTTCTCCCCTAACTGTTATACCAGTTAAGTTTGGAAACCCTGTTTTCCCCAATCCTTATACCATGTCCTATCTCCTCAGGCCTTTGCTTTAGGGAAAGTAACCAATCACTGCTACCATTACAGCAGACAGCACTCTAGGTGTTAACTATTTTGGAGTCACAGGCACCTTCTATTATAAAATCAACTGGATAGTGGTATTCAATAAAAGTTTTAGTTATCTATAACATCACTCCCTACAACCGATTTCTTTCCTGCTGCTATTCATCTCTAGACTTTGTACATATAAATGCATTCATCCATTTGACAAATATTGCTGAGTACCTGTTATGTGCCAGATATTGTTCTAGACAATGGGTTTATAGCAATTATTAAGACAGACAAGGTCCCTGCTTTCAGGGACCTATACTCTAAATAAGTAGGAAAGGAAGAGTAGGAGTAAGGCGGTGATAGGCAATAATAAACAAGATAAATTCGGATGGTGGTAAGTCCTATGAAGAAAAGAAATCAGGTTAACGTAATGGAGACTGGGTGGAAAACTATTTTGTTTGAGTAGTCAGAGACTGCTGCCCTGAGGTGAGGTGCTGAAGTGTCACGCTGCTAAACCATGAAGAAGTTATATGTGAGGGATCTCAAGAATTGTAAAGTTTTTTATAACTCCTAAGTATTTTTGTGTGTTTTTCTTAAGATCAAGGGCAATTATGAAGGTATAATTATCAAAATCATGAAATTTTCACTAAAATAACCAATAATAATCAAAATCAGAAAATAACATTCACAAAAATTAGATAACAACATTATTATCCAATTTATAGACCTAAATTTTGCTAATGGCCCCCCAAAAATGTCCTTTATAGAAATTTTATTGATCCAGCCCAGGATCACAGATTTCATTTAATTTTCACATCTCTTTAGTTTCCTTTAATCTGGAACTGTTCCCCATCTTTTCTTTGTCTTTCACAACATTGACATTTTTAAAACTACGGCCATTTGTTTTGTAGTATTTAAGTTGGGTTTATCTGATGTTTCCTTGAGATTAGATTCATGTTATGCAGGTTTTAAAAAGTTTGTCCTTTCAATGTAGAATATCAGTTGTTTCGTTGCTAATATGCAAGGCGGATGGGATGAAAAAATGTATCTTTTGCTAGGGAGAGATCAATGTATGTTTATCCTTCAGTGGCAGCAAAAATGTCAATTCTAAAAACAGAAGTATAATGTGGACAAATCCTATGAATTAGATGCAAATGCAGGAAGGCTTTCCTTACTTGTTCAAAACCCTGAATACAGAGCTTTAGGAAACTCTCAAGAGTCACTAAAAAATTAAGGAAGAATGAGATGTAAAACCGAATGTGAGTTATTAATAAGAACAAAGATACGTTTACAAACTTCAAACAAATAAAAATAACTGTGACTGAATATAAATCTATACAGTTTAAATAAAATAGACTAAATACTTAGGTAAATAAATAAGTGCTTTTACATAGGTGATGTGAAAAGGAATTGTTAAGCATTTATGAAATTGAAATTTGTGTAGACCACCCAGTGGCAATCGCAAAGTCTCCACTGTAGTGTAGCTTTCCTTCAATTGTAGTGTAGTATAGTTTATTTTGCCACAAATACTAACTAAAAGCAAACAAACAAGAAAGGGGTGGTTGGGTAGTTTGTCACTAGGAATGATGGAGAAGGAAAAGACTGGAAAATCCAAAGTCTGTATAGAAAATATAAGGAATGAGAGTGGTAGAGACTGAGCAAGGAGTACTGTCACATGAATTTAGCTATTAGACCACTGCATCATAAGGGCCTTGAGGGCATGGGCTAGGATTGTTCTCTGGTTATAGTTCTCTTTACCAATGCCTATCTTAAAATATGGTATCCAGAAATTAAATTAAAACTCTGTATATGACCTAGCACACACAACGGGACTGCTGCTTCCCTTTTTATCTCTACACCTCTATTCTATTAGTGCCTAAGTTACCATCGAACCTAATCTGTGAAATTTTAGAGATGAAGCAGAACCAAGACTGTCATTTAGTTCAGTTTCCTCAGTTTTCAAACGAGAAGAATGAAGTGATTAAAGTTAACTGACTTGCCCAAAATTATCCAACAGTAATACCACTAGTGAGCAAACAGTTCAGGTTTGGAACCCCAGAAGACGCCATGAAGAAGCCACTACCAAAATAACACCACCCAGGGAGCACAGGGAACAAAGCACTGGACTTGGAGTCAGAAAACTTGTAACTGAATCCCTGCCTCTTACTTTCTATGAGACCATGGGCAATCGCTACAACTATCTGTAAAGATGGAATGATAAGACCTGCCACACAGAAGTGTCACATATACTCAATGCAAAAAAGTGATTTGTAAAAAACATTAAATATTAAAGCTATTGAGATTTATTATTATAAAGATGATCTCATACCCACAATTTGGTTAAAAAGATGTAATGTTTTTCAAGTACGTAGATGGTTATGGGGATATCCCTAATCCCCATGCTTCAGGAAAGATGTTGCATACATTTAAATCTGACTTTAAAGAATCTTAATTTTTAAACTTTTGATTATTGAAAATTTCAAACATACACAAAGTGAATAGAATATAACAAATCCCCATGTATCTTTCACACAGCATCAATA
Organism: Delphinapterus leucas; assembly: GCF_059928025.1. Taxonomy (NCBI): domain Eukaryota; kingdom Metazoa; phylum Chordata; class Mammalia; order Artiodactyla; family Monodontidae; genus Delphinapterus; species Delphinapterus leucas. The sequence continues at coordinate 58,084,813 of NC_143144.1, forward strand.
TCTTTAAAATTCTGCCATTCTTTTTTTTTTACTGTGGTAATATACACAAGACATAAAATTTACCATTTTAACCATTTTTAAGTGTACAGTTCAGTGGCAATAAGTACATTCACATGTTGTGTCTGCCATTCTTATTTCACCTAAACCAGCACCTACTCCCCACCTATTCAACTCCATGATATGAGAATCTCACGTTTTAAATCAGACATCTAACACTTCAATTTCTGTCCAAATTCACATGTAATTTTTTTGCTCTAATCCTCAGTTCCCCTTCATGAGTATCATAACACCTCTCTCTCAAAATTGCTGTGAAGTTTAAAGGATGCACTGTACTATCACATAGCAGGCACTCAATAACTTAGTTCACTTGCCCACACCATTCATACGGTATGACTGATCCTAGCGATGCTGTACTGCTAACACAATGGATTCCATTTCATTGATGTGATAACTCTCAAGTTTTATTTGGAATATTTTCTTGATATTTCTTCATTGTTCCCTTGTACCCTGTCTAGGTGGGATATATAAACCTAATTAAGTTTCCAATATGATAATTGTCTCTGTAGAAAAGTGATGAAGAAGTTCTTCATATCTTGGTGATAGTATTTAATTATAAGAGTAATAAAATAAGCTCCAGTAGCCTAAATGAGGAGTTTCTCAACTCAGTGCAGTAAATTATTCAAGTGTATTGATGAGAAAATCAAAAACACCTTTGCTTTCCCTTTAATGACTGAGTCACTGTGGAAGACACAGGAAAGCACTGACTCCCATTTTCTGGGTCACAACTCTGACTAGGCTCTCTCATCTCTGACAGGTTCTTCTCAGCCTCACTTTATCTTTCTGCATACTAAATTGAGAGATATTCTAAGAACTACTCCTCAGCCTTGAGTTCTTTTACAAGCTCCAACAGATGACTCATTTACATGGCTTCAGTCTACGGCTCTATATGAGCAGCTCTAAAATGAACATCTCTGGCCCACAATTCTCTGACTCCAGGAATCTTCTGAACTCATCATCATCTCCCACCCCCCAAACTCTTTTTTCCCTCCCAGAAATCCTGTTTCTGTCAATGATACCATCACTCTCCTGGTCATCCTGTCTTAAACAAAAGGCTCATCCTTCCCTTTTTTTTTTTTTTTTTTCCGGTATGAGGGCCTCTCACTGTTGTGGCCTCTCCCGTTGCGGAGCACAGGCTCCGGACAAGCAGGCTCAGCGGACATGGCTCACGGGCCCAGCCGCTCCACAGCAGGTGGGATCCTCCTGGACCAGGGCACGAACCCGCGTCCCCTGCATCAGCAGGCGGACTCTCAATCACTGCACCACCAGGGAAGCCCATCCTTCCCTTTTTTAAATCCCTGTCTCCTATACCCAATTCAATTCCAAAGAAGAGTGAGTCTTCCTTAGAAATATCTTTTAGTTGCTCCACACTTTTCCCAACTCCACTAATTGGAAACATTACAACTTTACAACCTAATTAATGCAATAGCTCATGTGGTCAATAATATGATTTCTAGCATATAATGCTTAATCAAGAAATCAGAATTCTGAACTCTTCTAGAAATCAATCATGCTTCAGCAACCCTTCAACTAACACTTAGGAGAGTTTAAAAAGACATAAATCATTTTTCTGAGCCAGATAAGACAAAGTTCTCTGTATTGGTAAAGCATGTTATTTTATAACTAGGTCAGAATAATGCAAACATCTGATAATCTTCAGAGAAATCACACTAACAAAATCTGAGTGCAACCTGGGCCCTCTTAAATACAGCTCACATTTCCCTAATTTTACAGTCTCTACATAAAAACCTATATTCCCATTATCATATTTAGAGAGCCCTTCAAAGTTGCCATAAAGTTCCAGTCTTGATAATCTCCAATTAGCATCCTAGTTACATAGCTCTGAAGTTCCAGTTTACTAGCTTAACATGTAAGCTAGAGCTTATCTTAACTGAAAGCATTTACCTCTAATGACTGGTTTCCATCCCAAGCCCCCAGCTATACAAAACAGCTAACTTCCAGATTTTAGTTTTCTGCTTAGTTTTTCTCAGGCAGTTTAGTACAGTCCAAACATCTACCTTCCCAGGTGGCTCTTCTATCAGAGAATACCCCAATTGACATTCACTCACTGGTGCTCTGGGGCTCAAAGTTTTTATAATATGCATGCACAGATACAATTACAAATACACATTACAGTCCCATTTGTTTAGTAAAATCTTAGACATAACCTTAGTGTCTATTCGTAAGTGGGTAGGAGAGTGGGTGAGTATATAGATGTAACAAAATTACCATGAGTTGTTACTTGTTGAAATTGAGTGATGGTTTCACTATACAAGTCTCTCTGCTTTTTTGCATATGTTTAAATTCTTTCCATAAAAATTTTTAAAATTAAGGTATAAACCTACTATGAATATAATGTAACACTAGAAACAATTAATTGGTTGATCTGTACTCACAGAATAGAGCTATGATACACTAAGTGAAAAAGAACAAATTAATAAACAATAAGTATACTATGGCTCCTTTTTAGGAGTTTGAAAGCTCTCTGTATGTTTATGAGTATATATATTTGCATATCCACAGATAAAGGTCTGAAAAGAGGCCCAGCAAACTAACAGATAACCCTGGGAATTAGGAGGGATAAGAGTGAATGATCATGTCTTACTCTATATACTGCAATAAGGTTTGAATTTTTACCAGCATCTGTAAATTTGAAAAATAAAGAAAATAATAATAGTAATAATAATATTAACAACTAAAATCTTTAGTGCTACAGGGACCTAGAGGCTTATATTCTTGGGAGTATTAAATACTGAGGAATACTAGAGGTATACGTCTATACTTCAAAGCATGCAACATACTGAAGGTAGAATCCAATCCGTTTATCTGACCTACTCTCTCAAGGCACTGACTTTAATTAAATGCTTTCCCTACCAACCTTATCTGGGACTGCCTTCTGTTACTTCCTGGCAAGGTTTTACTTACGTCTTTGATTTTCCCTTGTTATAGGCAGAACAGAAGGAGGAAAGCCATAAAAGATTTTTTTGCTCTTTAGTCTGGTCCAAATTCGTAATTTTCTTAAAAATCATGATCGGAGTCAATTTCCATGGCAACCAGTAGTTACTAACTTTGTGCTTGGCCCAAAGACGCTACTATTCCTTCTCTACTTTTAACTCAGGGATCTGCACCTCTCCTTGTTTTTGTACCTACTAATTCTTATAACCTTCAGGTCCTAGTTCCCCTGCCTTCCACTATCTCTCCATCCATGTCTGGGTTTAGTGCTTTTCTCTATCAAAGTACTTGTCATATTATGCTAAAAATGTTTACCTAACTGCCTCCCCTGTAAGACTGTAAGAGAGCTGCAACCAGGGGTAGATCCAGGTTTCATGGATTCTGAAACTAATGCAACTTAGGGAGCCTTCTTTAAGAGAAGGATATAAATTATAAATACAAAATATACAAAATTATGTATAACTATGTATATTAGTTAGAATGAGAAAAGAAATCACAACAGATTATTGAGGCTTTAGAGCATAAGATCCCTCTCTTCTGAGACTTCTTTAGGCAATTTACTAGAAATGCTTACTTAGAAATGCATCCTGATTGCAACCTGGCTTTCCTTTCCCATTACTGGTACACACACACTAACAGGTGATGGATCTTAAAGTCTAAGCTTCAGTAACTTCACCATAAATTTATGTCTGGCTTCTTCACTGCTTAATTCTCAGCAATCTGCTTAGTGTCCTGTACATATTAGGTCTTCAAAAATAAAACTGTGATGCATGAAAGCAGGATGGATGTATTAATCCTTCTTTTACCAAATACCTTTTACAAACCCTTCTACTACTTTTAAGAGAAAAGCCTACTGTAAAATCTAGCCCTTGCCTTCCTCTCCAATAGCCTCTTGAACACCTCTCTTCTTTACCTTATATGTCTAGCCACTCTGGCTTTCTCTCATCACCTCAGGACCTGTCTGTGGTGGTCCCCTCTGTCTAGATCCTTCTTCTTATTCTCCTATCTCAATGCAGATATTACTTCCAGCCTAGGTTAAACCTCCCAGTCATCTCATTCATAATATTCCCTACTTCTTCAAAACACTTTTCACGGTTTAATTGAAGAGTTGTGTAAAAAGTAGTTTAATATCTATTTTGCTCCTGGAATGAAAACTTCATGACGGTAGCAGTCATAGTTTGCCTATTTATTCATTGTTTCCCCAACTTACCACAATGCTGTGTACAGAGTAGGTGCTCAACAAATATTTGTAGAATGAAAGAAAAAAATGAATGAATGACGATGAATGCCCAAAAGAATACAACTCTCAGTATATATTGAAGAAAATGTGGTGTTTAAGATCAAAGACATTCACTGGCCAAAAGGAGCAATGAAATGACTGTAACATATACACACACATATATAAAATAGATAAACAACAAGGACCTACTGTATAGCATAGGGAATTATTTCAATAGCTAGTAATAACTTATAATGAAAAAGAATATATAAATATACACACATAGATATACACACAGATATGTGTGTAACTGAATCACTTTGTTATACACCCTAAACTAACACAATATTGTAAATTAACTGTACTTCAATTTAAAATGGTTAAAAAGATTGAGTAATAATAGTTAACATTTCTTGCTTTCTGTATGCTAAGCTTTGTAGTAAACTTTTTTTGTGGTACGCGGGCCTCTCACTGCTGTGGCCTCTCCCGTCGCACAGCACAGGCTCCGGACGCGCAGGCTCAGCGGCCATGGCTCACGGGCCCAGCCGCTCTGCGGCATGTGGGATCTTCCCGGACCGGGGCATGAACCTGTGTCCCCTGCATTGGCAGGTGGACTCTCAACCACTGCACCACCAGGGAAGCCCTGTAGTAAACTCTTTATATGTAGTTATTTCATTTGATCCTCAGAACAACCTTATAAAGAAGTAAATTTTAGAATCAGCTTATTAATTTCTATACAAGATCCCACTGGATTTTGATTGGAATTGCATTCTACAGATCACTCTAAAGATTAGATTGCCATCTTAACAATAATGAGTATTGCAAACCATGAACACAAAAAATATCTCCATTTATTCAGGTATTTTAAAATGTACTTTAGCAGTTTTGTATTTTTCAGCATGCAAATCTTACACATGCTTCCATGGCGTGGCTATGTAAACACATATTTTGCTAGAGTTGTACCTAATAGTTACATGGTTTGGGGTGCTACTGTAAGTGACATTATCTTTAAAATTTCAATTTTCAATTGTTCATTGTTAGAATATAGAAATACAAATTTTTTATATCAGCCTTGTATCTTGCTACCTTGCTAAACATACTTATCAGTTCCAGTGATGTCTTTGTAGATTATTTGAAAGTTTCTATACAATCATGTTGTCTGCGAATAGAGATAATTTTACTTAACCTTTCCAAACTGGATTCCTTTTTTTTTTTTTTTTTTTTTTTTTTTTTTGCGGTATGCGGGCCTCTCACTGCTGTGGCCTCTCCCGTTGCGGAGCACAGGCTCCGGACGCGCAGGCTCAGTGGCCATGGCTCACGGGCCCAGCCGCTCCACGGCATGTGGGATCTTCCCGGACCGGGGCACGAACCCGCGTCCCCTGCATCGGCAGGTGGACTCTCAACCACTGCGCCACCAGGGAAGCCCCTGCTTTCTTTTTAAAAATTTTTATTTTATATTGGAATATAGTTGATTAACAATGTTTTGTTAGTTTCAGATATACAGCAGAGTGATTCAGTTATGCATATACATGTATCTATTCTTTTTCAAATTCCTTTCCCGTTTACATTATGACAAAATACTTAGCAGAGTTCCCTCTGCTATACAGTAGGTCCTTGTTGGTTATCTATTTAAAAAAAATAGCAGTGTGTACATGTGAATACCAAAGTCCCAATCTACCCCACCCCCGACCCTTCCCCCCATAACCATAAGTTCATTCTCTGAGTCTGTCGGTCTGTTTCTGTTTTGTAAATAAGTTTGTTTGTATCATTTTTTTTTAGATTCCATATATAAGCAATATCATAAGATATTTGTCTTTCTCTGTCTGACTTACTTCACTTAGTATGATAATCTCCAGGTCCATTCATGTTGCTGCAAATGGCATTATTTCATTCTTTTTAATGGCTGAGTAATATTCCATTGTATATATACACATCTTCTTTATCCACTCATCTTTCAATGGATATTTAGGTTGCTTCCATGTCTTGGCTATTGTAAACAGCGGTGCAATGAACACTGGGGTGCATGTATCCTTTCAGACCCTGTTTTTCTCCAGATATATGTCCAGGAGTGGGGTTGCTGGATCATATGGTAACTATATTTTTTTTCTTAAGAAATCTCCATACTGTACTCCATCGTGGCTGTACCAATTTACATTCCCACCCACAGTACAGGAGGGTTCCCTTTTCTCCACACCCTCTCCAGCATTTATTGTTTGTAGACTTTTTTTTTTTTTTTTTGCAGTACGTGGGCCTCTCACTGTTGTGGCTTCTCCCATTGCAGAGCACAGGCTCCAGATGCGCAGGCTCAGCGGCCATGGCGCACGGGCCCAGCCGTTCCGCGGCATGTGGGATCTTCCTGGACTGGGGCACAAACCCATGTCCCCTGCATCGGCAGGTGGACTCTCAACCACTGCACCACCAGGGAAGCCCTGCTTGTAGACTTTTTGATGATGGCCATCCTGACTGGTGTGAGGTGATATCTCATAGTTTTGATTTGCATATCTCTAATAATTAGCAATGTTGAGCATTTTTTCATGTGCCTCTTGGCCACCTGTATGTCTTCTTTGGAGAAAGGTCTATTTAGGTCTTCTGCCCATTTTTTGATTTTTTTTTTTTTATATTGAGCCACATGAGCTGTTTTTAAATTTAGGACTAATCCCTTGTTGGTCACATTGTTTGCAAATATTTTCTCCCATTCTGTGTGCTGTCTTTTCATTTTGTTTACAGTTTCCTTTGTTGTGCAAAACCTTTTGAGTTTATTTAGGTCCCATTTAGTTTCCTTTTTATTCCCATTACTCTAGGAGGTGGATCCAAAAAGATATTTCTCCATTTTATGTCAAAGAGTGTTCTGCCTATATTTTCCTCTAAGAGTTTTACAGTATCCAGTCTTACATTTAGGTCTTTAATCCTTTTTGAGCTTATTATTTTGTATGGTGTTAAAGAATGTTCTAATTTCATTTTTTGGCATGTAGCTGTCCAGTTTTCCCAGCACAATTTATTGAAGGGACTTTGTTGTACATTAATTGACCACAGGTTCATGTGTTTCTTTCTGGGCTTTCTATCCTGTACCATTGATCCATATTTCTGTTTTTGTGCAAGTACCATACTGTTTTGATTACTGTTGCTTTGTAGTATAGTCTGGAGTCAGCAAGCCTGATTCCTCCCACTCCAGCTTTCTTTTTCAAGATGGCTTTGTTTATTTGAGGTCTTTTGTGTCTCCATACAAATTTTAAGATTTTCTGTTCTAGTTCTGTGAAAAAGGCCATTGGTAATTTGACAGGGATTGCTTTGAATCTGTAGATTCCCTTGTGTAATATAGTCATTTTGACAATACTGATCCTTCCAGCCCAAGAACATGGTATATCTTTCCATCTGCTTGTGTCATCTTCAATTTCTTTCATCAGTGTCTTATAGCTTTTGGAGTATAGGTCTTTTGCATCCTTAGGCAGATTTATTCCTAGGTATTTTATTCTTTTTGATGCAATGGTAAATGGGATTGTTTCCTTAATCTCTCTTCCTGATCTTTTGTTGTTTTTGTATAGGAATGTAACACATCTCCGCGTACTTATTTTATATCCTGCATTTTTACCAAATTCATTGATGAGCTCTAGCTGTTTTCTGGTAGCATCTTTAGGATTTTCAATGTATAGTATCATGTCATCTGCAAACAGTGACAGTTTTGCTTCTTCTTTTCCAGTTTGGATTCCTTTTATTTCTTTTTCTTCTCTGACTGCCATGGCTAGGACTTCCAAAACTAATTTGAATAAAAGTGATGAGAGTGGACATCCTTGTCTTGTTCCTGATCTTAGAGGAAATGCTTTCAGCTTTTCACTGTTGAGTATGATGTTAGCTGTAGATTTGTCATATATGGCCTTTATTATGTTGAGGTACATTCCCTCTATGCGCACTTTCTGGAGAGTTTTTATTGTAAATGGATGTTGAATTTTGTCAGAAGCTTTTTCTGCATCTATTGAGATGATCATATGGTTTTTATTCTTCAATTTATTGATTTGGTATATCACACTGATTGATTTGCAGAGATTGAGAAATCCTTGCATCCCTGCAATAAATCCCACTTGATCAAGGTGTATGATCCTTTTAATGTACTGTTGGATTCATCTTGCTAGTAATTTGTTAAGAATTTTTATGTATATATTCATCAGTGATATTTGCTTATAAGTTCCTTTTTTCTGGTATTTTTGTCTGGTTTTGCGATATCAGGGTGATGGTGGCCTCATAGAATGAATTTGGGAATGTTCCTTTCTCTGCAATTTTTTGGAATAGTTTCTGAAGGATAGGTATTAACCCTTCTCTAACCATTTGATAGAATTTTCCTGTGAAGCCAACTGGTCCTGGACTTTTGTTTGTTGAGAGTTTTAAAATCACAGTTTCAATTTCAGAACTTGTGATTGGTCTGTTCATATTATCTATTTCTTCCTGGTTCAGTCTTGGGTGATTTTATCTTTCTAAGAATTTGTCCATTTTTTCTGGGTTGTCCATTTTATTGGCATATAGTTGCTTGTAGTAGTATCTTATGATCCTTTGTATTTCTGTGGTGTCTGTTGGAACTTCTCCTTTTTCATTTCTGATTTTATTGATCTGAGCCCTCTTCCTTCTTTTCGTGATGAGTCTGGCTAATGGTTTATCAATTTTGTTTACCTTTTCAAAGAACCAGCTTTTAGTTTCATTAATCTTTTCTATTGTTTTTTTAATCTCTATTTTTCTGCTCTGATCTTTATGATTTAATTCCATCTACTGACTTCGGGTTTTGTTTATTCTTCTTCCTCTTGTTGTTTAAGGTATAAGGTTAGGTTGTTTGAGATTTTTCTTGTTTCCTGAGGTAAGATTGTATTGCTATAAACTTCCCTCTTACAACAGCTTTTGTGGCATCCCATAGGTTTTGGATCATTGTTTTTTTTCATTTTCTTATGTCTCTAGGTATTTTTTGAATTCCTCTTCGATTTCTTCCAAATCCATTGGTTGCTTAGTAGCATATTGTTTAGCCTCCATGTGTTTGTGTTTTTTACAGGGTTTTTTCTTGGGTTGATTTCTAATCTCATAGTGTTGTGGTTGGAAAAGATGCTTGATATGATTTCACTTTTCTTAAATTTACTGAGACTTGCTTTGTGGCCCACCATGTGATCAGTCCTGGAGAATGTTCCATGTGCACTTGAGAAGAATGCATATTCTAGGGCTTTTGGATGGAATGCTTTATAAATATCAATTAAGTCCATCTGGTCTAATGTGTCATTTAAGGCCTGTGTTTCCTTACTGATTTTCTATTGGGATGATCTGTCCATTGATGAAAGTGTGTTAAAGTCCCCCACTATTATTGTGTTACTGTCTATTTCTCCTTTTATGGCTTTTAGCATTCATCTTATATATGATGTGCTCCTATGGTGTGTCCATATATATTCACAATTGTTACATCTTCTTCTTGGATTGATCCCTTGATCATTATGTAGTGTCCTTCTTTGTCTCTTGTAACAGTCTTAATTTTAAAGTCTGTTTTGTGTGATATGAGCATTGCTACTCCAGCTTTCTTTTGATTTCCATTTACATGGAATACATTTTTCTATCCCCTCATTTTCAGTCTGTATGTGTCCCTAGATCTGAAGTGGGTCTCTTATAGATAGCATATATACAGGTCTTGTTTTTGTTTCCATTCAGCCAGTCTATGTCTTTTGGTTGGAGAATTTAATCCATTTATGTTTAAGGTAATTATCAATATGTATGTTCTTATTGCCAGTTTGTTAATTGTTTTGGCTTTGTTTTTGAAGGTGATTTTGCTTCCCTTCCTCTTTTGTTCTCTTCTCTTGTGATTCGATGACTAACTTCAGTGTTGTGTTTGGACTCCTTTTTCTTTTTTGTGTGTATATCCATTTTATGTTTTTGGTTTGTGGTTACCATGAGGTTTTGATATAGCAATCTACATGTAAACAAGATTGTTTTAAGTTGTTTTTCTTTTAATTTCAAATGCATTTCCAATATCCTGCATTTATGCTCTCCTCTTCTCACAACTGCTGGTTTTATACCATATTAGTGTGCAGATAATTTCCTACCTTTACTGCATGTTTGCCTTTACCAGTGAGCTTTCTGATTTTTAAATTTCTTTTTTTTTAACATCTTTATTGGAGTATAATTGCTTTATAATGGTGTGTTAGTTTCTGCTTTATAACAAAGTGAATTAGCTATACATATACATATGTTCCCATATCTCTTCCCTCTTGCGTCTCCCACCCTCCCACCCTCCCTATCCCACCCCTCTAGGTGGTCACAAAGCACCGAGCAGATCTCCCTGTGCTATGTGGCTGCTTCCCACTAGCTATCTATTTTATGTTTGGTAGTGTATATATGTCCATGCCACTCTCTCACTTTGTCCCAGCTCACCCTTCCCCCTCCCCATATCCTCAAGTCCATTCTCTAGTAGGTCTGTGTCTTTATTCCCGTCTTGCCCCTAGGTTCTTCATGACTTTTTTTTTTCTTAGATTCCATATATATGTGTTAGCATACGGTATTTGTCTTTCTCTTTCTGACTTACTTCACTCTGTATGACAGACTCTAGGTCCATCCATCTTACTACAAATAACTTAATTTCGTTTCTTTTTATGGCTGAGTAACATTCCATGTATATATGTGCCACATCTTCTTTATCCATTCATCTGTTGATGGACACTTAGGTTGCTTCCATGTCCTGGCTATTGTAAATAAAGCTGCAGTGAACATTTTCGTACATGACTCTTTGAATTATGGTTTTCTCAGGGTATATGCCCAGTAGTGGGATTGCTGGGTCGTATGGTAGTTCTATTTGTAGTTTTTTAAGGAACCTCCATACTGTTCTCCATAGTGGCTGTATCAATTTACATTCCCACCAACAGTGTAAGAGTGTTCCCTTTTCTCCACACCCTCTCCAGCATTTATTGTTTCTAGATTTTTTGGTGATGGCCATTCTGACCAGTGTGAGATGATATCTCATTGTAGTTTTGATTTGCATTTTTCTAATGATTAATGATGTTGAGCATTCTTTCATGTGTTTGTTGGCCATCTGTATATCTTCTTTGGAGAAATGTCTATTTAGGTCTTCTGCCCATTTTTGGATTGGGTTGTTTGTTTTTTTGATATTGAGCTGCATGAGCTGCTTGTAAATTTTGGAGATTAATCCTTTGTCAGTCGCTTTGTTTGCAAATATTTTATCCCATTCTGAGGGCTGCCTTTTCGTCTTGTTTATGGTTTCCTTTGCTGTGCAAAAGCTTTTACATTTCATTAGGTCCCATTTGTTTATTTTTGTTTTTATTTCCATTTCTCTAGGAGGTGGGTCAGAAAGGATCTTGCTGTGATTTATTTCATAGAGTGTTCTGCCTATGTTTTCCTCTAAGAGTTTGATAGTGTCTGGCATTACATTAAGGTCTTTAATCCATTCTTGTTTCTGGTTACGGCCTTTTCTTTCCTGCCTAGAGAAGTTCCTTAAGCATTTGTTGCCAAGCTGGTCTGGTGGTGCTGAATTCTCTTAACTTTTGTTTGTCTGTTAAGCTTTTGATTTCTCTGTGAAATGTGAATGAGAGCCTTGCTGAGTAGAGTATTCTTGGTTGTAGATTCTTTCCTTTCATCACTTTAAGTATATCGTGCCACTCCCTTCTGGCCTGCAGAGTTTCTGCTGAGAAATCAGCTGTTAACCTTATGGGGGTTGCCTTGTATGTTATTTGTTGCTTTTCCCTTGTTGCTTTTAATATTTTTTCTTTGTCTTTAGTTTTTGTCAGTTTGATTATTACGTGTCCCAGTGTGTTCCTCCTTGGGTTTGTCCTGTATGGTATATATGTCCTGTATGGTATATATTCATTTTTCTTTGAATGCTTATTACATATATAAATTAATAAACTTCTCCCCTGAAAATTCTACTTCAGTAGGTTTGTGTGGGTAACCCCAAGAATTTGTGCCACTTCAGGTGATTCTTATTTTCAGGGGTGTTTGGGACTCAATGGCATCAGAGCATGGACCACAGCTCACATGCACTCTCAGGCAAATATTCTCTATGGGCTAGATGGGGCCAAACACATGATAAAGAGATCCCAGAACATTAAAGAATTGGTGGTCAGTCCTGGTTTTCTCCAGCCTCCCAATTCTGTTTACTTCCCCTTACCTCAAGGGTATTTCTGTTACCCCAATGAAAACTTGGGGTTTCTTCCTCCAAGGAAAATTGCTTTCTGATCTATCATTCCTATCAAGAGACAAACAAATAATAATGTCACTCAGCATGAGACCTGAGCCACCAAAGCACAAACCTGGATCAAACTCATGAACAGAACTTTAAATATTCTCTTCCTACTAGTCATGAAAAGGCCCAGAAATTCCAGCATTTTTGGTCTCTAAATTATATCATCCCCTAGGTAAAAGCAGGATGTCTCTTTTTAGGCAGTGTCCCAGCCATTAGCTTAAATATGGTCACCTTAACAAGAAGCTTCAATTCATTAGCTCCAAAGCATTGTGAAGTTGAAGAGGGTGAACTGTTGATCTTAGAATCCTTAAGTTCACTTCCTTCTTCATCTAGGTATAAAAGTGGCTCTGCCACTGCAAGAGTATAATAGAACCAGATAAATTAAAGGAATGCTAAGCAAGAGTAAAATATAATGTTTAAAGACACAGATTCTAGAATCAATCAGCATGGGACTAGGTCCCAACTCCACTGCTGAGCATCTTATAACCTAGGTTAATTTCCTTATTTCTCTAAGCCTCATTTTTATCAACTGAAAAATGCTTTGCAGGATTGTTGAGAGGTAAATTTTATATATATATATATTTCTATATATACATATATATTTATATATAAATTCATCACATATGTATTTTATATAAATGTATCAAATATGTATTTTACATAAATATATTACTTATATATTATATAGAACCTATATATTACATAATTACATAAATATATTATGTATATTTATATATAGAGAAAATATCATATACATTATATATCATATACATATTATTATATATTATTAATTATAAAATGTTTATATGTATCAAGTATAAAAATAGTTTTATTTAAATAATTTGTAACATATAAAACATATATTTATATAATTATATATAGTATATAATGAAACAAATTATATAAAGAGGATTATTTATTGATTTAATTATTTATATATTTATAGAAATTACATAAATATACATAGGTAAATAAAATATATAACTATAGCTACTGTGTTTTGAGGTTCTCATATAGTCACCAGTCTAAAAGAAGCCAGATGATCTATTGGATGCAATGACCTACTGCAAGCTATCTTATATCTGGTCCTGTCTTCATGCTGCAATTCACAATCAGCTTTCCTAGAAATCAATTGTTAACTAAAAATATTTCAGGTAATTTGGGACATAATGCTATAATAATATGCTTTGGGCCTGACAGAGTTAAAGTTTATAAAAAACTATTATTTCTCTAAAGGAGTAATAGATACCCCTAAGATAATTAAGTCCATTTTATTAGATATTACTATTAAAATAGAAAATGCTTTATCTTACGGGTTGCAAATTACTATCATTTCTCCATAAATAACCTTCTTTGTCACTATCAGTATTTATAAGGCAGTATTTTCCATACGACAATTCCCTGGCCTTTGTTTTGTGAACTAATTGATATACAAATGGTCATATTCATTATATTTTCTAATGGTATTCTTTCTTTCCATGTGTTTTTGTTTTAATAAATCAACAAGTATCTGAAAAAGTTAAGATAGCCAATTTGGCCATATTTGAGATAAAACATTTTAAATTCAGGAGTAGAGCATGGTCCCTATATTACTATGCAGAGAAGAGAGAAATCACTAACTTTTACTAAGCACCTGCTATGTGCCATATATGTTGACTCATTTCAACCCCCTGAGGTAATTTTTACTATCCTAATTTCACAAAAGGAAAACTGAAGTCTAGAGAGGTTAAACACCTGCCTAATATTATCCTGCTAGTAACTGGTTAAGAGGCAGGGTTTGGATTTGTTTAACCCAAAAAGCTCATACAAGTTAACGAAAATGTTTTATGTAAATTTTCACAGATCTAATTTATCAAATTTGTTACTATGTATATTTTCTTTTGATGCTATTGAAAATGGTATTTTTTAAATTTTATTTTCCAGTTGTCTGTGGCTAGTATGTAAAACTATAATTGATTTTTGTATACTGACCATATAGCCTACAATACGGCTAAATTCACTCATTAGTCCTTCCAGTATTTTTGTAGATTATATAGATCCAATCCATATAAACTTAATTGTCTGTTTATTTCTCTATGCTATGTCAAGTAAAAATGACCTTATGGGTTTTTGCCAAATTTGGAGACCATGACTTGGGCTAGACTAATAATCTATCTAAAACAACCAAAGGGAAAGGCCATGCTTATTAAAATACCAGGGACAGAGAAAACAACCAGTTAAGGAGCACATTAAGGGCAGACATACTAAACTGCAACTTATGACCTGCTTTTCATTTGGGCAACTTTATGTATTATGATGCTCCATAGCGAGAAGCAGCAGAGATTTATTTATTTCACTATTGTAAACAATTATCTTTAGCAACAGGGAAGTCAGCCAGTAAAATAACCATTATTTATTGTTTCTTAATGCTATCTCTGCCTCTTCCTGTTTATCACCCAATATAGCTTGTTATTACATTATACCCTTGGGGCCAATAAATTTATAACTCCAAGACTTCCATTCTTGATTATGAAGAGTCATGCTGTATCAGACTATCCTTCCTGTTGCTAGAAAAACTGGATATAAAAAATCAGTTTGAAGGCATTGGAGAGTTATCAAGAAAAGTCAGGACCTGAGAGGTAGGTCTATAAAAGAAGAGTGTCTTATTGAGGCTAGCTGAACATTCTTTCATGGCCTTGCTCTCAAAGCATTTGCTGATTCACATGAGTGCAGAGATAAGAAGTTGCAGAGTCAAGGAGAAAGCAGCAGCTAAACGGCTGAGACCCTGAGCACAGTCTCACCGTACTGGGATGTAACACTTATCCGGAGCTTTCTGTTGGGACCCTGAAAGGACGCATCCTAGTTGTAAGAATTAACAAGAAATAGAAGTCCTCACAAAGATTGAAACAAGTTTCAAGTCAGCTCAGTCCCAAAATGAATTAAGGTAATTGGCTCCTACTCTGCCTGACAGCAACAAAAGTAAATAGTTTCTGGAGGAAAATGACAATCTGAGTGTGATGCTTGTTTTGTGCTAACTTGGTTAAGTTGGAAACATTTTCCCAAGTATCCTCCTCCATATAGTTCTGGGTTAGAGTTGGCCAAAGAGGAATTAATGGAAGATTTGAAAGGCAGAAGGTAAGCGACAGCCATTACACTCTAAAGGATTTTTTTCATGGTGAAAAGTTGTTATTGACAGATATAAAGGTGTCCAGTACATTCCAACTTATGCTTACTCCCTCCTGGGAGTGTGGGGCACAAAACACACAAAGTAGTAAAGCACATGACAACAACAGCACAAAAGATGAACTATTTGAATGCATATAAAGTATTTTGCAGTCCTTGTATTGCCCAGTAAATTATGAAAGTACTAATTTATATCATAAGTCAAGAATGCATGCTACAATTACAGAGATAATCACTAAAGAGTTGTAAAATAATGTTTATAAAACTAGCCAGCAGGGGGGAAATTAAATAATAAAAGTTGTGAATTTTAAAATTTAAGAAAGAAAAGGAACATAGAAGAGACAAGATGATTAGAAAATAAACAATGAGGTACAGATGTAAACCCAAATATATAAATAACAACATATAAAGGAAATGGATTAAGAACTCCAATTAAAAGACAAACACTGTCAGCTGAAATGAAAAACAAAACCCACTATATATAACTAAAAAGAGACAAGCTTTAAATATAAGGACAGGGAAAGGATAAAAGTGATAGGTGAAAAAGGTATACCTTGAAAATGCTAACTAAAAGAAAGAAAAGGGGGCAAAATAGGTGAAGGGGATTAAGAGATAAAAGCCTCCAGTTATATAATAAATAAGTCATAGAGATGTAATATACAGCATAAGGAATATGGTTAATAATATTGTAATAACTTTGTATGGGAACAGATGGTTACTAGACTTATTATGGTGATCATTTCCTAATGTATGCAAATATCAAATCACTATGTAGTACACCTGAAACTAACATTATATTGCATATCAATTATATTTCCAAAAAAAAGGAATTAAGAGACGAAAGTTATATGTACCTATGTATTTCTGTCAGAAAATGAAAACTTAAAAATGATGTGGTAGGATGAATAATGGCTCCTCCTGCCAAGATGTCCACATCCAATCCCAGGAACCCGTGAATGTTAGTTTGTATGGCAAAAGGGATTCTGAAGACATGATCAAGTTGTGGATCCTGACATGGGGAGATATCCTGGATTGTCCAGATTTAATCACAGGACTCCTTGTAAAAGGGATGCAATAGCAGTCAAACAGTAGCCAGTGTGACAGTAGCAAGAGTGACAGATAGAAAGAGATTTGAATATGCTATGTTGCTGGCTTTGAAGATAGAATGAACCACAAGGCAAAGGATATAGGCAGACTCTGGAACCTGGAGAGGGCAGGGAAACAGATTCCCCCTGGAGCCTCTAGAAATAACACAGCCTGGAGGCACCCATTTTAGACTTCAAATCTCCAGAACCGCAAGATAATAAATTTATGTTGTTTAAAGACATTAAATTTGTGGTAATTTGTTACAGCAGCAATAGAAACTAATACAGATGGATTACTACAGACCAAGAGAAATAATGATTAAGGGGAAATCCACCAAGAAATATAATAGTTCTAAATTTTCATGACTATAAAAACATAGCCTCAATGTATAAAGCAAAAGTTAACAGACCTAACAGCATACATAATCAAGTCCACAATCACAGTGGGAGATTTTAATATGTCTCTAATAGTAACCTTCAGAAGCAGGTTAAAAACTATCAACAAGGATATACAATATTTAAAGAGCACAATCAACAGACTTTACATATTAAATATTTATAGAACCCCAAACAGAAAAACACATGCTTTTCAATGAACATTTACCAGAATAAAACATATGTTAGGTCACAAGGTAACTCTTAATAAATTCCAAAGGATTTTAAGAATGTGTCCTGTAAAATAAAACAATACCTTAAAAGATAGATAGATAGAAATTAAGCAACATTCTTCTAAATAATCCATGAGTCAAGAAATAGGTCAAAAGAGAAGTCAGAAAATATTTTGAATTAAGAGATAATAAAAATAAAATATAAAAAAGCCTCAAGGGATGTAGCTAAAGCAGTATACAGAACGACTGGAAAGTTTTTAGTCTTAAATACACTTAGGTATTAGAAAAGACAGTCTAAAAGAAATTAGATAAGCTTCCATCTTAAGAAGTTATAGAAAGAATAGTAAATTAGACCCAAGTAGTACAATGAAGGAGAAAAATGTAAAAGCAGAAATCAATGAATATAAAGCAGAAAAAAAAAAAAGAAAAAAATCAACAAGGCCAAAAGTTAGTTCTTTGAGAACATTAAGAACATTGATGAACTCTTGGCAGCTCTGGAACAATAAAAAAGAGAGAACAGACAAATAACAATATGGAATTTAAACTGGCCCATCACTCTGGATACTGCATACATTAGTAACATATGAGGATAGAATGATAGTCAACTTCTCCCAATGGATTTGAAACTATAGATGAAATGGACAAATTCCAATAAAAATCAATTTACCAGAATTAACGTAAAAATAAATAGAATCAATGGAACAGAATAGAGAGCCTAGAAATAAATCCACACATATATGGTCAATTAATATATGACAAAGAAGCCAAGAATATACAATGGAGAAAAAGAAGTTTCTTCAATAAATGGTGTTGGGACAAAGACTTGAACAAAAGACCTGAAACTATAAAACTCCTAGAAGAAAACACAGATTGACATAGGTCTTGACACCTCCTTGACATAGGTCTTGGTGATGATTTTCTGAATCTGACACCAAAAGCAGAAGCAACAAAAGCAAAAATAAACCAGTAGGACTACATCAAAGTAAAAAGATTCTGCACAGCAAAGGAAACCACCAACAGGTGGTTTTCATCAACAGAATGAAAAGACAACTACCAAATGGGAGAAAATATTTGCAAATCATATGTCTGATAAAGGAGGTAATTCCAAAATATATAAAGAACTCATACAACTCAATAGCAAAAAAAATGAACAATCCAATTAAAAAACAAGCAGAAGATCTAAATAGACATTTTCCAAAGAAGACATAGAGATGGCCAACAGGTACATGAAAAGATGCTCAACATCACTAATCACCAAGGGAAATGCAAATCAAACCACAATGAGATATCACCTCACACCTGTCAGAATGGCTATTATCAAAAAGACAAGAAATAACAAGTGTGGGTGATGATGTGGAGAAAAGGAACCCTTGTGCACTATTGGTGGGAATGTAAATTGGTGCAGCCACCATGGAAAACAGTATGGAGTTTCTCAAAAAATTAAAAATAGAACTATCAGTAATTCCACTTCTGGGTGTTTATCTGAAGAAAACAAAAACCCTAACTCAAAAAGGTTTATGCACCCCATGTTCAGTGCAGCCTTATTTACAATAGCCAATATATGGAAAATGACCTAATTATTCATCAATGGATGAATAGATAAAGAAGATGTGTGTGTATATATTAATATACATATATATACATATATCTGTGTGTATGTATATATTCTATATAAAATAGAATATTATTCATCCATAAAAATGATGAAATCTTGCCATTTGTGACAACATGGATGGGCCTCAAGGGCATTATGCTAAGTGAAATATCAGACAAATATCATATAATCTCACTTATATGTGATAAAGACAAAACAAATAAACAAAAAGTAAGCTCATAGATACAGAGTACAGATTGGTGGCTGCCAGAGGTGGAATGTGGAGGATGAGAGAAATTAGTGAAGGGGGTCAAAATGTACAAATTTTCAGTTCTAAAATATGTATCATGAGAATGTAATGTACAGCATGGTGACTATGGTTAATAATACTGTACTGCATATTTGAAAGCTGCTAAAAGAGTACTAAAAGTTCTCATTACAAGAAAAAAAAATTTTTGTAACTATGTGAGGTGACAAATGCTAGCTAGACTTACCGTGATTATCATTTCACAATGTATACAAATATCAAATCATTATGTTGTATATCTGAAAGTAATACAGTCTTATATGTCAATCATACCTCAATTTAAAAAAGAAAAAAAGAAATAGAATTATGAGTAGACTAATATTTATCAAAAATTTTAATCTTTAATTTTAAATATTCCCACAAAAGATCTCTATAGCTAAATGGCTTCAATGGTAAATTCTCCCATTAATTTAAGGAAGAAATAAGCCTTACACAAAGTCTTTCAGAAAATTAAAATAAAGAGGGAGCACTTCCCAATCCATTTTATTTGATAAAGCATAACCTTGATATTCTTAAATCCAGCATACCTTGATTCAAAAACCTAACAAAGACATTACAAGAAACAAAAAGAAATACAGGGCAGGCATTCCCATGAATATAAATGTAAAAATCCTAAATAAAATCTTAGCCAACAAAATCTAGCAATATATTAAAAGGATAGTACATAAAAATCAAACTGAGTTTATCCCAGTAATGTAAAGTTAGTTTAATATTCAAAAATCAATGTGATTCACCATATAAGAGAATAATTATGTGAAGATCTCAATAGACACAGCAAGAGCATTAGATAAAATTCCACACTCAGTTACAATAAAAATTTTGAACAAATTAGAGAAAGAAATATCCTTAATATGATAGAGTATCTACAAACATCTTCAACAAACCTCATACTAATGATAGAAAAGTGAAAGGTTTCTCCCCAACACTGGTAATGAAATAAGTATGCCCATTAGGACCATTTCTTATCATCATTGTACTGGAGGTCCTAATCATCTAATAAGCCAAGAATTAAAAATAAATGTATAAGAAATGGAAAGGAAGTAACAAAACTGTCATTATTCATAGATGACATGATTGTGTACATGAAAAACCAAAAAAAATCTGCAGATAAAATTTTAGAATGAATACGTAAATTAAGCAGGGTAACGATATATGTCAACATATAAAAAATCAATTGTATTTCTATATTCTGTCAACAAATAATGAGAAAATGAAATTCAAAAAAACATGAGACTATTTCCAATAGCATAATGCATATGAAACCAGATTGCTTTGAATAAATGTGAATAAACTTAAACGTGTATAAGAAATCTACACAGAAAACCATGAAAAACTGCTGAAAATAACAGATAAATAAATGAATGGATACATCATGTTTGTGGGCTGAAAAATTCAGTGTTAATTCTCCCTAACTGATTTACAGATTGAATGCATTTGCAATCAAATCATGAGCAAGCTTTTTGCAGAAACTGATTAGCAAACGCTAAAATTCATATAGTATCGTGAAGGCCAAGGCAACTATGAAGAAGAACAAAGTTGGAGAATTTATTCTACCGGATATCATGACTTATAATCTATAGTAACTAGGAGTATGTAATATTGGCATAAGGATAGGCAAATAGGCCAATGGAACAGAACAGAGAATCAAGAAGCATATCTGGACACTTGCTTTATGATAAAGGCTACTCTGAAGACAAGCAGGGAACAGATGATCTTTTCAAAAATGGTGCTTGGTCAACTGGATATGCAAATAGAAAAAGTTTTAATGTAGTCCCCTATTCCCACATCATATACAAAATAATCAATTCAATGGATATTGTAGCTCTAAGTGTAAAGGGTAAAACAGTAAAGTTTCTCAAAAATAAAACAGGAGAATACTATTAATTACATGGGATAGGCAATAATTTCTTGAACAGAAAAGCACTACCAGGAAAAGAAAAGATTGATAAATTGAACTACAATAAAATTTAAAACTTTTTTTCATCAAAAGATACCATTAAGCCAGTGAACAGAAAAGTGAACAGAGTGTGTAAAGATATTTGTAATAAATATAATCCACAAAGGGAGTGTATTCAGAATATATAAAGACAGAACACCTCTTCAATAAGAAAAAGACAGGTAATAGAAACTGGGTGTACTTGAAAAGGCACTTCAGAAAGGAAGATAACCAATAGTTATTAAATATTTGAAAAGGTGCTTAACTTCTTTAGTCATCAGGAAAATGCAATGAGATAACCCTATGTACCCACCAGAATGGCTAAATGAAAAAGACTGTTAATACCAAGTGTTGGTGAGAATGTAGAAAAACTGGAACAGCCAATGGATATATAAATTGGATAATCATTTTGGGAAACTGTTGTGCAATATTTATTCTATGACCTACCATTTTCACTCCTAAGCATGTCTCTAGACATGCTTAGGAGTAAAAATGTCTCTAGACATTCTTATACAGAAGTGTTATTTTTAACAGCCCCAAACTGGAAAAACCCAAATGTTCATTAACAATATACAGATTAAATAAATTTGGTATATTCAAATAATAGAATACTATAGAGCAATGACAATGAACGAACTATAGCTATATGGAACATGAATCTCACAAAAATAATTGTGAGTGAAAGAAGCCAAACATAAAAGAGTATTTACACTGATACACCCTGTTTCCATATATAGAGAGTTCAAAACTAGGCAAGTCTAATTTATGGTGTTTAAAAGTCAGAACAGTGGTTATCTTCAAAAAGAAGATTGAGATTAGTGAGAGAGTGGTCATGGTGAGACCTTCTCAGTGGTAGTAATGATCTACTTCCTCACCTGGGTAATTGTTATACAGTTGTGCTCACTGTAAAAATGCATCCAGCTATTCACTAATACCGTGTGTACTTTTCTGCATTTAAGTTTTAATTCAATAAAATTTTATTAAAAATCACTCAGAATATATTCCTTCCTTTTTACTTCCTGTGGTACTTAAAGATTTTGCATGTGTCCTAATGCCTCTTATCATTATAGAGAACTAACAAGGTTAACAAAATGTAGCTTCATTTACCTTAACTTTAAAATGAAGGAGTTAGTCTTTATATTACATCAGATGTCCATCTCATTTCTAACATTTTATGATTCTCTAAACTAGGGGAAAGATTTAGTCACATTCTGATTCTCATACTAAAATTACTTTATTCCCTCAAGCTATTCAGTTGGGCCATTTTGAAGGAATTAAGTGATGAGAATTGCCTAGAATATAAAAACCACTTAATGAATCAGCTTTGTTTTCAATCAGGCAGAGTCAGTTGTTGCTGGCTCTTAAAACCCTAATATCTTACTTCTACTATAAGCTTTCAGCAGGCCACATTAAAATTGTTTATTTCTCTATTTTCCTTAGTAGTCTGTATGTTTCTTAAGGGTAGGGGTTCCCTCCCTCCCTTTTATTCACTCAAGAACATTATGATACACCTAGTATGTGTCAGGCTTTGTGCTAGGCATTAGGGATATGATAAAGAGGAAAAATGGATATAGTGTCTGTTCTTGAAGCCAAAGGCAAAGTAGGAGTAGCACATGTTACTCAAGTAATCGTACTCAAAAAACTCCACTGTAATAATTACAACAAAAGAGAGATACATGTGTCTTAGAAAAGATACATGGTTCTTTAGAGTTTATTAGTCCAAGAAGATTTGATCTGGTGTTTGGATGTATGTGAGGTGGGAGGCAAAAAAGGTTTTACTGAAGAAATAATACTTGAGCTGAGCTTACCTGAAAGAAAAATAGATACTACTATTATGAAAGAAAGGAGAAAGCATACAGCCACAAGGAATGTCATAGCAAAGGCTGGAATGAATACGTGGATAACTATTTCAGAAGAGACTGGAAAACTAGGTAAGGTGCCAATAGTTCCTTAAGTGTTTCCTTTTCCTCTAGCAAGGATGGCTCCTTCCTGTCGTTCAGATTTCAGCTTAAATGTTACCCATTCAAGAAAGGTCTTTCCTAACCTCCCGATTTAAAATTTAGTCACTGAAGTTAAAGCCAGCTCTAACTTTATTCCTTTTCTCTTGAGCAGACTGGTGCTTGAGGGGAGACAAGCACCATCCCCAGGGATGAATCTCATGGTCTAAGTCAGGTATAGTAGTCTCAGTCCATCACTATGATTGGTTTAAATTTGGGCACGTAACACAATCCCAGCCAATGAGACATGAAGGAAACCTAACTCTGGGAAAATTTCCCTCACTTATGCAAAAGGAAAAGAAAGAAGATGCGCATGCACATCCCTTCCTTTTAACTTTTTGTTATCAGACATAGTCATGAATGTGATGCTAGAACAGCTGCAGCCATTTTATGACTATGGGAAGGGAAAGAGGGAAAACACCTGGTTCTTGATGATGTCTCTGCCCACTAAATTAACCAGACAGAACTACCCTACTTCCAGACTCCTCATTATTTATATTACTCTTAACAAATTACAAGCTGTTACTTGCAGCTGAACTCTTTCATTTCCAGTCATTTTACATTATTGTAGTTTAATTCTCTGAATAGTATCTATCATTATTTGATTTTCATGTGGTTTCCCCACTAAAATACATGATCCAAAGAATGCAAAGACCTTTTCTATCTTGTTCACCATTGTATTTAAAGTGTTTAGAATAGTGCCAATAGATGTTGGCACTACTAGATGTTCAGTAAATATCAATATCTGTTGAATGAATACATGAGAAAACTCTGAAGGATTTTAAGTGTCCACATTGTGTAGGATCAACTAAAACAAACTGACTCTATTTCTAATGTTTTTTACACTAATTTTACTACATTAAAATTTTTTTTTAATTTAAAATAGCAACACTGAAAAGAGGGTGGAGACAAGACCCAACTGTGAGTTTTATGGAAGTACCTTTGTGGCAGATTTAAAACATGACCACAAGTTTTTTGACACTCCTCTCTTTGACAGGTGGGATCTATGTCTCCAGTCACTGGATCTAGACTCTGTGACTACCTGACCAATGGAATACTCCAGAGGTGACAATGTACCAATTTTTAAGGTTAGGCCTCTTCAGAAACTGGCAGCTTCTACTTCGTATCTCTTGTAATGTTCACTCTTGGTACCCAGTCATCATTTCATGAGAAAGACAAGCAGCCCATGGAGAGATCATGTGGAGAGGAATGAGGCCCCCAGCCCTCAGCCCCAGCAGGCATTTGTGCCAGCTCCAACTTACTGGCCATGTGAGTCAGCCACATTGGAAGTGGATCCACCAGCCCCCAGGTCAATCTGTCCAGTTGGCTGATACCAACTGGAGCAGAGATGAGCCTTCCCTGCCAAGCACTGAACAAACTGAAAACCTGTGAGTTAAATGATTATTGCTGTAAACCACTAGGTTTGGGAGTGGTTTGCTGTGCATCAATAGATAAACTGTAACAGCCTTCAACAGAAAAGGGCAGAAAGATGCTTAGAGAAGAGCAGCTTAAATTTGGTTACAAAGGGGAAACAATGGTAGTTATAAGTATGGTAGTGAAGGACTGAGAAATGAAAGGGTGAATGAATTATATATTTTATCATGTGGTGAAAGTTAATAGT
Organism: Delphinapterus leucas; assembly: GCF_059928025.1. Lineage (NCBI taxonomy): Eukaryota > Metazoa > Chordata > Mammalia > Artiodactyla > Monodontidae > Delphinapterus > Delphinapterus leucas. Next base: position 58,109,563 of record NC_143144.1, read on the forward strand.
TAAAAGCTGTTTTGAGATTGTTGGGGCAGTGGTGCCACCAAGGAATATATCTGCCCACTATATCACCATGAGGCGTTTAACTTTGTGTGTCAAATTTGCTGGGCTATGGCACCCAGATATTAGGTCAAACATTATTCTAGATGCTTCTGTAAAGATATTTCTTTTACATGAAATTGACATTTAAATCAGTAGACTTTGAGTAAAACAGTTTACCCTCTATAATGTGGGTGAGCCTCATCTAATCAGTTGAAGGCCTTAATAGGAAAAAAGACTGACCTCCTTCGAGCAAAAGGGATTCTGTCAGTAGACTGCCTTTGGATTTAAATTGCAACTCTTCCCTGGATCTCCAGCCTGCCAGCCCCTCCCCTGCAGATTTTGGACTTGCCAGCCTCTACATTGTGAGAGCGAATTACTTTAAATAAGCCAATCTCTCAACCTCTCTCTCTTTCTTGTCATTCACACACACACACACACACACACACACACACACACACACACTATTGGTTCTGTTTTTCTGGAAACCCCTAATATAAATTGCTTCTTCTTTGCATAAAGCTTTGTAGTTTTCAAAGACTATTCATGTGTATTTTCTTATTGGATGTCCACAATCTTGAAAGGTAGCAGAAGGAAAATTTCAAGTTAAAGAATTCTTCCAATGCCACAAGGCTGCTAAGTGGCAGAGCCTGGGCTAGAACTCATAATCATCTGATTCTTGGTACAGATTATTGGTGCTATATCATCCTGCCTTCTATATGAACTTTGACACATTCTCATGCAATCTAAGCCCATATTCTGATGAATGGATAAACTTTGAGGACATTATGCTAAGTGAAATAAGCCAGTCACAAAGGACAAATACTGCTTGATTACACTCATATGAGGTACTTAAAGTAGTCAAATTCATGGAGACAGAAAGTAGAATGGTGGTTGCCAGGAGCTAGGAGGAGTAGGAAATGGGGTATTATTGTTTAACAGCTACAGAGTTTCAGTTTTGCAAGATGAAAATTGTTCTGCAGATGGATGGTGGTAATGGTTGCACAGCAATGTGAATATCTTAATGCAATTGTTTTGTCTTCCCCACTAGAATATAATCTTTGTTAGGACAGGGACTGCATTAAGGGACTGTGCACTTAAAAATGATTAAAATGATAAATTTTATGTTATATATATTTACCACAATTAAAAATAAATTTTTAAAAAATGAATACCTAAAACCCTCAAAACAAACAAACAAACAAGCAAACAAACAAAAAAAACCCACAAAAATCCCATCCAGCATTTATTATAAGGCCTTAGATTGCACTTTCAAAGTTATTTTTCAAAATCACCTTGATTTAGGAAATTTTTACCTCTCACTACTCTTCAATACCACTGGGAATTTTTAAAGTAACTTGTTTCTTTTCTGCATGTTCTCATTCATTCATTTATTTAATCAGGCAGTCTTTCAATCAATAAATATTATTGTCTATTCTGTGCCAGGCACTGAGGAAACTGCAGGGAATGAGGCAGATGCAGCTCCTGTCTAAATGGAAATTACATTCTCCATTAAGAAGACAGAAAACAATAATAAGACAGAAAACAGATAATAATAAGTGTAATGGAGAAGTAAGGGGAGGAAGAGAAGAAGGGGAATGACGAGGAAGCGTGGAAGATGAAGGAAAAAAGAAAGCAGGATAAGGAATAGGACTTAATGGAGAGGAAGGGACTATTTTAGATTAGCGTCTTGCCTTCCTCTATTTCATGGGCAAAAGACACCTACAATTCAGAAATGAAAGGCTTCAGTCTGAAAATAGTAGGTTCAGTGACAGAACCCTGAGTCGCAGGGGTAATAACTTCCTGGGAAGAAAGAGAAGAATTTACAAGAATTATGCTTGACTCTTGCTGAATCTAATTCCATGGTAAAAGTGTTCGTGTAGACACACAAGAAAGGCTTATTAACAAAACTTCAAACATTATGAGAATTTTGCTTCACTTTAACAAAGAAGCTTAAAAAAATAAACACCCATCTTGTGTTTGGGAAAAAGACTTGATGCTTTAAAATAGTCTTTAACTTAACATCCCTTGGTTAAAAGCAAACACAAACATGTCAGCTCTAGAGAGCATGATTCTCCCCTCAGAATCAATGGGAAAACAAGGCCATGCATTTTCAATAGTGGACATGAAATTCAACTTGATTCACAATAGTCCAGGCAGATTTTTCCCAAGTTATTTTTATATTAAGGCATGCTTGAAAAATTTCAACCCAGATTTAGGTTTAAGTTTCCCAGACTTAGTAAGTAATTGCTACAGTAATGAGTTCTTATGTCTTAATTTGGTCTGCTCCAGATGTTAACATCTAGATTTGTTTTTCATTCTCCACCCCTCTGCATTTCCTTACAAAACAGTACATTTGTAAATGTTCTGTTTTTGTTTTTTTTTTTTTTTTATTGGGGAGTGCAAGAAAGAGGGAAGAAGTAGTGTGGGCAAGAACTAGGGTCTCACCTGCTGTGCCAATTTGACCAGCTTGTCTGCTGGAATGAAGCTGGGGGAGGACCAGTTTTTACCTTCACAGAAGTTATACTGGCCTTTCTATATTTGCAGGATAGTGTGGTCCTAAGGAAATTCATTCAGGGCTGCTGGTATGCTTCCCCCAAGGCAGGATACTGTATTGGTGGTCCTCTTTGTGTGGGAAATAAACTTCCTGTGGCAGAGGTGGCTGTGCTGTCCACAACTCAGGTTACTCCCCTGCCCCCATATTTATTGAACCAGGGAAATAAGTCCTATCCTATAAAACCAGCACAACTGAGTAACAAAAACTTGGCTTATACATCCAAGTTAATAAAGTAATATACTGATGGAGTATATTAATGAGAACCTGCATTTTAGACCCAGCTGGTGAGCAGCTGGATGGCAGCTGGGAGATCTGAGATTGTTCTCCAACAGATAAGGGAGACCTTACTGAAGGGCAATGGTTCTCAAATTTTAGTATGCATGGAATCAGCTGGAGTGCTTGCTAAAAATGCAGATTCCATGGTCACGGGTCTAAGAATTCTGAGCCAGAAGAACTTGGAGAGGACCCAGAAATCTGCTTTTTAATAAGCAGCCTCAGGTGATTCTGATGCAGGTGGTGGTAAAAACCACATTTTGAGAAGTACTGCTCCTCAGAGTTACTAATATCATCATTCAAAATCTTTAGCAGCTGAAAAAGATAAATAGGCTTTCAACCAATCTTTCTGCTTGGTTTTTGATAGCCAAGTCCAATCCACAGGTGGTAAGGAGGTTGGATAATGACCACAGATAGGTTTTATCCCTTGAGGTAGAATGCTTAATGTGGTTTGGGGACTTCCATTTCTGCCCCATCAATAAGGGGGCTGGAAGGCAGCCATAGATGGGGCTTGAAATCCAGCTGGCACAAAAGTTGGAAGACAATTTTCAATGATGTCTGGGTTCAATATCTAACTGCTAAAGAGCTTGGCTGTCTGCCTTCTGTTATGCAATCAATCTCCAATTGATACAATGCTTTGAAAACATATGAGCAACATGGGTTAAATCCAGAAACTGTAAAGAACTTAGATAAAAGTTCTAAGACCTGAAGTTTGCTCCCCAAATGGCGTGGAGTTTGGACAATATTTGAGAATCAATTTAATCCTCAAATGGTAAGAGTTTTGGATGTCAGGAGTGAGGTCTGGGTTCAATCTCTTGTCATTGAAAAGCTTGGAAGACTAGCTTGGGGGTCTGGTTTCAATCGTAAGATGGTAAAGAGTTCAAATGACAACAATGGTTTCTAGGTTCAAGTGAAAGCTGACAAACAGCTTGAAATAAACTGCAAGATCTGGGTTCAATCTCAAAATGTTAAGGGTTTAGATAATTGTCATGAGAAATGAGTTCAGCTTAGAGGATTCTAAAGTCCAGGTGAGGTAGCTAAGAATATGCACCAGATGATTAGAGACAACTCGTGGTCATGATCCACATGGGGAAAGGATTTAAATAGTGGCTACTCTTTTCTGATTATGAGAGAGAGAGAGAGAGAAGGTGCCCATATACCACTGACTTAGGGCTACATATTTAGCTAATGTGGAAAGAAGTTTGAATTCCAACCATGGGGTAAGAAAATGTATATACAAGTACTAGGTCATGGACTACTTTCGCAAAAGAATAATTTTTTAAACATCTTTATTGGAGTATAATTGCTGTATAATGGTGTGTTAGTTTCTGCTGTATCACAAAGTGAATCAGCTATACGTATACATATATCCCCATATCCCCTCCCTCTTGCGTCTCCCTCCCACCCTCCCTATCCCACCCCTCTAGGTGGTCACAAAGCAGCAAGCTGAGCTCCCTCTGCTATGCGGCTGCTTCCCACTAGCTATCTATTTTATATTTGGTAGTGTATATATGTCCATGCCACTCTCTCACTTTGTCACAGCTTACCTTTCCCCCTCCCTGTGTCCTCAAGTCCATTCTCTACATCTGCATCTTTATTCCTGTCCTGCCCCTAGGTTCTTCAGAACCTTATTTTTTTAGATTCCATATATGTGTGTTAGCATATGGTGTTTGTTTTTCTCTTTCTGACTTACTTCACTCTGTATGACAGATTCTAGGTCCATCCACCTCACTACAAATAACTCAATTTCGTTTCTTTTTATGGCTGAGTAATATTCCACTGTATGTATGTGCCACATCTTCTTTATCCATTCAACTGTCGATGGACACTTAGGTTGCTTCCATGTCCTGGTTATTGTAAATAGTGCTGCAATGAACATTGTGGTACATGACTCTTTTTCAATTATGGTTTTCTTAGGGTATATGCCCAGTAGTGGGATTGCTGGGTCATATGGTAGTTCTATTTTTAGTTTTTTAAGGAACCTCCACACTGTTCTCCATAGTGGCTGTATCGCAAAAGAATATTATGGGACTTCTCCAGATCCATAACCATGGAGACACAGGCACCCGGCCTGGAACTGTGATTCCTGAAATAATGGAGCTCTTGTGCCAGGACTTTGCTGACAGAATGACTGTTTTATATGGCTAAGAAAGCAGATGTCTGAAAAGCACTGAAATCTATGACGTGTATTCCTAAGTGGGATGACAGCTGGCACCACTGCATAAAATCTTGTTCTTACTTTTACAGTTTCACTAATACTCCTCTTTCTGATTATTCCAATTTATCAACAAACAGCAGTTTCTGGAAACTTTTTAAAGCATACTGAAATAGTCAAGTGGCAGACAGCTCTCCAAACACCTAACAATCCGTGAGGCTCTTAGAGAGACAAAAATAGAACAAGATCCCTTAGGGAAGAAGCAAAAATCAAGCCATGACTACCAACTAGTCTTCTTCCTAGAGATCTTTATTCTTTGACTTGACAATTCAAGGTGAATTCAAAAAAGATGGCTTCATTAGGGGACAAGTTTAGAGCATGGATATATATATATCTGCCAAAACCTTCTGTGCTTCTTAAATCTGAACATGTTCTGAAGAATACCTTTTAAGAAATAACCATGTTCAGACTTCTGGAATATAGTAGGCATTTAAGACATTGCTATTGAAATAATATTGTTATTAATATGTAATATTTACTGAGCACTTATTATATGTCTGGTACGGAATGAAGTATTTTATGTAGTAACTTATTCAACCCTTAACATAACCCTGTAAAGTAAGTCTTGTTATTGTCCTCATTTTATAGATAAGAAAACTGAGACATAGATGTTAAGTAAGTTACCTAATGTTACAGACGCATTGCTGTATTCAACATACCACTTTTTCCTAGGCACAATGGAAGACTACATTTCCCAGCATCCCTCACAATTAAGTTGCAATCAGGTGATTAAATTCAGCCAATGAGGAATGTGGGTAGAAGTGATATATACTACTTTGGGGCCTAGACTTTTAAAGCATCTAGTACAATCCTCAAGTTTTTTATAATCCTGTCACAGTAAACTTAGAGTCCAGTGCATCAGATGATATAACAAGATGGACATGCCCTACTTAACATGCCTCAATCAGACTTTAAGCAAAAAATAAACTTAATTGTGTTGAAGTATTTCAACAAATCTAAGATGATACTGACTGTATTATCCACAATTATTTTATATATCACAGAAAGAAAAAATAATGTTTCCAAATAAACAATGACACCCATCTAATTGTAAGAAACACACTTATTTCAGAAATGCTGATCGCGAAAAACTGACAGGACTCACTACCAGGACTCAGGAAGCAATTTCAAGAGGCTCCAACTAGTTAAGATAGAGCAATATAAGCTTCAAAAAGGATAATAATTGCAATTTATTGGAACACATGAACTATATTTAAGTCCATTAATCCATAGCAATATTTTAAAAACCAATTGATCAACTTTGGGCGATAATAGAGAACCAATTAATTATCTTGAAAATTGGTAAATAAGGGAAAAGAATCATTTATTCTATCTTTTCTGTATTAACTGTACCACTAAGTACACAGTAGATGTGGGAAACAGATTTTTATAAAAGTATTCCAATCAATAAATTTAAAATAAATGATAGAATATCACCAGTTTGCAGCCTTCAATGATTTAATGCATTTGGGCACTGAGCATCAATAGCTGTTATCACCATAAAAAAGATGGGCATCATGTCCCTCTTGATGAAAAAAATCTCAATACCACCTATAGACTTGCCCAGAGATTCTCTGAAGACCCTGGTACCCTTTCAGGGGATCTGTGAGGTCCTTACATTTCCAACAATATCTGTGTTGGAAATATCAGGTTTTCTTCAAACACTTCAAATAAAACAACATAATGCAACAGATTGACTGTGAAAGCAGATATGATAATCCAGCTGCCTTCTATTAAGCCACACATTAAAGGGATTTGCAATAAGACAATGTCATTCTTCTCACCATTTTTTTATTTGGTAAAATATAGTTATTTATGATTTTTAAACGCTATTTATATGTTACCATGTAATTATTATTTTTAAATGGAATATTACATAAATATTTTTAAATTTCTCAGTTTTAATTTTGAATATAGCAAATATTGATAAATATGACTCACACAAACAAAAGCTTTTGGGGGGCTCTTCTCTTCAAAATTTTTAAGAAATAAAGCAATCCTGAAATTAAAATGTTTGAGAACTGTTGGTCTTACCAAAGAGATCAAACCTGAGTCTGATCAAGCCTTTGGATCCAGTTATCAATTTTCAGGCAATACAGAGGAGAGAGGAACATGTTGAACAGCAACATAAGTATGTAATCAGCACAAATCAGACTATGGGAAATTCTACAAGTCAAATACCCTGGATTCTTCCACAGACAAACTGTAAGGAATAGAAAAGGATGAAGGGAGAACTGATGAAAAGAGACTTCAAAGACATGAATATTTTTTTTAATGGGGCAAGGCTAAACTGCAGTATTTAGGGATACACACTTGGATGACAAAAATATAAAAAAATACAAGAAGTGATTGCTATAGTGGTTACTTTGGAGGGAGGGAAGGGGGTTAATTGTGGTGGGGCACACTGAAGAGATTCAGCATGACGAAAAAGTTTTATTTCTTGACCTCAGTGGTGGTTTTATAAGGGTGTTCATCATATAATAACTCATCAAACCCTAAAGAGCCCATCTTAGAATCAATAAGGTATGGCAGGTTCCTGCACCACTCAATCCTCTCCAGTAGAGGAATGAGTACAAAGCTTGTCGGCTTAACCATTATGCTATACTGATGGATGTGTTACAACGTGAAAAATCCACTCTTCAACTACATATTTAAAAGAAAATAGAATGCTAGCTATATGCCTCTCGAGTTCTTCTGCCTGTAACTCTCTAATCATGGGTTCCCACACCTTTTCTTTGGAACCTAAACCACCTTTGAAAATGAAATAATGTTTCACATGTTTAGTCAGCCTCCTTGAGACCCTTGAAGTATCCCATGCAAATCTCTGGCACAGACCCTGGCATACTTTGCTATCTTTATCCATTTACAATCTATCTGCCTCCCTGCAGTGGACTGGCACAAAGCAGGTTCTCAGGAAACCAATTACACAATGATCTGACAAACTTTAAAGAAGCTTCTGATAAGAATTCACAGATTTCTGAGCCAGACGCATGGAAACTCATGCCATTCATTCTGTTCCTCCAACCTAGAGCCTAACTATTCTTTCTTCAAGCACTTTTCTTAAAAACTTGCTTCTCTGGTTTATAAGCTTATAGTATGTTAGACCTGACAAATTAGAAACAGAGAGGGATGGCTATAGGTTTTCAACTCAGCAAATGTGTATTGTCTACCTGTTATGTGCAATACACTTAAATGATGGAAGATAAAAATAACAGCCTCGGGTTTCCCTGGTGGCGCAATGGTTGAGAGTCCGCCTGCCGATGCAGGGGACACGGGTTCGTGCCTCGGTCCGGGAAGATCCCACATGCCGCGGAGTGGCTGGGCCCGTGCACCATGGCCGCTGAGCCTGCGCGTCCGGAGCCTGTTCTCCGGCAACGGGAGAGGCCACAACAGTGTAAGGCCCATGTACCACAAAAAAAAATAAATAAATAAATAAATAAAAGAAAGAAAAAATAACAGCCTCAAAGAGAGAGGAGATAGAGAAACAAACCAAAATAATAAATTTTGAATGACTGAATAATAATAACATACCTAATATTTAAAAAGAAAGGGAAGGGGCTTCCCTGGTGGCACAGTGGTTAAGAACATGCCTGCCAATGCAGGGCACACGGGTTCAAGCCCTGGTCCGGGAAGATCCCACATGCCACGGAGCAACTAAGCCCGTGCGCCACAACTACTGAGCCTGTGCTCTAGAGCTCACAAGCCACAACTACTGAGCCTGCGTGCCACAACTACTGAAGCAAGTGCACCTAGAGCCTATGCTCCGCAACAAGAGAAGCCATCGCAATGAGAAGCCAGTGCACCACAACGAAGAGAAGCCCCTGATCACCACAACTAGAGAAAGCCTGCGTGCAGCAATGAAAACCCAATGCAGCCAAAAATAAATAAATAAAAATAGATAAATTTATTAAAAAAAAAAAGAAAGGGATGGAGGAAGGTGAGAAGGAAGGGAAGAAGGAAGGAAGAGAGGGACAGAGAGAGAGGAGAGGGAAGAAGAAAGAAAGGGCAAAGAAAGAAAAAAATAGATGCCCTACCAGAATTTTTTCAATATAGGGTATGTATCAGTCAGAGTTCAACCAGAGAAGCAGAACCAGTAGGAGAGACAGAGAGACAGAAACAGAGACAGAGACAACAGTATAAAAGAATGTGGGAAAGTGTCCATTCCCCTATTTTATCCATGCTACTGGCCTCCTAACCTCTCAGCTCACCTCCTTTTAGGCAGAGCTCTCTTGACAATGCACATAGGGGCACATATACAGTCTTCAGCTGGCTACAGGAATTTAGAAATTTAGGACCTAGTCTATATTTAAAATTCATAAACCATCTAAAGAAGTTAATATAAAACTGTAATAGATAAGTTCTAGAAATAGACCAGTGAAAAATATGTGACTCAAATTTTACTACACTGTCTTTACTAATGTAGGTAATGAGCCATATAAAGAACATTCACTTCATTCATCTAGACATAATTAAAATACAGAAACTGTATAGATTAAATGGCCAAAACCAAAGCCATGGAACATTAAGCCTAAAAATTTGAATGCAGAACTTAGGAGAGGTAATTTTCTCCTGTTACTGACATCTAGTAACTCAACTCATTTGATAATAGTTATGAGGCTCTAAACTCTTATCAGATTCAAACCTTTCCCAAACCTCACTGGTATTCTGTTCTTGAAAGATATGATGGAGATTTAAAAAAGAAACATTATAAAAAGGTGAATAATACTTTTGTAACCATAAATTAAAATTCATCATTCATCTATTAAGTATAATAGAACATTCAGAATGTTCAAGACAGCATACTAAGTTCCAGGAGGTAGAAACAAAGATGAAATATGATCTGGAACCCAGTCTTCCAGATCCTTACAATTTATTAGGAGAGATAGGACATAAATCACCCAAGTAAAGTATAGTGAAAAAACTACTGGAGTTCAAAAAAGACAGGACTTACTTTCAGTTGGAGGAAGAGGTGATGATGGTAAAAGAAAATTTCCAAGAGAGGCATTCAAGATCATCTTTGAGAAGCAGAAATGGGAGGAACTAATTACATTTTAAAACATTTTACAAAGCATTTTAAAAATATACATTTGCATTTAAAAATATATTCTTATTTAAACCTTATGACAATCTTCAGTTGGATTTCATTTTTTTGCAGATAAGGACATTGAGGCTTGGAGAAACTCAGTGACTTGTTCAAGATCCTACAGCTGGTGAACTTAATCTCAAGTTGCCTTATTTCATGTTCATTGTTCATTCCAGTAGACAAATTATCCTTTAATTAAGAAAACCTCCTATCAGGATGGGACAGGAAATCATTTACAAGGAAAAGTGAGTTAATAGTTCAGCTGTATTATATAATGGGTAAAAGGAGAAGAGTAGAAAATATGGTTGAAAATAGGCAGGGGTAGACGGCAGGTCTGGAAGAGCAAACTATTGAGTCTGGACTTTATCCTTAAATGTTAAAAAGTTCTGAGCAGAGGTGTGCCATGAAGTCTGAAAGTATAAAGGGAGAATAAGTCTGAAATCACCATGAAAATGGATGGGAGAGGTGATAGGCTAGAGGCAGAGATAGCAGTTGGGAGCTATTTCAATATTGTAAGAGAGATAATTAGAGCTTGGGTGAGGATGACGACAGTGGGAATAGAGAAGATGGGGCCAGAGAAGACTGTACAGGGCTTGAAAACTGACTGGATTTGGGAGGAGACAAAAGAAAAAGTAGGCTCCAGAGATGACTCTGAATTTTCAAGACTGAGTAGCTCAGAGGAGGATAGTGTCATTGACCTAAACAAGAAATACAGAAGAAAAAAATGTTTGGGAAGATGATAAGTCGACTTTTAGTCATACTGAGACAAGCGAGAGTGGTTAAAGAAATTAGCACATCTAGCCTGGAGCTAAGAAAATGAGAGGAAGTCAAGATAGCCATGTTTACTTAAAGGTCTGTCACTTAACTTTAAGAGAGAAAAAATGTTTTAATCTACTGTACACAGTATTGAATTAATCATAATTCTTGGTTCATGACACACTCTAATTATTATTTAGTCAACTAATTAACACTTAAGAACTCAAAACTCAACACAAGAAGTGTAATAATGATAATAACATACATTTACCTATATGCTCCTTCCCTATCCCTTCCTTCTGCCTTTCTGATAGTATCTCTGAGTAGTTACTCTGAGGTAACTACTACCCCAATCTTTACTACCCCAATCTTCTGTTTATGATTCCCTTAGCCTTTTTAAAAATGAAGGTTGAGGGACCTCCCTGGGGGTCCAGTGGTTAAACTCCGTGCTCCCAATGCAGGGGGCCCAGGTTCGATCCCTGGTCAGGGAACTAGATCCAGCGTGCCGCAACTAAGATCCTGTATGTGGGAACGAAGATCCTAAGTGCTGCAACTAAGACCCGGCGCAGCTAAATAAATAAATATTTTTTTAAATGTAGGTTGATAATACATATATTCTTAAAAAGTATATTTCTTAGTTTTGGTTGTAATTTTGCATCATTTAAAAAGATATCATGACTTTTTATGCTCATACTTTAAGTAACCTTCTGGAACTTACTTTTTTCACTTATGTTGCTAATATTTATCCTCACTTCTATGTAGCTATAACGCATCCGTGAAATCCTATTTAGTCTTGCCCCCAGAATTGTAGCTGTGAGTGAAATAGGGGCAGCAATTGCTCCCCTGATCATTTTCTTTATCAATAATTCTCATGTAATATGCTAAACTAAGAGTTGTTAAGGATATGACAAAAAATACATTGTCTTCCTCCAGTAGAATGTGAATTCCATGATTTTTGGCAAGGATTAGTCTTCCTTATTCCATGCTGTATCTCCTTGCCTGGTTCATAATAGATAGTCAAGAAATATCTACTTACATACACTGATGCAATGGGAACTAGTATACAGAAACATTAGTGATCTAAAGACAGAGTAGGTCATCACAAGATACTCTCTTTTTATGTGCTTACCTAGGAGCAACAACCCTGTGCAGACTCCAAGTTCCTCATGGCTAAGGTCTCTGCCTCCACAAGTCCACTTTTATAAGGGAGAGTGTCCAGTTGTATGAACTGGTTCTAGCTGAGTTTGCCAAAAATTTGCCTCATTATTTTAGTGATGTCAGTGATGTGAAGTTGGATTCATTGAGATTTAAATCCCTTCTAACTTAAAATTCTACATTGGGATATAAAGGAAATGGTTGATAACAGAAAGAAGAACCCAATACAGAATACAATACATTCTCAATTATGACGAAACTGGAGTGAAACTGGAGTGATACAGCTAATTCAAAAGTTATTTGTATTTGGCTTGTTTGAATATGGAGAGGATATGGAACTATATCAAATTTCAATAATTAAATTAAACAGTAACATAAAGACCAATGGAAAAAGAAGAGAAAAGTTCTTCAAATTCCCTGAACTTTTTCCTGCTAACAGCTATTCCCATCCCCATTCTCACTGTTGAAAGTAAACATAACATCACCTCTCATGAAAAAATTGCATTCTACACAAATCTACAAATAAAAAATCTTCCGTTCTCTCTAACTATTTATATTTGTATGTTACTCCTTCCCCAGGTTGGGGAAAGAGTATTCAAATGTTTTGGTTCTAAAGCCTCCAAGTGATGAGTTTACTATCTGGTGAGCAAAGGTAAATAAAATCCTGAGTCTTCTGACTTAATTTTAGATATATATATATTTCTTATATTTTTAGAAAATGTTATTATCTCGATTGTAATTCTGGCTAAAGGATTCTCTTTCATTCCTAGAATGATAGTTTCATTGGAAGACAGGAATTCCTTGGTGTTTCTAAGGAGTTACCAGTGGCAAGGGCTCGTTTAAATTAGGTATTAATTGATTTGGTTCTATTTCTAAGTTATGTGACTTTAGACAAGTCACTTCCCCTCTCTGGGCCTACGTTCCCTCATCTGTAAACTGAGGAAGTAGGCTAGATGATTTCTGAGGTCTTTTCCAGCTCTGATATTCTCTGAGTTGGTAAGTTTAAAAGGGCGAAGAGCTTCCTCAGAAGGCATCTGCATGGTTAAAGCTTTCAGTAAGAACAACTCAGTGTGTATGGAATGGTCAGTCTCTCAACTTCATTTAGAACTGCTTATATTTTGGGGTTGTGGGCTATGCTTGAGTGTATGATATTAAGCTATTCATATTCTTATGTGCTTTTGATAATTGTTTAAATGATAGCCATATGTCTAAAAATAATTTCCTTAAAACGAGACAGTAGATTGAAGAATTTAGACATTTGTCTATTTTTGACCTGTGCTTCAGAGACAAAAGACAGATAAACATTAATGAAATGAAAAAGTCAGTACCTAGATTAGCAGTAATCAGAGGTGCAACACACTTGAATCCAAGTCCATACCAGGATACCAATCAGTCAGGTGACCTTGGGAAACTCAGCCTCTGAGAACTTAGCATTTACTTTTAATAATAGCTACCACATATTAAATATATACTATGTTCTAGGCATTATGTAGGATTACATTACATATATATTCCTAGTACTTAATCTTTACAACAAATCTGAAAAGTCAGTATTACTATTCCCATGAGGAATCTGAAACTCAGAGTGGTGACATTACTTGAGAATACCAAGATTCTAACTCTCAGCTTCTAACTAATAACCCCAACCTCCTTCTATTAACAAATTACATCGAATCAAGAATATTTATTTCTATTATGTGCAAGGTAAGGCAGTTGTTAAATTCCATTAAGATTTTTAATTTACTGGCTGAACACGTTGCCAAGTGTGATCCAAATGAAATGGAGCTAACTCCTAAAGTTGTAACTGGGAAGGGAAAGGTGGTAAGGGATGGCTAGTAACAAGGAAGTTTCCTCAGAGCTAGTCAGGGCTGAGGAAGACTTAGAGAAAGGGAAATAAAAAGTAATTTGCCAAAGTAAGTTAGGAGCGTGGGGTCGGGGCAGGAGGGCTCAATACTTTATTCCTCTCAAATGAATGTTTCAGTGATGAAGACTGGGTGAGTAGCCTAAAGATGACTTGCAACATCAGTTTCTCATCTCCTTTTGTTGTTTCTAACAGGTAGTTTGTGGCAATGATGGCATCTCTGGTGGTGTATATCTCCTGTGTAGGCCTCTTTTCTGAGCACCAAATCTATATAGCAAATCATGAAGTTTTTTGTTAAAAGACTGACATGTGAGTATTAAAGAAATGGACAAATTTTCTTGAGAAGATCATAATCTCTAAAGGCCAATTCAAGGAGACATTCTAAAAGTGCTATGTGCAATGGCAGCATTTCATGTTTTCCATGGTGACCACTTTGAGAAACAATCCTCAATTCAATGCATAAATCCTGTTCTTGGTCCAGTTGTCTCATTACTTTCCAGTCACACCTGGTGTGTATCTCTGATGTGGCTGCTAGCAGCCTGGACAAGGGACTTCCCATCTACTCTCCAGTGTGTCCTGGCCAGTGCACAGGTGTGTCATGGACTAACATCATGTTCGGAACTGGGTCATTTGCAGACTAAAGGCAGCTGGAGCCTTTAGAGCACAAGCTTCTGCTGATTGCCTTGGGACTGTTCAGTAAAGGAATCAGAATTTTTAATTACCAGTAGTGGTTTTTCCCAACCAATAGGAATTCTTTTCCATCCCAAGTATTTCCCTCTTGAACAGATGCAGAATAAGGGGCCTTAGGTCTGGCATGTGGTGTGGGATTTCTGCTTCCTATCAAGCAAGATAACTTTGCAGATTTTCTTTTACAGCTAGAGTTTATTCACCATCAGATGGGAGTTTGTCATAGTTGATTCTGCAGAGAAATATATTATTATAAACTTACTGATAGAAAAATTTCATTTTGTTTTTATACAGAAAATAAACCAGGCTAAAAAGCCTGCACCAGCTTTTGAGAGTTTTAAAAAAGAAGCAAGTCAAAGTTGAAGTTTTTGATAGCTGTATAATGCCCTGCCTGCCTACCTCCTGGGATCACTATACAGATCTATTCACCTGAAAGTGCTTCGAAAAGCAAAATGATCTGTTTAGATCTAACATACAATTACCTGACTATGAAGAAAATTAAATCTAATGACTTTATTGACCAAGGTGATATATGAATTATTTTCTCTTTTGATAGTTATATTAAGAAATATTAAGTGAAGACTTTTCACCCCTTTCAAGAACATTCTTTAACATTAGTTAGAAATGTAAAAGCATAACTGCTACCTTATGTTCAGATTTCATGTTTTGGCATTTTGAAATAGAAAACATAGAGCACTATTTTAAGGGATGCTTTTGGAAAAAAACTTTGAAATGGCAGTTGTTATATTATCTAGAAATGATCACTTAAAATTAATAAGAAATAATTTAAAAAATTTTAAGAGTTCGAGGAGCAGAGACTGGAAAGTAAGGATAGAAGGGTATTACTGTTCAATTAACTAGCTCCTAAATGCTAGAAATTTTGTTTTATTCACATGTGAACACACCAACTCTAACAGATTTCTGGCATCTCTAACATGGCAAATAAATGTAGAATGGGTCAGAGATAACTGCAAAATTTGGTTTCTTAATTTTTTTCTAACACATGTCCTACCAACCAAGAAGAGCCTTCTGAGTTTTAGTTTCTGTTTCTTTATGGGAATGATATATTTTTTGTTTTTCAATTATAACATTACAATACTGAACATACCTTTTCAGACTACTCATATGACATGGCATTCTAAAACGCCCCAGAGGCTCCCTCCAGCCACGAAAAATAAATACTGTGGACCTATATGTTCATATAGGAGACAAAGATAATAAGGTCCAGGGTGATTAAGTGATTTAAGCAAGAAAAGTCAGACAACTAGTTAGTACCAGATCTGGGACTAGAATCCAAGGCTCCTGGATCTTTTAGTTATGCTATGCTACTTCCTACACTTGGTTATATTTCTTCTTTTTCATGACCTGGGTTTTGAAGTTCATTATTAGATAAAAAAAAGAACCTGAAAATACAGCACAAGTCTATATGTGAGTATGCCAAGCATGGAGACATGCCTTGCTACACATCTCCTGTGTATATTTTTTCCTTGTTGTCTAGGAAACACTGGGAATAGGGTAGCATCTGTTGGAGATATCTCTGGAATAACTGATGTACAACATAAAGATCTTAATCCTCAAGGAAAAAAACTTAATAAAATCTGGAAAATCAAAGTTACTGAAACTCAAGCCAAGCAAAGAAACAGATTAAAATAAACACATAAATGAGCAAATGTAAAATAAACAAATAAATGAGCTGCCTTTAAGGCAGCTGCAAACTGCTGTAATGGCACATTATTTTCAATGACAGGGTTCACACTGAAGAGTGCAAGAGATGAATTCCACAATATCCTGGGCAAGTCAGTGACTGTGTATCTGCAGATACAAAACAACCTCAGAGAAGTTCCAAGCAAGTATAAAATACAGAATAAGAACACTAATGGCCGAAGTTAGCCCAAGTATATCCTTGACAGTCTGACACATTCATCTCTTCAATTCACCATCCACCTTCAGATTCAATGAAAACATTTGACAGGAAACATAAACTCCAAATTATTAAAAGGTTTCCCAGAGCTATGCAGATGCTGTATTAAGAGTGTAATCTATGTCCCCTTGCCTTTCAGTCAGGGATGGGTCATACTGCCTCCTAAAATGCATTTAGTAACTCTTAATTCTAATCATTAATAGCAGCTACCACTTACTGAACACTTGTTATGTGTCAGGTATTTGTTGAGTGCTTCATATTACATCATTTAATAATTATAAAACCCTAGGAAGCACTTATTATTATCCCCATTTAATAGCTAAGGGAATTAAGGCTAAGAGAGGTTACATAGCTAATAAGTGATTGGGCTCGTACTGAATCCAAATTTGCCTGAACACTAAAGCCAGTGGTTTTAACCACTACTCCAGGCATGGCTACTGAATTTCACTTTATATGCCAATTTTGTTGGATTAGGAATACATTCCTGGATTCTTAGGCAAAGTGTAACCTCAGTGGGGAAAAAATTGTGATCATTTATTGATGTTTGCTATGAGTAAGAGGTGAAAAGTGGTAGCAGTGACAGGCATATCAGGTATTTGCCAACTCTGCCCTAGGTAATGCTTCCTCTATGAAGTATTAATCACTCTACATATGATATGTGATCTACTCTGTAGACCAGCTTGTGTCATGTCTGTGCACTTTGTCAGCTTGACAGAATTTCTTTAGTTAGTACTTTATTAGAATATCCAGGCTGTATGATCACTGTACTATTTGTGGGAAACAAGGACTGGCCTTGAATTTTTAATAAGAATTTGGTGGCTTAATTGCATGGGAGAATAATAAGAACCAGCATATTAATTTTTTAAATGTTAACAAACCTTTATGCACTAGCTAGATGTTTTCTGTGCTTATCACTCATAAAATAATTCAGGTGAAAAAAATAGTCTTAAAAAGATTAAGGCTAAGATGAAGCAGACTTGTCCACAGCCAAGAGAGTTAATTCAGGATTTGAGACTGAAAAAGAAAATAGACATAGCAGGAGGAGCATAAAGGTATTAAAAACTAAGAAAGGCCAAAAAGCAGCAAGGTTAGAGAAAAAAAGAATCAGATCAAAGCTTGAAACTCGGGCTTCCCTGGTGGTGCAGTGGTTGAGAGTCCGCCTGCTGATGCAGGCGACACGGGTCCGTGCCCCGGTCCGGGAAGATCCCACATGCCGTGGAGTGGCTGGGCCCATGAGCCATGGCTGCTGAGCCTGCGCGTCTGGAGCCTGTGCTCCGCAACGGGAGAGGCCACAACAGTGAGAGGCCCGTGTACCGCAAAATAAATAAATAAATAAATAAAAATTAAAAAAACACACCAAAAGTTAGTTGATTGAGTTATTGCCATTTAAAGTATCGTATAAGGTCTCGTAACAGCAGTAGAAAACACTAACTTTATAGCTATATTTTATTTCTATTTAAAAAAATGGTATACAGCATCTATTTAGGTTAAATCAGTTTAATCTAATTAATCTATCTCAATTAGAGGTCAGAATTAATTGTAATAAAAGGTTTCATTTATACCACATGAAAAATAAACCACACTCATGCACTCACACAAAAATGAGAATCAATGCCTAAAGGCTGGCATTTCTGGCATTTTTTTATTTTATCTTATTTTATTTTATCTTATCCTCTTTATTTCTTTCTTTCTATTTTTTCTTCCTTTTATTCTGAGTTGTGTGGATGAAAGGCTCTTGGTGCTCCAGCCAAGAGTCAGTGCTGTGCCTCTGAGGTGGGAGAGCCAACTTCAGGACAGTGGTTCACAACAGACCTCCCAGCTCCACGTAATATCAAATGGCGAAAATCTCCCAGAGATTTCCATCTCAACAAGACCCAGCTTCACTCAACGACCAGCAAGCTACAGTGCTGGACACCCTATGTCAAACAACTAGCAAGACAGGAACACAACCCCACCCATTAGCAGAGAGGCTGCCTAAAATCATAATAAGCCATAAACACCCCAAAACACACCACCAGATGTGGACCTGCCCACCAGAAAGACAAGATCCAGCCTCATCCACCAGAACACAGGCACTAGTCCCCTGCACCAGGAAGCCTTCACAACCCACTGAACCAACCTTAGCCACTGGGAACAGACACCAAAAACAACGGGAACTACGAGCCTGCAGCCTGCAAAAAGGAGACCCCAAACACAGTAAGATAAGCAAAATGAGAAGATAGAAAAACACACAGCAGATGAAGGAGCAAGGTAAAAACCCACCAGATGTAACAAATGAATGGGAAACAGGCAGTCTACCTGAAATCTTTTTCAGGTAGAAAATCATTCAGAATAATGATAGTAAAGATGATCCAAAATCTTGGAAACAGAATAGAGAAAATGCAAGAAACATTTAACAGGACCTAGAAGAACTAAAGAGGAAACAAGCAATGATGAACAACAAAATGAATGAAATTAAAAATACTCTAGAAGGGATCAATAGCAGAATAACTGAGGCAGAAGAACGGATAAGTGACCTGGAAGATAAAATAGTGGAAATAACTACTGCAGAGCAGAATAAATAAAACAGAATGAAAACAACTGAGGACAGTCTCAGAGACCTCTGGGACAACATTAAACGCACCAACATCCAAATTATAGGGGTTCCAGAAGAAGAAGAGTAAAAGAAAGGGACTGAGAAAATATTTGAAGAGATTATAGTTGAAAACTTCCCTAATATGGGAAAGGAAATTGTTAGTCAAGTCCAGGAAGTACAGAGAGTCCCATACAGGATAAATCCAAGGAGAAACACGCCAAGACACAAATTAATCAAACTATCAAAAACTAAATACAAAGAAAACATATTAAAAGCAGCAAGGGAAAAAAAACAAATAACATACAAGGGAAATCCCATAAGGTTAACAGATGATCTTACAGCAGAAACTCTGCAAGCCAGAAGGGAGTGGCATGACATATTTAAAGTGATGAAGGAGAAAAACATACAACCAAGATAACTCTACCCAGCAAGGATGTCATTCAGATTTGATGGAGAAATTAAAAACTTCACAGCAAGCAAAAGCTGAGAGAGTTCAGCACCACCAAACCAGCTTTACAACAAATGCTAAAGGAACGTCTCTAGGCAAGAAACACAAGAGAAGGAAAAGACCTACAATAATAAACCCAAAACAATTAAGAAAATGGGAATAGGAACATACATATCGATAATTACCTTAAATGTAAATGGACTAAATGCTCCCACCAAAAGACACAGAAAGGCTGAATGGTTAAAAAACAAGACCCATATATATGCTGTCTACAAGAGACCCTCTTCAGACCTAGGGACACATACAGACTGAAAGTGAGGGGATGGAAAAAGATATTCCATGCAAATGGAAAACAAAAGAAAGCTGGAGTAGCAATTCTCATATCAGACAAAATAGACTTTAAAATAAAGACTATTACAAGAGACAAAGAAGGACACTACATAATGATCAAGGGATCGATCCAAGAAGAAGATATAACAATTGTAAATATTTATGCACCCAACATAGGAGCACCTCAGTACATAAGACAAATGTTAACAGCCATAAGAGGGGAAATTGACAGTAACACAATCATAGTAGGGGACTTTAACACCCCACTTTCACCAATGGACAGATCATCCAAAATGACAATAAATAAGGAAACACAAGCTTTAAATGATACATTAAACAAGATGGACTTTATTGATATTTATAGGACATTCCATCCAAAAACAACAGAATACACTTTCTTCTCAAGTGTTCATGGAACATTCTCCAGGATAGATCATATCTTGGGTAACATATCAAGCCTTGGTAAATTTAAGAAAATTGAAATTGTATCAAGTATCTTTTCCGACCACAATGCTATGACACTAGATATCAATTACAGGAAAAGATCTGTAAAAAATACAAACACATGGAGGCTAAACACTATACTACTTAATAACCAAGTGATCACTGAAGAAATCAGAGGAAATAAAAAAATACCTAAAAACAAATGACAATGGAGACATGACGACCCAAAACCTATGGGATGCAGCAAACGCATTTCTAAGAGGGAAGTTTATAGCAATACAATCCTACCTTAAGAAACAGGAAACATCTCGAATAAACAACCTAACCTTCAACCTAAAGCAATTAGAGAAAGAAGAACAAAAAAACCCCGAAGTTAGCAGAAAGAAAGAAATCATAAAGATCAGATCAGAAATAAATGAAAAAGAAATGAAGGAAACAATAGCAAAGATCAATAAAACTATAATCTGGTTCTTTGAGAAGATAAAAAAAAATTGATAAACCATTAGCCAGAATCACCAAGAAAAAAAGGGAGAAGACTCAAATCAATAGAATTAGAAATGAAAAAGGAGAAGTAACAACTGACACTGCAGAAATAGAAAGGATCATGAGAGATTACTACAAGCAACTCTATGCCAATAAAATGGACAGCCTGGAAGAAATGGACAAATTCTTAGAAATGCCCAGCATGCCAAGACTGAACCAGGAAGAAATAGAAAATATGAACAGACCAATCACAAGCACTGAAATTGAAACTGTGATTAAAATCTTCCAACAAACAAAAGCCCAGGACCAGATGGCTTCACAGGCTAATTCTATCAAACCTTTAGAGAAGAGCTAACACCTATCCTTCTCAAACTCTTCCAAAATATACCAGAGGGAGGAACACTCCCAAACTTATTCTACGAGGCCACCATCACCCTGATACCAAAACCAGACAAAGATGTCACAAAGAAAGAAAACTACAGGCCAATATTACTGATGAACATAGATGCAAAAATCCTCAACAAAATACTAGCAAACAGAATCCAACAGCACATTAAAAGGATAATACACCATGATCAAGTGGGGTTTATTCCAGGAATGCAAGGATTCTTTAATGTACGCAAATCAATCAACGTGATACACCATATTAACAAATTGAAGGAGAAAAACCATATGATCATGTCAATAGATGCAGAGAAATCTATTGACAAAATTCAACACCCATTTATGATAAAAACCCTGCAGAAAGTAGGCATAGAGGGAACTTTCCTCAACATAATAAAGGCCATATATGACAAACCCACAGCCAAATTCATCCTCAGTGGTGAAAAACTGAAAGCATTTCCACTAAGATCAGGAACAATACAAGGTTGCCCACTCTCACCACTATTATTCAACATACTTCTGAAGTTTTAGCCACAGCATCAGAGAATAAGAAGGAAGAAAAGGAATCCAAATCAGAAAAGAAGAAGTAAAGCTGTCACTGTTTGCAGATGACATGATACTATACATAGAGAATCCTAAAGATGCTACCAGAAAACTACTAGAGCTAGTCAATGAATTTGGTAAAGTAGCAGGATACAAAATTAATGCACAGGAATCTCTGGCATTCCTATACACTAATGATGAAAAATCTGAAAGTGAAATTAAGAAAACACTGCCATTTACCATTGCAACAGAAAGAATAAAATATCTAGGAATAAACCTACCTAAGGAGACAAAAGACCTGTGTGCAGAAAATTATAAGACACTGATGAAAGAAATTAAAGATGATACAAATAGATGGAGAGATATACCATGTTCTTGGATTGGAAGAATCAATATTGTGAAAATGACTCTACTACCCAAAGCAATCTACAGATTCAATGCTATCCTTATCAAACTACCACTGGCATTTTTTCACAGAACTAAAACAAAAAATTTCACAATTTGTATGGAAACACAAAAGACCCTGAATAGCCAAAGCAAGCTTGAGAACGAATAATGGAGCTGGAGGAATCAGGCTCCCTGACTTCAGACTATACTACAAAACTACAGTAATCAAGACAATATGGTACTGGCACAAAAACAGAAATATAGATCAATGGAACAGGATAGAAAGCCCAGAGATAAATCCACACACATATGGTCACCTTATCTTTGATAAAGGAGGCAAGAATATACAGTGGAGAAAAGACAGCCTCTTCAATAAGTGGTTCTGGGAAAACTGGATAGGTACATGTAAAAGTATGAAATTAGAACACTCCCTAACACCATACACAAAAATAAGCTCAAAATGGATTAAAGACCTAAATGTAAGGCCAGACACTATCAAACTCTTAGAGGACAACATAGGCAGAATACCCGATGACATAAATCACAGCAAGATCCTTTTTGACCCACCGCCTAGAGAAATGGAAATAAAAACAAAAATAAACAAATGGGACCTAATGAAACTTCAAAGCTTTTGCACAGCAAAGGAAACCATAAACAAGACCAAAAGACAACCCTCAGAATGAGAGAAAATATTTGCAAATGAAGCAACTGACAAAGCATTAATCTCCAAGATTCACAAGCAGCTCAATAACAAAAAAACAAACAACACAATCCAAAAATGGGCAGAATACCTAAACAGACATTTCTCCAAAGAAGATATACAGATTGCCAACAAACACATGAAAGAATGCTCAACATCACTAATCATTAGAGAAATGCAAATCAAAACTACATTGAGGTATCACCTCATACCGGTCAAAATGGCCATCATCAGAAAATCTGCAAACAATAAATGCTGGAGAAGGTGTAGAGAAAAGGGAACCCTCTTGCACTGTTGGTAGGAATGTAAATTGATAGCACAGTATGGAGGTTCCTTAAAAAACTAAAAATAGAACTACCATATGACCTAGCAATCCCACTACTGGGCATATACTCTGAGAAAACCATAGTTGAAAAAGAGTCATGTACCACAATGTTCATTGCAGCTCTATTTACAGTAGCCAGGAGATGGAAGCAACCTAAGTGTCCATCATCGGATGAATGGATAAAGAAGATGTGGCACATATATACAATGGAATATTACTCAGCCATAAAAAGAAACAAAATTGAGTTATTTGTAGTGCGGTGGATGGACTTAGAGTCTGTCATACAGAGTGAAGTAAGTCAGAAAGAGAAAAACAAATACCATATGCTAATACATATATATGAAATCTAAGGAAAAAAAGAAAAGGTCATGAAGAACCTAGGGGTAAGACAGGAATAAAGATACAGACTTACTAGAGAATGGACTTGAGGATATGGGGAGGGGGAAGGGTAAACTGTGACAAAGTGAGAGAGTGGCATGGACATATATACGCTGCCAAACGTAAAATAGTTAGCTAGTGGGAAGCAACCACATAGCACAGGGAGATCAGCTCGGTGCTTTGTGACCACCTAGAGGGGTGGGATATGGAGGGTGGGAGGGAGGGAGATGCAAGAGGGAAGAGATATGGGAACATATGTATATGTATAACTGATTCACTTTGTTATAAAGCAGAAACTAACACACCATTGTAAAGCAATTATAGTCCAATAAAGATATTAAAAAAAAAGAAAAAAACTGTAGAAAACAAAAACACGTGGAGGCTAAACAATATGCTAATAAACAACCAATGGATCACTGAAGAAATTTAAGAGGAAATCACAAAATACCTAGAGACAAATGAAAACAAAGACACAATGATTTAAAACCTATGGGATGCAGCAAAAGCAGTTCTAAAATACAACTGTAGCTCAAGAAACAAGAAAAATCTCAAAAAAACCAACCTAAATTACACCTAAAGCAACTGAAAAAGAAAAACAAACAAAACCCAGAGTTAGTAGAAGGAGAGAAATCATAAAGATCAGAACTGAAATAAATGAAACACAAATGAAGAATACAATAGGAAAGATCAATGAAACTAAAAGCTGGTTCCTTGAAACAATAAACAAAATTGATAAACCTTTAGCCAGACTCATCAAGAAAAAAAGGGAGAGGGCTCAAATCAATACAATTAGAAAGGAGAAAGGAGAAGTTACAATGGACACCACAGAAATACAAAGGATCATAAGAGACAACTGCAATCAACTATATGCCAATAAAATGGATAATCTAGAAGAAACGGACAAATTCTTAGAAAGGTACAACCTCCCAGGACTGAACCAGGAAGCGATAGAAAATATGAACAGATCAATCACAAGTACTGAAATTGAAACTGTGATTTAGAAACTCCCAAAAAACAAAAGTCTAGGACCAGATGGCTTCACAGGCAAATTCTACCAAACATTTAGAGACAAGTTAACACCTAAGCTTCTGAAACTCTTCCAAAAAAAATTCCAGAGGAAGGAACACTCCCAAACTCATTGTATGAGGCCACCATCCCACTGATACCAAACTAGACAGAGATACCACAAAAAAAGAAAATTACAGGCCATTATCACTGATGAAGATAGATTCAAAAATCCTCAACAAAATACCAGCAAACCAAATCCAACAATACATTAAAAGGATCATACACTATGATCAAGTGGGATTTATCCTAGGGATGCAAAGATTTTTCACTATCTACAAATCAACTAGTGTGATACATCACATTAACAAACTGAAGAATAAAAAACATATGATCATCTCAATAGTTGCAGAAAAAGCTTTTGACAAAATTCAACACCTATTTCTGATAAAAAAAAACTCTCCAGAAAGTGGGCATAGAGGGAACATACCTAACATAATAAAGGCCATACATGACAAGCCCACAGCTAACATCATACTCAAGGGTGAAAAGCTAAAAGCATTTCCTCTAAGATCAGGAACAAGACAAGGATGTCCATTCTCACTGCTTTTATTCAACATAGTTTTGGAAGTCCTAGCCATGGCAATCAATGCAGAAAAAGAAATAAAAGGAATCCAAATTGGAAAAGGAGAAGTAAAACTGTCACTGTTTGCAGATGATATGATACTATACATAAAATATCCTAAAGATGCTACCAGAAAACTACTAAGAGCTCAGCAATAAATTTGGCAAAGTTGCAGGATACAAAATTAGTACCTAGTAATCTGTTGCATTTCTATACACTAACAATGAAAGATCAGAAAGAGAAATTAAGAAAACAATCTCATTTACCATTTCATCAAAAAGAATAAAATACCTAGAAATAAAGGTACCTATAGAGGCAAAAGGCCTGTACCCTGAAAACTGTAAGATGCTGATGAAAGAAACTGAGAATGACACAAACAGATGGAAAGATATACCATGTTCTTGGATAGGAAGAATCAATATTGTCAAAATGACTATACTACCCAAAGCAATATACAAATTCAATGCAATCCCTAACAAATTACCAATGGCCTTTTTCACAGAACTAGAATAAAAAATTTTTTTAAGTTTTATGGAACCACAAAAGACCCTGAATAGCCAAAGCAATCTTGAGAAAGAAAAACAGAGCTGGAGGAATCAGGCTCCCTGACTTCACACTATACTACAAAGATACAGTCATCAAAAGAGTATGGTACTGGCACAAAAACAGAAATACAGTTCAATGGAACAGAATAGAAAGCCCAGAAATAAACCCATGCACCTATGGTCAATTAATCTTTGACAAAGGAGGCAAGAATATACAATGGAGAAAAGACAGTCTCTTCAGTAAGTCGTACTGGGGAACACTGGACAGCTACATGTAAAAGAATGAATTTAAAACATTCTCAAAAAAAAATTCTCTAACACCATGCACAACAATAAACTCAAAATGGATTAAAGACCTAAATTTAAGACTGGATACTATAAAACTCTTAGAGGAAAACATAGGCAGAACACACTTTGACATAAATAACAGCAATATCGTTTTAGATCCACCTTCTAGAGTTAATGACAATAAAAACAAAAATAAATAAATGGGACCTAATTAAACTTAAAAGCCTTGCACAGCAAAGCAAACCAAAAACAAAACAAAAAGACAACCCACAAAATGGGAGAAAATATTTGCAAACAATGCGGCTGACAAGGGATTAATCTCAAAAATATACAAACAGCTCATGCAGTTCAATATCAAAAAAACCCAATCAAAAAAAAAATGGGCAGAAGATCTAAAAAGACATTTCTCCAAAGAAGACCTACAGATGTCAAAAAGCACATGAAAAGATGCTTAACATCACTAATTTTAGAGAAATGCAAATCAAAACTACAATGAGGTATCACCTTACACTGGTCAGAATGGCCATCATCAAAATGCCTACAAACAATAAATGCTGGAGAGGGTGTGGAGAAAAGGAAACCCTCCTGCACTGTTGGTGGGAATGTAAATTGGTACAGCCACTATGGGGAACTGTATGGAGGTTCCTTAAGAAACTGAAAATAGAGCTACCATATGATCCAGCAATCCCATTTGTGGGCATATATCCAGAAAAAAACATACCTCGAAAAGATACATGCACCCCAATCTTCACTGCAGCACTATTTACAATGCCAAGACCTGAAAGCAACCTAAATGTCCATCGACAGAGGAATGGATAAAGAAGATGTGCTACATATATACAATGAAATATTACTCAGCCATAAAAAAAGAATGAAATAATGCCCCTTGCAACGACATGGATGGACCTAGAGATTATCATACTAAGTGAAATAGGTCAGACGGACAAAGACATATATCATATGATATCACTTATATGTGGAATCTTAGAAAATGATACAAATGAACTTATTTCAAAACAGGAACAGAGTCACACACTTAGAAAACAAACATATGGTTACCAAAGGGGAAAGGTGGGGGGCGGGCAATAAATTAGGAGTTAGGGATTAACATTTACACAGTACTATATATAAAATAGATAATCAACATGGGCATGCTGTATAACACAGGGACTTCTCTACTCAATATTCTATAATAACCTAAGTGGGAAAGAATCTGAAAATGAATAGATATATGTATAACTGAATCACTTTGCTGTACACCTGAAACTAATACAACATTGTAAATCAACCATACTCCAATATAAAATTTAAAAAAAATTTTTAAAGGTTATACTCCAGTTATAGTTATTATTGTACAACATGAGGAATATAGGAACTATTTTATAATAATTATAAACGAAGTATCAGATTTTAAAGACTACTTTTGTATATTCAGATATTATCATTTTAAGAAATGGGATAGGATGAAAAGGCATATTCTATTACTCTGAGTAAAAGTTCTCAAAGTGTTTCCTTTGATTGTTTGTTGGCTTGAATGTTAGATCAATTTAGGTTTTAATCCATCACCTTGTACAAATTATTTAATCTCTGATACTTATTCTTCTCATCTGTAAAGTGGGCATAGTGAACTATATACATAGATACAACCAAAACATACACGGTAAAACTACATTTGCTTTGACTAAATAAAAGGCATGCCAATCTAATCTAGTAGAAAATATTTAAAAGATCTAATATTTTCACAAAAGCCCAACTCCACATAAATTTATAGAACATCTATTAAGTATAATGCCTTAACAAGGAGTTAAAGGTCTACAAGGGGACAGAAGAGATGCATGTCAATGAATCAAACACAAAGACTACAAAGAGGGATAAAAGGAGAGGGATAAAAGGATTCATTAGAAGGGATAGTGAGGTTCATCCATACACAGAACAGAGTTGAATGAATGACTTCTTAACATGTTCCAGGATTACTACTAAATACTGGAATGGCCTGATGAGTGAACTTATCAATATTGAGATTAGGGAAGAGAAAAGGTTTGAGAGGATCAGAAAAGCATAAGAAAAGATTGATATATTTAATGCAGAGCCAGACAGGTATGGCTCCTGGAGTACTTCCTTAATTCAGCAGGGCATGGGAAGCCAGAATTGTATTTTTAAGGAGGCAAGTGATAGGATGAATCATGAATTTGGAAGATATAATAGTATAACTAACTGTCTAAAAATAGTTTCCAATTTCAATGGGTCTCATTTGCAATTAGTTATATTTATATAAAGACAAAAAATATGGTCAGATCCTTCTCAATCTTCTGCTTTCTAAAGAAGGCAAAGCAGACTTAACGGTTTTGGTTCCTTTGTAAATTAATAGAGATAGCACAAAGGAATGCCTCAGCACTAATTGCTTAAAAAGTCACAAATTTTAAATGATTAAGATACTAAACAATGAGTTTTCCTGTATCACAAAATCTATATCACCTCTGATTCATGCTCTATAGAACATAATCACACAGTATGCTTTTTTTTTTCAAGTCAAAGCTAGGACTCATAATTTTAGCTTTAATACTGCATGAATTCCAGGGCTGGGTCTCAATTTACCTCATTTTCTTCAAGTCATTAGCCCTCTCTGTTTCTGCTGTGGGAAAAAAAAAATGATGCTACACACTCACTCTGTTGTTGTGTAAAAGAACTAAATAGCATTGGTAAAGAGGTCTAAGACATGGAAAGAGCTAAATTTAATTATTTATTATTAGCATCTCCTCCCCTTGCAGATGTTTCTAGTTTAAAAGATGTGAACCATGTGGGACAACACAGGATCAGTGAGTCTAGTAAACGGGGAGCAAGAAGGTTAAACAGAGAGGCACTGTGAAGCCATGTGGTCAGGAAAGAAAGGGCATCTGAGGTGTGGTGGGAGTTTAAAAGTAAAATAGGATTAATCCAAGAAATATTCATGGGGATGGGCTTTGAAGAAAAACAATTCAGCAACCAGAAAATAACAGAAAAAGCAAAAAGGGAGGAGGGGCAGAAATGATGCAGTCTTGAAGATGTAAAGGAAGAACCTACAGAGGGTAAAGTAAGAGAAGCAGCATAGGGGAGAGATGAAAAACATGCATTTGCCAAACTTGGCGCAAATGTATCCTTTAGAAAACAGGAAACGTAAGCCTTGGTGAAAACAATCTGACAAAGGGAAATACAAGGAAAGTAATTTTAAAATGAAAGTTCAAACACACAAAAAGACCAGTTGCAGAAATTAATGAATACAGACCTTTAAACGTTCATGTGCGCGCGTGTGCGCGCGTGTGCGTGCGCACGCGCACACACACACACATATATCAGGGTAAAGAAAGTCCAGCAGTATATGGTAATTAGCCCTGAAGGAAATTTAGCAAATAGATTTTTCTTTCCATTATCTCTACATTTATTTTCCATTGAAATCTGTTGATGGATTCTCATCACTTACATTTGCATATTTAAGGAAGTTGCTTCAGCATAACTCTTAGAAGCATTGTCCAGAAATCACCTTTCTGAAGTCAGAAAAGGATAAATATTTTTGTCTACTTATTATAAATGATAATTATAATTGACTATCCCAATTTTTGTACTAGGAAATTAAGGCAAAAATGTCAGTGAGTGTCAATGAGAAGAAATCATAGGGAAATCAGATAGATATCATCTCACCTCTTAATTATCTGTTGTGACCCTAAGTCAGTTAACTTTTCTGAGCTTCAGTTTTCCCATCTGTAAAATGTGAATGATAATATCCTCTGTTTGAGGATTATGTAAGTAAAGGTATGTTAAACACAAATCTGTCACATATTAAGTTCTCAATTACCCTCTCCTTTTCTCCTCCTCACACCGAGTGGCATAAACACTCTGAAACACACATAATTCATCTGTATAGCAAAAGGTGTTTCTCTATAATCCATAAGGCCTTAGTAAATCTCTTGTTAACTAAAAACAAGGAACTGTGGGAAGCCAATTAAATTTGTTATGCCTTTCAATCTGGAATTGCTTAAAAGATATATGAAAATTAGTCATTTGGAGCCACATCCTCAGAATTAGTAATCTCACCAGTGATACCAGTGTCATATCTAGTTATATCTATCACTATCTTTTCTAAAACAACATGGATTTTTGTTTCAGATTTTTTCTCACGGCCCTTCTCCAATAAAAATGAACTGGAAATGAGATTCAGTCATACAGACTGGATTTGTTTTGGTTTTTACACTTTTATTCTTGGGCTTACTCTGCAACATTTATAGCTGGTATCTGTGGGCATGGATCAAGTGAGAACAAGAAAAAGAACACAGAAGGGAGACATGAACAGCTGGATGGCAGCAAAGTACACTGCACAGGGCACTAGCCCAGGGAATCAAGGATCCCAGGTTGGTCTTGGACAAGTTACTTCACTCTGAACTTCAATTTATTTATCAGTAAGATGATATTCCAGGAGTTCTCTTCCAGCTCTAATATTATAGATTAACTATGGGGTATCTTTTGCTTTTAATAAATTAACAAGACTGAGTAGAGAGTGGGACAAAGGGGAGGAGAATGCATAAAGTTTTCTAAGGTTCACAGTTTGGGTGGACAGGACAGGGTGGAGAACTACTACAAATTAATATAACTCTTAAGAAGAGCAATTTGGTAAAATACATCCAGAACATGAGACTCAGTGGTTGCAAGTTGCAGTTTTGTTGTTTTCAAAGTGGCAGGATTTCAATGCCTATTAAGTTAACATAGTTATCATATCTGTAAATTAAAGATAATAATATAGCTATCTGAAGGGGGTTATTGTGAAGATTAAATTCAGGTAGAGGCTTGCTCCACTCACAAACCAGCACATGGAAAGTACTGAAGACATATGTCATTATTTTTTATTATGTTTTGGCCCAATAACCTAACTCCTGGGGATTTATCCTTGAGAAATAATTATAAAGAAGAAACAAGGTATTTGATGAGATGATTTGTGGTAATTCTGACTGTAGTATGGAAAAAAACTGCAAAATATCTAAATGTTCAATAAATGAAAAGTGGTTAAAAACCTAATAGAGGATTAAGCCACTGAAATTATTATCATAAGGGTTAGATGATATCATGGGAAAATGTGTATGACCTAATGCTAAGTGAAGAAAGCATGATCCAAATGCTTGTACATTATGATTTCAACTATATAATAATGTGCATACATGTACATAAGGACTAGAAAAGAACACAGAAAAATAAAATGAGTTGATAAATATATTTGCATAAATCGAGTTATCCTGTTTTTTTCTTTTTAAAACCTTTTTTCAATATTAGTGTGGTATTGTTATATAATGTGATTTAAAAATTAATTCAGTTCATAAAAACAAATGAATAAAACAAAAAAAAAGGAAAGAACCTTCCAGGTAAAGGATAACATTAATAAATGACAGTTTGGGCTCATTTGGGGTTGTAAAAGGGGCATCAAGCCCAGGACATCCTAAAAGCCTACACATTTCTACACTGTGTACACAGGGTAATTAGAAGGTATGCTTTTGTCATGGCTATTTTACTGACAGAGCTAGATTTTAAACTCTTCTGGTCACTCCATTTGCTCCAATAGCAAATGAATATCCATTGAACTTAGAAAGGACAAAAAAAGGGAATCATATCCAAATTAGCAACAATAGCCCACAAAAAACATTTGACAAGCAGGTCATCAAAATTTCAAAGTAATCCCATAAGCAAAGAAGGGTTAAAAATAAACTGAATAAATAATTCAAACCATACAGAATCAGTACAGCTGAAAGACCATAGATTTAGAACATTCATTTCTAACTGATTCATGGAATGTAAGTAATGGAATTAACAGTTGTTACATTCTTAAATGGGGAGTGTGAGAGAATTATTTATACTTCTAGCATTTCGCCACAAATCTTTCAGACACAAAACTAGGGATGGGGAACGTAAAAAAAGATAAGTAAAAAGTTGAAAAATATTCTTTTCAAAATTAAGTGAAAAGAAAAAAGAAAAACTTAAGTAAAATAAATGCTAGAGAAAATAACAGGGCCCTCGGGATTAGGCGTACTATATCCCTGTTGCATTATCCAAATCCTCAATTGTCCAAGGTCACAACATAATATGACAAACAACCTAATATGGTCCCATCACAATCCCAAGGGTCCTAAATGAGCTTTGGAATAAATTTGGAATAAAAATTCTTCAATATATCCTTACACCACCTAGTCAGTCTTCTACTTAATTCGACAAATATTTATCGAGGGCTTATCATGTGCAAGGCATGGGAGTAAGTACAGGAGACCTATCAGAAATGAACAAATATGAACCTTTATCTCCTGATTTCCCAATTTATGAACTCTCAGGCCTTTCTTGAGTAGAAGAACCCTCCACTCTCCTTTAGAGATCAATTTAGGAAAAAGCAAGATATTCACAACTGGGCCAGTGCCTTCTCTGCTGAGTTCAGTTTCAGTCCCAACTTCTAAAAACCACAAACTAATTCATCAATGAGTTAATTGTCTGACATTGAAAGTAAATTGCCTTATGATAAGTCTCTTGTTTCCCCTGAATGATTTTAATTATCTCTGTAGCCAAGAATTGTGACTAACTTCTGTGACAAAAGTGAGAAGTACAGCGTTGAAAAAGCCGTTAACACTTTTATTTTTTGGTGTGAAACCTTTGTAGAGCCACCGCCTCTCCTGGAGTACTTATCAAATGCCATAACTGGTCCAGGTGTTTTATGTAGATTATCTCATATAATTCCTGCAAACAATACTATGAAGTAGGTATCATTATCACCCTCAGTTTTAGGATGAGGCTGGTGGGACTGTAAGATGGTACAACCACCTTCAAAAACAGTTTGGCAGTTTCTTACATTTACCATACCACCCATGAATTCCATTCCTAGCTATTTACTGAAGAGAAATGAAAACAAATTCCCATACAAAAATGGGTACATAAATCTTCACAGTAGTTTTTTTCATATTAGCCAAAAACTGGAAATAAATCAACAGGGGAATGAATTAAGAAACTGTGCTATACCCATGCAAAAGAATACTACTTAGCAATAAAAAGGAATGAGCTACTGATACATGCAACATGAATGAATCTCAGAAATATTATGCTGAGTGAGAAAAGCCAAACCCAACATACACTATGACTCTATTCATAATGAAACTCTAGAAAAGACCAATCTAACCTATGGTAAGAGAAGCATATTAGTGTTTGCTTGAGGCTGGGAATGGAGAGGGCATTCACTGAGGAGGAGCACAAGGGCCCTTTGAAGACTTGTTGAAATGTTTTATGTCTTGATTATGGTGGTGGTTACATGATTGTATAAATTTGTCCAAAATGTACATTTAAAACAGGTACATTTATTGTATGTTAATTTTACCTCAACAAAGTTGGTTTGAAAAAATATTTCCTCCAAGTGCTTCCAGTACTGGGGAAGAAATCTCTGAACAAATCCAATGTCCAACTGTATGCAAATATCCTCTCTACAACAGTCACCTACCTCTGCCTGAATATTTTTCATGTCTGAAGCTTGCAGCTACACAGGCTACTTCGTCCACTTCTTGACAGCTCTGTCAGAAAAATTTCCCAAGCTGAGTCTAAATATACTTCCCTCTAATGGCCATATTTGGTCCAAGTTCTACCCTCAGCAGTTGCCCTAATATAATATTATTGACAGCCCTAGAATATTCAAAGATACCTGTCTTGGAGTATAGCAGAGCTGTTTTAACATTGGCTCTGGAATCTGACAGGTCTGGAATTTAATTCTGGCCATATCATTTAATAGTGAACTTGAGCAAGTTACTTAACCTTGCCAGGCCTCAGTTTCTTCAGCTGTAAAATATTCATAATAATAGCTCTAAGACAGTTATGGGAATTCAGGAGATAATGCACGTAAAGCTCTTCACATAATGCCTGGCATATGGCACATCCTCAGTTATTATTACCAGCTCTCCTTATCTTTCTTAACCAGGCTAATCAACACAGGTACCTCAATTGTTAAGACTTAATTCCAGAGCACATGACATCTAGGTTGCTTGAAAATGCTATAACCTGTTAATGTAATTACAATCCACACAGTCATCCATTTTTTTCTTTCAACATTAAATATGCCTTAGGACCTCAATTCACAATCACTAAATGCTGACTTAAGAGGTATTCATTATCTGATACAAACAATAAGTGTAAAAGGATTAGAAAAGAGATTTGGAATAAAGTTTTAGCAGAAGTAGTACTTGAATATGATTTTGCAGACTAGGAAGTACATAAATAAAGGTGTATTTGATTAGAGAAAGAAGTGAGAATTTAATTTGTGATCTTGGTTAGACTTTCCAGAGTCTTACCTTATTTTCTTTTCATGAAGTGCTCTGAAAAGAAACTTTACTACTTGACATATAAAGCACTGCTTCATTTAAGCCTATGTACGATAAGCATGAGATTAAAGTCTAAGATTATTGTCATGTTAGGGGGCTACATACGGATCATAGCAACCTCAATACCTAAGGTCTGGATGACAACGTGAATCAAAGCATGCTAAGCTGGGATGCTCTATTCCTCCCTTGATTTTGACCAAGTTATTTCCCTTCTCTGGACATCAGTTTTCCTATATGTAAAATGGGAGGGGGGAGTCTAATGATCTCCAAGGTCTTTTCTAACTTAAAACCCTATAACCTGGGTTACACATGTGTATGCATTTGTTAAAACTCAGTCAATATATCCTTATTATTTGTGCATTTATCGATGCAAATTTTGTGTGACATTAAAGAAAACTCTATATACAAATAATAAACTTTAGTTAATGATATGCATGCTAAAACATTTAGGAATGAAATATACTGACTTCTGCAATTTATGTTAAAATGCACCCAAAATAAGATGGATAAATGGATGGACACATGGACAGAAAGGTGATAAAGCAAGTATATAAAAATGTTAATGGTACAGTCTAGGTGGTAAGTATATGAGAGTTCACTGTAAAAATCTGTCAACCTGGCTCTAGGTTTGAAATTTTCATAATACAATGTCGAAAAAAACAGCAGTTGAGTAATCTTTTAAATATCAGAAAAAAACCTCTATGATCTTGATTTCTTCTTACATATTCAAATAACATTGGTAATTCTATATATCCCTGTCTCATGGCAATGTTCTCTTCCCTAATCTTTTAAGAACAGTTCCTTAGTCCTTTGTATTAAAAGAATCAAGGCTAATAAAAAGATGACAATAACAAATATTGGCAAGGATATGAAGAAATTAGGACTCTCATTCACTGCTGGTGGAAATGTAAAATAGTGCAGACACTTTGGAAAACAGTCTCACAATTCCTCAAATGGTTAAACACAGAGTAACTATGTGATCTGATAATTCCACTCTTAGATATATACCCAAGAGAAATAAAATCATATGCTCATATAAAAACTTGAACACAATGTTCATAATAGCATTATTTATAATAGCCAAAAGGTAGAAACAGCCTAAATGTTCATCAACTGATGAATGGATAGACAAGTATGGTATATCCATATAACAGAATATTATTCAGCCATAAAAAGGAATGAAGTATGGACACATACCATACTACAAAATGGACGAAATTTGAATGCATTATGCTAAGTGAACAAAGACAATCATAAAAGACCATTTATTGTATAATTCCATTTATATGAAATGTCCAGAATAAGTAAATCTATAGAGACAGAAAGTTAGTTATTCCCTAAGGCTAGATGAGATGAGTGTTTGAGGGGTGATGGCTAATGAGTGCAGGTTTTGTGGGGGGAATAGTAAAAATGTTCTAAAATTGATGGTGGTGATAGATGAATATCTTTGCAATTTTTCTAAAAGTCACTGAATTGTACAGTTTCAATAAGTGAATTATATGGTATATAAAGTATGCCTCAAAAAATCTGTTAAAAAAATTAGAAACCACGTCAAAAATTATCCAGTCTCTCTTGTCTCTTCTCCACCCTATGCTTCATTAGCTCTGTGGTCAAGAAGTGTCTCACCAACTCTTTCTCTTGTCTTTTTGTTTTAGAGGCACTTAAGTTTTCTTATATATTCCTGGAAAACTACTCCTCAGATTTCTTTTGGGGTTTTATTTCACCTTTTTTCTTGAACTACATTAATTTGTGAGGCTTTCCTGATTCCGTTCCTTCATTTGACAAATTTATGGAGCAGTTATGTCATGTCAGACACTCTATTAAGCACCTAAGGTATAAAGTCAAATAAGACGTCCCAGTGCCTGCCCTCAAAATGTTTGCAGTCTATTAAGGGAGGCAGATATGTAAACACATAATTAAGATATAAATCAACATGTACCATAATTGAAGCAGGTAAAAGTGCTAAGGGAGAACAGCCCGCTGTTAGACTTAAAGCCAGAAAACTTGGGTTAAAGGAAGTAGGCTTAATAGCTTTGTGATCTTAAACAAGTCACTTAATTACCCTGAGGCCCAGTAAAATGCCACCCACCTCACCAGATTATTGTGATAATTAAATGAAAACATAATATGAAAATATTTTGTAAACTATATATTCTAGTACACCATGAATAACAATATTTTAGAAATAATTGTTGCTTCATCTACTTTCTCTGTAAATTAGTAAGGATAAACTTAGTAATGTGCTCTAAGATCTGAGAAAAAATAAATACAATATTTTTCTTGTAACTGAACATAACAGATGGAATTTTAATAGTTTCTGGAAGAAAAGGAAACATCTTGAAAGGTAATGATTTCAAGACTGACTGAGAAGATGGAGAATAACATGGACAAAGGGTTTGATCATGGCTGGAAGAGACAAAGGCCAACTGGACAGCAAGCTTGAACTGAACACAGGTATGGTAGAAAACATGGTATTGAAGGCAGGACTTTGAAAGTGAGGAGGAATTTTAGTGAGAGTTATAAGCTTGCCATACTCTTATCAGTCACATGCATTTTCTTTTAACAGGTAAAAGTGAATTTATCTCAGTGAGGACAATGTCCTCTCCCAGAATAATTTAAGCACAAAGTTCTACTGTACTTCAAATCTCCCACAAACGAAGAACTAAGCAGCTACATGCACAGGCATAAGAACAGCATGTTCTCTGGTTGATTTAATCTTTGCTTATCTATATAATGGTGGCTTCTGGTAAAAACTGTGGATTCTCTGAATATTTTCTACCCCTCCCTTATCTTTAAAAATATACCGAATAAATTATAAGCTAAAGAACAAGTTAACCAATAAATCCATATAAAGTCAAAAATAAAAAAAAATAATAATGGTAAAAGTAAGTTGGCTCTACAGATTGTCTATATTAAAGACAGGCAAATAATCATCAAAAAATCTACAAACAATAAATGCTGGAGAGGGTGTGGAGAAAAGGGAACACTCTTGCACTGTTGGTGGGAATGTAAATTGATACAGCCACTATGGAGAACAGTATGGAGGTTCCTTAAAAAACTACAAATAGAACTACCATACGACCCAGCAATCCCACTACTGGGCATATACCCTGAGAAAACCATAATTCAAAAAGAGTCATGTACCACAATGTTCATTGCAGCTCTATTTACAATAGCCAGGACATGGAAGCAACCTAAGTGTCCATCAACAGAGGAATGGATAAAGAAGACATGGCACATATATACAATGGAATATTACTCATCCATAAAGAGGAATGAAACTGAGTTATTTGTAGTGAGGTGGATGGACCTAGAGACTGTCATACAGAGTGAAGTAAGTCAGAAAGAGAAAAACAAATACTGTATACTAACATATATATATGGAATCTAATAAAAAAAAAAGAAAATGGTTAGAAGAACCTAGGGGCAAGACAGGAATAAAGATGCAGACCTAATAGAGAATGGATTTGAGGATACGGGGAGGGGGAAGGGTAAGCTGTGACAAAGTGAGAGAGTGGCATGGAAATATATACACTACCAAACGTAAAATAGATAGCTAGCGGGAAGGAGCTGCATAGCACAGGGAGATCAGCTCGGTGCTTTGTGACCACCTAGAGGGGTGGGATAGGGAGGCTGGGGGGGAGGGAGATGCAAGAGGGAAGAGATATGGGGACATATGTATATGTATAACTGATTCACTTTGTTATAAGGCAGAAACTAACACACCATTGTAAAGCAATTATACTCCAATAAAGATGTTAAAAAAATTAGCAATTCCACTTCAACTAATTTACCTTAAGAAAATAAAGATGTGAGCAAAGATTAATGTACAAGGATATTCATAACAGTATTTGTTTTATAGGCCCTCCTTCTTAGATTAGAATTAGAAAGCTGGTTATACAGATTTTTTCAATTAGTTGCTATAAATAGTGCCAACATGGTACTATTCAATAAAGGCTGGAAAGGAGTAGATTGAGAGTCACTGCCCTAGACTTTTAGCCCTTTGTTGTGTTCAGATGCACTGTAGAGTTTCTGAGCCAAGACCAGAAGGACGAAGCTGAAGACAGAATTGGAAACTAAAAAAAAAATGTCATTCCATGGAGACAATGGAAGACAATGCCCTTCAGGGTTATGAGAAACAACTGAACAAAACAGGATGTAATGGGTGCTGTGTTGCACCTACTAGATCCCCCTTCAGGACTGAAGGACTTAGTTCCCTGACTGCTGGGAGTGCTGCCAGCTAACAACCCTTTGCTGACTGCCCTCTCCAGGAATTGTCCTTGGTTGAAAAGAGCTGCTTCTTCCAAGGTCAGACAGCCTGCATCCAATGATTGATTGACGTTAGGGTCTGAAGGTCTGACTCCCTCACCTCAATTCTGAAAGACCATCACAGCTTCAGAGCTTTGGTCTAGTTTGCTGAGCCTTTGTTTGGAATGTTATCACGGACCAACCTCTCCCTCTGCCCAATTCTGACTCCATTCCTTCCCCACAAAGTGTTGATACTGAGAGCACTTCTCAGAGAACTCTGTCCATGTTAATCTCCATCTCAGAATCTGCTTTCTGGGAAACCCAACCAGCAAGCCAAGGAGATACTGAACCACTGCCATGCAGTTTCATTGTGAATAAATTATGATATTAGGAATATCACAGGTCTGTAGGTAGTCCAGTACACTAAGCAGTTTATCAAGTTCTTGCTCATTTATGGTCTTCAACTCAGTACTTGACAACTGAATATCAAGCTATGGAAAACCTGGAGAGTCAGAGGTGCCAAAGGAACATTAGAGTAAAAGTGATAGGAATTGGAATTATTTATTTCAAGACGACTGAAAGGGAGAAAACCAACAGTATAAGCATAGAAAGTAAAATTTTAGTATAGAGGATATAGATTAGACATAAAAAGATTTTGCCAATAATTAAAAGAACAACTTGGTAATGAAGTTAGATTACTCATATAATACCATTTATAATAACAATAATTTGAATTCACTCTATGTTAAGAAATATGCTGATCATGTCATACAGTGTATTTAAGTATTTAATCTTCACAACAGTGCTATGAGGAAGTACTATTATTATGCCCATTTTATAGATAAAGAAATTCTCAAGGCTTACAAAGATAAAGTAACTTGTCTAAAGTTACACAGCTAGAAAATGATGAAGTAAGGATCCAAACCCAGGTCTTTCTGACTCTAAAACTCATGCTTGGGACTTCCCTGGCAGTCCAGTGGTTAAGACTTTGCCTTTCAATGCAAGGGGTGCGGGTTCAATCCCTGGTTGGGGAGCTAAGATCCCACATGCCTTGCGGCCAAGAAACCAAAACGTAAAACAGAAGCAGTATGGTAACAAATTCAGTAAAGACTTTAAAAATGTTCCACATCAAAAAAAAAATCTAAATAAAACACTCATCTTAAAAAAAAAAACTCATGCTCTAAATTACTGCCTCTGTGTACGTATATGTATTGTGTGCTGTGTTAGAAACTGAGATGATAGGACCTGCTTAATTTTCTCTAATCCAGAGGGAAGAATGGCTAGTTTACATAGATTTTGACAAATCATAGAATCTTTTGGAGGCTCTGTTGCTATTTGTGTCAAATAGAGATAATGATGCCATTTTTTGCCTAAAAGCATTCAGAAAAACAAATCATTGATTGATGCCCCTAGTCAATAAAATCTAGGATTTTATAATTTTTTGTTGAATAGAATAAAATTTTTTAGAATGTTATATGCGTTTAATAAGCTAAACAGTATTATTCACTTAGAGGAAGCCATTCTGAGTAAGTATTTGGGAAAAACCGGGGGCAGAAATAACGTCCTTATATGCAATCCCTTTAAAAGGCAAGTCTTATACTTCTGGACGACAGAGGAGATAAAAAGAGTAGAAATTCTGTAAACAGAGTAAATTAGGATTAAGCAATGGGATGTGAAATTTCCCAGAGAGAAAGAGATAAAGATGAAGAGCTGGTAGGATCAGGATAGATGTGAGGTAATACGGCAGGTCATTTAAGCAAGACAGAATAACATGAACAAGGATCAAGAATAAGCATGGCATGTTTGAGGAAGATAAGACTTTGAAAAGAAAGAATAACTCTCATACATATGGATTAACTTAACACTATCTTTTTATTAAGGCTGGGGAATAACCCAAATCAGTGCTTTGCAAAGTTTTTTGTTTCAAGGCACAAGTGCAAAATTTCCATTTGCCATGGCACACACCTGGAAGGTTAATAGACCACCGTACTGCCATTTTTAGAAATGAAATATTTTATGCACTGACAAGTTAGGATATCCACAATGTATTTCTCAGTTGGAAAGAAATTGTAGATATATATTTATATGTGTATGTACATATATGTGTGCAAGAGGCTTGAAAAGTTTCATCTAGATTTTTAAAAATACACACAAACGTATATACATATATATTCTATATTACATTAAACATTTCTCACACAAATTACTAATATAATTTTAAAAATTAAAAAACACCAATGTTAAAATGTTAAAACAAAAAGAACTTAAAGATCATATTATTCCACTTCCCTTTCTAAATGAGGAAACAGAGGAAGGTTAGCCTGGGACTGGAAGCCAAGACTCCATAGTCGAGGGCTATTGTTCATCCCATTATGTCATATACCTAATTGTCTCTGTGAGGGGTTTTTCCATAGACTGATCTGCCAGAAATCATCTAGATCAAGGGTCAGCAAACTTTTTTCTGTTAAAGGCCAGATAGTAGATATCTTTGGCTGTCAGGATCTGTCACATCTTCTTTTTCCCCAACACTTTAAAAACATAAAAACTATTTGTAGCTCTCAGAACAGTGCAAAAACAGGCCACAGACCAGATTTGGTCCACAGACTGATCTAGATTAAGCAGAAGGAAAAAAGACCAGAGGCAAGGAGACCTATCATAGGGTTACCACAGCAGTCCATCAGTAAGGTTAAGAGACCCATCTAGGGTGGTAGGAGTATAACTGAGAGGAGAAAGAAGCTTAAATGATAATTGTGCTCAAACTTCCCCAAGTTTCTGTATCAATCCAGACTGAGAATGGACAGCAAGGTAAATAATTAACAAAGAAAATTTTGAAGGGTTGTTGGATTTGTGTTTTTGTAAATATTCATAATTGGGGTCTCAGGGCAATGCGGCCAATACACCCAGAGTAAGGAGGTAGAATGTTATACATTATTTTTAACACCAGTACATTTATTGAATGCTTGTAAACTAAAGTTAAGAGCTCTTTCTGGTTCTCAATTGAAAATTTTTGAAGAAAAAAAAAAGATGATGGAGAAGTAAAGAAGCAGCTCTCAGCCTTAAAGAACTCTCACTTCAGTCTTCTTTTCTGGGTGATTAACAATAGTCATTGGACTTGCTCTGACACTGCCTTACCTAAACACTGTACATTATTCCACAGTAACATATCACAAGTGCAACAGGCATCCTGGTAGAAATAGGAGGCATCCTGGAGTAGTAGAGAGACTTTGACGGGAGACAGATCCAGTTTAAATTTTGATCCTACTACTTACTAGCATTTGTCACCTTGAATTAATTAGCTGAACCTCAGTTTCCTTATCTAATCAGTCTGGATAATAATACCTGCTTTACAGAGTTGTTGGGAGAATTACATGAGATATGGTATAAAAGTACAAAACAGTGCCTGACATATAGTAGGTGTTCAACAAACTATAATTCCCTTTCCCTTCCTGTATCCCCAGCAACCGCCGAGTACTTATTGAAGATCTCTTTCACCACTGTAGCTAAGCTTATATGATAGAGATCACCCTATTTTGTGAATAAAAATTACTTTAAAAAGTGCTTAGAAAACTCAATATTAAACACATAGGGATGCAAAACATACCTAAAATACTAAAGTAAAAGCCTAAGACTGATAGTTGACTTGGGGAGTTCAAGCCTCTTCATGTATAATAATAGATAATATTTACTGATGACAGGCCCAGAAGAAGAGTAATCACTCAATGTCAGTGTATTGCTTTGTAGCTTGCAAAGTGCTTCTACATTACATACCACATTTAAGACTCAGAATGACCCAGAACAGAGACCTTAAACCCAGGTCAGCTGATCATCCAGTGATGTTTCCAATAGACAAAATTCAATGCAAAATACATTGGTTACTTTGTTAAAAGTCTTAAGGCACAGGACTTCCCTGGGGGTCCAGTGGTTAAGACTTCACCTTCCAACGTAGGGGGTGTGGGTTTGATCCCTGGTCAGGGAGCCAAGATCCCACATGCCCCCCAGCCAAAAAACATAAAACAGAAGCAATATTGTAACAAGTTCAATAAAGAGTTTTAAAAATGGTCCACATCAAAAATCTTTAAAAATAAAAATGTTTTAAGGCATGAGCATTGAGTCTTCCTTTATGCCCTTGCTTAACTGAAAGGTATTAAGTTTTTGCCCACTCAGCTTCATGTGACCACCCTCCAGGAAGATAAATGTCCCAATTGATAGTAAACTGTGTGGGATTAAGAAATTTATGGTGTTTTTTGTATTGTTTTGTCTCTTACTTTTGTTGAAGAAATAGAACCAGGTCTCTGATTTTCATCTACTAAAATTTCATTTCCCTCAATGATTATATGAGAAAGAGAAAAATATTTATTAGCTGTTTATTCATCTCAATTTTTTGTGGATTTAACTTTCCATCAGACATTTTTTCATTCTGAAGAAATTTCTATCTCCACAAGAAAATATTTTTCTAGTCTTTGTGATGCAGAAGATGAAGAATCAGAAATGGAAGATAGAATTAAACCAGAAGAAAAGCAAGAAAAGCTTAGCCAAGAAAGAAGAGAGGGACAGAGGGGAAAGTATCAGACAACAATGAGAAACAAGTCTATTGGGTATAGAAGAAGTGGCTTGGAGAGGAAAAAGGACCTGACCAAATGTTGCTCTAGTCGTGGATTGTATTTCTTTGACCAAGACATAATATAGTTTCCAGCTTTCTAGCGGCAGCACATTAATTGGTGCCCATTGCCAAACTGTTTGCTAGGAGCTACAGGAGATAGTACAAAGATTAAGATTTGGCCCCTCCTCTTAAGGGGTAAGAGACACATAAACAAGTAAGGTTCTTTAGTTAGTGCACAGGAGAGGCAAAGCAGGACCCAACAATACTTGGACAAAGAATTGCCCTCAGAGAAGACTGAACTATTTCTGGCTTTTGGTTTCCTTCTGAAATATCATAAAATGTCACCTTAAAGACACTTGATTTGTGAGAAAAACTAGTCTGAAACTTTCCCAAATGAATAACCCAAATGCCACTGACAAAGCCCAGGGATGTGGACAACTGACTGCCCACCATGGCTTGGAAATGCCTGAATCAGAGCAAATAAAATGAAATTAAAGCTCTCACTGGTGGAATCTGAGATGGAT
The DNA here is from genome assembly GCF_059928025.1 of Delphinapterus leucas. Taxonomy (NCBI): domain Eukaryota; kingdom Metazoa; phylum Chordata; class Mammalia; order Artiodactyla; family Monodontidae; genus Delphinapterus; species Delphinapterus leucas. The sequence goes on from NC_143144.1 coordinate 58,153,296, forward strand.
CTTCAAAATTTTTAAACAGATTTCTTGAAAGAGAAGTATTTAAGAACTTTAAAAGAAGGGGATGATTTCTTAATAAAAGCCAGCAAAGTACCATACTGAATGACTGATGGAGCCTCAAATACACAAATAATTGAGGAGAATAAAGTAAACATCTAACATTTTTTTCCTCTTTCTCAAAAGATCAGTGAAGGAAATGAAATTTTAGTAGGTGAAAATGGAGGACTTCAGTATTGTGAGACCTAGTGCTATTTCTTCAAGAAAAATAAGAGGCAAAACAAACAAAACAAAAAACACTATGATTTCCTCAAACCCACACAATTTAGTATCAGTTGGGGCATTTATCCTCCTGGAAGGAACCATAAAATAAAAATTAAGATTGCTCCAATATGTTGCCTAAAGGCCAAATAGCAAACATTTCTTAATCCAGGGCAGCCACATTTAGTAACTTCCTGTAACATCAGATGTTATATCTGAGCTAGTACCTTTTTACATACAGAATGAATGCCTCATAAGAAAAGTTGCCCAGGTCCTATGGAAAAGCACCCTAGTGGAAGCTGAGAAATGTGAACTGTGGCAGCACTAAGGTAACTGCCCTCTACACTCAAGGGCGAAGGAAGAAGAGCTTAGAAAATGGACATCCATCTGCTGCCAAACTGAAGTCAATTTTATCACATTCCAGATGTCCTGCTAGATAAGCATTCAGAAAATAATAGAAGGGAGGTTGTGGCAGACTTCACCCCAAGGCCAGGGCCCCTTCATCAAAGATCAATTAAAACTATTATAAAACTTTCCAAAGTTAAAGCAATATCAAAAAGTATATACACAGTATAATCTCAACAGCATAGAAAGTATTATACACTAAAAAACAAAAAACCAAAAACCGTGCAAGGAAACATGACAAAACGTTCATTGTTTTCATCTTTAATGGTAAGATTATTATTTTTCTTCTATATACTTCAGTAAAATTTGATACAATTTTATACTTTTCTGAATTTTCCATTTTTTCTACAATGAGCAAGCATTAGTTTCACAGTAAAAACAAAAAATGTTAAAGGGAAAAAAGAAAAATGAGAGGGACGGGAAAAGCTTAGTTCTAAGGGGATAATTCTAGAATCTTTAGAATGTCGTCATCAACTCTGGAAGTTAGCATCACCAAAAGTCTGTGATTATGCTATAAAAACATAACCAACAGCCTAAAATTTCGCATGCTCCAGTCACTGGTCTTTCTGTGTTTGCTTTTTCTCTGTGCAAACTTGATGAAATGCTAACAAAAATCTCATTCCATGAAAAGTGTGTGAGTGAGAAGAGAAAGAAAGGGAGAAATTTGCCCTTAAGGAGGGGAAGAGCGTTTGGAAAGGGTGTGAAGAAGGAGTGACAAACTTTTGGAGATATATGAATGGGTAAAAGTGCAAATAAAACTCCAAATGAGATAAAATTGAGGCGGGTCTTACCAACAGGGAGGAGAGTATAGAAAGATTATAATGGACAGGAGAGAGCAGAGTATAAAAGAAAGCACAGCAGGAAACATACAAACTTCGTGTGTGTGTGTGTGTGTATGTGTGTGTGTGAGTGTGTGTGTGTTTGTTTCACATAGGATTCACAACATTCCTCAGAAAATTCAATTTAGTTTCCCTGTTCTAGCTTGCTAACCAGAACCAATTTAATTTTAAATCTACACGGCAGAGCCAAGGGGGACGAAATATTTTGCAATTACTTTTAGCTCCCTTTTGGAAGGCAGAATAAGATTTAACCAGTTCTGCTCCAGCTACAGTAACCATCCAGGTTTGTCAGAAGCCTAGATGTGTCCTTCGGTTGAAGAGTAGAGAATAGAAAACTCTGTACTGCAATTACTTGCTTTGTTTAACAACTTAATGGGAGTGAATTTTTGAGAATGTGACAAATTGCTTTCGATTTATCTGCACAGGGCATGAAACACTGGTGCAAGAGAGCAATTTGTTTCAAAGACAATGTCTACCCCTTGCTATAAAACTGTTCACTGTCACACTCTATTTGACAACCAGTTAGGTGATTTTTGAAAAACTAGTTTATTACTGCATTTAACAGAGAGCAGAAAAATAATATATGACTCTCTCGTTACTTCTCAGCTACTAGGAACACATTTCTCAGATATCAGTCTATACAAGCATTTAGGTTTTATACTCTATTGTGACAGATAGGTAAACAAGCTGATAAAATCAAGTGCATTCAAAAAGAAAAGGTTATCATATTCATGTATTCCCCTGGCCTGTCACGAAACTTCAAACAAGTTTCTGGTTCTGCTTACCATCTGCACAGATTTATTCCAAATAATATAACAAAGTTTGTTTCTTGATTTCTTTCAACATAAATAGAACCATTAAGTTTTGGGAGTGTTTATATTCTGGGAGATCATCAGATCATCTATTCTGATTAGCCTTAACACATAGGCCTGGCCCCTGCCTCTACAGAGAGCTCCACCCCTGCTCCCCTCCTCAGTCAGCACTTTCCACATTAGTATTGCTATATCTCTGGAGCATCTATCCTCAGAAACATTCCTTGCTATGCCTCCTACTGGGAAGAAATAAGGCTGCCATAGGTCTGACTCAAGTTCCCCTTGGGCTATACTGTGGTCTATCTTTATTAAAAGCAAAATAAGCGCCTCACTTGGGGACTTGGCAACTATTCCAGACTGTGCCAGGTTTTTCAGTTCTTGCTTTTTTTGGTGGGGGAAGTAGGGAAGAAGGAAGCCATTTATAAATGTTATACACATACAGATCCACACAAGACTATTCCATTGTCGGTTTAAATGCAGACACCGTCCCCATCACCCCAATTTACTGGTTGAAACTGGGAAAAGTTGAGGAAGAATCACTAGCATTTTTAAGAGAAACAATTCTTGTTGGTAAAATAAGAGCTAAATTACAAACGTTCTGACTATATATATATTAGCTATCCAATAAATATGATTATGATTCAGGATTTAATTTTGTATGAAGTTGGTATCATCAGATTCCTGGATTGAGTGGGGGGAAAAACCTCAGCAATATAAATAATATAAACAATCTTCAGATGAGTAGGTGGAAATGATTCTGAAATAGATGATCCTGAAATCAATCATGGAATAGGGCTATTTCAAGGCACTAACCCTTGCCTTCATATCTTAGCTCCACCACTTAACTTCTCTGAGCGTCCAATACTTCATCTTTAAAATGAAAATAATATTTTCTACCTCATAAAACTGTTCTGAGGATTAAGTCACCTAGTTTGTACCTGAATGAGCACTCAATAACTGGCGCCTAGTCTTATTATTACTATTATTTTTCTGGTGGATTGTTTTTACTTACCACTGTAGGCGGAAATATGAATGAATAAATGAATGAAGGAAATGAATGAAGGAAGGAGCAAATAAACATATTGTAACAATTGTAAAGGACAGACTCTAGCAGGCACCTAGCAAGGAAGTTTCATTTCTTTTTTTCAGTCTTTCTGATGGCAATGCCCACAGGAATTTTAATGAAGAGCAGTCACACATGATTAGTGACATTTTTCTGCAGATACAACCTAATATTAGGGTACAGATTATATGAAAATGAAAATGAAAATGATATGATGTCAGGGCCATGCTTGCCAGATAACTAAGGCCCTCAATTCTTGCCTATTGCATCACCATATTTATATATACACGTGATACATATATGAATGGTGTAGATCCCTTAGCAAGGCAACTGCTTTCAAATAATGAAAATGATAAGATTTAAACATCATCAACAATAAGTCCAGTTGATGAATATTGAAATTGAGGTTTCTAATGGTTCCTTAAGTACATTTTCATCTTATTCATTTACATCCCATAATACAAATATCTGTTCAAGGAGACTCTGTGGCAGACACTGTGAGTAATACTAAGAATGTAACTCAATTTTGGTTCAGTTCACCAATATTTAATGAGCACCTCTCATGGGCCAAGCACTGTGCTAGGTACAAGAGTTGTAAAGAAAAATAAGACACAACCTGGGCCCTTGAGGAAAGGGTGCAAATAATTATAATACAAAACATGGAGACTGGTAGGAGATTCAGTAGGAATACAAAAGATGCAGTGATCAATTCTGGAAAGAAATCAGGAAAAGCGTCAAAGAAAATGTGATACCTGGCCAGATTTTTAGTAGCAGTATGCCAAATGGACACGAAAGAGTACAGTCTAGTCAAAGAAAAGAGAATTACACAGGCATGCAGTGTGCAGAGAACTACAAATGTTTCAGTAGCACTGGAATAGAAAGCACATGGGGGAGAAGAGAAAGTGATAAGGTTAGCAAGGTGAGGAGGGTTGAGTTATAAATTGCCTCTCTCACTTGTCATGCTAGGTGGCTTGGAATTTTTTCCTCTAAATGCTAGAAGGCCATTAAAGTTTTCTACAAGGGTCAGATTTGTGTTTTGTACCTGTAGAGAAGGTGAACGAAACAGCAACAAGACAGGGGCAAAGAGAACAGATAAAAAGCTACTAAAATGATCCAAGGAAGTGAGGAGGAGGGATCTCAGCTAATCTAATAGCACAGGGAATGGAGAGAAAGAACAATTTTAAAAAATATTCAAGAGACAAAATTATCATTCTAGATTAATCAGTATTTATGGAAAAGTGAAAGTGAAAAGTATATACAAGAGTATCCTTTCTACTCATGCCAGAACAGAAATTTGAAGCACTTAGAAAAATTATTAGATACCAAAATGGCATAGCTTTAATAGATTCCAGAAACTAAAAAAGTCAGATTGCTAGATATGGTGTCTAGAAAGGAAGAGATGAAGGGATTTTTATGAACAATGTACTTTGATACCAGAGGATTTACAAGTAGGGGAAAATATCACTGAAATGGAAAGTCTGCTTCTTGGTTCACTTGACAGTAGCAGTAAATTTTGGGCAAGTACCCCAGTTTGGCAACACAGTATGTAACTGTGGCAGACATGAAGATGCCCCACTCAGCTCTCCCTTCAAGAGAACCTACTGCTAGAAGCCTAGCGATTTGACAGCCTCCAGCTGCTGCACCTTTAAATCCACGACAGCATTCACTCCGAGGCCATGCTCCCAACCCCATCCCCCACCTTCTGCTCTCAAGCAATGACTAAGCACAGAAGATGCAGCAGAGCTAGGCCATCTCCCCAACGCTGATATCTCAGACAGGGAACGTTTGCCTAAAGACTCCCATCAGCCTAGTCAAGACTTTCTCAGAACTGCATAGCAGTCTGAGTTCTTCCTGACCAATTTTCTTTCCTTCTCCTGATCGTTTCACAAGTGTCAGACCTGCATCACTGTCTGAAGGCTCTCCCTGCCTACCCCAGCTCCTTTCCCCTTACTCTCCTTGGGTGTTTCTCCAAATAAACCTCATACATATCTAATTCCTCTCTTGTTATCTGCTTCTCAGAGGACCTGAACTGAGACAATTGTTTATGTAATTTTATTAAGAATAAGAATTATACCTGGAACTAACACAGTGTAGGTCAATTATACTTCAATTTTTCTTTTAATTAGGAAACATGAGCCATGCCAATATATGTGAAAACAGATGAAATGAACAATTTTCAAGAAAAATTTAAATTACCAAAATTTACTCAAGAAGGATTATAAAACCCCCAAATCAATTACCTTTAAAGAAATTGAACTACTAATGAAATACCTACCTCCATGAAAGACACCAGACTCAAATGTTTTACAGAAACAGTCAAACCCTATGAAATGGTTTCAGAGCTTAGAAAGACAGAGAAAATAACCCAACTTATTTTATGAGGTTAGAATTAGAATATCTTTGATATAAAAAACAAATAAAGACACTATAAGAACAAAGAATAGGAATCACAAGAAAACATGAGGCCCCACCACAGAGAATCTCACTCCTAAACCATCTCCAGGAGACAGAAATGTAGCTAGTTCTCAGGATTTTCCAGAGATGATACAATGGCCTAGTGTTGAACAGCCCTCACAGACAAACACTTTACTCCTAATGACTAACCCACTTCCCTTGGGTCATATGTTCCATTCTAACTTCCAGAACATCTTTTACTAACATTTCATATAATTTAATTAAATTAGATTAAACTTCCCATAAAACCAGATTGAACTAAAAATAGTGAAAACTCTATCCATAAGAATTTCATTTTAAACCAAGTGAATTCTCAACTTAAATAATCATAGCCTCCTCTTTGAGCTCCAGGGGCACAAGCAATTCAGGCAGACAACATAGTCTTCCCTTGAGTACAACATTCATCCATTTCTCCGGAGAATTTGCCTTTCCTGCTACAAGAAGCTTCATCCAGCTGCCAGGAGAATATTTGGATGACATTGCCTCACAGTCAGCGCACAAGAATTCTAGTCAAGGGGAGAAGCCTGGCATGATAGTTAAGTGTACAGGCTCTGTACTCCTACACACTTGAGTCTAAATCCTGGCTTCACTAGGTGCTCAAACTGGGTGACCTTAGGCAAGTATTTTTCCTCTCTGATCCTCAGTTCTCTCAATTGTAAACTGATTATAATAACAGTACCTATCTTGTGCACTTGTTGTGAGGATTAAATGAGCCAAGGCAGATAGAGCATTTAGCACAGTCGCTGGCACATACTGAATAATCAGTAACTGGAAGTTACTATTATTTATGTCATTCTTGTCAGTGGGAACATCTGCTCTGGGAATGGACAGAGTTGCTCTCCACATCTGTGAAGCCAGTGACCTTCTAAAGTGATATGGCCTCTTTTTTGACTAGAAAGCTAAGAAGTTATGTAAGTGGCCACACATTAAGACCCAGCCTTCACTCATGACAGCAAAAGGGAAGCTGGCCTCTCTCTGAATAAGGGGCAGACAGCTGGAGAGGGCCAGAAGAGGGATTACCAAAAGATTATGACGGTCTGGGGAAAGCTGAAATAACCATTTTAACAGACAGTTTGTGCTCCAATTACCATCTAAATGTTCATGGTAAATAAGGATCCATAAAAACACATCTGTAAAACCCCAACTTTACTGACTAGGGCTTTACATGGTTCATTAGCACATACTCCTTTGCCCAACTGTGACATCACTTATCGGCACAGACCTTCTCTTTTCAAAGTCTGTTCTCTAGTAGTTGGAGCCAGTGTCCTGTGAGGAAATTTTCTGAAATCAGCGCAGAGACCTCCTCAAACGGGTGCAAAAGAACCTTAAGGAAATACTTTCGATGATGTTCTGTCACCTACGCTCGTGCTCTTCTTTTAAGGTAAGGGTTGGTCACTATAAATTAGTAAGGTGAATATTTGTGAGGAAAGATTTATGTGCTAGGTGCAAGTGATCAGCTGTAAGAAAAGGCCTAAATCTAGGACCTTTCCAGCATTCCCAGAGATTCTGTGAGCCACCTAATATCCTTTAATAAATTCCCCTGATGCTTAAACTACTTAGAGTGACTTCTATAGTTTCAACTATGAATCCAATTTGACAAAAAAGTCTGGAGATGTCCTATCTGGATTTTGATATTATGGAGACAAGAGTTCAAGTCCCAGCTCTGCCATTTACTGGCCTTATTACCCTGAACAAGCCACTCAGTCTCTCTGGATCTCCGTTTCCTCATCAGTATATGCAGGAACCATAACAGTATGTTCCTTGTAAGGCAGTTGAGGATTACTAGAGATAATGTGTGTAATGTTCTTAGCACAGTGCTTGGTACATTGTTCCTGCTCATATAAAGTACACCCAACCATTATGATTATCAAATTATTGATTATTACCTTCTTAGTAGAAGGTAGGGTGTCTCAGAGCCTAACAAATTGAAGTTAAGCTACAAAAGGCCATCAGGCTAAGCAAAACAAGTATGTTTGCCTTTGCCTTGGAGGTGTCCCACTCTGAAACACAGGATGAATGGACACACAGGGAGAGGATTCTCACAATCGTTGAGCACAAACGTGGCAGCAACATGAAACAGACACCCACGAGAAGGAGTCAGGAAGAAAAGCAGGGAAGGAGGAAAACAAATGAAATACTTCTGAGCACCTATCTGAATCATATTCTATGAAATGAAAGGAAAACAAAAGAGAACAAAAATGATTTGCCCCCTCCTCGGGGCTCTTAGTGCATCTATGATTGGCAAACAGTAAGATTATTTGTTTCTGGTAATGAAATATGCCTGCACAACAAAGTTACATCGTAACGCTCCTTGTTATATTATAAATAAAATTCTAGGGATAATAGTGGGAGAGTTGGATCTATATATAATGAAAAATAAAGTTAAGTTTAAGAACAAAATTAAGGTATTTACTCTATGGCTATGTACCAGGTTAGGCACTGGAAATACAGATGCAAATAAGACATAGACTTAGTCTTCAGGAAACTCAGATTCTAGGGGCAGACAATATGTAAGCAGTTTATTATAAATCCTGCAATCAAGCTACTGCTTACACTGGCTTTTCCTTCCATCTGAATGGTTTTTCTCCTAGATAGGCACATGATTAACTCCCCAGCCTGTTTAAATCTTTGCTCCAATGTCATTGTCTCAATTAAGCATAATCTGACCATTCTAAAATCATACTTCCTCCCTGCAAATCTAGAATTCTCACTGCCCCTTACCCTGCCCTACTTTGTTTTTCTATAGCATTAATTAATCATTTTTTCATCCAGGCTTATTGAGATATAACTGACATACATACATATATTTAAGGTGTACAGCATAATGATTTTACTTACATACATCATGAAATGCTTACCACAACCTTAGTGAACATCTATCATCATATATAGATACAAAATTAAAGAAATAGAAAAAATATTCTTTCCTTGTGATGAGAACTCTTACAATTTACTCTCTCAACTTTCATATATAACATAGAGCAGTGTTAATCATATCTATAATGTTGTACATTACATCCCTACTACTTATTTATCTTATAACTGGAAGTTTGTACCTTTTGACTGCCTCCATCCAATTCCCCCTCCTCCCATCCCTACTTCTGATAACCATAAATATAATCTCTTTTTTATGAGTTTCATTGTTTATTGTTTTTGAGAAATAACAAACCTACAATACTATGTTACTTCCTGTTACACAACACAGTGATTTGATATTTCTATACATTTCAAAATAATCACCATAATAATTCTAGTTACAATCTATCACCATACAATTGGATTCATTTATTTGTTTTTCTTCTCTGATTACTGTGGCTAGGACTTCCAAAACTATGTTGAATAAATGTGGTGAGAGTGGGCATCGGTTGTCTTGTTCCTGATCTTAGAGGCAATACTTCCAGCTTTTCACCACTGAGTATGAGGTTAGCTGTGGGTTTGTCATATATGGCCTTCATTATATTGAGGTATGGTTCCCTCTTTGCCCACTTGCTGAAGAGTTTTTATCATAAATGGGTGTTGAATTTTATCAAAAGATTTTTCTGCATCTATTAAGATGATCATACGGTTTTTATTCTTCAATTGGTTAATGTGGTGTATCACATTGACTGATTTGCAGGAATTGAAAAATCCTTGCATCCCTGAGATAAATCCCACTTGATCCTTTTAATGTACTGTTGGATTCAGTTGGCTAGTATTTTGTAGAGGATTTTTGCATCTATGTTCATCATTGATATTAGCCTGTAATTTTCCTTTTTTGTGATATCTTTATCTGGGTTTGGTGTATGGGTGATGGTGGCCTCACAGAATGAGTACAGAAGAGTTCCTTCCTCTGAAATTTTTTGGAATAGTTTCAGAAGGATATTGTTAGCTCTTCTCTAAATGTTCAGTAAAATTCTCCTGTGAAGCCATCTGCTCCTGGACTTCTGCTCGTTGGGAGTTTTTTAAATTACTGATTCAATTTCAGTGCTGGTAATTGGTCTGTTCATATTTCCTATTTCTTCCTGGTTCAGTCATGGGAGATTATACCTTTCTAAGAATGTGCCCATTTCTTCTAGCTTGTCCATTTTATTGGCATATAGTTGTTTGTAGTAGTCTCTTACAATCCTTTGTATTTTTGTGGTGTTGGTTGTAACTTCTTCTTTTTCATTTCTGATTTTATTGATTTGGGCTTTTTTTCTTGTTGAGTCTGGCTAAAGGTTTATCAATTTTGTTTATCTTTTCAATTAACTGGCTCTTAGTTTCATTGATCTTTTCTATTGGCTTTTGGGGGTTTTGTTGTTGTTGTTGTTTCTATTTCATTTATTTCTGCTCTGATCATTTTGATTTCCTTCCTTCTATTAACTTTGGGTTTTGTTTGTTCTTCTTTCTCTAGTTGCTTTAGGCATAAGGTTAGGTTGTTTGAGATTTTTCTTGTTTCCTGAGGTAAGCTTGTATTCCTATAAACTTCCCTCTTAGAACTGCTTTTGCTGTGTCCCATAGGTTTTGGATTGTTGTGTTTTTGTTTTCATTTGTCTCTAGGTATGTTTTGATTCCCTCTTTGATTTCTTCAGTGGTTGGTTGTTTAGTAGCATATTGTTTAGCCTCCAGTGTTTCTGTGTTTTGCAATTTTTTTTCTTGTAGTTAATTTCTAACCTCATAATGTTGTGGTTGGAAAAGATCCTTGACATGATTTCAGTTTTCTTCAATTTACTGAGACTTGCTTTGTGGCCCAGCATGTGATCCATCCTGGAGAACGTTCCATGGGCACCTGTATTCTGCTGCTTTCAGATCAAATGCTCTATAAATATCCATTAAGTCCATCTGGTCTAATGTGTCACTTAAGTCCTGTGTTTCCTTATTGATTTTCTGCCTGGATGACATGTCCATTGATGTAAGTGGGGTGTTAAAGTCCCCCATTGTTGTTGTGTTACTGTCAATTTCTCCTTATATGTCTGTTAACATTTGACTCATATATTATGGTGCTCCTATGTTGAATGCATATATATTTACAATTGTTATATCTTCTTCTTGGATTGATCCTTATGCAGTATCCTTCTTTGTCTCTTCTACCAGTCTTCTTTTAAAGTCTATTTCGTTTGATATTAAGTATTGCTACTCTGTTTTCCTTTTGATTTCCATTTGCATGGAACACCTTTTTTCATCTCCTAACTTTCAGTCTGTATGTGTCTCTAGATCTGAAGTGCAGCATATATACAGGTTCTGTTTTTATATCCATTCAGCCAATCTATGTCTTTTGGTTTGAGCACTTAGTCCATTTACATTTAAGGTAATTACTGATATGTATGTTCCTATTGCCATTTTGTTAATTGTTTTGGATTTGTTTTTGTAGATCTTTTTTCTTCCTTTCTTTTATTCTCTTCTCTTGTGATTTGATGACTATCTTTCATGTTATGTTTGGATTCCTTTTTCTTTTTGTGTGTTTATCTATTATAGATTTTTGGTGTGCAGTTACCATGAGATTTTTGTATAGCAGTCTATATACGTGCTTCTTTTAAGTTGCTGACCTCTTAATTTCAAATGCATTTTAGATACCCTGCATTTGTACACTCTCCCCTCATGATTACTCTTTATAATATTATATATATATATATATATATATATATATTTTTTTTTTTTTTTGCAGTACGTGGGCCTCTCACCGTTGTGGCCTCTCCCGTTGCGAAGCACAGCCTCCGGACACGCAGGCTCAGCAGCCATGGCTCACGGGCCCAGCCGCTCCATGCCATGTGGGATGCTCCCGGACGGGGGCACGAACCCATGTCCCCTGTATCGGCACGCGGACTCTCAACCACTGCGCCACCAGGGAAGCCCTATAATATTATATTTTAATCTAATTGTTTTGTGTAGGCCTAACAGCTTATTGTGGATACAAATGACTTTACTAGTTTGGCTTTTAACCTCCCTATTAGCTTTGTGTGCAGATGATTTCCTATCTTACTGTATGTTCCCCTTTAGCAGTTAGCTTTTCCATTGGATAATTTTCCTGTTTCTAGTTGTAGTCTTTTCTTTTCTGCCTAGAGTAGTTCCTTTAGCATTTGTTGTAAAGCTGGTTTCGTGGTGCTGGATTGTTTTAGCTTGTCTGTAAAGCTTTTGGTTTCTCCATCAAATCTGAACACAAGTCTTGCTGGGTAGAGTATTCTTGGTTGTAGGTTTTTTCCCTTTTATCACTTTAAGTTTTTCATGCCACTGTTTCTGGTCTGCAGAGCTCTGCTGAAAAATCAGCTGATAGCCTTATGGGACTTCCCTAGTTTGTTGCTTTTCACTTGTTGCTTTTAATATTCTCTCTTTATCTTTAATTTTTTTCACTTTAATTACAAGGTGTCTTGGCTCTGTATGGGACTTTGTGCTTCCTGGACTTGGGTGACTGTTTCCTTCCCCAGGTTAGGGAAGTTTTCAGCTCTTATCTCTTCAAATATTTTCTCAGGCCCTTTCTCTCTTTCTTCTCCTTCTGGGACCCAAATAATGAGAATATTAGCTCACTTGATATGGTCCCAGAGGTCTCTTCAACTGTCCTCATTTTTTTTAATTCATTTTTCTGCTTGGCAGCAGTGATTTCCACTAGTCTGTCACTGATCCATTATTCTGCCTCATTTAGTCTACTACTGATTCCTTCTAGTGTATTTTTCATTTCAATTATGTATTCTTCATCTCTTTTTGGTTATTCTTTATATTTTCTAATTCCTTTTTAATAACTTCTAATTTCTCGCTCTGTGCATCTATTCTACTCCTGAGTTCTTTGATCACCCTATGACACTTACTTGAACTCTTTCTCAGGTAGATTGCCTATCTCCATGTCACTTAGTTCTTCTTCTGGAGTTTTATCTTGTTCCTTTGTCTGAAACAAATTCCTCTGTTGCTTCATTGTGTCTAAATTGCTATTTGTATTTTTATGTTGTGGCAGTTCAGTTACGTTTCTCGACCTTGGAGAGGTAGCTCTCTGTAGGAGACAATACATGCGTCCCAACAGTACACTCGTCTCATCACCCAAGGGCCAGGGGCCAGCTGATCCCAGGGTGGCTTCTGGCCTGTGTTTGCAGGGCTGTAGTTTTACTGCTTCTGGTGTATGCCCCCGGTGAGTGAGGTTAGTCTAGAGGCTTGTGCAGGCTTCCTGGTGGGAGGAACTCAGTCTTGGCCCTTTGGTGGCCTGTGTTGTGTCTAGGGCAGTGTCTACAGGTGGCTATGGGCTCAGGAAGTCTTTAGGCAGCCTATCTGCTGATGGATGGGCACGTGTCCTCACCCAGCTAGTTGTCTGGCCTGAGGCTTCCGAGCACTGGAGCCTACAGGCTAGTGGGTGGGGCCAGGTCTTGGTGCTAATAACCCAAGCAAGATGTCAGCCTCCAGAAGAGTTCACGCAGATGAATACTTCCCAATATGTCTAACACCAGTGTCTATGCTTCCAGGGTAAGCCACAGCCACCCTCTGTCCCCCACAGGAGACCTTCCGAGACCAGTAGGTAGGTCTGGCCCAGACTCCTATCAAATTTACTGCTTTTGCCCTTGATCCTGATGTACATAAGATTTGGTGTGAACCCTTTAAGAGTGAAGTCTATATTTCCTCCAATTCTGTGGAGTTCCTGCAATCAAGCTTTGCTGTCCTTCAAAGCCAAATCCTCTGGGGGCTCCTCTTCCCTGTGCCAGACTCCTGGTCTGGGGAGCCTGACATGGGGCTCAGAATGCTCACTCCTGTGGGAGAACCACTGTAATATAATTATTCTCCAGTTTGTGGATTGCCTACCCAGGGGGTATGGGATTCAATCATATCATGAGTCTGCCCCTCCTACTGGTCTCACTGTGGTTCCTTCCTTATGTTTTTAGTTGTAGATCTTTTCTGGTATATTTCAGTCCTTCTCAACGCTGGTTCTTCTGCAGATTTTTGTGACTCAGGTTTGCTCATGAGAGGAGGTGAGTTCAGGGTCCTTCTCCACCATCTTGGCTGCTCTTGCCAATGGTATTTTGATAGGGATTGCATTAAATCTGTAGATTGCCTTGGATAATATGGTCATTTTAGCAATATTAATTCTTCCAATTCAGGCACACTGTATATCTTTCCATCTGTTTATGCCATTTTCAATTTCTTTCATCGGTGCCTTATAGTTTTCCAAGTACAAGTCTTTAACCTCCTTAGAGTTATTCCTAGGTATTTTATTCTTTTTGATGTGATTGTTAATGGGATTATTTTCTTAATTTCTCTTTCTGATAGCTTGTTACTAAGTGTATAAAAATGCAACAGATATCTGTATATTGATTTTGTATCCTGCAACTTTTCCAAATTCATTGATGAGCTCTAGTCATTTTTAGATTTAGATTTAGTAGTTTTTAGTTTTTAGATGTTCTAGTGGCATCTTCAGGATTTTCTATGTATAGTGTCATGTCATCTGTAACAGTGACAGTTTTACTACTTTCCCAATTTGGATTCCTTTTATTTCTTTTTCTTGTCTGACTGCTGTGGCTAGGACTTCCAATACTATGTTGAATACAAGTGGTGAGAGTGGTCATCCTTGTCTTGTTCCTGATCTTAAAGGAAATGTTTTCAGCTTTTCACCACTGAGTATGATGTTAGCTGTGGGTTTGTCATATGTGGCCTTTATTATATTGAGGTATGTTCCCTCTATAACCCACTGTAAAGAGTTTTTATGATAAGTGGATGTTGAATTTTGTCAAAAGTTTTTTCCACATGTATTGAGATGACCATATGATTTTTATTCTTCAATTTGTTATTGTGTTATATCACATTGGTTGATTTGTGGGTGCTGAACCATCCTTGCATCCCTGGGATAAATCCCACTTGATCATGGTATATGATCCTTTTAAGGTATTATTGAATGAAGTTTGCTAATATTTTGTTGAGGATTTTTGCATCTATGCAAAATTCACCAGTAAATTGGTCTGTAATTTTCTTTTTTTGTGTTATCTTTATCTGGTTTTGATATCAGGGTGATGCTGGCCTCATAGAATGGGTGCAAAAGTGTTCCTTCCTCTGCAGTTTTTTGGAATAGTTTCAGAAGGATAGGTGTTAAATTTTCTCTAAATGTTTCATAGCATTCACCTGTGAAGCCATCTGCTCCTGGATTTTTACCCGTTGTGAGTTTTTTAAATTACTGATTCAGTTTCAGTGCTGGTAATTGGTCTGTTCATATTTTCTATTTCTTCCTGGTTCAGTCTTGGGAGATTGTACCTTTCTAAGAATGTGCCCATTTCTTCAGGCTTGTCCATTTTATTGGTGTATAGTTGCTTGTAGTATTCTCTTCCGATCCTTTGCATTTCTGTGGTGACAGTTGTTACTTCTTTTTCATGTCTGATTTTATTGATTTGGGCCCTCTCTGGGTCTGGCTAAAAGTTCATCAATTTTGTTTATCTTTTCAAGGAATCAGATCTTAGTTTCATTGATCTTTTCTACTGTTTTTTTCAGTCTCTATTTCATTTATTTCTACTCTGATCACTATGATTTCTTTCCTTGTGCTAATTGTGGGTTTTGTTTCTTCTTCTTTTTCTGGTTCCTTTAAGTGTAAGGTTAGGTTCTTTATTTGAGATTTTTCTTGTTTCTTGAGATAGGCCTGTATTGCTATAAATTTCCCTCTTAGAACTGTTTTTGCTATGTCCCATAGATTTTTGGATCATTGTGTTCTCATTTTGATGAGAATATACTTTGATTTCTTGTTTGACTTCTTCAGTGATCCATTGTTTTTTTTTAATTATTGGAGTATAATTGCTTTACAATGTTGTGTTTGTTTCTGCTGTGCAACGAAGTGAATCAGCTATATGTATATGTATATCCCCTCCCTCTTGGACCTCCCTTCCACCCCCCATCCCACCCATCTAGTTCATCACAGAGCACCGAGCTGAGCTCCCTGTAGAGTCAAGGTACAGAACTTTTCCATCATCATAAGGATCCTTCATATTCTCCTTTTACAGCCATATCCATTTCCCTTCTATGTCAACCCCCTTCCCAATTTAACTCTTGACAACCACTAATATGCTCTCCTTTCTATAGTTTTGTAACTTCAAGAATGTTACACAAATGGAATCATTCAATATGTAATCTTTGAGGATTCACTTTTTTTCAATCAGCATAATTTTCTGGAGATTCATCCAAGTTGTTGTGTGTACTAGTTATCTGCTCATTTCCATGCTGAGTAGTATTCTATACTACTTTGGATGCATCACTGAAGGACATCTAGGAAATTTTGTTTCGCATTTTGGGCTATTACAAATAAGCTACTATCAACAATCAGGTACACGTTTTTGTGTAAACATGTTTTCATATTTCTTGGATAACATCCAGTAGTACAACTGCTGGGTTGAGTGGTGATTGCATGTTTAGTATTTTTAAGAAACTGCCAAAATATTTTCCAGAATGGCTGTGCCATTTTACATTACCACCAGCAACGTATGTTTCTTCACATTGTTACCAACATTTGTTGTTGCTATTTTTAATTTTAGCCAATCTGATTACTGTGTAGTGCTTTCAATTTGCATTTCCCTACTGGCTAATGGTACTGAACATCTTTTCGTTTGCTTACTTGCCATCCATACATCCTCTTCAAGTGAAGTATTTGTCATGTCTTGTTAGTTTTCTAACTGCATTGCTTGGTTTTTTAATGTTGAATTTTGAGAATTCCTTATATATTCTATTTTGTCAGATATGTGATTTGCAAACATTTTCTCCCAGTGGGTAGCTTGTCTTTTTATCCTTTTAGGAGGAATTTCTACAGAGCAAACTTTTAACTTTGATGAACTGTGATGTAATAATTTTTTTAATGGATCATGCTTTTGGTTCCAAGTCTAAGAATTGCTGGCCTAGCCCTAGATCCTGAAGATTTTTCCTTATGTTTTTTTTTTCTGGAAAGTTTATTTTTATGTTTTGTATTTTGTCTATAACCCATTTCAAGTTATATTTGCATAAAATGTGAGATAGACCAAGGCCCATTTTTTTGCCTATGATGTCCGATTGCTCCAGCACCATTTTTTGAAAGGGCTCTTTCCTCCTCTGAATTGCTTCTGCACCTTTGTCAAAAATCAATTGGGCATATTTGTGTGGGGCTACTTACAGAGCCTCTATTCTCTTCTACTGATCTGTGTCTATCCATCTGCTATTACTACACATTCTTGATTACTACAGCTACCTAATAAGTCTTGAAATTGGTAAGCTGATTCTTCCCACTTTGCTTTTCTTTTTCAGAATTACTTCAACTATTCTACTTCCTTTGTTTTTCCATTTAACTTTTAAAATAACCTTGCTGTATTTACAAAAAATCCTTGCTGGAATTTTGATAGGAATTACATTAAATCTGTATATTAATTTGGGGAGAACTGACATTTTATTATGTTGTCTTCCAATCAATAAACATGGCATGTCTCTCCATTTATTTAGATCTTTTCTTGTTTCTTTCATGTGTATTTTATAGTTTTCAGCATACAAGTCCTGTACATGTTTTGGTAAATTGATACCTAAGCCTTTCACTTTTTTGAGCGATTATAAATGGTATTGTATTTTTCATTTCAATGTTCACATGTCTGTTGTTAGTATAAAGAAATAAAATAGATTTTATATGTTGATCTTACATTCTACTACCTTGCAGAATTCATTTTTCAATTCTAGTTTTTGGCTGGGTTTTTTTTGGGTTTTTTTGGTAAACTCCTTAATATTTTCTACAGAGGTAAGCATGTCATCTGCAAATAGAGATAGTTTTATTTTTCCTTTCTCTCCTATATAGGTTTTATTTCCTTCTCTTGCCTTATTGCAGTGGCTAGAACTTTCAGCATTATCTTGATTAAGAAGTGCTAACAGCAGACATCCTTGCCTTGTTCCCAGTCTTGGGGAGAAAGCATTTAGTTTTCACGATTAAGTATAATGTTAGCTGTGTCTTTTATGTAGGTGCTCTTTACAAGTTGAGGAAGTTCCCCTCTATTCCTATTTTTCTGAGTTTTTGCCTTGAAAAAAGTGTTGAATTTTTTCAAATGCTTTTTCTGCATCAATTGACATATCATCTTTCTTCTTTAGTACCTTAATATGGTGGATTACACTGATTCCTTTTTGAATACTGAATTCCTTTTTGAATACTGAATCAGCCTTACATGCCTGGAATAAATCCCACTTGATCACAGTGTATATTTCTTTTTATATATTGCTGAATTTTATTTGCTAATATTTTAAGAATTTTTGCATCTGTATTAATAAGGGATGTTGGTCTGTAGTTTTATTTGTACTTTGTTTTTATAGTTTTGATATCAGGGCATATTGGCTTCATAAAATGAATTGAGAAATGGTCTCTTCTCTTTTACTTTCTGGAAAAATTGCATAGAAGTCCTGTAGAATTCTCCAGTGAAACCATTCAAGGCTGGAAATTTCATTACATGGAGTCTTTAAATTATGAATTCAATTATATTTACAGTTACACAACTATTTAAATTAGCTATTTCATATTGGGTGAGTAGTGGTAGTTTATGTTTTTTGAGGAATTGGTCCATTTAATTTAGGTTGTCAAATTTATGTGTATAGAATTATTAGTATTATTCCTTTGTACTTTTGGTGTCTGCAGGGACTGTAGTGATAGCCTATTTCATTCCTCATATTGGTAATTTATGTTTCTCTTTTTCTTTTTCTGTTCTACTAGCCTATCAATCTTAATGCTCTTTTCAAATCATCAGCTTTTTGTTTTGTTGATTTTTTCTTTTGTTTTTCTGTTTTTGATTTAATTGATTTCTGCTCCTTATTTCTTTCCTTCCTCTTACTTTGGGTTTATTTTGCTCTTCTTCTACGTCTTAAGATGGGAACTTAGAGTATTGAATGAAGACTTTTCTTCTTTTCTAATGTATGAATTTTGTGCTGTAAGTTTCCCTCCCAGAACTGCTTTGGCTGTGTGCTACACATTTTGATATGTTGTGGGTTTTTTCCGTTTTCATTCAGTTCAATGTATTTTTTTAATTTCCCTTGAGACTTCCTTTTTAAATTTTTTTTAAATTTTTTATGCAATTTTAAAGGTAACTTTCCATTTAGTTATGACAAAGTATTGGCTATATTCCCTGTGTTGTACAGTAAATCCTTGAGCCTATCTTATACCCAATAGTTTGTACCTCCCACTCATCCACCCCTAGATTGCCCCTCCTTCCATCCCCACTGTTAACCATTAGTTTGTTCTCTATATCTGTGAATCTGATTCTTTTTGGTTATATTAAATAGTTTGTTGTATTTTTTATTCCACATATAAGTGATATCATACAGTATTTGTCTTCCTCTGTCCGACTTATTTCACTTAGCATTATGTCCTCCAAATCCATCCATGTTGTTGCAAATGGCAAAATTTTGTTCTTTTTTATGGCTGAGTAGTATTCCTGTGTGTGTGTGTGTGTGTGTGTGTGTGTGTGTGTGTGTGTGTGTGTGTAATCTTCTTTATCCATTTATCTGTTGATGGACACAAGTTATTTTCATATCTTGGCAATTGTAAGTAATGCTGCTATGAACACTGGAGTACTTGTATCTTTTCAAACTAATGTTTTTGTTTTTGTTTTTTGGATATATACCAAGAGTGGAATTGCTGGGTAATGTGACAGCTCTATTTTTAGTTTATTTGAGAAACCTCCAAACTGTTTTCCATAGTGGTTACACCAATTTACATTCCCATGAACAGTGTACAAGGGTTCCCTTTTCTCCACATCCTTGCCAACATTTGTTATTTGTATTCTTTTTGATGATAGCCATTCTGACACGTGTGAGGTGATATCTCATTGTGGTTTTAATTTGCATTTCCTTATGATTCATGATGTTGAGCATCTTGAAATTTCTTTTTTGACCCATGAATTATTTCCTGTGTGGTTTATTGTTTAGTTTCCAAATATTTGGAGATTTTCCTCCTATCTTTCTGTTATTGATTTCTAGTTTGTTTCCATTGTGGTTGGATAACACACTCTGTATGATTTCAATTGTTTTAAATTTGTTAAGTTTGCTTTATGACCCAGGATGTGATCCACCTTGGTATATGTTCTGCAGGCATTTGAATGTGTATTCTGCTGTTGTTGGTGGAATGTTCTATAAATGCAGATTAGATCCTCTTGGGTGATGATATTAGTGAGTGCTTCTATACCCTGCTAATCTTCTGTGTAGTTGTTAAGTGTTGCTTTTCTCTGGTTGCTTTCAAGATCTTTGTTTATAGTTTTCAGAAGTGCAATTACAATGTGTCTTGATGTGCATTTCTTTAGGCTAGACCTGTTTGGGGTTCACATAGCTTCTTGAATCTCTAGGTTTATACCTTTTGCCAAGTTTTCAGCCATTATATCTTTGAGTACTTTCTCAGCCTCACCCTCTTTTTCCTCCCTTTTCAAAACCCTAATCACAGGAATATTAGCTCATTTGTTATCATCCCTCAGGTCCCCAAGGCTCTGGGGTTTTTTTTTTTTTAGTTATTTTCTCCATTTGTTCAGATTGAGTATTTTCTATTGCTTTTTTCCAGTTCATTGATTCTTCCCTCTGTTCTTTGTATTCTGCTTTTGAACACATACACTGCACTCTTTTATTTTGGTTATTGCACTTTTCAGTTTTGAATTTTCCATTTGTTTTTCTTTTTTTGGCCACGCTATACAGTTTGCAGGATCTTAGTTCCCCAACCAGGGATCAAACCCAGGCCCCCTGAAGTGGAAGTTCAGAGTCCTAACCACTGGACTGTCAGGTAATTCCTCATTAGGTTCTTTTTTATACTGTCAATATCTTTTCAGAGACTTTCTATTTTTCATTTTTTTCAACTATGTTCCTAATTGCTCACTGAAGCATTTCTATCATCGTTACTTTAAAATCTTTGTCAGATAATTCTAACAGTTCCTCTATCTCAGTGTTGGCATCTGCAATGGACTGAATGTTTGTGTTTCCCCAAAATATATATGTTGAAATCCTAACCCCCAATGTGATGATATCAGGAGATGGGGCTTTCCAAAGGTAATTAGATCATGAGGGTGGAGCCCTCATGAATGTGATTAGTGTCCTTATAAAAAACTAAGACACTTCCTACTGATTATCTTTTCTCATTCAAGATCTGGTACTTGGTATGACAAGTAATTTTCCATTGAAACCTGGACACTTTCACATTTTGTTATGAGACTCTGACTCTTCTTTAAAACTTCTGTTTTAACTAGCTGTTTTTTGTTTTCTTTGACACCATTTTGGTAGGGAAAATGAGGGTACTGCTTCATTACTGTCAGGTGGAAGTAAAAGTCCAGGTTACGTATTTAGCCTCTACTGACATCCTAGCAGAGCTCTTTGTTGCTGCTGAGTGGGGATGCAAGTTCTAGTTTCCCACAGTCTCCACTGACACCACAGTGGAGGAGGAAAGGAGTGCCTCATTACCAGTCAGTAGGGATGAAAGTCCAAGTTCCCTACTTGAACTTGACATCACTCTGGCAAGGGGGTTGGGGAATAGTATTAAAGCTTCACAAGGATGAAAGTATAGGCTCCCCAATCAGCGTTTGATAACATGGTGGGGAAGGGAAGACACAATTATTCTGTGGTGTTTGGGTGGAGTAGAGCAGTTAATATCTAAAAGTTTTCTGTCTGGCTAGGTTATTTCTTTACTGGTCCTTTGAATAGAGAAAACTGGCTGGTTTTTTTTGGACTGCCTTCACTGGCATTTTCAAGGTTCCTAGCTTCTTCAACTCCAAGTCTGGGATGGATGAGGCAAAAGAAAACAGGGAACTCACCACTATGTCATTCCTTGGGTCCTTGTCTGCCTTCTTCTCGCCACCCAACAGAATCTTCTTATAGGGTTTTTAGTTGTACTTAGCAAGAGAAATAGGGGAAAATATATCTACCTTACCTTCCTGGAAGTGGAAGTAGGCTACATTACCTTTTAAAATACTATATTTATTCAGCAA
Organism: Delphinapterus leucas; assembly: GCF_059928025.1. Taxonomy (NCBI): domain Eukaryota; kingdom Metazoa; phylum Chordata; class Mammalia; order Artiodactyla; family Monodontidae; genus Delphinapterus; species Delphinapterus leucas. The sequence continues at coordinate 58,174,981 of NC_143144.1, forward strand.
TAATGTTTATTATTTATTTTCCATCTTCCCCTGCTAGAAAACAGGCCTCAAAAGAGCAAGCTTTTTGCATGGCAGTTGTAGCTTGTTGAATGAATTTATGAAGCCATAAAATGACTGCTCTCAGAAAAGAAATAATAAAAGAGCTCTAATTTTTTTTAATGGTTCTTAGCCAGTGGGAGGAGGTTTAAACGTTGATAGGATGAGTCAAGAATATATCTAAATAAGAATTAAAGGTAGAAAACAAAATTAAAATAATATATGACCAGAAAACAGTGTAACAGATAAAGTACACAGAGCTGAACTAAGGGAAGGCGACAGTGTAATACAGCTAGGATCACACACTTATGGAGACAGATCCTGATTTAGTGTACCCCATGGTAAGCAAGCACTGTGTGAAGCATGAAAAAAGGAGGCATGCTTCATATTAGCTCTTTAGGTAGTGGAAAATGTTTGGCCCATTTAAATCATCACCAACCTATTTGTCTAAATACCTTCTCATTGCCTTCCCTCCTAATCACCCAATGTTCCCACCATTGACAGCAATGGTCATGACAACAATATATCAAAATGTCTTCAAGGCACCACTAAATCTGAGGTATGCTGTTTCCACCAAGCCCACAAGGTGAAAAATCGTCAGCTATTAAGACACATTAAGTGAAAGTTGTAATACATCTTCACCCTTACTCATCCTTATTCTTTCCATGACATTGAAACCCTGGCCCCAAATTAAATTTTTTATAAAAGCCAACTAGACATACAAACAAGTTTTTATTTATCCAGTTACCACTAAATACCGTATTTCTACCACAAACCCACCCCCCTCCTTTGAGTCCTCCCTAGATGCTGATGCTTTCTAGCAGCCATCAACATCCTTCCACATTCTCCTTAATACCCAGGGTACATTGAATGTGCTCTTGTAAACACACATAGCAGACACAAAGTTCCAGAAACACACAAAACTGCCATTATGCCAACAGAACAGAGAAACTGAAAGCTTCAATGACAGTGGACACTGCATATTCTATAATCTTCCATTTTCCCACTGTTTATGACCTATAACAAAGTAAGGCTTTCCTTGACCAGGGTTGTAGTACTAGCCCTTACCTTGAAGAGAATAAAAGTTTTAAAACTCTAGACTTCAGATGCCTTGCCTATAAAATGGATAAAGGATTAGGTAGGTTGACAAGATAATATCCAAGGTCTCCTCTGGCCCTATTGATCCAAGATACATGCTAAAAGTTTCCTCATTCTGAACAAGGGGAGGAGAGGTCCAGGTTTGTGAAGAAGTATACATGCTGAAAGCCTGTTGAAGACCTAGGGTAGTTGCCAGAAGAATTTCCAACAACCAAAATTTGAGAGACTACAGATAGGAGGCTTGCTCTGGAGTGACGCAGAACTGTTTAATGTCCCTAAAGGAGAAAAAATAAAACTACATATTCATATTTGTTTTTATTTGTGTAAAGAAAATCTAGAACAGAGGTTGGCAAACTAATGCTAGTAGGCAAAATCAGCCTGCTTTAATACAACCCACAGCTAAGCATTTTTTTTTCATTTTTCATGACTAAAAAAATCAAAAGGAGAATATTTTATGATACAGAAAAAAATTTTAAATTCAAATTTCAGTGTCCATAAACAGTTTTATTGGCACCCAGACATGATATCTTCCATACTATTGTCTTTGGGTATGTTCATCCTACAACAAAAGAATTAAAGTAGTTGCAACAGAAACTGTATGGTCCATAAAGCCTAAAATATTTACTATCTGACCTTCTATAAAAATCTTTTTCCAACCTCTGCTCTAAATTAATATATAAGAAACTTTTTAAAATGGTTACCTATGAGAAGGGGAAGGACGAGGGCAAGAATAGGAGACTTGTATTGAATATTTTTTATATTATTTTGATCTTTGTACTACATGAATGTATTCTCCCATAAAATAGCTTTAATTTTAATTGCTTTTGGACCTCATTGCCAAAGAGCACTCCTGTACTCTTGTGGTAGCCAGCCTCCAAGATGGACCCCAATGATCCCCACCTCCTGGTATTCATACCCTTGTGTAGTCTCCTTCCTTGCTGTACCAGGAAGGTCTGTGTGACAAATAACATGTAGCAGATGGTATTTCACTTCCGAGATTGGATTATAAAAAACAGTGGCTTTTTTTCCCCCTCTCTCTGTTTCTCTTTCTCTCTCTCTCTCAGTTCACCACCTCTGGGAGAAACCAGCTGCCATGTCATGAGAATACTCAGGCAACTTATGGAAAGGTCCACATGGTGTGGAACTGAAGCCCCTGACCAACAGCCAGTGAGGAATTGAGGCCTGTCAACACCATGTGAATGAGTTTGTAAATGGATTCTCGCCATGTCGAGCCTTCAGATGAGACTACGGCCCAAGTGAATATCTTGACTGAAACCTCATGCAAGACCTTAAACCAGACCCACGCAGCTATGCATCTCCAAGAGTCCTTTCCCACAGAAACTGAGATGATAAATGTTTGTAGTTTAAGCCACTTAATTTGCAGGTAGTCTGTTACACAGCAATATATAACGAATAAAACAATCATCTTTGTCTTTCTAAGAGAAAAAGAATTAGGATAGTGTTGAGGACTAAAATCCAAGACTGGGAGCAGTGAGGGGTACAGGAAAGGTCTCTCAGCAGGCCTCTACTAAGAGGCAAAATAGGCACAAGAATAAGAATGAAAATCAGTTTAGGAGGCAAAGAGTGGAGGTAGGGAATGAGCTCAGGAGTGATAGACAGGAATCCATTTACATCAAGTGCTCAAGTGGAAAATGTATTAGAAGACTTGCCTAGGAAGCAGCTGAGGCAGAGATCAGCAGGGCAGGAAAGAGGCAGGGAAAGCTTTGTTGGACTAGGATCAAGAGATAAGCATTTCCTAAACCAATTGTGTTTCTAATTAGGTATGAGATCTTGGACAAGCCTCTTAGTCTCTTTGGGGATTTGGTTTCCCTATCTAAAAAGGAAAGCTGGTTAAGACATCTATAAACTCTACCATTGGAGTATTCTCTTTGCACAATGCCAGAGGCAGTAGCACTACCTTGGGAAAATTATAATTTACACTGTTTCATTGGTCTTGAGAGAGGGGGGTATTTGTAGGGTATGTTCTCAGCTTGGAAGTCAACCCTGTTCATGTATTTGCATTTATCATATATTCAGTAATTGTTTACTATTTCCTCTGTTCCAGGCATGCTAGGCTCTAGGGGTGAGAATGGATTTCAAAGGTCAATGAGATACAGTAGCATTCCTTAGGAAACCCATAATACACTCACACTGCCTGGTCTGACACTATCACAATACCTGCCTTTTGGCTTAAGTAGCCTTCATCCATGTTGCCTTCATCTATCTCTAAAATCCTGAATTAGCTTTCAGTTTCTTCATCCCTGACCTTTTTAAGCTTGCACATCTATTCTTTTGTCTTCTCCACAGTGCTGTCTCTGGAAGGAAAGAGCACCTGGAGAGGCAAGGACCTTCCTGAGCACTGTTAATTTTAATAATCAGGGGGACCATTATTTCCCTTTTTATGGACATTACACATCTATTAATGGAGCATAACATTGCTTAAATTGTTTTGCTCTCATACTACAATGGTTGCTCAATCGACTGCAAACTCACGTAGGTACAAATTCATCATTTTAGCTACAAGATGTATGACATGGAAGCCTTTGTAAACTGATTTTCTGAAACCAATATACCTTTTGTGTATGAGATTTTCCAATATATCAAGCCACTAACCCCACCCAATAAGGAACCAAATTTACTTTGTCAGGGTTTCTTCTTAACACAAGTTGGCTCTTACTGATCACCAGTTTTTCTTCTAAATGTTCACAAAGTACAAGCTTTATAAATCTCTACATTGTTTTTACATATATTGGAACATATAAATCACTCTATTGTTTCCAGAATTCATTCCTTTCCCTTAAAAATGACATTTTGCTCACATTTGATCTTCTGATAGATTTACCTACTTATCACATTTGTGAATGACACAGAAAGATTCTTTCATTGCTTTCTTTCTTTACTCTCTTAGACATAAAACAATCAATCAAACATGCAAAGGATTCATAAGATATCCTGCCTTTGGCAGACACTAGCTTCCAGCAGCCATCAAGATAGTTAAATTGCTCACAATTACTATAGTTTGCTCTTTGTAATCTGTTTTAGGAAAGCATTATTGATATCCTCTCTTTGGTCAGACTGTCTATACACACTCAACATCAGGCAGTCAAATAATCTTTTATTTTAAAGTAACTTTAAATATCCTCTAGAAACTGAGGCTCAGTAGAGTAAAGTGTTTGTCCAAGGTCATAGATCAGGCAGATACAGAAGTCAATGTTCTCGACAGAGAAAGCATCTTAATTGCAACACATCTCTCCCTCACCACAATTCTCAAGTGCACATAACTTTCCCTCTCCTTTTAACCTCAGCCAAATGTTCTTTCCATGTTAAAGTCTACTTACTTCCATGAATCCATTTTTTGACACATTCACTCATGCAACAAGTATTTATTAAACACTTAGCCAGTATTGTAACTGCCTATTTGTGAACAATATTATGGTCATACAACCTATTTTAATACAGTACACTAAGAATGTAAAGTGACATTATCTACAGCCAAAATTAAATTAAATTAAATTAAATTGTACACTCCAACCAATAAATAGGAAGTACAGTGTAAATTATGATTCCATCAACATAATGGAATAGCATATAGCCATTACATTATCATTCTGATTGCTACCTAGAAAGATGGGAAATATTTATTACATAATACTAAAAGCAGGATAGAAAGTATAGGTAAATACAGTTATAACTCTGGATGTTTGGGGGATGTGGAAGAGACCTGGAAGGGAATATGCAAAAATACTTTAAGTAAATGGGATTGTGGGTAATTATTTTCCCTCCTCAGTTTTTCTTTAATCTTATATTGAATGTTTTCAATGTCAAAACCCTTTTTAGAGGACATTTCATAGTACCTAAGGAGAGACAATTAGATAACCCTAAACTCTTGTTTTACATTTACACTGACATTGTAACATTTCACTCTGCCTAATTCTCAAAATTGGCTGGTGATGAATCTAGAGCACATACTACAGTCTCTATTTTACACATATACAGATGAGACTATTCTTTTCACACTCATAGAAAAATAACAACAATAATGTAAGCAAGGTACGATGGAAGAATTTTTATTTGTAACTCATAATAATCCTTCAAAAAATGGTATAATGCCCCCTTCACACATTATAACCAGGTAATTTTCCTTGAAATATAGGCTTCTGCCTTTTCCCACAACCAGTGGAACCCAAGGTGAGCCAATCAGCCTTTACTTGACAGGTATTAAATTGGATCTTGGAAAAGAAATTCAGTCCCTTTCTGGTGGCAAAGCTGTGTCAGAGATATAAGAAGTAGGAGCTGCTGGCAACCAAGTTTCCAGCCTTGTGAAAGAAGTCAGTCTGAGAAAATGAAACTGACCAGAAAGTAGTAGAGTTTATAGATGAAAAGGGACAGTTCTTATGACACTGCAGTCCCAGATGTCAGTAATCCCTGAACTTCAACTGCACCCCTTCTGAAATTACCTAAACAATAAATTTCTACTTTTATTGTTTACCTAAGGTAGTCTGAGTTGGGTTTCTGTCACTTGAACTAAAAAGGTCCTGCCTAATATATCAGATATTATTATTCCCATTTTGTACATAGGAAACCTAAGGTTCAGAAAAATTAAGTAAGATTACAAAGTCAATAAGCTTTGGCTTCAAAGTACATATCTTTTCTTTAAAGACAAGTTACATCCCATGGAACAAAAACAAACAGCTAAGTAAAAGTCATAAAAAGTGAAAACATAAAACAGAAAGGCAGAGAAGTATGGCAAATGGAGAAATAGGCTGTAAAAATACCAGATATATATATACACATATATATGTATATATACGTGTGTGTGTGTGTGTGTGTGTGTGTGTATATATATATATATATATATATATATATATATAAAATTCAGGAGCAGCTTAACTGGGTCTTCTGCCTCAGGGTCTCTGAACTTCAGGGTCTCTGAAGTGGCCCTCTCCATAGAGCATATCACAACATGACAGCTTGCTTTACCAGAACAAACAAGCACAAAGGCAAAGGAGAATGCCAGAAATAGAGAGAGTCTTAGCAAGATTAAAGTCATGATCTTTTGTAACCTAGTCATGAAGTTACATCCCATCTGTTTTCTCTGTGTTCTTTAGAATCAAGTCCTTAGGTCCAGCCCACACTCAAGGATTACCCAAGGGCATTTATATTAGAAGGTGGGGATCATTGAGAGCCACCTCAGAGGTTATTAGCCAATCTAGTGGTACCTGAAATGATAATGCATCTTATAATGGATAAAGTCTCAGATTCATTGGGAGAAACTCAGTAAATACTTGTTGAATGATTAAAAAGAATTAAGAAAAAATGATACTAAAATGATAATGTCTTTTTTCAAAGAACCAATTATAATTTTCCTGCATATGTTAATATTTCCAAATGTTTCTCACCACCTCTGTGGCTGTACTGACTTCCCTAAAACTGAGTTTCTAAAAGTTACAAAATCCCAGAAACAATATAATCAAACTGGCATTTTGTTATGATAGTGTATGATGGTAGAATGTACCATCACCTTTTTTTTTTAGTTTAATATTGGCATGTGCTCACTCAATAAACGAATCAAACTTTTGATCTCAAATAACTCACTCAAGAGGATAAGCAATTCAAATAAGTCATGAAATAACTCATTCAAGAGGATAAGCAATTCAAATAAGTCATGAGCATGCTTTCATCCCTCTTCCAAATACCACATAGTATCATTGTGATTTTTAGCCCATTAGGAAGTGGGTTAGACTTCTTTCCCCTTTAGTTGTTCTAAATACTGGCAGCACTGTTTACACATGCACTGACCTCTGTCTAGCTTTCTGTGCCACGTTAAGTTAGAGACTGAAATGAAGGAAAGTTCACATAAAGGCTATCTAAACCAGGCCTTTAAGTATACAAGTGACAAGAAGTGGTGGTTAGCCCCTTTCGCATACTACTAGTTTAAATACAGAAGGAAGAGGGATGCAAAGTGAGCTAGAAGGTGAAAGAGCCATTTTATACGTATGAGGAGATAAGCACTGGTTCCTTTTCTTTTTCAAACCGAAAGCACACTGCAATAACCCTGTCTGGACAACAGTAGTATGACTACAGAAATACTGCAGCCTTAGCTTTAACATAGAAGAGAAGAAAAGTATTTTTATCCTAACTGGTACCATTAAGATACCCTGATCATTCCTACAGAGATGTTCTGTTTTGTTTGTTTGTTTCAATATAATATACTATCTTTGTGAAGAAACAACTAAGTCAGCATATGTGATACGTGGAACCTTTGGACTAGATGTTCTTCCAAGGAAGTCTCCCTCCTTTGCATGCAAGGAAAGGGTCGGCTTTTGAGAAGCACCAAGGAAGTGACAAAAAAAATAATACATGAGGTATAATATTTGGCCACACTGTACACAGGGCTAGGAGTAAAGATGCAAAAAGCCTAGTGTAACTGATATCAAAAGGCTTAAGAAGACAGATAAACTGAGTGTGCAGGAAAGCATGACAGTAGCTTTTCTGGAAAACAGGAATTTTGAAAATGTTTTAAAAGACTTGGTGTCTATGAGAGTCCCTTAATCACACAGGAATCCTGCATGCTGTTATTCATATTTGTAAGCTCCCCGCAGGCAGGAACAGAGCATTATTTCTCTGTGTATTTCCAAGTGTCCTTTACAGGATGTGATTAGTAAATAATAATAAAGCTAACATTTACTGACTACTTTAGACAACCAGATTCTCTGCTACAAGCTTAATATAGATTATCCAACTAAATCCCCACATCCCTTCGAAGAGTTATCATAAACTCTATGTTATACAGATGAGGCAATGAAGGCTTGGATAGGTAAAGTCTTACCCAACTTCACATAGCTATAATCTGTGGAGGCAAGATTCAAGCCCGAGTAGCTGATTCCAAAGCCTAACCACTCTTAACCCTATACCAAATAATTGCTGACTTGAATTGCTGTTCTTCGTTATAGAGGGGGATGACAAGTGACCTCTTCCTGATCATGTTTTACCAGATTTTGTTTCTTATACGTCATGGACAGAAAAAAACAATTTATTGTCAGAGGTGAACTCTCTTTCACAAGTGAGATGCTAAGCAGATCACCTCTTTTTCCCATGTCCCACCATGTCCATGTGTGTGAGAAGAGGGTGGTCAAGAAAGTCAAGGACATTGAGGAAGGATTCTTTGCTCAAAAGGATGTGTGTGTGTGTGTGTGTGTGTGTGTGTGTGTGTGTGTACCTGGACAAAATGAGCCAGGATTGGGGGTAGAGGGTGCAGAAGGAGTGAGAGAGGGACTGCAACAAATCTCACTTTAAAATGACAAATACCTCCTCCCTCAGGTTAAACTTGTCAGTCATTCACAACTCAATGTGAACTACATTGATCAGTTTGCTTTTCTTTTTTTTTTTTAATTAATTTAATTACTTTATTTATTTTTGGCTGCGTTGGGTCTTTGTTGCTGTGTGCAGGTTTTCTCTACTAGCAGCGAGCGGGGGCTACTCTTCATTGCAGTGCGCAGGCTTCTCATTGTCGTGGCTTCGCTTGTTGGGAAGCAGAGGCACTAGGCGCACAGGCTTCAGTAGGTGTGGCACACGGTCTCAGTAGTTGTGGCTTGTGGGCTCTAGAGTGCAGGCTCAGTAGTTGTGGCGCCTGGGCTTAGCTGCTCTGCGGCATGTGGGATCTTCCCAGGCCAGGGATCGAACCCGTGTCCCCTGCATTGGCAGGCAGATTCTTAACCACTGTGCCACCAGGGAAGCCCTAAAGTGAATTTTTGAAATAAAGCAAGTCACACAAATTTTTGGTTTCCCAGTGCATATAAAAGTTATGTTTACACTATCCTGTAGTCTATTAACTGCATAATAGCATTATGTCTAAAAAAAGAACATACATTAATTTTAAAATATTTTACTGCTAAAAAACGCTAACCATCATCTAACAATGCAGAGTTGCCACAAACATTCAATTCGTAAAAACGCAATAACTGCAAAGTGCAGTAAAGTGAAAGACAATAAAATGAGGTATGCCAAGTCTAGAAAGAGTTATGCAATACATTACTATATCCAAAGAAAGAAGGTATGATTCACAGAAAGACTGGTCAACCATAGAAACAGAATTACAGAGACAACTGCAGATCTGAGTAGGAGTTTTAGCCAACAGATTTCATTCACTCAGTAATTTTTTTATGGAGTACCTACTAGACATTTTTAAAATTTATTGTATTGAAGTATAGTTGATTTACAACTTTGTGTTAATTTCTGCGATATAGCAAAGTGAGTTAGTTATACATTTATATACACTCTTTTTCATATTCTTTTCCATTATGGTTTATCACAGGATATTGAATATAGTTCCTTGTGCTATACAGTAGGACCTTATTGTTTATCCATTCGAATGGTTTGCATCTGCTAACCCTAAACTCCCAATTCATCCCTCCCCCACGCCCCCTCACCCTTGGCAGCCACAAGTCTGTTCTCTATGTCTGTGTGTCCTACTAGACATTTTTTTAGTTCTGAGGACACCATAGCTAACAAAGAAGATAAGGTCCCTCCTGCACATACGTTACATTCTAGATGGGATGTACAAACAATAAAGAAGGAAAGAAATGAGAATTTCCAGTTGTTAAAAAGTGCCATGAAGAAGACAGTCCACACCCCAGTGTTCATTGACATGAAAGCTACCAAAATGTCCATCAACAGAGGAATGGATAAAGAAGATCCATATATATATGGTATATATATATGTGGTATATATATATATATATATGGTATATATATATATATGTGGTATATATATATATATTGTATATATATGTGGTATATATACAATGGAATATTACTTAGTCATAAAAGAGAATAAAATAATGCCACTTGCAGCAACATGGATGGACCTAGAGATTATCATACTAATAAGGCAAAGTCAGTCAGACAGACAAAGACAAATATCATATGATATCTCTCATATGTGGAATCTAATTTAAAAAATGATACAATTGGGACTTCCCTGGTGGTGCAGTGGTTAAGAATCTGCCTGCAAATTCAGGGGACTTGGGTTCAAGCCCTGGTCTGGGAATATCCCACATGCCGCAGAGCAACTAAGCCTGTGCACCACAACTACTGAGTCTGCGCTCTAGAGCCTACGTGCCACAACTACTGAGCCTGCGTGACACAACTACTGAAGCCCATGTGCTAGAGCCCGTGCTCCACAACGAGAGAAGCCACCACAATGAGAAACCGCTGCACCGCAACAAAGAGTAGCCCCCGCTCGCTGCAACTAGAGAAAGCCCACACACAGCAATGAAGACCCAACACAGCCAAAAATAAGTAAATAAATAAATTAAATGTTTTTTAAAATGATACAAATAAACTTATTTACCAAACAGAAACAGACTTTCATATATCAGAAACAAACTTAGGATTACCAAAAGGGAAATGTGGGGAGAGGGATAAATCAGGAGCTTGGGATGAACATACACACACTAGTATACATAAGATAGATAACAAACAAGGACCTACAGTATAGCACAGGGAGCTCTACTCAATATTCTGTGATAACCTATATGAGAAAAGAATCTAAAAAAGAATGAATATATGTATATGTATAACTGAATCACTTTGCTGTATACCTGAAACTAACACAACATTGTAAATCAATTACACTCCAATAAAATTAAATAAATAAGTAAATAAAAATTTAAAGAAATAAAAAGAAGACAGGCCAGAGAGTAATGGTTGATAAATCAGGGTGTGTGCAGGCAGGAGAGTGATACTTTAAATTGGTTTTATGCAGGTTTTTTTTTTTAATTGAAGTACAGTTGATTTACAATGTTGTGTTATTTTCAGGTGTACAGCAAAGTGATTCAGTTATATACATATATAATACACATACACATATAATACATATATAGTATATATAGTTGTATACACAGAATATATATATATTCTTTTTAAGAGTCTTTTCCCTCATACATTATTACAAAATATTGAGTATAGTTCCCTGTGCTATACAATAGGTCATTGTTGGTTATCTATTTTATATATAGTAGTGTGTATATGTTAATCCCCAACTCCTAATTTATTCCTCCCCCACCTTTCCCCTTTGGTAACCATAAGTTTATTTTCTATGTCTGTGGTTCTATTTCTGTTTTGTGTATAAGTTAATTTGTATCATTTTTTTTTTTTTTAGATTCCACATATAAGTGTTATCATATGATATTTGCCTTTCTCTGTCTGGCTTACTTCACTTAGTATGATAATCTCTAGGTCCATCCATGTTGCTGCAAATGGCATTACTTCATTCTTTTTTATGGCTGAGCAACATTCCAGTGTGTGTGTGTGTGTGTGTGTGTGTGCGCGCGCGTGTGTGTGTATTTAACATCTTCTTTATCCAGTCATCTGTCAGTGGACATTTAGGTTGCTTCCATGTCTTCACTATTGTAAATAGTATGCAAAAATCCTTAACCAAATACTAGTGAACCGAACACAACAGTACATTAAAAGGATCATACACCATGATCAAGTGGGATTTATCCCAGGGATGCAAGGACTTTTCAGTATCCAAAAATCAACCAGTATGATACACCACATTAACAAATCAAAGAATAGAAAACATATGATTATCTCAGTAGATGCAGAAAAAGCTTTTGATAAAATTCAACATCAATTTATGATAAAAACTCTTCAGGAAGTGGACATAGAAGAAACCTACCTCAACATCATAAAGGCCATATATGTCAAACCCACAGCTAACATCATACTCAATGGTGAAAAGCTGAAAGCATTTCCTCTAAGATCAGGAACAAGACAAGGATGTCCACTCTCACCACTTTCATTCAACATATAGTTTTGGAAGTTCTAGCCACAGCAATCAGAGAAGAAAAAGAAAGAAAAAGAATCCATACTGGAAAAGAAGTAAAACTGTCACTGTTTGCAGATGACATGATACTATACATAGAAAATCCTAAAGACTTTACCAGGAAACTACTAGAGCTCATCAATGAATTTGGTAAAGCTGCAGGATACAAAATTAATACACAGAAATCTGTTGCATTTCTATATACTAACAATGAAAGATCAGAAAGAGAAATTAAGGAAAAAATCCCATTTACTATCACATCAAAAAGAATAAAATACCTAGAAATAAACCTACCTAAGGAAGCAAATGACCTGTACTCTGAGAACTACAAGACACTGATGAAAGAAACTGAAGATGACACAAACTGATGGAAAGATATATTGTGTTCTTAGATTGGAAGAATCAGTATTGTCAAAATGACCATACTACCCAAGGCAATCTACAATTTTGTGTAGGTTTGACTGAATATACAAAGAACCCAAAATAGCAGTGGCTTAAATGAGATAAAGTCTATTTCTCTCTTATTTAAAAGAAGCCTGGAAGTAGACAATTCATGACTACTTTAGAGACTCACAAATTCATCAGGCACTCAGGCTTTCCAGATCTCTGCTCCAACATACCTAGCGAATGTCCTTTCCTCCATGATTGAATATGGCTGCTAGAGCCCAGTCACCACACTTGGTGTTCCAGGGAACAGGACTGAGATGGGGAGAAAGAAGAATGAACCTCCTTCCTTTTAGGGATTGTTTTCAAAGGACCACATTATACTTTGGCTTACATTTCTTTCGTCAGAACAGAGCAATATCAAGCTGCAAGGGAGCCTGGGTAATATAGTTGTTTGGCTGTATGTCAGTGTGCTTAACAAGGGGAGAAAGGGAAAAGGAATACTGGGAAGCAAACAGCATTCTTGTCAAAGGTGGTCAGGGAAGGCCTCTCTGAGGAGCTAACATATGGCTTGAAGCCTCAGTGATGAGAAGAAGGCAGCCATGAAAAGATCTGGAAGTAGACATTTCAATAAGAGGCAAGGTCAAGCTCAAAATCCCTAAAGTGGGAATGAACTCTGTGTATCTTCGAAATCAAAAGAAAACTAGGGCATTGGCAAAAACTGAATGAGGGAAAGCGTGCTACAGAATGAAGTTAGGATATTGGCATATTAGACCTTATAATAGTCCAGAGTAATAAGTTTAGACTGGAGTATTTTCAGTCCTCTTGAAAGGGCCATCCTCACTGTGATAAGGATGGACAAGGTCATCTGAGACCATCAAATGTCTGATTTATCTTAGTTCCCTTGTCATGAGTAGTCTTCTGATTCTACATGCTCCATCAATAAAGTGACTTCTTTTTTTTTTTTTTTTTTGCGGTAAGCGGGCCTCTCACTGTTGTGGCCTACTCCCGTTGCGGAGCACAGGCTCCGGACGCGCAGGCTCAGCGGCCATGGCTCACGAGTCTAGCCACTCCGTGGCATGTGGGAGCCTCCCGGACCGGGGCACGAACCCACGTCCCCTGCATCGGCAGGCGGACTCTCAACCACTGCGCCACCAGGGAAGCCCAATAAAGTGACTTCTGATTTTTGAGTCTCATTCCTCTTCTGCCTACTTCCTTAGCAGATTTTCCCAACTGTTGCATTGGAGTGCTTGGGTTAAAGAAGATCATGTAGGCGTGTCATGAACAGAGATACAACTCAAGGTAGTTAAATCTTAAATTCCCTCAGAATAAACATATTGGTGGAGTAATATAAGATTTCATTCTTGGCTCCCAAGAAAAACATTCAGAAAAGACTATCTTAACCTTTGTTTGCATTAAAATAAACAGCTCAACAATTTCCCTTCTGCTTCTCCCACATTTCACACAGGGGTTTGTGGGAAGTGTTCACATATGCAAAGAGGGGAAAGGGAACAGCTGGAGGGGCTGTCTCTTCTTCCAGCACTTGCTCTCTGTAAGCTTTGACAATTTGAGTCACAGATCTTCCAGAAAGCTTAGCTGTTTAAAGACGGGTCTGGATTTCCAAGAGGAGATCAGGAGGGCTGTTAACAAAATAATGCCCTATAAGGTTAGTGTCTCAAAGGCCTTTCATTGTCTCTCTATATGTCACTCACTCACATACTCAAACACACACACACTTTTGTATATATTTATATACATATACAATAGCTAAACCAGGCCAAGTAATTGGCATATGACATATTTTAACATATTTGTAGAACCTGGCTGGGCAGTGTAGAGAACAAGTTTAAGTCAAGAATTAGTCAACCAGATAATGGAGTTTAAAAAAAAATACACATAAAAGGAGGTCACTCAAAGAACTATGGAACAAAAGAGAAGCACAAAGGTAAAGTCAAACTTTGATTAAATAAATTAATAATGATAATGATTATTATTCATGCAATTATTGAACATTTACTACAGGTTAGGCAATGTGTTAATAAGCATTTAAATTACCTTATCTCATTTAATAATAATAACCTCAAGAGAGAGGCACTATTATTACACCTGATTTATAGTTAAAGAAACTGAGTACTGGAAAGATTAAATCTCTTGCCAAGTCTGAGAACTAGTAAGTGATGGAGCTGGACTCAAACCACATCTGTCTCACTCTAAACCCTGTGCTCTAACAACTTCTTATGCTTACATGATGCTAATACGCCAGAGGGGGTAGAAAGGAGGAGAGAGAAAAATGTAAACTTAATTTAAAATGTAAATTTTAAATTTAATTTAAAATGTAAACATATTAATATTGAAAGTTTATATCTCTACTGAATTATATTCTTATCACACCTCACCTGTAGTATCATGTCAAATTTAGGAGCCAAATTTAATGACACAGACTTGTAAAATTAGGAGGTATTGACTTCCACCATTCTTAGCTATATGATCTTGGCCAGTTCCATAGGAACCTCAATTTCTCCATCTAAAGTTGGAAAAGAATCTACTTTACAAAGTTGATGTGAAGATTAAAGATAATGTGTGTGAAGTGAAAAACACAGTGTCTGGAATAGACTAAGCAGAAAAGGCACTAAAAATATGGCAGCCAATAAATTTACTATTATTATTCTGAGAGGAGGGTGACTAGGATATTGATCATGTTTTCTGAACATTAGCATGAGTTGTGAATGCATACTTTCTAAGGAAGTCGTTTCATTATTACTTTGCATTCTGCTAATTATAATTCTTACCAAGCTCAAAGTTAGGCTCTTCTACGGCAAACAAGATAAATCTTATAAATCTAGTAATTTCCTATTCCCCAGGGAACTGAGAGGGATTCTTTCCAGTCTCTTGTCAAAATTATCTCTGGAAAAAAATGGCTAGTGGAAAGGAGTTCCAGTGGCTGCTGATGTGCTGCCAAGTTTCAACACCCCTATTTCTTCAAAGGTCCAGCCCATAAAGAAATATCATTTTCTATCTTGACTGACAGCATTTATCTTGGATTTCAAAGCATCAAAGAACTGTTGGTCCCCAGAATGTTTTGTGAAATGATACTAATGTGTTCGATGATCTACATTTGAGAGGTTGCATTTCTGAAGCTGATAAACTCCAACAAACCCCACTAGTGAAGTCCATTTTCAGTATATAAATATCATCTGCATTTGAAAAGGCACCCATTATTCACATCTGTAAACGCATTTATAGTCTAAAGCAGACTCATGACTGCGGGTGGAAGCCTTCATCTAGATGGAGACACCTAAGAAGAAGGGATTAGAAATGAGCTCATCTCATTAGAAATGAGAAATGGCATTCAGCTCATCCTAACTTCCAGACCCAGAATGAATTCTAAGGGCAGAAAAATAAGACTGTAAAATAGAAGCAAGACTTCCTCCTCCTCTTTCTATTGTCACCATAGAAACCAGTATGCTTCTTACAGTTTGTCCAAGGGAATATCCTTGCCTTAGATTCTGACAACCAAAAGCCTCAAACACGAGGCTTCTTCCATGAACTCTGCCTCTCTTCTACTGGTATCATGCCCACCAGACCTAAAACCTGGACTGTTGATTCACCAAAGAACTTCTAAAAAAAATGAGACTGGTACCAAAAATGGTAAGAGAAATCATTAGCACTGAATCACATAGTGAGAAAGCCATTCTATAATATTTTCAATTCTTTTTCTGATTTTCTGATTTGTTAAGAAACAAGTCTCAGTGCCATGCTAATATGTCATTAGCATCTCTCCAACACTTGCTAAGCTTTTTTTTTTATAAGGACTTAGAGCCAAAGAACAGGCAACATTACCTAGATAGAATTTAATAACATTATTTTGTTTATACCATTTTTATTTTTAGTTACTGTCTTTTTATGGCGAGTGAACTGGTTTTCCATTTATAGTACTAAGATAAAGTTTACTTTCTTAATTCATTTATTTGAATTATTAAAGTTAAAAAGATGGATCAACTGTAAAAATGGTATACAGATAAAAAGGAAATTATGAAGGTGGGTTGAAAATGATGAAATAAGAGATACTAGTTATTATATAATCTGAAAACAGAACTTGTAAAAATATATCTCTCTACTACCCTAAGCCAGAGCTAATATCTCCCTCATCTGTAGTTCTACTGCCCTGTTTGTGCCTCTAACACATCCTGAATTCATCCTCTTTGAATTGTAGTCATGTACATTTCTCATTTTCCCTAAATAGAGTTAGCTCCTGGAAGCCTTGCTCATATTTGTAGATCCCCTCTATGTTATACAGAGTACATTTCTCTGTGAATGTTTGTTGAATGGGGAACCTGATTCACCTTGATCCCACCTGCAGAATACTGGTAGTCAGTTTAAGGATCCTCAGGGCCCAAATAGCATAAGGTTTTCTCTATACCACATGGTCTTCATTACTTTATTTAAATATCAGTCAATAAACAGTAAAGATAGACTTATTAAACTTCTATCATGGGAGAGTAACATCACCAAGACGTAGACATAGATTGTTCCTGACATTGCTTACCCTCACAAGAAGAAGAACTAATAACTATTCAAGAACAAGACACCACTGAGAGAATCCTAGAACATGGGGGTGAGACTAAAGCACCCTCCTGCACCAAGACAGACTGTATTGGAAGGGTAAAAGAAGTGGCTACATGTTGACTGCATTGTCCCTCCTCCAGACCAGTGCAGCACCACTAAGCCCCCAGTTCCTCCAGTGGGAAAAGAGAACCCAGGGGTACAAACAGCACTGCCTCCAGCATTGTGGGTCACTTTATGGGAGTCCCTACTCTGATCTTGTACCACAGGGATTGCAGGGGAATCTGTGGGGCTCAACAACTGGGAATCTGACTGTGATGGAGAAGAGGGGAGGGGCTTGCAACAACCAGCACACGGTCTTGGCAGACCAAGTTCATACCTGCAGTGCCCAAGTAGTAATCCACACCAGTGGCTTTGCTCATCTGCAGAATCAAGTCAGGGGTGCACTCTGACCTGGGAACTCAGTGGGGTGCAGATTTGCCTAATTTGGATCCTCAAATGAGGAGTTTTCCCAGCCCTAGAGCTCAGTTTATATATGCCCAGACAAGGAGCTGAATCACAGTTCCATCCACTTCCATTCCACCTGGCCAGAAGGGCTGGAGACAACTCCTGGAAGCAGTGTGGCCCAGTGGCACTCAAGCCAAGAGGTGGGTGGGCAGAGCTGATGTCCCCTAGAGCAAAGCTGTTCTGGGGCATGGAATGTTTCCATGTTATGCTCAGGCAGGGGGATTACTTCATAGCCAAGGCTAAGAGTAGCTCCCAGCCCCTCCCAACCAGACAGCCTGTTTGGTAAATTGAGAGAAGCCTGAAATAGCCCCTCCCCCTCCCATCCAGGCAAGGGAGCTGACACATAGCCCCAACCACTGTTGAGAGTGTGGAGACATAGCCCCATCTGACCAAAAGGGCTGGAGACAACTCCTGAAAGCTGTACAGCCCAGGAGCATTCATGCTGAGAGGCAGGCAGTCAGCACTGATAGTTTGCAGAGCAAAGCGAGTGGCCCTTGTTTGGTCAGGAAACTTGGGATGCAGGTCAGTTTGAGTTAAGACAACAAGCAAAGAGCTTTACTGGCTTTAGAGCTGCTTCTCTCACTGCACCCAGGCAGGAAATCTAATTTCTAGCCCCACTCATTGCTGAACACAGCCTTCAGCTTGTCTGACCAGAGGACCTAACCAGAGCACACAGAGAACTGCACAGCCCATTCAACAGTCAGAGGAGCAAAAAGAAAAAGAGTGAAAAAAAGCCTACAGGAATTATAGAAAACAATGAAAAGAAACATTTGCATTATGGGAATTTCAGAGAGAGAAAGGGACAGAAAGTATATTTAAAGCAATAATGACTGAAAACTTTTTGAACCTGGGGAAAGGAATGGACATCCAGATCCATGTGCCCAAAGGATACCAAATAGGTTGAACACAATTAGGGCTACACCAAGACACATTAAAATTAAATTGTCTAAAACTAAAGACAAAAAAAAAGAAAAAAAAGGTTTAAGAGCAGTAAGAAAAAAGAAGTTACATACAAAGGAACAGCATAATACTATCAGCAGATTTTTCAACAAAAACTTTCAGGCCAGAAAAGAGTGGGATGACATATTCAAAACATAGAAAATAACTATCAACCAAGAATTTTATTCCTAGCAAAGCTGTCCTTCAGAAACAAAGGAGGGATAAAGACTTTCCTGAACAAACAAAAGTTGAGGGAGTTCATTACCACCAGACCTACCTTACAAGAAATTCTAAAGGGAGTTCTTTCAGGGGCAGTAAAACAACACTAATTAACATCATAAAAATATAAAAAGGTAGTGTAAATCTCATTAGATTCTACAATATGCTAATAGTGGTGTATAATTCACTTACAACTCTTATTTTAAAGTGTTTTTTAAAAAGTAGTTAAAAAACGTAAATATTCAATATAATAATCTATTAGTTTTACAATTTTTAAAAAAACATGTAAATTGTAACAGAAAAAACCTAAAATGTGAGGGGGAGAAGAAGAAAAAGTGTAAAGTTTATAAATTCTATTGAAGTTAAGTTGTCACCAGGTTAAAATAGGGTGTTATAAATTTAAGATATTTTATGTAAGCCTCATGGTAATCACAAGGGAAAATCCTGTCATAATTACACAAAAGAAAACAATAAAGAAGTCAAAGAATACTGATACTAAAAGACATCAAAACAAAAAAAAGAGCAGAATAAGAAATAGGAACAATGAATCTACAAAACAACCAGAAAACAATTAACAAAATGGCAATAGTAAGTTCCTACCTGCAATAATTACTTTAATGTAAACAGATTAAGTCCTCCAATTAAAAGACATAGAATGGCTGAATGGATTAAAAAAAGAAAAACAAGATCCAACAATATGCTGCCTACAGGAGACTCACTTTAGCCTTAAAGAAACACATAAACTGAGAGTGAAGGGATGGGAAAAGACATTTCAAGCAAATGGTAACAAAGAAACAAAAAAAAAAGTAGTTCTACTTATATCAGACAAAGTAGACTGTAAACTAAAAGTGATAAAGGAGATCCGGACACTGTGCTCTCGCCTGTGCCGACAGCTACATCTGTAGCTCTGCATCTGCACACAGCAAACCTCAACTCCTGTCACTGGTCTCCATGGCCATGCACAAGCCCATGGCTAGCCGGCCAGCCGCAGGAGTGCACACCACAGCAAAGGCCTCTCAGCTGCTCCTGGGCCTGGTCCAGTATCTACTCCCAGTTAGTTCACAAACTGGAGCCTGGACATGGAGCGTAAGGAGTGACTGAGGAAAGAGGCAGCTGATTCCAAACTGTACTTCCAAATGCCTGCTATCTATTTGTGATCCATTGGAAAACTGCCTTTTCCATCACCAGGTTTATACAGCAAGAGCAGAGCTTGAGGAAATGAAAGGCAGCTGGTGCTTTGGTCAAGTTTCAGGAACTGTGTCTACAAATTACAAGGGAGAGGAACTCCACCTTTGCCGGGCCTCCGTGTAGCTGACAGAGTCTTGGTGCTCTGGCCAGGTGTCAGGCCTGAGCCTCTGAGGTGGGAAAACCGAGTTCAGGACACTGGATGACCAGAGACCTCGTGGCCCCAGGTAACATCAACTGGCGAGAGCTCTCCAAGACATCTCCACCTCATCACTAAGACTCAGCTCCACTCAATGACCAGGAAGCTCCAGTGCTGGACACCCCATGCCAGACAACTAGCAAGATAGGAACACAAACCCACCCAATAGCAGAGAGGCTGCCTAAAATCATAAACACACAGACACCACAAAACACACCACCAAACACGGTTCTGCCCACCACAAAGACAAGATCCAGCCTCATCCACCAGAACACAGGCACCAGTCCCCTCTACCAGGAAGCCTACAAAACCCATTGAACCAAGCTTACCCACTGGGGACAAGACACCAAAAACAACAAGAACTACGAACCTTCAGCCTGTGAAAAGGAGACCCCAAACACAGTAACTTCAGCAAAATGAGAACACAGAGAAACACACAACAGATGAAGGAGCAAGGTAAAGACCCACCAGACCAAACAACTGAAGAGGAAATAGGCAGTCTACCTGAAAAAGAATTCAGAGTAATGATAGTAAAGAGGATCCAAAATCTTGGAAATAGGATGGAGAAAATACAAAAAAACACTTAACAAGGACCTAGAAGAACTAAAGAGCAAACAAACAATGATGAACAACACAATAAATTAAATTTAAAATTCTCTAGAAAAAATCAATAGCAGAATAACTGAGGCAGAAGAACGGATAAGTGACGTGGAAGATAAAATGGTAGAAATAACTACCGCAGAGCAGAATAAGGAGAAAAGAATGAAAAGAATTGAGGTCAGTCTCAGAGACCTCTGGGACAACATTAAACGCACCAACATTCTAACAATAGGGGTCCCAGAAGAAGAAGAGAAAAAAGAAAGGGATGAGAAAATATCTGAAGAGATTATATTTGAAAACTTCCCTAATATGGGAAAGGAAATACTCAGTCAAGTCCAGGAAGCGCAGGGAGTCCCATACAGGATAAATCCAAAGAGAAACACGCCAAGACACATATTAATCAAACTATCAAAAATTCAATACAAAGAAAAATATTCAAAGCAGCTAGGGAAAAGCAACAAATAACATACAAGGGAATCCCCATAAGGTTAAGAGCTGATCTTTCAGCAGAAACCCTGCAAGCCAGAAGGGAGTGGCAGGACATATTTAAAGTGATGAAAGGGAAAAACCTACAACCAAGATTACTCTACCCAGCAAGGATCTCATTCAGATTCCATGGAGAAATTAAAACCTTTACCAACAAGCAAAAGATAAAAGAATTCAGCACCACCAAACCAGTTTTACAACAAATGCTAAAGGAATTTCTCTAGGCAGGAAACACAAGAGAAGGAAAAGACTGACAATAACAAACCAAAAACAATTAAGAAAATGGTAATAGGAACATACATTTCCATAATTACCTTAAATGTAAATGGATTAAATGCTCCAACCAAAAGACACAGACTGGTTGAATGGATACAAAAACAAGACCCATATATATGCTGTCTACAAGAGACCCACTTCAGACCTAGGGACACATACAGACTGAAAATGAGGGGATGGAAAAAGATATTCCATGCAAATGGAAATCAAAAGAAAGCTGGAGTAGCAATTCTCATATCAGACAAAGTAGACTTTAAAATAAAGGCTGTTACAAGAGACAAATAAGGACACTACATAATGATCAAGGGATTAATCCAAGCAGAAGATATAATGATTGTAAATATTTATGCACCCAACATAGGAGCACCTCAATACATAAGGCAAATGCTAACAGCCGTAAAAGGGGAAATTGACAGTAACACAGTCATAGCAGGGGACTTTAACGCCCCACTTTCAACAATGGACAGATCATCCAAAATGAAAATAAATACGGAAACGCAAGCTTTAAATGACACACTAAACAAGATGGACTTAACTGATATTTATAGGACATTCCATCCGAAAACAACAGAACACAGTTTCTTCTCAACTGCTCATGGAACATTGTCCAGGATAGATCATATCTTGGGTAACAAATCAAGCCTTGGTAAATTTAAGAAAATTGAAATCGTATCAAGTATCTTTTCCAACCACAACGCTATGAGACTAGATATCAATTACAGGAAAAAAAACTGTAAAAATTACAAACACATGGAGGCTAAACAACACACTACTAAATAACCAAGAGATTACTGAAGAAATTAAAGAGGAAATCAAAAAATACCTAGAAACAACTGACAATGAAAACACGACGACCCAAAACCTACAGGATGCAGCAAAAGCAGTTCTAAGACAGAAGTTTATAGCAATACAATCCTACCTCAAGAAACAAGAAACATCTCAAATAAACAACCTAACCTTACAACTAAAGCAATTAGAGAAAGAAGAACAAAAAAAAAGTTAGCAGAAGGAAAGAAATCATAAAGATCAGATCAGAAATAAATGAAAAAGAAATGAAAGAAACAATAGCAAAGATTAATAAAACTAAAAGCTGGTTCTTTGAGAAGATAAATAAAATTGATAAACTATTAGACAGACTCATCAAGAAAAAGAGGGAAAATACTAAAATCAACAGAATTAGAAATGAAAAAGGAGAAGTAACAACTGACACTGCAGAAATACAAAGGATCATGAGAGATTACTACAAGCAACTATATGCCAATAACATAGGCAACCTGGAAGAAATGGACAAATTCTTTGAAAAGCACAACCTTCTCAGACTGAACCAGGAAGAAATAGAAAATATATACAGACCAATCACAAGCACTGAAATTGAAACTGTGATTAAAAATCTTCCAACAAACAAAAGTCCAGGACCAGAGGAATTCACAGGCAAATTCTATCAAATATTTAGAGAAGAGCTAACACCTATCCTTCTCAAACTCTTCCAAATTATAGCAGAGGGAGGAACACTCCCAAACTCCTTCTATGAGGCCACCATCACCCTGATGCCAAAACCAGACAAATATGTCACAAAGAAAGAAAGCTATAGGCCAATATCACTGATGAACATAGATGCAAAAATCCTCAACAAAATACTAGCAAACAGAATCCGGCAGCACATTAAAAGGATCATACACCATGATCAAGTGGGATTTATCCCAAGAATGCAAAGATTCTTCAATATACGCAAATCAATCAATGTGATACACCATATTAACAAACTGAAGGAGAAAAATCACATGATAGGGCTTCCCTGGTGGCGCAGTGGTTGAGTGTCCGCCTGTCGATGCAGGGGACACGGGTTCATGCCCCAGTCCGGGAAGATCCCACGTGCCGTGGAGCAGCTGGGCCCGTGAGCCATGGCCGCTGAGCCTGTGTGCCTGGAGCCTATGCTCCACAACGGGAGAGACCACAACAGTGAGAGGCCCACGTACCGCAAAAAAAAAACCAAAAAAAACCATATGATAATCTCAATAGATGCAGAAAAGGCTTTCGACAAAATTCAACACCCATTTATGACAAAAACCCTCCAGAAAGTAGGCATAGAGGAACTTACCTCAACATAATAAAGTCGTATATGACAAACCCACAGGCAACATCATTCTCAATGGTGAAAAACTGAAATCATTTCCACTATATCAGGAACAAGACAAGGTTGCCCACTCTCACCACTATTATTCAACATAGTTTTGGAAGTTTTAGCCACAGCAATCAGAGAAAGAAAAGGAATCCAAGTCGGAAAAGAAGAAGTAAAGCTGTCGCTGTTTGAAGCTGACATGATACTATACATAGAGAATCATAAAGATGCTACCAGAAAACTATTAGAGCTAATCAATGAATTTGGTAAAGTAGCAGGATACAAATTAATGCAGAGAAATCTCTTGCATTCCTATACACTAATGATGAAAAATCTGAAAGAGAACTTAAGGAAACTCTCCCATTTACCACTGCAACAAAAAGAATAAAATACCTAGGAATAAACCTACCTAAGAAGACAAAAGACCTGTATGCAGAAAACTATAAGACACTGATGAAAGCCATTAAAGATGATACAAACAGATGGAGAGATATACCACGCTCTTGGATTAGAAGAATCAACATTTTGAAAAGGACTATACTACCCAAAGCAATCTAGAGAGTCAATGCAATCCCTATCATTCTACCAATGGCATTTTTTCACAGAACCAGAACAAAAACTTTCACAATTTGTATGGAAACACAAAAGACCCCGAATAGCCAAAGCAATCTTGAGAAAGAAAAACGGAGCTGGAAGAATCAGGCTCCCTGACTTCAGACTATACTACAAAGCTACAGTAATCAAGACAGTATGGTACAGGCACAAAAACAGAAATATAGATCAATGGAACAGGATAGAAAGCCCAGAGATAAACCCATGCACATATGGTCACCTTATTTTTGATAAAGGAGGCAAGAATATACAATGGAGAAAAGACAGCCTCTTCAATAAGTGGTGCTGGGAAAACTGGACAGCTACATGTAAAAGAATGAAATTAGAACACTCCCTAACACCATACACAAAAATAAACTCAAAATGGTTTAAAGACCTAAATGTAAGACTGGACACTGTAAAACTCTTAGAGGAAAACATAGGCAGAACACTCTATGAAATAAATCACAGCAAGATTCTTTTTGACCCACCTCCTAGAGAAATGGAAATAAAAACAAAAATAAACAAAGGGGACCTAAGGAAACTTAAAAGCTTTTGCACGGCAAAGGGAACCATAAACAAGACGAAAAGACAACCCTCAGAATGGGAGAAAATATTTGCAAATGAAGCAACTGACAAAGCATTAATCTCCAAAATTTACAAGCAGCTCATGCAGCTCAATATCAGAAAAACAAACAACCCAATCCAAAAATGGACAGAAGACCTAAATAGACATTTCTCCAAAAAGATATACAGATTGCCAACAAACACATGAAGGAATGCTCAACATCATTAATCATTAGAGAAATGCAAATCAAAACTACAATGAGATATCATCTCACACCGGTCAGAATGGCCATCATCAAAAAATCTACAAACAATAAATGCTGAAGAGGGTGTGGAGAAAAGGAAACCCTCTTGCACTGTTGGTGGAAATGTAAATTGATACAGCTGCTATGGAGAACTGTATGGAGGTTCCTTAAAAAACTACTAATAGAACTACCCTACAGCCCAGCAATCCCACTACTGGGCATATACCCAGAGAAAACCATAATTCAAAAAGAGTCATGTACCAAAATGTTCACTGCACCTCTATTTACAATAGTCAGGACACGGAAGCAACCTAAGTGTCCATCAACAGATGAATGGATAAAGAAGATGTGGCACATATATACAATGGAATATTACTCAGCCATAAAAAGAAACAAAATTGAGTTATTTGTAGCGAGGTGGATGGACCTAGAGTCTGTCATACAGAGTTAAGTAAGTCAGAAAGAGAAAAACAAATACAGTATGCTAACACATGTATATGGAATCTAAAAAAACAAATTGTCATTAAGAACCTAGGGGCAGAACGGGAATAAAGACACAGACCTACTAGAGAATGGACTTGAGGACATGGGCAGGGGGAAGGGTAAGCTGGGATGAAGTGAGAGAGTGGCATGGACATATATACACTACCAAATGTAAAACAGATAGCTAGTGGGAAGCAGCCACATAGAACAGGGAGATCATCTGGGTGCTTTGTGTCCAACTAGAGGGGTGGGATAGGGAGAATGGGAGGGAGTCAAAAAAAGGAGGAGATATGGGGATATATGTATACATATAACTGATTCACTTTGTTATACAGAAGGAAATAAAACACCATTGTAAAGCAATTATACTCCAATAAAGATGTTTAAAAAAAATGTCAGATAAAGACAAATACTGTAAGGTCTCACTTATAAGTGGAATCTAAAAACAAAACAAAACAAACAAACAAACGGAAACCGAACTCACAGGAAAAGAGATAAGACTTGTTAGCAGAGGCAGAAGGGGAGGGGGGAGTTCAAGGAATATAGTCAAAAGGTACATGCTTCCAGTTATAAGATAAATAAGAACGGGGGATGTGACGAACAACATGATGACTGTAGCTAACACAGCTATATGATATATAAGAAAGTTGTTAAAAGAGTAAATGCTAAGAGTTCTCATCACAAGGAGAAAATTTTTTGCCTTTTTCCTTTCTTTTACTTTTATTGTAGCTATATGATAAGATGGATGTTAGCTCAACTTATTGTAGTAATCATTTCACAATATATGTAAATTGAACCATCATGTTGTATGCCTTAAACTTACAAAATGATGTGTGTAAATTATTTCTCAGTAAAATTTGGGGAAAATACCTTCCATCATGCAAGCCCTTTAGAATATGCACAAACAACTAACAAGACACTTTTGTGATTAGAAAAGTTAAAATATGATAATTGCAGAAAATTTAGACAATACATAAAGCAAAGGCAAAAAGACGTATAAAGTATAAAAATAAATAAACCATAATTCCCACATCAGCAGATAACTACTATTAATATTTTAGAGTGTTTTCTTCCAGTCTCTTTTATTTGTTTGTTTTCAGCATTGAAAATGCATTTGTGTATGAAATTGTGTTCCTGCCTTTAATCTCACTAATCCTTACATTCACCCTTGTGCCACCTTGTCTTGCACTTGGTTTCTATGTACCAGTCACATGAATGACTAGAAAGGTAGAAACATCAAGAAATACATAAGTATGGGTACAAATGCCCTCTTATAGTCTTTTGCCTAGTACGGGGTTCCATGATTTTAAAAGATACATTAAGGGGCTTCAATAAAGATGCGTCAAATGTCTATTTAGATGAAGAACATCAACGGTGGCAGTTTCCAATTAAGAATTAGTCATAGAACCACAGACTGTGGGGGCTAGAAAAAGGCTTCAGAAATGCCTTTATAGACTGGGGACCATAGGTAAAGATACAGTTAATGACTTAGCAAAGAATACTCATTAGGAACAGCAGGGTCTATTATCTAGATTCAAAGCCAGATGGAGATTAAATATTTCACATTATAATGGAAGTCAATGGGAAACACAGGTGAATATTCACACAATTTGAGAAAAGCATGTCTATTACTAAATGAGAAACACCTGCATAACTCAAAATGAATCCACATGAAAGTTTTTCCCCACCCCAGTGCCCATCCAGGGACTTGTGACCATCATCTTCCTGAATTTTGATTTTGCTCTTCTCTCAGCCACCAAGCCTTTTCTAATTTTGTGTGTTTTATTCTATATTTCAGTTATTTTCTATTTCCCTTCTTGTGAATGTGTAATATAAGCAAACCCTATTTCAAAATTTCTGAGCAGAGACCTAAGCTCTTTGGAAAAAAATAGCTGTTATACATTATCAATAAGTGAGTTTATTGAAAGTGGAATTAGATTGAGGTACTTGATATTCCTTGGCATTACTTTAATTTTGGCCTTTTTCCTAGCTAATAACTTGATTTTTGTTTTAATACTAAATTAGAAGCCATATCATCTGCAAGTATCAGCATCTGACACTGCCATATTGCTAATGACACTTGATTTCTTAAAGCACCTTCCACTGTATTCCTCTCGTCTGGTTTTCCCACCCTCTAATCACTCTACTACTACTTCAGGTACCACCTCCCCCTTTTTCCCTCTAGATCTTAGTATTCCCCAAGGATTTGTTCCCAGTCCTCTGTTCTTCTCTATTTTGTGTGGGGGGGGGGGGCGGGGGGAACCTTCCTCTTCTTCCCTTCTAGGTTCTTTGGCTGGTCTAATAATTAAACTGACATAAAACAGATTAACAGGAGGAAAACTTAATTTTGTACGTATGGAAGCCCATAAAAATATGAACAAAGAAGTGACCAAAGTAGCCAGCTTTTATACATTTCATACAAGAAAACAAATTTGTGGAGGACTGATGAGAACAAAGGAGTTTGGGTTTGGGGTAGCAAACTAATGAAAAAGTAACAAAGTTCGTTTATATAGCTTTCTCGACCCTAAATTTCCTATGTTTGGTGGTGAGGGATGCCTTTTACCCTCCTGGTACAGGAAGGGTACTTTTCATATGGAAGATTTATGTCCTGCTTTCAGAGGGACAAAGGAAGTTCAGGTGTCCTTCTTGCACCAGCCGTTTCTTAAGTAACTTTAATCCAAAATAATCAATAAGCTAAAGTGGCATATTTTACTCCCCTTCACTATCCAAACTTTTCTACTAGAGAATTCTTCTGCATTCATGACATTTGCTACCTATTTATTAGTCAATTATTAATTAAATCTCTCAAGCTCTGACTTCTCTCCCAAATTCCAGTCACATCTTCTTAAGCTGCCTGCATAACATCTCCAATTATATGTCTTGATAGCATCATATAAATAATCCAATTTCATGACATTTTCCCCAAAATCAATATCAATCCCTGGTTTCCTTTTCTTTTTTAATAGAGATAAACCATCCACCTATAGATGATTCAAAATCTTGGAATCACCCGTGGCTTCTCTTTCCCGCTCATTATATTTAATCCTCACCAAGTACTGTTGATTCTTCCTTGTTTCTCTTCCTAATATTCATAACTTGCTTCCCCGTTTCCAGTTTCCAGATAGGGCCACATATTATTTCAACTCTTCCATTTCTCACCTACACTGCACATGCCTACTAGAAAAATCTTGCTAAAATATTACTTTCATCATGAAATTCCCATGATCAAAAAAAATCACTAAAGATTTTTTAAGATACTGTTGCCTTAAAAAATAAAGTTCAGATTCCACATTCAGGTCCTCTACAATCTATTTCCAACCCAAGATTATTATTTTGGGACTGTCTGTAAGAAGTAGCATGGGGAAGTAGAAAGAGAACTAGACTCTAAGTAAGAGTTAAAATTCCAGTTTCTGGTACTTGCTAGTTGTGTGATCTTGAGCAAGTCACTTAACCTCTATGAATCTCAATTTCCTTATCTAGAATATAAAGATAAGTAATAGTATTTTCATACAGCTGGGGTAAATACAAATTAGGTAAACAAATAATATGCTTGACACACGGGAGGCATTCAAAGCCATTTGAATCTGAATATAAGGTCTTTTCTATCGCTAAAGTTCAATGATTCTCTTCCCCAATCAGTCTCTCCGCTCCAGTTCAACTCCCATATTCACCTCTCACAAATAGGAATTCTTGCATTTTCTTGTGTCCCTCTTCAACACCTACACAAATATTAGCAACCTTCAAGTTCTTTTCAAAACCTACCTATTCTGTAAAGTCCATAACAAACCTGAGCTAAAAACAGTCACTGCCTCTTTAAGCACTCAGGTCTCTTAATTTATTAGCTGTTTTGTATCATAAACTTTTCATGTACTCAGAATGTATCATCCTGGCAATATTACATGCTCCTTGAGGGCCACTACTCTGCATTGTTCCTCTTTGTACCTCTCAGCATTTATTCAATCATTTATGGAAAGTCCTCTTTGATGAGGACTGGATTATACTGAGTTCTAAAGGATGAGAGTAGAAGTTGACAAGGCAAAGAGAGGGAGGGAAAGCTTCAGGCAGAAGGAATAGCTTGTGTGAAGGTCCTGAGGCAGAAACAGTTTGACCATTAAAGTAACAGAAAAAAGAGATGAGGTAGAGAAACAGTAAGAGACCGGACTGAAACACAGTAATGTGGGAGAGAACGGGAAGCAGTTGCTTCCCCTCAGCATATTCTACCAAAGTGCCATTTTTTAAGGTACTAATAATATATTAAATTACAGCTGTTAATACTACAATGAAAAGACTTCAAAGACAGCAATATGAAAGCTGCTAGGGTGATAAAAAGAGTAGTTAAATGGTGGTGCTTTTTTGAAGTGTAGCTTTTCTATCAACCAATGGCCAGCCTCCCTTGGTCCACTCCCTCCCTAATCCTCTCCCCATCTCAGCTGACATTTAAATCCTTCTAGGCTAGGATTCAGATCAAGCTGAGCTCTCTCAGACTATGAGAAACAAGTTAGAGTGTATGATCAAGGAAGGGAGTGTATTATCTTGCTTACATTCTAGTAAGATCATCCTCTGCCATGTGAATCATGCTTTATAGGAGAGAGCAGTTAGAAGAAAGTGGGAGACTCCAAACTGTTTTCTTCTGAGTTTTAGCCAAGAGTTTCCATGGAGACTTAAGCTCAAAAAGATGATATGGATACTAGAGCTAGTTGTAAACCAAAAGGCAACAGAATATCCCAGAAACAGCTTAGCACACATTACCATATTAGGCCCACCCCAGCCATGTCCCAAATGTGGTTCTGTATTGGAGTTTATGACATTATAGAGCGCTATAACACAGACACGAAGAAGTGATATTTTCTTCTCTCCACTTAAGTCACTGGAAGTCTTCCTTCCATAGGTTTCCCCTTATCTAACTCTTCAGCTATTGCAATATGAACTGTCTCCAAACCATCTGAGGTTGTAACTTCCCTATGCTCTGTCTCAGGACAAATACAGACCTTTCTGGGAAAGTCTGAGGAAAGTTCATGAGATATTTGTATGTTTTATTTAATTTTTCAAGTGGAAAAAACAATAGACATTTCCCTGTTTAAAAAGAAAAAAAACCCAATTTGTGGACTCTTACATACAAATAATTCAAACCAACTGACCTTCAAAATGTCAAACTTCACATGTGGTCAAGCCTCAGACAGACTCTAAGTTTGGAAAAATAAAATAATTTAAATAATGAACTGGTAAAGCAAATAAAGTCAAATATTTGGATAATGATTCAGTTGAGTAACCACTAGTGACCCCAAACCACCACTTGTTATGGATAGATACCTTGTTAAGATTTTTAACTTGGGAGAGTTCAGAAACAACCCAATTATGGTGGGTGTCTTTCCAAACTGACCAGAGGCTAGAAGAAAGATGAGAAGGAGTACCTGATCCACTCAAGATTGAAACTCTGAGGTCTCTGGGAATACTAGAAACAAGTCTATCACACACTCAATTCATTTACTCCTGGCTTGAATAATCATTTTTTCAGATTAGGGACTAAAACCTTTGTAGGACTGAAAAATTATGGACTCCCCCCTCCCTATACATCTTCCACCATGTAATTCAAAATAAAACCAACGCCAACCTGTAAAGGAAAAAAAAAGTGTAAGAAAGCTGAATAAATTTCTGATTTCCCCCATGGCGGCCACTTTTATACTTTCAAAAAATATATTCTTAGTTTTTAAAATCTTGTGCACCTATTTTCACTAGCACCCAAAGCATATGTTTAGTTTGCCTTTGGGGTAATCAGCACTGTCTGGATCTCCATAGCTACATTGTTTGTGTTTCTTATCATTAAAACTCCCTGACTTTTATGAAGTAACTACTGTGGAAACTTTTTTTTTTGCATAAATCAAAGTCATTTTACATTACTAGACAATTGACTATCTGCAATTAAAAGAGGAGACAAACGAGAGAGAGAGAGAGAATATGACTTCTCAATGAGACTCCTGTTGGGTCTTTTCATCCCTCATACAACAAACTACTCAAGGGTAAGCATGACATATATGTTTATGCACCATGAAAAATTTATCTTGGTTTATGGAAAACTGTAAAGCCAAGTTTACATAAGTCAAGTCTTAGTAACCCGAGGACCTTCTGCACTAACCTTTCCTTTTTCCACCTGCTCTTCAGTATCAGAAAAAAAAATATCCACTGTTCATTTGTAGTTCAGATAGTTAATGGTTGCATTGGTCTGATGCCCAGTGCCAACGATGTTTTTGCCCACTTCCCCCATCCATAGGAAAGGAAAAATCCCATAAGCCTCAAGGTGGCAAATGGACAAGTCTGCACTTTAACCTTCTTTATGCTCCTGTCTTTATCTTTCCAGGTAAGTGTTCATGTTTTGTCATTATTTGAGGTTAACTAAGAAGCAGCATGATGTGGTTTCTAGAAAGTACCGTTGACTGAAGACAGAATACATTATGACATTCTGAAGACAGAATAATGTCCCCCTATTGCCTTCAGCCCCTGACGAGTGATATGAGGGTTTGCATTAGAGTGACCTCAAAGGCCCCTTGCAACTCTGACATTTTATTATTACAGGACGTTCTCTGGCTCAATGAAGTCAAGGATAGGGTTAGATTCGTGTAAAATTAATGATTTGGTAACCCTGCACAATCAAAGTGGGCTAATACTAAAAAGCATGCTGATTTAAGCAATGTACTCTTTTCTCTTATCATTGCATCTCTTGAATCCAGGACAGTGCTTGACATAAGTAACTGGCTTGAAACAGACTTTTTTGATTGTCACATGTATCTGAAACCACCTTGTAAATTTCTTGGGTGAAAGAGCATTATTCTAGGACCAGAATGTGTAGAGGCAAATGGTCACAAAACATGTCACATTTGTGAAATGAAATAAATTCCTGATGGCATGGAGCTCAGGGTGCTTGAGGAAAGGGATGAAGCAAAAAGATATAGTCAGAAGAAATCATGTGCATGTTAAGTTTTAAAAAGTCATTTTCCCCCTAAAAGCTTAAATGGAGCCAATAAAGCATTTAGTCATGGAAGTAATCAAATTTGTATTTTACAAAGCCTTTGATTTAATTAAAACAGTTTGTGATATGATGTGCAGAGCCACCAAAATGGAGAGACTATATTTATTTCCCTGATTCAGAGCAGTTTAAAACATGGAGATAACTGTAAGGAACATAAGATCACTGAAAAATAATTAGTTGTATTCATTCATCCATCCATTCTACTCATTTAACTAACAAAAATTTACCTACTGCTTACTACTATGTGCCAGGCACCAGAGTTACAAAGACTAACAACAACAAAAAAATTCATTCTTTCAAACAATATATAATTTGTAGGGGAATTATGGACGATTCTATTTTTAATTTCTGTTATTGTTTTTGTTGTTTATTTTACTTGTGATCTCAAGTTCAGAGGGTAGAATTAATTATACTCAGTTCATGACACATTATCATCAAGGATCTTTGCAAAGCCCCTCTCTTATTCCATTTATTTTTTAATTTCTCTTTATACCCGTACTACATTAAAGTCCCCCATCCTGAACACAGACAACCACTTAAATTTGTTTTATATATTTTTCTTTGCACATGCTTTTATAAATATGTATTATCCTGTGAGCATGTATTTTTAATTCACATAAATGGTATTGTTATATCACTATTTCTTTCACAATGTTTTTATGATCCATCCATGTTGCTATGTGTAACAACAAACTGGTTGCTTTCAATTGTTGCGTAATACTCTTTGTACTTATTTTACCAGTGCACCCTTCCAGTAATGAACACCCAAATCACTCCAACTTTCTCCACCACAAAAACAGCTGCAGTGAATACCCTAGTACATGCCCCTTTATGGATCCACATGAGAATTTCAATGGGATTAAAAACACATGAGTGGAATTTCAAAATAAGAGAGGAAGAATACTTTTCATTTGCTCTCCAGAACATCTATCCCAGTCTACAGTCCCACTAGCACTGCACGAGGGTTCCTGTGTCCCTCACGTGCCAACACTTGGCTTTGTTAAACTTTCTAACTTTGCCAGTCTAGTATGTAGAAAGTAATAGCTCATTGTTTTTACAATGTGTGTCTTCAAAATTACTAATGATTTTGAGCATATGTTTATTAGCTTTTAGGTTTTTCTCCTAAGTAGATTTTCTGTACCTTCACCTATTTTTCTCTTCTTGTTGATTCCAGGAGTATACCCAAAATATTGATCTTCTATTGATTATAGACTTTGCCAATATATTTTCTCCTTCTATTATCTTTCAATTTTGGCCCTGGAGGGTTCATTGCACAAAAATCCTTAATTTTAATTTATCAGTGTTTCCTTTATGGGTTATGTTTAAAATTTGTTGAGAAGTCACTTATTGAGCCCTTAGATCACACAGATATGCACTTAAACTTTCTTCTATTCATCTAATAGACTTATCTTTCACATATAGGCCCATAGATTTGTGGTGCCACCTTATCACATATAAGTAACACATACACATGGGTCTTTCCTTGAGATCTCTATTCTGCTCCATTGAGCTGTTTATATGACACTGCATCATTGTTTATGCAATAAATAAAACAACTTTGCTACTGTCTTTCCTTTTTTCTCTCTTCTGTTAGCTCAAAGGACCCCCTAAACCCCTATCCCCTAAAGCTTAATATTTCCAACAGAAGGAAGACAACCATCCTAGTTCTGTTTAATCAAGTCCTACCCCTAATCAGCAACACAGAAAATATTTTAGTCCCCAGAAATATAGTCCCATTTAATGCAGTTATCTCTTAATGTATTTATTAGATACATATTTTGGGGGACAACCCCATGTGGGCATGTTCTTTGTTTAGAGATCAAAAACATTTTTGATACAAATGATCTTTTTTAAGATAATAAATTTATATATTAATTCCTAAGTCATGTGATAGTAACACCACTGTGTTGAATTGTGTATATATTCTAGATTTCACTAAACAACCAAAAAAAAAAATCTGTGAATTTTGTTTCTTATGAAGCCTCCAGTGACTTCCACTGTACTATATAATTTTGTAATAATTTGTACAAATCAAGTGAGAATGATAATAAACTACATTAATAAATTATAAACTTAAGGTTTATTGTGCCTTCCATCAATCAGTAGCTATAGTAATAACCCTTGCCAAGAAAGCCCTCAACAAAGTAGTAACACAAAATTGACAGTGTTTGTAATTTTCTTCATTTAGAGCCATATAACCATGATTACATGTCAAAAATTACCTTAATTGATAAGCAATCTTCCATCTAGATCAACTGCAAGTCACAACTTTGACACAAAGAAAAAAATACCTTTCAGAAGAAAGCTGCCATCCAAACTCATTCACTAATTTCAGAATATCCCTCCAATGTATCACCATCTGATAATGTTCAAAGAATTTCCTGTTCACAAATGTCTTTGTTTCTGAAGGTAAATTCTTTTTTTTTTTTTTGCGGTACGCGGGCCTCTCACTGTTGTGGCCTCTCCTGTTGCGGAGCACAGGCTCCGGACACGCAGTCTCAGCGGCCATGGCTCACGGGCCTAGCCACTCTGTGGCATGTGGGATCTTCCCGGACTGGGGCACGAACCCACGTCCCCTGCATCGGCAGGCGGACTCTCAACCACTGCGCCACCAGGGAAACCCAAGGTAAATTCTTATGTATAGTAAAGATACTGCCTCCAAAGTAAAATACCCAGGCCTACAAAACTTTAAAAAGCATCTGCTCTATAAATAGTACTTCTGAACTAGATGGTCTTGATCACATCTTAGTAATAACAAAAGGTAAACTTCAAATTTGCCTTACCAAATGTGAACAAGTTCTAAAAACAGGAATGTAGCATTTTGCCAAGAGTAAAAATAAGGGCCTTGTGTTTTTCATTGGAATTTTTCAGAAGGATATTTGGGTAATGTCTTTAACCTTCCTCTCTATGTTTCTGTATTTTGCAAATTTCCTCTAATGAGCAAAATAAACAAAAAATGAAATAATTTCTTTAAAAAAACTGTATTCATCCTCATCATCTTCCATATCCCCACCACCAACACTACCAAACATATACATAGTGACAAAAGAGATGCTCAGAGTCTATAGGAGCTCGAGTGAGCAAAGAGAATGATTTGAAATCCCAAATAAAATATCTTCAATGTGACCTTTTGAAAGCCTGAAGCAACTTTATAGACAAAAAATTACCTAGTGATCACAGAAAGAGATCATGAAAAATTCCGAATTACATTAAGCCCAGTAATTCAACTTTAGGTACCAGTATACTCATTATAAAGTAAATAAAAATCTTATTGCCTTGTTCCCTTTTACTGTTAATAAATATCTCTCCAGCTACAAACACTAACTGAAGATTGACTACAGATGTACTATTTTGGAAGCAGGGAACTGATGCTAGATAAAGATAACATCAAACGTTTATTAATGGGAAAATTTAATACTATTAGTTTTGTTATTCTAGTGTTCATTATAGCATATGAAGTATTAGATTTATCTTCTTTGACTGCATAACAACTATATGAAGGCTGAACTATGAAAATAAAGTTCTAATTTTAATTTTATCCTCAACTTGATTTCCTAAATTGATTTCTTTTTCACTTTGTTTGGGTGACTGCTTTTCATGAAATTTTACTAGATTTAACAGAGAAACTACAACAGTTGCTGATATAAGGTTCACCTATCTGGCTGAATAAGTATGTATTTTGCTGCATAATTACAAAGTAGAAAACTACTGTAAGATCACACTAACTGCTCAAAGAAAAGAAACAACAGCCACCTCTTTCATAAGGTTTTTGCTCTTCTTTATTCTTGACTGTTTCTCTGTATTTCTATTAGAAAAAGGGATTGGAAAGAGAAGTATTTATAGAAAAGCATATGCATATATAATTTATTCAGTTAGTCCTCTCTCACATAGAGGGATTTGAGACCCAGTTCATGTGTTTCAAGAGCTATAAGAGTACAAGTGAGTAGGTATACGGGTAGATTATTCAACAGAGAATATTTCAGACAACAGTAGAGGTTGGAACTATGTTGGGCTTCTGGCACTCGGTTCACCTAAACAAATTGTTGGATCTGGTGGATTTCTTAAAAAATCAGAAGAGTTTGGATTCAGAAAACTTGAGATCTGAAAGGAATCTTATAATAAATTCACCTTAGAAAAAAAGGCTAACCAATACTGGTTTTAGAAATAGAGTGGAACTAAGAAAGATTGTTTTTCCCCCATAACAAGGTAAAATCAAGTTGCCAAGTCTTAGTCCACGTTTCCATTAAAACTCTTCATTTATCCCACCCTTCTACTCCATTCCCTACCACAGCACCAGTTCAGGCATCCTTACCTCACATGAGATTTACCATAACAATCTCTAGTATAGACTCCTTAATTTTGGTCTCTCATCCTACAACTAGAACCCAGCTATGTTAGTCCTGTATTTTCCACATCAATTTAGAGATCTCAAGGAAAATGACCATGTCTTACATTTCTCCTGTATCACCAACAAAGGCAAGTACAATAGCTAATAGTAGTTAATAAACATTAACTAATTAAGCGTTCACTCTGTGCCAGGCACTATACTAAATGCTTTACACGTATTAACTCATTTAATCCTTATGACAACCCAATGAGGTTACTATTATAATTCCCATTTCACAGGCAAGACTTACAAAAGGCCACATGGCTAGTAAATGATGGGGGTAAGGCCAGGGATTTATAGCCAAGCTATCTGATACCAGAGCCTGTATTCCACTATCTTTCCTGGGGTCTGTGGGGGGCTTGTGAGGAGGAGAACTGCATATTAAATTTCTCAATAAGAACTTAGCATGGGTAGCTAGGAATATATTCAAAACTTAATATACTTTAAAAAGACAACTTCTAAGCATGGCTGAGCTGTGTTTTGTACATACTGCCATCTCCCTGTTTGTAGTTG
Organism: Delphinapterus leucas; assembly: GCF_059928025.1. Classification (NCBI taxonomy): domain Eukaryota; kingdom Metazoa; phylum Chordata; class Mammalia; order Artiodactyla; family Monodontidae; genus Delphinapterus; species Delphinapterus leucas. Next base: position 58,212,233 of record NC_143144.1, read on the forward strand.
GCAACATAATCATTTCTCACACCTGAAGTAAGAAACTGTGCCCTCACAAAAACAAATTTGACAGTTTCTGCTAGCTGTGAAAGGCTAAAAATAGCCCCTTAAAATATCCACATCAAATCCCTGGAATCTATGAATGTCACCTTATTTGAAAAAAGGGTTTTTGCAGATGTAACTTACAATTTGAGATGAGATCATCTTGGAGTATCAGGGTGGGCCCTAAGTCCAGTGAGAAGTGAATAAGAGACACACAGAGAACAGACAGAAAAGGAGGAGGCAATGTTACCATAGAGGCAAAGATTGGAGAGATGCACACAAACCAAGGAACACCTAGAGCCACCAGAAGCTGGAAGAGGCAATGGAAAGAACATCCCCTAGGGCTTTAAAATGGAGCCAGTCCTGCCATCACCTTGATTTTGGACTTCTGGGCTCCAGTGCTGTAAGGGAATAAATTTCTATGGTCTTATGCCACTACCTTTGTCGTATTTTATTACTGCAGTCACAGGAAGCTAATACACTATCCATCTGCTATCTGCAACAGAATGCAAGCTCCTTGAACAGGAACTGTGTTTTGTGTATCTTTATAGTCTTTACTTTTTCAGTCTAGCGTACTACCTAAGAAGCATGGGTGCAATGGCAATAATTTTGGGAAGTAAGAGTGGAAATGGAAAATAGCAGGCAGAATTACTACATAAAAATTGTGACCTTGGCACTTAATCTATTCATTCAGTAACCATACACTGGGGACCTACTATGTGCCAGACAATGAATTGGGCAATCAGGCAGTCAACTATGAAGACATGAACATAATCCTTGCCCACATTTCATTTTGTGTGACTTATCATATTATCCTATAATTAATACTCTAACAGTGGAAGAACAGTATTCACTATAAATTTACAGGAGGGACAGCTCCATGATGGTGGAGTCTGGGAAGCACATCGCTTAACTTCTTTGAGACTTCATTAGAAAACAAACAATAAATAACAAAGGTGATACAAACATGTCCTGCTTTAGAGAACTGTTGTGCTCTCATTTAAAATAGGTTCTTTGTAATAATAATATTGTACATACTTCTTATAAAATGTTTATGTGTACCTAGCGTTGTACTGTGCATTGTATACAAATTATTTCATTTAACTCTTACAGCCTAATGATTATTTATATATATATTATATATTAATTACTTATATATATATAAATATATTATTATTATTTCACCAATTTTACAAATGGAGAAACAGATTTAGGGATGATAAATATTACGCCCAAATCCACAAAGCTAGTAAAAAGCAGAACCATCATTTGAACCAGGCTTAATTCCATAGCCTGAGGTTTTAACCACTACATCATACTTGTTACAAATGTTAAAAACTGCAAATATTGTTAGATAAAGCCTTCAATGAGAACTTGCTCAATAAACATGTACCCTTGAGCAGGCATAAGAAATAAAGGAAAAAAGGCTACAGTCTCAAAGAAACGATTTTTCCATCAGCAAGATCTCAAAAATAAATAAATAAATAAAAACAGAGATGTAGGGTAGTACCAACAGAAGTGGGCAAAAAAACCACACTTCCAGTCTGTTGTTGTTTTGCCACAGTTGCTTTTTGACTAACCAGTGGACTGTTCTGTGATTTTAAAATAATCAATTTATTTCAGCTTCTGTTTGTCTAATAGTAATCTGATAATAAATTCAAAATTTTTTCTTTACAGGGATACTCTGAGAAATACACAGTATTAAAGAATGTGGTAACTTTAAGATGTTACCTAATTCATTCAAAGCATCATAAAAGTCCTGAAAATTGCAATGCACAGAAATTGGTTTGTGATAAATCCAATTACAATTTTGATGCTATTTTTGCTGATTCTGTATTTGCACATTTGTCTATTTGCTAAAATTTATTTGTAATCCCAAAGTCAATACTCAGGGTGCTCTTGTGTTCATTTGCAGACATGTGCATAATGGCAAAAAATTAGATGTCCCACTGGCACATTCCCAACTGAGGTCAAAGAAGGTGATGGTCTGCCTCCTTGTTTCAGCTCTCAAACTATAAACAACTATGCTTTTCTCAGTCTTCTTTGTGTCATTTTTTCCACATTCTTGTGCTTTTTGTTGGTGATACCATTATTTAACATGGCCCCCAAGCATGATGCTCAAGTGCTCTCTGGTGTACCTAAGTGCAAGAAAGCTGTGATGTGCCTTGCAGAGGAACTACATGTAGCAGAAAAGCTTCCATCAGGCAGTGAGTTCTGGTTTGTTGGTCTTGAGATCAATGTTAATAAATCAGTAATACAGTACCTCAAGAGAAAGGCCACTCTGGACAGTGCTAAAATAATATCAATATTGTGTGGTGAAGCTCTGGAAAAGATGGAAAAGTGAGTAAATTTGCGGATTCATGAGATGACGACCAATTTTTTAAAAGTGTAGTGGTGAGGCTGAAAGCCAAAGAAATTTACAGTCATGTTACCCAGGGTCAGGAAAATGTTACAACCTTCTCAGCTAGTGTTTTATTATAAAGAAATACTCGATACAATTGAAATTGAGCAGGATCCTGTAAGGCCTTCCTGGGTGCAAAAGCCCCTCCACGTCCCCTGTTTCTTATTTGAAGAAAAAACGTTTTAGTCTCCTAGGCCTTCCACAAGTTCTAAAGAGCAGACACAAGAAGTTAACAATTAGAGAAGTGACGGAATGCAGAAACAAAGAAAAAGTCAATCAGGAAAATAATGATGTCTTAAACAACAGTTCAGCAATAAAACAGAGTCCTAGTTCTTCCTCAAGGGATCTACATAACAATCTGATGCATATCTTTGAGTTGTTCTACACAAACTAAGCCCCCCACCCAGGTGGAGGATGGTGACTACATGCTGACCACAAGTATCAATACACAGACCCCAGACTGGCTGGAACCAGAAGGTTGATGATTAAGATTCCCAAAACATCACCCTGTTACTGCAACACCAACCAATCAGAAGAAAGCCCATGAGTTCATCACACACCCTACAACCCTCATCCTAATGTTTTCTTTAAAAACCCTTCCCTAAAAGCCATGAGGGAGTTTGGGTCTTTTGAGCATTAGCTGCCCATTCTTCTTGCTTGGTTCCCTGCAATAAATGCTGTACTTTCCTTCACCACAACCACGTGTCAGTAGATTGGCTTTGCTGTGCATGGGCAAGTAGACGAGTTCAGTGTGGCAACACAATTATTTGTAGGAAGTACATATTAAATATGTACTTTCTTTAAACAGAAACACATACAAAACAAGGCTATGTGTTGACTGGTTGATAAAAATGTGACCAGAAGCTCACAGGAGCTTTTAGTTCCCTCAGGAGCAATGGCTCAGTATTCCCTAATTCAATGTTTCTGGCAACTTTATAAAACAGCTACTACAGTAGCTTATTTAAAAAGAAATAATGAAAAGAAAAAGAAATCCTTTCTTATTGATATACTCTTTAAGACATCTTCCCTATTTTCCAACAGAATATTTAAGCAACAAAAGTAAAAATGTCTAGAGAAGGAGTTTGCAAGGCAAAGAAAAAGGGAAAACCACATTAGATTGGTCTCAGAATAAAGAAAGTTATTCTAAACTTGAAGCCACATTAGGAAGGTACCTGCAGCTAGAGAGGCAAGAATATCCATTTCTGCATGGCTTAATTAAAATGAAAATAACACATTCCATGTGAGATGAATACCACAAACAGGTAATTATTACTACAAGTGTCTTCATTTTCATAGTTCTCCATAGGGAATCAACCTAGTATACTGAAAGGCAGGGCATTTACAGTCAGAGACCTCAATCACAATATGAACTCTGCTACCATCCAACCTACTAAATCACAAGGATTTAGTAATGTCATTAAATTACTGCTTTTATTATTTTGTTTTTCTTGTTAAGAATGGTGGAATATTGGCAATTTCATGTGGCTGAACCTAATATTATTGCACAGCTCAACTTTTAACATTAAATAAACAGTTAAGGCAATATTATTATCTAGTAGCTATATATTCTGGCTGATTTGATTTGTCAAAATGTTTTTCCTCTATAGCTCAATCTCTGCTGCAATTTGGCTGCTAATTTGGAGTGTGATGGGATATTATAATTAGAAAATTTCCAAATTCTGACAAGTTCAGTAGCTATCCTTCATGGATTCTTATTTTTATTTTTAAAAAAATTTTTAATTGAAGTATATTTGATTTACAATGTTGTGTTAGTTTCTGGTGTACAGCAAAGTGATTCAGTTATACATACATATATATGTGTATATATACACACACATATATATATATTCTTTTTCATATTCTTTTCCATTATGGTTTATTACAGGATATTGAATATAGTTCCCTGCGCTATATAGTAGGACCTTGTCATCTATTTTATATATAGTAGTTTGTACCTGCTATTCCCAAACTCTTGATTTATCCCTCCCCCACCCTCTTTCCCATTTGGTAATCATAAATTTGTTTTCTATGTCTGTGAGTCTGTTTCTGTTTTGTAAATAAGTTCATTTGTGTCATATTTTAGACTCCACATATAAGTAATATCATATGGTATTTGTCTTTCTCTTTCTGCCTTACTTCACTTAGCATGATAATCTCCAGGTCCATCCATGTTGCTGCAGATAGCATTATTTCATTCTTTTTTATGGCTGAGTAATATTCCACTGTATACATATACCACATCTTCTTCATCCATTCATCTGTTGATAGACATTTAGGTTTCTTCCATGTCTTGGCTATTGTAAATAATGCTGCTATGAACATTGGGGTGCATGTATCTTCTTTTTTTTTTTTGCAGTACACGGGCCTCTCACTGTTGTGGCCTCTCCCATTGCGGAGCACAGGCTCCAGACGCGCAGGCTCAGCGGCCATGGCTCATGGGCCCAGCCGCTCCGCGGCATGTGGGATCTTCCCAGACCGGGGCACGAACCCGTGTCCCCCACATCGGCAGGCGGACTCTCAACCACTGCGCCACTAGGGAAGCCCGCATGTATCTTTTTGAATTACAGTTTGCTCTGTATATATGCCCAGGAATGGGATTGCTGGATCATACTGCAAGTCTATTTTTAGTATTTTAAGGTACCTCCATACTGTTTTCCATAGTAGCTGCACAAATTTACATTCCCACCAACAGTGTAGGAGGTTTCCTTTTTCTCCACACCGTCTCCAGCATTTGTTACTTGTAGCCTTTTTAATGATGGCCATTCTGACCAGTGTGAGGTGACATCTCATTACAGTTTTGATTTCTCTACTAATTTTCTCTAATAATTAGTGACATTGAGCATCTTTTCATGCACCTATTGGCCATCTGTATGTCTTCTTTGGAGAAATGTCTATTTAGGTCTTCCACCCATTTTTTGATTGGGTTGTTTGTTTTTTTGATATTGAGTTGTATGAGCTGTTTGTATATTTTGGAAATTAAGTCCTTGTCAGTCACATCATTTGCATATATTTTCTCCCAGCCCATGAGTCATCTTTCCATTTTGCTTATGGTTTCTTTTGCTGTGCAAAAGCTTGCAAGTTTGATTAGGTCCCATTTGTTTATTTTTGCTTTTATTTCTATTGCCTTGGGAGACTGACCTAAGAAAACGCTGAGGCAATTTATGTCAGAGAATATTTAGACTTCCCTCATGGAATCTTCAGCCAAAGATGGGAATATGTTTATGTTAGGTGGCAACATAAAATATTGAAATATTGAGAAAAAAAACTCAACCATACCAGACAACTGAAAAAAGATCTCAAGTAGAATCAATTTCACATTTATATATCCTGGTTTTGAATAAAATATTACTAGTCAAACAATCAGATTCTCACACTGCCCAAGCAACACCCTGTTTTCTTTCTTAGACAACTCTTTCACGCTCTCCATCTACTCCTCTAAAACCCAAATTACTATCCTTGTGTATTTCTTAATCTCTATCCCCAAAGTTGCTTTCCAGTTCTCCCATTCCTAGGTGTCAGATCAGTGTGATATAAATAGGAAAAGTGTGGACTTTGGAAACAGAATACTCAGTTTAACCCTGGCTCCACCACGTGCTAGTAAGACCCTTAACATCCTCATCTGGAAAATGAGGCTCCTACCCTCACAGAATTAGTGTAAGAGTCATTGAAATAACAGTTGTGAAAGGTTAGTATAGTAACCAGTTTACTGATGGGCTCAAAAAATGTTCAGGCCTCCTGTTCCTTCTCACTATGGCTCCACCAGGAGATCCAAACAGTCTTTCAGTAAAAGAACACTAGAATACTGAAAGTTCAAAATTCTATTTTCAATATTAACATCTCTTCTAATTTCCTGTCCAATATCGTCATCTACCCGGTGGCTATTTCTACCTCTATGACCATCTCCTCTTCCCCCACAATATATCTAAAACCAGTTTGCCCTCCTAAGTACCTATGTCTACCACTATTTTTATTTCTCCCTTACTACTCCTCAAAAAAACTTCAATCCTATCCTGACATTCACACAGTCTTTCCTATTGCTCTAAAATGTCCTTAACACTAATACATGAGTCCTGGATTAAACAATGTCCTCCTTACTGGCCTCCTTCCCTCGAACTGTTCACTTGACTGGTCACTAACTCCATGCTCATCTTAAATAACTGTTTTCAAATTACTAACATTAGAAAATATCTCTTCTATCCCTTTTTTTCCTCAAAAACTAGGTTTTCTTTCATCTTGACCAATACATGTTTCAAAATATTTTTTAGAGAAAAAAGGCTTAGCCCCCATCAGAAGCTCTGGTAAAGAGATAAAAGGTCATAAAAAATGAAAATGTATGCTGATCTGAATAGTGTAATGTAAATCTCTCTTTCAACTGCTACAGAATATACCCACAGAGAAACAGAGACACTGTCTTGTAAGGAATCTGGGGCAGGGAGAAAAGAGATGGATGTAAAGTTGCCAAGTTATAAGATGTTTAAATTAATCACACACAAAATAACAATAAAAACAGATCAAAGAGCTAGGTGCAAGGGGGAAGCTCTATGGAATAAGTTTTCTCTATGAACTCAATAGATTTCCTAACACAAGACAAACGGATTTCATAGAGACAAACAGATTACTGGCTCAGTTTTTAGGGTAAAGTCACTGAATCTCTGCTCCCTTAAAGCAAAGGAAATAGACTGCATTTCTTCTTGATAAGAAGGAATAAAAGAAAGTCAAGAATCAGAAGAAAAGAGTTTTTAAGCACCTAGAAACAGATGTGGCATTCTAATGTCAATGTTGCCAGTAACTAACCAATCAGAGGCCAAGATAAAAGTTATCTTATATAAAATTCACTATGCATTCTAGGTAAGTTTATAATCCTAACAAGCAGTCAACTAGTGAAAAGTAAGTTGTGCTTACAGCTCTATTCCATTCCATTTTAATCCAAAGTATATTTCATTTAGTTATTTACCTCTAATAAAACAAATACTGTTGTATTTTTAATAGTTAATCATTTAAGAGGGAAAAAAATCTAAGTCTAGAGTCTGGATTATGTGGTTAATCTCTTGAATTACTTGCTGTAAAGAAACCATGAAGAACAGTTGCCAAAAGACTAGAGTTGGGAATTACTCTGTCAGGTAGCCTTAAGGTAAGTCACTCAAATTCTCTGGGACTTGTTTCCACTCAACAAATAGTTTGTATACAATATTTTCTGGCTCCTACTAAATGCTAGACAATGTGCTAAACAATGGTTCTTGTCACGAAAGTACTTACAGCATCATGTAGTAGTTTAAACAGTATGTCAAATTTATCTTCCAGCTCAAAACTCAAAATTAATTAAAATCTGTTTATCTATATTCCAAAATAAGGCAAGCTTCTGGAGCTCTGGCAGTAGGGACACTACACAGATTGTTAAGCTTCCATGGGATGTGCCTAAAATGGATTCTGTCCCTGTGGCAGGGAAAACACATTCCATTCTTCTAAAACCTGACATCACTTCACATTATCTATACGTACAAATAAAACATCTCAGTTTGTTTTTCAGAACTTTTCACAACGAACCCCAGCATAACCATTTTGCACTACCATTTCCCAACGCAAGCCCAATGCCTCAGTCATACTGGTCTACTATCTCCACAATTGATCATGCATATTCCCACCTCTACTTTTTCCTCATACCATTTCTCTAACATGAAATGACTTTCCTAGCTTTCATCTATCAAATGTCTACCCATTTTGCAAATGCCTACTAGCTCATTCATTCATTCAAAATTTAGTGTGTTCTAACAAAAAAACAAACAACCCAATCCAAAAATGGACAGAAGACCTAAATAGACATTTCTCCAAAGAAGATATACAGATTGCCAACAAACACATGAAAGAATGCTCAACAGCATTAATCATTAGAGAAATGCAAATCAAAACTACAATGAGATATCATCTCACACCAGTCAGAATGGCCATCATCAAAAAATCTAGAAACAATAAATGTTGGAGAGGGTGTGGAGAAAAGGGAACCCTCTTGCACTGCTGGTGTGAATGTGAACTGGTACAGCCACTATGGAGAACAGTATGGAGGTTCCTTAAAAAACTACAAATAGAACTACCATATGACCCAGCAATCCCACTACTGGGCATATACCCTGAGAAAACCATAATTCAAAAAGAGTCATGTACCAAAATGTTCATTGCAGCTCTATTTACAATAGCCAGGACATGGAAGCAACCTAAGTGCCCATCGACAGATGAATGGATAAAGAAGATGTGGCACATATATACAATGGAATATTACTCAGCCATAAAAAGAAACAAAATTGAGTTATTTGTAGTGAGGTGGATGAACCTAGAGTCTGTCATACAGAGTGAAGTAAGTCAGAAAGAGAAAGACAAATATCATATGCTAACACATATATATGGAATCTAAGGGGAAAAAATGTCATGAAGAACCTAGGGGTAAGACGGGAATAAAGACACAGACCTACTAGAGAATGGACTTGAGGATATGGGGAGGGGGAAGGGTAAGCTGTGACAAAGTGAGACAGTGGCATGGACATATATACACTACCAAATGTAAAATAGATAGCTACTGGGAAGCAGCCGCATAGCACAGGGAGATCATCTGGGTGCTTTGTGGCCACCTAGAGGGGTGGGATAGGGAGGGTGGGAGGGAGGGAGACGCAAGAGGGAAGAGATATGGGGATATATGTATATGTATAGCTGATTCACTTTGTTATAAAGCAGAAACTAACACACCATTGTAAAGCAATTATACTCCAATAAAGATGTTAAAAAAAAAATTTAGTGTGTTCAACATGTAGGCTCTGAAAACATAACACAAAATAAAACAAAGTCCCTTACATTTAAAGGGGAGGTGACAGACACTAAATCACTAAATGGGTAAACAAGTATATATATATATATATATATATATATGTATATTTAGAGAGAGGAAGAGAGAGAGAGGGAGACATAAAGCAGTAAGGGAGCTGGAGAGTGCCGTAGCGAGAGTGGGGATTGGTACGCTATATAGGTGGCCAGGAGAAATCTCTTTAACATTTGAACATAGGCCTGAAAAAACTGAGAGACAAGCCACACAGGCATCTGAGAGAAGAAATTTCTAAGGAAAAGAATAGCTAATGAAACAGCCCTTACATAAGAGCATGCTCTGTATTTTCAAGCAAAAGCAAGGAGACCAGTGACGGTAACAAATGGGAGAATAGTAAGAGAAAGGTCATATGGTGACCAGGCAGAAGGGGGTGGGGTGGAGGGTGGATGTCAGACCCCAGAGCCTGGTAGGCCACTCTACGAACTGTGACACTACTCTAAGAGACAGGGGAAGCTACTGGGAGATTTTGAGCAGAAGAATCACATGGTCTGACTTAGGTTTAAAGGATCCATGTTTGTATGAAACATGTCCAATGAAAGTAAAGGATAAAGGGAGAAAAAGAAGTGTTGTTGGTTTGAGGAGAGAAGAGAAAGTGAGAGTAGGAGAGTGAATGGACAAGAAAAACAGAAAGATTGCTGGGCATCACCAAAACCTATTTCAGCTTAATAATCATGATATTAAAGCGAAACTAGTTACCAATGTGGTGAGTTTTTCTCCAGCCACATAAAGCTGCTTGGGAGCAGTTTTGAAGCAGGCTGCACCCAGGCAACTCCACTCTCTACAAAACCCTCCGTGACCATTCCAGGTTTCAACCACCTCTTCCATTTCATCAGTTCCACAGATATTTCTCTAAAGACACACAGACTGCTTTCCACTCATGTAGAAAACAGTAAATTGCACGCACCACAACTATTGAGCTCATGTGCCTCAAGGAGAGAGCCTGCATACCGCAAACTACAGAGCCCACGCACTCTGGAGCTGGCGTGCCACAACTAGAGAAGAGAAAACCCACACACCACACTAGAGAGAAGCCTGGGAGCCGCAACTGGAAAGAAGCCTGAGTGCTGCAACAAAGAGACCGCGCACCACAATGAAAGATCCCGCATGCCTCCAAGAAGATTCCACGTGCCACAACTAAGACCCAAAACAGCCCAAAAAATTAAGAAAATAAATAAATAAAATACATATTAAAAAAAGTAAATTGCATCTTTCATCAATTGCATCTTTTAACTTTATCTTGTCCTCCCAATCAGATTTTAATTTCTTCAAAAAACAGAACAATATGTTACCACATATTCCTAAACACAGGATAAACTCATATGTAAGGCAAGGCTATTTTTTTAAATGAATGTTAAAAGTGACAAAAATAAAATTTACTGTATAAAATATTTTTTTGTTCCCTTGGGCTTCAGTGGACTAGAATAGCCCCTTTCCCTTTAACTTTCTGCCTTCTTTAGAACCAATTCTATAATTTAAACAGCTGTTTTTTCATAGTAACTGTTTTGTAATAGAACTTTTTTAGCAATAACTCTCTAAAAGAGCCAAAATAAGACATATTAAAATAGAAAATGTTAATGTATTCCAGAACATGGGCAGGAGATTATGTTGCTGCCAATCATTTCCCGGAGAGATCTATAAGGAACCTTAGGCCAATGAGAGTTTTATTTCTAAGCCACAGCCCAGCCTCTGTGTTGGATCACTGGAGCACAGAAAGATTTAATTCAATTTGATAAATTTGTCATTGAGTACCTATTATGTGCAAGGCTGTGCTAGATCTATAGAGTAAATAATGAAGATAAGAAAAGTCTTATACTCAAGGGCCTTATTAAACAAGAAAGTATATATAAGAAAGAGTAGATGATATCTCATTGTAGTTTTGATTTGCATTTCTCTAATGATTAATGATGTTGACCATTCTTTCATGTGTTTGTTGGCAATCTGTATATCTTTTTAGGAGGAATGTCTATTTAGGTCTTCTGCCCATTTTTGGATTGGGTTGTTTGTTTTTTTGCTATTGAGCTGCATGAGCTGCTTGTAAATTTTGGAGATTAATTCTTTGTCAGTTGCTTCATTTGCAAATATTTTCTCCCATTCTGAGGGTTGTCTTTTGGTCTTGTTTATGGTTTCCTTTGCTGTGCAAAAGCTTTGAAGTTTCATTAGGTCCCATTTGTTTATTTTTGTTTTTATTTCCATTTCTCTAGGAGGTGGGTCAAAAAGGATCTTGCTGTGATTTATGTCATCGAGTGTTCTGCCTATGTTTTCCTCTAAGAGTTTGATAGTGTCTGGCCTTACATTTAGGTCTTTAATCCATTTTGAGCTTATTTTTGTGTATGGTGTTAGGGAGTATTGTAATTTCATACTTTTACATGTACTTGTCCAGTTTTCCCAGCACCACTTAAGGAAGAGGCTGTCTTTTCTCCACTGTTTATTCTTGCCTCCTTTATCAAAGATAAGGTGACCATATGTACGTGGGTTTATCTCTGGGCTTTCTATCCTGTTCCATTGAGCTATATTTCTGTTTTTGTGCCAGTACCATACTGTATAGATTAGTGTAGCTTTGTAGTATAGTCTGAAGTCAGGGAGCTTGAATGGCCATCATCAAAAAATCTAGAAACAATAAATGCTGGAGAGGGTGTGGAGAAAAGGGAACACTCTTGCACTGTTGGTGGGAATGTAAATTGATACAGCCACTATGGAGAACAGTATGGAGGTTCCTTAAAAAACTACAAATAGAACTACCATATGACCCAGCAATCCCACTACTGGGCATATACCCTGAGAAAACCATAATTCAAAAAGAGTCATCTACCAAAATGTTCATTGCACCTCTATTTACAATAGCCAGGACATGGAAGCAACCTAAGTGTCCATCAACAGATGAATGGATAAAGAAGATGTGGCACATATATACAATGGAATATTACTCAGCCATAAAAAGAAACAAAATTGAGTTATTTGTAGTGAGGTGGATGGACCTAGAGTCTGTCATACAGAGTGAAGTAAGTCAGAAAGAGAAAAACAAATACCATATGCTAACACACATATATGGAATCTAAGAAAAAAAGTAAAAATAATAATAATAAAAAAAATGTCATGAAGAAACTAGAGGTAAGACGGGAATAATGACACAGACCTACTAGAGCATGGACTTGAGGATATGGGGAGGGGGAAGGCTAAGCTGTGACAAAGTGAGAGAGTGGCATGAACATATATACACTACCAAACGTAAAATAGATAGCTAGTGGAAAGTAGCCTCATAGCACAGGGAGATCAGCTAGGTGGTTTGTGACCATCTAGAGGGGTGGGATAGGGAGGGTGGGAGGGAGGGAGACACAAGAGGGAAGAGATATGGGAACATACGTGTATATATATATAACTGATTCACTTTGTTATAAAGCAGAAACTAACACACCATTGTAAAGCAATTATACTCCAATAAAGATGTTAAAAAAAAAAAAAAGAGTAGAATGATGCCTGTTAAGGAGGCACAAAGGACTTAAAGGAAAGGAGTAACATCCTTCTTCCCTACAAGTATTCTCCATGATAGCCAGGTATGGAGTAAATTAAAATGCGATAGAGGAGTCAAAACTTCTTCATATTGTACTGATTAAAAGCATGGGGTTTGAAGTTAGACAGCAAAGAGTTACAATCCTGGCTATACTTCTTTGCAGCTGTTTGACCTTGGACAAATTATTTAAATTCTCTGAACCTTAGTTCACAATAGGGATAATAGTTGTGGTGGGAATCATTACAGTTAACTAATATTCAGTTTTCTAGTTCTACATACATTGGACGATTATACCTTTTTGTCCCCATTTTGATCTCTTTGACCTCAAGATTTGCCATCCAACAACTTACCAGTAAAAATTTAGGCTGTAAGATTGCCTAGCACTGTAATTGGTGCTTAAATAGAGAAAATTACAAGAAGCACTGAGTAGGGCGTGGGACTATCTGGTGGGCCAGTGGTTAAGACTCCATGCTTCCAATGTTGGGGGCCTAGGTTCGATCCCTGGTCAGGGAACTAAGATCCCACAAGCTATGTGGTGCAGCCAAAAAAAAAGAAGAAGAAGCACTGTGTAGGGAGGAACTGATTTCCTGGAAAAGTTGGGCAAGGCTTCACAGAAGAGGTGTTTTTAAAGCTGAGTCTTAAAGGATGAAGAGGGCTAGGGCATCTGAGCCATACACCAAAATACAGAGTCATATTCTTGTCTTCAAAAGACAAGTTGTTCAGGCATACAGAATGTCCTAAAGTTTTACACTGAGATTTGTTAAAAGTGAACATAGTTGTCCTCTTGGACATCAGCTTCAAAGCCCCGTCCCTTCTCTGTCACAGCCTGGTTCCCCTAAATAATCCGTGGAACTGTCATTCATTGAACCTTTCAATCTTTCCTCTGAACGTATTTTCACCCTTTGCTACCCCTTCAGTTAACACGTTCCGTAAGTTGTATAAAAGCACTCTTCCTTTTATTTTACTTGAGATTCCATTCATTGAAGAAGCTTCAATGATAGCCTTCTTATGCTACAGTCCTGGGATTCAATGACTAAGACCATGCTCATTTTGTTGATACTCTGGATGCTTTTATATATTGGTTATATTCCCTCTCCACCGCATATATCAGTTCCAATCTACATAATTGGGCCTTGAACATCTCCATCAGTACATTCTCCTCCTCTCTCTATTATTTTAGTCGACCTTTCTGATTCCATCATTTTGAAGTTTGGTATCCAAAAAAATTACACATGGTGCTCTAGGTAGAAGGGCATCATCTATTTTACCCAAGGATAAAACAGTGTTTTACAGAATATTATCAATATACACCTTTTGCCACAGCAATGGTATCAGGAAGCAGTATTACTTGGCTTCTATGACCATAGCCACACACACTGAAGTTCACAGATTTTCTTTCTTTCTGTCCGGATAGTATAGAAATTAAGCCTGCAGGCTCTGGAGTCAGACTACCTGAATTCACCATTTTCTAACTGTAATTTGAACAAATTATTTAACTTCTTTAAGCCTTGGCTTCCTTGCCTTTAAATGTAGATAATCATAGGATTGTTGTTAGAATAAAATGAAATAATACCTATAAGGCAATAAGCAAAGGGTCTGCTACATAGTAAGCACCCAACAAGTACTAGCAATTACTATTGCTATTATTATTATTAGGCCCGTTCCTAAAATATTCCCCTTCAGGTTTATATCTCAATGTCCAGAAAAACTTAGTTCAACCAATATCTTTGAAGAAGTCACTGTATGTTCTCTCCAGATTAATTTTTAAAATATTAAATCTGAGTCTTTTTTCTGATCCATAGAAACTCTAACATACTTCCCTCTTAAGATAAATATTCACTTCTACTCATCAAGAGACACCATTAAGAAAATAAATACACGAGCCATAGACTGGAAAAAAATATTCACAACATGTATATCTGACAACAGACCCATATTCAGAACAAATAAAGAGTCCTTAAAAAAATCCATGATAGGGACTTCCCTGGTGGCACAGTGGTTAAGACTGAGCTTCCAATGCAGGGGGCTCAGGTTCAATCCCTGGTCAGGGAACTAGATCCTACATACATGCTGCAACTAAGAGTTCGCATGCCATAACTAAGGAGCCGGTGAGCCACAACTAAGGAGCACACGTGTCACAACTAAGGAGTACATATACCGCAACTAAGGAGCCCGGCAGCTGCAACCAAGGAGCCCACCAGCTGCAACTAAAGATCACACATACTGCAACTAAGGAGCCCACCTGTTGCAATTAACACCCGGTACAACCAAATAAATAAATAAATAAAATATTTTTCTAAAAAATCCATAATAAAAAGGCAAATAATCCTCCCTCAAAAAATACAAGACACCTGGACACTTTACAAAAGAAAATCTACAAATGGCCAATAAACACATCAAGAAAATGATCATCATTAGTCACCAGAAAAGTTTAAATCGAAACCATGATGAGATTAAATGCAATATGGTAGCCTGGATTGGATCCTAGAACAACAACAACAAAATGACAATAGTGGAAAAACTGAGGAAATCCAAATAAAATCTGTAGATCAATTAATAGTACTGTAACAGTGTAATCTCTTAATTTTGTATTGAAGTATAATTGACATAACATTATATTTTAATCTCTTAGTTTTGATCAAGGTATCAGGGAGATGTAAGATGTTAACATTAAGGGATGCTAAGTGAAAGGTTTATAGGAACTTCCGAAGCCAAACTTACGGAAGTTTTGAAACTTCTATAAATCCAAACTTATTTGAAAATAAAAAGTTTTAAAAAATGAGGTACCACTCCACATCGACTAGAATTGATAAAATGAGAAAGAATTAATGTTGGAGCGAATGTGGAACAACCAGAAATCTTGTACATTATTGGTGGGAGTATAAAATGGTAGAAACTCTTTGGAAAATAGTTCAACGGTTTCTTAAAGCATGAAACATACATTTATCTACCATTTGACTCAAGAATTCCACTCCTAGATAGTTATATGAGAAAAATGAAAATGTATGTCTAAAATAAGCCTTCCAGAAGAATGTCCGTGGAAACTTTATTCATAGTAGCCAAAGACTGGAAAGAATCCAGATAGCCGTCAACAGGATAATGGATAAACAAACTGTAGTATATTCGTATAATGAAGTACTCAGCAGCAAAAGAAAGAGACAAATCACTGATACAAACAACAACATGGATGAATCTCAGAAACGTTATGCTGACTGAAAGGAGCCAGATGCAAAAAAGTACATGCTGCATAAGTCTATTTATATGGAGTCCTAAAAAGTCAAACTCAATCTATGGTGAGAGAAATCAGACCAGAGGTTGTTTGAGGGTGGGACAGTATGAGCAGTGACTGGCGAAGGGTATAAGGAAACTATCTTGGGGTGATGGAAATTGCTGGGTGCTGATACAGATGGGGTTACTTAAGGGTATGCATTTGTGAAAACTGATCAAACTTGCTCTCTTAAGATCTTTGTCCTTCACTCGGTGCAAATTATACCTCAATAAAACAATTTTTTAAATAACATAAGCATACATTATTCCTTCCTTTTGTTTCCTGTTCCTAAATAAAGTCCCTTCTTCAGTCTAAACAGACCCTTGTCACTCCAAATACCATGCAATGACTATATTTTAAAGGTCTTTGATTAGAATCCTTGCTATAGATTTTTGAAAGTCTTAATTGGATTATACCTACTTGTTCCCCTCAAAATAGCTGTCAACTTATCTTCACAATCAAGAGACTGAGGGACTACAGTATTTCCACCCTTTGTACGTTATACTTTGGCATATTTTTCACGGAAAATTTAATAATATACAAATAGCCCTCTTATCTTAAGTTATCCTAAGTGTTTTACAAACCTTCAAAACAGATTTTTAAACTATCTAATATTTCATAGGGGGAACATTTCAGGCACACTAAAGTGCAGCGACATCTGGCCTGCAACATGGCAGCTGTTTCACAGCCATGACACCTCACAAAAGTTTAGGACAGGAAGTGAAGAATTCTACAGCCAACTGAGGCGAAGACAAGGAAGGCTGCAGAAGCAGAAGGCTGCAATGGCGTGGGCTGGAGCACAGCCAGCACGATGTGGTTAACACCTCTGTCGTAATGAAAAGCACAAGTGTCGTTGGTGGTCAGAGCCTCATCTCACAGAAGGCACATCCCACAGCACAGTGACCTTTCCCTTCCATCAGGAGCACTGGTTTATTTCTAATACAACAAGAAAAATACTCCCACTAGCCATGTTCAAATCATTCCTTCCTGAGGTCTATTCCTTCCTGCAGGTACTAAACTGCACAGGAGTTTAATTCTGCTGAAATATAACAAGGTCTTTATCCTGATGTCAGAAGGTCAAGCCAGCACTTAGTTGGATATATTTCACCACAGGCCAGAAGAACAGAGAAAGCTGTAATTTGGGTTAAGGGAGTACAGACAAACATACTGCCATCCAAAGACTCTCCTTTTAGGTACTTTATGAAATTTTTGTTTTATTTCTTTAGTTTTGCTAAATTAAATGAGAAAATTTTTAGTGCTTTTCCCCCCCGCCCCGTGATAGCCTTCAAATATCTTCCTGATGGAAAGCTCATCTAGTTTTTGCTGAACCTAGAGGAGAATTCTAGATGTAGAAGACATGAAAGAAGGCCACAGATTTCTTCATGTGCTTTTGGCCAGCACTATCTGCCTATGAAAGCTTCTTGTAAGAAGGGCATGAACATGACTGTAAATAACCATCATACCTTGGTCTCACATCTATGGAAACATAGATCCTCCTTTGTTTAGCTCTAAACTGTTCTGGATGCTAGACCTCAAATCATTTTTCCCATACCCAACAATTGAACCAGATCACTCAGCCTTCCAGAAATTCCCCATCACTTCTCAGGAGTACATAAGGATTTGTGCCTTGAATTTCAGTGCTTCCCCCTTGATAGTCATGCATGCACTATTTGAAAGGCCAGATAAAGATACCTAGTATCCAGACTACCATACTACAATAAGAGGTCCACTCATGCAAAAGATGCGTTCTACCCTTTCACAGTGCATATAAGGCTGTAGTTAACACCTCCTGGACACCAGAGGATACTAAAGAGACTCCAACCTTGTAAACTCATTAATCATTATCAAAGGACAAGTTCTTTCTCTCTTTCCATTCTGCCCAAAGGGCACAGCAGGTCAAAGATACACTGAACTTAAGACAACTCAAGACACCACATGAAAATGTTTGATGGAGATGATTATCCAGGAAAAAATCAAGCTGGAGATTTAGATTTGACCACCATCTGCTATGAGCCAAGTAGGGAACAAAATCAGCAACAAAAATTGCATAGAGTGACAAAAGCTAATGGCTAAGAACTAGATTTTACAAACAAAACAAACAAAAAAACCCCCGCACACATATTCAGAGGTGCAAAACATTCTCAAATTTGCATGCAAATCAAGGAAACTAAGGCTGGGGAAAAAACAATTGTAATTGGCAATTAGGAGGTCATAGTGATCTTCAAGTGTTATGGGTCAGGCAAGTGATCAGAGAAAAAGGCAGATTTCAGAGAACTAATGAGAGTGTGAATTGAAAGTGGAGGCTATGGGACAGACTACATATTTGAAAAGATTGGCAGTGAAAGGAAAAAGAAATAGGACTTTATATTACGCGCTAAGCTTAATGTACCTGGGAGAATTTTAACTTTCTCAGTCCATTATTTTTATTTTTATAGTAAAATTCTATTATAAAGCACCACTATGCTATAATCTGAATCAGGCTATAATGTGGGTCAAATCCTGTCCCCTGTGTGCATGGTGTTATATAGGATATCAGTCTCAATACACCAGAGAAAGCATGTGAGTATTATCCTCGTCCACTCCACTCATATCTGTGTTATTACACAGTTTAACTTAAATTCGAATTTATGACACTAATGTTGCTTCATTGGGACTTTTTTTTTTTTTTTGCGGTACGCGGGCCTCTCACTGTTGTGGCCTCTCCCGTTGCGGAGCACAGGCTCCGAACGCACAGGCTCAGCGGCCATGGCTCACGGGCCCAGCCGCTCCACGGCATGTGGGATCTTCCCGGACTGGGGCACGAACCCGTGTCCCCTGCATCGGCAGGCGGACTCCCAACCACTGCGCCACCAGGGAAGCCCCATTGGGACTTTAATATACTTATTATTTGAAATAAATCACCCCATTTCTCTAATCACCCTCTATTGACAACTTTACTAATTTGGTGAGATGATGATATTGGAGTGTGAAAAACATATTGAAAAAAGATTTATGTCTAAATCCAGATGTTGAGACATATGACACCACTATGGAGCCTGATGATTTATTTTCTCTCACTATAGGTCAGAACACATGGCTTAGAGAACACTTAAGAGAAGTGAGCTAGTGTACTCATATTTCACTACTGAAACCTTTGGTTCCAATTTGAGTAAATTTACCAATGAAATAAGCTTGATGAACTTGTATGAAACTCAACATTCTTCACTTCACATCAAATTCTCTACCTGTCTGCTTCCATGGGGGCAGAGCTAGTGCTATCATCAAGGAATTTCTCAAAGACGTAGCCATTTAAATAACTCAGACCTTGGTTATATGAATTCTTTTAGTCCAAGTTAGTAAAAGGAATAAAGACACAATAGACTCGGTATTTAAATTTTTCCTTTCAATGAAAAAACTGCTGACAGAAAAGGCACCTTGCAACTAGTCAAGTACCCTGGTAAGGAAACAGTCATAGCCAAAGGAACATAGCTACCCAAACTCATGAGTGTTTAGTGAAGGCTTGTTGATGATACCATTAGTGATTAAACTTCAGGGTCAAGATCATGTTCTGAGTAAAAAAACATAACACGAAGTTAAATCTGAAAATGCTGGAAATTATACTCCATCAAGTTACAGCTATAATGCATCAATGGAAAACATAGAGAATGGTTTAAATCAAGAGTCAGAAAACCTTTCTGTAAAGGGTCAGATAGTAACTATTTTAGGTTTTGCAAGCCATAGAGTCTCTATTGCACTGACATAGCCCTGACTTTGTCATGCAAAAGCAGCCACAGAGAATGTGTCAAAGAAGAGTGTGGCTGTGTTACATTAAAATTTTATTTACAAAAACAGGTGGCAAAAGGAAGTGTTCAACAACAACAGTAACAGCAACCCAAACTCAACCACAGAATATGTCAAAGGGATATGGGAGCCAACTGAAAGAGCTCGCAATGGCCAAAGCTGGAACAATTTGAGCAATGAAATAAAGCAATATTGAATTATAATCAAAAGAATAAAATAAATATCCATGAGTCCATACTGATATTAATAAATGACTAAATGAATAAATAAATGAGGGAGAAGAAATGAATCTCTCATGCAGAAGAATACAAATAATTTATGCAGATATTCCATCTTCAAGAAGGTGGATTAAAACTCCCCACTCAGGTGTGGGCTGCACATAAGGACTTCCTTCCAAAAAGTATATTATGGAAAGAGGAGGAAAAAGAGTAACTTTATAGTGGAGAAATCTGACAAACACTACTTCAGCCAGGTGATCAAGGTCCACATCAACAGTGATAAGTCATGTTGACAGTATGTAGTCTTCATATGCTGCAATGATAATATGGCACTTTATCTCTGTGGTTTTCTTTCCCAAACTGGTAGCCTAAGTCTAGTCACGAGAAAGACATGAGGCGAATCCCAATACAGAGACATTCTATAAAATATGACAGTTCTCCTTAAAACTGTTAAGGTTACCAAAAACAAAGAGAAGTCTGAGAAACTGTCACAATCAAGAGGAGCCTAAAAAGGCATGATAACTAAATGTAATATGGTATCCTGGGTGAGATCCTGAACAGAAAAAGAACATATGTAAAAACTAAGGACATCTGAATAAAGTATGGACTTTTTTAGTTAATTTTAAAAAATAATAATAATAGATGGCAGGCCAGATTTGGCCTGGGCCAGCCTGGGTTAATTGCTATATTCAGTGTAGGTCATGGTGGTCACCCAAAGCACAAAACAAAACATAGAAATAGGTGACAGAATGAGAGCAGGGCCTTTAGGGACTATCCAATCTAGCCCCTTATTTTACAGATGAGAAAACAGGAGCAGAGAGGTTAAGTGTCTTACCCAAGTCCAACCAGCCTTTAAGTAGTGAACCTAAAGCTAGGATTTGGGGGTTTAACTTCCTGGCTAATGCTCTTTATGCTACACTATGTTGCTGCCTTCTCCCCTTTCCCTATATACATAGTTCCGAGTCACTACAAAAATAAGGGAGCACTTTGGCAACTCGTCTGACTTATGCTCTCCAGAAAAGAAAATCCTACTATGCCTTCCTATTTTCTTCCAAGATTTTTTCCCTAAATTTCCTATAATTGAAAGCTAGAACCCACAAAGCACCAGAGCCCAGAAACAGTGACTCCTCACTGCTTTCCAACTCCTGATCTTGTTTACATGTTTGTCTGCAAAAGTTTTAATTAAATAAGAGAAAATGAGTGCTTTAAGTTCCCAATAAAATCTGTGCTGCAGTATGAGTCATTGTTTTCTTTTTTTACACTAGCCAGGGTAAAGCCTTCTGGTTTTAATAACTAATACTGCTGAGTTCAATAAAAAGCACTTAATTTAATTTAATCCGAATCTTGATCAATGCCAGTTTCCCCTGGAATTTTATCTTTGTTTTAATTTGAGTCTCTATGTTCAGAAAAATGAGAGGCCAAGAGGAAAGGAACAGAAGTCAATTAGCTTGTAGGCTTGTTTCTAGGCAAAAGACATGAAAATATAAGATTGACAGGTAAATTCCAAGATGCTAATATTTCTGCCCTGCTGGACAAACTTTTCCTGGCAGAATTAATGTTTTCTTTAGTCCTGAATAAAGAAAGTGAACAATTCATAGACCCATTTGGAAAATATTTTTTAAATAAAATATCCCAAAGCCAATTAGTATCACATTTCTAAGTTAGAAGTATATTGCCTTTAATGTGTTAATAATCGAGAGATATGCTACTGTAAAATTAGATACAGAAAGCCTCTTGAGTAAGTCTGCTTGAACACTAAAGCAGCCAGGCTCAGTGCTTGGGGGACTGGAATGGATATAAAGACTGAAATGCAAATAGAATGATGCAATTCTGAGGACAGTTTGATAAGCTTTTCTTAAATGGTCCTTTCATTACTGCAATAGAACTCAGTTCTATATCTGAAAACATACATCTTTTTAGAAAAATTGCTCCTTACTATTAACTGACACCACTTCCTTAACTTATATCTGTTAAGTTCCTTACTGCCCTGTCAAGTGTGAACTAAAAACTTTTCAAGGTTGGGGAGGGGGGAGGTTATTAAAATCTACATTTTAGTTCAATTATGTAGTTTTTCAGAGCTTTTCTGAGGATCTTAAAAGAGGCCAGAGCATTAGGGCCAGCTTTCTATCTCCCCCCAGAGCAGGGTTACTGGCAGCCACATGTCCTTGCCACCATCCTGAAGTACTGATTCAACAGTGGACCACAGAGACAAAGGCAGCCAGTCTCTTGTAGAATTCCAAACTTCAGTTGCTGTAGCACCTGGGTTCTCCATAGGGGTTTCGTGTCCAAACCTGATCCAACTACAATTCACAGGCTATAGAGTGTTAACCCTGGGAGGAAACTTGGAGAGCATCTGAGCCAGTGATTCACATACTTACAGATTTCATGGGCCAGTAACGTTTTAAAAACAATAAATACTGAGGGCACCAAAATAGGATTGCTCATTTTTTCATAGTCATTTGCTTTAACAAAATAAAGACACTTAAAATAGCTACTACCACTAATTATCAGCACCATTTCATAATGTTATATTTTAATACCAAAAATATGGGAAGGACGTAAACTTGGAACTTAAAAATTAAATAAATTTAGCCTCATTAAAAACTCACTACATTTTTCTTTTTTCTCATTTCATCCTCAATTGCTGAAAGCTTCATCACACGCTGACTGACGTTCATCTATAGACCACTGTTTGGAAAACAACCAGCTAGTCCAACCCTTTTACTTTACTGACGAGAACACTGACTTCCTGGGAGATGAAGACTTACAGAAATCAAATTGACTGATGGCAGAGACTGGACCAGAACCCAGATCTCTAAATTCTGAGTATTTTGCTTTTCCATTGACAGCAGATTATGTCATCGCTCAACAAACTCCCTGATTCCTGACTACATGCTTACGGAAAAATTAAAAAAGAGAGCTCTCCTTAAAAATTTATGGTCAGGGTGGAATAGGGAGGTAAATGGAGGTTTGGAGAACAAATAAGTAACAACTCTAATTTAGAGAAGAATGTAATGTGCAAGGAGATGCAAATTGCATTGCTATGAAAGTTTTAGAAAAAGGAACCACTTATAGTTGGGGACTTCCTGATGTCTTTATAGGACAGGCCACATTTGAACTGGGCCTTAAGAAAACAAAAGGCAGTAAGGACATATATAACTGAGTGAATGGTGTGAGCAAAAATTAGTAGTAAAGTAAGTTAAGGATCTATGAAGGAATATCAAGTATTTGGATTTGGGCAAACCTGAAGAGTAGATAATAAAGAAAGAACAAGAAAGGTTGTTTGGATCCTGGGCCCTGCGGCCCGGGCAGAGGCGGGCAGAGGCAGGGAGCAGCTGTTTTCTGGAAGGGGGGTCACGTGAGGCCTCTTGGTGTGGTGGGTGGAGACGGAAAGTTGCGGTTAAGGAGGGTCGGATTTAACCGTCCCAGGGAAGCGCGCCCGAGCTGGATCGCGGAGCGGACTAAGGTAGTGAAATCCTAAGAAGAAAATAAGGGATTGCATATTACTTCTTCTCTAATTGTTTGAACTCAGAAGTGTGCAGGTTTGTTGCAAAAGCCAAAAGAAGATGGCAACTCCTTATGTCCCAGTTCCTTTGCCAATAGGGAACTCTGCTTCCAGTTTTGCAACCAACAGAAACCAAAGAAGTTCTTCTTTTGGGAGTATCTCAACAAGCTCAAACTCTTCCAAAGGCCAGTTAGAAGACTCAAATATGGGTAATTTTAAACAGACTAGTGTACCTGATCAAATGGAAAGCACTTCATCTGTCTGTAGCAGTCCCCTCATTAGGACTAAATTTACAGGTGCAGATTCTTCCATTGAGTATTCTGCTAGACCAAGAGAAAGTGAAGAACAAAATCCTGAAACAGTGAATTTGGAAGATAGACCTTCTACACCTATTATCCTGGGTTATGAGGTGATGGAAGAAAGAGCTAAATTTACTGCTTCCCTGGTGGCTCAGTGATTAGGAAAACGCCTGCCAATGCTGGGGACACGGGTTCGAGCCCTGGCCCAGGAAGATCCCACATGCCGCAGAACAACTAAACCTGTGCGCCACAACTACTGAGCCTGCGCTCTAGAGCCCACGTGCCACAACTACTGAGCCTGTAAGCCACAACTACAGAAGCCCGTGCACCTAGAGCCCGTGCTCTGCAAAAAGAGAAGGCACCGCAATGAGAAGCCCACACACCGCAACGAAGAGTAGCCCCCACTTGCCACAACTAGGGAAAGCCCACACACAGCAGTGAAGACCCAACACAGCCAAAAATAAATAAATAAAATAAATAAATTTATTTTAAAAAATAAATAAAATAAAATCTGCCTCCTCTTAGGTTAAAAAAAAAAAAAGAAAGGTTGTTTGGGCATTTCAGTAGATGTTGAATGTCAGTCTAAGAAGTTTACACCAATGCATCTCAAATTTTAGTGTGCATAAGAATCCCCTGAAGTTACCAGAGTACAGATTTGGGAGACCACAGATTCTGATCCAGTAGGTCTGGGTGAGGCCTGGGAATTCATTTCCAATAAGCTCCTAGGTAATGCTGATGATGCCCATTTGTGGATCACACTGTGAGTAACACTACGTTCAGTAACATTTAGACATAAATGGAAGACATTCACAACTAACTGTATCTTTTTAAGCAGAGAAGTGATACACTCTATCCTTGTCTATTTATTCAGTTATTTTGGACTGAAAAGTGGAATTATCCAAAGACCAGTTATTAATTTTAGACCTTTAGAATTTTCTCTGTTGTGACCACAGTTGTTCTCCCATAAAGAAATAATCCAAAACGCAGTTTTTGGTGGGGTTTGAATTTGGGGGAATAAGATTTTGAAAAGTCAAAAGACTAGGAAGGAAACTAAATGTGTTTATTAGCTACTACTTTGAAAATCTTTAAGCACAAAATATTATAAAAGGTAAATAAAACATACTTGGGAAGAAAAATTACCGTCAAATCAGCCTAACTAGGAATCTTCATCTTCCCTTAGAAGCAGGAATAATGTTAACGATACATCCTCCAAGCTTGGAAAAAAACAGACTCGTGAATTGCAGTCTTGTGGAAGAGGAATCTCTTATCCTGATTGCAGAGATCAGAACTACCATCAATGGGTAGAAATTTTAAGGGATTAATAATATTGCTAAAGATAAGAACTAATTTTTAAAGGTATAACTTTCTCATAAGTCTGTTCAAAGATGACTGGATCACCTCATGAAATGAGGAGCCACCCTATCTTGGAAGTGCCTTAAGCAAAACCTGGTTAACAATTTGGCAGGTTTACTGCAAAGAGAAATCAAGCAAGCTTTCGATAACCATTTGGCCTAGATGACCTCTAAGAAGTCATCTAACGCTAAGAATCTAGGATTCCTTTCTCATCTCAACCCCTACCAAGAATCAGCAAAAGATTAGTCAGATACTTCAGAATAGACACAAAACCCTCATGAGGATGATAGTTAATTACACAATTTCAGAATACTGACAACTCAGCAATCATCAGTCATGCTTGGATACACTATTATTAGGGTTGGGAATCTGGACTCAATTAAAATGTTCTTTCTTCAATAGAATGTTACTTTTCATTACATTAAAATATTTAAAACCATTTTTTAAAACAAATTTATTTATTTGTTTTTTGGCTGCATCAGGTCTTCGTTGCTGCACGCGGGCTTTCTCTAGTTGCGGCGAGCAGGGGCTACTCTTCGTTGTGGTGTACAGGCTTCTCATTGCGGTGGCTTCTCTTGTTGCGGAGCACGGGCTCTAGGCGTGCAAGCTTCAGTAGTTGTGGCACGAGGGCTTCAGTTGTGGCTCGCAGGCTCTAGAGCACTGTCTCAGTAGTTGTGGCGCACGGGCTTAGCTGCTCCACGGCATATGGGATCTTCCCGGCCCAGGGCTCCAACCGGTGTCCCCTGCATTGGCAGGCGGATTCTTAACCACTGTGCCACCAGGTAAGCCCGAAACCATTTTGATATATGCTTTAAGTACACATTTTTAGCACCTACTTCATGCCAGGCAGTGTGCTTAAGTGTTTTCCTGAAATATGCATACCCAGGTATTATGTGGAATGAAGCTTCTTTAATTTTAAAGAGTCTTACTCCCTAGCAGTGGACCAATAAGGAGGAACAGTAGAAGAAATAGGCACCTACTTGAAGAGCTTCCCTGTCCAGGAATAGCTCCCCACCATCTGACAGTTTATGAAACTCCATTAATAAAAATCCTTTCCCTTGGTTCTTAAAGAATTTGTATTAAGTGACTTCCACTGAAAAGCAAACACATCCTAAGAGAAATAACTTAAGACTCCAGCAGCTTAATAACTTCCCCTCTTTGGACTTCAGTTTCCCTACCTGTAAAATAAATGGTTTTGACCAGATGATCTAGGTGGTATCCTCCAGCTACGGAAATCTAGGACTTATTCGGCCTACAGGCCAGAGAATGGGAACAACTTGTGGCTGGGTTTTAAAGGCTGCCTAGAAACAAATGTTAGAATCATAAGCAGCCCAAAGTACTTACAATGCTCAAACCCTCTCCTCAACCTGAAGTTATAAGGAAAGATTTAAACACACCTCCAAACTTCATGGGTAATTCACTCCCTTACAGCTTCTGGACAACCTCTGGCTAATAAAGATTAAATAAACAAATATAAAAAACGATCCTAGGGGAGACCTTCAAGATGGTGGAAGAGTAAGACGTGGAGATCACATTCCTCCCCACAAATACATCAGAAATACATCTGCATGTGGAACAACTCCTACAGAACACTTACTGAACACTGGCAGAAGACCTCAAACTTCCCAAAAGGCAAGAAGCTCTCCACGTACCTGGGTAGGGAAAAAGAAAAAGAAAAAACAGAGACAAAAGAATAGGGATGGGACCTGCACCTCTGGGAGGGAGCTGTGAAGGAGGAAAAGTTTCCACACACTAGGAAGCCCCTTCGCCGGCGGAGACAGGGTGGCGAAGGGGTGAAGCTTCAGAACCACGGAGGAGAGTGCAGCAACAGGGGTGCAGAGGGCAAAGCGGAGAGATTCCAGCACAGAGGATCGGTGCCGACCAGCACTCACCAGCCTGAGGGGCTTGTCTGCTCACCCACCAGGATGGGCAGGGGCTGGGAGCTGAGGCTCAGGCTTCTGAGGCCAGACGCCAGGGAGAGGACTGGGGTTGGCTACGTGAACACAGCGTGAAGGGGGCTAGTGCACCACAGCTAGCCGAGAGGGAGTCCGGGAAAAAGGCTGGAACTGTCCAAGAGGCAAGAGACTATTATTTCGGGGTGCACGAGGAGAGGGGATTCAGAGCACCGCCTCAACGAGCTCCAGAGACAGGCGCGAGCCACGGCTATCAGCGCAGACACTAGAGACAGGCATGAGATGCTAAGGCTGCTGCTGCAGCCACCAAGAAGCCTGTATGCAAGCACAGGTCACTACTCACACCTCACCTTCTGGGAGCCTGTGCAGCCCACCACTGCCAGGGTCTGGTGATCCAGAGACAACTTCCCCGGGAGAACGCACGGCACGCCTCAGGCTGGTGCAATGTCACGCTGGCCTCTGCTGCCACAGGCTCGCCCCACATTCCGTACCCCTCCCTCCCCCCCGGCCTGAGTGAGCCAGAGCCCCCGAAGCAGCTGCTAATTTAACCTCATCCTGTCTGGGTGGGGAACAGATGCTCTAAGGCGACCTACACACACAGGCAGGACCAAATCCAAAGCTGAACCCCAGGAGCTGTGAGAACAAAGAAGAGAAAGGGAAATTTCTCCCAGCAGCCTCAGGGGCAGCAGATTAAATCTCCACAATCAACTTAATGTACCCTGCATCTCTGGAATACCTGAATAGACAGCGAATCATCCCAAAATTGAGGCGGTGGACTTCAGGAGCAACTGTAGACTTGGGGTTTGCTGTGTGCGACTGACTGATTTCTGGTTTTATGTTTATCTTAGTTTAGTAGTTAGAGTTTATTATCACTGGTAGATGTGTTTATTAATTTGGTTGTTCTCTTCCTCTTTTTTTTAATGTATATATTTTTTTCCTTTTTCTTTTTTTGTGAGTGTGTATGTGTATGCTTCTTTGTATGATTTTGTCTGTAAAGCTTTGCTTTTACCATTTGTCCTAGGGTTCTGCCTGTCCTTTTTTGTTTGTTTGTTGTTAGTACAGTTTTTAGCTCTTGTTATCATTGGTGGATTGGTTTATTGGTCTGGTTGCTATCTTCTTCCTTTTTTATTTATTTATTTTTCTCTTTTTTATTACTTTTTATTTTTAATAATTTTTTATTTTAATAACTTGTTTTTTTTCCTTCCTTCCTTCCTTCCTTCCTTCCTTCCTTCCACCTTCCCTCCCTCCCTCTCTTCCTTTCTTTCTTTCTTTCTCACTCTTCTCCTGAGCCGTGTGGCTGACAGGGTCTTGATGCTCTGGCCGGCTGTCAGGCCTGTGCCTCTGAGGTGGGAGAGCACAATTCAGGACATTGGTCCACCAGAGACCTCCCAGCTCTGCATAATATCAAATGGCAAAAGCTCTCCCAGAGATCTCCACCTCAACACCAACACCCAGCTTTACTCAACGACCAGCAAGCTACAGTGCTGGACACCCTATGCCAAACAACTAGCAAGACAGGAACACAACCCCACCCATTAGCAGAGAGGCTGCCTAAAATCATAATAAGTCCACAGACACCACAAAACACACCACCAGACGTGGACCTGCCCACCAGAAAGACAAGATCCAGCCTCATCCACCAGGACACAGGCACAAGTCCCCTCCACCAGAAAGCCTACACAACCTACTGAACCAACTTAGCCACTGGGGACAGACACCAAAAACAACGGGAACTACGAACCTGCAGCCTGCAAAAAGGAGACCCCAAACACAGTAAGATAAGCAAAATGAGAAGACAGAAAAACACACAGCAGATGAAGGAGCAAGATAAAAACCCACCAGACCTAACAAATGAAGAGGAAATAGGCAGTCTACCTGAAAAAGAATTCAGATTAATGATAGTAAAGATGATCCAAAATCTTGGAAATAGAATAGAGAAAATGCAAGAAACATTTAACAAGGACCTAGAAGAACTAAAGATGAAACAAGCAATGATGAACAACACAATAAATGAAATTAAAAATACTCTAGAAGGGATCAATAGCAGAATA
Source organism: Delphinapterus leucas (assembly GCF_059928025.1). Taxonomy (NCBI): domain Eukaryota; kingdom Metazoa; phylum Chordata; class Mammalia; order Artiodactyla; family Monodontidae; genus Delphinapterus; species Delphinapterus leucas. Next base: position 58,241,430 of record NC_143144.1, read on the forward strand.
ACAGAGGCAGAAGAACGGATAAGTGACCAGGAAGATAAAATAGTGGAAATAACTACTGCAGAGCAGAATAAAGAAAAAAGAATGAAAACAACTGAGGACAGTCTCAGAGACCTCTGGGACAACATTAAACGCACCAACATTCAAATTATAGGGGTTCCAGAAGAAGAAGAGAAAAAGAAAGGGACTGAGAAAATATTTGAAGAGATTATAGTTGAAAACTTCCCTAATATGGGAAAGGAAATAGTTAATCAAGTCCAGGAAGCACAGAGAGTCCCATACAGGATAAATCCAAGGAGAAACACGCCAAGACACATATTAATCAAACTGTCAAAAATTAAATACAAAGAAAACATATTAAAAGCAGCAAGGTAAAAACAACAAATAACACACAAGGGAATCCCCATAAGGTTAACAGATGATCTTTCAGCAGAAACTCTGCAAGCCAGAAGGGACTGGCAGGACATATTTAAAGTGATGAAGGAGAAACACCTACAACCAAGATTACTCTACCCAGCAAGGATCTCATTCAGATTTGATGGAGAAATTAAAACCTTTACAGACAAGCAAAACCTGAGAGAGCTCAGCGCCACCAAACCAGCTTTACAACAAATGCTAAAGGATCTTCTCTAGGCAAGAAACACAAGAGAAGGAAAAGACCTACAATAACAAACCCAAAACAATTAAGAAAATGGGAATAGGAACATGAATATTGATAATTACCTTAAATGTGAATGGATTAAAGGCTCCCACCAAAAGACACAGACTGGCTGAATGGATACAAAAACAAGACCCATATATAGGCTGTCTACAAGAGACCCACTTCAGACCTAGAGACACATACAGACTGAAAGTGAGGGGATGGAAAAAGATATTCCATGCAAATGGAAACCAAAAGAAAGCTGGAGTAGCAATTCTCATATCAGACAAAATAGACTTTAAAATAAAAACTATTAGAAGAGACAAAGAAGGACACTACATAATGATCAAGGGATCAATCCAAGAAGAAGATATAACAATTGTAAATATTTATGCACCCAACATAGGAGCACCTCAATACATAAGGCAAATACTAACAGCCATAAAAGGGGAAACTGACAGTAACACATTCATAGTAGGGGACTTTTCACACCCCACTTTCACCAATGGACAGATCATCCAAAATGAAAATAAATAAGGAAACACAAGCTTTAAATGATACATTAAACAAGATGAACTTAATTGATATTTATAGGACATTCCATCCAAAGACAACAGAATACACATTTTTCTCAAGTGCTCATGGAACATTCTCCAGGATAGATCATATCTTGAGGCACAAATCAAGCCTTGGTAAATTTAAGAAAATTGAAATTGTATCAAGTATCTTTTCCAACCACAACGCTATGAGACTAGATATCAATTACAGGAAAAGATCTGTAAAAATACAAACACGTGGAGGCTAAACAATATACTACTTAATAACGAAGTGATCACTGAAGAAATCAAAGAGGAAATCAAAAAATACCTAGAAACAAATGACAATGGAGACACGATGACCCAAAACCTATGGGATGCAGCAAAAGCATTTCTAAGAGGGAAGTTTACAGCAATACAATCCTACCTTAAGAAACAGGAAACATCTCATATAAACAACCTAACCTTGCACCTAAAGCAATTAGAGAAAGAAGAAAAAAAACACTCCAAAGTTAGCAGAAGGAAAGAAATCAAAAAGATCAGATCAGAAATAAATGAAAAAGAAATGAAGGAAATGATAGCAAAGATCAACAAAACTAAAGGCTGGTTTCTTGAGAAGATAAACAAAATTGATAAACCATTAGCCAGACTCATCAAGAAAAAAAAGGGAGAGGACTCAAATCAATAGAATTAGAAATGAAAAAGGAGAAGTAACAACTGATACTGCAGAAATACAAAACATCATGAGAGATTACTACAAGCAACTCTATGCCAATAAAATGGACAACCTGGAAGAAATGGACAAATTCTTAGAAATGCACAACCTGCCGAGACTGAATCAGGAAGAAATAGAAAATATGAACAGACCAATCACAAGCACTGAAATTGAAACTGTGATTAAAAATCTTCCAACAAACAAAAGCCCAGGACCAGAGGGCTTCACAGGCAGATTCTATCAAACATTTAGAGAAGAGCTAACACCTATCCTTCACAAACTCTTCCAAAATATACCAGAGGGAGGAACACTCCCAAACTCATTCTGCAAGGCCACCAAACCCTGATTCCAAAACCAGACAAAGATGTCACAAAGAAAGAAAACTACAGGCCAATATCACTGATGAATATAGATGCAAAAATCCTCAACAAAATACTAGCAAACAGAATCCAAGAGCACATTTAGAGGATCATACACCATGATCAAGTAGGGTTTATTCCAGGAATGCAAAGATTCTTCAATATACGCAAATCAATCAATGTGATACACCATATTAACAAATTGAAGGAGAAAAACCATATGGTCATCTCAATAGATGCAGAGAAAGCTTTCGACAAAATTCAAGACCCATTTATGATAAAAAATAAACCCTGCAGAAAGTAGGCATAGAGGAAACTTTCCTCAACATAATAAAGTCCATATATGACAAACCCACAGCCAACATCGTCCTCAATGGTGAAAAACTGAAAGCATTTCCACTAAGATCAGGAACAAGACGAGGTTGCCCACTCTCACCAACCTTATTCAACATATTTCTGGAAGTTTTAGCCACAGCAATCAGAGAAGAAAAGGAAATAAAAGGAATCCAAATCGGAAAAGAAGTAAAGCTGTCACTGTTTGCACATGACATGATACTCTACATAGAGAATCCTAAAGATGCTACCAGAAAACTACTAGAGCTAATCAATGAATTCAGTAAAGTAGCAGGATACAAAATAAATGCACAGGAATCTCTGGCATTCCTATACACTAATGATGAAAAATCTGAAAGTGAAATCAAAAAAACACTCCCATTTACCATTACAACAAAAAGAACAAAATATCTAGGAATAAACCTACCTAAGGAGACAAAAGACCTGTATGCAGAAAACTATAAGACACTGATGAAAGAAATTAAAGATGATACAAATACATGGAGAGATATACCATGTTCTTGGATTGGAATAATCAACATTGTGAAAATGACTCTACTACCCAAAGCAATCTACAGATTCAATGCAATCCCTATCAAACTACCACTGGCATTTTTCACAGAAGTAGAACAAAAAATTTCACTATTTGTATGGAAACACAAAAGACCCCGAATAGCCAAAGCAATCTTGAGAACGAAAAACGGAGCCGGAGGAATCAGGCTCCCTGACTTCAGACTATACTACAAAGCTACAGTAATCAATACAGTATGGTACTGGCACAAAAACAGAAAGATAGATCAATGGAACAGGATAGAAAGCCCAGAGATACACCCACACACATTTGGTCATCTTATCTTTGATAAAGGAGGCAGGAATGTACAGTGGGGAAAGGGCAGCCTCTTCAATAAGTGGTGCTGGGAAAACTGGACAAGTACATGTAAAAGTATGAGATTAGATCACTCCCTAACACCATACACAAAAATAAGCTCAAAATGGATTAAAGACCTAAATGTAAGGCCAGAAACTATCAAACTCTTAGAGGAACACATAGGCAGAACACTCTATGACATAAATCACAGCAAGATCCTTTTTGACCCACCTCCTAGAGAAATGGGAATAAAAACAAAAATAAACAAATGGGACCTAATGAAACTTAAAAGCTTTTGCACAGCAAAGGAAACCATAAACAAGACCAAAAGACAACCCTCAGAATGGGAAAAAATATTTGCAAATGAAGCAACTGACAAAGGATTAATCTCCAAAATTTACAAGCAGCTCATGCAGCTCAATATCAAAAAAAAAACAACCCAACCCCCAAATGGGTAAAAGACCTAAATAGACATTTCTCCAAAGAAGATATACAGACTGCCAATAAACATATGAAAGAATGCTCAACATCATTAATCATTAGAGAAATGCAAATCAAAACTACAATGAGATATCATCTCACACCTTTCAGAATGGCCATCATCAAAAACTCTAGAAACAATAAATGCTGGAGAGGGTGTGGAGAAAAGGGAACACTCTTGCACTGCTGGTGGGAATGTGAATTGGTACAGCCACTATGGAGAACAGTATGGAGGCTCCTTAAAAAACTACAAATAGAACTACCATATGACCCAGCAATCCCACTACTGGGCATATACCCTGAGAAAGCCATAATTCAAAAAGAGTCATGTACCAAAATGCTCATTGCAGCTCTATTTACAATAGCCCAGAGATGGAAACAACCTAAGAGCCCATCATCGGATGAATGGATAAAGAAGATGTGGCACATATATACAATGGAATATTACTAAGCCATAAAAAGAAACGAAATTGAGCTATTTGTAATGAGGTGGATAGACCTAGAGTCTGTCATACAGAGTGAAGTCAGAAAGAGAAAGACAAATAAACATATGCTAACACATATATATGGAATTAAAAAAAAATGTCATGAAGAACCTAGGGGTAAGACGGGAATAAATACACAGACCTACTAGAGAACGGACTTGAGGATATGGGGAGGGGGAAGGGTGAGCTGTGACAAAGCGAGAGAGAGGCATGGACATATATACACTACCAAACGTAAGGTAGATAGCTAGCGGGAAGCAGCCGCATAGCACAGGGAGATCATCTGGGTGCTTTGTGACCACCTAGAGGGGTGGCATAGGGAGGGTGGGAGGGAGGGAGACGCAAGAGGGAAGAGATATGGGAACATATGTATATGTATAACTGATTCACTTTGTTATAAAGCAGAAACTAACACACCATTGTAAAGCAATTATACCCCAATAAAGATGTTAAAAAAAAATAAAGTCATACAGATGGCCAAGAAGCACATGAAAAGCTGCTCAACATCGCTAATTATTAGAGAAATGCAAATCAAAACTACAATGATATCATCTCACACCTTTCAGAATGGGCATCATCAAAAAATCTACAAACAATAAATGCCAGAGAGGGTGTGTAGAAAAGGGAACCCTCCTGCATTGTTGGTGGGAATGTAAATTGATACAGCCACTATGGAGAACGGTACAGAAGTTCCTTAAAAAACTAAAAATAGAACTACCATATGCCCACCAATACCACTACTGGGCATATACCCTGAGAAAACCATAATTCAAAAAGAGTCATGTACCACAATGTTCACTGCAGCTGTATTTTACAATAGCCAGGATATAGAAGCAACCTAAGTGTCCCTCAACAGATGAATGAAATAAAGAAGATGTGGCACATGTATACAATGGAATATTACTCAGCTATAAAAAGAAACGAAATTGAGTTATTTGTAGTGAGGTGGATGGACCTAGAGTCTGTCATACAGAGTGAAGTAAGTCAGAAGGAGCAAAACAAATACCATATGCTAACACATATATATGGAATATAAAAAAAAAATTGTTCTGAAGAACCTAGGAGCAGGACAGGAATAAAGACACAGACGTAGAGAATGGACTTGAAGACACGAGGCGGGGGAAGGGTAAGCTGGGACGAAGTGAGAGAGTGGCATGGACATATATACACTACCAAATGTAAAATAGATGGCTAGTGGGAAGCAGCCACGTAGCACAGGGAGATCAGCTCAGTGCTTTGTGACCACCTAGAGGGGTGGGATAGGGTGGTGGGAGGGAGATGCAAGAGGGAGGCGATATGGGGATATAGGTAGATGTGTAGCTGATTCACTTTGTTATAAAGCAGAAACTAACACACCATTGTAAAGCAATTATACTCCAATAAAGATGTTAAAAAAAAATGATTCTATCCAGAATCCTGGAGGCCAATTTGCTGTTAATGGTGGTGTTCAGGCCCTAAAAGGTATTAACTTACAGAGTAGTTAAGTCTCTGAACACAGACCAGAGCTTTAAAAGATGTACAGGTGCCAAAATTAAGGGCCAAATTACCAATCTGTTTTAAATGATGGTCTGGGAATGCTCAGTATGACAAGGAAAATGTATGACAAATAATACCTTCCATATAAAGAAAAAGCTGCTTGAATTTATTAGAGGAAATGTGCTGCCTCTTGGGACTTCTTTTTTGCCCATTCCCCAAAGAGGTGATTTTTCAAAATCGACTTCAAAACACAGCTAATGCAAAATGACTCTTTAAGAACAAAATAAGGCTCATTTTAAACTAAAACAGTTTCCATGTCAGCATTTGCCAAAACCTTTGAAAACTTAGAAATCTGGAGGAAATGCACATTCCATTAGTATCAAAACTAGGTGCTTCCATGATATGCTAAATGCTATGTTACCCAACATGTGCAAAAGCTTTAGACCAGAGTAAAGCCGGCTGCCTCTCTACTCACCGACAAATTTAAACAATTGCACTGGCAGCCCTGCTGGATGACAGCAGAATGACTTCTTGTCAAGTAACCTCCATCCTCCAAGGTGACAGGAAATGGGTTTAAACACTGGTAATATCACTAATCAATCTGAGAGAGCATATGTTTCCAGCCTGCAATTGTTAGGTTTGGCTGCAGTGTGCTAGCTGCTTACTAGGCCATGTGATTCAGCAAAATGACAGATGAAAGGAAGGGTCAGATCTACTAAGTGTTGAAGAAGTGTCATCAGTGTTGTATATTACTTCAAGATGTCCTCTGCATCAGAGGCATCTCACATATAGGGGTCGATTTCTTCTACAGAATTCTTCAGTTTCCCAATTACTCTTATAGAAGCTCACACATTTATTTCAACACATGGGGAATTGGACTTTCTCTTATTTCTGATTGATACCAGATAGTCCAAAGTAATGGTCTTACTTTTACATGATCCTACCTTGGTCTTTAAGATAAGTGCATGCATGCATATACTTTCTAGCCCTGCCATGTTCACTCTTGTCAAGTTAAAATAGCCAGATTTTCCTCAAAAGTTCTGTCAAATGCCCCAGTTATCCTGATGCTTCAGGAACTGAGATGGTTCCCCCCTCAAATACATTGGCATTTATATTCTGCACTATTCAGTTTTACACTAAGGAGGGCATGAGGAAATATAATTTTCCCTTTATTTATAGAACAAAAGGAACTTTAGGAATCTTCTTCCAGAGCCTATTCTACTATAGATTCATTTCTTCAGTCATAATTATTTTTTGACCACTTATTCTAAGTCAGGAATTGTGCTGTTACAATAATGAGTAGAACCAGACATGGTCCCTGATCTCTTGCAGGCACTTAATTAAATAATAAAACATTAACTAAGTAATTATTCAAATGAATGTATAATTCATAAGTTAAATATTCATACTTATTAAATAAGTTAATTCAGTTAATGTATAGTTATTAACTGAGGATGAGTAAATAGACATTGAAAGGTAGAGTGACTTCCTAAGGTCCCACAGTAAGTCTTTTATAGAATAACGGGTCTCCTGGCTCCCAGCCCAGTTCTCTTTCGGGCCATACCCCAGTGCATTTCACAGTTCTTCCCCTGGACTGAAAGATGATCTGACATTCTACTTCCGAGGCAGTCTCACAGCAGCTTCTCTAGAGCAGGGCTTTCCAAGGTTTTTACCTCCTACTACAACTATAAAATGCTTTGCTCTTTGCTAAGGCATACCTGGGGGAAGGGCAAGGAGGGTGTATGTTTGCGTGTTGGGAGGCATGGTTGAGGGCAGGGTACCTAGAAGCGACATCATCATGAAGGTCTCCTAAGTTGTTATGAAGAACACCCAAGACCACACTAGTGAAAGTAGAAGACAGCAGTGCCTACATAGTTTCTTGGGGGACCAGGATAACCTGCCCCAAAGGAAAAAGAGATATACCTGGGGATAGGTGAAGGGAGGCAATCTAAGTGATTTTCTAGAAGAACTACAAGCTTCTGTCTCAAATACTGGCTGAAAATGGTGACTCAGCTCAGCTTAAAGGGCCAGGGAACACAGAGGCCATGAACATAACTTGGACAGAACAACCAGCTATGGCACAGGACAATGCTTCTTGGCTAGGAGAGCAGAGTCAGGACCCTCTGAAGCATTACCTCAAAGGTCAAGGTAGCAGGATCAGGTAGTCCAATTCCTCCTTCTCAGAGGAGAAGGAAAGGACGTGGAAGTAAAGAACTCCCAGTTATCCAATCCCTCCATTAAGAGCTTTACAATTTCCTGTAAACCCTAAAACTTTCTCCCATAAATATAACTCTTCTCACAGCTTTTTTTTTTTTTTTTTTTTGCGGTACGCAGGCCTCTCACTGTTGTGGCCTCTCCCGTTGCGGAGCACAGGCTCCGGACACGCAGGCTCAGTGGCCATGGCTCACAGGCCTAGCCACTCCACAGCATGTGGGATCTTCCCGGACCAGGGCACAAACCCATGTCCCCTGCATCGGCAGGTAGACTCTCAACCACTGCGCCACCAGGGAAGCCCTCACGGCTTAGATTTTTATCTCCACAGGTGAGAAGCAAGCTGTCCTTGTGTGGACAGTGGCATCAATCTGCATTTCCAAACATTAGTGAATAAGAAAAATTTACTGAGCACTTATAGCTTGTAACAGATACTATTTTAAGACTTGGAATGCATTAATTTACATAATCTTAATAACCCTATAAAATAGCTAATATTATTATTCCCATTTCACAGATAATAAAACAAAGGAAGCTTAGAGAGGTTAGATTACTCACCCAAGGTTCTTCAGCTAATAAAAGGCAAAATCCAGGATTTAAACCTAGATCTAATACACTCAAAGCTCATGCTCCTGATCACCATATTTATTGCCCCCTTGAGGGTCAGGGCAAGGCAAGGTGTAGAGTACCTCACTACAGGGTCCTACTTTCAATTAATTAGGTCACACTCAGCAGCAAACAACAAGAACAAAGTAGTGTAACACTACATAAATGTAATATCTCACATAAAAAGAGGAATCTTAAAGTAAGGTGTTTTTAGGGTTGATTAATTCCGTGGCTCAGTGATATCTTCTATGGTGTAAATCATTTCCAGTTCTTGCTCGGGTCCTTAGAGTGCTGGCTTTTGTCTTCAGGCACAGCCCTAAACGGTAGCAAGATGGCTGCAGCAGCTACTGTGTGAGCTCTGTGTGAGGAGCAGCACTCCTCACACAGTGGTGTCTGGAGGCAGAAAAAGGACTGTTTTTCTCAGTGCATTTCTTTTAAAAGTGAAGAAACCTTTCTCAGAAACCCCCCAGTAGATTTCCATTTTTACCTCATTGGCCATTCCCAAATCAATCACTGGTGAAGAGATTAGAATTACCAGGATTGACTTAAAGTAATTAAGATCTACCTGCCTAAGGTTGAGAAGGAATCGGCTTCCCCTGAAGCATACAGCTGCCTGTTCCTAAACAAAAGTGAGGTTCTTTTAGACAAGAAGAAGGGCAGGAATGGCTGTTGGGTAGAAAACTAATAGTAACTGCCACATACCCAAACCAATCCTAAGTGAAACTAGAATTATATCAACTGAGGTATTTTCTAACCACTGCCAAATACTAGTTGACAAATGCTTTCAAATCTAGTTATGTTCAAAGGCAAAATAGTAATCAATTCCAACCTTCTAGGCTTTTGGAATGAGAGGAAACTGTAGAAGCAACCAAAACAATGTTTCCACCTATCTGATGTCAAAGAAAGAAAAACATGGTTTCTCTCTAAGTCTAGAGTCCAGATGCCAAAGAGAAGGAAATATGTAGAAGCCATTCTTCCAATCTCTCTGCCCTTGATCAGAAGACAAAGGACTACTTGCTGCATCAAGGACCCAAGATGACTCCTGAGTATGTAACTACCCATGCTTCAGAATTTCTTCTGTATTAAATCAGGCGGAAACCATTCCTGTCTATTCATCCCTAGAGATTGTTAACCTGGGACTGCCATTTCATGTCTCTGATCCTTAATTTAGGGATGATAATCTCTTCTTATATTAATAAGCAGTTCTGAAATAACACATGTGAAAGTTCTCTGTGAATTTTAATTTGGTATGCAAATAGAAAGTTCTGTTCAAAGTTCCAATTTTATCCAGGGGCATAACGTACATCATGGAAATCAATGTAATGGGCCCCAAACTATTTGGGTTTTTGAAGAGCCTTTGCCAGTGTTCTCAGAGCTTATGGTTGACAGATTAGATAATTGTTCAGAAATTTTCACTCACTGTCCTCTACTTCCATGAATCAATCCTAGGTTTGGCTGGCCATGTGACTTTCTGTGGCCAACAGAATTAGGCTGATATGACAGTGACCTATATCTGAATCTAGGCCTTAAGAGGCCTTGCATGTTTCCATCTGCTCTCTTGTATTCTACCATCACCATAAGAATATACTCAGGTTATTTCTCTGGTCCAAAGAGCAGAAGTGATTAAACCAAGCCAAGACTAGGATCAGCTAATCCCCAGGCAGCTCACCTTCAGACTTATGAATAATAATAAGTATTTGTTGTTTAAAGACACTGAATTTTGGAGTAATTTGTTATGTAACAGCAAACCAATATAGTGCTCAAAGTGTTGCTATATCCAACACAGAAAGCATATGAATAAACAAATTGGGCAGTCCCCGAAAACAAAGACTCCAAGCACTTTGTCCTAATTGATTTCTATTACCAGTAACACTCAAAAGTGATTTCAGGTATTTTTTCTTCTTTAGACCATACTGCTGGAAGAACTTCTTTCCCTGTCAATTCTCTCAGTACTCCTTATCCAAAACTGATCACCTGCATTGCATACTCATCTTCTCATTTAAGCAAGGGCCTGAAGAGCATTGGCTTTGTCTTATAATGAACATATCAAGATTAACAAAGTTACACAAGAAATTGCCTTGCAAGTAAGAAGTGCTCGATAAACATGTTTAATTAAATTCTGATTCTATTTAATTACAGTGGTGTCTGATGATCTAGAATAAATGCTTTTCAAGTATAGAATCTCACTACCTAAATCAGCCCGGCAAAGACAAATGCACTGATAAGATGTTTGTTGTTTGTTGCTTCCTTCCCTAATTCTACCCTTGCTTCAAGTCCCATTCCCAAGCCCAGGGAATACTCTACCTCACTGCTTTCATGATTGCTTAGGAGTAGAGATCTTTTCTCCCTTATTCTTCCAAGACCTTTTAGTTGAGATCAGGCTGCACTGCTGGTGGTCCTAATGTCCATTCATGGAGATTTCCCTGGGTGAGTCTCTCTTTCCTCCAAGTCCTTTTTGTCTATCTAAAGGTGTTCTTTATGACAGTCCTCCTTCCATTTCCAAGTGTTCTCTAAAAGATTCCCTACTACTAGAGTATGCAATCTTTGTCTTCATCATGAAAATTTATTAATATTAATAGCTAATAAGTGTCTATTGCTTACCCCACATCAGGTCTGATATTAAATGATTTGTACACATGATATTTTTTCAACCTCCAGAGAAGCCCTTTGGCACTATTATTAACTCTACTTTATAGATGAGAAAACATCAACTTAGAATAATATATCCAAGGCCTACACAGAGAGTGAAGATTACTATCAAACCATCCATATCAACAAGTTCACATTTCCCAATATCATTTTGTCTCTAAATCTCTATACCTGACATAGTACACATCATAATGGATACACACAATTGCCTGTCCATGAATCCTATACATCCTATCCTGAAGAGCTCTCTCACTGAGCCACAAGGTGTCTGGTTCAGTATTATTTTCTCCCTGCAAGTATTTGTAGTCTTCAAATCAATACTGACTATCCAATTGCTTCTTCATCCCAAAGGATGAAGGGGTTAGGGACAAGTGTTTGCCTTGAACTGCAAAAGCTCTAGGAAGGGACCCTACCCTTCAAAGAATGGAAAAAATTTAGGAGGAAAAGGATCATCTCTTGCTGATGGTAGCATTAAGTGATTTTTAACCCAGCAAAAAATACGTTAGGTTAGCCTTAAGTGCACTAAAATGTAAGTAGTTTTCTCCTTCATGAAATAAGTATTATGCCACTTACATCACTGAGATATTATAAGAACCAGATTATATATGGTAAAATGCTTTTCAAATTTCAGAATATTCATATAAGTGTTAATTAGTTATTAATATTCTATGATACACAAGTTACTTTTCCAATTAATTATAATCTTCTGAAATGAAGACTTTTTCCTTTCCAGGAGTCTTCTAGAGTCCTAATACTGGTCTGGGCCCTCTGTTTTGCATTACTCCCTATATTACAACATCCTAAAGACAGCACTTATTTACAAAGTCCTTCTACAATCATTTAATGAGCACAAATACAAGCACATATGACACAAAAACAAACTACAGATCATATCCCAGAGATAGCACATCACACATTCAGACCATAAGCATACAATTTACCAGCACTGTATGAAAATTCCAATTTCTTCACATCCTTGCCAACACTTATTTTCCATTTTAAAAAATTATTATTACTATGCCTACTTTAGTGAATGTGAAGTAAATTTCATTGGGGTTTTTATTTGTATTTCCCTACTGACTAATGATATTGAGCATCTATTAATGTGCTTATAGTTCTGTTTTTGTGGGGTTTTTTTTTTTTTTGGTTCCTTCTAGTAGACCAAGCTTATAAATAACTGGGCAGTTTCGTGACTTCAAGATTCAAGATCTTAAAACAAAAAAAATTTTTTCAATCTGTTCTTCCCATACCTTCTCCCCTTAGATTAGGTTCTCTTTTCTCAGCTGGAATGGTAAGGTCAGACATTCCAGAACTTCCTTCAGTCCCTTGACTTTCTTTGATGTATGCCCAGAAAGGGGCTATCCTAAGAAGCAAAGAAGGAACTTGAAGTGGTCAAGATACCGGAGATCCAAAAAAGATAAACAGAAGATTTGGTAGGGAAGAAGAGTAGGAATAGGGAGAAATATAGAGTCTATGAACTAGGCAAGTGTGGAAGATTGGAGCTGTTCCAGTCTATCTCTTTTAAGTTTCTGTATTGCTTTATTGAGGCATAATCAATATACAATAAACAACATATATTTAAAGTATACAATTTGATAAATTTTAAAATAAGTATATATACAAGAAACCATTACTACAGTCAAGATAATGAACATATTCGTCATCCCTGAAAGTTTCCTTGTGCCCCTTGGTAATCTTACTCTCTTGTACCCAGGCAACCATTGATCTAATTTCTGTTGCTGTCTATTAGTCTACATTTTGTACAATTTTCCATTAATAGAATCATGTTTAACGTAACTTATCTAAAAAATAAATTTATCCTAGTAATTTCTTGTTGCATGTATTTTGAAGCTCTGTTATTAGGTACATACAAACTTAGGATGGTTATATTTTCTTGGTAAATTGATACTTTTATCACTATGTAATATCCTTCTTTATCTCTGGTAATTTTCTTTTCTCTTAAATCTACTTTGTCTGATATTAATGTGCCTCTGCAAATTTCTTTTTATTAGTGTTTTCACAATATACAGTCAGCCTTCCATATCCGTGAGTTTTGCATCCACGGATTCAACCAACTGCATATTGAAAATACTACACAATCTGCAGTTGGTTGAATCTACAGAATACAAAACCTGTGGATTTAGAGGTCTGACTGTAAGGGACTTGAACAACCTTGGATTTTGGTATCCATGTGCAGGCGGTCCTGGAACCACTCAGATACTGGGAATGACTGCAATTTTTTCCATCCTTTTAGGGGTTTTTTTGTAGTAAAATATGGATAACAAAATTATCATTTCTATTGCTATTCCTCCATTTCTGATCTTCTAAGTTTCCTTCTGGTACCATTTCCCTTCTGTCTGAAGAACTCACTGTAGCAGTTTTTTAAGACGTTTCCAAGAAATGAATTATTTTCATTAGTTTGAGAATGTCTTTATTTCACCTTTTTTCTGAAGGATATTTTCACCTGATATAGTTTGGAGTTGAGAGTTGTTTTCTTTCAGCACTTTAAAAATGTTGTTCCACTTCTTTCTGGCCATCATGGTTTCCGATAAGAAACCTGCAATTATTTGAATTGTAGTTCTCCTGTAAATAATATATCATTTTTCCCTGGCTGCTTTGAAGATTTTTTCTTCCTTTAAGTTTTCAGCAGATTGATTATGATGTAGACAGTATAGATTTCTTTATGTTTATACTGTTTGGAGTTCTCTGAACTTCTTGAATCTTTAGGATTATGTCTTCCCTCAAATGGGATAAGTTTCAGACATTATTTCTTTAAATATTTTTTCTGCATTACACTTCTCTTGCTCTCCCTCTGAGACTCTGATGACATAAATGTTAAACATTTTGGGATCCTCAGATCCTTGAGGATCTGTTAAATTGTTATTCAATCTTTCTTATCTCTTTTGTTCAGATTGGATAGTTTCTCTTGATCTATTTTCACATTCATTGATACTTTCCTCTGTCATTGCCACTCTGCTATTAAGCCTCTGCAGTTAGTTTTTTATTTCAGTCAGTATATTTTTCAGTTCTAAAATTTCCATTTGCTTCTACTTTATATTTTCTATTTCTTCACTGAGACAGTCTATATTTCCATTTATTTTAAGAGTGTCCACCTTTATTGTTGGAGAATTATTATAATAGCTACCTTAGAGTTTTTGTCAGATAATTCCAACATCTGTGTCATCCTGTCCTTTGCATCTGTTGATGCAAGTTGAGATTTTCCTGGTTATTTGTATGCCACATAATTTTGGAAATATCCTGAACATTTTGAATAATATGATATAAGACTCTGAGTCTTGTTCAGTTCTATGGAGAATACTGATATTTTTGTTTTAGTAGTCAATCAACACAGATGAGTTCAGGCCAGAGTCCAAACCAGTCCTCCATAGGTTATGGTTTCAATGAGAGTTCTGTTTTCAAAGCCTTTACAGTGCTATTTAATATACTCTGCATGTGTGCCTCCCCAGCCCCTCTGACAAGCACAGTACTGCATCAGTGGTACAGTTCTCAGTTCAGTTCCGATAGTTTTTAGTATGGTGTTTAGGATCAGACTCATGAATACCCAGCTCAGCGATGAACCTTTGAGCACATAAATAACTCAGTTACTCTCCTGAGCCCCTCCCTTTGAACCAGTTTGATTCTTTTGATGCCTGCTTTTTAGTTTTGTTGAGCAGGACCAGAGCAACCTTTGATCCAATCCTGATTTTACCCCACCAATGAGGGAATATCCTTATGAGTAATTGATCCAGTGTCCCATTAATTATGAGGCCTTTAACTATGGCTGGTGAGAATACTAACTATTCCCAGATCTGTGTAAACCTCATATTATTCCTTCTGCTTCTTTTGGGTAGATATTCCTGGCTTCTGACAGTTTCAGCACATACATGTGCTGGTCAGTAATCAGCTGAAAACTCATTGGGGACACTCTGAATATCTTTGAAGCTATCTCTATATACAGATGTAAACTCTAGCCACCTTGGCCTTCCTGGACTCCCAGTTCAATCTCCTCATCTCAGGGAAACCAAGGAGGGAGGTTTCCTGCTCCTTCTATTGAAGACTGGAAACTTTCTACAAGCAGTAAGCTGGTGCAATTATAGAGCTTATCTCATTTGTTTTCTTTTCTCTGAGATCACTGTCCTGAGCTACCTGATGTGCTATGTCTTCATAACTTTTTGTCTATGTATTTTGCCTGGTATGGTAGATATTTCAGGTGAGGAGATAAATCCAGTCCCTATTACTCCCTCTTGGTCAAAACCAGAAGTCCCCACTCTCTTTTGATAGCAATCTCCATGCTCTGACCATGAAGAACAGTGACGAAGAATGAAGATTAAGAATGACAGTGAATTGAGGCCAGAGTGTTGGGAATCTAGATAACATGGGTTCTAAAGTGCAGTATAATGGCAAAAATAAGGTCAATTAACAAAGGAAGGTAGAATTAAGTCCAATATGGTAGCTGAAGTCAGCAAAGATTTGGAAAGCATAGGAAGATAAGAGAGCATGGACTTCCAATGAGAAAATGTTATGGAAAAGGTCCCCACAACATGATTGCTCTGTGAGGGCAAGGACTTTGTCTTAGTCACTGGTATATGGGCTAGACACTGTTCTAGGTTCTCGATAAACATTTATGTTGAATGAATATTTGTTGAATTAATATAGTTGAGGCAAACCCTCCATTCTTTCCCCTTGAATATATAGAAGTGGGGTAATGAGAGTTATGTGTAGAAGATATATCTGGTTTCACTTGAAAGCAAGTTTTTGGTTAATTAGAGAAGCTGAAGGAAGAAATAAGAATATGTTTAACAAGAAGGAATTTGCCCATAATAGGACAAGAACCCTTGGAAGAATTTTCATCTTTTACCCCTCTTAGCCATCCAAGGCTTAAGAGAGAATAATAATTTCTTGGGCATTCTTCAATTATAAGATGAGTTCAGACGTAGCATAGTCCTTCTTTGTTCTAAATTAACATCAACAAGGAAACTAATATACTATTTGTTCTTAAATAGTCTAGTTCTTTGAACTCTGCAGGTCAAAAACATGAAACCAGTGTGTTAGGAGTAAAAATACGTTAATGCAAAATAAAAGGCACACATATAAACGTGGAAAATAAGATGCCAAAAGCTGGTTTTCAAATGTGAAGAACTATCCATGTGGGCGGACCATGTCAGTTGTCCTAGTTTTCCTACTCCAACAGTTATTTCATATAACCTTATGCAATATCTCCTGAGAACCTAAAATTTACACTAGGTCCTAAAGAAATGAGAAAAATAATTCAGAAAGTCCCTATCATAAGGAGTTCATAAATACTCACATTTCCATAATACATGACACGGTATTTTAACCTCTCTGTGACAAATTCCTTCCAAGAATAAGAAGAGGACACTTCATGCAAGGAGACAGAATTTCAGCTGGGACTTGAAAAATGCTTAAAACTTCTGTAGGCTAAGATGGAGGAAGGATGAGAGGGAATTGCAAGTAGAGGTAGGTATAGAAAGGAAAAGGTATTGACCAGTTGTATGGACCAGAAAACAACCAGTTTTGATAATACTTGGACTATTTATAGGGTACTGATGGGAGGCAAAACAGGGAAGGCTGTGAAAGTCCCAAAATCCAAGGTTAAACAATTTGTAGTTAAGTTACTAGGTCCATTCTCTAAGGTAAATGTGACATATTGGCAATGAAATAGGAATAGACTCAGCATTTTTTAGGCTTATGTAGAGAATGCCAGAAGTTCAAATATGGCAAGGTATTGGTGATTTTTGTTCCTGGGATTTCCAGTACCTTATTAAGTATGAAAGCAATCACAACATTCACAAAATATGCACGGATAAACCTAGGCTTTTAGCCTTAGTTTGAATATCTTCATCAATCACACCACATATATCTGGCTGAAGTATAAGCACAATAATCTTAATCTCCACTTCCCACATCATAAATAAGACATTTTAAAGGTGTTTTTCATAGATACTGCTGAAAGTTTGGAGCACATCATAAGAAAGTGAGAAACAGCTGTTATATCTAGATTCAGCAGACACACATTTGCACATAGGGCAACATTTAGAAAATGTCTTCAACCTGTTCCATTACTTCTTGAGAGCATAAGGTCCCCATTCTGTTCGCCCACTGCTTGAAAAATAAGATGGAGAGAAAAAAAAATATCAGCACATAAGAAACTTTGGGTTTACAAAGGCAGAAAACACACCACTCTCTAATCATTAAAAATCAATCTTCAAAGTGAATGCCATGGAACCTTAAGGATTCCATTTAAGTACCTCAGTATCCATCCCCACATACTCTCTCTCCCATTTACTTCAAATTCATGTGTACCTATTTTAATATATATTTATGTCTCTGCTTTTTAAAAGTTTTTAAAAATTCTATAGTGGAATGAACACTTATTGATGTAGAAGAATTATCTTGCTACTTACATCCTTTTTCTATTTCTGCTGTAACAAACTACCGCACATTAAGTGGCTTAAACAATACAAATTTATTACCTTATATTACTAGCAGTAAGAAATATGAAATGGGTCTCGCTGGGCTAAAATTAAGGTGTTAACAGGGCTGCATTCCTTTCTGGAAGCTCTACAGGAGAATCTACTTCCTTGTTTTTTCCAGCTTCTAGAGGCCACTCACATTACTTGGCTCATAAACTCCTTCCTCCATCTTCAAAACAAACAACAGTAGGTCACATCTAATCTCTCTGACTTACACCTGCACTTTGGTCTTCCTTTTTTAAGGATCCTTATGATTACACTGAGTTCACCCAGACAATTCAGAACAACTACCCTATCTTAAGATCAACTCATTAGCAACCTTAATTCCATCTGCAACTTAAATTCTCCCTTGCCATACAAGATGACATATTCACAGTTCCAAGGGAACTCAACAATAAAATAAACAAACAATCCAATTTCAAAAATGAACAAAAGACATGAAAGATATATAGATGGCAAACATGAAAAACATGAAAAAATATTCACTATCACCAGCCATTAGAGAAATGCAAATTAAGACCATGATGATATCACTACATACCTATTAGAGCAGCTAAAATAAAAATAGTAACATTACTATAAGCTGGCAGGAATGCAAAGAAACATTGCCATTAAGAGTATAAAATGGTACAGTCACTCTGAAAAATAGTTCAGTAGTTTCTTAAAAAATTAAATGTACACTCACCATATCACCCAGCAACTGCATTCCTGGACATTTATCCCAGAATTAAAACTATGTCCACACAAAAAAATCTGTACACAATTGTTCACAGATTAGCTGCAATAGCCAAAAACTGGAAATGACCAAAATGTCCTATAATAGGTGAATGATTAACCGAACATGGTACATCCATGGTGGCACAATGGAGTAGGTGTGACTATAAAGGGGTAACACAAAGAGATCTTTGTGGTGATAGAACGGTTATGTACCTTGATTGTGGTGACAGTGACACAAATCTACCCATGTGATAAAATGACATAGTTATATACACACTTCACACCAATGTCCATTTTCTGCCTTTGATATTGTACTATAGTTATGTAATATGTAGCTAGTGGGGAAACTAGATGAAAGGTACCCAGGACCTCTCTGTACTACCTTTGCAACTTCGTATATATCATTAATCACTAAAATTTTCTCAAATGAAAGGTTTTTAAAAATCAAATCATATCATAAATTCAATACCCTCTACCAACTGCTCCTCTCTTTCATTCAATCACTTTTCTATGCTACAAGATGATACTAGACTTGAAAAGAAATCAACTAATCTAGGAGTTATAAACTGGGAAGCCCATGGGCTGGATTTGGTCAACAGACTTGCTTTAATTTAACAGTATTAATTTTTTTTTTATTTCAAAGTCTTTGGAGGGAGCATATGAGCTCTAGTTCAACAGTTTCTATTCCTTTATAATCTTATGCCCTGTGCTCCATTCATTTAAATGCCTGTCTAGTCCTTAAAGACATTTGAGTTTGCCACTCGCACTAATCTTTTAAAATAGTGTGAAGCAGAGATCTGAAGTGGTAAAATGAAATGTTCAAAGCCATAGGCTTCTGATTCCAGCCAGTGCTCTACCTACTCTTCAGTTATTTGACCTCCTGTGTTAGTCATTCTCTCATTCTAACAGAGTAAATATCTAGATCTGTGTTTCACTTCCTTACTTGCTGTCTCAAGTAACACACCAACCATGTCTAGCCTCTATTAAAATGGGAATACTTACCTTTCCCAATTCACAGAGCTATTGGAATAATCAAGCAAGACAGTGCATGTAAAATCTATACAAATGAAATACAGTAAATACATATATTTCCCATTTCCCCTCTGAAGTGGCAGGTACTCTGGGCCATGATTCTGTGTTTGGCCTTTCCAAGTAGAGTATAGCTTTAGCAAGATCATCATATTGCTATGGGTTATAGCAGGTCCAAGCTAGGGACAGGAGCACAGAAAAAAGGAGCAAGTTCAATGGAAGTGGGCTCTGGGAGTCCTGGAATTAAACAGTAGAAAAGGAAAGTTAATGCTAAGAATGGAAGGAAGAAAAGGAAGAAAGTTGGCTCTTTCAACCAGTTGTCTTATTTCTGACCTGGCCAAACTAAAAATCTAAAGAGTCAGGGTTGTACTTTTTACACTTTAATTATATCTTAAATATATTTACTTATCCTTAATTATTCTTCAAAATGATTTCCAAGTGTAAATGTCTACCTCCATCCCTTAAAAACCCCATACTAGATTCAACTGTTGTTAACTGTATAATATGTATTCTTCCACAATATTTTCCTATGAGTAATATATATATGCATATATATATATACATATACATTCACATATATTTTTTTCTTTTTGTAAAAATTAGATCATGCTTTACAGATGTTCTTCAAATTGCATTTTTCATTTAAATATATATCACAGGCATCTTGCTGTACAACACATATAGTTCTACTGCATTCCTTTTAATAATTGTATGTATTTCAACTGAATAG
The DNA here is from genome assembly GCF_059928025.1 of Delphinapterus leucas. Taxonomy (NCBI): domain Eukaryota; kingdom Metazoa; phylum Chordata; class Mammalia; order Artiodactyla; family Monodontidae; genus Delphinapterus; species Delphinapterus leucas. Next base: position 58,261,755 of record NC_143144.1, read on the forward strand.
GTGTACCAAATTTATCTAATCATTCTATTAATGTGCATACACTAGTAATTTGCTATTTTAAATTATGGTACAAAGAAAATATATATTAAAATACTCATGGAATTATTTCTATAACATAGGGTCCTGGATTTAGGATTGCTAACAATGTGCCTCTTAAATTTTATACCAATTTATATTCCTACCCACAGTGTCCATTTTCACACATGTTTATCAACTTTTTGCCTTTTTTATTTCACATCCATTTTCTTCAATCTGTTGTTCATCTTTTAACTTTATATAGTATTTTGTAAAACAAAAGTATTCTGATGTAGTGAAATCTGCTAATCATTTCTTTTATTAGCAATAAGTTCTATGAGTTGTAGAGATATACCCAAAATTGTAAAAATATTCTTCCACATTTTTGTAACACTTCTATAGCTACAAAAGGAGTTATATTAAATTTTCAATTCATCTAGAATTTTGTACATTATATGAAGTATAAAATTAAATCTAAATTTATTTTCTTAAAGTTACATACTCTGGTATTCAGTACAATTTATTAACTCTATCATTCTTCATTGATCTGAAATGTCACAACCTTTTTAATATATTAAATTTCCATATACAATTGCTTGTTTTTTTAGACTTTTCTTCTAGGCCATTGATATTCTTCACCTATCTGGTATTTTAAAATTTTTACCATTATAAACTTCTCAGATACTCTCATATACTTATTATAAATAAGCTTTAAAATCAACATGCCAAATTTCATCCCCCAAAACCCTCTTGGGATTCAGATTTATAATTGTCACACTAATGGTGGGACAAACATATTATTATGTGTCACCTAATATGATGAAAGGTGAAATACATGGCATTTGGGAAGAAATAACATTTAGTTTTCCTCTCCAAAAATATGGTGTGCATATATTTTATTCAAATTTAGTTTTATGAACTTCAGTAAAGCTTTGTTTTTTAAATTTAGATTTTATGTCTTTCTGATTAAATTTATTTCAATTTTAGACCAAATTAACTTTAAAATGCTTATACTTAGATGTATTCTAGCCTGAAATGAAAACAATAAGGGGACTTTGGTGGTCCAGTAGTTAAGACTCCATGCTTCCACTACAAGGGGCGCAGGGTTCAATTCCTGGTTGAGGAACTAAGATCCCACATGCCATGTGGCATAGCCTAAATAAATAAATAAATAAACAAACAAACAATAAAGAAAAATCCTTAAAATCATTCAAGCAATAACAAATTATACAAAGGAACAAAAGTCATATTTCTTCTCTACAACACCAAATGCAACACAGCCACATATGACAAAATTTAAGGAGAAATGACTGGGATCACAAATTTTTATACCAAGTCAACTTGTCATTCGTATGTAAATAAAACAGGAAGATATTCATGGACTAATATAATAATTCACTCAACTATAACCTTTAAAATATCTTGCAGACATAAACCTACAGACTGAAAGAAGAATGGAATAAATTCAGTAATATGGATAAGGATCTTAAAACATCAAGACAAGTAAGGCTTCCAGCTATGGTGGGAAAAGAGATCAGCAAACACTCTCCCCCAAAAGCAATATCAATTGATGCAAGTGACAGACTAGCCAGAAACTGAGCAAGGTTAGCCTGGAAATTAAAGAGACATTGAAGAGCTACATAAAATCATCACATATCCCTGGCCAACAGGCATGTATAGATGATAGTTCAAAGTAACAATTATAAATATATTTGAAGGATTTTTGAAAAGTTTATTCAAGAAGTTCAAGAGAAATATGAGGATAATTATTCAACAAACAGAAAATATCAAAAGAGAAATAGAAAATATTAAAAATAGCTATATGGAAATTCTAAAGTTGAAAAGTATAATAACTATAATGAAAAATTCATTAAATGGGCTCAACAGCAAACTTGAGATGGCAGGAGAATGAACCAGGGAACTAGCAGATAGAGCACTAGAAACTATCCAATATGAAGGAGAGAGAAAAAAAAAGATTGAAGAAAGGTGAGGAAAGTCTCAGAGACCTGTAAGACAACCTCAATCATATCAACAGACTGGAAAGAAAACCTCAGAGGAGAGTAAAGAGGAAAGGGACAGAAAAATAAGAGATGAAAAGGGCCCCCAAATTATGAAATACATTAATATAAATATCAAAAAAGCACAAGGACACCCAAGTAAGATAAACACATAAATCTAGACACACCATAGTCAAATATTGAAACCCAAAGGCAAAGAGAAAATTTTCAAAGAGAAAAACTATCCATCATATAAAGAACAAATTACCGTTAAAGGTGACCCTAATCAGAAACAGTAGAGGACAGAAGGAAGTGGAATGACATAAAATGCTGGGAAGAAAAAAACTACCAACCAAAGTTTCCATATCTACCAAAACTATACTATAAATGTGAAGGTGAAATAAAGATATACTCAGATAAACACCATAAAAGAAAAAAAACTGATTAACAGGATTTCATCGTAAAAACTTTTGCTCTTCAAAAGACACGTTTAAAAATGAAATTAGAGGGCTTCCCTGGTGACGCAGTGGTTGAGAGTCCACCTGCCGATGCAAGGGACACGGGTTCGTGCCCCGGTCCGGGAAGATCCCACATGCCGCAGAGTGGCTAGGCCCGTGAGCCATGGCCACTGAGCCTGCACGTCCGGAGCCTGCGCTCCGCAACGGGAGAGGCCACAACAGTGAGAGACCCGTGTGCCATAAAAAAAAAAAAAAAAAAAAAAAAGAATGAAATTAGAACACTCCCTAACACCAGACACAAAAATAAACTCGATATGGATTAAAGACCTAAAAGAAAGGCCACACACTATAAAACTCTTAGAGGAAAACATAGGCAGAAGAGTCTCTGACGTAAATTGCAACCAGATCTTTTTTGACCCACCTCCTAGAGTAATGAAAATAAAAACAAAAATAAACAAATGAGACCCAATTAAACTTAAAAGCTTTTGCACAGCAATGGAAACCATAAACAATATGAAAAGAAAACCCTCAGAATGGGAGAAAATATTTGCAAATGAGGCAACTGACAAAGGATTAATCTCCAACATATACAAACAGCTCATGCAGCTCAACATCAAAAAAACAAACAACCCGATCAAAAAATGGGTGGAAGACCTAAAGAGACTTTTCTCCAAAGAAGACATACAGATGGCCAACAAACACATGAAAATATGCTCAACATCACTAATTATTAGAGAAACAAAAACTACAATGAGGTCTCGTCTCACACGGGTCAGAATGGCCATCATCAAAAAATCTACAGACAGATAACTAACTGCTGAACAACCTTTGACAGGAAGACACAGGAACTCACCAAAAAAGATACCCCACATCCAAAGACAAAGGAGAAGCCACAAAGGAGGGGCACAATCACAAAAAATCAAATCCCATAACCGCTGGGGGGTGGCTCACAAACTGGAGAACAATTATACCACAGAAGTACACCCACTAGAGTGAAGGTTCTGAGCCCCACATCAGGCTTCCTAAACTGGGTGTCTGGCAACGGGAGGACAAATTCCCAGAGAAACAGACTTTGAAGGCTAGCAGGATTTGATTGCAAGACTTCAACAGGACTGGAGGAAAGAGAGACTCCACTCTTGGAGGGCACACACAAAGTAGTGTGTGCATCAGGACCCAGGGGAAGGAGCAGTGACCCCATAGGAGACTGAACCACACCTACCTGCTAGTGTTGAAGGCTTACCAGCAGAGGCGGCGGACAGCTGTGGCTCACCACAGGGATAAGGACACTGGCAGCAAAAGTTCTGGGAAGTACTCCTTGGTGTGAGCCCTCCCAGAGTCCACCATTAGCCCCACAAAAGAGTATCTAGGCTCCAGTGCTGGGTCGCCTCAAGCCTAACAACCAACAGGGAGGGAACTCAGCCCCACCCATCAGCAGACAAGCGGATTAAAGTCTACTGAGCTTGGCCCACTGGAGCAACACCCAACTCTACCCACCACCAGTCCCTCCCATCAGGAAGCTTGCACAAGCCCCTCAGATATCCTCGTCCATAAGAGGGCCGAAAGCAGAAGCAAGAAGAATGACAATCCTGCAGCCAGTGGAACATAAACCACATTCACAGAAAGAAAGACAAAATGAAAAAGCAGAGTACTCTGCACCAGGTAAAGGGACAAGATAAAAACCCCAGAAAAACAACTAAATGAAGTGGAGATAGGAAACTTTCCAGAAAAAGAATTCAGAAAAATGATAGTGAAGATGATTCAGGATCTTGCAACAAGAATGGCAGCAAAGAACGAGAAGATGAAAGAAATGTTTAACAAACACCTAGAAGAATTAAAGAAAAAAGAGAGATGAACAATACAATAACTGAAATGAAAAATACACTAGAAGGCACCAACAGCACAATAACAGCGCAGAAGAACGGATAAGTGACCTGGAAGACAGAATGGTGGAATTCACAGCCACAGAGCAGAATAAAGAAAAATGAAGGAAAAGAAATGAAGACAGCCTGAGGGGACCTCTGGGACAACATTAAACACACCAATATTCGCATTATATGGGTCCAAGAAGGAGAAGAGAGAGAGAAAGGACCTGATAAAATATTTGAAGAGCTTACAGTTGAAAACTTCCCTAATATGGGAAAGGAAAGAGCCTCCCTAATCCAGGAGCACACAGAGTCCCAGGCAGGTTAAACACAAGGAGAAACACGCCAAGACACATAGTAATCAACTTGACAAAAATTAAAGACAAAGAAAAATTATTTAAAGCAACAAGAGAAAAACGACAAAAGGGAATCCCCATAAGGTTTTCCCCACAAGAGAAAAACGTTTTCCCCACAAGAGAAAAACGACAGAAGGGAATCCCCATAAGGTTAAAAGCTGATTTCCCAGCAAAACTCTACAAGCCAGAAGGAAGTGGCACAATATATTTAAAATGATGAAAGGGAAGAACCTACAACCAAGATTACTCTGCCTGGCAAGGATCTCATTCAGATTCAATGCAGAAATCAAAAGCTTTACAGACAAGCAAAAGCCAAGAGAATGCAGTACCACCAAACCAGCTCTACAACAAATGCTAAAGGAAATTCTCTAGGCAGGAAACACAAGAGAAGGAAAAGACCTACAATAACAAACCCAAAACAATTAAGAAAATGGTAATAGGAACATACATACCAATAATTACCTTAAATGTGAATGGATTAAATGCTCCAACCAAAGACACAGGCTTGCTGAATGGATACAAACACAAGACCCATATATATGCTGTCTACAAGAGACCCACTACAGACCTAGGGATGCATACAAACTGAAGGCGAGGGGATGGAAAAAGATTTTCCATGCAAGTGGAAACAGACCGAGAGACTGTCATACAGAGTGAAGTAAGTCAGAAAGAGAAAGACAAATACCGTATGCTAACACATATATATGGAATTTAAGAAGAAAAATGTCATGAAGAACCTAGAGGTAAGACAGGAATAAAGACACAGACCTACTAGAGAACGGACTTGAGGATATGCGGAGGGGGAAGGGTGAGCTGTGACAAAGTGAGAGAGTGGCATTGACATATATACACTACCAAACGTAAAATAGATAGCTAGTGGGAAGCAGCCACATTGCACAGGGAGATCAGCTCGGTGCTTTGTGACCACCTAGAGGGGTGGGATAGGGAGGGTGGGAGGGAGGGAGACGCAAGAGGGAAGAGATATGGGAACATATGTATATGTATAACTGATTCACTTTGTTATAAAGCAGAAACTAACACACCATTGTAAAGCAATTATACTCCAATAAAGATGTAAAAAAAAAAAAAAAGAATATTGGAAGAAAATAAAGAAAGAAAGCTGGAGTAGCAATACTCATATCAGATGAAATAGACTTTAAAATAAAGAATGTTACAAGAGACAAGGAAGGACACTACATAATGATCAAGGAATCAATCCAAGAAGAAGATATAACAATTATAAATATATATACAGCCAACATAGAAGCACCACAATACATAAGGCAAATGCTAACAGCTATAAAAGAGGAAATCGACAGCAGCACAGTAACAGTGGGGGACTTTAACACCTCACCTATATCAATGGACAGATCATCCAGACAGAAAATTAATAAGGAAACACAAGTTTTAAATGACACAAGAGACCAGATAGATTTAATTGATATTTATGGGACATCCCATCCAAAAACAGCAGATTACACTTTCTTCTCAAGTGCACACAGAACATTCTCCAGGATAGAGCACATCTTGGGTCACAAATCAAGCCTCGGTAAATTGAAGAAAATTGAAATCGTATCAAGCACCTTTTAAGCCACAACCCTATGAGATTAGAAATAAATTACAGGGAAAAAAAACCTAAAACACACAAACACATGGAGGCTAAACAGTACATTACTAAATAACCGAGAGATCACTGAAGAAATCAAAAAGGAAATCAAAAAATACCTACAGACAAATAACAACACCACCACGATGATCTGAAACCTCTGGGATGCAGCAAAAGCAGTCTAAGAGGGAAGTTTATGGCAATATAATCCGACCTCAAGAAACAACAAAAATCTCAAATAAACAATCTAACCTTACACCTAAAGGAACTAAAGAAGAAAAAACAAAACCCAAAGTTAGTAGAAGGAAAGAAATCATAAAGATCAGAGCAGAAATAAATGAAACAGAAACTAAGAAAACAACAATAACGATCAATAAAACTAAAAGCTAGTTCGTTGAGAACATAAACAAAATTGATAAACCTTTAGCCAGACTCATCAAGAAAAAGAGGGAGAGGACTCAAAACAGTAAAATTAGAAATGAAAAAGGAGAAGTTACCATGGACACTGCAGAAATACAATGCATCATAAGAGACTACCACAGGCAATTCTATGCCAATAAAATGGACAACCTGGAAGAAATGGAAAAATTCTTAGAAAGGTATATAATCTTCCAAGATTGAACCAGGAAGAAATAGAAAATATGAACAGACCAATCACAAGTAATGAAATTGAAACTATGATTAAAAATCTTCCAACAAACAAATGTCCGGCACCAGATGGCTTCATAGGTGAATTCTATCAAACATTTAGAGAAGAGCTAACACCCATCCTTCTCAAACTCTTCCCAAAAATTGTAGAGGAAGGAACACTCCCAACCTCATTCTACAAGGCCACCATCACCCTGATACCAAACCCAGACAAAGATACTACAAAAAAAAGAAAATTACAGACCAATATCACTGACAAATACAAATGCAAAAATCCTCAACAAAATACTTGCAAACAGAATCCAACAAAACATTAAAAGGATCATACACCATGATCAAGTGGGATTTATCCCAGGGATGCAAGTATTCTTCAATATATGCAAATCAATCAATGTGATACATCACATTTACAAATTGAAGAATAAAAACCATATGATCATATCAATACATGCAGGAAAAGCTTTTGAGAAAATTCAACACCCATTTATGATAAAAACTCTCCAGAAAGTGGGCATAAGGGAACCAACTCAACATAATAAAGGACGTATATGAAGCCCACAGCAAACATCATTCTCAATGGTGAAAAACTGAAAGCATTTCCTCTAATATCACGAAAAAGACAAGAATGTCCACTCTCGCCACTGTTAATCAACATAGTTTTGGATGTCCTAGCCACAGGACTGATTGCAGAGAAGAAAAGAAATAAAATGAATAAATAAGGAAACACAAGCTTTAAATGGTACATTAAACAAGATGGACTTAATTGATATTTATAGGACATTCCATCCAAAAACAACAGAATACACATTTTTCTCAAGTGCTCATGGAACATTCTCCAGGATAGATCATATCTTGGGTCACAAATCAAGCCTTGGTAAATTTAAGAAAATTGAAATTGTATCAAGTATCTTTTCCAACCACAACGCTATGAGACTGGATATCAATTACAGGAAAAGATCTGTAAAAAATACAAACACATGGAGGCTAAACAATACACTACTTAATAACCAAGTGATCACTGAAGAAATCAAAGAGGAAATCAAAAAATACCTAGAAACAGATGACAATGGAGACACGACAACCCAAAACCTATGGGATGCAGCAAAAGCAGTCCTAAGAAGGAAGTTTGTAGCAATACAATCCTACCTGAAGAAACAGGAAACATCTCAAATAAACAACCTAACCTTGCACCTAAAGCAATTAGAGAAAGAAGAACAAAAAAAACCCCAAAGTTAGCAGAAGGAAAGAAATCATAAAGATCAGATCAGAAGTAAATGAAAAAGAAATGAAGGAAACAATAGCAAAGATCAATAAAACTAAAAACTGTTTCCTTGAGAAGATAAACAAAATTGATAAACCATTAGCCAGACTCATCAAGAAAAAAAGGGAGTAGACTCAAATTAATAGAATTAGAAATGAAAAAGGAGAAGTAACAACTGACACTGCAGAAATAGAAAGGATCATTAGAGATTACTACAAGCAACTCTATGCCAATAAAATGGACAACCTGGAAGAAATGGACAAATTCTTAGAAATGCACAACGTGCCGAGACTGAATCAGGAAGAAACAGAAAATATGGACAGACCAATCACAAGCACTGAAATTGAAACTGTGATTAAAAATCTTCCAACAAACAAAACTCCAGGACCAGAGGGATTCACAGGCAAATTCTATCAAACATTTAGAGAAGAGCTAACACCTATCCTTCTCAAACTCTTCCAAAATATACCAGAGGGAGGAACACTCCCAAACTCATTCTACGAGGCCACCATCACCCTGATCCAGAACCAGACAAAGGTGTCACAAAGAAAGAAAACTACAAGGCAATATCACTGATGAACATAAATGCAAAAATCCTCAACAAAACACTAGCAAACAGAATCCAACAGCACATTAAAAGGATCATAAACCATGATCAAGTGGGGTTTATTCCAGGAATTCAAGGATTCCTCAATATACGCAAATCAATCAACGTGATACACCATATTAACAAATTGAAGGAGAAAAACCATATGACCATCTCAATAGATGCAGAGAAAGCTTTTGACAAAATTAAACACCCATTTATGATAAAAACCCTGCAGAAAGTAGGCATAGAGGAAACTTTCCTCAACATAATAAAGGCCGTATATGACAAACCCACAGCCAATATTGTCCTCAATGGTGAAAAACTGAATGCATTTCCACTAAGGTCAGGAGCAAGACAAGGTTGCCCACTCTCACCACTATTATTCAACATAGTTTTGGAAGTTTTAGCCACAGCAATCAGAGAAGAAAAAGAAATAAAAGGAATCCAAATTGGAAAAGAAGAAGTAAAGCTGTCACTGTTTACAGATGACATGATACCCTACATAGAGAATCCTAAATGTGCTACCAGGAAACTACTAGAGCTAATCAATGAATTCGGTAAAGTAGCAGGATACAAAACTAATGCACAGAAATCTCTGGCATTCCTATACACTAATGATGAAAAATCTGAAAGTGAAATTAAGAAGACGGAAACACAAAAGACCCCAAATAGCCAAAGCAATCTTGAGAACGAAAAATGGAGCTGGAAGAATCAGGCTCCCTGACTTCAGACTATACTACAAAGCTACAGTAATCAATACAGTATGGTACTGGCACATAAACAGAAATATAGATCAATGGAACAGGATAGAAAGCCCAGAGATAAACCCACACACATATGGTCACCTTATCTTTGATAAAGGAGGCAAGAATATAGTGGAGAAAAGACAGACTCTTCAATAAGTGGTGCTGGGAAAACTGTACAGGTACATGTAAAAGTATGAAATTAGGACACTCCCTAACACCATACACAAAAATAAGCTCAAACTGGATTAAAGACCTAAATGTAAGGCCAGACACCATCAAAGTCTTAGAGAAACACATAGGCAGAACACTCTATGACATAAATCACAGCAAGATCCCTTTTGACCCACCTCCTAGAGAAATGGAAATAAAAACAAAAATAAACAAATGGGACCTAATGAAACTTAAAAGCTTTTGCACAGCAAAGGAAACCACAAACAATACCAAAAGACAGCCCTCAGAATGGGAGAAAATATTTGCAAATGAAGCAACTGACAAAGGATTAATCTCCAAAATTTACAATCAGCTCATGCAGTTCAATAACAAAAAAAAAACAACCCAATCCAAAAGTGGGCAGAAGACCTAAATAGACATTTCTCCAAAGAAGATATACAGATTGCCAACAAACACATGAAAGAATGCTCAACATCATTAATCATTAGAGAAATGCAAATCAAAACTACAATGAGATATCACCTCACACCGGTCAGAATGGCCATCATCAAAAAATCTAGAAACAATAAATGCTGGATAGGGTGTGGAGAAAAGGGAAAACTTTTGCACTGTTGGTGGGAATGTAAATTGATACAGCCACTATGGAGAACAGTATGGAAATGCCTTAAAAACCTACAAATAGGGCTTCCCTGGTGGCACAGTGTTTGGGAGTCCGCCTGCCGATGCAGGGGACACGGGTTCGTGCCCTGGTCCGGGAGGATCACGCATGCCACAGAGCGGTTGGGCCCGTGGGCCATGGCCACTGAGCCTGCGCATCCGGAGCCTGTGCTCCGCAATGGGAGAGGCCACAGCAGTGAGAGGCCCATATACCGCAAAAAAAACCCAACCAAACAAACAAAAAAACCTACAAATAGAACTACCATATGACCCAGCAATCCCACTACTGGGCATATACGCTGAGAAAAACATAATTCAAAAAGAGGCATGAGGCTTCCCTGGTGGCGCAGTGGTTGAGAGTCCGTCTGCCTTTGCAGGGGACACAGTTCGTGTCCTGGTCCGGGAAGATCCCACATGCTGCGGAGTGGCTAGGTCTGTGAGCCATGGCCGCTGAGCCTGCGCTTCTGGATCCTGTGCTCCACAACGGGAGACCCCACAACAGTGAGAGGCCCGCGTATCACAAAAAAAAAAAAAAAAAAGAGTCATGTACCCAAATGTTCACTGCAGCTCTATTTACAATAGCCAGGACATGGAAGCAACCTAAGTGTCCGTCAACAGATGAATGGATAAGGAAGATGTGGCACATATATACAATGGAATATTACTCAGCCATAAAAAGAAACGAAATTGAGTTATTTGTAGTGAAGTGGATGGACCTAGAGTCTATCACACAGAGTGAAGTAAGTCAGAAAGGGAAAAACAAATACCGTATGCTAACACATATATATGGAATCTAAGAAAAAAAAAAAGATCATGAAGAACCTAGGGGTAAGACAGGAATAAGGACGCAGACCTGCTAGAGAATGTACTTGAGGATATGGGAAGGGGGAAGGGTAAGCAGTGATCAAGTGAGCGGTATGGTCATATATACACTACAAAACGTAAAATAGATTGCTAGTGGGAAGCAGCCGCATAGCACAGGGAGATCAACTCATTGGTTTGTGACCACCTAGAGGGGTGGGATGGGGAGGGTGGGAGGGAGGGAGATGCAAGAGATATGGGAACATATGTATAACTGACTCACTTTGTTGTAAAGCAGAAACTAACACACCATTGTAAAGCAATTATACTCCAATAAAGATGTTAAGAAAAAAAGAAATAAAAGGAATACAAATTGGAAAAGAAGAAGTAAAACTGTCACTGTTTGTAGATGACATGACACTATTCATAGAAAATCCTAAAGAATTTACCTGAAAACTACTAGAGCTAATCAATGAATTTGGTAAAGTTGCAGGATACAAAATTAATGCACAGAAATCTCTTGCATCCCTATATGCTAACAATGAAAGATCAGAAAGAGAAATTAAGGAAACAGTCCCATTCACCATTGCAACAAAATGAATAAAACACCTAGGAATAAACCTACCTAAGGAGGTAAATACCTGTACTCAGAAAACTATAAGACACCGATGAAAGAAATCTAAGATGACACAAACAGATGGAGAGATATACCATGGTCTTGAATTCGAAGAATCAACATTGTGAAAAAGACTATACTACCCAAAGCTATCTACAGATGCAATGTAATCCCTATCAAATTGGCAGTGGCATTTTTCACAGAATTAGAACAAAAAATTTTACAATTTGTAAGGAAATACAAAAGACCATGAATAGCTAAAGCAATCTTGAGGGAAAAAAAGCGTGCTGGAGGAATCAGACTCCCTGACTTCAGACTATACTACAAAGCTACAGTAATCAAGACAATATGGTACTGGAAGAAAAACAGAAATATAGATCAATGGAACAGGATAGAAAGCCCAGAGATAAACCCATGTGCCTATGTTCTTCTAACCTACAACAAAGGAGGCAAGGATATACAATGGAGAAAAGACAGTCTCTTCAATAAGTGGTGCTGGGAAACTGGACAGCTACATGTGAAAGAATGAAATTAGAACATTCCCTAACACCATACACAAAAATAAACTCCAAATGGATTAAAGACCTAAATGTAAGGCTGGGCACTATAAAACTCTTAGAGGAAAACATAGGAAGAACACTCTTTGACATAAATCACAGCAAGGTCTTTTTTGACCCACCTCCTAGAGTAATGGAAATAAAAACAAAAATAAACAAATGGGACCTAATGAAACTTTAAAGCTTTTGCACAGCAAAGGAAACTATAAACAAGAAGAAAAGACACCCTCAGAATGGGAGAAAATATCTGCAAACTAATCAACGGACAGAGGATTAATCTCCAAAATATATAAACAGCTCATGCAGCTCAATATTAAAAAGAAAAAACCCAATTAAAAAAATGGGCAGAAGACCTAAACACACATTTCACCAAAGAAGACATACAGATGGCCAAGAGGCACATGAAAAGCTGCTCAACATCACTAATTATTAAAGAAATGCAAATCAAAACTACAATAAGGTATCACCTCACACCAGTTAGAATGGGCATCATCAGAAAATCTACAAACAACAAATGCTGGAGAGGGTGTGGAGAAAAGGGAACACTCTTGTACTGTTGGTGGGAATGTAAATTGATACAGCCACCAGGGAGAACAGTATGGAGGTTCCTTAAAAAACTAAAAACAGAACTACCATATGACCCAGCAATTCCACTACTGGGTATATACTCAGACAGAACCATAATTCAAAAAGATACATGCACCCCAATGTTTACTGCAGCACTATTCACAATAGCCAGACCATGGAAGCAACCTAAGTGTCCCATCAGCAGAGGAATGGATAAAGAAGATGTGGTACATAATACAATGGAATATTACTCAGCCATAAAAAGGAACAAAATTGGGTCATTTGCAGAGACATGGATAGACCTAGAGACTGTCATGCAGGGTGAAGTAAGTCAGAAAGAGAAAAACAAATATCGTATATTAACGCATATATGTGGAATCTAGAAAAATGGTATAGATGATCTTATTTGTAAAGCAGAAATAGAGGCACAGACGTAGAGAACCAATGTATGGATACCAAGGGGGAAAGGGGGAGGTGGTGGGATGAATTGGGAGATTGAGACTGACATATATACACTACTATTTATAAAATAGATAACTAATGAGAGCATACTGTATAGCACAGGGAATTCTATTCGGTGCTCTGTGGTGACCTAAATGAAAAGGAAATCCAAAAATAGGGGATATATGCATACGTATGGCTGATTCACTTTGCTGTACAGCAGAAAATGACACAGCAGTGTAAATCAACTATACTCCAATTTTTTAAAAAAAGACACATTTAAGAAAATTTTTTGGAAAATAAGTTACAGACTAGGAGAAGGTATTTTTCGCAAATTACTTATCTGATAAAGGACTTGTACCCACAATATATAAAGAACTCTTACAACTCAATAGCAACATGAACAATCCAATCAGAATACAAGCAAAAGATCTGAATGGACATTTCGCCATATACAAATGGCTAATAAGCACATGAAAAGATGAACAATATCATTAGTCACTAGGGAAGTGTAAATAACCATGAGATACCACTTCACACCCACTACAATGTCAATACAGACATATTTCAGAGATACTGCAGATTTGGCTCCAGACCACTGCAATAAAGCAAATATCGCATTAAAGCAAGTCACATGAATTTTTTGACTTCCCAATGCATATAAAAATTATGTTTACACTAAACTGTAGTCTATTAATTGTGTAATAGCATTATGTCTAAAAAAAACAATGTACATACCTTAATTAAACATACTTTAGTGCTAAAAAAAATGCTAATCATCATGTAAGCCTTCAGCAATTCTTAATCTTTTTCCTGGTGGAGGGTCTTGCCTTGGTGTTGATGACTGCTGACTGATGAGGGTGGTGACTGCTGAAGGTTGGGATGGCTAGGGTAATTTCTGAAAATAAGACAATGAAGTCTGCTGCATTGACTGACTCTTCCTTTCACTTGAACACTTAGGGGCCATTTTAGGGTTATTAATTGGCCTAATTTCAATATTGGTACGTCTCAAGGAACAGAGAGGCCCAAAAAGAGGGAGAGAGACCAGGGAAAGAGTTGGTCAGTGGAGCAATGAGAACACACAAAACATGTATCAATTAAGTCTGCCATTTTGTATGGGCACAGTTTGTGGCACCCCAAAGCAATTACAATAGTAGCTTCAAAGATTACTGATCACAGATCACCATAACAAATATAATAATAGTAAAAAGTTTGAAATATTGCAAGAATTTCCAAAATGCGACACAGAGACATGAAGTGAGCAAACGCTGTTGGAAAAACGGCACCAATAAACTTGCTCAACACAAGGTTGCCATGAACTTTCAATTTGTAAAAAACACAGTATCTGTGAAGTGCAGTAAAGTGAAGCACAATGATATGAAGGTATGCCTGTAATTAAAAAGACTGACAATACCAATTTTGGCAATGATGTGGAAAAACTGGAACTCTGGTACACTGCTTGTGGGAGTGTGAAATGTAGTCACATTGGGAAAATTTGGTAATTTCTTAAAAAGTCAACATACACTTAATAAATGTTCAAGCAATTCCATTCCTAGGTATCTACATAAAAGAAATGAAAACATACCTCCACACAGAGATCCAAGAACAAATGTTTATACTTACTTTATTTGTAATTTCAAAAAACTGGACACAAACCAAATGTCGGTCAATGGATGAATGGATAAACAAATTGTAGAATATCCATATAATGGAATACTATCCAGCAATAAAAGGGAATGGAAGGCTGACATATGCAATAAGATGGATGAATATCAAAAAAGCATTATGCTAAGTGAAAGAAGACACTTTATTATTCCATTCCTATGACATTCTGAAAAATGCAAGACTTTAGGAACAGATATCAGATCAGAGGGAGCTAAGGACTGGGGTAGGGAGACTGACTGCAAAGGGGCAGAAGAGAAATTTCTAGGGTGATAGAAATCTGTATCTTGGTGGTGGTGGTAGTTTACATCACTATGTACTATAATCATTTCTCAAAATAATTTTTTGCTTCATGTAAATTATATCTTAACAAACTTGATTTTATGAAATCGTAATATACACATACCTTTTGACCTAGACATCCCAATTTAAAAACCAATTTAGCTCACAACTGGCTATTACTTTAAAATATATATGACTTAATTCCCTCACTGCAAAATTTAAATTTATCCTCTGCATCTTGGACTGGTACTTTACTTTAGCATGTGACATCTATTGTATATTGATACCTTAGTAAAAGCTTCCACTTTAACATGCTGCTATACTTCCTTACATTGGAATGCTTCATCTCCATATAATTCTAAGAGTCCACTGGCCAGGGCCTCTACTCAACCATCAGAATATGAAGCAACTATAAGGAAGAAACTGGGAACTCTAGTTCCTGGACTATTTGGCTCTTCCTTTAATATCTTCATTCATCCCCCCAAAAGTTAGCTGACCAGAGATAACCTGGTAATTAATCTAGTCATGAATGAGGCAGAATCCTAGGGTTGGAATTTGAAGGTAATGTGCCCCATGGCTTTGGTGGCAGGACTCTATGTTCAAATTACCATTTCTGATGACGGCCTCCCAGAACACCAAGCTCTTTGCGACCCTAGCTCTACTTCTGATTTCACAGAAAATATTCCATTGCTCTTAATCCCTGATGATCCAAAATAAAATGTTTGAAACTATATAACCTTCTATCACTGGTCATCTGGCCAATATTTTAACAGTAATAAATTTTCTTCAAATCCTTGAAACAACTGGTTTGAAAATGCTTAGCATTAGTTCATAAAATTTGGAATTTCATGGAAATGATTCTTCTGAAAATACCAACTGTTTATTTTTAAATGGTAATTTTACATTTCTTATTTGATAACACTGACATTTCTGTGAGGAATTAGGAAAATATGTACAGCAGCATGCTAAGTGAAAACTGGGAAGGGCTCTTTCCAAACTGGTACAGCTGATTATCATGATGTAGACTCTTCATTTAAAAACAAATAAACAAATAAAACTTTCATTTTCTTCACAAATTTTAAGATCTTGAAAACTCTAAGACAATGGGAAGTCCCAGAGCTCTCTAGAAACTGTTTTCTCAAGCTCTGTTCCTGCTCAGACAGCTGCTCCTTTGCAGCAACAGGCAGTTGTGACTCCATTTGTAAAAATTCAAGTAAAATCTATCATTTTTGAAGAGAAGGAGAGAGTAAATCCTAGGCTTCTCAAATGTCTTTACAGGTTGAATATTTGGAAAGGTCAGGACACCAACCAATGTTGGAATATGAGGAATTATTTAACTTTCTACCAAACAATATGTAAAATAAGCTCTGTTTCAGCTTGATCATTATTTCACTTTCATTTAATAAAGAATTCTTGCCAACACTTCTGGGATTACCCAAGGAGTGAATTTTTTAACTTGAATTAGTAGCATTTTTCCAAGAATCATACTTTGAAGATTCATAAAGAGCACTAGCAAAGTCTGATTTGAGAAATGAATGTCACACTGACCCTTAATACAATCTAAGTAAGATTTAAAGTAAGATGGAAAACAGAAGATGATGAGAGCTTTCTATTCCACTGGGAGGCTGGCAAGCCATTTCCAAAAGAGAGGGCTCTGAGTCTTACACAGGGACAAGAACATCGGTGGATTTTGAGTTTTATCTTCCCAGAATCACTGAAATTTTGATGGTGAATAGGCTAATTAAGTTATATATTATTCTTCCAGTATTAGTTAAAAGGTTTGTTGTAGGTGTCTTCTAAGGGAGCAGCTTTCACACTGTTACTCATTTTTTGGATATCAGATTTTGGGGGGTTAGACTTGAGTGTATTCCAAGTTAGATGATCCATAAGACATAAGAGCAACAGTTTGCTTAGTGACCTCACTTTGCTGACAGATCTAAGAAGAGTTGATTTTTCAGTTTGTTCAGCTTTTTATTTCCTGTTAGGATGAAGTGAAAACATCCAAGCTCCTTACATACAGGACTGAAAACCAGAAGTCCCGATGTTCATTTTTAATTTTAATAGTTTGTCAAATTCCTCTCTATAAGGATGAATAACATCCCACACACACACACATACAAAGGTTTTTACGATGATTATGCCAGATAACATATGTGAAAGGCCCTGGCATACTGGTTACTTTATATAGGCACTTAACCATTTGTTGAGTCTAAATTTGTTGACAATGAACCTCTCCAACTTACAGTCAGGTTGTTTTATAAATGTCCATAAATATGATGGATGTTTAGAACTTAATAATTCCACAATGAAACAACAATATGTATGGTAATTATTTCCAGGTTTTCCCCAAAAGTCTACTCTTATTTAACTAGTAGTGTAGTAAGAATATTTCTCAAAAAAGCCCCTACCAAGAGAGCTATAACTCTGAAATCACGAGAAACTAAGAACATGAGAACAGAAGGAGGAAGAACAGGAAAATGGAGATGGTTGTGAGAGTAACAAATACATCTTAATCAGATGCCATCATTTTCATTTCCTAAATCATTCTCCCCCCAACCAGTCTGTGATATCTTCCAGGTCTCCTACTTCACAAACGTTATTTCAGTAACACTAATGGCACTTCCCCAAAGTTCAAGATACAGAACTGATATACTGGAAATAGGTATTGCTAGAGAAAGAGCTTCCTGAATCCTTTAATATTCTGGGTGCAGAGTTGAGGACAAAGACTTGAACATATCTAAGAAAAGGAATGAACTTACTGGTCATCTTTCAGTGTACACACACATGCACGTGTGCATGCACCCATGCGCGCATGCGTGCACGCACACACACACACACACACACACACACATACACACTCCTGTTTCAGAGATCAGAATTGTACTACTCTGGGGAAATGAGGGTCTAGCTTCAAACTTACTCCCTCTGGGATTTTCTTCTCTAACAGTCATGCCCCCAGTGATATATTAATGAAGTCCATTTGATGAGCAGGTTTGCCAATTTCTGACTCATATTTCTTAGAGAGGTGTTACCAGGTAAGAAGAGAAGCATCCAGTCTTGGAAAGTCAAAGTCACAATCATTTCATAATTCTTCCAAAGGCCAGTCATTCTATTCAACATTCATTCACAGTGTTCCAGGCCTGTACTAGATGCAGAGAGCGCAATGGTGAGCAAAATACCATCTTTGCCTTAGGAGCAAATGGTCTAACCTGAACAGAAATATCCTGAGGAGAATTCTATTTGGTCTTATTTATATCCTGGACATACTTGAACCAATCACTGTGGCAATTCTGGGCCACATTTCCATCCATTAGGTGAGGAAGATGGGGTGTGGATCAGGAAAATAGGCAAGGAGCTCAAGCATGCAGACTGAGTGTCCCACATAAATGACATGAAGCATTCTCCAAAGCAAAGGTGGGATAGGAGGGAAAAGGCTATACTCAGAAGGAAGAAAATAAAATATGTTGGACAAACATACGAGAAACCCTTTCCCATGAATGATGCAAATCAGAAAGAAGACACACAAATTGTATTTCACAAGGTATGTGAGGTTTAACAAATCCACTTATCTAGGCAACTCACCAGGTAAAGTATCTTTCCCCAATTATTAAACCAAACAGCAAGGGGAAATGCACATATTCTTCAAGGGAATCCTGTTTTAAAAAAAAGACCTGGTAATATAGGTTGTTTACTGATCTGTGGTTACGAGATGTTCCTAATTTGGCTGCCAGTGAGATACAGTGTGCCATTCTATCATTGCCAATCGTTTCCTCAGGCCAGTCACATAAGAGCCATCTGAGCTTCTCACCACAACAAAGCGTTTATTGGCACAATTGATTGTTTAATAAAACATTCTCCTTTTGTTCCATGCAACATTGACTTGGTCCAGAGACATAAAATGAAAGAACCATATACAATATTTACCCAATAATCTATTCAAGGCATTCTCCAGTCTGTGCATAATGGAGCAGAAAACCCCACGGCACAGAGTTTAAGGCTGACAAAGAGTCTGAAAATTGAGATAGGAAATCCAGGAGAATAAAAATCCACAGAAGAGGGAGCCCTCAAAACTAAGAATAAATTCTAAGAATAAAATTATAATTTAAGTATAAAATCTAAGTGTAAACTGATTACTGAACTGTGAGACTCCAAAAAGTCTATTGGAAAGCAACAACTGGAAAGCTGAAAAGGCTGAGCAGAGATTTCAGTTACTGTCTGATGCAAGGAGAGAGTGTTTTGAGTTTGAATTTTGCCAAGTTAGAAAGGGTTGATAATCATCTGGACTCTCCAGTAAAACTGCAGAAAGGAGTAATGCAATAGGAGCAAAGACTATGTCTCACCCTAAGATTAAAAGAAAAAGTAAAACAGAACTGCTCTATCGAAGTGTAAAACGAAGTCTACACTAGTTCAAGGTAATCAGCCAATAACTGAGCTGTTTCCTTGTATTAAAAAAAAAAGAACTATTCAGAGAAAGAGAACAAAATCCAGATTCTTTATAATGTATCAAACATAATGTCTAGATATCATTTTAAAATTACTAAACATGGGAGTAGAAAAAATGTGACCCATAGTTAAAAGGAAAAGCAGTCAATAAAATCCCAAAATGATGCAGGTGTTGGAATCAGCAGTCAAGTACTTTATTTTTTTTATATACTACCCAAAGCAAATTTTTTTTATATACTACCCAAAGAAATCTACAGATTCAATGCAAGCCCTACCAAATTACCAATGGCATTTTTCACAGAACTAGAACAAAAAAAATCTTAAAATTTGTGTGGAGACACAAAAGACCCCAAAGAGCCAAAGCAATCTTGAGAAAAAAATGGGGCTGGAGGAATCAGACTCCCTGACTTCAGACTATACTACAAAGCTACAGTAATCAAGACAATATGGTACTGGAACAAAAACAGAAATATAGATCAATGGAACAGGATAGAAAGCCCAAAGATAAACCCACACACCTATGGTCAACTAATCAATGACAAAGGAGGCAAGGGTATACAATGGAGAAAAGACAGTCTCTTCAATAAGTGGTGCTGGGAAAACTGGACAGCTACATGTAAAAGAATGAAAATAGAACATTCCCTAACACCATAAACAAAAATAAACTCAAAATGAGAAGAGCAGTGAACCTAAAAACAGAGCAATAAAAATAATCCAAGACCTAAATGTAAGACTGGACACTATAAAACTTTTAGAGGAAAACATAGGAAGAACACTCTTTGACATAAATCACAGCAGTCAAGTACTTTAAAGCTGCTATTATAAATATGATAAGGACTAGAGGAAAAGATGATCATATTGGATGAAAAGATGGAACATTTAAGCAGAAAAATATAAACTATAAAAAAGAACCAAATGAAAACTCTAGAAATGTACAATATCTGAAATTAAAAAACTCAAAAGATGGGCTTACCACAAGATTGGAGGCATCCCCAGAAAGATCACAAACTTGAAAAACAGGGCAATAAAAAGTATTAACTCTGAAGAACACAGAGAATAAAAGATCAGACAAAATTAACGAGTTTCAGGCATCTACACAGAAAAATATCAAATAGTTGAACATATGTATAATAAGAATCTCAGAAGCATGAAATTGTGGGGAAATTTTTTTAAAATATAGTGGATGAAAAATTCCCAAATTTGAGGAAAAACACTGACTTTTAGATCCAAGAAGTTCACCTAACCCAAGTCAGGAAAAACATAAAGAGAGCCATATTAGGCACATCTGAGTAAAAGAGCAGAAAAACAAAGGTAATAAAAAAAACTTGAGAGCAGCCACAGCAAAATGAAACATTATATATAAAGGAAGAATAATACAAATGAAAGCTTACTTTTCAACAGAAAGAATGATGGCCAGAAGAAAGTAGAACAATAGTTTTTTAAACCGAAAAAAAAAAATTTAAAAATTTAAAACTATCAACCTGGAATTCTATAGCTTGGTAAAGTATCCTTCAAAAATGAAGGATAATTAAAAATATTTTCATATGAACAAAATTTGAGGATTTGTCTTCAAAAGGGCACACACTTCATGCTAACAGAAATTATCTGGCAGAAGAAAAATTACATCAGATGGAAATTTATACATTCAAGGAGAAATAAAAAGGAGTGGAAATGGTAAATATGGGGATAACTTTAACAGATGATATTTTCCATCTTCTATTAATTTCTGGAAAAAACAACTGATTGTATATACATAATACTAATATACTATACAGTTAAAATAGTAAAGATGATAAATTTTATATGTGCTTTTTACCACAATAAAGAGAAAAAAACTGACTACCTAATGAAAAAATTATAATTTTGTATTATGGGGATTATAATATATGTAGATGTAAAAATATAACAACAATATCACAAAAGGATAGGGCTGTACATGGAATTGTAGTATTACAAACTTTTACATTTTATTACAAATTGTACTATATTAACTCTAAGATGGGATAAATTAAAGATCCACATTGTAACCTCTAGTAAAGTCATTTAAAAATAATACAAAGTTAAAGCTAGAAAGTCATTAGAAGAATTAAAATGAAAGTCATTAGAAGAATTAAAATGAAACATTTAAACTTTGATTAATCCAAAAGAAAACAGGAAAGGAGATAAAAGGGAGAAGGGAAAAAAGGCAGGACAAATAGAAAACAAACAGCAAAATTGTGGGCCTAGAATTCCACTTCCAGCTATGTTGGAGTAACTGGTAGTAAATCAGCCCTCACGACATAAACAGCTATAAAATTGAACAAACTATTTGAGGCAACCTTTTTAAGGCAGTGGACAACAGACGGCACATGACTGAGACCCTTGAGAGAAAGGAAATTCATTAGGTGAGCCCCATGATCACCCAGCTCTCTAACTATATAATTTCCCAACTGCAGTGCAGAGAACTGGAGGCTGAACAGTTCAAGTTGATTGATTCCACTGACCTGAGAGGCAGAAATCAGAGTTCAGGTTGGTTGAGGTAGCTGTAATCTATGAGGCAAGGTAACAGAGGAAAGGATGGCTGTGCAGAGGAGACCTCAGGAGTCCATGTGGGAGGTCCTGTGTAAATCTCTGACCCAGGGTGAGACTGTTCATGTTCAGAGTGAGACCATACAAGATTTACCAGATAGCAATTACTATGGAGTTAAGAGGGAACTAGGGATATTAGAGGACAAGAAATGCTGGAGGAAAAGCAGAGCTCCTGGCTGCTTCAGAGTGGAGAGATCCTGTTAATACTTTGATAATATCCCTGGCATTCAGCTGAGACACCAGAAGGCCACACCACAGGAGTAAAAACGAAGCTTTAGTGTAAGACTTACTCTAGACCCACACTAACAAAGCCTGAAACCAAGTCCTAATGAGATCCACAAGGGAGAAAGAGTTTGAAAGTCAAGTCCTCCAAAGGTAGAGGGGCTTGAGAAACATCCTGGACTTTCCACAGATCTGAAAATAGCTAAAACAAAATCTACAAAAGTTTAAGGTGACCAGCAAGTAATTGAATTGTCTGTTAAAATAAGAATCAATACTATTCAGAAAAAGATAACAGGATCCAGACACTACGTATTTTTATTCACAGTATCAGTATTCAGTTAAAAATCACCAGATACATAAAAAAAAGAAAATGTCATCCATAGTCAAAAATAAATAAACAACAACAAAAATTAATCAATAGAAAGCAGATCAGAAATGGCCAGATGTTGAACTTAGCAGACGAAGACTTTAAATCACCTATTATAAATATGTAAAGAGTTAAAAGAAAACATAGTTTTAATGAGTTAATGGATAAGGAACCTCAGTAGAGAAATGGAAACTGCAAAAAATAATAATAAATAAATAAGAGGCAAATAGAAATTTTAGAATTGAAATTAAAAATTCACTAGATGAGGGCTTCCCTGGTGGCGCAGTGGTTGAGAATCCGCCTGCCAATGCAGGGGACACAGGTTCGTGCCCCGGTCCAGCAGGATCCCACATGCCACGGAGCAGCTGGGCCCGTGACCCATGGCCGCTGAGCCTGCGCGTCCGGAGCCTGCGCGTCCGAAGCCTGTGCTCCGCAACGCGAGAGGCCACAACAGTGAGAGGCCCGCGTACCAAAAAAAAAAAAAAAAAAATTCACTAGATGGGCTAAGGAACAGATTGTAGAAGAAAGAGCAGTGAACCTAAAGGCAGAGCAATAAAAATAATCCAATTTGTTGTCTTTTCACTGTCTGTGTTTTGTTAACGTGAAATTAAATTGTAGTTATAAGCAAACGTTGGTTGCCTAGGGAACAATAATTGTATATTCAGTTTATCAGAAATAAAAGAGTATTTGTATTAAAATGCAAAAAAAAAAATATATATATATATATGCTCAGTCCAATCCAAAGGAGGAAAGAAATTTTTGAAAAAATTTAATAGCACCTCATGGATCCTTGGGACAATATGAAATTATCTAACATACATATAATTGAGTCCTGGAGACTGGGGCAGAGAAAATATTTGAAGAAGAAATAATGGCCCAAAACTTGACAATTTTAATGAGAAACACCAACTGTAAATCTAAAAGATTGAAAATTTATGCAATGTGTTCTCCAACAAAAAAAATTAAATTAAGTTAGAAATCAATAATAATGAGATATCTAGAAAATCTCTTAGTATTTAGACTTTAAATAACACATTTCTAAATAACCCATAGATCAAGGAAGAAATCACTAGAGAAATTAAAAAATACTTCAAACTGAAAAATAATGACACATCAAAATTTGTGGAACGCAGGCAAACAATGCTTGAAGGAGAAATTTATAGTTTTAAATTCATAAATTAGAGAAAAGAGAAAGATTTAATATCAATTATAAGTTTCCACCTTAAGAAGCCAGTGAAAGAAGAGCAAGTTAAATCCAGAGTAAGTCATGAGAAAGAAATAATACAGATCAGAGTAAAAATCAGCAAATGATAGAGGAAACTAGCAAAGCTAGAAGTTTTTTCTTTTAAGGGATTAATAAAGCTAATAAACACCTAGCAAGAATAACTAAGAAAAAAAGAGAAAATAAACCCCCACAAATTAACAATATCACGAATGAAAGAGAAGCATCACTACAGATCCTACAGACATTAATAAGGTAATATTATGAAAAAATTTATGCCAATAAATTCAACAACTTAAATAAAATTTTTAAAAATTCCTTTAAAACACACAACAAAAATGACTGAAGAAATAAAAGAACTGAATAGTCCTATATGTATTAAAGAAACTAAATTTATAATAAAAATTTCATATAAAGAAAACTCCAGGCCAAGCTGGGTTCACTGGTAAAGTCTATCAATAATCAAGGAAGACTTAATATCAATATTACACAAATTCAAGTAATAGCAAAGAATTCTTCCACCTTATTTTATAAGCCAGCTTAACTCTGATACCAAAATCTGACAAGATCATTACAAAAACAGAAATTTACAGACCAACAACCCAACTCTTCAAATGTATAATCAAGTGGGGAAAGGGCAGTGTTTTCAACAAACGCTAATGAAATAACTGGATAAACATAAGGAAAAATGAACATTAACATCTCCCTGACACAATTAATTAATGTGAAATGGATCATAGACCTCAGTGTAAAAGCTAAAACTATAAAATGTCTGAAAGAAAACATGGAATAAAATTTTCGTGGCCTGACGAGTAGACAAAAGATTTCTTAAATGGCACACAGAGAACATTAATCATATAAGAAAATTTTGATAAGTTGAACTTACCAAATTAAAACTTTCTGCTCTATAATACTGAAAACAAGTTAAAAGTTCATTAGCAGGAGAAAGCATAAATTGTGGGATATTCATACAACAGAAAATAACTCAGAAAAATTTTTAAATGAACTACTGATACCCACAACATGGATGAGTATTGGAAACATTATGTTAAGCTTAAAAAGCTAGACACAAAAGAGTACATATGAAGTTCAAGAACAAGCAAAATAATCCATGGTGATAGAAATCAGAACAGTGGTTGCCTTTGGGAGATGAGGATTGACAGGAAAGGGACAATAGGGGACTTTCTGGATGATGGAAAAGTTCTAGATCTTGTTTAAGGTGGTGGTTACACATATGTATACTTTTATCAAAACCAAACAAATTGTACACTTAAGACCTTTGCATTTTATGATATATAAATTTTACTTCAATTTTTTAAGTGACAATAGGGAAAAAGGAATTTCAGTTCCTGCCAATTTATGTAATCTTCCATCTAGATTTGAAAAGGTACCAAGTATTATACCAAGTAAAATAAAACTCAAGTGACCCATGCACCTTACCTGAACCCAGGTATCAAACTATAAATAGGTAAAATGAAAGGTTCCAAAATCTACCCATCTAATATTCTACAGATTAGGATAGGCATATTCACTATAGAAAGACACAACAAAGACAGCAGGCAGCCAACTACATGGAGTTTCATCTGCTATCTGCTTCTGCCCTTCATCTCTCCACAGGGTCCAACTTCCAAGGAAAGCCCACCTGAACCCTCTGGAGCCCAAAAGATGCCCATAAGCTTTCAGGCCTTGCTACCATAAGCTAGGAATAACTCCAGACAAAGCTTATCATCAGGACAATATCCAGGACCAATCCACAAGCACTCACTTCTTTGGTAGCCCCATCAAGGTCATTCAAGTCAGTGAGACTGACCTTTCCCAACATTAACCCAGGATTCTAATCAAGCTTACAAGGAGATTAACTTAATTTGCTCAGCTGGCTACAAAAACATGTGCATGAATTCTTTCTTGCTCACCCTCATGCTAGCCTTTCCCTCTGCTCTTCCTGTTTCTTTTCTTTTTCACACATGCACAGTCACGTCGTCATCTGAGACAAGTGAACACTGAATCTTATGGGTAAAAAACAGATGTTTTCCAATTTTCCTTCACAAAACCATATTTTATATCAGGTTCTCCTATGGATTTATAGCCAATGAAGAGATGTTACTACATTCGCTCATGGAGGGGGATGATAAAAACTGGAAAGGAAGAATCAGACAAGGCAAAGAGAAGCTATCCAGAAGGCTGCAATTGGAGAAGCATGACAAATGGGCAGCACAGTTTTAGAGGGTTCCGGCAGAAAGGCAGATTGCCTGACTGGGAGAGATTCTCCACAGCTGGAGCATCGCACACACCATCTGGAATTTTTTAAATCTGCTTTCCCCAGGTGATCTGATTCTCAGATTGCCAGTGGAGATGAGAAAAGGAGTAATTGTATAGCTCAGAACAGCTCTAAATTCTCCCCAAATTAGTTAATGAAACCTTGTTTGAATCAGTTTCAACTTCTCCTCCAAATTGAGCCCCTAGTTTTGCATTGTTGTTTCCCCACAAAGAACTGAATGTAGGAGTTTAACCCCAAAGGTTTTCTGTGCAGTGGAACAAAACAGGATTCCCAGCACGATGGTCAAAAATGGTGCTCCAACTGTAGGATCTGGTCCAAATTTCTCAATACAGGCCAACAAAGCTTCATTTTCATTTTCACTCCTCTTGACTAGTCTTAGCACTACTTTTAGCTGTTGCCAAATGGAGAGCCTACATACTGAGGTCCCCAGTTTTCTTTCCCAGATGGTCCAAACTCCAGATGTAAAACGGTAAAGGAAAATATAATTTAAAAAATTAAGAGCAACTGCAAACCCTCAAAATAATGAAAGGCTTTGGTTTTCTTTCTTTCACAACATGTATGTTTGTGAAAACAGAAGTGAGGTGCATGGGAGAAGGGAGAGTGAAAGAAAGAGATAGAGCTTGCTGGGGAACAGGAAGGGCAAAGGAAGGAATAAAAGGTAGAGGAAAGGGATTATGCTTCTATCTTCTATCCTCGTTTCTGCCCCAACCAACTTTTTTTTTAGTCTCCTATTCTATCTTGCTTTAAACCAGGAGTATAAAAGCAAACTTTTCCCGTAAAAAGCCAGATAGAAATTATTTCAGGCTTTGTGGGTCATGCAGGTGCTGTCACAACTGCTCAACTCTGCCACTGTAGAATAAAAACAACGATAGACAACATGTAAACGAATGAGTATGGCTTTGTTTCAATTTATGGATTCCAAACTTTGGATTTCATATACTTTTAACATATCACAAATTATTATTCTTTTGATATTTTTTTCAACCATTTAAAAATATAAAAACCATTCTTAGCTTGCAAACCACACAAAAACAGTCAGTGGGCCAAATTTGGCCCATAGGCCATAGTTTGCCAATCCCTGTTTAATACCAATAAAGACCATCATTCCAGGTTCAGTTCCAGGACTGCGCAATGGTTACAGCAAGAATCTCACATGATTCCTTACTCAGAGTAGATTTTTTAAAAATTGAAGTGTTACATCCTACCATGAGTAGCTGTGGTAAACTTTTCATTCTCAGGTATAGCATGCCAGAGGTCTAAATAAATGTATATCTAAAATAAATTCCTTCTCCACTTTTAAACTTTCAAGAATTTTCTACTTTGCCTATTCTTCTTATGCATCTTCTTTCATTCTTGTTGGTATCAAAAAAGGGTAGTTTCTTGACAATCTCAAACATTTTTAAGTATCTGCTAGCGCTTTACTTTGGTGATAATAAAGGTTAATATAGATACCAGTACATTTCTTTTCTCTTCTCTCTCTCTTTTTAATGAAAACACTAACATGTCCACCCAAATAAATTAGCATCTCTACTACTATAGACTTATTTGCTGAGAATAACAAATTCATTTTAAAAGAGGAAGAATTTCTGGGTACAAATAAAAATAGGCAAGAACAGTTTATCATTTATAACTATAAGTTTTGGTATAGCACTTTTCACAGAGTTTTCACTGAAGGGACCATTCCAAGATAAAGGTATCAGGTCAGGATCTGATACTAAGGATATGGTCCTGCCCTCAAAAACTTACCATCTAGTTGTAGAGGCATAAGAGACACACAAAACAGTAATATAATAACCACATCACTCCACATAATTCAGTATATATGAAAATGTATAGCAATATGGAGTCCCATAAGATATAATAAAGTGAAAGCTTAGAGAAATTATATGAGGAAAAACCCCACTCTCAAAATATATTTTCAAAATACTTCCTGTCTAACAAGAACAAAATTAGAAAAATTCCAGAAAAGGCAATAATGAAATGTAAAAAATGCCCTACCCACCCACCCCACCCCCCAAAAAAACTATGGATAAAAAAATAAGGACCATCCCCAAAGAAAAAGAGAACACATTACAAATATAGTAAAATATAAGAAATAAATGACATAATAAAATAATAATATGGACATAAATGAGTGTCCTAGCAGCATACATTGGGGGACATACTTTTATGTTGAAAGTCAAATGTGAATTTAAGAGTTTGAGCTTGTAGTGTTTAAAATTCTAGAGAAAATGCAAACATGGATAATAATAAATAATTCAAGGTAACTAAGTATCTGGTAAGAGGTACAGATGACAAATAATCTAGGAATTCAGAGAAGGCTGAGGACTAGGGTAATGGTTTACAGAAGAAAGTAGTCCTACACATAAAGCCCAGCACAAATGAAACCCAAATGTTCAAGGGAAGGGTGGTACACCAGAGACAGGGTGATGGAGGAAGGGAGCTTGGATAGGAAGGAAATCTGCCTGCCCATGGCAAAGGGAGTCCATCAGTTGGAAAATAACCCCAAAAGGACCCAGACAGTATAATGTCCAACTGAAGAGCCAAGCAAAACCAAACTGTAAGATAGCCGAATATCTCCTCTTTATAATCAATGTGTGGTAATAATCCATGAATATTAGATCCTTTGAGATTATCTAATCCTATACATTAATTTCATATATAAGTCTTCAAACCAGAGAGGTAAACTAACTTACACAAATTCACGTAATGAGTTGGTGGCAGGCCTAAGTTTCCAACGCTAGTATCCTATCTCCCAGATGGTCCAGTGTGCTGTCCATTGTACCACACCAAGTCCTTAAGTGATGTGTGTCCATTCTTGTTACTCTCTTAGAAATTTCTGAAAGTTGCCTTTCAGTATAAGTTCAATACTTAGAAGACTAAATGCAGCTAGGTTTTATGTTTTGTTTTTTATCAGTATAAAGAACTGCTAATATTATAGGTCCTGGCATCACACAGATCTACGCTTCAATTCTATCACTGACATTACTGATCGTATGGCCTTGAGCAAGTTACTTTACCTCCCTAACCTCAGGTTTTACATCTATAAAACAGATATAATAATGCCTCCACAAAGGACTGTTGTGAAGATAAGTAATATTTTACATGTAAAGTATGTAGTACATGTCCTGAAATATAATAAACACTCAATAAATGCTAGCTATAATAAATGGTAGCTATTGTTAAAGAAAACATTCACCCTTTCCCATATTTTCACCCATTACAGGCAGCACAGCCTAGCAGTTAAGAAGGTAAAGAGGGCAGATTCTACAGCCCCCTGCTCTGCCACTTACTAGATGTGAGCTTGGGCAAACTACTTAAACTCTGTGTGTCACACTCCCTATCTGTAAATAGGGTTGTTGTAAGGATTAAATGAGACATTGTATGTAAACAATATCTAAACAAATAGAAATGTTTGTTAACAAAAATTAACTTACATGATAGAAACTTCCATCTGCTGGGAAGTATTAGGGTGAAAATTTTGCCTTTTTCCCATTGATGGGTATGAGAGAGAGTGATTGTATATGCTTATAGTAAGCTCATGGTGGTAATGGGACGGGGAGGGGAAACGGGCAGAAATTGCTCCAGGACTTCTATCAATCTGTCACCAAAATACCTATCAAGAGGTTTTCTGCCTCAGTTAGCCAGAGTTGGATTTTACTGCTTATGAGTTAGAATCCTAACTGATATTAATATCCTAAGGTATCGTTTCATTTTATAACAATAGGATTATACTATGCACAATGTTCCATAGTTTGCTTTCTATTTGACAATAACTTACTTTACTTTCTAAATTTCAGATTGGCTAGGAGGTGCATGCCAGTTTCTTTTAGTCCCCCTGTTCCTCTCAAATACCAGGTGACAGAATGTTTAAGGAGAATTTGTATGACTTCAATCCATGCTGAGAGAGTAAACTGCCTGTAATGAGATCTCTCCAGTCAGAAAAAAGAATGAAATGTACCACACTTCCAACCTACCCCCACTTCCTCACTAATATTTGGTATCTGGTAGCTGAATTTCCTCATTAAACATTTTGAGGGCATTTTGAAATAAAGTATTTTCTGTTGCATTTTCCCCAATGCAACTCTCCATCTCTCTGTCATTCACTAATATAAAGATCTAAGAGCCCAGTATCACCACCATGGCCTGGAACTAGGGGCAAAATCCTAGGGATCCACTGAGATTGCAGCCAGTAATCTGTCCATAGGCACAGCCAATGGTCAGAGCCAGAAGTTATGAAGTAAGCAAAGTTAATGTCCAAGACCTGAGCCAAGAGCCATAAAACAAAGTTGGCAAGGAGAGTCGAGGAAGGGAAATGGGTGTCAAATCTAAGCCAAAGGAATTAAAAACACCTCGTATCATCATAACCAACTAGAGGCCATTGCAAAACTATTACTGCTGCTTTAGGCATAGCCTTCTTAAAGATTGCTGCCCAAATGGCTGGGCCCTGAGGAGCAGTCAGTTTGTTCTGTGGCTACTTCTTTGTTCAGTGGCTTCTTAGCCTATTCACCCATCGTCTACAGTTTCCCTTGTGGTGTGCCTTTTTAGCAGTACGGGCTTAAATGTAATCCCTTCCTCCTTGGGCCAGTCACTTAAGCTCTAGGAATCTTAGCTAGCTCATGTGTACAATGATGATAGTGCTTCTTACCTTTATAGATTTGTTTTAAGGATTGTATGAGAATACATATGAAAATCTTGAATATTTGACTAAATATAAATGAATTATTGGTAAGACACTATAAACAAAGTTAAAAGATTAATGGTGAACTGAGAGAAAATATTCATTACAAATATTTAACAAAAATGTTAATATCCCAATAATTTAAAACTTCTACAAATCAATATGAAAATTACAAATGACCCACACATAGAAAAAAGTTGCAAGGCATTCACAGACAATTCACAAAAGAAATACAAGATGTTCAACTTCGTTAGACATCAGGAAATTGCAAACTAAACAAGGAGATACCACTTTACTACTTGAAAAACAGGTAAAAAGATCGATAATACCCATGTTGGCAAGGGTGTGGGGAAAAGGGTACTCTCATACAGCTGGAGACAGTAAAAACCTTGTAGGTAGACAATTTGCCTGTAATATTTAAAATGTGAGTAACCTTTACTCCGGCAATCATACTGCTAGTAAACTATCAATAACAAACACTGTCACAAGTTCTTAAAAATATATGTCCAGGATGTCCATTAAAATAACTGAATTAATTGTGAATAAATGTGCACACACATATATATATATGTTTTACATTTATTCCTTTGCTATATATGTTATATACACATATGTAAATATGTATAAATAGTGACTAGAAAAAGATCTAGAAGTTTACACACTGTTGATGGTATCCATTCCAAGGAAGTGAGATTGGAGAACATAGAGAAAAGACTTTATATATATTTATATATAATATATATACTTTATATATATTATATATAATAAATATATGAAAGTATATCCTATAATTTTCTCCAACCAAATAAACTTCTTCCATAATTTTTAAAGACAAAAAAAGAAAATGTTTTACAGATTAGAAAGCAACATATAGGTGTTATGATTCTTAAGTTATACTTTATCAAGCAAAAAGAATTTAAGGTGATATACAAACATGTAGTGTTATTATTTCTTACCCAAATTTCTTACTTAAAATTATTTTCAAGTCAAGAAAACAAAAGTTGTCAAGCATTCCATATGCTTAAAAATGTGGTAACTCTAGGTTTAAAGTACAGAATTATAGTTCTCTTTAAAAAGGGTATAATCAGAGAAAAATGTCCTTGTAAATTTTAGCAATTCTTATATTTTTTACTATCATTCTCATGCTTAAAGCATATTACAGACATTAATATTATTCCTAGAACATGATGCCATCTCTGACCTACTTGTCTTCTAAAGTAATTACCCCAAACTGAAATTCCCTTCTTTTAATATCTTCCCTCTTCTCAGTTTGTCAGATCATTTTAAATTTGAATATATTTATCTGATCACCAGATACAACAAGATCACCAGCTCAGTTTTGTTAGATAAGCAAACACACGCACCTTCCATTTCATCATTGAAGGTAATATAAAAATGTTGCAAAATATTAAAAAATATATATTTTTATATTTATAGTTGCAAAAATATAAAATATATAAATATAAAATATATTTTATATTTATAAAATATAAAAATGTTGCAAATTTATCAAAAAACAAGAATTCCAATAAACCATGTTAAGCTCAGAGGCAAATGGAACCTTTAGTGTGCCCTTTACCCCTTTCTGTGCCCAGTTCTCCTGTGGTGCTGCTTCCCAAGGCACCCCAAGCTCCCTCCCAGCAAAGCCTGCTTTCAGGAAAGGATCTGAAAAACAAATTTACATTGATGAGTGAAAAACATACAAAGAAATAAAGCTGTAATTGCTAAATTTCAGAAACTGATTTTTAAAGTTTGACTTGAGTGCCCAGTATTGCCAGGTACTGTATACAATGTGAACCAAATTGATGGGCCCTGTCCTCAGAAAACATGGAAAACAAGCAGCTACACTGAAGTGTGGTAACTGCTATGATAGATTTAAGACATGGTGTTGTAAGATGGGAGGTCTCACCAAGTGCAAAGGGTGGGGAAATTCTGGAAGAAATATCTAAGCCAAGGATTTAAGAGTAGGGGGCATCAACCAGACAAAAATGGGTGGGAAGAAGGAATGAATGTATGAAGAATGCCTTCTTGACACCTCTGAAATCACGTCACCCCATCCACCCAAAATAAATGTCTGACCCCGGTGACTAGTGAAGTTGGGAAGTTGGGAACAAAATTCAAGTCTTCTAACTTCCAGTTCCTTTCATCATTTGGAACACTATATCCCTCACTTCCTCTCCTCTCTTCAGCTTCGAATTATCATGGCAAACAACTGAACTAGTAAAATGAGAAGTTACAGAAAATCACAAATGCAGGGCAGAAAGTGAATAGGTATAGGAAGACAGCTGGAGAAATGGCTTTGAAGACTTTCTCTGGAGGACAAATGTTTGGGACAAAACAGAATTCCCAGCAACAGTGTATATGCCCCTAAAGATTGTGGATTTTGCAGAGCAGTAAATATCCAACCCCAATGTCCAAACAGAACAAATATCTGGATAGTCTCTGCCAAACCAAGATTAAAAACGGCTACTATATCTTCTGAAGTAAAAAATAGCGAGCAATGAATTTGTCCACTTTCAACTAAGCAATACTTAGGAATTTATAACTTTAAATGCCTCTGCTAGAAAAAAGATCTCAAATCAATAACTTAAGCTTCTACCTTAAGAACCTAGAAAATGAAGAGTAAACTCAACCCCAAAGCAAAGAAAGGAAATAATAAAATTTAGACTGCAAATCAACTAAATAGAAAATAGAAAAGCAACAGAGAAAATAAATAAAACCAAAAAAAAAAAAAACCCAGAATATGTTCCTCATAAAAGGTAAACAACTATCAAACTTTTAGCAAGACCCACTAAGAAAAAAAACGAGAAGACAGATCACCAAAATCAGGAATGAAAAAGAACACACCACCACTGATCCTACAGAAATCAAAAGAATTATAAGGGAGTATTATGAACAATTTTATGTCAACAAATTAGACAACTTAGATGAAATGAACAAATTCCTAGAAATACACAAATGATCAAAACTGACTTGAGAAGAAAGAGAAAATCTGAATAGACTTATAAATGAGTAAAGACACTAAATTAGTAATTAAAATTTTTTTACTGAAAGAAAAGACCAGATCCAAATGATTTACTGATGAATTCTTTTAAAGATTTAGGAATAAATAATACCAATTCTTCACAAACTCTTCCAGAAAATGGAGGAGGAGGGAATAATTCCCAACTGATTGTATGAGGCTAGTGTTCCCATGAGAGTACTCTCTAAACCTGGTCTGAAGAGAACCCAAGATCACAGACCTCAGTTAGTTCTGATACTTCTGGGTTTTGGATGGATTCTTAAGGCCATCTGAGAAGCTAGAAATGTCATCCAAGAACATCTTAAGAAAGCTCTAGAACCAGCCTGGATCTCAAAAGTCCTTTAAATATTTAAGGCTATCTCATGGGGAAATTGAGAATAGCTACCTAAAAAGGTCAAAAGAAAACTTTTTTTCCTGTCTCTGCCCTGAAAAGTTAGTAACTGAAATATTTTGGCTTGCAGGGCAATATTGGGATCAAGTCACCAGAGCTGGACCTCTCAGTTCTCAATCACTTTATAGATTTTGGACATTCTTATTGGTTTAGGTGACATCTCATATGTAAGGTTACTAAATCTATGGGAAATAAGTGATTTTCCAATTTTTTAAAAAAACTTATATTTAAGAGTATGTTCCAAAAAAAAGAACTTTTTCTTTCCTTCCTTCTTATGTGTACATTTATTATATGTACACCATAGTTATAGGTATATAGTACCAATACTCAACTTCACAGTTGTGATACTGAAAAGTCTTTAGCTAAATTAGCATAAAATGGCAATGATAATGATAGCCTTATCAAGCATTCACTTAGTACTCAGCACTGTCATGTATCTTCTCATATAATGCTCACATTCTCCATGTTCGTTCTCATCTAAAGAGGGTTAGGTAGACACTGCAACTACTGTAACTGTAGAAGCTTTTTATTTGGTAAACTGGAAAAAAATCTATGCTTACTTGGACAAATAAGATTGGGACATTTTGTCCATAATAAAGACAGGGAAAGTGGGGTAGAGGCAAAGAAACAAAAGAATCTGCATATCAAGGTATTGAGGCAATTTGGGGAAAGTACAGAACAAGGTTTTTCAGTACTTTTGTCCAGAGGAATTTAGAGAGAGATGTCTAAAGACTTTTTTTTAAGTTTTTCTGTGCATTAAGAATGTAACAAACACCAAAATCATGGCCCATGAAAGGAAAAAAATGATAAACTGGACTTCATCAAAATCAAGAACTTTTGCTCTTTGGAGGACACTCCAGAGAATATAAAGAAAGCAACAGACTGAGACAAAATATTTGCAAATCACGTATCTGCTAAAGGAGTTTTATCTAAAATATGTAAAAAACCTTCAAATCTCAATAATAAATAAACAACCCAATTTTTTAAGTGGGCAAAATATCTGAACATATACTTCTCCAAAAATGATATGCTGGTGGCAAATAATCATATGCTCAACACCATTTTTCATTAGGAAAATGCAAATTAAAACCACAATGAGATACCACTACCTATCTATTAGAATGCCTAAAATTACAAAGACTGACCAGACCAAGTATTGAAGAGGATGTGGAGCAATTAGAATTTCCATACAATAATACTAGTGGAAGGTAACATGGGTGAATCTCAAAACAATATGTTGAATGAAAGAAGCCAACAAAAAAACAGTACATCCTGTATGATTCCATTTATATAAAATTTTTAAAACTGCAGTCTGATGTATGATGACAGAAAACAGGTCAGTGGTTGCCTAGGTATGGGCGAGCCAGGGTGGGGTGAAAGGAAGGTATTACAAAGGAGCATGAGGAAACTTTGGGGGAACATAGATGTATTCATTATCTTGATTGTGGTGATGACTTCATGGGTGTATATAAATGTTAAAATTTATTAACTTTTATGCTTTAAATATGTACAGTTTATTGTATATCAATTGTTTACTTATATTAATAAACCATTAAATTTTTTATTTTGTATTTTAAAGACTAAATATCTTAATTACTTTGGTTACAATTTTCTGCTAAATTGCTATTTCTTTGAATAGAATACTACATAGAGACTAAGCATGTGGAATTAGCGTTATATTTGGGTGTCAGTTGTCATCTTCATTTTATAGATAAACAAACTGAGGACCAAAGTAGATAAACAACTTGACCATACCCATAGAGATTGTACATGATAGAGCCAAGATTTGAATCCATATCTGTCTGGCTCCAAAGCTAACGTTCTTTCTCACTGTTATAATCCATGGGAAAAGTGAAATACAAAATGGTAAGGACATGATATTGTAATTATCTAAATATAGCAAAAATGAAAATACTTGTCTAAGGTTGCTGAGATAAAAGATAATTTCTTATTGGAAAAAAATTTCATTGGGATTTTAAGTTGTTAGCCTAATGTACCTTATGGAACACAACTTTAATGTACCTAGTTTGAACTATCTTGGCCAAAAAAAACAATAATCCAAGATGAAATGCTTTTGTTGCTTCTTAATTACCTAGTAAACAATAAAAACTGGGCCTATCGCATGTGGAAAATAATGGCTTTTGGGACAAACACCATGATACATTTTCTTCTTACAGCCATAGATTCTGTCAGAGAGAGGGTATCTTTGGCACTGATTCTGGAGAGCCTGGAACCAAGTACTCTTAGGTATGTGAGAAAATAATGTTTAGAGTCCATCACATTGTTTTACTTGGCATTATCCTGATACTGCTCAATCATTTCGTAAATCTGAGTGATGCCAAGACTACATGTTTCTGATTTAGTTCCATTTAGCAAATCAAAGTGCTGTTTTATGAGTGCTGCTTGAGATTTAAGGCAATACTCAAGTGGTATCCTTTGAAATATGGAGACTGAGTCAGAAGCCATCATTCAAGTGGCAGATGGGTTAAAGATGCTTTATACAAACCAGCTCTATCAGTTTCCACTGAAGTCCATGTTCTTGCCAAATGCATTCTTTTAGAATGTACAATGAGATTTTTTTCACATTTATAGGCCAAAATTCCTCTTGTAGCCACATCTTGCTTCAGTTTACTTAGAACAAGTTTCTATCTCTTTTATATAGTGCTAGTTATAGAATATTTGAAGCCATGTTGCTTGAATTCTAGAAGAGTTAAGAAATGTAATTAGACCTGAGAGAGAAGTGAAGTGCAGAGAACACAAGGCCAGGGATAGCAGAAGTACTTATATTCAAAGGCAAAAAGATGAGAAACAAATGGTACGAAATTGAAATGTGTGTAACCACCAACCTTTCTTGAAATGAAGGTGGGACTGAGATGAAGTGAAGGGAAATAACCTGCGTGTCTGGAATTTTAAAATACTGCTGGAAATTCACATAGCTAAATGGAGAGATAAGTGCTAATCCCATTTTCTCTCTTGTTCTTAGTTTCTCACCCACTTTCATGATTCTCTCCAACTCTCTGATTGTTTTCTCCTATTCAACGATAAGAGAAAGTGTGGTGCAATGAGAGTAAATAAAAGAAGGAGGAGGAGAGGTGAAGAAAGAGAAAGACCTAGATGGGAAGAAATGGGAACAGAGAGGAGAGAAAAAAGGAGAGTATTAAAACACCTGAGCACCTGATAATTTTAAGCACTGAAGCAGTTTTAAAACATGATCCCAAATTTGTTGACACTCTTTCCATCAATAAGCGGACTCTATGTCCCTTACCCTGAATCAGAGGAGTCTTTTGACTGCTTCTACCAATAGAGTAGGGCAGAAGTGATATGTGATACCCAAGATGAGGTCAGTAAAGGCCAAAAAGTTTTCACCTGGTTCTTTTGGAATATTTGTCCTCTGAGAGGTCCCTCTAAGGACTCTACCACTTGGTACCCAACAGCCATGTTGGGAGAAACCTAATTCACATTGAGAAGCCACATGTACGTGCTTTCAGTCAACAGGCCCCATTGAGTTCAACCTTTGAGTCATCCCATCACAGGAATCATAAATGCAAGTGAAGAATCCGGGACTAGCTTCACAGACATGCAACCTAAACAGTCACAAAGGGCCCATACTCAGAGGGCCTTATGGTTGGTTTAACCTCTACTCTTACCAATTCTTAATAATTTTATCTTTGAACTTGTGTTTTATAAGTGAAGTCCATGGGACGATGCAGTATGTGCACGAGTAGAGCACAATATGTGTAACCCACACACATCACCCCTAACTCTCTCCATCCCTTGCCACCCCACATATAGCCTTCATGTTGCTCTACAAGTACAGAACCCAGATGGACCCACAACATGTGGGAATTCAGGAAGACTCAAAGTGAGTCCAGAGTAATCATGTTACATCTACGATAGAGTTAAGTGGAGGCACTAACAGCCTTGAGAAGTCATACTTTTCATTCAAACCAGAACCTGCTTTGAATGCAGGAAGAAGGAGGTGGCATTCTAAGAAACTCTAACAAAGGAAGCTTATTTTATCCTTTCTTTCTCATATTCCTTCCCTGTATTAACATACAACCACTTACAATGAAAATGATGACATGGAAAGAAAGGGAAAGACAGGACAACCTACAGTTCTTTTTCCTTTTAGTTCTTCCTTATTCATCAGTAAGCCAAAGGTAGAGAATGTTGGTAGAATGTGTGCATTATCAGAAAGTGAAGGAAAAACTGTAGAGATGGACTGCACAGAATTTCCATTGTTGCAGTAAGACCAAAATACATATACATATATGAGCTATGAAATACAAATCATATACTATCTGTGGTTCTGCTTACAAGTTAAATGCTCTTATACTTGCATTTAAAACTCATATTGTACAATATAAGTATGAATAGTGGTCTACCTCCTCCCATGTACTGCTTCAATCTCCCTACAACATCACCATCAGCCATGTAGCCTAGATGCAGAATGGGGAAATCACAAAATCTGTAAGTCTCATGTTCCTCACTGTAAAATAGGGATAATGATACTTCACAGGATGGTTTGAAGATTTAAAAGAATGCCTTTAATGCCTCTTAGTACACTACCTGGACATATCAGTCATTCAGTAAGTAGCTACGAGAGTACTATTCTACTTAAAAAAACAATGATGATGGGCTTCCCTGGTGGCGCAGTGGTTGAGAGTCCGCCTGCCGATGCAGGGGACATGGGTTAGTGCCCCGGTCCGGGGAGATCCCACATGCCGCGGAGCGGCTAGGCCCGTGAGCCATGGCTGCTGAGCCTGTGCGTCCGGAGCCTGGGCTCCACAGCGGGAGAGGCCACAGCAGTGAGAGGCCCGCGTACCGCAAAAAAAAAAAAAAAAAACGATGTTGATGATGCTGGTGATGATGATGATGATACAATCTCTCAAAGTTACCCATTCATTTTCAGACAGCTTTATTACAAAGCCCTTCCATATAGTGAACTAAAGCATGTCTCCTTTTAAATTGTACCAATCATATTTCATAAGACCCTAGACCCTAAAGGCCATGGTTAATCCTTCTCCCACAGCCCTTCAGAAGACTAGAAACAATAACAGGGCCTATCCTAGACCCTAGACCCTAAAGGCCATGGTTAATCCTTCTCCCATAGCCCTTCAGAAGACTAGAAACAATAACAGGGCCTATCATTCTGCAAACTAAAGAATTACTGCACAGCCTATTTAATGTCTTTGCTAAGGCTGAACACTCCAGTTAAGCTCCTGAATATTGGGCAATCAGTTGAACTGACATTGCTTCCTTAGCTATTCTGTATTATATTCTGTATTATAGCCGAGCAGGTGACTTGCTATCACCCATGTTACATATCCAGTCTCAGCTATGTTTTTAGCCCATACAAATTTCAACTGAAAAAGTTGGGGGGTGAGAAATTATTGACTAGAATGTTGGTTCCAGGAAGGCAGAGATATTTTCCATCTTTGTCTATTGCGAAATTTCTAGTGCCTGGCACACACTAAATACACATTATTTGTTGAATGAATTTAAAAAATGAATTCACAGGAGTGTAAATACTATTAGTTATATCATTACTTCCGCCCTATTTCCTAGGAACCTCAAAGTTCATATTTTCCCAGATCCTAAGACCTTAACATGAAAAATAGAAAAATATCTGAATGTCAGAAACTACATTATATCAGTTGGTAGCAAAAAATATATATATATATATATGATTGTTATACATAGAAACACATATGAAAGAACAGCAAAGAAATAAATTAATCTTCCAGCACTGATCATGACTTTAATTAGAGATCTCTACTTTGGGGCTCTGCAATTAAAATAAGATTTGGGAGATTGAGAACATGTTTGGAAGAATAAAGTTTTGGAAACAGCCACTATATCGAAAATCTAAAAGAAAATAGATATATTTCATCCAGAGAAGTTGAGTCTTCTAGAATGTAAAAGAATATTACATTAATAATGGTGAGTGGTTGTCTTGTTTCCACTGTAATGGGACAAAAGAAACAGCCTTCAGTTTAGAGCAGAAGGTCCTCAGACTGAAGATAAGAATTCATATCTCAAGGGATGTGAAGCACTGGCAAAAGCTGCCAAAAGAGATATGGATTCTTCTACTCTACAGGCTTTGATGAAAAGAGGATCCATCTTTGTAAGATTATTTAAGTGGATTTCTGGCCAAAGGAAAGTGTGAACTAGATAACTTCAAGGTCGCTATTAAAATTTCTGAATAAAAAGCAACTGTGAAAAATAGGGCATTTCCAAGTACTTAAAGTAAATCACATAATATATCTAGGAGATTTTTTTTAAACCCTACATTAAATTTTTAATAAGATCTTACATTTAAACAGCATTTCACAATTTACAGCAAACTTTCATTTATTTCACCTCTTTATTTTTATTATGACATGGTACCCCAGGTTTCCTGCCTAAGCTTGAAGGATAAAGAGGGTGAAGGGAAGAGAGAAGAAGTCTTGGTTTTAAATATGCCTAGGTTCAGGAACTCACAAAGGCCTCATACATGAGGGACAATACAGTTTCACAGAGTATGAGAAGAACAAAGACTGCAAAGATACATAGACCCAGGGCACAGAGAACACTAAAAAGCAGTAAAGATCTTTTCTTCCTCAATCCAGACAACACTATTCCTGGGTGCACTATGGGCAATGCAGAAGGCAGTGAAAAGCCCTCCACCCCTTCTCAACTATCTTGTCATTCATTTCTCTTGGAAAGAGGTGTTTGTTGGGAGGGACCCTGAGTTTCTTTTTCTCCAAAAAATACGCTTTTGGGGTCAATAATGAAAAACATTTTTTTCTTTTTCTGGAAAGAAAAATAACAAAGACAATGAGAACATTTGTGAAAGGCTGAAAAATGCCTGTGATCCAGAAGGCATTGTTCATCTGCAAGTCTGAACGAAAAACCTGCAAAGCTGTATGGGAATGTGCAAAAGTTTTTTCTTTTAAATAATTGCTCAAGGTTTTCTCCCAACAGTCATTTCAGGCCTGGTCACCCTATCTTCAATCTGAAACATAAGGTACAGCTATTGGGAAAAGGCTGCCATTCACAGCCAGGTCAGAAGTCTGAGATTTGTTTGGCTTATGCCCTTTGCAGAGAGGACCATAAAACTCGATTCCTCCTCATCCTGAAATAAATACTAAGCAGAGTAATGTTTCTAGAATGTCAACAGAATGCCACAGAGAAGCGTTTGCTTTTCTTGGTAACCAGTGCTTTTAAGAGCACTGAAGTCCATATTTTTAATTCCAAAGAACTAAGGACAATGACAATGATTTCAGGCTTTTTTCACCATATGGAAAATGCTGGAGGAAATTAAGATATAAAGTGGCCTTTTTTCTATGCAAATATGTATTGGCCCCTTTCACTAACAAATCACTTGGTGCCCATTAGTTCCCAGGTAGGTCAAAGGTCCTCACAGAAGAAGGATCCAAATGTTCACAGGGCATGGGTTTTCCCTTTTACTTAGGGAGTTATTTTTAAAGTTAGATATTTCTGCAAACAAGCCAAAACTAAGCCTCCCTGGGGAACCACTTTTGCTGGGCAGGTTGGCTCCACTGGTTAGAAACTGATTTGAATGAGGCCAACCATTTGAATTTTATCTCTCAAGGACTAAAATTCTAAAAACAAAAACAAAAAACTGGTAACCGCAGAGATAGCACCTCTTATAAATGCATGCCTTTGGTTGCCAGCAGATTGTATCCAAAGAAGTTAAGAGAGTAGAATCTGCAAAAACAAGCCAATGGACAAACTGTCCCCCACCACCAGCCCCTGTCAATATTGCCTGACACACAGAAGGTACATTAAAAAGGAACATAGTCAGCAGTGAGAAATATCAGAACTATTTTGTAGTTCTCCCTCTACCAGTCCATATCCTTCATACCTCCAGCTCAAAGTACACCTTGACTACCAACTTTCCCCTCTATGTCTAGTACATCATCTCTCTATGATGTCTCATTCCCATCTCCTCCACCACCCTTCCTGGCCTGTATGGTATGAGACAAAGGGAGGGAGCAGAGCAGGCCAGAGGCAGGGATCTGTGAGTGCATCCACAGTGAAATGCTAATGTGCCTCAGCACTGCCCACAGCAGCAAAGAAAAATCCAAGAAGGAGTTCTCTCTTGCTAGGTGCAGCCTTGACTGCTCAGTATTTTTTTTTTAATTTTTATTGGAGTATAGTTGATTTACAATATGGTGTTAGCTTCAGGTGTACAGCAAAGTGAATCAGTTATACATATACATATATCCACTCTTTTTTTAGATTCTTTTCCCATATAGGCCATCACAGAGTATGGACTAGAGTTCCCTGTGCTATACAGTAGGCCCTTATTAGTTATCTATTTTACATATAGTAGTGTGTATATGTCAATCCCAAACTCCCAATTTATCCCTCCTTCCCCCTTTTCCCTCCGGTAAACATAAGTTTGTTTTTGACATCTGATACTCTATTTCTGTTTTGTAAATAAGTCCATTTGTATCATTTTTTTTTAGATTCCACATATAAGTGATATCATATGATATTTTTCTTTCTCTGCCTGACTTACTTCATTCAGTATGACAATCTCTAGGTCCATCCATGTTGCTGCAAAGGGCATTATTTCATTCTTTTTATGGCTGAGTAATATTCCATTGTATATATGTACCACATCTTCTTTATCCATTCCTCTGTCAATGAACATTTAGGTTGCTTCCATGTCCTGGCTGTCGTAAATAGTGCCACAATGAACACTGGGGTGCATGTATCTTTTCAAATTATGGTCTCCTCCAGATATATGCCCAGGAGTGGAATTGCTGGATCATATGGTAGCTCCATTTTTAGTTTTTTAGGGAAACTCCATACTGTTCTCCATAGCAGCTGTACCAATTTACATTCCTACCAACAGTGTAGGAGGGCAGGCTCAGCTCACCACAATACCAGTCAAACCCCCTATCAAGGGGATAATGGCCAGCATACACTGAGGTAAGAGGTGACAGTCATCCATACTAAAAACTGCCCTCACACCAAATTTAAAAAAATAATTAAACCCACGCAGGCTACACAGAGATGTTCCCACATAAAAATAGCCCTCCAAGACAGTCTGAGGGTCTGGCATTGGGAAGAAGAACCCTACAGCATTTAGCTTTGAAGGCTAGTGGGGCTTGAGTGCAGGAGCTTCACAGGGCTGGGGAAACAGATACTCCACTCTTAGGGCACACAAGGTCTCACATGCACTGGAAGCCAGTAAAAAGCAGTACTTCCATAGGAACCTGGGCTAGACCTATCTAGGGGTCTTGGAGGGTCTCCTGGGGAGGCAGGGGTTGGCTGTAGCTCACTGTGGGGGCAAGGACACTGGTAGTGGAGGACCCACGGAATATTAATCAGCATGAGCTCTCCCGGGGGTCCCCATTTCAGCACCAAGACCCAGCCCCACCCAACAGCCTGCAGGATACATGGCTGGAATGCTTCAGGCCAAACACCCAGCAAGACAGGAACACAGCAGACATGCTGCCTAAAGTTGTACTAAGCTCACAGCCATCCCAAAACAAACCCCTTGACGTGGCCCTGTCCACCAGAGGGACAAGACTCAGCTCCACCCACTAGAGGGCAGGCACCAGTCCATTCCACCAGGAAGCCTGCACAAGCCCCTGGACTAACCTCACCCACCAGGGGACAGACACCAGAAGCAAGAGGGACTACAATCTTGCAGCCTGCAGAAAGGAGACCACAAACACCATAGGTTAGACAAAATGAGATGACAGAGAAATATGTTGCAGATGAAGGAGCAAGATAAAAAACCTACAAGAACAACTAAATGAAGAGGAGATAGGCAATCTACCTGAAAAAGAATTCAGAATAATGATAGTAAAGATGATCCAAAATCTCGGAAAAAGAATGGAGGCACAGACTGAGAAGATACAAGAAATGTTTAACAAAGAGATAGAAGATTTAAAGAACAAAGATGGACAACACAATAACTGCAATGAAAAATACACTAGAAGGAATCAATAGCAGAATAACTGAGGCAGAAGAACGAATAAGTGAGCTAGAAGACAGAGTGGTGGAAATCACTGCCACATAAAAGAATAAAGAAAAAAGAATGAAAAGAAATGGGGACAGTCTCAGAGACCTCTGGGACAGCATTAAGCACACCAAAATTCACATTATAGGGGTCCCAGAAGAAGAAGAAGAGAGAGAGAAAGGGTCTGAAAATATGTGAAGAGATTATAGTCAAAAACTTCCCTAACATGGGAAAGGAAATAGTCACCCAAGTCCAGAAAGCACAGAGAGTCCCAAACAGGATAAACCCAAGGAGGAACACGCCAAAACACGCATTAATGAAGTTAACAAAACTTAAATACAAGGAAAAAATATTAAAAGCAACAAGGGAAAAGCAACAA
This sequence comes from Delphinapterus leucas, assembly GCF_059928025.1. NCBI lineage: Eukaryota > Metazoa > Chordata > Mammalia > Artiodactyla > Monodontidae > Delphinapterus > Delphinapterus leucas. The sequence continues at coordinate 58,306,605 of NC_143144.1, forward strand.
ATAACATACAAGGGATCCCCATAAGGTTATCAGTTGATTTCAGCAGAAACTCTGCAGGCCAGAAGGGAGTGGCATGATATATTTCAAGTGATGAAATGGAAAAACCTACAACAAAGAATACTCTACCCAGCAAGGCTCTCACTCAGATTTGACAGAGAATCAAAGCTTTACAGACAAGCAAAAGCTAAGAGAATTCAGCACCACCACACCAGCTTTGAACCAAATGCTAAAGGAACATCTCTAGGAGGGGGGCAAAAAGAGAGGGAGAGAGAGAGAACACAACTAGAAACAAGAAAATCACAAATGGGAAAGCTCACCAGTAAAGGTAAACATACAGTAAAAGTAGGAAATCATCCACACACAAATATGATGCAAAACCAGCAACGTGAGGAGAGTACAAATGCAGGAAATGGGAACTGCATTTGAAATTAAGAGACCAGAAACTTAAAACAACCATTTTATATATATATATATACACACACATATATATATATATGTGTATATATATATATATATATATATACACATATATATATATACACACAGACTGCTACATGACTGTTCAGTATTGAATCATGGCAGAGAAAGGGATCCTGGAGAATATTTAGACCAACTCCTCATTTTCAAAATAAGGAACATGAAGCCCAGAGAAGTGGAGTAATTTGTCCAAGTGTGTGCACTGGGGCTAACACAGAAGCCCAAGATTATTTCCCAGCACCACAGTATGCCAGACTGGAGCTTAGTCGCATGCCTGTGCTAGTAATCTACATCATCTCTAAAATGAGAAGATAAGAGCTGAAATCTGTTTCTACTTGCATCATGTGTCTCTTTTTCTCACCCAGAGATTTTCACATCACTGTTTTCACCTTGAATCCCTTCTATGATATCCATCATCCTGGTTCATAAGCCTGTTTATTCAATATTAAAACTTTCCTGAATGGGTAGAGAATCACATTTATTAAAAGTATTAAAAGAAAAAGAGAAAATATAAACTGGATTGAGTAAAAGAGGCTTAAAGATAACATCTGAAATATTTTTATTAAGAGAAATGACTGGAATTTTATCCTGATATGGACTGAGATTGGAAAAAAAACACTAAGAAATGTGAAGTGCTTTCATAGCAAAATCCAAATTCCTCAGCTTGGCATTCAGGGGCCAAAGGTTGGTCCCAACTACTTCATCTCTATAACTACTCAATACACCCTATGTTCTAACCACACAAGATGCCTCACTGTTCCCTGATACTCATATCAAGCACTCATATAATTATTTTTTCAGGCTTATCACTCCACCTGGAACACTGTTCTCATTATCCTATCCACACCTCTGTCATCAGTGAAAACCACACTTACTTTCAAAGTGCATCACAGAAGATCAGAGTTACTTGAGGCCCTTCCAAAATAGCAGGCAAATTGAACTTTTCCCCTTCCACTTTATTCTGTCCTGGAATTTTGTTTATATGTCTATTATAGAACTTACCACATTTGCCTTCTGTGCATAGTGTATTGTGTCTGCCCCATCAACAGATGCTAAGTTCCTGGATAGCTGGAACTGGGTTTTCAGCCCAGAGTACCAGCCCTGCGACTGGCCTAAAGGAGTCACACAAAAAATGTTTCTTTAACTGAATGGAAGATTTGGGGGAAAGGAAGTATTATTAATCAGCATTAAACAGCTTAAATATAATATACAAGAGTACTTTCATCTGAAGAGTTTAAATGGTGAATTGAATTTCTTACAGAAAACAAATTATCCTAATCTAATCCTTCATTCAAAGAACAAATGTGTTTTCCACATTTTGTATCTGTATCACAAAATAAAAACTCCCTTCTATTTACTACTACGTAAAAAAAAGGACAATTTCTCTCCTTCTGAGTACTGACAAGAGCTCAATCTCCAGCCAACCTGCAAATCAGAAGATCATGCAGAATACCAGTTTCGCATTTTCCATGCAGAGTACCATTTTCCCATTTTGTTCCCAGAGTCCAAAAGATCCTTTGCAATTCTCGAACTCTAGATAACTTCATTGTAGAAAATACATCTAACAACAGATGAAATGTAGCACTAGTTTGGAGAATGGTTAGTTTTCTTTCTCTGTATTATTCCAATTCAATTATAAAATGAGAATGATTTTGGAATGTTTGGGTTTAGAATTTTAATTTCATTGTATTTAAAAGCATACAACAGGCAAAGGATCAAAACTTCACTAGAGCCGTTTCCTGCATGTTTGAAAACTCATACATACTCTTGAAAACACATTTACGGATCATAAATATTTGTAAACTTAAACAGTAATGAGCCAGGCCCATATTTTGCATCCCTGGGCCATCTTAATCCATCAATGTTGACATTACCACAGAAAAAGTTCCCTTTCATGGTTTGTAGCTTGTCCCTCTCTGCAGATCTATGACACTTTCTGGCATCCCACACAGGGAATTATTTAATTTAATTTCTAAGGGCCAGATCCTGCCCTTGGATACGTGTGAGCAATAAGTACTGACGTCAATGCAAATTCTGGGTATGCATCTGAGGGCAGATGATGGTCCTCTGCATACTCCTAATGTGACTGCTGAAATTCTCTTTGTTAAGACTGTTTGATTTTGGCTCTCTTTCTCTTCAATGTGCACACAACACCAGAAATGATGCATGAAGGCTGTGATCAAATGAAGAGCTTCAGAGCCGGGTGGGTTCCTGTGTAGCCTTTTGACCCAAGGAAAGAACTAGATTTTAAGTCCTCTACGTTCCCTGGTGTACTATTACCCTGATGACCAGCCCAAAGGAAGATTTATTTCCAGACCCATGTCCTAGTTAAAGAGAAAAAAACTAAGATTACAATTAATGCTGATAATTTTAAAAACAGTTTTTAGGAGTTTTAGGATGAAAGCTGCACTCAATTCTGAAACTTGATTGTCTTTAGCTACTAAGTTGTTACAGTTTTCCTGTTTTTCATTTATTTTTCACTGAATTGAACTGTAAATGCTAATAATTCCAGGACACTTATGAAACTGCATACAAATGGAGACAAACTGATAAAGTGGCAAACTGGAACTACCTGGAAACCCGAGACTCATCCTATACTCCTTACTCTTCCTAGCCTGATCTCCACCCACATTCCCCGCCATGCACACACACAAACACATATGCATTCGGTTACCAAGACCTCTCAATTCTATCTCCTTAACTCTTGAGTCTCTCCCTTCTTCTTCAGCTCCACTATCTTTAGCCCTGTTCATCTTTTTCCTAAACAATTGCAATAGTCTCATTGTTCTGGCCTCCTGTCCCTCTATCTTGAATACTATCCATTCTTCACACAGGTGGCAGAATGATACTTTTAAATTCTAAATCTAAGAATGATACTCTCATGAATATAATCCAATGGCTTTCCATTGGCTTCAGGCAATATCTAACAGTCCATTATTTGAACTGTCTCAAACAGCAAAATCAATAAAGTTACATAGGTCCCTCAACTAACCCATTCATCAAGTTCAGTAAGATTTAGAAACTCAAAATTAAGCTCTGATATCTTTACAATTTTTTAAGTTCCAGACTTAAAAAAAAAACAAACCTGAGTGATCATAAACATGCTGTTTGGTAGAATGGGTACAATACATAATATAAAAACTAAAATAAGCACAATGTTTAAAAAAATTACTAAGGGAAAGGCATATCTTTTACCCAAAAGGAATGTTTTTGTGGTTGTGCAGGCCTTGAATTAACTCATCTGAGGACCAGGAGTTCACATCAAGAAATGATTATCAAAACTTGATTGAACTTTGGCATTTATTTTCAAAATCAACTTGTAAATAATTTCTTCTAAAAAGTCTTCATGTGGAGATCTCAATCCCAAACTGCATTTCTGACAATCCATTTCAGAAATTCAGCTCAACAAAATATTTATTAAATGCTTACTTTGCAGGCACTAGATTTTCAAAGAGGAATAAGACATTTTATGTGCCCTTGAAAATTATTTTATTGCAGTAACGATCTTGTGTGGCAAACCAGATTATTAAAACCCACTCAGAATGATGCAATGCTTTCTGTTTATTTTAGGATCACTATTTTAACTTGAAAAATTCCCAAGACCATAAATTATCTGCCCCCTCCCATCCTTTAATTCCCTAACCTCCCTTCTCATTAATTCTCTGAACATATCCCACTACTACTACATTCCCCTTGCTCACACCTCTCCAGCCACACTGCGTTCCTGGCTGTCCCTGGAACACAGGAGACATGCTCATGGCTCAGGGTATTTGCCCATGATGCTCCATCAGCCTGGAACACTCTTCCCCTGTTACCTGTATGACTTGCTCCCTAGCTACTTTAGGTCTTCCTCAAATGTCACTTTCGCAGTGAGTTCTCTCAACACCCTGCTTAAAATGGCATACCTATCTCAGCACTCCTAGCTCCCTTCTGCTTTTATTTTTCTCCATAGCGCTTATCACCATCTAACAGAGTATATATTTTATTCATTTAGCTTATTTTCTCTTCCTTTCTAATATGGTCATTGTTATATTCTGCAATAATTAAAACAGTGCCCGGCACATACTGAATCCCTGATAAATGTGTTCTGAATAAATGAGGGAACTTGCTCAAGAACCTGGAGCCTTTGGGAAATTCTATTGCAATGAGACTTCCCCAAAGCAATAAATCATTATCAGAATAATCTCCCTTCATAAGCATAAATTTAAATATCTATAAATGCTACACAAAATTTAAGTATACATGCTTCAATGAGAAATACATAAATCAATAAATAGATGAGTAGCATAAGAAAACTATTTCAAAGAATTTAACATGGTGATCAAATATGTAAAAATATTAATAAATTTTCTAAAAACCGTCCTTTCACTTGTACATCATTATTGTATCTTATTTCACCATTATTATGACAGTTTTATATGGGCTATAGCTCAGTTTTTTCAAAGTGTGATCAAAGATCTATCTGCATAAAAAAACATCTGAGGTGTTTATTGGTAAAAATGGAATTTCCCGCCTCCACTCAAGAGTTCTGGGGCTATGGTCTATAAATCTGTATTTTTCTAACAAGTTCCCTAGTAGATTCTTATGGTTACTAAAGTTTGAGAACTACTGCTTTAATCCATCAGTCCTCAAAACCCACTGCAGCCATCTGTCTCAGCCTCCCTCCCAGAGGACTCTCCCTAAATCAAGATGATCTTTTATTTCAAACACCTGGATCTTACTTTAACTAGGGATTAAAAAACCAAAACTATATTTTCTTCTTTTGATGGTAATAATCCTTCAGAGATGTTATCTACTGACCAACATGTCTATCAGTGACAAAACTGTTCCGTTTAAACTATTAGTCCTTAGCAACTTCTTGTAATATCCCATAAAATTAGAAAATGAAATAGAAGTTTTAAAATACCCTAACCTACTTTTATGTACTCAAGGAGACACAGAGTTACAATTAAATTTAATAAGCTCCCACTATGTAGCACAGAGAATCACATTCACTACTTCACTGACCCTGAACCTTGTGAAATATCGGTAAATAACATTACGTTATTTACCTTCGTTATTTACGAAGTCCAGAATCACTTCGCTGGTACCTGCAGAGCAAAAAGTAAACCCCCAACTCCATGATTATTTTGTTAATCAATAAATAACAAAATTCTTTAAAGTTGCAACCACTACTTGCTTATAATTTGGGCCCAATTCTCTGTTTCCTTATAAAGTGGAGTTGCTTTAATTTAAAATTTAAAAAGGAAGGGCACAAAGTCTCCTACACATGTTCCATTTGGTATTCTGTGCTCCATTCCCTATTGTGATGTTTCCTGATAGTTCTGCCAGTATATTCCTCTGCCCCAGATGTTTTTAATTTACCTTTTTATGGGGGCGTGAATGTCATTACTATGTCCCCGAATTCAAATGTTCTTGATGTCACAGTTCTGCCATATCAACTTTTTTTTCTAGTCCTTTTATCATATTTGCTTTCAATAAAGGAAATGTTACTTTGTTCATTAACTTAAAACAAAATTCACTATGGGTTTTTAATTCACTATGAGCTTTCCTTTTAGAGGCTCTTTAATTTAACTCAAAAGTTGCTCTCATCTTTGTTACATGCATGAGCTTCAAATGCTAAGAATCCTGAAGTTTCCAAACAAATACTTTTAGATGGTATTTTTGAAAGTACATTCTTCAGCTTATCCAAGTCTCAAGACATGTAGAGGAAGTGGGAAGGAAGAGGGTAGAGAAAGGGTTACTGGTTAAATAAGTTTAGGGAAAACCATAATCAATATCCCTTCATTGAAATTCATATGCATATAAGCACATTGAAGGCTCTGACAAGTCCTTCAGTGGAAAATGGTTTTAACTCAGTATTTCCCAAACCAGCTTAACCATGCAACCTTCTCCCCCTGAATCAACACCTAAAACATTCCATAGAATTTACATTAGAAGTTCCAATCTGTACTGCGGCAAGCAGGCTTCAGTAGTTGTGGCTTGTGGGCACTAGAGCGCAGGCTCAGTAGTTGTGGCACACGGGCTTAGTTGCTCCACAGCATGTGGGATCTTCCCAGACCAGGGATCAAACCTGCGTCCCCTGCATTGGAAGGCGGATTCCTATCCACTGTGCCACCAGGTTAAGTCCCAAAAAGGATGTTTCTTAAAAAGTACAGCCCTTTCCACCTCTCAAGAATTCCTCTCTCAGATCTATTAACTAGCTATTCATCATAGTTGTCTTGTTAGAGTTTTTACATAAAAATATTTTCCTGAAATAAAAAAGACTAATAACACAAACTTTTTAAATTTCCTTAAACTTCTGAATAAATTATGCATTCACATAGTTTAAGACACAAAACATCATAAATGACATATAAAGTTTCCCTCTCAATTTTTATTCATCCCATGCCCCTGCCTGTGTCCATCTCTAATCACTTTTATTTGTTTCTTATGTTTTGTTTTTTTAATTTCTTTATGCAAATACATATTATTATTAATGTGTATACATATATTTTTCTTTTCTTGAATTTTTTAAGTATTTAGTACATTGATTTTCATTCTTTCTTTACTGAGATAATTAAGGGTCCAAATTTTCCTACAAGCACTGCTTTAGCTATATCCCATAGTTTCTGACATCTAGTATTTTCATTATCATTGTTTTCTGGAAATCTTATAATTTTAGCTTGGTCGCATTTTCTGCTTGATTGAGAAATTGTTTAAAAGAGATTTCTTGGGTTTTGTTTTTTTTTTTTAAATTTCCACATTGGGGCAGGGTTTTGTTGTTCTTGTTAATTTCTAGTTTATTGCATTATATACTATTTATTCTTTAGGGACTATTCTGAGATTTTCTTTGTGAACATTTTATAATCAAGTTCAGAGAATGTTCATTGGGGCACTTCAAAAGATGATATATTCTCTATTTCAAAGTAAAAGTGTATGTATATACATATACATACACATTTCTATATCCACACATATTTTTGGTGTCTATGTGATCTATGTTGAACTGAAAGGTGGTCATGAATGCTAATGTTCTGATTATTTTCCTTTTATCTCTTACATTTCTTGTCTTTTAAATTTCTGCTTTAGGAAAACTGTCTTGGGTTATTTGGTACATAGACATTGACAACTGTCACTGCATGTTGTATCTATTAGAATGATAACGTTTGTTTTGTCTCATTTAATAAATTTTAGTCTAACATTCCTTTTTCAGGCTAGTTCTATTGCGTCTCCTAATTTTTTCTTGTTATTTTCCTAGTATTAAGCAGCTTTATTGAGATATAATTCACATACCATAAAATTCACCCATTTAAATTATACAGTTCAATGGTTTTCTAGTTTATTGACAGAATTATGCAATCATCACCACATTCGAATTTAGAACATTTTCTTCACCCCAAAAAGTACTGCTCTGTACTCATGAGCAGTTACTCCCCATTTTCTCCAAAGACTCCAGCCCTAAGTAGCCACTGATCTACTTTTTAATCTCTGTTGATTTGTCTATTCTGGACGTTTCCTATATAGGGGCTCAGACAATAATGTGGTCATTTGTTACTAGCTTAGCACGATGTTTTCAAAGTTCATGATACATTTTTTTAATTGTCAATATTACATTGTATGGATATATCACATTTTGTTTATCTATTCCTCACGTGATGGACATTTTGGTTTCTACTTTTTAACTATTATGACTAGCGAATATTTGTGTACAAGTTTTTCTGTGGACATCCTAGTATACTTTTTGCATGCTTTTATTTTCAATCTTTCTGAATCACATTTTAAAATACTTTTCTTGTATATAACATAATGTGGTTTTGCCTTATGGTGCAATATTTTCTTAATGGATGAGTAAAGTCCATAAGCAAAAACATAAAGAAGAAATTTAAAATCACCCATAATGTACGACTCAGATATACACAGTATTTTTTACTTATCTTCTTGAAATCTTCACAAAATTATATACATTCCTTTTAAAGCCAAGTTGAGATCATTCAACAGTTGGTTTTGTATATGGTGCTTTTTTTCTTAGTATCATACCATAAGTATTTTTTCTTTTCATAAAAAACAAGCCCATGAATTTAACAGCTGCAGAACACTCCACTGAATAATTATACAAATAGTATGTAATTTTAAAATTTGATTGTTCTTTTATCCAGCACACTAGTACATTATTTTAGTATGAAAATAATACTAAATTTGAATAATACTAAAATTTATTGAGTACTTAATATGTGTCAGGCACTTTTCTAAGTGTTTTACTTATTTACTCCTCACAACAATCCTGTGGAGTAGGTAATATTTTGTTGCCTATTTTACAAATGAAAAACTAAGGTCCAGCCTTGCTAAATAACTTTCTTGCTAAAACTAAGAATGCCCTTAATATGTGGTCCCCTTCTACTTTGTTAATTCATCCTTCTATATAGTCTAGATTTTACACACTTCCTACTGTATCACTTCTGCGCTAACTGATCAAACTTTTGCCTTCGGGGACAATCCATACTGGGGACATTGAAATATTTTCCAGTACTTGTGTTTTTTCATAAATTGTAGAAACTTGAATAAAATGTTTTTCTTTCCTATAGGAAAGAAAGTCATCCTTCTTTGATTAAAGAATTTATATAGCACCTGAATCCCTACAGAGCAAACAAAGTCTATATTACCTTTTAAGAGGCATTTGGTGATTATGGCAATATTAGAAAAATTCAGAGCACACAGCGCCGCCAGTCTGCCCACCTGCCCTCTCCCCTTGGCAGGGCAGTGGGGAGGCGAAAAACAGTTACTATTATGTGTTGTAAAGTGGATGTCTTCTAAAAATTTCCTGAGAAGATGGCAGAGTAGAAGGACGTGCACTCATTTCCTCTTGCGAGAGCACCAGAATCACAACTAACTGCTGAACAATCATCGACAGGAAGACACTGGAACTCACCAAAAAAGATACCCCACATCCAAAGATAAAGGAGAAGCTGCAATGAGACAGTACGAGGGGTGCAATCACAGTAAAATAAAATCTCATAATCACTGGGTGGGTGACTCATAAACAGGAGAACACTTATATCACAAAAGTCCACCCACTGGAGTGAAAGCTCTGAGCCCCATGTCAGGCTTCCCAACCTGGGGGTCTGGCAACAGGAGGAGGAATTGCCAGAGAATCAGACTTTGAAGGCTAACGGGATTTGGTTTCAGGACTTTGACAAGACTGGGGGAAACAGAGACTCCACTCTTGGAGGGCATACACAAAGCAGTGTGTGCATCAGGACCCAAGTGAAGGAGCAGTGACCCCATAGGAGACTGAACCAGACCTACCTGCTAGTGTTGGAGGGTCTCCTGCAGAGGTGGGGGGCGGCTGTGGCTCACCATGGGGATAAGGACACTGGCAGCAAAAGTTCTGCAAAGTACTCCTTGGCCTGAGCCTTCCCAGAGTCCACCATTAGCCCCAGCAAAGAGCCTCTAGGCTCCAGTACTGGGTCACCTCAGGCCAAACAACCAACAGAGAGGGAACTCAGCCCCACCCATCAGCAGACAAGCAGGTAAAACTTCTACTGAGCTCTGCCCACCACAGCAACACCCAGCTCTACCCACCACCGGTCCCTCCCATCAGGAACCTTGAACAAGCCTCTTAGATAGCCTCATCCATGAGAGGGCAGACAGCAGAAGCAAGAAGAACTACAATCCTGCAGCCTGTGGAACATAAACCACATACACAGAAAGACAGACAAAATCAAAAGACAGAGGACTATGTACCAGATGAAGGAAAAGATAAAACCCTAGAAAAACAAGTAAATGAAGTGGAGGTACACAACCTTCCAGAAAAAGAATTCAGAATAATGGTAGTGAAGATGATCCTGAACCTTGGACAAAGAATGGAGGCAAAGATCGAGAAGACCCAAGAAATGTTTAACAAAGACCTAGAAGAATTAAAGAACAAACACCTAGAATTACAGAACAAACAAACAGAGATGAACAATACAATAACTGAAATGAAAAATACACCAGAAGTAATCAATAGCAGAATAACTGAGGCAGAAGAATGGGTAAGTGACCTGGAAGACAGAATGGTGGAATTCACTGCCACAGAACAGAATAAAGAAAAAAGAATGAAAAGAAATGAAGACAACTTAACAGACCTCTGGGACAACATTAAACTCATCAACATTAGAATTATAGGGGTCCCAGAAGGAGAAGAGAGAGGGAAAGAACCCAAGAAAATATTAGAACAGATTATAGTTGAAAATTTCCCTAACATGGGAAAAGAAATAGGAAGCACAGAGAGTCCCAGGCAGGAGAAACACAACGAGACACATAGTAATCAAATGGACAAAAATTAAAGACAAAGAAAAATTATTAAAAGCAACAAGGGAAAAACAAAAAATAACATATACGGGAACTCCCGTAAGGTTAACAGCTGATTTCTCAGCAGAAACTCTACAAGCCAGAAAGGAGTGGCACAATATATTTAAAGGGATGAAAGGGAAGAACTTACAACTAAGATTACTCTACCCGGCAAGATCTCATTCAGATTTGACAGAGAAATCAAAAGCTTTACAGAAAAGGAAAAGTTAAGAGAATTCAGCACCAGCAAACCAGCTCTACAACAAATAATAAAGGAACCTCTCTAAGTGGGAAACACAAGAGAAGAAAAGGACCTACAAAAACAAACCCAAAATAATTAAGAAAATGGTAATAGGAACATACATATCAATAATTACCTTAAATGTGAATGGATTAAATGCTCCAACCAAAAGACACAGGATCGCTGAATGGATACAAAAACAAGATCCATATATATGCTGTCTACAAGAGACCCATTTCAGACCTAGGGACACATACAGACTGAAAGTGAGGGGAGGGAAAAAGATACTCCATGCAAATGGAAATCAAAAGAAAGCTGGAGTAGCAATACTCATTTTAGATAAAATAGACTTTAAAAAAAAGAATGTTACAAGAGACACAGAAGGACACTACACAATGATCACGGGATCAATCCAAGAAGAACATATAACTATTATAAATATATATACACCCAACATAGGAGCACCTCAATACATAAGGCAAATGCTAACAGCTATAAAAGAGGAAATCGACAGTAACACAATAATAGTGGGGGACTTTAACACCTCACTTACACCAATGGACAGATCATCCAGACAGAAAATTAATAAGGAAACACAAGCTTTAAATGACACAATAGACCAGACAGATTGAAGTGATATTTACAGGACATTCCATCCAAAAACAGCAGATTACACTTTCTTCTCAAGTGCCTAAGGAACATTCTCCAGGATAGATCACATCTTGGGTCACAAATCAAGCCTTGGTAAATTTAATAAAATTGAAATCAAGCATCTTTTCCAACCACAACGCTATGAGATTAGAAATAAATTACAGAGAAAAAAACGTAAAAAACACAAACACATGGAGGCTAAACAATACATTACTAAATAACCAAGAGATCACTGAAGAAATCAAAAAGGAAATCAAAAAATACCTAGAGACAAAAGAAAACAAAAACACGATGATCCAAAACCTCTGGGATGCAGCAAAAGCAGTTCTAAGAGGGAAGTTTATGGCAATGTAATCCTACCTCAAGAAACAAGAAAAATCTCAAATAAACAATCTAACCTTACATCTAAAGGAACTAGAGATAGAAGAACAAACAAAACCCAAAGTTAGTAGAAGGAAAGAAATCATAAAGATCAGAGCAGAAATAAAAGAAATAGAAACAAAGAAAACAATAGCAAAGATCAATAAAACTAAAAGCTGGTTCTTTGAGAAGATAAACAAAATTGATAAACCTTTAGCCAGACTCATCAAGAAAAAGAGGGAGAGGACTCAAATCAGTAAAATTAGAAATGAAAAAGGAGACGTTACCATGGACACTGCAGAAATACAATGCATCATAAGAGACTACCACAGGCAATTCTATGCCAATAAAATGGACAACCTGGAAGAAATGGAAAAATTCTTAGAAAGGTATACAACCTTCCAAGACTGACAAGGAAGAAATAGAAATTATGAACGGGCCAATCACAGTAACGAAACTGAAACTATGATTAAAAATCTTCCAACAAACAAATATCCAGGACCAGACGGCTTCACAGGTGAATTCTATCAAACATTTAGGGAAGAGCTAACACCTATCCTTCTCAAACTCTTCCAAAAAACTGCAGAGGAAGGAAAACTCCCAAACTCATTTTATGAAGCTACCATCACCCCGATACCAAAACCAAAGATACTACAAAAAAAGAAAATTACAGATGAATATCACTGATGACTATAGATGCAAAATCCTCAACAAAATAGTAGCAAACAGAATCCAACAACACATTAAAAGGTTCATATACCATGATCAAGTGGGATTTATCCCAGGGATGAAAGGATTCTTCAATCTAGGCAAATCAATCAATTTGATATACCATATTAACAAACTGAAGAATAAAAACCATATGGTCATCTCAAGAGATGCAGAAAAATCTTTTGACAAAATTCAACACCCATTTATGATAAAAACTCTCCAGCAAGTGGGCATAGAGGGACACTACCTCAACATAATAAAGTCCATATATGACAAACCCACAGCAAACATCATTCTCAGTGGTGAAAAACTGAAAGCATTTCCTCTAAGATCAGGAACAAGACAAGGATGTCTACTCTCCACTATTATTCAACATAGCTTTGGAAGTCCTAGCCACAGCACTCAGAGAAGAAAAAGAAATAAAAGGAATCCAAATTGGAAAAGAAGAAGTAAAACTGTCACTGTTTGCAGATGACATGATACTATACATAGATAATCTAAAAGATGCCTCCAGAAAGCTACTAGAGCTAATCAATGAATTTGGTGAAGTTGCAGGATACAAAATTAATGCAAAGAAATCCCTTGCATTCCTATACACTAACAATAAAATATCAGAAAGGGAAATTAAGGAGACAATCCCATTCACTATTGCAACAAAAACAATAAAATACCTAGGAATAAACCTACTTAAGGAGGTAAAAACCTGTACTCAGAAAACTATAAGACACTGATGAAAGAAATCAAAGATTACACAAACAGGTGAAGAGATATACCATGTACTTGGACTGGAAGAATCAATATTGTGAAAAGGACTACACTAGCCAAAGTACACTACAGATTCAATGCAAGCCGTATCAAATTACCAGTGGCATTTTTTTACAGAACCAGAACAAAAAATCTTAAAATGTGTATGGAGACATAAAGGACCCTGAATAGCCAAAGCAATCTTGAGGGGAAAAAACAGAGCTGAAGGAATCAGACTCCTGGACTTCACACTATACTACAAAGCTACAGTAATCAAGACAACATAGTACTGGCACATAAACAGAAATATAGATCAATGGAACAGGATAGAAAGCCCAAAGATAAACCCACGCACCTATGGTCAACTAATCTATGACAAAGGAGGCAAGGATATACAATGGAGAAAAGACAGTCTCTTCAGTAAGTGGTGCTGGGAAAACTGGACAGCTACATGTAAAAGAATGAAATTAGAACACTCCCTAACACCATACATAAAAATAAACGCAGGGCTTCCCTGGTGGCCCAGTGCTTGAGAGTCCACCTGACGATGCAGGGGACGCGGGTTCGTGCCCCGGTCCGGGAAGATCCCACATGCCGCGAAGCGGCTAGGCCCGTGAGCCATGGCTGCTGGGCCTGCATGTCCGGAGCCTGTGCTCCGCAATGGGAGAGGCCACAACAGTGAGAGGCCCACACACCGCAAAAAATAAAAAAAATAAAAATAAATGAACTCAAAATAGATTAAAGACCTAAATGTAAGACCGGACACTATAAAACTCTTAGAGGAAAACATAGGAAGAACACTCTTTGACAAAATCACAGCAAAATCTTTTTTGACCCACCTCCTAGAGTAATGGAAACAAAAATAAACAAACTGGACCTAATGAAACTTAAAAGCTTTTGCACAGCAAAGGAAACTATAAGCAAGACGAAAAGACAACCTTCAGAATGGGAGAAAATCTTTGCAAACAAATCAACGGACAAAGGACTAATCTCCAAAATATGTAAACAACTCATCCAGCTCAATGTTAAAAAAACAAACAACCCAATCAAAAAATGGACAGAAGACCTAAATAGACATTTCTCCAAAGAAGACATGGAGTTTGTCAACAGGCACATGAAAAGTTGCTCAACATCACTAATTATTAGAGAAATGCAAATCAAAACTACAATGAGGTACCACCTCACACTGGTTAGAATGGGCATCGTCAGAAAATCTACAAACAACAAATGCTGGAGAGGGTGTAGAGAAAAGGGAACCCTCTTGCACTGTTGGTAGGGATGTAAATTGATACAGCCACTATGAAGAACTGTATGGAGGTTCCTTAAAAAACTAAAAATAGAATTACCATATGACCCAGCAATCCCACTACTGGGCATATACCCAGAGGAAACCATAATTCAAAAAGATACATGCACTCCAATATTCACTGCAGCACTATTTACAATAGCCAGACCATGGAAGCAACCTAAATGTCCATCAACAGAGGAATGGATAAAGATGTGGTACATATAAACAATGGAATATTCCTCAGCCATAAAAAGGAACAAAAGTGGGTCATTTGTAGAGATGTGGATGGACCTAGAAGCTGTCATACAGAATGAACTCAGAAAGAGAAAAACAAATATCATATATTAATGCATATATGTGGAATCTGAAAAAATTAGAGACGATCTTATTTACAAAGCAGAAACAGAGACACAGACGTGGAAAACAAACATATGGATACCAAGGGTTAAGTGGGGGGTGGGATGAATTGGGAGATTGGGATTGACATATATACACTATTGATACTATGTATAAAATAGATAACTAATGAGAACCTACTATATAGCACAGGAAACTCTACTCAACGCTCTGTGGTGACCTAAATGGGAAGGAAATCCAAAAAAGAGGGGATATATGTATACATATTGCTGATTCACTGTGCTGTACAGAAGAAACTAACACAGTATTGTAAAGCAACTATACTCCAATCAGGATTTTTTTTAATTGAAAAAGAAAACAAAAAGTTGAAAAAAAAGAATTCAGAGTATTTCTGAAGCAACATAGTCATTCTCTTAACAGTGTCTTTCAAAGGGCAGAAGCTTTCAATTTTAATGAAGTACAACTTTTCAATTTTTTATTTCATGGATCATGCTTTTGATGTTATATCTGAAAACTCATCACCAAACCCAAGGTCACCTAGATTTTCTTCTATGTTATCTTCTAGAAGTTTCATAGTTTAGCGTTTTACATTTAAGTCTATGATTCATTGAGTTAACTTTTGTGAAAGGTGAAGGGTCCAGTTGTCCCAGCACAATATGTTGAGAAGACCAACCGTTCTCCATTGAATTGCCTTTCCTCGTTTCTCAACAACTGACATTTGTATGGGTCTATTTCTGCACTCTCTATTCTATCCCATTACCTAATTTGTCAATTCTTTCACCAGCACTACATTATCTTGATTACTGTAGCTTTATATCAAGTCTTGAAGCTAGGTTGTATCTGTCCTCCAAATTTGTTCTTACTCAGTATTGTGTTGGCTATTCTGGGTCTCTTGCCTTTCCATATAAATTTTTGTGTGTAATTTTGAGTTTATAATGTTGTAGCCTTTGTCTTAAAGGGGGGAAAATAAAATTCTATAACCTACAGAGCCCACAAAATCAGGACCCACCTCTACTGACAGTTCAAGCCATAAGGGTGGATAAAAACTTGAAGGGAGAAAGCAGAGGGTGAGGCCCTGATGTATACCCTCACACAAGCAAAAGAAAGAGATAAGGAAAAAGAACAAGAATGAAGAAAAATTGAGATCCTCCAAGTTGCTCAACAATTTTAATTCTAAATGATATCTGCAGGTACCTACATGTAATATCTCTAAACTTAGTGTAAAAAACGAAATTATATTACTTACCTATAAATTATTTAATTCTTTGTTTTAATTTTTGTTTTATATTGGACTATAGTTGATTTACAATGTTATGTTAGTTTCAGTTGTACAGCAAAGTGATTCAGCTATACATTCAAAGGAAATGGTCCAAAGACTAAAGAAATTGTAGAATGGTTGCATTTCTCCTCTTCAGAACCCTGACAGAGACAAGAGTTGCTCTGGGGAAGAAGCGTGGCAAGTGGGCAAGTGTGTTTGTGTGCTCTTGCCCCTATAATCTCTGCAATAAACTCTCTACTTCCTCCAAAAACTAGACCCTTACACACACACACACACACACACACACACACACGCAAAATAGATGCATGGAAAACTTTACTTCTGACAATAATCATGAAATTAAGGACTTACCTCTTTTGGAATCTACTTAGTTCTTTCTCACTTTGCATTGTGATAGTACCTGAGACATGAGCTTATTTATGGAAGATTGCCGAAAGGACAATCTCTTTATTAATAATAATAATTAAAATAATAACAACAAAAATAGCTAACATTCATTAAGTGTATGGCTTTCTATTAAGCCCTTCATAACATTAGTTAATCTAGTCCTCACAAACCATGTAAGATAATATTTTCTCTATTTTACAAATGGGAATGAAACTAAGTAGTTTGCCCAAGTTCACACAACTAGTACATGGTAAGTGTAGGATCAAAACCTCGGTCTGTTGAACCCTAAAGTTCCTGATCATATCTACTCTCCTACGCTGCTGTGAGGAACCAAGGACTTCATAGGTTTCTGGTCCCTAAATTTTTTTATTGCATATCGGTAAAATATTTTTATCATAACTCATATGTATAATAACATAAAATTACATATATGTAATACATACATATAATACATATGCACCTACTGCAGTAATATTTTAGTTACATTATAAAACAGAGGTCAAAATAGAAATTTTAAACTACTCAGCAATATTTTTAAATTGTGTTTATTGTTTATAATGGTTCAAAATCTTTTTGCTCCTATTTTTAAAATAGTATTAATAATAATGTCTGGGCATTATATAAACTTTCAATAAGATACATTGTTAAAAATAACATGCAACTTCAATTTTCAAATAGTCTTCTTGATAATTCAGGCATTTTTTTGGACATCTTGTAAGATTATAATAATCTTCTGACAAGATGACTGTCTAATTAATAATCAGCAAAACTCCTCCACTCAATGGATTTCCTTGCACATCTCCTGGAGTGCCTATACATCCTCTCCCATACCCACCTGGACCTTAAATATCACTTAGCTAAATACTCTAAAATCCACTGTTGGATTCAACCAGACTTGCAGAGAGTTGTCTGCACTTAATTCACTGTCCAAAAAATTGCTTTTATTCAATTCTGTTTTGATATGATGTCATCAACCTAACTGAAGGAACTTATGAGAAACTGCTTCTCATAGTGGAAAATAGGAAAGCTAAAGTATAAATAAATTCAAAGGACTCCTTCCAATGTCATCTTCTGCAGAGTATGGGTGAAAAGCAAGAAGTAATCACCATCTCCCCAAGTCTCCTAACACAAAGACTCGTGAAAACAAGGAAGTTCATTCTGTGATTCATAAAGACAAAGATTCCATCAACTTGAAACAAATCAATCAATGCTCCCAAGTTTAATTTTGAGAGAAGCAGAACATGACCACTATTTTTTAAAAAACTATATTCTTTAGTGATTCTCTATACTATTGCCAATACAATGATTTTAATGTACAAAATGAAGTTTTTGCAATTATATCCTTTTCTCCCATGTTATCTTTTTTCTGATCATGTTTACTGAAATGTAATTTTATGTCTGCTGAATATAATAATAAGAACTGAGTTTGAAGAAAACTTCACTTATATGATGGTTCATAAGAGGACTTACAAGTAACAGAGTAAATATCTTTGTACTTAAAACCAAAAGTTGGAGAAAAGGGGAACTGCTAGTCATGTGCTATATAACCTCATGACTACGCATTTGTGTATGGCCACTGACTTTTATGCAGACGTTTCACTGTTTTGCTAATAGCATTGGGCTCATTCTAAATATGTAAAGTATCATCTAATTTACGTGCTGCTCAGCTTAAGATCTTAATTTTAGGGTATTCAGGAATAATTCTAATACCAACTAATATTCATCTAGTTAATATCATGCCTTCAAGGAACTCAAAATGCTTGACCAAAAAATTCTGAACAATGCTTCCCACACATGACACATTTTCAGACCATTATCTTCCAGGGGACTTAGTGACTCATGCTTTATTTTACTAATTCTTACACACATCTTAGATAACTACGAAATCTAAGGTTCAGAGTGGTTGGGAGATTTATCATGAAACTACCACAAACTAACAGCAGAGTTCAAAATTAGCACAGGGAGCTCAGCTCGGTGCTTGTGACCACCTAGAGGGGTGGGATAGGGAGGGTGGCAGGGAGGGAGACACAAGAGGGAAGAGATATGGGGATATATGTATATGTATAGCTGATTCACTTTGTTATAAAGCAGAAACTAACACACCATTGTAAAGCAATTATACTCCAATAAAGATATTTTAAAAAATTTTTAATTGTTTCTGATTGGTTTTATCTTACCACACTGTGTCAGTTGAGGTCTTAAAGCAGAGAGATTTCAGTACAAGAAAAGCAACTAAGCTACCCAAGAGTAACATTTGCATTTGAAAGCATAGTAAGATTAATCACAATAATAAAATCTAACATATATTGAATACTTACTGTGTTTCAGGCACTGCGCTAAGGAATTATGTACAAAACCTCATTTAACCCTAAGACAATTCTCTGAAGTATGTAAGATACAATCGCCTGAGGAAATTAAAGCTAAAGAGAGGATTAAAAAAATTTCCTGAGATAAGAGAGCTGATAAGTGGCTGTTCTAGAATCAAACTCAGACTGTTTGATTCCAAAACTCACATGTTGAATCAATACAGTAGGTGGAATTAAAAGCTGCCTAACCACTTGCACATTTCTGCACCAAGGGACCACCATGTTCCAAACCTGCCAACCTCATCACTGTCACAGTAGCAGCCAGTAGTTTAACTACTTACAGAGAATGCAGATAAAAAGGTGCCCTGGGAGAGATGGAAGACTAAAGCCAGATTCACTAAATGGGGGGGGGGGGGGGGGAAGGCACTGCTGGCCTAGGGCCAGAGGCAGCAATTGATAGGAAGTCGCAGAAAGAAGGAGTGAGAGGGATTACAGGACACCTAGGACTCAGGCAGGCCTTGTGGCCCAGGAACTAGATGTACAACATCCCAAATACCATCACAGAGCAGAATCAAACACCGCTATAATACCTGGTTCTAGAATAGTAACACCAAGGGCAGGACAGAGACAATCTCCAAACTGCTAGCCTGGCAGGATAAGCACAGAGGGAGGGAAAGAGAAAAAAGAAAAACAAAACGGAAAAACAACTAAACTATTTTTTTTTGATTTTTAGGAATTTCATGTAATGTCTGAAACATTAATATTAACATATTTCCATATAAAAAACCCAAAGAAAGTTTAGTATTAGTTTTTTTATTTTATTTTATTTATTTTTTTATACAGCAGGTTCTTATTAGTCATCAGTTTTATACACATCAGTGTATACCTGTCAATCCCAATCGCCCAATTCATCACATCACTATCCCCACCCCCACCCCGTGGCTTTTCCCCCTTGGTGTCCATGCATTTGTTCTCTACATCTGTGTCTCAACTTCTGCCCTGCAAACCGGTTCATCTGTACCATTTTCCTAGGTTCCACATACATTTATTAATATATGATATTTAACAACTAAACTATTAATACAACAAAGACAAATTTAAAAAGCCCAAGAATACATTTTTGTCAATATACATGACAAAAGATTACTATCCCTAATATATAAAATGATCTCATTATTGAATAAGAAAGAGACCAATAACTTAATAAAAAAAAAAGGCTAAAGAAATGTACAATTCGGGCTTCCCTGATGGCGCAGTGGTTGAGAGTCCGTCTGCCGATGCAGGGGACACGGGTTCATGCCCCGGTCTGGGAAGATCCCACATGCCACGGAGCGGCTGGGCCCGTTAGCCATGGCCGCTGAGCCTGCGCGTCCGGAGCCTGTGCTCCGCAACGGGAGAGGCCACAACAGTGAGAGGCCCGCGTACCGCAAAAAAAAAAAAAAAAAAAAAAAAAAGAAATGTACAATTCACAGAAGAAATAAAAATGGCAAAGAATGTAAAAAGATCATTAACCTCACTAGTAAGCAATGAAATGTATTTAAAACAATGCCGTATCCATCATTGTCTATTACAATAACACAGACAAAAGAACGGAAAATAATCAGCATGAGCAAAAGACAAGATAAGTGAGTTCTCTCATACACTGTATAAACTGGCATGACCTTTCTGAAAGTCCATTTACTAAATGCATCAAAATTTTAAATGTCTATTCCTTTGACATAGCGCTCATACTTACAGGAATGGCACAAAGATATGCAATGCTGTTCATCACAACATTATTTATAATCATTAAAAATTAGGGACAAACCTGATGTCTATCAATAGAAGATCAGTTAAACAATTACAAAATATTCATACAATAATGCAATTCTAATGTAGCCATTAAAAAGAATATGAACCTATGTTCTTTGATATAGAAAGACGTCTACAAAATATTGTTAAGAAAAAGGATGTTACCAAAAAAAAAAAGAAAGAAAAAGGATGTTACAAAATAACAGGCATGTGTATTGTATAAAACTGGTTTGTATAAAATTATATGTGTTTCCTATACATTTATGGCTTATGTATATGTGTGTATGGATAGAGAGATGCCTAGAAGAATGTTAATCAAAATATCTTTCCTCTGTCATAATAATAAATAATAATAAAGTCATTCTCATTTTGAAAAAAATATATTTTGACTTTCAAGGGATTGGTTTTAGTGAACAAATATTCAGATGCTTATACACATGAAATAGTGAAGTCATCTTCATTAAAATCATGTGAAAAGCAGCTATCACCACTATTTTTCAATATTTTGGGGAGGTTTTTAGAAAATAAAAGGAAAACAGTAGGTAAAAATTTAGAAAATAGAAAAAATCTACCTTTGTCTTTGATCAATAGTTTCTCTTTATACTGGAAATAAGTTATAAAGAGAAAGAAATTCATTTTCAGTATCAACAAAAGTATAAAATATTAAAGAATATATTTAACAAGAAAGGTACAGAAAAATTATAAAATATTTTCAAACAACATAAAACAAGAACTGAGCAAGTGAAAAGATATATCATCGTAAGTGGAAGACTTAACATCAGAAAAATATCAATACTTCCCAAATTAGAATACAGATTGAATATAACTCCAATCAAAATCCAGCAATGAATTTTCTTTAACTAGAGAAAGTGAAAGTTTATTTCAAAAAGTAATTATATGAGAATAGCTGTAAAAACCTTAGAAAAGAGAAACAAAGGTTAATAAGCCTTACCAGACATGAAAACAGTATAACACTGGCACAGAAATAAAGAATAAAAAAATAACATAACGTAGAGTTCAGAAATAGGTACAAATATATGTGGGAGTATAATATATAACATATATGATGTTTCAACTCAGGGGCAAAAGAATGTTTTATTTTAAAAAAAACAGTGTATGCAAAGCTGGCTAGCTACTTGGAAGAAAACAATGTTACATGCTTACATCACACTATATATAAACATAAATTCCAGTCATAGTAAAAGATTAAAGCTCTAAACTAAAAAGAGTTGAAAAATAAATGACATTCAGGGAAGAAAATGGTTTACAATACATAGGACAAAGGATTAACATTCCTAACTCACAGAGAGCACTTATAAACTGATAAGAAACAGATTAACACCCAATTTTTTTAAAAGGCAAAGATATGAATAGGTAATTCACAAAACAGAAAATATAAATCACCAATAAATATGTGAAAATATACTCGCCCTGGCTCTGGCCAGAAAATTGCAACAATGAGATAATATTTTTCACCTGTTAAAGTGGAAAAGATTGAAAAGAGCACTAATACCCAGCACTAATGAGAATGTTAGGAAATAACTGCTCTCATACACGGCTAGTGGGAATGGGAATTGCTACAATCTTTTCTGAAAATTATCTGGCAGAATGCATTATAATTTTAAATGCAAACCATAAAAGCAAAACTGGACTTCATCAAATTTATAAGTTTCTGCTCTTTGAAAAAAGCTGTTAAAAAATAAAAGGAGAAGTCACAGAGGAAAAATGTACTTGCAAATTGTATGTCAGATAAAGGACTTGTAGCCCAAAATATATACAGAACTCTCAAAACTCAATAGTAAGAAAACAAAAGTCATTATTTTTTTAAAATGGGCAAAAGGTTTGAACAGACACTTCACCAAAGAAGATATATAGATAGCAAATAAGCAAAGAACAGATACTCAATATCATTAGTCATAAGGTAAACTGCAAATTAAAACCAAAAGATATTACTACTACGTACCCACTAAAATAGCTAAAATTTAAAAGACAGACAATACTAATTATTGGCAAGGATATGGAATATCTAGCACTCATACACACTGTTGGTGGAATGCCAGATAGTACAGCCACTTTGGAAAACAGTCTGACAGTTTCTTATAAACAGGCATCATAAAATCAAGCAATCCCACTCCTAGGTACCTACCTAAGAGAAATGAAAACATATGTCAACACAAAGATCTGAGAGTAAATGTCTACAGTGGCTTTATTCATAATCACCAAAAGCTAGAAATAAACCAAATGTCCATCAACAGATGCATGGATAAATAAATTGTAGGATATTCTTAACATGAAATATTACTCAGCAACAAAAAGAAATGAACTGCTAATAAATGCAAAAGGATGACTGAATCTCAAAAACATCATGCTAAGTGAAAACAATCAAACACACACAACTACTTTATTTTTCCATTGATATGACATTTAGGGAAAAATATCAGATCAGACACAGCTAAGGCTGAGAAAGGAGAGTGACTGCCAAGGGAGACAAAAGAATTTTTAAGGTGACGGAAATGTTCTATATCTTGATGGTGATGACAGCTATATGACTCTATAATATATTAACCTGTCCAAATTTATTTATACTATAATGTAAATTACACCTCAATAAACCTGAATTCATAAAATTTAAAAATATGTATCTTTTGACCCAGACATCCACTTTCAGAAATCTATTCTACAGAAATAAATGTGTAAATATGCATAGAAATTAATATACATTAATAGGGAAATGGTAAAATAAAGTATGTTACATTCAATACTATGGAATATAATGCAAATAATTAAACAGACCTGGATATAGTCCTTTGAGAACTGAAAGAACACTTATTTGGGCCCTTTGCTCAACTGAAGTTAGAAAGATTGGCCACAACAAGGAAGTATGAGCCTCTTTTGCTCAATTCATTTACCACAGTAATACAATAAAGCTAACCACAGGAATCTCAGTATATTTTGGAATCTAATGACTGAAAGAAGAGGTACAAAACCATAAGTAGCAGACAATAACATAACAAGAGTCCTCATAAAGGAATTTTGGAAAGCATCTTGAGTAATGCCATCCATTTATAATGGCTATACGGTTCAGGCTACCTGGAAACAAGAGTTGACTAGATGACTTCACAACACAAATTTTTTAAAAGTTGACTTCATTACAGGATCATTCACTATGTTCTAATTACTATGCAGAATGCAGCACGAATATAATATTCCTTGCCTTCTGGGAGTTTATGTTCTAAAGAAAATCCTAGAAAGTGTATTGCCCCTTAAGGCTGGCTTTTAACTTTTTTTCTGTTTTTCATTTGATTATAGTACAGGCATCCGCCACAAAAGTTCAATTTATACCTCAAAAGAGGGGGGTTCGCCAGGGGAGGAGAGACAAATAACTAAGTTCAAACCTATAAACAGTTATTTAATAGATGTCCAAATTAACCCTTAAAAAGTAGTCTTTGAGTGAACTTACAATGTGTACACAGCAGAACATTTTCAACAAACTTACAGAGCATTATCACATTAAGAATCATGAGAGCACAAAGATACAGAAGACATGATCACTGTTCTTTCTTAAAGTCACCTACCAAACTCTCCCTTTCATTTATCACTCCTTGAGTAACATGCACAGTGACACTTAATACTCTCAGATTCAAGAAGCTACAGGACAAGATTACATGCATGTGTTGGTGAGTCAGTGTAAAAAAGTGCAGCATATTTAACATAGTTCTATCATTGATGTTCTCCTGGAATTCCTCCATCACCTTCACATAACCTTAGAGTTTACTTCAAAAACCCTCCAGATTAGGTGAGGCTAACATTACTTCCAATACCATGTAAATCATTCACATGAAGATATTAAGACATGTTTAATATCATGCAAAAATACAATCCATTTTTAAAACAATATTATACAATAAGAACCACGTGTTTCCATTAACTGGGTTGTCACTAGAACTGTAGAGTTGTTTTCCTTTTATTAAATGTTCAGAAGATCCTCAAAGCTAGAATATCATTTGCCCTCATCTGAAGGATGGCTGTTTAAGAGAGATCACAAGCTAGAATGCAGAATATGAAGGCATACCTCTCACCTCAATGCTGACAGATCAGCTAAAGATGGAACACCTAAGAATGAGGGCTTGCTTGTGAGGTGAAGGGCAAGAGCCACCATTTTTAATAAGCTTTTAAGCAGCTGCCATTTCCATCACTTTATTAATTTCTTACTATACTGACATTTCAATCACTTTATTTTTTTCCTCTACTGTTAACTTAGTTGTCCAATTTAAAAATAAAGACTATACCACTAACTGACCACTAACAGGAAACAATCATGATACACTGCTACACATATACATGAAATTCTGTAAATAATTGGGGAGAGGGGTTGAGGGGAGAGCAGAGACATTAAAAAGTGATCTCTGGGCTTCCCTGGTGGCGCAGTGGTTGAGAGTCCGCCTGCCGATGCAGGGGACACGGGTTCGTGCCCCGGTCCGGCAAGATCCCACATGCTGTGGAGCCTGCGCGTCCAGAGCCTGTGCTCCGCAATGGGAGAGGCCACAACAGTGAGAGGCCTGCGTACCGCAAAAAAAAAAAAAAAAAAAAAAAAAAAATGATCTCTTTCTGAGATTTTGGAGGCCCAGTTTCCTCATCCTGTTCCCACATACTTTCATGGCAGACATTTCAAACATGCCAGAGTAATACAAAATAAGTAAAACATCACCAAGCAGAAATCCTAGGGTAGGTGTTCTGAACATGTTGGTAAAGAAAGTCACTTCATTTGAGAGGTCTCTGCCCCTTCAACCTCACCCTCCTTACCAATATACATTCATCACCGAAAAGGGAAATATTTACAGAAGTTAGTTTAGTTATGTTTAAATATTATGTTTAGCTGTCTGGAGACCATGTTCTCAAAATTTATACAAGAAATCAAGGATTAAACTTCATAACAATTAGAAAACTACACTGTGTAAAATCAAAGACTTAGTTAAAGGATAGTAAAATAGTTTTACCATTGTTGCTAAAATGAAATGACTCCATCTCTTCTCAACACCTGGCACCAAAACCTTTTGAACTTTCACGTAAACAACCCAGGGCACACCAAATGCTCTGTCTGCAGCAAGGTACCACCTCTGCAACAGGCATTTGGGTGAAAAATGTGGAAAATGCCTGAGGGCTCTTTGAAGCAGCTTGGGAGAAGTGAGAGCAGGAAAGAGGCTCTTCTCTAGGGTAAGTTTGTTTAGTAGAAAGTAAGCAAGTTGTCAGGATAAAAGTTGACAATGTTGATTCCAACAGTTTGAACTGAGAATAAACATCCAAAGGGATTATGTTACTGAGAATTAGAAAAGATTCCATTGAACTCAATAGAGCACTTGTGTTTTCAAAGATAATATGCCTTCAAGCCACACTCTGGATGCACAGTTTAGGATTAGAATTACCCTAAGCTCTTTCTATGCCACATTAAAGAACACAGGGTCTGACATCTCTAATGTATGCCTAAAAATATTAGAATAAGGATAGCTTAAAATACTGCATTTCCAATAACTGAATTGGAAAATACTATATACATTTACTATTTGTACATTTGAGGTAGACTGAAGAAATTTGGAGAAAAATATGTTCTTCCCAAACATCTAAACTTAAACACAGTTTCACTAACCAATTTAGGATTTATTAGCCATAAATCATTTTTAAGTTTTCCTTCCTTAATGACCTATCAAAGAACAAAAAATAGGGCCTATACTTATGAAATCTATAATCCTCTTCTCTGCTCTCCAAAGCCACATTTAAATCTGGCTTTCATCTCATGCTGCTGAGTTTTCCACCAGGTACAGATGTAGAGTCAGAAGAGACTTGTGCTTTTTCAAAAGCAAAACAACCTGGTTGCTGGAAGCAACATGGTGAAATGCCAGGAAGCCTGTAAAAATTTTTTTAATTTTCCTAACTTGGAGTTTACAAAAATAAGTGTGAGATGTTCATAGCCTGTCAGGCATTCCATCTTTTTATTTTTTTAATATTCATAAACAAGGGAAAACACACACTTTGATTTATTAAAATTTATTTGAATCAAGATAATGCAGATCTGCCTTGCATTCCCTTAAGAAAATGGAGGTAACTCAGACTGCTCTTCTTAGTTCATCCAAGTCCTACATGATTCTCACATTAGAGTGTGCTATTAGAATTTTTTTCCGAAGCTTGACAAAGGCATGCAACTCACATGCTCTTTACCAGCAAAGTCTGCAGCAGCCCTGCAAAAACTGTTTCTCCTTTGAGCTCTCACATATATTCATTTCCCTCCTAGAACCAAGGATGTAAAGGAGTATGGCTCAGTCTCATAGCCTCTTTGTTCTTAAAAAGTAAATCAAATTCCCTAGATATTTTCAAACTCCACCAAGAATATAGAACATTCTCAGCTCTGCCTGTGGATCATTATCTCTTTTACATTTCATCTTTATATTCACTGGGTTCACAGAAAGGGCATACACAGAAAGAGGAAAATAGCTGCTTCTTAGACACCAAATTTAGTAATTTTCTCAAATCTATTGGCACACATCTAAAAAGTCATATTTTTACAAGGCTTCATTAGGTTTTCATTGGTTCTCTCTTTTGAGAACACACATGCTGAACCGCCCATAACCTCAAGCCAAAATACATCTGCAAAATGTAATAAATATTTTATATGAATATAAGAGTCATCACAATTTTAAAAGGGATAAGTGGGAAAAGACAGACAGATGCAGCTCATCTGAATCCCACTTTAGTGTCTCCCAAGCATCAAGTTGCTAACTGATGGAGACCATCAATCTACAGTGCTCTAAGATTCCAGCCAACGCCAATAGCCTTACCTGTTAATACGAGATTACTGTAAGTATTGGAGAATTGCTCCTTTAGAAGAACCAGATGCATCTGAGCTGCCTTCTCCCGTTGGAGCTCCAGCATAACATCAGGGTGCTGGGCAATCTTGCAGCCTTTCTGTTTATCCAAGGCAACATCACTTCGAACAATGTCTAAGAAAAGAAAGAAAGAATACAGGCAGCAAAAAACAAAACAAAACAGAAGCCATATACACATCAAAGTCCTGTTGCACCCAATATGACAGAATTTATAAACTACCAGCATTTTCATCAAAGTGAAGAGATTCAGAAATAATAAACCTGAAGGGTCTCCTACTTCATGATGCATCCTACAAGTTTCTCTGGTCATCTCCAAATTCTCTGGAGATTTCTGTTTCTTAGCTTTCTCTGACCTCATTTAAGATTCTCACTCCTCCATTCCCCTTCTGAGCTCACATCCAGGACTTATGTGCCTCCTGGTCCCTTTACTTAACACATTTTACCATGGAGAAAAATAATACGACCTTGCCTGAATACTAGTGACTATGAAGGTCATTCCCTCTACTTCAGGCTGTAGGACTGGGTGATAGCACCAGCATGTGTATTCAGGATACTTGGCCTGTTTTCAAATTTACCCCCCACCCAGCCCATTCAGCTCAAATGAAAGCTGCCATTCTGTGGTATAGCTGCTTAGGACTTCTACTGCTATTTTTCATGTACCTCTGAGTATATTCAGACTCATTAATTGCCCTTTAAATATATAAAGTATATAAAAGTATTTTGTGGGTCACTGAAGAAAGCAAGAGTAGGGCTAGAGTCACTTTGGAGAACTGCCTCTTTCCCAATTACTTTCCTATTAGTGATAGGCTGCCTTTCACACTTCAGTATGATTTTCACTCAAAGCATATGTATTCTCCAGAAAACAGCCCTTCTCAAAAACAAACATTCATCTAGAATGCTGCCCAAAAAGCAAGGACCTTTTATGTCCTGAAGTAACTTGTTTATTTTTACAAATTAAAAGATAACTCAGCTGATTATCATAGGGACAAATGATATTATCAGCAGCAATCGGAATGACAACTCTAGAAACTTTCAAGTTTTACGTAACAAACTGAAGGATTTTAGGGAAAAAAAGTGCTAAAAATAAAAAAATTGCTCTGCCACTACTGACACCAACGGCTTTGGAAAAGAAAAACTAATGCCCATGTCAATGGTACCAATAGGAAAGTTTTGGCTCTTTAAGCAATATCAATGACACCTAAGAGAAAATAGGGCATGTGACATGCAGGGCTGATCATCACTCTGTGCAAAAGATTTTCAAACACATCAAAAGAGCCCTAAAAGAGAAGATCAGATATAAAAACAAACCCATGACAACTTCTTCTACCTTCTGAGCATTAGGATGTGTGGTTGACAAAGATTAGCCAGATGTAAGAATGGTCCTCACTCATTCTTAGATAAAAATAGAGGAGCTGGTTGGAAATAATGCAATATTTATGCCTAAACGTATTTATACTAATTTCTAGGATGTAGGCAATAAGGTGCACGCATTTAACAATCAAGTAAGTAATAATCTCATAGATTTTCTGAGCCTTGAATAAAAAATTAGAATAAATTTAAGAATACACTCTAGTTTATAAGATCATCAATAGAAGGTAAGAGGAATAATGAATACAGTATACATCTATTTAAGTTACACTCTGTAAAATTTTTTAAATACAGTGTACCATTGAATTCTTCCAACCATCAATGAAAGCAGACGTTGTTGACTAGCTGACCCAAATCCTAAACACAATCCCTTCTCCTTTGCCTTCCTCTACTACAGAGACTGAAGAGCTAAAATATATAATTCCCCAGCTTTCCTTGAAGCAAAGAGTGGCCATGTAACATGCTTCTGGCCAATAAGCTGCAGGCACACATCAGTAGTAGGACCTCCCTGGCCAAATTAAAAGACAGAACTTCACTAAGACCAGCTTTTTTTCCTTCAGCCCTTTAGTCCTTCCTATTCTTTATGCCTAAAACACAAAGTTATAGTAGCCATTTTGTGGCAATGAATCAGGAAGCAAGAGGGCAAAGGTCTTATGCACTAAGGATGGTGAACAGGAAGATGGGAAGAGCTTAAGTCCCCTAACGTCATTATTGAGCTACCATACTTGTGCTAGACTGCCTATCTTTTGTTTCTTGTTATGTAACATGAAAGCACTATTTGTATAAACCATTAACAGTCAGTCATGTATTTTTGAAATCCTAATCTGTTTTGTAATCCTAAATGATAATGAGTAATATTATTATCCCTAATTTATATATGGAAAAACTGAGGTCCACAAAGCATAAGTGACTTGCTCAAGTTCACATATCATGGTCAGTCCCCAAATCCAGAAATTTTCAAAGCCAAATCCACTGATCTTTCCAGAAGTTACTCCTATATAGAAACTCAAAAACTTAATAGTAAAGTATGGTAAACAGTAAAACTGAGGAAATAGAAAGAAAACCTTTTTATACTATACAGTAGCATACCACAGCTGATCTATCCAGAAAAGAAATATGGATGATACTTTCCCAAAAAAACATTACAAAACTCATACCAAAATATACTACAAAGAGGAAAAAGAGGTTTCAATTATCCTGATATCTTCTAATAGAAGTCTAATTCAAAGGGTAGAATATCTACTAAACTCTCTATTTCCTATCTAACAAATGTATTGCGCAGAAGGTAGAAGCAGCATAATTACAACTGATATCCTCAACATCATTTAAGCCAGAACCTTGAAATAAAGTGAACAAATTACCTAATATTAAGAATAGTAAGAAAAGAAAACAATGGGCATGGCCTAACAAATGTCATAGACTTTAAAAAGTATATTTCAACAATGTTTGGGAAAAACATAGATTTGCAATATAAAATTTTTTATTGAGGTATAGTTGATTTACAATATATATTAATTTCAGGTCTACAAAATAATGATTCAATATTTTTATAGATTATACTCCATTTAAAGTTATTATAAAATATTGGCTATATTCCCTGTGCTCTACAATATATCCTTGTGGCTTATCTATTTTATATATGGTAGTCTGTAACTCTTAATCCCCGTCCCTATTTTGCCCCTCCCTGCCTTCCCTCTACCTACTAGTAACCACTAATTTGTTCTCTATATCTGTGTCTTTTTGTTTTGTTATATTCATTCTTTTGTTTATTAGATTATTCTACATATAAGTGATAACATATAGTATTTGTCTTTCTCTGACTTATTTCACTAAGCATAATACTCTTCAGGTCCATCCATGTTGTTGCAAATGGCAATATTTCATCTTTTTATGGCTGAGTAATATTCCAGTTCTATCAACAGATGAATGGATAAAGATGTGATGTGATATACACACACACACACATATATAATCTCACATGTGACTGACCCCCTGTCGGTCATATGACTTATAAATATTTTTTTCCCATTCAGTAGATTGTCTTTTCATTTTCGCAATGGTTTCCTCTGCTGTGCAAAAGCTTTCTAAGTCCATTTGTTTAGTTTTGCTTTTGTTTCCCTTTATCTTAGGAGATAGATCCAAAACATATTGCCATGATTAATATCAAAGAGTGTTCTGCCTATGTTTTCTTCTAGGAGTTTTATGGTTTTCAATCTTACATTTAGGTCTTTAATCCATTTTGAATTTATTTTTGTATATGGTGTGAGAAAGTAGTCCAGTTTGATTCTTTTGCATGTAGCTGTCCAGTTTTCCCAGCACCACTTATTGAAGAGAGTGCTTTTCCCCATTGTACATTCTTGCTTTTTTTGTCATAGATTAATTGACCATAAATGTGTGGGTTTATTTCTGGGCTCTCTATTCTGTTCCATTGATCTATGTGTCTGTTTTTGTGTAGGTACCATTCTGTTTTGATTACTGTAGCTTTGTAGTACAGTCTGAAGTCAGGGCATAATACCTCTGGATCTGTTCATCTTTCTCAACATTGCTTTGGCTGTTCAGGGTCTTTTGTGTTTCCATACAAATTTTAAAATTGTGTTCTAGTTCTGTGAAAAAAATGCCATTGATATTTTGATAGGGATTGCATTGAATATATAGATTGCCTGGGGTAGTATGGTCATTTTAACAATAATGATTCTTCCAATCCATGAACACGTAATATCTTTTCATCTGTTTGTGTTATCTTCAATTTCTTACAAAAGTGTCTTATAGTTTTCTGAGTACAGGTCTTAGGTAGGTTTCTTCCTAGGTATTTTATTATTTTTGATGTGATTGTAAATGGGATTGCTTCCTTAGTTTCTGTTTCTGATAGTTCATTGTTATATAGAAATGCAAAGATATCTGTATATTAATTTTGTATCCTGCAACTTTACCAAATTCATTGATGAGCTCTAGTAGTTTTCTGGTGGTGTCTTTAGGATTTTCTCTGTACAGTATCATGTCATCTGCAAACAGTGACAGTTTTACTTCTTCTTTTCCAATTTGGATTCCTTTTATTTCTCTTCCTTCTCTGGCTGCTGTGGCTAGCACTTCCAAAACTATGTTGAACAGAAGTGGTGAGAGTATCTAGGCATGCTTCTGGCCCATACAAGTCGATATATAGAATTAACCATCACAGTGACATTCTGGAAAAGGCAAACCTATTGTGCAGTAATCAGATCAGTGATTGCAAGAGAAACGGAGATTACTGAACACAAAAGGATATGAGGGAAGTTTGGGGGAGGTGATGGAATGTGCCATATTTTTATGTGGTGGTACTTACACGACCACATAGGTCAGAACTCATTGAATTGTACACATAAATTGGGTGAATTTCCTTATATGTAATTATACCTCAATAAACATGAATTTTTTTTTAAAAAGTGGTGAGAGTAAACATCCTTGTCTTGTTCCTCATCTTAGAGGAAATGTGTTCAGCTTTTCACCATTGAACATGATGTTAGCTATGAGTTTGTCATAAATGGTCTTTACTGTGTTGAGGTATGCTCCCTCTATGCTCACTTTCTAGAGATTTTTTATCATAAATGGATGTTGAACTTTATCAAAGCATTTTGTGCATCTATTGAGATGACCATATGGCTTTTATCCTTCAATTTGTTAATGTAATGTATCACTTTGATTGATTTGCAAGTACTGAAAAATCCTTGCATCCCTGGGATAAATCCCACTTGATTATGGTGTATGATCCTTTAATATAATGCTGGATTCAGTTAGCTAATATTTTGTTGAGGACTTTTGCATCTATGTTCATACAGTTAACTATTGTAACTTTCTTTTTTTGTGGTTATCTCTGTCCAGTTTTGGTATCAGGGTGATGCTGGCCTCATAGAATAAATTTCTAAGTGTTCCTCTCTCTGCAAATTTTTGGAATAGTTTCAGAAGGATGGGTTTTAACTCTTATTTAAATGTTTGGTAGAATTCACCTATGAAACCATCTGGTCTTGCACTTTTTATTACAATTCAATTTCATTACTGGTAATTGGTCTGTTTCGTATTTTCTATTTCTTCCTGATTCACTTGGGAGACTGTACATTTCTAGAAATTTGTCCATTTCTTCTAGGTTGCCCATTTTATCAGTGTATAATTGTTCATAGCAATCTTTTATGATCCTCTCTATTTCTGGGGTGTCAGCTGTAAACTTCTTTTCCATTGCTGGTTTTACTGATTTGGGCCCTCTCTCTTTTTTTCTTGATGAGTCTAGCTGAAAGTTCATCAATTTTTTTTATCTTTTCAAAGAACCAGCTCTTAGTTCCATTGAGCTTCTCTACTTTTTGTTGGTCTCTATTTCATTTATTTCTGCTCTGATCTTTATGATTTCTCTCCTTCAACTAAATTTGGGTTTTGTTTGTTCTTCTTTTTCTCGTTCCTTTAGGTGTAAGGTTAGTTTGTTTCTTTGAGATTTTTCCTCTTTCCTGAGGTAAAGCTTGAATCACTATAAACTTCCCTCTTAGAACTGCTTTTGTTATATCCCATTAATTCTGGAACACTGTTTTCATTTTTACTTGTCTCCAGGTATTTTTTTAATTTCTTCTTTGATTTCTTCAGTGATACATTGCTTGTCTAGTAGCATACTGTTTACCTTCCACGTTTGTGTTTTTCCCTTAACTACTTATAGTGGATATAGATGATTTTACTATTTTTGTCTTTTAATCTTCCCACTTGCTTTGTATGTCGTTGACTTACTACACTTACTATATATTTGCCTTTACCAGTGAATTTTTTCTTTTCATAATTTTCATGTTTCTAGTTATGACCTTTTCTTTTTCACTTAAATTTAACAGTTTTGTAAAGTTGATTTTGTGGTGCTGAACCCTTTTAGCTTCTGCTTGTCTGTAAAACTTTTGATGTCTCCAAATCTGAATGAAACCCTTGACAGATAAGAGTATTCTTGGTTGCAGGTTCTTCCCTTTCATAATTTTAAATGTATCATGCCATGCCCTTCTGGCCTACAGAGTTTCTGCTGAAAATTCAGCTGACAGCCTTATGAGAGTTCCCTTGTATGTAACTTGTTGCTTTTCCCTTTCTGCTTTTAATAGTCTTTATTTATCTTTAATTTTTGCCATTCTAATTACAATGTGACTTGGTGTTGTCCTTTTGGGTTGATCCTGTTTGGGTCTCTCTGTGCTTCCTGGACCTGGATGTCTGTTTCCATTCCTAGGTTAGGGAAGTTTTCAGCTGTTAAGTCTTCAAATATGTTCTCTGCCCTTTACTCTCTCTCTTCTCCTTCTGGGACCCTACAATGTGAATGTTAATACACTTGATGTTGTCTCAGAAGTCTCTTACACTGTCTTCATTTCTTTTTTTTTTCTTTTCTGTTCAGCTTCAATAATTTCCACTACCCTGTCTTCCAACTCACTAATCTGTTCCTCTGTATCATTTAAACTACTGTTGATTCCTTCTAGTGTATTTTTTACCTCAGTTATCGTATTCTTCATCCCTGTTTGGTTCGCCTTTATATTTTCTAACTCTTTGTTTAAAACTTCAAACTTCTCATACTATTGATCCATTCTTCTCCTGAGTTCTTTGTCCATCTTTACAATCATTATCTTGAATTCTTTATTGGGTAGATTGCCTATCTCCACTTTACTTATTTCTTCTTCTGGGGTCTTATTTTGTTCTTTCATTTGGAACTTGTTCCTGTTGCCTCATCTTGCCTAATTTGCTGTGTTTTGGGGGGTTTTTTTTTTGTTTTTTTTGTTTTTGTTTTTTTGCGGTATGTGGGCCTTTCACTGTTGTGGCCTCTCCCATAGTGGAGCACAGGCTCCGGACGTGCAGGCTCAATGGCCATGGCTCACGGGCCCAGCCTCTCCACGGCACGTGGGATCCTCCCGGACCGGGGCACAAACCCATGTCCCCTGCACCAGCAGGCGGACTCTCAACCACTGTGCCACCAGGGAAGCCCTGCTGTTTTTATTTCTATATATCTGGTAAGTTGGTTACATTTCCCAGCCTTGGAGAAGTGGTCTTTTGTAGGAGGCATCCTATGCATCCCAGCAGCATACTCCCCTCTGGTCACCAGAACCATATGCTCTAGGCATGCCCCCTATGTGGGCCGCATGGGTCCTTCTGTTGTGGACGGCAGACCGCTGTGGGCAGTCTTGTAGGCATGGCTATCCACAGTTCAGTTGGTTGCCAGGCCCTGCCTTATGTGGAGGTTGCTAGCTGCTGGTTGAGGAGCTGGGTCACAAGGTGGCTGTCTGTGGAACCCTGGGGGGTCCTGGGGCTAGTGCTGGTTCACTGGTGGGCACAGCCAGGTTCTGGAGTTGGTGGCTGTGAGACCTGGGTTCCTGGATCTAGTGTGTCCTGCCAGTGGGTGGGGCTGGTTCCTGACACAACTGGCTGCAGGTTCTAGGGTGTCCCAAAGCTGGTGTTGGCCTGCTGATGAGTGGAGCTGGATCATGAAGTGGCTGGCTGAGGAGTCTAAGGTATCTCAGAGCTGCTGTTGGCCTGCTAGTGGGTGGGGCTGGGGTCCAGAGGATCCCAGGGCTGGTATCAGCCTGCTGGTTGACATGGTCAGGGCCCAGGGGGTCCAGAGGTGACTGCTGGCTTACTGATGGGCAGAGCCGACTCCTAGGATCTCTGGCTGCAGGGCCCTGGCATTGGTGCTGGCCCACTGGCGGGCAGCCAGCTCCTGATGCAGCTGGCTAAGTCCAGGGTGTCCCAAAGCTTGTGGCCTGCTTGTGAGTGGGGCCAGATCCCAGGACAGCTGGCTGAGGGGCCTCAGGTGTCTCAGAGCAGGGGTTGGCTGCCTGGTGGGTAGGCTGGGACCTGGTACAGCAGGCTTCAAGGCTATGGTGGTCCTGGGACTGGTGTCCACCTGCTGATGGGTGGAGTTGGGGCCCAGGGGATCCTGAAGCTGGTGCTCACCCATCAGTGGGTGAAGCTGGGTCCTGGGACTAAAGCCAGCCGACTGGCAGGCAGAGCTGAGTTATGGGGTCGCCAGCTGAAAGGCCCAGGGGTCCTATAGCTGGTGTCAGCCCACTGATGGGTGGGGCCAAGGCCCTGGGAGTTTGGGGGCTAATGTTGGCTCACTGGTAGATGGAGCCATGTCCAAGATATCTGGCAGCAGGGCCCTGGAGGTCCAGGAGTTGGTATTGGCCCATTGGTGGGTTGGGCTGGTTGCAGGGTCCAGGGTGTCCCAGAGCTTATTCCAGCCTGCTGGTGGGTGGGCTGGGTCTTGCCATGCAGACTGCAAGGCTGCAGTGGCCCTGGGGCTGGTGTTGGCCCACTGATGGACAAAGCTTGGTCCCGGGGTCTCTGGCCTTTGCAGGGCCCTGGGTGTCCCAAGGTTAGTGCCTGCAACAGGAGTGTGTCAGGCCCAGTTCTCAGCCCTCTGGTGGACATGGCCTTGTCCCAGGGTGGCTGTGGGCTTAGGGGATCTTAAGGCAGCCTGCCTGCTGGTGGGTGGGGCTGTGTCCCTGCCCAGCTAGTTGCTTGGCCTGAGGCATTCCAGTACTGGTACCAATAGGCTGGGAGTGGGGCCAGGTCCCAGTGCTAATAAGCTAGAGGGAGAATTCCAAATTGGTGTTTGCCAGCACCAGTGTCCACATGGTATAACGAGCTCCCCAAAATGGCTTCTGCCAGTGTCTATGTCCCCAGGGTGAGCTCCAGTTGCCTCCTGCCTCTCCAAGAGGCTCTCCAAGATGAGGAGGTGGGTCTGACCCAGGCTCCTTTCAAATTACTGTTTCTGCCCTAGGTCCTGGAAGGTGTGGGATATTGTGTGTGTCCTTTAAGAGTGGGGTTTCTATCTCCCACAGCCCTCTCAGTCTTCTGAAAGTAAGCCCTGCAAGCCGTCAAAGCCAAACATTCTGGGGGTTCATCTTCCCAGTACAGGACCCTCAGGCAAGGGCTCAGACCCATGGCTCCTTGGGAAGAACCTCTGAAATTTTATTTATCCTCCCCTTTATAGGTCACCCACCCAGGGGTATGGGTCTTGACCATACCACAACTCCACCCCTCCTGCCCGTCTTATTGTGGTTCTTTCTTTATAGCTTTAGTTGCAGAAGATCTTTTCAGTTAGATTCTGGTCTTTCTCATCAATAGTTGCTCTGTAAATAGTTGTGATTTTGGTGTGTCCATGAGAGAAGGTGAGCTCAGGGTCTTCCACCATCTTGGTCAAACTCCCTATAGACTCTTTATTTAACCCTAATCTGTTTGAAATTGTATTAAAGACTAGATAAACACAAAGCAAGGACACTTATCAACGATGTACAAGGCCACAGGTCCAGGAAAAGAGTTAATATCATAGATAGTAGACTCAAAATTCAAAATTATCTTGGGACCCTAGAAACTAAGAGTGAAATCTCCAAAATGTAGGGTGAAGACATGAACACAAAGTACTACATTTATACTGAAAGTTAATTACATAGATGGGAAGACCAAATCAGACAGAAGTTTGAATATTTAAGATCTTATTAAGATCTGTAGGTTTTAGTTGAATATAAGCTTAATATAAGTCAGTGATATGCTACCAAATATGATATTACTGTAATCAGGATTAATGCAATCAGACTAAATTAATAGAACTAGAATATACAGAATATAGGAGGTAACATGGCCACACTGCATTCTATGCCAGCCAAGGGCAGCATAGTGAAGAGTTGGAGTTAAACAAACCTAGGTTCAAATTCTGGCATAAAGGTCACTTGTTAGTTGCAAAAGTGACAGACAAAAGCACCTCTGTACGCCTCAATTTCTTCATCTACTGCTA
Source organism: Delphinapterus leucas (assembly GCF_059928025.1). Classification (NCBI taxonomy): domain Eukaryota; kingdom Metazoa; phylum Chordata; class Mammalia; order Artiodactyla; family Monodontidae; genus Delphinapterus; species Delphinapterus leucas. The sequence goes on from NC_143144.1 coordinate 58,344,521, forward strand.
TTGTAGAGATGTAGAAGACTTAGCACTATGCATGCAACATAATAAGAGCTCTATAAAGGGTAGGTATTATTATTGTTATTAGTATGGTACTTGTGGTATTATTCACTTCCAGCTGTAATAGTCTCAGCAGTATACTAATCATTTGGAGTGCATCCAAAGAAAAGCACCAAGAGAGGAAATAATTTTATTTTTCAAATAGCTGAAAAAACTGAGAGTGTTAACCTTGGCAAAGAAAAAACTAAAGAAGACCTGCTTTCATACATAAGAGACTTATTCTGTGTAAATCCAGAAAGCCAAACATTATAGGAATAACCAAAAGACATACTATTCAATTACACATAAGAAAACTGTAGCAACAGAAGTTGTCCTATAAGGAAAAGAGCTACTTGAGGATGGAGTTTCCTCATAAAACCTCCATACAGTTTTCCACAGTGGTTGCACCCATTTACATTCCCACCAAAGTGCAGAGGTTTCCCTTTCTCCACACCCTCACCAACAGTGTTATTTCTTGTTGTTTTTTTTTTTTATTATAGCCATTCCAACAGATATGAGGTGATATCTCATTGTGGTTTTGATTTGCATTTCCCTAATGATTAGTGATGTTAAGCATTTTATCATGTACCTGCTAGCCACCTGTACATCTTCTTTGGAAAAATGTCTCTTCAGATCTTCTGTCCATTTTTTGATCAGATTTTTTGGGGGTTTTCTGTTTGTTTGTTTGTTATAGAGTTATAAGAGTTCTTTATATATTTGGGATATTGACCCCTTATCGGATATATTTGCAAATATTTTGTCCCATTCAGTAAGTTGCCTTTTCATTTTGTTGATGCTTTCCTTTGCTGTGCAAGACAAAATTATTTTTAAGACAAGAAATATTACTGGAGACACATAGAGACAGATCATAGTGATAAAAGAGTCAATATATTAGGAAGATATAACAACCATAAATGTATATACAAATAACAAGTGAATTCCAAAATACATGGAGCAAAATCTGACTAAATTGCAAGGGGAATTTAACAATTATAGTTGGAGATTTCACTACTCTGCTCAGTATTTGATGGAACTACACAGAAAAACAGTAAGAGTATCAAAGGTATGAAAAATACTATCTACCAATTTGACCTACTGACATTTATAGAATATACCAAACTCCCTCATATCCCCCCCCACTGGCTTGTCCTATAATTTCCCTGATTTAATCAACCATATATTTTCCTAATATTCTAGTCTCTGATCCCCACTCACTTTGTATTCCTCTCTCTCTCCCTTTCCCTTCAAGTCCTCCCATCATTTTTTTTAAAGCACTTCCTTACTTTCTAACACTGCAAGTGTTCCAGGATCACCTTGTATTTTCCCTGCTCCAGTTCTGGAATCATACACTTCTCCAAGGAGCCCTGGTTCCTTTTGAGAATAGTATTTAAAAATCAAGATCTGGGGCTTCCCTGGTGGCACAATGGTTGAGAGTCCGCCTGTCAATGCAGGGGATGCGAGTTCGTGCCCCGGTCCGGGAAGATCCCGTATGCTGTGGAGCGGCTAGGCCCGTGAGCCATGGCTGCTGAGCCTGCGCGTCCATAGCCTGTGCTCCGCAACAGGAGAGGCCACAACAGTGAGAGGCCCGCGTACTGCAAAAAACAAAAACAAAAACAAAACAAAACAAAACAAAACAAAAAAAATCAAGATCTGGGCACAACATGTGCTTGTTGCTATCGGGGTATCACTACTTCTAGGTCCTCTCAGTAGACACAGATAGGAGGTGTATATGTACATACTAACTGAAATATGCCCACATGTCTGTATTTATTTCTGTATCTATCTATCTGTATAACCATTAAAAGGGGGAAAAAACGGAATACATTAGTTCACACTGACATCTCCAAATCCAATCCAGTACCAAAGGGTTCATTCTAGAATTCCCATTTGCTTATCATTTCTTTCTCTAATAGTGAGAAACCTGCTTGTCATCAATTATATTTACTTACTTGTTCAACAGCAGTAAAAAAAAAAATGCAGTTTCAGAATTGCTATTCCATACTCCTATGAAAAACAAATTTATCAACTACAGTACAGTGTTTCTGTTCAGTACTTTTTTCATTAGCCTTCCAGAATCCAGTCAAAGTAAAGCATCTTATTTAAAATCCTTTCTTCTCCGAGCATTTAGTGTGGTTGTGTCATTCACTGTAACAGAATTAAGATTCACTTGTAAATCCACATTCCATTTTTAGTTTCCCACCATCCTGGTTGATTATTTTAAATTTGAGGACAGTAAATTTCACTCTTTGTGGTGTAAAATTTCTATGAGTTTTGACAATTGCATAGAATCAAGTATCCATTAGCACATCACCACACAGAACAGTCTGATTACCCAAGAAGCTCCCTCATGCCACCCCTTCATTATCAATCCCTTTCTCCACTCTCACCCCTAGCAAACTGATCTGTTGTTTTTTGGTTTTGGGTTTGTGTCCCAAAACCAAAATAGCTTCGTTTTTTTCAGAATGTCATATCAATGGAATCATGCAATATTTAGCCTTTGGGATATGTCTCCATCCACTTAGCAAAATGCATTTAGGATTCATCCATGTTGCTGTGAATCAATAGTCCATTCTTCTTTAATGCTGAACGGTATTCCACTGAATGGATGTACCACTCTTTGTTTACCCATTCATCCACATATGGCTTTTTCTGTGAACATAAGTTTTCAATTGACTTGGGTAAATTTCTAAGAGCAAGACTAGAAGGTCATATGGTAAGTGTATGTTTACCTTTATAGGAAATTGCCAAACTATTTTCCAAGGTAGGTATACTAATTTGCATTCTCACCAGCAATGTATGAGAGTTCTTATTGTTCCACATCCTCAGCAGCACTCGGTATTGTCAGCTTTGTTTGTTAGATATTCTAATAGATTTGTAGCGGTATCTCATTGTGGTTTTAATTTCCATTCCCCGATGATAATGATGTTGAACATATTTTCATATACTTACTTTCCATCCAAATATCTTCTCTGGTGAAGTATCTGTTCATATCTTTTGTCCATTTTGTAATTCAGTCTCTAATTTTTTTAATTTTAAGAGTTCTTTATAAGTTCTGGATGTAACTCTTGCATCAAATGTGTGATTTTTAAAAATATTTTCTTCCAGTGTGTGGCTTCACTTTTTCATTCTCTTTACAGGGTATTTCAGATTTCACAGAGCAAGTTTTTGATTTTGATAGTCTAATTTATGAATTTTTTTCTTTTATGGATCATACTTTTGATATTGTTATTTTAAAACTTTTCACTAATTCCAAAGCCACACAGATTTCTCCTACTTTTTCTTCTAGAAATTGTATAAGTTTTGTGTTTTATATTTAAGTATAGGATCAATTTTGAGTTAACTTCTGTATAAAGTACAAGATATATATCAAGGTTCATCTTTCGCAGAACTTCCAACTGTTCCAGTGCCATTTATTGAAAAGACTTCCTTTCTCTTGAATTGCCTTTGCATCTTTGTCAAAAATAAGTTGACAACATTTGTGTGCATCTATTTCTAAGCTCTCTATTCTGTTCCACTGATCTATGTGTTTTTCCTCTACCAATACCATACTCCCTTGATTACTATAGCTTTATAATAAATCTTGAAATCAGGTAATGTGAATCTTTCAACTTTGTTCTTCTTTTTCAGAATTTTTTTTGCCTATTCTAATTCCTGTGTGTGTCTGTGTGTATTAGAATATATATGTACATATATTATATATATATATGTGTGTGTGTGTATATAGATATATAAAGATGGAATGTAGATTTACAAATGAATCTATTACAATGAATGACACAACCACACTAAAGGCTTGGAAAAGAAAGCAGCTAACCTAAGTAGCTTTATTTTGACAAGAGATTATTATATATATATATGTGTGTGTGTGTGTGTGTGTGTGTGTGTGTATATACATTCACACATACACCTATAGAAGAGTTTTCTTTGGTTTTCTATATTGAGTTAAATATATTGATCACATATTAGGGAGAACTGATGTCTTAACAATATTGAGTCCTCTAATCCACGAACGTGTTATCACTCTCTCTCTTCATTTATTTGACTTCTTTCACCTCTGTTTTATAGTTTTCAGCATAAATATTCTGCATATATTTTGTCAGATTTATACCTTTTGGTGCTATTATAAATGGTATTTTTGGGAATTTCAGATTCCGATGTTCATTCTACAGAAACGTGATTCACTTCTGTACATTAACATGCTATCCTGCAGCCTTGGTAAACTCATTGTTAGTTCTAGGAATTTTTTATCGATTCTTTGGGTTTTTCTAATGTAGATTATCATGTTATCTACAAATAGAGACAGTTTATGTTTACCTTTCCAAACTGCATGCCTTTTATTTCTTTGTCTTGCCTTATTGCACTATGTGCAAATATGATGTTGAATAGGAGTGGTGAGAGTGAACACCCTGCCTTCTTCTCAATCTCAGATGGATAATATTCCAGTCTTTCATTATTAAGAATGATGTTACTGTAGCATTTTTATAGATGCTTTTTATCAGGTTAGGGAAGTTCTTTACTCTTCCTAGTTTACCAAGAGCCTATATCATGAATGAATGTTAAATTTTATCAAATGCTTTCTCTACATACATTGAGATGATCAACCCGTTAAGTAAGTTAGACACCACACACACACACACAGCTTGTAGGAGTTTAGGAGTTTAAACTGCATTAAATTTATAAATTAATTTCAAGACAATTTCAAGATATTTAGTCTTCCTACCCATGACATTTTGCATCTCCATGTAAACCTTCTCTTATGTTTTTCAAAAAAGCTTTACAATATCCTCTATTTAAATTTGGTGCAACATTTCTTAAATATGTTCAAAGGTACTATGGCTTTTAATTTTATAAAGAGTACCATTTTTATCATATATTCTAATTTTTGTACCTAGTTTATAAAAATGCAAATGGTTTTGCTATATAGAGCTTGAATCCAGCAATCTTGATGAACTCTCTTATTATTTCTAGCCATCTGTGACTTGAAGTTTATGAATTCACTAGGTAAATAATTACACATCTGCTAATAAAAACAAGGTTGCTTATTCCTTTTTAATTCGTATATATTTTATTTATTTACTTTTCTTATTTGTTGGAAGACACTGAACTCTTGCATTTCTGCTTACCTTACAATCAGAGACACTGGCTGCCTTTTTCCCAGGTTATCTTTTCAAAGATGTTTGTATATTAAACAGTCTTAGAAGATAGAGATAGGGCCTCCCTTCAGAGCAAAGGGGAGGCATGCTTAATGTCCAATATAATAAAGATAATATTTCCCTCCAGAATAAAGGGCAGGCCTGTTACTTCTCACTATAAACGATTCAGGTTTCCTAATCTCAGGGTTATCCTCCTGTTATATAACCCACTGCATGTTCAAGTATCACCTAGCAGTCTTCCTGTTGTCCTACGGGAAATGGGACTCAAGAAAGCAATGCAAAACATTTGCTGATACTCTGGCCACTGCTATTGCTGTAAAAAATAAACCCCTCTGTGTCTGACACAGGAGTTTCATATCTTTTGCCAGCATCCATGAAACTGGCAGGCTACCTTGTTGGCTTGCAAGTAGCTTAAAACTTCAGAACCTTCAAAGTTCTTGACATTATTCTGCTGACTAGAACCTCCGGCACAATGGTGACCTGCGGGCATTGTTGTCTTCTTCCTGATTTTAAAGAAAATGCTTCTAACAATTTACCATTAAGCATAACAATTGATTTAGATTCTTGGTGGATACTCTTTTTCACGTTATGAGAAGTGGTTAAAAAAATTCCTAACCCACTTAACTTGGGAAACTGCTACCTTAGTGGCCTAAAAAGAGTTGAGGCACAGCTCTCAAAAGTGGCTCTCATTAGAATCAAAAATAGGAAAGAAATCCCTAGGAGGGAGCTACTGAGATATCATGTAAGACAGTTCTTTATGTCCTGCCCTGCAGGACATTTTACATTCTTGGCCTCAACCAACAAGATACCAGTAGCATCCCTAGTCTCAGTGATTGAACCCCCTCTTCCCCCACCAATTTTTTCAAATGTGCTCTAGAGCCAGGGTTGGCAGTCTTTTTCTATAAAGAGCCAGACAGCAAATATTTAGGTTTTGTGGACCATACAGCCTCTGTTGCAACTACTCAAGTCTGCTACTGTAATGCAAAAGCAGCCATAGACAATACATAAATAAATGGTCATGGCTGTGTTCCGATAAAACTTGACAAAAACAAGTGGTGGCAAGATTTGGCCTTCAGGCTGTACTTTGCTGACTCCTGCTCTAGAGAAATGGATAGATCCCATCCCTCAAGTTTCACAGATAAGGAAAATGGGGTCAGGGATGAAGTGATTTCTCCAGCATTTTGATTTCACAGCACTTTATATCAAGCAAAGATTAGAACCCAGGCCTCCTAACTACTGGTGCTCTTCCTACTAGGTCACCCAACAGAATAAATGACACCGTGGCAGAATCTGCCTCAGCGAGTATTTTTATCCATTTTTACTAAATGTATGCAAATATATAGGGATACTTGGCAGATGTCCATGAATATTTAAGTCTCTGCTCCAGCTGTCTCCCTCCTCTGTGGTGTGCAGTGTTTCTCTAGTTTTACATCATTCCCAGATGAAAACACCATTGTTCCATTCCAAGAATGTTCATGAAAACATGCAATACAATTGGGTTGAAGGTTGAACCCAGAAGCAGAGACTTTCCACAATAACTCAGCATAAATCATTCATCTGCTAGATATTTCTAAGTCTATCCTCACAGTATTGACCACAGCCCTGATTTTGCATCTGCACAACAGGGCTCATACCCAATCAACCTGAAGTCTATTTTCAAGTGAGAGTCCCTGCAGAACTGGATCTAATATTAATCTATAGAAAGTATAAGAATATATAACATCTACTTTTCATTCATCTGCAATTGCTAAGATTACATCCACAAAGATATTTTGTTTGGCCTGATTGATTCTTAACAAAAGTGCTAAATAAATTGCCTCATGGAAGAACTATGTAATAATAAGTAGCTGTTAGCAGTGATACACACAGCTTGAAGTAAAGCAGTTGTTCTCAGAAAAGGACTGGGCTTAGACAAGAAGAGCAACATAATCAGCCTTGGCCAAAACCAAGACATTTTCTGGTTTACTCAATGTATCTGGGGCCATTTTTACCCTCACTTGGTATGACTCACATGTTGGGTAGAAGACTGGACTACATGAACTAAAGTTCTCCCAACTCTAAGATTTAGTTAGTCTAAATTCAGAAAAAGAAAAAAAAAAGAGAGAATGTTACATCCTGGAGAAACCCTCATAGAAGATGAACTCAGGCATGAAGAACAGACAGAAGTTAGATGTAGAAACAGAAGGGAGAGGTGCATGAAAAGATCAATGTAGCTCTGTACAAATGGGCTCCTCTTGTCCTCCTCATATGCAAACAGTAAAACCCACTCAGAAGCTCTGAGGTTATCCCAATAACAAGAAGTGCCTGAAGAGATAACCTTCTAAGAAATGATTTAGAATTTACTGCACCAAAGCAGCAGTAATGATGCCAGTAAGAGCCAATGGTCTGGCATATTTGGTCACTGAGCAGTAATAATCTTAGATGGCAATTTCTGTTCGAATCTGATATATTCAAATATTTTGAGCTAAATAAATGACAGGCAAGGACAGATGCCAACAATTACACTTAATGCATGCTTTCTGATGAAGAGAAGAAATATTTAGGCACTAGAATAGAGTCAGTAGCACTTGCCTTCATTCTGTGCCTGGAAAAACTAACTTAGCTTCTTTGAAAGTTGACCTCCCCCATGATATGGGTAGACTAACTAGGACTAGAACGTTTATATCCTTGGCTTACATCATTTAGGTTTAAGTTCTCCAAAGGGTAATGTGTAATCCAAAGCTGCTAAATGTCAAAGTCAGCCAAAAAACAAAACAGAATTCTAAAGAAATCAAAACAAAGGTTTAGACATCCGAACTTTTGATAAGGATTTGTCGAGCATCATCAGTTCCTTGCCTAACTTGGAAGCAAACCAAATTTCCTCATGTGGATGGCTTTGGAGCCTCCTAGTGGCAGCCACAGGGGACCTACAGAACTCGAGTCCTGGAAAGGACCAGGCTTTCAAGAAAGAGTGTTCGTTATGTGTGTCGGTGATCAATTCACACAAACATATCAGCTCCTACAATGTGCTCAACACACTATATTAAACACCAGGAATGCAAAGATGAATAAATGTTGGTCCCTACCCTCATGGAACTCACAGCCTACTACACAAACAAGTAAGAATAGAAATAACTCTGAAACAATGTAGTAAGCACTTATAATCTGCATAAATAGGGAAAGAGGATGAAGTCAGGAGTGTGTAATAAAGGAGAATGACTTCTTAGCCCAGTCTTGACTAAAGGATAAGTAGAAGTCTATCTGCTAGAGAATCCAAGTACATATATATTTTCATGCCTTTGCTAATTCCACTTTCTGTTTGGAATATTCCCCCTTTTCCACATATCATACTTAGAATACTAAGACTAGAGTACAGTAGGGTGGAAAGAAATCTGGAGAAAACAGGGTGGGACCAAACTTATAAGTGCCTTTAAAGTTCTAGCTTTATCTTCCAGAGTCTGAAGAGATGTCAGAGGCTCTGAATCAGAGAAATGACCTATTGAAGGTTATTCATGAGAATAACTCTGATAGCAGTATGAAAAATGTATTAGTAGAGCTGGGGAGCAGAGAGACTATTAATATGTCATAATATTCCAAGGGAAAGGTAAGGGCTGGCAGCACAGCAGTAGCAAGAGAGAGGATTCCAGAGTTAAAGACTACTATACCTATGTTAAAGACCTAAGTTAAAGACTACTATACCTGATGGCCAAGTGAATATGGGAGATTAGACTCAGAAAAGAACAAAAAATAGTTCAAAGTTTTCCTTAAGAGACAAGGTAGAGAGTGATGCCTTTAACCAAGGTACAGAACACAGGAGAAGTCAAGAGGATGAGTAATAATGAGGAACTTTAGTAAATTTTATTTGGGGTACAAATTAGATCTAATATCTGTTTAAGAAACACTAGGAAGTGTCTGCAAAACTCCTAACCCTGAAAAAATTATAACCATCTCAAAATAATCAAGAGTTATAACCACTATTAAAATGTTAATTGTTGTTATCTCTTAGTGATATAGGAAAAAGAACAATCACTTCCATTTTCATAAATAACATCCTGAAATTGATCCAGTCTCAGAAGATTAAACTCTCTCTAAACAATGAAAATTTTCTAGCAAAGGTGAACATCTAATTCCCCTTTACTTTTGTCCCCTTTGACTTATCCAAAAATATCCATTTTTCAAGGAACAACCTGAGTTCCACCTTTGCCACAAAGCCTTATCTTACTCCTTCAGACCCTACACATTAACCTATTAGGTTAACATATCTGAACTCTCATAGCACTTAGCATAGATAATATTCTACTACATTGTCCTTTATGATTTGCTGGAGTTTTAAGGTAATTTAGTTGTATTTCTCCAACTATATTTAAGTTCCTTAAGGAGTAAGGCACTGGCCTACTTCTGCTCTCAGCCAGAGGCCAACTAATCCTTATTCCAACTAATCACCTAATCCACCTCCCTTATATCTTACAAATGATAAAACTGGGCCCAGACAAGTTAAATAAGTTGGCCAGTGTTCACAAGTAGATCTCAGACTGAGGCCAGGTACCCAGAGTTCTATTTCCATAACATTTCTATGCTTTCAGATGCCCCATAAATATTTAGTGAGCTACTTGTGCTGTTATGCTTCCTTTTCTATGGGACATGTTTGCATCTTAATATTCAAATATCGAAAGATCCAAATTAATGATTATTTAACAGTGGAATTATAAGCCTCCTGAAAGGCAGCAAGGAAGATATTTGGAGACAGGGAGGCATTCTGGGAAACTCAGAATCACATCACAAATTTCAGTATCCAGCCATGTTAGAATGACAGAAGCCAGATTAACCCTTCTTACCTTAAATAACTTTACAAAAGGACCAAGACACATGAAACAATGGTTTCAGACATAAAAACATAAAGCACAGGACAGTGATTCCTGAAGAAGGAAAAACAAACAAGGTGAGCCCTATCGTGCCTGATCTCACGACCGGGAGAGAGCTTTCAGGCTGTAGTACAGAAGGGGGAACCCAAACAGAACTCAGCAGTCTTCCTGAGTTGTTGAGACAGAGTTCAGAGCTAGGAGAGGCCAAGGCAACTAAAATTTACAGAACAGAGTAGAGGAGAGGAAGGAGCTACACAAAGAACATGAGCTCCAGAGATCTGCAGTGGAGTCTCCTGCCGTCCTTGCATATGTGAGAAAACTACCAAGGCAAGGAAAAGAGCCACCAGGAAGGAGTAAGTAAAACAATCACCACAGTACACACAGAGCCAGGAATAATTCATGTTCTGGGCAGCCAGACTGAAAAGACCTCATAACACACAAGGCACTGAGTAAGAAGGGTATAGATATAGAAAGTACTGCCTCAGAAAGGTATTGCCACAATAGAGAAGCCAAATTAGACATAGACTACCCTAACAAAACTTAAAAGAAAGCCTTGAAGAAAAATCAAACTGATCCCAAGGATCTTAACTTCATCTCTCAAAAAGACAAATAATATTTAAAGGAATATCAAAACATCCAGCATCCAACACTGTAAAATTTTAAATGTCTAACATCCAGTTTAAAACTACTATCATACAAAGAAACAAGAAAATATAACCGATAAACAGGAGAAAAATCAATAAATATAAACAGACACAGAAATGAGACAGATGATTACGGTGGTAGCCAAAGACATGAAAAAACTATTTAAAAGTATATTTTACATGTTTAAGAAGATAAAAGTAAGCACAGGAGTGAAAATGAGGGATATAAAAGATATAAAAAGAAACAAATTTAATTTCTAGAAATAAAAAATATAGTAAGTGAAATGAAAAGCATATGAATTAGATTATCAGTAACTGAGACACTGCAAAAAATTAATGGCATAAAATGACATACATAAGGAGAGAAAAAAGACTGAAAAAATTTTAATGGAGCGTCAAAGAGCTATCAGACAATATTAAGCAGCCTAACCTCTGAGTAACTGGTGCCAAAACAGGATGGGAGAAGAAAAGGAAAAAATATTTGAAAAAATAATGGTCGAAACTTCTAAATTAGATGAAAACTATAAACCCAGACAACCCTAAAAAGAAGAAACAGGAAGAACACAACATCAAAGTGCATCACAATCAAATTGCTGAAAAATGGAGATTAAAAGAAAATCTTAAAGGTAGACAGAGCAAAAAGACACATTAGGTACAGCAGACTTTTTTTCAGAAACAATGCAAGCCAGCAAGAGAGGACAAGTCAAATACAGATTACCAAAATTAAATGCAAAGAGAAAAAAAAAAAAGAATAACAACAAAAAAAACCCCAGAGAACCCAAGAGCAGAGGAACAATATCAAATGGTATATTATATGCATAACTGGAATCCTAGAAGGCAAAAAAAGGAACAACAGGGCTGAAGAATAATGGCTAAGAATTTTCCAAGATTAGTGACAGACAACAAACCAAGGCCTGGATCCAAGAAACTCAGATAACACTAAACAGGATAAATAACAATAACCAAACACACACACAAACACAAACACACAAACACACACACACACACACCCGTAGGCATATCAAAGTCAAAATGCTAAAAACCAAAGACAAAGAGAAAATCTCAAAAGCAGTTAGAAAAAAAAAGATACAATGCTTACAGAGGAAAAAGAATAAGAATTACGGGGACTTCCCAGGCAGTCCAGTGGTTAAAGACTCCACACTTCCACTGCAGGGGGCGCGGCTCTGATCCCTGGTCAGAGAACTAAGATACTGAATGCCGTGCAGCATGGCCAAAAAAATAAAAAATAACAAGAATTACAGCAAACTTCTCATCAGAAACCATGGAAGAAAAATGTATTGAAACCTTTAAAGTGTTAAAAGAAAAGGTCAACCCAGAACCCAGAATTCTATACTATGCAAAAATATCCTTCAAAGGTAAAGGAGAAATACCTTCTCAAACTCACTGTCAGCATACCTACTCTTAAAGAAATGTTAAAGAAAGTACTTGGGCAGAAGGAAAAAAAGAAAAGTGGATGTAAAAAAACAGGTGATGAGTGTCAGAAAAGGAATAAATATTTTTAGTTACTCTAAGAGATACCTGAATGATTCAAGGAAAAATAGGAACAACAGATTTTGTGCATGGCATATATTAAAATGAAATTATGATATCGATGGCATGAGGAAGAGGAAGGAGAATATGGTACTTGCACCATACATGTAACTGTGTAATATTAATTGAAAGTAGATTCTGACCACTTAAAATGCACTTTGTAAACCCTAGAACACAAAAAGCACAAATTAGCTTTTAAATAAGTTGGACTTCATCAAATTAAAAACTTCTTTTTTAATTAATGCTTAGCACACTGCTTATCATGGAGTAAGCACTCAAGAAATGTTACTACTATTACCAGATGCAGTACCAGGCATGCTGAAAATACATACAAAAACACAATCAGCACTTGCCCTCACAAAACACATGGATCACCCCAGAAAGTTAAGAGAAGGATGGCTTAGTATTATTTAGCAGTGAATCTGGCTCTGAGCTTCCTTTTGTCCTCAAGGCAAAAGTGGAACCTTGTGATGCGTACCTGAACTCAACTAATTGAAGGATGCACGGCTTTTTTTTTAATATTATTTTATTTATTTATTTATTTATTTTTATCTTTTAACACCCCCGCCTTTACCCTTTTACTCTTCAAAAGACGTATTTTAAGAAAATGAAGAGGCAAACTAGATACAGGGGGAAAATATTTAAAAACCAAATATCTGACAAAGGATTTGTATCCAGAATATATTAAAACTCTTACAAGAAAAACAACCCATTTAAAGACAAAAGACTTGAACAGAAATTTCACCAAAGAAAATATATAAGGTGAATAAGTATATATAAAAAATGTTCAATATCATTAGTCATTAGGGAAATGCAAATGAAAACACAATGAGTTACCACTGTACATTCACTAGAATATCTCAAATTTTAAAAACTGACCACATAAATTTTAAAAAAAAGACTGAAAAGAACAAACTACTGAAAAATGGAACAGCATTGATGAATCTCCAAAAAGGGAGATAGAGAGAAGGTGCAGGAAGAAGACATTTTTTACAAAATCATTTGCAAAGGCTGTCACTTTTTCTACCCACTCACAAGGTAACTCCTCACCTAAATCTAATTGAGAGACCCACTAAATACACTTGAAACACCAGCAAATAGTACAATACATTGGAAAAGAGCAATGGTTACTATCTCCTACTGCTTCAGAACTTCAGACAAGAGAAGGCTTAACAAAGCCACTGCAGTAAGGGAAAATTTAGGAGTAAAGGTAGGATTCAAATAGGACTTGGAAGATTGAGTAAATCTGGGGTAGAAAAAGAGCCTTTGAACAAGTGAAATAATTTGTTTAAATATTTTTGGAATATGAAAATGGAAGTTCATTTGCAGAGATGAGAAGCTATCCTTGGAAAAAGCCCCTGAATTTCTTACAGATTAATATGGACTAGTCTTCCTTCATAGCATCCCAATCCTGAGGAGAACTGAAAACTCCACACTCCCTTCTCTCTTCAAGAGTCCTGTTCCCCCACATGACTTTTCCTCCTTTTAACGCAACAAGAGACATCTAACTTTTCTGACACATGCAGCTGGCACCAAAGCAAACCAAGCTGTGGGGTGGCTGACCCAGAATCACTGACGAACATTCAAAGTAAACACGTTTTCAGCCAATCTGGAATGGTATATTTCTAAGAGGACAGAGAGCTCTTAAAATTGACTCATCTAGACAAACTGTCCATCCAATGGAAGTTTTCCAGTAATGAATATCAGACCACAGATCTTCCTGCAGCTGAGCTTGTTTATCATTCAAGGGGGCTGCTTCTTCATGTCTCATGGATAGCTTCATGACTTTTATTTTCACTAGCTTCTGGCTTCTTATATTTGTATAAACAGGCCAAGAAAGCAAAACACACATGAGAGCAAGTTTAAATGGTAGATTCTCCATTTCCCCAAAAGGCAGAGACACCTACCTTTCCTTTTCTACATGTCATATAGACAATTGAGGAAGAAAAGATCCATGTTTGGGAGGAAAGGAGAGGCCCTTGTTAAAAAAAACATTGTGCGAAAATTCTAATAAAATGTTCTCTGCTGCAATGTCTGATGACTGCCTAGTGAGGCCTATACACAAAATGACATCAAACCCACATGAATAGCGCAGCTTAAACCTAAGTTAGTATCCTGAAAGAACTCACTTAACTGATGGTACAGATAACCAATTCCATGTCAAGCATGATTTTTTCTGTTGTTTTGTTTGCCTGTTTATTTTTGTTAATATTGAAAATATTCTTCTTAATGAGATCTGACTATGGCTCTAAAGGGGGTAGCATGTGGGTCTTTTTTGAGATAGAGGGAAACCCTTGAAATATCCTAGGAATGTCTTGCCTTCCTCTGAATTAACTGACCACACTGCCTGATGGGGAGTTCTTACTGTTCTCTTAGCCACAGAAGGCTCAAGAGATGCTCTGGCCAGCTTAGGAAGCAAAGAGAGTACCTCCAACCCTCTGAGAACTAGCCTAGGTAAATGTTTCTGTTACTCCATATTTCCCCCAATGCTTGCCTCCCTATGGACTTTTTTCTAACTTCATTCAGTACAGAGTCCTTCCTGTCACAGATCCCTTAATGGGGCAATCATGTAATGACTAATGTAAAAGAAGAGAGTAACTACCATTTGTTACATATCTACTGTGCATTGGGCACCATGTTAATACTTTACATATCATCCCATTTAATATTATGACATAATATCATGTCATACACAATAACACAACGTGGCAGTATAGAGTAATAATTAAGATCACAGGATCTAGAGTCAGACTATGTGACCTAGATTTTTTAACTTCACCATTTATAAGCTGAGTAACCTTGGAGAAGTTACATAATCTCTTTGTTCCTTAGTTTCTACATCTATAAAGTAGAGATAACGAGAGAATCTATTTCACAGAATTTCTGTGAATATTAAATAAAGTGATCAATAAATTTTAGCTATTTATTATTTCTGTTTTACAGATATACAAACTAAGACCTAGCAAGATTAAATGACTTTTTCAAGATCATACAGCTAGAGTTCAGTTATGGGTCTGACTCTAAAAGTCAATATCCTTAACTGCTATACCACATTGACTCCACAGTTTCTCAAAGCATGTTCTGTGGAACACTAGCCTCATGAAATACATATTTTAACCCTCTCTCCGAGATTTACACTGCACACTAGTATATTAAAAGCTCCTTTAAAATACCTATTTAACTTGCTTTAACCTGCTGTTTGACAAAGATATTTGACAATTAAACTTTATTTCATAGATATTCAGGATCATGGGAACATCCTTTGCCAAAAAACCCAAAGAATTAACCCATCACAAATAAAATGTCGGTACTGTTGGCAAGAATTATGTTCAAATGTCTTGACTTCTACAAATAGTAAGTGCACCAGTTATTACCTACAATCCTAGACCAACTCTATGGTAAGAAAGAGCAAAGTTATAACCTGTTTACAGAAAAAAAGTTTATAACATTCAAGTTTTAAGAATAAATAGAGGCCCAGAGATAATAAATTACTTGGATGAGGCAAAAGAGCCAGGAATAAAACCCAGTCTTCTGAATCGTAGTTAAACACTCTGTCTTCTACACCAAAATCTCCATAATGGATTATGTGTGCACCAGGAATGTGAGGATAAAGTGACATCTATTTGTTCATTTTAATTGGTTTTAATTTCTGTTTTTGTTGATATGATATATTAGCATAGCATATAATTAATACAATGATACAAATATATCATTTACAAATAAATAAACACACAAACAAAATTTGTGGGTGTGTTCAAAAGTTTTTACTAACAGAAGTACACTGTCAAAAAAGCCGGGAGTCCGCTATTTTAATTTCTAGACCCAGAGAGTAGCATGCTGCTGTGACAGAGGACAGAACATCAGAATATCTATGACGTTTCCTCGTAGTGTCTTTCACATATACCTCTCCTTTTAAGGACAAAGAGGGGGAAAAGAAACGCTCATGGACCACTCTCTAAGTTAAATTATTTTCATCATCATGTTTTTAAATATCTAAAAACATAAAAATCAGCTTCTGCCTATAGTTCTTAACGACGACAAAAAACAAATTTGTTAAGTTAAATAGAAAGAACCCCCCCCCACCACCAAAATCCATAGAATTTAAACTACCATCATCAATTTAATGTGATGGTATCATTTTATTGAAATACCAAATCACCACTCATGACCTGACTATAGCTGATTTATGGTACAAGTTAAGCCTCAGTTTCCTTACACAGAAAATAAGGAAATAAAAGTGCTTAGCTCATAGAGTTATTATGATAAATTAATGAGCAAATACCTGTAAAGTACACAGGACCTGGTACATAGTAAGCACCCAAAAATGTTAACTGTCACCAGAATCAGTACCGTCATCCTTGTTGCTGTCATTATCAACATCATAATCTTGAATTTTGTAAATAATTAAATGACACAAACTATACTAAACATTTAGCACACTGTCTAGCACCCAGTAAATGTTTGAAAATATCAGTTTCCATTAGTTTGAATGTCTTGACCTTCCTCATATTTAATAAATCTAGCCGTTAATCAAAATATTAACTATCTACTGTATAGTCCTCTACCATTTTAAAAACATGGGGTATGGAAGAAACAAGACATGGACTCCACTTTCATAGATCTTACAATTGAGTAAGGATGCCAAAATAGTCACAGAGAACACTTTAAAACCTTAATGTATTCATATAATAAATTTTAGGGTTTTGTAATATTTTTAAGATGGAAATATTTTTATGAGATCAACTCTCTTAAAATTTTAAGTGTAATGTCCTCAAGATTCATACATGTTGTTGCGTATGGCAGGATTTCTTTCCTTTTTAAGGCTGAATAATATTCCATTGTATGTATATACCACATTTTCTTTATCCATTCATCCATCAGTAGACATTTAGGTTGCTTCCATATCTAGACTATTGTGCTACAGTGAACATGGGAGTGAAAATATCTTTGAGATCCTGATTTCAATTCTTTTGGTTAAATACCCAGAAACGGAATTGCTGTAAGGTCTGATAGTTCTATTTTTAATTTTTTAGGAACCTCTATACTATTTTCCAGCTGTAGCAGCTGCAGCATTTTATATTCCCACCAACAGTGCATGAGGGTTCCAGTTTCTCTATATCCTCATCAACACTTGTCATCTTTTGTTTCTTTGATAATAACCATCCTAACAGCTGTGAGATGATATCTCACTGTGGTTTTGATGTGCATTTCCCTGATAATTAGTACTGTTGAGCATCTTTTCATATATCTGCTGGCCATCTGTATATCTTCCGTGGAGAAATGTCTTTTCAAGTCCTTTGCCCAGTTTTTAATTGGGTTATTTGGTTTTTGCTATTGAGTGAGGACCTTTTTAATGTATTTTGGATATTAACCCCTTATCAGATATATGGTTTGCAAATATTTTGTCCTGTTCTTAGGTTGCCTCTTTACCCTGTTGTTTCTTTTGCTCTGCAGAAACTTCTTAGTTTGATGTAGTCCCACTTGTCTTTTCTTTTTGCTTTTGTCATCTGTGCCTTTGGTGTTATACCCACAAAATCATTGCCAAGGCCAATTTCATGAAGCTTTTCCCCTATGTTTTTTTCCAGAAGTTTTACAGTTTCAGGTCTTACTTAGAAGTTTCTAACCCATTTTGAGTTTATTTTGTTCACAGTATAAGAGTCCAACTTTGTTCTTTTGCATATGGATAGAAGATATCCAGTTTTCTCAACACCATTTGTTGAAGAGACTATCCTTTCCCCATTGTGTATTCTTGGCACCCTTCTTGAAGATCATTTGACTGTACATGCATGGATTTATTTCTAGGCTCTCTACTGTGTTCCATTGGTCTATATGTCTGTCTTTATGCCAGTACCATACTGTTTTAATTACTGCAATATATTTTGAAATCAGGACCTGTGATGCTTCCACCTTTGTTTTTCTTTCTCAAAATAGTTTTGGCTGTTCAGGGTCTCTTGTTGTTCCAAATGACTCTTAGGGCAGTTTTTTCTATTTCTATATAGAAATAGATGCCAAAATGCCATTGGGATTTTATAGGGATTACATTCAATCTACAGATCACTTTGGGTAGTACGGACATTTTAACAATATTAAGTCTTCCAATCCATAAACACAGGATGCATTTCTGTTTATTTGTGTCTTTAATTTCTTTCATCAATGTTTTGTAGTTTTCAGTGAAACATCTTCCACCTCTCTAGTTAAGTTTATTCCTAAGCATTTTATTCTCTTTGATGCTACTGTAAATAAGATTGTTTTCTTAATTTCCTTTTTGGATAGTTCAGTGTTAGTGTATAGCAATGCAACTGATTTTTGTATGTTGATTTTGAATTCTTCAACTTTACTAAATTCAAATATATTAGCTCTAAGATGGTAACTTGTATGTTATATGTTTTTTACCATTTTTTTAAAAATCCTACCTGGGCAGATAGTAACTCATTACTATTAGTCACTGACTTATTGAAATGTGTTCAGTATATAGCAAAGTGATAGGCACCTAGAAAAATGATGTCAAACAGTTTGTAAATAATTCCTTGCTCCTATAACCAGATTTCTCTTTAGGAGATATAATAATATTATGCTGTTGATTTTTAGCTCTAAAACCGATGCTCCCCATATGTCTGCTGGAGATGCACTTGGAAATGTTTTGGCATGTATAACAGAGATTTGGGGTTAAAGTGATCTCTTTTTCCTGTCCTCGCTCTGCCACTTACTAGCTGTGTGATCTTGAACAAGTTATTTAACAACTCTGAGCCTGAGTTTCCTCATCTGTGCCCATAATAAAAATGTGCCTACCTCATAAGATGGTTATAAGAATTAAATAAAATAGTAGTTATAATGTGGGTACAATGTCTGAGTCACATTAAATGTTTAATACAAGTCATTAGTAGTAAAAAAAGCTAGATGATGATGACAACAACAATGACGATGATGATGACAATTAACTGAGCTATCCACTCACTCACCTAGTCCCTATTTATAAGCAAGAATATATAACTGTAGGACAACGGGTCAGGTTTAAGAGTGCAGATTACCTACAGGAAAGATTTTCCCCCTATATGTTAACTAGATACGTAACTGTCACACAGATACGTCACAAATACCTGGGGAAGACTGAAAAATACAAGTGTTTTCTGCTTATGTACAAATACTTAGAAAACATTTTTAACCCCATCCTCAACTATCCAACTGTCTGGCTTTATTTGACTTTTGAAAGAAAAGTCAGGCCAAAAAAAAAAAAAAAAGAAGTGAAAAGGGGAATTGTTTCCAGTTGAACTGACAACCAAAAGCCTGCTTTGCGTTGACTAAATTTTTTAAAATTAAGTTTGGCTCATGCCAGCGCTATTAATCCTCAGTTTATAAACACTGTTTGATCCCAATGAATCTCTTTAAAAAAAAAAAAAGTCTCCCTTTCATGTTAGAACTACAGCACAAAGTAATTGCAAAGGATACTATCCATATCAAATCAATTACCATGTCCTGTCAGTTTTTCCTTTGTAATGACTCCCTAACTATTCCTTTTCTTTCCCACTGCTGCTTCACTAATGTAATCTGTCCACATCTCACTCCTGGATATCTTCACTAGCCTCTCCTTGATCCCTCTTCAGCTAGGAATCTACCACTGTTCTGTTCTGTGAGGAGCTATGAAATAAATCTTCCTAAAATATCACATATAATTTTGTTAATCACAATCTTTCCTTGATTCTCTGTTATCTAAAGGATAAAACCCAAACTCCTTGACTTAACTCTCAAGTTAACTCTCAGATTGCCTTCAACGATCGAATCCCAAATCCCAATCCAATTTCATCTCTCAAAGAATGCCTTTTACAACTGGTTCCCAAATGGCCTTGGTATACTGGAAATGGTATTGGCCCAATGGCACATAATCATTACTTTTAGTTCATCAATTCCCAAATATTAAGCATTTACAAACAAACAAACAAGCAAATGATAAAAGAATAGCATTCCTTCATCTCCAAATACTCCTGACCATGACTAAAAACCCCAGAAAAGGGATCAAATGGTTAATATTCATAAAACAAAAACCTACCCTATATTCCTTCATTCTCAAGAAAATTTCACTTTTCAAACTATGCTCACAGGTATTTCCAGAGCCCTTCCAACTTCCAATAAACCAAGACTGCCAGAGGATGAGCATGACACTGGTCTCTATGGTGGTAACTCATCAGCCTACCAATGTCATCAAGGTTTCAAAATGCTCACTCCATGCCCTCACCACAGCCCTCTCCTATACTAGTAAAGCCAATGAGACTACTGAAGGAGTAAGCCAGGGGCTGGGAGCAGCCAAGTAAATCAACTGCCAGGCTGGGAACAGAACCCAGGATATGATCCCATTACTAAGATCTGTCCATTTAGCCTTTGTCTGTTTTTAGTTTCTCCCTGTATTTTTTTCTCCTTCTGAATAAAAAAGCTTGCTCTAAGACAGCAAGACTCTCAAGATGTGAGGGCTCCTTCTTCACATGCAAGCTGTAACTCCTCAAGATCTCTATTTTTTGCATGTGAATATTTTATTACATTAGATTCATAGATTCTCTGTAGTCTCTGGGGTGATTGCAAACACAGATCCAGAAACAACCACTGGAAGAACAACTACCCTCAAGGTATGTGAATTAAAGACCTTTGTTTTCAATTTTGATGGATTCGAGACCACTAAAACCTAACTCATTCATTATCCTTTCAACAAATATTTATCGAGCACCTACTATGTGCCAGGCCTGTGCTTGGCACAGGGTATATAGTGATTTTAAAAAACACCACCACACACTCAAGGGCAGAGATACCAGGGACAGAGGTCTACTCTAAGATGAAGTGCGGAGTGAGTCCTTAGGCATCATTATTTTATAGTAAGAGGATCATTAGTCCTTCTCTGACTTTTAAATGCTGTAAGGATGTGTTAAAACAGGAATTCAATACAAGTAAGCAAGCATTTTTGACCACCCACTATGTACTCATCACCGAAATAGATATGATAAAATTCTAAAATGTACTGGAAGCAACCACGTATTGTTGAAAAAAACATAGATTTTAGAATCATAAACTCTGACTCTGTCAAGTCCTAGTTGTAAAGCTGGGACAAGTTACTTAACCTCCCTGAACTTCAGCTTCCTCAACTTGAAGTGATGAGAAAGCCTGCCTGGTAAGGATTAAATGAGATATAAAGTGCCTTGCAGAGGGTAGGTGCTCAAGAACTGTTTATTGTCTTTCTTTCAAAGAAATTAGGGCCACTGACACCAATTAAGAGATTGCCAATGGGAGGGAAGTCCAAAAGGGAGGGGATATCTGTATGTGTATGGCTGATTCATTTTGTTGTGCAGTGGAGGCTAACACAACATTGTAAAGCAACCATACTCCAGTAAAATTTAATAATAAAAAAAAAGAGATTGCAACTTTAGTAGATGGTCTAGACTAGGACAGCAACAGTAAGACCAAAGGAAAAGTAAGAAATACCAAAGGCAGTCAAACAGGCAGGAAGGACATTTAGCATTGCATCAAAAAGGTTTTATTATATCACGAACTAAAAGAAACATTCTTTTAGGGATAACCAAAATATGGTATATCCATACAGTGTAATATTGTTCAGAAATAAAAAGAAATGAAGTACTGATATATGTACAACAAGGATGAACCTTTAAAACATTATGCTAAATTAAAGAAGTCATTCCCAAAGAACCACCTATTGTGTAATTTCATTTATATGAAATACCCAGAATAGGCAAACCCACAGGGACAGAGGTATATTAGTGGTTGCCCCCATCTGGGGGTGGGGGAGATTGGGGGAGATAACTAAAGGATGTGAGGTTTCCTTTTGTAGTGATGAAAATGTGACTGTGATGGTTGCACAACTCTGTGAATATACTAAAAGCCATTGAAGCGTATACTTTAAGTGGTATGTGAATTGTATTGAAAGTGAATTATATAACAATAAAGCTATTTTAAAAAGATTAAATAAGACAATGCTTATAGCACCTTGGAAGCGCTCAATAAATGTAGGCTGATGATATTACTAATATTGTTGTTTCCAGAAGAAAATACATTTAATGTCAATTTTTTCATGCATGTAATTGATGAGAATCATCTACACTCTTAATCTCAAAATTATAAAACCATTATGTAATACAGAGGAAACGTTAAGAAATCTCAGCAATGGTCTAATAACCTAAACTCCGATAAATATTTAAAACAATCAGAAATAACATTTATAACAATCAGAAATAATAACGGTGATTCCAATGAAGTCTTCCTCAACTACTTCAGGTGAAGTTTACTGCTTCTTCCTCTGTAATTTATCTATTTGTATTTCCATCACACCATTATCTATTGTATATGACATTTTTCCCACTAAAGTGTGAGTTCTATCAGAGCAAGGACTATGTCCATTTGTTTTTGTATCCTTTGGGAGAGCATATTGCAATGCTGGCACACAGTAAGTGCTTAATAAATGTTTATTGAATGAGCATTTAACTGAAAATTCGTGGATTTTTTGCCTGAACTCCTGTTTCAGCCTCCCTAAAAAAAGAGGAGGAAAGGGTTTTGAAAGGTGACCAAATGAACAATTACAACTCACATCTCTACATGACTAACAAATGAAAACACCTCAACAAGTGATGTTTTACTAGTTTTGCCACAGTCTTAAACTTCCAAGGATCTCAGGAACAGGGAAATAACCTGAAACAGGTTATTTAGCCCTAGGAAAACCCTGAAAAGTTTACATAATCAACCCATGATCCCTGCCATCACTACTAAAGTAAAATGGATGAGAAGCCCCTCCCTGCTCCCGATCTTGCTGCTGCCTTTCAGCGAACATTTCCCCCTTCTGGCTACCATAAGTATTAATATTAGTAACCAGTGTAGGAAAGCCTTGTTCTTCCAAATGTGGTCCCCAGACCAGCAGCATGGCAAGACTGGGAGTTTGTTAGAAAAGCAGAATCTCATTTTTAACTATTAGATCCCCAGGTGATTAACATGCACATTAAAGTTTAGGCTTTACTTCAGAGTTGGCTATACCTGGTCTCTAGATTCAGACTGTCTAGACTTGAAGTCCACAACAAACGCGCTGAAGTACCTTAGGAAAATCACTTCACCCAGAGGTTCTTAACGTGATGTACACTTTAGAACCATCTAGGGAGATTTTTTTTTTTTTTTTTTTTTTTTTGCGGTACGCAGGCCTCTCACTGTTGTGGCCTCTCCCATTGCGGAGCACAGGCTCCGGACGCACAGGCTCAGCGGCCATGGCTCACAGGCCCAGCTGCTCCGCGGCACGTGGGAACTTCCCGGACCGGGGCACGAACCCGCGTCCCCTGCATAGGCAGGCGGACTCTCAACCACTGCGCCACCAGGGAAGCCCTGGGGAGATTTTTAAAGATCACAATGCCTTAGCTCCCCCAGAGATTGACTTAATTAGCCTAGGACCCAATTTTTTTTTTTTGCGGTACGTGGGCCTCTCACTGCTGTGGCCTCTCCCGTTGCGGAGTACAGGCTCCGGACGCGCAGGCTCAGCGGCCATGGCTCACGGGCCCAGCCGCTCCGCGGCACGTGGGATCTTCCCGGACCAGGGCACGAACCCGCGTCCCCTGCATCGGCAGGCGGACTCTCAACCACTGTGCCACCAGGGAAGCCCGGACCCAACATTTTTTAAAGCTCCCCTAGCTAGGGGAATGCAGCCAGAATCACTAACTTCTCTAAGCTTCTATCAAATGGGACAGTTTATACCTGCTTCAAGGGGTTGTAAGGAAAAAATCTTATCACCTTTGAAGAGCTTTTGGCCCAGTACTTGGGATGTATAAGTGCTCGATAATTGGTAGTTATTATTATCAGACCTGGAAACCTGGAAATGAATTGTCCTATAGCAGGGATAAAAAAGAACAGACTAAAAATACTAGTCTGGTCCCGTCCTACAGGTAGGTACCTGCCAAACTCATGAGGTACAAAAGAAAGGACACAGTCAAAGAACTCATTATCCCCGGGATGAGCTCTCTTAGCAACCAACTGTTGATTGAAGCTTCAAGGAAACTACAATGTGTCAGGTAAGGGGCACCATCTCTGCAAGGTGTCAGAAAAGGCCAGCACCTTAATTTGGAATGTATTGATGGAGGGTGGGGGAGCACTATTTCAGCAGTTCTGTAACACAGGAAATCCCTCTTACCACACCTTCCTGATTTACACTGATTCTTGATACACACCACATGTGTCCTCAAACCTCTTTTTCCTGTCCCCCCAAATTTTCAATTGTTCTGTTCCACATTTAGGTGATGAAAACTTAAAACCTGTGGTTATAACTTCTATGAGAAATTTCATTTTGAAAGCTTTCTAAATTTCAACTTTACTGCCATGAGGGAAACAGAAGAAACAAAAGACCTCAGTCATCCACTAACACAAAAACCCCTAGTGAAGACATTTAATAAGTGTAAGATTTCTGCTGCAAGCTGTTGAAAATCCTGACCTTTGGACTGGGGTATCATTCATTTGCTTCTACAAATGTTCTATAAAACAGCAGCATTTATTTTCCTAATGGTTTCAAGTTATGTTTACTTTCACCTATGGGTTTTAACTTGGCTAAGCCTGGACTACAGTTTCTTTTGAATCTACAGCTCAGTGAATTTAACCTGAGTCTACTCTTCCAAGAGGATTCATAATGGCCAGGGAAATAAGTCCACAATCTGGTTTTTTTCCCAACAATTGCAAAGAAATAAACACCCAGATGAAAAGAGTGTACCTATTAGGGCACTGAGAGATACACAAAGATTCACCTCAATGGTGATTACAAACATTTTTTAAAGTGTGCATGGTTTAGTGACTATCACCAAAAGCTCATGTTCTATTTCCAGCTCCTCTGCTTACTCAGTACGGGCCTCCTCTGTGGTAAATGAAACCCTCTCACTGGATGCACCATGATAGCTAATGAATGTCTGAACTTAAAAGACTTTTAAATTCTTTGTTGGAAGTCTCCTCAGTGATACTGGCACCCACAGAGTACTCTCAAAAGTCCCCTCTGTGCCATTCTCTGGACTAGTTCTAACCTCACCCTGGGTTTGGATTCCAGTCTCAAAGGAGTCTGAGTTTCAGGTGTCAAATCTACAAAAATGGCATCCTGAAGCCGGTCCAGAAGTTTATCAATAAAGAGCAGTTCAAAAGGAATCTGGGACTAAGCTAGAGCCTAGCACACCTACAAGCAAACACAGCCTCTCACAAAGAAACAACAGGCCCATTCTAGCCTTCCTATTTCAGATTGGCCCAAACACTGCAGAACACAAGTACCCACCTGGTTCACTGAAGTAGAGTGGAGGGATTATCATTAGCTGTGTATACCTCATTTAAGAGTATCAGACTTGAAGACAGAGGTACTGAGTTCTAATCCCAGTTCTGCCACTTAAAAGCTGTATTACTCTGAGCAACTTCCTTGAGTCTGTTTTCTCATTTATAATATAGAAATGCCAAAATTTAAAATAAACTTACTATACACAGCTCCTGTGAGAATCTGAGGAGTTTTTATAATTCTATAGTTCTATTATTCTTTAGTTCTATAATTCTATAGTTCTTTAAATTTTAAAGAACATTACAAATGTAAAGTGTGATTATTTTTCTCCTGCAAACTGATTAGGGAGCTATTCAAAAATGGCTACTTCTGCCTTCTTTAGTCTGTTTCTCACAAAACATTATGTGAGGTCTTTATAAGTGTCTCTTCTTTGGCTGAATAGTATTCAAATTCACATAGTAGCTTTAAAAGATGAGTGACAGCTAGGATTTCTTTCAAATCACACAGTGATATACTATTTGAACAAAAAAGTCAAAATATTTTTAGTGTCACTTTCTATCTGTATCCAAAACTTTTTAAATCACTTGTTTTACAAAATAAAACTGTACTTTGATGCACAGGGTTAGTTTTGCTGTGACTGTTTTCTTGACATTTGCTCAAAGAATGCATTATAGCTAAAAGGATTAAAATGGATAAGGGTGGTTAAAAAGACATTGGGGAAAATAAATAATTTAGATCAAGTTCCAATACGAAAAAGATATGATTCTACAGCACTGCTTTGTTAGAAACTACAGACAAATAGCAAACAGAGAAGTTCTTGCAAAAAAGTACCAATGAATTAGAAAGAATGGTTAAATTACAACTCATCCACATATGGATTATTCTTTAGCCACTGAAAAACAGCCCATAATTTCTGACTAAAAGGTTATCTAGATAAGCAAGTTGTACAAAAATGCAACTCCACTTACACATTTAAATTTTTATATACATATGTATGCACAGAGAAAGGTCTAAAAAGGTACATGCCAGACTGTTGAAAGTGGTTATATCTATGATATATGTATTACTGAATTTATATTAATGAGCATGCATTTCATTGGTGTTAATAAAATAAAAAGCCTAAAATTTTAAAAGTAAAAATATGAATAAGGAAGTTAAGCATTAACCAGAAATAGACTATGAATTTTTTAAAAAGCAGAAACAATGAATGGAAGAGCTATTATCCTTTTTAGTGTATTAAGCTACCCAATAAATGGCAAATAATCAGTCAACAAGTATACACTGAAGGACTACTAGGCAAAAGACAGCTACTAGATGTTGTAGCAACAACAAAAATGATAAAATCACTACTGTCACAGTGACCTATAATCTAGGGGTTGAGCCAAGTCTACATGAACATACACAAAAAGATACCTGAGAACATTGAGGCAGAATATGAAAATAGCCAAAAGAGTGATTTTTATACAACAAATACCTTGGAAATTCAGGCTCAATAAACACTTCATGAATGAATAAATGAGATCGTGAAGAATTCATAGAGAAGGAGGACAAATTTGAGCAGGGTTCTGAAAGACAGGAAGAATTTAGAAGTGGGTAAAAAGTGGGCAGACAGATGATGGAGTGAGAAATCCGGAGGGTTAGAAATTAAGAGAATAGCAGAATGAGCAGGAGCTCTGTGACAGGAAGCTACACCATCTGCTTGTGAATAAACTCAGGTTCCTGTGGGGAAGAGGAGAGAAGAAGCTGGCCAAGGAAGGTGGGCTGACTCTAGAGTGCCTTGGAAAACTGGAGGAGAATGAGGAGGATTTAAGTTAGACAAGGGATAACCTTGAAGGTTTCTAGCTAGGCAGTGACAGAACGTGGAGCTTCAGAAAGATTAATGAGGCAGGAGGATGAAGAGAGGCTGGAGGAAGGGAACCCAGTTTCCTTAGACAGAGATGACAGAATAGATGGGAGACGAAGACTGCCCAAACCAGATGGAAACAGACATGAGGTAAACAATCATAATTTTCATTTAGCCCCATTCTCAAACTTTCAAATCAGACTCAAGTTAATATAAACCCCAGAGGAAAGGCCTTTGAAGCTGTCTTGGTAGAAGAATGAGGAATATTGTGCTGTTATGCTATAATGGGGGTGGTGAAAATCACCAACTTCGTAGTGAGACTGTCCTGGATCCAGCCACAGCTCTGCCACTTACCAGCACAGTTACTTACTTTGTGTAGAATATATAACCTCTTTGCTCCATAGTTTCTTCATTGTAAATGGCTATAAAAGTGATCTCTACTTGAGTTTAACAAACTCTCAGTTCAAAGAGAAAGATAAGGAAGAGAGGTATGAAGGAAGGGTTTTCTTGAAACTTCACCCTTATCAGTTCCCTTTACCCTTCACAAGGTTTCTCTGGCCTCAGAACTTGAAAGAAGAAAAATACAGAGTATGGTTCTAGTATATAAATAAAAACAAAGTAATTCTAAAATTTCCCAATAATTTAATGGTAACTTTCCAACAACTTTTTCAAATATTCTTATTTTTCTGTTTTTCCTGCCATTTCCCTTACATCAATGACACTGTTGATCCATTTCTAGTATTCTTTTCAATTCATCTGCTTCCAAAATAGTTCTATCCCACTGGATAGAACTAATAAGTTCTATTCCATTGGATCAGATGCTGTCCTATTCCTTCAAATGTCATAAAGTGTGACAATCATCTCTTTCAATTGTTCATGTGTCTCCCTGTGATTATTCTTTTGCTGTTTTCCCTAACAACTATTTTGTGTCCTAACCCACTAGACCTTTGAGGGAGGGTCTATGGCACACAT
Organism: Delphinapterus leucas; assembly: GCF_059928025.1. Taxonomy (NCBI): domain Eukaryota; kingdom Metazoa; phylum Chordata; class Mammalia; order Artiodactyla; family Monodontidae; genus Delphinapterus; species Delphinapterus leucas. The sequence goes on from NC_143144.1 coordinate 58,372,825, forward strand.
TTTTTTTTTTTACTGCTCCACGATACTTAGTATAGGGCTTTTGAGTGCCTGATACATGAATAGATGAATAAATGAAATAGTGAATGAACCAAAGACTGGATCCCTCTTATCTAAGCACAGTGAAGAGAGAACAGGACTGGGTTCTAATCCTGGTTGTACTAACTACTGATCTTATGACCTTAAGCAAGTCAAATGTCTCTTCTGAGTCCCTATTTCTTCATATACACACACATACACACGTGCATGCTCATACGTTTGTCAACAGATTGATTTAAGAATTAAATGAGATACCACATGTAAAACACAGTAAGAACTCAACAAACACTAGCTGTTATTAGCATTATTATTATTTACCCTTAAGGCCAGGTCAAGCTCCCTCCTCCTAGGCACCTGTCCTGACTACTCCAGCTCTCACTTAATCTCCTTCTCTGAACTTCTATAGCCCTTACAGCTTGTTCTACATCCTTTAACCTTTGAATATATCCTATCTTGTTCCCATTGCTATTATTTCCTACATGCCTTGTATGTCTGAGATCTTTGACTCACAGAATCTCAGAATTAGATGCTACAAACAGATAATGTGGTCCATTTTCTTCATTTTATGGATAAAGAAGGCTTCAGGAGGTTAACAACTTGCACAATGACACATTTAGTTAGTAGAAAAACAAGTTCATTAACACAGGCTCCGCTTAAGTCTTCAGGTTTAATGGGTGATGTCATTCATTGAGTCCCTGCTCCCCAACTCTTTACCTAGGTGGCCTTGGGCAAGTTATTTAACCACTCTGTGCCTCAGTTTCCCCATTTGTCAAATGGGAAAATACTACTTTCCTCATAGGGTTGATAAAAGGATTAAATGTTAATCTATGTAAATTCCTTAAAATAGTACTTGACACATAAGAAGCACCCAACAATGTTAGGTAATATTATTATATTATTACTATTATTAAGCTGCAGGGGGAACATCCATTCTTCCATAGTATTTCAAAGATAATGACCCAAATCTGAGCAATTTAACTTTTGCATTCTCATCTTCCATCTCTCAAGGTGTTTCTGCCTTTCCAAAGCAAGTAAAAAATAAGGTCCTGGTTTAATCCCCAACTCCCTCAATACAAACATACGATACAGATATGTACCCCATCTTTTCTAAATATGCAGCTTATATTTTTCACTCTTCATTCTTCACCACACAAAAAGCAAAACACATGCATTAAGGTTTGTAAATAACATAAATTTTTGTTTGACTTAATGTGTCTGTTCCATGCAATGTGATGATGGTTATCTATATGGATTTTTATGTGTATGTCAATCCCAGTGTGTTTTGATTGTAAATTCCTAGAGACAAAAATGATGTCTGCTTAAGTCAATCAAACATAAATTCTGGGGCACTTGGACTAAATTAGATCAAGTATTCAGAGCAGAATTTCAGAAAAATTTAGAGAATGAGAGAGGATTAATGAGGATTGGCTCAGCAGAAGGCTTAATGAAACAGGGGACTTGGGCAGAGCTTTGAAGGACAAGTAAAAATTTTAATTCAAGACAGAAAATGAGTGTTCAAGGTAGAGGGTATACTATGAGCAAAGTGGAAAAACTTAGCAAAGATTAGTCTGACTAAAGTAGAGTGATGATACTCAAGAACATTGAGAAATTCTATTGAATATGTAAGACCAGAGCACTTTGAGAGTACAGTTCATGTTCTATTCCTCTTGGGTAGCCCCAGTATCTTGACTAACCTTGGCATTTGGTTTATAATTTTAAAAACATGTATTGAATTAAGCAAAATTACAGTGCTTTTCACTGTACTAAAGTGAAGAAAACTGATCATGAAACCAAAAGACAAAGGAGTTCAACAAGGTATCTATACATCCTATAGAACTAGCCTCTAGTCTACAAATTGTATTTACTTTGCCTACATCACCACCATGGACAAGTGTAAAAAATAAAACACACCAAATTCTTTCATGCTCATATATTCATATGCTCTGTCTCTCTCTGTCTCTGTCTCTCTCTTTTTCTATCACACACACACACACACACACACACACTGTTCAGAGTTCCAATCCATTGCCTCATAGATCTAGACAGCTGAAAACTTGAATAAGGTACTAAGAAGCACAGAAGTTAAGAGTCTTAACATTTAATCCATTTTGATGAATGATTCTCAGAAGAGGCTCCTGACTCTACGAGCCCAGACCATGTGACTGGCAGGCTAAACAGGCCCAGGGAATTTTGAAAGAAACTTCTTTGCTTCCATGATGTACCCATCCCACCAGGAGGCCTTGGGAGAACAGGAGAGAGAATATAAATAAATATGGCAAGAGAAAGTGATATTTGGTATTGGCAACAGCAGCACAATTTGTGTTGTATAGGAACACATAACTGTTTGTGGATTACCTTTAGCCCCAATGATCAGGTGATAAATTATACAAATGTGGTTGTGATTGAAAGACCTATTTACTAGAGTTTTTGATTCACTGAAATTAAGCCACCTCTACAAGCAGTAGACCAGAGTTTCCAGATCTCCTCTCTACCACTTCCAGCACTATATAGATCCACAATGACTAAACTGTGACTAAATGACATGATAACTATATCTTTAGATACCACATTCAAATTCACAGGGGTACAGTGAGCTGCAACTAGCACTCAGGACCTGGTACCAAATTTCAAACATTATAGAAAATGCACCCACTTTGTTTCCAAAAGGCAGAATAAAACATATATAAAACTTCAGGTGATTTCTGACACCCTTTAATACAATATTAAATTGTGCCAAATCCTTCTAAAGTTGCTGGTAGACAAATCATGAAAAGCCAAATAGTGGCGTTGGAATGGAGGCTTTTCTTGGCCTAAAAATCTCTAGAAACTGCTTTTGACTGATGCTGCTGAAGTGATAAGAGGTCAGGAGTATGTAATTTGACAACCATAGCTGGGCCTCGTTCATCCTCCCAGCCTCAGCATCAAACGGGCCTGGAGCTAGCTGCCTGCTCAATGAGTAAATTCATGAGTGAATAAATATTACAAAGTAGTAGCCTGTTTTTACTCTGTGAAAGAAGGAAGGGTAACAAAAATTATCAAGCAAATTCTAAAACCTTTATTTTATATACCCTATAAGAACCAAATTAATTTAGTTTTAAATTATCTGTCCTTCAAACATGCTTCATAACTCAAACCTCATCAAGTTCAGTTATAACACACTTTAGCTAGAGTATATGAATGTGAGCAATGATTTGGAAAAGAAGAATGGGAGAGGGCAAAGTCATTATCCATGTTGAAAACATGTCCTTCCCCTCTCCAATGGAGTAAAAGAACTTATAATAGCCTCTATTTTCCTATAGGGCCAATTCCATTTTACAATGCTTAAAATTCAACATTCTCATCATCTGATCCGGATTTACCCAACCTTTACTCTCACACATGTACTTTCTTCTTTTTTAATTACATATTTTGGAGCTAACAAAAATACATTAGCACTTCTTAAAATTCAAATTAGACATAATTCTAGAAATGTGAGCTTTTCTTAGAATAATTTCTAACATGCGCTTTTCATAATTTTTAAATTATAAACATTACTGAACAAAAAATATGCAAATAGGCTTCTATAAAAAAGAATCTGTTATGCTTCTAGCAACATGAACTAATATAATTTCTAACATGTACCTTCTATTAGGCAGGTGGTCTCCTTATTACCCAAACACATATTTAGGCTTTGCCTCATGCTCTTTCCCTTGAATGAAATGTCCTCTCTCATCTCTACTTCTCCAAAGTCTAGGCATCTTCCACAAGGCCCAACCTAACTCCCACCTAAGTCTGGCCAGTATTCATCTCTACTTTTCCTGTCATATCCTGGCAAACTATTTTGTTCCACAAGTGCTATATTGTCTTTGTGTTACTCTTCAGTTTTATCATTATAAATGTTATCTCACTAACAAGCTATTAGATTACTGACAGCAGAGACAGTGTCTTTTGAAGGGGAAAGGTCAAGTATTTTGTAGAGTATCCTTCAATCTGACTAGTGTTTTCTCATATTTACAGAGAGTTATGGATTTGGGGAAAGAATATCACAAAGGTGAAGTGCCCTTCTCATCACATGATATCAGGGAATACATGACATCAACATGACCTATCTGCTGATGTTAACCTTGATCACTTTGTTGAAATGATATCTGACAGCTTCTCCACTGTAAAGTTACTATTTTCTGCTTTATAGACTGTCTTCTTTAGAAACAAGTTGTTAAATCCAGCCCACACTCAAGGGGAAAACAGAAGTTCCACATCCTAAAAGTATCAAAGAATTGGTGGTCCTATGCTAAAACCACCACAATAATTAATTAATTAACATTATGAGAGAGATGCTTTGAGGCTATGCAAATATCCTGCTTTGTCTTAAACCTCACCTACTTATTTTAACACTGATTAGTGGATCTTGCCTACAGCAATGATTACTGTTGTGCTCTAATGTTGATATAGGACTGTATCTTTTATTTATTTGATAATCTGCATTTTGTCCAGCATGAAACTAAACACAGAGCAGGTAATCAATAAACACTTGTTAAATGTAATTGGATTTCAAGAAACATTTATGTAAAATAAAGTGAGATAATGAAAGGTGGATAAGTTCAAGGCAAATATGTATTTTGGCAGTTGTGCTGTTCTTATGTCATATGTCTTGATTGATGGAATGGGAATAGAAAGATAAAGAATTAACTACCTCACCTCTACTAAACTAGGAGAACTTCCTGGAGAAAGGAAAACAATAATAATAGTCATATAGTGCCTTAAAGTTTACAAAGTGTACTCCACATTCATTATTTAGGATTTCAGAAGCTCTCAGAAGAGAAAATTTTCAGGAGACGAAGATTGAAAAAACATTTAAATTTGTGAAAAGTCACTATTAATTTGGGAATTGTAAAATTAGGTGTAGAAACTACATAAGGCTAACCAAGAAAAGCAAAAGTAAAGGCAAAGAAGAAACAGATACAATAAAAAATAGTGTGGGTCCAGTGCAAGGCTTTAAATCAGGTGGTAAAGTTGATTTAATGCACAGTATAAAACCAAGACACTTAGACTACCAAAGATAAAGAGTACATAGTTAAAATAATGAAGTATGTCATTAAAATAAATATTAAGAATGGACTTCGTGTGAAAATGCATTGAAGGTGAAAAATGAATGGAATCTTTATGTATGTGTTTACTCATTTCTTCATCGGTAACCTCCATTTTTCCAGTGCCTTTAACAGGCTCTTAACCTAGTATGCAGCCAAAAATATTTGCAGAAGTTCTACTATGTGTCATACATAATGCTAGACATTTTAGGATATATAACAATTAGATATGGTCCCTTCCTATAAAGAATTTGCATTCTAATTGAAAAGGTAAAACAAAAATACATATATATATGTTTAACTTTTCATATATATATATGTGTGTATATATACACACACACACACACACACATATATATATATATATATATATATATATATATATATGAAAAGTTAAAAAGCAAAACAAGGCAGAAGGGGCCAAAAGAACAACATAATGAGAAAGAACTGCAATGGTCCAGAGAAAAAAGAGATAACTATGAAATGACCTGTTCAGGAAAGGCTTGTGAAAATAAGGGGCATTTGCAATGGGTCTTCAAGAATTGGGTGGAGTGGGTGGTGAGATTTTAACAGAGCCAAGAAAAAGGCATTTAAAGCACAGATAGAATGGCTGAACAAAGGGGGTTGAGATAAAGGTGTTTTAAGGAAACAGTGAAAATAAAGCTGGGCTGTAATAAAAGTTTTATGAAAACATAGGGTACAAAAGGTAAGCTGAGATTTAAAAAGGCTTTGAATGCCAAGTTGAGGAGTTTGAACATTTTCTGTAAGCAATCCAAAAATAAAGTTTTCCAGCAAAAAAGTGACATGATGAATATGATATTTTAGAAATATTAAGCTGGCTTTTGATGTGCATAATAAATGGTGTATATCTTGATTAAAGATATGGTTATGGCAGTAAAGAGACAGGCATACAAATAAATCACACTGAATATACAACAAAGAGACAGACTGCAGCAAAATAAACTTAAGAACAAAAGATTAACCCAAGATTTCTTTGTTAGGAGCAAGAAAAGCATAACATCACATAGATAGGCAAAGGGTAAGACTCCAAAATATGAAGAACAATCCTATTTTTTATTTCCTCCATCATCATCCTGTTTATATGAAGTTCAAGTTGCCTACGCTAAGAGTGGAATAAGTAACTGTATTAAAGGACTAACTACAGAAGTTCCCAAAGTTTATGTAAACAGTGACTTTAGAAAGAGAAAATGCAGCTGCATTAATATGCTTTAAAAGTTTTTGGAAAATATAAGCCACATGACTTGTTAACTGCCCTATTAATTCAGGGGAAAACAACAACAAAAAATCACATCGAGGTAGCAATATGAATGAATTAACTAGAAAAGTGTATGTTACCCAAGCTGGAACTATCAGTTCATTTTAATGTTCGTATATAACAAAACTAAAGATTAGTCTCTTCTTTCATTACCACACAAAAAAAATAGCCACCCTATGTTCTCCACCTCCATTCCTTAAAGACAATTCTCACTAAAAATTCTCCCTACATTCTCTTAATCCTCTCGAACAATTCCCTAATTCTATCTCCTTTCTTCTGCATAAACTTTGGTCTACCGCATCTTATTCACTCCTTAAACCCACTTTAAAATACAAAACATATATGTTATAAATTTCCTGAAGCTGCCTTTAATAAAAGTAGGAATACTTAGCCTTCATAGTGCTTTGCGGTTGACAAAATATCTTATACAGATACCTCTCACAGAAGCAATGCAGAGCAGGTATTATCACATCCATATATTACAGAGAAGCAGCAAGCCCAGGGCCACATATTCATAAGTGATAGAGCCAGGCCTGAAATACAGGCTTTCTGAGTCCAAATTCCATATTCTATTCCCTATGTCACTCAATTTCATAATGTGCCAGTAGCTGTATCTAATTATTCAAAATGTATGTTATTATTCTATATTATGTTTAAGCCAATACATCCCTTTTTTTAAAAATAAGGTACTTATGCCAAAATGCCTATTACAGGGCCGTTTACTGAGAAGACCTAATTATTTTAAGAGGCTCATTATGATGACAGTTATCACTGGATTAAAAGTGACAACTGAAGTATAACATTTGCAAAATTGCTGAGACTATACCAAAACCATTTTTGCCTTTAATTCTGCAATGCAACATGCAACAACAAAGACAATATGGGTGATTTAAGGATATGTGAGCATCAAAGGGCAGAAACAGGGCATTCCTACTCTCTTTAACTGTGCTAAGGCCTCAAATACTGATATAGTTCAGAGCATCTTATTACCAAGGAGACATAAATCAAAAGGAGTTCAGCTAGGAGCAATAAAACAGATTAGTGTTGGGAAGGACTGACTTTAAAGAAAGTTTTAAAAGACTTAAATCCAGGTAGTCTAGATAAAAAACAGCTATGAGGAAAACTTTTTTTGAAGCTGACACAACAAAGAAATTATTTTGAAGGTAAATGTCTAAAAAAATGCAAAGAGGAGTAATCAAATATTTAGAGAATATAAAGGGAAAATTCAGGAAAAATTTACCAGTGAAAACCTATGGGACAAAAAAACTCTCCCACAGGAGTGGTGAAAACTACACTCCTAGAGATATTTAATACTATGTTGGACAAAACGAGAAAAGGATTCCATATGGAATGATCCTGTACTGAACCCTGAAGTGGTGGAAGGATTGAAAATGACCTCTTAGATCTTTTCCATTTCTGGTTTTTTCCTAATTCTATGAAGTTTTATGGGGCACGGCCTTCTGCCAATATCCTTTCTCCCCATGATGTCCACTTTCTCCTTGTACAAAGGGAAACAAATTGTATCCTTCATTTTAAGCATACCTCCCACTCTCAATGAATAGGTAATATAATCCGAGGTACAAGTTTGGGAGAAAAAGGCTAATTCCTAAACTTATAATAGTCCTTTTTTTTCCCACAGTGGTTCCTGGGGCTCTTACAAGTTTTTTCACAAACTAAAGAGGAAGTAGTTCAAATGGACTCAAAGAAGAGCTGTTTCATCAGGAAAACCATTAATATTCTCCCTTCTTGTATGCGAACACAGAGCTGACAGTGACCCTGGGAGCTATAAAGCCCCAGGTCAAATTACCATCAGAGCTGCTGTTCAGGATTATCTTTTACCTTTCAGCATTTTATGATGAGTGACAGCAAAATCTACTGGCAATCCACATTTTTATAGCAATGATATTTACCTTTGAAAAGATGTAGCCTTAAACACCTACACACTTTGCCAATGCTGTAAAAGAGTAAGTCTAATTCAGGATTCAAACTCAAGAAGCCTCAGTCTTGCCCCCTTTCTCCAGTCTGGCACTTTAAAAAAAAGGTTTCTCAGCCAACCTTGAAATAGATCCAAACTCTCCAGAATTCCCATTCAGTGAAAGCCCCAGAAAATACAAGGGCTTTTCCTCATTTTGCTGATTTATAAGGACAAGATGTAACAAAATCCAGGGAGCTCTGAGAACATGTCCCTGAGCCCTTTAAAAATAAAACTGTAGCTCATGTATGAGAAGGGACAACAGGGCAGAGATAGCTCTCCAGGAATGGACACTAATGCCTCTTCTACCCAATCTAAACAACCTCAGTGGGTGAAGACCCATCAATTGCCACCTTGCCCATTTGAAAGAAACTCTGTTCCTCTACCCACACAGCAAGTTCATAGTTATTAACACCAAACCCTCTAAACAATTTTCTTAAATACAATTTTCATTTTTCCCTAGTAAAAATGAGACTGTTCAAAGACTGTAAAAAGATTGGCCTCTCACACTGGAATAGGATCTGGCATTTTCAAAAGCCCTTCCAACACTTAACTCATCTGATCCTGGCAGGAAAGGCTGGCATTTATAATCCCATTTTGAAACTGAGAAAAAATAAGTGCAACTCTGAGAGTGCGACTCTGAGATTAGGCAGTCTAAAGAAGAACCCACTGTGAAAAGTTTCAAACCTTCCCAACAATGGACCAATCTAAAAAGGATTATTCCAGAAAACTTTAGAGTGGGATTCAAAAGAGGCTGAAGCCCTCCGTAGCCTCATCTCAGCAAAGCAAAGAATAAGAAAAACAAAAAGGCACTCCCTTTAATTTTAGAAAGGAAACGTGACCCTGCCCCTTTATGAACCTGACTGGATTTTCTCAAGAAACCCACTGCACCTTCTCCCTATAGGACTAGCCAGTCATAAGTTTTGGCTACTAGTTCTCGGCCTCTGAGGCTCAGCCACCGAAGAAAGGCCAGCAGCCTGGACAAGGACAACCTGATGAGCCCCCTTTGTGTAATCACGTCAGGAATCCCACACTCCAGTTTCCCCTCGCCTACAGCTACCAGTTTTTCAGGTGAGCTTCAACCTGGCCCTCCTCCAAATCTGCACCCCACACGCACACATACCGATTGCTGGCTCCCACTCCCCAAACTTCCCCCACCCAACAAGAGTGGGGAGCAAGTTTCTCACCATCCTCATAGTTTTTGAGATAGTAATCCGGGCCGGGGCCCCCACGGCTTTTTGCCGGGTTCCTCAGATTCTGGAACTGCAGGAAGTCGGTCCTTTTGCCCCCGAAGCGCAGAAAGGCAGGTGAAAGTCCCCGGGCCAGGGTCACCAGACGCTTGGAGCTGCAGGGATAGAGAAGGAGAAAGGAAAGGATCCGGGGGACAAGCAAGAGGACGCGGGGCACCAGCAAGGCCCTCTTCCCACTCTCTGTGGAGTTGTGCCTGGCGCCCCAGTCCACCCATTCTTGGGCCATGGGGCTCCGGGAGCTACACCTCCCGCGCCCAAATGGTCGTGGCCCCCTCCCTCAGGCACCCCGACGATGCTCACCAAAGGTAGTATTTACAAAGAGTTAGAGATTGTGTTTGTTAATAGTGTGTGCATAAGGTGGGGGGTGCCCTTCTTCTGAGAACACGGGACTAAGGCGCAGTTGCGGGGCTTCTGCCCCTGCCCAAAAAGCTCTCCCGGAGGAGACGCGCAGCGCACGGACCCCGGGCTCCGACTTTTGCCAAACTTCTGGGCTGAAATACGGGATCTGCCTCCTCTGCCCCAGGGGCATCGCAACCTCCATGGAGAAGGTGAAACCCACCTTCTTTCTCTCGGAGCAGGCACCTGAGGTCAAGTTAATTTTTTTTAATGCCAAAGCTGATTTTCCTTTTCCACTACCTTATAACAACTGTATGCATCTCCCAAATCCCTGAGCAAGAGAAATTCCCAGGGTAAATCCTTGCCTTTCTGAGAACACTCCCCAGCCCCGCCTTGCACAGTAAAAGCAATGCCTCTTTGGCCCCTGAAATAATTCAGCCCGATCTCAGGAAAGGTAACGTTCTCCTCTCCACCCCCCGGGTTGGGCTCTATCTTTTTTCCTTCCCACTTGGGGCCATTTGGAAGTTCTGAGGAAAATGAAGTTTGCCGAAATGTGGAACCTGCGCGTAGTAGGAGACTCGAGGGGCATCAGAATACTATTTACACCTATTTAGGTTCAGGATTTCCATAAATAGGTTTTTCAAAAGCCAAACGCTGCTAATTCGGGAAGGGGTAGAGAAGGAGCAATCAGATGCTCTTAATGCTAAGGGCATCAGCTGTTAAGTTCCGGGGTCTCTACGTTATTTTTAACGCTTCGCTGCTTCAGGTTGTGAATATCCAATCCAAATGGTACTAAAGAGTATCTTAAAGGCGGTGGATAAGAGAAAAAAAACAGACTCCAGTTTTAGAGTTTCTAACAAAAGTCGTGGCCGCCTGGAGAAGTCCAGTAGCCGCCGGAAGGATCGCTTGGCCGAGGACTCCGGCACTGCGTTACCCGGCGGGCGCAACCGGCCGTCGTGTGGGCCCACGGCGGGCGAGGAGACATCCGAGCGAGTCCGGCCCAGCAGAAACGGCGTTTCCAACAACCTTCCAGCCGGAAACCTGCACAGCCAATGCAAATACGCCCCACCAAGGCTTCTTCCCCGAAAAGCCGCCTTCCACAATCTTTTCTGCGACAAGCATTTAGCGAGAACATGAAAGTTTGTTGTTGTTTTTAGCGAGAACATGAAAGTTTGTTGTTGTTTCTAAGGTCAGAAGCAAAAGAACCCCGAAGGAGTCCGCGTAGCTAGAGAAGCGCCATGCAAGTGAGGCGTGTAGTCGCCCCCCACCTCCCGGACGAGCTCACAGACGCGCGCTGCTGCACGGAAGAGCTTCCGAGGAGGAATCCGGCCGCGCAGAGCTGTTCCCGCCCTCCCAGTGGAGGCGCGGGCAGGAACCAAAACGGCCTCGGCGGCGGCCACAGCAACCACTCAATCCTCCCGCAACGCTCGCTCCACGTGGAAGAAGCGCCCCACACAGCGCCTCCTGCTACCTGCCGCGTCCGCTGACCTGGCCGAGGCTAGGGAAACCTGGAGAGCTGAGGGACGGGCGCACGCGAGAAGCAAACTCGAATTTCCCAGAGTGAAAGATACTCAGGAAAGGGGCGGCGGACGCGGCCTCAGAACAGAAAAGTGAGACTGAGAGCTCTCAGAGCTCTTCGAGGGAGCCCACAGCTGAGGCTCCAATTTGGAGGGAAATTTTTTTAACTCAACACTTCGATTCGACATTGTAGACTTTTTTTTTTTTTTTTACCCTGCAACTCTGTCCCTGTTGGGAAGGGATCGTGGTTGCCTTACTGCTGAACAGTAACAACTGGGGAGAGGGTGAGCCCAATTAGAGTCCAAGCCCTAGAGTAATGCAGGGTCCATGATCACAAAACTCCCGACTTCCTAATCCACCAGTGCTGGATTCAGATCTCCGAAATATCCCCGGGGTACTTCTAGGACACTTTCCGCTCTTCTTATATACGCTATGACCGGAGCGAGGACTTTTTTTTTTTTTCTTTAAAGAAAAACTAAATATGCAGTTATCGCAGGAGATTTAAGGAGTAGGGACTGGGGGGGACCATTCGGTCTATAAAAAGTATCTTAAAAAGTCCTGAAGTCTGGAAAGGACAGCAGAGGATATAAAATTAAAAATCCGAACCAACTTGCCCACCGCTCAAGCCTCTGCTTAGATTCATTTTCTGTCTGGGAGTGGGAGAGAACTGACGGAACGATCTTTCCGTGGAAAATTCCATTTTCGTGCGATCCCCGCTTAAACACTCACAGACACACGCAGACAGGCACTCACACACACACACACACACACACACACACATCCCTCTCGGGTCTTTGTTGTTCAAGACCTTTTTCTTCACTTTTGTAACTGCCCTGAACCTCTTCTTTCTTTTCGGAAGTAGACGGGGAGGCTAATTGTGGATATATGTACGCACAACATTTTTTCAGTCATAACTGGTAAGTTTCTGAAATGCCTTCTGCATTGCAAACATGTGCATCTTAATAGAAAACACTGCTTTTCTCAATCACCAGTTACAGCCTCAGCAAATATTCCAGGAGGAGGAAAACCTTTCTTCTCTTTGAGAGATCCGCTTGGCTTTTTTTCTTCTTCTTCCCCCTTTGAAATGGGGGGATAGGAAGGGGTGGGGGTTGCTACTTTAAAAAAAAATGATCCATTGAAGCCCCTGCCTTACCTTAAGAAATCCAGCCAGCCATCATGAATGATGGACGGATCCAGCTGCAGAGAGAGGAAGTTCTCATTGACTGTCCTGACTGGGTTCTTGGTGCTCACATCAAGTAGAATCAGGGTCTTTTCCTTCAAACCTGGAGCTCTGTCTACAGGCAAGGGTCTCCTGTCTCCAGCTTGGGAGGAAAGGGAGAGATGGAGCAACAGAGCCAAGATGAGAGCCACCGGGGCTAGGCACGCGGGGGGGCGGGAGTTGCTGGAGGGCATGGCTTCAGGAAAGGCACAGAGCACCCTCATTAAATCCCTCTGATTTAAACCTCTCTTCCTACAGGGTCTCGCTGGTGACTAATTGTCCTTATCTAAAGTGTGTGTCTGTCTGCCTTTTTCCCCCCTTTTTTTCCCTTCCTTTTTCCCCCCTCTCTCTCGTTGTTTTTTTTTTTTTTTCTCTTCTTCTTCAGTGTTTTGGTGCTGGTGGAGCGAACTCACGCCCCTAGCCAGCCTTCTCAGAGACTCGTGCCAAGAGTACTTCACCAGCACCGCCCCTTTAAGAGATTTCAACTGCAGACATTTTTTAACTTTTTAAAGGTAAGGTGAGGCGGGGCGGGGGAGGGGGGAGTAGGAGGAAGGGGTGGCGCTGTACCCTCCTGATTTAACCCTCTAGGGTCGGGAAGCGGACGGAGGGATCGAAACTGTACAGTTTTAACATTTGGGGTACCGGGCGGGACGTCTTGTTTTTACTTCCCTCCCGGCAAGGCTCTGGGGAGAGTTCTAGCTGCGACCCCGACGCGAAAGCCTCTGCGCCAATTCTGGGCGGTCTGGAGTAGGGTCTGCACCAGTCGCGCGCCTGTTTGTCCTGACAGCGTCAAGGAATGTCGTCTGCTCCAGGCCCTTCCCTTTGGGTTGAAGCAGCGAGAGCAAGGCTGGTTAAGTTGCAGAGGGGTCCTGCGGTGGCGACTGTGATTCCTGCCAAAGCACCGAGGGCAGACGGAGACTCCATGGACGCAAGTATGGACCTCTGCGACGCGCTGGGCAGCAACACAGAAGCCGCCCTCTGACCTGACAGGGCCCAGAAGGAATACACAGAATGACCAAGTCAAAGGGTTTATCCGCCCGTAGGGGAAAAGGGCCCAGGCTGCGCGTGGCTCCGTTCTGCCTGCAGCTGAGGCGAAAGTGTCTTGGGGGTTCAATACACGCTGACTTAGGCCAAGTCAAAGCAACCCTGTCTGTGCTTGTTTAGTCTGGGCGGCGCTGCGCCCATCTGAGCCACTGCTTGCCCACTGTACTCCACTAAAGCAGCAGAGCTACCCCTCCAGACCCTCCTCTAGGTCACCCTGGGCTTATCCCTCCCGAGGGGAACTGCGCCTTTCTGGTCCTGGAGAAGAACAGAGTGATGGGTTTTCAAACTCGGCCCGGAGCCGAAGCCAGAATCTGCCCGCACGTAGCTCCTGGATGCTCGAGAACAGCCAGAAGCTGCGCGATGCACCACCCACCCTAGCTCATGGATCCCCTACCCACAGAACCTCTCAGATCGAGCCCTGGGTCCCCAATTAAAGCGTGGGAAAGAGGCCAGGCCTGGTTTGCTGCAGTCACATCGTCGGGCTCCACTTTCAGCTTATTTCTGGAACAAAATGGGGCTTCTACTTGGCAGATAAAGAGAACTACTTTATGCAGTGTGGGTACGCAGGAGCCTCCCAGGGCCTCCTGATATCAAACAGGCAAAACTCTTAAAATGCAGAGCTAAGGTTTCCCCCAAGGGTTCGTGAGCCAAGGGCAGTATCACAGCCACAGAAAAACACTGAAATGGCAACCTGCCTCTCCTTCCCTCCCCTCAGATAGGATTAAGGAATCTGAAAAGGACTGGAGTAGATGACTTTCAACTGAAGTTCCCCGAGGAGCTTCTACCAAACTAAGCAACCAGGAAATACAGAGCTTAGGTTGGGTTAGACGGGGAAGTGCCATGAAGACCTTCTAGAAGGTCTCCATAAAATGAGGCCAAAGGAGAAAGAAAACCCAAAGCATATTATTTAATGATTTTTAAAACCAAGATGTTAATATACTGAAGAATTAGATGTGGGCTCTGGCCCTAACGCCTGCTTCGTTCAGTTTCTGAAAACTTCTAACATACCTAGATCCTCTAAAATATGTGTGCGTTTCTGTGTAGGGGTGTGTGGTATGGTGTGAGTTTCAACAGAAATTATTGTATTTTTTAAATGTGCACTGAGCACCGCCTAGAGATGGTGACAGCCTGGGGAACAAAGGTTTTTATTTATCTTTGTATCGCCAGAACCAGGCACTCAGTAGGCATTCAATAAATGCCAGTGAGCTAAATTAATGGTAAATCAAATCATGCTCAACACACTAAAATCATATACTGCTCTCAAGAAGAATGTGAAAATAAATACATACTTTTATTTGTCACAGTAAACTGTTAGGTTTCTGTTCAGTAAGTTGTTTTCCCAGTTATTAGCATTTTCCTGGTTATCTCCTTTAGGAAATACTTATCTTGCAAATTCAGAAGCCATTAGTTCATTGCTTATATTCAAAATTAAAACTAATTACATATTTTTAACAAGGAGCCAGATTTTCCAAGGGCCTAAACACCCTCTGGATTACAACTGAATGTATTTTCAGAAGCCACATTAATTGCGACCAGAGGAAGACCACCTGAATGAAATAAAGACGTCACTCACCCACTAGATGTCTATAATTAATGTGCCTTTCAAAAATACCTACTCTTGTGACTAAGAATGAACTTGGGTATAATGAGAATCTGCTTAATTATGAATTTTATCCACAGTTTCTGCTACTAACCTAACCATTCAGTAATTTTTTGGCAGCCTAGTTAAGTTACTTTAACCAGTATTTAATGTTTTCACCAGAACCTGTATGTAGTATAAAAATCAAACCCAATAAAATCGTGCTTTTTTCCTAATTCCTGATGAAAACCATCTCTCTAGTCTGGCCACTGAAATTCTATAGGCATGTCCAGCCTCAGGACATCAAGGCAAATAGAGTGATTCAGTAACATTTAAGGAGTTCCAGATAGCCCTGGTTGACTCTGAGATGACCTGATTGTTTTGTCCTTTAGTCTGGTTTGGGTGTAGTTCTCCAATGGGCTACTCTTTACAAATAGGACCTCCCTCCCCATATCATGATTTTTGTCTTCCTCTCATCTAACCCTAAATTATATTCTGTAAGTAGCTTATTATTGTGTATATTAGATTGATGCTTCTATCCTATCTTCTGTGTGCCAGGTGACAACAGTCTGTACCTCTGTTCTGCCTTAGATTGTAATTTCCTAGGGGACAAGAATCAGGCCTCTGTATAAAATATGAATTATTGGGAACTAGATGCACTGAAGTCTCCTTGGAAATGTTCTGCCTGGTGTTACTGAATGGTCCTTATAGATAAATTCTTTTAATATCTAGGAGTCTTAAATTCCCAGATTTGTAAGAAATCTTGAAGATTAACTGGTCCAGTGATTTCTAGACAATAGGATTTCAAAATAAGTATCAGTGTGGAAGAACTGACATATATTTGCCAAATTTTTATTTTGTCTAGTAAGGACCTTAAATCTGTCAACTACTTAATACTATTTTTTCCCAAAAGAAAAGAACGTTTTAACATCCAAAAAAAAAAAAAAGCTGAAATATGTCAAAATAAAAAGCAAGTGTATAAACTGAATAAATTTAGCTTCATGAAAAATCACTATAATGTTTTATCATTTCATCTCAGAGCAGTGGAAATATGCCAGTGACCAACATGGGTACTAGGACTGGTGGCTGGGAATAATGATATATCCTGTATTTATGGCCAAATTCTACTTTGTAGCATACAGTGTACATACTTTTTAATGATGGTCATCTTGACTACAATAATTTCTTTCCATTCTCCTATGCTTTTTTCTCATTTTTAGCTTGTCACAAACTCATTGACTCCCTTTCCTTCTATTAAACATTCAAAGCCATGGTTATATCTATGCCCGC
This sequence comes from Delphinapterus leucas, assembly GCF_059928025.1. NCBI lineage: Eukaryota > Metazoa > Chordata > Mammalia > Artiodactyla > Monodontidae > Delphinapterus > Delphinapterus leucas. The sequence goes on from NC_143144.1 coordinate 58,389,411, forward strand.
TTTCCCCTTCTGAGAGAACTATACCTAAATGTCTAATAGCTAGAAAAAAAATCCTTCCACCATAACTGGGACTGGGAAGCATGAAGCTATAGCAGCCAGTCCACTGTGTCATTGCTGCCTGTGTATTTGTCCATGATGACTACTATTTATTGAGATCTTATGGTCCAGGCATGGTGCTCAGGACCATTATCTTACTGATCTTCTTGAATAACTCTGAGAGGTAGATATAATTCATTATTACCACCTAGTTTACATATGAGAAGATGGAGACTCAGACTTGTTAAGCAACTTTCTCATGGTACACAGCCAATAAGTGGCAACAAGGATTGAAACCCAGGGCTGTCTGACTCCAAAGACTATGTCTGTGTTAACCACCACACTCTACTGTTAGGCTAGAATATTGCATTCCCTCTAACAACTTGTCAACTTGTTCCAATTTTTCATGGGAAAACCTCGGAATAGGAGTTGGAAGACCTGAGTTTCAGTTCTATCTTGGCAGATTCTAGCTTTGTTACCTTAGGTAATTTTTTTTAACTGTTCTAAGTCATAGCTGCCTACTCTGTAAAATTAATATCTTAGAGTAAGAATTGAATACAGTTATGCATAGAAAAAGTGCTTTATAAATCCTAAAATATTATACAGTTGTGCTATTTGTTTCTTGTTATTTCTTATTCCTTCTCCCACACTTGCCACAAATATATTCCCTTAACTGACAACTGGAGCAAGAATTAAGCTATATATAAATAACTTAGTGACAAACTTGAAACAAAAGGTCAACTCTACCTAATATGTCAATAAATGCAGTAATAAAATGAGTGTGTACCACATATTTTAACCCTGCAGGCTCTTCTGCCTGTGTTTAGCATATGACAAAGGAAGAAAAGTTAAGTAGGTTTTATGTGCCTTCTTCAATTTTCCACTGGGAGAGGGCAGACAGGAGTGGAAAAAGAACAGTACTGGGAAATGAGAAAGACTGTGTTCTCCATCCTGCTTAGAGGAGCAAGGGATAGCAACACTTTCTCCATATGGAAAGTTGAAGGGGAAGAGGATTTATAACTCTATGATTTTTCTACCTTATTATATAAGAAACTCGAGCTGGATGATTTTTGTTCCCATTGTTACCATCAAGCAGTAAACTTATGTGGGGAATATCATAACCCTAATAGATGTAGTTGACTCATTAATGAGTTCAGTTTGAAATCCCTTAACATTTTTGGAGGTAGGGATGACAGATATTTGAGAAACTGCTATAGGTAAAAAACCAAGTAACAGAAAAATACATTAAAATTATTCATGTCCTTAGTCACACTCATTGAAGAGATGTCCTGTCTGCCTTTTGTACATTCAGGTAAGTCCTGAAAAGCATCATGTGATACTGGAAATTGTACCAGCTCTGGAGTTCAAACAACTTTGATTAAAACCCAGTTCACAACTTAATGTCTGCTCATGTGAACCTTTGGTGAATAAGTCATTTATTCTTGCTGAGCCCCAATTTCCCCATCTATAAAATATGCATGAATACACTCCCTCCATGTGTGTTGTGAGAATTAAATGACATATTAGTTCCTGACACACAGTTACTACTCAACTATCAATGTCACTAATTGGGTTTCACCGTGGAAATAAATATAATTTTCATAGATAAGGTAGGAAGAAATTTATACACCTACACTTGAAATCTAAGGTTTCAAAATAGTATAATAACTTATTTCTATACTATCCCATTTTATGCTCATAGCATAGAAGGACAAGCTGTATCCTCATAATTCAGGTAAGGAAACTGAGAGTCAAAAAACTCAAAATGCCATTTCTTGAAGAACCTGAGACTAAGCCAGCTCTACTGACTGAAAACTAGACTATACTTTTAGTATGTCTGTTATTGAAAATACCTGAGAACTTTCACAGTGAATCAGCTATACATATACATATAACCCCATATCTCCTCCCACTGCGTCTCCCTCCCACCCTCCCTATCCCACCCCTCTAGGAGGTCACAAAGCACCGAGCTGATCTCCCTGTGCTATGCGGCTGCTTCCCACTAGCTAGATCTATTTTACATTTGGTAGTGTATATATGTCCATGCCACTCTCTCTCTCTTCATCCCAGCTTACCCTTCCCCCTCCCCGTGTCCTCAAGTCCATTCTCAATGTCTGCGTCTTTATTCCTGTCCTGCCCCTAGGTTCTTCAGAACCTTTTTTTTTTTTTTTAGATTCCATATATATGTGTTAGCATACTGTATTTGTTTTTCTCTTTCTGACTTACTTCACTCTGTATGACAGTCTCTAGGTCCATCCACCTCACTACAAGTAACTCAATTTCGTTTCTTTTTAATGGCTGAGTAATATAGTTTCCACTATACCACTTTCTTAGTGAGATAATCATAAGAATTAATGCTAAAGGTAATTTCTAAGGAAGTGAAATATATAAATCATATATACTTTTCTCAATATACCTCCTATTTTAGTCTCAACATTGAGAAGTTGAGCCTGTAATAAAACATTTGCCTGGAACACAACTGTGTCACATAAGTAAATAGCTATGATTATATTTTCTTTTGTCCCTAGGCTAATGGCACACTTTGACCTTTTTAAATACCCTAATGTGCCTAGTTCATAATAATGGGAGTTAAACAAATAATGACAATAGAAAGCTTACCACAGGTTCAGTTCACTCCTCAATAATCAAAATCAGCTGATACACGCTATCTATACATACTTACTCAGCTGAGTATTTTGCCTCTGCCTGAACTAACATCTAGATCCCTAATTCTTTGGAGTAGTTTTGTCCCCACATAAGAAGATCCAAGTCCTTCCTCGTTGAATGCCGGTTATGCTAAACCTTACCCACCTAAACAGTCAACAAATTTCCCAATTCTACTCCTTTTGGTCACCTAGAGACATTGACATGACGTGACATTTAGAAAGTATGTTTCATTTTCATTAGACACTTAAATTTTAACTTTCTCTTTTGACCTTCTGAAGCCTAGCCATCATAATACTATGTTTAAAAACTTTAAAATGTTTTTCCCTTTCAGAAAGATATAAAATCAATTTGAGGGTTTAGGTCAGTGATTATCAGCCTCAGCCGCACATTAAAATCACCTGAGGAGCTTTTTAAAAATACTCATGCCTGGGCCCACCCCCAGATATTCTGGTAATTGATTTGGTTTCTAGTTTCGGAGAGTAAATTTAGTTGATAAGGCATGCCACATTATTTGAATCTATCTGATTTCTAGGTTTCAGATAATGAGGAGCAAGAGTTCAAATACTAAGGGATAATTCAAAAATATTTTTTTGAATCTATTCTGTTCCTAGTTTAGACAATGCAAGTTCAGATATGGAGGGTCCATCCTCAAAGGGGAAAAATTACGCAAGTAAATACCATATATCCTAGTAGCTTTAGTGGATTCTCAACTGATTATTCCTTCATTCATTCAAGAAATGTTTTCACTTTACAGTACCTGATTGGCAAAATGTGAATATTGGATAACTAATTGTGGATGTGGGGAGATGGGAAACTTCTTGCAAGCTGATGCGAGTATAAACTGGTTGAGCCATTCTGGAGAGTGATATGGCAATATTTAATGAAATTACATATGTGTATTCCCTACAACCTGGCAATCCCACTCTGGGCATAAATTCCCAAACAACTCACAAAAGGCTCATAAAAGGACTTGAATGAGAATGGTCAGTAAAGCACTGATTTTAATACTAAGGAATTTCAGGCACCTAGATGTCCAGCACAAGGGAAATGGACAGGTAAAATAAGGAAGGCAGCAGTTAGAAACGACAAACTAAATGTACATACAACAACATGGATGGGCTTTAAACAGAATGATACATGAGAAACAAACAAACAAAAAAGCCCAGAAGTATAGTTATAGCATTATAACATTAGTGCAAATTAAACACACACACACGAAACAATGTATTTTACAAGCATACAAAAATATCAAAGGACATACATCAAACACATTAGATTTGATGCCTATAAGGTAATCACTGAAAGAGGAAAATAAAACAAAAGGCTTTGCATGGACCAATGTTCACAAATGTTCTCCTGCATTCAAGGCCATTCTTAAACTATTTTCTGGAGAGTGAAAGGGAGAAATATTTATTGAGTGCTGACTATAGGCTAGGTAGTATTGTCTGCCTCCCCACCTTGGGATCCAAAGAATATCTTTGCCCTTGGAAACCTCACAGCCCAGTTGGGAAAATGAACAAGTTAACAAAAATCCAGTTGGTAAGTCCTATAGAGTTTGGTGAAAAGTGCTGTGGAGTACTATAAGAGATTATGACTTAACATTAATTTGTGTTTATATAGGTGTATATTACTTAATGTATATGTAATTTTCCATCATAATAATGACTGAAATATATCATACTTTAACGAGTTGGGGTTTTGGGGTTTCTTTTTTCCTCTTTCCTCTTTATCTGTTCCTAGTGTTGTGTAGTTTCTACTTTGGGAATAGCTAAGGCTTGCCTGCTGTAGAAATGTTGGAGTGCCATCTGCTGGTGGAAATGTTTTATAGTTCCCCCATCTATCTTACAATACATTTTAGAGAACAAAAATGTCACACATATCATATGATATCTGGGCTTGAAGGAATCTTAGAGATCATCTATTTCAGGTCCTTGATTTAGAGATTAGAAAATATCTCCTTACAAGATTTTATTTCATTTAAGGTAAATGTGTGTGTGCATTTTCACATACCTCTTTCATCACCTCTGTGAGCTTCATAGAACTTTGTATAGTAAAGACTCACAAAGCTAAACTATCTTAATTTTCCCAAAGAGATAAACATATAAACTCCTTTAGAGGGGTCCGTAAGACATGTTTAAACATTTATATAAAGCCCATTTCCCAGGAAAACAATCTTAGGAAGGCAGCTTACTACAGTGCCAAACAAATGAGCTTCAAGGTCAGACTTAACATTCATCTCAGCTTTACAATTTACTAAGAAGCGTTAAGTTCAACTTCGCTGAATCTCAATTTCTTTATATGTGAAAAAAAAACAGTAATCTAATTTACACGGATATTACAGTAATTTGTGGAGCACATGTAACAATAAAATGCTTAGTAATGTCAGAAAAATGTTTAACAGCTAAACTAAACCCCTAATACTAATTTAAATGTTTCTTAATCCTTCCTTAATGAAGCTAAACACTGTAAATGGATCTTCCTGTCATTTATATTTTATATTTATATTTAATATAAATAATCAGCTGCCTCTAAGATATTTCATACAATTAATTCCCATAAAAATGTAAATGGAAGGCAAAACTTGTTTTAATAGCTCAGTGGATATCTAGGCAGATCACACTTCTGCTTTAAGGCCTTGCTATTCATAGTGTGGTTCACAGATCCAGCAGTATTAGCATAAACTGGGAGCAATTAGAAATACAGAATCTCGGGCTCCACCCAGACTTACCAAATTAGAATCTACATTTTAACAGGTTCCTCAAGTGATTAAAATTCACATTTAAAGTCTGAGAAGCATTACTTTACAGGACAGCAAATAGAACCTGAGCTCCATTATTTTAGGAGAGGTTGCCAGAACTAGCCCTGCTCTGTTCCTCTTGGCTAAATTTATCTATGTTTTAATGTTTAAGTATTGAAACTTCTTCAGTTCTTTAAAATTTTAGTAAAACTCATCTTTGCATAACACAGAGCACTTAACATAGCCCATGGAAAGAAGGGAGAAAGGAAAATATGATACTACTGTCATTAATAAAATGATGTTCCAAAGACAAAGAACATAGAAATTGAGTAAACACTACAAGCAATAGGGAGTTACAGAGTTTCTGTTACTGACGGTGAATAAGCAACTGTAAAATATGGAATAGACCAGTCATAAATATCATGAAAATTAATCCATACGGATATGTCTACGCATCTTTGTGAGAGTAATGATAGATGAAGCAGCAATTTCAAACCTAGCAACAGCCAGCACCAGCTTCAGAAAAACTCCCAGTTGCCGAGAAGTCTGAATGTCCAGGTGGTAAAAATCAGGAGATTCATGAAAACAAAATTAGGCATGGTCCACCTGAGCTTTAACCAGATAATCAAAAAACAAGTAATGTGCTACTCATACTCTATGAAGACAAAAAAAAAGTTATCAAATATTTACCTAGTACCCACTGTGTACAAGCCATGATAGAAGCAAAACAAAGTCATACAATTAAAGAGGAAGAGTAAGCACACAAAACCATGTAGGCTGAGAAACAGGCAAAAACTGCTCATGCCACAGGAAGACTCAATATGAAAATAAAGTTGAAAACTGAAAGCATTTCCTCTAAGATCAGGAATGAGACAGAGATGTCCACTCTTGCCACTATTATTCAACATAGTTTTGGAAGTCCTAGCCATGGCACTCAGAGAAGAAAAAGAAATAAAAGGAATCAAAATTGGAAAAGAAGAAATAAAACTGTCACTGTTTGCAGATGACATGATACTATATATAGAAAATCCTAAAGATGCCACCTGAAAACTACTAGAGCTCATCAATGAATTTGGTAAAGTTACAGCATACAAAATTCATATACAGAAATCTCTTGCATTCTGTACACTAAAAATAAAAGAGAAATCAAGGAAACAATCCCATTCACCACTGCATTAAAAAGAATAAAATACCTAGGAATAAATCTACCTAAGGAGGCAAAAGACCTGTATGCAAAAAACTATAAGACACTGATGAAAGAAATAAAAGATGACACAAACAGATGGAGAGATATACCATGTTCCTGGATTGGAAGAATCAATATTGTGAAAATGACTATACCACCCAAAGCAATCTACAGATTCAATGTAATCCCTATCAAATTGGCAGCAGCATTTTTCACAGAATTAGAACAAAAAATTTTACAATTTGTAAGGAAATACAAAAGACCATGAATAGCCAAAGCAATCTTGAGAAAGAAAAATGGAGCTGGAGAAATCAGGCTCCCTGACTTCAGACTATACTACAAAGCTACAGAAATCAAGACAATATGGTACTGGCACAAAAACAGAAATATATAGAATCAATGGAACAGGATAGAAAGTCCAGAGATAAACCCACACACATGTGGTCACCTTATCTTTGACAAAGGAGGCAAGAATATACAATGGAGAAAAGCAGCCTCTTCAATAAGTGGTGCTGGGAAAACTGGACAGCTACATATAAAAGAATGAAATTAGAACACTTCCTAACACTCTATACAAAAATAAACTCAAAATGGATTAAAAACCTAAATGTAAGGCCAGACACTAGAAAACTCTTAGAGAAAAACATAGGCAGAACACTCTATGACATAAGTCACAGCAAGATCCTTTTTGACACACCTCCTAGAGCACAGCAAAGGAAACCATAAACAAGATGAAAAGACAACCCTCAGAATGGGAGAAAATATTTGCAAAAGAAGCAACTGACAAAGGATTAATCTCCAAAATACACAAGCAGCTCATGCAGCTCAATATCAAAAACATAGACAACCCAATCCAAAAATGGGCAGAAGACCTAAATAGACATTTCTCCAAAGAAGACATACAGATTGCCAAAAAACACATGAAAAGATCCTCAATATCACTTATCATTAGAGAAATGCAAATCAAAACTACAATGAGGTATCACCTCACACCAGTCAGAGTGGCCATCATCAAAAAATCTACAAACAATAAATGCTGGAGAGGGTGTGAAGAAAAGGGAACCCTCCTCCACTGCTGGTGGGAATGTAAATTGATACAGCTGCTATGGAGAACCGTATGGAGGTTCCTTAAAAAGCTAAAAATAGAACTACCATATGACCCAGCAATCCCACTACTGGGCATATATCCTGAGAAAACCATAATTCAAAAAGATATATGTACCACAATGTTCACTGCAGTGCTATTAACAATAGCCAGGACATGGCAGCAACCTAAATGTCCACCGACAGATGAATGGATAAAGAAGATGTGGCACATATGTACAATGGAATATTAGTCATAAAAAGGAACAAAACTGAGTTATTTGTAGTGAGGTGAATGGACCTAGAGCCTGTCATACAGAGTGAAGCAAGTCAGAAAGAGAAAAACAAATACCGTATGATAACGCACATATATGGAATCTAAAAAAATGGTACTGATGAACCTAGTGGCAAGGCAGGAATAAAGATGCAGACATAGAGAACAGACCTGAGGACACGGCGCAGGGAGGGGAAGCTGGGACAAAGTGAGAGAGTAGTACTGACATATATACACTACCAAATGTAAAATGGATGGCTAGTGGGAAGCTGCTGCATAGCACAGGGAGATCAGCTCAATGCTTTGTGATGACCTAGAGGGGTGGGATATGGAGGGTGGGATGGAGGTTCAAGAGGGAGGGGATACGGGGATATATGTATACATATAGCTGATTCACTTTGTTGTACAGCAGAAACTAATACAACATTGTAAAGCAATCATACTCCAATAAAGATATTTTTTTAAAAATGAATTTACTTTCAACAAAGCTAAAAGAGTTCACACCACTAAACCAGATTTACAAGAAATGTTAAAGGGATTTCTCTAAGTGGAAAACGAAAGACCAAAAGTAGATATGAAAATTATAAAAGGAAAACTCTCATTGTAAAGCAAACATGCAGTAAAGGTAGGAGATCAACTACTTATAACACTAGAGGAAGGTTAAAACATAAAAGTAGTAAAATAATCTATATCCACTATAAGAAGGTAAGGAATACACAAAACAAAAAGATGTAAAATATGAGACCAAAAACATTAAATGGGAGTGAGGGGGGAGAAGTAAAAATGCAGGGTTGTTAGAATGCATTCAAACTTAAGAAATCATCAACTAAATACAAATATAAATACAAGTATATATGTAACTCATGGTAACCAGAAGCCAGAAAACTATAATAGATACACACCAAAAAGAGAAAGGAATCCAAATCTTTAGTGTTACTAAAGATAGTCATGAAATCTCACAAGAGAGCAAAAGAAGAAGGAACAAAAAACTGCAAAAACAACCAGAAAACAATGAACAAAATGGCAATAAGTACATACCTATCAGTTATTGCTTTAAATGTCAAAAGACTAAATGCTCCAATTAAAAGACAAAGAGTAGGGGCTTCCCTGGTGGCACAGTGGTTGAGAGTCCACCTGTTGATGCAGGGGACACGGGTTCGTGCCCCAGTCCGGGAAGATCCCACAGGCCGCGGAGCGGCTAGGCCCGTGAGCCATGGCCATTGAGCCTACATGTCCGGAGCCTGTGCTCCACAACGGGAGATGCCACAACAGTGAGAGGCCCACGTACCGCAAAAAAAAAAAAAGACAAAGAGTGGCTGAATGGAAACAAAAACAAGACCCATATCTATGTTGCCTATAAGAGATTCATTCCAGATCTAAAGACACATACAGCGTGAAAGTAAGGGGACAGAAAAGAGTATTTCATGTAAATTGAAACAAAAAGAAAACTGGGGTAGCAATATTTATATCAGATGAAATATTGATATCAACACAAAGACTATAACAAGAGATAAAGAAGGATATTACATAATGATCAAGGGATCAATCCAACAAGACATAACAATTGTAAATATATATGCACCCAACACAGAAGCACCTAAATACATAAAGCAAATATTAACAAACACATGAGGAAGAAATTCAGATTAACACAGTAATAGTAGGAAACTTTAATGCCCCACTTACATCAGTGGACAAATCATTCAGACAGAAAATCAGTAAGGAAACTCTGGCCTTAAATGACACATTAAACCAAGTGGACTTAACAGATAAATACAAAACATTCCATCCAAAAGCAGCAGAATACACATTCTTTTCAAGTGCTCATGGAACTTTCTTCAGGATAGATCACGTGCTCAGCCACAAAACAAGTCTCAGGAAATTTAGGAACGCTGAAATCATATCAAGCATCTGACTATAACACTATGAAACTAGACATCAATTACAAGGAAAAAACTATAAGAACACAAACGTGGAGGAAAAACAATATGCTACTAAACAACCAATGAATCACTGAAAAAACAAAGGAGAAATCAAAAATTACTTAGAGACAAATGAAAATAAAAACACAGCAATCCAAAATCTATGGAATATAGCAAAAGCAGTTCTAAGAGGGAAGTTTATGGTGATATAAGCCTACCTCAAGAAAGAAGAAATATCTCAAATAAAGAACCTAACCTTACACCTAAAAGAACTAGAAAACTAAGAACAAACAAAACCCAAATTTACTAGAAGGAAAAAATCATTAAAATCAGGGCAGAAATAAATGAAACAGAGACTAAAATAATATAGAACAGATTAATGAAACTAAGAGCTGGTTCTCTGAAAAGATAAATAAAATTGATAAACCTTTAGTTAGACTCATCAATAAAAAGAGAGAGGGCCCTAATCAGTAAAATCAGAAATGAGAAAGAAGTTACAAATGACACCACAGAAATACAAAGGATCATAAGAGATTACTATGAACAACTTTACACCAATAAAATGGACAACCTAGAAGAAATTATAAATTCCTAGAAACATACAATCTATTTACAGATTCTATTTCACTTCTAGTGATTGGTCTATTCAAATTATCTATTTCTTCTTGATTCGATTTTGGTGGGCTGTATGTTTCTAGAAAGTTGTCCATTTCTTCTAGGTTGTCGAATTTTTTGGCATATAATTGTTCATAATACTCTCTTACTGTTTTTTGTATTTCTGCAGTATCGGTTTGTATTTCTCCTTTTTCATTTCTTATTTTGTTTGTGTTCTCTCTCTTTTCTTCTTGGTGAGCCTAGCCAAATGGTGTCAATTTTGTTTACCCTTTCAAAGAAGCAGCTCTTGGTTTTACTGATTTTGTTTTATTGTTTTTTTAATCTCTATTTTATTTATTTCCTCTCTAATCTTTATCTTTTCCTTCCTCCTGCTGACTTTCGGTTTTGTTCTTCTTTTTCTAATTCTTCTAGGTGGTAGGTTAGCTTGCTTATTTGAGATTTTTCTTGTTTTTTGAGGAAGGCCTTTATCGCTATGAACTACCCTCTAAGAACTGCTTTTGCTGCATCCCATAGATTTTGTATGGTTGTGTTCTCATTGTCATTTGTCTCAAGGTATCTTTTCTTTTTTTTTTTTTGCGGTGCGCGGGCCTCTCACTGTTGTGGCCTCTCCCGTTGCGGAGCACAGGCTCCGGACGCGCAAGCTCAGCGGCCATGACTCACGGGCCCAGCCGCTCTGCGGCATGTGGGATCTTCCCGGACTGGGGCACGAACCCGTGTCCCCTGCATCAGCGGGCGGACTCTCAACCACTGCGCCACCAGGGAAGCCCCTCAAGGTATCTTTTAATTTCCTTTTTCATTTCCTCGTTGACCTATTGGATTTTTAGTAGCATTTTTTTTTGAGAGAGTTAAATCTGTTTCAAATCAGTACTTCAAACTCCAAAGGGACACAAGTCACTTCTTCAAAATATGGAAATGCACTGTAAATAACATATATCACCAAACCATTAACAAGCCTAATTTGAAAAATGCAAGTAGGTGGATAGTTGATTAGTACCCTCACCCACAAAACATTACAAGAAAACCTAAAGCATATGCCCATTCCTAGGCTCCAAATAAAGGAGACACATGATGAGTGTGTTATACCATCCATTTTACCTCCATTGATGTTTTCAGTTGTTTGTTTGTTTTGCCAAATTGGTAAATATTATCTATGCCTTTCCTGGTGTAAAATCAATATAAGCTGTACAATATTTGTATCAAAAGTAAGTATTGGATATTGGGTTATAGAGTGAGAAATGCAAGAAAAAATAACTTTAAAAACAGAAAGTTATTATCTCCTGATTTAAAAGAGGGGGTCAAGAGAAGAGGTGATTGGGGCTTCCCTGGTGGCACAGTGGTTGAGAGTCTGCCTGCTAATGCAGGGGACACGGGTTCGAACCCTGGTCTGGGAGGATCCCACATGCCGCGGAGCGACTGGGCCCGTGAGCCACAACTACTGAGCCTGCGCGTCTGGAGCCTGTGCTCCGCAACAGGAGAGGCCACGATAGTGAGAGGCCCGTGCACCGCGATGAAGAGTGGCCCCCGCTTGCCACAACTAGAGAAAGCCCTCGCACAGAAACAACCCAACACAGCAAAAATAAATTAATTAATTAATAAACTCCTACCCCCAACATCTTCTTTAAAAAAAAAAAAAAAAAAAGAGAAGAGGTAATTTGCTTGTAGAAATTTGAACACTTTTAATGGTTTTTATTACAGTTTGTTGAATATTTCACTCAGGAATTTGAAATGTTAATTAGGAATGCTGTTTTTTCATCTCATCCATCAGAGCACACAGGCAGGAGTTTGTTTCTGCTAGCTTGTTCAACAGTTTATTGTCAGTTACATTAAGACTCATTTAGACCAACTAAATGAGAGTAAATGTTCCTTAAAATAAAATGAAGCTTTCAGCAAATAATTCAACTCATCAAGCAGCTACTGAATGCCTACTTTGTGCAGTTGTGGTTAACTTAGTGTCTCCCAGTTTCTACTCTATCTACCACTTGTTTCTCAGGTCATTTCCTTTTGTTCCACCTTTTTTTTTTAGATTACATGCTTCCTGTTGGGGAGCAGGTTGGGACTCATTTTGCCAGTGGACACCTGCGCCCATGAGTGCCCTATACACAAGTGGCATTCATGTGGAGTGGCAGCAAGCTAGAAGTCCAATTCCCCTCCATATAGATCATCGGATGTGTATATCATGTCTCATGTCTTTATTATTTTTCTTATTAATTTTTACTGTAGTATAGAATCTTTACAATGTCGTATTAGTTTCTGCTGTGCAGCAAAGTGAATCAGTTATACGTATCCATATATCCACTATTTTTTATATTTCCTTCCCATTTAGGTCACCACACAGCACTGAGTGGAGCTCCTGTGCTATACAGTAGGTTCTCATTAGTTATCTATTTTAAACATAGTAGTGTATATATGTCAATCCCAATCTCCCAGTTCATCCCATCCCCCTTTCCCCCCTTGGTAGCCATAAGTTTGTCCTCTACATCTGCGACTCTTATTTCTACTTTGCAAATAAGTTTACCTGTACCATTTTTCTGTATTCCACATATAAGCAATATTATATGATATTTGTTTTGCACTTTCTGACTTACTTCACTCTGTATGACAATCTCTAGGTCCATCCACATCTCTGCAAATGGCACTATTTCATTCCTTTTTATGGCTGAGCAATATTCCATTGCATATATGTACCACATCTTTATCCATTCCTCTGTTGAGACATTTAGGTTGCTTCCATGTCCTGGCTATTGTAAACAGTGCTGAAATGAACATTGGGGTGCATGTATCTTTTTGAATTATGCTTTTCTCTGGATATATGCCCAGGAGTGGGATTGCTGGGTCATATGGCAGTTTTATTTTTAGTTTTTTGAGAAACCTCCATACTGTTCTCCATAGTGAGTTGTAACATGTTGTTTAATATCCATGTAATTGTTTTTTTCTCATTTCTTTTCCTGTGGTTGATTCTAGTTTCATGCTGTGGTGGTCAGAAAAGATGCTTGAAATAATTTCTATACTCTTAAATTTGTTGAAGTTTGTTTTGTGTCCTAGTATGTCATCAATCCTAGAGAATGTTCCATGTACACTTGAAAAAAATGTGTATTCTGGGTTTTTTTGGATGTAATGTCCTGACAATATCAATTAAGTCTAACTGTTCTATTGTATCATTTAGGATCTCTGTTGCTATTGATTTTCTGTCTGGAAGATCTATTGATGTGAGTTGAGTGTTAAAGTCTCCTACTATTATTGTATTCCTATCAATTTCTCCATTTATGTCTGTTAGTATTTGTTTTATGTATTTGGGTTCTCCTATATTAGGTGCATATATGTTGACAAGTGTAAAATCCTCCTCTTGCATTGATCCTTTCATCATTATATAGTTTCCTTCTTTATATTTCTTTATGGCCTTTGTTTTAAAGTCTGTTTTGTCTGATATAAGTATTGCAAACCCCGCTTTCTTATCATTTCCATTTGCATGAAATATCTTTTTCCACCCCTTCACTTTCAGTCTATGTGTGTCCTTTGCCCTAAGGTGGGTCTCTTATAGGCAGCACATGATAGACTCCCATTTTTTATCCAGTCTGCCACTCTATGTCTTTTGATTGGAGCAATTAGTCCTTTGACATTGAAGGCAATTTTTGATTAATGTATATTAGTGTATTCACTGCCATTTTAAACCTTGTTTTCCAGTTGATTCTGTTTCTTCTTTCTTTCTTTTTCTTTTTGTGGCTTGATGATTTCCTTTTATTTTATGCTTGTGTCCTCTTCTTTTTGGTTTTTATTAATCTATTGTATGTTTTTGATTTGTGGTTATCCTGTTTCTCAAGTATGTTAACCCCTTTCTATATCTGCTTGCTTTAGACTGATAGTCATATAGGCTCAAACACATTATAAAAAAAAAAGAGAGAGAATCTACATTTTCTTACTCTCCTCCCCACATTTTATGATTTTGATGTCCTCTTTTACATCTTCATGTTTATCCTTTTGCTGTTCCTTGTGTTTATCATCACTTTCACAAATACTTTTTTTTCTTTTTGATCTGTATACTGACTTATTTAAGTGATTTACTTTCCAATTGTGATTTCCTCTTTCCTATATCCTCTTGCTTCCTTTCTATTTAGAGAAGATCTTTCAATATTTCTTTTAGGATAGGTTTAGTATTGCTGTATTCTTTTAGTTTTCGCTCGTCCGAGAAAATTGGATAGCTTTAGTATTGCTGTATTCTTTTAGTTTTTGCTTGTCTGAGAAATTCTTTATCTCTCCTTCTAGTCTAAATTATAATCTTGCTGGGTAGAGTATTCTAGGTTCAGATTTTTCCCTTTCAAGCCTTTGAATATATTTTGCCACTCCCTTCTGGCCTGCAACATTTCTGTAGAGAAATCAGCTAATAGCCTTATTGGAGTTGCCTTGTAATTAACTCTTTTTCTCTTGCTGCCTTTAGAATCCTCTCTTTAATTTTTGCCATCTTGATAATAATGTCTTGATGTAGGTCTGTTTGGGACCCTCTGTGCTTCCTGTATCTGGATATCTGTTTCCTTCTTTAGGTTTGGGAAGTTTTTAGCCATAATTTCTTTAAATACATTTTCAATCCCCTTTTCTCTTTCTTCTCCTTCTGGAATCCCTATTATGCATAGATTAGCATGCTTTATATTATCCCATAGGGCTCTTATATTGCTTTCATTTCTTTTATTTGGCTTTCTGTCTGCTGTTTTGATTGGGTAATTTCCACTAGTCTATCTTCCAGGTCACTTATTCTTTCTTCTGCATTATTCATTCTGCTATTTATTGCCTTGCGCTCAGCTTTTGTCTTGGCAAATGGATTTTCTAATTTCTCTTGGCTCTTCCTTATAGTTTCTAGCTCCTTTTTACAGTAATCTGCATTTCTGTTGACAGCCTTTCTTAATTCCTTCAGTATTTTCATTACCTCCTTTTTGAATCCAGTGTCTATTAGACTGAAGAGGTCTGTTTCATTTTTCGTTCCTTCAGGGGAATTCTCTTGGTCTTTTAAGTGGGAGTGGTTCCTCTGCTTCTTCATTTTACTTATATTTCTCTTATTCTGTGAGTTTAGGAGAAACAATTATCTACTGTAGTCTTGGAAGGCTATTTATATGCAGGAACATCCTGGCATAGCTTGTGTGGGTTTAACATTTTTGGCACAAGGGCTGTTTTTAGTTTCGATGCCTTCCACCTCTTTCCTCACCATATGGTGGCTGTTATCCCCTTGATAGGGGGTGTGCAGATGCAGTGGCCTCCGTGTGCTCCTGGGGCCTATGCCAGTTAGGGCAGCATTTGGCACTCGCTCCTGGTTTTCTCAGCAATGGTGGGAGCCTGCACCCGTCTCTGGGGCTCGTGATAGCAGCAGCAGCTCATGCCTGTCCCTGGAGCTCATGTAGGCAGTATCCTCTTGCTTGAGCGCATGTGCTTAGGTAAAGAAGCTCCTATGGCGGTCCTGTCCCTCTCCTCATGTGTCCCCCAACAATGTCAACTTGCCTCTCTGATGGGCCCAGGCTTCTTCCACGTATACCCTCTGTTGTGGCTGCACCACACTCCAGCCCCTTCAGGCTGTCTCCACACAGCTAGCCCTAGTCCTCTCTCGGGGTCTGACCTCCAAAGCTGAGCTTCAGCACCCAGCCCCCGCCTGCACCAGCAGACAAGCATCTCAGGCTGGGGAGCACAGGGCACCAGTACCAACTGTCTGTGCACATCTCTCTCCATTTGGCCTTCTGCAAACCAGTTGCTGCGCTCTCCTCCAAGGCTCCAAAGCTCCCCCTCCATCCCAGCTGTTCTCCCCACCAGTGAGGGGACTTCCCAGGGTGTGGAAACATTTCCTCTTTCACAGCTCCCTCCCAGGGGCTCAGGTCCCATCATGAATCCTTTCTCTCTTTTTAACTTTTCTTCCTTCTTTTGTTCTACCCAGTTACATGGAGATTTTCTTGCCCTTTCAGAAGTCTGAGGTCTTCTGCCAGCGTTCAGTAGATGTTCTGTGAGAACTGTTCCACATGTAGATGTATTTTTGATGTATTTGTGGGAGGAGGTAAGCTCCACATCCTACTCCTCCACCATCTTGATCCCTCTCTCTTAACTTTTTTAATTAGCTTGTTTTACTGATTTGACTTAGAACCATGTAAATAATTTATCTAATTATAAAAGAAAAAATTTAAGCAACCATTAAAAACTGAAAATAAAATGAAACAAAGCAACCTAAAAGGTATCCACATAGGGATATAACTACACACAGAGGAACTATTTCAAGTGACTTTAAAGCCCAGTAATTTATACATCTATAGTAGTCATAATCATTGGCAGTAGTGTTGGTATTATTATTCTTAGACTGTTATGTGTGTAATGTGGGATAAAGCAAATTAACTTTCATGTAATATTCTATTTTATTCCATCAAATCCAGCATTCATGAGAACCAGAGTTCTCAGCAAAAAAGGAAAAAGAATTAGAATATCATGTAATATTAAAAGACAAACAAAAGATGAGGTTAAGTAAAAAATCCTATAGTATGGAATTTGAACTAGAAGTGTTACTAAGAATTCAGGAAGTATTTTACCTTTTTTTAAAAAAATCATTATTTCTAGTTCTATCCACTGAATTAACCTAGAAACAATGACCAACCCAGTAGGAATGAGCACCTTAATGCAGAGATTTCCCTACCAAGAGGAATCATGGATCCTTGGGAAAATATCACTACAAGAAGAAAGACACATATGTATATGTATAACTGATTCACTTTGTTATATAGCAGAAACTAACACACCATTGTAAAGCAATTATACTCCAATAAAGATGTTAAAAAAGAAAAAAAAGAAGAAGAAGAAAGACAGTCAGATATGATGTGCCACCTGGTAGAAGAACACAGCGTTATCTATGAAGAAGTCTTGAGGGAACAAAAAAAGAACCTGGATCTCCAAACTCAATTACAAGTTCACAGGAAAATACAGAGGGCAAAGGAATCCACTAAACATCAAGGAAATGCAAACAGGAAAATCCAGACTCAGTTTCCTTTCTACAGGACAAATGATCTAGTTTCTTCTACACACACACACACACACACACACACACACACAACTGTAAAGGGGGAGGCACTTTGGATTAAAGGAGACAAAAAATATGTCATCCGACGGACCTGAAGGGTATTATGCTTAGTGAAGTAAGTCAGACAAAGACAAATACTATATATTTTCATTTATACGTGGAATTTTAAAAATAAATAAAACATGTATTTATATGTGGAATTTTAAAAATAAAACAAGTGAACTAAATTCATAAAACAGGCTCATAGATAAAGAAAACAAACTAGTGGTTACCAGTGGGAAATGGGGGGGTTGGGCAAGATAGGAGAAGGAAATTAAGAGGTAAAACTACTAAGTATAAAATAAATAAGACACAAGGATGTGATGTACAGCACAGGGAGTATAACTAATATTTTATAATAATTTTAAGTGGAGTATAATCTATAAAAATATTGAATCACTATGTTGTACACCTGAAATTAATGGAACATTAGTTTACAACTATAAATCAACTATACTTCAATTACAGACACACATATATATAAATACACATAAATAAACCAATCACAACATGATTCAAATAAAATGAAAAAAATCCAGAGTATTTATGAGATAATTGGAAAACTGGTTATTTGTTGATACTAATGGCTTACTGTTAATTCTTTCATGTGATATCGTTCTACAGGTGATATAACTATATAATTATAGTTATCTTTTAAGACTTTATCTTTTAGAGATACATAATGGAATATGTATTAAAATATAATCAAGCTCTGGATCTGTGTTGAGAAGCTCTAGAAAAGCATCTGCTTACAAGTGAGATTAAATAATAACTGTAACATGGTGATATCAGGTAACCAGTTAGGGTTTGAATCATCTGATCACCTGTATCTAATTTTAAAAGACAGATTTAAATTCCCTTTAACAACAACTCTGACCTTCGCTGCTACTCTCCCATGCCCCCACATATACACTCCAACTTCCCCTTCATTCCTTCTTTAAACTTTTCCCATTATGAAAGTTCCCTTTAAGCAAAAACTAGAACATCAAAGATGGAACAAAACTCAGGCTGTCATAGTAATGTTTAAAAAACGAAAAAAATCCTCAGATTTAATGATGCATCCTGAAGTATTTATAAGTAAAATTTCATGATGGGACTTGCTTTAAAATACTCTAGAAGAAAGAAGAGAGAGGGAAGATAGCTGAAAATATTCTCAAAATGTTGTAATTATTGAATCTATGTGATAGATACGTGGGGTTCATTATATAATTCTATTCTGGGAATCTTTTGGAAACTCTCCATTAAAAGGTTTTTGAAAGTAAAAAGAAAAATATTAAAATATGCAATGATGGACTTCCCTGGTGGCACAATGATTAAGAATCCTCCTGCCAATGCAGGGGACATGGGTTCAACCCCTGGTCCAAGAAGATCCCACATGCCGCAGAGCAACTAAGCCCATGAGCTACAACTACTGAGCCTGCATGCCACAACTACTGAAGCCGCATGCTCCAGAGCCCACGTGCCACAACTACTGAGCCCGTGTGCTGCAACTACTGAAGTCCACATGCCTAGAGCCCATGCTCCACAACAAGAGAAGCCACTGCAATGAGAAGCCCGTGCACGGCAACGAAGAGTAGCCCCCACTCAACACAACTAGAGAAAGCCCGCGCGCAGCAACGATGACCCGACACAGCCAAATAATAATAATAAAATAAAATTTTAAAAATATCTAATGATCATAAAGCAGGTTAAAGGTAAATGCTTAACAAATTATAGACAAAGAAAACAGAATCCAAGAAAATAAGGTTCAAATCTAGGCACTAAAACCTGGGAGAATCAGGTCCAATCGTTTCCAAGAGAAACAAAGGATGTAAGTTTTCTCTCCTGGAGTTACTTGACACAGATCTTTAGGTAGGGCACATATAAAATGGGCAAATGAACGGATAGCCAGTGGATGGATGGATGGATGGATGGAGTGTCAGATAAATGATCCAGTAACTGACCCTCTAAAAAATGAATGCTACAGAGAGAGGGAGTAACCATTAATGGCAGGGACAAAAAGGAAGCCATGATGCTCTGGCCAGTGAGGATATGTGCACTATATCTGATGCCAGGGACATGACTTCTAAGATCCAGTCTGAAGCAAGCCCTTATAGAAGATAAAGGCAAACAGATCATTAACCAATCTGGGGTATATAACTTCTCTGACACCGTCTGTATAAAGTATAGCTAAATGCCTTTTAACAGTATGAGGCAAGAAGTTCAAGGAGACAGAAACAGAAACTAAGCTTGGAGCTCCTGAGCTGAAATCTATCAATCAATGGACATGGAAACAGAAAGGGGGATTTCACCTCCTTCATCAGAACTGCCTTGGCAAGAGATAACATCTCTGGGAGCAGCCACATGTTTTCAGAGCTTCCCTTCTGTCTGAGATCACTTCTTAGGAGGCTAAATGCAGGTAATGAAATTCTCTAGCAAGGATGGCACTGTCTGAAAAACAATTTTTTCCTCAATTTCCACAAAGCAAACTGAATCAAGTCTTCATATAGTATAAAGTCAAACCACACAACACTCAGCTGGGGAATATATTTCACCAACAGCTGACTTAGTGATATCACTTACACGGATATAACTTTTTTAACTAGAACAAAATTCTGCAAGGGGACTATTTTCCAGTTCACTTCTCATGAAAAAACAATCATTTAATATCAGAAATGCAAGGGACCTAAGAAATTCTTCAATTCACTCCTTCATTTTACAGATGTGGAAACATAGGCTCTTGCAGGGCCAAAGAGGAAAAGTCATATAGCAAGTTACTGACTGAGTTAGATCTAGAATTCAGTTCCTCCAAAATCCAGTATTATGGTTCTTGAAGAATTGGAGCACTTTTGAATTCAATTAATTTTTCCTATTGAGATGAGGACAAGTTGAAGTTAAATCTTGAAAGTTTACCTTATTGGCTGCAGTTAACTTTTTGTTATCATTTCCCCCAGTATGTCTCTGTTCTCTCTGTAGGTGGTCCTGTAGATGGCATGAGCCATGGGAAATTTGACACCTACACCTTAGCATCCTAAAGTTAGGGTGACAATATAGTTTATCACCCAACTTGGGACACTTAGAGCTAAGGGAATACTATTAATAAGTACACAAGGACCAAGGTATAAACTGGACTCCTCTGGACAAACTGTAATGTATTGTGGTCACCCTACTAATAATTACCTGCTTAGGATGTCTGGGCCAGAAAGGATCCCAGGGACAGCCCTCTTCCTTCCTTCCTTCCTTTTTTATTTAATCCTGACCCATCTTAATGACCCCTCCTCTCCATCTTCCCCATCCTCATCTCCCAACTCTTGCTCCTAGGGTCCATCCCAGGGATACATAAAGCCCATTCACTTTGAATACTGCCTTTTTCAAAAAAAAAATGGTTCTGAAGAACCTAGGGGCAGGACAGGAATAAAGACGCAGATGTAGAGAATGGACTTGAGGACACGAGGAAGGGGAAAGGGAAGCTGGGATGAAGTGAGAGAGTGGCATGGACATATATACACTACCAAATGTAAAACAGATAGCTAGTGGGAAGCAGCCACATAGCACAGGGAGATCAGCTTGGTGCTTTGTGTCCACCTAGAGGGGAGGGATAAGGAGGGTGGGAGGGAGATGCAAGAGGGAGGATATATGGGGATATATGTTTATGTATAGCTGATTCACTTTGTTATACAGCGGAAACTAAAGCACCATTATAAAACAATTATACTCCAATAAAGATGTTAAAAAAAAATACTGCCTTTTTCCAGCTGAGCAGCATCCTTCCTGGGTGTTCATCCTCTCTCCCCAGCGAAATGACTGTAGTGTTGCCCCTAGTACAACCAACCTCATCCCAGGTACCAGCCCAAATAGACTCCATCAGACCAGAATATCTCTCAGGACATGAGACTATAAGAGAACCCTTTTCCTGGAAGTGAAGGGAATAGATTGTTATAGGATGGAAGGTGTGTGTCTATGTGCATAATGCTAATGACTGAATACTAGTTCATGGTATCATGAACACAGATATTTTAAAAAAAAGCAAAAAAGACACTAAAAATTTGTTTTATTAGTAATCTTTAGTAACAATAGCTTATATGTCCAAAATAAAGTATCTTATTCATCTTATTACCACATGTAGTACTTTGCCTACAATAAATGTCTAATAAATATTTGTTGAAAATGAATAAAACTAATTTTGGAACTATTTTATCACATATATGTAACAATATTACTACTTAGAACAATAATCATACAAGGTCTATTTACTAACACCTACAATGACCCAGACACCATGCTCAGTACTTCATAGTAATTCCTATTTACCTACAAACCAAGAACTAGTCTATGTATCACTAAATGCCTTTATTTCACTGGCATACAAAACCCAAAAAAATTGTTAACATTTCATAATTGGGCACTTGTGTAGCACAATTATCTAGTCATAACTTTGAAAGGAATTTTGCTTCCAGTCCAGGTTTTTTCACTACACACTAATCCCTTTAACATATGTATGTCTTAACCTGTTAGCTCCTTCTGTTCCCCTGTACTCTCACCTGAGTATTTACAGCTTCATCCAAATTATATTTATAATGCTCATTTATGCATTCCAGAGTTTTTTTTTAATCTGTGGGGTTTTTTGATCTGTATTTAGAGTCTTAAAAATCCCATAACTGGCAAATAGGATAACTGCTGTTAGTAAAGGAAGAAAGAAACAATATTGAGTTCTATTCTCTACAGGGGTTATTAAACCAGTGACAGTGATATATGTACTAACACCTGCCAAAACTGACGACTACAACCATTTACAATGATTGTAAGATTATGTGCTAGGAATAGAAATATTAAATTATGGTACTATATTACCCAGAATCATAATCTTTAAGTCACCAAGTCAGTTCTGAAAGACTAAGACAAAGAGGGAGAAATGGATAGTGACTATCATCTGGTAAGTTTTTATCTAATTACAGGGAAAATATTTAAAGCAAACATGTTGGGAAACTGCTGGAAGTTAATTTATCCCCCATTCAAACCAAGATATCCCCCAAGAGGTGGGAGGAGAAATAGCATAAAAACAATCATCTCTATCATTTTATGGCATTTAAAGTACACACACACACAACACACACGTACCCAAAGCTTACAGAGCAACTCGAATAATTTTTTCAAAAAAAGAAGAAGGTGGTATGTGACAAAGGGAAAAACAATTTTTCTAGGTAGGATCCTGGAAGAAAGTAAACCCCGACTTTACAGCAGTAATGTTCCTGCACTTCTCTTCAGATAATCTGCACTTTAAAATCATGGGTACATTGCTTCAAACCTTCAAATATTAGGCTTCTTCTTCCTTATTCCTACAGAGACAAAATCTACTTCTATGAGATGCCTTAATTAATACTCTTTCACTTATTTGTTGTTAGCCCAAAAATTAAATCAAGGAAAAAGGTATTTAGCAAAGAGTGAATAATGTTCAGAACAAATAATTTTCAGAACAGAGAATACAGCCAATACTTTATAATGATTTATATGGAGTATAATCTATAAAAATTTTGAATCACTATGTTGTACACCTGAAACTAATATAATATTGTAAATCAACTATACGTCAATAAAGTTAACTTAAAAGTCACAATGGGATAGAAAAGAAACAAGGGTTATGAATATAAAAATGTTTTATATCACATAGTGATTTGCAATTGTCCTATGGCAAACATGTTTAATGTTGTCAAACTTTAAAAATTAAGCAATTTTTGAAAAGTATTATAAAAAAGAAAAAAAACAAGTGTTCCAGTTTTGTGATAATTTCTGTAATTAAAAAAAGCCATCAGTATTCTGCTATGGCTTTTATTAAAAGCCATATTAAATGTGTATGTGTTGCATATATTAAAACACACAAACACGTAGCTGACATTCAGATGCACACACACACACGCATGCACACCACCTTAAAGGTAAGGTTGACATCTTAACAAATGGGATCTTAACTGCTTTCTGGAAAGAAACTCATGCTATGTAAACAGACTTCTGGAAACTGGTGTTCGAAAATATTTTTCTAATTGTACTACTTAGCTGCCATGAACATTACAGCAAGTTAGCTATAACAATCTCATAACTTAAAATTTTTAATTTTGGAAAAAAACTGTCTAATGCAATAAATACTTTAAATTTTTTTACAATGATGTACAGAAGAGACAGAATTTGGTGCAATATAAATTCATTACAGAAACAATTAGAACACTAAGAATCAAAGAAGTTAAAAATAAAACAACAATGAATTTCATTTTGTCCATTTAATTAGAAAATAGTAAAATAAAATATTAACACCAAGGAATATAATTTTTGCCAAGACTATAATAATTGATACTCTCATATATTTCTAGTGAAAGAATAAAGTGATTTAATCTTCCTGGGGAGCAATTTGGCAATATATATCAAATGCCTAAAATAGTTATTTATTAATAGAATGATTCCAATTAGGAAGCTATCCTAAGGAAATAATCAGAATGATACATAAGAATTCAAGTACAAATATGAGCACAGAGTATTATTTATAAGTTGGAAAGAACATAAATGTCTAGCAATAAAAGGACAGTTAAATAATTCATGGTACAATGTAATATTAGAGTCTATCCTCACAAAATGTTGTTCTACCAGGGTAGGCCACATCTGGAGGGAAACTGATGAGCTAGAGACCTTCTGGGGAGAGAAACCAGGCGGTAGAAGTCTAAAATCAGCATCTTAGGAAGGTCAGTTGAATAAAGGCCCCAGGAGATTTAATTGGAAAAAGGACTATAAAAGAGAGACTTCTGAGATTGGAAGGATAGAAGAGTGGTCTCTAAACTTTTTGACCATATTTTAACAGATCAATATACATTATTAATTTATGAATTATATACATATATTCCTGTACCAAAGAATGTACATTAAAAGCATGCAAAAACATAAATCAAAAAGGTAGATCATCTCATTCTCCTGAGATGCTTCCACCACACTTTGAGAAAAATCAGAGAGAAGCTGAAGTACTTCTTTTTGCTGTGGAGAGCAGAGCTAGGACCATCGAGTATAAAACAAAGGAAAGTAAGGTTTGGGCCCAGTTTAAAGAAAATCTACCGAGCAAAGTTGTTCATCAAAAATGAAATGGATGCCTTCTGAGGTAGTGAGCTCAGTCTCACTGGACAAAACCATGAAAAGAGGTAGTGAGCTCAGTCTCAGGACGAAACCATGAAAAGACAGGATAATGGAAGGGGGTTGGTTCCCCACTAGGTGAGAGCCCCTACAAGCCCTTCCACTTCTGAGGGTACTTTAGATACCACCCCCATTCACCATGTTCTAAGACATTTAATAACAGAAATACCATTTTTTGGAACAATTAGCTAACTCTTAATAGTGTAAATGCCATATGCACAATACAATGAAATATAAATTCTCAAATTCCTAAGAAGAGGATGAATCTTCAAGAAGTCTATCATATAATACAATTTAATATGTGTGCATCTCATTTTAAGAAAAGCTGATATATAAAACTCCGAACTTAATAAACTTGGACAGCAAGATTCTTCACAATACTTTGACAATGAATATGTGTAAAACAATACATATATCAGAAAAAAAAAGTTTGAAAGGTAGACGTGGCTATTTCTGGGTTTACAAGGGATTTTTATGTTATTCTTTTTGTTTTCTATATTTCCAAAACATTCTATAATAAACACATATTACTTACATAATCAGAAAAAATAATCATTTAAGAAATAAAACTTAGGGACTTCCCTGGTGGTCCAGTGGTTAAGAATCCACCTTCCAATGCAGGGGACAGAGGTTCGATCCCTGGTCAGGGAACTAAGATCCCACATGCCACGGGGCAACTAAGCCCACGCGCCACAACTAGAGAGCCCGCACACTGCAACTACCGAGGCTGCGCACTCTGGAGCTCACGCACTGCAACTAGAGACAAGCCCATGCACCACAAAGAAGAGCCTATGCACCACAATGAAAGATCCCACGTGCCGCAACTAAAACCCAATGCAGCCAATAAATAAATAAATACATACTTTTTTTTTTTTTTTTCGGTACGTGGGCCTCTCACTGTTGTGGCCTCTCCCGTTGTGGAGCACAGGCTCCGGACACACAGGCTCAGCGGCCATGGCTCAGGGGCCCAGCCGCTCCGCGGCATGTGGGATCTTCCCGGACCGTGGCACAAACCCGCGTCCCCTCCATCGGCAGGCGGACTCTCAACCACTGCGCCACCAGGGAAGCCCTATATATATATTTTTTTAAGAAATAAAATTTAAATTATAAGGTCAAAGAAGGATAATCAGGAACTTCCAAAATGCAGATTTTATTTTGAGTATTATCATTATTACTGTATATAAGTTCAATTAAAGGGTTCCGGCAGAAATAATGCTGTTAATGCCATAATAACTGATGTTTAATAAATAATGGCATTATTTTATTCTTATATTTATTACATAACTTGCTTCAGTGTATCAAAATCTGTAAGGAAAAAGATCAAAGGGCATTTCATTTAAAAAGAGAGAGATCTTACGAAGGACTACACCATGAGATCACTTTAAATGCTTAAGAATACAGGTTCTGGAATCTGACAGATTTTAATCTAAGCCCCAGTTTTGCCATAAACTAGTTGTTGGAGAGTGTGCAAGTTACTTAAACTTTCAAATCTCTAGTTTCCTCACTTGTAAATGGTAATGGTAGTGATGATGATGATGATACCTATACTCATTGGATTGTTTTAAGAACTAATGCAAGTAATTATCACATAGTAGTATATCAAGCCAAAAAAATTTTAAAGGAATTGCCCCTCTGTCCTGGTGTATTTAATATGATTTAATTTACAAAACTTTGATTTCCCCACTGTTTACCATAAATACATCTGTTGCATAAATCAAGGCATATCTATAAGTATACTTTACAAATTCACTTTCTGTTAAGAACTTCTTGTGACCATAAGGCAACCAGTGTTTCTCAAACTTTAATAGGCATACAAATGGGGATCTTCTTAAACTACAGACTCTGATTCAATAGGTCCATGCCTGAGATGCTGCAGTTCTTACAAACTCCCAGGTGATGCCAATGTTCTAGTTCACCCACTACACTTTGAATAGTAAGACACTGGACTGTACTGAATTTAAAAAGTTAGTCACTCAGGTATTAAAAAAATGGCAGGCAGACCAGCCATACTGGTCTAGTGTACTAAATGTAGAATGGTTCTTGAAGTCTGTCTTAATTAGGAAACTACATTCAGCTGCTTGTTACACAGATCTGACAAATGGGGTTTTTTCCCCCTCTCTCTCTCATTAACGTAGCCTGAAGGTAAGCAGTCCAGAGCTGTTATGGTAGCACCACATTGTCATCAGGGTCTCAGACTCCTCTGTTTTTCTACTTCTTAGCACTGGCAAGTAGCTTCCATTTTCAAGGTTCCCTCATGTTCATGCTAGAATTTCAGCCATCACATCTAATTTCTAGACAGGAAAGATGAGAAGAGCGAAAAGACAACTGCCACCTGAGTCATTTCTGGAAGTCCCATCCAACAATTTCCACTTATATCTCACGGCCAACTCCTAGCTGAAAAGGAGGCTGAAAAATACAGTCTTTTGCCGCTTCATATAAAGTTGGGGTTCTGTTTATAAGAAAGAGGAGAGGATGAATACCAAGTAGGCAATTAGCATTCACCACCACAGAAATCAACAAATCTGGGTTTAAACCCGAGTTCTATCACATTATGTGAACTTAGGCAAATTACTTGGGCTTTCTAACCATCTATTTCTTCATCAGTAAAAATTAGTTCAAAAATAACCACTTCATAAAGTTGCTGAGGAGATTAAATGAGTTAAAGTATGTAAAAGTGGCTCTCACACAGTAGTGTTCAATATATGAAAGGTTCAGATCATTCCTTTACTGAAGTACCAAGTAGGTATTTTGCAAAAGGGGAAGACAGTAATAGTGTAATGTTTAAAAGAGACTATGTTCTAGGCACTTATTTCCCTTTTTAAAAAAAAAAAGAAATGCCTGTTTAGATTCCAGACTTCAAAATACCAAAGATAACTGATTAAGTCATCAAAATCACAATTTATAAAAACCATTATTTCTCTCCTAGTCACTGAACTCATATAAATTCCCTGGATCTTCGATTATCATCAGAAAAAAGTCTCATTTCAGAACAACAGAGTTGCAATTGTTGTTCTTTTTGATAAATGACAGAACCAATTAGAAATGAGGAAGAAATGGCTTCTTTTCATGAAAAGGTTGCATTGTTCTTTACTGATACCACAGAAAGTGATAGCACATAAATGAGGTCTCAGAAAAATGCTGCAAGCAACTTACAGAAAGGTAGGATGATGCTGGACTTCTGGACCAAGAACATCTATTCTGAAAAAGAATATATGGTACTGGAAAAACAGGTAAAAAACATTCATAATTCTCAATAAGAATCAAGGCTTTTATTCTTTACCTAAGGGAGTACACTTCGCTAAGAAAGATTCCTAAATTGCAAATAAAACCCAGGTTCCAATTGTTTACACTGTAACTAGAAGGCTAACTTTCCTTTGTCAAATACTGTGGTTCATCAGAATACCCAAGAAACCAATTTTTGAGTGGTAGATTTTGGCAAGTTCTAAATTTAATACACAGAGGAACTTCCTAAGTAAATATGAATGCCCAATGTACATAAGACAGAAGCATTTAATACTCTCCAGCTTCATCCCATATGGGGCTACCCAGGGCTCTTTTCATTATGGGAAACCAAGCTATGACAAACAAAACCCATGGGAAACATGAAACGTGTTCCTCCCGCTCAGTGACTGGCAAGTCACCAGAGGAGGCAGACTAAATAAATTCTATATTTGCATACTGCTGTCAGGGACTACACTGAGTAAATAAAACAGACGTGACTTTCTTGAAAAATCCCATACTCTGTATATGAAAATCACACTGGCACATATTTTGAAGTTGATGTCAGAGGAGACCCAGAGGCCCTCTCAGCATATTCTTTAGAGACTGCTCCTAGCAACCCAAAAGTGAGGCAGAGTGGAGCTGTGCACAGAGCCTGTGACTGCAAGTTCAGGAGAACTAGGTTCTTGACTAGCCTTGCCATTAACTGCTGTGCAACCCTGGATGGACAAGTCTCTTCAGCTTTCTGGATCACAGTTTCTTCAAAGTCCCTTCCAACTCCAAGAAGGTGAGTTTGTGAATATTCCAGATTTATCACAAGAGAGATTATAGTCTCCATTAGGCAAGAGCTCTGGGAAGGGAAAATGAAAGGTCTATTAGAGGGGCAGTGAATGAAACAAATCATCCGAAGAAGGGTAACAATGGAAGAAATGGACAAAAAGGGAAGTTTGGCAAAATCGCCAAGGGTACTGAATGCCACCACATCTTTCAAAACACACCTGTATTTATTTAACATCTACAGTAGAGCCTCAAATGTCCCCTGTTATATAGAAAAGAAACAAAATGGATATTTGAGATTCATTTCCAAAATCTCAACTATCTAATAATTACTTCAACCACTCTTTCACATCTTTCATCAGCAGTTAAACAATGACAAAATTTCCCTTTAACCATTCCCAGACTCTGGGGAACAGTGAAACAGCCACAATTTGAAGTATAAAAGAAAAGAACCTCTGGCCAAATTAAGGAACCATTCCCTACCACCACTACCTACCCTGCATATGTAATACATCCCTCTCTCCTTGTGTTATGGTTAACTGTGAGTATACCGCTCTCATGTTGCAAGCTAGGCAGTTGTTAAAATTCCCGCTCTGGATTCAAAATCCAAACTCCTACACTTAATAGCTCTGAGAACTTGAACAAGGCACTTAAAATTCCCTAAACCTCAATTTCTTTATCTGTTAAACGAGATTCCATTCACTCACTCAACAAGTATTTGTTACAATTCTGTTCTGGCCCTTTTCTGTACCAACAGTTTTACGATTCTCAGGTCTCAGTTATCTGATTCTTTTCTCTCAGTTCTAATGGAATTCCAGTGCTTAGCCTTGAAGCTATGGTCCCTCAAAACTACTTGAGAAGGAAGTCTCAAAAAGGCAATAAAGAAAAGTGTTCTCTCTTACCTTACAGCCACAAGAAAAGAAGGCTCTAAAGTATTACAAAAGCTATATAGTTAAACTTTCTTTTATTTTTTTTTAAATTGGGGTATAATTGTTTCACAATGTTTTGTTAGTTTCTACTGTACAGCATGGTAGAGCTCCCTGTGCTACCTCAGTTTATCCTCTGTAAAATGATAAAAAAAAATTTAAACACATTAAAAAAAAAATACCTACCTCATGAGTTGTTGGAAGGATTAAGAGTTAATAAATATACAGAAGTTAGAATAATGCCCAGCACATAACCTAAGTTACTTATCACTGTTATTATTTTTGTAATTACTATATTTAACAAGGTGTTATATTGAGAACACTCACAAAAATATCCAACTTAGGGCTTCCATGGTGGCTCAGTGGTTAAGAATCCACCTGCCAATGCAGGGGACATGGGTTTGAGCCCTGGTCCGGGAAGATCCCACATGCAGCGGAGCAACTAAGCCCGTGTGCCACAACTACTGAGCCTGCGCTCTAGAGCCCAAGAGCCACAACTACTGAGCCCATGAGCCACAACTACCAAAGCCTGTGTGCCTAGAGCCTGTGCCCCGCAACAAGAGAAGCCAGTACAATGAGAAGCCCACGCACCGCAATAAACAGTAGCCCCCACTTGCCACAACTAGAGAAAGCCCGCGTGCAGCAACGAAGACCCAACACAGTTAAAAATAAATAAGTTAAATAAATAAATTTAAAAATATATATATCCAACTTACTCTGCTATCTACTGTGAGGCTTTGAAAATATATAGTATCATCTGTTTTCTGTTATTATAAAAGTATCACTCATGAAAACATAAGAAATCAGTTGATTGTTCCCTTGTCCTGTGAATGTAACCTATAAGTTCTAAAATTCTCCATTTCTGATTGTTTCATTTAATAATTCAATGCCCTGTAATAATATTTGAATTGTTATGTTTTCTGAAAAGTATAGTACTTGGGGAGTTCTTTTATAAGGAAGAACAAGAGCTTTGGAATTTCCTTTTTTTTCCTTTATCATTAAAGGAAATCAATAAAGTCAATCTTTTGACTCTGTTTGATTCCCTATTTAAAAAGTTTGTCTCATTTAAATTAAGACTGATAGCAAGGAACAGATTGTATAAGACCCTGTAGATCATGGTAAAGAGTTTGGACTTTATTCTACATGTACCAGAAAGTCATTGAAGGGTTTTAAGCAGAAGAATGACATAACCTTATAGAAACTTACTGGAAGTTCATGATGACTGCTATGTGGCCAGAGTATCATAGCAAGGAGATAAGAATGCAAGTAGGGAGATCAGCAGGTCACATGAGAAATTATTGAGCTTGGACCATAGTAGTAGCAGTAAAGATGCCAAGAAGTAGACTGAAATGGGATATATTTTGGAAGTGTAGAGCCAAGAAGACTGGTTGATGTAGTGAGGGAACAAGAGAATAATAACACTACCTAACGCCAAAAGGTAATTGTAAGGATCAAATAAACTCACATTTTAAATGGCTTAACGTTGTGCTTGTCTTTGCTAAACAAATGGAGGCTGCCATTATTATTTTATGTTATATCTCTACAGAGCCAAGCACTGTATTTTGTAAATATTAAGTGTGTATAAATGGTTGTTTTAAAATGAACTCTTAAATAACTTCATCTTTTTCAAGAATGTTCCACTTCCCTTAAAGACTACTTAACATTTGATAACTAGTCTCTCTCACCTTGGTACTGAATCATATAATGTGTATACATTCCAAAAGTACTTTTATGTATTAAAACCATGATACTTTCATTTCCTCCACAATATGAGGTCTGTGGAAAAATCAAGGAATGAAAAGCACATACAACACATAAAAAACAAATAGCTAAATGGCAAAAGTAGGCTCTTCCTTATCAGTAATTACTTTAAAGGCAAATGAATTAAACTCTTCAATTAAATAGCAGAAATTGGCAGAATGGATTTTAAAAATACATGATCCATCTATATACTGTCTATAAAAGACTCACTATAGACAGAAAGACACAAAAGGTTTAAAGTAAAAGGATGGAAAACTATACTCCATGCAAATAGTAACCAAAAGAGTTCAAGAGTAGCTACACTAATACCAGACAAAATAGACTATGTCAAAAAGGTTACAAGAGAAAAAGGATATTATATGTTAATAAAAGGTTCAATTCAGCAAGAAGATATAACAATTATAAACATTTATACACCTAATGACAGACCATCAAAATATGAGAAGCAAAAACTGACAGTATTTCAATACCCCACTCACAATAATAGATTGAACAAACAAACAAAAGTAAGGAAAACAGAAAATTTAAGTAACACAATAAACCAACCAGATCTATCAGACATATACAGAATACTCTACTCAACAACAGCAACATACACATTCTTCTCAAGTATACATGACATATTTTCCAGGATAAACCATATATTCGGCCACAAATTAAGTCTCAATAGACTTAAAAATATAAATGTCATAAAAAGTTTCTTCTCTGACCAAAACAGGATGAAGTTAGGAATCAATTACATAAAGAAAACTGGAAAATTCACAAAATTTTGAAATTAAACATCAAACTTTTAAAAGACCAATGGATCAAAGAAGAAATCACAAGGGAAATTAGAAAATACCTAGGCTTGAATGAAAATGAAAACACAACATACCAAAACTTACCAAGGGGAGAAAGTGGGCGGATGGGATGAATTGGGAGTTTGCGATTGACATATATACACTAATATGTATAAAATAGATAACTAATAAGAACCTGCTCTATAAAGATAAATAAATAAATAAAATAAAGACAAAAACAAGGGATTTCCCTGGTAGCGCAGTGGTTAAGAATCCACCTGCCAATGCAGGGGACACAGGTTCAATCCCTGGTCCAGGAAGATCCCACATGCTGTGGAGCAACTAAGCCTGTGTGCCACAACTACTGAGCCTGCACTCTAGAGCCCAAGAGCCACAACTACTGAGCCCATGTGCCACAATTACTGAAGCCCACACACCTACAGCTCATGCTCCACAACAAGAGAAGCCACTGCAGTGAGAAGCCCACGCAATGCAATGAAGAGTAGCTCCCACTCAACGCAACTAGAGAAAGCCCATGCACAGCGACAAAGACCCACCACAGCCAAAAATAAATAAATAAATAAAAAACAAGAAAGGCCGCAAACCAATAACCTAGCTTTACAACTTGAAGGAAATACAAAAAAGAAAAAACTAAACCCAAAGATAGCAGAAGGAAAGAAATTATAAAGATTAGATATAAATGAGACCATGAACAGAAAAACAATAGAGAAAATCAATGAAACAAAAAGTTGATACTTTGAAAATTTCAACAAAATTGATAAATCTTTAGCTAGACTAACTAAAAAAAGAGAAAAGACTCTATTAAAATCAGGAAGTGAGCACATTAGTACCAATTCTACAGAAATAAAAAATTGATAAATCTTTAGCTAGACTAACTAAAAAAAAAGAGAGAAAAGACTCTATTAAAATCAGGAAGTGAGCACATTAGTGCCAATTCTACAGAAATAAAAAGGATTATAAGAGTACTATGAGCAACTGTATGCCAAAAAATTGGATAACCTGGATGAAATGGAAAAATCCCCCCAGAAACACAAAACCTCCCAAGACTAAATTATGAAGAAACAGACCATCTGAATAGACCTATACCTAGTAAGGAGACTGAATCAGTAATCAAAAATCTCCAACAGGGCTTCCCTGGTGGCGCAGTGGTTGAGAGTCCACCTGCCGATGCAGGGGACACGGATTCGTGTCCCGCTCCGGGAGAATCCCACATGCCACGAAGCAGCTGGGCCCGTGGGCCGTGGCCGCTGGGCCTGCGCGTCTGGAGCTTGTGCTCCGCGATGGGACTGGCCACAGCAGTGAGAGGCCCGCGTACCGCCAAAAAAAAAAAAAAAATCTCCCAACAAAGAAAAGCCCTAGACCTGATGGCATCACTAGTGAATTCTACCAAACATCTAAAGAAAAACTAATACCAATCATTCTCAAACTTTTCCAAAAAAATTAAAAGGAGAGAACACTTCCTACCTCAATCTTTGCGACCAGCGTAACTCTGATATAAAAGCGAGACAAAGACACTACAAGAAAAGAAAACTACAGATCAATACCCCTTATGAACAATGATGTAAAAATCCTCAACAAAATACTAGCAAACACAAATCAGCAGCATATTAAAAGAATTATACACCATGACAAAGTGGGATTAATTCCTGGTGTGCAAGGGTAGTTCAATATATAAAAATCAATGTAATAATACATCACATCAACAAAATGAAAGGAAAAAAACATGATCATCTCAATTGATGCAGAAAAAGCATTTGACAAAATTCAACACCTTTTCGTGATAAAAACACTACATGGGACTTCCCTGGTGGCACAGTGGTTAAGAATCCGCCTGCCAATGCAGGGGACGTGGGTTCGAGCCCTGGTGCAGGAAGATCCCACATGCCGCGGAGCAACTAAGCCCATATGCCACAACTACTGAGCCTGCACTCTAATGCCTGCGAGTCACAACTACTGAGTTCGCGTGCCACAACTACTAAAGCCTGCGCACCTAGAGCCTGTGCTCCACAACAAGTCACTGCAATGAGAAGCCCATGCACCACAATGAAGAGTAGCCCCCACTTGCTGCAACTAGAGAAAGCCCGCGCACAGCAACAAAGACCCAAAGCAGCCAAAAATAAATTAATTAATTTAAAAAACACTACATAAAATAGAAATAGAAGGAAACCATCTCCACACAATAAAAGCCATATATGAAAAACCCACGGCAAACATAATACTCAATGGTAAAAGACTGAAAGTTTTCCCTCTAAGATCAGGAATAAAGAAAAAAAATGCCCACTTCCACCACTTCTAGTCAACATAGTGCTGGAAGCTCTAGTTAAAGCAATTAGTCAAGAAAAATGGGGGGAAAGCATCCAACTTGGAATGGAAGCAGTAAAATTATCTCTATTTGCTGTTAATATGATCTTATACATAGAAAATCCTAAAGACTCCACAATAAAGCTGTTAGAATAAATAAACTCAGCAAAACAGCAGGATACAAAGTCAACAAACAAAAATCAGTTACATCTCCATACACAAACAATGAACAATCTGAAAAGGAAATTACAAAAACAACTCCATTTACAATAGCATCAAAAAGAATAAAATGCCTAAGAATTAGCTTAACCAAGGAAGTGAAAGACTAGTACAATGTTTGACTACAATGGTTTGTAGTTAAAACATTGCTGAAAGAAATTAAAGAAAACATAAATAAATGGAAACACATCCCATGTTCATGGATTGGAAGAATGAATACTGTTAAAATGTCAATATTACCCAAAGCAATCTACAGATTCAGTGCGATCCCTATTATAATCCCAATGACATTTCTGCAGAATTTTTTTGCAAAAAATTCATATGGAACTTCAAGGGACCAGAAATAGCCAAAACAATATTGAAAAAGAACAAACCTGGAGGACTCACACTCCCTTATTTCAAAACCTACTACAAAACCACAGTAATCAAAAAAGTGTGCTATTGGAATAAAGACCATATAGACCAATGGAATAGAATAGAAAGCCCAGAAATAAACCCTCACATATACAGTCAAATGATTTTTTACAAGAGTGCCAAATCCATTCAATGGAAAAAGGACAGTCTTATCAACAAATGGTTTTGGGAAAACTGAACATCCACATCCAAAGGAATGAAATTGGACCCTTACCTAACACCATATACAAAAATTAACTCAAAATGGATAAATGGATCAAAGACCTAAATGTAAGACCTAAAACAATGCAACTCTTAGAAGAAAGCACAGGATGAAAGCTTCACAACACCGGATTTAGCAGTGATTTCTTGGACATGACACCAAAGGTACAGTCAACCAATGAAAACACAGACAAATTGC
Organism: Delphinapterus leucas; assembly: GCF_059928025.1. NCBI lineage: Eukaryota > Metazoa > Chordata > Mammalia > Artiodactyla > Monodontidae > Delphinapterus > Delphinapterus leucas. The sequence continues at coordinate 58,424,966 of NC_143144.1, forward strand.
ACTTCATGAAAATTTTTAAGTTTTGTACATTCAGAGATACTACCCACAGAGTAAAAAAGCAAACCACAGCATAGGAGAAAATATTTGCAAATCATGTATCTGAGAAGGGATTAATATCCAGAATATTTAGAGAACTCCTAAAGCTCAGCAATGAAAAAACAAACAATCTGATTCAAAAATGGGCAAAGGACTTGAATAGACATTTCTCCAAAGAAGACATACAAATGGCCAATAATCACATGAAAAGATGCTCAACATCACTAATCATCAGGGAAATACATATCAAAACTGCAGTGAGATACCACCTCACACCCATTAGAATGGCTAATATTTTAAAAAATATAGAAAACAACAAGTGTTGCTGAGGATGTGGAGAAACTGGAACCCTTGTTCACTGTAGGTGGGAATGTAACATGGTACAACCACTGTAGAAAATATGATGGGGGCTCCTCAAAAAATTAAAAATAAAATTACCATATGACCCCTAATTCCACTTCTGGGTATATACCCAAAAGAATTGAAAGCAAGGTCTCAAAGAGATATTTGTACATCCATATCCATGTTCATAGCAATACTATTATTCACAATAGCTAAAACGTGGAAGCAATCCAAGAGTCCATCAACAAATGAATGGATAAACAATATGTGGTTTACAAAATGAAAATTATTCAGTCTTAAAAAAGGAAGGAAATTCTGCAATATGCTTCAACATGGATGAAACTTGAGGACAGTATACTAAGTGAAATAAGCCAGTCACAAAAAAGAAATATACTGTATGATTCCATTTATATGAGGTAGTTAGTCAAAATCATCATGACAGAAAATATCATGGTGGTTTCCAGGGGCTGGGGGGAGGGGAGTATGGGGAGTTACTGTTTAATAGGTATAGAGTTTCAGATTCACAAGATGAAAAGAGTTATGGGGATGGATGGTGGTGATGGCTGCACAACCATGTGATTGTATTTAATACCACTGAACTATAAATTTGTAAATGGTTAATATGGTAAAAAAAAAAAAAAGAATGTTATATATATTTTAACATAATTTTTTTTTTTTTTTTGCGGTACGCGGGCCTCTCACTGTTGTGGCCTCTCCCGTTGCAGAGCACAGGCTCCGGACACGCAGGGTCAGCGGCCATGGCTCACGGGCCCAGCCGCTCCACGACATGTGGGATCCTCCCAGACCGGGGCACGAACCCACATCCCCTGCATCGGCAGGCGGACTCTCAACCACTGCGCCACCAGGGAAGCCCTATTTTTTGTTTTCATAATTTTTTTAAAAAGAGGGGAAAAAAAGCAATTGTTGAACAACCATAAGTAATTACAGCTAAAGTGAACCCTGGAGGAGCCCCCTTCTTATAGATATTCTGTTTCCAGAAGTAATACTAGGGAGGAAAGAATAACAAGTAGGATTAAAGAGTAAGAGAACTTACAACATTGATGTTAGAATAATATAGCACACAAAGTCACAAAAGCTGGGTCAACCAATGGAGTTCCCATCCTGAATTCACAATGGTCTGATCTTCATTTGTTTCTCTTTCTGCCCTCTCTGGTTAGTGGCTAGAGAATCACTGAGTGTTAGTGCCAGAAGGGAACACAGAAATCACCCTATCACCTTAATTTTTTCTAATGAAGATCTGAGACTCCGAGAAGAGATCTCCCCAAAATTACACTCCTAGTAAGGACTAGGGCTGGCACCACCACCCAGATCTTCAGACTATCTGTGTGTTTGTGTGCATTTTCTTCCTTGGCTCACATTCTCTCTTTTTTTCTCTCTTGTTCTCAGTCCCATTTAGTTATTTACTTATAAAAGATAATGGCCTGTAGAGGGTTCCAAGCTGCCAAGTAAATCACACTGTAGTGAGCTCCACTGAGAAATGGCTGTGCAGGTGTCTGGGCAGAGAGAGAGGAAAGCTAGATCTTCCTCTCAGCCCTTGGCAAGATCCAGTGAACTTTAAATGAAATTTGCAAGGAGGAACAAAATCTAGAAACAGGAGGGGGCTGACTAAATGGCTTTAGAAGGAATAAATAAAAGGTTGTCAGGACCTACATACCATGTTGGTTGGAAGATGTCCAAAAAAAGAAGAGTTTATAGGGACAGAGAGAGGGGAAAGGAGAAGAAACGGGAAAGGAAGGGGGGCAAGTAGCCAGACATATCACATTGGAAATTTTTGAAAACCAGCTGGGAACCAACTAATACCAGAGGAAGCGAACATCTGGGAAATTTCCATCAGAAAGCGTTATTTTATTCATTCATCTAATAATAAATATGTTCTGAATGCCTACTATGTGTATAACACTCTACTAAGCCTATGGGGAGGTATTCAAAACATTAAAATTCAATTCTGAGTTGTCAGAAGCTTGTAATCTAGTTGGAGGGAAAGACATATGATTAAGCAAGCATTCAGGGAGTGCTCACCCATGTGCTTGGCACTGTGCTAGGTGCTAGGTATTACAGAGATGAATGAGACAGCCCCTGTACTCACAGAATTTGCATTCTAGAGCAGTACTGCCCAACAGAAATGTAATGAGAACCACGAATATGAGTCACATATATAATTTTAAATTATCCAGCAGTCACATTTTTAAAAAAGGTAAAAAGAAACAGTTAAAATTACTTTTAGTAATACAATTATCCCAATGCATCTAAAATATTATCACTTCAACATGTAATTAATATAAAAATTATTGATATTCTATATCTGACATTCTTTTTTTCATACTGTCTGAAATCCAGTGTTTATTTTACACTTATAGTACACCTCAATTCATTCTAGCCACATTTCAAGTGCTCAAAAGCCACATGTGGTTGGTTAGTAGCTACCTTATTGGAGAGTAGAGTTCTAAAGTGATACTTCTCAAATTTCTTTCAATAAACCTAAATATCTCACATACCTCTGAAGTTTCTGATATGTATCTTCCCTGTTCCCACTTCCCCCCACCCTTGTTCAAGGAGGAATTCCCTCTCCATTTTCACTTTTCCCTGTCTATCCCCACTCATTTGGTAATCTCTACTTTACTTGCTAAAGCAGAAGGCCAGAAGTTCTATGCTTTTCCAAGATGTGACCCTCTTCATCTGTAACGTCTGATAAGCAGCTACCATCCACCACCACTACCAACACACACAGATACAACACCTGAGAGCCACCATAAAATCTAAAGGGCCACAAATATAAAATAAGATAGTGCTACTATTGTAGGATGTAAATAGCAAAAAAAAAAAACAGGCAAACTACGTAAACTATTTCACAAAGCAGTGCATGATTATACAGCAAATGTTGAGCTGGGATTGAGAAATACTGGATAGGCCAGAGCAGCCAGGCAAGGCTTTATTGAGGGAATGGAACTTGAACTGTGTCTTGAAAGATGAATAATGCACATAGAAATAAAATTTAAAATACTCTGCCTTTGTCATACAAAAATAAGAATTTGAAAACTTGAGCAAGCCATGACTTAAAAGGTATTTTTTAAAAATCTGAGGAGACTGTGTACCCAGTCCTAAAGTATGTTTCCGTGAAGGGGATAAGAACATTTTGTTCCTCCTATAAAAAGAGGGGTAAGGGAGGTGGTGAGTCAATTAAGGGTCATGCTCAAGTGAAAAACAACTTTTTTTTTACAGCTTCCAATTTTAAAAGAAAACACAGATACTGCAAAAGTGTTTTTTAATCTTTAAACAACGTAAAACCGTATATAGCCACAGAAGAATAATTGAAAAACTGATCAAGAAAACATAAAATTAGATTTTAACTAACAATATAACAGTTACAATTTTTTAAACCTCAGTCCCAGATTATGGCCAATTACAGGAGACGGAAAGGAGAGGGAAATATGATCAGAGAAACGTAACAATGTCTTACTCTCTCAGTCCAAACCCTGATTATCCCTGTGATTTTCCAAGTCCACCAGCCAAAACGTTTGCCAATATGACTGGACAAATACTTGTCCAGGCCCACTGTTGATGGGCAAAGCTAACACCTTAAACTCCAAATGAGGTTCCAGGTTTCCTTCTTAGTCTTCACCTCCTGGCACAATTTTTTAGAGCAAGAATACCCCTAGGGTTATTTCTCTCAGGTGGATGCAACAGTACTGTCTGATCAGTGGATTATGTTTTTTAAATTATATCAAGTAAGAGTAACTAACAATTTTCTTAACTAACAATTTTCAATACTCAAAATAGGGCACTGGTAAAGAACACAGACATGGGCATTACACTTGCAGGGAAAGTTACTCAGCCTGTCAGAGCTTCAGTTACACATGTGTAAAACAGTGGAATAATATTACCTCATAGATTGTTGTAGTCCTGTGGAATTAACTAAAGAAATGTCAGCTAAAACTTGGAGTCAGAACTGGCCTGCAGGGGGAGTTCTCATGCCCCTCATCAACTACTCCAAACAGGAAGATCAACTACTCCAAACAGGAAGAGAGGTATACTTACATCTCTGACAGGAACGTGTTGCCTACTTTACTATCAAACAGGAAGAAGAAAACTACTCTCCACCAGAGGGCAGTCCAGCCAGAGATTGTAGCAGCCTAACCAAAGAGAAGCCTCTCTATACTTTGGACTCCTAGCTTCTTCTAATGGACTCTTTGGCTATTACAGCCCCTCCCAACTCCCCCCTTTTCCTATAAAAGCAAGTTCCCCTTCCTTGTTCTCTGGATTTGCCAATGGTCCCCATAGTTCTCATATCCCAAAATGTAATTCTTCTGGCTATTTCCAAATAGACTCACTTTTGGTGGTAAAATAACTAGCTATTATACTGTTAAAGTTGACAGCCTCAACTAACACAACAGGTATAAATTACTTATCATATATAAAGGGCCTGCACCCATTAAGCGCTCAATGTGATTTTATTATCATTATTTTTCCATTGACATGATGATCTCCATTGTGGAGATAGATATATCAGGCAATATCAGCCTAGTGACATAAAACATTTGTTTTGTCCATCAACTCCCTTTCTTCTGGGTCTATGCTCAGAAAACATGGCTTCTACATTAGTCTATCTACAAGAGAATGGCTATTCATATATATATGATAGTTCCTGGGGTTATATTTCTAATTGAAGATAAATCTAATTAAAAATGTGTGTGTGTGTGCGTGTGTGTGTCACGGAAAAGCTGTGCTGTATTTATTACCTTTTACCAACAGCACTCACAGGACAGAGCTACAACCATTCTAACACTGCAAGTGGGAGGGTTAATTGTAAATTAGCAACACACTTGGAAAGCAATTTGATGAGATGTCTCAAGAGCTTTAAAAAATATACTCTGGGGACTTCCCTGGTGGCCCAGTGGTAAAGAATCCGCCTTGCAAAGCAGGTGACACAGGTTCGATCCCTGGTTAGGGAACTAAGATCCCACGTGCTGCAGGACAACTAAGCCCTCGCGCCACAACTACTGAGCTCATGCGCCTCAACTGGAGAGCTCGCGTGCAGCAAACTACAGAGCCCACATGCTCTGGAACCTGTGCACCATAACTACAGAGCCCATGTGCTCTGGAGCCAGCACGCCACAATGAAAGATCCCGCATGCTTCAATGAAGATCCTGAGTGCCGCAACTAAGACCCAACACAGCCAAAAATAAATAAAATAAATAAATAAACAACAAAACTACCAAAACTTTAAAAAATATATATACTCTAACTTGATAATTCCAATCCAATCTATTTTAAGTAATCAAAGTCCCACAAAAATCTATAAGAACAGATGTTTGTAACAGCATTATTTATCAGATGAGAAACTGAAATAAGCTAAATATTTATCAGCAGAAAATTAACGATAATAATATCCCTTATTTAAATAGCATTTACTTTGTATTAGGCAATATTTGAAGGGTTTTTCACATGTTGACTTATTTAATCCTCTAACAGGTGGATACTATGTTCTCAATTTTAAAATGGAAAAATAAATTTTAATTTTATATAAGTATAGTTTATTTACAATGTGTTTAATTTCTGCTGTACAGCAAAGTGACTCAGTTATTCATATATACACTCTTTTTCATATTCTTTCCCATTATGGTCTATCACAGGATACTAAATAGAGTTCCCTGTGCTATACAGTAGGACCTTGTTGTTTATCCATCCTATATATAATAGTTTGCATCTGCTAATCCCAAACACCCAATCCTTCCCTCCCCCACCCCCCTTGACAACCACAAGTCTGTTCTCCATATTTGTGAGTCTGTTTTTGCTTCACAGAGATGTTCATTTGTGTCGTATTTTAGATTCCACATATAAGTGCTATCACATGGTATTTGTCTTTCTCTTTCTGACTTACTTCGCTTATGATAATCTCTAGGTCCATCCATGTTGCTGCAAATGGCATTATTTCATTCTTTTTAATGAAATAAAAGTATATTCTATTACTCTATTAGATTCTTTATCTAATATGGAGAAGTTGATGTACCTAAATTAAATTGTCCAGGGTCATACAGACAGCTAAAAGGTGGTAGAACCAGGATTAAAACACAAGTAATCCATATTCTGTGTTCTTAACCATTATACATACTGTCCCTCAGCAAAATGGAATTACAGTATATCCACACAATGGACTATCAAATAGCCATTAAAATTAGGTTATGGGGCTTCCCTGGTGGCACAGTGGTTGGGAGTCCGCCTACCGATGCAGGGGACACTGGTTCGTGCCCCAGTCCAGGAAGATCCCACATGCCACGGAACGGCTGGGCCCGTGAGCCATGGCCGCTGAGCCTGCGCGTCCGGAGCCTGTGCTCCGCAACGGGAGAGGCCACAACAGTGAGAGGCCCACGTACCGCAAAAAAAAAAAAAAATTAGGTTATGAATGGTTTATTAAAACCGAAAATGTTTATGTTGTAATGTTAAGTGGAAAAAGCAAGAATAAAATTATACATAAACACTCAGTTACTATTTGAACTATGTAAAAAAGGCAAGAAAAAAAGATTAAAGATGGGTTTTTTACCTCTTTCTTCTTTTCTATATTTTCCAAATTATAATACTGTATTTAAGATTTTATTTGAAACAAGGGACAACTGTAACGTACACCCATACTTCTAACAGATCCCAATGAGGGGGCTTCCCTGGTGGTGCAGTGGTTAAGAATCCACCTGCCAATGCAGGGGACATGGCTTCAAGCCCTGGTCCGGGAAGATCTCACATGCTGCAGAGCAACTAAGCCTGTGCACCACAACTACTGAGCCTGCGCTCTAGAGCCCATGAGCCACAGCTACTGAGCCCGTGTGCCACAACTATTGAAGCCCACGTGCCTAGAGCCCATGTGCCACACAACTATTGAAGCCCACATGCCTACAGCCCGCGCTCCGCAACAAGAGAAGCCACCACAATGAGAAGCCTGCACACCGCAATGAAGAGTAGACCCCGCTCACCACAACTACAGAAAGCCCACATGCAGCAACAAAGACCCAACGCAGCCATAAATATATTTAAAAAAAGAGAGAGAGATCCCAATGATACACTTTATTTTCAAAATCTTATATATAAAAAAATAACAATAATAAGGCAGCAAGGTAGAGCAGACAAAGATTATGGCTTTGGAACTGAAAGACTTGGGCTGAAAAACCTGAAACATTTCACTTAACTCCTTCAAGGCAGAGTAGTCTCATCTGTAGAATGGGAATATAAACAAATCCTAGAATTACAGTTGACCCTTGAACAACTGGGGATTAGAAGTGCCAAAACCCCCTACCCCAGTCTAAACTCTGCCTATAACTTTACAGTCAGCCCTCTGTTCTGTATCTGCAGTTCCACATCTGCAGACTGAACCAACCACAAATCATGTAGTACATATTTACTGGAAAAAATCTGCGCATAAGTGCACCCACACAGTGAACCCATGTTGTTCAAGGGTCAACTGTACTGTGAAGGTCAAGTAAGATAATTCAGGTGAAAATAAATTGGAAAGAACTTTGGTATTATTTACTAGCCTTGATCAAGGTACTTCTTCCTCCTCTCCAGGTCAGCTGAGCTGCAAATCTCTCTCCTCTTTCCCTATGTGAGCCCATTTTTACTTCTCTAGTTCAGTGGCCTCAAAGCCCAAGAGATCTCTCTCCCATATCCAGATAATCCCCACCATGCCAACCCTGAAAAGTGATCTGCACATCAGCCAAACTGAGGTTTTACCTGTGTATCAAACAGTACCTTACTTCCTCCTCAACCCTAACCACTAGCAACATAGTATTACGAGGATCATAATTCCCCTAGCCTTCTCTGCATCCAGGCTGACTTACACAAAAGGTGTTATATCCCCATTAGAAATCAAGATATTTATCAAAAACAAACCAAAAAAAAAACCTTAATTATGATCACTTTAAAATTTACAAATAAACTGTATTCATTGGTTTGTTTTAAAGTCAAATACATTCTCCTACAGAAACGTAAATGCGCAGTTAACTCCTAGTCATCCACATTGCTAAAATTGTGTATGACTGCAATAAAAACACCAACAAGTATAAAGCAGTTTAAAATCTACAGAAGGTCTTCTCACCAAGTAATTTCTGGGAACAGATCTCTAATAGTCCCCGCTGAGCCGGCATATTCAAATTCATAAATGACTGATAGCAGATCAAACTTTGGTCTAAAGCAGTAGAAGATGCATTAAGAACACTGGGCTGTGGAATGGCAGAATAAGAGAAACTACAATGAAAGTAAATCTTCCAAATGGGGTCTAAAATATTCTGGACTCCACCAGACCACTTTGGTCCTACTAAGGACACAGAGAAAAGCCCATCATTGTCCCTTAAGCAGTCCCTTACTTTCTCTGAGCTGTTTTGCACTAGAAAAATGCCAGACTTACAAGATGATTATAAAGAAAGTATACATGAAAATACTTTATAAGTGTTGGTGGGCTACCTGGATGTAAAGACAGCTATTGTTCCTTTCTTTGATCTCTATGGTGAAAGAGTAAAACTGAGAAGAGAAAGGAATTTAGAAGGAAGGTCTTTGGCATCGAAGTTACTAATGACTTAACAGCTTTACCTATGGCCATCCCAGTTAACTTGTAAGAACAGAAAGATGAACACAGGTATCTGAACATATAGAAAAAGCTGATTTACAATCAAACCTTCCCAGGTACCATATTCAACTTCACAGCCTCAAGGACTATGAAAACACCTTTCACTCTCTCAGACTTCTGAAAGAAGCTGCATCCTCTCTGACACAGCAAAGGTCAGGTAAGGGACCTTAGCAAACCTTTCCTCTCCTTATTCCAGTGTCCTACAGAAGTCAACTACTCCACTGCGAAGTAAAGTTCCTTTAAAATAATGCTATCCTAGGCTCATGGAATTAGAAGCCAAAGTTGAGTCCGTTGGCAGTTCCAATTTAAAATGCACTGTTTCCAAGAATTTATGTCTAAATTTATGTCAGATAATAAGGATTTTAGGAAAGGTGGGTCAACTGTGAAGAGCAGACAGGAAGTGTGATATGGGTACATCCAGACCTCAGAACACTGGCAAGCATGGTATACAGTTTCCAAGTGCTAAGGACTAACTATCCGGAAAGTCTGAGGTATTGGCCAGATGCAGTCTGTTAGCTAAGGTAAGAGATTCCAAAAAATTTTCAAAATATCTACCCTCAACTATGTCTGACTAACTCCTGCTTAATATTTAGGTTATCATCTTAGACAACACTGCCTCCAGTGTTGACCCCCCAAATCTAGTTCCTTTAACCTTGGCTTAGGTAGAACTTACTCCCTTAAACATGCCACAATACTTACCACACTACAGTATTATCTATTTAATCACTTTCTAGTTTAGTGGTCTTCCAAAGGTTGCTCCATAGCCCTCCAAAAGACTTTTTTTTTTAAATATGGGCCTCTGAACACTTACGTTTCCATGTAGGATGAAGTAGTCTGAGTCAGGTAAATATTACCACTTAACAACAACTAAAATTTGGATAAATTACAAAAATCATATATTTAAAGGCATCAAAGAGCTGCAAAGGTCGGACTTCCCTGGCGGTCCAGTGGTTAGGACTCCAAGCTTCCACTGCAGGGGGCACGGGTTCAATCTCTGGTCAGGCAACTAAGATCTTGCATGCCCTGCAGTGTGGCCAAAAAAAAAAAAAAGAGCTGCAAAGACAATAAGGAATATCAGGGACAAAATTTATGAGAGCAGAGAACCATTCAGAGGTAATCTTAGGATCTACGGTGTTTGGGGGACATTTGTCACTTCTGGGCACAAACTTGTGGCTGAGATCTGGAATTGGGGCAAGCACAGGAATGCTACTATAGGGCAGAGAAAAGAGCCAAACCTTTGACAACTGCTTGGGATGGAGTGACGAAAGTGAAGATTTGAAAAGTCTCAAACACAAGGCCAGTTTCTTCCTCAAGGTATCTGCTGAATTCTGAAGATAAGCCAAAACTTCCAGAAAGCAGAGTAGAATTTTCTAGTGTGTGTGGATACTTAGGAGACAAAGGGCCTTGAATATAGCCACTGAGAGGTAAAAGCCCTGGAGGGAATGATAGATTAATGCTGCCATCTACTATCACTTTTTCCCTCATTGCATTTTCCAACATGGACACAGCTAGAGGCTAAGAATTCAGGCTTCAGAAAGCTGCTCCTAGAAAAGAGAGAAACCAGTAGTCTTGGCAGTTGTGGGGGACCAGAGCACCAACACTGGAGACTTGAGAGACCTGAAGCCCACAGCCAGTCTCCTCCTCAAACATGTGAGATATTTTGAAGCTTCATGGGGTGGAAGGCTAATCCAAGTACCTCTGGAAAGCAGACTGAAAACTTCTTCAGAGTCTTGGTTCTAAACAGAGGACTACCCCCTTCCCCTCATGCTCTCAGTGAAAAACCGTGAAGGACCATGTCCTAGGAATAAGGAAAACAAAGGTGGACTAGATCTGACCAAAACTGCAAACCAGTCTTGACCTAAATAAGTTTACAACAGGATTAAGGTAACAACCATTCCACCATCTTAGAATATTACTTCTCTGGTAAAAGATTCCATTATCTGAAGCTTCTAAAGTTGTTACTGGTGTGTGTGTGTGTGTGTGTGTGTGTGTGTGTGTGTGTGTGTGTGTGTGTGTGTGTGTGTGTGTGTGTGTGTGTTTAATATAAAACATCTGAAATTCAGACAAAAATTACTAGGTATATGAAAACATAACCACTTGACTGGTAACCAATAAAAGCAGAGCTATAAGTGATCTAGATACTGGATTGAGCAGACAAGGACTTTAAATGATTCATATATTAAATAAAAGAAAGGAAAAGATGGACAAAGAGGTGAAAGACACAAAATTTCAACAAAGTGAAATTTACATAAAGAATCAAACGGATATTCTAAAACCAAAAATAAAATATATGAAAGTAAGAACTCAATGGATGTGTCTAAAAGTAAACTGACCTAGCCAAACTCAGGAAGGAAACTCAAAGAGAAATCAATAGAAAATATCTAAACTGAAGCACAAAAAGAAAAAAGACTGCTGGGGGTAGTAGAGAAGAGAAAGAGAACATGAAGGGAAAGAGAAAGAATAAACAGAACATGGAGACGTGGAACACAGCCAAAAGATCTAACACACATGTAATTACAGCTCCAGAAAAGCAAGAGAGAGAAAATGGGGCAGAAGCAATATTTGAAGAGATAATGATGGAGGATGTTCTAAAACTGATCAAAGATCCACTGGAATAAAAAGTCTGACTCTGTTTTTGGCAGCTTTCAAGCCTTACTGCTCCTGTTTACCTCCGTGCCTCACAAAAAGGCAAGCCAGCAAGAGCACCTGCATGCTCCCCGCTTTGGCACTGGCAAGAAGTTTCAAACCACAGAAGCCCTGGCCCATGGGTAACTACTATCACCCCATCCACACACTATTTCCACAATAAAAGCTAAAGCTAGGAAGCTTAGCCACCCAGAAGCAGTGGTCCGGGCAGGTGCAGGCAGCTGCACTGGGGGGAAGGGGTCTTCCGAGGGGAGGCCAGCTGGGGCCAGGCACACACATCCGAGACACAGCTGGGCTGGTGACTCGGCTGCGGGTGGCACCCCGGAGACGGGGGAGGCGGCGGGGGACGCAGGACACTTTCCGAGGTTGCCCCCCCGCAGAGCCAAGAGGCTGACTGGGTCTTGGTGCTCCAGCCGGGTGTCAGGCCTGAGCCTCCGAGGTGGGAGAGCCAAGTTCATGACATTGGTCCACCAGAGACCTCCCGGCCCCACATAACATCAAACGTCAAAAGCTCTCCCAGAGATCTCCATTTCAACGCTAAGACCCAGCTCCACTCAACAACCAGCAAACTACAGTGCTGGACACCTTATGCCAAACAACTAGCAAGACAGGAACACAACCCCACCCATTAGCAGAGAGGCTGCCTAAAATCATAATAAGTTCACAGACACCCCAAAACACACCACCGGACGCGGTCCTGCCCACGAGAAAAACAAGATCCAGCCTCATCCACCAGAACACAGGCACCAGTCCCCTCCACCAGGAGGCATACACAACCCACTGAACCAAACTCACCCACTGGAGGCAGACACAAAAAACAATGGGAACTACGAACCTGCAGCCTGCAAAAAGGAGACCCCAAACACAGTAAGTTAAGCAAAATGAGAAGACAGAGAAATACACAGCAGATGAAGGAGCAAGGTAAAAACCCACCAAACCAAACAAATGAAGAGGAAATAGGCAGTCTACCTAAAAAAGAATTCAGAGTAATGATATTAAAGATGATCCAAAATCTTGGAAATAGAATGGAGAAAATACAAGAAACGTTTAACAAGGACCCAGAAGAACTAAAGAGCAAACAATGATGAACAACACAATAAATGAAATTAAAAACTCTCTAGAAAGAAATCAATAGCAGAATAACTGACGCAAAAGAACGGATAAGTGACCTGGAAGATAAAATAGTGGAAATAACTACCTCAGAGCAGAATAAAGAAAAAAGAATGAAAAGAACTGAGGACAGTCTCAGAGACCTCTGGGACAACATTAAATGCACCAATATTCAAATTATAGGGGTCCCAGAAGAAGAAGAGAAAAAAAAGGGACTGAGAAAATATTTGAAGAGCTTTTAGTTGAAATTTTCCCTAATATGGGAAAGGAAATAGTCAATCAACTCCAAGAAGCTCAGAGAGTCCCATACAGGATAAATCCAAGGAGAAACACACCAAGGCACACATTAATCAAACTATCAAAAATTAAATACCAAGAAAAAATATTAAAAGCAGCAAGGGAAAAGCAACAAATAACATACAAGGGAATCCCCATAAGGTTAACAGCTGACCTTTCAGCAGAAACTCTGCAAGCCAGAAGGGAATGGCAGGACATATTTAAAGTGATGAAAGGGAAAAACCTACAACCAAGATCACTCTACCCAGCAAGGATTGCATTCAGATTCAATGGAGAAATTAAAACCTTTACAGACAAGCAAAAGTTACAACAAATGCTAAAGGAACTTCTCCAGGCAGGAAACACAAGACAAGGAAAAGACCTACAATAACAAACCCAAAACAATTAAGAAAATGGTAATAGGAGCATACATATTGATAATTACCTTAAATGTAAATTGATTAAATGCTCCAAGTAAAAGACACAGACTGGCTGAATGGATACAAAAACAAAACCCGTATATATGCTGTCTACAAGAGATCCACTTCAGACCTAGGGACACATAGACTGAAAGTGAGGGGATGGAAAAAGATATTCCATGCATATGGAAATCGAAAGAAATATGAGGGCTTCCTTGGTGGCGCAGTGGTTGAGAGTCCGCCTGCCGATGCAGGGGACACGGGTTCGCGCCCTGGTCCGGGAAGATGCCACATGCCACGGAGCGGCTGGGCCTGTAAGCCATGGCCGCTGAGCCCGCACGTCCAGAGCCTGTGCTCCGCAACAGGAGAGGCCACAACAGTGAGAGGCCCATGTACCAAAAGAAATATCAGACAGAAGAGACTTTAAAATAAAGACTATTAAAAGAGACAAAGAAGGACACTACATAATGCTCAAGGGATCAATCCAAGAAGAAGATATAACAATTGTAAATATTTATGCACCAACATAGGAGCACCTCAATACATAAGGCAAATGCTATCAGCCATAAAAGGGGATATTGACAGTAACACAGTCATAGTACGGGACTTTAACACCCCACTTTCACCAATGGACAGATCATCCAAAATGAAAATAAGGAAACACAAGCTTTAAATGATACACTAAACAAGATGGACTTCATTGATATTTATAGGACATTCCATCCAAAAACAACAGTATACACTTTCTTCTCAAGTGCTCATGGAACACTCTCCAGGATAGATCATATCTTGGGTCACAAATCAAGCCTTGGTAAATTTAAGAAAATTGAAATTCTATCAATCTTTTCTGACCACAACACTATGAGACTAGATATCAATTATAGGAAAAAAACTGTAAAAATACAAACACATGAAGGCTCAACAGTACGCTACTAAATAACCGAGAGACCACTGAAGTAATCAAAAAGGAAATCAAAAAATACCTAGAAACAAATAACAATGAAAACACCATGGCCCAAAACCTGTGGGACGCAGCAAAAGCAGTTCTGAGAAGGAAGTTTATAGCAATACAATCCTACCTAAAGAAAGAAGAAACATCTCAAATAAACAACCTAACCTTACACCTAAAGCAATTAGAGAAAGAAAACCCCCAAAGTTAGCAGAAGGAAAGAAATCATAAAGATGAGAGCAGAAATAAATGAAAAAGAAATGAAGGGGACTTCCCTGGTGGCACAGTGGTTGGGAGTCCGCCTGCCGACGCAGGGGACATGGGTTCGTACCCCGGTCCGGGAAGATCCCACGTGCCGCAGAGCGGCTGGGCCCGTGAGCCATGGTCACTGAGCCTGCGCATCCGGAGCCTGTGCTCAGCAACGGGAGAGGCCACAACAGTGAGAGGTCCGCATACCACACACAAAAAAAAAAAAGAAAAGAAAGGAAGGAAACGATAGCAAAGATCAATAAAACTAAAAGCTGGTTGTTTGAGAAGATAAACAAAATTGATAAACCATTAGCCAGACTCATCAAGAAGAAAAGGGAGGAGACTCAAATCAACAGAATCAGAAATTAAAAAAGGAGAAGTAACAACTGACACTGCAGAAATACATAGGCTCATGAGAGATTATTACAAGCAACTATATGCCAATAAAATGGGCAACCCAGAAGATATGGACAAATCCTTAGAAAAGCACAAACTTCTCAGACTGAACCAGGAAGAAATAGAAAATACAAACAGACCAATCACAAGCACTGAAATTGAAACTGTGATTAAAAATCTTCCAACAAACAAAAGTCCAGGACCAGATGGATTCACAGGTGAATTCTATCAAACATTTAGAAAAGAGCTAACGCCTATCCTTCTCAAACTCTTTCATAATATAGCAGAGGGAGGAACACTTCCAAACTCCTTCTAGGAGGCCACCATCACCCTGATACCAAAACAAGACAAAGATACTACAAAAAAAGAAAACTACAGGCTAATATCACTGATGAACACAGATGTGAAAATCCTTAGCAAAATACTATCAAACAGAATCCAGCAGCACATTAAAAGGATCATACACCATGATCAAGTGGGGTTTATCCCAGGAATGCAAGGATTCTTCAATACACGAAATCAATCAATGGGATACACCATATTAACAAATTGAAGGATAAAAACCATATGATAATCTCAATAGATGCAGAAAAAGCTTTTGACAAAATTCAACACCCATTTATGATAAAAACTCTCCAGAAAGTAGGCATAGAGGGAACTTACCTCAACATAATAAAGGCCCTATATGACAAACCCACAGCCAACATTGTTCTCAATGGTAAAAAACTGAAACCATTTCCACTAAGATCAGGAACAAGACAAGGTTGCCCACTCTCACCACTATTATTCAGCATAGTTTTGGAAGTTTTAGCCACAGCAATCAGAGACAAAAAATGAAATGAAAGGAATCCAAATCGGAAAAGAGGAAGTAAAACTGTCACTGTCTGCAGATGACATGATACTATACATAGAGAATCCTAAAGATGCTACCAGAAAACTACTAGAGCTAATCAATGAATTTGGAAAAGTAGCAGGATACAAAATTCATACACAGAAATCTCTTGCATTCCTATACACTAATGATGAAAAATCTGAAAGAGAAGTTAAGGAAACACTCCCATTTACCACTGCAACAAAAAGAATAAAATACCTAGGAATAAACCTACCTAGGGAGACAAAAGACCTATATGCAGAAATCTATAAGACACTGATGAAAGACATTAAAGATGATACCAACAGATGGAGAGATATACCATGTTCTTGGATTGGAAGAATCAACACTGTGAAAATGGCTATACTACCCTAAGCAATCTACAGATTCAATGCAATCCCTATCAAACTACCAATCGCATTTTTCACAGAACTAGAACAAAATATTTCACAATTTGTATGGAAACACAAAAAAAACCCGAATAGCCAAAGCAAACTTGAGAAAGAAAAACGGAGCTGGAGGAATCAGGCTCCCTGACTTCAGACTATACTACAAAGCTACAGTAATCAAGACAGGATGGTACTGGCACAAAAACAGAAACACAGATCATTGGAACAAGATAGAAAGCCCAGAGATAAACCCACACACATATGGTCACCTTACCTTTGATAAAGGAGGCAAGAATATACAATGGAGAAAAGACAACCTCTTCAATAAGTGCTGCTGGGAAAACTGGACAGCTACATGTAAAATAATGAAATTAAAACACTCCCTAACACCATACACAAAAATAAACTCAAAATGGATTAAAGACCTAAATGTAAGACCAGACACTATAAAACTCTTAGAGGAAAACATAGGCAGAACACTCTATGACATAAATCACAGCAAAATCCTTTTTGACCCACCTCCTAGAGAAATGGAAATAAAAACAAAACTAAACTAATGGGACATAATGAAACTTAAGTGCTTTCGCACAGCAAAGGAAACCATAAACAAGACCAAAAGACAACCCTCAGAATGGGAGAAAATATTTGCAAACGAAGCAACTGGCAAAGGATTAATCTCCAAAATACACAAGCAGCTCATGCAGCTCCATATCAAAAAAACAAACAACCCAACCCAAAAATGAGTAGAAGACCTAAATAGACATTTCTCCAAAGAAGACATACAGATCGCCAATGAACACATGAAGGATGCTCAACATCACTAATCATTAGAGAAATGCAAATCAAAACTACAATGAGGCATCACCTCACAGCAGTCAGAATGGACATCATCAAAAGGTCTACAAACAATAAATGCTGGAGAGGGTGTGGAGAAAAGGGAACCCTCTTGCACTGTTGGTGGGAATGTTAATTGATACAGCCACCATGCAGAACAGTATGGAGGTTCCTTAAAAATCTAAAAATGCAACTACCATATGACCCAGCAATCCCACTACTGGGCATATACCCAGAGAAAACCATAATTCAAAAAGAGTCATGTACCACAATGTTTACTGCAGCACTATTTACAATAGCCAGGACATGGAAGCAACCTAAGTGTCCATCGACAGGTGAATGGATAAAGAAGATGTGGCACATATATACAATGCAATATTACTCAGCCATAAAAAGAAACGAAATTGAGTTATTTGTAGTGAGGTGGATGGACCTAGAGACTGTCATACAGAGTGAAGTAAGTCAGAAAGAGAAAAACAAATGCCATCTGCTAACACATATATATGGAATCTAAAAAGATTAAAAATTGTTCTGAAGAACCTAGGGGCAGAACAAGAATAAAGACACAGACATAGAGAATGGACTTGAGGACATGTGGAGGGGAAAGGATAAGCTGGAATGAAGTGAGAGAGTGGCATGGACATATATACACTACCAAATGTAAAACAGATAGGTAGTGGGAAGAAGCCGCATAGCACAGGGAGATCAGCTCGGTGCTTTGTGACCACCTAGAGGGGAGGGATAGAGAGGGTGAGAGGGAGACGCAAGGGGGAGGGGATACGGGGATATATGTATACGTATTGCTGATTCACTTTGTTATACAGTAGAAACTAACACAACAATGTAAAGCAATTATACTCCAATGAAATTGTTAAACAAACAAAAAAAATGAAGTACTGACTATGTTACAACATGGATGAACTTTGAAAACATTATGCTAAGAAGCCAGACACAAAAGATCACATATTCTATGATTCCACTTATATGAAATGTCCAGGATAAGCAAATTCATAGGGACAGAAAGTAGACTAGTGGTTTCCAGGCGCTAGGAGTAGAAGGAATGGAGAGTAATTATTAATGGTCATGGGGTTTTCTTTTGTGGGGCAGTGATGAATATGCTGTGAAATTAGGTAGTGGTGATGGTAACACAACTCTGTGAATATACTTATGACCACTGACCTGTATAGTTTTAAAAGGACGAATTTGAGAGTATGTGGATTACATCTCACACAACTAACACAACTAACCAACTAACACAATCGGCTATATAGTACCGTACTGTAATAGGTTTATAATACCTTTCACACAAATAATTCGTCCATAAAACCAAACAAACACAAAAAATAAAACACTTTTAATCTTACAGTACAGTACCTTGAAAAGTACAATAGTGCAGTACAACAGCTGGCATACAGGGGCTGGCAGGCACGTTCACATCTTTGGAAGTTCGCATCTTGAAGGTTCATATGTAGGGGACTTACTGTATTTTAAAAATTAGCAAAACACTTGAAAAGACCCTTCACAAAAGAGTATATCTAAGTGGTCAACACCTGAAAAGATGCTCAACCTCATTTGTCATCAGAGATGTGTGATTTAAAACCATAATGAGATACTACTACACACTACAAGAATGGCTAAAATGAAAAGGACAGAAATTACAGCGCTGAAGAAGACACAGAGCAAGGGTCAGCAAAATAAGACCCCCCACCACCTTATTTGTAAATAAAGTTTCATAGGAATGCAGCCCTGCTTATTCATTTATGCACTGTCTATGGCTTCTTTCACGCTACCATAGCAGAGCTGAGTAACTGCCACAAATCCATATGGCCTACAAAGCCTAAAATACTATCTGGTTCTTCAATATCTAACCCCCAAACCTTGACGTAGAGCGACCAGAACTTTCATACACTGCTACTGGGAGTGTAAATTGGTACAACCACTCTGGAAAACTATTTGGCAGTATTTACTAAAACTGAACAAGTGCATACACTATAAACCCTATTATTAACTTCCTCTGGCTGCTGTAACAAATTACCATAGCTTTGTTGGCTTAAAAGAAAATAAACTTATCCTCTCATAGTTCCGGAGGCTCAGACTATAAAAAAATTTCTTCTTAATTGCACTGTCATTATAATTAGTATTAGCACCCAACTGAGCAAAACAGCGTAAACATAATAAAATTTATATATTAAACATAATAAAAATTGTATTCACATCATATCCCTTAGTGAGAGGGATGTGGCTTTTATGGATCCATGCTTTTACTGACAGTAATAGTAGATGTACAAAATCAATCCCTTTCCTATATTTATTTATTTTTAAATATAAATTCTGAGAAAGCTTGTTTACATAAATAAGTAATTAGGAATAATCATTTTGCTATGGTAACAGCACATAATTCTTTGATCTCCAGAGTTATTTGACAAAAATCCTACACTGACCTATTACTAAAAATTACTTTTAATTATCTATCAGTTAACAACTACATTAGGTCCTCCTTCTATTTTGTTGAAAGGAAGAACTGGAAACCACTTAAATTGGAAAAAGATTTGTGGCCCAGTGATTTGGGTCATTCACTTTCTGAAGATCAGCACCAGTTTTCCTTCTATGCACCATAGCAAAATCAGGAATGGATAAGAAGTATGCAAAGGAAATGAATTATATTGTACTACAGTTGTCAAAATATTTTTTTAAGTTAATGATATAGCATGCTTCAGTGTTAATGCACTGAATACAAGATCAGGTGGCAATCAAATAACTCATAATTTTATAGCAATGAGCAAAAATATTTCTACATACCACAATGTGAATGACATCTGTGATTTCTCTGGTGGCAAAGGTACAGGTACTGTCAAAACCACTTGATTTCTATTGATGAGTCATGGGTACTGCTAATATTCCTGTGGTTTACGATCACTTTCATAATTGATGAAGACGCAAATTTTTATTTAGATGTTAAAACAAATATGATTTTCTTTCCATTGTGGTTCGCGGACCACCATAATTCTAAGGTTAAGAACTCCTGGTTTGATGGAAGGAAGGAGGTAGTGATAAGGAGACAAAGCAAGGGGAGGAGTGAAAAGTGAGGAAGGGAAGAAGGGAAGGGGCACAGAATAGAATGAGGGCGAGCAAGAAATAAATACAGCTACATCTCTGGACTCAGACTAAGCAAATAAGCTTGGAGATTCGCAGCCAGCGCTGGAGTTATTTCTATGGTGATTTTATATTTACATTTTATAACAAGTAGTTTCTTCAGCTGAGTCCCACCCGCTCAGTCCCATAAAGGGTCACCCGATTGCATCATGTCTACTAAGTCCAAATACAACCAGTATTTTCCATGGTCTTCCAGTACAGTGAGCATAAATCTGATCCCCTCAGGGCCATACCCCAAATATTGTGCTCTCAGCTACCCCTTCATTAGCAGGAAGTCCATATTTTCTCAGGATACCCCCTCCTACGTTAGCTCCTCCACAAGTGCTCAAGAGAGGGTGCTGCTCACCTGTCTTCTGAGCCGCCGCCTGCTGCTCTCCGACCTCAGCCCAGGGTTCCGCAGCCCAGGGCCGTGTGTCGACTCCGTGGCCTCCTCTGTCCACCGACCCTGGGACTCTTCTCCACTGCTGACCGAGAAAAATATTCCCCTCCTGGGTGCCTCTTTTTTCGCTCCCCAACACCGTCTTTCCCTTTTCTCCTCCGCCTGTCAGAGGGCACAGGCCCACATCGGGCCTGTGGTGGACACTCCCGGCAACGCCCGCTAGGCTCTGCCGGCTCTTCCTCACTCGCGGAGGTTCTTCCCCGCAGGGGGCTCCAGTCAGGCGACCACCATTCTTCCGCAGGTTTCGTCGGTTCCAGTCCCGTGTTCCGGGCGCCACAGAAAGTCAAGCAGAGACGGAACATCTGTTGGGAAGTCACTGCACATTCGACGACCTACGGAAAGTTCCTGAACTTTCAATAACCCAGCGAGGAAGCCTTCGGGGCTATGAGGCGGCTTCGCGCCGCTCTCGCGATGATGAGGCACCGCGAGATGTTCCCGGCTGTGAGGAAGCACCTGGCCCCACCCAGCCAAAATAGGTTTGATAGGGGTTTGATACACCTGCAAAGAAGAGCTGTGGAGAGGAAAACAGTAGAAGCAAAGCAGCACCAGGTTCCACTCATCCCAGGTCCCTCTTTTTCTATCTCTCCTGAGTATCTCCGCTGCCTTTGAGTTCTTTTTAGGTTGTGCTTTGAATCGCCCCCGCAAGAGATCCAAACAGGAAGATGACTATAGTATTCTCTTCCCAACCCCCAATATTAAGCTCTAAAACTTGCAGAATGGAATCTTCTTTTCGTTTATACAACAAATATGTTACCAGTGCCTACTGTATGCACTGGGGATATAATGATGTATAAAATAATCACAGTCCTTGATATCACAGAATTCAAATTTTTGTCAAAGAGGTAAGTAAATAAACTGGCAATTATAATACAACAAATAAGTTATATGTCGGGGAAGAAAAAGAATTTATAGGACTATAGGGCAGGGGCTTCTGGCTCAGACTTGGGGAATCACGTGAAACTTCTTAAGGAAACTTCAAAGCTAAGATCTGAAAGATAAATATGGAGGGGTTTTCCAAGCCAAAAGAGTGGACAGAGAAAAGTCCAAGCATAAGCTACAGCAGCCTAAAGACATGAAAAAGCATAGTTCATGGGAGACGATGAAGGACATTCAATATGGCTGACTGCTGGGACAATGCAAGCAAGCAGTTAAGAATATTGGCTCTGAAAGTCAGTTACATGAGTTCAAATCCCAGCGCTGCCACTTACCACCCTTGAGAAGCAAGGTGATGAAGCAGAGAGAAGGCAGTTCATGAAGGATTTTGATAAGCCATGTCATAAGCAATAGAGAGCCATTGGAAGCAGAGGATTGATATAATCAGATTTCTGTTGTATACATATGGATCTCTTCCCAGACAAACAAAAGCTAAGGGAATTGATCACCACTGACCTTCCTTGCAAGAATTGCTAAAGTGGTTTCTTTAAGCTGAAATGAAAGGACACTTAATTAAAGGAACTTAATTAAAGTCTAGCAAAATTCATCTCCAAAGTCCCTTGCAGCTCCAACGATCAGTGGTTCTATGCTGAAGTTGAAATGAAGAGACTTTTGATTAATTTGATTTCTCAGCAACACAATTTAAATGCGGAGTTTCATTTTTCCTCTTTTGCTCTGTGCTGTTGTTTGAATGGGTTAATCGTGTCAAATGTATGCTTTTAATTGTTTCTTGTTTCTTGCCTCCAAATTCCCAAATGCTAATCAACAATTTTCCACTAATGAAGTGTCCAAAACCAAAAACAGCATCCCAGGTGCTATCTTACTAGGGCCAAACGGAAAGAGCCATTATCTCTGTGCTTTGTGACAAAAGGTCAGTGTTATATTTTTCTCACAATATTATACAACAGACATGTATCTAATTTGCCATTTAGCGTCACCCTTGGGCCTCTTACAGACATTACTATTTTCCAGGTGTTGCCCTCCCCATGAAAAATTTTCTTTCCAATTACTTTTCCCCAGATGCCTCAACTTGAAATTTTTTCAAGTTGAGTGTCATTCTCTTTGCCATATTGCTAATGTTTTATGTAATTTCTTTGGCTTTCCTGGTGTTTGGAGTGTATCCTCTTTTGGGGTCATCTGCAAATTCATTAGCATATTTGTGGACAGGATGTAGCTGGAAGGGAATTGTTGAGGGATCCATCTTCTGTTCCTTTATTAATTAGGAACTGGTTCTAGAAATGGAGAAGGAACCCCGTCATCAAAAGTAGAAATTGCCTCTGCTCTTTTCTTACACATATGCACCCACACACACATGCACACACGCATTCACCCACTTAAAAATCTTCTCAATTCTATGAATTTCCCTCTCTGAAAAAAAAAGCAAACAAACTCCTTGCCATTACATAGAACAAAATCTCTATATCAGGGGTCCCTAACATAAGGATCATGGATGGGCACAATGCCACTGGATGGCATGAATGCCTGCAATTGTATTCACAACATATTCACGTTATTGTGTCCTTGAGTACATGTGCAGTTTTCTAGGGAGAGGCCTGTAGCTTTCATTAGAATTCATAGGGGTGTGTAAATCCAAAAAAGTTTAAAAACCACTCTTTTATATCATTGTTTCTCAAAAAGTGAACCAACAGTCAGCTGTATTGGAACCCCATGAGATGCTTGTTAAAATGCAGATTCTTGGGTCCTATTCAAGATCCACAGAATCAAAATAGAGACAGGAATGTGCATTTTAAAATTAAATGTAAATTGGTTTTGAATAGGAAATGTAAATGGTACAAAATTTAAATGATCAAAAGGGAAAAGTCTCTCTTCTATCCCTGTTGCCCAACTACCAGTTTCTCTTCAGAGAGGCAACCACTGTTAGCAGTTTCCTGTGTATCCTTCTAGAATCTGTTAAAAAAAAAACAAAAAACTCCCAAGTGATTTTCATGATTTTTATGCATAAAAAATTTGAGAATCATTGATCTACAAAGAAAAAAATTAATGTTTGCCTGAATTAAAGACTGTCTTAATAAGACTGACTTTCTCTCCTGCCCATCTGAGAACCAAATTATCCCGGAAAACAATACACAAGCCAATCACATATCAATAGCTTTCAATTCCCACCCCCTCTCAGTAAAGAAAACATCTTCAGTGGTTTTTTTTTTTCTGTTTGACTGGAGGTTATTGCCCCCGCTTTCAACTCTTTGTGACCCAGGCTGGTACCCCCCACTGGATTTCTTGATTCAGGTGTTGAATGAACTGATTAGTTCGTGACCAAAGTGGGGCCGAGCTTCTGACTGCCCAGATGCTAGAGAGTAATCATTCCCCTAAAAAGCTCTTGACCCTTTTGGGGAAAAAAAGTCTCCCTGCCCTGGGCAGGGGCTTCTCTTATTAACTGATAGAAATTCCTATATCTGAGAAATGCTGTGCACACGATTAACTGTTTGTGTAGGCTTTTTTTATATAATTTTTAAAAATTTATTTATTTATATTTGGCTGCATTGAATCTTCGTTGCTGTGTGCGGGCTTTCTCTAGTTGCAGTGAGCAGGGGCTACTCTTCATTGTGGCACGCGGGTTTCTCATTGCGGTGGCTTCTCTTGTTGCGGAGCACGAGCTATAGGCACGCGGGCTTCAGTAGTTGTGGCTCGTGGGCTCTAGAGTACAGGCTCGGTAGTTGTGGCGCACGGGCTTAGTTGCTTCACGGCATGTGGGATCTTCCTAGACCAGGGCTCAAACCTGTGTCCCCTGCATTGGCAAGTGGATTCTTAACCACTGAGCCACCAGGGAAGTCCCCACAAACAACTGTTTATTGTAGACATTAACAAGTGCAGGCTGTTTTACCCTTGCTCTATCAGGAAGCTCCATCTCCATGCTTCCGTCTGAGTTGGTCCAGGGCTTCAAGCTGAGTAAAGCATGGGTTAGTGTTTTCAGATATGAAGCACTGTTGAATATATGTCCTATAAAAGAGCAGATGCACTTTTAATGCCAGCTCCAAACTTTAGCCCTTTCCATTCAATTTCACACCCGAAAGGCTAACAAATATATAAAGACATGCTCAAAGTTGTTAGAAATCAGAGACATTCCAATTTTTTAAATGAGATAGCACTTCACGCCCATTAGCTTGGCCAAATTTGGAAAGTGAATAATACTAAGTGTAGGCTAAGATGTAGGAAAACAGGAAACTTCAGGCACTATTGGTGGAGAGTAATCTGGCTGTACTGAGTGAAATTAAGTGTATGTATATACTGTGACCGAACAGTCCCACAGTGGGTACATCCCACAGGAATCCCCTACTGGTCCAGTAGGGAATGGTAAGGATGTCACTGTGGCTTTATTGGTGGTAGTGGGAAGTTGATGGCAATCTAAGTGTCCATCTCTAAGAGAATGGATTAAATTAATGTTATGGCTATCCACTGTGGAAGACCACCCAGCATTTAGAAATATCAAACCAGGCGTACATTCAGCAACATGGACACATTTTACAAGCATAGTGTTGAGTGAAAATGTGATAAACAGAACAAGTGAAAATTAAAAGGACAGACAAAGTAGATCAGTGGTTGCTAAAGGCTGGGTCAGGGGAAGAGAAGCATGCTAATGGGTAAGGGTCTCTTTTGGGGGTGCCTGAAAATATTCTAGAATTAGGAAGTGATGACGGCTGCACAACTTTATGAATATACTAAAAACCACTGAAATGTATAGCTTAGAAGGGTGAATTTTATGGTATGTGAATCACGTTGCAATAAAAGAAAAAGTACACACAAACCAATATTGTCTACTTGTTTTAAGGACATATCAAAAAGTTGGAATGGCTGCCTGAAAGGGGAGGGGATGGGATTGGGATTAGGATGGAGTGGAGGAGGCCTTTTCAAAGCCCATGGACTGAGGAAGTTGATTAACTCAATCCTTTGTGCCTGTGATAAAACCAACCAATAAACAACAACAGAGTATGGGGGTGGGGAGAAAAAAAGGAAAAACATGTTCACAAATAGTTTTAATGAGGGAAACCATGCTATAATGATGAATGAAAAGAAATAGAATACAACAGTTTTAGGAATATTATATGTGCAACTATGTAAGATGATGTATGTAAATGGGCAAAAATATGACAGGTAGCTATAGTACAGTATCATGTAAAATTGTGGGGTATAGTGGCAGTGCTTCTGCCACTGGTTGCATAATCTTGGCCACCATGGTACTTAATCTCTCTGTAGCTTAGCTTCCTCATATCAAGTGAAAATAATAATACCTACTTCCAAAAGTTCTTATGAGAATTAAATGAGTTGATTTATGCCTAATACATAGTAAACCTTATGTAAGTGTTAGCTGGCATTATTTTCTTAACTTTTTAAACTATAGTCTCTGGATTCAGACTGTGTATCCAACTGAGCTCCACTACCCACCAGCAACGTGACTTTCACAAAGTTACCTATCGTGAGCCTCAGTTTTCTCATCTATTGTGAGGATTAAAAGGGATAATATACTTGGCACATGATAAAGCACTTGATAAATGTCAACAGGTTATATTATTAGGGATATTATTAGTACATTGTCATAGTTTTAAAAGTATTACAAAAAAGAATAGAAGGTACAAAATATATTTTTCATGTTCTTCCTAATGTATAAATTCTTCCATTTTCATTTCATTTCATTTTGGGAATAGTCTGCCCAGACCTTCCTCTTTGTCCTCAGGTTATATACTTGCATGGCACTTTGACATCTCTTTCATGGGAGTAATTAATTAATTAGATAGGTAAGCAGTTTCTGGTTCACATCTGTCGTCCTCAGTGGAATCTAAACTCAGTGATGGCAAGGATGGTATCTGTCTATGTACAACATCTAGCACAGGGCCTAGCCCTTTGTTGACTAACAAGTATTTATTGATGAATGAACAGGTAATGAAATAAACAAAAGCATTTAAATACATACGTTCTGAAATAGCAGAGTCATGAGATTAAAGGCAAGTGTCATTTCCTTCATCTCTCTGGGAAGTGAGGAGTTGCTCATTTTGTAAGATAGGAAGATAGTCAACATTCAGATTCTGGGGAGCTGTTTTTGGCAGCTCTTCCTTACTAGAATCACACTGCTTGAACCTGTCCCCAGGAATCCTTTCAGCTACAGTAGAGCTTTGGAAACCCAGTACTCTTCCAGATTAACTCCTGTTCCGAAAAGGAAAAGTATTCCGTCTCTCTAGATTATCTTCACCTGGTGTACATTAGTCCTTACTCACTGTCTCATGAAAGGGTAGGGACCTTAAAACTGTCTTTCATTTCACAGATAAGAAAGTGGGTCCAGAAAAGTGAGTTGAAAGCCTAACATTGTTAATAATAGAGCTGGTATAACTAGAAATGATATCATCCTTACAGTTCTCTCTCTGTCAATATAATATATCCAATAATGTAACAGCGTCAGTCATTAAAAATTATGTTTATGAAAGAATTTTTATTACATTAGGGAAAATGTTCTTGATATGTTAAGTGACAGAAGCAGACTAAACTTGTATGCATAATATGTATTCAATTATATATGTGTGTGTGTTTGTTTCTCGGTTATCTATGTAGAAGATAAAAAAGGAAATGTGTCAAAATATTAACAGTGTTTATCTCTGGTTGGTGGGGTTATAGTTTATTTTTACGTAAGCTTTTCTGCATTAAAACTTTATTTTCAATAGGAATGTAATACTTTATATCAGAAATTTAGGTTTTTAAATTCCTAATTGAATATTTTTGAAAGCTTCTGTTTTGGTACAGATCAACCCCGTGGAGTGAGGGAGCATAAACCTAGAGTCCAAAGAAGTTTTACGAGTCATTTCACCTGATCTGTAAAATGGTTATTATTATATCTACTTCACAGGGCTCTGTGTGTGTATATGAAGCAATAGATATGAAATCCCTTTGTAACTCTAAAGCTTGATAAAGGTGTTAGGTTGATAAAGATCCTTTATCATCCTTGATAAAGGATGATTAAGTCCTGTGACCAAAAAGAGGTGGGAGGGCTTCCCTGGTGGCGCAGTGGTTGAGAGTCTGCCTGCTGATGCAGGGGACACGGGTTCGTGCCCCAGTCCGGGAAGATTCCACATGCCGCGGAGCGGCTGGGCCCGTGGGCCATGGCCGCTAAGCCTGCGCGTCCGGAGCCTGTGCTCTGCAACAGGAGAGCCCCCAGCAGTGAGAGGCCCGTGTACCGCAAAAAAAAAAAAAGAGGTGGGAGAACGATAACAGGTACCTTTGTGCTGAGGAGCTTAGGCTGGGAGAGGAGAGAGATCTAAGTGTCAGGACAAAAGTGAGAATATTTTTTTGCCAATACTTAACAGAAGCAATCACATGCCTGACACCTCTTTGCTCTTTCCCCTACATTTCCAATAAATGCCTCAATGTTCTCTCTCTAGATTAAACCTTCCTTCCGTCTCTTAAGCAGCCCATGCAAGAGGCAACTTGTAGTGCACAAGATCTGGTGTATTTTAAGGCAGTGGCAGGTTTGTTTCACACTCCTGTCAGAAAGTGTGAAAGGCAGCCTATGTGAGCAGCAACCCACTAAGGCCTGTTTAGTCTCAAACTAGGAAGGGGCTATTTCCACTCTGGATGATAAGAGTTTGTTATGAAAAGAAGGTAACTTTTAGCTGGGACCATTTGTATTGAGCTTTATCCTTTGCAAGTCTTTCTCAGTCAATATCTTTGGAGTCCTATGAAAAATAAGATTTCACATATGATTTTTTTTAATTAGAGATGTCAAAGGTAGTATGCCTAATTATTGTTATTTTTATATTTTAAAAAGTAATACAGGGACTTCGCTGGCGGTCCAGTGGTTAAGACTCTGCACTTCCAAGGCAGGCGGCGCAGGTTCCGTCCCTGGTCGGGGAACTAAGATCCCACGTGCCACATCCCACATGCGATGCGGCCAAAAAATATAAATAAATAAATAAATAAAATAAAATTATTTTAAAAAGTAATACAGACCTGTGGTAAATTTACCCAAGAGAAATGAAAATATATGTTCACACAAAAACCTGCACACAAACATTTATAGCAGCTTTATTCATAATTGCCCAAAACTGGAAATAACTCAAAAATTCTTTAACTGGTAAATGGATAAACTGTGATATATCCATGTAGTAGAATACTACCCAGCCATAAAAAGGAATGAACTATTGATAAACACAGCATGGATGACTGTCAAATGCATATTGCTAACTTAAGTAAGGGAAGCTAGAGACAAAAGGTTGCGTATTGTATTATTCCATTAATACGACATTCTGGAAAAGGAAAACTGTAGGAGAGAACAAATCAATAGCTGCCAGAGGATGAAATGGGGGGAGAGCTGTGGCCACAAAGAGACGGAAAGAGGGAATATTGGAGAATGATGGCACTATTTTGGATTGTGATCGTTCCATGAATATTTGCCAAAACTCATAGAACAGTACGCCAGGAAGTGAATTTTACTATATAACTTTCTTAAATAAATGCATAAAAGTAAAGTAACAGGCCCATGGTAAGTTCAAACAATACAAGGAATTCAGTAAAATGTCTCCCTCCTAGCTCTTTATGGTGATAGAATAGTTCTGCATTTTGATTTCAGCAATGATTATATAAATCTATACATGTAGTAAAATGAGACAAAACTATACACACACATTATACCAGTGCCAATTCCCTGCTTTTGGCATTGTACAATATAGGCCTGCTCCCCAGAGGTGAACACTATTACAAATTTCTTGTGTATCCTCTGCATATTAAATCTAATATTTTATATATGTATATATGTACATATACATTTATACTTACATACTTTTAATACAAACAGTAGCATATTTTACACACTGTTCTGCACCTTGATATTTTGCAGCTATTACTTTGGAGATATTTCCATATCACAAACACATGGATCCACATCATTATTTTTTTCTGCTGCATAGTATTCGATCGCACAGTGGTATAATAACTTAATTCAACAGTTTCTTATTAATGGATATTTGGATCTTAACAAGGAATTTAACCTAAGAATTTGTAAATTTTTAAAACATGGAAGGTCAGCTGGAGTTGAGACCAAACACAGATTCAGGACTCGTCTCCAGAATATCTTTTGACCAGAAGGGGGAATGCAAGAGGCAGGAGGAGAGGCGAAATGCTGGGAAATTTCCCTGGCCAATGGTGAAGTGGCAGGACCAGATGGGAAATTCTGCCCGGTAGGAGTTCGCTGAGGGGCGCCCTACTGCTGGAATAGGAGGCCGTGCTTCAAGACAAGCCTTCCTGAGGCTGCAACTCTGCCGTACCCAAGTGTGTCGGGGTCACGCACCGTGCAGTGATGCGTGACCATCTCCAGCCTCCCGCCGGGACCCACTGCCCGGGCAGGGTCTGAACCCCCACCGCCTCCAGCTCACGCGCGCAGGGGTGCGTACACGTGGTGACCTGCCTGGGGCCGGGTTCCCGGCTCCGGCTCCTCCTCCCTCCAGCTCACGTTAGGCTTTCTGCAGTATCACGTGCAGCCGCGCCGGGTGCAGGATGGCGGCTGCGGCAGCAGCGGTGGGTGTCAGGCTCCGAGACTGCTGCAGCAGGGGCGCTGTGCTCCTGCTCTTCTTTTCCCTGTCCCCTCGGCCCCCGACCGCCGCCGCCTGGCTGCTGGGCCTGCGGCCCGAGGACACCGCTGGAGGCCGCGTGTCTCTGGAGGGGGGCACCCTGCGCGCCGCCGAAGGCACCAGCTTCCTTCTGCGCGTCTATTTCCAGCCCGGGCCCGCGGCGCCCGTGGAGCCGGTGCCCACACCCACCCTTTCCCCAGGGGAGAATAGCACCGGCGACTGGGCTCCACGGCTCGTGTTTATCGAGGAGCCTCCGGGCGGGAGCGGCGCGGCACCCAGCGCTGTTCCCACGCGCCCCCCGGGGTCGCAGCGCTGCCGCGAGCAGAGCGACTGGGCATCGGACGTGGAGGTCCTGGGGCCCCTGCGCCCCGGAGGCGTGGCGGGCTCAGCTCTAGTCCAGGTGCGGGTGCGGGAACTGCGTAAGGGCGAGGCAGAGCGAGGCGGCACGAGCGGTGGCGGGAAGCTCTTCTCTCTGTGCGCCTGGGACGGGCGCGCCTGGCACCACCACGGCGCCGCCGGCGGCTTCCTGCTGCGCGTACGCCCGCGGCTCTATGGCCCGGGCGGGGACCTGCTGCCCCCCGCGTGGCTGAGGGCGCTCGGAGCGTTCCTGCTGCTCGCCCTGTCTGCCCTGTTTAGCGGCCTGCGCCTGAGCCTGCTCTCGCTGGACCCGGTGGAGTTACGGGTGCTGCGGAACAGCGGCTCGGCCGCCGAGCAGGAGCAGGCGCGCCGAGTGCAGGCCGTGCGCGGCAGGGGCACCCATCTGCTCTGCACCCTGCTCCTGGGCCAAGCCGGAGCCAACGCGGCCCTGGCAGGCTGGCTGTGCGCCTCGCTGCCGCCGGGAGTCGGGGACACCGGGGAAGACTACGGCGACGCGGGGACTCACTTCCCCTGGCTGCCGGCGCTCGTGTGCACCGGCGCCGTGTTCCTGGGCGCAGAGATCTGCCCCTACTCGGTGTGTTCGCGGCACGGGCTGGCCATCGCCTCCCACAGCGTGTGCCTGACCCGGCTCCTGATGGCGGCCGCTTTCCCCGTGTGCTACCCGCTGAGCCGCCTGCTGGACTGGGCGCTGCGCCAGGAGATCAGCACCTTCTACACGCGGGAGAAGCTGCTGGAGACGCTGCGGGCCGCGGATCCTTACAGCGACCTGGTGAAAGAGGAGCTCAACATTATCCAGGGCGCCCTGGAGCTGCGCACCAAGGTGGTGGAAGAGGTGCTGACCCCTCTTGGGGACTGCTTCATGCTGCGCTCCGACGCTGTGCTGGATTTCGCCACTGTCTCCGAGATCCTGCGCAGCGGCTACACTCGCATCCCCGTGTACGAGGGCGACCAGCGGCACAACATTGTGGACATTCTGTTTGTCAAGGACTTGGCCTTCGTGGACCCCGACGACTGCACGCCGCTTCTCACGGTCACCCGCTTCTACAACCGGCCCCTGCACTGCGTCTTCAATGATACCCGGCTGGACACGGTGCTGGAGGAGTTTAAGAAGGGTGAGCATGTGGTCTAATCTCCTCCCTCAACTCCTACCCCCTTAAAAAGTATTACCCTCTCATAAACACGTGAGGCTTCAGGTACCCAAAGCAGCTTCTCTCCTATGGTACCAAAAACTCAAGGAAGGCCCTACCTCATGGCTCCCTGGGTCTTTCATTTCACTTCTCCCTACCTTCCTGGAGGCTGATTGAGTCCCTGCCTCTTCCCGTTTACTTGGCTCACAGGATGCACTGCATTCCTCATTCATTGCATTCCAGTATTTTTTCAGGGCCTACCAGTTGCCGGGTATTGTGCGGATAGGACTCAGGAGATAGCCCTTGGAGGGCACTGCGTAGCTCCCCATTGCAGGAGGTACCTCTAAGGGTTCCCATAACAAGCAGTCTTTGCTTCCTCTCTGGGTGGGAAGCTCACCATTTCCAATACCAGGGCAAACTCCATTGCTGGACAGCTCCAGCTGCTGAAAATGTATTTCCTACAAGGAGCAGAAATTTATGTCTCCAGAGCTTCTCTGTGGGCCCTAGTTCTGCCCTTTGAATCACATAGAGTAAGCCCCAGACACCTTAGCCATTCTTCCCCCATATTCATCTTTCCATCAACTATGCCTTGGACACACATCAAGTACCCAGGTTGGAGATTAAAAATTGACTAAGGCAGCGAGGTCCTTGTACTTCTGGGAACTCTGGTCCCATGAAGTAAGGTAGATCTAGACCTGAGGAAATATTCTGGTAAAGGGAATCACTAAAAAACCTGCATATCCAAATGAAGGGGCTTCCTTCAGAGCGGTCACATCCTCTGCCCTTGACGTCATGCCTATAACATGTTTACTCCATTTCTGGGGTTTGCCTTTGGAAACTGTCTTCTGAGGTTGAGAACAATTCACTCCAGAAAAATCAGCCTGAATACTTTAGGGTTGATCCTCTTGACATTACACAGTTTGACTGGTCCCCCTAGTAACCAGAGTTGACCCAGAAGGACCGACCCTTGGTTGTTTTTGAAAATCAAATCTACCTTCCAGAGTCACAGTTGAGAGCGTTCAGAAAACTATCTCACAGACCCTGAAAGCAATTCCAGAAATGATTTGAGAACAGTGACATGGTTAGAATAAGTGTAGAACCTCCCAGAATAACTATTTTGAAAGAGGCATTCATCTGTACTTATGAGTTGGCATGTTTATTGAAAGCAAAACAAAGCAAATAATTAATCCCCTGACTTTAGAATCAGGTTTCAAATGTAGCTTCTTCCCTGTGGCTAGCAGGACTCTCATTTGACTATGTGTTTTTGATACATTTCTTTGTTTGTCAAAAATTCAATCTCATTTCATTATCAGCACAGGTACTCTTTGTATATAAAGACTTTGCATACAGAGAGAAATCTGGGGTCTTCCTCCTGCCACAATATTTTAAGACAAGTGAAATTGTGTTAAATATCAAAAAGTAACCTGAGAAAGGGGAAAAAGTCAAAAAGCTACTTTCAGTCTCTCAGATTTGGAGAGAGAACAGCCCTATGCTTTGTACTGATATCATGAGAAGGGGAAGGAAATGTATATATACTGCAGCTGTTTTAGCCCAGTCTGGCTACTGTCTCACCCTCTTCTGTCTGTCTCCCCCCAGTCCTTCCATGACTCATTCCCATTGCATTCAGAGGTTCATCCATATACTTTTAGCATTTTTCTTAACATTTTGTGTACCCTACAGAAGGGAGTCTTGGTTCTGGGCATAAAAGCTATGAAAATCTATATTAGTTTGCTAGAGTTGCCATAACAAAATACCATAGACTGAGTGGCTTAAACAACAGAAATTTCTTTTCTCACAGTTCTGGAGGCTGAAAGTCCAAGACCAAGGTGTTGGCCGGTTTGGTTTCTTCTGAAACCACTCTCCTTGGCTTGCAGATGGCTCTGCCTTCTTGCTGTGTCCTTACATGGTTGCCCCTCAGTGTGTGTGTGCTCAGCCCTGGAGTCTCTCTGTATTTGAATCTCTTCTTATAAGGACACCAGTCAGATTGGATTAAGGCTCACCCTATCAGCCCCTTTTTAATTTAACCACCTCTTACGCGTGATAGCTAAGATAGAGTTCACTGTCACGTGCTGCCAGACAAGATTTTTTTTTATTGAGGTATAGTTGATGTACAATATTATATAAGTTTTAGGTGTACAACCTAGTGATTCACAGTTTTTAAGGGTTATGTTCCATTTATAGTTATTGTAAAATATTGGCTATATTTCTTGTGTTGTACTATATATCCTTGTAGCTTATTTTATACATAGTAGTTTGTACCTCTTAGTCCCCTACCCCTATTGGGCCCCCTCCCCCTTCCCTCTCCCCACTGGTAACCACCAGTTTGTTCTCCATATCTGTGAGTCTGTTTCTTTTTGTTATATTCACTAGTTTGTTTTATTTTTTAGATTCCACATATAAGTGATATACAGCATTTGTTTTTCTCTGCCAGACAACATTTTTAATGAAATTCCTGGGAACTCATTCATTTAGTACTTACAGGCATCTATATAGTGCTAAGCAACAGGGGAAACAATAAGACTGCCCTGAGAAAATTAACAGTCTACAAGGGTGGACAGTGTTAGAATAAAGGCAGTCTTCTGAAGCAGAAATTGTGTCTTACTAACCTCTGTATCTCCAGCATCTTGCACTGTGCCTCCCATGTAGTAGGCTGCTGGAAAAAGTCACTATTGATCAGAAATGAGTCCTGTTGCAGAATTTCTAAATCTGGTCTAAAAAAAGGCACAGTAGGGCTTCCCTGGTGGCGCAGTGGTTGAGAGTCCGCCTGCCGATGCAGGGGACACGGGTTCGTGCCCCGGTCTGGGAAGATCCCACATGCCGCGGAGCGGCTGGGCCCATGAGCCATGGCCGCTGGGCCTGCGCGTCCGGAGCCTGTGCTCCGCAATGGGAGAGGCCACAACAGTGAGAGGCCCGCGTACCGCAAAAAAAAAAGAAAAAAAAAAAAGGAACGGTAATGTTCTGTCAGTAAGTGGTTAGTTTGCAATTAGGTAGATCCCTAAAGAGAAGCAGGCCATTACACCACCCCAAGAGATTTCCATGCCCCTGTAGAGCCTTGCTCTTTCCTCAGAGTGTGGTCCACGAGCCAGCAGCATGGGCCTCACTTGGGACCTTTTTAGAAATGCATATTTTCATGCCTCACTCTAAATCCACTGAATAAAATTCTGCATTTTAGCAAGCCCTCAAGTGACTCATGTGTACATTAAATTTTCAGAAGCATTGTCTTCAGAGAACCTTATTAACAATGATTCGTAGATTAACTTAGAATAGAATAAATACAAGGTATAATTATCAAGGTAGGTGTTCTCTGGCTCCAAGCCATATAATACGGTGGTCATTTTCTATAAGAGTTACGTTTGCATCATAGGTTAGGAGAGGAAAGCTGAGTTGAATTACTTTTCTTTACCTTTAAAAATAACGTTTTAAACAAGTCGTAATAGCCCTTCCATTTCCCTCACTTCCTTGCACTTCAAGTAACTTAACCACCTAAACAAACCCCTTAGGAAGTAGGAGAGGAAAATAGTAATTTTAATAGGAACAACGGTTACCATTAATTGAGCAACAGCCCTGCCAGGCCCAATGCCAAGCCCTTGACATACTCAGAACAACCCACCTGGGGAGGTATTATTACCTCCATTTTACAGATGAAGAAACTAACGCTCAGATTGATTACATGACTTGCTCAACTTTCCACAGCCAATAACTGACTGAACTGTGATTTGAACCAGATCACAGGACCCCAAAGCCTGTTCTTATTCCATCTCCCATCCCAAAACTCCTGCCACCCAAACGGTTCAAAGCTGTCCTTTCACCTCTGACTTGCTGCCTATGACTTGCTACCCTTGAGTTTCTGCAGGTTGGGAATGTAGCTTTTTATAATTACAATAATTGCTAACATGCATATTGCATTTTACAAAACAGTTCTACCTACCTCTCTTATTCTTAAAACAACTCTGCAGGTATAGGTGAGGACCATAAGAACATAAGAAGCGTTACTTGTACTGCCTAAGATCATCACTCACCTGGTCTATTCCAAGGCCCAGATTCAAGTCCCGGTCTTGTGATTCCAAAGCTCTTATCCATATGGGATTTTATACATATATATTTCTTATGAGCTCCAGGTCTTTAGAAGTAAGGGAAAAGGAAAGCAAGCATGCTAGCTTTACAAAAAGGAACAATATTTCTCCCCAGCTGACTGTGAGTTCCTTGAGGCAGAGAATGAATCTTACTTACTTTGTATACTCAGGACAAACACAGTGACCTTGGTGGCTAGAAGATGAATAAATATTTATTGAACAAGTGATCTTAAATAGCTAATTTCAGTTGTATTTCTATGTTTGAGTGAGGTGAACCTTAAGTACAGGATAATTAGTGTTGTTCCATTGACCATAATCAATCTTCCTCTTCCCAGTTTATCTACCCCAATTAGTGGCACACCTGTGCCCCCAGTCTACCAAGGGAGAAACCTCTCCTTCACTCCCCACCCTCATCCTACTACTCACTGTCTTAGTCTTTTCCGGCTGCCACAACAAAATATCAGACTGAATGGCTTAAACAACAGAAATTTATTTTCTCACTGTTCTGGAGGCTAGAAGTCCAAGATCAAGATTCCAGCTGATTTGGTTTCTGATGAGACCTCTCTTACTGGCTTGCAGACAGCTAGCTACCTTCTCACTGTGTCCTCACGTGGCCTTTCCTTAGTGCACAAGCACAGAGAGAGAGAGAAACAGCTCCAGT
This sequence comes from Delphinapterus leucas, assembly GCF_059928025.1. Taxonomy (NCBI): domain Eukaryota; kingdom Metazoa; phylum Chordata; class Mammalia; order Artiodactyla; family Monodontidae; genus Delphinapterus; species Delphinapterus leucas. Next base: position 58,461,444 of record NC_143144.1, read on the forward strand.
CTCTCTTCTTATAAAACTACCAATCCTTTTGGATTATGGCCCCACCCTTGTTATCTCATTTAATCTTAGAGGGCCACTGGGGATTAGGGCTTCAACATATCAATTTGGAGAGGGGAAGGGACACAAATTTTCAGTCCATAATAATCTCCAAAGTCAGCCAAATATTTGGAACAAAGTCTGCAAAAAATATGCCAATACTGCATATTTCTTGTACCGTTACATAACTTAGGCTGCTATTTCTTCCACTTAGGTTATTCATTAATTTTATTCAGCAAATCGTTACTATACACCTATTGTGTAGGCACAGTGGAGAACACCACCAATAGGGCCCCTGTCTGAATGGAGCTTTCATTCTAATACAGGAGACAGAAATTAAACAAATGAGATAGAAATTAAGAGCATAAGCTTTGGTACCAGACTGCTCTGGTTGCATCCTGGCCTTGGGCAAGTTATTTAACTCTTTGCTTCATTAGCTGTAAAATAAGGGTAATAATAGTATTTACTCATAGGGTTGTTTGAAATATTAAGACAATATTACATAATACTGCTTATTTAGTAACTGTCACATAATAAATGCTAAATAAATGTTAGCTTTCATTTTTAAATATAAACACAAATCTGTTACATACTCATTTGTGCAAATGCCTCCTGAGAAGTTCTACTTCCTCCAGTTATTTTCACCCTCAAATCCATCCCCTCCAGTGCCAATAAGTAATCCCTGGTGTCATCATCCCCTGCTTCAAACACTTCTGCCTGCAGGATAAAGTCTAAACTGTGCGGTCATGACCTGCTCCCCGCCCTCCCCTGCAGATTCATCACTCATCACTACCACAGCTTTACGCTCCAGCAACGCCGAACTCCGTAGCCACACTGTGTTATTTCTTGGCTTTGTCCCTTTACTCATGCTGTCCTCTTTGTCAGGAATATACATTACCCGACTAATCCCTAGTCTAGCCCCTCCTTTAACATCAGCACAGGGGCCACCTCCTCTGCGAAACTTCTCCTATAAACCCCAGTTTGGCCAACTTAATTGTTCAATATCTCTATATTATTGAACTAACAGGCTGTATTATTAGTATGTGATGGAAAGTGCTGCCCATCCATATAATGAGCACCTGGAGGACAGAGACTGTCTTATCTACCTTTGTAGCTGTAGCCCGTAACGATGGATATAACACAGTAAGTTTTCAATAAATCTTTATTGAATGACTGAATGAATGACTGGAAGGGGTTAAACTTTAATATAATGGAAGGGATCTGCAGAGCTCTAGTAAATGAGTCATTCATTATCTCCAGCCCAATCATTTTGGACCATGCAGAAGGCCAAAGTCAAATTTTAAATGTTAGAAGAAAAGTGTTATGTATTATCTTTCTTTACTTCTTTAGGAAACAATTATTTAGCCCTTTTCAAAGCACTGTGCTAAGAGTTGGGTGTACGAGATACAGTCCCTGCTCCCAAAGAGCCTTCAGCCTAATGGGAGAATAGCTTTCCCCTTTATAAAGCTAGAAGGCAGGCTGGACTCACCTTTCCCCCCAACTTCCAACAATGTTACATTTCGCAAGTCATAGCTCAGCATATAAGAATGTGGATAAGACAGACTGGTACCTAAATCATTAAAGCAAACATGCAATAATAGAAATACTAACATGCAATGAGAACATGGAGAAGAGAGAAATTATGATAGGGTTATTTTGCTTTTATAAAATTTATACTAAAGTTTATAAATTTCTATATTTATTCATTATAGAAAATTGAAAAATATAGAACAAAGTATGAAAATCACCTGAAGATAATCATCCCACTGTCCTGAAATAATGACTTTTAATACTCTGTCATGTTAAAAATATATTGCATGCAATAACAACCTTAATCAAATTCTTAAACAGAAAAAAAAAAAAGAAAAACCCTATGGTCTTGCCTTCTTGCACAGATCAAATATCCCATTCTAATCCTCAGAGGGATTTTTTTTTTTAAAGATGTTTTTGATGTGGACCACTTTTTCAGTCAGTGTGTTGCTTTATCACTCCAAATTCCAGTGTGAGCTATTTTAGCAGAAAGTCATCCCACTGCTTAATTCTATAAAAAGCTGCCAAAACATTAGTGCTCCATTCTTTGTCTTCTACAAAAGAAAATAAAAAGTTATTTCACTCAAAGTTACATTTCACTGGTATAATTAGATGTAATATGCTTTAAAATGTGTTAAACATTGCTAAATAATAATTAGTAAAATTTAGAATGAGATGTTTACCTTCTAAACAATAATTAGAATAGACAGTAAGCAAAGCACAGTCCATCATGCTCCCCTACAGGGAGGAAGAACAAAAGGAAACAAGGAAAAGTGAAAAACAATAAATTATACAAGGTTCTAACATTGCTGGTTTATATTTCTTTCTTTACAATTTTTCATTATGATTGTTGTAATATTGTTATGCAATATTTGGTTTTTTCTTAGCCTGGCAATAGAAATACCAGGTAACAAGAGAATCTGAGCTGGAAGGGGCACTGAGAAACCTGAGAGAGAATCTAATTCACACTTTTTTTTTTTTTTTTTTTACATTTAGTTATCCTTTCCAGGACATAACAGCCTTTATTATCAGACTCTCTTTTTATCTAATCTAAATCCCACAGGCTGCAGTCAAATTCCATTTCCTCTTTTTATCATGCTTTGTGAGTCCTCTTTTATTTGGAGAATATAGTAGCTCACCTCAATTCCATTTTTTAACAACCAAATACATTTGGTTGTGTTTCTGGCTCCCTTAAAGCATTTGGTGTCTCAGGGCAGGGGGCCTGTGGATTTTCCTAGTACTCTCTTCAATTGGTTTACCTCTAGGCCCACGTTTAGCCACCCCTGGACCTTCAATAACAACTCTCAATCCTCTATTTTCTGTTGTCTATTCCTTTCCAAACTGAGATTCTTCTCAATTCCTCCTTCCCTCCTTCCCTCCCTCCTTTCCTTCCTTCCATGTGACGTTATCTTGTGTGAGGCCTCCAGCCCTCCTGGTGCTTACAGTCAAATAGAGAGATATACACGAATCAATAAACAGTTACAAGTGAAGACAGGTGATTTGAATAAAAAGTATAGGGAACTATGAGAGCTTATAATAGGGGGGCCTGACCTGGTATTATAGGTTAGGATAAACTCCCCCCTCTCCCCTCAGAGATATTTGTGCTGAATCCTAAAGTGTGGAAAGGAGTTCGCCAGAGCTTTCCGGGAGAAGGGAACAGACATCCAAAGGCTCTGAGGAAAGAGGGCTGTGTGCATGCCAGGCAGGGTTCCTAGGCCATTTAACACCCATTAGGGAAAGCGCCACCTCTGCCACCAACATTCCCTCTGCCAACATTATCTGAGTGCTGGGCTACCAGGGCTCTGGGAGATGGACATGGATATAAATATCCAGGAGCTGAAAAGAGGGATGAAAATGATACAAAGCAACCTGGGGTACAGGGAAGGGCATCCAGACAACATCTATGGGTGAGGGGGCAAGGGAGAAATAATTCCCTGGAAGGACCTGGGAAAACTTCTCTGAGGAAGTAACTGAAGAGGGACTCTGATAAGCAGTTAGGAAGGGAAAGGGCATTTTAGCTGAGGCGGGAGCTTGAGCTAGAAAAATAAAGGCAGACAGGGAACCGAGACAACGTTCAAAAGCTGGTAAAACCGTGATTATAATGTTGCTTTTCTTCCAGCTAAATGGGGAGCTAGGCAGATTGAGGCATTTGTCAAACATAATTTACATTCCCTCCAAGTGCCGAAACTGTATATTTTAACTATTTTTGGTGATGATGTTTCTAAAATGTTTTATACCCATTCCTGCCTTCCTTAACAAAGGATCCTAAATATAACAATCTTTTCTTGATGACACATGATCATGGTCATGAGAGTGTAGTTATTTTATGCTGTATTATAAAGCAGTTCTCCGTCTACTTTTACATTTTTCTCTGTCCTCTGGCTGTCAGCTTCTAGTTCTCTTTGAGTCGGCCTCAAGCAAATCCCTACCCTCACCTCACTCATCACAAAACCACTCTGTGTCAATTCTATTTAACTGAGAAACCAAGTAAATACATATGTTGAGAATTGTGTGCCTGGTGTACGATAGGCTTCAATAAATATTTGTTGAATAAATTATTAATTAGGCTTTGACTGGGAGCCTCAGGTATGGGGTTGATATATAGACCTGGGATAGTTCCTTCTGGGGCCAGATTCAAGACCATGCAAAGTCAGACCTCCAGATAATGGGTCGTTACTCTGCTATTTTTGCAGTGTTGCTTAGCAAGCCAAACTGCCAACCAGCTTAGAGTCTAGTGACTAACAACTATTTTTTCATGCCCTGGTGATGTTGGTTACCATGGTGTTCTGGGTGACATGCCTGGCTTTTTTTATAATTGCCTTCTAGTGGCTCGAGAAATTTTTGGTGATAAATGCATTGATTACTCTATTTCTGGTGAAGTAGAGCAGGATTACTACAAAGTACAGCCTTTTTTTTAAGCTAGAGAAAGGGACTGTTTTGTTTTTCTAAATTTAGGTGATTGCTGCAGGACTGGTAGGATAACGTTTTTTGTGTTTCTCTTCCTGATTTCATAGAAAGTGATTTGATTTGATTGTATAAATTTTTTTTAAAGTCTAGCATGTGTCAAGGTAATTTTTCTCATTTTATTCTTAAAATTAAAATACAAACACTAGGAGTTCAAGCTCCTTTGTAAACTCAAGAGGCTGTAACTATTGGCACTGTTAAAATTCTGGTATGTCATACATCATCACAAAGAAACGTTCTGTTAAGCCAAACTGTTTTTGTAGCCCAGGACTGTTTAGCCTTATAAAAGCATAGAATTTTAGAGCCAGAAAAAAGCACGCTGGAGATCACCTGATCCCATCCTTTAATTTTAAGGCGGAGAAAACTGAGGCCCAGAAAAGACAAATTATAAAATAGCAATGATAATCCCTTATAGTTGCAAAGCATTTACCTCTGCAAAGATCTTTCCAAACAGTAACTCATTTTGTGCTCACCATGCATGTGAAGTCAGTAGAATTTATCCCCATTTTGTACAAGGCACATGGAATCTGGAGACACAAGTGTCCTGCTCAGTGTTAGTGACTGAGGCAGAACAGGAAGCCACATCTGTGACTTGCTGTCTCAGACTGTGGAGCCACAGACAGAGATAGTCCGGGCCCAGTTCATCTGTTTACTAGCTGTGTGACTGGGGCAGGTCACTCTACCACTCTGAATGAGGCTTACCTTCCTTCTTCTTAAAATGGCAATATTGATCCTACGTTGTAAGCTTAACGCAAAGGCTAAAGATAATGCTTGTACAGCATTTAAGACATTCCACCATTTGCCTCTCTCCTCACTGATCTAGTTAAATGAATTCTGTCTAGTTAGTTGTTTTGTATAACAAGTGCTTTCTCTGATTCAGCCCATGTAGAAGTCATTGTATATAATAAGAAAATAAAAGTGAGAGCTGTTTACTTTGGATAGGGCCCAGGAGAGCAAAATTGATTGTGGAAATTTCCTTATATTTCTTTTATCCTGTCATCAGTTCAGTTTCCTCCTGTATCACTCTGCCCTTCCTCAGACATCCCAGGCAAATAAAAAAAAAAAACTAACCTACAAACAAATATCACAGCCGGATCAATGAAACCCCTTAAAGCTGCAAGCAGTCCACAAAATGAAATATCAGGCTGGACGTGGGAAGGGTTGAGCCGGAAGGCAGACGTATTGTGCCGAGGAGTGGGGGGACAGTGACTCCTCCTTTCCCCTTCACAGTCTAAAGCCCTCCTCTGCCTTTGTGAGGTGCTGGGCATTAGTTCTGCGTACTTTCAGCCATTTACAAAATAAGTTCCCATTTCTCTTAACACATCTGGGACAGGAAACCAGAGATCTGGCCTGAAATGTGGAGTCAGCAAGGTGTACTGGGAGAAGCACAGGCTATGGAGGCAGACGGACCTGAGTTGTTTCCTGGCTTTATGGCGTACCAATTCTCGGCCTTGAGTGAGTCACTTATTTTTCTGAGTGTCATTTTCCTCATCTTCATATTAGTAATAACAATCCCCATTTTGCAAAGAGATGGTGAAGACCAGAGGTGACATATGACCCCAGTTTACAGTAGGTGTGGTAATCACCACCATGGCAAAAACTGGAAAATCGAGTGGATGTTGACCTGTGCTCTCAGGAGTCAGCTTGGTTTAGATCAGAAACAGTCTGGAGAACGTCGGAGTAGCTGTAGGCGGTCTTCACCTGGAATGAGCACCTTCAGAATAGCGGGTTTTCAGGCCACCTCAGGCGTCTGGCTTCCTTCAGATAGGGCCCCCAGAGCCACATCTCTCTCTTTTCCCAGAGACTAGCCAAGTTTGGCCATAGCCCCTGGGCTGGCTCAGAACTAATAGATCTGCTGGACAACAAAGGCCCTTCCGTGTATCCTCCTCATATCTGAGATTGCTCTGTGGCCTGAGAATGATACCATCTGCCAAAGCTTAGCCAGTGGTGATTGTTAAGCAGAGGATCCTGGTTATGTTTAGCCTGAACCTGGAGAGAGTCAAATCGACCCCATGGGCAGCCTCCTAGGCCAGTTCTGTGCCTAAAAGGCCTGAGGTTAAAATATCCAGTCTTGTTTAGTTCGCCTCAGAGATTTCCACAAATCCTAGCTGGGTAGGTCCTCTTCAGTTCCCTGAGTTCACATTTTGACTCCACCATTTATTGGCTGAGTATCCTTAGATCAGTTATTTTCTGAATGGGGAAAAAGCATTCAGAAATATTTTCAAAAGCATTCAGAATACTCTATATTTTGATAGAGTAGTGGGAAAGAAGGCAAGGTATATACCCTAAACCATGGAGGCCTCTAATGACAGGAAAAAGAGCTCAGAAATGACCCTCCGTGGTTATTGGTCCATGTTATTGAGATGGGGAATAACTTCATAAGTGCAGTGTTTGGGAGCAGTCAATCTGGTTTTAGTGGATAGTACGCCTTAGAACAGAAAAAAAAAACAAAAGGAGGACTGGTTAGGATATTAGTACAGTCATCCAGGATACAATGAGGGCATGGAAATTAAGAACTATACACCCAAAATTGGAAGGAGGGAAATATGAGACTTCATTACCTTCTGGAACTCCTTCTCAGTCTCCTTTACTGTTCCTCCTACGTCATACTCACTGATATATCATCAGCACTTGGAACAGGACCTACCCAAGAAACATGCATAAGACATCAGTTCTTATTGTCTTTCAATAGATTCTGGAGAAAGCTGGGGACCTGGCCAAACATTTCTAATTCACAAAATGAGGGCTTCTCACAATTCTCAGGAACATCTGCTCACAATCTCCATGACTCTCCTGTACCCTGTGTGGAACCTCTCAACAAATTGTTAAGTTCTATATAAATGTTAATGATCATCATTGTCAGCCTAAATTATTTCACAGACATCCCGCTTTTCTAGTAAGTTGGAAGGAAACTGAAATCAATAGACTAGTAGTCGTGAGAAGGAACTTGAAAAATTCTGCTGGTCTGTAGAGGGACAGCTCAGCAGAAAAGGCCACAGTTCCCATTCACAGAACCTCATAGAAGGGCAGAAGAGGGGATTAGCCAAGATTTAAGCCACTCCCTCAAGTATGCCATTAGGAAGTAAACACAACACTCATCCGTGGGAGGAGAAATAATGCATATTGGAAACCAGCTTTTGCCCAGAAAAAGGTGAAAACACTTGGGAAATTTGAGCCCCCGCTGCCCCAGTTTTAAATACTTGTGAGTCATCCCTCAGGGTTGATAAGATCTTTGATAAAGCTGTGAACCTATTATGCCTCAGGCCCACAGCTCCCCAACACTTCTGGGGCCCAGGAAGAGAAGGAGTACCAGGAGGTAGTCTCTTAAAGGCCAGCCTTTTTGAGGGAAGGACCTCGGGTATGTGTGTCATGGGAACAGCTGGTTTTCTTGTCCCGGTGTCAGCTCAGAACAGGGTTATGTGATTGCTGATTCCTGTTCCAGTCTGTCCCCAAGAAACAATGACTTCCTTCATTTGTTTGTAGATCCCTGCAGGCATTTGAGGGAATCATAAAGGCTGATTGTGAATTTAAAATGTTTCTAAATAGGTTACATAAGTACATTGTCTTGAATATTACAATTAGGACTTAAAATCTCTACTGCCTGGTGATCACATAGCTTGTCCTCAAATTGACCTTATAAGGTGTACACAAATGGTGGATTTTCACATGGAAGTTATGGCACTCTTTGTGAAACAACATAAGATGTTAATTTATTTAATCCCATTATATGAACTAATCTCTTAGTGGCAGGAAGTATGGCTATATTATATATGTTCTGGGCTCCACGTAACAAAAATTATCCAATTATAGAAAATAATTTTGAATGAATTGGGAGATTGGGATTGACATATATACACTAATATGTATAAAATAGATAACTAATGAGAACCTGCTGTACAGCACAGGGAACTCCACTTTGCTGTACAGTAGAAACTAACACAACACTGTAAAACAATGCTACCCCAATTAAAAGAAAAAGAAAATAATTTTAAGAAATCACTTTTCCAGGGCTTCCCTGGTGGCGCAGTGGTTGAGAGTCTGCCTGCCGATGCAGGGGACGCGGGTTCATGCCCCGGTCCGGGAGGATCCCACATGCCGTGGAGCGGCTGGGCCCGTGAGCCATGGCTGCTGAGCCTGCGCGTCCAGAGCCTGTGCTCCGCAACGGGAGAGGCCACAACAGTGAGAGGCCCGCATACCTCAAAAAAAAAAAAAAGAAATCACTTTTCCAGTTTTTTCCGTTATGGTAGTCATTTGTTTTGTCATCTGCTAGCACATGTTAGCAGAAAAGTGAGAACAGGTGCCAGAAGTTTAAGAACAGGTGTTAAAAAAACAACTTTAAATTGAGCACATACTAACAGTTAACATAATCTTATTTAAGCTACAAAACACTTCAGTCCAATTGGGCAGGATGTAGTTGTTTCAAAGGATAATTTTAGAACCACTGATGCATTTTAAATGTTAATTTAAACACATTGGTTGTTTTTTTTTTTTTTCGCGGTACGTGGGCCTCTCACCATTGTGGCCTCTCCCACTGCGGAGCACAGGCTCCGGACGCGCAGGCTCAGCGGCCATGGCTCACGGGCCCAGCTGCTCCGCGGCATGTGGGATCTTCCCGGACCGGGGCACGAACCCGTGTCTCCTGCATCGGCAGACGGACTCTCGACCACTGCGCCACCAGGGAAGCCCCTGTAGTTTATTTTTTAAAAAGGTTTTAGTGTCTGAGTTTAATACCATCTATTACATCAACTATGGATTTTTATTCAGTCTTACTTCAGTTCCTCAGGCACTTATTGGCTGCCTGTTATATGGAGAGAACCCTGTCTCAGTGTATGAGCCTTTGTCCTGAAGAAGCTTATGATCTGAGGAGGAAACGTGGTCCAGTAGAGGACACACACATTGCAAGATACGAGAAGTGGCAAATTGTGATCAATGCTCTAATGGAGTTATCAAGGGCTTAGAAACACAGGCAAGGAGAGGTTGATTCAGATACAAAATGGGGCAAATCTGGGAGAGCTTTCTTGAGGAGCTGGCACCTGAGCTGGAACTCAAAGGGTCAGTGGAGACAGAGTAGGAGAAGGAAGCAGTGTGAGTGAGGACTTGGAGAGTGGACGTGGAGGAAGTTGAGGAGCTGCAGGTAACCTGGTGCACCTGGAGTCCAGAATGATTAGAGGATGCAGCAGGCACACAGTCAGAAAGATGGGGAAGAGCTACATTTTACAGTCTTGATAATAGCGAACTAAGGAGCCTAGATTTGATTTTGTGCACACTAGGGAGCCTTGGCGGGTGTTTGAGCAGGGCAGTGGCCTGATCAGATCAGTTTGGGAGTAAGTTGAGAGATGGGTTGAAGGTAGAGAGGAAATTAGAGACCATTCTTGAGTGATATGGATACCATCTTTCCCATTATTAAAAATCCCACTAAGTAGCTATCTTGTGATTTGAGGTATTTGATACAGAAATTCATTTGTTTAAATGTTAATGGTTAATTATGCCTCTGGCAAACTGACTACTCCTCTTATCTGATATTTTTAGCAATGGCCAAGCAAAAGTTTATAAAGGGTAGTAATGATAAGGCATGAACTTCCTTTTTTTTTTTTTTTCTGGCAAGAATAACATCTGAGTCAGTACCCTAGATATTCTCCTAATTTAAAGAGATGTTCTCTTAGCCAAGGAAAAGAACCACCCAGATTGACATTTTAGAAACAGATCCAGGAAATGCATCTATCAGCAAATGAAAACAAATCAAGGTGAAGCAGGACTGTTAGGTAAGACTCAGTCGTTCGGTTAGGACCGAACCCTGTTACCTGGGTTCACAATCCAGCTCTGCCACTTACAGGCTGTGTAACTTTAGGCTTAGTACTTAACCAATCTGTGCCTCAGTTCTTTCACTTGTAAAATAGGGATAATAATGGTACTTGTCTCAGGGGTTGTTAAGAGGATTAAATGAACTAATACATGTAAAGTGCTCCGAATAGTACCTGGCTCGTAGTTAGAGCTCAATAAATGTTAACTATTATTCAGTGGTTGGGCAGTCAGTTAACTAACTGCCTATGACACATCATAGTTTACACAGCGTTTTCACACATCCACCAAGTCATTTGAGCTCCACAATTACCTTATGGATATTGGTTGTCCTAGTTACCACTGCTGCTAACAAGCCACCCCAAAACTTGGAAGCATAAAACAACAATCATTTTATTATGCTCACAGATTCCTGAGTCAGGAATTCAGACAAGGTACAGTGGGAGTTGCTTATCTCTGCTTCTCTGTGACTGTGCCCCCAGCTGGAGACATCTTGGATGGCTGGGGAGGACACCAGCAGTGGGGCTGGATCCACTGCCAAGATGGCTTCTTCTCTAACCTGTCTGGCGCTTTGGTGGGATGGCGGAAAGGCCAGGCTCAGCTGGGACTGTCACCTTAGCACCTGCATGTGACCTCTGCACCATGGTGGCCTCACGATAGTTGTCGGACTTCTTAGAGTGTTTCTACAGCAGAAGATACATGCCTTTTATGACGCAGCCTCAGAAGCCTCATAGCCGACACTTCCCTGTTCTCTATTGGTTGAAGCAGTCACAAGCCTGCCCAGACTCAAGGGAAGGGATTAGACCACACCTCTCAGTAGAAGGCATATCAAAGAATTTGGGGGCCGTGTTTGAAAATCACCATACTGGTATTATCCCCTAATTCTAGATGAGAAGATTGAGGCTCAGTACAGGTTTAATGATTTATCCAGGATCAGTTGCACAGATAGTCACTGGGATAGTAGGGGGTGGGGGCAGGGAAGTTTGCTGGAGGAAAAAGGCTTCTAACCTAATTCTTCTGACGCCAAATTCTTGTTCTCTCAATTAGATTATTCATTGTCCTTCAGCTTAGATATACTTGCTAACATAGGAAAGTTACAGAAAAAAACATTTAAAATACATTGTGTATATTAGGTAACTTTCTTAAGAATAGACGGTGATGTAAAAGTATAAAGTTTGCATTTATAAGAACTTGTACACAAACTTCATATTTTAAAGAGGTCCTGGGATGGGTTGAGTCCCAAGACTGGTCAGAGGTAAACTTAGTATAATTTTCTCACAAGGAAAGTTCTCTGAAAATGTTCCAGATGCTTAACTGTGACTTCCTTCGTCTCTAGGAAAGTCTCACCTGGCCATTGTCCAGCGGGTGAATAATGAGGGAGAAGGGGACCCCTTCTATGAGGTGATGGGCATTGTCACACTGGAGGACATCATAGAGGAGATCATCAAGTCGGAGATCCTGGATGAAACTGACCTCTACAGTAAGTGCACAGCCTTGGCTCTTGTCCAAGGCCATCATATTTTTCTCTGAGATTCTCAGAGCTGGCTTAGTTTGGTGAACAGTGTAAAACGGGGTCAGGACAAGCCCCAGGCATTGCTGTGTGTCAGCCCCCTCCTGCCAGGAGCCGGCACGGCAAGATGCCCTGACTTGAACCATCCCTGAGTCACTGAGAGTGTGCTAGCTAAATGTTTATCCAGAGGGAACCTTCAGGAACACAGCCAAGACTATGAAAAGGAGACCTCCTGGCCTTTGGATGGAAAAGGAACCAAAGGAAATAAAGTGCACCTCGGATGACCCCTCTGCCCTTGTTTCTGTCCCCTGTGCTGTTCCTGGTTTGTCTCTTCGTCCACCTAGACACAGACCCCAGCACCCCCTGGGGTTCCACTCAGGATCCGCTCATTCAAAACATCTGTGAGCCGTAGAGGCTCACGAGACTGCCCACCACAACCTAAGCTAAACCTGAAGTCGCCCTTTTAGTCGCTCTTGTCCCTTGTGCGTTTTCAGCCCTGCCGCCTGGTTTCTCCCTCTCCCCCCGTCCCACCCCTGGCTCTGGTCCCTGCTCCCTCCTTTCTGGCCTCCTCGCCCCCCTCCCCACTCCCCCTCAGGAACAACACGGACTCCTTCTTGCAGGTAGTGACTGCTTTCGGTTACTGAGCCTTATCACAGCTTTGCTTGCAAACATTACAAAGGCCTGCTTTCCTCAGGGATGGGAGTGTTATCTAAATCCATGGGAGTCCCTAGGCCAGGAAGTGTTTCCTCCTCCCGAATGAATTTCATCACCTGGGACAGCAGTCCCTTTTCCTCCCCTCAGATAACCCATTCCGGACCCCTATCCTTAGTTTGCTAGAGGCAGCTGTTCAGAGACTAGCTCCCTGTAGAAAAGGTTTTGAGACTCTAAGGCAGTGAGTGGTACAGAGAGAGTGCTTCACTTTGGGGTGAGACCTAAAAGGTGGGTCAGGCCTTAACGAAACATAGCAGGAGTGTCCCAGTGTCTGCTATTGCTGTGGAGCCCTGGGGGGGCTCATCTTCTTGAGTTAGGGGTTAATTTCTCCCTCCCCCATTCCTTTCTCCCTTCTCCACCTCTGCCCATGGCTCATGATTTAGAATTCCGATACAGTGGTGAAAACATTCACACTAAAGTGTTAGTGGCTGATAGTAGTGACAGGGGTCTAAATGAATAAGCTCTTCTGAGGGCCTTTGTTTGAACGACCTAATACTCGAATGCACACTAATAAAATTGAAGGAATGAAGAGGGAGATCAGAAGACTGATTCTCCAATGATGAACTGTTCGGTGGCATTCTGATGGAGGAGGGAGAGGGGATATTTAGACAAACGTGTCATGCAAATCGGAACGTTAGTCACACAAAAGGACTGGTCTGATACATATATTTGCTGCTGTCTTGCCTAACCGTCCTCTCTCTAAAGGAGAGGGTTTTCCCACTCTGGCATGAATTCTTAAGAGTTTTGAGAAGGCCAAGGAGCCAGGAATACAGTGTTGCTTCTCCCTGGACCCTGACCCCCCAGGGCAGCTGGGCCTGGATCTCACCACTGTGGCAGCCAGACACAAGGAGTGTTAAAGCCAGGGCCCAGAGTCCAAGGCAGGCCCATAAGAGAGCAGTGCGGTGGAAGGCACTTTCTCCCTCTAGAAGGGAGCCCCAATCGTGTGGTGGGGTGAGCTCCAAAGGGAGGGGGAGAGTCCAAAGGAAACCCTGTCCCTGGAGTTCATTCCCTTTCATTTCCACTGTGTCCTCTCAGCCTGCACTGAAAGTTCCCTGCAGCCCTGTTTTTCTCTAGGCCAACTTTGGAGAAAACCCAAATCTGTTTCTTTGCTCCCCTTAGCACAGGTTAAGATAGACTAAAGTTTCAAAATTTTACTCAATACTAAGGGAAAGCAAAAGAGACATGACCAAAGAAAACATTCCCCTTACCTCCTAAACATGTTTTTTAAGACAAGCTTTTAAAAAGCAGGAAGAAAAAATTAAACTGGAAAAAGCAGAGATTTTCTCAATTAGTAATCACAATAGTCCTGCCTGAGGCCGCCACCCAGAGGCCACACCTTTATGGATTACAGAGCTATTTCCATTTTTTTTCCTTCTTTCCTTTATTTCCCCCAGTTCTCTCCCCGTGGAGGGGCCAGGGTTGAAGCAAGAGAATTGTCAGTGGGGAGAGGGGGTGACTGCCCTCCTCCCTTGGGTGGCATGCCTCAGGTACCACTCAGAGTGTGGTTTAAATCAGCAGGAAGAGACCAGGTGAGCTCAGCTCTGGGGACAGGAGAAAGGCAGAGGCAGAAACCCCCTGGGCCCTGCCAAAGTCCTTGAGGCTAAGCGTGCAAGTTCCTCGCGTTTGAACGCCTTTTTGTAAGCATTTCACAGATAGGTTCAGATTGGAGTCTCATAATAAGAGACTCCTGAGATAAGCAGAAAAATTATGATTAATCACTAACCTTATTGTATAGATTAAAACACACGAACACTCTGATGCTTAGAGAGCTTGCACAGCTCGTAAACAGGGAGGCCAGCCCTAGAAGCCTGAACTTGGGAGCCCCAGGCTGGCCTTCCCCTTTTCCACTGTTCACCACTTCAGTGCAAGTAACACTGAGACATGGCAGCAGCTCCCACCTTCTATCCCTTATCCACATCCTTCCAGTCTCTGGGAAAGAGATGTTGCGATGCCACCTACAGTTGACACTTTCCAGAAATCCCTGTGGTCCCAAAGGAGCTCTCTGTCTCAGGTGGCTATGGTGAAACCTCCAAAAACCATTAGCGATTCTGAGATAGCTGCAATGTGTCCCCTGTCCCGACAGCCGACAATCGGAAAAAGCAGAGGGTCCCACACAGGGAGAGGAAGCGGCACGACTTCTCCTTGTTTAAGCTTTCTGACTCGGAGATGAGGGTGAAGATCTCTCCACAGCTTCTGCTGGCCACGCACCGCTTCATGGCCACAGGTATGATGACTCTGCCCGCCCGCATCTCCACCGCAGGCAGGCAAGGCAGCTCTGGAGGGTGGGACCCAGGCACCAATCACTTTTAATACCTTACGACCTAATTCCAATTCTGGGACTGAGAACCACTGTTCCAGGAGAGGAGGTCTTCTTAGGTGGGGTGACAGGACTCCGCATACTGTCATTTTCAGCCTCAGGCCTGATCTTCTAGGTGGGGAAGTGAGCATAATGCTACTCTGCTTTTCTCTCTTCTACTCGAAAAAAAGGCTGAGGAATTCACCGCTGCACTTTCCCTTCCTCCACCTGCTTCAAGGCAGGAGTTGGTGGGCCCCAGAGGGTTCATCAGGGAGGGACAGGCGATGTCCTGTGCAGCCACAAAGGCCCTGGGGCCCAGACCCTCCAGGGGCCATGTAGGCCTGTGAGCTACGAGTTCTTCAAATACAGATGTGGATTGTGAATACTGGAATCTTTAGAAAGAAAAAAAAAAAGAGAGGATCCAAAGATAAACTTCTTCTTGTGAAGAAAGTAAAGTTTGTCTTTGAACCGTCTAACATTCTCACCCATGCCTAATTAATGTGCTGACCTAGAATGATCACACACATTACTAAGTTCAATATGTAATTAATCTAACATGTATTTATTGAGTATATAATGAGTGCTAGTACTGTTCCAGTTACTAAAAAGTAGAAAATTTTAAATTGGAGCTTCTAAGAGAGTTATAGATGTAGAAAATAAACCTGATTACCAGGAGGTAAGAGTGGGGAGGGATAAATTGGAAGATTGAGATTGACACATACACACTACTATATATGAAATAGATAACTAATAAGGACCTGCTGTACAGCACAGGGAACTCTACTCAATACTCTGTAATGGCCTACATGGGAAAAGAATCCAAAACAGGGTAGATAGATGTATATGTATAACAGATTCGCTTTGCTGTACTGCAGAAAGTAACACAACATTGTAAATCAATATACTCCACTAAAAATTTTTTAAAAGTTCAGGTCATAAAGAAAATCAATAAATCAATAAATCAATACATAAATAAATTGGAGCTTCTTTAGGGTTTTCAACATGTTATCTAGTTCTAAATACAGATTTCTTTTAATTACTGGCTGTCTGATTTCCTAGAACAAAACAGCTGTATCTGTTAGTATAATGATATACCATATAGTGTAGTATAACATAGCAATATGAATAATAATATCTATTAATATGTAAATATGATAGTGATGCTTCTCATTATTGAGAACTTCCCACTTAAATAATTAACTGTTCCTGTTAACTTGAAATTTCATTTCATTCAACAGATACACGTCATACAAATAAGTCAGATTAAATTCTCTGTATTTCATTTGATTGTAGCATTAAAACTTTTTTAGCCATGTTTACATGGCTTACTTATCCACGTCCAACTCAGTAGTTGCGGCATGTGGGCTCAGTAGTTGTCGCACATGGGCTCTAGAGCACAGGCTCAGTAGTTGTGGCACACAGGCTTAGTTGCTCATGGCATGTGGTATCTTCCCGGACCAGGGCTCGAGCCCGTGTCCCCTTCATTGGCAGGCGGATTCTTAGCCACTGTGCCACTAGGGAAGTCCCTCTTGTTGCTTTTTGAACAACTTTATTGAGGTATAATTGATATACAAAAAAACGGTACATATTTAATGTATACAACTTGATGAGCTTGGAGATAAGCATACACCAGGAAACCATCATCGTAATCTATGCCATAAACATATCCATCACTTCCAAGAGCTTCCTCCCACCCTCTTTATTTGTTATTATTATTTTTGCATGTGTGTGTTAACATAAGACCTACTGTCCGGGCTTCCCTGGTGGCGCAGTGGTTGAGAGTCCCCCTGCCGATGCAGGAGACACGGGCTCGTGCCCTGGTCCGGGAAGATCCCACATGCCGCGGAGCGGCTGGGCCCGTGAGCCATGGCCGCTGAGCCTGCACATCCGGAGCCTGTGCTCCGCAACGGGAGAGGCCACAACAGTGAGAGGCCCGCGTACCGCAAAAAAAAAAAAAAAAACAAGATCTACTGTCTTAGCAAATTTTTAAGTATACAGGATAGTATTGCTCTTAGGCTCTCTAGGCTGAGCAGTAGATCTCTAGGATTTATTCATCTGGCATAACCAGAACTCTGTACCCTTTGACTAATACCTCCCCATTACCTCCTTCCCCCAGCCCATTCTCTCTGCTTCTATGAATTTTACTATTTTTGATTCATCATATAAATGGTATCAAGTAGTATTTGTGCCTGTGCCTGGCTTATGTCACTTAGCATAACATCCTCCAGGTTCCTCCATGTTGTCACAAATGGCAGGATTCTCTTCTTTTTTAAGTTTATGTGCAGCTTTAAATAAAGTCAAGGAGAAAAATAATAACAAAACTGACATTGCCAAAATGGTGACCTGTTTCTCCTGAGGTGCCAGTTGCAGGGACACACATCCCCAGAGGGCCTGAGACACACACGTGGGCTTAAGACCCCCACCCACCCAAGGGAACTGCAGGAATCCTGCTAGCTTGGTGCCTGAGAGCATGAATGGCCCTGGCTGTGCCCATCCTGACTCCTCCCAGCTGCCAATCCTTCTGCCTCCCGGTCTCCCCTAGAAGTGGAGCCGTTTAAGTCTCTGTACCTCTCGGAGAAGATCCTGCTGCGGCTCCTGAAACATCCCAACGTGATCCAGGAGCTGAAGTGTGATGAGAAGAACAAGAAGGCCCCGGAACACTACCTGTACCAGCGCAACCGCCCTGTGGACTACTTTGTGCTACTTCTGCAGGTGAGTGGGAAAGCCATGGACCCCCCCCCAAGGGCAAGACAGGACCTCTCTAGACTGGAGAGGAACGGCCATGCCTCCTCTGTGCCAGGTTCCAAGGCTCGGCTGGCTGCCCTGGGAGCAAGGCCAGTTGGTGTGGGTGTTTGTCCGCGACGCTCAGAGGGGACAGGTGTGACTGGCTGGCGTCCTGGAGTGCTGGGATCTTGATGGCATTTAATCTGACATCAGCGATGTTTGTGGTGGGATGCAGTGGGTACCTCCCAGCAGAGGGGTTCTGCCGCTGAATTTCCGAACCTGCTGCCCTACAGAATCCCTAACACCTCCTTGTCTCTGCTTGGCCATGCCCGGGAATGCAACTGTGCACTGCCTCCCAAACTTCAGGCACTTCTTGTTTCAGGCCCTTCTCTCTGTTGAGCTGAAATCTCACCATCTCTGATTTCCACCCACTGGTCCTTGCTCTGCTCTCTGAAAGCGCACAGAACACATCCGCTCTCTCTAGCACACTTCAGCCTTTGCAGTCCCTTAATCTTCTCCTTCAGAAGACTGGGAAGGGAGCAAACGAGCAAATGAAAGAGGGGCAGCATCTTCCCGGTACTCACAGGAGTACAGTCACCCTTTGCCCTGGGTGCCTGGAAAGGCCTGTAAATAAGCGTCAGGCATGGTTCCAGCACTAGGTAGTACTGCTGTCCTGGCCTGGCTCCACCATTAACTCCGTCCCTATTCCCTGTCTCTTTCCAACAGAATCTGGTGAACCCTAAATACAGTGATTGTCTTAAAATCTTCATTAAACTCACATGGACTTAGAAAGGGCCTCTCTGTTACAGTTCCCCTGCAGCCTGTCTGCTCGGACTCGGTAGTGTGCCTCACACCCATCCTTCCAGATAGCCTCAGTAAAATGCCCTCTCTTCTCCAGAAATGGAGTTACACTCTTTACTGTTGGAAATGGAGAAGTGTCCTGTTACATCGTTTATATAACACAAGGAACACATAGAGTCTTATGCCTAATATAAACTTAACCATTTTCAAATAAATCTTGGAGGCGTAAAATGTAGTGGCAAGAGTGTAGGTTCAGAAATTGGAAAGATCTAGCTTTAAAGTCTAACTAACCATGACCGAGCTATTTAACCTCTCTGAGCCTCAGAAATGATTCATCTATAAACTGGGGATAAAAATAGTACAGGCTTCATAGGGTGTGGGCGGATCCATGCAGTGGATTTCAGGCCCATAGACGCACACTATATGCACAAGCTTCTCACAGAATCAGGCTTTATCTCAGCCAGACTTAGAGATGGTTTAGTCTCAGACTACACCTGTGGGGCAGTTTACAGGGTTCTGGGCTAGCTGGTGCCCGGACCCGCATCATGGAAGAGCCATTACAGTCTGCAAGGAAAGCTTGGATGTACATGACAGGATGCTGCTTTATGAACTAAGCAAGTAATTTACTGCCAAGGCCTTCTGAAGTTGGAGTTGCTGTTTCTGAAACGTATCCAGACAGAATTCACATTTCCCTGTGATAAGATTTTAAGTCCACTTACTATCCAAGCAGAAGTGCTTAGGGTCGTAATCACTAGTAGATCTGGAAGTGCTGTCCACACCCTTAGTACACTTCCTTCTTTCTCCAGGGTAAAGTGGAGGTGGAGGTTGGTAAGGAAGGCCTTCGCTTCGAGAACGGAGCCTTCACCTACTATGGTGTCCCAGCCATCATGACCACTGCTTGCTCAGGTATTCCAGTTTCCAAGCCATAGCTTATTGGGGAAGCAGTGGGACAGTGGAGAAAATGCATCTGGGTTCAAGTTGTGACTCCCGTTATGGACCCTGAACAAGCCTTTTACCTTCCCAGGCTTTAGATGTGGAAGTACATGGTAGACTGTAACATTACCCAGTGTTAGGGATGGATAGTGGTAATTTTCAATATGACAAGACAAGTTTATTTTACTTTTTACACTTCCACCTGATTGCCCTGTTTTTACAGGGTTGATTGGTGCTGTGGGTGGGGTGGAAGAGGGAGAATTCCTTTAAGAAGGTGTGTTTTCTGAATTGCCTCTGAAACACACTGCATCCTTCTGTCCTTAGATAACGATGTGCGGAAGGTTGGAAGTCTGGCTGGATCCTCTGTCCTTCGTATGTATCTCTCAAACCCCTCCCTCATCCTCCCTGCTGTGGTCCCGCCTCAGCCCACTCTGGGGACCTGGACCGAGCACTCTCAGCCTGGGCTAGGGCTAACACAAATGCTGGCAGCCTCTTTGTATGCTCTGCCAGGAACACTGCTTTCTGCCAGGTACCCACGGACCACAGGGGGCTTAGTTTCTGCGTGTCTGGAATGTTTTCTGCTGCTTCTCTGCTCAAGTGCAAATGACGAATGACGGGGGAGGGAGGTTGTGAGGGGAGGCACCTTTTATTGTCACCTGCCAGGGAATGCAGGCAGGTGGTTTGTGTGCTCTGCTGGAGGTTCAGCCTTTCCTTCGCTGCTGTGATAATTCACCCACTGTCCTTTACTTGCAAACCCTAATACGCTATTATTGTGTCTGTGGCGGTTAGTAAGAAGTGACTGCAAGATCTTAGGATGTAAGTCCCAGGCTGGTGCGTATGTTGCTTATCTGCTTCTCTTTCCTCGTTTACCACATCTCAGCTGGTGGAGAAGTGTCTGCAGCTGGCCGTGCATGCTGGTGGGGGCTGGCACGGGGCTGCTGGCGGGTGTCTTCTGCGCCTTCTGTGCTCTACCTTCTCTCTGTTTCCTGCATAAGTTATTGCACTTGTGCTTAGAGAGCATGGCATTTATTGTGATATAAGTGTGATCCAGAAAGCATTATTTCTCTAGATTTCTCTTTGATTCACCGGTCTGAATTTTGCATTGCTTTCAGCTCTTAGTGTTTATGGTGGCCATTTTAATGCCAAAGGGGTGTTTTTTCTCATCATAAGAAAGATTTTACATAGTGCTTTTTACTGGGATTTATCAGAGGGACCCAAAGCTTGATATCACAATCCGTGGCACATGAAAAGTAGATACCATTTTAACACAGAGAAACTAAAGAAATGACTTGCTCCAAATCACCCAGCAGGTTGGTGATTTACCTAGATGCATTCCGGTGTCCTGACTAGTTCACACAGCACAATGAAATAGAGATTTTAAATCCATCATGTTCCAGAATGTAATTTCTATGTGGAAATATTGGAACAATTTGCAGTGTAACTTCACATCCTAGCCCAGCAGATGTCTGAAATGAAGTTGAAGTAGCTGCCCACACCCAAGGGGTGGTCCAAGATGAGTTGAAGGAGAGCTGTAAAATAAAACATCCTCGTACATTATTATACTTATATAAACCAACAAATCTCAATTAAGGTTGATGAAGGAAGTGTCAGTTCTCAGAACAAGAAATCTAGATGGGAGAGGGATGGTCTACAGGACCTGGTAAACCTTGGTTCTCTAAAGGAGATTTCCACCATCCATCACACTGGGGATTGCTCATGGTAGAGTAACTCCTGGGATATGAAATGTTACCTAGACATGTTGGCCTTATTCTGGCTCTTCCATAAGACCAAAAGATGTGGGAACTCTAGGGGAAAAGAGCTACCTAAAGCTCGCAAGCCCATCTGATTTAGATGACTTTCTTTCTTTTAAAAAAAGTTTTTTAAGTAGTAAGAAGATGTCATCTGGTTTCCTCCTTTCCTTCCTTCCTGTCTCTAGTTCTTTCTATCAAAATCCTTCCATTTTATATGTGAGACACAGTAAATTTGCAACATTAATCTCTCCTTCAAAACTGGTTAACTAAAAAGAAATATTAACCTCTCTTTCCCTCCCCACACTTCTGAGCATCTTTATCAATCTTCAGGAGGAAAAAGAAATTAAATTAGCCTGTAGGGGTATGGAGACATTTTCCATCCTCCCCCTCAAGCCCTCCTTACCTAATACAGCAAAGCGTGAAGAACTCCAAAGACCACCACCCCACCACCTGCCCCCCCTTGTTCCAGGTCCACTCTCAGCCCAGGTCCAGCCACCCAGCATCTTTCACTAGCCAAGGACCTCACGTGTAGGTTGAGGAAGAGCTTAAGCTGAGCCACAAGGCAGTAAACTCTTGTAGGGTCTCAGTCTACCAAACTACCCCTGTCCTTGATGCCAGCCTAGAGCTTTGTCAGCCTTGAGGGTAATAAAGGAGACAATGAGTTTGCCAGAACACTGGCCCTGTGACCAATGCCTCACAGTTGAACTCGAGGTCACAAGTAAGTCCCTCTGGTTTTCCTGTGCAGGGCAAAGGGAACGCAGTCAGCACTATCTCCTTTGTCTTGGTTCTGATTGCCAGGGAACCCAGGAGGACCGTGGTGAGCCTGGCACTCTGGAGGAACGGGGCCTGAGCTCAGCGTGACCAGAACAGATGCCCACGGTGGTGTGCAATTGGAGAGAGAACAAGTCTCCTATCTGCTTGGCTGGGTATACATGTAATTTGTGGCCCAGAAGTGCTAGGATTCTTCTTGAGACAATGGGGTTTCTTATTCCAGTGTGTCTCGTGACACTAGGGGCCTGTTAAAATATTCTTTGACAAAGAATATGATTATTTGACAAAGCAAATGATTATCAAGTAGGTATAAGGCTTTCCCCTCCCCACTCCTTTGTACTATTGGATGATTTCAGGCAAGTCATCGGGCTCAGCTGCTAAGACTATGGAAGCCACCTATTTCATTGTGCTGTCACCTGCACTCTGACTTCATTTAGCTCCTTGGAAGAGACTCTGGGAATGACCAGATAAGAGAGATGAAAACAGGTTCCTATGCAGAAACACTACTTGATCAGGGTCAAGGTCGGGAAAGGACTGGAGTATTGCTACACCCTCCACCCCACCCAGGCCCCAAGCGATAGCCAGCACCATTTCAGACTCTGTGGGGAAAGAGAGAGAAGGAAAAGGGGATAGGAAGAGAGGTGGTTTGGAGCACTTGTACTTGCAAAGAAATGACTGATTTAGTTTATCAAGTCGATTTACATTAAGATTGCGAGAAATGCTGCCCTTCCTGTGTCCCAAGGCTCTAGCCACGCACAGTTTCTCCCCCAGCACTGTGACCACAGAGGGAGCTCCTAGGAGTCTGAGGCAGGAGACAGCTTCCTCGAGGATGCCCCTAGTAGGAGCATGCACTTGCTTTCACCCCTCCCACAGGTGAGCTGGAGACCTGAGGCAGCTGGGAGAGCCCGGTGGGAATACAGTGCTGGGCTCCCAGCACATTTGCTGGCTCCAAAAGGCGCCTCAGACAGAACACTGCCCACACACACTCCCTGCTGGGGCACTGCCTGTTCTTGTCATTGGCGGGTCTGATCCCCTCAGAAATTATTGTGCATCTTTTTGGAAGACCTTCAGCAAAGTCTATTTTATTTTCTTCTTTCTGGAGAGTGACTTTGTGAGAGGATGCAATTTTCATGTTTCCAGAGGCAAGATTCACTTTGGCAGAGAAATGTGATGTTGTGAAGATCTGGGAACAGACTGTCTCACACGCTTTGCTCTTTGTCTCTCTCCTTTTATGTTTATCTTCCCTTACGCAACTCACAAATCCTTGACTCTTTAGTGCCCGTCTCTGTGTCTCGTACCTTCGTCTTCAGCAGAGGGGACTCTCTGGCAGGCTCCCCAGGTAAACATGCATGGGGTCTCGATCTCCATAGATCCATGGGGTTTGCAAGAGGCCTTTGGTCTCTGTCACTGTCCCACATGAAAACTAGTCTCTCCCAGCTAGTCTCTCCCAGGACCAAGGCACAGCACGTTGCACGGCTAACACTCACTTGTACTCACTGACCAGGCATTGCTGGTTCAATGGTGTCACGTGTGAACTTAGCCCCGAAGGATATATCTGTGTACGTAGATGGAGAAATGGTGGGGTGAGGAATGGTGTGAATTTTTCCTTATCATTTGTCTGACTGCAGAATGGAGGGATAAGGGGTGCAGCAGAAGAAAAATAGGAAGAAACAATGAAAGACTCTGCTTTATTCCTATTTTTCCTCCATCTTTTCTTCTGTGTGGTCTCTGCCTTTAGCTAACCCACTAACCCCTCCTTATCTTTCTAGTAATGTTACTGTGTAGTGACCGTATTCCCTCTAGCTCTGCTCATACAAAGGATGCTATATGTAAAATTTTCAAAACAACTTTTCATCAGGCTTAACCTCTCTTGTTAATTAAATAAAAGTTACTGGATTTTTTTTTTAATCAGGTAAAGTAGCTCCTCACAGAGCCACACAGTAACTCAAGGATTGAGTAGAATGTAATAAATCTGAACAATCAGTTAAGTGTTTATATTGTTTTCATCCCTAGACGTTGATCTCTTAGGGTCATGGAGCAAGTAATGACCAAACTAAGAATTTGTTTGTTAAGTTACCTTGAAGTTAAAGCACAGCCCAATTTCCCATACCCTCTACATCTGTCTCCCTTATCCCAATGCTTTGGCGATGATTCTGAGGCCCCACCGTAGCCTCAGGCATCAAGAATCCAGTTATGTTTCACTGTCTGTATTGTAGACCCTCAACATTCAAAAGGCTCTGTTCTGGGACCTCAAACCCCCAAATTTGCAACTTCAGAACTACTTATGTTGATTTCTACTTTCTCACAAATCACATTTTCCCATCAAAAACCATCTGGTTCCCATGTTTATGTGGACGAGACGACTTAATCACCTTCTCAAATTTCACCAAAGTTTTCTCTCTTACTTAGTAGAGGTTTTCCACCAAGAAATAAATTTTTTTCTTGCTTTGTGAGAGCTCATGCCTTCATGATGACTACAGGAGTACTGTCAATGGGAGATGCCAGTCTGGTACCCTCCCCAGCTAAGTGGTCACCCCCACATGCCCATAAAATTAGAAATGACCACATCAAGGACCTTCAAGATCCTTCCAATGTGAGGAATCTTGGTGAATGAAGAACGTGCTAGGAAGCTTCAGCAGAAAGGAAAGATGGACATTTTTAAAAGATTTTCAACGAAAAGGATCAAAGCATTAAAAAAAAAAAAGAATGACAGCATGAGAGCAGGAGTTTTTTTTTTTTTAATTAACCCTTAGTTAACCAGACAACCTAGTTAATTATAACTTCCTACTTATGAAGGTTAGCTCTAGTTCATCGGTATTTATTATGAAAATTAAGGTGACTCATTTCTGCTGTGCAGTCCCCCTATAGGAGGTACTGAGTCTTCCGATCCAACTCTGGCTGGTGCCATGTGCTCCTGAGAGCTCTTTTAACCTTCCCCCCACTTTTCCATGACTGTGTGTGTTCAACCCAATAGGAAGCAGGGGAGGGCAAGGCCAGCTTATTCCCACCCTTGGTTTAACTCTGCAGAGTGGGGCAGTGATGGGCACAGCAGGAGAAAATGAGAGATGGGAACGTTCTGCTTCTCCTTCGGCTCTTTTCTTCCCACCATCTTCTGTCTCACCTCTTTCTGTAGCCAACAGCCAAGCTTTCATATCGACCGGGTGACATCCCCAGGACCTATAATTTGGTATTTCCCAGTAGCTCTTGCTTCTGTTCCATATCAGCAGAAGAAGCCTTAGTCATTGGATTTTTATGGAAAGCAGTTCTGGGCACACTCTGGTCCCATACTTGATTTATGATCCAGATACATTAATTTACGTATATTATGTCTTACCCCCATCTTAGATAAACCCTGGAAGTTAGGAATTATTGCTGGGCAACAATAGGTAAGGAAGCAGCTCTGAGAAATTAAGCCGTTGGGTCACTGTCAAAGGTGTAGTAAGAAGGTAGAGGGATGCGGACTGGTGTCCAAGTCTCTGAGGTCCTGTTCTAGGTCGGGACCTTGCTGCCCTTCTGAACGTGGGCGTGTTGTGCCCTCTAGAGGGCTGTGACTTGTTTGCATTTTGAAAACAGCTGTGCTAATGAACTAAGGTGCTCCCTCTGGGTTGAGGCCGGTGGTCCCTACACCAAATATTGCCACCATTACCCATAGGCAGTTTCCTTCTATTTGAGCCTTATTTGAAATAAGGAGAGCAGAGTGGTGTGTGGATTACCTCCAGAGTGTGGTGTAGCCAGATTTGCAGGTGCTTTCATTTAAAAACAAAGCTGCTGAGAGTACACGGCCCCACTGCAGATCTCCCCAGATGCATCCCTTTTTTCTTCTCCCAGTGGTGGAGATGATTCCAAGTTCCCCATGGCAGTCCTTCCACAAAAGCACAAAGGCAGGAGAGAGGTCCCAAGCAAGGGTCCTTTTACAATGCCCAGTTGTCCATCTGTGATGTACTCTGAGATCAGTGAGGTTAGATCTTCCCCAGAATATAAAGGGAGTACCTAAAAATAATCTTTTTACTTTGTGAAATGTGGTAAGTGGAAGTATTCCTTTGGGTCGGCTCTTGCATAGTAAACATTTGGGAACCATTAAAGCTCCATGTAACGTGAGTGAGTTCATCTGGACTCCTAACTTGGTCTGATTTGCAGGGTTCACATTGTAGCTTTGACAGAGAGCTTTTGGCATTTGGTTGTCTGATGTTGAATATTACCCCAGAATGATGAATTTTAATAATCCTAGTTTGTAATCCTGTAAGCCTATGTAATTAAATTCCCCCATCCAGTTTAGAGAACACAGATGCCCCGTGGCACAGTGACAATGACCAGAGTGAGCTATTCCTCCCCATCCCTCACTGATGCTTTGAAAGATGTAAGCGAGCAGCTGGTGAGCCCTACCTCCTCTCAGATCCCCAGACTGAAAAGGGGAGTGGGATGTTCTTCTGTGTCGTGGGTCCTGCCCCTGTGATAGAGTTGCGAAAGCTCTCCAGACACAGGTGTCATGAGTAAAGCAGAACTGTGCATAGGTTTTCAGGGCCCCTGCCCATCAGTGCAGAACGAGGGGAGATTCCATCCAGTCCTAATTGCAGTTTAAAATCCTCTTCCTCCCCTTCTCCCACCCCAACCCAATTTTACCCCGGTGTCTTCTCCACCCAACCTCAGTAACTCCAACTTGCCATCCAGGACAGATATCTCTTGCAGACTGACCATGTGAAGTCTGCAGGAATGAGGTCTGCCACACTTCTCCACAGCACTTGGGGGTCTAGAGCAGGAAACCCTGCCCTCCGCCAGGGTTGCCCTCCTGCCAGTCTCTCCAGGGCCAGCTTGAGGGTATGATGTAAGAGCACGAGTGGGCAAGGGATATGTCGGAAGCTTGGCCTGGGCCCTGTTGAGGGGTCCTGTGGTCAGTTTCATGCTCATCTGTCGCCTCTTAGACCTCTTTGCACTGTGCTTAGGGTTCTCCTTCTCTCTTCACTCCCCCAAGCTGTGCCTCTGTGCTCTTAGGAAATGCCAGGGGGAATTATACAACTTGAAGTAGTTTGCCATGCTGCTGGGACACTCGTCTGTTACTGATTTCTTCTCTTTTTTTTTTATTAAGAGTATTTCCATTTCCCTTGCTCAGGAACCTCTTGAGTGTCTGTGCACAGTTA
Organism: Delphinapterus leucas; assembly: GCF_059928025.1. Classification (NCBI taxonomy): domain Eukaryota; kingdom Metazoa; phylum Chordata; class Mammalia; order Artiodactyla; family Monodontidae; genus Delphinapterus; species Delphinapterus leucas. Next base: position 58,488,405 of record NC_143144.1, read on the forward strand.
CCAGAATGCCGAGTCATCAGCATCCTACCTGTTGAGGAATGTAAGGCTCTGGGACACAAAAGCATTGATCTTGCACAACACTCAGATGAGCTGGGACTTTCTTTGTCATGAAATGAGGATTCCTTTGTCATTTAAAAATTGCTTTTATATACCCGACCTTTGTAAGACAGCTGTATCTTCTGGTGTTGGGAATCCTTTGGGATTTTATGAATAAAGCTTCAATAGCATTGTTTTTACTTTAAAAAAGACATGTTTTTCCTCCCAGCACAACAGTGATGTCGCTTGTGTTTGACATGTGGGTCCTTGTGAGTGACAGCAGGGTGACATGCTTGTGCTGGGTGCCAGTGAAGATGAGAGCTTTGGGGAGATCAGGGATGAAGCTGTTTCCTCTGTTTCCAACAGGGAGTAGAAGTGATTCAGGCAGAAGTTGTTTAGTAGATACAATAGGGTTGTGGTTCCCTATCAGCCTCCCTGACCCTATCTTGAATTATGACATAAGGGATGAGGATGTAGAACAGCAGATGTGGGGTATGTGAAGCACATGTCCCACCAGGCAAGGTGGAGGATTATCAAGGAGCAATGGTCATTCCTCAGGGTAAATGAAACCACAAACGCCTGCCCACACTCTCTTTTCATTCCAAACTGAGTTGAAGATAAAACCCACCAGATCAAGGTGTGATTTCCAGACTCTGCTCACATCAAAGAAGCTGCACTCCTGCAGGACTGCCTGCCCCCCTTTTCCACAACCAACAGCCCTGAGGAAATACCACCGACTTACTTAGTCAGTCACCGCCTCAGAACAGCCACAGTGGGCCTAGGCAAGCCAGACCTCATAGGTTTGTTTTCAAGGGATCAGGACCAGACGTGAAATGGGTATTTCTCTGCCCAGTGTTACTGCTGTTTACAGTCACCTTGGTGCTTCACTCTGTTCTCCATGGCACCATCACTGTCCCTCTTGGTCCCTGGTCACTCTGGTGTCACCCGGCGGATAAGTAGGAGACCTGACTCCAGGACCCCCCGTTTCACATGCTCTTATTAAACAGACAGACAGACAGACAGAAGGTCTTGATGCTCGCTGCGGCCTCTTCCTCAAGTTATGGGCCAAGGCCTGAGGCTTCTTGGTGCCCCTGGATTCTCACTGCACACTATTTAACACTCCAGTGCATTTCTGGAGTGTTCTTCTACCCACCCCTCACTTCAAGAAGTCAGCTTCCCTAAAATGACTTAGGTTGCAGGGGGAAAGCCTTCTGATTCCAGGGTGATTGAGAGCCCTGAAACCTTTTTAAAACAAAATTTAGATTCTAAATAAAAACTCCTTCAGGGATTCTTAGGTGCTGATTTGTTCATTCTGTACATTTTTATTGAGTGCCTACTCTGGGCCAGGCACTGTGCTAGGTACCGGATGTACAACAATGACCAGAAAAGACAAGGTCTTTGCCCTCATAGAATTTATCATTGAACTGAGTAGACATTACAAATAAATACAAACATGTAATTAAGTAAAACTTGTGAAAAGTGCTTTAAAGAGATGAACAGGGGACAGTGATAGAGGAAAATAGGGGTAATCTTCTTAGGGTGGCCAGACCAGGTCTTCAGAGAAGGCGGTGTTTCAGCTGAGACCTAATGACTGAGAAGTGAGAGCAGGGGTGGGAATGGTGCTAAAATGGGGGGAGGGGGAGCAGGGGAAATGGCATCTGCTGAGGTGGGTATGCATACATGGTTGAGGATCCCCAAGGTGGCCAGTAAGCTAGAGTAGAACAAGCAGGCGAGAAGAGGGAGCCCCAAGATGAGATCAGACAGGAAAGCAGGGCTCAAGTCATAGGGGGTTTAGGGGTCACAGCAAGGAGTATGGATTTTATTGAGATTCAACAGGAAGCTGATTTGTGTTTTTAAAATGTGCTTTTGACAGCTGAGGTGAGAACAGATTATGAGATTATAACTGGGGAGACCAGACTGTGGTCCAGGCGAGGGTGATGGTAACTGGGACTTGAGTGGAGACAGAGGTAGGGGCAGATGAGTTTATTATGTTGGGGAAGTGGAGACTTGATGTGGGGCTGACAGATTGGCAGGAGTCACGGGAGACTCCCAGGTTTCTGGTTTAAGTAACAGCATGTATGTGAATGACACTTACTGAGAAGGAGAAAACTGGAGGTGGAACCCTTAATTCTATAATCTGATCAAGGCAGTGATTATTCTGGCTCTAATGAGAAAATGATTCAACCTATGGTCATTTTAGTCTTTCCACTACTACATGGTTTGCCAGACAACAATAACAGCCTGGCAGCTAAACGCATCGACAGACCTTCAGAAGTCACTCCAAATAGATGCTAATCATTTTGATGGATGGCAGCATTATCTTAAGAGACAGAATTAAATTCCCAAGGTTCTTCCCTGAAAGAACCAAGGAGCAGAATCTCTGAGGAATCAGACTCTTCATTGGAGCCCCTGAACTGACTCTGTGTGAGGAGAGGCTGACAGCCTCCCATTTCTCTTTTTTGGGGAAGAAATGAAGAGTGGCGACAGTTGGGAAGCAGAGGGGTGGGAGGGGCTTTGCGGTCTCTCATTCAGGGTTATTCTGTGGTGGAGATAATGCTAGGGTCACCTTAAGAACCTCTCTTCTCTTCTGTTGATCCTGGGAGGGTAGTTCACACAGTCCATTTTGAAACCAAGTGATGTGGTCTTAATTGAACTTTCCCAAGAAGTGGTTCTTGAAAATGGAAAAAGAAGCCGGCTCTGAACATTTAAGAGGCCTTTGACAGAAGGCCTGGAGGGTTATTCCAGCCTCCGGCCTTTGAGCCTAGAAAGAGCCCTGCCCTAGACCCACCCTTTAGGGGGCCTCTCTTTGGCCCTCCTCAGCTCCACACCTCTCTGTGGGGTGAGTAGTTAACAGAGCCAAAGGGATGTACCACCCAGAGCTGTGTTCTTCCTTCTAGACCACGTTTCAGGTATGGAATTCCCCACCCAAACAGCTCTGGGAGACTGGGCCAGAAAGCCCTAGGGCAGAGCTGGTTCTCCCTCTACAGCCCATTTTCCAGCACAAAACTCTTAAGGAGCCTCATCTGGCCTGCTAGGTTTTTCAGAAGTTATATTTGTCAAAGACAAGGATAGAACGTATTTTAACAGTTTATTGACGTGATTTAAATGTCTATCCACATGGTTTATGGGCCTCCGCTTGTCCCCGGCCCTGCCAGTGTTGGGGCCTGCGTCATCCCCTCTGAAATGCCTCACCGTGGTGAGGGCTGCTTACCTGTGCTGCAACAGGTGTTTTTTAGGGCAAACCTAAGGCCTCAGCCTTCCTAAAAGAAGGTTTGTGAATGGAGTTTATATAAAAGAACTCACCCCAGTAGAGGGTCTCATGGTCTGGGGTAGCAACCCACACTCATAGAAGGGTCCTCATCTCCTGCACGTACCCCAGAACCGAGAAAGGCAGCGGCGCACCCAGCTTCCCGCTGCTAGAGGTCGTGGGGAGCAGGAACCTGAGCTGAGTGGGGCCACGAGGCCTTAGGCATTTGCTCCTCATAAATGGAGCAGCCAGGCATTTTCCTGGGCTCTGACGGGAGGGGAGAGGGCCCAGTCTGCCACCCGGTGTTGCCATCACCTAAACATACTGCGAGACCTCGGTAAACGACACCCCTTTCTCTCTCTCCCTCTTTCTGTTCCCCTCTCCTTCCTCCCCACCCCTCCCTCCTTGCCTTTCCTCCCTCTCGGCTCTCTCACCCTCTGCAGTAAACCGGTCCCCTTCCCGCTGCAGCGGGTTGAACCGCTCCGAGTCTCCGAGCCGTGAGCGCAGCGACTTTGGGGGAAGCAACACCCAGCTGTGCAGTAGCAGCAACAACCTCTACACACCCGACTACTCAGTCCACATCCTCAGCGACGTGCAGTTTGTGAAGGTAGCTCCGCAGGGAGGGCTGTCCCCTCACTCCCAGCCAGCAGCATCCTGTTCCCCCGTTCCAAGATAATGCTGCGTGGCAATTGCTCCCTGGCTTTCTAAAGGCCCTGGTTTCGGTTAGCTTTATTCTGTTCATTATTTGTCACCGTTATTGTCCCTTTGTTCGTTTGAACCATGATTGTTCATTAAGATCTCCTGATCCCCATTTTTCATTGTGGAGAAACTGAGGCACGAAGCGATAGGGAATTAGCTTGCCCGAGACAAGCTGCCGGCAGAACTGTTTCCTTTGGATGCCCCGCCATTGGCACCAGGTTGATTTTATTTATTCAAGATAACTCTGCAGGTGATTAATAAACCAAGGGTATAGAAGAAACCCTGCTATGATTTTACATGTGGATAAGATTTTACGTATTAATATTTAAAGTCTAAAACACAATTCAGCCTGTAAATATTATTATACCCCCTTGCTGTCACTGAGCTATTTGAAGAGAGCCGCTTTGCAAGTGCAGTAGAGAGAGGCAGCAATGCTTATCGCCTTGTAATTAAGGAGGAGAGCTGTTTCTTCATACCCCTCATTGAGATTGGTTTTGGACAGAAACATTCTAAGATTCCCTCCTTTCTCTTGCTTCGATAGGTTTTGTTTGTTTTGTTTGCTAGCATTCCACAAACCATTACACACTTGGCCTGAGATCAGAAGGGAACCCATTTACCCGAGTCCAACTAAACACCCAACGCACTCACTTGGTAACAGTCATCCCAGTTGCAGGCCGGGTGAGAGGTGTATGGAAATCACAAAGGTGGGAGGAGGTCCTTTCCTTCTGTTCAGAACACTGACCCTGATTATTTGAGGGTAGTGTGTGCTGGCTGGCTTTCTATGTTCCAGAACTCTGCAAACACCCTGAACTAAAACTCAAGAGCCTTGAGAAAAGTAACCGTGGAGAAGAGGGGTCACTCCTGGGGGGGGCTGTTGGTGGGGTGCTGTGTGCCACGCACTTTAAGTCCTTGAACGAATTTCCCACTGAGTCCTACAACCACCTTAACAGGTAGGTACTGTGTCATCCCCACTTTATAGACGACGTGGGAGCTTGAGGAGTATAAGGTCTCGTGACTGGGACGTGGCACAGCCAAACTTCAGATTGAGTCTCTCTGTCTCCAGAGTCCAAGCCTTCGAGTCCTTGGGCTTTGGGGAGAGTTTAGAGAAATCAGAGCTGACAGAGCCCGGGAGAAGTGCTTTAGGCACTAACCCAACAACATGCACGGTGTGTATGACTGTGGACACTTACTAGTCTATCGTGACAGTGAGAATGAACCTCAGAAAACCGCAGCCCACGATTCTCCTCCCTCTTGCTTCCAGCCCTGAAGCCCTCTCATTGCAGACCTTCCTCAGAAGTGGAGGTAGGAAAAAATGGGAGAAGAGAAATGCTGCTATAACTAACTCTTAGTGGTTTGTAGTACTGGGCATATGGTTTGTGGGAAAAGAAACTGAATGTCGCTATATGAGTCAGTGGTTCAACAGGTATTTACTGACTACCTGCTCGTGATTGGCACTGTATAGGTATAAGCGAGATACCATGGTGAACAAGACAGCAAGCTCCTACCTTTCTAGAGCTTCCATGCTCCTAGGGGGAGAAAGATGATAAACAAGTAACTACATAAATAAACTAGGTAATCTAGGGGAGTGATGAAGGCTATGAAGGAAATAAACTGAATCATGGGATAAACAGTGATTGGGCAGAGTTGGCAAGGAAGCTGCTTTAGAAATGGTTGTCAGAGCAGCCTGAGAGAGCAGGTCTCTTTTGTTGAGACCTGGAAGGGGATGTGGAGAGAATGTTCAAGATAGAAACAACAGAGGCAGGAAAGAGCTTGGTGGTCCAAGGAGGATCTTTGTTCTGGTGCGTAATGTGCAAAGATGAGGCCGATGTGAGTTGGGGATGGAGCGCTGGCAGCAATGTTGCCTGGCATCTTTAGGCCAGAGTATGGTGTCTGGATTCTGTTTTAAGTGCATTGGGAATTTTTGTTAAGCTTGTTTCTCGGGTCTTTCCATTTGTCTTAGCCCATTTGGGCTGCTACCACAATTACCATCGACTGGGTGGCTTAAACCACAAACATTTATTTCTCGCAGTTCTGGAGGTTGGATCTCCAAGTTCAAGGTGCTGGCAGATCCAGGCGGTGTCTCGTCTAGTGAGAGCCCACTTCTTGGTTTGAAAATGGTTGTCTTCTCTTTGTATCCTCATATGGCGGGGAGGAGAGAGAGAAGAAGAAGGCTCTCTTCTTTTTTTTTTTTTTTTTTTTGCGGTATGCGGGCCTCCCACCGCTGTGGCCCCTCCCGTCACAGAGCACAGGCTCCGGACGCGCAGGCTCAGCGGCCATGGCCCACGGGCCCAGCCGCCCCGCGGCACGCGGGATCCTCCCGGACCGGGGCACGAACCCGCATCCCCTGCATCGGCAGGCGGACTCCCAACCACTGCGCCACCAGGGAAGCCCGAAGGCTCTCTTCTTATAAGGACACTAATCCCATTCATGAAGTCTCCCCCTCCTCATGACCTAATTACCCCCACCTCCTAATGCCATCACCTTGGGGGTTAGGGTTTCAGCATATGAATTTTGGAGGGGACACAAACATTCAGTCCATAACACCATTTATATCTTAAGTTGAGAAAATCCATATGAGGCTTTGGGGAGAAAAGTGAATGAGATTTTGAGGAGTGGTGTTTAATGAGCAACTGTGATGAGCCCAGAGTTTTTTGAAACACCTCTGGGCATCGATTGGGGAGCGCTTTCAGGAGATGGATCTGGCAACTCCTCCAAGAGGAATGTGTTAGGATGAATACCTGACACTAAGACTGTAAGGATTTTCCTAAAACTTACAGTTGATCTCATATATCCACCCCTAAAACATAAGGAAAGGGAACATTCTATAAATAACAAGGAGCATAAAAGGGAAGTCTCTTTCCTGACATGAGCCAGTGAGGTGTTGAGAACTCCAAATCTGAGGTCAATTCTCAGGTGCAGGTGTCATCCTTTTTCTCAGGCCAGAGGACCTTGCTGTGACTAGGGCAGCTGAGCATCATAGCACATGGTCCGTTTTTCTACCTAGATATTTTGAAATTGAGAAGACTACATGTCAAAAGTGGAAGTTGAGGGGAGGACAGAAACAGTTAAAGCATAATTCAGAAACCTCTTTCAACTTGTGGCTCTAGTCTCTTAAAAACTTCAGTTGCAATGGCTTGTTCTACAGAAGGGGACATTGTGAGTTCAAGCTCTTGTTTAACACAAGGGTTTGATTTTCTCTTTTGTTTTTCTTTTTAAATGTTGAGCCTTCTTTTAATTTATTTATTTTTATTTTTGACTGTGTTGGGTCTTCGTTTCTGTGCAAGGGCTTTCTCTAGTTGTGGCAAGCGGGGGCCACTCTTCATTGTGGTGTGCGGGCCTCTCACTGTCGTGGCCTCTCTTGTTGCGGAGCACAGGCTCCAGACGCACAGGCTCAGTAGTTGTGGCTCACAGGCCTAGTTGCTCCGCGGCATGTGGGATCTTCCCAGACCAGGGCTCGAACCCGTGTCCCCTGCATTAGCAGGCAGATTCTCAACCACTGCGCCACCAGGGAAGCCCTTTTTTGTTTTTTAATGTAAGTTATCAATAAGATGATACAGTAAACTGACACTGAGATTCTTTTCCTCCTGACTGAATGGACTTTTAGGGCCATGTTCAGGCTGCTCTTTTACTCGCCTCCTCAAACCCGCCTTTTTTTAACATTTAGAGAGTTTTTGCGGAAGCTCAAGGGGTGATTTCACTGGCCAAAGCCCCTGTGACTGTCTGCAAGGGCTTTTCCTGTCCAACAGACTAAGTTCTAGAACTGTTCATTAAGTCCAGTAGTAATTTGAGTTCAAGATAAAATTAGAAAGAAAGGTGTATCCAGTGAGTATCTGGGAAAGGTATTAAAGCCATGACTAATAGTAGTTAATAAGTTATGAAGGTACCAAAGAATCCTTATGAATTTTTTAAATGTATTCTGTAAGTATCATTTTTAAATTAAGAATATTTGGCAGGGCTTCCCTGGTGGCGCAGTGGTTGAGCGCCCGCCTGCTGATGCAGGGGACGAGGGTTCGTGCCCCGGTCCGGGAGGATCCCACATGCCGCGGAGCGGCTGGGCCCGTGAGCCATGGCCGCTGGGCCTGCGCGTCCGGAGCCTGTGCTCCGCAGCGGGAGAGGCCACAACAGTGAGAGGACCGCGTACCGCAAAAAATAAATTAAAAAAAAAAAAAATATTTGGCAGATGTCGTATAGACAGAATTGTGTAACCATGGCCAAGATGCCCCATCACCATCTGGTGGCAGAATCTCTAAATTGCAGAATCGTGTTTTGAGGGATGAAGAAACCACCTGAAAGTTGAAAATGTAAACGGAACATCATAAAATGATTGGAAACATCACACTGGCTGAAAGGTTAACTTCTGGACACATTGACTGCTAAGTCAAAATGTCCCAAAGGGTACTCTTAACTCCTATTAGTTTCAAGATAAACAGGTCTCCATTTCCTATGTAATTTAGAGGATGCTTGAGTTCTTAACTGGCCAGAGTATAAGGCAACTTTAACTCAAGCTGTTGTTAAGAAATGGTTGTAGCTACAGCAATGAAAAAAGAATAAGAACATATTGTCTTTGGAACAGTGGTTAGATTCCCTCAATGCCAATCAGTAAGTATTTGTTGAGCACTAAGGCTGGTTCTAGGCAACATGACCAATACTCAAGAAATACAGTTGGGGAGAAGAAACGTAAGTCAAATGACAGTAACCAATGCAGGGTAGTATCTAATTGATTACAAAATCGTATGGCACTTTATTTTAAGCACTAATTTGTCTAGAGAATATACTGGACCTTTAAGAATTAGGAAAGAATAAGAGGAGAGTGAAGGCAATGCCAAGAGCGAGGAGTGGGGAACACTGATAAATAGGGGTATGGAAGGCAAGTGAACATGGCGCATTCAAGGAATATGAAAGAGGAGCTGAGCTGGACCAGTGGTTCTGACTGGCAAGCAGTGGGACACTATGGCCATGCAAGCCTGTATTATCAAAACTGGGCAGAGCCGTTTAGTTGATCTGCTGGACCATCACTGTCTGATACAGTAGCCAGTTGCCACATGTGACTGCTGAGCGCATGAAATGTGGCTCATCCAAATTGATGTTTGGTAAAATGTAAGATAATGGTTTGGCCAAAAAGTTCATTCGTTTAGTGAATACGTTGTTCAGTAAAGTTCTCCGTGAAAATGAAAAGTGTGTCTTTTAGTCTCACTTAAAACCAAACAAACTTTTTGGCCAACCCAATACATATCGAATTCCAAAGACTTGGTACAAAGATGAACGTAAGATTCCTTATTAATTATTTTATATTGCTGACATGTTGAAGTGATTTTGGATACATTGGGTCAAATGAAATATATGTATTATTAAAATTAATTTCACATGTTTGTTTTTACCTTTTAAAAATGTGACAACTAGAGAATTTTAATCTACCTGTGTGACTCACATTATTTTTCTCTTGGACAGTACTGTAGTAGTAGAAAAGGCTTCATAGGTGAACAAGGGGAGGGAACTGACAAAAAGTGATGCTTGAATCTAGAAGTGCAGCTGGGGAGATTCCCTGAATACATTTCCAGAGAGGTCCCTTCTCAAATTTCTTTCAAGGTGACACATTGACATGGTATTTGTGATATTTTTTTTAGCTTAAAAAGAGGAAGCAATGTCAAAGCAAGGCTGTGAGATGCCTAGAGCAGGTAACCAATGGGCAGTGCCTTTGTCTTGAACAGGCAGTGTGTTTCACACCACATTTTCTAGGCGAAGGGTCTTCTTTAACTAAACTGGAAGCCAAATCTAAACTAACTAGTTAAAAGAACCCAAACAATGATATCAAGTGCTTTGTTGGGCTTATGAAGTGTCATTTAGGAAATCTTCCTGTTCAAGCCAGGAGAACCTGCAAGACTCCAAAGAAAGCTTCACCTTTAGAAACCCATGGGCACATTAGAAAATTGAGTTTTGATGATAGCCTTGGCTCAGACCATGTGCCAGCTTCTCTTCAGTCGTCTGATGCCTATGGACCCCAAAAAAACAGCAGTTTTGGGGGGACCTCCCCTAAAGTTTTGTGAAAGGCAGCCTCCGTGGGCATGTGAAAGGCAGCCTAATGCAGCCAGTTGTGTTTGCAGTGTACAGAGCTGAGCTCAGATGATTTCCCCTGGAGAGCAAGAGTAAAGGCCCTTTAAAGTGAAATGCCCAGATTGCAAGGGGTGCCATTATCAGACCCTGGAGTTTCCCCTCTGAGAACTTGGAGTTCCACATTCCCACTTCCATCTTCCATCTCCCTGGCCCCAAAGAATGAATAGCACTTTCCCAGGCAGAACACACATCACATGGCTGGGACTCTGAAGGCTTGCTAACTGTCAAACCTTAGGCAAGTCCCCCATCTTTCTGGACCTCATTTTCTTATTTGTAAAATGGGCATCACGAGACCTCGCATGCCTACCCCATGCAGTCATTGTGACCAAAGGAGACAACACATTCCTAAGTGCTCTGTGAGCCATAATGCACTGTATGGCTGGAAGTTTCCATCCTCATATCCCAACATCTGTCTGCAAAAGCAAGCTCTCTTGGGTAACATTAGCACTAGAGCTTTCACCAGCGTCTGAAAATCTAATCACCAGTTCCATCTCTTTAGGATATTTGTAGAACTTTCAGTAATATGTAGGGTTTCCCAAAAGAAATAACCCAACGATGTTTTAAATAAAAAATTGAAAAGAAATTGCAAAGCAATTTTGTAAAAACGCTATCAGGAATGAGTTTGTTACTGCAAGTAAATAAATTTATTTGTGAGCTTCCTGGTCATAAAAGGAAAAAGGAGAAACCTAGTGGATATTTGAGTTCTCATCCAATATAAGAAAGTATATAATTCATCTAGAGAAAGGAGCTTATTCCTGGCACTAATTTCATGAAGGATTTATCAGATAGATTCCTATATGACTATGGAAGGCATCAGAAAAAAATAATAGTAATAAATTGGCTTCATCGGTGGTTTTGCCAGTTTATGTTCTTCATTTGGAGGTTTCTTATTTCAGCCCTTGACACAAGCTGGGGGTGTTGCTCTTGCCGAGTCCCCACTGACTGCCCTTTAGGAAGAGGGTCCTTGGCAACAGTATAAGCCTGTGTTTTAAACCTCTCAGTGGGCAACCACCCTGCTAACTGAAGATGCCCTCCATCCTCTCCTGGGTCTCAGGAGAAGGCTTGGCTCCGCCAGGTGCTAGAGTCCAGAGCCGATAAAAATGAACAGAGGGAGCTCTGGTGGCAAACAAGCAAAAGGGTCCCCTCATTGTCCCTTAACTGCTGGGCTGGTACAACTTGGGTAAAGCCCCCAGATCATAGATCCCGGGCCACCAAGGCCAGGCGTTCCCAAGCACCTTAATGGGGCTGCTTCTGAGCTCAGGGAGGCAGACTACATCCAGGGAGGGCTCTGCCCAGCTCCTCCTGAGCTTCTGCCCTTTCCTTCCAGATCACACGGCAGCAGTACCAGAATGCGCTCACCGCCTGCCGCATGGACAGCTCACCTCAGTCCCCCGACGTGGAGGCCTTCACTGACGGAGACTCCACCAAGGCCCCCATGACCCGGGGCACACCCCAGACCCCCAAGGATGACCCTGCCGTCACCCTCCTGAGCAACAGGAACAGCCTGCCGTGTAAGTCAGCTGGGAGGATGATGGGCCGGGCTACCGTGGGGTAGGGACGGCCCTACCTTCCTCCTCAGTCCTGCCCAGAGCTGCCATCTTGTCCTCATGGGGCCCCAGGTCTTCTACAAAGCAGGGAGGTGACGCACTCACTGTCCTCCCCAGGCAGCCGTTCAGATGGGCTGAGAAGCCCCAGTGAGGTCATGTACCTGAGGATGGAGGAGATGGCCTTCACCCAGGAGGAGATGACAGACTTCGAGGGGCAGAGCACGCAGCAACTCTCACTGTCTCCTGCAGCTGTTCCCATGAGAGCAGGTCAGGGAGGGAAACTGGGCCCTGCAGGAACAGATGGGGGTGGTGTCAAGGCCACCAGGTGCTGGGATGGCCCAGGGTGAGCCATGTGAGGGAAGTCTGGGACCCCTGTCCCCATGTAAAACTTCCCACCTCCTTATTCCACCAGGGCAGGGAAACTAAGGCTTACTATGCACCTACCATGCGTCAGACCCATCTTAATCCATTCTCCTAGGAAAACAGTGTGTAGGACACTGTTAGCTAGGTTTCCACCTGGATTCGGATCCTGGCTTCTGCACTTAGGAGCTCTGCAACTTCAGGCAAGTTACTTTAACCTAACACTAGGTTTCCTTATCTTAATAGATATGTTTCCTTATATTAGTAGATATAAATCACAGTGGCTAGCTCATGAAGTAGCTTTGAGCATAAATGAGACAATGTTTACAGGAGGGCACATCATAGTACTTGGTACCATGCTCCCTAAATGTTAGGTATCGATAGTTATTATTAGGCCTAATTTACACATTAGGAAACTGAGGTCAGCCATCACTCTTACTGACAAGGTTCGTCCCTTCCTTTGGGCCCCAGAGACTAGCTAGTAAGATGGTTTTGAACTTTCACTTGCTGAGGAACCTCAACCAAAACACCCTACCTGGGTCCCTGGGTGTGTAGGTGGGAAAGGCTTGTGTTCTTCCTTCTTCCCTTTCTCTCAGCATCAGATAGTGAATGTTGTCATATCAACCTGGACACAGAGACCAGCCGCTGCAGCAGCGGCTTTGAGGAAACCATGGGCCAGAAGTTGCTGAGAACCTTGAGTGAGTAGCTCTTCACCCAGATGAAAACGGCCCGCCAGCTGGTTAGTACAAAAAACATGTTAGGATCTTATTCCTGGAGGAGGAACCATTGACTCCTGTTGGGAACCCTAATGAGGTACAATTGTGGAAACCCATAATAGGGCTCAGGCAGTGCTGCACCTTTGATACTTTGGGGAGCTGTCCCACTCAGTTGGTGGTCGTCTAGGACAGGAGTCTGCAAACCATGGCCACAGATCAAATCCTGAGCTCCCTCCCCCGCCCATTCCTGTAAAACATAAAGACTTACTGGATCGTAGAACCCCCTTGTTATTGATGGCCACAATGGCAGAGTTCAGTAGCTGCAACAGGGACCAAATGACCTGCAAAACCTAAAACATTTACAATCTGGTCCTTTAAGGAAAGAATTTGTGTTTGGGACACTCAATAAGAAGGAAAGCAATATCCTCCGTGGAAAGAAGTCCATGGCAGAGAGAACAAGGTGAAAAATACTCCTTCCTAAAAACAGTGGAGCTGGGAACAGAGTGCCCTTCCATCCTTGAGGGCAGTTATATAATTACCCCCACCTACCCCAGTGCAAAAGGAAGGTTGCCTCTGATCTAGAGAATGTAGGTCCCCGGTGGCGGGGGTGGCTCCCAGCTACACCCACCACCCCTGGCTCAGGGACATCAAAGTCCGTGAGACCAGCCCTCTCTCAGAGGGTGTCTGGCAGTCATCTGAGCTGGGGATGGTGGGGCGTGATCCTGAGGCATTGTGTGGGCTTCACTCAGTCCCCTCCAGGAAATCTCCATTCCACTGGCACTAGCCTGGGTGTGCGGCTTTTTGGAGATGTCATCTCAGGTGGAAGGTGCATCCTAATCCTTCAAGATGTAAATATGCTGATGTCAGCACCAGGAGACAATGCAGGTTACTTCTGACAAACTATCAAGGGCTTTGTCTCCATTCCTGCTTCTATTTTGAAGAAAGCTTAGACCACCGAGAGAGTATCAATGTCCTCCCAGTCTTAAAGATTGATCCTTACAAGCTGTGTTTTTCAGGTGGTCAAAAAAGGAAGAGGTCACCAGATGGAGAGAGAACCTCTGAGGAGAACTCCAACTTAACCCCTCTCATCACATGACAGGGCAGTCAGCGTTCGCTGGGTGCGTGAGATTCCAGAGCTTTGGGGAGAACCCGCCCTCCCGTCATCTGCTTCTCCCCAAGGCCTCCCACAGGCGACAGCGCGTTCCGCTTTCCTCACCACCTCTTCACCCCGAGCTGTCAGTTTGGCAGATTTTCCCTCGTCCCTCCAGTTTGACTCAGAGCCTTGCGGTAGCCATAACGGAAGGAGGTGCCTCAGTGGAACATGCTAGAAATGGTTTTATCCACAGCACAGTCTGGGACTGGAGAAGAAATGACCCCAGGCTGACAGTGCCACTCGAGGATCCCTGATGCCCTTTTTTGTTCTTTGGTGTCCCCTGGCACCATATTTCATACTTAGCTTAGGTCAAAAGGTGCCACTGGCAGACGGGCACAAAGGAGGCTGGAGCAGCAGATAGGAAGATTAGTTCAGGAGATGCACCAAGAATTCCTCCAGAACATTAGAGCAGCGGGACAGTCACGTTGGCATGTGAAGTTACAGGACAGAAAACTGTCAGTGACCAGTTTCCTGTTAGATAAGTGTTCCAGCAGCCTGGGAGGTGTGTCTCAGCTGGAATGGAAAGAATGTGAGATGGAACCTCAAGTCACTGTTATTTCCCAGGGACACATCTGTTTTGGCTCCTGATCAGTACTCATCAATCCAACAATAAATCTGCTCTGGAAGAGGAGGAGCAGGGAGCAGAGAACCCCATTTGGGAGCCAGAGATGGAACTTCAGGTTTTAAGTTCAAAAAATATATATATGTGGAAAGTTTATAGCCATGACAAACCAAAGAGTGCCCAGGTCGGCCAAGAAGGATGCAAGCTCTCATGGGACTTCAGTGTATATTACACTGGAACACTGAAGAATCACTCTTCTTTTTTCATCCATTCCCCCCACCCCCACCCATTACTCCACTCCAGCAAGTCAGCTGAGTGTACTTTATTCTAAGAACGTACTGATCTTAGATCTCTGGTTTTGCACCTGATGTTGGGGCAGGTGCAATTCCAAGCATCACCACCAGATGGCAGGATGACTGCACAGACCTACTTGAAGAACAAACTCGTTCTGATCCGGAACCACACAGCCAGCCTTAGGGAAAATGTGGAAGTAAGTGAAGGTTGTCTTTGGGACACCTGCTCCCCTTTCTGATGTATATCCCACCCCTAGATCAGGGATCCAGTGATCCAGTGCTACCTGCTGATCTCCAAACCCTTCCCTAACTTTTCTCTGGGGTATACTATTCGGGCTTCCCTTCCCTTCCTCCAAAACCATTACTCTCACCTCCCCCCACCCATTCAATCAATATGGGGAGCAGGGAGGCTGATAATTCCTCTGGGTTATTTGCATCTCAAAAGAAAATACCCAGAGGAACCTTTAACTCAGGGGGTCCTTAACTTGGGGTCCATTGCTCCAGGGGGTCCATTGTTGGACTTCAGAGGGTCGGTGAAACCCCTGACTCTGTCAGAATTTAGTGTCTGTGTTCTTATGTGTGTTTTCCAGAGGGCTAAAGCTTTCATACGATTTTCAAAGGTCTCAGACCCACAAAGTGTTAAAACCCACTATTTTAACTAGTGGAACTTTCAGCCCAGAGTTTCTGCAGTGCAGAGTGAAGTGAATACTGGTTAGTTTGAGACAGATTCTTCTCAAGTGTCCATCAAATCGATAGGGAAAGCTGGCACCCACCACGTGGAAGTCGTCAGAAACCCCTGACACACCCTGTGGTGCTGTACAGCCTACACCCGACATAACTTGGTCCCCCTCCCCCACCAAACCAGAGCAGGTGTTGCCAACAGGAGGGACACAGCATGTGGAAGTAGACTTTCCAGCTGGAGATGCCTCTTTCATCAATGTATTATTGACTTCACATCCCTTGCCTGGCTCTGCCTGAGGCTCAGCAGTGCATGACTTCTTGTAGATAACTCACAGCTACCACCCACCCCCAGTACCTACTCTTGCCTGGTAGAAATAGGCAAAGTGTCAGCCCTTGGTGCTGGGTGCTCCGACCCAAACCAGTAAACAGTGAGTTTCAAACAACGACTGCCATCATGCAGTCATCTTGCCCAGCTGGCCACTGGCCCGAGGGGGCCTGCCTGTCTAGTCTTCCTTTCATTACCCCTTACACCCACTGCTGTTGCATTAATCCATCCCTTTGCAAAATCCCTAAGGAGCCCTGTCACCACTCCCCTCCCTATTCCCCACCCCAACCCAAGATTTTCTTCAGATTTAAAAAAAAAAAAAGAGGATTTTAAAATAAAGCATTTGTGAAGGCTCAATAAACTGTAAATAATTTTTAAATAAAATAAAAATGCTTTTACTGGAATGTGGCTGTTTCCCTTGCCCCGGCATCTCAGTGTTCTGACATGGTTTCATTTGAGGTGCAGGGTGGGTGGTGCACACATAATTATCTTACCTGAGGCCCACCTGCCTAAAGAGGCACCCCTCTTGAGACCAGGTGTGAGGTTGCAGGTAAGGTTACAGAAAAGCCCTCGCGCTCTGCTTTGGGATATCAGATGGGTAAGATGTTGCAAGAACGAATGCCAGAAATGGAAAGTAAAAGCCAAATGAGAAGCCAGAGTGTGACTTCTGGACAAGGAAGAAGCACAAGGATGATAATGAGAAGGGCTAGCGTTTGCCAGAGCCCCGTGATGTGCAAGGCACTGGGCTGGGTGCCTTCTAAGTTCAAGGTCTTGGAGGCCAAAACCCAGTCTAGCACTTGAGACAATGTGCTGGTCACACTGGCTCACTTCTGTAGGCCCTTTGGAGAGGAGCAAAAGTGGCCTAATTTCAGCACTTTCCAACCAAAGGCTGGGAAAAGGAACGAGGGAGTGGGCAGGGCTTATTGATTAGTTTTAAACCAAGGCAGGAGCGAGGGGACAGCCAGACAGGTGGGCACAGGTGTTGGGGCTTTTAAGGTCTTTGCAGAGGGTTGGAATCTGACACCTACTACCAAAGTCTTCAACCACCACACAGGACAATTAGCGAGTGACCTGCACCAGTACGACCCATGATTCTTCCCAGGAGCCTCCATAGGCTGTTAAGTTCATTAACAGTAAATAAATGATACAACTATTTTGCTGAGGGTTTTATGTGCCAGGTCTTGTGCTAAGCAGGTGTGCACTGTGAACCTCAGAGGTAGGACTGGTCCACGCTTGCGAGGAAGCACTCACACCCCTAGGCTCCGCAACTTCCTGGCCATGGAAACTTGAGCAATTCACCTAACTGTTCCCAGCCTATTTCATAGACTGTAAAAGAGGGCAGGCTGTGAAACTTCCTTTCCAGGGTGATTTTGAGAAAGAAATGAGCGTTGCTGCATGTGAGAGGCGCCGAGAAGCCCTGCAGTAAGAAACCTGTGTAACTCACTTAGCCTGGCTTTTCCCAGACTTGCTCAGAGCCCCCGCTCGTGGGGAAAAAGAACACGCTGTTGGGAATATATGTAAGAAGAGAATGAAGAAAGGCAGATTCCTATTGAGACTGGGGCTTTTATTTATTTTTGGCTTAGTTGGCTCTTAGTTGTGGCACATGGGCTTCTCTCTAGTTGTAGCAGGCAGGCTTAGTTGCCCCATGGTATGTGGGATCTTAGTTCCCCAACGAGGGATCAAACCCCCATCCCCTGCATTGGAAGGCAGATTCTTAACCACTGGACCACCAGGGAACTCCTGATATTGGGGCTTTTTTAAATACTAAAAACATTTGAGAACTTTGGTAGGTATACTTTGACTTAAAGAAGTGTTTTCAACCGGTTTTTCTTTAGCAATGCCCCTAAAGGCAAAAATTAAGTTCAAATTCTCCCCAACAAGAGAAATTAAATACCCAGAAATAAGATTTTGTCAAGTAAGATTGTGCTTTGCAGGACTACAAAACCACTTTAATATCTCGGACTTTCTTTGTCCCCATGAACCAATTTTTAGCCCCTATCTAAGGGGTACTATCACCCTTGTTGAGAATTCATGGTTTAAAGCTGTGTTTCAGAAGAATGATAGAAGACTGACAAAATGTAGAATCATTCGACTCCAGTTTTGTTATTCTTCCCTTATGAAGGGCAAGCATCTTTAAATAGGAAGAACAAATATTGACAGAAAGAAAAATAGAATGAAAGTAATGAAGAGTTGAGTGCAAGGTCATCTCATCACTTGAAATCTGTTCCCATCCACTAGACCCAATCATGCACCTGCACATGTTTTCTGAAGGACTGCTAGGGAGCCAGCTGGGTGGTGAAGGATCTGGAAACCATAATCTGTGCTCAAACACTGCAGAATCTTGGAGGGAGGATTTTCACAGGGAGAAGCAAAAACAAGGGATAACAACCGCTATTCTCAAATATTTGAAAAGTCATCAATTAGAAGTGCCAGTACAATTAGTGTCTGTGGTTTAAAGGAAGAGAAGAGGGGGACTGGGTGAGTAGGACAGTTGGAGATCAAATTCTGGATCAAGGTAAAAGATCTTTGTAATGAAATTACTCCATCAGTAGAATGGGATGTTTCACCAAGCATTGAAAGAACCCAACCCACAGAGGGCAGACAGCAGAAGCAAGAAGAACTACAATTCTGCAGCCTGTGAAAGGAAAACCACATTCACAGAAAGACAGACAAAATGAAAAGGCAGAGGACTTTGTACCAGATGGAGGAACAATATAAAACCCCAGAAAAACAATTAAATGAAGTGGAGATAGGCAACCTCCCAGGAAAAGAATTCAAAATAATGATAGTGAAGATGATCCAGGACCTCGGAAAAACAATGGAGGCAAAGATTGAGAAGATGCAAGAAATGTTTAACAAAGACTTAGAAGAATTAAAGAACAAACACCTAGAAGAATTAAAGAACAAACAAACAGAGATGAACAATACAATAACTGAAATGAAAAATACATTAGAAGGAATCAATAGCAGAATAACTGAGGCAGAAGAATGGGTAAGTGACCTGGAAGACAGAATGGTGGATTCACTGCTGCAGAACAGAATAAAGAAAAAAGAATGAAAAGAAATGAAGACAGCCTAAGAGACCTTTAGGACAACATTAAACACAACAACATTCGCATTATAGGGGTCCCAGAAGGAGAAGAGAGAGAGAAAGGACCCGAGAAAATATTTGAAGAGATTATAGTCAAAAACTTCTCTAACATGGGAAAGGAAATAACCACGCAAGTCCAGGAAGCACAGACAGTCCCAGGCAGGATAAAACCAAGTAGAAACATGCTGAGACACATAGTAATCAAATTGACAAAAATTAAAGACAAAGAAAAATTATTGAAAGCAACATGAAAAAAATGACAAATAACAGACAAGGGAACTCCCATAAGGTTAACAGCTGATTTCTCAGCAGAAACTCTACAAGCCAGAAGGGAGTGGCATGATATATTTAAAGTAATGAAAGGGAAGAACCTACAACCAAGATTACTTTACCCAGCAAGGATCTCATTCAGATTCAACGGAGAAATCAAAACCTTTACAGACAAGCAAAAGCTAAGAGAATTCAGCACCACCAAACCAGCTCTACAACAAATGCCAAAGGAACTTCTCTAAGTGGGAAACACAAGAGAAGAAAAGGACCTACAAAAAAAAACCCGTAACAATTAAGAAAATGGTCATAGGAACACACATATTGATAATTACCCTAAATGTGAATGAATTAAATGCTCCAACCAAAAGACACAGGCTTCCTGAATGGATACAAAAACAACACCCATATATATGCTGTCTAAAGCAGACCCACTTCAGACCTAGGGACACATACAGACTGAAAGTGAGGGGATGGAAAAAGATATTCCATGCAAATGGAAGTCAAAAGAAAGCTGGAGTAGCTATTCTCATATCAGACAGAAGAGACTTTAAAATAAAGACTATTACAAGAGACAAAGAAGGACACTACATAATGATCAAGGGATCGATCCAAGAAGAAGATATAACAATTATAAATATATATGCACCCAACACAGGAGCACTTCAATACATAAGGCAACTGCTAACAGTTATAAAAGAGGAAATCGACGGTAACACAGTAATAGTGGGGGACTTTAACACCTCACTTACACCAATGGACAGATCATCCAAAATGAAAATAAATAAGGAAACAGAAGCTTTAAATGAAACAATAGACCAGATAGATTGAAGTGATATTTACAGGACATTCCATCCAAAAACAGCAGATTACACTTTCTTCTCAAGTGTGCACGGAACATTCTCCAGGATAGATCACATCTTGGGTCACAAATCAAGCCTCGGTAAATTTAAGAAAATTGAAATCATATCAAGCATCTTTTCTGACCACAATGCTATGAGATTAGAAATCAATTACAGGGGGGAAAAAACATAAAAAACACAAACACATGGAGGCTAAACAATACGTTACTAAATAACCAAGAGATCACTGAAGAAATCAAGGAGGATATCAAAAAATACCTAGAGACAAATTACAATGAAAACACGATGATCCAAAACCTATGGGATGCAGCAAAAGCAGTTCTAAGAGGGAGGTTTAGAGCAATACAAGCCTACCTCAAGAAACAAGAAAAATCTCAAATAAACAATCTAACCTTACACCTAAAGGAACTAGAGAAAGAAGAACAAACAAAACCCAAAGTTAACAGAAGGAAAGAAATCATAAAGATCAGAGCAGACATAAATGAAATAAAAACAAAGAAAACAATAGCAAAGATCAATAAAACTAAAAGCTGGTTCTCTGAGAAGATAAACAAAATTGATAAACCCTTAGCCAGATTCATCATGAAAAAAAGGAAGAGGACTCAAATCAATAAAATTAGAAATGAAAAAGGAGAAGTTACAACAGACACTGCAGAAATAGAAAGCATCATAAGAGACTACTACAAGCAACTCTATGCCAATAAAATGGACAACCTGGAAAAAATGGACAAATTCTTAAAAAGGTATAACCTCCCAAGACTGAACCAGGAAGAAAAAGAAAATATGAACAGACCAATCACAAGTAATGAAATTGAAACTGTGATTAAAAGTCTTCCAACAAACAAAAGTACAGGACCAGATGGCTTCACAGGTGAATTCTATCAAACATTTAGAGAAGAGCTAACACCCATCCTTCTCAAACTCTTCTGAAAAATTGCAGAGGAGGAACACTCCCATACTCACTCTACGAGGCCACCATCACCCTGATACCAAAACCAGACAAAGATACTACAAAAAAACAAAATTACAGACCAATATCACTGATGAATATAGATGCAAAAATCCTCAACTAAATACTAGCAGACAGAATCCAACAACACATTAAAAGGATCATACACCATGATCAAGTGGGATTTATTCCAGGGATGCAAGGATTCTTCAATATACGCAAATCAATCAATGTGATACACCATATTAACAAATTGAAGAAGAACCATATGATCTTCTCAATACATGCAGAAAAAGCTTCTGACAAAATTCAACACCCATTTATGATAAAAACTCTCCAGAAAGTGGGCATAGAGGGAACCTACCTCAACATAATAAAGGCCATATATGACAAACCCACAGCAAACTTCATTCTCAATGGTGAAACACTGAAAGCATTTCCTCTAAGATCAGGAACAAGACAAGGATGTCCACTCTTGCCACTATTATTCAACATAGTTTTGGAAGTCCTGGCCACGGCAATCAGAGAAGAAAAAGAAATAAAAGGAATACAAATTGGAAAAGAAGAAGTAAAACTCACTGTTTGCAGATGACATGATACTATACATAGAGAAACCTAAGATGCCACCAGAAAACTACTAGAGCTAATCAGTGAATTTGGTAAAGTTGTAGGATACAAAATTAATGCACAGAAATCTCTTACATTCCTATACACTAACAACAAAAGATCAGAAAGAGAAATTAAGGAAACAATCCCATTCACCATTGCAACAAAAAGAATAAAATACCTAGGAATAAACCTACCTAAGGAGACAAAAGACCTGTATGCAGAAAAATATTAAGACACTGATGAAAGAAATCAAAGATGACACCAACAGATGGAGAGATATATCATGTTCTTGGATTGGAAGAATCAATATTGTGAAGATGACTATACTACCCAAAGCAATCTACAGATTCAATGCAATCCCTATCAAATTACCAGTGGCATTTTTTCAGAACTAGTACAAAAAATCTTAAAATTTGTATGGAGACACAAAAGACCCTGAATAGCCAAAGCAGTCTTGAGGGAAAAAAAAGGAGCTGGAGGAATCAGACTCCCTGACTTCAGACCATACTACAAAGCTACAGTAATCAAGACAATAAGGTACTGGCACAAAAACTGAAATATAGATCAATGAAACAGGATAGAAAGCCCAGAGATAAACCCACACACCTATGTCAACTAATCTATGACAAAGGCAAGGATATACAACGGAAAAAAGTCTCTTCAATAAATGGTGCTGGGAAAACTGGACAGCTACATGTAAAAGAATGAAATTAGAACACTCCCTAACACCATACACAAAGATAAACTCAAAACGGATTAAAGATCTAAATGTAAGACCGGACACTATAAAACTCTTAGAGGAAAACATAGGAAGAACACTCTTGGACATAAATCACAGCAAGATCTTGTTTGACCCACCTCCTAGAGTAATGGAAATAAAAACAAAAATAAACAAATGGAACCTAATGAAACTTAAAAGCTTTTGCAAAGCAAAGGAAACTACAACAAGACGAAAAGACAACCCTCAGAATATATTTGCAAATGAATCATCGGACAGAGGATTAATCTCCAAAATATATAAACAGCTCATGCAGCTCAATAGTAAAAAAACAAACAACCCAATCCAAAAATGGGAAGAAGGCCTAAATAGACATTTCTCCAAAGAAGATATACAGATGGCCAAAAAGCATGAAAAGCTGCTCAACATCACTAATTATTAGAGAAATGCAAATCAAAACTACAATGAGGTATCACCTCACACCAGTTAGAATGGGCATCATCAGAAAATCTACAAACAACAAATGCTGGAGAGGGTGTGGAGGAAAGGGAACCCTCTTGCACTGTTGGTGGGAATGTAAATTGATATAGCCACTATAGAGAACAGTATGGAGGTTCCTCAAAAAACTAAAAATAGAATTACCATATGATCCAGCAGTCCCACTACCTGGCATATACCCAGAGAAAACCATAATTCAAAAAGATACATGCACCCCAATGTTCACTGCAGCACTATTTACAATAGCCAGGTCATGGAAGTAAGCTAAATGCCCATCGACAGACGAATGGATAAAGAAGATGTGGTACATATATACAATGGAATATTACTCAGCCATAAAAAGGAACGCAATTGGGTCATTTGTAGCGACATGGATGGATCTAGAGACTGTCATACAGAGTGAAGTAAGTCAGAAAGAGAAAAACAAATATCGTATATTAATGCATATATGTGGAACCTAGAAAAATGGTACAGATGAACTGGTTTGCAGGGCAGAAATAGAGACACAGATGTAGAGAACAAACATAAGGACACCAAGGGGGAAAGTGGGGGGGGGGGGGGATGGTGGTGGGATGAATTGGGAGATTGGGATTGACATATATACACTAATATGTATAAAATAGATAACTAATAAGAACCTGCTGTATAAAAAATAAATAAAATTAAAAATAAATAAATGAACATATAATTTAATGTAAGCATGTAAAACGTGCTGTGGGAAAAGAAAAAAAAGAAAGAACCCAACCCACCCCAGTTAAAACTGATGAGTCAGGGACAATATAGAAGAGACTCTTGCACTGGGAGAGAGGCTGGAGTTAATGATTTCTAAGACCCTGATCGTCCTTCAAGACTGTAGGATTTTATTTCTTCGGTCTTGAGGCTGGGTAAGTACAGGGCTTGCAGGCCTGTGGTGTGCAGCCCAACACGGAGTGTTCCTGATTTGCTGACTTAACAAGATTTACAGGATAGTGCCTTGTACCTACACTCCAGGGGTTCGTTTCTAAGCCTCAGAGTGGTCCCCAGGCTGAGGTGTTGGGTGCCCCCACCTCCAGCCCAGAAGCCTCCCACTTTAAGATGGCCCCATGACTCATAGTCATTTAGCTACTTTGAGCCTCAGCCTCATGTAAGGACTGGGTGTGAAGTCCCTCTGGGTTATTTGTAGTAGTTGTGAGGATTAACTAAGATAATGCCTATGAGTTCTCAGTAAACATTAGATTCCCAGATTCCAATTATTTCCCACTGCCCCCTGTTCCTTCCAGAATCCTCCATTGTGACATGAGATCTGTCCAAACAAGGCTTCCAGCCACTGTTGGTCAGATATGAGGAATGGAGAGGAGCTCTTACCTTGCCACTAAGGAAACTTTATTTCTAGTACAACTGGATTCTTGGGGAAAGATTTGTGGTTCTACCCTTGAAAGGCAAAGGGGCTGTTGTGCCATTTGCTAACTCAGGAGCCATGAGGAGATATATGGTGTCCCATTCCTGGCAGATCCTGAAGAAGGAATTGGTGAGGAGTCTCTTCCCTCTTCCTGACAGGGAAGAGTGGAAGACTGAACAGACAGGTACTTTGAGGAAGGGAGAGGCAGGTGTAGGAGGCAGCCTCGGATGAACGTGGCCACCCTGTACCTTTTGGAATCACAGAGTTCCAGATTAGGCTTCAGAAAGACTGAATTCTGACAGAGAAAGCCATGTAGGCTACTCTGCCCTCGACGCTGAGCGAATCACAGGCTACGCTCTGAGCCCCTGAGAACTGCTCCGTACTCGCCCTTCCTGCTTTAGGAGATTCAGAGAGAATAAGGCACAGCAACAGGGTAGAGTAATAGCTTAAACTTATGGACTCTGGACCCAGACTTCTTAGGTTCAAATCCTAGCACCTACTAGTCATGTGACTAATATTAATATTAGGCAAGTTACTTGATTTACTATGCTTCTTTTCTCCTCTGCAAAGGGTGATGATAACATTAGTACCTACCACACTGATTTATTGTTGAGGATTAAGTGAACCGATACATAGAAGGGCTTACAATAGTGCCTGACAATGGCAAATTGTATTCAGTAAATGTTAATTTTATTAATAAGTCCTCTCCTCGTATTTCTTTTAGATACATAATTTTTAAAGAAAATATCACAGTTACAGGTTAAGCGCCTCACCGTCTCACTCCCTTTCTCCTCACTGGTAACCACTTTCCTGAGATTGATGTGTACCTTTCCTACCTATATTTAAAATTTTTATTACATATGTATGTATTCATAAGCAACTGCAATATGCAGCCCATTTTAAGAAATGGTGTCATAAACGGCATCTCATCTCACCTTTCACCCACTCAAAATTATGTGTGAGCTTTACCCTCATTGACACACACAGCTCTGGTGCCATGTCCAGTCCTGTGACTGTACTGGATGTGGGGTGCTGATGTACCCCCTACTGATGCACACTTGTGTTTTCATCTCTTCACTGTGCCCTGGTCACTCTCATGGCTCTCTCCAGGTGCACAAGTGAGTTTCTCTAACGTGCATACATAAAGTGCATATGATTCCTTGATTGTAAAGTACATGCATCCTCAGCTTTTCAAAATGTTGCCAAATTGCTCTCCAACATATTTGTCCCATATTTCCCATTTCCCCAATCTAAGTGTAAAATAGTATCCTGTTACTTTCATTACATTTCCATTTTTTCTAGCGATGTTCAGAACATTTTCATTGTTTATAATTGATTGTTTTCCCTCTGAATTACCTGTTCATATCCTTTGTTCATTTTTCTACTGGGTTATCTGTATTTTTCTTTTAATTTGTAGGATTTTAAAAATTAAAATTAAAAATCCCAGATAGTAATCCTGTATAACAGTAATTCTTTATAATTCTGAATAGTAATCCTTTGTCTATTATATGCATGGCAAATATATTCTTCCAGTCTGGAAAAAAAAAAGACTGTAGGATTTTATAACAACTCAAAGGCATCCTAAAAAGGGGCAGATCCTGTTAACTTAACAAGAATTATTTTTCAGTATTTTAAGACACCAATTAGTAGACCCTCTTGTTTTAAGTAAGACTCAAGTTCTACTAAATCATCATTTGGAGAGTCCCTTGGACTCCTTGGAAAATGTGATCTATGTTTAAGTGGCTCTAATCGTTTCAATAGACTAAGAGGTACTCCAACTACAGTGGGAGGGACTGGGTTCTAGAATCACCCTGAGTGATGTCAACCCTTCTATGAATCCATGAAGTTCAGTTTCTTAAGTAACGTATGAAGATGGCTGGCCTCTGAAGGACAAAACTGTCAAAGGGCTGTGTTATGGTGAGTTCACTAAAGGGAGGCAGATTGCAGGAATACATTTTAGTTTTTTCTTTGGCAACTGGTAAATCCCACTCTAGCATTCACTTTTTTTTTTAACATCTTTATTGGAGTATAATTGTTTTACAATGGTGTTAGTTTCTGCTGTATAACAAAGTGAATCAGCTATATGCATACATATATCCCCATATCCCCTCCCTCTTGCATCTCCCTCCCACTCTCCCTATCCCACCCCTCTAGGTGGTCGCAAAGCACCGAGCTGATCTCCCTGTGCTATGCGGCTGCATCCCACTAGCTATCTATTTTACATTTGGTAGTGTATATATGTCCATGCCACTCTCTCACTTCATCCCAGCTTACCCTTCCCCCTCCCCATGTCCTCAAGTCCATTCTGTATGCCCCAGCATTCACTTTAAATCATGGGTTACAACCCATTAGCGGATGACAAAATCAAGTCCATGGGCCTCAATCAGCACTTTCACTTTATTACTTTAGTGAAATAGAATAGAATAGAATAGAATAGAAAATAGCAGAACGCATTACACATAGCAAGGGTAAATATTGTTTTGTGAAACTTTCATGTCAGTTAAATGTGTGGGTGAGATATAAATATATTTCTTACCTTGGTCACTCTAAAGAACTCAAGCTTAGGGACAGGGACACAACCATGCAGAAAGAGCAGGGAGACAGACACTCTGGATCGAGATGACGAGTTTTAATGACACAAATGACACCCACAATCACACTTGGCTCTTCAGACAACTTGATCTTTGGGACTCGAACTTGTACAGAGTAAAGCAACACACAGGAGCACACGAGTGACATGGGCAATACTCCTGCTTCCAGCGAGGGGGCAAGACATCTACATTTAATCATCAAAGTACCTTTTTATTCTTCTCAAATAAAAGCCTTAATTTGCTCTGGCCTCCAAACGGGCTCTAATCCCAGATCCCCATTTCCTTTCAAGAGATGTTCTCTTCCCGTGGGGCCAGCTTAAACAGAAATCACCTCACCAGAACAGCTTTTCTGTCCCTCAGTAGTCTCTAATCTAGTTGTGATGTATACAACCAGGTTTGTGCAGGCAGGGAATACACGAGACAGAGGACCGCTTTGGTGGTGCTTGTTTGGGTGGTGTTTCTTCACTGGATTTTGGTGACTGCTTCATGGATGGAGCTGGCCACATAATCTAGGTTTTTGGTGGTTAAGCCACACATGTTGATCCGACCACTTGGCAGCAGATAGATGTGCTTTTCATTGACCAGATACTCAACCTGCTTGGCTGTTGAAAACCAAAAGAGATACATAATCAGAGCAGTAGGAATCCTTTAAGTAATGGAGGTCCAGAGAGTCCATTACAATGACAATTTCCTTTCTTTCCCCTAACACAGAGAAGCAAAACAATAGGAGTTATTTTGTCCACCTGACACAGTGAGAAATACGCTCAGCAGATTCTGGAAACTACTCTTATGAGCTAACTTCCTAATCCCCAGCAAGTTTAACATGGTTCTTCCTGATGGGAATTTTAATCTGGGACTACCTCCCAACCAAACCTTGGAGGTTACATTCACCGGGACACCCTATCCACTCAACCAAACCCATAGACTTAAGAACAATCCATTGATATGAAAAACTGGTTAAGAAGTGCTTTGTTTATCTCTTCCTTCACCTGTATTTGTTTAAGCCTGAGCACCCAGAGCAACTTCCCTTTGACATTTCATTTTCACAGTACATTGGACAAGGCCCTGAGATGAGCGTTGCTGGATAAATGCTGTGTGTGTGAACACGCAGGCTGAACACTGCAGAGACCTCTCGGGCCTGGCGCATCTCAGCTCTCATTCACACGCACACACGCACAGGAGGGTTTTCCCATGAGTTTGCAGAAACGCTGCTGTATGAAATGGGAAGGGACTGCCTGTACTTCCCTTCTGCCACAATCTCTAGAGCTTTTTTTGCTTTATTGCAAAGCCATGAGAGAATTTTAGCTGATTTTTTTCCCCTAAGTAATTAGCACCCTTAAGGCACCATCAATTTGAGGGATCAGGATAATAATAATTGTCATGGACTGAATGTTTGTGTCCCTCCAAAATTCATACTTTGAAACCCTAAGCCCCATTGCGATGGTATTAGGAGGTGGAGCCTTTGGCTGGTAATTAGGTTTAGATGAGGTCATGAGGGTAAGCATGCATGATGGGAATAGTGACCTTTATAAGAGGAGACCAGAGAGCTTGCTCATGCACGAGCTCGCTCTCTCTCTCTCTCCCCCTCACCTCCTCCCTTCATGTGAGGATGCAGCAAGAAGACAGCCACTTGCAAGCTAGGAAGAGAAACCCGACCAGAACCTGTTGATGCTGGCACCCTGATCTCAGACTTCCTAGCCTCCAGAACTGTGAGGAATAAATTTCTGTTGTTTAAGCCACCCAGTCTATGACATTTTGTTATAGCAGCCCAAGCAGACTAAGACAGTAATAAAATCATAATCATCACAGGAGCAAACATTAGGTGCCAGGCAGTGTTCTAAGCACTTTATATTAGCTCAGTTAATCTTGATAATAACCTTATCGCCCCCATATTACAGATGGCATAGATGGCAGTTAAATGACCTTCCCAAGGTCACACAGCTAGTCAGCTGTGAATCTGGAATTTTAAGGTAGGCAGTATAACTCCCGGCTCTCAGCTCTTAGCCAGGATACTATACTGCCTCCGTATGGAAGTGAAAAACCTAGACCCTGTACTCAGTGCTACCTTTGGGCCCCTCCAAACAAAGCCACCTTCACAGTAGCCCTGATCAGCTTTAACTATGTGAATTACAGCCATCCAAGGAGAGAGCGCCTAACCTCAGACATCAACAGAGCCACGGGCACAGCACCTTGTAAAGCCTATGCCCCAGAGGTAGATGTTGTGGTTACAGGGCTCCCGCCCCGTTTTCTTAAATAGAAATGAAACTCCTCTACTTTTATGGGGAAAGGGAGTATCACAGTTGAGAAGCTAGTAAAAGTTAGGGACTCTTTCCCTAGAAAAAGGCCAATATAGGCATACCCAATTTTAAAAATATTTCAGGATGAAAGCCCCTGTTCTGATAGATAAAATGTAGAAAAGGAAGTACCACAACATGAGAATTGTAGAAACTATGTGGCGGGCACATGGGGTTCAAGTCCTCTAACTTTTCTGTATGTTTAAAATTTTTCCTAATAAAATGTCGGAAGGAAAAAAAACAAACCCTGTTTTTAAAAAGGGTAAATAATGCCAAGTTCTAAAAGTATAACTTTATGTTATAAGCCCAGGTCTATTCTCACCACTTTTCAATTCATAATAAAACTAATTTCCTACTCTGGAGAGTGGGACAATACGGATACTTCATGGGAAGACATCCCCACCTTGTGAGCTTTTAGAATATTACTACTCACACGCACCCCAGTGTTCACTGCAGCACTCTACGATAGCCAGGCCATGGAAGCAACCTAAATGCCCATCGACGGACAAATGGATAAAGATGTGGCACATATATACAAAGGACTATTACTCAGCCATAGAAAGGAACGAAATTGGGTCATTTGTAGAGATGTGGGTGGACCTAGAGACTGTCATACAGAGTGAAGTAAGTCAGAAAGAGAAAAACAAATATCGTATATTAACACATATATGTGGAATTTAGAAAAATGGTACAGATTAACCGGTTTGCAAGGCAGAAATAGAGACACAGATGCAGAGAACAAACGTATGGACACCAAGGGGGAAAGTGGCGGGGTGGTGGTGGTGGGATGAATTGGGAGATTGGGATTGACATGTATACACTAATATGTATAAAACAGATAATAAGAACCTGCTGCATAAAAAAATAAATTAAAAAAAAAAAGGGCTTCCCTGGTGGCGCAGTGGTTAAGAATCCACCTGCCAATGCACTGGACATGGGTTCGAGCCCTGGTCTGGCAAGATCCCACATGCCACAAGCAGCTAAGCCCGTGTGCCACAACTACTAAGCCTGCGCTCTAGAGCCCGTGAGCCACAACTGCTGAAGCCCGCATGCCTAGAGCCCCTGCTCTGCAATAAGAGAAGCCACCACAACAAAAAGCCCATGCACCGCAACAAAGAGTAGCCCCTGCTCTCAGCAACTAGAGAAAACCCACGTGCAGCAGGGAAGACCCAATGCAGCCAAAAATTAAATAAATGAATAAATAAATAAATTTATTTAAAAAAATAAAAGAAATGTGGCTAGGGGAAAAAAAAAGAATATTACTACTAAACACCATTTCCATTATACTTAATATCTTAAAAATTGTATAAGGATGATTTTCCTTAATTAAGTGAACTAATTTCCCATTCCAGAACTGTGAGAACACCAAAGGCTAACTGAGCTATCCGTTTACTTTCTTGGTTAGCCTCATTTTACCCCAAAGTGTTTCGGTGAGTCTGCAATATACAATCTTTACTACCTTTCTTTTGGCTTTTTTCTGAGCCCATTTCAAACAGGCACTCTGATGGCCCTGGTTTATAGTACCTCCCAGTACCTGAGGTTCTACTGACTACCCAAAGGCACACATCTGTCCCCTGAGCCACTCAGACACAAGCTCCACAGGGAGGTCATATCTGCACCACGCAACCAGTGGCTTGGCTTGAGGTGCTCTGGAATTACTTATTAAATGAATGAGTCCTCTATCATCAGAAGGGATGGCCAATCACTGATACACCCTACTGACGGCTGACCAAGATCGTGCATGGCTGCCTGTTAGACTGTCAACTGACTTTTAATTCCAACTACCAATCTAAATTCTTATTTATGAAGTGAAAAGAGAATGTTGTAACCTAGGCAATGCTTGGAGACTAGGAAAGACCTGTTAAGAAATTAGGTCCTTCGATAATCATATGTAATATTTATACTTAAGGTTAAGGAAAACCCAAAAGGTGCCTAAGCATTTATAAAAGATGTTTCATAAATCAAGGCTCCAAGGTACAAATCCTGTTACTTCCCAGCTGGCTCTGAGCCACTTCCCAAGCCCATAAAAATGAAAATATTTGAGTTATGTTCTGGAGGGTAGACCACAACAATGCTCTTCTGAGACCCAAGCAGTCCAGGAGATGGGCGGGGCACACTGAGAAAATCTAACTTGTTCTGGTCCAAAGTAATAGCTGACCAAATGGGCAACAGCTAAGGGAGCCAAGCCCAAGAACACTGGCTGTGAGGAGTGCTGTGTCCAACAGTGAGCATTCGAGGCGGTGGGGCCACTTACAGTTCAACCCGGTGAAACTGAACATTCCAATCTGCTCCGTGATATGGTTCCAGGTTCCAGGGGTCTTGAGGGCTTCTAATCGTGCCCTGAGCTCAGATCTCATGGTCAGAATGCGGTCAGCCATTGTCTTCACATTACCTGTCCTGAGTGGACAGCAATATGAATACCAATCCACACAGGAGAGATGGTACACGAAAACAGAAAAATTTTTTTAATGTAATTTAATCTGTAAGCTGAAAACATGATCACAACCTGCCTATTATGGTATGTGGATGCCTGGATGGGTGGATAAGGAGACCAGAGAGATAGACTTACTAGGCAGAAGGAAAGGACTTTATTTACTGATGGAGTTTATGGCTAGTCTTAGGTATACTGGCTGTAATACCACTTATGTTTTAACTCAGACTTCAGCTAGGTGCTGCTTGAGACAGGATAATATATTTTATCAGGTGTAATTAAGTAGAGATTACAGATTTAGCTACTACAAAAAAATTACTGTTTCAAAATAAGACGAAAAATATATAAATTAGATAAGAATGAAGAGCCCCAAAATTGTTGCACTAACTTGAAGTTAGATATTCTATTCTATCAGAAATTCCTCCCTGTGTTTCCCAACTTTAAGGGGAAGAAGCCTGGGTGGTGGGAGAGTGGGGGAAACTCCCATTCACTGAGGGCCTCCTTCCTATGTTCCCAGTGCTCTGTTACACACATGTGTAAGTGTCAGCCCTATTTTACAGAAATAATAACTGACACTCAAAAGAGGTTCAAGTATTTTTGTCCTGCCTCTGCCAGCATAAAAGGAAGAGGCAGTTAAATGTAATGGGACAATCGCTGTTCTGCATCCCCACGCTTCGCCCATCGGCGTTGAGCCCCTTACCATTCATTAAAAAGCTCAGGGTCAGAGAGGGTATGGGCCACGATTCGTGCTCCCTGAGCAGGGGGATTGGACCACGTAATTCGCACTATCTTCTCCATCTGGGAAAGGACCCGGAGGATGCTATCAGGTTCTTTCGCAACCACGGTCAGATTCCCCACTCGCTCATCTAAAAGGAAGGAGGAAAATCAGCCTTGGGGCTCCGGGGGCGGCGAGGCTGGGGCAGCTGGGCTGTAACTCATGAGAGCACTCACTGTAGAGCCCGAAGTTCTTGGAGAAGGACTGGGCACAGAAGAGCTCGAACCCTTCAGACACAAAATAGCGAATGGCCCAGGCGTCTTTTTCCAGGTTGCCAGATGCGAAGCCCTGATAGGCTGAGTCAAAGAAGGGGAACAGAAACCGGCGCTGTGAGGAAGGAAAGTGAGTCAGGGCAGGAAATCCTCCTGGAACCAACCTCAGACACCGGCCTTCCTTCCCCAACTGGTGCCTGGAAGGAATGTCTCACCCTGTCCGTTTCTCCTACCTCTTTCCTTTCTGCATCCAACTCCACTTTACATCTGTTTCTCTGTTCACCTAAATACAAACCAACAAATCTAACTTCGGTAAACCTTATTTTTTTAAGTATATTGTCCTAGAGTGTCACGATGCTGCTTTGCCAACAAGGGCACATCTGATCATGTCACTCCGTGACATCAAAGATTTCCAGGGGCTCCCCACTGCCCTCAGAATAAAGTCCGAGGCTTCAGCACAGGACCTGGCCCCCATTTGCCTCTCTAGCCTCATCACTCACTCGCCCCCTCCCCTGGAACTCCAGCCCGTACCACGAATTACTTTTACTTCCTCATATGGACCATGACCTCTGCCTTGGGCTTTTGATGGTGCTCTTCCCTCTGCAGGAAACATTCCTTCCCTGCCAGCCCTGACCCATCCTCATCCTTCAAGTCTAAACACGGAAACCACTTCTTCCAGGAAGGCTTCCTCTGCTACCACCAGCCCTCCCAAAATGCACGCACTCCCCAGAGTCTGGGCTATGTGCCTCCATAGGACCCCATCAACACAGCTGTCTCACAGTACGTGGCTGTCTCCCCAAACCGGCTGTATGCTCTGAGGGCGGGACCACCTCTGCTTTGTTCACTATTGTCCCCCTATGGCACCTGGTACATAATAGTTTATCAAGAAGTATTCTTTAAACTTGTTAATGAAGAATATGTACACCTTGAGCTAGAAATTCCAGTGTAGAAAGTTATCCCAAAGAAATAATAAAAAGGAGGTTTAGGGGCTTCCCTGGTGGCGCAGTGGTTGGGAGTCCGCCTGCCGATGCAGGGGACACGGGTTCGTGCCCCGGTCCAGGAGGATCCCACATGCTGCGGAGCGGCTGGGCCTGTGGGCCATGGCCGCTGGGCCTGTGCGTCCGTAGTCTGTGCTCCACAACGGGAGAGGCCACAACAGTGAGAGGCCCGCGTACCGCAAAAAAAAAAAAAAAAAAAAAAAAAGGAGATTTATTACATATATTGTTCACAAGAGTAAGAAACCTGGGCACGAAATGGCCATCAACTGATTTAATCAATCTGTACTGTGACATAGCCATGCATGTCATGTATAACTACACTAAAAAAAAATTAAAAAAGAAAAGAGCCTGACATTCTGTATATCAAAATGTTAACAGTGGCTTTCTTTGGGTAATAGAATTTATAGTTAGTACTTATTTTTTTCTTTGGGCTTTTCTCCATTTTTCCAAATTCTTCCGTAAATAGGTACTGCTGTTGAATACATCAAATATTAATACACACTATTTTAAGAGATGCTCTGAAAAGACAGTTACCTTCATGACAGAGGCAATCTGCTTCCACTGCTCCGGAGTTGGGTCAGTCCCAGTCGGGTTGTGTGCACAGGCGTGGAGGACAAAGATGGAGAACTCGGGAGCTTTCTGGGGAGAAGGAAGCTATGTAAGTTCTGACACCAGCAGGGACATGGGGGGCAGAGTCAGGGGCACAGAGGGCAGGTACTCCCTCCTTACGTGCCATTTCAGAAACCACCATCCGGCCTGAGTAGGGTGTCTCAGACTCTCTCACTTATCAACTGATCCAAAGACTTTTCCCTGCTCTTCTTGACGTCATAGCATTCTGTCTACTTTTTCTTCTAATAACCCACCTCCAGATCATTCAGAAAACCCTGGAGGTCTAGTCCTCTCTTCGCTGCATCCCAATAGTGATAAGACCGAATTTCTTTAAATCCAGCGGCAATAAAGACACCATTATGATTCTCTGCAAGCAAAGGGGTAAAATGTTAAATGTTTTACAAACACAAGGAGGCATGAACAGAAGGGACTCAAGGCAGCTTCCAGGGCCCTCACAGGCTCAACATCCACTGGGTGACATGGAGGTGAGGGGTTAAGATTGAGAGGAATGACTGTGACCAAGAACAAGTTTGACCAGTCTAGTCATGCTGACTTACATCCTACTACAGTGGGACCTCCCTCCTCTGGGAAGGCTCAATATACACTAAAACACAAGTTCACCAAGAGTCTTGGGATAAAGTAGTCCCAATCTGAATTTAAGCATCAGGTTACCCATGTACTACCATAATCCACTGCTCAAGCCATTCTCATGTTAGTTGATCCAGGGCTGGGTTACATTTTCAGTGTAAGCAGTGAGACTCATGAGGATAATTCCTTCCCTGCCGGCCCCGACCCTTCCTCATCCTTCATGTCTAAACACGGAAACCACTTCTTCCAGGAAGGCTTCCTCTGCTACCACCAGCCCTCCCAAAACACACACACTCCCCAGAGTCTGGGCTATGTGCCTCCATAGGACCCCATCAATATAGCTGTCTCACAGTATGTGAGAATGCCTCTGGCTTCTCTGTTTCTCCTCTCACTACAGCTACAGGACTCACCCCAGGTTGGTGAGGATACATAGACGGGCGTGTCCTTGTTGTTTGTTCCATTGTACCATCGCGCTAAGAACTCAGCTCCAATTCGAAGTGCACCTGTTCCCCCCAAACACTGCACACCTCCTACCTGAAAGAGAAGAAGCAGGATCACTGGTTATTTAATGGTGAGGTCAGATAATATTAGGGAAAATATGGTAATGATGAGCACTTCCTTAAATGTGTTATGTCTATAAAATGTCATAACTACATGAAAAAGTATTATTTGCCCATGTTTACAAACGAGGAAACTAAGGCTAAGAAGTGAAGCACCTTGCTCAAAGTTACAAGCTACTCAGCAGAAAGGTCAGGTCTTCACCCAGGAAGTCTGGAAGTCTGACCCCCAAAGGAGTGTCCCTCTGAACACAGAGGTGGAGGACATACCTAGGCCCTAGGACATACCTCGGGCACATTAGAGTGTGCCCTGCAAAGCAAACTCATCCCTTTGCACCCATCACAAGATCAAAACTGCCCTCCAACAGAAGCCGGTAAAATAATGTTCTGAGCTTGCTATCATCAGTCTGCAATGCCCTTTCTCATCGCTATGACAAAGGCTTATTAATCCTTAGAAATGTTCTCACAGAACAAAGGTTATATGCAAATACTACTCTCCTCTCCTGAAGCTTCCTCTTATCTTAAAATGGCCTCACCTAGGCAATAATAAAAGTCCTACGTTTTACCATTTACAAAATACCTTCACACACATTCTTGTTTGACCCTCACACAGCCCTTCAAGTAAGTTCTAGATCCCCAATTTATACATGAGGAAATTGATTCAGAGAAGTGGTTCGCCAAGGGATTCGCAGCTGGTGAGCGGCAGAGCTGGGTATAAATCCAGGCCTTCTCACTCTACATCTAGTCACTAGGCCCTACTTCTGTTGTTCTGCCTTAACATCTTTGCTTTTGCCCCTTCACACTTCTAATTAGGTTTTAGCATAACTCTTTCAGTAGAGAAATGTCATTAATTACGTGTTGCTTAATATGTCTAAAGGAGAAAGAAAGAGAAAGATCACATAAGAATGTCTACTGAAAAGGAAGGACACACACCAATGTGATAACAGCAGCAACCTCTGGGGAGGGACCTAGGATGTGGGAATAGTGGTCAAAGGGACTTTGGCCTAATCTACAAGTTGTTTTTTTAAAAAATAAGGAGAATGTATTCATGTATTATTTGGAAAATTTTTTAATAATTTAAAAAATATATTTAGATGTCTGTAATTTGCTATAAAATAATTCAGTTTTGGCAGGGAGGGTGGGGGAATATACAAGACTGACCAAATACAGATCATTGTTGAAGCTAGCTGATGGATCCATGGGGGTTTGTTCATTACAGTTTTAACTACTTTTGTATATATTTGAAATTTCCCACAATAAAGTAAAAAAAAAAATCTTCCTAAAGAAGAAAAGCTTCCAAAATCTTTAAAAAAAAAAACTAATGTCAACACCAATGCTGAAAGATGACAAAGGGAAAAAAAAGAGAAAAAAAGAGACCTCTTTCATGAATATTGATACTAACTTCCTAAATATTGATGAACAGTATTAATCCAACAGTGCATATAAAAATACTCCCTTGGTCAAGTTAGTCATCCCATGAATGCATGATTATTAACAAATATAGGAGTGAGTCAGTTTTCCTGGACCTCTCCCATGTATATGTGTTATTAAACTTTGATTTTCTCCTATTTTAAAAAAAAGAGAGAAGAAATATAAAATTTGTCATGCTGCTAGATAGAGAAAATGATCACTCAAATGATCATCATAACAGGAGAAAACAATATAGCTATTTCTGATATAAATGCTTGGTAAAAAAAGAAGCAATGAGACTTCCTAAAAATAACTAAAAAGAAAAAAAAATAAGATCCAGCCATGATGAGTAAGTCAGCTTCATGAAGAACACTGAATCACGAGCAGAAGTTCCCTTTAAGCTAGGAACTAGGCAATAATACCAATTATCACTATTATTCCCCACTGCTCTATTTACATTCAGAGATCTGAGCATCCGTGAAAGAACATCGCCTGAAACGTGAAACAGAAGCGAAGTTGACGTTCAGGAAAACGAGGAACTGAGCACGGCATCCACTGCAGAGAGGAGCAAAGGCAGTGGACTGGGATGGAAAAGGTCACTGTGCATCAGATGTGGTTCTTCAAAGTGGTCCCCCCCTGAGCACTGGTCCCTTCCCATTACTTTATTTTCTTTTTATTTTAATAATTTCATTCATTCATTTATTACAGTAGGTCCTTGTTGGTTATCTATTTTAAATATAGCAGTGTGTACCTGTTGCTTCCCATTACCTTAAAGGTTTGGGCTTTACATTGTGACCTACCTGGATTCCTTACGCAAATCTCGACCAAGGTGATGTAACCTAAATGTACATTCATTTTTTATGGATTTGTCATCAGCTAAGCTGAATGTCAACTTTATTCATTATTTCACATTTCAAATACCTCAGCACTTTGTATAGGAATGTTGATACTTCCTATACAAATGAGCAAGGTCTCCCTTAAAGCAGGGATTTAAAGTTATCATGGATATGTGACAGGTGCATGTGGATATCAGTAAAGACATTCCCAAGCATAGTTTTATATTTCCTGTGCTCAGCTTTTTTTTTGTTTTGGGGGGGTTTTTTTGTTTTGTTTTAATTAATTTATTCTTTTTTCTTATTAGTCATCCATTTTATACACATCAGTGTATACATGTCAATCCCAATCTCCTGATGCATCCCACCACCACCTCCGCCCCCACCACTTTCCCCCCTTGGTATCCATACGTATGTTCTCTACATCTGTGTCTCTATTTCTGCCCTGCAAACCGGTTCATCTGTACCATTTTCTAGGTTCCACATATATGCGTTAATACACGATATACGTTTTTCTCTTTCTGACTTACTTCACTCTGTATGACAGTCTCTAGATCCATCCACATCTCTACAAATGACCCAATTTCGTTCCTTTTTATGGCTGAGTAATACTCCATTGTATATATGTACCACATCTTCTTTATCCATTCATCTGTCGATGGGCATTTAGCTTGCTTCCATGGCCTGGCTATTGTAAATAGTGCTGCAATGAACATTGGGGTGCATGTGTCTTTTTGAATTATGGTTTTCTCAGGGTATATGCCCAGTAGTGGGATTGCTGGGTCATATGGTAATTCTAATTTTAGTTCTTTAAGGAACCTCCACACTGTTCTCCATAGTGGCTGTATCAATTTACATTCCCACCAACAGTGCAAGAGGGTTCCCTTTCCTCCACACCCTCTCCAGCATTTGTTGTTTGTAGATTTTCTGATGATGCCCATTCTAACTGGTGTGAGGTGATACCTCATTGTAGTTTAGATTTGCATTGCTCTAATAATTAGTGATGTTGAGCAGCTTTTCATGCTTTTTGGCCATCTGTATGTCTTCTTTGGAGAAATGTCTATTTAGATCTTCTGCCCATTTCCGGGTTGGGTTGTTTGTTTTTTTTACTATTGAGCTGCATGAGCTGTTTATATATTTTGGAGATTAATCCTCTGTCCGATGATTCATTTGCATATACTTTCTCCCATTCTGAGGGTTGTCTTTTTGTCTTGTTTATGGTTTACTTTGCTGTGCAAAAGCTTTTAAGTTTCATTAGGTCCCACTTGTTTATTTTTGTTTTTATTTCCATTACTCTAGGAGGTGGATCAAAAAAGATCTGTGATTTATGTCAAAGAGTGTTCTTCCTATGTTCTCCTCTAAGAGTTTTATAGTGTCCAGTCTTACAATTAGGTCTCTAATCCATTTTGAGTTTATTTTTGTGTATGGTGTTAGGGAGTGTTCTAATTTCATTCTTTTACATATACCTGTCCAGTTTTCCCAGCACCACTTATTGAAGAGACTGTCTTTTCTCCATTGTATATCCTTGCCTCCTTTGTCATAGATTACTTGACCATAGGTGCATGGGTTTATCTCTGGGCTTTCTATCCTGTTCCATTGATCTATATTTCTGTTTTTGTACCAGTTCCATATTGTCTTGATTACTATAGTATAGCTTTGTAGTATAGTCGGAAGTCAGGGAGTCTGACTCCTCCAGCTGCATTTTTTTCCCTCGAGACTGCTTTGGCTATTCGGCGTCTTTTGTATTGATTACTGTAGTATAGCTTTGTAGTATAGTCGGAAGTCAGGGAGTCTGATTCCTCCAGCTGCATTTTTTTCCCTCAAGACTGCTTTGGCTATTCAGGGTCTTTTGTATCTCCATACAAATTTTAAGATTTTTTGTTCTAGTTCTGTAGAAAACGCCATTGGTAATTTGATAGGGATTGCACTGAATCTGTAGATTTCTTTGGGGAGTATAGTCATTTTCACAATATTGATTCTTCCAATCCAAGAACATGGTATATCTCTCCATCTGTTGGTATCATCGTTAATTTCTTTCATCAGTGTCTTATAGTTTTCTGCATACAGGTCTTTTGTCTCCTTAGGTAGGTTTATTCCTAGGTATTTTATTCTTTTTGTTGCAATGGTAAATGGGAGTGTTTCCTTAATTTCCTTTTCAGATTTTTCATCATTAGTGTATAGGAATGCAAGAGATTTCTGTGGATTAATTTTGTATCCTGCAACTTTACCAAATTCATTGATTAGCTCTAGTAGTTTTCTGATGGCATCTTTAGGATTCTCTATGTATAGTATCATGTCATCTGCAAACAGTGACAGTTTTACTTCTTTTCCAATCTGTATTCCTTTTATTTCTTTTTCTTCTCTGATTGCTGTGGCTAGGACTTCCAAAACTATGTTGAATAATAGCGGCAAGAGTGGACATCCTTGTCTTGTTCCTGATCTTAGAGGAAATGCTTTCAGTTTTTCACCATTGAGAATGATGTTTGCCATGGGTTTGTCGTATATGGCCTTTATTATGTTGAGGTAGGTTCCCTCTATGCCCACTTTCTGGAGAGTTTTTATCATAAATGGGTGTTGAATTTTGTCAAAAGCTTTTTCTGCATCTATTGAGGTGATTGTATGGTTTTTCTTCTTCAATTTGTTAATATGGTGTATCACATTGATTGATTTGCATATATTGAAGAATCCTTGCATCCCTGGGATAAATCCCACTTGGTCATGGTGTGTATGATTCTTTTAATGTGTTGTTGGATTCTGTTTGCTAGTATTTTGTTGAGGATTTTTGCATCTATATTCATCAGTGATATTGGTCTGTAATTTTCTTTTCTTGGAATATCTTTGTCTGGCTTTGGTATCAGGGTGATGGTGGCCTCATACAATGATTTCGGGAGTGTTCCTTCCTCCGAAAATTTTTGCAAGAGTTTGAGAAGGATGGGTGTTAGCTCTTCTCTAAATGTTTGATAGAATTCACCGGTGAAGCCATCTGGTCCTGTACTTTTGTTTGTTGCAAGATTTTTTTTTTTTTTTTTTGTGATACGCGGGCCTCTCACTGCTCTGGCCTCTCCCGTTGCGGAGTACAGGCTCCGGACACGCAGGCTCAGCGGCCATGGCTCACGGGCCCAGCCGCTCCGTGGCACGTGGGATCTTCCCAGACCGGGGCACAAACCCATGTCCCCTGCATCAGCAGGCGGACTCTCAACCACTGTGCCACCAAGGAAGCCCTGTTGCAAGATTTTTAATCACAGTTTCAATTTCATTGTGACTGGTCTGTTCATTTTATCTATTTCTTCCTGGTTCAGTCTTGGGAGATTATACCTTTCTAAGAATTTGTCCATTTCTTCCAGGTTGTCCATTTTATTGGCATACAGTTGCTCGTAGTAATCTCTTAGGATGCTTTGTATTTCTGCAGTGTCTGTTGTAACTTCTCTTTTATTTCTAATTTTATTGATTTGAGTCCAGCCCTCTTTTTCTTGATGAGTCTGGCTAAGGGTTTATCAATTTTGTTTATCTTCTCAAAGAACCAGCTTTTAGTTTTATTGATCTTTGCTATTGTTTTCCTTGTTTCTATTAAATTTATTTCTGCTCTGATCTTTATGATTTCTTTCCTTCTGCTAACTTTGCGTTTTGTTTGTTCTTCTTTCTCTAGTTCCTTTAGGTGTAAGGTTAGATTGTTTATTTGAGATTTTTCTTGTTTCTTGAGGTAAGCTTGTATAGCTATAAAATTCCCTCTTAGAACTGCTTTTGCTGCATCGCATAGGTTTTGGATCGTCATGTTTTCATTGTCATTTGTCTCTAGGTATTTTTTGATTTCTTCAGTGATATCTTGGTTAGTTAGTAGTATATTGTTTAGCCTCCGTTTGTTTGTGTTTTTTTTCCTTGCAATTCATTTCTAATCTCATAGCGCTGTGGTCAGAAAAGATACTTGATATGATTTCAATTTTCTTAAATTTACTTGGCTTGATTTGTGACCCAAATGTGATCTATCCTGGAGAATGTTCCGTGCACACTTGAATAGAAAGTGTAGTCTGCTCTTTTTGGATGGAATGTCCTATAAATATCTATGGTCTATTGTTTCATTTAAAGCTTCTGTTTCCTTATTTATTTTCATTTTGGATGATCTGTCCATTGGTGTAAGTGAGGTGTTAAAGCCCCCCACTATTACTGTGTTACTGTCGATTTCCTCTTGTATAGTTGTTAGCATTTGCCTTATGTACTGAGGTGCTCCTATGTTGGGTGCATATATATTAATAATTGTTATTTCTTCTTCTTGGATCCCCTGATCAATATGTAGTATCCTTCCTTGTCTCTTGTAACATTCTTTATTTTAAAGTCTATTTTATCTGATATGAGTATTGCTACTCCAGCTTTCTTTTATTTCCATTTCCATGGAATATCTTTTTCCATCCCCTCACTTTCAGTCTGTATGTGTCCCTAGGTCTGAAGTGGGTCTCTTGTAGACAGCATATATATGGGTCTTGTGTTTGTATCCATTCAGCCAGCCTGTGTCTTTTGGTTGGAGCATTTAATCCATTCACATTTAGGGTAATTATCAATATGTGTGTTCCTATGACCATTTTCTTAATTGTTTTGGGTTTGTTTTTGTAGGTCCTTTTCTTCTCTTGTGTTTCCCACTTAGAGAAGTTCCTTTAGCATTTGTTGTAGTACTGTTTTGGTGGTACTGAATTTTCTTAGCTTTTGCTTGTCTGTAAAGCTTTTGATTTCTCCATCGAATCTGAATGAGATCCTTGCTGGGTAAAGTAATCTTGGTTGTAGGTTCTTCCCTTTCATCACTTTAAGTATATCATGCCACTCCCTTCTGGCTTGTAGAGTTTCTGCTGAGAAATCAGCTGTTAACCTTATGGGAGTTCCCTTGTATGTTATTTGTCGTTTTTCCCTTACTGCTTTTATTAATTTTTCTTTCTCTTTACTTTTTGCCAATTGGATTACTATGTGTCTCAGCATGTTTCTACTTGGGTGTATCCTGTATGGGACTCTGCACTTCCTGGACTCCGGTGGCTATTTCCTTTCCCATGTTAGGGAAGTTTTCGACTATAATCTCTTCAAATATTTCCTCTGGTCCTTTCTCTCTCTCTCTTCTCCTTCTGGAACCCCTATAATGCGAATGTTGTTGCGTTTAATGTTGTCCCAGAGGTCTCTTAGGCTGTCTTCATTTCTTTTCATTCTTTTTACTTTATTTTGTTATGAGCAGTGAATTCCACCATTCTGTCTTCCAGGTCACTTACCCATTCTTCTGCCTCAGTTACTCTGCTATGGATTCCTTCTAGTGCAGTTTTCATTTCAGTTATTGTATTGTTCATCTCTGTTTATTTGTTCTTTAATTCTTCTAGGTCTTTGTTAAACATTTCTTGCATCTTCTTGATCTTTGCCTCCATTCTTTTTCCGAGGCCCTGGATCATCTTCACTATTATTATTCTGAATTCTTTTTCTGGAAGGTTGCCTATCTCCATTTCATTTAGTTGTTTTTCTGGGGTTTTATCTTGTCCCTTCATCTGGTACATAGCCCTCTGCCTTTTCATCTTGTCTCTCTTTCTGTGAATGTGGTTTTTGTTCCACAGGCTGCAGGATTGTAGTTCTTCTTGCTTCTGTTGTCTGCCCTCTCCTGTGCTCAGCTTTTAACTCCACCCTTTCTCTCCCACT
Organism: Delphinapterus leucas; assembly: GCF_059928025.1. NCBI lineage: Eukaryota > Metazoa > Chordata > Mammalia > Artiodactyla > Monodontidae > Delphinapterus > Delphinapterus leucas. Next base: position 58,531,464 of record NC_143144.1, read on the forward strand.
CCAAAAAGCAAAGTCATTAACTAAAAGAAGTCACAAAGTCAGTAGACTAGATTGGAAATATGTTTGGAAGAGATAAACCCACTTCACTAACAGTAACTAATTCTTTATTTTTTTATTTTTATTTTTTGCGGTACGCGGGCCTCTCACTGTTGTGGGCTCTCCCGTCGCGGAGCACAGGCTCCGGAACGCGCAGGCTCAGTGGCCATGCTCACAGGCCTAGCCGCTCCGTGGCATGTGGGATCTTCCCAGAGCGGGGCACGAACCCGTGTCCCCTGCATCAGCAAGCGGACTTTCAACCACTGTGCCACCAGGGAAGCCCCTGTAACTAATTCTTGATATTCATGATGTATATGACACTTGACATATTAAATTCCCAAGAAATTATCATTCCCTCTAAAAATATATTGTACACTAGATAGCTTCAGTGAAACACAGGTGGCTCTAAACTATATCAGCAACTAGCGGAAATGAATTTTTGGTGAATCAATAATATGTCAATTTGGTCATTCTCTGAACCGATTTTTGGCAAATAGCTGTAAAGCTCAAGAAAATTCTGTATTTGGGATGAAGGGAAAAAATCATAATAGCAAAGGAAATAAATACAAACTTCAAAGGGAGCCAGGCAACTGGACCTGGGTGGCTAAACAGGAGTATCCAGAACAAGAGAAATCCAGTAAGACTTGGCAGAAAGCTATGCCAGCAATCTGTATTCCCAATTTAGCCATGAATTGCCTGAAGGAATCCCTGCTGGGCTCTAGAACACTTGTCCGAGATCACAATTTGCTGATGCAATGACTTCCCTGTGAGGAGCAGGAGAGCTGTTTAGGAGCTGCTTGTGGCCAAGGCTATGACGCATTGATCTGGGTGCTCCTAGCAATTCATGTGGTATCTGGCATGTGGTACTAAAGAAACATGGGCTGAACTAGATGAAGAAGAAGAGAGTATTGACAAGGTGAGAGCCACAGAGAAAGCCCCAAGTCTCCCAGAGGCAACGGTCTGAGCAGGAAACTGGGACGCCATCTCATGAGCCACAAGCCCTCCTACCTGCAGTGGCTCAGTAATTTCAGAAGCTGAAATGTTACCAGACAGGAGATGACAATTGGACATTTGGTCTGGATTCTAAGATCCGAAGATGGAAAAGCAGAAGGCGGCAGTGACGAGTCTAGAAAACAGGTCTCCTCAAAATGGTTGATGGACCTGGTAATGTAAAATCTTGAGAAGAAAAATCTAAGAGAGGACATGATTACTGTTTGTTTTCTGGTTCATTCTTTCATTCATGCCTCACTTTCTTCAAGTTTTGGCTCAAATGTCATTTCTGTTTCTACCATGACCACCCCAGTTAAAACTGAATCCACTCTCACTCCCACCCTCAGCACTCCTAATATGCCTTCCTCTGCTCTGTTTTTGTAGCATTTATCATCTTTCAAAACACTATATAATGTTCCTATTTATTATGTTTACTGTCGGTTTCTCCCCACAAAACTGTAAGCTGGGCAGTGGTTTTGGTCACCACTGTGCTCCAGCATCTAGAACAGTGCCTAGTGGTGAGCACACATCTGCTGACTGAACGAATGAGTGAATTAAAACATCTGAGATCTCTGAGGTGCCAGGCTAGGAGCTAAATGCTGAAGATTCATGAGGTAAATAAGTAAACCATTGGGACTTCCCTGGTGGCACAGTGGATAGGACCCCATGCTCCCGGTACAGGGGGGCCAGGTTTGATCCCTGGTCAGGGAACTAGATCTCACATGCATGCCGCAGCTAAGAGTTCACGTGCCACAACTAAGGAGCCCATGGGCCGCAACGAAGACCCAGCGCAACCAAATAAATAAATAAATAAAAGAACCATACTTCACACCATACACACACACACACACAAAATTTTTTTTAAGTAAGTAAATAAGCCATCACCCCTGTCCTGGAGGAACCTAGGGTCTTGCGGGAGGGACAGGCTTACAAAATTGTACATTAAACACAGTAAGTACTGCTTTTCCCAAGCGATGCACAGTCCTGTGATGACTCAGAGCACTCTAACAACTAGCTCTGCCTGAGAGAGCTCAGGATTCAGCATGGAAGTGACCCTTGCTCAGGCCTTGAAGGACTTGGAGGTGGGGACTGGGGAGTCAGAGAAGTGAAGGGGGCATTCCTAGCAGAAGGAACAGCTGAGGCAAAGGTGCCAAGTCATGGCAAGGCTCGGAAGGTCTAGAAAACAGCAGGCTCTTAGGATGGCAGGCCCCTGAGAGGATGGGAGCAAGAGTAACTGCAAGAACAGGATGACACCTGGCTACAAAACATGCTGCATGCCCAGGTCAGAGTCTGCATTTTACCCTGTAGATAATGGAGGAGCTACTGTGTGTCTGTGAGAGGGGAAGCAGGTGACACAATTAGCTCTTTTTTTTTTTTGCTGAGGAAGATCATTCTAGCTGTACTGTGCAGAATGTACTAGAATGCGGAAGAGACTAGAGGCAAGAGGCTATTACAAGAATCCAAATGAGATGATGGTAGGCTGAGCTAAGATAGTCACCTGGGGATGGTCCAGGGAAAGAGCAAGTGCTCAGAGCTCAGTATCAACTGGTACCCAGGGTGTTGTAGATGCCAAGAGGGTATCCTAAACCATTACACACACACACACAAAAAGTAAAAAGTAAAAATCTTCAAATATTTACAGACTGCCATTTAAATTTGTTCTATGATCAAAAACATAACACAGGATGAACTAGACTAAGAGGAAGGGCTCTATGCCACAAGCAATAGCCCCAAGCCTCAGTATTAAGCGATCAAAATGGAGAACAGAGCATTTTGTTCCTGGGCAGAGGAACAAGCATCTATCTGCCAACATAGTTAATAAGCATCATATCAGAAATGTATAGTCTTAGAGGAAGAAGCTCCCCAACACAGAACCTCTGTTTTCATTTGTCAGCAATGGAATTCCAACTAATTTATCAACAACGTCTCAGAAGATCACCTCCAGTTGCCAAAGTTCCCCATTTTCAAACTTCATCAGGACTCTCTCCCTCAGTGGAAACCCTAGATTTTCAGAGCAACTTCCCAATGCCACTCATAATCTCTAAAGTCTACCATTTCTACCCATATTCCTTCTGTTCCTAGAGGCAAGTCAGTTACAGTCTCTTATACCAATCCAGACAAAACCCTCATCAAGTTAATTACTTATCTAACCATTGATATTAGTTCCAAGACCTTCACGCAGAGCCTCCAGGTCTCCTGATATACATAAGAATGTGCCTGTGTGCAGCCTTCATTTTACCCTGCCCATTCTGCTTATCAGGGCATCTGGGTAACAGCATGGAAATAAATCAGTGACTCCAAGATGTGGTCTCTTTCATGCATGAAGGCTGTATCTGCATGAAGGCTGCTCAGCGGGGCTGACACTGCCTAGCAGAGCAATAAGGGAAGTTGGTTTAAATTGCACAATACCTAATTGGACTATTGCAAAAACCTGAGCTCTTCCCTTTCCTCCTCATCCAGCCAGGTTTATCTTCTTCAAACACTCTTATTGGGTAACTTCTCTGCGCAAAACTTCAAGGGGCTTCCCCTGCCCTAGCTGTCAAAATCAGCCTCCCTGATCTATCCAGCATGTTCCCAGCCCATATCAGGTAGGTCTCTTTACAACCTAGACCTGCTCACCTCCAACCTCTGTCCCTGGACTCCTATTGCTCCAAACAAATACCCCTCCTTTTTCTTCCTCTGTACTTTGTGGTTCTCAACCTTGGCTGTACTTTGCAGTCACATGGGGAGCTTTTAAAAAATACCCATGAAGGGAAGGGAATTGTAGGGAAAGGTAATAAAAGGGCAGAGAAAGGTGGTACCCTCCAAGATTCTGATTTAACAGGTCTGGTATGGGATCCAGCCATCAGAATGTTTTTAAAACCTCCCAGGTGATACAGTCACAGTTGAGAACCAGTGTCCTGGCCTCATTCCCCAAGGTTCAGCTCAAGTCCCATTTCCAGCCTTTGTCAGGCTCTCTGAATTCCTACAACACTGATAATCTCTATCACACCACTTTCTGCCACATACAGACTCTCCCCAAATGCATTTCTCTTCCATGTATCTCTAGTTATACATAGACTACATACCAGGAAGCACTTAAATGAAGAGAAGCTGAGATCAAGGCTAGAAGAATCAAATATTAGAACTGGCAGGATCTTCAGAGAGCATCTAGACTAGTGGCTCTTGGACTTTCGGGGGCCATAGGTTCCTTCAGAAAATCTGATAAAAGTTATGAACTTTCTCTCCAGAAATACACATACACACAGAATTCTGCCTAAAATTTCAGGGAGTTCAGAGGCCCCTTGAATGATCCCCTATGCAAATGCTCCTTATGGGACCATGAACCATAAACTAGTCTTTTCCTAACATATAGATGAGACATAGGGGCTGGAGGGGCAAATGACTTGCCTTTGGTCAAAAGTAGTGGCAGAGCTGGGTCCAGACCCTAATCTCTTGATCATTCCATTAAATTCCCTTGGCTGGCATTTCCACTGACTGCTTCAAACCCAGCAGCTGAAATCCAATCATCTCTTGGGCAAAAGTGAACGACTGAAGAAAGAAGCGGTGCTTTACAAAAGCATGTTATTTGTGCTATCAAGTCCCTGAGGTCACACTATTTAAACCCTTATTCACTGACAGTTCAATAGACATAACACCTAATTTTTAACCACTTTTTACCCTCACAGTTTCTGGAAAAAAATAGATCCTCACCCAAAACTCACCCGCTTCTCCTGCAGAGCTGGGCTGTCATCCCCAAGGGCCAGGCGGGAAGCACGGGTCCGGAACTCTGCCAGGCCCAGGATGGGCAGGTACTCGTGGTTCACACTGCTGTCATTAGCAATCCTCTGCTCCACCTTCCTCACGACTGGCAAAACCCAGGGCTGGCTATCATCCGTGCGATAAGCTGGGACACGGGAAAGAGACATACAATGGAGGAGTCTTAGGCTTCGTCCAAGGAAGAATTCAGAGCTGTGAACAGGGAGAGTTCTACCACCTTCCAATCCAAACAGAACTGTGAGGGAAATTAAAGTTCATTCACTTACTGACTGCCTGCTTTGGGCCAGGCACCGGGCTAGGTGCTGGGAAGGCAGAAGCACAGTTTCCTATCCTTATGGAAATTATAGTTCTTAAATATGTGACCTCCAAAAAGTAGAATGCTGAAATAAAACTGGGACATCAAAGAGCCTGATCGAGTGAGAGAGTGCACGCAAAAGCACTCCACAAATTAAAAATACCTTACAAATGCTATGTCAATATCACTAGGGCACTGAGGTCTCTACGACCACTGGCCCAGTAATCGCCTTCCTTCTGCATCTCCCCAAGAAAAGGGTTCGGTGCTACTTCACATGAACGCTGCACCTTCAAACATAAACATGGAGAGAGAGGAGGGTGGAGGGAGGCCCACCTCCTCCTCTTGTCCTGTAAGAACAGAAATGAGACAAATGGCGAGGAAACACCTGTGACTCAAGTTTCTCACAACTGGTTACACAATCATCGAACAACAAGTTTAAACGCATCTTTGTCCTCTTGCTGTTTTTTGACATCAGTCAGTGTTTACCATTTTGACTGTTCCTACCACTCACCAGTCACTTCCTCTGCTTCACACTTTTATGGATCTAAGTTTACCTGTTTCATAATTTTTAATCTTGATTACAGCAAATTTCTAAGCATTTCTTCTATGCTAAAAGTATTTTTAGTCTACTTTGAGTTATCCTATCACTGATTTTTTTCCCCTATACTACCCTATAATCATTTTGAGATTATAGCTTGAGAGGGCAGCTGCTTTGGCTTGCATCCAAGCCAATGACAGAGTCTGAGCAGGATTCCTGACAGGGATTTGCTTCTGCTGGACTGTTTAGGTCTCCAATAAGCCTATACTTTGGCAAGTAACAGTGAAACAAATTTTTTGAGTAATTCTTCTTTATCTTGTTGATTTCTGCTCAACATTAATCCCTGACTTTTTTTTTTAAATCACTTTTTTAGGGTGGCTGATACTGTTTACTGAACAACACATGTTGACTGTAGAAAATTTAGAAAAGTCCAGAAAGAAAATAATAAACATTAGGATTAACATGTAATTCCAGCACTCAGAGATAAGGAGTATGAAAATTTTGGTGTACAGCCTTTTAAACTTTATTTTACATGAGTATATTCTTTTATCAATTGTGTCATTTTTTATATAGAATTTTCAACATGCTTTTTTCCACTTATTAAACATATATTATGAATATCTTTCATCATCATTAACTCTTTAAGTCTGTGCACACAGACTGTCTTTGTTCTTTTTAGAGCTGCATAACTGATAAATGTACTATAATTTGTTTTGTGAGTCTCCTGTCGATGGACATTTGAGTCATTTCTAATCTTTGGCTATTAGAAAATAATACTTCAGTGAACCTTGTACATATGTCATCTTACATGTATGTAAACATAGCTGTAAGAGGCAGGATTGAAAATGGAAGAGTAGGTTGAGAAGTACGTGTATGTGTAATTTTGTTGTTGTTTTTGAGGGTATACATTAGTTTACTACTTTCAACTGATTTTCATTTTACAACACATGGTTGTAGGACAAATATGGTTAAAACAACTGATTGGAAGAATACTGGTGGCAATCAATGAAAAGTTTAAATGCAAATATATTACTTTTAAGCATACTTTGTGTATTTGTAGTTTTGACAGATATATCCACATTGCCTTTTTTATAGGGCTGTTATCAGTGTACATCGCTGCCATAGGGCAGGTGTGTTATCAGTGTACATCACTGCCATCAATGTACAAGAGTGTCTGCTTCCCCACAGCCACAGCCACTGAGTGAATTTTTGCCAATTTAAGAGTCCAAATGCTATCTCAGCGTAGTTTAAATTTGCATTTCTCTTATCGTGGAGGCAACTGGGCATTTTTCACATATATGAGCCATTTACAACACAATTTTAGTGGCTAGACAATATTCCTTTCTATGTATAATTTATTAACTATTTGTGTTGCTTTTGACTATTTGCTAATATAAACATTGTAATTAATGTTCTTATACTTTACACATTCATGAGTGCTTCCTTAGGAAAACTTTTTCTAGATGTAAAATTACTAGATCAAAAGTCAGACAACAAATAAGACTTTATAAGATATTCTGATTTTGCATCTGTCTTCTACTCCATCAACTAACCCTACCTTCCAGGAATGTGTCATCTGCAAATTTGAAAAGCACATCAAGCTAGTAATGAAAATGTGGAGAGAGTTCCAGACTGACAGCCACTAACCAACAACCAGTCTCTGGGTAGATGAATCTGACTCACAATACTGTCATATCACTCACATTAGACCCCCTGGCCCACCAAATTCCCTCCCTCTCAACAAGTTCAAAAAGTCTACTTTATCAGTTGAGATTTGGTCTGGTTTTTCAAAGAGATACCAAAATAATGACTCCCAAGTAATTGTTTTCCCTGAAGTAGATCACCCCATCTATGATCACAATGCTACCATTGTTCAAAATATTCTTGGAATTCTTCTCTTGGAATTGTTTTTAGAGGAGACATCTCATTATTCTGAATATCCTTAATGATGCCAAATCTTTGTCCTTTGAAAGTAAATTTAATTTTTGAAAATGGTACTTGTATTATGTCCAGCAAAGTAGGTGGGTGAATGGACTGAATAATATTAATGGAGAACAGCTATAAAAAGATGGCCTCCTACATGGGTCTAACATGGTTTGAAGGCCATTCCAAAAGGGGGTTTTCGGAAAACTTTGAGCAATAGCAGTATATATGGACTACACTACACAGAGGGGATACTGTTTAGATGTACAAGAATATGGGTGTTTGTGAAAAACTAGTTCTATTATGCTTCCCATCTGTGTTTGGATGGTTAATATATAATTATGCTACATATATTTATGATATGTCATTTGTAAATCATGTATTATAAATAAATAAAATATGAAAGATAAAGCCATAGTACCACTGTTCTTACCAGTAATGTATACTCTGTGCAACTCTAAAAAATCCTGTGATAGGACTGGAGGCAGGGAGGCATTGTGTCCATATTGTGACAAAAGAGAAAATGGCCAATTCACACCTCTGCTTCCTTCTTCACTGCCCAGTTTCCCCCAGATTCAGTTCTAGATTTATTCCCAATGCCTTGTCTCACTGCCCTACTGAAGGAGACCTGCAGTTACTCTTGGGCGTTTGGAGCAATGAGGTTAAGCATTACCAACAACCACTATTCCTGCTCTCCCAGAGGGGTTTTATTCCTGTTTTGTTGGACCCATGAGTTTCTCATTCATTCTTTCATTATCTCACTCATTTGACGGCTACTTATTGAATCCACCATGAACCAGGTACTGGCTAGAAGTAGCTACACAGAGATGGGTAAGATAAAACAAGATACTGTCTTGGCCTCCCTCCAGGAAACATAGAGCATAGAGTCCTTAGTTCTCCTGTAAGTGAGCAGGGAAGATGAAGTATAAAAGATGAATAAGAGTTTAAAAGACAGGAAAAAGGACTTTCCAGACAGAGGGAACACTTGTGCAAGGCCCCAGAGGCTTGAAGAGATGAGGCTCTTGAGGATCTGCATTTTCATGGCTCGGATGTAAGATCCATGGAGAAACAGCAAGGAATGGCTCAGGGAGTCTTGGGGTCTCTTCTAAGGAACTTTGTCTCAATGGGGAAACCATTGAAAGCATTTAAGCAAGAGAGTGACATGGACAGCTGTACATTTTAACAGAATCATTTGAGTGACATGATGGAAAATAAACTGGAAGGAGGACAGAAGCAGACAGTGAAGTCAGGAGGCTGCTGCAATAATCCACGAAGGAAATAGTGAAATCTTGAATCACAGCAGCGGCAGCGGCCGCGGGGATAAACAAAAGGGGAGACATTCAAAATAAATTTATGAGGTAAAAAAGACAGAACCTAGTGACCAAATAAATATACATGGGACTGATGAAAGGGTCACCGACAACCTCCAAAGTCTCTCTCTGGTCTGGATAAAGACTAGTGGGGGTGGGGCAGGGGAGAGGGCAACCAAGATATAGAGCAAAGCAGAAGAAAAAAGAAAAGATTGAGGGGAGGGTGGAATCCATGCATTGTTTTAAACACGTTGAATTTGAAGTGGTTGTACAACGTGTCCAGCAAACTGTAGCGAATATGGGTCTGGCATCCAGGGAAGAAGTCCAGGATGGAAAGAAAGATTTCATAATTATAGACATGGACGGTGGCTGAAGCCATGGTAATAACAAGGAGTTACTGAATACTTACTACATGCAGGGCACTGTGCTAAATACTTCACATTTTTTTTACTTTCATTTAATTCTTATAACAACTCACAAAATAGATATTATGATCTCTATTTTCGGGATCTGCAAACTGAGGCCGGAAAAGTTCGCCCAAGATCACAAGAACTGTAAGAGTTAGGCTGTCATACTATTAATATTAAGTTCATGGATCCCTGTGCTTTTTCTAAAGAGCAAGAGATGTCTAGGGAAAGCCTGAAGCCAGCAGGTCCCAGAGGACTGACTGTGCAAGGGGCCTTTCTACCTGCCAGCATGCCCCTCAGCTCCACACACCACACCCTTCTCCCTGAGGACCAGCTCTTTTAGAGGAGTCACACAGGTTGCAGTTGAGTCTCGATTTCCAGAAGAACACGGAGAATTAGATGATCAAACCATCACCCTCCTCCTCCTCCTAAGATCTCCACTTCCCCCATCCATCCCTACCCAACAGCCCATGCACATATGCCTCTTTAAGGCCCTTCTCCAACTAGGGTCCTGCGGAGAGGACCGGGGGTACTCAGAAACACCTGATACAGCATGTCTCTCCCACAACTTTATTTGAAGATGCTAAGAACCCATATTAAAAACAACAACAAATATGAAAGCAAGCACAGTCTACCTGGAACAAAAGAAAGCCAAGTTTACATGATGAACAGACTGGAGTCTATGTAGAAATGTCCTGCTTCAGGCTGCATCAGGCTGAATGAACTCATATCTCCCCTGCCCCTAAAGTCACTTGTCTGAAACTTTACGAAGCGCTAAAACAGCCAACTCGAAGAGCATCATATTTAACAGTGAAAAATGTGATGCTCTGCTCTGTTTAAGTATATGGAAATTATGCAAATAGTCACAGCAAGAAGAAAATCTCTGGGGAAGCTATCTGCAAGTAGGAATGAGCTAATGAGATTATAGTTGCAGTTTGTTCTAAATGTCCAACATCATTAGAACTTGAGCTGGTTAACTTCCATTAAGCTTTATCTTAACTTAGAAAAAAAAAAGGGCATCTTCACCAAAGTCAGAGATTAATTATCAATACATTTCCTTCACAAAGGATATACTTCGGGATGTGTATAAATAGAGCTAGGACATACAAAAGCCGTAAAGAGACTTCTTATTCTACTATACTTCAATGAGACCTTTATCTGAGCACCTGCCATCCACAAAAAAGACGGGTCACAGTGATCATCAAAAATAACATTTATACAACACTTTTCATTTATATTTCACACACATAATTATTCATTTAATTCTCAGTCATCTGATGAAGCCAGTAACATTATTATTCTATACTACAGTCATGTAACATGCTAGTGAATCTTAGAGTATAATTTTAGAGAGAGGTCATTCCGTTCTGGCTCCTCATTTAACAGACTGGGTCCGGGGATGTAAATAATACTCCCAAGGTCACATCACTGGACCGCAGGCCTGGGCCTGTACCCAGGTGTCCTGGCTGTTCCACTACCATACACTGGCTCCCTCTGGACCACCTGAAGGTGCCCAATAGAGAAGGGGGCAGAGACCTAGGGATCTGAGAAATGTGGCCTAGAATCCCAGCTCTACCAACTACAGCCATGTGATCTCGACCAAAATGCTTCATCAATCTGGGCTTCAGCTTTCTTACCTCTAAAACAGTAATAGTAATAAACAACCCTCCAGAGTCATCCTAAGCACTAAATGCAATTAACTGCATAAAGCATTTGCTTGTAATAAAGAGAAAGAATTCCTCGGTTCCAGGAAAACATGACAAAGGCACTTTCACAGTTGAATTGACCACTATCCGGGCTGCAGAATATGCTTCTGAGCCAATCACTTCTGGCCTTGGCTGGCAGGGTGCTTTTTCTATGCATTAGCAATTTATTTCTGAACCAATGTCAGAAATTATTTCATTTTGCAGTTCTTGAGCTGAAAATTTTTATTCAATATCTTTTATGCAAAGAAATGCGAAAACAACTACAGTAACAGCTAATACTTACATAACTCCTACTTATGTGCCAGAGACTGTTCTAAGCACTTTAAATGCATTTAATCCTCACCAAAATCCTGTAAGATAGTTCAAGGGTAATTGAGCCAATGAAACCTAAGGTTTTAAAAACATGTATTTGGATTAATATCAATACTAGTTCTTCACGATACATCCGGCCCTAAAGGAATACTTGGAGGTTTTGGATTGGTTTTAAATTAAGAGCTTGAATAGTGCTCATTCCAATTCAATTCAAGGCAATCTTTCAATATTACTTCCACTTTGCTGCCTGCTAAAAACATCACTTTCCCTCTGTGGGTGAAACTATGTATTCTGAATTGACTTTTTTATGCTTTATTATGGAAAATTTCAAACATACACAAAAGTTGTGAGAATAATATAATGGATGCCCATGTACCCATTACCCAGGTTCAACAAACCATCACTTTTTTTTTTTTTTTTTTTTGCGGTACGCGGGCCTCTCACTGTTGTGGCCCCTCCCGTTGTGGAGCACAGGCTCCGGACGCACAGGCTCAGCGGCCATGGCTCAAGGGCCCAGCCGCTCCGCGGCATGTGGGATCTTCCCGGACCGGGACACGAACCTGTGTCCCCTGCATCGGCAGGCGGACTCTCAACCACTGCGCCACCAGGGAAGCCCAAACCATCACTTTTTAATGGCTTTTTCCTCACCCCTCCTGCATATTCCTTGGTGAAGACTTTAACAGGTTCTATGTACAGACACTGTCACTGTGGGACACCTGATTCTGCACCTCCTTCTCGCCACTGCTTCTCTGCTACAAAACAGTTCAATTTTCTCTTTCAGAAATTTCTAGTCTTTCTGCTCTAAGTCTGTTCCCTAGCACAGAACATTGTCCTATTCATTCTCTTCTCCCTGGCTCATCTTTCTATGTGGTTGAGTAAGTGTTGGTGTGGCTTCAAACATCCAAATGACAGTGACAGAAATAACAAATTCACCAGATAAGATTAAGATAAGAGTTAAAGGAATTTCAGAGGCATTTCAGTCCAAATCTTTTTCTTGGCAGTAGGAAAAACTGAGGCCCATGCTCTGAGCTGTCCAAGAAATACAAGCAAGAAATGATGACAAGGATGTGTGGAAAGTGAGCTTCTACTGTCCACACTCTTTCCTCTCTTTTCTACCATCTCTACCACCATTTCTACCATTCCCACCACATCTGTGAGAGCCAGAACATTCTTCCCAGATCCCCAGGGAGCATTAACCTGTCTCAGAAGCGTTTTAGATCTCTATTACATCACTTAACACCTGCTGATTTTAATCTCCTTGGGGCCAAAACCAAGACTCAGTCTTCCCCGCACAAGGCTTGGTAAACTACCTGATTGATAGCTCAAACATTTACCGACCCAGACCAGAGCTCCCTAGGGCTAAGAGTTCTCCTTTTTCCATTCCCCAGCAGCCAGGACTCCAAGCCTATAAGACTTCCTATTTTTATCCCTCTCCTTTCAATCCCTGGCCGCCCCATTTCTTAAGAGGCGAAAGGATGCAGTATAAAGAACACACAATGCGGAATCGGAAAAACTGAGTTTGTGCCCTGACTGCTACACCTTTTCTGTGTGTACACTGATACATCTCCCTTTTCCAGGGACTCCATATGCCCATCTGTAAAATGGGCAGGTTGAACTAAGCCTCATGGATCTTTCCTCCTCTCCGACGGAGCTAAGCTGGACCTGGTTATCTCCTACGGTCCCCACAGCCAGGGGGGTTAGGCCCGCTCCACTCCCAGGCTGCTCACACTCCTGGGCACTGCATCCTTACCTCCCACTCCCAGGTTGACCTTGCGAGGGTCCGGATCCTCCCGGAAGTCAGCAGTGAGCTTAAAGACAAGGACCGGCTGGGCCTGAGGAACCTCGGCAAAGATTGATGGAGGCGCCATAGCTAGAAAGCTGGAGTCGGCCGAAAGCTTCCACTCTGCGCTTGAAGCCGCTCGGTCCGGTCCAACCGCGGCGACTGGAGGAGACTCTCACCTTCACCTAGCCGGCAGGGGCGGGCCCGCGGCCTCCAATGGTCGAGCCGCGTCCGGAACTTGGCAACGCGGTTAACCAATCGCGAGTTTCTGACGCAAAAGGAACAGGATGGTATTAGCCAATCCAAGAAGAGAATCTTATCGGAGGCCGGTATTGATGCAACCAATGCAACGTACGCCGGCTGGGACGGGGCGGGGATAGAGTTGATTGGCAGAGCGTGCTCCTATCGCTGAAGCCGTTGTTCCTTGGGTCGCTGAGGGGAGGAGACGAGCGGCGTACGCGGGAGGCAGCTTCGTCGACCTTCAGGCGCCCGGAGACAAGCTGGAGGAAGCTGGCGGGAGGTGGCTGGTGGCAGGTAGCTGGAGGACCGCCCTTCCGGTACCCGTGGAGCTGGTGTTCTCCCTGCCAGGCCCGGGGGTGCGCACGTTCCTGACCCAGTGTGGCCCGGCTCGGGCTGGCAGCCAAATCCGCCTCTGCGCACGGGTAGTGAGTCCTCGGCCAGGACGCGCAGCTCCGGAGCGCGCGCGGACGACCTTGACCATCTCGGCCGGCTGTTTCCCCCTGAGAGAAATGTGGGTGGGCCACCTGCGTTGGTTTCAGACAGGGGGCCATCCTACTAAAAGAGAAAGTGTCCAGGAATTCCTTTCTGCCGCTCATACAGTTTGAAGCTTTTGCTCCCCTTTCCTTACCGAGAGAGCTTGGTCCTCACGGACCTTACGGATCTGGGCGCGGCCTCCCCCTCCAGCTTTTCTCCCACGCAGGCACTCAACCAGATCTTGCTGTCGTCAGCTGGCTGGTATTCAGACTGTCTCTTCTTTTAGTCAGGCTATTCCTTCCTCCCCAGCCCCTCTCTCCATCTGTTGACCTTCAAGATCCAGAGCAAATGCCTCCTCCCTAAAGCTTTGCCTTAACCCTCACTCTGGTTAAAATCCCTCTCTCTTTCCTGTGCTTCTGTCCCTTCTTGGCAATATTACAATTGTGGAAAATGACCAAAATGCCCAGTTAAGAACCTAGTTCTGGAGCCAGACTACCTAGGTTTAGATTCTAATGCTACCACTTACTAACTTGGTCAGGGCTAGGCAAGTTACTTAACCTCTCTGTTCCTGCTCCATAAAGTGGAGATAATAGTACTTTTCGTAGGTTCGTTGTGGGGATTATGTGAGTTAATACATATGAAGTGTTTAGTTGCATATAGTAAGCACTCCCTAAATGTTAGCTATTGTCATCATTGCACAGATGCACACCCCTTGTAGATGGTAAACTTCCTTTGGCTAGAGATATTAACCCTGTATTAGTCTCCCTTAGTTTCTTGCACTTAGTAAGTATTCAATAAATGGTGGCAGGAGGAGTCAGTTCTGTTGGTTCAGAAAAAAGCAATACCTTACCCTCTGTTCATTGGATAATATGACAAATCTCAAAATGAATCTCATTCAGAGTAACAAACATAAGCCAAAAGTACTTTGTGCAACACCTGCCAACCTTTGTATCATTTGCTTCTTTTCAGAAACAGCCTCTGGTTTTAAAGATAACTGTCAACAGTGTTTCATTAACAACACTTTCCTCTAAGATTGTGAGTTCAACACTGAAGGTGAAATGACAATGAACTTGCGGTGCTTCCATAAGCAGAGGCAAAGGGCAGCTGCTGAGTGAGATGTTATATAGCCCAGCCTTACCAAAGTTTGATTTAAAAGTATGATCTTCACAGCGTTGGCCAACAATGTCATGGTCATGCCTTACGTCATTCCCTGGGGGAAAAACAACCCTAAATTACCTAAACATTATCAACTTAGCTAAGTCCAAATAAATATTTATTGGCAACCTAAGCAGCCCCATAACCAAGTCAGTGCTGACAGGGGCATAGAAAGTACCATATGCAGTTTTTCTTCATGTCCCCATAATTATCTGTTCTGAATTTTAGAAAGGGGCAAACAGTTACTGGGTGTTGGGGGAAGGGATTGCATATTATGTGGGATGCAAGTCTCAAACTTTTTTCCTCGGGAATGTGTTTCTTGGAGATTACTTTAAGTTCAGTAGCCTTCTATCTTGAGCCCTGCAGCCTGCCCCTCTAAGCAAAATGCCTGTATTGAAGTAAACAAAATGCTTTCCAGGCCATCACTAATTTTAACACTTTGACTTAGAATGGATGCAAGACAGCCTCCCTGCTGAATGGATAATTCAAGCAAAAGATTCTTGAGAGGCAAACATTGCCCAGACTAGTAGGCAGCCAGGTAAAGTGAGTGTCCAGGGAAAGGGCAGTAAGGATCAGAAGGAAAAGGGGCAGGTATTCCCCTGGCTCCTGACTTCATTATGACTATCTGTCCCTACCATCTCCCTTCTGCCTTTTTTTTTTCTTCCAAAAGAATTGGAAGGGAGGAAGTAGGAACCACATAGCAACAGCTTGATCGGGAATGAATTCCTTTAGAATATACTCGCTTGGAAATCTGAAGCCTTTGGGGCTAGGCAGCACTGCCACATAGCATAAGAGGCAGGCCAGGGCAGTAGCGGGCACTGCATGGACCCCTAAGCAAATCCACACCTGCTTATTGTACTTAATCTTGCCGCTGATACCCAGAAGGTCTATGCTTAGCAACAAGAGAGGGAGGAGTTTATCACACTTTGTACTTAAGCACAAAGCGCTTTGGAATGGTTATATTTGGGTATATGTTGTCACTAAGGGTAGGATATTATTTAGAAGCTGAGTTATGCATTGAACAAAAGTTTCTTTAAAAACCAAAGCTGTCACTGCTGTACAACTGAAACTAACACAACATTGTAAATCAACTATACTCCAATAAAAATTTAAAAAAACCAAAGCTGTTAGAGGAGATCTGTTTGATAGTCACCGTGTGACCAAATCGTGGGCAAGAAAGTAAGAGTAGAGCCCCTAAGCTGGTGCTGGCTTCTGATTGGATTGAGTTTACTCTTGCTAAGGAAAGTGATCGCTTATCAACCACTCCCTTCAGCTTAACTGGCTTGTTTCCTGGCTGTGCCTTGGTGGAACCATCTCCCCTTGCATCTCTTCCCTCACTTCTCTCCTCCCTCCCTTATGTATGACTTGTCTCCCCACCTGCACACATGGACTGGACCAAGTGAAGGTCTCTTGCTGTTTCCTATTTCATAGAAGGGCATGTCTAGTGAGGCCTGCGGTGGACAAGGTCTAATGTTAGTTCTAAACTAGGCACCTACATGGGCAGAACATTTTTTAAAGCTGCTGAGGCCTTTGTATAACAGATATCAACAGGACTGACAACTATGGATGGGTTTTATCTACTTATTAATAGAACTAAGTTCCAGGGCACCATTTAGAAATTGTTGTGCTATATAATTTTTGCACTTTACTTAAGAAGCAGTGTAGCATAATGGTTAAAAGCGTGGCCTCTGGGACTAGATTTCGTCTGTATACCTCAGTTTCCTTACTTATAACATGGAGATAATATTTCTACCTCATGGTGTTGCTGTGAGGATTAAATGATTTAATGTTATTAAATGATTGACTCTAAAATGCTTTGAATTGTACTGGACACTTA
The DNA here is from genome assembly GCF_059928025.1 of Delphinapterus leucas. Taxonomy (NCBI): domain Eukaryota; kingdom Metazoa; phylum Chordata; class Mammalia; order Artiodactyla; family Monodontidae; genus Delphinapterus; species Delphinapterus leucas. The sequence continues at coordinate 58,548,226 of NC_143144.1, forward strand.
GTAAGTACTCAGTATGTTAACTATCATTGTCATCATCACAGATGTTGTTTACAAGCATGTGCCTTTGAGATTTGTTTAGTTTGTTCGTTGATCAGCTGCATAGTAGAACAATACCTAGGCTTTCAATCAAATTCTGAAATCAAATTCTGGTTTTGCCTCTTACTAGTTTTGAAAGTTTGAGTAAATTAATATGTCTGAGTTTTAGTATTCTTATCTGTCAATTGGGGGGAAAAAGATTTTTTTCTTGGTGTTGATACACACACACACACACACACACACACACACATGCATTTAACACAGTTGTAGAAATTATTATCATGAAAATTACAATTTAGTTCCTGGGTAGCTATAAGGTAATGGTTAGACTATCTTTAAAGTCTGTCTGCCGTGGCCTCTTGAGGGCATGTACTCTGAAATTTTTTTTAATGGAAAAGAAAACAGAACATAATTCTTAATATCTTCAACCCTTCAAGAAATCTTTGTAGAGATCTGTAAAATCTCAAAGCAATTTAAAGGTAACAAGACATTTAATAATTAATTAAAATGTAGCTATATTAATAATAGCCCTTAGTATTTCTATATGATCTTTTTCTGAAGAGTAGAGAGTGTTTTAGACACCCTATTCCACTACTCTCTTAACATGCCCAGGTGACTGTCATCTCCAGTCAGAGAAATACAGAGAAGGAAATAGATCAGCCTAGCTAAAAGCTGATGAAAGCGCACCAAATGACAGAAGACCAGAAGGCTACAGACCTTAAAGTCAGAAGAAAGTTTCCTCCCCTTGCCCCGTTTCTCCCTAAATGCATCAAAACACAACCTCTTACCTCTAGAGCAATGTCTTAAGCATTTTTCCCCCAAATTGTAATATCCTTTTTTTTGTTGTTAGGTCATGTCCTAAAAGTCCTATGCTTTGATACAAGAGGAAGGTAGATGAAGAGATAATGAAGGAAACAAATTCAATGTATTTTCCAAGAACACATTTCTTTTAAACAGCTCCTAAAGGGGTAGTGTAAAACCTTGTAATAGATTGTCTTCCTCTACCCGACATGTCTGGGGTGGAGTGCGGGGTGATGCGTGGATGTAGAAGTGTACTGTGAACATTGCAGCATCCTGCAGTAGAGGGCAGCACTGCCCTTCTTTTGCAAAACGTTGAGCACTCAACGAGAAGGAAAATGAAAAGCAAAGCTCTTGACCACTGTGCCTGTGCGTTTACTTTTACCTAATATTAAAAAAACAAAAAATTAGAGTATTTTTCTTGTTTAGGTGATTATGTAGAAAGAACGTCAGATCCTGTATTGCCCTGAAGTAATTGGTGAAAAACGCAGGTTTTAGGATATGGGCTCTGTTCAGGATATGGGTTGTGTCTGACAGAGATAAACAGTAGCTTGACCCTAGGCAATCAGATAGGGTTATTGTATGAACAGACCTAAGCACTTTCTGGGGAGAAGTCAGTCCACTGAACTAGCAGGATGTGGTTTTAAAAATGTGTGTAAGTCATATGGTCTTAGCCCTGATAACTGCTTTTAAATTTGAATTCACTGACTTTATTCTGCTGTCTGTGTTAGTTTTCCTTTCTGTCACACCTGGGTCAGATCAGACCTGTACCATATGTATTATGACTTTAAAGAATGATGTCAGACATGATGGGTAAGGAATGTCTGTCATGGGACTGCAGTTGGCTAAATGGCTGTGTGTATACAGTGGTGAAATTAAAGTCTTGCATGTTAGTCCTCATTCAATTGCAGTTTGACTTGAGTTTCTCTATGCAGTAACTAGCAAGAAAAAAATAATCCCTTATTTTGTATTAAAAGTTACTTGATGCTCTTTGGCAGGATGACAGCGAGGAGAGAATAATCATAATTCTAGCTAATACATAACCATAGTGTCCCTGGCACATTTGGATTCTGCTGTAACCCTCAAAACTTTCTGGCAGCAAAACTTCAGTGCCAACTTAAATAAATCCCACTAGGAGTAAGAACTGGAAGACCTGAGTCTAGTTCCCAGTTCTGCCGTGTGAACTTGGAAAAATTACGACCTCTGAGCCTTTGTTTCCTCATCTGTTAAACGGAGATAATGTCTCCTAGATCTGGTAAAAGGGTCAATTTGGAAAATATATGTTAAAGTGCTTTGAAAGCCCTTTAAGTACCTAACAAATATTTCTATCACTGTAGTCAGATTCCTGCTTTTTCTAAACTCCTATAAGAATTTGTGTCTCTTCTCCTCATTTGGTATCATTACATTGCCTGAGATTGTACATTTTCATGCATACTTAACTTTTTTCTCCAACTTGATAGCTTCTTAGTTCCTTGAGAACTGAAACCACCAATTATATTTCCTGGTATCCTGCACCGCAACAAGATATTTGGTACATAATAGACACTCAAATATTTGTTGATTGATTAAAAAATACACTCTAATGCAGAATTAACTCTTTTTATTTAATTATGGTAAAAAACATAACATAAAATTTACCATCTTAACCATTTTAAAGTGTATAGTACAGTAGATTTAGCTACATGCACATTGTATACAACAGATCTCTGTAACTTTTTCATCCAGAATTAATTCTTAATAACTATCTTCCAAATCACCTGCTTTCCAAAGCACATCTTTGTTGATTGGGCAAAAACAGGAAAAAAATACAGGACTTTCACTCTGCGGATAGGGATGTGTAGAACAAGGTAATCGAAAGACTTCTACTTTGTTTTAAATTCTCACTCCCCTCAGAGAGGTTCTGTCCTGGTCTCTCTAACCATTTTCTCAGCCATTTTCTATAAACATGGGAATATATGCCAGAAAAGAGAGGCGCCTCTATAAAATGCTTTCACAGGTCATTTATGTCTAGCATATAATTAAACATTTACATGAAGAAAACTATCACGTTAAAAGAAACTCTGTTATTATTTGATTTCCAGAATATGTGACTTCTGTTAATTACTGAAAATTAAGTACTATTTTTAATCATTATTGCTATCACTGTAGCAATTTTTTGAAATTTAAATATTTAAACTACAAACAAAATAGGGAAGATAGTGGAGATTTTTGAAACAGTACTGGGGTGGAATAGACTTTCCCAATCACGACACAATCTCAGAAGCCGTAAAGAAAAACATTGACGATAGACACCATAAATTAAAATATGATGACTTGGAAAAAATATTTGCAGCCTGCTTATCAGTCACATCTAGTAGATACTCAGCGCTTAATTGTATTGATACAAAAATGAATTAAGGATATAGAGAAATCAATCAGGAAAGAATAAATACAAATGGCCAATAAATGGACCAAAAATCATACTCATTATAAAATTGAAACCGCACCAATTAATCCATTTTTGCCCATCAGACTGACAAAAATATTTATAAATATGGATAAAATAGTGTCGTTGAGAGGGCAGGGTAAGGTAGGCACTTTCATGCACTATTGGTGAGAGTGTCACTCGATAAACCCTTTTCTTAGAATGCATTTTGGCAATATCAGTCAAAATGTGTATACCATTTCATCAAGCAATTTCTCCTCTTAGGAATCTATCCTAAAGACATTTATACAAGTTTACAAAGAGAGACAGTCATATACAACTATGCATTGCAGCATTGCTTTAATAGAGAAATAAACAATGACATACTTTCCAACAAAGGTGTTATTTTATAACCTAAAAAATCAAGTTTTTATTGAAAAAATAACATTTGAAAGAGACAACAAGATTACAAAATTAAGATAGTCTCTAATAATGGTAATTAAGTAGAATGGACAGAGGGAGGAAAATAGTTCTACAAAGCTCTAGAAATGTAGTAATTTAAAACTTCAGAGGTTATGAGAATATGTTTTAATAAAGATTAATGTGACACACTACAGTTTTGAGCTGATCTGGAAATCAAGGGAGCTCTTGAAAATCACTTGTTAGTAAAATAGTAATTTTTTAAAACATAAATCCCAAGACATTGTGTCTCAGGACCAAAAACAGCTCCTGACATCTAGTGAACACTCAGTAAATATTGGCTGAAGGAATGAAGGAGGATGATATCTCCAGCAGAGTTGTCATAAAAATGGATACAAAACTGCCTACAGATTAGTGCTTGATACATAGCAAGTGTTCAGTAGATACTAGCTCACTAATTTCCTGGAAGCCTGTTGGTGCTTAGTACCTGCTTGGCACATTACAGGAGTTTGTTTATTTAAAACCATGTACATAGTGCTCACTATATGGCAGGTACTGTTCTAAGTGCTCAATAAAAACTAACTCAAATTACAATAACAATGGAAGTAGGTTGTCTTATTGTTCCATTTAACAGATGAGGCAATTGAGGCAAAAAGCACTGGAACAATTTGCCCAAAATGGCACAACCATAAAATGGTTGGGATATGAATTTAGACAGCCTATCTTCAGGGTCCCTGCTCCACTGTGCCATATGGCCTCTGGTGTCATAAAAGTTTATTGAGTGAAAGAATGCATGAGATGTTCTGGTTTTAGATATTATATTGTGCTTTTATTCCAAGGACTTCAGAATATTTTATATTAATGCATACCAAAATTTAATCCCACAACTTCTCCTTAAGGTAGAGCATATTTTAAAAAACATTTAAAATGTATTACTGGTTCATTACTTGAGTTTAAAAAGACCAAAGGAGGTCCTTGTTCTGTGGTGAAGTCACTGTATTTGCTTTCTGACATCATATTAATTTCCATACAAAAGTTCCAAGTTCGGAACAGAGAAACATCCTGCTCTAGAAATGGAAGAGGCATAGGGCTTACAAAGAAAAATGACCTAACAATGTCAAAATTATTTAAAGGGATAAGGTGTGAGTTTTAATCTTCCACATGACTAAAGCAATGGGTCTCCAACTTTTCCAATCAGGAATCCTTCTTCCGTAGCTAAGCTTTGTCGACTGAAAAAATATTCACAACCTAAAAGTTGAGAGTAATGTTTTATTTGGTGGGAATTTTTAGGGCTTCAAGCCCAGGAGGCAGCATGTCAAATAACCCTGAGAGAACTGCTCTGAGGAGGTGAGGGGGGAGCTAGGATATATAGGAGTTTTGCGACAAAGGGCAGGTAGTAGGAACAAATGATTACTGTTAATTAAAGAAAACTAGAAATCTCAAGTTAAGGAATTAATTGCTTTTCTATGTATGGGAAGATGCAAGAGTCTGGGCTCACTGAAATCATTCCTTTGATATGTACTTCAGCTAACTGGGGCCAGTATCCTGTGTTTTCTCATCCTGAGTTTCCTCAGGGCTCACCCTAGGGAGCAGCTGCAGCCTGATGGCTGCTAGATGGCAGGTACACTTTTCCTTCCTGAGTTCCCTCAGGGCTCACCAGCTCACCACTGGCTGTGGCTGCAATTGCTGATGACTGTGACATCTTTTCTTTACTGATATGGCAGGCAATATTCCATTTATCAGCTTTGTAGTCTTGAGAGCCTTTTATTTTTTACTTTTAATTATAGTTTTAACCTTAGTTACATTAAAACTCCATCTCGTAACATAATACCACTGTTTCTTTTTCTTCATAATTTTCTTCATGATTTTTTCCATTCATTCATTTTATCAATATTTATTGACCATCTACTATGTGTCAGGCATAGCACTGGGTGCTAAAGATAACATGGTGAGGGACTTCCCTGGTGGTCCAGTTGTTAGGACTCGGAACTTTCACTGACATGGCCTGGGTTCAATCCCTGGTCAGGGAACTAAGATCCACAGCCGCACGGTGTGGCCAAAAAAGAAAAAGATAACATGGTGAACAAAAAGACAAAGTCCCTGTCCTCACGAATTCTCTAATCTAATGGGGGAGACAGACAATAAAAGCAGTGCACAAATAAAATTGCTAAAATTACAGCCATGGTGAGTGCTGTTTGTCCTTTCATGGAAAAGGAACGTGAAAGCATATTAATAAGGGGAATTCATCTAGTTGAGGCCAGTTCTTTCCCCTCAGAATGTTCCCTCCAGCGTGGATAGCATTCCCCTTCTAATTCCCACCCCAGCAGCACCTCTTAGACCCTACAGCTTGCACATATTAATCTTAAATTTCTGGAATCTGTTTTGGAAGCCAATGTTTTCAAGAGAAAATGGCCCATTAAAATAATACCTTTATTATCTTATTAGTGCTTCTAGCTCTTTTGTTCCAAATGATAAAAACGCAAAAACAGCATTTAAAAAAATCTAGCTTCTATTAGTAAGGTACAAGTATCTTTATCTTTATGACTCAGTTGAGAAATGTAAAACTAGTAAAAAATTTATTCTGAATCACATAGATCTTTATTAATTAAATAAAAACAGATATCAAGAGAAGGGAGAATCAGAAACGTGTACTTATATGTTTATTATTCTTATCCTACACAGGACAGGAATCTCTAAAGAGTGAGAGGAAAACTGATGACAGGGACTGCCCAAAGAAGATGGAACTGTCATAGTTGGTGAGTGGATATCGCCAAGAGACTTATGGTGTCTCCTCCATGTCTGACGGAGATAACAGCCAGCGCTGGGCTGCAAAGTCTCCTCTGGAAGACCACTGAACCAAGAGAGTAAATGGTGTGCAGAGACAAGTCAAGTTCAGAATTGGAGCCTCTGGTTCCCCCAGGAAGGAATGGGTTGTAAACAAGGTGAAAGGCGGTGGGATGAGCACTACAGGACCCATGGGCTACCATCAGGATCCCCCAGAAGGGAAAGTTACAGAGACAAGAAATAGTATTGGGCAAGCTCCAGGATTACAGATGGTGTGACAGCCAATAGGCTTGGGATGCTTTTAGTGCCATATTCAGGATGTGCCCCTGTTTAGGGCATGGGATTCCAAGATGAAAGGCATCCTTGTTTAGCTGATGTAGAGGAAGAGCTTCTTTGCCGTCCATCCTTCTCCACCCTATATTCCCTTCTCCTTTAACTCCTTTCTTCGTCATGCTAAGTGTCCATCATTTCAGTGACACCCAGTTTCTTCTATTGAATTGAGTTCTCCATTGTATTTAGCTCACTACCTTTAATCCAGGTGCTTACTAATGAGTGTGGTCCTCAGATCAACAGCATCAGAGTCACCTTCATGCTTGTTAGAAATACAAAATCTCAGGCCCACCCCTGACCTACTAAGTTGGAATCTGCATTTTAAGAAGATTCCCAGATTTTTCCTAAGCATATTAAAATTGAGAAGCATCATTTTACCCCCATCAGCTTCCAGGACTGTAAAATAGACAAGGTCATTCCTGGCCCACCTTGCTCACAGCTTTGAATTGAAGATGCTGAGATTAAAAAAGGAAAGCCTTCCCAAAGATAAAAATGCCATGCAGCTATTAAATATCATATTTATTTTCACTTGGATAACTTGATTTACTCAAGGTGTTTTCAGAGTAAATGATTAAAAATTAATCAGTGACTATTTGACTGTCTCTGATTGCTTCCATAATAATTGATTGTACTATCTTAAAATGCTCTAGAGTTCTGTTTTATTTTGTTTAATGTGTAGATCATGATTCTCAATCCTTGCCTCACATTAGAATTTTCCAGTTTCTTTCTGAAAAAATCCAAAGCCTAAGCCCTACTCGCAAAGATTCTGAATCAGTGGGTCAGCAGTGCAGCATGGGTATACATCATTTTTAAAAGTTAGTAATAGCAAACATATTGGAAACAATTTTAATGTCTACCAGTTAGTGAGTGATTCCCTAAGTAGGGCACATCCCGATAACGCAGTACTGTGCTAATGTGGAAATGAATGAGGAAGACTCATATGTACTGCTATGAAAATATCTCCAAGATATATGTACTATTCAGGTTTTTTTTAAGTTACATAGCAATATATATGATCTCATGCGAAAAGATGAGTGTGCATATATACATACATGTGTATGTAAATGTTCAGAAAGATGACTGAAATATACTTACTGAACTGTTGACAGTGGTTACCTCTGGGAAGAGGAATGGGAGGGAAAGGGACTTTTTGCTGTGTAAACTTCTAAATATTTTACAAGAATGTATCCATGCACTACTCGTGTAACTATTCCAAGTGCATTCCAGGGCTATTGTTTGTCATACCATCTGTAATCCTGGATTACAGACTATTTAAGCTAATTATTATTTTAATATTATAGTCTTAAATGCATAATTTTATAATAAATAGCAGAGTGGCTAACAAAAAATAAATCTATAATTCCTGCACCAAACAAAAACTGCTAGGGCACCAAGGTTTTTGTTATTAAACCTGTAGCTTTTCGATTCTGGGATTACTGGAATTGTGTTAGTCTGACTTTTCCAGATACATTCCCCCCACACCCCCGATGTTACACTTGGCATTGTCGCTAATAACCTCTCTGGTTCCTTGGGTATCTCATTCGTGCGAGCAGATCCCACTTCTGGAAAGATCTCTACATTAGCACTTTGTAAATTCTCCCTTGTCCCAGGCCTAAAAATCACTAGGGACAAAAGGTCTCCTACAGCTCAGCCATGCTGAGAGCCAGGTCTCCCCCATTTTTAGCAGCTGAGAAAAGCACACTGATTAAGCTACAGTATGAGGGCTGTGCATCTTGTCTAGGGCAAAATTCTCAGAGTCTGCTCTGATAGCTCATCCTCTCTGAAATGGTGATTAAGAACTGGAAGTGTATAATGAGGGAAATTGCTTATGAATCTGTGCCTCTCAGCCCCAGGCCACTTCTTTTTGTCTGAGAGAAACTCAAGGATTTTTACCCTAATAGCATTGGAACAAAGTCTGGGCTAAGGCAGGCTGGTGGGACCCTGCTGACAGCTCGTTAGAAACTGTCCCTCTCCCACTCCCTCTTTCATTCCTTCAAGTTACAAAGCCTGACAGAGTTTGATGGGAAAACCAAGGCGGTAACATCCCCCGCGGCAACCAAGTCCCTGCTCATCTATCTTTGACAGATAAGGAGAATAGATGTCACCTTCAAAACACCTCACTCACTGGAGCCAAGTGTACCAGGACAGCCCTTTCTCCCTCGCAGGACCCTACAGGAGGAATCCAGACAACGCCCACCTACCACAATTGAGATTTTTCTCTAAAGAAAATCATTTTAACCAGACAGCTCCTGAAAACCAAATGCCCACTCTAGTTGTCCTCAGAAAAGGGCATAACATCTAATAACTCAAAGAAAGTTATGCTTTGATTTACAAAAGTCTTTTCCGGGTTACACCCTCCCTGGTCTTTGAGGGCTGGTGACCATCTAAGATCTGAGAAGTCAGTCTAGGTTCCATGCAGACTGCTGGGAAGGGGAGTATGACAAAACAAAACAAAAACATCTCTCCACACCAGCTGGCAGAGGCTGCGACGCACTGGAATCAGCCCAAGCTTCTGTCAATGGTTCTCTGACTTTAACATGCCTCAGACAAATCTGTGAAGCTTGTTTAAAATGCATATCCCAATTCAGTAGGTCTGGAGTAGGACCAAGGAATCTGCATTTTAACAAACTATCTAGATGATTCTCACTGCTGCTACAGGGTAGCGCCTCCAGCAAGGGCTTCTAATGGTGCTTCCAGCACACCTCTTGGCGGAGCTCCTCTTCGCCTCCCCCAGCAAGCCCAGAGTGGGTCCTCAGCAGCTGTTCCTGTTGGAGGTGAAGCCTTTTGTCTTTAGGATTCTCCTGGCCATAACAATAGTCCCTCACAACAGAGGCATCTCCCAGACACCAATCTCTCAGAGCCCTTTCCAGAAGGCAACTCCAACAAAGTCCTGCTGAGCCCGATGCTGCCACCTGGACACAGTGGTTGTTGGTTTTAACCAATTGCTTTTTATTGGCTCACAGGTTCTTAAACCTCATTTTGCATCAGAATCACCAGGGGATCTTGGTAAAAGTCCACGAACCCAGGCCCCATCCCAGAACCACCTAGAAATAGAGGCAGTTGATCAGTAGTTTAACAAGCTATCAGATGATGCTGATGCACACCCAAGTTTGAGAACTGCCATTGGAAGAAAAGCAACAATCATAGAAACATTAAAGTCCAACCACTGTTTTGCAACAACTGAAGTCTAGAACACTATTAACACTAAACACAGTTGGTTCTCCTTCCTTGCTCTCTTACTGTCCCTAATAACTTTCCACTCAAGTATTTAAATACTTTCCTAGAGGGGAAAAGCTACTAGACTACCTGACTTACTAAGCACAAATATGCTGTGGTTTAAGAAAATCTATACACAGAAATCTAAACTTTTAAAACTAATTAGAGATTATTTTTATCATTACAAAAAATTATAGTGATAATAATAACTAATATTTATTATGTTCTTACTATGTGCCAGGCACCGTTCTAAGCACTTTCTAAACGTTAAACTATCTGATATTTATTAAGCACTTGCTTTGTAATGAAAACGGTTATTTCATTTAGTGCTTCATTTCCTCGAAGCATTCTAGTAGATGGGGTAACAGATGAGGAAACTGAGGAACAGATAAGTTAATTACTTGCCAAAAGTTGCACAGCTGTTAAGCAGTAGACCTAAAGTTTGAACCCAGAGCCCAATTCTTAAAGATTATATCACCTCGCTCATGTTATAATGATATATTGGCTTTATTTAACAATGTTATAATGGCTTTATTTAACAAATGTCTATAATTAGATTGTCAAGTGCCAGTACTGGGGGTTATGTTCTAAGTATACAGTGACAAACAAGATAAATACCCTGGCTTTCTGGGGCTTATGATCTGGTGGATGATCCAAATGTGTAAACAAGTCATTCAATGCAGTGTGAGGAGTGCAATACTGGGAAACTGCCGGGGTGGGTGCTAGACACGTAGGCTAGAGCAGGAGGACCAAAGAGTTGTAAAAGCCCAGAGTTTAAGGACCACAGGACACGGTTAGTGGAAGAAATGAAAAATGGCTTGGTCTGATTGGAGCAGAGAGGGAAGAGAGAATGTGTGAGCAATGAGATTAGAAAGGTAACCTAGCCCCAGATTTTGAAGGACCATGTAAAGCATGTTAAAGGGTTTTAGCATGCAGGAAATGGGATTCCCTTAGAAGGTATCAGGCAGAGCATGGAGCTAAGAAGAGAGATTTGGCCTGATCTGTTGACTTGTATGTCACAGGCACGCAGTGGCCACTAAAGCCACAGGAAGATAATATCACCCAAGGAAAGGAGAAGAGGGCCTCGGACAGCAGCTTTAGGAACACCAGCATTTCAGGGCTGGAAAGAGAAGGAGGAGACTCCCCCAAAAAAGATTCACAGGAAGGAGGAGGAAAACAATGAGAGGTAATATAATTTGCCCATGTTCACAAAGCTAGTAAGTGGCAAACTTAGAATTCAAAATGTCTCTATCATCCCAAAGCCACATTCTTGACCTCAACGTCTTAAATATTGTTTTCCCTTACTGCCTGGTGATGTAAAAGTTTTATTTATACGTTTTTCCAGAGGTTCATTTATATAACAACAAACTTGTCATGGAATTTGTTCAGTGCATCCTTGAGTTGCATTAAGGAAGCAAACTCATGAAACATGCTTGTAGCGGCCTCCTTATGGCTCTCCTTGTGTGCCCTGGCAAATCTTTGGCTGGGACATACTCTCCTTCTACCTAAGAATGCCCCCTAGGACATAGCCATGCACAGTTCATTGGCAGACGCTTAGGATTTCTCTTCAGAAGTCCTTCCATGTGGCACAAGGGGCACGTACAAATCCAGGAACCACTCTGGGTATCCGTAATTAAGTGCAGGATATACAACAGTTCAGAAGTTATAAAGTAAAAATAAATTATTAAATACCCCTGTCTCCCCAACCCCATTGCCTATAACCCATTCCCAGAAATACCATTGTTAACAATTTAGTATATATCCTTAAATGCATTTTCTACACATATATAAGTAAGTTTTTTAATGAAAGGGATCATATTATCTGTATTGTTCTGAGACTTGCTGTTTAAACTACAAAGTGGCCATCTCTTCACATCAGTGTATGTAGATTTACTACTTCATTCTTACCACATACCAGTCCACATTATGAAGGTGCCATTATTGCTTTAATCAAACCTCTATTGATGGCCATTTGTATTGTTTCTAGGTTTGTTTTGTTTTGTTTTCAGGATGCTTTGCTTCTGCAGAGTGTGAGGGGCCCAAAAAAATGTTGTTTGGGCTCAATTTTGGACCGAACATTTTTCTGAATTTGCCATTGTTTGTCCTTAACTTTCTTCCCTTTTTGAGCTTGTTGGCTGTTTCCCTCCTGCTGTTCCCTCTAATCTCACTAATACTCAGTTCAAGGTATGTTTGTTGCTTTAAAGATCTCCTTACAAAATCTAGGACTCTTTGGAGGAGGTGTGTTCAGCAAATAAACAAACTACCATCCTGACTTTACATTCTTATTCTAGAGGATTTCGGAGACGCTGGAAGAAGTTCTCTTGTTATCTGGGAATCAGCTTAAAAGCCTCAAGTTATGTTTAAACTGTGCTTCTCATTTCCTTTTTAACAGTATCATAGATAAAGATTGACTGAATATGTTTAAACTGAAGGCATAGCCTATAACTTCAAAGAGTTCACTGGCTCCTACAGTCTACTGGGAGGCAAAATTAGTGTAAGGGAAACAATTGGAGAGCAGTTGAGTATTAATTATGTGTTACAAGCCCTTGGGCACCAAAAGTTCAGGGAGGAGAAAGCTGGAGGAGTTCTCTGCCCCTCCAAGGGGAAGGTGGAACTTGAGCTGAGTTAGAAAGCAGGAGGTAACTTTCGGAGAATTTTAGGCAGAAGTTGGAAGGCGTTTCAAGTACAGGGTAAATTTTCATACCTTTTTATTATCTGAAATTTTCTTAGTTTTTGTTTAGGATCTGCTTACCCCCCTGAGAACATAAGCTTGATGAAAGCAAGGACCGTTTCTTATCACTGTTGAATCCCAGTTCCTGGTACAGTGCCTGGCACATAGTGGATGGTCAATGGATTTATGAATGAATGAACAAATTAACAAACGACCATGGGGTGTGTGAAGAGCAGTGAGAAGTCTGGACTATTTGGAAAGAAGTGTCTTTCCTTGAGGAGTAGAGGAATCTCCGATTCTCCAACAGACTGGCAGAGGAACAAGTAAATGGGCCTGCATGGGATTCAAAACACAGGGGCAAGTGGAACCAGCTGAACAAGGTATGATGATTGCCAAGGTGGACCCTGTGTAGATTGCAATAGGGCACTTGAATCTGAAATTAAATTAAAGCACAAACAAAGGAAAATTGATCTGCATAGCCTCCTGGACTCTGCTTGGTCAGCTGACAGTTAGACTTAAAAAAAAAAAAAAAGATTTGTTCAGTTCTACCCTTCCCTTGCTAAGAATACAGTAAAATGTTGATGTGATCACAATACTTTTATTAACACCTACCATGATTGTATTCACTCTTTAAGCAGATAGGTTCATTTTTATCTCATATTGAACCAGTTGTTGTCCAAAATAATGGTTTTTTATTTTGTTTTTACGTAAACTTGTTTTGTAGGTCTTTCCGTCCTATGCTCGTAAATTGATTATTGGACCTAAATGCAGTGCTTCACATTCCTGGCACATCCTCTCTTATTGATTTTAGACCATCTTTCACCTTATGGAATTCATTTTAAACCTCGATCCTATCATCAATCATAGTAGTTGCTCCTCTTAGCTTGGGGTAATCCATATATATGGTCTGCAAATGCCCAAGGATTTGGATGCCTAGAGACCCTTTGGAGAGTTTTAAGGGGCAAGGAGTGTTTACCAGCTGATATACCACCAGCCATGTGCAAAAAAGAAATGACATTTGGCTCTAGGATGACATTAGGCTCATGGCTACGTGGGGCAAAACTTGAAGGTAGTTGGAAAGGAGAAACTGTTGGAATTCCAAGTTAAAGCAAGCCAAGGGCAGAATCTCCAGTTTAAGCAACCCAGAAAGTTTTCTTCTAGGAAGCAGCATTTTAGATGCAGAAAGGGGAAAAGTAGCTTGACAAGTTTTGAGGCAGACAGCAAGGGGGAAAGGGCATGTTGCTTTAGTTAGTTGATTTGATTGATTGATTGATTGATTTTTGGCTGCGTTGGGTCTTTGTTGCTGTATGCGGGCTTTCTCTAGTTGCTGCGAGCGGGGGCTACTCTTCGTTGCGGTGCGCGGGCTTCTCATTGTGGTGGCTTCTCTTGTTGCGGAGCACGGGCTCTAGGCTCGTGAGCTTCAGTAGTTGTGGCACGCGGGCTCTAGAGCGCAGGCTCAGTAGTGGTGCACGGGCTTAGTTGCTCAACGGTATGTGGGATCTTCCCTGACCAGGGTTCAAACCCGTATCCCTTGCATTGGCAGGCAGATTCTTAACCACTGCGCCACCAGGGAAGTCCCGTGTTGCTCAGTTTAGAAGCAAAACTAGGGGTGAGAGAAGGATGACCAGCCAAGTTAGATTGTGAGCCTCATTGCCAGGCAGGCAGATATTAAAATTCACTTAGAATCGTGGACTACTTGGAATAATCTTCCCTTCCAGCTCTCAGGAATAAGTCCTACTTTGGGGGTTTAAGATGTTTCTCCTCCTCTAGCCACAGTCCAGGTTCTTCACTGGAATTCTGCCTCATTGAGACTCCTCTGTACCTCTCCTCTCACTCTGCCTCTGTTGTAAAATCAATTACAATTGGCTTACATCTCCAGTTCTGGGTACATTTTCCATCTGCTCCAAACATGCACACCCTCCGACTGTACCATTCCCCACTCCTCCCACCTCCCCCACCCCCTTCCTTCTCCCCATTAACTTTATCTTCTTAAGCAGCTCAGGAACACAGATGTTTTCACCCTGTAGCTCCCGCACAAGGGTATTTTCCCAGTGTCTCTCTGTGTGTATGCTCCAGGCACAGTCTCTCTGGGGAGGGAGAGAGTAAATGTTTTCATTCCAAACCCTCAGGGTCAGGTCTTGTTTGTCTAAACTGTGTTTGTTGCCATAATTATCAGATTAGCTGATCTCTGGCAGCAAGTTGGGGGGCAGGGGAGGGGGGAGGATTAACCCTTTGTAGGGTGGTTGCTGTGTTTTGTCACGGGAATACTCCTGGGAGGAGCTGTCATTTCTCTTCTAACCTGGAGGATTTGGCTAGAATTCTTTTCACCAACGCTAACAGGCCTCAGTAATAGTTTGCTCTGAGTCAATCCAGCCACCCAATGGGCTCCACTGCTGGGATCCAAAAGGCATTTAGTAGAGATGGAGGTTGAAAGGGCATCTCTCCAGGGATCTGCTGGGGAAAGAAAGAGACGGAGCTTAAAGAGAATCTAGATAAGTAACTCAACAAGGGGTATCAGCGTCTCTCAGGC
Organism: Delphinapterus leucas; assembly: GCF_059928025.1. Lineage (NCBI taxonomy): Eukaryota > Metazoa > Chordata > Mammalia > Artiodactyla > Monodontidae > Delphinapterus > Delphinapterus leucas. The sequence continues at coordinate 58,563,415 of NC_143144.1, forward strand.
TGAATAAGGAAACCAGGAGTATGCACTGGACGTCTTCAGCCTGTCCACCCACCCCCTGCCCCTTAGCATAAAGGCTGTGAGACTACCAGGCCCCATTTAGGTTTGTTTGGGGATTTTCTGTTGTTACAAAGAATACCACGATCATTTTCACCACTGCAGTTTTCACAAAACCAATGGTCTCCCTTTGTAAGAATATTCCCAGCTTTTGTCATCAGACTCAAATGGCTGGGCATTTCAAGATTTTCTCGTCTTCCCTTGTCTCCCATAGCACGACTGAAAGATACCATAAATACAGAGGTTGCTTTCTCCTCTCAACTCCAAGAGTAGCAACTCCTTTGCATTTTAATTATCTCTTTTACAAATGAATAAATCTTGTCTCCTCAAAAGTGTCTAGGCTCTGGGCTTCCCTGGTGGCGCAGTGGTTGAGAGTCCGCCTGCCGATGCAGGGGACACGGGTTCGTGCCCCGATCTGGGAAGATCCCACATGCCACGGAGCGTCTAGGCCCGTGAGCCATGGCCGCTGAGCCTGCGCGTCCGGAAGCCTGTGCCCCGCAACAGGAGAGGCCACAGCAGTGAGAGGTCCGCGTACCGCAACAAAAAAAAAGTGTCTAGGCTCTTTGAGGACAAGAATATCCTTGAGTCCCATACATTGGAGGACCTAAACATATAAATAGGAAGTTCTTAGTAAATATTTATTGTTGATAGCGTTTTTCTAAACTTCTTTTTTCCATTTCTCACCTCTGTTCCTTTCTGTTTTGTGTTTGATTTTTTGTGTGTTTGTTTGATTGTATACTGATCCTTTATTTCTGGACCAGTCGTCCAATTCATACTCATCAAATCTTCCTCCTTTTGTCACCAAACACACACACACACACAGAGTGAAGAGTGAGAGAAGGAAACTGGAAGCTAACATTTACTGAGTGTCTATATACCTAACATTATGCAAACTTATTCCATGTGCTTTTCAAATACCTTGTTTGAAACCCATAATGGCTTCTGAGATAAGTGCTATCAGTCACATAGAAGGAAGTGGAGACTCAGAGAGTTGTCACATACACAAGCTCCCACAATTTTAAGTGGTAGAATGAAGATTGAGCCGCAGATGTCCGTGGCCCTAAAATCCATACAGATCCCATCTTTCTAGTTATGGAAGTGGAGAAAAGTTCAGACAATTAGGGAAAACACACTTTTATCAGAACCCTGACTAAAAATCAACCAGTCTCTCTTTGGTATTTTTTCCCCAACGAATATAACTATAATAAAATCTGTATTAAAAATAAAAGAAGCTCAAACCCAATACACAAATTCTGAACAATATTTTGTACAATAAAGTAGTTTTGGAATTGCCTTAGCTTTAGTTATAACTGAATTAGACTCATCTGTTCATGTCCATTCTGTTTATAAAGCTGTCATTGCTTGAAAGCAAATATGATTTTAAAATATTCTATGCAACCCAGACACTGATGCACCCAACATTGAAAAAAGTGGCTGCTGACATAGAATATTCCTGTGTTCTGAGAGGACAAAAGTCCTTCCTCTCTACTGATGTTGCCAGACCTGGTTGCAAATGTAGATAGGGTTCTTGGAAAGAAATGTACACAACCAGATTTGGGCAGGAGTTTTCAGTTCTGTCCCAAGAGCAGAATTCAGGTGAATGTCCATGGAAGCAAACAGCCAGGGATCCAGCTCCCTTCTCTGCTGCCAGAGAGGTGCTCTGTTCAACATGCAGCCAGCTAAGATGCCACACATCTCCATGTTCTACCCAGGGTTCTTCTCTCCTGACACCTGCTCACCCTTCACCATAAGCCACATAGGAGAAAGATCCTACAGATCTTGAATAGGTCAACTGAACTGTGTTTGTCAGTTGTTCTGATGGGAAAGTTAATGGCAGACAGGTTGAAATGATTTTGTTCCTGATCCAGAAATCTCACTGACGTGGAAAGAAATTCACTTGGCTATATTAGAAAAGTTTTTTAAAACACTGGGAAATGGAAGGAGAGATGATACAAGTGCCTTAAAGTAAATTCAAAGAAGGACTTACTTTAAAAGATCACAAGGTAGGAAAGGTGATTTTGGCACCTTGCAGCAGAGTATTAGCCATATGTAGAACAAAACAAGGCAGATTCTTATGAAAGAGAGTCTCAGGTTCCTACAATACCTTTCTTGATCCTGGCTATGAACAGTGAGCTTGTTGTTATTCAGATGCTTGAGATCCCACTCTACCACTAATAGCTGTGTGACCTAAGGTAAGGCACACACCCTCTCTGGGACTTGTGGGGAAAGTTGAGGATTGGACTAGATGACATCTAGATTCCTTCTTTTGTGGATATGCCATCAAATCCTGGGCCCCTGTAGGGAAGCAAATAGGAAACGGTGTTTAGAGAAATTACATTTACTCAATTTAATATATGCAAAATGCTAAGAAAATGCCTGGCACCCAGTAATTCTATAGAAGTATTAGCAATTATTATTATACTAGATGATAAGGCTGATGAGGATGGATCCATGCACTACAAACACATTTCTACCTCCACATCTGTAATTCAAATGTCTTGCAAAAACCTTGATAGGAGTGCAATGACCTATGGCTGTTGAAAGTTATGAATAACTATAATTCATGGAAGGAGAATTTGCAAAGCAAACAACCACCATGACAAAATATACGAATGTTTTCTTTGAAAATCTAGCTTTCTTATTTGGTCGTGGAATGGATTAGGCTGACTTGGGAAGTAGTGAGTTTCCCTTCACTGGATTCAGGGACGTAGATGTCAGGTGGCCAGATGGACTGCACTGACTTTGAAGAAACTTTCTGCCAAAATCTCTATAATTCCAAAGTGAATCCCAGAATCACAAAGTGTCTCAATGCCTGTGGGCAGTAGAGGGTGGCAGAGGCTGGACTTCAGCCAGATTACTTAGTCCTGTAATAAGAGCATAATATCAGTGCCATAATATCAGCCTGGAACATCTTGCACCTTAAATAGTGAAGCTGTGCCTTCTAAGCCTTTAGTTGAAAGGTGATTGGTAGAGTGCATTACTGAGTAGTATCCTGGGTCATTCTCTCTTTTCAGTGCTGAGAGTAAGAATTAAAAGAAGTAAGGAATAACAGAGCCACACAATAAGAGAAGGGTCAGAACCAGAGCTCTGGGTTTTTTCTAGTTTTTCCTCCCTGTGAAGAGATGGTATTCTCTTGGGCTGAAGATGTAGACCTGAATATGAGTAGAGGCTCATATGCAGTGTTAGAGCAAGATAAATGGCAAGTAAAACAGAAAACGAAATAAATAATCAGAAAACAGAAGGGCAAAGGACAGCAGATAGAGAGTTGGAGAGGCAGAGGGAGGGAAAATAAGGAAACGAAGGGACTTTTCTAAAAAAAAAGTTTATACTTTGAATGAAAGACAGAAGTAGAGAAACAACATTTAAAAAGAAAAGGGATGGCAGAGAAAGAAAGTGGTAACATATTGTACATGAGTACTACAAAAGCTAGGTAGAAAAGAGTAATTAGGGTTGAAAAAAAGTCTATTATAATTTAACCTAGTTATCTGATGAGAATATCTACAGGTGCCTCTTTGCAAAAGACAGTCTCAGCCAGAGGCCTCAGGATCTGGGAAGAGACCTGTCAACTCCCCAAGAATTTCAGCCTGTCTAACATAGCATAGATCAGTTGTTAACACTGGAATTAGAAGCAAAGCTTCTGTTGAACCCCCTTAGAACCTGTAACCTACCTTTCCTTGGAGGGCTCCCTTCCTTCCTCCCATCACTTCTCTCTGTCCCCTTCTTGACTTCACTGTTACTTAATTGACTGTGGGGTGCTTGGTCTGGAGAGCCTTCAGAAATGCCTTCCAACCCTCCAGGCAGACAGCTCTCTACTTCTGCTTTCATATTCCTTTCTTCTTTCTTTCTATGATGGCTCTTTTATTGGGATCTGAGGTTCGGGGAGTAATCTAAGGATATGCAATGGGAGCAGGGATGACTCACATGACAGCTCAACTGTGTTGCTGTGGCTCAGCTGTCTCTTTTTCTGGTGCAAAAAAAAACCTGGAAGAGTTGGTTCTAGGTCCACAGAGAGGTTGCTTGCTATCAGGTATTAGTCATCATTGGAAGCAGAAGCCATGTTACAAAATGGCTGAATGTTATTTTATAAACAGTCGTGATAGTGAACTAAATAGTTTAATGAGTACTAAAGATAAAACCATAGATCCCTCCCTTGAGGGGCTAATAAACCAAAAGTGGTAGCCCTAGACCCCTGCAGTTCAATAATAATCATCACTGCCTGATACTGAGCACTGAGATGCTTAGGTACTGGGTACAATGCTGAGCATGTGACAGGCATCAAGTTATTTAATCCTCATAACATCCCAGGAGGCAGGTTGTCAACTGTTGTTGTCATCCCCACTTTACAGATGAGGACATGGAAGCCTAAAGTTTAAATAATTTACCAAGATCACTCAGCCTGAGACAGACTGGGATTCAAACATGCTTGGAGGCACCTTATTAGACTGCCTTCACCCATCCCCTTTCTACATCAGCCAGAGTCCATTTAATGGCTCAAGACTGACTGCAGGAGGAGTGAAGTCCCCAGATTCATCTCATTCCCATTTCAACACTCATTTTGAGGATTCATGCTTGGGAGCCGCTCCCGTGAGCCCTTCCTCACTGTGTCACCTGTGATCCAACCTGCTTTAACCTGTCTGTTCTTCTACCCACCTGAACCTGCAGATGCCCACACTGAGGAATCCTTGGCCCTGGGTTCTTCCTTCTCTTCCCCGCTTTCCACCATTCATCCAGAACCCTAACCACATCAAGCCTTCCCAGCAATGGTGGTGTTACCCCCAACTAACTGCACATACCTGGGACCTTTGGGGTTCCTACACGTGCTGATTGTCTACTTCCTAAATCAAGTGAATGACTGAGTGAAGAAGCATAAACCTCCTTCAAGACATGAAGTCCTGCTCTCTGGAAGGCTCTCTGCACCTCCTATCCAAGGTGTAGTGTCTTCTTTTCAAGTACTTTCTGCCCATAGCAACAGTCCAATAAAAACCTTCACTTGGACTCGGTGCTAATTTGGAATTTAAAGTGACTAGTTTTGAGAGATAATGCAAAGTATGCATGCAACCAGGATTTTGGAATAGAATAGGACAGGAATGTTTTCACATAATGGTTACTAATATAGTTATTAAAAATCGTATTATCAGTTTTCACTGTCTCTAATAATACTTTTTAACCCAGTTTGAGGTTTCCAATTACCTGAAAATAATAATGTTAAAATTTATAATTCAGAGTTTTTTTAGATCAACTTTCCCATTCCTCCAATCCCACCACCCTGCCTTCCCCACTCCCTCCAGGCATCCAAAATGGTACAATCTATATGAATAGGGCTGACTGTCTACATGAATTAATCTGTTAGCCTCTGGTACAAGTGCTTTTTCTGTCTCTCAAATTCAAATCATTTCCTCTCCTTTTACTAACATGGGCATTCATGCATTCAGTTCAAACAGTTGTTTACTTAGGGCTGTTCTGGCCTCCACAAATGCACAGTATGGTAACGGTGCAAGACAGTATGAGAACAAGTGCTCACATGAGGGTCACAGCAGTGGGGAGATGGAAAGAACCTGGGCCTTGACCACAGCAGACCTGGGTTCAAAGGCTGCCTTATCTGTGAAATTGGAGTATCCACACCCAGCTCATAGTGTCATTGATAACAGAACACTTTGGAAGGGGTTGTTGAATGCTGTGTGCATTTACCTCTTCAATCTTCCCTGAAACCCTACATAGGAGGGAAATTGGACTTGGTGGGGTGGAAAGATTTGCCCAGCCTGAGGTCTCCCAGCTAGTTAGTGATGCGCATTGCTGGAATTTGAACACATTCTTAACTCTGAAACCACACAACACAGATGGGATTCGAACCCAGCCAAAATTCAGATTGGGACTTTAACCCGTGAGCTGAGACTCGAACCCACTCACTGTCTTTTAATCGAAATTGAACACCTGGTCTCAGGACTTACTGAAGCTCAGGTTCTTTATGTCTCAGCACAGAAGGAATTCAGCAAGAGGCAAAGTGATAGGGAGATTTATTGAGAGAGATGCACGACACGCTCCATAGACAGAATTTGGTCCGTCTCAAAAGGCTTGAGAGTGGCCCCAAAATTTGGGGTGGTTAGTTTTTATGGACTGGGTAATTTCATAGGCTAATGAGTGAGAAGATTATTCCAACTATTTTGGAGAGGGGTCGCGGATTTCCAGGAATTGGGTCACTGCCCCCTTTTGGCCTTTTATGGTCAGCCTCAGAACAGTCACGGAGCCTGTGGGCATGTCATTTATCATATGCTAATGTATTACAATTTATCTTACATTCGTAGTAAATGTTCCTTTACTTTTGAAAAGTGCTATCCTTGTTTCTGCTCAAAAAAGGGAAGCAGGGGGGCTTCCCTGGTGGCGCAGTGGTTGAGAGTCAGCCTGCTGATGCAGGGGACGCCGGTTCGTGCCCCGGCCTGGGAAGATCCCACATGCCACGGAGCGGCTGGGCCCATGAGCCATGGCCGCTGAGCCTGCACGTCCGGAGCCTGTGCTCCGCAATGGGAGAGGCCACAGCAGTGAGAGGCCCGTGTACCACAAAAAAAAAAAAAAAAAAAAAAAAAGGGAAGCAGGAGATTTGCCTTTACCCAGGTTGGCTCAAGGAGAGGATCGATGTGCCCTTTGGGTTAGGTGTGGTGATGGCTGCTGGAGAAGTGGGGGAACCGGGAGGAACTGGACAGATGGAAAGGGAGACAGTGGGAGGCAAGTCAGAAAGCTGTGATGACTCATCTCTCACTGCAGGGATTCCACCACCAGTTCTTCCCAGCCGGCTTTTTCAATCCCCATTTCAGGTGTGGAAATATCCTAATGCCTGGAGTAGAGGGAAAAGACTGGGGGGGAAGCAGTGTAGTATAGAAAGAATGACATTACAAAGCTTAGAGCCAAGGACACTAACTATGAGCTTTGAACAAGTTACTTAACATCTCTGGGTATCCCTGTGTATAATGGTGGTGATATACAGACCTCAGGGAAGCTGGGACAACCCAGTGAAATCTTGTTCATAAAGGACCAGGCAGAGGAGGTCACTGTTGAGCACCTGGGGGAAGATGCGACACTCAGACTGCAGCCCCAGTTAGTGACAGAATTTGGCTTTTGCTGAATCCTACCCAAAACACAACTGGGCTATGGTCATCCTCCCAAGAAAATGTGTGATTATGGTAACTCTAATGACCACTAAAGTTAACTAAAGTTACTCCATTTGGGAAAGGAAAAAGGAGCTGCAAAAGAGCTCCATTATCAGGAGGGTAAAAATGAAAAGCAACATTTTAAAGAAAGTTTTTTTTTAATAGATTTATTTATTTATCTTTGGCTGCGTTGGGTCTTTATTGCTGCTCACAGGCTTTCTTTAGCTGCAGCGAGCGGGGGCTACTCTTCATTGTGGTGTGGGGGCTTCTCATTGCAGTGGCTTCTCTTGTTGTGGAGCATGGGCTCTAGGCGCGTGGGCTTCAGTAGTTGTGGCACGCGGGCTCAGTAGATGTGGCTCACGGGCTCTAGAGCGCAGGCTCAGTAGTTGTGGTGCATGGGCTTAGTTGCTCCGCGGCATGTGGGATCTTCCCAGACCAGGGCTTGAACCCATGTACCCTGCATTGGCAGGCGGATTCTTAACCTCTGTGCCACCAGGAAAGTCCCAGGAACATTTTAGATGAAAAAAAACACAAACATTGTGAATCTAGAGTAGCTCAATAGAAGGTCTAAATTTAACTGTAAAAAAAAAAAAAAAAGTCCAGGTACCTGAGGTGGGAAAAAAAATATTTTGCTGACTATTCAAGTAAGATGTTTATAATAAAAATACAAATTAAAAAAAAATTATGCTGAAAGTAAGGTTAAGAAAAGGAAATCCCACAAATGATTCTCAACATTTTTTTAATTGTAGTAAAATACACATAAACCACTGTAATCATTTTTAAGTATACAGTTCAGTCCTATTAAGTACACTGACACTGTTGTGCAACCATCACCACCATCCATCTCCAGAACTCTTCATCTTGCAAAACTGAAACTCTGTACCCATTAAACAGTACTCCCCATTTGCCCCACCTCCAGCCCTGGCAACCACTGTTCTACTTTCTGTCTCTATGAATTTGACTACTTTAGGTACCTCATGTAAGTGTAATTACACCATATATTTCCTCTTGTGACTGACTTATTTCACTTAGCATAACAGATTCTCAACTTTTAAACTATATATATTCCAAAGTCTTTTGCAAAGTGATGTAAATTTCCATATGGAAGAAGAATGAAGATGGCTCTTCCCAGACCTGGAGGAGGGAGTGGATGATGCAGGTAGAATGTGGACCCAGTGGAACCCCAAATGCAGTTTTGCAGATTAGGGACTTCTGTTCCTTTCTTCCTTTTTTTTTTTTAATAAATTAATTTATTTGGCTGCGCTGGGTCTTCGTTGTGGTGCGCGGGCTTCTCACTGTAGTGGCTTCTCTTGTTTCAGAGCACGGGCTCTAGGCATGCGGGCTTCAGTAGTTGTGGCACACGGGCTCAGTAGTTGTGGCTCATGGGCTCTAGAGCACAGGCTCAGTAGTTGTGGTGCACGGGCTTCGTTGCTCCGCAGCATGTGGAATCTTCTCGGACCAGGGCTCGAACCCGTGTCCCCTGCATTGGCAGGCGGATTCTTAACCACTGTGCCACCAAGGAAGTCCATCTGTCCCTTTTTTGAATGCTTTTGTGTTGCCGCAACATAAGAGTTCAGAGGGGTGTTGGCCTTAGTATTCACAGCATTTCCCTTTGTGTTTTCTGAAGGGTCTATTCCATTATTACCCTCTCCCACGATGTTCACTATAGCTCATAATAAGCAGGCAGATGGTCAGCTAGACAGTTCATTTTACTTACAACTTTCCGTGTAGCAGACACAGTCAATAGTTTAAAGTGGATAGTTTTAAAGAGGAAATTGTAGTGGGCAACATAGTCACATCCCATCATCTCTACTCCTTTCTTTCCCAGATTATGAAGCAGCTGTGGAATTTGGATGGGTTGACCCTTCAGCTCTTGGAATGAACTTTGGTTTGAGTGAATCAGTAAAGCCCATCACACTGGCCATCGTGATTGGTTTGGGAATGAGTCCATGCCATAATTCCAACTAACGAGACATGTTCACTGGAGGTGAACTAGGAAGCACAAAGTCTCAGACATACTATATCAGTCTCAGTATGAAGGCAGTGCTATGGACATCAGAGTCCTTGATGACAGGGTTCAGGCTCTGGATCAACCCATCCAGAGAGGTCATGAGGATGGAGCACCATGATGGGATTAGTGCCCTTATAAGAAAAGATGGCAGAAAGTCTCTCTTGCTCTCTCTACCATGTGAGGACATATGTGATAAGGCAGCTGTTTGTAGCCAGGAAGAGAGCCTCACCAGAACCTAACCATGGCAGCTCCATGCCTCTGAAATGATTCACAGGCAAGCTGCCTTTGGGGGGCTCTGAGGGTGGCATCGTCACCTAAATAAATGAAGATTACAAAGAAGAACAAGGAGGAGAAGGGGAAGGAAAGAAAAGGTGAGAGGCAACATGGTGAAGAGCAGTACTTCTCACTCATCTCCACCAGAACAGCAGAGAACAATGAGAGCACACCATCCGAAGGCCTGGGGGCATGGCCAGAAAAAGTGTGCCAATATCTTTGAAAACTTATATTTTATTGTAAAAAGTCATGCAAATTCTGCATTCTACTTCATAATGTGCCTTTACTCTTTTATATAAAAATGTTTTCCTAAAAGTGCCATTTTATACCAATTTTTTTTTTTTTTTTGGCCATGACGCGAGGCTTGCGGGATCTTAGTTCCCCAACTAGGGATCGAACCCTTGCCCCCTGCAGTGGAAGCACGGAGTAGCCACTGGACCGCCAGGGAATTCCCTATAGCAAGTCTTTTTTTTTTTTTTTTTTGCGGTACGTGGGCCTCTCACTGTTGTGGCCTTTCCCGTTGCGGAGCACAGGCTCCAGACACGCAGGCTCAGCGGCCATGGCTCACGGGCCCAGCCGCTCCGCGGCATGTGGGATCTTCCCGGACCGGGGCACGAACCTCTGTCCCCTGCATCGGCAGGCGAACTCTCAACCACTGCGCCACCAGGGAAGCCCCTATAGCAAGTCTTTGAAATGATCTCTTGGCCCTGCCCTACCTATCCAGGCATGCTTACACCCCAATGTGAGTAGCACAAGTGCATCAAAAAAAGCGCTGGATTCAGTTTTAAAATCTGAGTTCCTTTTCCGATTCCATCCCTTCACAGCCATATGACCTTGCAAAATCACTCACCTTCTTTAAGCTTCTCTTTCCTCATGAGTAAAAGGGAAGACGACATCTCTTCGGCCTTTCTCACAGGGCTGTCAAGCTCCAAGGAGATAATGTGAGAGAGAGAGACTTGGGAGACCAGGAAACTCTGACCCTATCGCCCTGTAGGGTGGTATCAGTATTATTTCAAGACCATTTTGGAACTTTCCCCAGCCCAGACTAATCCATTCATGGACAAACCTTTCCGATACCTTTTTGTCCGATCCTTGCACTTGTGCTAGGAAGAGGAACACAGGCAAAAAGGATGAGGAGTGGTTATTTATAATCAGCTGTCAAGGGGATGGGGGAGAAGTCGGATCTTATTTTCATGTGACTCTACATCTCTTGGTTCCCCTCATTTCTACATCTTCCATCTTTAATATGGAATCTCAAGCTTTCTTACTCAGAAGAATACTGAACCTGTATCCCCTATCCTTGCCTTATGAACAAATCACCTAAGATTCAGGGTAGAGCAGGAAAGACAAGCTGGTTTCATCTTCAGCACCAGCTCTGACCCATCGGTTGCTTGGAACACTGTGTTAAGAAAAGCACTCAGTGGGAATGGTTGCAGAGGTCAATTAGAGATGTCTGCCACAGGCACAGAAAATGAGAACAGCAGCACATGTGCCATCACTGGCCACCCCTGGTTTAGAGGCTTAAGATGAGTCAGCTCTAAAAAATGCAGCAAATATTAAAAGCTGGCAGGTTTTCAGAAAAATCTCAAATGTGAGGATTTTCATCCTCTGGGACATTTACAAAGTCAGTAATATTGGCTTATGTCTTATTTTTAATAATATGAAGGGCCAACTCCTTATCTGTGATAGGATTAAATAGGTTAACTAAATGGCAAGTTTCCTTTTGGATAGAATAGTATCAACTCCATTCTCTAACCCAGGGTGTATTATGCTAGTCACTACATTTGTTGAAATCACAGAAAATTTGGGGATGTTATTGGTCAACCTGACAGTCCAGCATTGAACCCATGAGTAATTGTGGACATAAATACAGACGGAAAACCGAGATAAGTGACTGACTGCAGGGAATAATACTAAAAAATACCCCAAAACAAAAAACAAAAACAGAGTCATGGTGATTAAGGGTGTCGGGAATCACTGTTCTAATGAAATCTGGTGTCAATCTTAATGCAACTGCTTCAAATCCTACCCCATATTTCTGAGAACTCTAGGGGTTTCAGATTTGGATGAACACTCCAAGAGTTTATTTCAAAATACTGTTTCTACTTTAGCATGTGTTACTTGAGACTTTTAAAAAATAACAAACAGCTTCCATTAAGTAAAGTATCTTTTTTGTTGTAGAATTCTAAGGGGTTTAGCACTGTGTACATGCACAGCATTTAAGCTTTTAGGAATTTATTTTACCACTTTGGTGCTTTCAGTTTGCTTGAAAGCAGGCCCTTTTGGGTAAAAGGCCCTGTTGGGCTTTAAAAGCTGTCAATTTGCCTTTATCTGCTCTTCAGGCAACTAGACTTCCTGGCTGAGTAGAGAATGTTTGGTTAGTTTTGGTCATGTCTTATACTGCAAGAAGCTACACACAATAATAAGAGATGCAGTAATTAAATATTTTTGGAATTTCTTATTTTATTTTTCTGGGTTACTTTGGGGCCCACTGTTTTCAGCTTGCTTTGCAAATGAATTTTTGCATTTTAAGTAATTAGCCATTGAGGAAGGGACTGTGGGATGGGTCACACTTCAGAGAAAACCAGGCGTGGAGAGTGACATGCTGGCGTTGGGTGTCTGTAGGGGAGATGAGCACAGAGATGACACAGCCCCTCCTGTGTCTCTCCTCAAAGCAATGGGGAGGTGGTTTTAGTAAGAAGGGGTCTTTCTGGTAGTACTTTCCTGCTCCACACTTCCTTATCCTCATTCTCTTAAATGTTTCCTCCCTCTTTGCCTCCCTTTCTCCTTTTCTTTCCCCTTTACGTTTCTTTACTATCCCCCTGTTTTTCTAATTTCCCTCTGTTCTCCTGCTTTTTCTCGTTTCCTTCTTTCTCTCTTGCCCATCCCTTCATTTTTGTCCTAACTGCCATCCTCTGCTTTCTGTGAAGAAGTCTGCGGCATCAGACTTCATTTCCTAAAGTGTATTCCACCAAGCTCCAGGTCCATGAGATGCTTTGTGGAATATAAAAAAAGATGAGGTGGGGGGTAGGAGGTAAAGCTGGATCTGTGGTTACATTGCATACCATGTCTCCCCCTTGGAGCTTCAGCACCCCCCTTAGCATTTTATACGTTCTGAGAAATCCTGCTGTGAAGAAACTGGTCTAACCTGGCTTATCCCACTGCTCCCCAAACCTCCTTGACCTCAGTGTCTTTTCCCTTCAAATAAATGAATCTCATTGAGAATACATTTGGGGAACCCCTGTGGGAGATCCTCTCCTCTTGACTCACCTTGGAGCTTCAGAGCATTGACTTCCTCCAGTTGTACCTGATGTCAAGGCATCTTCTCGCTTGTCTGAGCCTTTCTGAAGGCCACCACAGCCAGGGGCTCCTCTTCTGTCTCTTCCCTTCACTGCCCAACATGGCAAAAGACATGCTGCTAGAAAGATTCAGACATGCAAAACTTCTATATTGCTCACCTCTCATGTTAAATGTTTAAGGTTGGTTGGTGGTTCTTTTTTCTTTTCTTTTCTTTCTTTCTTTTATTTGCCTAACAAATTGTCAAAGATTGTTTTTGAAGAATAATATGCAGCATGGCAGAGGTTCAAGCAGGGGAACATTTTGATTCCCTGCTGGTGGCAATGTAAATTGGTATAATCATTCTAGAGGGCTATTTGACAATATGTAGCCAAAGTCTTAGAATTCTACTTTTGGGACTTTATCCTAAGAAAATAATTAAGGATGTATGCAAAGATTTAGCTACAAGGATTTTTTTTCCCCCTGGAGTGTTGTTTATAATAGAAAAAACTTGGAAACAACCTTAATATCCAACAGTGGGAGGCTGGTTGAGCATACTGTGGCATGTTCATGTGATGGGGTATTATGTAGTCCTTACAAGTAGAGTTTTAGGAGAGTATTTTACTGACATAAAGTAGATGCCCAAGATCAATTCTGTGTAAAAAAAATACATATGTACAATGTACATTTTTATAAAATCAACATTCATTGACTGTTATACATACATATAAATATGTAAAAGCAAGAACAGTCACCAAAATTTAGCAGTAATTGTCTCTTACTGGGTAGTAGGATTTCAGCAGCTTCTTGTTCATCTCTGCTTTCTGACTTTTATATAAAGAGCATGTGCCTTTTGTACAGTGAAAAGAATAGATAAGTTAGAAAAATTAGCAAGAGTGGTTGATGATCCCATACAAGTTAGCATTTGAACTCCCAGCTTACTCCAAATAGGGTCCTGTCATCACCAACTGGGACTTTTCTGTCTCCTGGGGGTAAGTACTCCATGAGGAAGGTCAAAGAGAATGTCAACCTTCCTTCTGCTATCTGAGGAAATCTGGATACAAGAGCCAGTTTCTAATGTTGTGATGCTGCAATTTACTGGGGGGAAAAAAAAAGATCAACACACCCCACCATCTATTTATTTAATATTAAAAATAATATTTCACTGAGTTTGGCTGGCGTCAACTCGAGCAGTTACTCATACAGGAATTCAAACAAAAGCAGCACTGGCCCTGGGCCAGTGGGCTGGTGCTGGGTGGTCCATGTCCATCCTTAGCTCAGAGTAGCTCCTAGGCTGCTTTCAGACCTGCTTCGGGTTGAGAAGATGATGTATTCATTTATTTATTAGAAATGTTTTAACAGGAAATACTAATAGTTTGCATTTAGGGAGAACTGCCCTGGAGACAGCTGGAAGAACCCAGCAGACGTGGCTGGGGAGGAGATTGCTACTTTCATCCTTGGAGTCATATCAGGGCCTGTTGTAAAAGTCTACAGTGGGGCCCCACGCACCAAGTTAGCCCAAAAGATGCTGGTTGCTTTGCTTCAGGACAGAAGCAGAAGGAGCAGGGCCGTTCTTTCAGCTGCCCTGTTTCCCTTCTCTCTTGCCATTTGTTTCTTAGGAACCTGAAGGTGTGTTTTCAATGTGGCCATGAACACAGATGTTGGCTCTGCTAGGAATGAACAGGTCCTGTGTACACGAACGTTCAGGTGGGAGTGTGTGAGCCGAGGTGTAAGCAAGCACATGTGTAACTCGAACCCACTTTTAGTGTGACTGTGAGCTGGTGGAGTTATGTGTGAGTTCAGGGGTTACATGTGCACATCTTTTCAATGTATCAGGATGAGTGAAAGACAAGTGTTTGCAGGGGATTTCAGGCGTGTCCTCAAGCTTCAGAGTGCATTCCAATGTTGGATCATATTCATGGGTATGGGCTTGTGGAGCCCAGAGAAAAAATGAAAGACAGGGGTAGGACAAATCAAGCCCGAATGTTTATGTATGAGAGGAACATGAGCAGGTTTGTGTATCTTTAAAAATCCTCTTCCAGCTGTTCTGGAAGACTGTAGGACTTCATTCGTTGGGGGAGGGCGTGATTACAGTGCCGTGGGGAATGGGGTCCAATGTCTAACCCAGTCTGGCACGACAACAGGGCTGTTCCTGTGTTTCCAGATAACAATAGAGGTGAGGCCTAACCCTGGAAACCAGTCAAGATTCCCAAAGATAAACCCTCGGGCAGCAAGAACACTGTCAATGAAAAGAAACTGACCTTTCGCCTTCTGGAGCCACAGAATTCCCACAAGTGCTGTGTCCTCATCAGCTCTGGCAGGCTCGCCGCCACAGCCCCGACTTCGACGCCAATGCATGAACAGCACAGAGTGGGCTGCGCTAGAAGAAGTCAGAGCTTCTCCGCCTCCAGCACCTCAAAATACAGGCTCCCCACCACCCCATTTTCTTCTAGAGGTTAACCTTCTCCCCAGGCTCACAAAGTTATGAGACAGCCTTTAAGGGGTTTTCCTCTGACTGTGGTTTAGTCTGCTGCTGCCGAAGAGACCTCAGGTGAGACTTCAGCCTTTCAGAAATGTGTTCTAAAATCTGAATGGAGAGCCTTTGGAAGGACTGAACAGCCTTGGGAGTCTCAGGGCAAGGGTAGTGGAGGACTTGGGCTGGGGTGGGGAGGAGTGGGTGAGAGAGGACGAGGGGGAGGAGTCTGTGTCTAAGACCGTGAGAGGTAAGTACAAGGTTGGAAATTCATTAAATTTCTCGTTTAAGGTCACACAATTAATCTCTTTGAGCCCCAGGTTCCTCATGTTAGAGTTTCTGGTTTTTAAATCCAATAAACTAGGACTTTATTCCTTAACAACTGCTTTCTCCCACCACCATAAAAACCATTAAGTATCATCACATAAACCACTAGAACAATGGTTTTCAACCTTGGTTGCACATGGAATTGCTGGAGAAGGTGTCGACAATATTAATGCATGAATTCCACCTCCAGAGATTCTGATGGAATTCATCTGGGTAAGGCCTGGACACCAGGACCACTCTCTCCTTTCTTGAATCCTCTTGTCAACTCTTATCCTGAAATGTAGGTATTTTCTAAAGTCCTGTCCTTAACTCTCATCTTTCTCTATTTTTTCTCTATATTTCTGTTCTCGTTCATTCCCACATCTTGAACTATCATTTCTTCGAGGATCATGTCCAAATCCATGTAATTCCTGATCTATTTATCCAGCTTTCTTTTGCCTACCTACTTCTGGAATGATGCTGTGTCTCCAACACATGCTCTGTTCCAAACTCAACATCTTGAGTTCTGTTCTTTGGTTTCCCTATTTGTGTAATGATACATACCCCCATTAGCCTATCACCAAGACTTGAAGTGTTAGTGTTATCTTTGTTGATTTAAAAAATGTATTAACATGAGTATTGGTACATAACCTCTCTGCCACAACATAAACTTCTCTACCACCCACCATGAAGAGAATATTGTCTTTGATAGCTTTGCTAAGCCTGCCCTCTAAGTAGAGTTCTGCCTTTTCCAGGATGGTCCCTAGGCTTTGTGATTCAAAATAAGGAGAATGGATAAACAGAGACAAGACTGAAGAGGCAGAAGGAAAGGAGGAGATGAACAAAAGACAGAACAGAAGAAATGGAAAGTGAGGGGTTAAGACAGTGAGGAGCTCCAGAGCTGATGAAATGTAAGAATCAGGTGAGGAAAGTGAAGTTTAAGAATTGTTCCTAAAATTTATGCTTTTTAGTGTTCTTAGAAAATGGCAAGAAAAATTTGAATTTGTTTTAAAATAGTCCTGGTTGCTAGACTGTTTTTCAGTTCAGCATTGCTTTGAGACTGAGCCTTGTGATGTCCAGCTTATATCTGGGTTGTACATGATACCTCCTTCCTAATTTGCCACATCTAAACAGTTGCCAAACCCTGTAATTTTTTTCCCTTCCTGCCTTATCACTACTGCCCAACAACACCATACATGCCAGCTCGACTTCCTCACACCTCCAACTTTTTTCTTTCTTTGAACTTTGGCTCATTCTGTTTCCTACACCCAGAATCACTGCCTATATCCATCATAAGTTCTTTCTATATTTCAAAACCCAGCTCAGATTCCACCTTCTCAAGGAGACCTTCCCTGTTGGCGCTTTACACATTCTACATTCCTTCCTGCCCTTGCGCATGCAATTTTCCAAAACAACAGTAATAATAATGATGGGAGTTCCCTGGTGATCTAGTGGTTAGGATTAGGCGCTGTCACTGGCATGGCCCGGGTTAAATCCCTGGTCAGGGAACTGAAATCCCACAAGCTGCATGGTGCCCAAAATATGGAAAAAAAAAAAAAATGATGTTGGTGGAACCAACGACTAATAATTAGATTGAGCTCATTGTGTCCAGGCACTATTATAAGTGCTTTGCACATATTATTTCATTTAATTCTTGCAACAGCCCTGTAAGGTAGTACTGTGGGAACTAAGGAAGGGTAAAGCGACTTCCCCAAGGTTACATGGCTATAATTGTCACCAATAGGATTTGAATCCAGGCCTCAGAATCTGTATTATTTCTAGAGTGTACTTACATTTTAATACTTCAGTACATGACTGAATATATTCCTGTCATTCCTCTATGTCTACAGGCAGTTTTCATTTGTTACTGCTTCACATTTTGCACCTCCCCCAATTCAGCACTCTCAAGTAAATGCTTGTGCTTCAACTATCGTCACATAGTCACTTAACAATTCCCACTGCTATCCAAATAGAAGACATCAGCGTGTGCATGATCAGGATTTTGACTTACAGAGGTTCACTTTAGGTTGAAGTCTTCAGGGACACTTAATCTAAGAGCAGGGAGCGTATGTTTATAAATGTTACCTTTGAGTTTCATCTTCTTCCTCATAATGTCTTTGACATGTCAGCTGTAAAGCAAACCACAGAATGTCCATACTTGAGTGAGGCGAAGATTTAATGCTGCTGCTCTAGTTCAAGTGGCTGTACCTAGAACTACAGTTGTGTTTTGCCAATCATTGTGAAATACACACACGGTGATTTAATACAGCTTGGTTTATATTCAGATGCAGCTCTGTTCTAACATCTTGGAGTGAGCAATGAGGTTGCTTTTAAAGCAAAGGGCAATTCACTTAGGAACAGTTTTCAGGTGAAGAAAACTATAGTTATAGTTGAGAAATACATAAGCCAATTATTTTTAATTCTATAAAATATATAAATACTTTTCAGGATAAAAGCATGCTTTACATTTTAAATGCAAACTATTGGCCATGATTAAGGGCTGATTTACTCTCCCACATGAAACAACCCCCAAAATTGACAGAATATCTGAAACAGTGGTTTGAAAGGCACTGAATATCAGGCAAAGAAGGATAGTGATCCCTGAGAGATGTGAAACAAATGAAGTAAAGCACTATAATTGCCCCAGGTTACTGCCTTGAGAGAGTTTCCAGGCCATAGCACAGAGAGGGTGCCCAGGCAGAGCCAGGCAAACTCGATGAGTTGAGAAAACAAAGCTGAGAGTCTGAGGAGACTAAGACTGCTGGAGTTCTTAGGAGAGAACTGCACAGAAACAGGAAGTTCTAGAGGTTTGCAGAAGGTTCTCATTTGAGTATTCAGCTGAGGACTGATCAGCACATACATATAAATAAACTCTCTGAGGCCAGAGAATCATCTAAAAAGGTTAGAGGTAATGGACTGGCACTCACATAGGGCTAAGAAGAGTGTCTGTTCTCACCAGCCAGACTTGAAAACTTCAAGATTCATGGGTGGGGGGATAAGAGTACACAGAAGGATACCGCTCTGTAGTAAAGACTAATTAGTCCTAGGCTGAACACTGCCCCAGTCCTATATAACAAATCTTAAAAACAAGACCCTAAAGCATTAAGCTCTTCCCAAGTGATTTAACCAAATCCTAGAACAAAGCTCCAGAATATTTATAGAAATATGGAAAGGACAATGTGGTCTGGACTACTAGGACTAATGAGTTTAGCAAGGTTGCATGATACCAGATCAATACGCAAAAATTAATGGTATTTCCACATACTGGCAATGAGCAATCAGAAATTAAAATTTAAATAATACTATTTACAAGAGTATTAAAAGATATAAAATGCTTAGGTATAAATCTGACAACAGGTATGAAAAAACTATACTCTGCAAACTACAAAGCGATGTTGAGAGATATTAAAGACATAGATTGTGTTTTCAACAAATGATGATGAAAAAATTGGAGATCTGTATACGAAAAATGGACCATAGCTTTAAATGTAAGACCTAAAACTATAAAATTTATAGAAGAAAACATAGGAGAAAACCTTTGTGACCCTGGGTTAGGTAAAGTTTTCTTAGATACAACCCCAAAAGCACATTCTATAAAAAACCAAATTGGTAAATTGGACTTTATCAAAATTTAAAACTTCTGCTCTTTGAAAGACGCTGCTAAGAGAATGAAAAGACAATGATAATTGAAAGGAAATATTTGCAAATCATGTATATAATAAAAGTCTTATATCCAAAATAAAGAACTCTCAAAACTTAGTAATAAGAAAAAACCCAATAATAAACAATTAACCCATCCAATAAGAAAATGGCAAAAGATCTGGACACTTCACCACAAGGACATGTAGATGACAAATAAGCACATGAAAAGATGCTCAACTTCATTAGACATTAAGGAAATACAAATTAAAACCACAATGAAATACTACCATGTATCTATTAGAATAGTTAAAATTCAAGCACAGATGATACCAAGGGTTGGTGAAAATGTGGAGGAACTAGAACTTTTGTCCACTGTTGGTGGGAATGTAAAATGGTCCAACCACTTTGGAAAACAGTTTGGTAATTTCTTTAAAATTAAAACATAACTCTCGCATGATCCAGCAATTTTGCCCCTAGATATTTACCCCAAATAAATGAAAGCATATGTCCATACAAAGACTTGTACGTGAGTGGTCATAGCAGGCTTATTTGTAATAACCAAAGGTGTGGTCCCCAGACCAGCACTATCAACATCACCTGGGATGATGTTGATTGTTAGAAATGCAAATTCTCATACCGCACCCCAGACCTACTGAATGAGGGGGTTTATGGGTTTACTATTTTCCATTTGGACTGGAAATTGTCCCAGCAATATGAGATTATCAAACCCTTTAGGTCATTCTGATGCAAACTAAAGCATGATAACTACAAGCCCCCCGACTCCACCCCATCCCTTACCCCAGATGATGCTGGTACCCCAACCACACTTTGGGAACAACTACTTCAGCACAATGCTTCTTAAACTTCAGTGTGCATATAAATCCCCTGGAGATCTTGTGCAAATACCAATTCTGATTCATAGGTCTGGGAGGGTGGGGTCTAGAGAATCTGCATTTCTAATAAGCTCCCAGGTAATACTGATTCTGCTGGCCCTGGGAATTCTGGTAAAGATTATCCTTGGAAATGCCCTAATTTCTTAAAAGCAGAGCTCATTTGGCTACCTCAGTTCTTCTCCTATAGAGAACCCGCTGAGTGTTAGTATAGAATCTAGGCTTCTTTATTCTTTTCTGCTCTAGTACCTACCCAGTTTTGGAAGAGAACTAAAACCCTTCCCTTTCCAGCAGAAAGGGGCTCTCTTCTGGAATGTTCTCTTGGCTGCCTTAGATTCTGACATTCCCTTAGAGCCTAGACCAGAGGTTCCCAATATTAATTCACCTATGAAGCTTTTTAAAAATACCGATGCCTGGACCCAGGAGATTCTGTTTGGATTGGTCTGGTGTGGAGCCTAGGCAGCAGTATTTTTAATGCTCCCCTGGTGATCTTACTGTGAGCCAGAACTTAGAATCACTAACTAGCTGACTAGCTTACATGTACCCCCAGACTGCCCCCTTTTATATTCATTCAACAAGTATTGATAAACCATCCTCTATTTTCCCTCCCAGGCTCTGAGCTACTGTGCTGGGGATACCAAGATGAGTAGGCCATGGTCCCTGCCTTCAGGAAGTTAAAGTCTGGTGGGAGAGACAGAGAAGTCTATACAATTTTCATACCTATGATAACTGCTGCAACAGAGATATCTCATTCGGTAGATATTTATTAACAATTTACAAGTTTTAGGCACTAGGAGTGTTACAGTGAGCTAGACAGACACAATCTCTACCTTAATGGAGCTCATGTCCAATGGGAGCCCCAAGTTACAAGGGACACAGAAGAGCGGGCCCTAATTCAAACTGAGAATCATCAGTAAAGGACTCCCGAAGGTTCTGAAGCTTCCACTGAATCTTTTTTTTTTTTTTTTGTCTGTGTTGGGTCTTCGTTGCTGTGCATGAGCTTTCTCTAGGTGGCGGTGAGCGGGGGCTACTCTTTGTTGCAGTGCGCGGGCTTCTCATTGTTGTGGTTTCTCATTGTGGAGCATGGGCTCTAGGCGTGCAGGCTTCAGTAGTTGTGGCTCATGGGCTCTAGAGCGCAGGCTCAGTAGTTGTGGTGCACGGGCTTAGTTGCTCCACGGCATGTGGGATCTTCCCGGACCAGGGCTCGAACCCGTGTCCCCTGCATTGGCAGGCATATTCTTAACCACTGCGCCACCAGGGAAGCCCCTCCACTGCATCTCATATCATCCAGGCCCAAGAAGAGAGGAGAGTACTCCTGGCAGAAAAGACAGCATGGGCAAAGCATGGCACATTCAGAGAACTGGCAATACCACCACAGCCAAGGGGGCTTCCCAAGAGCCCAACTCTTGGGATTTGTCTAATGGCTTCTCCCCTTCCTCCATCCTCATGCTTAAGGCCGCCTTTCCCCTTCCACTTAATAACACTCTTCAGGGTTCAGACATGCACAGTTGTCTTCCAGCTCATTCTACAAACCCAGAACACCACTATTCTGACACTGTTTATACGGCAGTTTCAGGCGAAAACCTTCTTCCTCTCTTCAGACTGAGACCGCTTCCCAGATGCACCCCGTTTCCTCTTTTCTGCTCCCACCACTAGAAAAGGTCTCCAGGTGGCGCCCTTTCACTCAGTTCTGCTATTGTCAGGCACACCCATTTTCCCACCTAATTTCCTCTCCACTGAATTTCCTCCCTGCAAATCCCAGGGCTGGAACCTTAATCTGAGGAAGAGGATCACAGGAAGCATATTCAATACACAAGCCAGTTAAGTTGTTCAGTTTGCGCCTCTCCCTTAGTTCAAGCAGCAGGGTTCATTCTTAGCTCTCTCCTCGCTTCAGCTTCCGTTGCAGCACATTGTGCTCCTACCCAAGACTTCCCCAACTCCACCCACCGTAAGTTGGATGGTCCCCACTCCTCGGTGAAGTTTTTCTTTTCACACAGACAATGCGTTCTCAAAGAATTGTTCCCCGGATGATTTGGCATCTGGGCACGGATGAGGGTACGTTTTTGTTTTGTTTTGTTTTTTTGCTGTACGCGGGCCTCTCATTGTTGTGGCCTCTCCCGTTGCGGAGCACAGGCTCCGGACACACAGGCTCAGCGGCCATGGCTCACGGGCCCCGCCGCTCTGCGGCATGTGGGATCTTCCCGGACCGGGGCACGAACCCTTGTCCCCTGCATCGGCAGGCGGACTCTCAACCACTGCGCCACCAGGGAAGCCCGAGGGTACATTTTTAAGGTGGAAAAAAAAAAAAGAATCGAGATCCAACATGCCAATCCCTACCCCCTGCTCTTCGCCTAAGAGAGAACCGGAAGGATGTTTCCCTCCCATAGACGCTGCTGTCAAGAAGCAAGCTGCTGAGAATTCCCTGGCGGTCCAGTGGTTAGGACTCCGCGCTTTCACTGCTGAGGGCCCAGGTTCGGGGAACTAAGATCACGCAAGCCGTGTAGCGCGGCCGAAGAAAACAGCAAGCTGCTGATCTCCTCACAGAGTAACCTGTTTTAACGATCACGACAATCGTGGCGATTGCTTCCCCTGACCGTTTCCCCTCCCCACCATTTTTCTAGCCATGCTTACTAACACTGAGGCAGGAAAATAAGACCCCAACAGAAAGGTAGTGAGGAATTGTTATCAACATTCCTGAGAGCAAAAGCCAGGCGCAAGTAATCTTGGTAACTCACATAGTACCTAGCACAGTGCCTTATCTAGTCCAGGCGGATTACTCTGTAACAGACACAAATAGAGCAAAAATTACGTGATGGATTCCAGCCTATTTGGAGAATGGAAGCTGCAGCAGTACAAGGCCAATTCCAGGGTTTACCCTAAAGTCCACAGAGATAGTCACTACTTCCCTATTAATTTCCACTTACTATGTATGGGTTGAGAAGGTGTTTCAATTGCTCTATCAGACGACGTTTATTGAGCATACGCTGCCTACTGGTGCTGTGACCCTGTGACTGGATGAGAATTCTCATAGGGCCAATCAGACCTGAGGAATTAACCTACTAATGACATAAACAACGCTTCTAATGAGCTGTTCCTTAGCATGCTTGTCCACTCGGGAATAACCAAACTGCAGGGCAGCTATGGATTAAAGATAGCTGTCAATTTTTTGCTGCTTCTCCCATTGTTATGTGGAGTCTGAGTCCTCTTTCCTTGAATCTGGCTGGCCTGAGTGACTTGCTTGACCAATAGAGTGTGATGGAAGTGAAGGAAGTTCTGGGACTTTCAAGACTACATTATAAGAAGCCTTGCAGCTTCCACCCAGACCTCCTGGAACAACTGCTCTGGAGTAAACCAGCCACTATACAAGAAATCTGATTACCCTGACACCACCCTGCTGTTAGGAAGCTGGAGCTGGGAAAGGGCATATGGAGAGAGATACTTTACCAGCCCAGCTTTACATGAGTGAAGAAACCTTCAGATGACTCTAGACTCAGCTGTCATCTGATAGTCACTGAATGAAGGACCCCACGTGAGAACCACCCAACTGAGCTTATCAACCCCTAGAAACATCATAGATAATGATTGAGTATTTGTTCTTATATACTACATCAAAAACAAACAACTCTGTCTAGGTAAGTTATTATCATTGGGGGAAGCTGGGTGAAGTGTACATAGGAAATCTCTGTAGCATTTTGCAACTACTTATGAATCCTAAATTAGTTTTTAAGTTATTAAAACATAAAATACTAGTGCCTTGATCTGGAGAAGATCTATTTTGAAAGAACTAAAGACAGCTGGAGATTTTCCCAGAGCCATGTTCCAGATGCTGACAATGCCAGCACTGGCTGCAGCCAACAGGTGTGTGTAACTACAGCCCTAAGTACATTTGCCAGCTTTGAAAGCTCTGGGGAAGGCTCTGACCCACCACCCTCCCAATGCCAGTGACTCAGCCTCAATCCTAATGTTTCAATCATTACATTCGTGTCTCCTACTGGGGAAACACCCAGCTCTTCCTTCTGTCTAGTGAGGAAGGAGACTGCGTTAGCTCTTCGTTTTTCAAAGTCTGACATAACGATATGAACAGGCATGAAATGTCACCCAGCCAAAGGAGAGAGATTTTCTCTGCTGGCGTTTTTTTTTTTTTAAATACCTCTTTTCTTTGGTTCAAAAAAAAAATCTCATAACAAACAAGTGAATTCATGTCTTCATTCTGCAGTGCTTTGGTGATATCCCCCCTTCTCTAGCTCTCAGGGAGACCATGCCCCTCACAGAGTCTAATTTTTCTCCACTCTGAACTAGGCACTGTTGGCATATGGAAGTGTGAGAGACAAAAGACTATAGTGGGAAAGCTTTGGACTTTAAGGACCTGGGCTGACATCTCAGTTTTGCCATTTGCAATACGGCCTTGGGATAGTTTTTCATTCTCTCTGACGGGACAAGAAAGGTCTCCTTACAAACCTCAGGGACTTGTGAAAATCTCAAGTGAGTGCAGTGCTTTGTCAACCAGTGGGCCAGTGAAGGCTATTATTATCACATACCATTGTGTAGCTGGAGGTCAGAGAAGGAAGAGGGAACTGGGCAGGAGCTGTCAGGGAGGACTTGATGGAGGACATGGGTCTAAAGTGGACCTTGGAGGAAGGAAAGGATTGGGAAAGGCAGAAAAGGCATTCCTCCCAAGAGGAACTGAGGAAGGGATTATATCCTGTGGGGGAGGGATGAAAGTAAGGAAACTTGACCTAACCTGTGAGAATGGTTTTGATTGAGAAACCATATGAAAAATAAGTTTAGGGAGATAAAAGTTCCTCAGATTGTGAAGTACCTAGAAAAATAAAGATGTAGGAAAGGGGAAAGGTACTGGATGAAGGATGCTCACCAACTTCTTACCTGCACTGTACCACAGAGTATATCCCATTCTTCTGAAATATTTATTGCTCTCGTCTATACTGCAAAACCACCATAGTGAACCACGTTGGAGAGTCGAAATTATGACAGTAACGACATAATCAAACAGATTGATGGATGCAATGTGTAGGGACGAGGTTCTGAAATTTATTCTTTATAATCTCAGAAACAAAGTGATGTTTATCCAGTTGGATGTCTTCTAAAAAATGTAACAAAGTGTCTTCCTACTCAGAAGTTTCTAGGAAAGGGAACCCTGTACCTTTCTTTTCTTTCACACACTGATCTACCCCAGGACTAAATCAGCACACTAAGAAGAAAGGGCAGCATGTGTCCCTACACAGCCCTTCACCAAGATTCCATCCGGCTAGCATCTCCACAGCTCCAGTCTGTGATATTCTCTGACCGTGGACATCTTGCAACTATTTTTGGATGGGTTATTCCAAGACAGTAAATAAATCTCCTTACAGGGTAAAGACCATGAATCATGAAAGGATCTCATTTTTTTGTAAAGTGGTTCCTAATGTTTCTTTGGCATCTTATTACTCTTGGGGGGCCCCTTTTATTTAACCTAAGCTTCTTTCTCATAAAAAGGAAATAACCTGAAGAATCTGGTTGAATGCTAGAGAAATGCAAGGTATGACAAATGTAAGAGGAAATTCAGACATATTGTGGCTAAAGACCATTTCAAAAGAATCATGTTAAGACCTCAAAAGCTGCTGTCTTGAGGCTTCCCTGGTGGCACAGTGGTTGAGAGTCTGCCTGCTAATGCAGGGGACACGGGTTCGAGTCCTGGTCTGGGAGGATCCCATATGCCGCGGAGTAACTAGGCCCGTGAGCCACAATTACTGAGCCTGCACGTCTGGAGCCTGTGCTCCGTAACGAGAGGCCGCGATAGTGAGAGGCCCACGCATCGCGATGACGAGTGGCCCCCGCTTGCCACAACTAGAGAAAGCCCTTGCACAGAAACGAAGACCCAACACAGCAAAAATAAATTAATAAACTCCTACCCCCAACATATTCTTTAAAAAACAAACAAACAAACAAACAAAAAATGCTGTCTCTCCTGTCCTTGCAAGAATAATCCAACAATTTTTTTTTTTTACAAAATTATGGCTAGTCTTTGTATTCAAATTACTACTTGCAAACTACAGAGCCAAAATAAATAAAATGATTTCAAAGTGAGAAAAACTTAGTTGATGCCCCAAGACTCGAAGTCTATTATTTTATCTTGTTCTTTTTGTATTCCTGTTACTTAGCACAATAAGTGTTTGTTGAATGAATAAATGAATACAGTGAGTGCGATCTAATGGTAATAGTGAAAAATGTATCATGAAAATAAGAAAAAATGATAAACCTCTGGGTCCCACACAAAAAGCAAATGAGAATGATCAGTGAAGAAAACCTGTGTACGCAATGTGAGAGAAATCGTCATTACTGAGGACAAATATATATTAACTTCCCACAATGCAAAAATAACTATACCAGCTTCTTAGTCTAGAGAGCAAAATATAGCCATAACTCCTATCCAGAGGGAGCTTACAAATTAATGGAGGAAACAATACACAAACGTATTCCACATAAATATTTGAAAACAATTATCTACAGACTGGCATGAGAAAGATGGTGTGTCAGCAATTGTGCTGGCAAGTTGGAGACTAGGTGGGGTTACTCAGGCAACATGAAATTCCTTATCCTCAACGACCATTTGTTGAGACTGATTCTCCCTGATCATGCGGAGGGGAAGATGAAGTTAAGGATGAGGTTGAAATTGAGAATGAAGATGAAGTGAAAATGAAGATTGGTAGTGAGGGCGGAGGCTGAGGAGAAGTAGAGACTGAAGCTGAGGTTCAGGAATGACTAGGGCTTGGTCATCTATACATTCTGGGATATTCTTGTAAACGGGTGGAGAATGGATTTCCTTCCAGTACTTCGAGCAAATTCCTCATCTTTTTAGACCCCTAATTTCCTTTTCTGTAAAATGAGACAATAAAGAGTCATCCCCCCACATAATCACAACCCCACATGTTTTCTATGACCTTGCATGTGGTGATATATATAAAGCACCTCTCACACTGTCTGGCACATAGTAAGTACTCATAAATTGTAGCTGCCTTCCTCATACATTTGTCTGATGCATCTTCTTATAACAGTGCTACAAGTTTTCTATTCTGTCCCTCATCTCGTTGATTGTCCATGGCTCTTGGTCCTTGTTCCACCTCTTCTGCTGATTCGCCATATGACGTTCAGCAAATCTCATATCCTCTCTGAGACTTGGCTTTTCATCAATGAAATGGGGATAATAATATCCATCCAATACACCTCCCAGTCTGGTTATGAGGATAATGCATGTGAAAGTACAATGAGTTGAGTCAAGTGTCAGCAAATCTAAGGTACTGTTAGTTAGGATTGAGCCCTATATGTATCAGTCCCCTAAATAGTATGTTTATCACTCAGAGGCTGGTGTGAGGCTGGAGAAGGACTGGGTAACTTCAGTGAACTAAATATTGCACAGACCCCCTGGGATGCTTTCACTGGCTCTGTGGTGCTTCTGTGGGGAGATTTGCACATCAAGTGTTTTCCACTGAGCCCCTTAAACATTAAATTGCATTTACAATTTGAGCAGAGGAAATCAAATGGTCCACAAGTATTTATCAGGTAAGCACAGAGACCATTGTACATATTCATGTTATTGTAAAAATGAACGTAAATTCTCACTTCCAGGAGCTTGGAAGTGATTCCAAGTTCATAGGAGAGACAAGGCCGCCAACCGTAAGCGTATGCTTGCATGTGCACACAGACGTCATATTTGGAGACACGGAAAGGGCCAGGCTTATTTGCAGGTTAACAAACTGGTTCAAGATCCCAGGAAAATCTCCTGTCAAATACCCCAAGGGGAGGGGGATTAAACCATGATGAACCTAGAATTCAGTTTCTGTCCTCTACCCCCAAGCAAGCTGAGAACAAATAGTGGAGTTGATTTTTTTTCATGGAATAGATTTGTGGGGTTTTTTGTCTGTTTTTTTTTTAAGTCCTATTAAGCAATGAATTCATAGAGAACAGGTTCCAGCAGCTCAGACCCCTCACAAGTGTGCTTCTCTGGGTGGAGCTTTAGTTGAACCCAGGTACCTCTCTCTTTGGCTCCCTTCTTTTTTGATCATTTTCTTTCACACGTTTCAGGAAGCTGCCTTGCCTCTTAAAGTGCTTAATATGTTCAATATGTACATTAATTCTCTTGGAAAGAATCTTGTCCTTAACTTGTTTGTTTACAGCAATGCCAACAGCATTCTGGCTAACACTGTAAACTATTCCAGATTTGCCATGGGGACACTTATGGGGCATTCCTTTTTGAACAGTGCCCATTCCCTTGATGTCAACCATACCACCTCTCTTGTAGATCTGCATGTATGTAGCCAAAGGAGTAGCTCCATGTTTTCTAAATGGCCCTGAGAGTGTATAATGGGTGCTTCTTCCCTTTCCCTTTGTGTTGGTCATTTGGCAAATTACTAGAAGATGGCACTTCTGGCCAAAAAAAAAATTTAAGTTTTCAACTCAGCGCACGTGGTGAAAATCTTGTATGTATAATAAAAATTTGGCTTTGGAAAGCCCTGGAAATCAGTCATAAAATAGAGTAGATATGCCCATACTTAACATGCCTCAAGTCTTTATATCTCCGTAAGTCAGCCTAGCAAGTTAAAGTATCTTGAAACACCCACTGCAGCAAAACGCTTACGCTATGACAGGCACATAGCAAATGAGACCAAATGAGCAAAGAGCAGAGTCACCTTCCAGTCTCACTTTTTCTGTGGGTAGAATCACTCATACTAGTTAAGTCACTGCATTTTAAGTCCTGAGTCTCTACTCTGGCAGATCCTATCTGCCTCTTTGCAGAGAGACAAGCCTGCTTCAGAAAGTCCCCTTTTCCAAAAATTGATGTATAATCTACAAACAATAAAACAATCTATCTTAAACTTATAGTTTGATAAGTTTGACAAATGTATACACCTGTGTGACCATGACTACATTAAAGAGTTGATAGAACATTTCCATCACCCCAAAAGTTCTGTTGTGCCTCTTTGCAGTAAATTCCCACAACTGACACTAGGTAGCTATTGGTATGCTTCTCTTTTCTGCAGTCTTCTAGAATTTAATATAAATAGAATTTCTTTTTTAGAATTTCATATAAATGAAATCATACAGTATGTACTCTTCTGTGAAAATGACCCATTTAAACAAGAGTTTAACCCATTTATAGAACAGAACGATTGCCTTTGAACGTAACTTATAGGGAAGAAGGAATGTAAAGTGGAAATAAAGGAGGGAAGTTGCTCTATAAATATGAGACAAATTGCTCAATCCTTTAAGATAGGACACTCAATTGATAGTCAAGCTCAAGCGACCTCAGTAAGGTTGACTGCAGGAGAGGATGGTTTAGGATGGATCATTGTGGAAGATGAAGGCAGATAAAAACCTTTAAGAAGGACAGGGAAATAGGAAGTAGAAAAAGCCTGGGAATGACTGTCAAACCTTGTTTTCAGTCATGGCTTTGTCACTAACAAGCCATCTGACCTTAGGCAATTTATTTTCGTGCTCTGATCCTGGTTTCATTGTCTATATAATAAAGGCATTGGACTATAGACATGGTTTCCAAGTAGCTGCATCACTAGACATAAGTTTCTTGAGGGCAGGGACTTTGTCTTTTACTGCTGTGACCCCCCAAAATGCTAGCACTCAATAAATATTTGTTGAATGAATGAGTGAATGATCTAAGCTTTCTTCTAGCCTTGACATCCTATCACTTTTTGGCAGAATCATCTAATATAATGTTCGTTCCTCAGCCCCTGCCAGCCCCCGGTGAGTCTTGGCCCAAACTGCCTTCTTTGCCACACAACCTGTGTCCATGTGGAGGCTAAAGGTTAATCTTACCCACCCACTAAAAGCCATTGAGACAAATATTTCCATTTACTCAAAAGGCAGAACAGCCTCCAGCCTTCCAGGAGAGCTAAGGGTGGAGGACAAAATGGGAAATGATCTGACCCTATAAGTTGTGGCAGTAAAATCTGTAACACTTGTGGACAAATGAGGCTAAAGGGTCAGGCGTGTGCTCATCTAGAGTTACTTAGATGGTTGTGAGCAAGGTTTTCCTTGGCTTAACGGCTTTCATTCCGGAAGTTTGGCAGCCTCTATCACGTGGCAAAAGGCCTTCTCCCAAAGGCTGCCTTCAGTGTCTGGATTAGCAGTGAATGAAGAGGGTTGAGAATTTGCCAATACAGAATGTGAGAAGTGTGGTGAACTGTACAGGGAATGGTTAAACTTTAAAAAAAAAGTTTTAAATCCTAATTCAATTTTTTAAATGGTTTGCTGGCAAAAATACTACTTCCAAAATTAGGCCCCGGGGTTGTCAGTTTGCAATCCAGGCATTACTTTATATTTGTATTCATGATGGCTGGAGCCTCTCCAGTGGCTGCTCTTAGAAAAGCCCTGAGCACACAGTAGGAGCTTAATGAATACTTTTGAATCAGTAGATTGTAGTGATGGACTGGGATTTTATTGGGCTGAAAAATCTGATGGAGTGAATCCCTTTTATCGTCTCTTCTCTCTACCTTGCTTCCCAGTAAAGTGCCTGCTCCAGTGCCTGGCTGTTCACTCATTCCCACACTTTCAGCTTGGTCACCTTGGAGCAACCTTGACTTCAGTGGGCTCAAAATGCTCCAGTTCATTTGTCATCTCTGTCTCTCTCCCTCCCTCTCTCCTCACCATGACATTATCCTCTCAGGACAGAAGCTGGGTCCTTTTATTCCCCATTATTCCTCCATCCCCTTCATGATTTTTGACTGTAGAATCCCAGCTTTCTCTTTCTTAACCTCCAAGCTCATGCTTTTCTTTCTATTATAAAAACTACCTAGTAAACCTATTTACACAAAAGTATTAATGATAATATGTTGTTCCTCTAAGAATGTTTAGTTTCAAAGTGGATATAAACACAATACTGAATGCAAAGGAATATACCCAGGTGATGAAAAAAACTATTTGGCCAATTAGTTTGACCAAGGTGACCCTCAGACCACAGTACTTTATTCCACTTTATTTCGGTGGAATAAAGATAATACAAAGCTAGGTAAACCTCCTGCTATGAAGAACAAAGCTGAATTGGCAGAAAGTTTAGTAGCTATTTGCTTAGGTTCACATTCCAGTTTTGCTTCTTACTAGAAGATCTGAGACGAATTGCTTAACCTGTCTATGCCTCAGTTTCTCCATCTCTAGACAGAGATAATAATAGTACCTACCTCATAGGTTGCTGTAAGAGTGAAAAGAGTTAATACCTCTAAGGTCCAAGAAGAGAGCTTGGCACATACTATGAATTCAGTGAGTGTTAGCTATTATCATCGGCAAGTAGGGGGCAGTCCCTACTTCACAGGGTGGAAGAATTAGAAAGGTACCTTCATCAAGTCATCTAGCACAGTACTTAGCACACAGTAAATGCTTGATACATTCCTGTGATTATTAAAGGGCACGATAGATTTTTATAACTATAGGATTACAGCTCTCAAAAATATCCAGGTCCTAATCTCTGAAGCATATGAATGTTACCATGTATGGGAAAAGAGACTTTGCAGGGTCCTGAAAAGGGGAGATTACTCTGGATTATCCAGGTGGGTCCTAAATGTAATCACAAGTGTCCTATAATAGGGAAGCAGAAACTCAACAAAAATAAACAACTCGATTCATAAGGACTTGAATAGATATTTCTCTGAAGAAGATATACATATGAAAAGATGCTCAAGCACTGATCATTAGGGAAATGCAAATTAAAACTATAAGACACCACCTCACTCCTATCTATTAGGATGACTATGATCAAAACAGCAGAAAGTAACAAGTGTTGACAAGGATGTGGAAAAACTGAGAAAAGAAATGTAGAACGGTAGAGCTGCAGTGGAAAACAGTGTGGCAGTCCTCACAAAATTAAAAATAGAATTAATCACATGATCCAGCAACTCCACTTCTGGGTATATATACCCAAAAGAATTGAAAATAGGGTCTCAAAGAAATATTTGTACACATGTATTCACAGCATTATTCACAGTAGCTAAAATATGGAACCCAAGTGTCTATTGACAGATGAATGGATAAGCAAAATGTGGTACATACATACAGTTGAATATTATTCAGCTATACAAAGTAGGGAAATTCTGACATATGCTACAACATGGGTGAACTTTGAGGACATTATGCCAGCGATATAAGTGAAATAAGCATGTCACAAAAAGATAAATATTTTGTGATTCCACTTATATGAGATACATGGAGTGGACAAAACCATAGAGACAGAAAGTATAATGATGGTTTCCAGGGCTGGCGGGAGGAGAGAATGGGGAGCTATTGTTTAATAAGTATAGAATTTCAGTTTTACAAGATGAAAGAGCTATAGAGATGGATGGGGGTGATGGTTGCACAATATTATGAATGTATTTAATGCCACTGAACTGTACACTTAAAAATGGTTAAGATGATAAACTATGTTAGTGTATTTTACCACAATTTAAAAATTGAAAAAATAAAAGGGAGATTTGACTACAGAAGAAGAGGGAAGCAGTTGCAGAGAGAAAAGATGCTATGCTGCTGGCTTTGAAGGTGAAGGAAAGGGCCAAAAGCCAAGAAATGCTGACAGTTATCAGAACTGGAAGAGGCAAGGAAGAGATTCTCCTCTGGAGCCTCCAGAAGGAACCAGCCCTACCAGAATCTTGATGTTAGCCCTGTAAGACTCAGTTCAGACTTCTGCTCTCCAGAAATGTAGGTGAATAAATTTCTGTTGCTTAAAGCCATTAGGTTTGTAGTTTCTTACAGCAGCCATGGGAAACTAATACAGAGAGCTCATTTTATCCCGAGTCTCCCTCGTAGCCCAGCAGGATCTTCAGGGAAGTCAGAGGAACAAGAATCCTTAGAGATAAACAGAGATAGTAACACTCTTTGGAGAAAACACATTTTCAGACCTCTCTTGACCATTGGGGGAGTCCAGTTAAACTTTATTTTGCTCTGGGTTTGGAAGGAGGCTAAGAGCTGATACTCCCAATCTGTTGGCAGCAATGCAAGAATCAACAGCCAAAATTGTCATTTTTTTCAGTTTTTTAAAACAATAGAGTTTGTTATTTCTTTTCTAAATGCATCAGCAGGGCCAGAGGAGAAGGTCTGGAAAGCGACAGCTAAGATTAGCCTCCCAGCTCCCCACGGAGACCTTGAGTGGCTGTCAGCTCTGCAGGGAACAGCAGCAAAGCCTCACGCAAATGGCCTGTAAGAAAGGCCTTGTCAGACGCACCAGATCTGCCTGGGCTTCTCTGGTACTCGGATTCCCAGTGGCCCTCCCAGGGTTACGCTCCTTCTCATGATGTATTTCCCCTGCCTTTTTTAGAGCTGCATTATGCTTGCTCCAGGAAACAGCCTCTTCCTTCTCATAAACACAGCCTTGGGTTCCTGACCAAGTGCCCTGCCACTCCACAGCTCCTTATCCATCCATCACACTTTGCTGTCACCCTGGCTGCAATTGTGGAGAACTGGTCCGATTCCAGAGGTGAACTCAGGGTAGGCAGGAGGAAGGGGAAAGCCCTGGGAGCAGTGGAGGGTCACACACACCCCATTTCCAGCCCGCTGATGAATTCCCTGGAAGCTGGCTGGCCTGCCCAGTGAGCAAGCTTTTCCGATGACCCAGCAAGTATGATGGAAAAGCCTTGATAAGGTCACCACCAGAGCTAGGCTTGGGGTCTCCACTCCCTCAGCTGAGTGTACAGTGCCCAGGAATAGGCTAGGAGACGCTGGGGAGATGCAATGAAAAGCTCCTTGTAAGCAAGGTAGAAATGGCTAAGGGTGGGATTTGAAGGGTGGACATGAACCACTTCCAAATAAATGTTCCATTGGTGCTAGCAGTGCACCTGGAATACTCACCAACGGGAATGTCTCTCTCCCAGTGTCCAGCAAACTCCAAAATCCTTTTAGCTCTTCCCTTACAAAATCTCTCCCAACTGCTTCCTCCCCTAGGGCAGACCCTCATGCGCTCACCTCCAACTCTGGGTAGAGCAAGCAGAGACCGGCCTTTGGAAAGGGAGTTCTTTCCCAAAATCTCTTCCTCTAAAGCCCAGAATCGCACACCACCTATTCATCACTGTGCGTAAAGCGTCATCCTCTCCTGCAGTTCTCTTTTAAGATGCAAAACTCCTGAGAGGAAGAATATTTTGGTTTTGAAGTAAGGAGATGAGTTAGAATCCCATGTCTGTCCATCAGTGTGTGGCCTAAAGCAAGTCCTTAACTTCATGGAATCTTGGTTTTCTGCTCTGTAGAATAAGGATATTAATGTCTTCCCTAGCTACCTCACGATGGCCAGAAAGTATGTTAAAATACTCAGCAAAGAAAGAGAAATAAATGAACTGAAATGAGAAAATGTTAATAATTTTTAAATCTAGATATTGTATATACAGATGTTCATTATGATATTCTAATATTCTATCTACTTTTACATGTTTCAATTTTTTTTTTATTTATTTTTGGCTGCGTTGGGTCTTCGTTGCTGGGCGTGGGCTCTCTCTAGTTGCGGCGAGTGAGGGCTTCTCTTTGTTGCGGAGCATGGGTCTAGGCACATGGGCTTCAGTAGTTGTGGCACACGGGCTCAGTAGTTGTGCCTCGCAGGCTTAGTTGCTCTACAGCACATGGGATCTTTCCCGGACCAGGGCTTGAACCCGTGTCCCCTACATTGGCAGGTGGATTCTTAACCACTGCACCACCAGGGAAGTCCCTGTTTCAAAATTTTTATAGTAAAAATTTTAATGTGTTTAACACATAGAAATAATTAATATAGAAAATGTTCAGCATATGTTATTAACTTTTTAGAAAGTTAAGAAACAATATACTAGTATGTTAACATGTTTGTATCGAAAAAGAGAAGAAAAGGAATATAAATTATAGTACTGCCAGTAAATGCCCCCCAAATTGTAACTTGGTTGTTGCTGGTTGGGATTATGGTTGTTTTTAAAATAGTTTTATTTTGCTTTTCTGTATTTTGTAAATTTTATCTAGCAATCATTTACCTTTTGCACAATTAAATCATGGAAAATTATTTAAAACTAAACCAATAAAGCCTATTAGATGGATGACTATATCAGAGATTGAGAATAACCTATATTGGTGAAGCTGTGAAAAAAGGACACTTTCTCCTTTTATAAAAACAGCTTTATTGAGGTATTATTGATATATATATATATATATACATATAAATATACTGCATATATTTAATGGTACAATTTGATGAGTTTGGATATACGCATACACCCATGAAATTATCATCACAATCAAGGAAACAGACATATCCATCACCTCCAAAAGTTTCCTTGTGTCCCTTTCTGTGTGTGTGTGTATGTGAAGAGCACTTAATATGAGATCTCCCCAGTTAAAAGTTTAAGTGCACAATACAGTATCGTTAACTATAGGTGCTATGCTGTACAGCAGATCTCTAGATCTTATTCATCTTGTGTAACTGAAATTTTCTACCAATTGAATGACAGCTCCCCATTTTCCCCTTCCCCAGCCTCTGGGAGCCACCCACTGTTCTATTCTCTGCTTCCATGAATATAACTATTTTAGATACCTCATATGACTGGTATCATGTAGTATTTGTCCTTCTATGACTGGCTTATGTCACTTAACATATCCTCCAGGTTTATCCATGTTGTCACAAGTGGCAGGATTTTCTTCTTTTTGACTGCTGAATAACATTCCGTTGTACGTACATACCACATTGTCTTTATCTATTCATCTGCTCACGAATATTTGGGTTGTTTCCATATTTTGGCTTTTGTGAATAATGCAAAACAGGCACTTTCATATATTTGATGGAAGTATAAATTGCTATAACTTTTTGAGTGTGTAACTTGGCAATACCTGTTAAAATTCTAAATGTTTATATCCTAGTTTTTAATAAAAAAGTAAAAATTTTAAAGAAGAGTGAGGGGAAAGACTAGGAAATAAAGCCTTCAAAAGAAAAAAAGATGGTAAATCAACTACACTTCAATAAAAAATCAATAAACAAAAAAGAAGGAAAAGAGATGAAATAACATAAGGGTTCATCACTAGTGTATTGGTTGAATACACTATGGTTCATCCATGCAATGGAACTATGCAGAGGTATATTAAACAACAGCAACAAAAAGTCCTATTTGGTAGGGAGACAAGTGCAGAAAATTGTGTACAGAATGCTACCATCTGTTGCAAAAATCAAAAAGGAAGAAAAAAGAATATGTACGTTTTTGTTTATATGTGCACAAAATGTTTCTGAAAGATACATTGAAAAAATTCATAATATTGCTTGCCTCTAGAGAAGGAAACTAGGGTCTGGGGCACACAGGAAAACAGGAAACTTGTATCTTTTGAGATTTGAAAAACACGAATTTCATACTATTCAAACACAGAAATAAAATTACAGTTAAATACAAAATATAATTAGCCAAAAAAGAGAGGATGTGGAGTCAAGTCTGTACTTCACCAGGTGAGGGAATTTATAAGAGAAAGAACAGTCAGAATGACTTGACTTCTAAGATCATTTTAAAAGTCTCTGATTCCTAATTTTTACTATGATTCTACCAAGTGAGGCTGCTGAGAATAACAATACTTTGTATTGACTTACCCCACGGTATGGGATTTAGAAGTTGGGGTTCTAGCTTTGGATTGCCCCGGGTAGGGCAATGAGAGGTGAGGTGTTCATCATTCTTCCTTATAGTCACTCTATGTCCTGCTCCTCCAGGACCAAGCCCTTGCCAAGTGTTCAGAATTTTATCAAAGGGGGCAAAACCTGATGAGGCAACTTGTATAGTTTGATTTGGTGCCTCTGTGAGTACATGATCCACTGAATTGACAGCCTCTGAAAGTTTTCTTTCCCTCAAGATCCAGACTTCTGGGCTCCCTCTATTCTCTTGGGAAGTGTGTGCTCAAGGATTTTGGCTAGCTGTGTATCAGGCCAGGCAAACACAGAGCTCAGAGAATGCCTTCTGGTGCAAATACAGGATGTCTGGCCTGGGGGCTCATTTTCTGCACATGTCAGGCTTGAATTAGTTCCAAAGCACCTTCCAGTTCTGACATTCTCTGTTGTGGGAATCCAGGATTCCCTTCATTACCCCCAGGTGATTAGAAAGTTAGCTGAATGTCTAGAACATGCATAATTCACTCGATTTTTTGCATTCTCTTTTTTTTTTTTTTTTTTTTTAGTTTTTCAAAACCAGAACATTTATTGCGTGACTAATAATTGAAATCCTTAAGATGAACTGGATGCTGCAACAGCTGCCCTCTTGGGTTTGGGTGTTGTTCCTTCACGGAATCCATGCCTGAATCTGCGGTATACAATTTTTAGGTGCCTCATTCGACCAGTCCCGGTGGTATTTCGTCTTTTAGCTTTAGCACTCCAGTTATACTTCCTCTTCTGCTTGGCAGGGTAGCCACATTTACCACAGGTCGACTTCTGAAGGTGGTAGGCCTTAGAGCCACAGCGGCGGCACAACGTGTGCGTCTTATTCCGACGCTTTCCAAACGAGGACGTTCCCTTCGTCATCTCGCTTCTGCCGCCGAGACCAAAGAGCTGCATTCTCTTATTGAAGCATGACTCCTTGCTTAAATAAAAACTGGATGTTAGGATCCAAAATTTAAACTCACACCATAGTCCTATCTTCGTTTGTTCTTTAGTTTTTTCACCACCCAACTGTAAGAGTAGAGACTTGTAGCAGAATCAAGAAAACTGAATCCCAAGCTAGCAGTGGGGAAAGCTGAGAATCAATCTGATTTATACCATAGATTCTCAAAATCTCAGAAAGGGCAGCACCAGCCAGGAGACTGGAAGAGAATTCCCTGAGAATTTGATCAGCCCAAGAGGAAACACCTAGAGATTCTGACATCAGGTGTTCTGCAAAAAATAGCTCACCCAAATCACCATAAAATGAAGCTCAAAGTCTAAAGCTTCTCTCCTGTTCTCAGAAGTTCTGATTAGTACTTTAAGTTCCTATTCTTAAACATGCAGAATTCAAGTATCATCAGACATCTGAGGAAACTCATTATCAAAAAATGCAAGGACAAAAGAAAAGTAACTTGGAAGACATAGCAATTATGCAGAGAGAAGAAAACACAAAACAAAACAAAACAAAATTATCAATATTACCTTCAAAGAAGTAAGCGAAGATATTGCAATCATGAAACAAGAACAGGATGTGTGTTTCAACAAAGCAACATTCAGAGGACAAAATTAAAAGGAGCTCTTGAGAAGTAAAATCATGAAAGCAACAATAAAGCTATTGAGTAGGAGGATACCACTGAGGAATCTCCCAGAAAGCTGAGAAAAAGAAGAAAATCGAGAGGATAAAAATCAATTAAATAATCCAAGAAAATTTCCCAAACTGATGGACATGAATTGATAGACTGAAAGGATCCGCCAAGTGCTTAGCACAATGGATGAAGATAGACCCACAGTAAGGCACATTGTTGTGGAATTTCACAATATTGGGGCAAAAGAAAAATTTCTACAAGATTCCATAGAGAAAACATAGGTGATCTACAGAGGATTAGGACTTCTCAACATTAACATGGGAAGCTAGAAGACAATGGAACAATTTTTCCAAATTCTGAAAAAAAAAATTATCCAAACAAGAATTTTAGATCCAGATAATCGATCAAATATAAGGGTAGAATAAAGGTCATTTTAAGATATTCAGGATCTCACATTGTTGACCTCCCATGCACCCTTCCTTTTGCAACAAGCTCTTGGAAGTAGTGCTCCTAGAAAATAAAGCAATAACCTCGAAGAGAACGTGGGCTACAGGAAACCAGTGGCCCAGCCTAGGAGGGGGTGAAGGGAACCACTAAGGGAGTGATTGAGAGCAGAAGAAAACAGTTTACCCCCATTGATGAGGAGAGGCGGTTCAGAAAGGAGCAGTCAGATTCAAGGACTAGACATTCTGAGCACTGTCATCCTCAGGATTTCCTCCACCATCGCATCATTTTTTTAACCTGAGGATAGAGTGCCCAGGTAAGCCTGGTCTAGATTCCTATCCATACTTGCTTGCTCTGACCATGTGTGGATCAAATTCTAGATCTCCCTTCCATGCCAGCTAAATGGGCCAGCAGAAGACATTCATTTCACCCTAGAGATGTCTTCTTTGACCTACTCATAAGCTTTAGAGGGAATCTATAGGGGCTTAGAAGTAAAACATACAGAGCAGCCCACTCCCTCTGATCATATATCTACTGCCCGTCCTGTCTCTGTCCCACATGACAGCACTGTTAAATTCCCTGGTTCCAGAGCCCCAGACTTCAGGACTTACTTATGGCTTGCCCATCGATGTCTCCCAGATGTTCAGGTAAACTCTCAGAAAAGCTTCAGTAGGACTAACACCCAGAGGCTCTGCTCACCTTCCCTCCTTCTGGCAGCCTTGACCTAATAGTGGCAATATTGTCCTTTTCTGGGACTTCCCTGGTGGCACAGTGGATAAGAATCTGCCTGCCAATGCAGGGGACATGGGTTCAAGCCCTGGTCTGGGAAGATCCCACATGCCTCAGAGCAACTAAGCCCGTGCACCACAACTACTGAGCCTGCGCTCTAGAGCCCATGAGCCACAACTACTGAAGCCCGCACACCTAGAGCCCGTGCTCCACAATGAGAAGCCACTGCAATGAGAAGCCCGCACGCCGCAATGAAGAGTAGCCCCCGCTCGCCACAACTAGAGAAAGCCCACGTGCAGCAATGAAGACCCAACGCAGCCAAAAAAAAAAAAATGTATATATATATATATATATATATATATATATATTCCTTTTCTCACACAGCTAGATTTCAGTTTGACACTCATTTTTTTCCCCCAAAATTAAGCAATATGGTGTTTAGGGATATAAACATAGGTTGAAAAACTCTAAGGAAATAATTAACAATACTATCTGGGGAAAAAGAAGGCATACAAATGGGGAGGGGCACACAGGGGACTTCTAAGTACCAGCCATGTTTTATTTCTGTACCTGGGTGGTGAGTTCATAAGTGTTTATGTTATTATTGTTGCTATTAAAACTGAACATATGTGTTCTATACATTGCCTTCTGGATATTTAGTACACACACACACACACACACACACACACACACACACACACACACCGCTGTATAGAAGGAAGAAATCCATAATTGCAATACCTATGTGCAACGTGTTAACATTTTTAAGTTTCCTGTCATCTTTCTTCTGTGCATTTTCCATAATTGAGATGATACTGTGCATACATTTTGATAGACTGTTTAACAAATAAGCATCATATATTATTACATTCTTTGTATATCTATCATTTTAAGAACCATTGTAATAATGCAGTGAAATTTTTATGTTTCAAAGAGCATAGCTCTTGGTAATAACAAGGACTGAATCTTCGTGCTGGTGGAAACTTGAATCGGAAAATGCTTTCAGGGTGACCCAGAGCCCTCCCACCTCCCACACATCACCCTGTCAACCCCCCCCACCCCGCCCCACCTCCTTCAAGGCCTAGCTCAAATCCCACCTCCTCCATGAATACTTCCCTGACCATTCTCCAGGGAAACCTCTTTCTTTAACCTTCCAGGGTACTTGTTATCCATTCTGCCTCTTTCTATGGCTATTTGGATTCATTTATTTTCTCCCCAGTACATTATAAATTCTTAGGGACAGAGACCTGTCTCTAGAGGGCCTGGAAAATACTAAGTGCTCCATAAGTAATAAGTAAACAAATTTGAAAGACTGCTTTTCTTATTCTTTGCTTTAGTATCCTGCATTACCAATAGTGTTTGTCTACATAATTAAGTCACTTATGGGCTTTCTCCCAAATTGGAGGTCTGCAAATGGAAACACATTCTGTTTGTCCATAATTGCCACATTCAGAAATCAGGAAGATGACCACCCCTGCTGTCCCTGATAATAGAGTATTTGATATTTGCTTTGAAGGTTGGATTAAGGAATGTTTGGGCTCTAAAAATAACAACTTGTGTTTACTGAGGACCTATTATGTGCCAGATACCAGCCAAAGTAGCTTGTGTGCACCTGTGATGTAATTCTCCAAAAACACCATGAGATAAAAGCTATTTAGTTTCCTCATTTTACACCTGAAGAAACTGTCTCTTGCCCAGGGGCAACCAGGTTGTACGTGGAGGAATTAGGACTCCAACCCAAATCTATCTGAGTCTCACGTGCCCACTTCTGAGCAAGGCTGCCTCCCCAGAAATAAAAAGATAAAATCAAAATCTTGATCTCCACCTCTCAGTTCTATATTGCAGAACTAGTTCTCCATCAAATGGGTACCACTTGTGAATGCACATTTTTATTGATAAATACAAAATAATATATAATGTTTAAGAGGGAAATAAAAAAGAAATCCATAATTTTACCACCTAATAAATACTGTCATTTTGGAGACTCTCTTCCAGGCTTTTCCCATATGTGTACCTTAAAAAAGAAAAAAAAATTTTCAGGCAGTTGTGTGTATGTGCTTTTAAGCAGAGGAGTCTGTTTAGTGGTAAAGACAAGAGTGGCATCAAAGACAAATGTCAGCTGTCTTGCAGCTTTGCCTGGGACTCATCTCGCATGAGATGGAAACCTGGAAATATGACAAAGGTAAAGCATAGTTAACAGGGAGTTGATTTCCTGCACACTCAAAGATACCCTGCAAGTAGCAGGGGACTCCTGCATGAGCAGAGGGGGCAGAAGTTAATAGCGTTTGCTTGTGCTTCAAGTGTCTTATGTTGTGTCCTCAGCTGCTGAATGTGCAGCAAAAAGTAGAATATAACTTATGAGAAAATGTTGAACTTTAGCTGCATTCCTAATTCTTAATTGTTCAGCTACTGGAAGTCCATTTTTCCAGGAAAGACACCAGACGAGTATTTCTCCCTGCCTCCCAGCCCTTCCCCTTCCTCTCTCCCCGCTCCACTCCTTCCTCCTCCCCTTCTTTCTCTTCTCTCTCCCCTCTCCCATCTCTCTTTCTGGTAGGCAGAATAATGGCCTCTAAAGATGCCCATATCCTAATCCCTGGAACCTGAGAATATGTTACTTTACATGGAAAATTTGCGCTGCGATTAAGGGTATAGGCCTTGATATGGGGAGATTTTCCTGGATAATCCAGGTGAACCCAACCTAATCACAAGAATCCTTAATAGCAGAGAACCTTTCCCAAGTGTGGTCAGAGAGAGAAGCAGGGAGATGGCAGCTGAGAAGGACTTAGTCTGTTATTGCTGGCTTTGAAGATGGAGGAGGGGAACTGTTAGCCAAGGAATGTGGGCTGCCTCTAGAAGCTGGGAAAGGCAAGGAAATGGATTCTCCCCTATAGCTTCCAAAATGGCTAACACTTTGATCTTGACCCAGTGAGACCCGTGTCAGATTTCTAACCTGTAGAACAGTAAGATAATAAATTTGTGTTGTTTTAAATTGCTCGGTCTGTGGTAATTTGTTACAGCAGCAGCAGAAAACTAATTCTATTCTTCCCCTGCCCTCTCACTCTTCTTTCTCCCTCTGTAATTGTGTCTTTATTGACTAGAGTGTGTGACTATGTTATGCTTGATTCTCCTGTCTTTTGTATGTCCTTGAATTCCTCAAACAGAGACCACCTTCCCAGGCTCAGTCCCTGCAACAAGTTCCCTGGACTTCAATCCCCAGATTCTATTTCTTTTTAATTAATTTATTTATTTACTTATTTTGGCTGCGTTGGGTCTTAGTCACTGCGCGTGGGCTTTCTCTAGTTGTAGCGAGCTGGGGCTACTCTTCGTTGCAGTGCACGGGCTTCTCATTGCGGTGGCTTCTCTTGTTGCGGAGCACAGGCTCTAGGCACACGGGCTTCAGTAGTTGTGGCTCGCAGGCTCTAGAGCGCAGGCTCAGTAGTTGTGGGACCCAGGCTTAGTTGCTCCACAGCATGTGGGATCTGCCTGGACCAGGGACCGAACCCGTGTCGCCTACACTGGCAGGTGGATTCTTAACCACTGTGCCACCAGCGAAGCCCCGATCTCCAGATTCTTAAATCCACTCATCTCAAAAAGAAAACAAGAAAAGAAACAAATTCCAGATGTCATTATTTGCACTGGCTAAAGCGACTGATGACAGAAATCTTGTCTGTCTTGTTTATTGCTGAATCCCCAACACTTAGAACAGTGCTTGGTACATAGTAGCAGCTCAGCAAATATTTGTTGATTTGTTGATTAATTTAAAAACATATCTTTCCCAAGCCAAGTGCTGGAGCCATTTGCTGCTACTGACTCTATGATTCTCATCATGGCCCTGTCTTCCTCAAGGGAGAGGGGTGAATGCAGGGGATAAAACTAGGGTTGAGATTGACCCAGTAGTAACTCTGCTTGGCCAATGAGGACTTTGTTAAGTATAGCTTATGCTGTGCCTGGTGACACATATATGAAGCTTACTTAATCATTCATTCAACCAAAATTAAGAGTCTGCCATGTGCAGCACTCTCTACCCTGTTCTAAGGACATAAAGATAAATAGGACACAGTCACTGCCATCCCAACATTGACAATCTAGGAATAATAGCTTGTTGGCATCCTTACTATGTGGTGGACACTCTTTCACATACAAGGGTCTCATTTAAAGCATAGAACAATGATTCAGAGAAAGACTATTAGCCTCATTTTATGGATAAGAAAACTGAACCCAGAAAATTAAATAACTTATATAAATGGCAAGTAAGTGATTCCTGCCAGGCTTGGAATCCAGGTCCACCTGACTCCAAAAGCACATAATTACTACTCACATTGTAGAGTGACTTGTAGTTTACAAAGCACTTTTATCACCCATTATCTTATTTACTCCTCCCACTAAGTTTATGAAGTAGGCATTGCTATAATCATTTTACCAAAGAGAAAATTCAAACTCTTATTTGCCCAAGTCACAAAGTTCTTAAGTGACAGAAACAGAACTGGAACCCAAATCTTCTTAATCTAGCCCCTAGTCCCTTTCCACTCTTCCTTGTTTTTATTAGCCTCTGAATTCTGCACACAGACCCACCTGCTCTCTATGAGAATAGGATCTAAGACCCTGATGAAGGCATGTGTGAGAATACAAAGTGAGGCAAACAGTACTGCTAGAGCTGAAGCTCATGCCAGGTGAAAATGTGTGTGTTAGAGCTGTGTTTACTCTGTGCTGTCAGTTATAATCAGTTGCTTGATCTGGGGCCAGCAATCTCATAACTCTTCTCA
This sequence comes from Delphinapterus leucas, assembly GCF_059928025.1. Classification (NCBI taxonomy): domain Eukaryota; kingdom Metazoa; phylum Chordata; class Mammalia; order Artiodactyla; family Monodontidae; genus Delphinapterus; species Delphinapterus leucas. The sequence continues at coordinate 58,607,607 of NC_143144.1, forward strand.
AATGCCATGTTGGGTGTATCTCACGCATTTCTTACATTTGGAACAAGCCCCATTTTGTTCAACACTTCAACATTATTAATTGTGCTCATCAGTAGAAAAGACAAGTCCCCAACTAATCAATATGCTACAAGCTCTTCCTCTGTTCCAGTAAGACTTCTGTGGCCTTGGTGAATGCACAAACATCAAATCATGGCTGGTTCAAAAGAGGTTTGATGCTTATTAAGTTTGCTTAAGATTGCTAGTGATAGGAGAGGGTATCCGAGAAAATACCTTAAGAGTAGTGATCACCTCTTTACTCATTTCTGTATATTTCATAGCATCTAGGACAAGACCTCGTTCTTGGCATTCATTGAATGAATGAATGAGTGTGAATGAGTGAATGAATGAAAGCTCCAATGATGTCAACATGGGAAGACTGTAAAGGAGCTCAGAATTCAGAGCACCTTAAAGAAAGGAAACCAGCGCAAGAGCTGATGGAGATACATAGGGCCACAGGGACGTGGCTTGCTACTGAACCAGTTAATTTCTGAAGTTCTTCCAGAGCCTCTGCCAGCACATTGGTATCCTTTACCAAAATATCCCATTCCAGCTTTCTTCCCTGGTGTTCTCCCATGCCCCAGCTTGCTGTGCCCACCAAGTCCATGTGTACCACCTCCAAGCAGTCTCCATGGAAGAGCTTCTGCCTAGTATCCCTGCTTTCCCACCCCACCCTTCAGCTCTCCAAGGATCTTCCTGTCATCATCCAAACAACCAGCCACAGTGCTGATGCTAATCGGTAAAGTCCAGATGCAGCGATTCTCACACTTTGTGTGAAAACAGTCCTCTGAGAATTCAGTTTAAAATGCAGTTTTCTGGGTCCACCCACAGAGTAGATCTTAGAAGGGGCCCTAGAATTTTCTAACAAACACCCCTAGAAGATTCTGATGCAGGTGATCCAAAGACCACTCTTTGAGATGAAGTGGTCTAGATTTTGACCCTAGATCAATGGTTCATAACCTGGCAGTTTATGGGTTCCCAAGAGACCTGAGGATAGAATTCAGGGGGTCCATGAACTTAAAGGGGACAATACATCTTTATTTTTATTAGTTATAACTAATTTAGCATTTCCTTCACTTCTGAATGTAGGCAACAAACCCAGTAGTATTAGTAGTGCCTGTGATTTGTCACCAGTAGAAATCACTGATATTGTCATAGCGCATTACCACTGCTGCAGATACCTTGAAATTTCATTTACATTCGTCACAGCTTTGAAATTATGGTTGTTGTTAGACCTGCCACTAGATTTTGTTATTTAGTCAATTAATAAAGAAGCACCTATATTACTATATGGCTATTTTTAAAAAGATTTTGATAACTGTATTTCAATATTATTGTATGTATTTAATTTTATGCATTTAAAAATATTATTCTGAGAGAGGGGTCTATAGGCTTCACCGGATTGTCAAAATTATCAAAGGGGTCCTTGGCCAAGAAAAATAAAGTTAAAAGTCCCCACTCTAGATACAGCCAATTATGTCAAAGGGCCAAACCAATTTCTGGCATCATTTTGCCCCGTTTTTTCTCTACTGCCCCTCCCCCAAAAGCCAACCCTTCAACCAGGTGGAAGCTCTCACAAGAATTACTGAATTGTCAGGGCTGAAGAAGGAGCAGCCTCCCTGCAGGGACTGCCTTCTGAAAGTGACCTTGTCAAAGGTTAGGAGGGGTGGGGTCCTCCTGAAGCTTCCCTTGGCCTGGAGAACTTGTGCCTTTGTTTTCTCCATCAAACTGAGACACATTTCCTAGTTCAGAATCTACTGTTTTGTCAATATAAATATTGACTTGAGGGGATAAGAAAACCACACTCTAGATGAGCAGAATCTTCCTGGAATAGGTCACCATACAGTCATCAGAAATAGAAACTCAGAGAGGTGGGGAGCTAGGACTGTCTACTTGACTGCCAGTTCCAGCGTCGTGACTTGATTTCATGTATAGTCTGGCCCAAGAGGAAATAAGGTGGGCATTTCCTTTTGGAAAGAGAAACAAAAGCAAGGGCCATACGAGCTGGTCCTGACTACCTCAGGACACAGGGTGTATGGGCAGTGTCCACCAATTACAAGTCTCCTGTGCTTTATAGACTCCTAAGTAGCTGCTGAAAGCACTATCCAGTTTACAAATGAGGAAGGAGCCTGGAACACAAGTATCCTGGCCCCTGGCACCATCTCCATTAGTTGCTCTCTGCTAAGAGATCCTGGAGAGCTGCAGAGTTTATGTATGTATCCACAGCGGGAAAGGAATCGGAATCGGCATTCCTGGGCTTGTAACTTAAAGAAAAGTAATGACTAGGTTAGACGCCTCCTGGGGACTCCCTACTCTCAAAGTCCTAACACCCAGGGCGGGATTTCTAGACCGGGGAGGAATGCCCCACCTTCTGGCTTTCAAGACTGGGATTTCATAGAAGGTTGGGGGAATGATCAGCGGCCATAAATCTTGGAGAACCTTCACCATTTTACAAGGGAGTTCGCGGGGGCTGCGCTTCTCCCTCTTGCGGTCTATTTACAACGCCAAAATCTCCTTGTTAATGGACCTGGGATAATGGTGTTTACTTTACCGCGATAAAGCGCTCAGCTTCCTGGGGGAGCGGCTGTAAAATGTCCTGGAGGTAGGGGTGGAGGGGGGCGCCATAAAAGCGGGCGCTGGAAGGGCCGGGGCACCAGGTTCTCTTCCAGGACGGCCCCTGCCCTCCACCCCCTAAGCCCGGCTGAGCAGCCCAGGCCTCGCGAGTGAGTTCGGTTCCCACATAAATCACCAGCGCCAGAGTCTCGGGAAAAGGCGCATTTTTCATTGCTGGTTGCAGGGCAACTCCCGACAGCGAACGAGAAACAGAAGTTGTCTTTAGATAAACCGTTTACCGGAGCGCGCGTCCTGGCAGCGGGGCCCCCAAAGCACAGGGCAACAGGGTCCTGGCGCTGCGCCCCCGCCAGCCGAGCACCTCGCAGGGGCCCCGAGGAAAAAAACATCCTCCAAAGCTCTAGCCCCAAGTCTTCCCGCAGGAGGAAAGAGAGCTCCAAGAGGGATAGAAAAGGAGCACTTCAGGGTCTGGGGAGACGAGAAGTGGGGTGTACGAAGATTCTAGAGACCAAAGATCTGAGAGCCCAGTTCCACATTTACCAGCTGTGTGATCCCGAACGAGTGACTTTACCTCTCTCTCTGAGCTTCCGGAATCTTTTTATAAAACGATAGAAAAAGTTACCTTACTAACAGATGTTCGAAATTAACAAATTAAATCAAATGCAACTTGTATAACCTGTAAAGCCAAATGTATTAATCAGAGGTCCACGGAAGGGCCTGGGGGGTTCCGTGAAACCCCTGGAATTATTGACAAATTGTCGCATTCTTCTAGGGGAGAGAGTCCATAGCTTACATCACGGTTCCAAACGAGTGCATGAACCCCAGAACGTTGAGAACCAGCGCGCTAGTTCTGTAGCCCGACTGCATGGTTAGAGTCGTGGCTCTGACACTAGCTATGAGACTTTGCCCAAATTACTGAAGCCCCCTGTTTCCTCTTCTGTAAAATGGGATAACAGTTCCTAGGATTGTTGTGGAGTGTAAAAATGCTTGGCTTGGTGTCTCGCACATTCTAAATGCTAAGTAAATAGATATTTTTACGCATCAACCCTAGCCCTGAAGCAAAGACGCTTGGAAGCCAGGAATTCCAAGCCTAGCCTTTTCGAGCTGAAAGCTGCCAAGAACCCAGACACCTGCCCGCTGCCAGATGGAGGGCCTTCCCGCTGCGCGGGGGGGTGGGTGCCCAGGCTGCGTTTAGCTCCAGAGTGCTCAGGTGGCATGGGGGTCCTGTGGGGAGCTGCGCCCTCGCTGGGCGGCCACCCTTTGAAGGCGGCTCTAACCCCGCCGGCCGCCAGGCGCCCGGGGCTCAGCCGTAATCCGGATTTGCAGGCCGAAGCACTAAACTGGCTGCCACCGATAGAGTGAATCAAAGCGTCCGCCATCCTGGTAGCTCCAGGTCTCGTTTACTTGTTGACGTGTGTGCGCACCCAAGCGGGACAACCTCGAATTTGGAGTCGGCCTTGAGAGAAGAGAAGTAGGCGCCCCCTTCTCCCCCCCTCCACCCAGCGGGCACCTCCAGCCTCCACCCCACCGGAGGCCTAGGCTTCCTATCGCGAACAGACACGTTTCCTTCCCTCCAAGGGTCAGAGGTCGAGCCCAGGAGAGGCCTGCTCCCTCTTCCCAGGAGGCCCACCCCACGCGGCGCCCGGAGCCCAGTTCCCAACCGCGCCTCCATCCCCCCCTCCCAGCTCTCCTTGCATTAGTGTAATCCTCTGTCCAAACACTGCGGCCCGGACGGCCAGACGTTGGTGTAAACAGACCCGGGGGACAATTCTAACGATATAAATAAAATAACCATTAATAGCGCAAATCGTTCGATGAGCAGGAGGCCGAGCAGCCGGGACTCCAGGCTCTCGCTGGGGTTTGTGTACACAGCGTGGACACCACGCATCCGTCAGGTAAACCGAAAGCAGGTGAGGTCCCCGCAGGCGCGTCAGTGGAACCGGCTCGTGACACGCACAGGCCTCGACACGCACGAGGTTCGGGACAGACAGACGCACTCGCTGAGAACGCCGCGCGAGTTCATGTAAGCGCCCGAGCCCAGCCCCAAACACAGCGCCACGGGGTTACCCCGGCTCTTCTCCAAAAATTCGCGCGCCCAAGTGTCCAGCCACGGCCCCCGGGCGCGTTCCGGCCGCGTGCGCAGCCTCGATGCGCGCAGGGACGCAGAGCTCACACCCAGAAACGGAAAAGGCAGCCTCCACTGGTCCCAGAGTTAATCACAATAAACTAACATTTATTGAGCGTTTATTGTGCCGGGCGGCGCACTAAGTGGTTCACGGAGGTAATCTCCTTTAACCCTCAGAGCGACCTACTGAGGTGGGTACTTTGAGTATTCCCAGTTTTACAACTCAGAAAAGCAGGACTCAGAAGTAAGGAATTGGCCCGGAGACAGAGTGGAGACAGGATTTGAACCCACCACTCTGCTCCAGGAAGCACAGCGTGCACACCCGAGGTACAGGCACTTGCTCACGTTCCAACAGGCTGCGTTTCCAGGGCCTGGGACTGGCTCCAGTGTGTCCCCGGCCCCGCCGGGCTGCGGTGGTTTGCTTTCCAGTGGGAAGTTCCTTTTTCTGTGGAGGGCGTGGGCAGAGTGGCCTGAGAGGTCCGGACAGAGAGGAGAGGGGGGAGCCACCTCGAAAAGTCCTGTAGCTTGTTCCCAGGGAGTGCGAGTGTGGGCTCACGGGCGCTCCCGGACTCAGCGGGCCTGCTCTGACTTTAGGGTTGCAGGTACCGCTCCCACAGAGAGGCCTACGGGCTAAGGGGTCAGCTCAGGGATTAGACAAGCTCACTCGGGGAAGGTCCCCCTGGGGGCAGGTGGTCCTGAAGTCCTGGTTCCTGGAGTTGGGCTGGGGCAGGATATTCTCTGCCGCGGACCCAGGCGGTGGAGTGGCAGCATCTACGGGCCTGGAAGTCTCGCATCCACCCCTTACCTGCTTTGTGACCTTGGACAAGTCATTTCATTTCTGCAGACCTCGATTTCCATGGCTCTAAATTGAAGGGGGAGGAACAAAAAATATGCTTCACAGGGATGTTGTAATGATCATGCATGTGGAACACTTCGTTTACCCGGTGGGAAGCTTATTATCACGATTAGTATTAACTCCATGGCAAGCACCTCAGAAGGCAAAGAGGTGGGCTGGCAGCCCCTCTTCTTTTTGAAGAGATAGCAAGAAAGGAAGCAGCTCAGAGGGGGTGCGGGTAAGGAGAGGAAGGGAGGAGGCTCCAGGAGGTTCCACCCCATCCCCAGCCATGTTTATCTTCAAGACAGTTTCCAGTCAATCCCACCACCCAGGGAACATTCTTCTTGGGGGCTGTGGACTACCACTTAGGCCCTGCAGGAACATTTGGGGAGGGGAGAAGGAGGAGGACAGTCGAGCACCCAGCACTGAGCAGGAATTCGCAAAAGCAGAGAGAATAGTGCCTGGTCAGGCAGTCCACGCATGGTGTTCAACCTAGTAACCCTGGGGCTGCCCAGGAAAGGGAGAGGGGCAGAGAGAGGGAGCTGAACGTGGAAGGCAAGGAACTTAAGAATCTTGGGCAAGTAACCTCACCTCTCAGCCTCAGTTTCCTCCTCTGTATCATGGTTGCATTAATAAGGCCATAGACAAGGGCTCTGTTGCAAGAAGCAGAAACAATAACAATGGGTAGACACTTAAAGAGCTTCACAAAATGCCTGGTGCTGTTCTCTGATCTCCATACCCATAGAGTCTTCCAGCCCTACCCAGGTGGTTTGCCCATGGTCTGACAGTTTATGTGGGAGTTGGAGAGTGGGGAGTCTCTTAATTATTGAGCCATACCATGTGCTTGTAGGAAAAACATCCATGAACAGTAGCTAATGTTATTGATATGACCATTGCTGGTGGGAGTATTATTGTTGTAATTATTATCAACAGTATTATTTCTATTATTACTGCCGTTCACTCCCAACTCTGAGAAGCAGTCTTCATTAACTCCTCTTTATGGAAAAGGAACTAGGTTCAGAGAGGGTAAGTGACTTGCCTGAAGTCACACAGCAGATCTGGAACCGAGTAAAGAGATTAGAAACCATGTGAATTTGAAGGCCAGACTTTCTTGCCCACACCAAAAGGAAAAGGAGAGGAAGAATGCTGGTGTTGCTTGATTGAGAGAAGGACGCCCACCGCTGGGGTAGGTCCGGGGCAGCAGATTTATTTACATTCCAGCAAGGACACTAATTGGCCAGATCTTTATCTAAACACGATAACAATGACATGAGACTTTGGAGATTTGTTTACTGCAGCTAAAAATGATGCATTTGTGGGAGTGGGAATCTTACACTGACTGGGTGTGGGATTTGTTTGCTTCAGCTCCAGAGGATGGGAGTGGGAGAGGGGGAGGCTGCTGGTGGTTCTGAGAGTATATCCTAAAACTTCAATGATTAACAGAACTAGTCCTCTTGTTTTGTTTGGGGACCAAAAAAAAAGACAACCTCAAAATTTGATTGATAATTAATGTTTTTTTTCCCCAAGTGAGAAAAGGAGTATCTGAGAATCTGGCTCCCTGATCTCAGCTCAGGGGAGGAGAGATTCAGAGCCTCCCTCCGCGTGCTTAACCAACACCCCGCACGCCCACCCTCCACCACCAGCACAAGAACATTTACTACACAAGAGGGCTCTGTAAACGCTTTCTTTCCATCATTTCTTTAATCCTTACTGCAGGCCTGTAAAGTCCACACCATTATTATCTCCTTTTATAGGTAAGAAAACTGCTGCTTAGCAAGGTTGAAGGACTGCGTCAAGGTCACAAGACTACAAGAGAGGTAGGACTGGGCTCCAAACCCCTCTGCTGGACTCCAGGGTCAATGCTTTGGCGCAAGACAGGGGCATGAGGTGTGATTATGATTTAAAGAAAGCCATGTCTTCCCCAGACCCCACCCCAAACGCAGTCTCCTCACTCTGTGGGCTCTCCCTGTGGAGGAGGGTGTCATAGGTGCCAACACTTACACATGCATGCTTGTGCGGTTTGAGTACGTCCATTCACATACACACTTAACAGGCTTATTGGCTGTGGGAGGTGTAAAATGTTCATATGTGCCCACATCCGTGCTCACTCACTTTGTGTGTGGGCACAGTTATACACACACACACACACACACACAGACCACCCTGTGTGTGTGTGTGTGTGTGTGTGTGTGTGGATTTGTTAAAGTATTAATTGCAGAATAAGTTCAATGTGGTTTTATTACTTTCAAGAACACACACAGTCATTACAACTCTGGTAATAAAATCTATTCCCTCTTCTCTGACTGCAACTTAGGTCCTTATGGGACTACTTTGTACAAGATTAATTGTAATGATACCATAAATTGCCTGTATAGAAATAGTGCATCTGATTGTCATGGAAGCTAGTTTTCATCTTGGATCATATAAACATTTCTCTCCAAATCTCATGACACTACCAGTAATTCACATTGTGAGGAAAAAAGGATGGAGGGGATTCAGAATGAGTGTTAACCCAGTCCTCCTGTTTTGACCACACTCCCTGAAAGAGGAGAGCTCTAACGTGGAAGTTACAGTTATAGGGAGTCCTGAGTGCCTTCTTCTGCCTGCCTATCCGCCTGTGCACACACTGCTGTATTCACACAGGAAGTCACCTGCCTTGTCATTCAAGGTAAAAGGTAAGTCCATAGAAACATATATGGCTGTGTCCATCTGTTGGAAATGCATATTTATTAGAGTAATGCAACCTCAGAAATGTGGTTGCACATGGGAGGTAAAAGGGTAGAGATTGGCTGGCTGCCCACCTTTCAGCTGGGGAGCCTGACTCATAGGAGAGAAGACCCCCACACCCTGTCTCCTCTCCAGAAGGCAGTGACTCAGTTGCCCCACTGGCTCCATAGCAGTGAGGTAGGCCAGGGACTTGTACCAAGTGCTCAGTCCTTGCCCCTGCTGGCTGGTGTGAGAGCCAGGGACCCCACTGTTCTCTCCCAGATTTGCCCCCTGCATTTTAAGGCAGTCCCTGAAACGCTTCCCAGCTGGGGTGATCTCAGGGCTAAATGGCCCCTTAATCTATAGTAGGGCTGGCAGGAAAGAAAGAGAAGGGAAGGTCAGTTCAGTCTGCTCTTGCCTGTGTGGAGTGGCGGAGGGGGTCAGCCCTGGTCTAGGAGCCCCCATTTGTGTGCTCAAGGGATGCCTGGGGCCCAGGCTTTATGGTCACCTTCAGCTCTGCTGTTATCCTCTCTGGACTGCCACAATAGAAGGAAATGGAGGCTCTGCAGGATCTGCCTGCAGTGGGGATTTCCACGGGGAGGGTGGCCAAGCTCGCCACCGGGAGCCCTACAGACCCTGTCAGAGCTCATAGCTGAGGCTGCTGGGTATTGGAGGGCTGGGAGATGGGAAAGGTCCTACAGGCTGGAGGGTACAGAGGAGTGTCCCTATCACACACCCAAGGGTGCTTGGGCATTTTTATGAGCAGCTGCCGAGACAGAGTAAGCACAGGGGTGGAATGGAGGAGAGGGGTCTGGGGCTCAGGAGTGGGGACCTCTGGTGCACGGGGTGTGTGTGTGTGTGTGTGTGAGATTCCCTCCATACCAAACACCTGCAGGGTCCAGGGACAAAAAGCAGGAAAATACAAGAGTTGAAAGGAGGGGAAAAGGGAATGAAATAAGATGGGGGAAGGGAGGAGGCAGTGAAGAAATAAGGAAGAGTGAAACAGGTGGGGGAGGAGTGGAGACCGAGTAGCAAAGGAGGCTGGGGAGAGGAGGAGGGGGTAAGGGAGAAAGGCGGTGGGGGAAGGGTGGTCAGGAAAAGAGGGAAGTGAGGAAGGGAAGGAGCGGGGGAGTAAGAGATGAGCCCAGTGGAAGAGAAAGGGGCCGAAAGGGGAAACAGACTGGCTGCGAGGGGGAGGAGGAAGGCCACTGAAGTTCTGGGGTCCGGGTCTCGGTGGCTCTGCCAGGCCCCTGCGTGCCGCGAGCCGCGAGAAGTAAGGCGGTCCTTCTCTCGGGTTGGCGGGAGTGCAGAGAGGTCGAGCAGAGTTCGAGAACCTACTGGCAGGTTCAAGGACAGAGGCCCAGCAGGCGTCTCCCCGGGGCTCTTCGCTAGGGACCCCCCGGGCTCTTGGTCTGCAGTGGGAGAGAGACGTGCCGTGGAGAAGCTCTGGACTCCCGGCCCCAACCAGCGCGGACGAAGTGCACGGGCTTGGAGACGCGGCGCCCTTGGCTGATGGGCAGAGCGAGGCCTGGCAACCTGACAGTCCCCGCAGCCTCGAGGCCGCCGAATTCTTGACCTCCGACCTGACTCACCTGCGTCTCTGCAGGGCAAGGCTGCCAAGTCCGGAGGCCTCGAGTTGCGGGACGGGACCTGGCGTGTCACGCTTTCTGTCCCTGCGGCTGTGCGCCCTGGTGCGCCGCAGCCGCCTGGGTCCTCGGTCCTTTCCAGATCGGGTCCCCGGGTGTTCCGAGCCCACGCTTTCCCACTCCCAATATCCCCGCAGGGTCAGGCAAGATGGGACTATCCCAGGGCAGTGGTAACTGTTAGGTGCCCCCGGAGCTTCAGGGAACCAAGGGCAAGTGGGCAGCTAGGCCCGCAGATACGGTTGCCCACTGACGGAGCGAAGGTCCCGCTGCACCTTGGGAATCGCTCTCCCGGTGCTGACCGAAGACCGGGAACTCCAGGCTGGACACAGCAAGGGCGGGGATAAGGCGTTACTTAAGGCAACAAGACTTCGGCAAACGTTTCTTTCCAAGTGAGAAAGGTTTTTTGTTGTTGTTGTTTTCAAACGGTTTGAAGTTATTCGCTCCAACTTGACCCCCAGGGAGGTTTGGGGAAAGAGTTCTGCGTCCGAGAAGGCCGAGGTCCCCTCGGTTTGCGGTTGAGAGGAGACAGAGTTGAGAAGATCGCGCTAGGAAGAGTCACGAAAAATCTCTGCTTCTTGGACATAATAACCACATCCCTCCCTGAAACCCTTTGTGCTCAGAGCAGGCAGGCGCGCTGGTTTAAGTAAATTAATTCGCCAAAAACTGCAGCCGTCCTTCTAAAGTCAGATTATATTTTAAAAGGTCTAAAGACATTGACATTTCGATACAGGAAGTTAAACTCACACTTAAAAAAAAAAAAGAGTTAAGGAATGCATCCAGAATTCCAATTTAACCCCCAAGTTAAAACTGCTCACTGCACTCCCAAATAACACACGCAAATAGTAAAAATAAATGTCTGTGTATAGACATCTTTTATTTACGTGTTTTTGTTTGAAAAAATATTGACTTTCACTCGACAAAGTTAGCTTTTCCGACTTCTGTGTTTTATTGGCAAAACAACTTTTCGGTGACGAAAGCTGTATTTACACCGTTAACTTAAAATTTTTGGACTGGGGCAGATACACATAGATAGATGTGAAAGGTCCTCTCCCTGAGAAATCGAAACTCACTTCCTCAGCAAGGGCCTGTAATTTACAAAGAACTACAGGGATTGCTGAATTTGGACCAATTTTCTCCCAGGGAAGGGAAGTGGTGGGTTATTTAGAAAACTCAATTCCAAACACAATCTGAGAAAATATGGCATTTATACAAACACATGCAAAACAAGCTAAAATGCTCAAAAATGCCATTTTAAAATCTCTCTTACCAAATTACTGAAACGAGGGAAAAAAATCCTCTTGAGGAATTACATCAGTTTAATGCTTTCTGGGACTGACGTACCTAGCTGACATTTCTTGAAAAGTAGAAAATGTATTCACCCTTCTCACAAAGCACTAGCCTCTAGATTGCTCAAAAATTTGGATAGCTTTCTAATATCTCTCAACGAAAAACCAAACCAAAACACATACACACCACTGCCAGCAACTACAACAAAATAACAAAAATCTATTTAGTGCTCCTGCAAAAGAGGAAGTTTTTTTCTTTCAACTCTTTTTTTTTTGTAAGATGGCATTGACAATGAAATTTCTAGGAGAGCAGTAAAAAAAAAAAAAAGAAGAAGAAAGAAAGAAAAAGAAGGAAAGAAAATTTCAACGAAAAAAAAATCGCCTGAAAAGTTATCACATAATTTTAGCTAGCTGCGTTCATCACATGATGGTTTTTCATGCCTTAATAGAAAATCACTCCTGACTGTGGTACTACATGTAGATTAGAAGGCCACGATAACCTTCAGGTTTTGGGTTTTTTTTATAGCCATGGCTACATAATTAAATGGCTATTCAAACAGGTGAAGGATATCAGAATAAGGTGTGGCATATACAACTAAAATGATCAATTATCTGACTATATAAGTATATTAAGCAAGTTTTGGGTAGAGAATAATAACTTCTTGGAACACTTTACAGCTTTCAAAGAACCATCACATTTTTCTTGGATAATATGTTTGTTGTAGTGATTAGTATGTGGGTTTTCTCCCAAAAGGTATAATTTTATTTATCGCCTTTTTACGCATCTATATAGCACCTCCCCTCAGAGAATTTGCCGTCATTTTACTATGATCTGTAATCACATACGGGAGGAGGAAGACTTGTATAAATGTATAACGTGACAAAACGGAACGTAGGCAGATACACTCGATTAAAATAAGATCAAACGCTTCCATGGATGCAACAATATTTACTCTATCTGTCAGTAATTAGCTAAACTGTCTGGAACAAAAACCAATTATTAGCTACGGGATTTCAAAGATCCTCTTTTCCCACAAGAGAATGCAAATGTCCCAGAACGAGATTGTAACTGGATAGGCGCTGGAACCAGATTCTACATTCTGATAAGCGACTCCTGAGAACCGACCGCTGCTGTAACATAACTATCGCTCTGGCGGCGTTTTCGTTCCGGACAGTGGCGCGCAGCTGGCGGCGCACACGCTCGCGATCGTCGGGGCTGCGGGCGCAGGAAAGGCAGGCTGCCGAGATGTGATTGGCCCGGCGGGTATCCCTGCAGGGAAGCTCCGCTGCTGGGGAACCAGACCGACCAAAGGGGGCCTGAACAATCAGGAGAGGAACCGAGCCCCTGCTCAGGGCTTAAGGCCAAGATCTAAGCCTCCCGCCCGCTAGATCAGCCCTGCGCAGAGCTGGGGTTGGGAAGAGAAAAGGAGGACAGGGCACACCAACCGCCTGCTAGGCCCCTTCGCCTGTGTCCCCCACACTCTGCTCCTCACGAGCCTCCAGCCCCTCGGGCCTGAACTGCGTCCCGGGGCGGCCTGCCGAGGAGCAATCTGGTTAGGGACCTCTGGAGAGAACTATTCAGGCCTGGGCCAAGGATATCTGGCGGGGTAGTCGTGGCAGCAGGTTTGGAGGAGAGCGAACTGCGTGGGCCTGCGGCTGGGGAGGAGACAGCCTTCTGCGTGCTAAGGGAGAAGGAGACTCGGTGGACTCTGGGCGGCAGCAGCGGGTGTGTGGGCGTGTCTCCGCGTTCCCGGCACCCCGGGCCACGGGTTCTAAGATAGGGATTCTTGAGGATGAGCTTAGGGAAGGCCTAGGAACGAAACGCCGTGTAGAAGCAAGAGAATGTAGCAAGGAGAAATGCAGGTTTCGGCTGGAAACTGGGGAGAGAGATTTTCCGTAGCTTTTGTCTTTCTCTCTTTTTTTTTTTCCTGAATCTTGAAATCACTCAAGAAAATCGCCCACAGAGGCAAAAAAAATAATTTTTAAAAATTAGGAGACCAGCAGGGAGTAGAAATATTCTCAACGACAGTCTAGCCCTCGGGATGGGGATGGAAGAGTGGGATTGGAAGCAGCTTCCTTCTTTTATGCTCGCCTGCTACCGCGACGCACACACTGAAGGACTCCTACCCGGCAGTGCCCCGCACTCACCCCCATCTCTCTCTGGATCTTTGCGCTCAAGCGCTCGCGATCCGCAGCAAAAGCAGGCGCATTCTTCTCTCTGCAGCTGCCTGGCCTGGTCTGAAGATGCCGGCTCTGCCTGGGGCCTCAATAGTCTCAGAATTCAAAGCGGAAAGGCACCGGGCGCCCTTGTGGCTGAGGGATGGTCCTCCCGGCGCAAAGGCCGTCTCACAGAGGGTCTCCCCAACAGCCTGCGGGCTGCCGCCACCTAAGTACCCCCGGGCGCACGCGGCCCACGCAGAATCCCAGCTCTCCAGGCGACCCCGGGGGCTGACTCCCCGCACCATTTCCGCTCCCTCCGGAACAGCCCCGCCTCTCCCCCCTCCCGACTGGCTGTTCATTCTCTTCTCAGCTTTGGGCACCCACCGCTCCCGCTGTTGCGGGGTTCCTCCCACGACAGCTCTCCGCTCTCTCCCCCACTCCCATCCCGTGTCTGCTGCCGCCGGAGGTGTTGTCCACAGTCCCTGAACCTTCCACCTACCCCTTCTAGCTGAGGCTAGTGCACTCCGAGCGCCACTATCTTGACCACCAAAAAATGCTTGGGGTGTCTAGGGCCAGATGAGGGGCACCACGGTTGGGCCGAATCGGTCCCTATTATTTCAAGGCCAGCACTGCGCAAAAGTTTTTCTGCAGGTCTCACAGCAGCGCCTGCTGCTCCTCACTGGGCTAGATGTGGTGGCGAGCGAATGCCTATTTTGCGGGAAGATGATCTCCACCAGAGCGGTTTCCAGAATCACAGAGGACCCCATAGATTCGCCCACAAAAAAGAGCCTTAGGAGGGCGCCAGAAGGCGTGTGGGTTGGAGAAATTAGAAAGATGCCTCCGAGGGTCAAGGCCTAGACCAAGGCGCCTGATTTCAATAGGCGGAAAAGACGGCCTCCATGGCTGGGTCACCTCCCTTGTGAAGACAGACTCTGCTCTCAAGACGCTATGAAACCACCCAGCGTGTGAGGCACTCCAGCCATGTCATCACCAATGCAGTCAACAAATACTGCTTGACCGCTGATGCAGGATAGCAGTGATGACGTGTATTGAGCACTAACATGCGCCCCGCATGAAAATCCTGGCATGTTTTGCCTCATTTATCCCTGGCAACAACCCTGAAGAAGGTATTACTGTCTTTTTGTAGACAAAGAAACTGAGGCTTAGAAACGCCCAAGGCCATACACTGACTAGGCCAGGATTCAAACCAAGAGCTGTCAGTCCACAAAATTCAGTAATGGCTCCATCATCCTGTCTCTCACATACCTGCTTAGTGCGGCCGCTGGAAAAGCTACAAGAGCCAATGCTACCGGTGCCCTGCCCTCAGGGGCTTATAGTTTACCCAGGGAGACCAGGCAGACAGTATAGCTATAGTACTAGGTGGGAAGTGATAAGTGACACGAATGTCCTTTACTAGCACGAGCTGCAAGTTCAGATGCGAGAGAGATGACTTCCGGCTAGGCGACGAGGGAGCGCTTCCTTGGAGGAGGTGGCATTTGAGCAGAGCCTCGGAGAACAGGCTTGTCGTGGAGACAAGGGCGGAGAAGACATTCCGAGTGGAGGGAACAGCTTGAGCAAAGTCAACAAGGCGAGAACGCACACGTCGCCCATCCATAGATATATAAAACATTGCATCTCCTTGGGGATCCAGTGCCGGGTATTTACATGCCAGGAAGTTTTCCTGTCCCCGCAGCATCTGGAAAAACCACACTCCTGGGCTGTCCTTCCTGGTAGCTGGTTCTCAGACAGGAAACCTCCCAGAACTGGCTTTGCCCGGGAAGATGCGGCCAGTCTGGGTGGGAATCGGTAGTGCGCGTACCCCAGGCAGTGCAGCCTCGCCCACAGCGACTAGGACTTTGCGACTTTATATTAGTCCTTGTCTATTTCTGGTAGCTCCACGGCACCCACACTCACTGGCTGAGGAGGGGCGTGGTCCACAGGAGCTGGAACCAATAGAGAGTGAGGTCGAAGCGAGAGCCCCGCCCCAGACGTGACGTAAGACCCCCGGACTCAGGCTTCGCAGCCCCGGCCCCAGTCCCTTCAGTGGCTTTAACAAAACCCAGACCCCCACGTCCCGGCCAATGGAGGCGATTTAGACTGGAGCGGGACCGCGTCTGTCAAAAGCCCGACTCGGCAGCCGCGGCGGAGTCCAGAAGGAGAGCTGGAGCCGCCGCGCTGCCTCCCCGCCCCCGCCGGGATTTATTGAGTATTTGGACTGGACAATTAAGTAGCCCTGATGATGTTACCAAGCCCGGTCACCTCCACCCCTTTCTCAGTCAAAGACATTTTGAATCTGGAGCAGCAGCAGCAACAGCATTTCCACGGCGCGCACTTGCAGGCGGACTTGGAGCACCACTTCCACTCGGCGCCCTGCATGCTGGCCGCCGCTGAGGGGACGCAATTTTCTGACGGAGGGGAGGAGGACGAGGAAGAAGAGGGAGAGAAACTGTCCTATTTGAACTCACTAGCTACAGCCGATGGCCACGGGGATTCGGGGCTCTGCCCCCAGAGCTATGTCCACACGGTCCTGCGAGACTCGTGCAGCGGGCCTAAGGAACATGAAGAGGAGCCCGAGGTCCTGAGGGACCGGAGCCAAAGTGAGTAGAGGGGGAAAGGAAACGCACCCGCACATCTGGAGCAATGGCGGGATGCCCGCAAACAGCCCACAAATCTCGCCAGCACGGCTGCCCGCCCCGTTAGCCCCTGGCTGGGGTCATGCCCTGGCCCTGGTCAACGACAGCTCCGCAAAGCGCAGGTGCCTGCAAGGGAACCAGGGCGGAGGGAGAAAGACAAGGTGACTCCGTCAACTACTCCCCCCAGAGGGGGGAGGCGATGCAGCCCCGGAGGGAAGGGAAAATAGTTACTGCTGCCCTGATGGTGATAAGCAACATGGGCTCAGCTGCTGGGTGCTGACAACTCATAGTATTTTTGCTCTTCCCAAGAGCTAGAGGGGCACGAGCCTGAACTCTTCCCACTTTCTCTCTAGCGTGAGACGAGTTTTCTGAGGCCAGGGCAGCCGCTCCCTCTTCTTGGAAAAGACAGTCGAAGCAGCTTGTGTGCCTAGTGTCCACAGGGCGCAGGAACTTCGGTAGAGTTCAGCTGGGTGGTTTCCTCACTTCTCCGCCTGGAACTCAGCGTCCTCGCACCCACGGCACCCGGCAGAGAGGGAGGGGATGCTGGGAGAGTGCGTGGGAACACAGTCCATTCCGCACTCACACCCCTGAGGCACCAGACTTTTTTGAAAATTCTTAACGTTTTGCTTTGTGTCCCAGGCTGTGGGGCTTCGGGCTGAGTGAAAAACGCGCCGAACTTAGATCCTGGCTACTCAAGTAGGATGCGAGGTGAATTGGGTAGGGAAATAGGACAACTGAATAAAGCCTCCAAGGAAGTGTTTGTTTCTGAGGAGAGAGAGCCAAAGAATCTCCTTCCCTAAGAGGAGGTTTGATGTGGTGGAAGCCAAGGCCTGTGCTCTGACAGCTCCCCTGGGCCTAAAATCGACATGAAACTGTCTCAATCAATCAAATTTCTTTTTCTCTCTAAGGTAATACAGATGTCGTCAGGCAGACATTTAGCTGTGGGCCTGTAGGCTTTTAAAAGTAAAAAACTGTCCCTGGGCAATACATGAGCGTTACACTCAGACATTTACGAGCAGGAAGATTTTCGCAGAACGCACGCATACCGGCTCCCAAATACCAACATGTCTTCACACCTTCAGCTATTCATGACGGAGTGGAAGGCAAACGAGTTTGCAAATACTATAGTTATTACGGAGTTGCAAACTTTCATCCTGAAAATAATCGTCAGCACGCCGAGCCGCACATTTAATACAGGGTAATCTCTCGCAGATGCTCAAGTTCTAACTAAACGCGCACTAACTACCCCTCCCCACGGAACGTGCCTCCACCCGCCAAGGGCGTTGTGAGTGGCCTTGGGCTATCGCAGGGTCCCACGGCGTCAGGAGCCACAAACTTTCCCAAAAGTCCAAGCAGTTATTACCGCACACTCCGCGCTGCCGCCCAAAGGGGCCACAGTGCTCCGGGACCGGAGCCGCGGTGAGATCGGGAACAATTAAAGGACGCTGTTGTTTTGCTTCTTCCGCAGAAAGCTGCCAGCTTAAGAAGTCTCTGGAGGCGGCCGGAGACTGCAAGGCAGCGGAGGAGAGCGAGAGGCCGAAGCCACGCAGCCGCCGGAAGCCGCGGGTCCTCTTCTCGCAAGCCCAGGTCTTCGAGCTGGAACGCAGGTTCAAGCAGCAGCGGTACCTGTCGGCCCCCGAGCGCGAGCACCTCGCCAGCAGCCTGAAGCTCACGTCCACGCAGGTGAAGATCTGGTTCCAGAATCGCAGGTACAAGTGTAAGAGACAGCGGCAGGACAAGTCTCTGGAGCTGGGCGCGCACGCGCCCCCGCCGCCGCCGCGCCGCGTGGCAGTGCCGGTGCTAGTGCGGGACGGCAAGCCGTGCGTCACGCCCAGCGCGCCAGCTTACGGCGCGCCCTACGGCGTGGGCGCGGGCGCCTACTCCTACAACAGCTTCCCCGCCTATGGCTATGGGAACTCGGCAGCCGCCGCCGCAGCCGCGGCTGCTGCAGCCGCCGCCGCTGCGGCCTACAGCGGCAGCTACGGCTGTGCGTACCCGGCAAGCGGTGGAGGCGGCGGCGGGGCCTCCGCGGCGGCCTCGGCCATGCAGCCCGCCTGCAGTGCGGCCGGAGGCGGCCCCTTTGTGAACGTGAGCAACCTGGGCGGCTTCGGCGGCGGCGGCGGCGGCGGCGCGCAGCCATTACACCAGGGTGCGGCGGCCGGGGCCGCGTGCGCGCAGGGCACCTTGCAGGGCATCCGGGCCTGGTAGGGACCGGGCGGGTCATGCGGCAGCCGCCCCACCGCAGCCTGGCGCCGCGGGACTGAAGCGCGAGAAAGGCTGGATCCAAGGAAGAGCCAGGTCCCCTCGTTAAATAAAAATAAATAAATAAATATATATATATATACACACGTCTCGCTCCCCAGAGCCCCGGAGCGCAGCTCACGCGAGGCCTGGGGAAGGGGTCTCAGGGGCGAAGAGGATGCCCGGGAGTGGTCACGAAGACTGTCTCTGAGGCAGAAACGCCGGCTGGGTGCTGGGAGGACGATGGCCCCGAGCTTGGCCCCAAAAGGAGTGCGAGAGGCTGAGACTCGGGCTGCCGCTCGGTTCTCCCAGAGCAAGAAGGGCTTCTCTCCCTCGGGCTTCTCTCTCTCAGCCTTCCCGCGGACGCCGCGAAGCGCTGGCGGAAAACTCAAGGACAAAAAAAGCATGAAGGAGAGAAAAATGGGCGTCGTGGCTTGAGAAATCCCCAGGCCCTACCGACCCTCTGCCCCCTTTGCGGGGCCGGCGTACCACAGCACAGTCCATTTTCCTTTTCCCAACCGCCTGCCTTCCGCACCAGATACCTCGGCCTGGATCTCCAGATTGTCAGGGGGGTGAGAACTCTGCGAAAAAAACCAGTGGAGCGAGATCAAAAGCTGGTGGGCTGAACAAATCCGGGAACTGGTGGCCCACCGGAGGTGTTACCGGCTTTCCTTTCTGTTTCGTATTCTGTGTTCAGCACATATTATATATATATATATATATATATATATATATATATATATATATAAAACTATATCCACACGCCATGTACACACCCGCTGCCATACACTACAGGAGTCAATAAACAAGGTGCAATATTTTCAAACCGTTGGCCGGCTACAGACTTTGTTTAGCCCACAAGGGCGGGAGGGGAAGGAAAAGATAGGAAAAACAGTTCACCCTGGATGGTTGTAGGCCTGGTCTCCCCTGCCTCAGACCCTAGGCTGCAAGTCCGGTCTCCAAGGCTTTGTTCATTAATTTCTCTTTACTGTTATAGGGAGGACAGGTCGGAGACTCAGGACCTTTTGAGGGCTGGGCTTTGTAATCCCCCCACGTTTCACCCAGATGCTTGCGCTAGTATCTTGGCCTGCGTTAGATCAAGGCCTAGACTCTGCCCCGCCTCGAGGGTCGCCAGGGTAAAGGGAAACCTCGCCCCCAGGCCCAGGCGTAGGCCGCGCGAAGGCGGCTGCATCTGCGGCCGCCGCCCAGGCTTCCAGCGCGCCCGGGGGCGCTGTGCCCCGCCGCGGCCGAGTTCTCCCCCTCGGTCGCCCTCCCTTCTCCCCCGGCGGCCGCGGCTTTATGCGGCTCCTTGTCACTTGCGCAGAATGCCTGTGCGAGGCCTGTGCTGCCACACGGCCGATTGTGAGCGTGCCAAGGAGGGTGAATGGGGAGGCCTCTGCGCGCCGCGCCATTGTGGGGCCGGGCCTTGCTGAAAGGCGGCTCCGGGCCGAGAAGGTGCGGAAAGAATGGCTTTTTATTGGAGTCCCGAACAAAAGGTGTGGTAGGAAGGCGAAGTCCCCTGCGCGAACAAAAACCCCAGCGCGTCGGGATTGACGTCCCTCCCGAGCTCCCCATTGCTTCCCAGAGCGGGGGCTTTGTGCAGCAGTCTGCTCAACAGAGGAACGGAGAAATGCGCGGGGATTTTGTTCCCCACTTTTTGTGCGCTGGGGGAGGGGGCGGCAAGGGGGGGACGGGGGCTGGGCGGGCAGCAGGGAGGGGCGCGCTGATTAGGCCGGGCCGGCCGGGGCGCGGAGAAGTTCAGCGGGAGCCGGCGGCCTGAATGCAGGGTCATTATTGCTACAAGTTTAGCAATTTCGCCCTTACAGGAGGGGGCGGGGGCTGCTAGGTTGCTGCGGTACCCGGGCTGGGGAGCTGCAGAGCCCCGGAGGAGGAAGAAAAAAGAGGAGGGGAGAGAGGGAGGCAGGCAGGCAAGCGAATCCACCAAAACCCACTGACCGCCCAGGATGAGGCTTGGACGCGTCCAAAAGGGTCTAGCAGGAGGCTGGAAAGGGGACGCCTGGGGGGCGGAGACCCGCCCTCCCCTTGCCTCTCTAGAGGCAGAAAGACCCCGGAGCCAGGCGTGAGTTAGCACCAGACTGTGGGTCCCTCAGCTCCTCGCCGCCAGTTCCCTCCTCTCGCAAGCCGAACTGGAGTTGGAACACCGCCTCCCACCACCGCTTTCACCACCGTGACGTCCCAAGCCCCCTTCCTAGCGAGCCCTCCTTCTGGAGCTATTATCTTTCCTTGAGTTTCTTAAGCTAAGGGCATGGAGGGAATTCTTGCTTCCTAATACGTTTCTGCAGCCTCGGACTCATTCATTCATTCATTCATCCATTTATTCAAAAGTATTCACTGATATTGATACTACTACTATATGTTCACTTCACTGTTCTGGCCGCTGGGGACGGTGAAAAAAACAGTGTCCGTAGGCTTAGGAAGTTTATTTGAAGGAGTGTATGTGGCGGGGAGATAGCTAACAAACGTAAAAATTAGTAGTCGATAAATTCTGAAAAAGAAAGAGAACCAAGTACTGGAGGGAGGGTTCTTTTCCAGTAGGTGGTCAGAGAAAGCCACATTGAGGAGATTAGATTTAAGCTGATGCCTGAATGACAAAAAGGAAGCCAGTCCAAGCAGCGCTTTGCTGTTGCAGGCTCCATGTCTCTGCACATGTCCTCTCCTCTGTCTGGGATGCTGTAATACCCCCAATTTTCTAGTGAACTCCTACTCCTCCTTCAAGGCCAGGGTTTTTTCCTGAACCACCCAAGTGGGGGTAATCACTCCCTAATATGTGCCACCAGAGTCTTAGGTACTTTCCAAAATCACAACGTAGTGTCATGCAAAGATTTATTTGTCTCTCTTTCTCCACGTGAGGGCCTAGTGAGATCGTAGGGGGCCAGGTTGGCATCTTTTCCCTCTAGGACAGATAACACAGTAGGAGATGATGGGGCCAGCCTCCTTACAGCGTTCCCCAATGCGGATGGCCCCTGTGGTGGGGAACTTCGCGTTGGGTGTTGGCTGCAAGGGAGATGAACAGCTAGACTCTTGGCCCACCTGGGCGGAGCCAGAACACCTAAAACCGTCTGTGGAAGCCGTGCAGCCTATCTCCATCCCACTGGAAGGTCCGGCCTTGGGTACCCCGTGATGCCGCCGGGGAAACGGCTTCCCCAAGGGATTGTTGCCCCTTGCCCTACAGCTCAAAACCTAGGAAAGGAGGCTGAGAACTTGGTGATAACCTTGACAGGACACAAAGTTTAGGGTTAGGGAAGACGCAAGGATAGGGCAGGGTGGGGCGGGGATGGGGTGGAAAACTGGGAGGTATACGGTTAATCTGGGACCTGCACCTGGGACCCAATTCGACTTCCCCTACATTCTCCAAGTGAGGAGTATTGTCGGTGATCAAGATGCTGCCCTACGGGGAGCGCTCACTTCCAAGACCAGCGCGTGCGCGCTAGGAACCCAAGGCTCCTGGGAGCAGACGCCTTAGCTCTGCAGGGGGTTTCCTAAGTAAGCCACCCCTTTTTCTCCCTCCTGATCTGTATCCTGCTGGGCTGTGGCCTCGAAGTGCTCCCCAGCGCCGGATCCCCACCTTCCTTGCCTGGCTTCCTCCTGGCCCGAATTAATCTTGCTTCACTTTGCATCCATCCCCTCCTGTTCTGGAAAAGACGCGTGTGATTCTCATAGAGGAAACAGCTGGTTCTGTGGATTGGTTCCTGCGCAGTTTGCGTGTCTTGAGATACTTAAAGCCAGTCAGGACCAGCCCCCTCCCTGCTCCCTACCCTTTTCCAGATCCTGCAATCTCTGGGTATAAATAGCTCTCATCTCTTCACTGAAGGATTTCCCTACAGCTCAGTTGCTGGGGTTCCAGTGCCTTGGCTATCAGAAGGTGAAAACCCTCAACTAACAGCTACCTCTTCCGTGAGCTCTCTCTCTAGGGGAAAAGACACCCTCCCAGGCCCAAACCACTGCTTCACTGATTGTCCTGTGAGCCAGGAGGAATTGTAAAATCCAGACAAGCCTTCTAATGACCCGTGAGACATTGAGTGGGTGAAGTAAATCGTCCCTCTGGGTTCTGGTTTCTGAGCTCTAATGCAGAGAAAAGGGATAATCCCTCCTCACCCAGTGACTGGTGTCCCATTGTGCTCAAGAAGTGGGTAGGCACTACTTGTGGGGCAGGTGGAATAAGTGCTAGAAGGCCAGCATTTTTTTTTCTTTCTGCAGAGCCTAATCTTGAGGGGTTAAGAGGATGGACTCTGGAATCAGGCTGCCTCTATTCCAATCTCAGCGCCACCACAAACAGCAGTAAAGACCTTGAGTAAGGAGCACTCTGAACCTCAGTTTTCTTCTGTATAAAGTGGGTATGCTTAAAAGCGCCTCTCTTGTAGGTTTTTTTTTTCTTACGGTAGAACACACAAATGTTAACAAGTCAATTAATGCTTATGTGTGTAAATGCTCATGAACCAATCACCTTGGCTTTGAAAATTAAACGAGATGATCCATGTAAAAACAGCTTAGTGCAGTGTCTGGTACGCATCAGGCATTGCATCCATGTTATAGGGCAGGCCGGCGCTAGGCGCTGTGTATAACTCAGAAGCCCAGGACTGACCTTGGGGCACTTCCAGGTGCGCGGGGAGAGCGGGGCGGGCCCGAGGATTCGGAACCCCAACACTGTAGGCTCACGACACCACAGAGGCGGGTCGGAGCCATGGCTGGTAAGCCAAGGGCAGGGGGCACCCGGCGGGGCCTGCAAGGCTGACAAACTTATCAGAGGCTTGGACCTTGGCAGGGTCTGGGGAATTCGACCGAAGGGGGAGGTGAAAAGAGGTTCCACGAGGAGCCGCGAGTCCCCTCTAACCCATGCTGCAGGGAGGAAAGGGTCGGGAAGGAAACCTAGCTCCTCTGGGCAAGGCTCCTTGGCGTCCAGCGTCCGGCGGTTCCCGGGCGTCGCCGGGGTGGGGCCGAGTGGGCGGGCTCTTGGCTGGAGAGCTTCGCGTGCAGGAGGTGGGTTGGTTCAAGGCCTCCTCCTCCGCTTTATGGTTCAGGGCTCAGGGGGGATGTCCCGGGCGCCTTCTCCCGACTCGTGGGCCCCGAGCCAGGGAAGAACGGCGGATTCTCGGTGACTAGAGTTCAGTGCTCTGCCGCCGCCTGCTCCACGTGAACGGAGGGCGCCTCGGAACCGCGGGGGGCGGCGCAGGTGCTTCGGCGCCGGGCGCCGCGTGCCGCGTCTCACACAGGCCTGGGGCGGTCAGAGACCGCTGGGCAGGGAGACACCGGCGAGCCCCGGCAGAGCCTGGCCAGCTCTCAGGGTGAGAGCCCAAACTGGAAGAGCCAGCCGTCCTGACAGTCGCAACCTGGACGCGGAGCCAGGCCAGCGCGCGGCGCGGAGGTAGGACGCTACGCGGAGGGTTTGGTGAATCCATAAGGCCTCCATGCCAAGTCCAGGGAGGCCTGGGGCGGGAGAGGGCACTGATCTCAAAAGGACGCTTGCTTTTTTGGAAAGACGGTCCCGCAAAAAGCCTAGACTTTAGGTAACGTCAATAGCAGCAAAGTTTTCTAAAGGGGAGTTTAGAAAATGTATTGAAGTATGAAATACATACAGGAAAGACGTAAGTGTACATACAGTTCGCCGAATCTTCATAAACCAAACGCTCCCTGCGAACAACACCCAGATGAAAAACCAAAACAGTATCCATCCCCCACCCCAAGTCCCCTCATGCTCCCTTGTGTCTCCACCGCCACCGCCAAGAGTAACCACTATCCTGGCTAGGATAGGTTGGTTTTTGCCTGGTTTGGAACATTATGTAAGTGGAATCACGTAGCGCATAGGCTATGTGCCTGGCTTTTTTCATTTGTGAGATTTATCTATATTCTGCCTGTCGTTGTAGATTGTTCATTTGCATTATTTTACAGTATTCTCTTGTGTGAATGTGCCACAATTGATTCATCCATTCTGCTGTTAATGGGCGTTTGGGTAGTTTCTAGATTTGGGCTGTTGTGACTAATGTTGTTACAAACATTCTAGAACAGTATCCAGTAGAACTTCCTGCAGTAATGGAAGTGTTCTACATCTGTGGTGTCCAGTATGGTAGCCACCAGTCACATGTGGCTGCTGAGCACCTGAACCATGGCTGGTGTGACTGAGGAACTGGACTTCTAGTTGTCTAAAATTATAATTAATTTAAATGTAAAGAGTCATATGTGTTGGACAGCACAGTCCTAGTATGTCTTTTGGAGACTGTAATGCACATTTGTATTCTGTACATACCTAGGAGTGCAATTGCCATGTCTTAGGGGATGAAAGTCAGCTTTAGTAGATTCTGCCAAGCAGTTTTCTAAAGTTGGTTGTACCAGTTTACACTTCTGTCAGGAGCAGCACCACATGCTCCCCAATACTTAGTATTTTAATTCCATTTTAGCCATTCTGGTGAATATGTAGTGAAAAGAGGCTTTTGTTCCCTTTTAAGACTATGAAAATTGACATTTCACCATAGCAAAGATGATGATAATGATGATGGTTGGAGGATTTCTTGGGGACTGAGAGATGTTATAGGGGTTGGAAGCTTACCCTTTATGCCACCCCACTTCTGCAGTTGGGCCTCCCACCCAATCAACCTTTTGCCCTAGGAACTGGACCAGGATTAGCAGACCGCTAGGGAAGAGGCTGTATATTTGTATAACAACATCTCCCGCATCTGTTGTTACTTTTTGTCTTCTTAAAATCAGCGCCCCTCTTCCTTTACTGTTATAATTGGAATATCCCACCAGAGGTCATGGTGAGACTGCCTGGCAGGCTGCAGCCATAGCAGAGAAGCCAGGTTTTGTGCTGGCTGCAGTTTTAGTTTGCAGCTTGGCTCGGCCTTGTATAAAAAGGCAATAACAATCCTGAGTGTGCTACCTCACTGGCTTGCTGAGAAGCAAAGTCAGCCCTGGGGAAGCAGCAGGGTGACTCCTTACTGTGTCAGCTGTGTGTGTGTGTGTGTGTGTGTGTGTGTGTGTGTGTGTGTGTGTGTGTGTTGCTTTGTAGAGGTGCTCTCTAATCCACAGAATAATCTTGTGAGTTTACACATGTGAAAACTGAGGCTCAGAGATGTTAAGTCATTCCCCTCAAGGCCACACAGTTAGTAAACAGTGGCAGCAACCCCAGGAGGACTTTCCACCCAATGCCACTGAGAACATTTCTGACATTTTCTACCTCCCTTCCCTGGGTAAACAGAGCCCTGGCTGGTGCAGATCTTGAAATTCTGGATCAGATTAGATGTCCCCTGCTAAGTGTCCCTTTGGACGGACTCAAACCAATCATTGAAGATGTGTGTTTTATGTTGTAATACTAGTGAAACTCACTTTGTGTGACATACGAGTTCTTGGAAAGTTGTGTGCAAAAGAGCTTTTTGCTTGTGGCGAGGGAGAAAAAAGTACATTTTAAGTTCATCTCTGGAATTTGTTGCTTAAAGATATCCCAAAGTGAATTATTTTGTAAAGTGAAGGATTCTTTTGAAATATGAATAATAACCTAGCATTGTTGGGTTTTCAAATAAAAAACAAGCGTAAAGAGCAGCTCAAAATTGTATACAGGATTCGTCAATATTTCACACATATTTCTTCTTTCATTGAGAAGGGTTCTAATGAAAGTTTCACCTGGACCATCTTGACAGTGAGCTCTCTGAGAGGTCCACAGATTACTTCTCTATCCAGATGTTAAGTTACTAGAAACCCAGTGCCCCCAGTGGCTACTGGTTGATTCAGGCTTAACTTGGGTGTGTTTCACAGTCCCTGATCACTTGGTGAGCCTCTCACGGATGGGGCTGAAGAGTCAAATGGGTTATTAGATTAAAAGACCTTTAAAGTCCCATCGAGTCTTGAGATTCTGTAAACTAAATGTTACATGCCTATAGATTTATAGATTTCAGCTGTGCTGGTGGGAAGGGCCTTAGAAATCACCGAAGTCCAGCTCTTTTCTGTCGCTGAATCCTGCCTGGAGTATCCTGGGCAAGAAACTGTCCCACAGCTCCTGGACACCACCCATGGGAGAGCCACTCACCTCTCCACTCCCTAAGTGTGAGAAAGTTCTGCCTTGTGTTCATGTGGAATCTGCCCCCTGCATCTTCCATCTGCTTATCCTCTTGTCCCCACAGATGTCTACTCCTTCTGTATGTCAGTTCTTCAAATATTTGAAGCCAGCCATCGAAGCCTATGTAGACCTTCTCTCCTCAGGTGAAATAGCCCCAGTTTCTTTGACTGTCCTGAACCTCCTGGTCATTATGCAGTGGGTGTTCTCTAGCTCACCCATTTCTTCTGTGCCTGGGCTCTTCTGGTGTATTCCCCATAGGAGGCCCCCCTTCCTAAGCCTTTAAACATTTCCATCTTCCCATCCTCTTCTGAGAAGGCTGAGGCCCACTGGCAGGCTCTCCCTCATGGGTCCCGCTGTGCTCAGTTTATGTTTTTATTCCTTAGTCTTCAGAGGAATAAGTATCCATTCTGTCTACAACTAACACTTCCCCTTAAAGTCTAGATATACTTTCTTCCCTACTTCTAGAAACAACGCTTCTTATTTTGAGTTCTGAGGTCCCCCCACTCTACAATTTAATATTCTCTACCTTCCTTCCTTTCACCCTCAAACGTGTAGCAATCTCTCCATATTGTCTTCTCTTAACACTGGTGTCCCTTCCTCAAATATCTTTCCTTTCCCCTTTGGGGTCAGATTTCTGAATTTTTGTCTTGACAGCTACTTCCCTTTCCCTCAGCCTGAATGCCGCTTACCTCCCAAGTGCTGGATACTGATGCCCAGTTGGAAGTTACCTTTGTGGTCAGTTGGTTCAACACTTTCCCTGATGCCCCGATTCCCTCCTGAGATGTTAAAGTCCTGCCCCTCCCCCTAATTATCTGAGACTCATTCTTTGAGATCAAACGGCTTCTCCTCCAGCTTGTGCTTTGTTACCTCTCTTCAGTGTTTGGCAGAATGACTTTTTTCTGGAAAGTCTGGAAAGCTTTTGACACTCTCTACTATCCTGATCATTTTCTCTCTCAAAGAGTAGTTACTCCTCTTCCTTCTCCAGCCCCGCTTATTGGAACCCTCCAAGTCTCAGTGACTTTTCTACACTCTTGCTGTCCTAAAGCTTGTCATTGCATACACACAGCATCAACTATCACTTTTGTATTAAGGGTCCCTGAATCTACAGCTTTTGCTTGGTCTTCCTCTAAAGTCATATTTTCAAATGCCCAGGGGATAATTCTTCATGTACCTGTACCATTGTCACCTCAAGTTCATCACCACTCCCCCAATCTACACACACCTCAACTTCTGCCCAGGGCATCACCTCTCCTTGTTCTCTTCCCTTTGGTTGGAACCAATCAGTCAACACATGCTTTCCCTGAGAGTCTCTCTTCTCTTAGAGCAGAAGAAATGGGAGAACAAACAATGTCTGAACGCCTAAACATTTCAGGCCCTGGGCTCTGCATATCCTGACCTGTTTAGTACTTGAACCATCCTGAAAAGTAAGTGCCATTATCTACATTTTTAAATTTTTATTTATTTAATTTAATTTTGTTTTTGGCTGTGTTGGGTCTTCGTTACTGTGCGCGGGCTTTCTCTGATTGCGGTGAGCAGGGGCTACTCTTTGTTGTGGTGTGTGGACTTCTCATTGCAGTGGCTTTTCTTATTGCAGAGCACGGGCTCTAGGTGCGCGGGCTTCAGCAGTTGTGGCACGCGGGCTCAGTAGTTGTGGCTTGCAGGCTCTAGAGCACAGGCTCAGTAGTTGTGGCGCAGGGGCTTAGTTGCTCCACGGCATGTGGGATCTTCCCGGACCAGGGCTCGAACCCGTGTCCCCTGCATTGGCAGGCAGATTCTTAACCACTGTGCCACTGGGGAAGCCCCTACCTACACTTTTAAGGGCTAAGAAACGAGATTTTGGGACTTCCCTGGCAGTCCAGTGGTTAAGACTCTGCTCTTCCATTGCAGGGGGCACAGATTTGATCTCTGGTCGGGGAACTAAGATCCCGCATGCCTCACAGCACGGCCAAAAAAAAAAGTAAAAGAAAAAGAAAGAAGATTTTGAGGATATAGACACCTTGCTCAAGGACCCTCAGCTCTTAAGTGAAAGAATCTGGAGCTCAGATCAAGGTCTGGCTGATTCTAAAACCTAAGGACTTTACTATAATGGCCTTCTTGTTTTTGTTTTTTTTTTTAGTTTAATTTTATTTATTTATTTTTGGCTGCATTGGGTCTTCATTGCTGTTCGCGGGCTCTCTCTAGTTGTGGCGAGCGGGTGCATGGGCTCCTCTTTGCAGGGCACGGGTTTCTCTTTGCGGTGGCTTCTCTTGTTGTGGAACACTGTCTCTAGGTGCGTGGGCTTTAGTAGATGTGGCACGCGGGCTCAATTGCTCCGCGGTATGTGGGATCTTCCTGGACCAGGGATCAAACCTGTGCATTGGCAGGTGGATTCTTAACCACTGCGCCACCAGGGAAGTCCCTATAATGGCCTTCTAACTCGTCACCTGGCTTGGGTGTATCACTGATAAGCCCCATCCTCATACCAGCACCAGATTCATTTTCCCCAGATGCCTCTTAATCAAAGGTACATTTTCTTAACTGTACTCTGGCTCCTTGCTGTACGTAGGATCAAAAGTACCCTCAAGACCACCAGTGAACCCTCATTACCATGCCTAATCAACCACATTTCTCATTATTTTTTAGTGATCTGTACAATCTCCTTACTGTTCCTCTCCCCCAACCCCGCTGTCTACCACGCCCTTTCCTGGAGGAATATTTCAGCTCTTCCCAGTCAAGCCCCTCCTAACTTGTAAGTTTGATGCCTCCCAATTATGAAGTCTTTTCCAGCTACCGCAGCTCACAGCCGTCACATATCACATTCTCTTAATGTAGATGAAATGGCCTCACCTGCAAAATTTAGCTCTTGATCCAAGTAATGGTTTTATTTACTGTCTCGTTATTTCCATCTTCCATTTAAAAATAAGCTCCTTGGGGCTTCCCTGGTGGCACAGTGGTTGAGAATCTGCCTGCCAATGCAGGGG
Organism: Delphinapterus leucas; assembly: GCF_059928025.1. NCBI lineage: Eukaryota > Metazoa > Chordata > Mammalia > Artiodactyla > Monodontidae > Delphinapterus > Delphinapterus leucas. Next base: position 58,636,871 of record NC_143144.1, read on the forward strand.
ACACGGGCTCGAGCCCTGGTCTGGGAAGATGCCACATGCCGCAGAACAGCTAAGCCCATGCGCCACAACTACTGAGCCTGCGCGTCTGGAGCTTGTGCTCCACAACAAGAGAGGCCACGACAGTGAGAGGCCCGCGCACCGTGATGAAGAGTGGCCCCCGCTCGCCGCAACTAGAGAAAGCCCTCGTACAGAAACGAAGACCCAACACAGCCAAAAATTAATTAATTAATTAATTAAAAAGTTTAAAAATAAGCTCCTTGAGTTAAGGATCATGTCTTATGCTTCTTTTGTATTATCTAGAGATAGATACAAAAGAAATAATTTAGGAGAAAACACTTAGAAAAGTATAAAGTGCAGTATAAACAAAGTATATTATTCTTAAAATTACTAGTGTTATAAACATTGGCAAAATGTATTGGGACCAGGTTCAACAAACAGCAGAAACTGAGGAATTCAATGAATAAGTCAGACCCAGAGTTCCTCCCCCTCTCCTCCCATTTAATCCTTAACAATGCCTTCCTGCTCTCTCAGACTGAACATATGAAAGGAGAGGCACCTACATTGCCCACTAGATGATGGACTTTTTCAGGGCAAGGAATACTTGTCTCATCTGTCCAGTTTTTTTTTCAGCACCTGAGTACAGTATCCGGAATATGCTGGGTGTTTGATATGTGTTTGACGAAAGAATGAACAACTGGAGATATGACTTGGACCAGATGTTGGTGTTGTCCTACATTTCTGCTTCTTTGGGATTCTTTTCCTGCTTCCCCACATGGAATGAGAGAATGTCAGAGCTGGAAGGGATCAGCCCAGCCTCGCATTTTAAAGATGGAAAAACAATCCCAGAGAGGAGACCATCTGTCCCCAGGTCACCCCTCGTGGCCTTCTGACATCCTGTCCAATCCAGCGTTTCCCCCACTATAATTCAGTCTCCCTCTTTTCAGTGTTCTGTCGCTGAACCTATATCCAGCCCTTCTTCCTCTCTTGCAAGTGCCCTTTCCCACATCCCTTCATCCAGCTCTGTACTCTGCATGCCCCCAACTTGTGTTTAATATTGTACATAGTGCTCTTATGAATGTGTACAAAAAATTCCTCTGAGGTTGTGAGCATACACACTTTTAAAACGTGTGACTGTTTGGGAGGAACACAACCTTCACCAGGAAGTTACAATTCAGAATCTCTTCAGGGCCTCTCTCCAGAAGAATTTCAGAATTTCTCTGAGTCCAGAAACATAGTAGGATTTTAATAGTAATAAACCACAGTCCAATTGCTTGAAGTGCCGGTGATGTACTAGATATTCTAGAAGGCGCATGGCAACTCTGCAACTCCGCAGCCTCAAGGCTAGTAGCTCCATTTTACAGATGAGTAAACTGAGGTGCAGAGAGGGAAAACAACTTGCTCAGGGTCACACGGTATCAGAGCAGGAGATTGATCTGACCTATTTGCCTTCTCTAGGAAAGTCTTTGAGACACACCGACCGACTGTCAGCTGCTTCACTTGGATGCCCACTTCCTCCTCAATGGCCGCCCTTGGTGAGGCCTCTCGTGTAGGAACTGCTGCCACACCTTGGCTCTGTCACTGTTCCCATCTGTTTAGCATCTCTGGAGAGCTCAGAGGCCGTGCCCTGCCTGCACCCCCTAGTGGCCACAGGGGGATGTACAAGTCCTTCTGGCGCTGTCTCAGTACCTCAGTCAGCACCCTCTGGTGTTGGCCAGGGACGCAAGGTCATATAGACTCAGGCTTTCAGAGGTGCACTTATCTCCCAGGGCGGAGGGTAGGCTGTTCCTTGAGGAAGGACCTGGATTCTCCAAGTCCCCCCACTCCTGATAGTCCTTTAAGGGAGACACCCCCCCACCCATGCCTGATAGTGACCCAAATCAGTTAAGAGAGGGACTTGACAACAGCCTCAAGTTCCTCTTTAGCAAGTTAGCAAGAGCATCTGACTCAGAGTCCACATAACTTGGTCTTGGCTTCCACAGTCCTTTTTTCATTGACATACCTATGCTTACTGTTGTGCCAAGTTCCCAAATTTGCTTATCTTACATGCCCTTGCTAGGTCTCAGTCTCTCTAACCAACAGTGTCCTCATCTGAAAACAGGGAACACCTCCCTCACCTACCTATGGGGATGGGATGAGATCAAGCCAGAGAGCAAATGTAACGTGGTTGTGAGGTTTGAGATTGTCCACCTTCCTCTTCCACTGCCATCTTGGGGGCACTGGAGCCTATGTGCAGATCAAGCCTCCAGAGCTGCCCACAGTCTTGCAGCCTCCTTCAAATAAATAAGCAGTCTTGCTCTGATTGAGCTCTGGGTCACATAGGCCCACTGGTGCCTTTGGGTAAACTAGGAAGGCACTGCTTTCTCCAGGTGGACGTGGCTTTGCCAGCTGCTTGGCTTAGTGGATGGATATGCGTGTCTCTTGGACAAGGCACGTGTTGAGTGAACAGCCCCCACAGCCAAACACGGAGGCTTTGGTGCCATATGCGTCTGTTAATCCCTCTCCTTACTCCCTGAATAACATGACACTGAATGAATATGCGGGCCACATTTACAGGACACCAAAACAATCACTGTTTGGGGAAAATTCAGCAATAAATAGGTGATTCTGCCTGTCACCTGGGGGAGGAAAAGCCCAGCTTTCTGTCTGGGTTTGCTTGATTTCCTAGGCCCTGGGATAAACATAGCTCTTGTCACTGGCCCTACAGCCTAAAGAATTCCTCCCTTAAATGACCCAAGTTCCTACAGTGGATTTAATCCTTAAGTCACTAAAAGTGCAGATGAAGACTTGGGTTGTGGACAGTGATGAATTACAGACTTACACTTTAGGGCAAGTGAGAACAAATAACCCTGTGATGAAAGACAACACCCCTGGGGAGGAGCAGGGCCCATGAAGGGCATTTAGATTCCGTTTTCATCTTTTTCCCTGGATGCTCTTTGCTCTCTCCATCCACTTCTCTTTCCGCTCCTCTCTTGTCCCCTCTCTGTCTTTCCTCCCTCTATCCTCTTCTGCTTCTTTCCCTCTCTGCCTCTTCCTTTTTATTTATTTATTTATTTATTTATTTATTTATTTATTTGCGGTACGCGGGCCTCTCACTGTTGTGGCCTCTCCCGTTGCGGAGCACAGGCTCCAGACATGCAGGTTCCAGACGCGCAGGCTCCAGATGTGCAGGCTCAGCGGTCATGGCTCACGGGCCCAGCCGCTCCACGGCATGTAGGATCTTCCCGGACCGGGGCACGAACCCGTGTCCCCTGCATCGGCAGGTGGACTCTCAACCACTGCGTCACCAGGGAAGCCCCTGCCTCTTCCTTTTTAAACCTCTACTTAGCATTCTATCTTCCTCTCTGTCTCCTCCCTTCCTTCTTTCTCCCTCACTTTTCCTTTTCTCTACTGACTTATGGAATTAAAGAATATTTGATAGCTTGATGTATTCTATTATTCATATTGAAAAATAAGGCAAGTCTCTCATGAAAATAGCAATTATATTAAATTGCTTTTTTATTTGTATATAAACCATAGTACTTTTTCCTGTACCTCAGTGATCTTTGATAGAGAAAAGCCCCCATCCCCCAACACAAACACAATTCATGCAGTGCAAGGCAGGGGAGGGAAGCCAGCAAGGAGGCACTCGTGTGATTAGCGTTAAGGGGAAATCCTCAGGACACCGGCAGCAAGGAAGGGTTAGGATTGCAGAATGTTGAAGGTGGACCCTCTACTCCAAGCTCCTTGCTTTGTTTCCAGGCTCCTCATCCATCCATCCCACATTCCTTGAGTTTTCTGGAGAAGGCAAATAGATCATATCAATGCCCCCAGACAGGAAATGGAAGTCCAGAGAAATTACATGATTTCTGCAAAGTCACGCAGCCGGTTCATGGGAAAACCTTGAGGAGAACCTATTTGTCAAGCACAACAAATATATAATACCAGATACATCACGTGAGGACATCATAGGAGCTAGAAGAATTGGAACAGCTTGATAAGACCCAGTTACCACTTAAGTGGAATCATGACCTCCAGGGAGAAGCTAGATCATTTAACCAACACTCATTTACCAGGTGGACAAAATGGGATTCGGCCCTAGAGTCTATGGATTACATGTCAAATTCACATTCACACACAATGGGTCACTCTAATGGAGGGGTCAGGGATACAGGCCATGCACACAGAAGATGATCTTGTTTCCTTTCAGCACTCAGTACACACCCAGCGCCTCCCTCGCTGACATGTTAGACAACAGCTCCAAGCAGCTGCTCCCGTTACTGTCTGCCCCTCTGTGTCCTCTAAGTACCTTCTGCAACCTGCCATGTGCCTCCTCTTCCCAGGGAGGCTGTGATCTGCAATTAGCAGGCAGTCTTGATGACTGGCTTTGAGTTTATTAAGTCCTGAATTCCCAAGTACACTTTGTTCTTTTTCTTCCTCCCTCCCTTCCTTCCTCCCTTCCTTCCTTCCTTCCTTCCTTCCTTCTTTCCTTCCTTCCTTCTTTTCTTTCTCTTCCCTCCTTCCTTCTTTCCTTCCTTCCTTCCTTCTTTCTCTTTTTCTTTCTTTCATGGCACCAGTCACTTTATGTTCAGCAAAAGAAAATATTTATGGAGTACTTTCCTAGCCAAGCACTGTGCTGGGCACTAGGAATACAGATACAATAAACCAGGCTCCCTTCCCTTCCATTGGTTACAGTGTCATGGGAGATGGGGTGGCACATTCATGAAAAACATCTTCCTCCCTCTGAGATGGGAAGGGATAGCCTGTGAGTTGCACAGGGTGCTATTGGCCCAATGGGGGCGGGGTGGGTGGCTGATCAGGACAGACTTTTCTGGGAGGGGGGTGACATCTGAGCCAAGTTTTGAGGCATGAATAGAAGTTGGCCAGGCCAAGTGAAGAAAGCTAGTTCTGTCAAAAGAAAGGTGGAAAGTTGGTGGGAGAGCGGGTTGAGAGAGAGCTTGGGGCAGGTTGTGCTCACTTGTGTCGCTACAGTTTTTCCACACTGAAACCATCTCTCTGGGGGAGAAACAGGTAGAAAGGCATAAGTTTTATTTTGACTGTAGGAACAATTTTCTTTGGCTTTAAAACTTATGTTGGAATAATGGGTGAAACTGTGCAGAGGAGAGGGGTATATGGGAACTCTCTTCTATCTGCTCAATTTCTCTGTAAACCTAAAAACGTTCTAAAAATAAATTATTAATTAAAAATTTTATGTTAGATTATTTAACTAAATTAATTTTTGGAGGGGGGGGTCAGCTAATGTTATCCTTGTCATCGTTGAGAACATGGAACTCCTTGGAGGTCATGATAAGGAGTCTGGCTTCTCCGCCCATTCCTCTTTCCCCCTAGTGCCTCCCCGTCTCGGTAAAGGGCACTGCCATCACCTGTTCAGGCCAGCCTGATTTGATCATCCTTGATCCATCCATCTCTAGTTCTATAGATTGCACTCTAACCTGTCTCTAGAATTCATCCAGTCTGTTCCATCTCCTTTTCTTTCCCTCTGGAACAGTCCACCATCATCTTCTCCCAGGCTGTCCTCTTCAGTGACCTCTTAAGTGGACAGCCCACTTATATTAGTCTGCTTAAGCAGTAACAACGAAGTGTCACAGAAATTAATTTTCTTACATTTCTGGAGACTGGAAGTCCAAAATCGTGGTGTCAGCGGGTTGCTTTCTTCTGAAGCCTCTCTCCTTGGCCTGTGGGTAGCTTGTCTTCTCCCTGTGTCTTCACGTGGCCTTCCCAATGTGTGTGTGTATTTGTGTCCTAATCTCTTCTTTAAGGACACCAGTCATATTGGATTAGGGCCTGTCCTAATGACCTCGCATGAACTTAATTACCTCTTTAAAGACTTTATCTCGAAATACTTTCAAAACCTGAGGTACTGGGACTAGGACTTCCACATGTGAATTCAGTGTATAACACCACTTCCCCTGTGTGGCCCTCTGAGCCATTTTTCATGCACCCACCAAGGTGATCTTCTGAAAATGGAAGTCAGACCAAGTTACTTCCCTGCTTCAAAGCCTTCAGTGGCTTCCCGGTGTATTTAGAATGAAATCCAAACTCTTCCCCGTGGCTTACAAAGAATGGTCTGACCCCTACAAACTGCCTCCCCCAAACTCTCCCTGCCTCTTCCCCGGCTCATCACCATGCAGCTACACAGCCTTCCTTACGTTTTTTTTTTTTGCGGTACGCGGGCTTCTCACTGTTGTGGCCTCTCCCGTTGCGGAGCACAGGCTCCAGACGCGCAGGCTCAGCGGCCATGGCTCACGGGCCCAGCCGCTCCGCGGCATGTGGGATCCTCCCGGACCGGGGCACGAACCTGTGTCCCCTGCATCGGCAGGCGGACTCTCAACCACTGCGCCACCAGGGAAGCACTTCCTTACGTTTTTAAGATACATGAAACTCTTCTATGCTCTGCCCACTCTTCACCTGGCCACCTCCTACTCATCCTTCAGTTCTCAGAGACGCCTTCCCTGAAGGCCTGGTCTCAAGTAGGCGCCCACTGTGATTCTCAATCCTAGCCTCCAGTTCCTTTACTTTGTATCTTTTATCACAATTTGATATCACATGTTTTTTTGTTTACTTGTTTGTCTTTCTGAGGACAAAGACCTTTTCTGTTTTGTTCCTGCTGGTGTCCTTGCTCTTAGCATAATGCCTGGTACAGGGAGGCTGCTCAGCAAATATTTACTGAATGACTGACAGAATGAACTGGAAGCTTGCACTTTATTCTCCAGGCATGGGAAGCTGCTGAAGGATTTCTAGCAAGGGAGTGATGTGGTCAGATGCACGTTTGAGAGAGATCACTCTGGCTACAGTGGGGAAGGGGTGAGTTAAGGGTCCGATCCTGGAATCAGGGAAACTAGTGGGAAGACTACTGTAATAGCCCAAGTGAGAAATGATGAAATATTGAACTAGGGTCATGGAAATGAGATAGCATTTATGGAATGTGACCGTTTATCGGATGTAAGGAGAGCGGGGACTCCGAGATTCTTGGACCAGGTGACAAGGTGAATGGGAGTATCTTTCATGGAGACTGGAAGAGAAGAGAAGGAACAGTTTGGTTGAGAGTCTTGGGGGATAAATTGGAATACTTCTCTCCCCACTAGAAGGCTCCCCTTAAAGACAGGGAGTGTGTTGAAGTTCCCATTTAAAAAATACATTGCACATAGTAAGCCCTCAGTAATCCCAGTTGGGGACGGTGCATGTGGGCCCTTAGTCACATGCACACCGTCAGTTATAGAAACCTTCACATCTGTCCACAGCCTGAACACCCTGGGGATGTTGGTTCTCTGAATTCCCATGTCACTCACCCTCAGCCCTGCTCAGCCTGTTCCATTCCTGATGACCCCCCACTCTTTGCTTGTTTTCGGCCCTGGCAGAAACAAAGCAAGCCCAAAATATACCATCCAACTGGCAGGTGATGAGTGATTAGCTGCCTGGCTCTAAAAGGCTGGAATGAGGCGGCCTTTCAGTACTAAGTGCAGTAACCCTAGCTCTCAGCTTGTTGTAATTCTAGATGGAGGTGGTCTGGGACTGGGTGTGGGCAGGGCAGCATGAACAGACCCTTGAGGTCCGGCGGGAAGTGGGAAGAGAGCTCATCTCTCTGCAGTCAATTGAAAGTATGAAATTAACGCTCAGATGGAGGGAAATGAGATGCACTGGATTACGTGAGAGGATGAGTGATTCTTCTCGCTAAGGGAAGGCTCTTTGCAGGGGATGGGATGGCAGGTTTGGTGCCCACACTTAATCTCTTTCTTGCTCCTCACCTAAGATAAGATACGACATTTATACAAGGAGATTCTCATTGCTTTTTTTCTTCACTCTATTTCTGCCAAATATCCTACAGCTCCGTGGCTTTGGGCAAGTAACTTAACCTCTCTGAATTTTAGTTTCCTCATCAGTAAAGTGGGAGTTGTAGCCCACACCTCAAACAGCTGTTGTGAGAATCTAAATGAGCTAAAGGATTTAAGGAATTATAGAGGCATTCCATAATTGAGGTGGTTAGTCCCTACCAAAAGCAAGTCAGAAGCACCAGGGCACTGGAGAATGCAGTCAGTGCTCAGATGCCTGTGGCTTACAGTGTGATACTAGTGTTCATTTAATCTGTGCTCTAGGAAAGGCCCGGTGCCTTAATCCAGAATATACAGCACAGGAGTGATCAGTTGGCATTTAATTAAATGTTCACAGCTACTAGGAAGGTTTCAGTCTTTATCTCCCACTAGCATCAGAGTATTATAATTAGAATAATAAGGGTCTTAGATAGCATAATAAGGGTATTAGATTCACTGGGGGTGGGGGGATGTGGCTTGTTAATAAACCCCATTAGAAGTGAGTCCTCATCATTAAAATCAGTGGTCTGGAAGATATGTATATTGGCTAAGACAGTTTACAGTCCCTCCCAACCCTTGCATGATCAGAAAAAAGAGTCTGCTGAGCCCCCCCACACCATTCACCTTTCTGGAGGGTACCTGCTGCTAGATTCTAACATGGCCCTGGGTCCAGCCATAACATCAAAGGATTCGATTTGCCTGAAGCCTTAAGGTTAACCCACTCCCGCTTCTCGATTTTGGAGACCCACCTGGAGCAAACCTTTTGCGCAAGGCCTGGTTAGAGCACTTCAAAGGACAGAGCCGTGATCAGTTTTCAGAATAGGTCCTTTTGTGTCTACTTGCTGATAAAAGTGTGTCTAATAAATGTCCAAATGTGGCAGAATTTGATCTGAAACTTGTGTGAAGTGAAGTGGTTGGGGGAGCAGCTAGCCCTCCACAACCCGTAATGTTTGGGAGCTACCTACAGCTGCCGAAAACAGCCTAACAGTTTGTGCGTAATGAAATTCGTGTAGGTCAGTTCGCAGCAGCTCCTGTTAATGTATGTTAGGGCCAAGCACTTTACTTACCTTATTTCATTTAATCCTCAGAACAAATCTGTGAGGTAGGCCCTATTATTATTCCAATGTTTTTAACCAGGGAAAAGGAGGCCCAGAGATCTTAATGCACTACCCAAGGTCACACAGCTACTAATTAGTGGATCAAGTTTTGAATCTAGAGCCCTTGTGCTTAATCAGTGCACACTACTTCCTGATAGCATTTGAGGGTTTGAGATTGAAAACTGTTTCCCTCAAACAGGGTCAGGCTATAGTCTGGCTTTGCTCACAGCTATGCCTTCCTCATCTGAGCCCACCTGCTGAGAAACGGCCACCTTCAAATTGAGCGGGAGCTGCCCTACTCGGACTGTGTCACGGGTTCTGATGCCTCTGTCACAGATTCTGGCAATGGCCCAATGGCCACCTCTTGACCCTCACAGTTTCTTTTTTCCTCTTTTCCTCCCTCATTCTTCATATAGACTCTTAGGACCTCAGAGTTGGAACATCCAGTCCTGGCCAGAATATATAAATATACAAGATCTCAGAGGTGGTTCTCCAGCCTTGCTGGAATGCAGCCCAGACTGGGCACTGATGCTGTATTCGAATGGCTCTAATCCCTCGGGAGCTTGTCTTTTTATTGACCAGACTGTGCCTCCTTGTCACTTCATCCACTGGTCCTAATCCTGCCCACTGGAGTCACTCAGAAGCCCAATCCCTGTGTCACATGACAGCCCTTCAAGTACCTTAGGGTGGATTCATGTGTCACTAAAAGCGCTACCTTAAAGGACCAATGGATATCACATGCCTTGAGATATAATGTGGGATTTCTCCAGTTCCTGCAGGTCTCCCTGCTGGAAGCTTTGGAACCTGAAGGACTCTGGCTTCATAGGAATCTCTCCTGTCCTCTGGGCAGAGGTGCTTCCTGACCAGCTTTCCAGAATCAAAGAGGAAGCTGCTAAAGCCCTCTCTCCTTTTACTATTATTTTTATTAAGTTATAACTTATACAATTATTTACACAGATCTTTTTTTAAAATTTATTGACATACAATTTATCTACCATAAAATTCACTATTTTAAAGTGTACAATTCACTGATTTTTAGTGTATTCCCAAAGTTATGCAACCATTACTACTACCTATTTCCAGAACATTTTCATCACCTCCAAAAGAAACCCCATGCCCATTAGCAGTCCCTCCCATTCCCCTGCCCCCATCCTCGGTAACCACCACTCTGCTTTCCGACTTTTAGGATTTGCCTACTGTGGACATTTCATCTAAATGGAATCACACAATATGTGCTCTTTTGTGACTTCTTTCACTTCGCATAGTGTTTTCAAGGTTCATCCATGTTGTACCATGTATCAGAATTTCCTTCCTTTTTATGGCCAAATGATATTGCATTGTATGGATATACCACATTTTGTTTACCTGGTCATCAGTTGAGGGACATTTGGGTTGTTTCCACTTTGGGGCTGCTATAAATAATGATGCTGTGAACATTTGTGAACAAGCTTTTGTGTGAACATGTTTTCAGTTCTCTAGGAGTGGGACTGACCTTGCACAGCTCTTAAGTGTATGTCCGTTTTAATGCATCTCATGTGGAGCTCTTTACACACACAAAGGTTTCAGCCCGAGCTTGGTACCTGAGTGAGCAGACAGGAACCTATCTCACTAACAACATGTGGTGGGATCCAAGCCAGCTGGAAAGCCCAGCCAGAGTCCCACTAGCAATTCTTTTTCCTCTCTCCCATGCCCTGAGAGGCTCAATGGTTTCTTCAATTCAAAGATGCTGTCTATTTGATAACAATTCAGAGGGCTGGGGTAGGGGAAGTGGTGGTGGGAAAGTTTCTTTTGACACTGATTGTAAGATACCTCTTGATTTTAGAAAGTTAAATTGCGAGTGTCAGGTTTAATCCTTCGACAACCCCACCTCCATCTTCTCTATGAAGAAAGTAAGGCTTGAGATTGGAACCAAGATGGTGGAGTAGAAGGACATGCTGTCACTCCCTCTTGCGAGAACACCAGAATCACAACTAGCTGCTGGACAATCATCGACAGGAAGACACTGGAAGGAACTCACCAAAAAAGATACCCCACGTCCAAAGACAAAGGAGAAGCCACAGTGAGACGGTAGGAGGGGCACAATCACAGTAAAATCAAATCCCATAACTGCTGCGTGGGTGACTCACAGACTGAAGAACACTTACACCACAGAAGTCCACCCACTGGAGTGAAGGTTCTGAGCCCCACAACAGGCTTCCCAACCTGGGGGTCCGGCAACAGGAAGAGGAATTCCTAGAGAATAAGACTTTGAAGGCTACTGGGATTTGACTGCAGGACTTCGACAGAACTGGGGGAAACAGAGACTCCATTTTAGGAGGGCACACACAAAGTGGTGTGCGCATCGGGACCCAGGGGAAGGAGCAGTGACCCCAGGGGAGACTGAACCAGACCTACCTACCAGTGTTGGAGGGTCTCCTGTGAAGGCGGGGGTTGGCTGTGGCCCACCGTGGGGACAAGGACACTGGCAGCAGGAGTTCTGGGAGGTACTCCTTGGCGTGAGCCCTCCCAGAGTCTGCCATTAGCTCCACCAAAGAGCCCAGGTAGGCTCCAGTGTTGGGTTGCCTCAGGCCAAACAACCAACAGGGAGGGAACCCAGCCCCACCCATCAGCAGTCAAGTGGATTAAAGTTTTACTGAGCTCTGCCCACCAGAGCAACAGTCAGCTCTACCCACCACCAGTCCCTCACTTCAGGAAACTTGCACAAGCCTCTTAGATAGCCTCATCCACCAGAGGGCAGACAGCAGAAGCAAGAAGAACTACAGTCCTGCAGCCTGTGGAACAAAAACCACATTCACAGAAAGAGAGACAAGATGAAAAGGCAGAGGGCTATGTACCAGATGAAGGAACAAGGTAAAACCCCAGAAAAACAACTAAATGAAGGGAGATAGACAACCTTCCAGAAAAACAATTCAGAATAATGATAGTGAAGATGATCCAGGACCTTGGAAAAAGAATGGAGGCAAAGATGAAGAAGATGCGAGAAATGTTTAACAAAGACCTAGAAGAATTAAAGAACAAAGAAACAGAGATGAACAATACAATAACTGAAATGAAAGCTATACTAGAAGGAATCAATAGCAGAATAACTGAGACAGAAGAACGGGTAAGTGACCTGGAAGACAGAATGGTGGAATTCACTGCTGCAGAACAGAATAAAGAAAAAAGAATAAAAGGAACTGAAGACAGCCTAAGAGACTTCTGGGACAACACTAAACTCAACAACATTCACGTTATAGGGGTCCCAGAAGGAGAAGAGAGAGAGAAAGGACCCAAGAAAATATTTGAAGAGATTATAGTCAAAAACTTCCCTAACATGGGAAAAGAAATAGCCACCCAAGTCCAGGAAGCGCAGAGAGTCCCATACAGGATAAACCCAAGGAGAAACACACCGAGACACATAGTAATTAAATTGGCAAAAATTAACACAAAGAAAAATTATTGAAAGCAGCAAGGGAAAAACGACAAATAACATACAAGGGAACTCCCATAAGGTTTACAGCTGATTTCTCAGCAGAAACTCTACAAACCAGAAGGGAGTGGCATGATATACTTAAAGTGATGAAAGGGAAGAACCTACAAGCAAGATTACTCTACCCGGCAAGGATCTCATTCAGATTTGATGGAGAAATCAAAAGCTTTACAGACAAGCAAAAGCTAAGAGAATTCAGCACCACCAAACCAGCTCTACAACAAATGCCAAAGGAACTTCTCTAAGTGGGAAACACAAGAGAAGAAAAGGAACTACAAAAACAAACCCAAAACAATTAAGAAAATGGTCATAGGAACACACATATTGATAATTACCCTAAAGGTGAATGGATTAAATGCTCCAGCCAAAAGACACAGCCTTGCTGAATGTATACAAAAACAAGACCCATATATATGTTGTCTACAAGAGACCCACTTCACACCTAGGGACACATACAGACTGAAAGTGAGGGGATGGAAAAAGATATTCCATGCAAATGGAAATCAAAAGAAAGCTGGAGTAGCAATACTCATATCAGATAAAATAGACTTTAAAGAATGTTACAAGAGACAAGGAAGGACACTGCATAATCATCAGGGGATCAATCCAAGAAGAAGATATAACAATTATAAATATATATGCACCCAACATAGGAGCACCTCAATACATAAGGCAACTGCTAACAGTCTAAAAGAGGAAATCGACAGCAACACAATAATAGTGGGGGACTTTAACACCTCACTTACACCAATGGACAGATCATCCAAAATGAAAATAAATAAGGAAACAGAAGCTTTAAATGACACAATAGACCAGATAGATTGAATTGATATTTATAGGACATTCCATCCAGAAACAGCAGATTACACTTTCTTCTCAAGTGCACACAGAACATTCTCCAGGATAGATCACATCTTGGGTCACAAATCAAGCCTCGGTAAATTTAAGAAAATTGAAATCATATCAAGTATCTTTTCTGACCACAATGCTATGAGATTAGAAATGAATTACAGGGGAAAAAACGTAAAAAACAAACACATGGAGGCTAAACAATATGTTACTAAATAACCAAGAGATCACTGAAGAAATCAAAGAGGAAATCAAAAAATACCTAGAGACAAATGACAATGAAAACATGATGATCCAAAACCTATGGGATGCAGCGAAAGTAGTTCTAAGAGGGAAGTTTATAGCTATACAAGCCTACCTCAAGAAACAAGGAAAATCTCTAATAAACAATCTAGCCCTACACCTAAAAGAACTAGAGAAAGAAGAACAAACAAAACCCAAAGTTAGCAGAAGGAAAGAAACCATAAAGATCAGAGCAGAAATAAATGAAATAGAAACAAGGAAAACAATAGCAAAGATCAATAAAACTAAAAGCTGGTTCTTTGAGAAGATAAAATTGATAAACCATTAGCCAGACTCATCAAGAAAAAGAGGGAGAGGACTCAGATCAATAAAATTAGAAATGAAAAAGGAGAAGTTACAACAGACACCGCAGAAATGCAAAGCATCCTAAGAGATTACTACAAGCAACTGTATGCCAATAAAATGGACAACTTGGAAGAAATGGACAAATTCTTAGAAAGGTATCACCTCCCAAGACTGAACCAGGAAGAAATAGATAATACGAACAGACCAATCACAAGTAATGAAATTGAAACTGTGATTTAAAATCTTCCAACAAACAAAACTCCAGGACCAGATGGCTTCACAGGTAAATTCTATCAAACATTTAGAGAAGAGCTAACACCCATCCTACTCAAAATCTTCCAAAAAATTGCAGAGGAGGAATACTCCCATACTCATTCTACAAGGCCACCATCACCCTGAAACCAAAACCAGACAAAGATACTCCAAGAAAAGAAAATTACAGACCAATGTCACTGGTGAATATAGATGCAAAAATCCTCAACAAAATACTAGCAAACAGAATCCAACAACACTTTAAAAGAATCATACACCATGACCAAGTAGGATTTATCCCAGGGATGCAAGGATTCTTCAATATACGCAAATGAATCAGTGTGATACACCATATTAACAAATTGAAGAAGAAAAAGTATATGATCTTCTCAATAGATGCAGAAAAAGCTTTTGACAAAATTCAACACCCATTTATGATAAAAACTCTCCAGAAAGTGGGCATAGAGGGAACCTACCTCAACATAATAAAGGCCATATATGACAAACCCACAACAAACATCATTCTCAATGGTGAAACACTGAAAGCATTTCATCTAAGATCAGGAACAAGACAAGGATGTCCACTCTCGCCACTATTATTCAACATAATTTTGGAAGTCCTAGCTACAACAATCAGAGAAGAAAAAGAAATAAAAGGAGTACAAATTGGAAAAGAAGAAGTAAAACTGTCACTGTTTGCAGATGACATGATACTGTACATAGAGAATCCTAAAGATGCCACCAGAAAACTACTAGAACTAATCAATGAATTTGGTAAAGTTGCAGGATACAAAATTAATGCACAGAAATCTCTTGCATTCCTATACACTAACAACAAAAGATCAGAAAGAGAAATTAAGGAAACAATCCCATTCACCATTGCAACAGAAAGAATAAAATACCTAGGAATAAACCTACCTAGGGAGACAAAAGACCTGTATGCAGAAAACTATAAGACACTGATGAAAGAAATTAAAGATGATACCAACAGATGGAGAGATATACCATGTTCTTGGATTGGAAGAATCAATATTGTGAAAATGACTATACTACCCAAAACAATCTACAGATTCATTGCAATACCTATTAAATTACCAATGGCATTTTTTACAGAACTAGAACAAGAAATCTTAAAATTTTTATGGAGACACAAAAGACCCCGAATAGCCAAAGCAGTCTTGAGGGAAAAAAATGGAGCTGGAGGAATCAGACTCTCTGACTTCTGACTATACTACAGAGCTACAGTAATCAAGACAGTATGGTACTGGCACAAAAACAGAAACATAGATCAATGGAACAAGATAGAAAGCCCAGAGGTAAACCCATGCACCTATGGTCAACTAATCTATGACAAAGGGTATCACCTCACACCAGTTAGAATGGGCATCATCAGAAAATCTACAAACAACAAATGCTGGAGAGGGTGTGAAGAAAATGCTGGAGGGTGTAAATTGATACAGCCACTATGGAGAACAGTATGGAGGTTCCTTGAAAAACTAAAAATAGAATTACCATATGACCCTACAATCCCACTATTGGGCATATACCCAGAGAAAACTATAATTCAAAAAGACACATGCACCCCAATGTTCATTGCAGCACTATTTACAATAGCCACGGAAGCAACCTAAATGCCCATCGACAGATGAATGGATAAAGAAGATGTGGTACATATATACAATGGAATATTACTCAGCCATAAAAAGGAACAAAATTAGGTCATTTGTTGAGACATGGATGGATCTAGAGACTGTCATACAGAGTGAAGTAAGTCAGAAAGAGAAAAACAAATATCGTATATTAACGCATATATGTGGAAGCTATAAAAATGGTACAGATGAACCGGTTTGCAGGGCAGAAATAGAGACACAGATGTAGAGAACAAACGTATGGACACTAAGGGGGGAAAGCGGTGGGGGGTGGGGGTGGTGTGATGAATTGAGAGATTGGGATTGACATGTATACACTGATGTGTGTAAAATTGATGACTAATAAGAACCTGCTGTATAAAAAAAAATCAGCAATGAAAAAAAAAGTTAAATTGCTTGGGGAGGGGAAAGAGATTACTGCATTTTTAGACTTGGGGAGATTACAGTCTTACATTTAAAGGTTACCCTCAGAGGCCAACCCAGTATTTTTATAGAGGAGGAAAAGGGGGGATGGCTCCATAGGTTAGACAACAGCATAGGCCAACCCTTACTGCTGAGGCTGCAGCAAGAAGGGTCGTAGACACAGAAGTAGCAGGCAAGGCTGGGGCGGTGGTCCATCTACTGAGCATCTCTGATGTGGCTTCTAGGGGCAGCCCGTGGAGAGAAAGGTTACTCTGTGCTACATCAGACACTAAGCAATAGGGATCTGCTCCTTAATTCTCCACACCATGATGTCACAGGAAAGGCTGAGGAGCTCCAAGTGGCAGAGCCCAGAGAACTCTGGACTCCAAGCCCAACCCTGTTCCTTCCATAATGCCACGTATTACTTCACCTCCCTGGGCCTTGGTTTCCCGATCTGTGCAGTCAGGAGAGTGATCCCTTCCCTGTCTGAGTCACTCTGTCATTATCAGGACCAAACAAAATGAGTTAATAAGGAGGTGAGCGCTCTTTAAAATGAAGGACACATGTGGGTCATGATTTATTGTGGGCCTGGATTCATTTAAGCCCACTGATCTACACAGATATTAATAAGTACCTGGTTATAGTTTAACCTCAACTACCTCTTAAAGTAACTACCACTACATTTTTATCACCTACTGTATACTTTGTCTAAGTCACTGTCTAATTTCAGAAGAAGATCCTTAGGCTTCCCTCCTAGTACTCATGTCTCCTACCCCCTGCCCAATACTCACGTCTTCCTGAAACTTGGGTCTTTACAGTGGTCTCCTTCTCAGGACTGTTTCAACTCATTTATGTTTTGGCTGAGATCTCAAGGTCAGTACCCCATGCAACATGCACCACAGTCTGCTACGGATCAACAGAGTAAACAAATCTGGTTTACTTCTAAAGCTTTTTCCAACAGTGCGCAGCAGACACTTTCTAAGACAGGGCGAATTCTTTCAGCCTTCAGTAAAGATTTAAGAACTTGAGGTAACTTCTTCAAAGCATTCACTTAATGTTGTCTTTCCACCACCATATACCAAGCTCACAAGTGAGACACGTATCACCCCTTTGATATTCTAACGACTTTGTAATTATACAACTGGCAAGAAAGGAAACTTGAAAAGTTAAAGGCACAACCCAAATGTCCCTTGGTGGATGAACGGATAAATAAAATGTGGGATATACATACAATGGAGTACTATTCAGCCTTAAAAAGGAAGGAAATTCTGACACATGTTGTAATATGCATGAACCTTAGTGACATTGTGCTAAGTGAAATAAGCCAATCACAAAAAAACAAATTCTGTATGATCTCACTTATATGAGGTACCCAGTGTAGTCAAATTCATAGAGAAAGAAAATGGAACAGAGATTACCAAGGCCTGGGGGGAGGGGAGAATAGGGAGTTATTGTTAAATGGGTACAGAGTTACAGTTTGGGATGATGAAAACGTCATAGAGATGGATAGTGGTGATGACTACACAACAGCGTGAATGTACTTAATGCCACTGAATTATACACTGAAAATGGTTACAAAGGTAAATTGTATGATGGATATTTGGCTGTTTGGCTTCCTTCTAGTGTTTGACTATTACGAATAAAGCCACTAAAAAAAGTTAAAGGCAGCCTTTAGAATGTTGTGATATAGTAAGGGGCAATGTAGGTCATAAAAGACTATTGTGCTCTTTCCACCATCTTTCCGTGCCACCGTAATGGTGCACATGAACATCCTGGCCAAGGTTCTCAAGATCATCAACATTGCTGAGAAGAGAGGCAAACACCAGGTTCTTACCAGGCAGTGCTCCAAAGCCATCATCTGGTTTCTAACTGATGATACAGCATCCATTAATGACCACAGAGTTGGGTAAATTGTTGTGAACCTCACAAGCAGCTTAAACAGTTGTAAAGTGATCAGCCCCAGATTTGGTGTGCAATTTGGTGATCTAGAATAATAACAGACTACCCGATCCCATCCCATCCGTTGTACTAGTGATCTTGGCTGGCATCACGGACCAAATGGAAGCAAGATGAAAACACACAGGAGGGAAAATCCTGGGATTCTTTTTCTCGGGATGTAACACATACATACAATAAAATGCCTCAGTGAATAACAACAACAAATACTATTATTTCTTTCTTAATAAAATAATGATATATACTATTATATATGCACATAGTAAAAAGTCTTAGATAATATTCACCAAAATGCAAATAGTGAATAACTCTGCATGGTGGGATTATGAATAATTTTTAAAAATAAATTTATTTATTTTTGGCTGCATTGGGTCTTTGTTGCTGTGTGGGCTTTCTGTAGTTGCGGCAATCGGGGGCTACCCTTCGTTGCAGTGCGCGGACTTCTCATTGCAGTGGCTTCTCGTTGCGGAGCATGGGCCCTAGGCGTGTGCTTCAGCAGTGTGACATGTGGGCTCAGTAGTTGTGGCTCACGGGCTGTAGAGTATGGGCTCAGTAGTTGTGGCACACAGGCTTAGCTGCTCCGCAGCGTGTGGGATCTTCCCAGACCAGGGCTGGAACCTGTGTCCCCTGTATTGGCAGGCGGATTCTTAACCACTGTGCCACCAGGGAAGCCCAACAAATAATTCTATAATTTTTATGTTTTAACTGTTACAAAACAAAAATTCAACTGAATAAATTTGAAGAGCTAATTGGATTTATTCAATGATTCATAAATCGAGCAGCATCTCATCTAGTAAATAGAAGGGCGCTCCAAGGAGTTGTACAAAATGGAAGGTTTTTATAGGCAGAAGGAGGGTGGGGCAAGGAAGTTATTAGCAAAAGAAAAGAAAGAATTGTTTCAGGCCAGGTCGTCTTCTTTTTTGGGGGGAACCAAATGGCAGGGGTCTTATACAGATTATCTCACTAGTGCTGATCAGATTGTCTATTTGAAAGTCGCTTTCTGGGGAGAGGTTGAAACTGCAGCAAAATCTTGGTTTGCTGACATGGGGACAAATGACTCCATTTGGGGCTTTTATTTCTTTTTAACAGTACAAAAAATACATAAAGTTATTTTCTAGTGTATATGTCTGCTTCCCCTAGTCATGGCAGAGAACTTAAGTAAGGAGGCATGGCTTTTCATTCCAGTGATCTGTTTCCTTTCCATTATGTTCTTAGGTGCTTACATGTTGTGAGGAGCTGTGGTTCAAAGGTGGAGCCTGTGGCCTTGGAAAAGTCACTGAATCCTCTGAGCCTCTGTTCCTTCACCCATTAGATGAGAATAGTAGTAATAATAACAACAACAATAAAACCTACCTTTTGGTGTTGTGCGGAGGTGTGTGGTACGATAAGAAAGCACTCAAATGAAATTGATGTCACTCTTTATTACAGAAAGTACTGCTAGCATCCAGATTACCACAGGAAGTAGGGTTGAGGAGAATATTTTCAAAATTCTCTCCATTCCAGCCAACTGTAATCAATTAAGTTGAGGCTGCCACTGATCTCCACCACCATCCGTTCCTCACTCCACCTCCCAATCTTTGATCTTTAATGACTTGAATGTGCTAAAGAACAACCACTAGGGGGCACGATTTCATCACTTGAGAACCTGAGTCCCATTGCCCTAATTTCTTACCAGTGCATTTTACCTTCCAAAAATTCTGTGAATATGAACCTAAGTATTAAGGAAGCTTTCCAGTGGAGGGAAACCCAAGGTCACAGGCTCACGGCTCCACCCTTTTATGGGTCTCCTCCCCCCACCTCCTTTCCTCCTCTCTGTTGTAACTGGCACCAGTTCCCCTCCCCTTTGGCGGCTAGGGCCTTGTTTTGCTTACTCAGCCAGAGGTTGCCAGAAAGGAACTATCTTCCCCTTGTAGGCTGTGAGGCTAAACATTATTTGTCCTGCTCAAGGCTGCTATGGGACAATATTTGGTTTGAAGGAATTTTTTCTTTGCTTTGATTCAGCTCAAGGTGGCTACCAAGGTCAGCAGCTGTCTCCCTGTTTCTCTTCAACCTACCAACTTCTTAGCAGGTAGTTTAAGACCATTCGTTTAAAAATTTTTTTCATTTGAGGGGTGGTCAAACTAGCCCCATTAATCTACTATGGACAATGACACTTGTTGCCAAATCCCTGCTTTGCTTCTCAGACTTAGAAGGCTCACTGCCCCTTCTCTTTCTGCTGCTAAGATTTCTTTATTTTTAAAAAATTTATTTATTTATTGTTGACTGTGTTGGGGCTTTGTTGCTGCTCAAGGGGTTTCTCTAATTGCAGTGAGCGGGGGCTGCTCTTCGTTGTGGTGCGAAGGCTTCTCATTGTGTGGCTTCTCTTGTTGCAGAGCACAGGCTCTAGGCACGCGGGCTTCAGTAGTTGCAGCACGCAGGCTCAGTAGTTGTGGCACACGGGCTTAGTTGCTCCGCGGCATATGGGATCTTCCTGGACCAGGGCTCAAACTCGTGTCCCGTGCATTGGCAGTCAGATTCTCAACCACTGAGCCACCAGGGAAGCCCCTGCTAAGATTTCTAAAGACAGCAATTCTCAAACTTTGGTGTGAATAAGAATCATGTGGATGGACTTCCTTGGTGGCGCAGTGATTAAGAATCTGCCTGCCAATGCAGGGGACACAGGTTCGAGCCCTGGTCTGGGAAGATCCCACATGCTGTGGAGCAACTAAGCCCATGCGCCACAACTACTGAACCTGTGCTCTAGAGCTCACGAGCCACAACTACTGCGCAGCTACGAAGACCCAACACAGCCAAATAATTAATTAATTAAAAAAAAGAATCATGGAGGAGCATGTTAAAAGTGCAGATTTCACCACTTCACACCCATTAGGACAATTATTAAAAAAAAAAAAAGAAAAGAAGTGTTGGAGAGAATGCAGAGAAATCGGAACCCTGTATGTTGCTGGTAGGAATGTAAAATGGTGTAGCTGCTGTGGAAAACTGTATGATGGTTCCTCAAAAAATTAAACATAAAATTACCATATGATCCAGCAAGTTCACTTCTGGGTATATACCCAAAAGCATTGAAAGAAGGAACTTCAACAAGTATTTGTATGTCTGTGTTCATAGCAGCATTATTCACAATAGCCATGAGAAGCAATGCCATTCCCTAACATTGGGGAGGGGGTTGTGATGCATCTCACAGAGTTCTAGCAGTTTTATTTTGTTATTCAGATATGTTTAAAAAATCCTCCTGGAAGAATTTATACTATGCTCTGTTAAAAGGACTAGAATTTGTGGCAGAAGGTGAAGGGGAACTTTCACTTTTCATTCTGTTTACTTCTGGGTTGTTTGTTTATTTTACATTGGGAGGCCCTGTATTACTTTTGCACTTAGAAAAAAAGAGTTCTTTAGTTAGTGGTGGAGGTATTAATTGTGGCTGCCCCTCCCATTTAAAGCAACACTGGCAGTACAAACACAGATACCCACTCAAAATAATATCCTTACATAATAATATGGTTGATGATACCTTAGTAATTAGCAATTTACAAAGCATATCCACGTCCATTATCTCATTTAATCCATGGCGAGGAAGCATATCCACGTCCATTATCTCATTTAATCCATGGCGAGGCTTTGTGAAATAGGTAGTATTTTACCCATTTTACAGCCGAGAAACTAAATGCACAGTAAGTAGACATAATTGTTGTCTAAACTGCATCTTTCTCCCTCCTTATCCTCTGGGTGTTGTCTTTGGTTCACTTTGCTGGAGTGTTTCTGGCACTTATTCTAGTCCTATAATAAAATATATTTATAATCCATTCATTTGAGGATAAGCATCCTTGGCTGAAACTGCCCAGATTGAAAGAACTGTTCAGACAGGCGATGCCACCCTGACCAGGTAGGAGCTAGTTCTGCTGTGTTTGTTTGCCTCCTGAGGTTATCATAACAAAATTCCTAAAAGCAAAATATCTCATGCATATATGTTTTAAAAGAAGCATCATTTTGTTTAGTCTGTGTGACAGGCAGAAACTGCATGAGATTTTTATTGTGCAGACCTTCCTTTCACAGAAAACTGCAATGTCAGGTAGTTTTTGAAGAGCTGTAAATGGCTTTTCCAGTTTGGGCAAAGTGAACCTCATCATTTGAGGGTAGATATTCCTGCTGGCAAATGTGTGGCTTTTAGTGATCAGGCAAATACAGATGATTTGGGTCGTTTGCCCTGCAGTTGCAAAGATTTATTTGGCTATTTATTGTTTAATGGTTGTCATTACTGGCCACAAGCAAATGAAAATGTCTTTGACTTCCACAAGTATCTCCTTTTAAATCAGGACTTAACCTCAGATAACATTTGTAAACCAAGAGTTTCTCCAGGATTGGCTAGATAATTTACACAGCCCTAGTGCAAGATGAAAGTGAAGGGACCCTTGTTCAAAAATTATTAAGAATTTCAAGGTGGTGACATCGGAGCATTAAACCGAGTGCAGGGCCCTTTGCAAGTATACAGGTTGTACGTCCATTAAGCCAGCCCTGGATCTCTTTTACATTTAAAAAATTTATCTTGGGCTTCCCTGGTGGTGCAGTGGTTGAGAGTCCGCCTGCCAATGCAGGGGACATGGGTTCGTGCCCCGGTCCGGGAAGATCCCACATGCCGCGGAGCGGCTGGGCCCATGAGCCATGGCCGCTGAGCCTGCGCATCCGGAGCCTGTGCTCCGCAACGGGAGAGGCCACAACAGTGAGAGGCCCGCGTACCACAAAAAAAAAAAAAAAAAAAATTATCTATCTATATTTATTTATAGGTACAACATTAACATATCACAAATTTTAAAAGACATAAAAGTAAGTTTATCGGGCGGGGAAGTCTCCCTTCCCTATATGGACCACTGTTAACCAGATTCTTGTGTTATCTTCCCAGAGATTTCCATTCATTTACAAACATACATATACATAATATATTATCTACCCTCCTTCAGGACCCGCATATGCAAATAGTAACATACTTTACACACTGTTTTGCACTTTGTCTTCTTAACAATATATCTTAGAGATCATTCCTTATCACTGCAGGCAGTCTCCTCATTCTTTTCCATGGCTGCATAATATTCCACTGTATAGATGTAGCAGTTGTTTAACCAGTTCCCTTTGATGAATATATAGGTTGCTTCCAATGACCAAAAGTGTTGTAACAAAAACCCTTGCGCATCATTTTCCTATGTGTGTGAGTGTTACTGTGGAATTGTCAAATCAAAGGTAATAGACCTTGCCAGTTGCCCGCTAACGAGATTGTACCAATTTACATTCTCACCAATACAGTTACCAGGTTTTTGGATCTTTGCCAATGCAATAGGTGAGTGCTTCCTTATAGTCTTAATTTTCATTTCTCTTATCAGTGAAGCCCAATATCTTTTCAGATGGTTAGGGGTCAGTCTCTTCTGTGACCTGTCTATCCTCATTATTTCTTTATTGTATTGTGTTATATTATTATATTGCTCATCAATCTTTTTCTAATGATTTGTACAAATGCTTTATCCATTAAGGAAGATTGTTCTTGGTTTGTGATACTTTGAAAATATTTCCTCCAGTTGGTTTTACCTCTTTAACTTTGTTTTGCCATGCAAAGTATTTTTAAGATGTAGTGAAATTTATCAATTTTCTCTTATGGCTTCTTTTTAAAAAATTTTTTTCAGAGTATAGTTGATTTACAATGTTGTGTTAGTTTCAGGTGTACAGTAAAGTGAATCAGTTATACATATACATATAGCCACTCTTTTTTAGATTCTTTTCCCATATAGGTCATTACAGAGTATTAAGTAGAGTTCCCTGTGCTATACAGTAGGTCCTTATTAGTTATCTCTTATGGCTTCTGAATTTTGTATCATACTCAGAAAGATCTTCTCCACTCCCAAGCTTCCTTCTAATATTTCTTTGATTTCATTCCCTCACTAAAACCTTCTTTCCATTTGGAATTTATTTTAGTATAAAGTGTGAAATAGGGACCCAACTGTATTTTTTTTCCAGATGGCTACCTAATTGTCCCAGCAACGTTTATTGAATAAGTCACCTTTCCCCCTGCTGATTTGAAGTCCTATCTTTATCAAATAGTATAAAGTTCCTATATATATTTGTGCCTGTTCCTGAACATTCTGTTGTATTTACAAGAATGGTTAAGCATTATGTGTCAAAAAGAAGAAGGAGGAGGAGGGGGATAATAAGAATTATTTTTTTTAAACCTCTTTCTAGTTTGAATAATGGTCATAGAGAGATGATGATGGTTAAGAAATATAATGGATTGGGTGAATTTGAGAGTCAGACAGACCTGGGTTTCAATCCCAGCTCCACACTTACCTAGCTGTGTGACATTGGGTGAGTTACTTGCCTTATCTGATCCTTAATTTCTTTATTTGTAAAACAGAAATAAATACAGTACCTCTCTCATTGAGTCGGTTGAGAAGTAAATGAATGTAAAGTGCTTAGAATAGTGCCTGACACATAGTAAATTATTATTATTATTATTATTATTTACCCCTGGAGTGACCTGGTTTTATCAAAGTCCCAAGTCCTGGGAAATTGCTTGGTCCTGAGAAAACTGGGACATTTGGTCACCCTTAACCCTATTGTCATGTGTAATGTGCGGTTTTTCCTTCTATCAAAACCATACTACTCAGTACCTACAATGAATGCTTAGCTCAATTTTTACAGAAATATCACAAAATGCAATTTTTTTCATAAGCATAAAATCCATGCTCTTATCTCATTCCAATTGAGTGCCCCTCCCTGGGGCTGATAGACATTCTTTGGCCATCAGAACCTAATCTAGGATTTCCTCTGGTTTCCACCTGAACCAAGATCAAAGAGACCCCCGACTCCTGCCACCAAGAAGGGGTAGGTGTTGGGATAGCAGTGGGGGTGGAGGTCAAAATAGGGGTAGACGAAAACACAAGGCAGAGTGACTCCAGGACATGGAAGACTGGGAATACTTCACTTCTAGAATAAAGCAACACAGAGCAGTCTCTCAGGGACTGATTTGCTAGAATGGAGAAGAGCAGTTGTCTTCCTCACTCACTAATCATTCTAACTTTAGCCCTGTAACAGACTAGTGGGGCGGTAGTGCAGCATGTATGTCTTAAATCCTACCACCAGAGCTGCACCTACTCTGGGGAGGTGTGTGGGAGGCTCTGAATCCACAAGGACAAACGTGCCGGGTCCTGGCTGGTTGAAGGAGACAAGAGAGAGGATTATTTGTGTTGGAAAAATCAAGTCTTGAGCTTAATCAGACTTAATTTAATGGTGCAAGGAAGAGAGGCCTGAAGGTCAGAAAACAAAGTGCTCATTCCATCTCTTTCATAAACTAACTCTAACCCCAAGCCATCCATTTCTCCCAGGCCCCCCCCCCCCCCCCCCGCACAACTTCAGGGATCGTGTGTCATTCATAGAAACACGTGAATATGCCCCCTTTGGGGTTGGTGATACTGAAAGTGAGCAGGACCCTGAAGCACCTTCCCAGGTGCAAAAGCCCCTGTGTGTCCCCTGTTTCTTGTTTGTACGAAAAAAGGCTTTAGTCTCCTAGGCCTTCCCTGAGTTCCAAAGAGCAGACTCAAGCAGTTACGAATCAGGGAAGTGAGAGAATGCAGAAACAAAGGAAAAGCAGCCAAGCAAGGAAAGTAATGATAGCTACAACAATAGTTCAGCGATAAGACGGAGTCTTAGTTCCTCCTTAAGGGATGTATGTAACAATCTGATGCATATCTCTGAGCTGTTCTGAAGAAACTAAGACCTTGCTAACCACAAGCATGTAGACCCCAGACTGGTTGGAACCAGAAGGCTGATGATTAAGATTCCTGACACATCACCCTGTTACATCACCACCAACCAATCAGAAGAAAGTCCACAAACTGCAACCCTCAGCCGCCAAAATGTTGCCTTTAAAAACCCTTCTCTGAAAACCATCAGGGAGTTCAGGTCTTTTGAGCATGAGCTGCCCTGTTCTCCTGGCTCGGCCCTGCAGTAAATGCTGCACTTTCCTTCACCACAACCTGGTGTCAGTAGATGGGTTTTTCTGCTCAGTGGGCAAGTGGACCCAAGTTTGGTTCAGCTGAAAAAACACTCTATTATAATACTAGTATGTCCTGGGTTTCTTGGACTCCTTCCCTAGAGAGTAAAGTGGTAATGAGAAACTAACCCTGATGAGGTAAATAGCTGTTGTTTCAGCTTCACCTGAATTCATTCCTCCTTCTTTGGTAACTGTCCCTAATTTTGCTTTGGGGAGTTACCTCTCCAAAATGGATAAAATCTGGCCAGTCAAGACACGCCACTCTCCCCTGGCCAAAGAATTCTGCCAATCAGATGCTTCCTTCTTTGAATTTGAATTTTGAGCCAAAGATTCAAGAAAGATTCAAGAAGACTGAAAACAGAGTAGATCCATTGCCAAACGATATACCCTAAAGCAAAGGTTGGCAAACTGTGGCCACCAACCAAATCAGGGTCTCTGGCTATTTTTGTAAATGAAGTTTTACTGGGACACAGACATAGTCATTTGTCTATGTATTGTCTATGGCTGCTTTCATGCTGCAATGACAAAATTGAGTAGTTATGATAGAGACTGCCCCACAAAGCCTAAAATATTTACTATCTGGACCCTTAAAGAAAAAGTTTGCTAATCTCTTCACAAAAGGGATTGCCCAGTAATTCTTGCTACTTAGATCCCACGAGCTATTCTAGTTCCTGTCCATTCCAAAGCTGGGTTCTTCAGGTTTTCCTTGGATTCTGGGGTTTTTTTTGTTTTTTTTTTTTGAGAAATTCCTTCTTTGCTTAAGTTAGAGTGAATTGGTTTCTGTTGCTTACAACCAATGAAACCTGACTTTTTGGTATTTACATATACTTTGAACTTTTAAAATCACTTAGAGAAATAAATTGATGGGAGAGGATCCACATCTCTGTGGAGCAGCAAAGGTATGGCAATGAAAATGATTCCTGTTGTGGTCTATCTTTGACCTTATGAAGGATTAAAAAAATTGTGGCCAATAATCAATGTCAAAGCTTACAGTGACACCTGGTATGACCAACTGTCCTAGTTTACCAGGATGGAGGATTCGTCCAAGGCTGAGGGGTTTGCAAACTGTAGCATTTTTAGTTTTAAAACAGGAAGTCCCAGACAAACTGGGACAATTTGATCACACATCTAGGATATTGTGTGATTAAAGTTGAATTCTGTTGTTTTTAAAAATCAAAATAAGAGTAGTATTTAAAAAAATAGAGTATTTCAAAAATTCCCATGTCTTTAATTTGTTTTTAGCCACAATATTTTAAGCATTTAAAGTTTTCAAATAAAAGAGATCATGAGATTTTCACGTTCAGTTAAAGGGGACACAACTTCACTATGTTTTAGGAATTCTCTGTTATAACGGAAATAGTAATAATTGAATCTTGGCATCATGGAGCGAATATTGCATTAGGAATCCAGAGTTCCATGTCTGCATCCTGCCTCTGGGATAACAGCATTTCGTATGTGAACATTACTTCTGAGAAGCATAAGGTACCACACAAAGCAATATGTTATAATTATTGGTGGAAGAAAAGGAGAGCACAATCATTGCAGATAATTTCTGAAACTTGGGCCAAGAACCAGAGCCTGGTTGGTGCCGGTGATGTCAGAAATGAATCCAGTGCCGATGCTTGTGTGAAGGAAGGAGACTGATCCTCTGGATTTGCAGGGTCCTGGAAAATACCTTCAGTGATGAAAAACATCTATTTGGATTAGGCAGCCTTCAATAAGTAGGCAGATTATCCAGCTTCCTTCATTCAGAACTGACTGGACTTGTTTGGCGACTTCGTAACTATTACGAAGGAAGAAGGAGAGATGTGCATGTTAAATCTAGTGCAGATATGAAGCACGCTGAGTTGGAAGGTGGTGAGACGAGCTTCTTTCTGTGTATGTGCAGAGGATGACCACGGAGTGCAAGTGGTTGGGGGCTGGGCAGTTGGTTAGAGATGGGTTTCTCCCATCTCTAGAAAATTAATTCTGAATGATCTCAGAGTCATGGGAGCTGGAGAGCCTGGTGGTTTGGATAAAATATGTAGAAAAAAATGAATAGGGAAGAGATATGGAAATAATTTTCTCCCTTCATCTTTCCTAGGCTAGTAAGTATAGAAATTCTGCAGAGCAGGCATCAGTTGACCTAGAACCCATTTCCCTTATAGAATTCAGGGGGTCTATGAATTTGGGTTGGGGAAAAATGACATCTTTATTTTTGCTAACATAAAATGAGATGTAGCATTTCCTTCAATTACAAACATGCTGAACAACCACAGCCATATTAGTGAACCTGAGACTTGTCACCAATAGAAATCACAGATGTTTTCATATCACTTATTGTGTTGTAGATATCATGAAATATTTGTGTTCATCACGACTTTGGAATTAATGATAGAAATTAGACTCACTGCTAGACTTTGTTCCTTAATGCACAAAGAGGTACATATATTACTACAATTTTACATATTTTTGTTTTGATAATTGTACTTCAATGTAATTGTTTTCTTTTGTAATCTTATATACCTTATTTTATACATTTGGTTTTAAAAATTTATTTATTTATTTATTTATTTGGCTGTGCTGGGTCTTAGTTGAGGCACGCCGGACCTTCGTTGCTGCGTGCAGGGCTCTTAGTCGCAGCGTGCGAGCTCTTAGTTGCCACATGTGGGATCTAGTTCCCTGACCAGGGATCGAAGCCGGGCCCCCTCCGTTGGGAGCGTGGAGTCTTAACCACTGGACCATCAGGAAAGTCCCTTATTTTATACATTTGAAAGTATTATTCTGGGAAGGGGTCCAGGGGTCTTACCAGACTGCTAAGCGCTCTGTCCCTGGAGCTCTGCTCTGGACACTACCCTGTGGAATAGCCCACCACCTTCCACCACCCCCATGCTCTCCACACCTTTATATAAGCCTTTACGGGGGCTCCATAGAAACGTGGGCAAACGTTTCAGATAATGTGATAAAGGAGTATTTCAGCATGGTCATAACTATTTAAAAATATTTGTTCTAGTTCTTGTATGTGGACAAGAACTGGAAAATAATTAACAAAAATGAAACTGTTTAGGACTTCCCTGGTGGCACAGTGGTTAAGAATCCGCCTGCCAATGCAGGGGACAGGGGGTCGAGCCCTGGTCCGGGAAGATCCCACATGCCGCGGAGCAACTAAGCCCATGCGCCACGACTACTGAGCCTCCGCTCTAGAGCCCGCGAGCCACAACTACTGAGCCTGCGCCCTAGAGCCCGCGAGCCACAACTACTGAGCCTGCGTGCTCCTAGAGCCCGTGCTCCACAACAAGAGAAACCACTGCAATGAGAAGCCCGCGCACCGCAACGAAGAGTAGCCCCCGCTCGCCGCAACTAGAGAAAGCCCACGCGCAGCAGCAAAGACCAAACACAGCCAAAATAAATAAATTTATAAAAAAAGAAACTTTATTTTTAAAGTGTTGCTACATTATGTTTTCAATATTAGTTTTAAAAAAGCATTTCTAATCTCTTTTTCACTTAAGCAATATACCTTCATTGTTGAAAAGTTTAAAAATATTGAGGAGTTAAAAAGGATAAATGTTCACTCTTCCTTAACCAGTTAAAAAAAAGCATGCTGCATTTTATGTAGATTTTTAAATATAATGTAGAGCTTTATATTCTGACATGGAAATATTTCTATCATATGTTAAATGGAAAAGCAAGAACTGTACATAAAAGAGAATTTCTTTTTTTTTTTTCTTTTTTTAAGGATGTGTAGATACATATGATGATGCCTAGGAGGCCATACATCAAACAAGCGTTGGTGTTAACAGTTTGATTATGTGTTAATATTAGTCAATACCGATTTTGTTAAAGGAAAGGAAATCCTTCAAGGAAAAACATAGTGCTGATGCTAGGATTAGCAGCTTCAGGGTGTCCTGGGCATATCCTGTGGCAGCCTATAGAGGTGGCTCCAAGCATCAGATGTCTGGTGCCTGGGAGGGGCCCGCTAGGCAGCCCCATGGAGCCCTCGGGGCCTGGGCTTCAGCTTTGCAGGCCCGAAGGTGCTATTTGGGCTTCTACACCCAGAAATTATTTGTCTCTGGGGAAATGATTAAATTCACAAGAGGTAAATGGATAAACCAGAATTCACATATTCTGAATTAGGATGATAACACGTGCCTTTCAGGGTGCAGGTGAAATGAAACTAGAGGATGTACTCAAAGCTCTTAGCTGAGGGCACGTGGGAAACCCTCAGTAAACGGGAGCCATTGTTATTATGAAGCTTCCCAAGAAGATTTACCTATAGGGGAGGTTAAGCTGGTCAGTAACAAAGAGGGCTTCCCCTGTGCCAAGAACACTGCTAAGGGCTTTGAGTACATCCTCTCATTTCATCTTCATACACCCTGCAAGACAGGTATTATTATTCCCATTTTACAAATGAGGGATTGGGGCATAAAGTGGTTAAGAAACTAAACTGTGATAAAGCCAAGATTTGAATCCCACTCTGCTGTCTTAGCCAGCATTACCTTTGAGGATAGCTTGGTGAGCATGAGCTTGGAGCATGTGTGTTACCTAGATGGTCTTAATGGCAGTATCATGCAGCTGTGAGTGCCAGGTATCTCCATGCCTACTAGCCAGATGTGGCTTTGGGTGGGTCACTTAACAGCTCTGTGCCTCAGTTTCCTCATCTTTAGAATGGGGATACTATTAGTGCCTACCTCCTAAGGTTGTCATAGAATTAAATGCTTTTAAATGGTGACTGGCACTTAGTAAGTATCCACTTAATGTTAACCATTGATTTGACTGTGCTTGTGGTTGTTACCTGCCTCCAGAACTGATCTCCAAGTTGTGGATCTGGACACCCTGTCCCCCGTATCGTACTGAAGATATAAACTGACTCTCTGAGCAAACCTTCCTGGGTGCCTTATATAGATTATGCCAGTTCTGAGCACATTCTTTCTTTAACCCGCGCTCCGTAAGATATAAACAGTTTAAGTGTCCTCAGTTATACCCACAATTAAGTTGGTTCTCTCTGAAGTCACTCCCCCACCCTCAGATTATTTTGATTTTGGGTGTTCACAAATTCTCTTGGAACTTTTTTAAATTTATTTTTTAAAAGCAGTTTTAGGTTCAGAGCAAAACTAAGAGGAAAGTACAGAGAATCCCTATATATTCCCTGCCCCCGCACTTGCACAGCCTACCCCATTATCAATAACCCCCACAGGAGGGGTACTTTTGTTACTAGTGATATATACATTGATATATCATAATCACCCAGAGTCCATAGTTTACATTATGGTTCACACTTGGGGGTATACATTCTATGGACTTGGACAAATGTATGATGGCATGTATCCATCATTATAGTATCATATAGTATCATTTTCACTGCCCTAAAAATCCTCTGTGCTCTGCCTTTTCATACCTCCCCCCTTCTTGGAACATCTTAAAGATGGCAACTCTTATTCCTAAAAACTGGATCCAATCCTTTTTCATTCTCAGTGTGTGACTGTCAGCCCATTAAATTGAGCACACATCCTTTTGCCATCTCAGGGTCCTGGTTCATCCATTCCCCAGGGGGGCTCTGAGGCCCCATGAAAAATAAAGGTGTGAATTGTGCATACATGGGGTTGGACCCATCAATATGGGTGTGTAATTTTTGGCAGTAACCACTCAGAGCTTAGTCCTTCCGGGCTCCAGGCAGGGGCTGGGACTGGTGAAACTGAGGAAACGCTGTGCCTGGATAGCTAGAACCAGGCTCTTTGGCTTCCACAAGGGCCTGTCCTTGGATACCGGACTCCGAGGAGCACAGCTGTCCTGGCCAGGACTGAGATATTCAGCTGAGTGTGGTCTCCTACAGGCTTGTTGGAGCTTGAATGGGCTGGGGAATTGTCCTTTCCCTCAGCTGGACCTCACTGCAGGCCCTGGAGGGCTTGAGGCTGTGCCGTTTTCATTCCTGACCATTATTCCAAGACAATAGATTTCTTGTCAGCAACAGAAATTCTTTATTATTGAAAGACATGCTGCTGACAAGAATGTTTCCATGAAAGCCTTCCCTTCCACCTCTGACCTCCCAAACAAAGGACACAGTCCACGCCCTCTCACTACATCCTCAGGGTATACCCAGGCCTTCCCCCACCCCCCACCCCGCCCCGTCACCATTTTGGCCATATCCAAGTCCCACTCGTACTGTTATTTCCTTAACATTTTGCTTTAAATGTGCTCCCTTTTTTCTTAAGTAAATTAATTTTTCCAGGAACTTTATATCAGAAATATCTGTGAGACTTAGAGAACAAACTTATGGTTACCAGAGGGGAAGGGAGAGGAGGAGGGATAGTTAAGGAGTTTGGGATTGACATGTACACACTGCTATATTTAAAATGGATAACCAACAAGGACCTACTGTATAGCCCAGGGAACTCTGCTCAATATTCTGTAACAACCTAATTGGGAAAAGAATAGATACATGTGTATGTATAACTGAATCACTTTGTTGTACACCTGAAACTAACACAACATTGTTAATCCATTGTACTCCAATATAAAATGAAAAGTAAAAAAATTTTTTTAAAGAAATATCTGTGAAATTGCAGATTTAATGAGCTGTGTTTTTCTTAATATACATTAAAATAAATACATAAGTATTAAACATTTAAAAATTTTCCTGTGGATCACCTAAAACCAACCCTCCCAACTCTGCCCCAGGAAACCCTGGCAAGGTCTTTGAACTCTTCAGGAGACCCTCCCAGGTCACCTGTGTTGTCACTGTCGACTTCCCTCCCTAAGACCCCTCAATCTGTGCCCTCATGGGCAGGTGCGGCAGGAAGGAATGGGTCTGTTCCACTTGGAGGCCCCACCCTGGGAGTGGTGAGTTCCATGGCGAGGTGCCCTCGTCCACTCAAACTTGGATTTCCTTCCTGTCTGGTAGAGAGAGACCCATTCTTTTTGTGATCAGTGATGAAAACAACGTGAGGATTCTAATCGGCTCTCCTCTCTGGGGGGTGATGAAGCCAGACAAGGCCCTGGGGAAGGGGGCATCAAAGGCAGGTGGAAGTTGGTGGCAGCTATGGAAAGAGGATGGCAGCTAGGGAGGACTGACGGACCGAAGACATTTGCCTCTTTTCACAAAGACTTTGAGGGAGAGGATGAATGTGGAAACACGAGGGCTCTGGGTCCTGGCTCCATCAGTTGCCAGCTATATAACCTTGGGCAAATCCCTGTATCTTCCTGCACCTCAGTTGTTCGCAGTAGAATGGGGTTGATGATATTTAGTTACACTCCTCTTTTCCGCTGTCTAGGCTGTGGCAGGAATTGAATGGAAAGTAAAGTATTGCTGCTCTGAAAAGTCTTAGGGCGAGGTCCTCAACTCTGGTTGCACTTTGGAATAACCTGGGGGAGCTTTAAAACACAAGCGTAAAAACCAATTCTCTAAGACCCAAGGCAAGAGATTCTGGCATCTGTGTTTTCCAGTGTGCTTCTGGTAATTCTAATGTGCAGCCAAGATTGAGAACCACTTCCCTCGGGTTGTGCTGTCCAAATAGCTGTGCCATTTAAACTTAAATTAATTAGAATTAAGTAAAATTAAGTAAAAATTTTAATTAAGTGAAATTCCTCAGTGACACTAGCCACATTTCAAATATTCAATAACCACATGTGGCCAGTAGCTGCCATAGTGGATAGTGCAGATATAGAACATTTCCATCATCACAGAGAATTCTACTGCCTCTTAAAGCATGGCCTGTGGACCAGCAGCTTCAGCATTACTGGGAGCTTGTTAGAAATACACAGTATCCGGCCCACGCCCAACCTATAGAATCAGAATCTGGATTTTAACAAAACTGAACAAAATCTCTAGGGTTTTCATGGAAGTTTGTGAAGCACTGCTCTGAAGCATACATTCTACTCATTCATTTATTCAACCAATATTTATTAAATGCCTGGCATGTGCCAGATACATTCAGGTGTGATTAGGGAAAAACATAACAATGTCTATCATTCTAGCCGGAGGAAACAGACATTAAGCAAGGAAACAAATAAGCAAACTCATTTCAGAGAGAGGTAACAGGGGAATATGCTAGAAAGGCACTATGGGGGGGAGGGCGGCTACTTTATATTGAAGGGGAGGGTCAGAGAGTGTCACTCTAAGGAGGGGACCCTTGAGTGGAACTTGAATGACATGGAGCTGGCCAAGGGAGGATGTGGCGGTAGTATGTTCTGGACAGAGATAAAACCCAAAAATGCCTTGGTAGTAGGCTGCCAGATTTAGCATATAAAAATACACAATGCCCACTTAAATTTCAGTTAAACCGTGAATAATTTTTAGTATGGGTACATCCCAAATAGTCCCTGGGACATGCTTATACTAAATAAACAAATGTGTGGTTTTGCTGAAATTGGAATTTAACTTGCATCCTGTATTTTATGGAGGCTCTACCCAAAAGAAAGCCAAGAGGGCGGCAGAGTCGGAGGGACACGAGGAGGTGCTGTGTCACTGGGGTAGTCAGGGCGCAGGGTGCCATGAGGAGGGGTAGGACAGAGAGCAGGGCCCAAGTCTTGGGCTGCACAAAGACAGGTTTTAAAAAACAAAATGGTCAGTAAAGGACTGCACTAAACACTGTCGTTTCTTCCCCTCGGTGACGTCATTGGTTTTACCTTCCTGCAACCCTGCAGTTTCTGGGAACGGCTTCTTGGAAGATGAACAATTGTCTGGGCTGTTACACTTGGGTGGTGCCTGGGGAGACCTCGGACCATGGTTGACCTGCCTGAGCATAGCGTGCAGTATATATTGTTTGGTCTGAGCTTTTAAGTGCTCTTTCCCTGTTTGTTTGTTTAATTCCTGTGCTTTTGTATGTGATCTCCTATAAATCTCCCTCTCCTTAAGGACTATGTTTGACAACTTCATTTCCCCCCAACTGGAGACATTTCCCCTGCTAAGGGTCAAAAAGACTAATTACCCTAAACTAAGTATTGGAGACACTCTCAGGCTCACACATGACCCAGCAGCGCATGATCTCGGCCATATTAATAGAAGAATGTGGCGAGAACAGAGCTGTGCACAGAAGCAGTGACATCCTCCAAGCCCGACTGTATTCCTTTCTGAAAATAAACTCCTGACCCCGTTAGCCACAAATGGGTGCAACCTCTTTGTAGAAGAGGCCATGCGAGATATCCTGTTCAGAGAGAAGCCTAGGCCCTGGGAAGATCATGATGTGCCAAAGGACCCCAAATTGATGATGGAACTTGGACCAGAACTCACAGCTCCTAACTCCCTGTTTGGTGCTCCTTCTACCCAAGTTAGGCTTGATGTCAGAGGATGGAGGGTGGGAGTGGGAGAATTGTGGGGGGAGATGAGAAGGGCAGCAAGACATCAGCTGAGTCTCATAAAGTTCCTTAACACTTACAAAGCACTTCCCTACATTATTTCATTTGAGGTAGGTATAATTTCCATTTTGCAAATGAGGAACCTGGAGCTCAGAGAGATTAAGTGACTTGTTCAAGGTCACACAGCTGTTATATGGCAGAACCAGGATTCAGACCCAGATCTTCAGGCTCCTTGGTCTGATTCCACCATAACCTGGAAAAAATAGATAAGGAGTGAGCAACATGCTGGCCACCAGTGTTATCAGAGGTGAAGGGCAGGCAGTTGGGAGGGCAAAGTGGCCTGAGAAGTCAGGAAGGAGACTGCTTTCCTGGAGCCAGGTTGGGCACTTTCCATGCGAAAGCTCCTTCCATCATCACATCAAATTCATGAAAAGGTATCATCACCTGCACTTTACAGATGAGAAACTGAGGTTCAGAGAGTTTAGTTAAGTGGCCATCCAGCTGGTTAGTGACAGAGTTGGGGCTTGAATCCACACCTATCCGACTTGAGAGCCTCAGCAGATCCCCCCTGGGGTTTTCTGGGTCAGTGGATGAAACGACATGAGGGAGGCACGGAGAACATGCAAGGAAAAAGGACCAAGAAGGCTTTACGGGTACAATGAAGGACCCTGAGGGTGAGGGTGCTCCCCACGGCTCTCCCCTCTGCTCTGTAGGCAGGTATTGTCCCAGAAGCATTAGCCAAATCCCCTCATCTTTTTATGGTCTGTAGGTTTGCTTGGGGGCTAAACTGGGGCTCTACCTGTATTGCTCTGCCCTTAAAACTGCAGTATTCTGGCCCCCTCGCTTCTCTGGCCACCTCTCACAGGGCCTGCTTCCCTCTGAGCTGCCCCCCTCCCCCAGGACCACCAGCATTAGGCAGGAAACAGAGCTGGATTGCCTTGTTATCATGTGGGAACTTGTCCCATCTTCTCTTGACTCCCTCCCCCACCCCCGGCCTCCTAATTTTGTTTCCAAAATAATTTGAGGTTTTTTCGTAACTGAGGGTCCCTGATTGAATACTAGTGGGGAAATTCCTACCAAGTCTCCCCTATCTTTTCTAGTCAACCATCTCATTTTTTCTGAGGCTGCATCACTGACAAGGTTATCATTTTCCCCAGCACTTAATTCAGTGCCTGACTCATAGTAGGTTCACAGTAAGTCTTTCTGCCCTGAACTGACAGCACAAGGGAAAAAGAGGTGGGATTATTCTGAGGGGCCGTCATTGCTAATGTTTCCCTTGTTTAGACATCTTTTGTTGCTAATGAATCTCTCAAGCCTGGTGTCTGGGACATTCCTCCGAAGCCTCCTCATTAGAGGAGTCGCTGGATGACCCTCTTGTCCTCTGGGGGAATGTTGGGAGTCGGCACATCTGTTCCAGGGCGTCTGGGTTCCCATGTGGCCAGTGCAGCCCACCAGCCAGCTGCCACGTTGCTTCTTCTCCTCGCCTTCAGCCGGGGTCTACAATCGCTGAAAAACGGATGGAAATTTAAGTCCAACGGGACATAAAAGTACAGTGAGGAAATGTAAGCTATATTTACTCCTGGCAATAAAAGACCAACATCTGGGGCGTGTGGATGGAGGGTAGATGGGGATTATTTGTACTGTTTTTGCAAAATTTGTTCATCTGAAAATATCTCAGAATAAAATGTTAGTTAGATAGGTAAACAAAATGTTTTGCAACCAGGTTAAGTGCGATAGAACATGGAGCCAATAGAGGCAGGGAGTGGAGTAGTTAAGATGAGGGCTTTGGGGTCAGGGAGAGGTGGGTTGGTATCTTGCTTTCCCACTTAAGAACTCTCATTCCTTGAACAGGAATACTTAACAGGTTACTTAACCTCTTCAAGTTCCAGTTCCTTCATCTGGAAAATGGGAATTGTTAATGTCGACCTCCCTGGAGATTAAATGAGATAACACATGTACAGCATTTAGGATGATACCTGAGACTTGGTAGGAAGAGGGCAAAAAGAGACAGAAAGGACAAAGTCCTCCCCTTATCCAGTCTCAGAGAGATTTCTCAGTCACTGCCATTTAAGGTCCTAGATCCCACACCAGAGACCCACTGTGCGGTTGAAACCAGCCCCTGGCTTCAACCCGAAGTTGCCCATGTGCTGAAATAGGCCAGGGCTGCCTCCCATAGAATGTTTCCTGACATTCCCAGCTGGTCACCTTAAAGGGCCAGCAGGAAGGTGCTTATAGATCCTTCTTAGCTTCTGACCTCAGGGCCACAGTCTTTCATTCGTTCATTTAACAAAACTTCATTGGGTAAGGGTGGAGGGAACCATGGACTAGATAGTGTACTTGGTGTAGTGATATAGCATGGAACAAAACTGACCTGGTCCTTGCCTTCTAGCTGCTTACATCCTAGGAACTAGCCTTTCCCTATGATTTTCTCTGGCTCCCCTCTCTTGGCAATGCCCAGCCTTGGTCATTCGTTTGGAATGCAACCCGTCCTTTACTGCGGCCTGCAGGCAACTCAGGCTTACGGGTCACAGAAGGCAGGGACGTTGACAAAAGCTGGCAGCTACTGGGCCTGACCATTCCTTGACTGCAGTCCTAGCGTGTAATTCGGCCTTGGGAGCTTGGGAGGAACCAAGGGTAGCCGGTGGTGTAAAGCTAAAACTGCCTATCTGTGAGTATTTAAACTCCAATTGGCCTCCCCAACTCCATTCCATGTTCACAGTATTTTTTAAACTAGTCTCTGCCCTATACGCTCTCTTCCTTCTCTGTCTGCAGTCCCTATCAGTCTGAAAAACTTTTTCCAAACAGCTTTCCTTCTATGATCAAATATGCCCTCTGACCCCTACCATCCTACCTCACCCTCACCCTGCCTCTTGGCCTGGGGCTGTGATACCTATCCAACTCCATCAAGAGCTCATGCTTCCTAGCATCTTAGATACCGAGCAGTCACAAAATTAGCATTAGCAAACCTGGCCACCCTCCCTATGTGGCAATTTTCCCACTCATTTGTTTTATAGGAAAACTGGAGTGATAATTCAAAACACAATACAAATTGAAGGAGGAAGAATTTCACCTTTCTTACCCTCTTTCACATTCACAACTATCTCAGTAGACCTCTCACTTGTGAAAACTGTTTACCTTGAATGTTCTCAAAAATTAATTTCTATTTTTTCCCTTTAGAACATTATCTCAGTATTATTTATTGAGAACTGTGTGTGTTTTACAACCTGTAGAGAAAGTCTTATATATTCTTCACAAATAAGACCTACAGTATACAAAAAAATGTAACTAAACATATACTGAAGGAGGGGCTCCAGTCAGTTCTGTATGGTGAGATGCAGCTTCAGAGACTATAAGACTCAATCTCTGAAAGGTGAAGTGTGTGTGTGTGTGTGTGTGTGTGTGTGTGTGTGTGTGTGTTTCATCAAGAAAAAAAAATCAATTATTTTGTGATTTTTATATCATGAAATATGTTTCCACAAAGCCTAAAAACTTTTTTTCAAAAAGAGTCCAGGCTCTGGACTCAGAGACAGTCCAGGTCTTACTCTCCTTTCCATTATGTAATTGCTTATAGAATTGGTATAAAAATTAGAAGAGATAATTGATATAAATTGATTACCACAGTGCCTCAATAGGTGGTAGCACAGGCTGCTAGCTGTGTGCCCCCACATCTGTTCTTCTCTTTGTTTTAATAATATAACCCTGATTTTTATCTGGGCATATAGACTCCCTTACCTAGGTACAGCCATGTGACTAGGCCAATGGGTTCTGAGCAGAAGCATTGCCTGTGATTTCTAGGAACTCTCCCTAAACAGAGACACTCTTTGTCATCCTTATGCCTGTTATTGGTCTGGACTCTAGATGTGATGGCTGGTGCCCCAACTGCCATATTGGAGCATGAGGAGGAGGGCCACGCCCTGGGGATGGCATTGCAGAGAGCCAAAGAGTCCTTGATGAGCAGGGAGCTGCCATTCCAGCACTGGACTTCCTAAGGATTTCTTTTCATAAAATATAAATTAATTTTTCTCATATTTAAAGCATTATTTTTCAAAGTGAAGCTAAACCTAACTATACTATAATTATTATTGTCATCATTATTTTATTAGTCCTAGCCCGCAATCAGTCTCTCTCACAGATCCTCTCTTTAGGCCATTAAAAACAGCCTAAATGTTATCAATAGTGCAAAGAATTTTGCCTTCATTCTGATCTCTGTTGCCAACCCAATCATGTCTTTAATGAAGGGGTGCCTGGGTCCTCCCGGCCCCTGATGGCATGCATGGCATCACCACTGCTTTCCCTCCTTTGATTCCCTCTCTTTCTGCATTCCTGATTCTAGGTTTTCCCCACTTTCCATGGCTCTTCTTGCAGAATTCTCAACGGACTCACTGAGACTGAATCACCCTGAAAGAGGAGAAGGATTTGGACTAGGTAGAAAGGACAGGGAAGCATTCCAGGTGGGAGAAAACATAAGCAAAAGGGGAAAGCAGGTGGAGCATAATTTAGGGATTAGAAGGGGAGTGGCTGAAGGTTTCTGCTGAGGGTGGTAGGAGATCAGATTGAATCGGGAAGGCCGGTGGGACCTATGGAGGGTCTTCAAGGCCCAGTAGAGGAGTTTGGACTTGATCCTGGAGGAAACAGAGAGTTACTACAAGTTACTGAGCAGGACAGTGACACAAGGCAAGTGATGTTTCCAAAGGAATTAATCTGGCTGCAGTGTGCAAAACAGATTGAAGGCAGGAAGAGCCTGGAGACAGGGGGGCCAGTATAAATCTTCCACCCGTTAATCAGTTGGTCAGACATTGTCAACAGACTTTGAAAGGCCATATGAAACAGCAAAATTAAAGTGTAATGATTTCAGTTAAGCAGAATAAGAAGTCTTAAACAAAGTCTTTCCCCAGAACTTCCCACACAGAGAAAGTAGCCAGCTTCCAAATAGCAAAAACGGGTTCAATCCTTCTGGAAAACAATTAGGCGCTATGGATCAAGAGCCTTAAGAATGTTCACATGCTTTGACCCAGTAATTCTACTTCTGGGAATGCTAGGGAAATAATCCAAACTAGAGAAAGGGGAGAAAAATGCCTGGAGATCTTAAACACAGAACACTTGATAATAGCAAATCATTAGAAACAATCTAAATGTTCAGCAATAGGGGGATGGTTTAGCCAACTATGTATGGCAAACATACATACGTAATACAATACAATTGTATGTTTCTAGGAATTTATAATTTCTTCTAGGTTGTCCATTTTATTGGTGTAAAGTTGTAAAATTGTATGTAATACAATTGTATTAGCAAACAATTGTATGGCTCTCAGGCTTCCCTGGTGGCGCAGTGGTTGAGAGTCCGCCTGATGATGCAGGGGATACAGGTTCGTGCCCCGGTCTGGGAAGATCCCACATGCCACAGAGTGGCTGGGCCCGTGAGCCATGGCCGCTGAGCCTGCGCGTCTGGAGCCTGTGCTCCGCAACGGGAGAGGCCACAACAGTGAGAGGCCCGCGTACCAAAAAACAAAACAAAACAAAACAAACAACGATGGCTCTCAATTAAATGTTACCCAGGCATGAACTCCAAAGGATAAGAGGACCAGGTAGATGACACAGAAAATGCCCATGACATTAATTTGAGGAAAGCAGGATACAAAATATGAGTGTGTATCACACAACAGTTACCCCCAGTATAGAAAAAAATCAGACTGAAAAGTAATATTCTAATCACGCCCATTTGTTTCATTAAAGTGGAGGGACTGTAGATTTTGTTTCTTTTCTCTTCAAAAAAATTTTTCCCCCAGTATGCTTTTGTTATAGCTATACCTTTAATTATAGGGAATGTCAGGAGAAGTCTTGCTTTTCTATTCATTCTGAATTGTTTGGCTTTTATAAGACTGTGTTAAATATGTATGACTTGTATTTTTTTAATAAGTGGTTTTTCAAAAAATATATATTAGTAAATGTGGGGAAACCATAAGAAGGGCTCATGTCATCACAGGCAAATACTTATATTCATCTTCTCTATGATGTGGTTTTTAAAAACTTAATAGGCTTTAGAGTGTGTGGGGGGCCTGAGTTTAAATCCTCCTTTAGCTGGATGACCATGGCTAGGTTATGTGTGAAGTAGGGAATAGCGCCTTCCTTGCAAAATTATTGGAGAAATCAGTGAGAAAATGTACAGAAATCTCTGAGCACAATGCTCTGCATTTAGGAGACACAGAGCAACGGTGGCTGTGAATCTCGGAAGCTGTTATTTTCTCCCTTCTGTGGTCTTCTGCCTCTCGCAGGCAGGCAGCTGAGAGTTTAAGGGGTGACCTCTGAGGAGGGAGACAGGAACCCTGAGCAGTTCCCCCAGCCACCTCCTGCCTTTGTGCTGCAGCCACCCTGGCTCTTCCCCACTCTGAGCCCACTGGGCAATCTCTTCTCCTTTCTCTGCCTTTGCAATGCTTTTGCCTCTGCCGGGACCGCACTTTTATGATGGTGTGTAATGAACCGCTTATAGAAGACAAAGTTTATTTTCAAAAGGAAGTTTTTTTCTCCATATACTCAGCCAGCATGTATTTAAGAATGGTTTTATGTTTTTCAACATTTAGGTTGGAACATAAAGTGGCCTTTGTTTGCTTAAATCATTCTGTTATAGCTCCCTTGACCCCTGGTTTTATGCAAGTCCCAGTTTACAACCCTGTTCAAAGCTGCACAGGTCCCTTTGAACGGTCACTGGGATTAGGAGAGAGACCGAGGGGGAGGAAGAAAAGGATGGCTTGGAGACCACCTAGGGCAAAGCAAATTGATGCCAAAAATGATTTTGGGGCATGCTGAATGACACCACTAATTTTCCCAACATCCTGCTTAATAAAACTTTCACACCGAGCCATATTTTCCAAGTTTCTCAAGGACTACTTAAGTGGGAACCCATTCAAAACCTTATTAAAGTCCAAGGAGATGATGTTTATTGGCTCTGCATGGACTGCTAAGCCTCCTGGTCTGTCAGGGGAGGCCTTGCTACGACTGCGGTGTCCCCAGCACACTGGGCACTGAGGCTGTGGGAGGAGAAAGAGCCTCCTTCCTTCCCCGCCCTGGATTCTGTTCTTGAACCCAGGATGCGGCCGGTCTGGGACTAGAAACACTGGATGTGACTCTTTTTTGGGGGGGGGGGGCAATTAATAACCACCATTTATTGAGTTAGGTTAGGAATCCAAGATTCAAAGCCAGGGTTTGCTGGATTCCAAAGCAGCCCTATTACCATCACACTTCACTAGATGAAACTCAAGGCCACTAACATTGGGTTTTTACCTATTCACAGCATCTACTAAAATTATAAATAGGTTCTTGTCCTCAAGTCTAATAGCAAGGAGAGAATACTAAGTAGGTAGTCAAGGTTTTCATTTTAAATAAGCTTGCTACAGGTATTATCATAGAATACTGAAGGCAGGGCGATGGGATGGGATCAGTTCCCTACTGGATGTTTACCACATCCAATTAAAAATATCCAGGAAGTAACAAAACCTAAAATGTGCTCCAGGGCTTCCCTGGTGGCGCAGTGGTTGAGAGTCCGCCTGCCGATGCAGGGGTCATGGGTTCGTGCCCCGGTCCGGGAGGATCCCACATGCCGCGGAGCGGCTGGGCCCGTGAGCCATGGCCGCTGAGCCTGGGCGTCCGGAGCCTCTGCTCCGCAGCGGGAGAGGCCACAACGGTGAGAGGTCCACGTACCACACACAAAAAAAATGTGCTCCAACTAGACAAAGTAGCTTTAAAGTATTCCTATTAATATGAAGCAATAAAGCTCTGATGACTAAGATCTGATTATGGGTTGCCAGGGTTTGAATCTTTGCCCAACACTAAGCACCTTACCCTCGGTCAAGTTACTTGTGCCTAAGCTTCCTTTCATGTAAAATAGGCAAAATAAAACTTATTCCAAGTTTTTTATGAGTACATTATGTAAAGTGCTTAGAATGTCACATAACGTATTGGATGCTATAGAAATACTTATCATCAGTTTAAATAAAAAAGGTATTGTAGGGCTTCCCTGGTGGCGCAGTGGTTGAGAGTCCGCCTGCCAATGCAGGGGACACGGGTTCGTGCCCCGATCCGGGAAGATCCCACGTGCCGCGGAGCGGCTGGGCCCGTGAGCCATGGCCACTGAGCCTGCGCGTCCAGAGCCTGGGCTCCGCAACGGGAGAGGCCACAACAGTGAGAGGCCTGCGTACCGCAAAAAAAAAAAAAAAAAAGTATTCTAGTTTTTAACACTTTTCTGAGCCCTGCTGCATGAAAGGTCTAAACAACCCAGAACTAGCATGTAACTAGTTTAACAATGTATTTTTAGGTAGTAGGCTTCAAAGTTAAGTTCCTGATCCTCAAACCCAGCTACTTAATTTATGATGCAATTATGAGTAATCAACTTTTCCTGAGCGTAACTATAATGCAACAGATAACCTTTCATTTATTTATTTTAAGTCCTTTTTTCATAGGAGTTTAGAGACTATTTTCAAACTAGTACAAATATTTTATACATACTATCCGGCAGTTTATTAACCAGTGGAGTAATCGCACAACAAATTACCTCACATCTTTCAGGAAGAAAATCCACTAAATTTGAAAAGTAAAGACGTCACCCTCTGAATTCGGACACAAAATGTGCTTTAAATATTTGTTTGGGGGAAGGGACACACACTTCTACTCAATTAAGAGAAACATTTATACAGTCTAGTTCTTTTCTTTTCTT
Organism: Delphinapterus leucas; assembly: GCF_059928025.1. Classification (NCBI taxonomy): domain Eukaryota; kingdom Metazoa; phylum Chordata; class Mammalia; order Artiodactyla; family Monodontidae; genus Delphinapterus; species Delphinapterus leucas. Next base: position 58,680,944 of record NC_143144.1, read on the forward strand.
TCCATCCATCATGCCACGAATTCATAGGGAATGGGCTCCAACAGTTCAGACTCCTTTCCATTGGTTCTCACGAAGTGTGCTTCTCTGGGTGGTACCCAGAGAAAGGTACCCAAGTCCCTTTCTCTTTGGCTTCCTTCTTTTTCTGATCATTTTCCTTCACCCGTTTCAGGAAGTTATCTCGGGTCTTAGGGTGCTTAATATGCTCGATACGCACATTAATTCTCTTGGCAGGAATCTTGCCATTAACTTGTTTGTTTACAATGATGCCAACAGCATGCTGGGTAACATTGTAGACTCTCCCAGTTTTGCCATGGTAACATTTGTGGGGCATTCCTTTTTGAACAGTGCCCATTCCCTTGATATCTACAATATCACCTTTCTTGTAGATTCGCATGTTTGTGACCAAAGGAACAACTCCATGTTTTCTAAAAGGCCCAGAGAACATGTAGCGGGTGCCCCTCCTCTTTCCCTTTGTGTTGGTCATTTTGGCGAATTACTGGAAGATGGTGGTTCCAGCTGAAAGTGTATGTGACTCTTGCGCCACAGATTCTTCCCCTCCAAGAAGAGGGAAGCTAAAGGGGATGGTCACAGGAGAGAACAAAGCTGGGCTGGGACCGTGTCCTATTTCCTTTGGGGCTACCACTGGCCCCTTTTGCCCCAACGCTTGCTCATAAGTCATCCGGTTTCATTTTCTAGTCTGAGTGATACTGTGACGTGAACTGACTTAGAACAAAGGCAGGGGCCCTGTCTTAGGTGCTGTTGTAGTCCCAGCACCAGTCACCTATTGGATGGTCAGCGACTGTTTGATGAATAAAGGAAGGCATGCATGTGTGAACAAATGGATAAGACTACTTTTCATTCACTCCCACTCTAAGTCTTAGCCTCCTTGGCAGATGAAAAATTATGGCTACTCATTGCTATGTGTCAAACCATCTTTCGTTATTACTGATTTGTAAAAGAATTAGGACTTTAAAAGAAAAAAACCCCTAGAACATTATTTAAGCACACAAGAACTCTGAATTCTATAGCCCTGTGGAGCAGAGCTGCCCAGTGAACTGGAGCCTCTCTGCTGACCTGTATATGGTGAGAGAGAAAAAGTCTATGTTCTTGAAATAAAGAGAGAAAAGAAGGAATGGAGGGAGTGAGGGAGGGAAAAAAGAAGGAGAAAGAAGCAGAGAGAGATTGAGAAATAAATTTCGTTCTGGTCCTATGGCCCTGACTGAGCCACTCGTGGCTTTGTAACCATAAGCCTCAGTTTTCCCATCTATAAAATGGGATGTTGGACTGGATGAGTTCTCAGACTTTGTGAGGACATCAGAATCACTTGGGGCATGGGGAGAGGGGCAGTGGACACTGTTAAACATGCAGATTCCTGAGCCCCACCCCCAAAGACTTTGACTGGGGCCCTGGGAATGTGCATGTTTAACAAGCACAGCTGCAGTTGTTTCAAGAGCTCACTTGGAGAAAACAAGACCCAACTGGCCTCAGAGAGGATGTGGCTCTGACCCCTCAAGGTGGACAGTGGAACTGGGAGGTGTACCAGTATTCCTCATCCCTTGCAGAAACAGTCAACCACTTTGGGGCATGGTTTAGCTCTGGTTTAGATGGGAATGAATCATGAGGAAGTGGTGGAGGCAAAGGGAATGGTATGTTAGCATCTTAGAAACCAGCAGACTCTCTCAAGGTGGCCTTTGCCTTGGTTGTTAGGACTTGTTAAATGGGACCGGAATTAATGCAGGTGTACTGTCTCCCTGACTTTACCTACCGGGTGGAGATGGATCAGTACCTCCCATCAGTACCTCCCATACACTGCTCTTTATTGGCAGACTCAGGGAAAGAGCTCAGATCTCCTGATTCCCAGTGTAATGGTTCTCCCAATGTACATGTTGTAGGTAACTGCATATTTAGTAAACTAAAGGACTGAGGGATTATTAACAGTAAGTTTCTAAAACTTCTTACTTAGCCAGAGCAATGGTAAAGTTCCATTATAGACTGAGATTCCTACTCTAACGAAGTTAATGATAAAAATTCTAAAAGCCCTGGTGGTAAAGTCCATGTAATCCAGTCTTGTGGTGAGTGGGCATATGCATATAAAAAATATATTTGCATATGTGTGCTCTGGATAAAAGATTGAAAGAGATATACAAAATGGTAACAGTGATTGTAAGTAGTAGAATTATAGGTGATTTTTATTTTCTTCTTTTTACTTTATGTATATTGATTATATTCATTATATTTTCCATAATGAGTCATTTTCCTTTTTTAATCAGAAAAAAATGCATGCAACACATCTCTGTGTTTATGGATACTTTAGAGTTTCTAAGATGCTTTCACATATTTGTTACTGAATTTTATTCTTACTCTGTAGGAAGCACTCTGAGCAGGTATTATTTTATTATCCCTATTTGACAAAGGAGGTAATTTCCCTATGTCACACCACACAGCTTGTAAGAGATGGACTGTGACAAACACCCAGATCTCCCAGCTACTTGTAACATTTCTTTTCACTCTGAGACCCTGTGTGTGTTCTTTTTTGTGTGTGAGTGACTTAGCTCTGGGGCATTGCTGGCCCCTCACACACACGCTTGCAGTCCTGCCCTCACATCCCCTCCCTATGGGTTGTCTCTGCCAGGAACCCAAAGATGGGTCTTCACCCAGGTTTCTGCCCTCACAGTGCTGGGAGCAGCCTGCTGCCCACAGCAGGGTAGACGTCCACAGGTTGGTGACGTGGACTCTTTCACTCAACATGGGGCCTGTTGTGAGTGGTGCCTGGCTGCAGGGCTCCCAGTGAAAGGCCAGGAGGGAGAGAGGCAGGTGTTTCTTGCATCACCAGTGAGGTTGAGCGGCTCTTGCTGTCTGGAGGATGATCTGGGTGCGGCCCACTGCACGGCGGCTGGATGCTCGGTGGCAACCGGAAGGGAGATGGTGACACCGATGCTGTGCTATGCTTCTCGGAGGATGCCACTCTGCCCTGCCCAGGGACTGTAAATGGCTCTCCCGGGTGTTGCTGGGTTTCTTTCCTTTCCACAACCAGCCAACAGTCCCTGGACTACAGAACTGTGGACTGAGTCAAAGGAGGAGAGGAAGACAATGTTGGGCTAAGAGGGCGGTGTGGGAATGAGAGGGGCCCGGGCACACATCCAGACTGACGGGGTGCCCTGCGTGACCTGACTTGCCATATGACTTCTCTATGCCTGTTCCCTTATTTTTAAAATGATGATGAGGTTCGTGATGTTAATGATACCTTCCTCGCAGGACTGTTGTAAGGTTTAAATTGATTTACTTGCTCAATAAATTATTTATTATTGCTTGTGTTCCAGATCCTGTTCTAGGTACTGGGGGTAGAGCAGCAACTGAGACAGGAAAAGGCCTGTCTTCATTTGGGGGGATGGACAATATGCAGATAAGCGTATAATGAAACTTCAGATGGTGATGAATGCGGTAAGAGAAATAAAGCAGGTGCAAGGCACAAAGGAGTGGGGTAGGCTATTTAGGTAAGGAATTCGAGGAAGATGTCCCTGGGGAGGTGAGACCAGAGCAGAGACCAGGAAGAAGTGAGAGAGTGAACAAGACAGTGGGTGACAGTCCTGGCTGTAAAATGCGAACAGAAGGACCCTCCAGGGTGGCCATTCCTCATAGGCCTCTGGACCCTCTGACAACTAGCAAAGAAGTGGGCAGCCACAGAAAGAGAGTGTTCAACTTGACATTTCCAAAGGTCTGGGTCCCACCCTTGAGCACCACTGCAGGAAGAGGCAGAGAGAAAAAGAGAACACTTTCTTCCTGCTTCTGTTAGAGCCAAGGAAACCTTATGTTTCACGATCTGTTTACAAGCCCATCTCTCCCCTGGGTTGTGGCTTTGTAGGTAGGACTGCCTCTCACTTCTCAGGTGCCCCAAGGGGCCGTGGTGAGCCACACAGCCATTGGAATCCTGATTCTGTCATGTACTTGCTGTGTGAATTCAGGCATGCTTCTTACCTTTCTGAGCCTCAGTTCTGAGCCTCATCTGTGAAATGGGGCATTTTTATAGCTAACCCACAGGGCTGTGGTGAGAATGAACAGGTCCTACATAATAAGTGCAAAATTATAAATTGCTCATTGTCAATGCCGGCACATAGTAAGTGCTCAATACATTTTGTGGAACGAAAGCTCTAAAGTAAGAAAATGCTGCGTGAAGAATTTCATATTAAGAATTGTGCCTTGGGGACTTCCCTGGTGGTCCAGTGGTTAAGACTCTGCGCTTCTACTGCAGGAGGCACAGGTTCGATCCCTGGTCAGGGAACTAAGATCCCGCATGCCCGTGCAGTGCAGCAAAAAAAGAAAAAAAGAAGAATTGTGCATTGCCCCCAGGAGGGACACAGCCATCATCTTGGAGCACCTGTGAGACAGGCAAGTGAGCTAAACCCTGAATCTAACTCCTTGCTTCTGAGCCTCTTTTAATGTCTTGTTCTCAGATGGCAAACATGTCAAGCCATTAACTTGATAAGAACAGGTATAGCACCTGACCTTGGCCTGAAGCTAAAAAGTGGCCCGTTTGCTTCCCGTCCTAGGCGTTGACTGTCTTCCAGCTCCTGCACATGGGGTCTCCCCCATCCCTCTCTGGAGCCATGTGTGGGCCCTGTGTTCCCCCCACCTCCACTGCTGGTGCTTGGTTGTAGTTGTTGCTGTGATTTGTGGAAAGTGGTCTGAGAATCAGGTGAGCCAGGTAGAAGATAAAGCAGAGATCTGAGGATTTAGCCAGATGCAAAATGTACCTTAAGTTCACGTGTTGCAAAGGTGAGACCAGCAAGAACCATCTTGGTTCACAATTACCCATGTAATTGTATAGGTTAGAAACAAGCAGCTCATGGTCCTGGCAGAGAGAGAATTTGAGGGGACAAGGGGAGAACACCTTAAGTGGCAGAACTTGTTGCTTGTGTGGGCTGGGCATGTGGCTGGGGAGTGGGAGTGGATTTTGAGGGGCTGGCAGGAGTATCTGGTGGCCGAGGCCTAGGAAAGTGCCTCCCAGGGATCTCCTCCTTGCCTTCTCTAATTCCAAGCAAGCAACAGCATTTTATTTGCTTTCCTAAGACTCGACCCCGGCATGAAGAAATAATGGGGACCTTGAGACCCTGCGCTCACTCTGTCCGCCTTTATCTTGCTGTGCAAGCTGGTGTAATGCAGATCGAATGTGTTGTCCACCTTCTGGCAACCCAGGCCCTCTCTGAGTCAGGGGTGGGGGAAGCAGAGAGTGTTTAATGTCTTCTAAAAGATGGGGAGGCGACGGCAGGGCTGGCCCCCTCTACTTCTGCTCCTTGGGCACCTTGTCCAGGCAGTCCAGACTCAACTGAGTGACCCTGAGCAAGCTGAATTACTAATAAATCAATGTCAGGAATTGGTGTGTTTAGCTGAAGTGGGCAGCAGATCCAGGCCAAAGTGGTGTTTTACACTGGAGGTCTCTTTTAAATTTAACACTGTGTCTGTGAAATCAGAGTAAAAGTAAGGTGTCAGGATCCAAAGAGCTGGCTGACACTCCTTGGCTGTGTGGCTATGAGCAAGTGCCTTAACCTTTCTCAGCATCCGTTTTCTTATCTGCAAAACGGGGATAATAATTCCTGCCACACCTAACACACAGGGTTCTTGCGAGACTCACGTTTGGGCAAATCCACAACACATGATACCAAGTTAGAAAGTACACGGCTTCTCGTGTATTTCCCTCAGACAGTGGTTGTGAGGTTCACCTGAGCTGTTAATGCAATGAGCAGCACATAGTAGACACTCGATAAATCATTATAAATAATTCTCATTGTTGTTTGGAAGAGTTCTGTATGTGCAAATGTGATCTTGCACAGATGAGACCACAGAGCCATATAAAATATAAATTATTATTTTCATATTTTATTGATCTGCTAGGAGGTAGGGTGAACAGATGGGCACACTGCCATCTGTCTCAGCCCAGGCAAATATCTCCCATCCAGGTGAATTTAGAAATCCCCCTGCCATCCTCCTTGCATTTGGTGGGTCCCTAATTCAGACCTACACAGAGTCTCTTCCTCAAATATCATTTTCATCGCATTGTCCCTCTTGAAGCACAAGTGTCTTTTATGGGATATGACCTCAGCACCTTCCCATGTGGTATTTGAAGAAACCTCCCTTCTCTGCACTCAGGATCAGCCACCTCTTCTCCATACCTCTGCTTATTCCTTGAGCCATCTCTGCTGGGTGGAACACCCTTGTCTCTTGTCTCTTTTTTCTTCAGACTCAATCCTTCTTCAACGTCCATATCAACTCCTTCCTTTAAGGAAACTTCCTCTAACTTCCCCACCCCACAGATCACTCAGCTCGTACGGGGGGCTCAGCTTGTGTTGTGTGACTTTGCCTTTGCCTAAACATAACTTTCTAAACATTCTTTGAACCACGTGGCAGGGACCAGGTTTTCCATTTCTTTTGGATTCCTGGCCAGCGCTTAGTGGGATGTGCCGTACAGAGGAGACCCACACTTCATTATCTACCTCCTTAGGCTCCCCTTTAGCAGCAGAAGCTCCCTGAGGAGCGGTGCTGTCCTTCAGTGAAACATCCTGTGTCAGATGCCAAAGTAGGTTCCTACACCTCCCGCCACACCCAGGTGGGGAGCCTGACAGGGACAAACCCTGCATGACACACAGCTTCCCTACGCAGGTATAATAGCTCTGGTTCTCCAATTTGGCAGAGACCTTGCAGCCAAAAGAAACCCATGCAAGGAGTACATCGGACTCTTGGGTCAGTGTCTCTGCAGCAAACTAAAATTGTTCCCCTAGTTTATGTTTCTGGTGTACCTGTAGACAAATGCGCAGGCTGTGTATCCCCTGCACACACATCTCCAGTTCTGCTTTGTTTCTAGGCCTCCCTGGGAGTCCCAGAATCTAAGACATCTGACAGGATGCTATGTTGTCACTGGGGGGCAGGCCCTTAGGAAGAAAGAGCAGTCCTGAGCTTGCTTCAATGTGCACATTTGCTCCCAAGTTTCTCTTCTCTCCTTTGGGTCTGTTCACTCAGCATTTGTGTGTGTGTTTGGCAACTGGGGATATAAGATAAATAAGATCCTATCTCCCCTGGAAAGTCTCGCGATCTAGTGGAACTTCCTACCCCACTGGTAGGAGGCCTCTAAGAGGGCCCCTGGGTTCCTGTTCTCTCTTGCTCCCCTAAATATTTGGGGTTAAAGACCATTTTGAGAATTTTCTTTTTTGGCCATGCCATGCGGCATGCAGGATCTTAGTTCCCCGACCAGGGGTCAAACCTGTGCCCCCTGCAGTGGAAGCGCGGAGTCCTAACCACTGGACCGCCAGGGAAGTCCCCAGAATATTTTTAAAGCTATGGATTCTGTCCCCAGAAAAAAGTGCACACATAATTTGCATAAAACTCCAGTGGCTTTACAGACCTCATGATGCCATCCATAAACCCTACAGGCCCTAGGCAAGGAATACTTCTACTAGTATTCCTAGTGAGGACTCCTAGTGAGGAATACTTCTACTCTTTAAAAAAAAAATCAACAAGGATGAGGAGAGGAGAAACAACCTAAAAACTGAATACAAATAGGAACAGATGAACCTAACTCTATTTCAAATAAATAATATTGCCACACTGAAAGAGTAAATAAACAAACAGAAATTAACAAATATTGAATTCTAGTTAGAAGGAATTTTTCCTGTAGTGTTATGGGTTAGCAGTCCTGAAATACTTTTTGTGTGTTGTAGAGCTGAGCAAATGAATAATATACTGGAGCTAATGAGAGCCACTTCTTGCTGTTAGAGAAGAGAGTTACAAACATGGAGAAAGGGAAGATTAAAATGAGTCCTGTGGTACTGAATTGGAACGGAGGTATCTGTATGAGTTCATGATTGTGCGCATGTGTGTGTGTGTACAGATAGAGAAATAAATTAAGATATACACTTATTATTTATATTTCTTAGTTCTGTGTACTAAAGGGCTTAGAAGAATACCCAGTAGCATTGAGCACACCTGGCACCCAGATCTTGGTTTCTAAATACCATTCTCCACTAAAAGGAACCAGGGCTCCTTGGATAAATGGCTGGTTTTAGAGCTGAGAGAGGGAAGGTGCAGATGAGCCTGGAATATCACCAGAAGACAAGGAAGTGCTAAAATATAATGGCGATATGTCAAAAAGAACAGAGGAGTCAGAAGGGGCCCTCATTGATCAAATCTGGGACCATCTGAACATCAACATAAGTAAGAATGGCACTGGGAATTCCCTGATGGGCCAGTGGCTAGGACTTCATGCTTGCACAGCAGGGAGCACGGGTTCGATCCCTGGTTGGGAACTAAGATCCCTCAAGCTGCATGGTGTGGCCAAAAGAAAAAAACATTTTTTAAAAATAAGAATGGTACTATTACAGTAGAATATTCATAGAATAAAATAAAAACCTATGAGCTCATACTAATGTAAATAACTAAATAGGGAAGAAGGGATAGCTCTCCCTTATAGCAGAATAGCAACTAATAAATATAGAGACAATGATGAAGTTAGAATATTATCATTGTGCAACCATTAGTAGTAAGAATTGATTCAAACAAGAATTATCAATGGATCATAAAACTTGGAAGTTTGCTGAAGAATAGGATACCTACATGAACTAAAAGCACCTCCCTGCAAATTACTTATTAACTACAAAGGGAAAATTAGTAATTCTACAGTGGTTTAGCCTGGTGAACACAACCATAGACATTTAATTAAAGTTAACAATACCAATAAAGACACAAACTGACCTCATATGCCTCCTGCTATATTACTCTGAGGACTCGGCGTCATTTCCATGGTACACCTGCCAAAACAGCACAACCTGAATCTAATTGTGAGGAACCATCAAGAAAACCAAACTGAAGGGTGTTCTACAAAATAACTAGCCTGTAATGTCCACACACACAGAATCAGGTTCATAAAAGATAAAGGAAGGCTAAGGACCTAATCTGGATTAATGAAGACTAAAAAGATATGGACAGTAAATGCAATGTGTGATCCTGGATTGGATGCTGGATCAGAAAAGGAAATAGCTCTAAAATAGGACATTGTCAGAGCAGTTGGTGAAATTGAACATGAACTGTGGATCAGGATAATAATTTTGTGTCAATGTTACATTACCTGATTTTGATAAATGTGCTGTGCTTAACATAAGAGAAATTTCTTGTTCTTATGAAATATACACTGAAGTATTTATGAATAAAGGGGACATAAACAGTTCAGGAAAAAATGTATGTGTGTGAGTAGATTAAATAGATACATAGATATAGCTAGATAGATGATATATAGATAGATGAATAGATAAAATGATAAACCCCATGGGACAAAATGTTAGCAACTAGAGCATCTGGGTAAAGAATATATGGGAGTTCTTAATACTTTTTTTGGCCAACATTTCTAAAATTGTGAAATTATATACAAATTAAAAGTAGAAAAATATTTGCACTAAACTGGAACTCTCATGCATTGCTGGTAGGAGCATAAATTGATACAACTTTGGAACGAAAACTAAACATATACATTCCTAGGACCCAGCAAGTCCACTTTTATGTTTTACAGAAAAGAGTGCTTATGTCCACTAAAGGACAGGTACCAGAATGTGTATAGTAGTAAAAATGAGCAATGGAAACAAATTAGAAGCAAGCTAAACATCCATCAACAAGAGAATGGATAAATCCATTGTGGTGTATTCAAAGTCCACAGCAATGGAAGAACCAACAGCTGACTGCAGCAACACGGATGAATCTTCAAGACATCACGTTAAGCCAAAGAAACCAGACACAAAAGAGTATATGTACCATGAATCTGTTTCCATGAAGTTTAGGCACAGGCCAAACTAATCTATAGTAACAGAAGTAAGAACAGTGGTTACCTTTGGGAGATGGTACTGGGAGAGGACACGATGGAAACTGCTGGATTTTTGGAAACATTCTCAGTGTAGTAGCTACACAGGTGCATACATATGTAAAAATTCATCAAGATATGCACTTTATGTGTATTATTTAAGCATTTTACATATGCTATTTTGAAAGGGTTTTAAAAAAGAAAGAACTAAGTGAAGTCAGAAAAAGACAAATAGCATATGATATCACTTATATGTGGAATCTAAAATATGACACAGGGACTTCCCTGCTGGTCCAGTGGTAAAGAATCCGCCTTCCAATGCAGAGGATGTGGGTTCGATCCCTGGTCGGGGAATTAAGATCCCACATGCCTTGGGGCAACTAAGCCTGTGTGCCACAACTACTGAGCTCCCACCCCTCAGTGAGACAGCCCGCATGCTGCAAACTACAGAGCCCACGCGCCCTGGAGCCTGCGCGCCACAACTAGAGAGAAGCCCGCGCCACAACAAAGACCCCGCATGCCGCGACTAAGACCCGACGCAGCCAAAAAAATAAAAAAACAAAAACAGACACAAATGAACACATCTATGAAACAAAAACAGACTTACAGACATAGAGAACAGACTTGTGGTTGCCAAGGGGGAGCACTGGGGGAGGGAAGGACTAGGAGTTTGGGATTAGAAAAGAAAGGATAAGAAAGAGTACTTACTGTAACTCTCACTTTCTCCACCCAGTCTACGGCTTTAGCCGTAACCTCTGTGCAGTTAACTCATTAATCCATAGTGCAGATCCCCAAATCTACTCAGGCCTCAAATACATGTTCATAACTATGTTATTCCTCCCCAGAAAATTTGCCTTCCTTTCCAGAAATGTGCAAGCTGTTCAAGACGACTCCTGTCTGTGACCCTAAGCACCACTGATCTCCAGGTTCAGTCCATTCAGCCCCCTATATGTCCCTCCAGTTTGTCTCTTCCTCTCCTCACCATCAGTGCCTTTGCTTAGGCTTAGGCTCCCATAATTTCCACTTGGGACCCACCATCAGCCTTCTCACTGGTCTCCTTGCCTCCTTTCCTACAATCTCTGTATTAACTCCCCAAGGCTGCGGTAACAAAGTACCACAAACAGGGTGGCTTCAGAAATGTACTCTTTCACAGTTCTGGAGGCGAGAAGTCTGAAAACTAAGGTGTCTGCAAGGCCACGCTCCCTCTGAAAGCTCTGGGGAAGAATCTACCAGCCACTTCTGGGTTGCGGCAGTCCATGGCTTCCTTGGCTTGTAGCTGCACTACTCCACTCTCTGCCTCCGTCTTCACATGCCTTCTCCTCCCCGTGTCTCTGTTTCCTTTTCTTAAAAGGACACGAGCAATTTAATTTAGGGCCCTCCCTAATCCAGTATGATCTCATCTGAATCCTAACTAATTACATCTGCAAAGACCCTATTTCCAAATAAGGTCACATTCTGAGGTTTTAGGTAGACACAAATTTTAGGGAGGACACCGTTCAACCCACTACACTCCCCCTTCATAAAGCTATTCTCTGGCTGCCCGAATAACCTTTTAAAAACCCAAAGCTGACCATGGTCCTCCCTGCATTAAATCTCTTGGTGACTTACCATTAGGCCAGATGACAAAATAAAACCCAGATTCCTTAATATTCGGGAACGAGCTCAAAAAGACTTTGGCTTCTGTCCTCAAGAAGTTTATAACCTGGGGCTTCCTTGGTGGCACAGTGGTTAAGAATCTGCCTGCCAGTGCAGGGGACATAGGTTCAATCCCTGGTCCGGGAAGATCCCACGTGCCACGGAGCACCTAAGCCCGTGTGCTATGGCTACTGAGCCCGCGCTCTAGAGCCCGTGTGCCACAACTACTGAAACCCGCGTGCCTAGAGCCCGTGTTCTGCTACAAGAGAAGCCACTGCAATGAGAAGCCTGCGTACCGCAACGAAGAGTAGCACCCGCTCGCAGCAACTAGAGAAAGCCCGCGTGCAGCAACAAAGACCCAACGTAGCCAAAAGTAAATAAATGTAAAAAAAGAAGTTTACAACCTAACTGGTAGACAGTTGCTAACATACAATGGAGTGAACAGTGAGTCGGACACTAGTAATAATAGCACATGCTTACACAGTGCCTGCTGGGTGTCAGGCCTGGTTTTAAACACTCACTACCACATTTTAGCCCCATTAATCTTCAAAAACAGTATTATAAGATAATACAGCTATTATAAGATAGCTACTGTTGTTACTTCCAGTTCACAGATGAGGAAATGGAGGCAAGAGGGGCCAGGACCTGTCCAGAGCTACACACTCATGAGTAAAGGGTGTGCTGGGAGTTGAACCCAGTAAGAGCAACACCAGAGAGTGTGCTCTTAACCACAATATTACACAGCCCCAAGGGCGTCACGCCTGATTCAAGGTGAGCATTCCGACTTCTGTGAGCATCACGACTTGTATCAGATCTCAATTTCCCACTGCACAGTTTCCACGTTGCTATTTATTTCTCTCTATTATCCAGTGGACTTTGAGTTCTTTGGCAGCAGGAGTTGAGTCCAGTTAAGGAATGAAATCATTTATTTAACAGTTTTTCAGTGCTAGCCTACTAAGTGTGCAGCACTGTTCCAGGCCCCAGTGAAGTCATGAAGAATAAGACCAGACTAAAGAAATCACCTGCTCTCATGAAATTGACATCCTGCTTGGGAAGGAGGCTGGTGCTGAAACAAGGAATGGTTAGAATGACCGTCATATAGTCAAATACCCTGTTTTATTTTATTTTTCATACACGTTATTACTATTTGATAACGTGTATGAAAAATAAAACAGGGTGACATGAGAGTGACTGAGGACATTGCTTTAGATTGGGTGGCCAGGGAAGACTGTTTGAGGAGGTGACATCTGAGCACAGACTCAAACGCTCAGAAGCACCCCACCATCCAAAGGTCCAGGCAAAAATGTTGTAAATAGAGGAAACAGTATGTGGGAAGAACGTGGGACGGGCAAATTACCAAACTCCTTCAAGTCTCAGTATTCCCATCTGAAAAATGGGAACAATAGTGCCCACCTCTTAGTACTGTTAGGAGGATTGTGTGAGGACTGAGTGAGCCAGAGGAAGTGAGGGGTCTGGCCAGCAGTAAGTGATGGTTTCTTCTTGTGTGTGTGCACACTTACACACTGCATCAGTCAGGGCTCTACTAGAGAAACAGAACCAGTAGGAGATGTGTGTGTGTGTGTGTGTGTGTGTGTGTGTACACACTCTTGAGCACAAGCTGAAGCTACAGCCCACACATGGAATTTCTTCTTCAAGGAAACTTCAGTTCTGCTCTTAAGGCCTTTCAACTACTTAAAGCAGCGCCCCCCCCACCCCGATTATCTAGAATAATCTTTCTTACTTCAAATAAACTGATTATAGACTTTAATCATATCGTCATATCCACAAAATACCTTCACAGCAACGTCTAGATTAGTGTTTGATTGAAAACCTGGGGACTGTAGCTGTACCATGTTGACACCAAAAGCTGACCATCCCATTGGACCAGCATCTACCCCAGTGCTTCCACCTGCTCAATACATGTTTGTGAAGTGGCTCATTCCTAACCCCAGTACCATCATTCTCCCAGACAGACCTCAGTGTGTGACCACAACCATTCCATTGTCAGCAGGTAGTTATCAAGCACCTGTTATGAGTACTGGGGTGCAGGGGGTGATAGCAAAAAGGCACAATTCTGGGCCCCAGTCTAACGAAGGAGATGAAACACAGCCAGATGAGTGCAAACAACCTATAGGTAAGTTCCCACGTGAATGTCTAAACCATCATCAAGTCCCTTTCATCTTCCAGTAATGATATTTCTCAGGGTCCTCTTTTTCTTTTTAAAAAATTATTATTATTATTATTACTATTACTATTTTTTGGCCACGCCACACAGCATGTGGGATCTTAGTTCCCTGACCAGGGATCAAACCCGTGCCCTCTGCAGTGGAAGCACAGACTCTTCACCACTGGACCTCCAGGGAAGTCCCGAGGGTCCTCTTTTTCTAAATGGGGACAGTAGCCCCTCAGCTAGAGTCCCTGTCTCCAGTGTCCTACCCTCCAGGTTGTCCTATATCCAGGCTGTTGCTTGAATCATCCTCAGACATTGCTTTAGTCATGTCCCTCCCTGCTTAAGAACCACGAGAGCTCCTCATTAGCTGCCAAGTCTAAACTCCTCTGCCTCGCTTTCAGGCTCTCCAGAATATGACCCTCCTGAGTGACATGATAGCCATCTTAATATTTTTGAAGGGCTGTCAGAGAGAAGAAGGATTAGTGTGATTCTTTGCTGCTCCAGCAGGCAGAAGGAGATCACAGGTGGAAATTACAGGGAGACCTATGTGCCTCAATAGAAAGAATTGTTCTTTCTTTTCAGTGTGTGAGTGTGGGCAGCGGGAGTGGTGGCGGTGAAAAAAGCTTGCGTTTACGGAACCCTGATAATGCAGGGAGTATTGTGTGCGGCGCTCATAGCATCGCTCTCTGCTCACCAATCTAAGGTAGCAGGAGGTAACAGGTATTGCACATCCAGTCTGAACAGCGATCGTGTGAGGTTTCTGATAGTTTAGACAGAATATTGTTTATCAGGCCTCCTATATCAGTGACCGAACGCAACAGAAGGAATATTTTAGATTTTCACGAAAATATGTGTTTGTTTTGAATGCCTCATGTTGATGTTGTAGGTTTGGATTGGAAAGACAGGCAGGGGCCAAATTATGTAAAGCCCTGTGGCCGTAAGTGAGGAATTTGGCCACAGAAGCAGAGGAGTGACATGATTCTAGAATGGAAGCAGAAGACTAAAGAATGAACTTTCTAACCAGTGAACTTTGCAGCGATGACACAGATGGCTTTGGGCAGCAGTGTGCTCCCAGACCCAGGAGTGGGTCTCTCAGGGATGCTGTAGAGTGAAGTGGGGCTCAAGGAGGGATGACTTCTAAGAACCCTCCTACCTCTGACATTCTCGCTGGCCAGACTTACCCCTTCCATCCCTTAACTTGCACCCTGGTCTCCAGTCAGGATCTCTTCAGCTCCTGCTGGGAGGTGGCACCAAGCTGTCTCCCCACTCTGAACCTTCTCTCTGTAACTACCCTGCTCTCCTTTTTGTCATTCATATTCTACCTCCCATGGCAATGCTCTTGAGAATAACTTAGTATGAAGGCACACCAAGGGACTGACTGAATAAGCTACTGTACCTTTGTACAATGGAATGTTGTGTGGCCATTTACATTGAGGTGATGGAAGAAAATTTAATAATGTGGAAAGATGGGCATCATATACTGTTATGTAGAAGAAGCTGTTTACGGTGTGGTCCGATTTTTGAAAATTAACAAAAAATAATGCATAGAAAAAGTACTAGATGATGTGCACATCAAAATGTCATATTCTCTGGGTAATAGGATTGGAGGTATTTTCTTTTACTCTATGTTTTCTAAATTTTTTTTTTTTTTGCGGTACGCGAACCTCTCACTGTTGTGGCCTCTCCCGTTGCGGAGCACAGGCTCCGGATGCGCAGGCCCAGCGGCCATGGCTCACGGGCCCAGCCGCTCCACGGCATGCGGGATCCTCCCGGACCGGGGCACGAACCCGCGTCCTCTGCATCGGCAGGTGGACTCTCAACCACTGTGCCACCAGGGAAGCCCTGTTTTCTAAATTTTATAAAATTAGCGTGACCTTTGATTGGATTTTACAAAAGTTGTTTTTTTTTTTTTTCATTTTACTATTCATCAAAGCCACCTCTTCCTCATTAACTCTGACCTACACTAATCTCATCTTTTCTGTCTCTCAATCTCATTGTTGGTTCCATGTAGTCTAGTATTGGGTTGGCCAAAAGGTTCCTTCAGTTTTTAAAGTAAAAATAAAAGACACATTTTTCATTTTCACCAAGAACTTTATTGAACAACATATTCACCGTTTTGTTCCCCTACCTTCCGCCATTTTTCAGGCAGCTTCATAATCCCATCTTCCCAAAACTTTTTATCTTTTTGAGCAAAGAACTGTTCCAGGTACCTTTTACAGTCTTCCAGGGAATTGAATTTTTTTCCATTAAGAGAATTTTGTAAAGACAGAAGTAAATGGAAATCCAGAGGTGCAATGTCTGGTGAATATGGCGGATGAATCAGAACTTCCCAGCCAAGCTGTAACAGTTTTTGCCTGGTCATCAAAGAAACATGCAGTCTTGCGTTATCCTGATGGAAGATTATGTGTTTTCTGTTAACTAATTCCACGTGCTTCTCGTCAAGTGCTGCTTTCAGTTGGTCTAATTGGGAGCAGTACTTGTTGGAATTAATCGTTTGGTTTTCCATAAAAAGCTCATAATAGAAGACTCCTGGGACTTCCCTGGTGGTGAAGTGGTTAAGAATCCACCTGCCAATGCAGGGGACATGGGTTCCATCCCTGGTCCAGGAAGATCCCACATGCTGCGGAGCAACTAAGCCCGTGTACCACAACTACTGAGCCTGTGCTCTAGAGCCCACGAGCCACAACTACTGAAGCCCACGCGCCTAGAGCCTGTGCTCTGCAAGAAGAGAAGCCATCGTGATGAGAAGCCCGCTTGCTGCAATGAAGAGTAGCCCCCACTTGATGCAACTAGAGAAAGCCCACGCACAGCAACGAAGACCCAACGCAACCAAAAATAAATAAATAAAATCGATTCTTAAAAAAAAAAGGCTCCCTTCCAACTCCACCATATATACAACATCACCTTCTTTGGATGAAAACCGGCCTTTGGTGTGGTTGGTGGTGGTTCATTTAGCTTGCCCCACGATCTCTTCTGTTCCACATTGTTGTACAGTATCCACTTTTCATTGCCCGTCACAATTTGTTATAAAAACAGAACGTTTTCCTTCTGTTTAAGTAGAGAACTGCATGTGGAAATACGGTCAAGAAGGTTTTTTTCACTTAAGTGGAACCCAAACACCAAAGCGATTAGCATAACTAAGCTGGTGCAAATGATTTTCAACGCTTGATTTGGATATTTTGAGTGTGTCGTCTGTTTCCCGTGTGGTGTAACGTTGATTATTCTCTATTATGTCTCGATTTAATTGCTATCAACTTCAACTGGTCTACCCAACTCTGGATCATCGTCCAGCAGGAAATCTCCAGCACGAAACTTCACAAACCATTTTTGACATGTTTGATCAGTCACAGCACCTTCTCAATACACTGCACAAATCTTTTTTTGCACTTCAGTTGCATTTTTACCTTTCTTGGAATAATAAAGCATAGTATGCCAAAAATGTTGCTTTCTTTATCCCCTCTTCAATATTAAAATGGCTACACAAAAATTCACCAATTTTGATAATTTTTTTTTAAATGCACACTGATATGACAGCTGTCACAATACAGTCTAACAAAATTGTTTCGAATGAAGTTAAAGACAACTAAGCACTACTGGAGTCATCTTATGGAAAAAAACAAATGAACTTTTTGGCTAACCCAATACATGACTATATACTGCTTTGTGTTAATACAAGACTGTTTCATTCACATTGGTCTTGTATGTCAGATTAAGAAAAGTTTTCTCTGGCCAAATTGTGACTTATTTTCTCACTTTCTGCTTCAGATAGCACTGTGCAGGAATTGACCCCTTGATGGTGGTTTGGAGCTGGGTCCTCCTGGTGCCACAATAACCTACCTGGCTTTCCAGGGAGACTCTGGGCTTAGAGATACCCCCAAAGCCCACAGTTCTCATGGGTGTGGTGAGCCCATGAAAGTGAGGCTTGGTTCCTGACCCAGGTACCCATTCACTGGCATCCAGACTCTCGACCCCATCACGGTGTTCTGCCTCTGTCTTCTCGAGTGATTGGGCCCAGAGACCTACAGAATCTAATGCCCTGTCCAAATTCCAAACTCATCCAGCAGCAAGAACACAGTTGGAGACTGGAAGGTCACTTTGCACTCTTTTCTCATTATTTGTTATTAAAGCATTAGAGCTGAGGGGGTCTTTAGTGACTTCCATTCTTTCTGAAAATACCCCGTGTCCTTTTCTTGAAAAGTGGGCCTTATTGTCACAGTGTCTGCTGGGGTCCGGGTACCACGCCAGGCAGTAACTCTGGACAGCTCACTACAGGGCTAAGGTTTGGGGAGGCATCCCTTTGTTCTCATGCTTACTCCATGCTGGGAGGCAGCTGTTCTCTTAAACTTTACAAGCAAACCCTCTGAAATGACCTCTGCAACGACTTCATCATGCTCTTTTTACTCCACAGGCGATTCAAACTCCAGTGGCCACCGTTTGGCACTGTTAACATCTCTTCAGCGCTAAATCAGAGGGCCAGGAGAGCTTACTTAAGGCTTAGAAATGGAGACCCTGCTGTTTTCTTGACAGTTTGTTTCAAGTGCATTCAGACATGATTCTCCATAGATACTTGAAGGGCTGTCAGGTGGAAGGAGAACAAGATTTACTCTGTAACCGAACCCTGCTGATCTGCAACCCTAACCTCGCTCCAGTCAGGCACTTTTCTCTGTCTCCCTCACCACCGTCCCTGCACAGACCACCATGCAGCCTTGCCTGGATGCAGACTGCAACAGCCTCCTCCCCAGGTCTGCCTGCCTGTCCAGTCTTGCTCCTCTAATCCTTTCTCAGAGAGCCTAAGTGATGTTTCAGTTGTAAATCTCATCACACCACACCTCTGCTTAAAGCCCTGTAATGCCTCTGCACTGCCTTCAGGATAAAGTCTAAACTCCTTAGCATTGCTTTTAACACCCAGCCCCCACTTGGCTTTCCAGCTGCATGCGTTGCCCAGGCTGTCAGCCCCACTGAACCCCTTGCACACTGAACCCCAAATGCTTCTCATTCTCTTACCTCCAGGTCTTTGCCTAGAACATTTCCCCACCCTCCTTCACAGTTAGCTCATTTGCCTTCCAGGTGTCACCTCAGATGTCACTTTCCTCCAAAAGCCTACCCCATCACCCATGGCCAGGCTGGGTATTCTTCTGTCCTCCAAACGACTGTCTAGTTTTACCCTATCACATTTCTTGTCATTTTATCTTGTAATTGCCTGTTTATATGTATCTTCCACGCTCCTTGAGGGCTGGAATGGTTTTTTGGATTTAAAAAAAATTTTTTTTTGGGGGGGCGGTTATTTATCACCGTGTGCCCAACACCAGCACCTGACACAGACACTCAGTAGTTACTGAATGAATGACAGATGCAAAGATGATAGAAGTTTCAGGGGGGTAACTTCCACTCTATGTACTGAAGAACTTGCTAATAACTGGTTCAGTTACACAAAAAGGAACAGACTGACCCCCAAAGCACAGTGAAAGCCCCGTCCCTGTAAGTACCCAGAGCCCAAGTGGCCGTCGGCAGGGAGCTCCTTCAGATGGTAGGTGGAGTACATCCCTCCGCTCATTTCCTATCTGCAGGAAGGCACAATTAGATTCACTTCTGGGGACAAAAGATCTGGGTCGGGGTCCCAGTTCTGTATTTAGTGTGAGACCTTGAGCCAGTCACGGCCTCTCTGAGCTTTCCTTACCTGTAAAATAGAGATGACACCTGCACTGCCTACTTCGGATTTTGTGAGAACCAAAGGAGATCACGTATATGAAAGTACTTTGTAAAAGCCTTAAAATAAAATGAGAGGCACTGTTATTATTTACCACAGCATTGTCAGGACCTGCAGCTGCACTAATCTTAGCTTTACAACTGCATTAGGAAACCAAGTGCCATGTGGGAAGTTTTACTGCTGCAGGCAGAGCTGAGAGCAGAGAGATCTCCCTCTTCTGTGCCACGCCGCTGCCCTAGGGAAAAGGCAAAAGTGGGGGTCAAGAGCACCTGTTTAGCTGGGATCTGCCAAAGGCCCATCGTTCCTGCCATCAGGGAGACTCCTTGGAGCCTATTACTAAATAAGGGGGAGTAGGGCCCCAAAGTCTTAAATCACCATGAAAACAGCAGAAACAAAAACTACAGACATACGCAGTAAACCTTCCCCATGGGCCCCTTGATTTACGCTTAGTCAAGAACAGTTGACAGCATTTCACTTCCCCTTTGGCAAGACAAACCCAATGAAACCGTTTAATTTAAAGGCTTTTATTAGGAACCAGGGGAATGAGCTGCTTATCCCTCTGTAACAGTCTAGAGCAGGTCACGAGGCCCAGGAAGGAGAGAGTGTCAGAGATGCTGTGCTGTGACTTGCTGCACTTGCTTAGGGCCCGGAAGGAAAGGCGGCGACGACGGAGGGCGGCAGGAACTGGTGTCAGCCAAAACACCAAGAGCCTGGGAGAGAGAGCCCTCTGCCTTCCTTCCCACCCCGCTCGAGGCTGGAGTGTGCCGGGAGACAGAGAACATGGCTGGAGTGGGCAGAGCAGCAGTGCTGGCTGAACCCTGGCTCCACTGAGTGCCGCTTCACTTGGCTGCCCTCCGCTCTTCTTGCCGTTTAGTGATTAGGTATTTGAAGAACTCATACACAGACCATGCGATGGCTGTGGAGGGGATCTGGTAAATTACTCTTGCCTGCACCCCTCGGAAGTAGGCGGTCACCCCGCCGACTTGATACACCGTCCTGAAGGCACTAGCCATGCCTGTGATGTGTCCTGTAATGTTTGAGTTCAAAGCCAGGGATTCCTGGGTGTTGAGCAGTGTTTTGCAAACGTCCAGTGGGGTTGTGGCAGCGGCAGCTACAGCTCCTGCACAGGCTCCGGAGAGGACATGGGAGCTGGGGTTGTACCGTCTCTGGGGGTTAAAGTGCTCCTGCAGGAATTCATAGGTCATGAAATGAATGGCTTGGAAGGGAACGTTCATGGTTAGCTGCGTGGTGTAGCTGCGGTAAAAGGCCCCGGCCCCTTCATTTTGCCACACTGCCCGTACACAGTCTGTCACCCGGTGGTACGGTGAGTTGTACATTTGCATCCTCTGCTTCACCACTGGCGGTGCCATCAATGAGAAGAAGGGAACGGTGACAGCAATCAACCGGTGAGCAGGAGTGTCCAGATTCGGAGTCCCAAGTCAGTAGATCAGCCAATGGATTGGAGAGAGAAAAAAGTATGAGTGAATTGTCAGTCTGATTAGTGAAGGTTTCCCTTTTTTGAGAGGAGGGGATAGGAGAGGGTGATAAAGGGCTAAAAAATAATGGACCCAATTCTAGTAGGATTTCTTTAATACCAGCCAATTAACATATAGGATATATCTACAGTTTAGACTCCAGAGGGTTTCCTTGAAATAAGTACCTACCTATTATTGTTACCATCGTACCCTTTCGTAACTCTTAAGACAAGAAGTGATTCAGTGGCAGTGAACATAATAATGAACACATAGCCCTAACAATCCCAGTCCTCAGGTACACAGAACACTGAACTCTTATAACATGAGGATCTCATCCTTCCACAGGAAGAGGAGAAGGGCTACCAAAAACAAAATTCTTAGTCAAGAAGGGTACGGCTTTAGTTTCCAGACATCTCCTACCCCCTCAAGTAGATACATGTATAAGCTCAGGTATAATCTTCAGTTTAGCTTTGGCTCTTTCCTTGCCATGGCCTTGCCCAGACAGGTAAAGAATTGGAACTTTAAGGAACCTGGCAACTGTGCTATCCTTTCATATTTGTTTGGGTACCTCATTCTCCAACTGAAAAGCCAAGATCCAAGCAGCAGTAATAATAATAATCTGGCAGGGACTGAGCTCTACCAATGTACCTTTCATTCCTATCTCAACCATTCTTCATTCCAACAAGATAGGCAGTATTTTCAAATGTCAGAATCCATCTTCACCTTTTTGAAGAAAAGTAAAATAATCTGCTAAATTTTTTACATCAAATCCACTATAAAGCGGACTTCCAGGAAGGCCCAGGAATAGGCCACACAGAGCCATACCTTTTTCCAGGGAAGCCCCAAGTGAATAAATCTCACTGAATATGCTTCCTGTCTAAGGGAATCCTCCTAAGCACGGACAACATGGAGGGAGTGCCCTCTAGTGGTAAGACAATGTAACACGCCAGGATTTCCCACCAAAACTGATGGGGTGCTCCCTGGCTTTCTCCTGCAAACCAAAAATAAAGAAAAAGCCCAGAGATGTAGTGCAGCTGCCCATAGAGGGAAAGGGTGAGGAATCATTACCTTCTGCTGGATTCATGGCTGCATCATGAAGTAATGTTGCCACACACCCGGCCGCGCCTGCAAAGGAAAAAACAACTGCCACATGTAAGGCCAGGAAAGGGTGACTGACTCATGGAGGACCCAGAGTGAAGGGGCGTAGCTGTGATAAACCACAGCAGGGAGAGGGAATGTTAAGAGCCAGTTTAAAAGATGGAACCCACTGCTTCTAAATGCCTGTTCAGAGAAATGAAGATACTTGTTCCCTCTAACTTAGTAAGGCCATCAATCTACCTTCCACAGCTACGACAGGAAGGCCAGGAAGAGTCTGAGAAACAGCCCAGACTTTTTTCAACAAAGATGGCTCTGAGAATAAATGCAGTTCATGCTCCAGACAGGAAGCAGATACACTGTGGCCAAGGGATGCCAGCACATCACCTGGTTCCAGTGGCGGGAGAGCACGAGGGGCAGGTGGTTAGATCTCCACCACAGAATCTCACCTTCTATCCTGCTGCCGCATGCTGCCCAACCCCAGTCTCCAAATCCTAACATCTGTCCGTCTAGACCTTTCCCTCAGGTCCTGAACTACCGTGTCCCTCACCCTCTCCTCTCCACTTTCACTTTGGTTTTCTCCAGGCTGCCATCCCTTCCATTACTTCCACACAACCTCCAACCCTCTGGTTTCTTTGTACAGAAGCCCCCCGGCCCCAGCATCATTCACTTGTTGAGGGCTTGTCATGTCCTCCATGATACAAACTGCCTGTGGGCAGCTGGAATCCTGAAAAGGTGAGGCGAAGAGCTGAAGCTCCACTGATGTCTTCCTTGGGTGGCTGGGTTACCTCCAATCCTGCCCCGAGGAGCGGGATACCACCCAACTACCAAGAAATACACAACGGGGGGCAGTTCAGTGGGTGTCTCCACATTACCAGGGCATCAGAAGCTGATACCAGGGAGAGAATGAGAGGAAAGGGTCAAGCTGGTACGTAAGGGAGGATATTGTAACCCTTTGTTGAGGTGCCCCAAAGAAGAGGTGGGGTTGACGCAGCCCACTGTCTGAGAACATCAGGTTTGGAAGTCCCTCCCCTATAATCTGGCCTACTCCAGCCCAAAGCTTCAGCTTCAAATCATGCTGAGACTGGAAAGCACTGACAACAGCAAAGCCCAAAGAGTTGGGAAAGTGGGAGAACCAGCACAGGAAGGCTCAATACCATTGGCAATATGGCTATTGCCCCCAGGGTGGATTACATCACTCAGTGTCTTTTTTAACTTTTCATAGCAGGCAAAATAGAGGGCGTGGGCGGGCCCTGCGCCAGTTGCTGTGACGTTCAGGCCTCGCATGGGCCTCCACAGCCCCTCCGTTCTTATAATCCTCCAGAGGGCCTCCAACACGTTGCGATAGCGGGCAGCTGGATCAGGCTGTAGGCTCTGCATCCGAGTCTGAAAGTACAGAAGGGAGAAGTGCAATGTCAGTGATGCTGACTGCGCACCCAATCTCAATACTCAGGCTTGGGCACTGGGCAGACCTACGTGAAATCACGCCAATATGTAGAAGTGATACCTGGCATCCAGTTTTACTGCCTTCCAAATCTATGTGCAGTCTTTCCAAGCCTCGGCTGGACCTTTCTTTTTCTGGTCACCTATGACCCTACGAGTGGAACACCATTATTTTCCCTCAAAAAATCGCCCCTTGGCAAGCGTTCTTGAACCCAGCAACAAATATTAAACCTGTGTTTCAGGAGAAGTTGCTTTTGTGTCTTAATAAACTCAGGCTAAGAGTTCTTTTTTTTTTTTTCTGTTTTTTTTTTTGTGGTACGCGGGCCTCCCACCGCTGCGGCCTCTCTCATTGCGGAGCACAGGCTCCGGACGCGCAGGCGCAGCAGCCATGGCTCACGGTCCCAGCCGCTCCGCGGCACGTGGGATCATCCCGGACCGGGGCACGAACCCGTGTCCCCTGCATCGGCAGGCGGACTCTCAACCACTGCGCCACCAGGGAAGCCCCAGGCTAAGAGTTCTTTACAAGTGGATTCTAAAGTCAACTATTTACTGTCTACAACATACTTTATTATTTCTGAAGACTGATCCTGGGCCTGCTTCCCGGCCACATACTACACTGACTAATGAGATGACAGCTCATCCTTCGATATAACCTTGATGATAATCTGGCTTCTTCAGACTATTTGGCATTGGCAGCTGGGCCTGTAAGTTAAAATTTTGGCAGAAGTAGTATTCCTAATAGATGCTGCTCTAATTTCCTGGAAAAGAAAGTTTACCCTCAAACTATGAAGGTGGAAACCAATCTATTCTCTAAAACTGAGGGAGATTCCAGATTTCTAATCTAAACTGACTGAATCCCAGAACTGGCATCAATGAATAAAATTAGTCTCAGTGAAACATAACCCTTGGAATCTCTAGAGGATTCAGTGACTGGAATGAATGTATATGGTAGATACTGAAATTTGGGAAATTAATCTTACTTGAAATACTTCCCAAATCACAGACCTTCTCTGAAGGATGAGTCTCCAATGCAGATCTCTTGTCTATTGATCTATTTCAAGGTTAGGGTGGCATGGA
Organism: Delphinapterus leucas; assembly: GCF_059928025.1. NCBI lineage: Eukaryota > Metazoa > Chordata > Mammalia > Artiodactyla > Monodontidae > Delphinapterus > Delphinapterus leucas. The sequence continues at coordinate 58,705,381 of NC_143144.1, forward strand.
GACTACCAGATAGTATAAAATCAATGTCCAGGGACTTCCCTGGTGGTCCAGTGGTAAAGAATCCGCCTTCCAATGCAGGGGACGCAGGTTTGATCCCTGGTCAAGGAACTAAGATCCCACATGCCGCAGGGCAACTGAGCCCACGCGCCTCAACTAGAGCACCCGTGTGCCACAAACTAAAAAGCCCATGTGCTCTGGACCCCGCGCACCACAACTATAGAGCCCACGTGCCCTGGAGCCCGCGCACCACAACTAGAGAGAGAAAACCCGCACACCACAACTAGAGAGAAGCCTGCACATGGCAACAAAGAGCTTGTGCTGCAACAAAAAGATCCCATGTGCCACAACTAAGACCCGATGCAGCCAAAATAATTAATTAATTAATTGATTAAATACTAAAAAAAAAAAAAATCAATGTCCAGTGCCTGGACCACAGTAGGCACTCAAGATTTGTTTGTTGAATGAATGAATGAATGAATCTTAGCTTTGTCTGCACCAGTTCAAAAAAGCCATTAGTGAGCCAACAGGGGCAACTAACGCCCAAGTACAGTTTAAATTCCTACTTCATTCCTGTCACTGATTCAATCTGGATTTAAAAGCTTGAACCTTCCTGTTGGCCATCTGAAATCCAAGAGTAATGCCTCTTCTCCAAAGCATGGGAAAAAACGAACTAACCAGATTAACAAATCCTGGTTAGCTGCAAGCAATCCACATTCCTCTAGTTATTTTCTCCTTCCTGCTACCAACAAAGAACTGGTAGCCTAAAAGATTACTGAAGTTCAATCAGAAATATACAATATCACTTATCACAATGTGACACATTCTTTTCTACTTCTCAATTAAAAAAAAAAAAAAAAGGACTTCCCTGGTAGTGCAGTGGTTAAGAATCCGCCTGCCAATCAGGAGACGCGGGTTCGAGCCCTGGTCCGGGAAGATCCCACATGCTGTGGAGCAACTAAGCCCGTGCACCACAACTACTGAGCCTGCGCTCTAGAGCCCGCACACCTAGAGCCCATGCTCTGCAACAAGAGAAGCCACCGCAATGAGAAGCCTGCGCACCGCAATGAAGAGTAGCCCCTGCTCGCCGCAACTAGAGAAAGCCCGCGCACAGCAATGAAGACCCAACACAGCCAAAAATAAATAATTAAATTAAAAAAAAACAACTAACTAATCTTGTATTGGGGGAATGTTTAGAAACTGCACTGTTCTGCTGGAGTCAATAGCATATTTGGGTAACTAGTCTTAAAGGTCTGGCCTCAGAGTCCTGGAACCGTTTACCCACAAGAGAAACCTGGACTGTGTGTAAGTTACAATGAAAATTTTACACACACGTCTAAATCTAACTCACAATTCTAACTCAATGAAAATACACCCTCATGGAGAGGACCCAGGCATAAGCCACACCAAATATACAAATATGGCTCCCCAAATTTGTGGGCCAATAAATCTCTTTCACAGAAAGATGAAAACCTCTTAAAGATGAAATCTCTAAGAAAGAATTAGTGAATAGTCTTCAATATAAAAAAAACCACTGCCCGACTTTGAAGAAAAGCCAAACGGGGCTTCCCTGGTGGCGCAGTGGTTGAGAGTCCGCCTGCCGATGCAGGGGATGCGGGTTCGTGCCCCGGTCTGGGAAGATCCCACATGCCGCAGAGCGGCTGGGCCCGTGAGCCATGGCCGCTGGGCCTGCGTGTCCGAAGCCTGTGCTCCGCAACGGGAGAGGCCACAATAGTGAGAGGCCCTTGTACCGCCAAAAAAAAAAGCCAAACAGGTAAGTAGTTTGGTAAGACAAGTCACATTTGAGTCAGAAAGGCTGAGTGGGAGACCCAGCTTTGCTAGCTATTTGGTCTTGGGTATGTCACTTAACCTCTGAGCTTCAGCAATGTCATCTGTAACATGAGACTAAGAATGGCTGACTCAGAGTGCTGTTGTGGAGATTCAGAGTTAAGGCAAGTAAAAGCCATTGCTAATTTATGTGGTGCTAGAAATATAAGGCTTTTTATTGTATTCAACTATGTTTCTGAGAAATATTAGTTCATATCTCAGAATTTACAGATCACGGCAGTGTTGTCTCGTGTATAAGTCATTTTGCAAATATGCATGGGCAACTAACTGGTCTTTAACCACTAACAAATCAGGATTGATTTTGTATTTTTTGTTTTCATTTTAAAGTTCCTCTGTGTCTATGATTTATATGTCCAGCTGTTCATCTAAAGGTCATGTTTAGGAAGGCGCACAATTGTGAAATTCTGTGCCGTGCTTGGTTCTGGAAATCTGCTTTTGGGAGCCTGTATGGAAGGCTTGGAAGTCAGACTGGGTTTAAATCATGACTCTGCCACTAACTATGTGACCTTGGGCAAGTTACTTGCCTGTTTTCTTCATCTATAAAATAATGAAAATGGTATCTACTTCATGAAGTTGTTCCAGCGATTAAATCAGTAAATGTTAAGGCACATCACATAGTGCTTGACAAACATGAGCAATTGCCATTTACTGAATACTCATTATTAGATATAAGAAAATCAGATAAGCCAATGTTTCCATTTCCCAGCTGTCCACTGGTGAATGTATATAGATAACCATTTACATCTGGAGTTTGGAAAAGATTTACTTCCCTTTGTTCTTTCCCTCCTTATTATATAAGTAGATTATTTGCTTCACGACTACAAAGCCAAAAAGCAGCACCTTGGTGACAGGTGCTTAGCCAGATGATTTTGTGAAGAGTTTTGACTGCTTTACACTGTAGAACCTGTCCCTTTAGATAAAGTCTGGTGCTTGTCTCTGAAGCCCAGAAAAGGAATACTGGGATTCACTTGGGCTCCCAAACCTCCCTATTATGACCATGAAAATCACTGGTTGACTAACTATAGCCTAGCAAGGCTATGCTGACTTCCCATGGTCCTTCCCAAGGATATTTTAAGTCGACTTGACCCTGATAAGCGGTTTGGGGGTGCACAGGCTTGCATGCCAAGAGTCACTATCAGCTTTCACTTGCAAACACTGTGGTTGACCTTTAGGCTCCAACACAGATACCTGCCTCTAGTCTTAGGGTATGTTGGGCTGCTCTTCCTCTCCACCACCTATTTATGGTGGAAGAGGAAGAACAGCTACGCAAGGACAAGTGAACTGCAAAGCCCTTTCTGAATGAAGAGATTTGAATTTTACTTTCATGCCTGCACAACAGTGTCTACTGTAAACAGTGTTTACTGACACTAAATCTTGATAGGCTCACCTACTTTTTCCCTCTAATCATTTAAATCCCAGCATTAATGGCAAATGAAAATGATTCTTCTAAAACACGCTTTTGTGTTTTTGAAGACTCCTGAGCATTTTTTCCTCCAGATGAAATAATTATTTCTTTAATGTAGTGCTTTGAGGCATGACTGTAATGTTGTATTAGTAATCTTTTAAAAACAAAAATTCCAAAGCTTATGCAAATGAATAAGAACTGTTCTTCAAAACAGTTATCTTGGAAGGCTACAAGTGACTTATTCCAGCAATGCTGCTGCAGTTATGCAAAACATTTCTGGAACTCCTCTTTCCAAAATGTTCCCTCAGTGGGTTTATCAACCTCAGGAGTAAATCAGTCTCCTTGCTTTTTCCAGTCCTACCTTATCTTTGACCCCAATCATCATTACCCATTTTGATCTCCCACCTGAACTGCCATATTTGATTCTGAATGGTCTCAATTACTAAAACATCAACTCTGTCTTGTCACAGGACAAACACTTGCCCCATTTAAGGATATGTAGCCAAGTATTCTAGAGGCATTTCTAACAGAGTAAGTTATAAAATGTTCACAACAACATTAGCATTATGTAAATATATGGAGTAAGGAGATAGTCTCCTAAGGTAGTGGGACATTTAAATTGATAAGCTGAGGTAATATTTCTGAGGTAATATTTCTAAGTCAGTCACATTATTACATTGTACTTTTCAAGCCATTCAATAATTTTCATTACTCTCCTTGATCTAGTTTTCATTTGATACCCATCCTGAAAGACAGCACCCTAGACTATCTTGGACTTTACTCACAGTCCAAGTATAGTGAGGTTACTTTGCAGTTAGATCATGTTAACTTTTGGATATACAGCATTAACGACTCACAGTCATTCAACCTAGACTCTGTTACATCCATGTCTGAATCTTTTTTATTTGTACTTATACGTATGACATTTCAATATTGTTAGAGAATTAGCCATCCTCTTCTCTCTCATGGATTTTTACTATTTATTTCTATTCCTCACAATTGACATGCGTATTTAAAATTCTAGGGACTTCCCTGGTGGTCCAGTGGTTAAGACTTGGCCTTCCAATGCAGGGGGTGCAGGTTCAATCCCTGGTCGGCGAGCTAAGATCCCACATGCCTCGGGGCCAAAAAACCAAAACATAAAACAGGTGCGATATTGTAACAAATTCAATAAGGAATTTAAAAACGGTCTACATCAAAACAAAATTTTTTAAAAATAAAATAAAATTCTAATATCCATTTTAGCCAAGTGCATTTACCAGTTTCAAGGGTATGAACCTTGGTAGGAGTTACCGTGCAATGTGCTAGGATACTCCTACCAACTCGGTGTCATTCACAAAGCTTAAGGAGCCCTTTCTCCATTTCCTCATCCACCTTACTAATGAAAACATGAAACGGTACTGGAACCAGGGAGCAGAAGAGAAAGACTTTGCATCTTCCAAGTAGATATTCTCCTCCTGAATATGTAACTTTTTCCTACTTTGAGAAGAAAGCATACATCCAAGAGCTGTGAGGATATTGTTTAACTATATTACCCTTAACATGTAAAGGAGGAACCAGTCTGTCATTATATTTATTTCAACAGTCCCCTTGGTTGTTCCTTTGCTAATGCACAAGAATAAGAACTGTAAAGAACAATGTGTTCCCCTCGTCACCCAGCTTTCTTCAGAAACATGACTTCTTGTACCCACTCATCAGCCTGCTTGGTGTGGCTGAAATTAGTTTTACTTTCACACGAATCATGCCCTCTTGTTGATCCCATTTTATTTTCTTCACAGTAACATCTACTTTCCAGTATTGTCATGCTTCCCTTCTAGACAACTTTTCCCTTTTTGTCAACTTCAAGTGGCTAAAGAAATACACTATGAGGTCCATCTCTCCTTGGAGGGCTGATGTGCTCCCTGCATATACACAATCCCAATCCCAGCTCAATTTTCATGTTCAGGAAATAGGTGGAGTATCACGCTTGCTGCACAGAGAAACCGAAACTTTTTCCTGAACATGGTCTTTCCCATATTATTTCCAGTCAGGAACTCTGAATTCTGACTGCACAATGATTTCCAATCACTCATGGGTTAAGATTTAATAAGTAAATACTTCCTCTAGCTGAGAGATCCCAGATTCTGGTTCCTGCCCCGTCACTTTTAAGGGAAAACACAGCAAGGAGCTTGTAAAAGCACTGGCCAGAGAACATCTCTAGCCATTAAGATCCTATTGAGGATGTTCAGTAAGCTTTACCTTAATCAAGTTAGTAGCATTTACCTGTTCCCTTCCCATCCCACCCTATTCCTATTTAGTCCCAGTTGGGATCCAGGGTTCTGGCTGACAGATTTTCTTTCCAGAGTCCCAATTTAGATCTCACTGACGGTGAGAAATTGGTCCTGGCTTCTGACTGGGATCAGTTCCCGGCCGGGACCTTTCTTGCATAGGTGTGTGCTTCGAATAGTGTGGTGGCAGGAGCCAGAAAGGGACTTTGGTCGGCTCCGGCTCTCGGCTGGGATCCTGGCTCCGGGCATGACCCAGGGGTCGGGTCAGCCCCAGGTGAAGTTCGGAGCAGGGCCAGGTCTCACCTTGACGCAGTCGATGGGGTACATCACGCAGTGCTCCAGGATCCCTGCCACGGCGCCCGCCACCATGTGCGTGGTGACAGTGGCTCCAGCCGGCAGCGCCTCGTAGTCCGGGCCGGAGTCCGGATCCTGCCGTACCGGGGGCCTGCAGGCCCCGGCCTCCCCGCCGCTGGCCCCCCGGCCCACGCCCCGCTGCAGCCACCCGTCCAGCAGCGCCGACTCCCCGGGGCTCCGCCCCGGCCCAGCCGCCGGCCCCCCCGCCACACCGCCAGCACCCCGCCCCTCCAACTCCATCCACCCGGGCCAGCTGCAGCGCCCACCCCCGCCGCCGCCGCCGTCGCTGCCGCCGCTGCCGTCGCCGCCCCCCAGCCCCGTTGCGTCTGCCTCAGGCGCGGCCCAGAGAGCCCGGGGCCTCGGGCTCCCGCTTGGCCCCGAGGACACGCCCCTCAGTCAGCCATTGGTGCAGCCGTCAATATAGCCCCGCCCCCAGCTTACGTAGAAAATATAAGTCTGTGGTATTAGTGAAGTTGCCTGTCATTCCTCCGCCCCGCGGCGTTGAGACAGCTTAGATCCCACCCCTTCCCCTTTGATCTTGGAAGCTTCTTGTTTATTGGCTACTTGATTGGCCAACATGTAAGATCAACCCGCCCTCCGACTTTTCTGGAGGGCGGGAGAGACTTAAGGCTGAACTTTGATAGGCTCAACGACTCTTGATACTTTGAGCGCGGGCATTGGCCAGTTTTATGTCGGGATCCGATTGGCTACAGGAAGAGAGCGAAGCGCCCAGGGGCTATCGAGGGGGAATTTCGGGCCCTGAGTGGCGCCAGTAGAGCTGTGGGTGCTGCAGGCTGGATCGTGTCGGGGGAGGAGGGGAGGGCGGTGCCTGGCCTTCAAGGTCAAACCGCTGACGGATGCAGTTAGGCCCCTTCTAGAGCGCCCACCCCGAATCCCGGGACTCGCGGGTCGTGTGCTGGCGGGTGGCCTTGGCCCGAGAGCTCTGTTCCCGCGGGATCTCGGACTGGCGTTGGGTGGAGCGGGCCGGGGCCGGGCATCCCCTGGCGAGGCCCGCCGGCATGTCGGGAAAGCTGTTGCGACATGCAGGAGGAGGCCCGTTAAACTCCTGTCAGGTCGGGATAATTGACCCCTCCGTGCTGCGCGCGGGCGGACTCCTTAGGGCCTGATGCTCCTCAGGCCCTAGCGCCCGGCACTGGGCTTGCCCCGGAGTCGCCAAGCAAACCCCGCAGTTGTTGAGTGAATGAGTTCTCCGGGGGCATACTGTCGCTCGGCCCTGCGCCAGGCCGAGAGCTGGAGGCGGGGAAGGGAGATGTCGAAATGGGGCGGGACGATTCAGAGACGACGACAGGTGGGGAGGCTGGGCAGGAGGCAGCTGCCCAAACACAGCAGGAAAGTACGGCAAATTTGGGGAAGCTTGTCGGACGCACAGCTTGTCCCTGAGCTGACTCACTGATGAGCTCCCCTGCCCGGTGATGATGCTTTTTGTGGTAAGACTGCTCTCGATACCAGGCGCTTCGGCTGGGGTCTCAGAGGGGCGCTTACTGATTAAAGAACAATACCAGCAGTTCCCAGCCTTGAGCACCACCTCCTGGGCGGTGACGTTGCACAGATGGTGCTTTGCTAGGGCCGCGGGCTCGGTTGAGGAACACAGGCTTTCCCCACTCCGTCTTCCCGGCTTCTTCAGTCTCCCTTAACTGGAGCGTGTTTGCACAAGTCTCCCCAGTGTTTCCAGATCTGTCTTTACTCCCTCTTTTACTGAGATGATGATGTAATTGTGAACTTTTAAAAATCTGTTTCTAGCTTTTCCTTAGATAAGAAAGAGGTTTTTCTTTTTCTCTCTAAAGCTTAGCCCTTTTATGGGTCTCCGTTTTTCGTTTTTGTTTTTTTTAACTTATTCTCTTCCTATTCAGCACTGGCTATTTAACCTTTGGGTCTCGACCTTTTGGAAAATAATGACACTACAAATCCTCTTCCCCCCACCTCCTACCCCCATGCACACACAAAATTTTGCCTATAATTTCTAAATTTGCAGTGTCCCTGACAGTGACTCGTGGACCCCCTAGGGATCCATTAACTTCAAGTTAAGAACCATAGGTTTCACAAAAAGAAACCCACTCAATCCTGCTGGAGTACTAATTCCCTTTACTGCCAAACCTACTCTAGTAATGAGCTATACCTGCCAAGTCCTTTCTCTCCTTAAGCCCTACATTTTTACTCCTTTATTCATTGGTCACAAATGACCTTTCCAAATCCAATGGTCTTTTTCTTATTCCCATTTTTCTTGACTAAGAGATAACACTTGCCCCCCATTGACCCATCCCTCACTGAAACTTTTTCCTCGCTTCAGGAGACACTCTGTTCTACCCTTTAGACTTCTGAGTCTCCTACGCTTCTCTACCCACTGAGGGGGGAACATTCCTGAAGGTTTAATGCTTCTTGTTCATCTTTAATACTTTAGAGAACTTCACTACTCCAAATCTGTTTTCCTCATTGGAGCCCTATCTATATGTCCCTTATTGCATACCTGTTAACTGAAATTTCCATGTGAATATTCAGTAAGTATTTATTGAGTACCAACTTTGCTTGGCACTGTACTTGAAGCTGGTGATACAGGATAGACAGAGTCTATGACCTCATGGAGCTTACTTTTTAATGGGGAGAGAGGGATAGACGAATAAAAATATCGGTTATCAGTTAGCTCTAGGTACTATGCTGATAACTGTAGTAAGGAGGTGTGATAACGTATGACAGGGTGGCTACACTTGTATGACCAGGAAAGGCCTTTCTGAGGAGGTGACACTATGGTTAAGTTCTGAATGACAGGCAGGAGCTCATGTTAGACCCAGAGAAGAGCATTCCAGAAGAAACCATAGGTACAACAATCCTAAGGTGAGAACAAGGTTGGTGTATGAAGGAACAGAAAGGTCAGTGTGGCTGGAGCACGGTGGGGGGTTGGAAAGATAGGCAGAGGGTGAATATCCACCTTAATTTCTGATTTAGCATGTCCGTTCCAAACTCAGCCTTTCCACTCCCCACTGCAACCAATTCCTCCACAATTTTTCATTTCTACCCAATCAATCAGACTCTAAAGCTGGGAGTCTTCCTTGACTACCTCTTCAGACTAATTATCCTGAAATGTTTTTGTTGTTGTTGTTCATGCTCTTCTTCTCCTTCCTATAGATATTATGCTCTCCCAGTGTCTGATAATTTTACATCTATATTGTGATAACCTTTGAAAGGCCACCCTACCTCTGGGATCTCCTGGCTTCACCAGTATTTTGAGTCCTCTCCTTCCAGGGACATGGTAGAATTGTTCTTCCCACCTCCTTGAAGATAGGCATGGCCATGAGATTTGTCTGACCAAGGAAGTGTGAGCGAAGCATGAGAGCCACACATTACCTTCTCTTGCCACCTGACTGGTGACGTTCAGATGGTAGAGGCATCGTCAGGCTGGGGCCCAGGTGAGGATGATGAAGCAGTCACGTATTTGCCACCCTCTTCCTCCCAGATGGACTTTCAGCATGAGTAAGAAATAAATCTCTGTGGTTTTAAGATACAGATTTTACGATTATTCCATACCATAACATAATCTAGCACAGCACTTCTCAGACTTTAATGTGATATTAATCACCTAAAGAATTTGTAAAAATGCCACATTATAATTCTGTAGGTCTTGGTGGGGGTCTAAGATTCTGCATTCCTGACAAGCTCCCAGGTGATTCTGATGCTATGAGACCCTGGACCACACTTCAAATAATAAGGACCTTACCCATCCTATCTGATATACCCTCTCAACACATCTACACACACTCTGTCCTACATCTCACCAGCACTTAAACCCTCCTAGAAAACAAACAAATTAGCAAGCAAAGAAACGACTTCCTTGGTGATATTCTTTTTTTTTTTTTAATATTTATTTATTTGGCTGTGCCGGGTCTTAATGTGGCACGCAGGATCTTTGTTGCCGCGTGCGGGATCTAGTTCCCTGACCAGGGATCGAACCCGGGTCCCCTGCATTGGGAGCATGGAGTCATAACCACTGAACCACCAGGGAAGTCCGTCTTGGTGGGTTTTTTTTTTGTTTTTGTTTTTTTTTCCGGTACGTGGGCCTCTCACCGTTGTGGCCTCTCCCGTTGCGGAGCACAGGCTCCGGACGCGCAGGCTCAGTGGCCACGGCTCACGGGCCCAGCCGCTCCGCGGCATGTGGAATCTTCCCGGACCGGGGCACGACCTTGTGTCCCCTGAATCGGCAGGCGGACTCTCAACCATTGCGCCACCAGGGAAGCCCAGTGATATTCTTTATAATCCCTGAATAGCTTCCCACGCCTGCAACTCCTCAGTCGGGCACTGTAGAATCTTAATTTCTTATATTCTTAGGACAGTTGTTTTCCCCATTCTCCCTTCTATCTCCTGGCATTTTCTTTTCTGTATTAATCTATGAGACCACTAGTTCTCTCAATGTTGTCTCAGTTATTTTCTTTAGTAATAGAAATTGCAAGTTTTAGCTTGGGCCCATGGCTTCCCAGCAGAAGTCTATACTTTCCCCAGCTTCTCTTACAGCTAGCATTGTCTGTGTGACTAAGTTCTGGTGAGTGGGATGTGAGTGTAATTGATATGAAACATCTGGGTTCTGCCTTTAAAAGGAAAGATTATGTCCTCTTTGAGTATTTTCCTCATTTTCTCCCTTCTTGTCATCTAGCATACAGACCCAAAATGTCAACCATTTTTGGCCATGAGGACAAGGCCTCTACTTTAGCAGGTAGCAGAGCAAAAGGTAAAGGAAACCTGCTACCTTATGGACTACAGTAGTACCTCTGGACTATGCATGCTCTGGTGCATGAGAGAACTTGTTTAGGTAGTTGCTGTTAGTCTGAATCTTTATTACAGCAGCTGATTTATATCCTAACCAGCATACGTTCTTCCCCAGAATGCATTTCTCTCTTATAAAAATCTCATCTTGAAGGTCTAAAACAGGTTCCACTACTTATTCCAGCTTACATTACCCTTTTTTCCTGAACTGCCATTGTACATGACCAGACATGAGGTATGAGTGTAATATAGAATGGGGTTGATTCTGGCAGCCACACTTGAAAATAAGACTGATTTCTTTACAGTCACTTAAAGGGAAATTGATTCCTAAATTATCAAGAATAGACAATAAGAGCTGTAGGAATTCAGAGAGGGGGCAGTCAGTAAGGGCTGAAGGGATAAGAAGATAGAATTATTTTAGCAGTTTCAAACTGGAGAATGTGTACAGGAAGACTTTCCAACAGGTATGTGGGGAACAGTTTAAGGGAATCAATTTGCTGTTCCTGATTTTCCGTATCTTTCATAAAATTCATCTTCCTAAGAAAGCTGATGAAGCAGTTCTCCTTTCCTTCTTCCCGTTTCTCACTCTGTCCTTCCACTTTATGAAAGACAAGTGTGGGCTTCCCTGGTGGCGCAGTGGTTGAAAGTCCGCCTGCCGATGCAGGGGCCACGAGTTCGTGCCCCGGTCCTGGAAGATCCCACATGCCGCGGAGCGGCTGGGCCTGTGAGCCATGGCCACTGAGCCTGTGCGTCCGGATCCTGTGCTCCGCAACAGGAGAGGCCACAGCAGTGAGAGGCCTGCGTACCACAAAAAAAAAAAAAAAAAAAAAAAGACAAGTGTGCCTTTGCCAGTCCTATATCTTGTTATAATTCATTGCCCTGGTGTGTAAAAACCTCCAGGTAGCCAGATGACCGAAAGAGCATCTTCTTTTAGAACTTTAGTTAGTTGCATCATCCTTTAAGCAATAAACTGTTTCCCTTTGCACATTTTTTTTTTCGGGTGGTGATAGTTACTGCAATCACACCACCTTTTTACATTTTTTTGTTTGTTTCTCCTAAAGGATCTTATTTCTAAAAGAAAAAAAGGCAAAACAAGGAAAATCACTAATTTTGATCAGGCTAAGAAACAAACATCATGTCATCTCTGGCTCATAGGCAAAAATCCCCCCAAATTACTTTAGCTTCACTGGTTCTTGTCTAGTAGGAAGTTTCAGTTCATTTCGTACTCAAGTTGAAACAGACACAGGAAAAAAATATTATTTGATATGGTAAATCCACATTATTTGGGCACAAATCTCACTGCCACTCATTTTTTCCCTTCATTTATGCATTTCTATTATATCCTTATTACCTTGACAGGAACATGTTGTAAATTATGTAAATAATCCCCCTAAACAATTATTTTTACACCATTTTGTAAACTCTACCTACTAGTCATATAAAACCTTCTCTTCTTTTTGCTGTTTATTTTCACAAACTAGATGAAACTGCACTCTTTTTTTTTCTTGGCTGCATTGGGTCTTTGTTGCTGCATGTAGGCTTTCTCTAGTTGTGGCAAGCAGGGGCTACCCTTTGTTGTGGTGCGCAGGCTTCTCATTGCTGTGGCTTCTCTTGTTGTGGAGCATGGGCTCTAGGCATGTGGGCCCAGTAGTTGTGGCACGTGGGATCTCCCCGGACCAGGGATCTAACCCATGTCCCCTGCATTGGCAGGCAGATTCTTAACCACTGCGCCACCAGGGAAGTCCCAAACTGCAGTCTTAAAAGCATCTACTTATGTACCTGGTAAAATAAAAGTGTTCCCAAAATATAACCTAAGATATAATGCCCTGAGCTTTTGGAAACCATTTCATTTAATTATAATTAATATCTTCATCTCAGATGGTGACATGTTCTTTTAATTCTGTCAAATGTATAATTTTAAACTTGTTTAAATCTTGAAATGAGATTAAAAAACCTGTATATAATATTTTATTATACCAATTTCTGCCCATCTGTAATGTCTTCTTACGGCACTTTAACATGACCTAAATAATTGAAGTAGGTCTTTATTCACAATCAACAAGAAAAATCATGAAACACATTTTTAAGGGGTTTTCAGCTCCAAAACCAAAATGCCTTTAAGTGAAAGAGAAATAAGAACAATTAGTAGTCACTGGATAAGCCTTTTTGGGTTTATTTCCAGAGATTAAGTGATTACTCAAATGAATAACGCATCCTTTTGCAAATGTGATGGTTTCTAATCCCTTAACAAATCTTAGGGATATGGAAAAATTGTGACAAAGATTTGGCAAAATGCCATTCATTTATTTGTGTAAAAAGTTCTTTGGTACCTACCTATAATAATAAAACATAGGAGTAGAATTGGTGATGATCTCTATTTCACTTTACCAAAAAATGAGTCATCTAGTGATCTAGTCATCTAATTACATTAAATGATATAATTTTAAATGTTTTTAAAGCTCCATCCATCTATTAAGAGGTACAGTCCAATAAAGTTTTACTTTTTATGTAGGTAGTGATTCATCAAAATCTAATTTATAGTTATATTGTTTTCATATCCCAGTTCAATAGTTATTTCCCTGATCTCCCTGACTTGATCAGTTCCCGCATCATGTCTCAGGTCCTGTATCTTACAGAGCTTAGATAGCTGCAATTTTGCATATGTTTATAAAATTCTTTCATTACTGTCTATATCACCGGTAGATGGTAAGCCCCATCAGAAAGGAGTATCTTTTTTACTTTTTTCCCCTGTGTCATTATATTTTCAGAATAGCTTAGTACCTGAAACACTGTAAGAATTTGGTAGAATTTATTTGCATAAATAAATAAATAATGAGTGAGACACTCATGAATCTTGGGCCTGAGCTGCTATTTCTCCCCTTAGGCAGTAGCAGTGACTGACTCATCCAGTAAGTTCCAGTTCCTTCACCCCTCAACCCTCCCCAGTGTCCTGCAGTTGTCACCAGAGACACCACCCAACAGGATGCTAGCAAAGCTCAGTCATCCCTTTCCTAATCATGGCCTTGATTCTGGGAAGCTGCCTCGGAAGCAACAAGCCCAGCAGTGAATTCAGAAACCAGGACTGGAAACAGAGTCCTGCCATTACTTTATCAGAGTTTACTAAGGTAGTAAGACTATGAATTAGCTTCTTCCTCTCCTTTCCTTTCCTTTCCTTCCTTTCTTACCAGTTGTTCTCAAGTCACCCTGAGGACTTGTTAGACATGCAAATTTCTAGACCCTATCCTAGACCTATCAACTCATATCTCTGAGAATGAGGCATGGGAATCTGCATTTTCCAAGCAGATTCTCACTGTTTGATAAATACTGCTTTGTTATAACCATACTAATTCTAAACACCCAGGTGGTGCTTGTTTCACAGGCTAAAATTATACTCATAGCAGGGGCAGTGAAGCTTAATAGTGCTAGCCAAGTCAAGTGTTCTTTCAGATGATATGTGCCAGGCCCTGAACTAGGTGCTAGGGAGACAAAGATGAGTAAAACTAGACATGGTCTCTTTTCTGGTGGCGCTTAGGGTCTAGCGAAGAGCACAGGCATTAACCAGAGACTCACAAATGTAACATTACAACTGGGATGTATGCTATGAGGGGAAAACACATGACGCGCTAAAAGCGTATGTTAGAGGGACTTGACTTAGTCTAGGGAGTTATGTTACACAGGGAAAGTGGCATTTGAAATAAGATCTGAAAGATAAGAGTTAATTAAGCTAAGTCGGATGGGGAGCAGCAGAAGGGGTAAGGGAAGCAGAACTTTCTGGACAAAGAGACCGTCATATTGCAGAAGTCCTGTAGTGAGAGGCTTAAGCCAGTGTTTGGGGTAGAGGAAGCATAGATTGAGATGCAGCCTGGGAGGTGAATTAGGGGCCAGACCATGAGAGGCTTTGAAAGTCTTGTTAAGGGTATCAATTTATATATCTTAAGAACAATGGGATCTCATTTTGAGTTGAAATTAGATAACATGGTCAATTTTGCATTTTGAAAACTTCTCTCTGGCTGCTGTGGAGAAAGATTGAGGGCAGCAACCCTAGAAGTGTTGTCATTATTGTTATTTTATGGATAAGAAAATGAGCTTTAACGAAAATAACTTCCTCAAGGTCACGCAGCTAGTAAGTTGTGAAAACAGCTTTCAAACACTTATCTCCCTGACATCGGAGTATAAACTTAACCACACAGTGCTGTCTCTCCAGATCAAGGTAATAAACCCCAAAATAGAGTTAGTTACAATGATTTAAGAAAGGAAGAAACAAAGAGACTTATCTCTGACTCATTCTGACATTGCCTTGGTCATGACTGTCAGAGATCAAGGAGGGAAGCATAGGGTAGCTGAAGTTCCATGACTTAATCCAAACTTCAGTTACCTAATCTGTAAAATGGTAATAGTAATAATATGTACTTCATTGCATTGTTTCAGGATTCAATCAGAAAAAGAAGGTTAAATTCTTACTATACTATATGTTAGTTAGAAGCCAACAAATGTTGATTATTATTACTATTATTATAATTATTATTACCTATTTTTCTTTATGACTGTCCACCCACCCACTGCAGAAATCGATGGCATCATGTTACCTAACTGCCAATCAAGAAACAAAGATGCCCATGACTAGTTACTGTCCTTTGCTTCTTTGCACAATCAACTTGTTTCTAGACTAGCACACCAAATTTGGGATATCTCACAAATAAGCCTGACAATAATATCCTGACCTCAGGTCCATGGCATGTATGACTTCAATTACTGTATGAGCTTTGTATCATAAAGAGTAGATTTAAATATTTTTAATTTCTTAAGTAAAATTGCAAAACTTTCCTTGAATATTATCAAAGACTGTAATGGTCTGTTGTCTTTGACATACAAAGAAGATAAGCTATTAGCAGGGAATGACACTTGGGTTATTTATCTAAGTAGATGTCATGTATTTTTAATGCTCTGTGGTATTGAATCCTTTATAAATATGGGATATCTTCTCAAAGCAACTAGCCAGAGTTACGGAGGCAGCAAACATTATCAACATCATCATTAGCAAAAAACAGCAGATGTGGGCCTCAAAACCATGAAGCTTGAAGCCCTGAATTATATGTGTAATTTTCCTGGCTGTTCTCCAGGTCCAATTCCCATTTTTACTCTTTTTATTACAGGTACATCCCTGACCGTCTTACCTGGTCCTCTGCCTTATCCAATGTACATTTCTTCATTGCCTCCTTTTAGTCAACCAAGTCTTCCCTTTCCACCCCTTGGCCTTTACAGCTTAGTCATTACAAACTAGCATATAAAAGTCCAAGCATTTACGTTAACTGCACCAAAAGGTAGTCAAATATTTTAGGAAGTGGAAAGTTATCCTCACGGTGACAAAGGGAAATTGTTTCACCTTCGGATTTAACTCCCTCTTTGAGAGTTACTTACTGGGCTTCTGTTGTATGTGTGCCCAGCACTATGCTAAAGGGCTGAGAGGGCTGAGGAGAGGCAGAGAGTGCAAAAACAGGAATGAGCTGCAGTCCTTTTCAAGAAGATTGCAACTGTTGGTGAAAAGGACATGCGTGCATTTACACAACAACAGTTATAACAGCTAACTTTTATGAAGGGCTTACTGTGTGCCAGGCAAGGTATATATTATTTCTTTTAATCCTCTTTGGTTGTATATTAGTTATCTACTGCTCAGTGAACAAATTACTATAAAACACAGTGGCTTAAAACAGCAATAAACATTCACTATCAGTTTCTGCAGGTGAGGGATTTGATAGCGGCTTAGATGAGTGGTTATGGTGTAGGTTATCTCATGAAGTTGCAGTCAAGATGTTGGCTGGGGCTGCAGCTATCTGAAGGCTTGACTGGGATTGGAGGATCCACCTCCACAATGGCTCGCTTACACAGCTGTCAAGTTGTTGCTGGCTGTTGGCAGGAGGCCTCAGATGTTCTCCTTGTGGGTTTCTCCAGAGAGCTGCTTAAGGGTCCTCATGACATAGCAGCACATTGTACCACATTCTTGGCAAATTATTTTCTGCCTTTTTGCTTATAGCCATACTAGTGGGTATATAGTAGCATCTCATTGTAGTTGTTTTTTTGTTTGTTTGTTTGTTTGTTTGTTTTGCAGTACGCGGGCCTCTCACTGTTGTGGCCTCTCCCGTTGCGGAGCACAGGCTTCGGATGCGCAGGCTCAGTGGCCATGGCTCACGGGACCAGCCGCTCCGCGGCATGTGGGATCTTCCCGGACCGGGGCACGAACCTGCATCCCCTGCATCGGCAGGCGGACTCCCAACCACTGCGCCACCAGGGAAGCCCCTCATTGTAGTTTTAATTTGCATTTCCCTAGTGACTAATGATGTTGAACACCTCATTTGCTTATTTGCCATCTGTATATCTTTTTTGATGAGGTGTGTAAATCTTTTGTCCATTTATAAATGTGTTTTTTTTGTTGTTGTTTTCTTATTATTTAGTTTTGAGGATTGTTTTTATATTCTGGATACAAGTCCATTAACAGATAGATTATTTGCAAATATTTTCTCTGCCAGTGTGTAGCCCATCTTTTCATTTTTTTCAGTGTCTCTTGAAGAACAGTTCTTAGTTTTAGTGAGTACCAATTTATTAAGTTTTTCTTTTGTAGATCATGCTTTTGCTGCTGAATATAAGAATCTTTGCTAAGCTCAAGGTCACTAAGATTTTCATCTAGTTTTTTCTTTTACAAGTTTTATAGTTTCACCACTTACATTTAGGACTATGATCTATTTCAAGTTAATTTTCATATGTGATATGAGGTTTTTTGTTAGATGTCAGTTTTTCATTTCACAATATTTCTTAGAGATCTTCTCATATCTGTACATAAAGAGCTTCTTTATTCATTTTTTGAGCCAAATTCCTGCTCTGATGGAGCTTATATTCTAGTTGCAGGAAGATAGGCAATAAAACATATTGTATGTAAAATGGTGATATAGGAAGTGTGGGTGGGAAGGACAGTTATAATTAGGGTGGTTAAGTGAGTCTCACTGAGAAGTTGATATTTTAATAAAGACTGAAGGAGGTAAGGGTCTGGGTAAAGCACTGGGTAGGGAGAACAGATGCATAAAAACTCTGGCAAAGGGAACACTAATTACAAAAATCTTAAATCAAGACAGGGCCTGTCATAAGGTAGAAACTGTAAGGAGGCCCCTGTGGCTGAAGTAAAGTGAGTGAAGGGAATAACAGTGAGAAGTGAAGTTAGAGAGGTAAGAGGTATGTGACTTGTAGGCTATTGTGAGGACTAGGGCTTTTCCTCTGAGATGAGAAGCTACTAGAGAGTTTGGAGGAGTGACAAGATCTGGCTTATACTTGAAAGGATCCCACTGATTGCAGTGTTCAGAATAGACTATAAGGGGCAAGGGTAGAGACAGAAAGACCAGGAACAAGGCTACTGCAATAATTCAGTAAGAAATGGTATAGACATTTCTCCAAAGAAGATATACAGATTGCCAACAAACACATGAAAGGATGCTCAACATCACTAATCATTAGAGAAATGCAAATCAAAACTACAATGAGGTATCACCTCACACTGGTCAGAATGGCCATCGTCAAAAAATCTACAAACAATAAATGCTGGAGAGGGTGTGGAGAAAAGGGAACCCTCTTGCACTATTGGTGCGAGTGTAAATTGATACAGCCACTATGGAGAACAGTATGGAGGTTCCTTAAAAAACTAAAAATAGAACTACCATATGACCCAGCAATCCCACTACTGGGTATATACAGTGAGAAAACCATAATTAAAAAAGAGACGTGTACCACAATGTTCATTGCAGCACTATTTACAATAGCCAGGACATGGAACGAACCTAAGTGTCCATCAACAGAGAAATGGATAAAGAAGATGTGGCACATATATACGATGGAATATTATTCAGCCATAAAACGAGACGAAATTGAGTTATTTGTAGTGAAGTGGACGGACCTAGAGTCTGTCGTACAGAGTGAAGTAAGAAAGCAAAACAAATACGGTATGCTAATGCATATTTACGGAATCTAAAAAAAAAAATAGTAGTGATGAACCTAGGTGCAGGACAGGAATAAAGACACAGGCGTAGAGAATGGACTTGAGGACATGGGGAGGGGGAAGGGTAAGCTGGGATGAAGTGAGAGAGTGGCATGGACATATATACACTACTAGATGTAAAATAGATAGCTAGTGGGAAGCAGCCGCATAGCACAGGGAGATCAGCTTGGTGCTTTGTGACCACCTAGAGAGGTGGGATAGGGAGTGTGGGAGGGAGACGCACGAGAGAGGAGATATGGGGATATAGGTATACATAAAGCTGATTCACGTTGTTATACAGCAGAAACTAACACAGCAATGTAAAGCAATTATGCTCCAATAAAGATGTTAAAAAAAAAATGGTAGTAGTTTAGACCAGTGTGGCAGCAATGAGGTTAGTGAGAAATGGCTGGCTTTTGGATGCATTCTTAAGGTAGCGCTAATGGGCTTTGCTCATGGTCTTGATGGAGGGTGGGGAGTGGGTATGGGAGCAAGAGAAGGGTTAGGGCAACTCCAAGATTTTGGGCCTGAGCATCTGGAAGAATGGAGTGTTTCTTACTCCTTTACTACCATAGTGTGTCATCAAACATTTTAATCTTTGCCAGATTGGGAGCTGAAAAAATGGTATCTAATGTAGTTTTTTCCCTATATTTTAATTGTGAAAATTGTCAAACATACAAAAAATTGAAAGAATAGTACCCACTTCATACTGACTTAATAAAGGATATTTATTAGCTCAAATAATTGGGTATCCAGAGATACAATGGAATTCAGGTTTCATTTGACTCAGTAACTTAACCATGTCATCAAGAATTTAGGAAGGAGGGGAAAGAGAGAGAGACAGACAGACAGAGAGACAGAGAGAGAGAGAGGCTCCCTCACTACACTCCGTAAGAAAAGCGAATAAACGTTTTATTTGCCCCAGCAAATATGTCTCTTTATCTGGAATTGGACTATATGCCCACTCCTGAAAACACAGCTGTGGCCAAGGGATAGAATTTTGCCCAATACCTTAGACCTGGCTTGCATGTCCCACTCCTAGAGCCAGGGTGAAAGAATCCTCAAGTACACACGGCCTATGCCTGGGGAAGGTGCCCACACTCAAAATCGGAATGGATGCCAAGAGAAAGGGATCAATATCTTCCCCATGCCTTCGTCCCAAGTACTACGGGAATTTTAAACTTTGCCATACTGCACCCCACCTCCCCAGCTGGAATCTCTGAAGAGTGGCCTTTCATTTCTCTGAATGACCTATGGCATTGATTTCCTGCGTTTGTCAAATTTTCAATCATCCTACTTGTTAATTCACTTCCTACAGTTGCTGTCATCTTTTTTGCACTGCTATGCCATCATTTCTCAAGATACTCCGACACATGGCAGTAGTGTTATCAGACTTTTACTGAAGGTTTAGGGTCATGGAGAGGATTATAACATAGCGCAGAATTCAAAATTGAACCCTAGATGTCAATGCTATTACCTGAAATTTCCCTGACCACCGTGTCTTGGGGACTAGTGATTTTAAAATATGTCTGCAAATTGTTTGATACTTCTCTCTTCAAAAAGTGGAGCCTAATTGCCCTACCCTTGAATGTGGACTGAGAGTTAGTGACTCGCTTTTAACAAATAATATGTGGCATAAGTGAAGACATGGCTTCTGAGGCTAGGTCATCAAAAGAATAAAGCTTCTGGGCTTCCCTGGTGGTGCAGTGGTTGAGAGTCCACCTGCCGATGCAGGGGACACGGGTTCGTGCCCCGGTCCGGGAAGATCCCACATGCCGTGGAGCGGCTGGGCCCGTGAGCCATGGCCGCTGAGCCTGCACATCCGGAGCCTGTGCTCCGCAACGGGAGAGGCCACAGCAGTGAGAGGCCCGCGTACCGCAAAAAAAAAAAAAAAAAAAAAAGAATAAAGCTTCTACCTGGCACTCACACTCTCCCTCTCTCTCAGATCACTCTGGGAGAAGCCAGCTTCCACGTCATGAAGACACTCAAGGATCCCTGGAAAAGTCCCACATGAGAAGGCACAGAGGCCTCCCACCGATAGACAGCATCAACTTGCCAGCCATCACTTAGCAGCACATACTTTAGTGCCAGTTAAGATGTTAGATGACTAGAACCCCAGCTGACATCTTTTTTTTTTTTTTTTAATGTTTATTTGGTTGCACCAGATCTTAGTTGAGGCATGTGAACTCTTCGCTGTGGCATGCATGTGGGATCTAGTTCCCTGACCAGGGATCGAACCCAGGGCTCCTGCATTGGGAGCATGGAGTCTTAGCCACTGTGCCACCAGGGAAATCCCCCCAGCTGACATTTTTTTTTTTAATATTTATTTTTATTTTTTAAAATTCATGTATTTATTTTTTGGGTTGTGTTGGGTCTTCGTTGCTGCGCGTGGGCTTTCTCTAGTTGCGGCAAGCTGGAGCTACTCTTTGTTGTGGTGTGCGGGCTTCTCATTGCAGTGGCTTCTCTTGTTGTGGAGTAGGAGCTATAGAGTGCAGGCTCAGTCGTGTGGCATACAGGCTTAGCTGCCCTGAGGCATGTGGGATCTTCCTGGACCGGGGATCAAACCCATGTCCCCTGCATTGGTAGGCGGATTTTCAACCACTGTGCCACCAGGGAAGTCCCCAAGCTGACATCTTGATTGCAACCTCATGAGAGACACTGAGCCAAGCTGCTCCTAAATTCCTGACCCACGAAAACTGGGAGAGATAATAATTTGTTATGCAACTATAGACAAAGAATACAGGGACTCTCTCATGTGCTCTTCTCTCCAGTCCCAACTGTCACCATCTTGCAGAGGTCCCTCATCTTTCTTTTATCTCATTTGTTTTTTCCTTTACCAGAGCTCCCTGAACCTAGTTTCTAGAGGGAATGCTCAAAATTCCTGTATTTTATTTGGAGAGTAATTGAAGTCTTCTTGGTCTAAACCTCTCCCATCTAGACTAAGCCCAGGGGATCCCACTCTCCCTGACCAAACATACCCATTATGGTCCAAAACCTAGATATTCTGTCTTCCTACCTGGCCAGCTGGTACCAGGTCCACTCAAACAGCTGCCAGCTTTTAAAACAAGTATTCTTGCCCTAATAGAAGAATGCGTGAGCGAAGTGCTACAAGAGCAGAGAGGAAGCACCTAAGCTGACTGGGGGAGCTCATAGAGAGAAGGTGACATTTGAGCTGAGTTTGGAAGGATAAGTAGGAGTTCATTTGGTAGAGAAGTGAAAGAAAGTCATTTAAACAGAAGTAATAACAAGTACAAGGGCTCAGAGGTAAGAAAAGGCATAATTCTGAGACCTGTAAATATGTCAGGGTTGTGCATGAGAATACCTGTTGAGGAGCTTGGTTGATGTTGGGGGCTAGATCATATCAGGCATTGTAAGCCACATATATCAGTTAGGAGACCAAAGCTAACAGAATCCCCTGATTCAACTGACTTAAAAATAAGAACAATAATGAATTTAGTATCTCAAATAATAAGTCCGTAAGTAGGGCTGCTCCCATGTTGGTTACCTTCACAGCTTAATGATGTTATCAAGGACCCAGGTTTTTTCCATATTTCTATTCTGTTATTCCCAGGCTTGTCCCCTATCCCCCACCCCAACCCTACCCCCGTGGTTGTAAGATGACTAAAGCAGCTCCAGGTACCCTTAAGATTACTTCTGGAGGTAGAAAAGGGGCCTTTTCTTCTCTCTCATTATGTAAACTTTTGATTGACATACTCCTTTTAAGATGGAGAAAGCCTTTCCCAGAAATGTCTTCCCTCCTCCTCCCATTCCTCCCAACAGCTGACTTCCCTTTAGTATCATTGGCTAGAATTGCATCATATGCCCAGGCTCAGTATTTGGTAAGGGAATAGGCCACCGTGATTGATATAGACCAGTCACAGTTTACTCCCTAGGGCTGAGGTGGGAGCTAGCACTCTTGAAGCACATGGTGAAGCATAGCAGTGTGGTTACTAGAATAAAATTGGGATTCTGTTAACAAGGTGGAAGAGAGATCGTTGGCGTTTTGGCTAGGCAGTCAGCAGAATCTGCCACACCATGCCAAGGAATTTGAACTATCTCCCACTGGGATGGGAAACCACAGAAGATTTTAAAACAGGAAATAGCATGATTATATTTCACTATGTCAGAATAGAGGGGTACTCAAGAGGGGCATGGGTCTGGAGGTAGGGCCACCAGTTAGAAGATTTCATCAGAAGATATTAGAGAGGATTTTAGGCATTTGAATTAAGAACACCTAGTGACTAATTGGAATGGGAAAAGGAAGTAGAAGGGATAGATTCAAGAATGACTTGCATGTAAACTAGACAGCTACATGTCAAAGAATGAAATTAGAACACTACCTAACACCATACACAAAAATAAACTCCAAATGGATTGACCTAAATGTAAGACCAGACACTCTAAAACTCTTAGAGGAAAACATAGGAAAAACACTCTTTGACATAAACCACAGCAAGATCTTTCTTGACCCACCTCCTAGAGTAATGAAAATAAAAACAAAAGTAAACAAAAGGGACCTAATTAAACTGAAAAGCTTTTGCACAGCAAAGGAAACCATAAACAAGATGAAAAGACAACCCTCAGAATGGGAGAAAATATTTGCAAATGAAACAACGGACGAAGGATTAATCTCCAAAATATACAAACAGCTCATGGAGCTCAATATCAAAAAAAACAAACAATCCAGTTAAAAAATGGGTAGAAGACCTAAATAGACATTTCACCAAAGAAGACATACAGATGGCCAAGAGACACATGAAAAGATGCTCAACATCACTATTAGAATCAAAACTACAATGAGGTATCACCTCACACCGGTCAGAATGGCCATTATCAAAAAATCTAGGAACAATGTTGGAAAGGGTGTGGTGATAAGGGAACCCTCCTGCACTGTTGGTGGAAATGTAAGTTGATACAGCCACTATGGAGAACAGTATGGAGGTTCCTTAAAAAACTAAAAATAGAACTACCATATGACCCAGCAATCCCACTACTGGGCATATACCCTGAGAAAACCATAATTCAAAAAGAGACATGTACCACAATGCTCATTGCAGCACTGTTTACAATAGCCAGGACATGGAACCAAGCTAAATGTCCATCAACAGATGAATGAATAAAGAAGATGTGGCATGTATATACAATGGAATATTACTGAGCCATAAAAAGAAACGAAATTGGGGCTTCCCTGGTGGCACAGTGGTTGAAAGTCCGCCTGCCGTTGCAGGGGACACGGGTTTGTGCCCTGGTCCGGGAAGATCCCACATGCTGCAGAGCGGCTGGGCCCGTGAGCCATGGCCACTGAGCCTGCGCGTCCGGAGCCTGTGCTCCACAATGGGAGAGGCCACAATAGTGAGAGGCCCGCATACCGCAAAAAAAAAAAGAAACGAAATTGAGCTATTCGTAGTGAGGTGGATGGACCTAGAGTCTGTCGTACAGAGTGAAGTCAGAAAGCAAAACAAATACCGTATGCTAACGCATATTTATGGAATCTGAAAAATAAAAAATGGTACTGATGAACCTAGTGGCAGGGCAGGAATAAAGATGTAGACATAGAGAATGGACTTGAGGACACAGTGGCGGGGAGGGGGGAGCTGGGGCAAAGTGAGAGTAGCATTGACATATATACACTACCAAATGTAAAATAGCTAGTGGGAAGCAGCCGCATAGCACAGGGAGATCAGCTCGGTGCTTTGAAACGACCTAGAGGGGTGGGATAGGGAGGGTGGAGGGAGGGTCAAGAAGGAGGGGATATGGGGATATATGTATGCATATGGCTGATTTATTTTGCTGTACAACAAAAACTAACACAGTATTGTGAAGCAATTATACTCCAATAAAGATCTATTTAAAAAATTAAAAAAAAATAACTTGCAGATACCTGCTTGGGTGAATCACAGGGTATTTTGTCAAAGTTGGGAATATGCATGGAGGAGGTTTGGGTGGATAAGGTGAGAATGGAGAGACAGTGAATTTGGTCTTCGACAGTGAGGTACCTACAGGACACATGAAGAGAGATCAGTAAACTTGGAGGGGAGAGCAAAGACCACATTAAATTCCATTAGAGGTTAGGGCAGGATGGAGTGTGGAATGAAGGAGAATTGATGAGGAGAAATAAAGCGATGCAGACAATGGACACCTAGTGTGGGACTGGTTTGACTGATTTTGCTCAGGGTGGGTAGAGTCAAGGATGCCTTGAGAAAATTGCAAATGTAATTGTAGACAAGCCTTTAAAAAGCAGTTAAAAACCTGTTTTGAAATATGGATTTCTGTAATTTGTTTCAACATGTTGAATTACAGCAAATGAGATGGAGAAATGATCTCAACCCATTTTTTTTGGCCTCCTAACTGGAAACCTCAGAACTTAGCCCTGTAGGCTGTTAATCAGATAAGCACTGCAGGCTTTACCATGCCTGAGAGCATATGGAGTGATTGAAGGAATTATTGTCCAAACCAGATGGACAAAGAAGGTATAATGCGAAAGTGTTGGGATTAAAATGTAGGTTTCTTTTCTGTTTTATAACAGTAGTTACAAAATATAAATTAGATGTTTCAATGCACCTTCAAGTTCTAAGTTAATATAGTTCATAAACCATATGAAACAAGTACTATTTAAAACATAAATAGGAATTTTATTTCCACTCAAAAACACTCATTTAGTGGAACACTGGAGTTTGAAATATACATAGATTAGATTTAGAACTGCACAGTTGGCAGGCAACTTCAAGAATTTAAAAAACAAAGCCAAAACATTTGTTGAGCTTTTCCTATGTCTACCTTGTTCCAGGCACTGAACTGGGCTCTAGAATAAAATCACCTGGTATTTTGTAATTTTTTGTGGTTAATCCTAAGTTTATGCAACTATTATACTCGATGTGGTTTCTGGGGCCTGGATAAAATATAACACTTGAAGCAGGGACTGAGGGAAAAAAGAAAATTGAGAATTGCAGGAGAAAAGCAACCTAGGAAACCCAACAAGGTTGGGAGGGTAATGGAGGAAAAAAGAAACAGTCATGAGAGACTGAATACGCAAACTAGAATGGCCAGACCGTATATGACAATTAAAACTCTGACCCACAGCCTCTGCAGCAATCAGCCCAGAACCCTCATGACTGGTCAATAACTGTCAGCTTCCCTAATTTTTGCCCCTGCCCTTCCAACTCAGGACCAACTGGTGAAGGTCAAATATGCTCCCCCAAAACAATCACATTAGATGCCTGGCTTCTAGTTAGCCTGCCTCCAGCTTCCCCATGCCATTCGGTGCATACATGAAATCTTCCCTTTTTGTTTTTCCACCTTAAACTTCCCCACTCCCTTGACAGCCTTTGATTCTCTGCCAGATGCCAAGTGATAGTGGTTGACTGCCCTGTTATAGCAGGCATAGAATAAATAGCCTCTTTGTTCTCATTTGGGTGGTCTTCATTTATTTCCACAGTCATTCATTCACATATTTATCATATATTAGTTGTATTTTATGTGCCAGGCAGTACCCAACATTGCTATGCAAGCAGATAGTCCTTGCCCTCAAGGATATTCTGTCTACTGGGATAGACAGATACGTAAATATAATTGTAATTCAATGTGGTAAGTGAAACAACATATAAAGGAGGTGTAGATCAAGTAAGGCTTTTAGGGGAAGTGACCCTTAAATCGAGTGGTAAGGGTTGAGGACGAGTTGACCCGGTAAAGAGGCAGGGAAGGATACTCAAGGCAGGTGGAGGGGAGGGGTGGAGGAGGCAGAGTGAGCAAAGCCCAAGAGGGCAGAAACCACAGAGGTGCGTTGCTGGAGCATGATAAGGGAGGTGCGGAGCAGCCGCAGATGCTGCGTGGGCAGGTCGTGGACGGCCATGTGTGTGCCAAGTTTGTAAGGACTTGGATTTCACCCTGTCCAAGCGGCTCCCGCCTGGACATGAGAGAAGGGGCTGGTGAAAGCAAGGTACAAAAACAACATTCAGGAAACATTACCTTTTGTGTATCACCGTTAAGGTCCGGGAGGGCAGGGACACAGCCGCTCTTAATGTTTGGCTCACAGTAGACATTAAATGAATGTTGAATGAATGGATATAAGCGCTGCGGTGTAGTCGTCATTACCCCCCAACTTGTGTTTTTTTCTCATGGGACAACACAGTGGATCCGGGGCATCTGTTTGGGAGGCTGTAGGGAAGGTTTGTGGTGGGAGAACTGCCATTCTGCAGGGCAGGATTTGTGGACACAAAACCTCCGACTGGCTTTAGGCAAGGGATGCACTTGTGTCGCGAACACCCCGAGACCCACGCACCCGAGCCGCTCCGTCCTGAAAACGACCGCAGAGAAAACAGCCAGCAGAGAACTAGCGCCACCGAGAGGGTAGCAGCCGCAAGGTACCTGGGCGCCGCTCCGTACTGCTCACCTGTGAGCCACAGCCGGCCCCACCAGGCGGAGCCCCGCACGACGCCCTTCCGGATTGGACGCGCTCGAAATCCCGGGGCGGGCATTAAGGCCTAGCGCTCTAGGGGACTGGCCACCCTGGCGGACCGACGTGCGGCCGACGGAGCTGGTTCGCCCGCGGCCCCAGCTGGGCGGAAGGCGGGCCCCTCTCCGCGGGTCCCCTGTCAGTCATTGGCTCCCTGCGGTTTCCTTGGGGACGTGGCGCCGCCGGCGGCCCAGGCCTCCTTCCGGCTCGGTTAGAGGCCGCGGGGAGCACCTCCGGACCTAGCAGAGCGGAGCTGAGGGAGCCGGCGGGCCGCTTGACCCGTGAGTGTGAGCTCGGGAGGGCTGCGGGGCCGGGAGGGACGGACCGCGGGTTCCTCGAGGATGTCGCTGGCCCTCTAGAATACCCCGCACCCAGGGAGCCTGGGTAGGGTCCACTGAGCCCCAGGAACAAGAGCATACGGATCTGGAGTGGGAGCCTGGGGAGTGGGTGGACGCCATGAGCTTCTCGTGGTGGGGTATGGGGTCTAGTCTCGTGGGTACTGCTGGAGGTGAGCCGGAACCCCAACCAGCTCTTTCCAGGCTGCAGACTTCGGAGATGACTGGGACGAGGAGACCACCTTCTCAAGGCAAAAGGAAA
Source organism: Delphinapterus leucas (assembly GCF_059928025.1). NCBI lineage: Eukaryota > Metazoa > Chordata > Mammalia > Artiodactyla > Monodontidae > Delphinapterus > Delphinapterus leucas. Next base: position 58,733,088 of record NC_143144.1, read on the forward strand.
AGGAGGTGACAGGCCTTGAGACCACTGAAGGGAACCCATGGCTAGGTAAGGTTGCAGACTTTATCCTCAGCTGGGAGCTCGGTGGGGGGTGGCTGGGAGACTGTTACGAGTGAGGTTTGCTCTAGGGCTGCATATGGACTTCGCAGCCTGGTCAGATGGATGCAAAGATCAAAGCTGCATTCTTTTGAAGGCAGAGTCAACAATACCTTACAGCCCAGAGCCCCCGGGGTGATAGAGTGAGTGCTTGCTCAGCTCTGGTAAGTTGTAGATTGTAATGTTCTTTCAAATTTCCACTTGAGTGAAGCTAGGTGCCCCTTGAGGAGGTTAAAAAAAACCAAAAAAACAAAAACAAAACAAAAAAAATTTTTTTAATGAACTTTGAAAACAGACCGAGGTCCTTCTGAATTACTATGGAAAGTGAACTTGACAGTTGAGTATGCTTATCCATACATTATAACACTCTGAAGCTTTCAGAAAAGATTAATGTGGATCTGTGGAGCAACAGGTACCAAATGAGACAGTTGTCAAATAGAGTAAGTGGAGAAAGATGCAGAACAGTAGGTATGGTGTAAAACCAAAGGAATGGAGATACACACACAGACACACACACAGATATATTACCTATATGGTATGTGTTTATGCTTGTGTATACAAGAATATCCCTGGGTAACAGTGGTTGCCTCTGAGAGGGAAATGATGGGGTTAAGGCACAAGACTCACTTTCCACTATATATCCTTTAAACTGTTTGATTTTTTTTTTATTGTGTGCGTATGTTACCTATTAAAATATTTTTAAAAATCGGTTGAATAAATTTTCTGACTATCCAGTTTTTTTGACAGCATTCTTGATGGGAATGTTACAAGTGCTCTGATTCTTCAGCGTTATGAGATTGCACAGGGAGACTGGTAATCTTTTCATTAACATGAAGTTGGTTCTTTGAACTGCATCCCAAAGTGCACTCTGAAAAAAGAGCAGAGAAGCCTTTTTTTATTTATATAGTAGAAGCTCCATGAACTATATATGTCCTTTTCTAAAATTCGAGACTAAATGAACATTTAGACTTCTAGGGGCATAAATTTTTTGCCTTTATCAGGAAGCGCTTTAATTCAGCTTAAAAACCATTTTTTAGCACTGGATTGTAGAGACTTTTCTTACTAATGTTTGTCTCATTTCAGGATCAGTTTTTCCTACCTCTGCCCAGCCTCCTGGTACTTCATTGTGCCCACAGTGAGCCCATTTCCCCGGCAGCGGGTGGCATTCCTAGGACTCTTCTTCATATCCTGTCTCCTTTTGCTTATGTTAATCATGGACTTTAGACATTGGGGTGCTTCATTACCACGAGACAGGCAATATGAAAGGTGAGTCAGCTTTACATCACTTCGATTGGCTTTGGTGTTGAAGTCATAAATATTTTGATAAGCTGTTTAACACACTACCACCTTTGACTCTTTTGGGGAATACCGCACTTTTATTAGTAAAACTGCATGCCACTTATTACATAAAGAAGATCTTAAGCCCCATTTAGGCAATGTTCAGTTTTGATTCAGGAATGCTGTTGCTGCATTTTAACCATGAAAGACATCTTTCTGTTTTTTTTGTCTTGGTGGGCTGACTTACTGGGTGCATAAATGTTTAGGATTGTTATGTACTCTTGATGAATTGACCCTTTTATCATTATTAAATGACTCTGTTTATCTCTGACTATATTCTTTGCTCTGAAATCTACTAGTCTGGTATTAGTATATCAATAGCAACTTCAGCTTTCTTGTGTCAGTGTTAGCATGATAGATGTTTTTCCATTCTTTTAGTTTTAGCCTATTTGTGTCTTTATGTTTAAAGTGAGCTTCTTGTAGGCAGAGTTTAGTTGAGTCTTTCTTTCTACCCAATCTGGCAATGTCTGCCTTTTATTTGGGCCCTTCAGGCTATTTACATTTATCAATTGTTTAGATTTTAATCTGTCTTGCTATTTGTTTTCTGCTTGTCACATCTGTTCTTTGTTTGTCTTTCCTCTTTTTTTCCCTTCTTTTGAATTGAGTACATTTTTTATGATTCCATTTTAGCCCCTTTCTTGGCTTATTAGATATAACTCTGTTTTTATTTTTTCAGTGGTTGCTTTAGGGTTTAGAGTATACATCTTTAACTTATTACTTCAAGTAATATTATACCTCTTCACACACAGTGTAAGAACCTAACAACAGTGTACTTTCATTCCTCTCTTTCCCCTTGGCCTTGGTGCTATTGTTGTCATATCTTTTACTTCTACATATGTTACAAGCTCCACCATGTGTTATTATTTTTGCTTTAAGCATTCAATTATTTTTTAAAGAGGTTTTTAAAAATAAGAAAAAAAGGCTTGTATATTTACCATTTCTGGGCCTCTTCATTCCTTTGTGTAGATTTCATATTTCCATCTGGTATCATTTTCCTTTTGCCTAAAGGTCTTCCTTTAACATTTCTAGTAGTGTGAGTTTGTGGTTGGTGAATTCTTTAAACTTTTATGTGACTGGAAAAGTCTTTATTTTGTTTTCCCTTTAAAAGAAATGTTCACTGAGTAGGGAACTCTAGGTTGATCGTTTTCATCTTTCATTACTTTACAGATGATGCTTCACTGTCTTCTGGCTTGTCTTAGGAGAAGTCTGCTGTCATTTTTATCTTTGTTCTCTCTGTACATAATATGTCTTCCTCTGGCTGCTTTTAAGGTTTTCTCTTTATCACTGGTTTTAAACAATTTGATTATGATGTGCCTTGGTGTAGTTTTCTTCATGATTCTTTTTTCTTTTTTAAAGATTTTTTTAAAAATTATTTTTATTTTTATTTTTTAAAATTTATTTATTTTATTTTATTTTTGGTTGTGTTGGGTCTTCGTTGCTGCGCACAGGCTTTTCTCTGGTTGTGGCGAGTGGGGGCTACTCTTCATTGGGGTGCACAGGCTTCTCATTGCAGTGGCTTGTCTTGTTGTGGAACATGGGCTCTAGGCACGTGGGCTTCAGTAGTTGTGGCATGTGGGCTCAGTAGTTGTGGCTCACGGGCTCCAGAGTGCAGGTTCAGTAGTTGTGACACACAGACTTAGTTGCTCCATGGCATGTGGGGTCTTCCTGGACCAGGGCTCAAACCCATGTCCCCTACACTGGCAGGCAGATTCTTAACCACCACGCCACCAGGGAAGCCCTAAAGATTTTTTTGATGTGGACCATTTTTAAAGTCTTTATTGAATTTGTTACAATATCGTTTCTGTTTTATATTTTGGTTTTTTGGCCCTGAGGCATGTGGGACCTTAGCTCCCAGACGAGGGATCGAACCCACACCCCCTGCATTGGAAGGCAAAGTCTTAACCACTGGACCACCAGGGAATTCCCTTTTCATGATTCTTATGTTTGTGATTTGTTGATTCTTGGATCTATGGATTGTAATTTTTCATCAAATTTGGAAAAATTTTAACCATTATTTCTTCAAATATTTTTCTATCCTCTCCCACTTTTCCTTTGGTGTCTCCAGTGACATACTGAGCCGTGTGACGTTTTCTTACAGCCCACTGATGCTCTATTCATTTCTTTTTTTTTTCAGTCTTTTTTCTCTCTGTTTTTTCTGGATATTTTATTAATATATTGCCGTGCCTTCTGGTTCATTAGTATTTTCTTCTGTAGAGTCTACTCTCCTGTTAGTTCAGTGAGAACTGAATACCTTTTTTCACAGAAAATATATTTGAATTATTTGATATAGTTTTAATGCCTTACCAGTTGCATAGAAGTTGCTATTTTTTAAAGGTTAGTTTCTGATTAGGCTACAGAATGAAATGATGACATGTGTTCATCATCTTCAACATAATTTTCTCTTTATTGCTTCCCAGAAAGTATCAGTTAGGAGGCTTTGGGCTGCAAGCAGTCAGACCAACTTAAATAATAACAAAGTTTATTGGCTCACATAACAAGAAGTCCAGGGATAGAGGGACCACAAGTTCAACATTGGCTGTCAGGATGGGAGTCTCTGTCTCAGTTGCCCATTTTGTCAGCTTACTAAATGGTTGCATAATAGCAGCCAGGGCTACCTGCATCCTCACTCATGTCCTGCAGGAGAGAAATGGGTCTTGCATGCTTTCTTATAAGAGTGAAGACCCTTCCTGGAAACCTCTAGCAACCCTTTCCTTGAATCTTTTTGGTCAGAATTGGGACACATACCTCCTCCCCTTAATATTTCTGGGTTGTTCTGTCCCCAGAATTTCTCATTTCCTATTCACTTTGGTCATTCATTCATTCATTCATTCAACAAACATTTATTGAGCAGCTACTATGTGCTGGGTGATAGGAACTAGGGCATGGAGACTTGGTACTTTTTCTCAAGAAGTTTATATTTTCAAACTTTTCTCATCTAGCAGCACTATTCCTTTGTATTTTTCTTTCTTCCTTTTCGAAGAGGGAACACTTATTTAGATAGATGACTAGAGTTGTCAACAGTTGGTGTTAAGAAGCCTGTAGCTTTGGAAAACTGAGCCCATAATTTGAGTTTTTTAAATGCTTATTGAGATTTTCTTGACATACCTGAGCACAGTTTCTCACTGGAACATAGCATGGTCTAATTATGGAATTCTATGTAGGATAATATGGCTAGAGTAAAGACTGCTAGGCAGTGAGCGGTGATCTATATAGCTGGAGAGGTAGATCAGGCTGGGCCTATTAAGCCATTTTAGGGGGTTTAGACTTTATCTTAAGGGCAGAGAGAAGACTTTGAAAGGCTTTGAAGAGTGATATGATCAGAAATGCTTTTTACAGAAAGGTCATTTTGATGGCATGGTGGAGAATGAATTGGAATCCTCCAGCAGAGAGATGATGGCGGCCTAGACTTGGGTGGCAGCAATGATGATGAAGAGAAGTAAATGCATCTGAGGGATACTGGGAGGTAGAGTGATCTGATAGTTCTTATCTACCACTAAACTCAGGTGGCCAGATTCAATAAATACTTATGCTGAATTAAGTGAAACAAGTTAGCCACAGAGCTAAGGAACACACAGACTGTGCCTGTGTAATGAGCTTAACAAAATCCTCACACCCTGTAATGCTCTGGCTGAGCAGCCAGCAGCCATATAGCCTAGAGCTCCTTGTTCTTTAATGAAATGTTATGTGCATATGGCCACAAATTACCAGGTGTCCTTAAACTTCACTCATGGCTGCCTACATGAGTCATTTAGGAAGCAAACATCTGTTGAGAGCTTGCTGTGTGTGTGACTGTGCTAGGCGCTAGGGTACGAAGATGAATAAAACGTGGCCCCTGAACTCATGCAGTTAATAATCTAGTTAGAGAGGCAGATGTGAAGGAATAATTGTTTCCTGATGAGATAATAGTTTAAGTATAACTATGTAGAATCAGGAATAAAGAATTAGGAACTGTACATAGTCAAGAATGAGGAATAAAGTTAAGAATCAGAACTTAATAAGAAGAGGCTCATGAGTAACCAATTTTGATATCACTGAGTTCATGTACTAAGAGCTTATGTACTATACTGATAAGAAAGGCTCTCACATAGAGGCTGTTTACTTTTGTTTTACATACTGTTTTTTTTTTGTTTTTTTCAACTTTTTATTTTATATTGGAGTGTAGTTTGTTAACAATGTTGTGTTAGTTTCAGGTGTACAGCAAAGCGATTCAGTTATTCATATACATATATCTATTCTTTTTCAAATTCTTGCCCCATTTAGGTTGTTACATAATATTGAGCAGAGTTTCTTGTGCTGTATAGTAGGTCCTTGTTGGTTATCCATTTTATTTTATTTATTTATTTTATTTATTTATTTTTGGCTGCGTTGGGTCTTTGTTGCTGCACGTGGACTTTCTCTAGTTGCGGGGATCGGGGGCTACTCTTTGTTGTGGTGCGCAGGCTTCTCATTGCGGTGGCTTCTCTTGTTGTAGAGCACGGGCTGTAGGGTGCACAGGCTTCAGTAGTTGTGGCACACGGGCTCAGTAGTTGTGGCTCACAGGCTCTAGAGCGCAGGCTCAGTAGTTGTGGTGCATGGGCTTAGTCGCTCCGCGGCATGTGGGATCCTTCCCCACCAGGGAAGTCCCTATCCATTTTAAATATAGTACTGTGTACTTGTGCATACTGTTGTAATTAGCTCGGTTCTCTCTTGTCTCAGGACACAGCAAATAATAGCAAGTTAGAATGGTGGTAGTGGGAAGGGTGTGATGGTCATTAGATGCGGGCACACTGATGACAGTAATTAATAACGTACTGACATCTTGACAGTGAGGCAGGAGAGAGGAAATTTATTAAAAGTAGACTCAGGGGCTTCCCTGGTGGCGCAGTGGTTAAGAATCTGCCTGCCAATGCAGGGGACCTGGGTTCGAGCCCTGGTCTGGGAAGATCCCACATGCCGCAGAGCAACTAAGCCCATGCACCACAACTACTGAGCCTGAGCTCTAGAGCCTGCAAGCCACAACTACTAAGCCTGAGTGCCACAACTACTGAAGCCCGCACATCTAGAGCCAGTGCTCCGCAACAAGACAAGCCACCACAGTGAGAAGCCTGTGCACCTCAACGAAGAGTAGGCCCTGCTCGCCGCAACTAGAGAAAGCCCCTGCTCAGCAGCGAAGACCCAACACAGCCAAAAAAAAGAAAAAAGTAGACTCAGTAACTCAGAATTTCTACAGACCATTTCTATAGTGCTAAGCAGTTCTACACATTTTGTTAAAACTATTTTATTATACAGTCTAATTATTTGTGTTAACGATGACCTTAAGTCAGTGGTTTTCACTTTATGTATCCGAATTACTTGGGGACCTTTAAAAAATGCAAATAACTGGACTTTTTCTCAAGGTGTTTCTAATATGCAGCCTAAGTTGGGAACCATTGCTCTACAGTTTAGTTATATTTATCTGGGAACGAAGTATTGTAGTATAGGGGAAAGAGATTGATTTTAGAGCTAATCAGCCCATCATTCTCTAGCTGGGTTATCTCAGACAGGTGCTCTATTCTGGGATCTCATTTCTTTAAGTATAAAGTGGAGGTAAAATGCCTGCCTTGTCTTGTCATTTGGATTAAAAAAGAAAAACACCTAGCACTGCCTGGTACATCACAGATATTAGTCTTATTAGTATTATTTGGAATAATCTTGATTTTTCTGTTCTCTAATTCTGTTTTGTGCCCTGCAAATATGCAGTGAAGATAAGGGGAAGCATTATCTCCATTTAAATTTTTTCCTTCCAGTATTTCTTTTCTGTGGCAGCTGTTACTACTTAGGCACTGGTAAGCACTAGCTGATGATAAAATGATTAAACAAATAATTAGGAATTGATGAAAACACCTAGCACTCAAGTTCAACAGCTTATTAAAAATTAGGACAAGTGCTTGTGGTTGTGATTTTTATATTACATACATTGAATATAGTCATATTTTTTCCAACTTAAATTGTTCATAATTCACATGATGAAATTATATCAATATTTTATATAGAAAAAAATGTTTTAATTTGAATTTTTTCAGCCATTGGTAGAACCTAGCATATCACTTCTTTTTTTTAATTTTTAAATTTTATTTTATTTATTTTTTTATACAGCAGGTTCTTATTAGTTATCTATTTTATACATATTAGTATATATATAGCATATCACTTCTGAGGTGATATGGCCCAGGATTTTAGAAGCCTGCATGGGGGTTTTCCCTCAGTAGTTTCAAAACTGAAGAGCTGTTGTTTTACAAACATATGCCCACATGGCTTCTGGAAGGAGAAAGCAGAAGGTTTGCATCAGAACTAGAATTTAGGAAAAGGTAAATTTACAGATTGATGGATGTCAGTAAGGATAGAATCCAGAATTTTTTTTAAAATTTATATTTCTAAAACAAACTTTATTTTTTAGAGCAGTTTTAGGTTCACAGCTAAATTGAGCAGAAGGACAGAGAGGTTTCCCATATACCTCTTGCCTCCCCCCCCCCACGCACAGCAAAGCTGTTTTTAAGAATAATTTTTGTTAGATGTGTTTTAATCAACTATTTATCTAGCATGTGGCATATAAGATGGGCTCCAACAACTTCATCATACTTAATTCATATTTTACACCCATTTATTCATTCATCTATTCACTTACTCAACAAACACTGTCTACACTGTGGTATCCAATAGGGTAGCCACTACCCACAGAGGCTATTTAAATATAAATTAATTTAAATTAAATAAAATAAAAATTCAGTTCCTTATTTGTACTAGTCACATTTCGAGTGTTCACTGGCCACATGTGGCTAGTAGCTATCCTATCAGACAGTGCAGAAAGGGAATATTTCCATCATATCAGAAAGTTCTGCTGGAAAGTGCTAGTCCTGGATACTGGGTAAATTGTTAAAATTTATTAATAATTTTTACTATAAGGGGTGCTTTTAGCATGTATTCATACATGTTGTGCAAGACAAACAGTGAACCGTTCTTACTTAAATGTTCTGTATATTCAGTACATTTCTTTTTCACCTTAATGTTTAATATTGTTCACTTTTTGGTAACCCCACTACTGTCTTTATTAGTGGGGAAATATTTGTCTGGTTGACTTATTGTCCTGAAGAATGTAGCTATTGAAAGGTGGTGCCTCATGTTCCTTTGCCATCTGGGAATAACTGAATGAGCGCTACTGTGTCAGCAATCAGCTCAATACTGACCTTCCTTAGGAGTTTTAATTCTGTTTAAAGCAAGTGAAAAAGATCCATTACTTATGGTTAGAATAAAAATGATAAACAGATATACAGGTGAAGTTAAGGGTTCTTATGTACAGTGGAAAAATTCAGAGATTTTGCTGGTGAAATTGAAGGCATTTATTTGCATTTATTTATTTATTCATTTACTTGTCCTTAATGGTGTTTATAATGTTTATAAGCAGAGCTTTAAATTATAAATGTTCCTGACTGATCTGATTAATCTTGTTAGGAGATAAGTAGTAACCTTACAAGATGCTTTTCTGGGTATGTATTGCTATCATCAGTCATGCACAGCTACTTTGGCTATCATGTCATTATATTTGGTTTTGAGCCTTGAACAGAGTTGGGATATGATGACATTCATCAAAGAGGTGGTAGCTCCATGCTGATGGGGGACCACTTTAATGGACTTTTGGCACATTACTGAGTTCTTTTTGAACTCTAGAAGTGGTAATTAGTGTTGATTTTGTAAGCTAGGTAATGGTTTGGTTAGTTATAGCTCTAATGCTGTTAATGTCTTGAGGATAATCGCAACGAAAAGCAATCTCTTCCATTTCTACCTTGGGTGATGTATATGTGGGTATCTTTCTTTTCATTGACTCAGCAGTGACCAGAGGGAAATCATGTTTCTCAAATAGAGAGGATATATGTGTGTGAGGCGGGTGTAAGTGCATGTGATGGTGAATCAGATCTCTCCTGGGACGGTGGATGTGAGGGATCCAAAGCTTTTGGAACTTTTCTATTGGGCTTTAGGTCTTCTTTAGGCAGAAGGATCCAGCAATGCAAGTAATTAACCATGATGGCTAAGGCTGGGACTGCAAATCAGGAATGAAAATATCCGAGAAAGGACCAGTGATCCATCCGCGTTAGGAGCCTAGACAGAGGAAGACCTTCAGGTGGTTGAAAAGTGTAAGAAGCCTGATTAGGTCATAAGAGGTCAGAATTCCAGAACTTTCTGCAGCCTGAAGCAACTGATCAAGGATTCAAGTGGGAAATGTAACATAAATGTCATCTGGTCCTATCTTTCTCCCTTGTATTCTAGTGTCAGCTGACTTTTTTCTGCCAATGCACACATGGCGACTTCTGAGAGAAGAGAAAGCAAAGTTGAGTTGTACCCAAATGAGAGCTGTAAAGTTGCTTATCTTGACAGGAACCAAAGAGAATGATAGGATGCTTTGGAAAGCCATTGAAATTTTCTAAGGAGAACAACTGATTTTGAATATAGCTATACAAAGACACAGATGAATTATTAACAAACTAGCAGCTTCATATTGTGAGCTCTAGGCCCAAGCCAATCAGGATTGATTGATACGTATCAGAGAAATGTGAGGAACATTGTGTCTGTATTGAGGTATGCAGATAAGGTCATTGCTCTTGAGAAGCTGAGAGTCTAAATGGAGAGGTGGAGCAAACAAATATGAAAGAACTCTTAGGGCTCATACTGAAATGTAAGCAAACTGCTTAAAGAGAATGACACTCCACATGTTAGAACAGAAGGAGGAGGCCTTTTTTAGATCATTACAAGAATCAGCTTGTTGAGGGGAGGCTTCTTGAGAACTGGGAAGCCATATCAAAGAAGGGAAAGGGGGAGGAATAGGTAGAGAAGCCAAACGGATGTTAGAAAAAAGGTCACGTTAGAGTAGTGGTTCTCAAAGTGCTTACTGACGCTTGGGAGTCTCTGAGACCCTTTCAGGGAGTGTGTGAGGCCAAAGCTATTTTGATGATAATACTGAGATGTTGTTTGCCCTTTTAAAAAATTGTGTTTAAAAATGCATAACACAATTTACCCATCTTAACCATTTTTAAGTGTATAGTTCAGTACCGTTAAGTATATTCACATGGCTATGAAGCCAATCTCCAGAGCTTTTTCATCTTGCAAATCTGAAACTCTATACCCATTAGACAACAACCCCTAATTTTTCCCTATCCCCAGCCCCTGGTAACCACTATTCCATTTTCTGTTTCTATGAATTTGCTTACTTTACAAACTTCATATAAGTGGAATTATCTAGTATTTGTCTTTTGTGACTGGCTTATTTCACTTAGCATAATGTCCTCAAGGTTCACCCATGTTGTAGCGTATGGCAGGATTTCCTTCTTTTTTTTTTAAGGCTGAATCATATTCCATTGTATGTATATACCACATTTTGTTTATCCATTCATCTGTCATGGACATCCGAGTTCCTTCTACCTTTTGGCTATGGTGATACTATTTGCCTTTTTCACTGAGTTGACATTTACACTGATGATGCAAAAGCGATGGTGGGTAAAACTGCTGGTGCCTTAGCACAAATCAAGATAGAGCACCAAATTATACTAGTAGTTATGGCAGTCTTCATTGTCACACAATTGCAGTGGGAAGAAAAGTCTAATTCCACTTAAGAATATCTTTTTAATATTCTGTGTGACAAAATGGGAAATAGGAATTAAGCACTTTTGTTGCATACTCAGGTTGTCTCAAGGAAAAGCACTTAGGCAGTTGTTTGAGTTGTGAGCTGAACACAGTCATGGAATACTATTTTTCACTTGAAAGAATAACTGTCAGAAAAACTGTAGATTTCAGATGTGGGTATTTCATAGACATTTTCTTGAAAATGAATGAAGTAAAAACCTGTCACTTTAAGGAAAATAACTGTCAGTATTTATTGCCAGTGATAAAATTTGAGCTTTTAAGTGAAAATTAGAAGTTTGGGAAGTTTGTATCTGCCACTGTGAGTTTGACAGCTTCCCAATACTTAAAAGACTTTTTTGATAAAATTGGTAGTGATATTCATGAATGTGTGTGGTTTTTTGGTAGAATGAAATGTGTCAACATTAAGAAGATTTGCATAGCTCAGCGAACCAGTATTTTCCAGTATACGATGTGACAACATTACGCATGGGTAAAAGCAATTTAAAGTGAAAGACCAGTGCATTTTAATGTAACAGTATGAAAAGTTCTTAGAGTTTAGATTCCACATTGCAACCAACCTTTAAGAAACTCCACTTGTCGAGTTTCAGTGTAGTACCAATGATCTAAAAAGTACTCTTCCCTTTTCCAACAACATACCTGGGTGAAGCTTGATTTTCTTCATATACTTCAATCAAAACAACTTATCGTAACAGATTGAATACAGAAGCAAATATGAGAATCTAGTTATCTTCTATTAATCCAGACACAAAAGAGATTTGCAGAACTCTAAAACAATGCCACTCCTCTAACTTTTTTGTTTTAGAAAATAGTTGTTTTTCATAAAATATGTTAATAGGTAATGAGTTTGCTATTGTGTCTAAATAAATAAATAAGTATTTTTAAATGTTCTGTTTTATTTTCTAACATGGTAAATATAGATAGATGTACCACAAAAGCTCTTTGGGGTCCAGTAATTTTTTTAAGGCTATAAAGGGGTCCTGAGCCCCAAAATTTTGAGAACCAATGTACTGGAAAAAGTTATTCATTAAGCAGGAGGGGACAGGATCCAGAATCTTGTCAAAGAGAAGTAGAAGGGGTGGTTTTCAGAGAAGGAAAGCAGATAAAGATCTGTGAAGTAGAAAGGTTGCTGATGAGAAATGAAAAGTCACTTCGGGCTGGAGATGGATTATCTTGCCTATTTCTTTTCTATCTGTGGCACACAGATGTCTGCCCAGCTTTCCTGTGATAGAAGTGAGCTGTTACGAGTTGACTGGTGGATTGTGAGCCCATTTCAGCCCAATCATTTGATTAGAATGGGAAAGTCTGTGGTGGAATGGAATCTTTAGGACTGTAACCTTTCTAGTGTGTAACAGACTTTTACCATCTGCTTCACTTCCTGCAACTCACTCTCATATCAGATCCAGAAAAAAGTTCTACCTGACCCTATCCTAAGCAATAATTTACAGCATTGTATTGAAGCTCAAATATATGTTCTCCTCTTTTTAAAATAATGCATTGTGTGTTATAGAATAGGAAAGGTACTCAGCTTTACTTTATTGATTTCAGAACTGTTTCTACACAGTCTTCTTTTCATCAAGTTTGCTTTTCTGTCCAAAGTAAGGAACTCTGTAGTCTGTGCAGCAATGTGAAATCACCAGTAAACACAGGCTAGATTGCTCTGAGAGGTATGACACATGGCTTACTTTTCTGGATTTACTGTGAAGGGAATGTTACCTGCAATGCAAGACCCCTCACTTGCATGGGCCCCTTTTGTATTTGTAATGTTGAATATTTTGTGTAAAAGAACCTTCCTCTCCCATTATATTAGTTTCAGGCTTCACAAAAGCTAGTTCTAAAGGGTTCTATGTAAGGGTCTTGGGGATCTGGGCGTTACCTCTAAAGACAATGTTGCATGATAGGGCAGAAGGGAGTTTAGGTGTATTACTTGAAAAAATTCACAACATTACTTTCAGAATATTCGTTCAATTATTAGCTCAACCTATGGTAATATTTATTCAAATTTAAAAGAATCTAGAAGGCAAAATTTTAGTCTGCCTACCATGCATTATATATTAGCATCAAGAAAGAGCTCTCCGGGCTTCCCTGGTGGCGCAGTGGTTGGGAGTCCGCCTGCCGATGCAGGAGACAGGGGTTCGTGCCCCGGTCCGGGAAGATCCCACATGACACGGAGCGGCTGGGCCCATGAGCCATGGCCGCTGAGCCTGCGCGTCCGGAGTCTGTGCTCCGCAACGGGAGAGGCCACAACAGTGAGAGGCCCGCGTACCGCAAAAAAAAAAAAAAAAGAAAAGAAAAAGAAAGAAAGAGCTCTCCTTTTTTGAGTAATAAGCTAAAAGCCATTCTTATTCTCACCAGGCTCCTCTTCAGGTGAAGCCTTTGAAGAGGAGTCATCAGTGACGTTTGTACTTTTCAGACCCATACGCTCTGAGGAAACTTTAGTATTTATTAAAGCCTCATCACTCAGAAGAAGGGTTTTATCAGCTTTTAGCCTTCTTTTCTTTCTGGGTATTTCAGCCCTTTTCTCCAGAGAGTCTTCTGCTATTTGTTCTCCCAATAGCTATGTAACAAGCACAGCACTGTGCTAACTGCTCAACATACATTTTTGCCTCTCTGAGAGTAGAGACTCCTAACTACCCTCATTTCACAGATGAGGGAACAGCTTGAGAGAAGTAATTTCCTGAAGGTCACAAAACATAGAAAGTGCTAGAGCTGAGACTCAAACCTTGGGATTTTGGTGGTAACATCTTTACTTGTTCCATCTTCCTGCTGTCAGCCAGATATCATTCCGCCATATTCTTCATGTTTATATACAGAAAGGATAGATAGAGAAGAAATTATTAGAATTGCTTTAGTTATCTAGTGTGCATAGCAAACCACCCTCAAATTTAGTGGCTCAGTATTTACTCAGGCCTAGAAGCCCTTTAATGCTTAGTAAAAGATTTGCTACCCTGGCCAGTTTCAGAACTAACCCCAAACTTAGGGGAGTCTTTTGGTTACCTAATTTCAGTATAAACCAGCTGTTGCCTCATATACATCAGTAAATATGATCAATATTGTTTCATTCCTTTGTTAGGATGTGTAGTCCCATGTGCCTGGCACATGTAGGCACTTAATGAAGACTCACGAACAGATGAATTAAGTGGTGGTGCTATTTGCTTAACACTAGTTTCTCTTTTTGCCCGGCTTAGGTATTTGGCTCGAGTAGGAGATCTTGAAGCTACTGACACTGAAGACCCAAATCTAAATTATGGACTTGTTGTGGACTGTGGCAGCAGTGGCTCTCGGATTTTTGTTTATTTCTGGCCAAGACATAATGGGAATCCTCATGACTTGTTGGACATCAAACAGATGAGAGACCGTAACAGCCAACCAGTGGTTAAAAAAATCAAGCCAGGTACTAAATGGAATATATTTCATTGTCAGTCTCTTTTATCTGCTACAGAAATGAGAGGACAGAAGAGAAGAGGGGGAAAGAAAGCTACCCTTTTCTTCTGGAGGTTCTGGATAATGGGAGGGATTCATTGCTACCCTTCTCTTATGAAATAAATGTTTAGGATCTTAAACAGAACCTTATGGGGTATCAGTCTTCTGAGTCTATGTGATCTGCTCTTTAAAGAAAGTATTTTATCTTACTTAAGGAATCTCTGCAATGGCAGACACTCCAGAACATGCCAGCGATTACCTTCGTCCTCTGCTGAGCTTTGCTGCTGCTCATGTGCCTGTGAGGAAGCACAAGGAGACCCCCCTTTACATCCTATGCACAGCAGGCATGAGGCTTCTCTCCGAGAGGTGAGATGCAGGAGAGTGGGTGGCCCAAGAGTTGAAAGTGCAGTTTTATACATTATTCTCTGTGGTTCCCTGGTCTGAAGGCAGGATGTGGGTACAGCACACAGAGTTGACAGGTGGCACTAAAAGACTTCTTGCTCAAAATAGAGCAGAGCCACTCCTACACCCCGTTATTTCGCAATCAGTTGATCACACCTCCATGTCGTTTGCTTCTTTGGGATCAATATCTATTTGAGATGGTTGTAATGATTCTTAGTTTTGATTGAGGGTTGGGAGCAGTGGTGATGTAATAAATTTGGATCATGAGGCACCTAGAAGGGGAGCATAATTTCAGAAGGGTAGTAGGAGGGTCACCTGAGGGACTGGGTACCTGGGGTCTAGTAGGAGGGCTCTGGGAGGAATGGGGTTTTCTCTATAACTTTGCCTGGCTCCCTGATGATAGTTGGTGCTACTTGCAAAGCTTAGCCTCCATTGCTTTAGACCACTTTTTTCAACCCCTGCTGGTTAAGTCTTTTCCACTTGACCTTGGCAGTTTAGCCTGGCTTTTTGCCACCTGATCCTTCTTCCTTCACTGAAAGAGGAGGAAGACGAAGAGGCAGCAGCTATGCTTAGGTCAGACCCCTCCTTGTTTGTGATTGCTCCCTTTTGACACCTCCCTGACCCCTCCATACTTATGGTCTTGAGGTAGGAATGAGCTCCCTTAACTTGAGCACCCATCCTTCTGCAATGTTCACAGTCTCATAGTCATAGGGTATTTTTTATTAGCTTAAATGTTTTTCCTTGATAAATAGCAGTTCCCTTTTCCACAAAGTTTCATTTCATGTACTTGGCCAACAGCAATGAAAACCTCTGCCATGTGTGTAGGGCTCCATTCTGCTTGTGCCAGACATGTATGTCAACACTTCTTCCAGTTGACTACTTTCCTTCTGCTCAGACACAGAGTTACTGGTTTACTGTTGAGAAGCAGATTATTTTATGTAGCCATTTGTCAATCTGAAAGGCCTTCTAGCTCCTTGTTTTCCCATACATCTTGATCTTTAAATTTTTTTTTTGGTTTGTTTTTACTTATTTTTAAAACTAAAGTTTAAAATGCTATTGCTAGAACCTTACATCATTAAAGGAAATCTTAAAATCAAAACAAAGAAGTTATAATTCTACTGCCCTATCAAAACTGTTTCATTTTGTCCTATTCCTTTCTCTCTGTATATCTATGTGTAACTTCTACAAAATTGTAATCATACTACTCGTGAAATTTAGAATTTTTGTTTTTGACATAAGTAATACATCATTCAAACTTTTAGAAACCATGTGAAGAGTATGGATGACATAAGTGGTGCCACATCACAGGGCTGTGAGTGGACTAAGGTCTCACAAACAAGGAAGGAGAGTGGAGGGCCAGAGAAAAAGCTGACTCGGAGGTCAAAAAGGCAGAGCCAACCAGCAGGGTGATGAAATGGCCACATTTTGTGTGTCTGGAGCAAAGGAGAGGATTGCCTCATCTCCTGGCACTGCCCAGCCTTTCCTCTGTTTGTCAAAGAAGTTTCTATTTAAACAAAATCAACTATGTAGCTCCACCCCATTTGTCTAAGATGTTCCCTGTCATCGTGGAAGCTCTGAATATTAGTATTTATTTTATCTTAAGAATTTTTAAAGAACTTGCCTTTAACTTTTTTTTTTTTTTTTTGCGGTACGCGGGCCTCTTACTGCTGTGGCCTCTCCCATTGCGGAGTACAGGCTCCGGACGCGCAGGCTCAGCGGCCATGGCTCACGGGCCCAGCCGCTCCGCAGCATGTGGGATCTTCCCGGACCGGGGCACAAACCCGTGTCCCCTGTATCGGCAGGCGGACTCTCAACCACTGCGCCACCAGGGAAGCCCTAACTTGTTTTTTGATCAGCTCTTTTAATAATGCCTAGATCTACCCTGGGCTTATGAAATCATTGCTACCTCTAAGGTAGCTATAGTTGTTGACGTAAGTGTAACAATCACTGCAAGAACCTGTTTTGTATAATTAATGCTTTGTTAATTTATTAGCATTTGTGAGCAATATTCAAAATGGGTTTGAATCCCCTGGACTGTATTTTGGATTTATTAGCACTAGGTTTTATTTTTTTGCCGAAGGCCTAGACTAACAGAATTTGTTCCACTGCCTTTTTAGTTTGTGATGGAAATACCTTTAAAGAATTACGAAGTGATAATTTAAGAAAAAAAACTTTATTATGGGAAATTTCAAATGTATATAGAAGTAGAGAGAATGATGTAATGAATCCGCATTTACTTGCCACCCAGCTTCAACAATTGTCAATGTTTTGCCATAAAATGTTTTTTTTTAAAAAAGAAACAATATTGAATTTTAGAAAATGAAAGTTCTGTCCTATCCTGTGTAATACATGAAGAGTGTTTTGTTTATTAACATAAATTGGGATCATATTATATGTACTGTTTTGTAACCTGTTGGAACTCAAAATATATTGGACATCTTTTCATGTCAATACATGTAGATATAAATTGACCTCATTTCTTTTAACATCTGTGTACTATTACATTGCATGACTATCCCGTAAATTATTTAGCCAGTCACTACTGATATATGTGCATTTAGGTTATTTCCAGTTTTTCATTGTTATAAATAATGCTGTAGTATTTTTTCTCTCTGTATTCTTATCTGATGATTTCATTGCAATAAATGTCTTAAAATGTAGTTGCTGGGTCAAAGGTTAAGCACATTAAAAACTTTGATACCTAGTCCCAGATTGCCCTTTAGAAAGGTTGTACCAGTAATTTATATTCCAAACAGCAGTGTGTGTTGGTACCCATTCTTCCATGTCATCACCGAAACCAGCAAGCCCTCTTCTTTGGGTAGTTTAGAACCATATCCAATAAGGAGGGCAAAATAGCACCTCTAGTTCCCCATATGAAATTTTTATCATAAAAATTTCTTGTGTATAACAATGACGTTATATATTGGAAGATTATTACTTTAAATGTAATTTTCACTTTCAAGTGCTAATAACATTCTTCACCAAGTCATGCTGGCAACCAGGATAGCCAGCAGAATATTTTTGTAATGAGTAATTTTAAAAATCCAAGATAATTGCTCTTATTTTTAACGAGCATTGTCTCTAGATTTATATGATTACTTCTAGCTTTGTTTCTTTGCTTGTTTTTATCTGATAATACTAATAACATAAAACTTTAGAGGACAAAACAGCGCTGTAGATACTAAGCTTCAAGCGTCATCCCCAAATTATGACCTTTGGATTTTGATCCTGGTCTGGGTTTTCCAAATGATAAGATTTTTATAAAGAAAAAAAAAATCAACCTTGAAATATGGAAAAGGAGGTTTAAAAGTTCATTGTTAATGTAAAGGATCATGTAAAAATTTGTGGGCCAAACAGTGCTTCTTATGTGGTGATGTGAGACACTTTTTCTGTATTGTGTGAGATCTAAGGATGAGATTGTGTTCCTCAATTTAACAGCTTCCTTTCATAGTGGTTAGGAGTAACGTAATTACATCTGTTTTATAGATTATGAAACTGTGTTTCAGTTTCCTGTAGCTTGTCCATACTTAGCCTGTGAGAGGCATAGAACCATAGTCTCATCTTTTAATACTATTTGAATTGTAACATTGTATAAAGGATAAGTATTACTGTTACCATATTGCCTTTTAAGAAGGAGGCTATACTTTTTTTTAAAATAGATCTTTATTGGAGTATAATTGCTTCACAATACTGTGTTAGTTTCTGTTATACAACAAAGTGAATCAGCCATATGCATACATATATCCCCATATCTCCTCCCTCTTGCATCTCCCTCCCACCCTCCCTATCCCACCCCTCTCGGTCATCGCAAAGCACTGAGCTGATCTCCCTGTGCTATGCTGCTGCTTCCCACCAGCCATCTATTTTACATTCGGTAGTGTATATATGTCGATGCTACTCTCACTTTGCCCCAGCTTCCCCCCACCCTGCCCGCCCCGTGTTCACAAGTCCACTCGCTATGTCTATGTCTTTATTCCTGCCCTGAGGAGGCTATACTTTTGAGTAATTTTAAACCTTTGAAATCTCGAAGGGGGTACCAAACAGAAGCAGAGATCAAGTGTCTTGGGTAGGTGAACAGCGAGGTCTAACAAGGCTAAGTAGAAGGTCAAGTTGAGGTTGTTTGTGAGAAGAGAGTTTAACCATTAACTCAGGTTTTTTGTTCTTTCTTGCAGGAAGCAGTTGGCTATCTTGGCTGATCTAGTGAAAGATTTACCTCTGGAGTTTGACTTCCTCTTTTCTCAGTCTCAGGCAGAAGTGATCTCTGGGAAGCAGGAAGGTATTGGGCCTTGAGGAGTAAAAGCTTGCACTTGGGGTTTGTAGTTTTGGGGTGGAGTTGAATGCATGTTCTCATGTAGCCCAAATGTGGCCTGTATGATGAATTATGTTTCAATTTCTTGAAAAACAGAAAATCTTTTGTCTTCTAGTTGCAGTTCACATAAAGGAAAAGATTCACCTTTTTCAACCTCAGTATTGCCTTTTTCAGTCCTAAAATTCCCATTTGGTTTTACTCCATTTCTTTGCTGAGACTTTCTATCTTTCCATTCATTGGAAGACTGCTCTTATTTCCTGGCTGTATAGCTGCTTTATTTGATAATTCCAACACCTGTGTCATCTCAGGGTTGGCATCTTTTCCCTTGAGATTGGAAAGGTTGAGATTTTCCTAGTTCTTTGTATGACAAGTCATTTTTTTTTTTTTTTCTTTGCGGTACACGGGCCTCTCACTGTTGTGGCCTCTCCCGTTGCGGAGCACAGGCTCCGAACGCGCAGGCTCAGCGGCCATGGCTCACGGGCCCAGCCGCTCCGCGGCATGTGGGATCTTCCCGGACCGGGGCACGAACCCGTGTCCCCTGCATCGGCAGGCGGACTCTCAACCACTGCGCCACCAGGGAAGCCCTGACAAGTCATTTTATATTGTATCCTGGATATTTTGAATATTACATTGTTAGGCCCTGGGTCTTGTTTCAATCATAAAGAGAATGTTAATTTTTGTCTTAGCAGACTGGTTAGGTTCAAGCCTTAAGTTCTGACCTGGCTTCTGTGGGCTGTGATTCTGCTGATTCATTTTTCAAAGCTTTGGCACGGCTATTTGGATTTGTCCCATGTGTGTGCCAGCCAGTGGCCCGTCTGAACCTGGGCACAGCCCCATACAAATGTGTTGACTAGCCAGTATGTCAGTTCTCAAAAGCTTTGATATGTTGTTTAGAGTCAGATCATGCATGTGAGTCCAGGAGTTCCTACACCAGTTTATTCCCCACTCTCCACAGTCTCCCCAATACTTTCTGGTTCCCTGAGGTTCACTTTCATGGTCCTTAGGTCAGAAAGCCAGGGATTTAATTTGCCCACTCTGCCGTGCATTTCCCATGACTGCATCTATATCCAAGGCTAAGTGGTAGAGGACGGAGGGAGAAAAAGAAAGCAATAGGGATTTGCCCCAGCTCTTGAGGCTGTAGCTCCTCTGGTCAGAAAGAAGGATTCACATCTCTCACATGCCTGGTTTAGGCATCTACCCAGTCTCTACCTCTGCTGTTGCAAGATTGCCTGGGGTAGGAGAGAACAGAATTTTTAAAAAAGCAAGGAATTTCTTGCCACTCTTTCTGAACCTTTGGAGTCCCCTTTTCTGATCCTTGGACCACAAAGCAAGGTCTTGAAGTTCTTTCTGTCCACATCTGGTGTGTACTTTTGTATTTCAAGCTGATTTTGAGTCCAGGCCAGGCAGTATCTGAGGGGGAAAAATGGGAAACTCACTGTGGTTTTGGTGGTACTTTAAAGTCTGATCTCTGTCCCAGTGTGCCCACTATCATTTACTTTCAGAGTTCTCAGAAAGCTGCTCCAAACAGTCTATCCAGAGTTTATACTTGTAGTCAGTAGGGAGACAGGGTGAGTGTGCTTGCCCAGAACTAGAACTCCAAGACTTTTATCTTTTTACATTTATTTTTATACATTAATTCCTATTCATTGTAAGAAATTTAGAAAATGCAAATAATTTTAAAAGGGAAAAACATCACAAGATAAAAGATTTTAAATTCATCCACTGAGAGTGTGGAATAAAATACTGTTATCACTTTTTTTCCAAGAAAAGGAGGAAAAGAGCAGCCCTGGGAGAGTTATATACATGCTATAGCAGTAGAGGATTAAGCAAGGGCTTTTATATTTCTTACTTAGGGGTTTATGCATGGATTGGAATCAACTTTGTTTTGGGAAGATTCGACCATGAGGATGGTGAGTAGTATTGTCTTCTTATGACAGTTCTAAGGGCTGTAGGTTTATGTCATAACCTATCAGTAGCATGTAAGTGCTAATTTTGAGTTTTCTTTCTTTTTTTTTCTTTCTTTTTTCAAAACTTAAGATGCTTCATTTCCCAGTCGTAATTTGCTTTCTTTTATTTCTTTTTAACTTTTTAATATGGAAAGTTTCAGGCATTCACAAAAGTAGAGTAATTAATAAAATGAACCTCCATGAACCCATTACCTAGTTTCAACAGTTATTAACAATTTGCCATTGTTTTGTTCCCACACTCCTTCCATACAACACAGGTTTTTTCCCCTACTGGATTTTTTAAAAAATATCTTTATTGGAGTATAATTGCTTTACAATGTTGTGTTATTTTCTGCTGTAACCCTACTGGATTTTTAAAAGCAAACACCACACATAATCACTTTGTCTTCATGTACTTCAGTAATACCTCTAATAGATAAGGAGTTTCAAAACAAACCAACAAAAATATCCACAGTTCCATTTTTATTTGATTTTTTTCTTTTTTTTTTTTAAATTGTTTTGCTGCACCATGCCATGCAGCTTGTGGGATCTTAGTTCCCCAACCAGGGATTGAACCTGGGCCCTCAGCAGTGAAAGCGTGGAGTCTTAACCACTGGACAGACAGGGAATTCCCCCTCAGTTCCATTTTTAAACTTAACAAACTTAACAATTCCTAATATCATGTATTGATAACAACCATCTCATACCTAGGTAGAGAGTTCCCCGATTGTATCAAGAATATTTATTTGTAGTTGTCTTGTTCAGATCAGAATCTGAACATAGATCACAGATTACATTTGATTGATAGGTCTCTTTTAATCTATAACAGTTAACCTTCCCCCCAAACTCTTTTTTCCAAATCATTCAACAAACAACAACAACAACAAAAACCCAACAACCAAAAAACAACCAAAACTGGGTCACTTGATGGAATGAATTTGCCACATTCTGGCTTTGGTTGACTGAATCTTTGTGGGATCTTTAACATGTTTTTCCTCCCCTCCCCCGCTTTTGTTCTGTAAACTGGAGGTTAGGTATAGAAGCTTGATTAGACCCAGATTCAGTTCTTTTGGCAAGAATAAATCATAGGTGGTGCTGTTTCCTGCTGTATCACATCAGGAGTTTTGTAATATCTGGTTGTCTTACTTTTAGTCATGTTAAGACTGAACAGGTGTTCAGGATTCAGGTATTGTCAGTCTGATCTGATCTGTTATAAAAATTTTCTATCGACTTTTCACCTAATGGCTATAGCAGCCAATTGTGATCATTACTTAGATTTGTTTTCTCATTAGAGGTTGCAGAATGGTGATTTTTCTAATTCTGTCATTCTTTCTGCATTTTAACAGTTAGGATTTTTATATAATGAAATTTTCTTCATTAGCCATTTGGTTATCCTGAAATATAGTTCCTACGGGAAAAACAGAATGAACCCTTGATTCTTTGCTTTTATTTATCAAGTTTTTGAATAATGAGCTGGTGTCCTAGAAACTTCCGGAGGTAACCAGTGAATTTTTTTTTCAGTATTCTTATGAACTTGCGGATTTTAATTTATCTGATGCATTGCAGTCCATCACATCATTATTCTTTTTGGTGCTCAAATTTTACCATCGTTGGCCGGTAGGAGCACATTTAAGTTGGCTCTTGTACCCTTTTAACATGATCCCGGTAGTCTTTTCTGTTTCCCTGGCATATTGGCATACGATGGTATTCTATGCTCATCTTGTATTTTTTCTACTCTCAGACCCTAGCATCAGCCATTTTTTTTAAGGAGCCCTTGTTTCTTTTAGTGGAAAATGATGTTTAGAGATTGTGGTCTAGACAACAGCAGTGCTCATTGCTCCTGGATTATCATCGCTTCTAGGCCTTTTCAGTGGACAGAGCTAGGAAATTGTATTTTTTTAAAAAGAAAAATAAATCATGATCTCATAGTGATAGTTCTGATTCATATTTAAGATTATAAGATTATTGTTTAATTTCTTTGATTTTATATTAAAATCAAATCCTTTTTCTCTTATGCTGAATATTTGTTCCTAAAGCTATTTACATAAACATTTATTTAACTTTATTTCATAATATATGTTTAATTGTTTAAAAATAATAATACCAATAATGTATTACCAATAAAACTACTGGAATGCAGTTTATTTGTTTCTTTTGTCATTAAGATATATTCTACAAGAGATACATAGTCAAAATACCATGTTTTAAGTCACTTAAAGTAATTCTTTGTATAATATATAGTTGGTACAGTTAGATTAATTTATCTCAGTTTGCTTTCAATTTTTTAAGGGATTTCTGGGGTTTTTTTCCCTTTAAACTTAATTTTGGCTTTTAATTACTAGACCCCTTCTGTTCTCTTATTTCCGAATCAGATGCCGAGGCTCCCCAGGAATTGGCAACAGGACGCAGAAGGACAGTAGGGATACTGGATATGGGAGGAGCCTCTCTCCAAATTGCTTATGAAGTTCCTACCTCAACTTCTGTCCTTTCTCCACAACAGGTATTTTACCTTTTGGGGGAATTCAGTGGCTAGGAATGCCAGTCTTTGAGAAGGAAGGGCACTATGTTTGGACTTAGACCAAATGGCCTGGGTCCAAATGTTGGTTCAGATCATTGCTAGCTTGTGTTATCTTGGGTTGGTTACCTCTCTGAGCCTCAGTTTCCTCGTGTGTAAAAACAGAATAATAATAGTATCTACTTCATAAAGTTGTGAGGATGAAATAATACCACGTGTATAAAGCACTTAGCAAGCTGCCCAGCACGTAATAACGTTTAATACATTTTAGCAATTATAACTATACTACTTATCTGGAAGGGTTGCCTGAGGATTAAGCATGATAATATAAATCCTGGAGTACAGTATTTATTACATACTTGTTAATTAAACGTTATTCCCTTTCCTTTACTGATGATTCCACCCTTGTGCTTCTGTTATTCCTTACCTGACTAGAATGTAAAAATGTATTTTGAGGGAGAAGTTTCATCATACAGAGGAAAAAGAAATAAAACATTTTTTAGCACCTAGTATGTGCAAGAAATAAGACATGTTACACTGCCCCCAAAAGCTTATAATCTATCAGTGGAGACAGGCTGTGATAACAGGCAGACCATGACAGTGTTGTAATTTGATCTAAACCAGGGTTTCTCATCATTGGCACTATTGGCATTTGGGGCTGAATAAGTCTTTGTTGTGGAGGGCTGTTCTGTGCATTATATGATGTTTAGCAGCATCCCTGGCCTCTATCAGGTGCAGCAACGCCCGTACTTCCCCCAAACTCCCAGTTTTGACAATTAAAAGTGTCTTCAGACATTGCCAGATGCCCCGGGGGGTGCAAAATCACCTCTGGTTGAGAACCTTGGGTCTAAACAGAGAGCCGCAGCAATGTGGGAACTGGCAGGGTCAACCCCATTTGCAAAGGCTTGAATAGGAGCCTTCCATGCTGCCTTCATGGAAAGTAAGGTATTTACCTGGGCCTTGGATGATAGCAGGCTTTTGCATAGTGGAGGTTGAGGGAAGGCCATCTGCATGGAGGTGACAGTATGCACAAAGGCACAGAAAACAGCAAAAGCCCAGAATGTCCAGGTGATGATGAATAGCCTGTTGCAGTATGGGATTTTCAAGTGTGGTAATAGGGAAGGCTGGGAAGATAAGATGAAGTTAGATCATAAGGAGTCTTGGGTGCCATGCTAGGGGATTTGGCTTTTTTATCTGTAGACAGTGGGGAACCAGCAAAGGTTTTTGAGTAGGGCAGTCATATGGGCCTAAGTTTCATCATCTGTGAAATAATTAAACTCTGAAGGTCCCCAGCTCTGAATTTTGTGACTATATGTTAATTGTGTGACTGAGTTCCAATCTATTTCTTTTTCTTTTTTTTTAAAGTGAAAGCTTTGCTTATCTGCGGGTGCCTGACTTACATCCTCCCCTATGTGACAGAGGATGTCACAAGCCTGCATCTGACATTCATTAATTAATTTATTTTTGCTGTGTTGGGTCTTTGTTTCTGTGCAAGGGCTTTCTCTAGTTGTGGCAAGCGGGGGCCGCTCTTCATCGCGGTGCGCGGGCCTCTCACTATCGCGGCCTCTCTTGTTGCGGAGCACGGGCTCCAGACGCGCAGGCTCAGTAGTTGTGGCTCACGGGCCTAGGTGCTCCGCGGCATGTGGGATCCTCCCAGACCAGGGCTCGAACCCGTGTCCCCTGCATTAGCAGGCAGATTCTCAACCACTGCACCACCAGGGAAGCCCCCCAATCTATTTTTTAAGAAAATAATTTTGGTGTCAGGAGAAAAAACTGTAGGTTGGGGAACCTTGGGTGAGAAGTGCTAAAGAGCTAAACTAGACAGTGTAAGTGGAAATGGAAGGGAGGGGACAGATTTCAAGGGATATTTTGGAGTAAAAAAACAGTGTAACGTGGTGATGTGGGTAGGGCAGGAAGGGATGGCCAGATGCTAAGGGTCCAGCTTAGGTAACTGGAAGGGTGAAGAACCTAGTCACTGAGAGAGAGAGACCACAGGGGAAAGGGCAGGGTTGATGCTAAGCACACAGGTATGGTTTGGGTGAGAGTATCTTTCTGGTCTCTAGCTCTGAAGTCCTATCACCAAGCAGTTCAATTTTGGGTATGTTGAAAATGTGGGTTTGGCATTCAGAAGAGATTGTCTGTGGTGGGGTTGCAGATTTGGGGAACTAGGTTATGAGACTGTTTAGTCTATATTTGTTAGTATGTATTCAACAGGTAAAATGAAGGCATGGTTCTGATACTAAGGAATAAGTGACAGGTGGCATTGAGCCTTAAAGTCTTAAACAAATGGCTTTTTGTGTGTGTGCAGACTTAGAAAGCAACACTGGTATAGAAAGTATATTTGCAAGCAACAAATTAGATGTGTACATAGCAATATAATGGATCTTTGTGCTTAGTAAAGAAAGGAAAGAAACAAAGAGACATAACACAATAGTACTTTAAACATTTTAAATAATCCTAAATATCTAATTTTTTGTACCGTTCACAAAGTTGTGCAATCACCACTGTCAAATTCCAGAACATTTCATCACCTCAAAAAGAAGCCCTGGGCTTCCCTGGTGGCGCAGTGGTTGAGAGTCCACCTGCCGATGCAGGGGACACGGGTTCGTGCCCCGGTCCGGGAAGATCCCACATGCCACGGAGCAGCTGGGCCCGTGAGCCATGGCCGCTGAGCCTGTGCGTCTGAAGCCTGTGCTCCGCAATGGGAGAGGCCACAACAGTTACTCACCATTCCCCTCTCCCCAGCCCTGACAACCATTAATCTTTCTGTCCCTATGGATTTGCCTATGGAACCATAAAATATGTGGCCTTTTATGTCAGCCTTCTTTCATTTAGCAAAAGTTTTCAAGGCTTATCCATGTTGTAGCAGATATCAGTACTTTATTCCCTTTTTGGCTGAATAACATTCCATTGTGTGACCATGACACATTTTGTTTATCATTCATCAGCTGATGGACATTTAGGTTGTTTCCAGTTTTTGGCTATTATGGATAGCGCTGCTATGAGCACTCATGTAACATTTTTGTGTAGACATGTTTTCAGCTTTCTTGAGTATATACCTAGGAGTGGAATTGCTGGGCACAGTAGCATTTTCAGAAATTTAAAATAAATACATTCAAAACAATCCCATTTTGCAACAATACATACAAACAAATACTACATATTAAGCACATTAGAATGATTGCCTGTGGCAAGAGCCAGAATGGCAGTGAGTATGAGGATAAAAGGAAGTAAATAAATAAAATGAAAGTGGGGCTTTGCCATGATAGTGTGCCATGAACTGAGGAATATGACTAATTCAACCTCTGTACCTGAAGTCAAAAAAAAAACAAAAACAGAGGTACAATAAAATTGAACTTTTCTAATCCTCAAATCTGTCACAGGGAATATTAAGGCATCTTAAATAGTTTTAGAAAAAGCCATAGAATAGATCTCATGATGATCTCTCAAATTCCTTAAATTTATTTGTCAAAGGATTTTTTTTTTTTCTTTTTGGCTGAAGTAGAAAAGGATAGCAAAGGGAGACACACCAGGCTTCTGCCTCAAAAAACTAGGGAGACACACCAAGCTTCTGCCTCAAAAAACTATGTGTCTCTGGATTTTTTTTTTTTTTTGATTATAAAAATAGTACATTCCCATTTTGGAGAATTGGAAAATCAGAAAAGTACACGCCAGATAATGACATCATCTGTAATGATTCTACCTTCTGTCTAACTACAGAAAGTATTTTAGTCTCTAATTTGTTATTTAGTCTCTGATTTGTTCCTTTTTGTGTAGTCTTGTCATTTTATGTCTTTGTTTAAAATAATGCTGTGAGGTTGAAAGAATGCTACAAGACGTTTTAAAGAGTAGTCATAGCAGATGAAATCTAGTGTGTTAGCAATGTCATACCTTTCTAGAAGTCAACCGAAAGTAAAGTTCCCTTTACATCGTATTACAGGAAGAAGCTGCGAAGATCTTGCTGGCCGAGTTCAACCTGGGCTGTGATGTGCAACACACTGAACATGTGTATAGGGTTTACGTCACAACCTTTCTGGGATTCGGGGGCAACTTTGCCCGGCAGCGCTATGAAGACCTTGTGATGAATGAAACTCTTAACAAAAACAGGTATGTTTGACATGGGATCTGTGATTCTGAAATAGAATGTTGTCAGGCTGCAGATATTAGGAAAAAATGGTTACATCCTACTAGATAGATACGTCCTTGCTTCCTCCTTTCTGACCACCCCTGCCAATGGGGTAGCATCTTTTAGAGACCCTCTATTAGTAGTCCCACTTGATCTGCTTGAGAGTGCCTTCTAATCTTTGTTATTAAGACTCAAAAATGTACAGTGGCTTATTGTGGTGACTTCTTGCTGCGCCCATCTTCAGACATGGTACCACAGGATAAGTGAGATCAATTAAGTCACCAGTTTAAGTTGTGCAGTGCAGTGTAGCTACTGGAAGTTCATTTTATCAATACATGGAAGTGCGCAGGACATGTTTTCTGAATTACAGTGGAGTTGCATCTTACGTGGGACTTAAGGTTCCATAGTGTGCATAAAAGATTAAAAGTATCTTAATCAAAATTAGCCTTTAAAATAGTAGTTAAAATTAGCCTTTAAAATATTCTCTTTAAGTCCAGAATAGACATTTTTTCCTCTAGCATTGGACAGACCACTGATTCTTCATTGTGTACCAGATGAAGTATTTAGACCATAATGTACAAATAGTTGTGGGGTTTTTAGCATTTAAAATTATTTTTATCATTATGCACATTAAAGGAAAGCATAATAGAGAGCAGAGTTCTTTTCCACCATAAAACTATTTACCCCCATTTGTTTAGCTGGAAACAGTGGCTTGAAGAGCTACTGGTTTATCCCGTTTGTAATAATTTCTCTACAGTAGTCAATTGCCTTGTATTGGGAGCATGTTAAAGAAAATATTGTCTCATAAGTCTTTTTTGTTTTTCTGAGTCTAAACTCCTAAGAGTTCAAGGTGCTTTGGGAGAATCCTGTTATCTGGATGATTGATGAATGTATTAAAACCAAGCAGTGTGTTTGTATTCTGAAAGTACTCTTAAATCCATACAAATGTTGCTTGGGTTATGGAGTTCAGATCACTATGGCATCTGAAGAACAATTACTATGAAAGTTTCACGCCAACTTTAGCCACTGTGCTTCCTCTTCCATTTCCTTCCTTTGTTGTTTTGCTGCTCTTTTATCTCTGTATCATGTTTTTTGCTGCCTCGGAAGAGGCTGCAGCATCTTCTTCTCATGCATTGGTATTTTTTTTACCATGTATCTAAGTTACCTAGTTCAGAAGATTGATTACTCATCTTGTGTATCTGCTAATCTATAGAGAAACCTGTGCTTCCTGGGATGTTAAAACTTAATGTTTCTCTCTTTTTAATAATGTTCTGAGTTTTCCTTATAGGTGGTGTCACATCTTTAAAGTAGGTTCCACTTGTTCCAAAGCATTTTGTTGTGTTGCCACATTACCATTCCCTCCTTCAGTCTCTACACTTGTGGGTGCATCTTCATCCCAGGAAGTCCACTCTTCAACATTTGTCTTAGGGACTGATGAGTAATTAACTGTAGCTGGCCAAGTTATTTGGTCTCTACTTAATTTCCACCTTTGGCCAGATCTGCATATTAATCTCTTTAGGAATGAGAATACTGTTGCTAGACAAGTACAGACTTTAGTTAACCAGAGCTGTGTGATGGCCATGGTGGGAATCAAAACCTGCCCCTCCCTTCCCCCTCAGAGCTGGGCATGTACTCGGTCACTTTTGCCACCCATCGCCAATGCACCACTGCCATGGTCCCTGCCTCAGGACACTCCTCAGCCCTTCCCACTTCACCTCCTCCCAGTTGTTTTTTTAAACATTAGAATTGCGCTCAGAATGGTGAGATCTTTTCACTTTTAAGAGGCAAATGGGAATGAAGACCAGAGGGAGAACAGCAGATTCACATCTCCAGTTTCACTATACATTGGGAAATATACATGTTGACTAAAAGGTTGAACAAAATCACTGCCATATTTCTTTCTTTTTCTAAATTGAATTTGCATGATTTAAATGTTCACGTGACACAACTACGTGGTAACACTCCATCCTTGTTTTTAGGGGTGTCATGTAGAAGAATAACAAGATATCTGGGAAGCATCTTAGAGGAGGCTCAGTACAGTACTGATGTGTTTTGTTTGTTTTTGTCATTGTGACAGGTTGCTGGGCCAGAAGACAGGTCTGAGTCCTGACAATCCATTTCTAGATCCCTGCCTGCCTGTGGGACTCACAGATGTGGTGGAAAGGAACAGCCAGGTCCTTCATGTCCGAGGAAGAGGGGACTGGGTGGCTTGTGGGGCCATGCTGAGCCCCCTGTTGGCTCGCTCCAGCACCAGCCAGGCCTCGCTGAATGGCATCTACCAGTCACCCATTGACTTCAACAACAGCGAGTTCTACGGTTTCTCCGAGTTCTTTTACTGTACAGAGGATGTGTTACGCATCGGTGGCCGCTACCACGGGCCAACGTTTGCCAAGGCTGCTCAGGTAAATTATTAATAATAAAGTGACTCATCCTGGCAGCAGCCATTTATTGTACGCCTGACTTTGTACCAGATGCCGTGCGAAGGGCTTTGCATGCATGATCTCACTGGATTCTTGGCAGGAGCCCTGTGAGCCCTCATTTTACAGATGAGGAGGTGGACTTAGAGAAGTTAAGGAACCTGCTGTGCTATACTGCCTTCTAATTAATTAAGCTTAGGTTTCCACGGGTGTCCTATTACCCAAATTATCACCCAGGCCTAATATTGTCATGGTGGTTAATGGTTTTTTCCTCCAACTTTCCAATAGTCTTAATTAATGTTTGTGGCCAAAAGTGTCATCTCCAGGTATTTTTCCCTTACTGGTTGTTCCCAGGTGTAATGTGCTTTTGGAGATGATGTCACACAGGTGGGCAAGTCCACTTTCATTTTCTTACCTTGAGTTTTAAGGATGGTATAGGGTCACTTAGAATATTAAAAAGATGTTGCAAAAAGCAATGATAGTGCATTTAAATTGCAGAAGAAGTAAACATGCACTTAGAGCACATTTAGGACTTAAGCATCTTATAGGTTTAAAACATTAGTTATTTGGACAGGTAAAAGTTTAGCTAGCTTTCTACAGTGTCTGCTTT
This sequence comes from Delphinapterus leucas, assembly GCF_059928025.1. Classification (NCBI taxonomy): domain Eukaryota; kingdom Metazoa; phylum Chordata; class Mammalia; order Artiodactyla; family Monodontidae; genus Delphinapterus; species Delphinapterus leucas. The sequence continues at coordinate 58,763,915 of NC_143144.1, forward strand.
AATTTGGATTCATCTCTTTTTAATTTTTGTATATCTGTCTCTTTTTTTTGTGGTACGCGGGCCTCTCACTGTTGTGGCCTCTCCCGTTGCGGAGCACGGGCTCCGGACGCGCAGGCTCAGCAGCCATGGCTCACGGGCCCAGCCGCTCCGTGGCACGTGGGATCCTTCTGGACTGGGGCACGAACCTGTGTCCCCTGCATCGGCAGGCGGACTCTCAACCATTGCGCCAACAGGGAAGCCCTATCTGTCTCTTTTATCAGAAAAATTTATGGGGAGATCTGTCCTCTTTTATATTTTTTATTCTTTCCCTTCTGCTTTCTTAGAATTCTCTAAGGTTCGCTTGGTATAAGGCTTCCAAAAGGAATAATATCTGCAGTGTTAGTACTATTCTGTTCTCTAAAGGCAGTCCCTAAGAAATAGTGAGGAAAACCTGGTTTGTATTTGCCCTTGCCTCTAGGAATACCCTCATATTCCCTTTCCTTTCCAGCGTCCCCTAAGCGTCCATAGCCTGAATCTTTCTCTCATTTTAAAACTTCCTCAAATCCTATTCCCTTGAACATCAAAGGGCTCAGGTTATTACTTGCCCAAACTGCTAGTGGCTTAATATGTTTTCTTTCCTAGGTAAAAGATGATTTCGTTCGCCCTTTGTTTTTTTTAACTTTGACTCAACTGTTATCGTCCCAGTGACACCTTCCTTGGCCATCCTATACAGAATTGCAGCCCTCCCCAATATTACCTATTTCCCTTTCCTGCTTTATTTTTCCCATGAGCACTTACATCATCTAACCCACTCTGTGTATGTATGTGTATATGTATGTATGTATGCATGTATATTTGGTTATTGTCTGTCCCCCACCACTAGAAAGTAAGCTTCATAAGGAACGAAATTTTTGTCTGTTTTATTCACTGCTGGATCCCCCTGGCACCTAGAATAGTACCTGGCATACAGTAGACATGCAGGAAATGTTAGTTCACTGAACAAACGAAAAGGAATGATTCCTTTGGTGAGAATTACAACACAGAGGCAGGCCAGTGATAGATCTTTTTTTTTTTTTAATATAAATTTATTTCATTTTTGGCTGCATTGGGTCTTCATTGCTGCAAGCGGGCTTTCTCTAGTTGCAGCGAGCGGGGGCTACTCTTCGTTGCGGTGCGCGGGCTTCTCATTGCGGTGGCTTCTCTTGTTGCAGAGCACAGGCTCTAGGCGCACAGGCTTCAGTAGTTGTGGCACACGGGCTCAGTAGTTGTGGCTCACGGGCTCTAGAGCGCAGGCTCAGTAGTTGTGGTGCACGGGCTTAGTTGCTCCGCGGCACGTGGGATCTTCCCGGACCAAGGCTTGAACCCGTGTTCCCTGCATTGGCAGGCGGAGTCTTAACCACTGTGCCACCAGGGAAGTCCCAGTGATAGATCTTTGACCATTTTCTGTTCCATCTGTTTGACCTACTCATGTCAGTCCTACATAGGATAGAATGAAGCTCTGTTTGGCTTTTGATGTTGCTACTCCTAGTCCTAACCTTACCCATATCTGAAGCCTAAGAGGCTCAGGAGCCATGTCAGGCAGGCTTCGTAGAACGTGGAGGCAATAGGAATAAAAAGGACTATTCCCAGGTAACTCAAGTCACTCAGTGGCCTGAGTTCAGGGACTTGCTTTGCCCAGGACCTAGCACTGTGTTTGGTGAATGAATATGCCATTTCTGTTTTCCTTTGTCAACTAGTATCCCACAAGTAACTTTGGAAATGGAACAGCTATGACTGTGGCGGATTTACAGTTTGCCTCCCATTTCATGTTGCACCATTTCTCTGTGGTTGTTCCAGGATTACTGTGGCATGGCTTGGTCAGTACTCACTCAGAGATTCAAGAATGGCCTCTTTTCATCACATGCAGATGAGCATCGACTCAAGTAAGTAACTTCCTTTTCTCCCTTAGATGTGGCCTTAAAATGTATGAACGGGACTTCCTTGGTGGTGCAGTGGTTAAGAATCCGCCTGCCATTGCAGGGGACGTGGGTTCGAGCCCTGGTCCAGAAAGATCCCACATGCCACAGAGCAACTAAGCCCGTGCACCACAACTACTGAGCCTGCGCCCTAGAGCCTGCGCGCCACAGCTACTGAGCCCACACGCTGCAACTACTGAAGCCCATGCACTCTAGGACCCGCATGTCACAACTATTGAGCCCCCGTGCTACAGCTCCTGAAGCCTATGTGCCTAGAGCCCGTGCTCCACAACAAGAAAAGCCACCGCAATGAGAAGCCCAAGCACCGTGACAAAGAGTAGACCCCGCTCGCCGCAACTAGAGAAAGGCTGTGCGCAGCAATGAAGATGCAACACAGCCAAAAAAATAAAATTAAATTAAACTTTTAAAAAAAGTGTATGAACAATGAATGAAAGAGAGCGAGTGATAGTACAGATTGGATTTTATGTTGAAGGAGAATTTGGTTACTTCAGATTTTGATTTTCTGAAGGGTAGAGGCCAAAATAGTGAGCTTATTTTAGTGAAGCCAAGGGAAACTGGTGGTTACCAAAAAGTGTTCTCTCCAGGTGGTTTTAAATCAAAAGTGGTGGTCTTTTTATTTTTAAATTTTTATTAAAATATCAAACATGCAGAAAAGTAGAAAGAACAGTAACAGAAACCCACATGTAACTGTCACCCAGCTTGAACACATATCAATATTTTGCCAGTTTGGTTCATCAGTCCTCCCATTTTGTAAATGTTTTAGTTAAAAAAAATTTAAACATAAACAAAAATAGAACAGTTTAATGAACTCCTGAATATCTGTCACCCAGCTTCTCTCCTAATAGCTGTCAGCTTCCAGCCCTCTTGTTTCATCTGTTTTCCCACCCCACAATTCAGTCATTTTGAAGCAAATCCAAAACATCATATTTGTAGATATTTCAGGATTCTCCCTGAAGATAAGGGCTGTTAGAAAAAAAAGAAAGAAAAAGAAAAGTAAAACGTACTCACAATAGTGTTGTTACATTGCATAGAGGTGTTCTTCCCTTTTGTGTTAAATGTTAACATAAAGGAGGCTCAGATTTGGCTCCACCTAGAGGTGAGGAAGGTGAAACGGGGAAAGAGAGGTCTTTTTGACATCTAGTGGGAATATGCAGAAAGCATTTGAATTCTTTTTTTTCTTCTTTTTTAAAAAAAATTTTATTTTTATTTTTGGCTGCATTGGGTCTTCGTTGCGTGCAGGCTCTCGCTAGTTGCGGCGAGCAGGGGCTACTCTTCGTTGCGGTGCGCAGGCTTCTCATTGCGGTGGCTTCCCTTATTGTGGAGCACAGGCTCTAGGCGTGCAGGCTTCAGTAGTTGTGGCACACAGGCTCAGTAGTTGTGGCTTGCAGGCTCTAGAGCACAGGCTCAGTAGTTGTGGCGCACAGGCTTAGCTGCTCCGTGGCATGTGGGATCTTCCCGGACCAGGGCTCAAACCCACATCCTCTGCGTTGGCAGGCGAATTCTTAACCACTGCACCACCAGGGAAGTCCCTCTTTTCCTTCTTTAAAAAAAACTAATTATTTTTTGTCACACAGATATCAGTGTTTTAAGTCAGCTTGGATGTACCAAGTTCTTCATGAAGGATTCCACTTTCCCTATGACTACCCAAATCTGCAGACAGCCCAACTGGTCTATGACCGAGAGGTTCAGTGGACACTGGGAGCCATTTTGTATAAAACACGCTTCTTACCACTCAGGTAAAGTGGACTGACCAAGCTGGCATCTTGAGCTCAGAGGATGTTAGTTGGTGCCTCAGAATAGGTTTCTTAAGTAACCTCCCCCTCAAAAAACAAAAAAAACCCACCCAAACTCCCCTTATTACTGCCACGTGAAACTACTATTACTTACCAGGCATGTTGAAACAGAAAGAAGTCTGAGAATTATTGGTCTGGAGTATGTTCTTCTTTGCAATTTCAGGAATTCAGTGGTTTTTTTTGGCCGTGCCACGTGGCTTGTGAGATCTTAGTTCCCTGACCAGGGATTGAACCCACGGCCTCGGCAGTGAAACCACCAAGTCCTAACCACTGGACCGCCAGGGAGTTCCCAGGAATTCAGTTTTGTTTATCTACAACAAATCAATCTTTAGAATTAAGCTCTTACTAACAACTTCTAACATACTGACTGATGAACTAAAGTTACTCTGGAACTATCTCTGTCTGACTAGAGGACTGGGATATGTTGTTCCTATACAGCAATCTTTCCTAATGGGTAGAGTCACTCTAGAGATGTCATTGACTTGGAAGGCTTTTTGGTGGGCCAGAGTTAGAACAAAGGACCTGAGATGCTTTTAGGGGATGTCTTGCTCTTACGTACCATAAGATATTTGGGATAATTTGTAGGTGCTCTCTCCTCTGGACTATTTTAAATAAACTAAGATGAACCCTTAATCTTTGGTGCCTGTTTCTTTAAAGTCAGTATAGAAGCCAGGCGGGTGAGAGAAGTGGGGAACTGGAGAGTATGTGCCCCGAACAAAAGGCTGATTACGTCATGCAGAAGTGCTGTCCCAGCATCTGCCAGCTCTCCTTTGTCGAGAAGCCAGAAATCCATATTTTATATGTGGTCTTTCTGTTTGGAGATTCACATCTTTAAAAAACACTGCAGGTCAAACAGAATGAAAATGGATCTGGTATCTGGACCATGAGAGAAGGACTTCTGTTCTAGACAGATCATTACACTTAGATTTACATGTCTATTTTTTCTTCAGTTTACAATACAATTGATTAAGTGACAGCTTTCTCTAGATAAATCCTAAATCCTCAGGAAGCACAGCAACTTTTTTTTTTTTTTTTTTTTAAGATTTAGATATACTCTGATTTCTTGATTAGATTCAGGGGCCACCCTACTCATTAGCACCATATTTACAAACTGTGTAGGCCAGGGTGGTATGGGGTCACTGTTAAGACTTATTTGACAGATGACCAGTCTTGTCTTACTGTTCATTTCTTTGGCTTCTAATTTTGCCCCCATATTCTAGAGGGGGTAGGCCTGTGAGGCTCCCTCTAGGCCGGGGAAAGGAAGGTACAGAAGGAATCACACATACCAGCTCTGGGCCTGGGGACATGCTTCAGCTTTGCTTGCTCTGTGGAGCTGGTATTATAGCATGTTTACATGGATGGAGTAAATGGGTAAAACCTCTGGGCCTTTTAAATTGGCATAAATATTTCTCTCCTAAACTAACATTTCTTTCCACCTTCTTCCTTAGGGATCTACGGCAGGAAGGTGCCCGACAAGCCCATGGTAGCTGGTTCCGTCTCTCCTTTGTGTACAACCACTATCTTTTCTTCGCCTGTATCCTGGTGGTGCTACTGGCCATCATCCTGTACCTTCTGCGGCTACGCCGAATTCACCACCGACAAAGTCGAGCCTCAACCCCATTGGACTTACTGTGGATCGAGGAGGTGGTGCCCATGATTGGGGTACAGGTTGGGCCATGAGGCTGGACAGGTTCTAGGGGAACTCAAGTATTCAGAATTGCTGCCCATTGAATTCCACCACTTTCTGGTACTGGCCTCAGATGCTGCTTTGCCTGACTTTGTGGATATTTGGCCTTGAAATTTCTACTTTAATACCTACTTTAATTCATTCTCAATATCCAGGTCCTCTTCTCTGAGAGAAGCTGTAATTTACTCTATGAAGAACTAAATGAGAGATTGGTGCTAACAAAGGGAACCAACTTTAGTCCAATTGAAGCATGCTTCTACTACTTTATCTGAGTGATTTGGTGTGCTCCTGGGATCTAGACTTTTCTCCCCTTAAAGCTTGAAGTTTGGCGTTGGGCACACTGGAAGTCTGGTTGAAACCAAACTTGGAGCATCTGATTCAAAGCCGAAGACATTCTAGCAAGTGCAGCAGCCCCTTCTTTCTCTGTAACAGAGATATCACTTATGTGGAGATCCACAGCCTTTAAGAGGGATCCAAGATCTTTGCAGTTCAGTGGAACAAATAAGAATTTCCAGGCAACCAAAATAACACAGCTTCTTTGCTTACTCGACAAAGAAGCCATTGTGAGTGTGGTCCAAGATCCCTGACATACTGTTGCTGATGTTAGTTCGTGATTTTAAAAGGTTAGAACCCTTTCTAAATGAATGGTCCATTGACGATTTTAACAATATGTTATCTGATGCCTGGTAAGACCAGGATAGAAAATTTTTCCATGTCTATGTGCCTCACAGGCTGTTTGGGCATTAATTTTTCTTTTTGAACCTTAAGTGTGCTTGTAGGGTTGGAGAGACTGTGATGGGAATTGGAGACCTAGATTTTTCTGGTTTCAGGTCACTGTCCTCTAGGCCTATTTTTTTTTTTTTTTAACATCTTTACCTCTAGGCCTATTTTTATGAGTCCTTATGTGGGAAGATTAAAAAAAAAAGAGTTCCTTTATTTCACTGCTAAGATCAATATGTATTTTGGGAAGGGATGCATTTGGATTGTTTTTAAAGAAGGAAAAAACAGTATCAGGAGAGTGGACAAAGGCAATAAAATCCAAGCTCTTATTTATTAATGTTTTTCTGAGAAACAGAAGTTCTCTCAGTTTGACTCTTGGAATATTTGAAAAGAAGCAAATCCCAAACTTTGGAATAAACAGATAAATCTGTTAATAATCTACCTGGCAACTTTCAGAATATTTTTAAGAGATTTCTCAGTCATAAACAGCATTTCCATTAATGGGGAGAGAGGAAAAGCCATAGTAATTACATTTTTATCTCCTACCCTTCAGGAGCTTTGCTTTTTCTCTGCATTTAGCCTTCAAATTGCACAAGGATTTCTTTTTCATCCCCGTGGAACCTTCTTTATACGTTAATAACCATTCCTCTATGTAGCCTTAAATGTCCTGCCCAAGAATATGCTCCCAGAGTTAAAGCAGTTTTCTTTTTTGTCAGCTTTGAGTTCTAGGATTACATGAGTAGGGGAAAGGTCCTTGACTTTAAAGGGAAAAGAAAGTGGAATTCTTAAAAAATAAATTCCATACTGGGAGCAGAAAGGAATTAAGTGCTTCATAAAACCAAGAAGAATAAATCCAAATCCTCCTAGAACTATACTGGGTTGAAAATAAGTATACTGACTCTTGGTTGGTAGGTGAAAAAATCATGAGTCTTGAATTGTTTTCAAATTAGATGAAAATGGTTCCAGCAAAGAGTCTTACAGGTTCCTTTGGAAGTACTTTTTACTTTTCATTAGGGCTTATGTCACAGCTTCCTTTAATTTTTAAGATTTCTAAATTGCCTTGATTTTCTTTGACTTCTTATCTTTGTACTGTGAGTGACCCCTTGCCTTATGAATGCTGCTTATAAATAATGTCATAATATGTTTTGCTAGCCATTGCCTACTCAGGTAACTCTTTTCCCCTCACCTTGGTTTCCAAATACTATTTTTGGTTTTCTTGTGTGATCTAGTCAAAGATCTCAAAAGCTGCCTAGTCGGCTAACAGTGATCACATCTGTATGCTCAGAATGAAACTGAAGCATGGAGGAGGTGGTGATTAGTCCAATCTAATTAGCTCAAAAGTTATTCTTCATCCTGGCTATGATAATAGCTACCATTTGCAAAGCACTTATTGTGTACCAGACACATCTTTAAGAATTTTATGTATGTTATTTACTCATCATGATAACCTTTCAGATTATTGTGTTCTTTTTATAGTTGAGAAACTCAGGATACCTGTTTATCATTTTTTCCATATAAATGTATTTCTTAATTTATTTTAATTAGTCTTTGATTGTTTTTTTTTTGTTTTTTTGTTTTTTGTTTTTTTTTTTTGTGGTACGCGGGCCTCTCACTGTTGTGGCCTCTCCCGTTGCGGAGCACAGGCTCCAGACGCGCAGGCTCAGCGGCCATGGCTCACGGGCCCAGTGGCTCCGCGGCATGTGGGATCTTCCCGGACCGGGGCACGAACCCGTGTCCCCTGCATCGGCAGGCGGACTCTCAACCACTGTGCCACCAGGGAAGCCCTGAATTTTTTTAGTGTTATATCCTTTTATTATTTTAATATTATAGGATCTAGGGTTGTCTACTGCAGTGAGTAAGGCATCTTAGAGTTCCATGGTATAAAAATAAGGACGAATTTTTGTCATACCCCTCAGAAAAACTGAGTATTTGCTCTTGGTTCTGGTTCCTGAGCTTCGTCCATTGCTCCCAATTAAAAATTTTAAATCAAATCTCATTAGCTAGAAACAGAAGCCATTTATCCCTTGCTGAGTGCCAGTTATATATATTACTTTCTCAAAATGAAATATTCTTACTTATAGAATCAGACAGTCTATCTTCCCTTTAACCCTGTTTTTGCCCTCAGTTTTAAAAGATTTTTAAAGACTTCTATTTGCATTTCTGCATTTTGAGCGGTTCTCATGTGAAAATAATTATGATTTCATAAAATTCACATTCCACTGGCTCCTTTGAATCTTACCGAGCAGTCTTCCTTATAACAGCAGCAGTGAACCTGAACTGTTTCAGTGCTTTAATTACTGAGATAGGTCACAAATGTCAAAGTCGAGCCAGTGGCTTATAGGAGTGAGGCTTTATTATTATTTATGTTGGCACATCCCATCACTTTTCTCTGAATTCTTATCATGAGAACATAATAAAAATATGTATAATACCCAATTATTTGGCATTACATTCACTTAAGTTGCAGTTAATTCTAAGCCAAATTATACCATCTTTCTCTCTGTACCTTAGCTCCTTGAATTGACTTTCCTTGGTCTAGGAAATTTTAGGCACTTTCCCCCAACCTTGTATTTATTCTTCTAATGTTATCCAAAGTATTCTGCCTCTGCCCTCCTCAGCCTAAGAGCTTTCTTTAACTTCAGAGGCCTTAGGCAGTGATTATTAAAATGTGGTTGAGTCTGCCATACACTTGCTAAGCTAGTCATTTTAGGCATTAACACTTATTATCACCTCCATATTTATATTTTTGAGATACAGTAACTTCTCACTGGTATTATCTAGATGCCCCCCTCACCCCTATTCTCATAGTTTTGTGTTCTGCTTTTTGTCAGGGGTGAAAGACAAGTGGGTGGTGTGATTTAGGGCAAAGAACAGCAGGCTTCCAAACAGCAGATTTGGATTTTAGCCCTGGCTTTGTCATTAAGTAGCTCTGGTACCCCAGGCAAGTCACCTGCCCTCTCTGGTTCATTTCTCATCTATAAAACAAGATGGCTGGACAAGATGATCTGAGGCCAGTTCCAAAGGGAGAAAAACTGGCCTAAGGAACTAAAGGCAGAGAAGGTAGAGAAGTGATATAGTAGTTTCAGGAAGAGGATTGTGGCCTTTGGTTTAGAAGATCAGGCTGCCCAGAAGAACCAGTGGTCGTTTCCTACTTTATCCATAGTCCCTGACATTAAGGTTGGTGGGAATGGACTTTCCAAAAGCAATCATCATACATCAGTTTCAGAAAATGAGATTTTTTTTTATGCTACTGACAATTATTTATTGAAATCAGTGCTTAAGAAACTCTACCTGTGAACACTTTGAAATCCCAGTTCAAATCACATTAAACTATTCCATGATTCATACTTTCAACGAATTCATATTGGTCTGTCCCAGTTTATCCCAACTGGTGAAGTTTTACAAAATAAACATCTTTAGCTTCCTAGAGTTACATTTTTACTTGTTTGACTTATTTGCTGATTTTTATAATGTGCTTATATGATAAAAAATTCTATGAAAGTGCTAGGACTATTGGTTAGAGATTACTTTTTTTTTGAATTTTATTTTATTTATTTTTTTATACAGCAGGTTCTTATTACTTATCCATTTTATACATATTAGTGTATACATGTCAATCCCAATCTCCCAATTCATCCCCCCCCCCGCAAATTTCCCCCCTTGGTGTCCATACGTTTGTTCTCTGCATCTGTGTCTCAATTTCTGCCCTGCAAACCAGTTCATCTGTACCATTTTTCTAGTTTCCACATATATGCGTTAATATACCATATTTGTTATTCTCTTTCTAACTTACATCACTATGTATGACAGTCTCTAGATCCATCCACGTCTCTACAAATGACCCAGTTTTGTTCCTTTTTATGGCTGAGTAATATTCCATTGTATATATGTACCACATCTTCTTTATCCATTCATCTGTCGATGCGCATTTAGGTTGCTTCCATATCCTGGCTATTGTAAATAGTGCCGCAATGAACATTGGGGTGCATGTGTCTTTTTGAATTATGGATGTCTCTGGGTATATGCCCGGTAGTGGGATTGCTGGGTCATATGGTAATTCTATTTTTAGTTTTTTAAGGAACCTCCATACTGTTCTCCATAGTGGCTGTATCAATTTACATTCCCACCAACAGTGCAAGAGGGTTCCCTTTTCTCCACACCCTTTCCAGCATTTGTTGTTTGTAGATTTTCTAATGATGCCCATTCTAACTGGTATGAGGTGATTCCTCATTGTAGTTTTTTTTTTCTTTTTTTTTTTTTTTTGCAGTATGCGGGCCTCTCACTGTTGTGGCCTCTTCCATTGCGGAGCACAGGCTCCGGGCGCACAGGCTCAGCGGCCATGGCTCATGGGCCTAGCCGCTCCACGGCATGTGGGATCTTCCTAGACCGGGGCACGAACCCATGTCCCCTGCATCGGCAGGCGGACTCTCAACCACTGCGCCACCAGGGAAGCCCCTCATTGTAGTTTTGATTTGCATTTCTCTAATAATTAGTGATGATGAGCAGCTTTTCATTTGCTTCTTGGCCATCTGTATGTCTCTTCGGAGAAATGTCTATTTAGGTCTTCTGCCCATTTTTGGGTTGGGTTGGTTTTTTTTTTTTTTTTTTTCCATTGAGCTGCATGAGCTGTTTATATATTTTGGAGATTAATCCTTTGTTGATTCGTTTGCAAAAATATTTTCTCAGAAATATTTTCTCAAAAATAAATATTTTCTCCCATTCTGAGGGTTGTCTTTTCCTCTTGTTTGTAGTTTCCTTTGCTGTGCAAAAACTTTTAAGTTTCATTAGGTCCTATTTGTTTATTTTTGTTTTTATTTCCATTACTCTAGGAGGTGGATCAAAAAAGACCTTGCTGTGATTTATGTCAAAGAGTGTTCTTCCTGTGCTTCCTCTAAGAGTTTTATAGTGTCTGGTCTTACATTTACGTCTCTAATCGATTTTGAGTATATTTTTGTGTATGGTTTTGGGGAGTGTTTAATTTCATTCTTTTACATGCAGCTGTCCAGTTCTCCCAGCACCACTTATTGAAGAGACTGTCTTTTCTCCGTTGTATATCCTTGCCTCCTTTGTCATAGATTAGTTGACCATAGGTGCGTGGGCTTACCTCTGGGCTTTCTATCCTGTTCCATTGATCTGTATTTCTGTTTTTGTGCCAGTACCATATTGTCTTGATTACTGTAGCTTTGTAGTATAGTCTGAAGTCTGGGAGCCTGATTCCTCCAGCTCCGTTTTTTTCCCTCAAGACTGCCTTGGCTATTTGGGGTCTTTTGTGTCTCCATACAAATTTTAAGATTTTTTGTTCTAGTTCTGTAAAAAAGGCCATTGGTAATTTAATAGGGATTGCATTGAATCTGTAGATTGCTTTGGGTAGTATAGTCATTTTCCCAATATTGATTCTACCAATCCAAGAACATGGTATATCTCTCCATCTCTTTGTATCATCTTTAATTTCTTTCATCAGTGTTTTATAGTTTTCTGCATACAGGTCTTTTGTCTCCCTGGGTAGCTTTATTCCTAGGTATTTTATTCTTTTTGTTGCAATGGTAAATGGGAGTGTTTCCTTAATTTCTCTTTCAGATTTTTCATCACTAGTGTATAGGAATGCAAAAGATTTCTGTGCACTAATTTTGTATCCTGCAACTTTACCAAATTCATTGATTAGCTCTAGTAGTTTTCTGGTGGCATCTTTAGGATTCTCTATGTATAGTATCATGTCATCTGCAAACAGTGACAGTTTTACTTCTTCTTTTCCAATTTGTATTCCTTTTTTTTCTTTTTCTTCTCTGATTGCCATGGCTAGGACTTCCAAAACTATGTTGAATACTAGTGGTGAGAGTGGACATCCTTGTCTTTTTCCTGATCTTAGAGGAAATGCTTTCAGGTTTTTACCATTCAGAATGATGTTTGCTGTGGGTTTGTCATATATGGCCTTTATTATGTTGAGGTAGGTTCCCTCTATGCCTACTTTCTGGAGAGTGTTTATCATAAATGGGTGTTGATTTTTTTTTTTTTTTTTGCGGTACATGGGTCTCTCACTGTTGTGGCCTCTCCCATTGCAGAGCACAGGCTCTGGACGTGCAGGCTTAGCGGCCATCGCTCACGGGCCCAGCCGCTCCGCGCCATGTGGGATCTTCCCGGACCAGGGCACGAACCCATGTCCCCTGCATCGGCAGGCAGACTCTCAACCACTGTGCCACCAGGGAAGCCTCATGGATGTTGAATTTTGCCAAAAGCTTTTTCTGCATCTATTGAGATGATCATATGGTTTTTATTCTTCAATTTGTTAATATGGTATATCACATAGATTGATTTGCGTATATTGAAGAATCCTTGCATCTCTGGGTTAAATCCCACTTGGTCACGGTGTATGATCCTTTTAATGTGTTGTAGGATTCTGTTTGCTAGTATTTTGTTGAGGATTTTTGCATCTATATTCATCAGTGATATTGGTCTGTAATTTTCTTTTTGTGGAGTATCTTTGTCTGGTTTTGGTATCGGGTTAATGGTGGCCTCATAGAATGAGTTTGGGAGTGTTCCTTCCTCCGAAATTTTTTGGAAGAGTTTGAGAAGGATGGGTGTTAGCTCTTCTCTAAATGTTTGATAGAATTCACCTGTGAAGCCATCTGGTCCTGGACTTTTGTTTGTTGGAATATTTTTAATCACAGTTTCAATTTCATTGCCTGTGATTGGTCTATTCATATTTTTTATTTCTTCCTGGTTCAGTCTTGGAAGGTTATACCTTTCTAAGAATTTGTCCATTTCTTCCAGATTGTCCATTTTATTGGCATACGGTTGCTTATAGTAGTCTCTTAGAATGCTTTGTATTTCTGCGGTGTCTGTTGTAACTTCTATTTCATTTCTAATTTTATTGCTTTGAGTCCTCTCCCTCTTTTTCTTGATGAGTCTGGCTAATGGTTTATCAATTTTGTTTATCTTCTCAAAGAACCAGCTTTTAGTTTTATTGATCTTTGCTATTGTTTTCTTAGTTTCTATTTCATTTATTTCTGCTCTGATCTTTATGATTTCTTTCCTTCTACTAACTTGGGGTTTTGTTCTTCTTTCTCTAGTTCTTTTAGGTATAAGGTTAGATTGTTTATTTGACATGTTTGTTGTTTCTTGAAGTAGGATTGTATTGCTATACACTTCCCTCTCAGAACTGCTTTTGCTGTATCCCATAGGTTTTGGATCATCGTGTTTTCATTGTCATTTGTTTCTACGTATTTTTTGATTTTCTCTTTGATTTCTTCAGTGATCTCTTGGTTATTTAGTAACGTATTGTTTGGCCTCCACGTGTTTGTGTTTTTTACGTTTTTTTCCCTGTAATTGATTTCTAATCTCATAGCATTTGGTCACAAAAGATGCTTGATATGATTTCGATTTTCTTAAATTTACTGAGGCTTGATTTGTGACCCAAGATGTGATCAATCCTGGAGAATGTTCTGTGTGCACTTGAGAAGAAAGTGTAATCTGCTGTTTTTGGATGGAATGTCCTGTAAATATCACTTCAATCTGTCTGGTCTATTGTATCATTTAAAGCTTGTGTTTCCTTATTAATTTTCTGTCTGGATGATCTGTCCATTGCTGTAAGTGAGGTGTTAAAGTCTCCCACTATAATTGTGTTACTGTCAATTTCCTCTTTTATAGCTGTTAGCAGTTGCCTTATGTATTGAGGTGCTCCTATGTTGGGTGCATATATATCTATAATTGTTATATCTTCTTCTTGGATTGATCCCTTGATCATTATGTAGTGTCCTTCCTTGTCTCTTGTAACATTCTTTATTTTAAAATCTATTTTATCTGATATGAGTATTGCTACTCCAGCTTTCTTTTGATTTCCATTTGCATGGAATATCTTTTTCCATCCCCTCACTTTCAGTCTGTATGTGTCCCTAGGTCTGCAGTGGGTCTCTTGTAGACAGCATATATATGGGTCTTGTTTTTGTATCCATTCAGCGAGCCTGTGTCTTTTGGTTGGAGCATTTAATCCATTCACGTTTAAGGTAATTATCAATATGTATGTCCCTGTTACCATTTTCTTAATTGTTTTGGGTTTGTTTTTATAGGTCCTTTTCTTCTCTTGTGTTTCCCACTTAGAGAAGTTCCTTTGGCATTTGTTGTAGAGCTGGTTTGGTGGTGCTGAATTCTCTTAGCTTTTGCTTGTCTGTAAAGCTTTTGATTTCTCCGTTGAATCTGAATGAGATCCTTGCTGGGTAGAGTAATCTTGGTTGTACGTTCTTCCCTTTCATCACTTAAAATATGTCATGCCACTCCCTTCTGGCTTGAAGAGTTTCTGCTGAGAAATCAGCTGTTAACCTTATGGGAGTTCCCTTGTATGTTATTTGTCATTTTTCCCTTGCTGCTTTCAATAATTTTTTTTTGTCTTTAATTTTTACCAATTTGATTACTATGTGTCTCAGCATGTTTCTCCTTGGGTTTATCCTGTATGGGACTCTCTGTGCTTCCTGGACTTGGGTGGCCATTTCCTTTCCCATGTTAGGGAAGTTTTTGACTATAATCTCTTCAAATATTTTCTTGGGTCCTTTGTCTCTCTCTTCTCCTTCTGGGACCCCTATAATGTGAATGTTGTTGCATTTAATGTTGTCCCAGAGGTCTCTTAGGCTGTCTTCATTTATTTTCATTCTTTTTTCTTTATTCTATTCTGGAGCAGTGAATTCCACCATTCTGTCTTCCAGGTCACTTATCTGTTTTTCTGCCTCAGTGATTCTGCTATTGATTCCTTCTAGTGTAGTTTTCATTTCAGTTATTGTATTGTTCATCTCTGTTTGTGTGTTCTGTAATTCTTCTAGGTCTTTGTTAAACATTTCTTGCATCTTCTCAATCTCTGCCTCCATTCTTTTTCCGAGGTCCTGGATCATCTTCACTATCATTATTCTGAATTCTTTTTCTGGAAGGTTGCCTATCTCCACTTCATTTAGTTGTTTTTCTGGGGTTTTATCTTGTTCCTTCATCTGGTACATAGCCCTCTGCCTTTTCATCCTGTCTCTTTCTGTGAATGTGGTTTTAGTTCCACAGGCTGCAGGATTGTAGTTCTTCTTGCTTCTGCTGTCTTCCCTCTGGTGGATTAGGCTATCTAAGTGGCTTGTACAAGTTTCCTGATGGGAGGGACTGGTGGTGGGTAGAACTGGCTGTTGCTCTGGTGGGCAGAGCTCAGTAAAACTTTAATCCAGTTGTCTGCTGATGGGTGGGGCTGGGTTCCCTCCTTGTTGGTTGTTTGGCCTAAGGTGACCCAACACTGGAGCTTACCAGGCCTCTTTGGTGGGGCTAATGGTGGACTCAGGGAGGGCTCACGCCAAGGAGTACTTCTCAGAACTTCTGCTGCCAGTGCCCTTGTCCTCACGGTGAGACACAGCCACCTCCCACCTCTGCAGGAGACTCTCCAACACTAGCAGGTAGGTCTGGTTCAGTCTCCTGTGGGGTCACTGCTCCTTCCCCTGGGTCCTGATGCACACAGTACTTTGTGTGTGTCCTCCAAGAGTGGAGTCTCTGTTTCCCCCAGTCCTGTCGAGGTCCTTTAATCAAATCCCACTAGCCTTCAAAGTCTGATTCTCTAGGAATTCCTCCTCCTGTTGCTGGACCCCCAGGTTGGGAAGCCTGACGTGGGGCTCAGAACCTTCACTCCAGTGGGTGGACTTTTGTGGTATAAGTGTTCTCCAGTTTGTGAATCACCCATCCAGCAGTTATAGAATTTGATTTTATTATGATTGTGCCCCTCCTACCGTCTCATTGTGGCTTCTCCTTTGTCTTTGGGTATGGGATATCTTTTTTGGTGAGTTCCAGTGTCTTCCTGTCGATGCTTGTTCAGCAGTTAGTTTTGATTCTGGTGCTCTTGCAAGAGGGAGTGACAGCAGGTCTTTCTACTCCTCCATCTTGAACCAATCTCCAGAAAATGAGATTTTTAAACCTGAGACTTGAGAGATTTCTGGTTAACCCCCATGATTTTACGGATGATGAAACTGACACCCAGAACAGTAGTAATACAATGAAATGACAGAATCTTCTTGCAAGACTGTGTGTTTCAACACAATATATATAATACAGCTGACTGCAACTAACCATGCGCAATCTTTATAACTGCTTCTGATACTAATTTGTGATTGCTCACATTTAGGAATAAAATATGAAACAAATGCTTTGTTAAAAATAGCATCAGGTTTTCACTACATCCATTCTAGCTTCATTTTTTTCAATAATTTAAAATTTTAGACATCTCTTTTTTAAACAATTTGCTTAATTTTGTACAATTTTCTTAACCACAGCATCCAAGCAATTCATGTTATGGTTACAATCTAAATTATTTAAGATATAAATGTTTATTAGAGCTACCTCATTAAGGAACTTGGTTGTAATTATTGGGCAGTTCCTAGACTCCCTTACAGAAACAGAGTGCTGTTTCTTCTTGCTGTTTTTAGACTTCTTTTCAAACGAATTCAGAACTAGCATCTAATTTCCCTTTTTGCTGTGGTATGTGATGAAACTTCAGTTGGAATTAAGAATTAAGGTAGAAGTAGCAGCAAATGTTTCAAATTCTCCCAAACTAGTCTCAGGTTATGCTAATTTCATAGTCCTGCCGCTAGGGCCATGTGCTCTGACAAACTTGTGAGGATTTGTTGGTATTATAAAATATATTTGTTAAAAAATGAGGACTCCTTTTTTTAATATCTGAATACACTTCCCTTATATTATTACACATTTCCTTTTCCCCCTAATATTTCATTATTTCTCAGTACCATTATTAGAGCGACAGAGGAGGAATACATCCATTTTGTTTCTCTGGAAGTCTGAGCAATAATATCGTTTTATTTGTAAAATTGAATCATTACCCATACTTTTAAAGGGCTTTCTACTTTTAAAATGTATTCAATCGTTGCTTGCCATTTTTATAAAGACCAAAATGGAAAAAAATTTCAGAATCCCAGGATGATTATAGCCACGTATGCATCACTTCAGGCAAGCTGAGCCTCTCCTTTTTAAGTAGTGCAGCCACTCGTATGCCCTGTGGCATCCTACCACTCCTCTCCACTCTCCACTTCTCCAGTGTAAAGTAGCCCTGATACTTTCCTAAGCAGCCCCTCCTACAGAGCACCTGCGAGAGTTTAGCCTCTAAAGACTGCTGATGGTGAAGGCTCTGGCCCTAACTAGCTTCATAAAAATCTTTCTCTGCTAGCAAGGATCCCAAACACTTTGATTTCTGGAATTTGTCATTATGCTGTGTTTGAAATTCTTATCCTACAATTCCCCTTTAGTTGCAGTCCTGAAGTATATGCCTTGTCTCTTCCATGATTTCTGCCTTGAGCATTGGATCCTGCAGTGTTGAAAGACATCTTTTTATTATGATCCACAACTAAAAACTCCCTTTTTGCTTTAAAAAACCAAAGGCTGCCTGCATGGCATCACTTTTGGGGGTTGCTAAGCTTGTATGTTTTTCTAACACTTCACATTAAATAATAGTTTTACGGAACAGTTCTTGAAATTCTGACAAATACTGTTAAATCAGTGTTGAATAAAATGTGCAATGCATATTAGAGAGGGGATGCATTCTTATGCAGGGACATGGGTATATATGTGAAATATGCCAGTATACAACCCACCATTCATGCCAGGACTGGAAGGATTGCTGAAGATAAACTGGCTATCCTACTATTATGATCATCAGTGTTGGTCTTTGCAGCCAGCATCACTTTAGGCAGTGGCTAATTATTACCCCTGCCAAAATGGACAGCATTTGTCAGTCTAAGTTAAAGACAAAGCTATTCTGGGTTGATTAAGAAAGCCAGGTGTATTAATCTCCTTTGATGTTTTAAAAACAACTGACAGAATTGTTGAGAGACTTTTGAAAATATTAAGGGAAGTCCATTTCATCTTCTAGGTATGATGACTTATTTTGAAAGCAGTGTCTGGGACATCAGTTTGTAATCATCCATTTTCCATTCATTCGTGCAATATTTGGTATGTGTCTGGTGCTGGGAATAATGCAAACAAAAATAATTCCGATAATATCCATTCACCAGGAGCTCATAGATGGGCATAATAGTTGTATCACTCAATGCAACCAGATCTGTTTTTCCAAACTTACTCATCTTTAATAAAAGAAACAATGAAGTAAAACATCTGCAACTTAAACTTATTGAATTCATTCAGTGCTCCTTTTTTGGAGGGAACAGTAGCAGCATTAGCATGTGGTTCTTTGAGTTGGATCAGGCTGCCCTCTGCAGACTCCGTTATTAACTAAGAACAACCTTAATTTGGGGATCAGGAGATGATGGTATGGCAACCTGCCCCAGTGACTGCAGCTCCCCTTCTTTAGAGAATTCTATCTAGAAGAGGTGATACCCCATTAGCACACTAACGGGATCAACAAAGCAGATTAAATGAGATGATAGGGTGGGGTGGAAATTTGGAGGGAATGGGAATAAACTGGTCAAAACTTTCTAAGGTAACTAGGCTGCTAAAGCCTAGGGCAGTGGTTCACAAACTTTGCACATCAGAATCACCTGGGGAATTCGCTTATTACTGCTTTCAGAGATTGTGATTTAATTGGTCTTGGCTGAGGCTGGGGATAGGATTCTGAAAGATTCTAACATGAGAGAAGTTGGGAACCAGCTCCAGGGGGCAGGACTTTTTAAGAATCAAACTGTCTAACTGTATTTTGCTAAGAACCATTTGAGAATGATACACTGTTAGTCACACTGAAACCCAGAGAATATTGGAGTTGAAAGGGAACTGAGATCATTAGTCCAGCGATTGTACAGGGGCAAATCTTAGGTCATTTATGGCTCCCAGATCTGTTTAGCCTGCATAATGTCCTAAAAGACTTGAGAGCATTCACATAAAAATCTGGATGTTTAGTTTCTTTGAAAAATCAGATCTGACAACTCTGGACCTGCAGAGCAGCAAGAGGCCAGCACTCAGCAGCAGTGTAGTCCCTTATTCAGGTACGTGCTCTCCAGTTTGCCACTCAGCACCAGCCTGACCCTCGTGGGCATTTGATTTGGTCCAATTGACTCTTGCCTTCTACAAAACTAAAAACTAACTTTCTGCAACTTTCACCCACTGCTCCCAGCTCTGCAGCACAAAGGAAGCTCATTCCTCCTTCTGCACGAAGGGGCTTCAACTTCTCAAGGGCAGGATTCTTGTTTTCTCTCTGAACGTTCTCCTCCAGCTGAATACCCCTAGTTCCTTCAAGTATTCCCTGTGTGACACACATTCTGGACTCCTCACCATCCTGGTCCCTTTGTCTGGATATATATCCTCCTTAAAAAATGTGGTACCCAGAGTGAAATGCAGCATTTGCATTGAGGTCTTCTGACCATGGCTGTGACACTTCTATTGATAAAATCTGAAACACCACTAATTTTTATCAGTGTCATCCCATGGCTGGTTCATGTCGAGCCTGTGTCCAACTGAAGTCCCTCCCCTAAGTTTTTTTTATATAAAATGATAAGCCAGTTTTCTCTACCCCAAATTTATACAAGCTATTTATAATTTAAATGAAGATGCTACATTTATGACCTGTTTAATTTCATCTTCATGGTGCCACTCTGGAACTGTTTTGAGTTGTAACTGTCTTCTATTACATCAGCAGTGTTGGGTTGCTCCACTCTCAAATCTTTCTGATGCCTTCATTCAAATTGCTGATTTAAAAAATAAAGTTGAATAAGAGCCCTGTGAAATATCAATAGAGGCCAAAATCACACATTCATTAATCAACAGTTTGTTTAAATACCTGAATAGATGTCCATGTACTATACCATCAAGGCCATATTTTTCTTATCCATGAGGCTGTTGAGAAACCCTTTCAGGAACTGATTTATACTGTATTCCATTCATCTCACCTAGTAATGTAACAGCCCTATCTCAGGAGGATCTAGGTTAGTCCTTTCCCCAGTTTTGAAAATCAGAACACTAGAAGACAACAGCTATTTCTTGCTGAAGGCTATCTGGCTACTTTAGGGTATGCCAGTCTATCCCTTTGAATCTTTACGTGATAGAAGTGAAGTTGAGACCATAAAGAATTTCTACATAGGCAGAATCCAGGACTCAGGAAGTCAAGGAGACAGAGATTATGCATGTAGAACCAACAGCTTGTCAACATTTAAGAATCCTGAGACAGAGGCTGTTAAGAAACAAATGACAGACAATTCTTTCTCTACATTAAATCTGATTTTCAACACAAAAAGTAATGGATTTAAAAAGGAACCTTTAGCATAACCATACTTAATGACTTTCTTGATTCAGTGACTGTCCCCAAAACAGGCAAACAATTTAAATAACTTGATCGATTTGGAAACCACTTGGTATACCAAGGTCATCCTCTCAGAAAAGTTCAAGTTCTTGTGTTCTCTGATGATAATCTCTCAGAAGCACAGTTTCAGTCCTAGGAAGCTGATCCTTGAGAGTTATTTTGGGACTCTTCGGAGTTCACTCATGAGCCAAAGGGCAACACTGAGAACAGCCAGGGAGCCCGACTGGTGAGTGGCAGCCAAAGGAGTTGGGACGTACATCAGCAGAGTGCTAATGCCCAAGCCCACCTGTTACAAAGGAAAGAAAGCAGTAAGCCAAGTAGGAACCACATATGCAGAGCTGAAATGACTGGCATGGATAACCAGATACACAAATCCTCCACATTCTCCCATCAGAACATTAAAACATATATCGTTAAATTTCACAAGTAGACTTAAAACAAAGGAAATTCAAACAAATTAGATAAACCTAAAATGCCTTTTAATTATCCTTCATCTAGCCCAGTTCTCCTCCCCAAAGCTAGCCACTGTTATCTGTTTCTACACACCTATACTTTTGTGTACATGTTTATAGAAAAACAGCTTGGTGCTTTTAAAAAAATATATTGTTCTGTCACTTGCTTTTTTTCACTTAATGTATGTCTTGAGATCTTATTAAACTACAGTACAGTATTCCACAGTATGGATATACCATAGATGTTTATTTAGGCTGTTTCCAATTTTTCACTATCACAGTAATTCCACAATGAATTTCCTTGGACAGAGCAGGCATTAGTAAGTCAATATGCTTGATGAAAGGATTAAACATTTAACACTTCAAAAGATATTGCCAAACGCCAACTAAAAAGAGCTATACCAACTCATGCTCTCGCTAAGAGTATACAAAGGTTATCTATTTTCCTATACCCATGCCAACATCTGCTTACCTTTTTTTTTCATTTTTTTCCAATCTGACAGGTACAAAATGGCACACATTGCTTTAATTTGTTCCTCTCTGATCACAGGTGAGGCTAAACAGCTTTTCATATTTATTGGCCATTCATCATTCCTCTTGTGAGAATTGTGTATTAATATCCTTTACTTATTTTCTGGTTGTTAACCTTTTAGTCTACTATAAATATTGAAAATATTTTCTCCTAGTCTGTCACCTTTCTTCCTAAATTTTGTTTTGAGGACAACTTCAGAACAAAAAGAAGTGGTTTATACCTGTGTGTAAGCCAAAGCTAGCAGAGTCACTGCTGCTATCTTGGTCCTTCGAGGAAGGGGAATTCTCCGGGAGAGGAAGTAGAGTGCTGTAATGGCAGCAACTGAAGTGATTCCCTGCAGGGAGGAAAGAGTCTCATCAAGTGCTAGGAAGAAATGTCCCACCCTCCTGGTTTCTGCTCACCTTACAGGTAACTCCACTAGATCCACTGAATAACCACTAAGCACTTTCCCCTCCCAGGCAGAGAACCACCTGATTACTCCTCCTCAGCTTCTTCCACGCTCCTCTTCTGTTTGCCACTTCAATGCCAACCAGGCATGGCTCCACCTAAAGTTTCTGCACGTACCACTTTATACACACTCAGCAGTCTTATCCACCTTCCAATGTGGGTGTCCCCCAGGTGTGGCCCTCGGTTTTTAAATTATTCTTTTCATCCTTATCCCTAATTTTATCTCTACTCCAATCCTGTATTTTTAAAACAGGGCTAACACCAGCACATGAGGGTTATTGTTTCCCTGGGCTGTGACTAGAGGAGGTGGTGGTGCTGCCAGCTAGGGCTGAAAATGATCTGAAGTCTCCTTTTCATTTCCACCTCTTCAGAAAGAGAGTCTGCAGCTGGCAGGAGGGTTTCCATCCCCCTTCCATGATGTCAAGCAGAATGTTTTTGTATCATTTTCTATACCAATTTCATTTCTTTTCCTTTTCAGAGCTGTCCACAATGACAATTTCAACCAGACCTGACTTATTCCAAAATGCTGTGTGGCAGTGGGGACTGAGCCCACACAAGGTAACTTGCCCAAGCCCCAGCATTCCATCTGGATATGAGGCCCCTGGGCCTCGCTCTGGGTGCGCTACTATCATCTCACACTCAACGTACCTCAGTCTGATGACATCCTCTGTCTCTAGCTCAACACTCATTCCAATAGTCCCATTTCTGCTGGTGTGTTTTAAACATGCCACAGGAGAAACTCTGGGATCTCCTTTGATCCTTCCTTACCTTTATTCCTGCAGCCAGCCTTCTATTCCCTACAACCTCTCTCAGATTCACCAAGCTTCTCAAGTCCCAGTCCCACCATTAAGCCCTGAACCCCATCACTCTCACGGCATTACTACAATAGCACTACTGCTTCTCCCGGGTCTCCTTGCTGCTGATCTTTCCCTGCTCCAATTTATCGTGCCCAGGCCACCAAGCTGATCTTATAGCAGGCCCTTAATAAATATTAGCTTAAATAAAATGAGTATTTATGATGCTTTTAGCTCCTTGGGGTCTTGGTTCAGCCCTGACAGCTGTGTGTTCAGCAACCACTGTCTTTGTACTCTCTTCTCTACTCAGCCTCATTTTTGCTAAAATGACTCTCCTATGCGTGTGCAGGATTGAGGGGAGTTATCATTTGCCAGATGATAAAAGGCGTATTTGAACTTTTAGAAGGTGGCAGTATCCTGAAAGTCAGAATTTGGCTAGAGGGGTGGGGGGTAATTAAGACAAAAACGTCACATCAGAAAACTGGTACTAAATCTCTCCTAAAAAGAAACGGAAATCTAATTCCCACTCTACCATCTCAGCGTTGCCATCAGTGCTTCAGACACCGCAGAGCCTGTTAAGAGGCTCCCTGTCCTTAGTAGCCAGTAACCACCAGCCAGTCTTACCAGAATCCGGTGATCAAACTGCACCGTGGTGGGATTCTCGAAAACATTCCTCAGGAGAGGGGAGAAGGTAAAGAGATCCTCTGGGATCCAAGATTCTCCCATCTTGGGGAAGGAGTTGTAAACAAGCCCAGCATCCAGCCCTGCCACAAAAGCCCCTGTATTCCAAGATAAAAAGTATTTATTAAAATGAAAGAAAGAAGAGATCAAAGATCAAATACTAGTTCTGACATAGAAAATGTTTATTATCCCAGAGTTAGACAAAAGGAATAGTCAGAGAATAGAAAGATCAATAGCACAGGTTCTCAAACAGGGAATATATATCACAATCACCATGGAAACTTAAAAAAACCCAAAAAACCCCTGCATCCTTACCTATTCCCACACCAAGATTCTGGGATGCCTCCCCTAGAGGGGTGGACTAGAAGCTCTAGAGGAGGCATATTAGTTTAGAAAAGTTCCCTTAGTGATCGTGATGTCCTGCTTACCTCCCCAACTGAGAACTACTCATCTATTCTGGAACTAGTTAATTTACTCCTTCACTTCCTCAAGTCTCCACTCAAATGTCACCTTATCAAAGAGATCTCCCCAGTTATCCTATACTGCATAAGATAGCCCTCCCCCACCCCACCTCTATCCCCTTATCTTGCTTTATTTTTCTTCGAAGCACCAAACATTATCTGACATGTTATGTTTTGTTGTTTATTATCTGTCTTCCTCAAGTGCTCAAAAAAATCTTATAAACTAAATCCTGGGTAAACACACAAAGAAGGTATCCATGAATTTAATGGATAACTGATCCATTAGTTATGATCAAAGATTCAGGTATGTTAAGTCACATTCCTTATTTTTATAAATGGCATTTATAAAGTCAAAATTCATGTTCTTCCACCAAAAAAAGGGGAGGAGGTTTGGGTGGATCACTGGTTTGATGGTTTTATTTAGAGCTGTGCTGTCCAATCAAACTTTCTAAGATGATGGAAATGTTCTATATCTGTCATCCATCCAGTACAGTGGCTGCTAGCCACCCACGTGGCTACTGAGCACTTGAAATGTGGCTAATGTGAATGAGAAACTAAACTTTAAATTTTATTTACTTTGAAGTAACTTAAGTTTAAATAGTCACATGAGGCTACTGATAATTGTATAGGGCAGTTCCAGAGCAAGAGAGGTAGAGGTGTGATTTGAAGAATGATAAAGATCTGTGTTAGTCTCTTTGCCCCAGTAAACTCCCCATCTAAGGCCATCTTTGAGGACAGGCTTTTGTCGGACCCATCTTGGTGTAGTGTAATAATAACAATAATGTCGGGACTTCCCTGGTGGCGCAGTGGTTAAGAATCCGCCTGCCAATGCAGGGGACACGGGTTCAATCCCTGCTCCAGGAAGGTCCCACATGCTGCGGAGCAACTAAGCCCATGAGCCACAACTACTGAAGCCCACGCGCCCTACAGCCTGCGCACCGCAACTACTGAAGTCCGCGCACTCTGGGGCCCACGTGCTGCAACTACTGAAGCCTGCATACCTAGAGCCTATGCTCTGCAACAAGAGAAGCCACTGCAATAAGAAGCCCGCGCATCGCAATGAAGAGTAGCCCCTGCTCACTGCAACTAGAGAAAGCCCACGCACAGCAACAGAGACCCAACGCAGCCAAAAATAATAATAACAATAATGTATATATAATAACAACAGCTAACACTTACATAGCCTTTGCTACATGTGAGGTGCTAAGCACTTCACGTATATTACTCAAACTATTATCATCTTCCCCATTTTATAGATGAGGTCATGAAGCCCAGAGAGGTTACATAGCTTGTCCAAGGTCATGTAGTTCACAAGTGGTAAAGCCAGGATTTGAACCTAGACAGTCTGGACCCAGATAGATACTCAATATTTTTGTTCAACCAACTGGAAAGCAGGATTTGGGGAAGGGAGGAAGGAATAAAAAACAAGAGGATGAAGATGGTGGTATATGACAGAGGCAGGTATGAAAAGGAAATATAAAGATACAGGAGGAAAGCATTAGGCAAGAAATCCCACCTGAATGTGGAATGAAGCTAGGCCATCTTTGATAAGAAGAGTCCTACCTGAGAGAGCCGTAAGGAACACCAGGCCTGCAGTTCCATGAGCAAATCGTCTCAACCTCAGGAGTTGACGCGTTTCAGGCAACTAAATAAGAAAAGAAAATCGCATAGATAAACTGAATGCAGGAACTATGAAAGGCAGCAAAGATCTCCAAGGCCAAACCCCAGAGACAATCTGAGGTCAGATCTTCTCTGACCCCTAGACTAGGTTAAGTACTCCCAGCAGATATTCTATTTTATTCTATCTAAATTTTATTAAATTTATACATTTACTATTTGTCTTCCCTGCTATCTTGTAAGTTTTGTGAAGGCAGGAACTGCCATCTGACTTGCTTATTATAGTAATCCTAGCCCAGTAGTTGGCATATAGGTATTCAATATATATCTGTTCAGTAACTGAATGATCTGCATTGTTCACGGGAAAACACTTCACCATGGTTAAAGTGATGTGACTTAAGGTACAGAACTGGATTTTCATGCTGTGTGTAATAATTCATGTTTAGCAAATATAATCAGAATCGAAACTGCATAAAATGCCTAGAGTAGAGATTCTTGCATTTAGTGTTTTGGGTAAAGCCAAAATTTGTTTTTATTTTTACTGTAGCCAACTTGTGATAATAATCAGTGAATCAACAAATATTTAGTAAGAACTTTATACACATATAACCATAAAGATACAAAGGAAAGTCAGAGTGCTGCCCTCAAATGATTTACAATCTAGTATGTGAAGAGTTAGGCATCATTACTAAGATTTTGTAGGACGGTGTATCAGCACTGTCCATTGGAATTTTCTGTGATGACGGAAATGTTCTGTTAGCTGTGCTGTCCAATATGTGGCTAATGAGGATCTAAAATGAGGCTAGAGCAACTGAAAATTTTTTAAAGAGTTAATTTTATTTAAAGTTTAAGTCGATAACAAGTTTGTTTATATAAAGTTAATTTTATTTAATTTTAATTAGAATTTAAATAGCCACATGTGGCTAGTAGCTACTGTGCTGGACAGCACAGTTCTATGTGGTTGACTAGCATCTCAAATCCTTTCTGTAATTAGTGCAGAATATAAATAAACAAAAAGAGAAAAACAATTAATAATTAAAAAGTCATTGGTAACCTTTGAGAGTACCATTTGGTAGAGAGTATTTAGGAGAGTATGGGCATGTGTATAAGTGTGGAGGTGAATGTGTGGCTGGGTATATATAGGGGTGGGTGGGGAAGCCAGATGACAAGAACTGGAAAACAAGAATGGGTTGTCAGGATGTACAGCTACGGATGTAGTCAATTCATTTTAGAAGTCTGCCTTTGAAAGTAAGAGGAACAGGAACTACTCAGGTGTGGATTATCTACTATACCAATGTTTCAGCCCCACCTGGCTTCCCTGTGGGATGACTGCCAAGTCAACATCTCCTGTCCTTATTGGGATCCAGACCACTGGCTCCAAGTACCTACTGGATGATTCTATTTAAAAGTCCTACTATCATCCTAAACTTCACTCCATGAACAGGTTATGCAGGCCAACCATGACTTTAATACCTAAAATAATACTCATTTTAAAAATACCTAGTGTTTTCCTTTAATCAGCATACAGAGAAAATACTTTTAAGCAAGATCACTACGGTTTACTATTTTGTTAGATTTGCTGAATGGTAGGGTCCCCACATAAAGAACAAACAACTCAGCGTCACTCTTGCACACCACTTAAGGTCTACAAATAGCTCTCGTTCTGGTCTTCCTCACCTCTCCATCCATCATCCCTCTGGGAGTCAGAAGTAAAGTGGTTGGGGTATCTCTTGTTGTTGGTACTCTTTCCTTTTTCTAAAATTCATCTTTTCATCTTTCTTGATAGGCAATGCTGACAAAATATTTGGCACCTATACTAATTCTCCTTTGAATAAGCTGCTCCAGCCCAAAAGAATAATTGCAGTTTTTACTTTGCCGTCCCAAAGCTATCCAGAGTTCCAAAGTTCACTGTTTCTCTAAACTTTGGTTATATCTAGCTTCTGGTAAAACTGATAGGTGTTACTAAGGGAATGCATGCATTTTGACAAATAACTTCCCATTAGTACCAGAATTTCCATTTCTCTGACCCTGTCAGCATCTGTACAGGTGTGGTAAACAATACAGACTGACTTCACCTTGTGCTGAGGTAGCAGCAGCGAGAACGAGGTCCACAAGCTGGCGCAATAAAGCACAAGGGCCGATCCCAGGTGGGCGGCAAGGCGGTACTGACTGACCCGAGGGATGTCATGGGAATCTGGTTTCTCTGCTAAGCCACTTTTCACCATATACCATCCCAACAGGCCCTGCAACCAAAAAGAGAAGAGGCAAACAAAACAAGGTTGAAGCTGTTTATTCAACTTTACTCTCTGAGAAAGTGAGTACTCCCACCTAACTCCTCCTTTCCATACCCTCCCATATCCCCAGTATCCCAGGAATTGAGACCTACCCAATTTCCACATACAGCACCAAAAATACTACACCACTGTTTAGAATAACATTTTATTGAAGTAGAAGCCAAATATAGAAAAGTACACAAAAGTGTGTTTGGGCAAAAGCTTACAAATACTTGGCATAATTTAACATTATGTAAACCAGTGAAATATGAAAGTAAAAAGACAGCTGATTTTACAAAAACTAGATGCTTTGGAGAAACCTGACAAAGATAACTGCTTAAAAACAATTACTGTCATGTTAGGTGGAAAAAGACAATTATAAAGGTTTGGGGGGAAGTCACAAAAATCTATAAGGCTTTTCAGGCAAATTGGTTTGAAAGTGTCTAAATTTCTACTCCTCTTTTAAAAAAATGGTAATGAAAGTACATGTTTAAGTTGAAAAGTTTAAGGTATGTATTATTATTCTATGATTCCCTGTTTTAACTGACTTTTTCAAGTAACCAAACAACTGTCAGTTCTAGTCATATCAGATAAGGTACCCTTTCACCCTGACTCTCCCCAGCCAATAATCATGTTAAAGAGATGGGAGAATCCCACCTTTTCTAAATATATACTCCTCAGGAAGTCTTTTTGGGTATTTCTTTCCCCCTTCAAGACTACCCTAGATGTTCTAATTATCGTGATTTCATCTGCACAGGACACTGGAAGATGAGGGAGTATACAGTGTGATTTGCCAGCCCTCACTTTCCTCCTCTTGCCATCTTCAAATTTTTGCCTCCCTGGAAGTCTATCTTAAGTAGGTTTTATTTTTCTTTTTAATTCTGAAACAAACTTTCACTTTGTTTCACCAATCCTCCCTAGTTTCTATTAGATTTTTATTAATGTCTAACTCTTTATTATCTTTTTCTGTCGCCTTTATTTTGTTTCTTACATCTCCCTCCTTAATTCCTTTTCATCGGTTCATATTCTTACCACTTTGAGTTAAATCAACCAATTAGCTTCCTCCTGATCAAATTTTGGTATTTCTTTGATGCTCTGAGACTCTCCCTTAGGGCCTGTATACCTTGACCCAAATACTCACGTGTGTCTTCTCTAACACTCCTTTCCTTGGCTCTCAGGCTTCCCTAACCCCTTAACTGTGGGAGTCATTCAAAGCTCTTTTCCTTAAGAAAAGAGAGAAGTTCAACTTATATAATTTTAATCACCATTTATACTTTCAGCTCTCAGCTACATCTGTATTCTAAGATTCTTTATCCCACAGAATGTTTCTCTCTTCTGGAATTTCCCTATTTGCTTCTATAGCCATTCTAGTATAGGGATCCCACTTCCCCATAGAGCAGGCAAGTTAGAAAAAGGGAGGATACAAGAACCCAGGAGGAAAGCCATGATGGAAAAGAAACTCCAATTCTTGTGACATAAAAACATATTTACTGAGTGCTTACTGATTCCAGGCACTACTCTAAGCACTTTACATGCATGATCTCACTTAATATTCACAGAACCTAAGTGGTAGGTTCTATTATTGTCCCCATTTACAGGTAAGGAAAGCACAGCCTACAGAGGTTAGACAACATGCCCTACTAAGTGACAGAGCTTGGCCTTGAAACCAGGCCTGTGACACTAAAATCCATGCTCTTACCCACTCTGTTACACTGTTTCAAAGATTACTTCGTTAAAAACAATGCCAACTTGGAGGCTCCTGAGAACATCTCTGGTTTCCCAAACTTGAGTAAATCTCACCTGGAAGCAAACTAAACCACAGAGGGCAAGAACACGTCCTTTCAGGCCATGCGTGAGCCAGCCCTTTCTCCAAAAGTAGGCAGCAGGCAGGATGTATGCGAGGCCTACAAGGCGACCCCACATTCGGTGTGAGTACTCCATGTACCAGATGAACTTGAATTCTGCCAGCGTCATATCATGATTCAAGCTGGGTGAAAAGGGACGTCAAAAATAAGAAAGAGAAAAAAGTTCATCTAATTTTTATTTCTTGACAGAATGCAGGAACATTCTCAGTTTTAAAGCTTGACTGGTCTGCCCTCTTCCTCATCGGCCACCTCAGAATCACTTTGGAATTGGAGGTTTAGCGTAGGGAGCTCGCTAAACATAACTGAACCAAATATTGAAAAATCGTGGAACCTAAACATTCTGAAATGTTTAAATAAGCAAAAGATTGCGTGGGCCCACTGGGAAGTTTACCTGATTTTCTATAATACTTACATTTTAAATTCTGGAAACTGCTGATATTTTTGGAATTCTGCTTCCCATTCTTCTTGGCTTGTAGGTGGCTTCATCCCCTTTATTAAATGCCAATCTACCATTGAGAGGCCAGACTCTGTCAACCTTAAGATAGGAAAGAAATCTGAGTGTATTAAACTTGAGTGTGTATATGTGTGTGCACCACACTGGATTATTCATAAATGGTTTACAGCAGCAAGTGGATCTGAACTTGACCCCTATAAAGGTAAACACATCGTTTCATCGTTTCCTCTTTTGACAACTTGCTCTCTTCTTACTGCTTAGAATTTTGTCAGAAGCAGCTGCTATCAGGTACAAATTTCTTTACTCCTTGTACTATTTCATTAAACTCTCCTTACTTCTTTCACTAGCATTCCTTAACAGATAAAACCAACCCTTAGACGAAAGAAATGTGTCCTAAATGCATAACCAATATTATTTTATTTTTTAAATTAATTAATTAATTAATTTTTTGGCTGCGTTGGGTCTTCATTGCTGCACGCGGGCTTTCTCTAGTTGCAGTGAGTGGGGGCTACTCTTGGTTGCGGTGCGCGGGCTTCTCATTGTGGAGGCTTCTCTGGTTGTGGAGCACGGGCTCTAGGCGCGCGAGCTTAGTAGTTATAGCATGCGGGCTCAGTAGTCGTGGCTTGCGGGCTCTAGAGTGCAGGCTCAGTAGTTGTGGCGCACGGGTTTAGTTGCTCCACGGCATGTGGGATCTTCCCGGACCAGGGCTCGAACCCGTGCCCCCTGCATTGGCAGGCAGATTCTTAACCACTGCACCACCAGGGAAGCCCCGACCAATATCATTTACACAGGGAGAAGAGACTGCTACAGATATAAATCGGTTTAGGTTATTGAGTGAATTTAAAGACAATACAACTCAAATTTGTTGTAGTTTCCCATAACAGCCTATATAACACATAGGTATTTTGAAATAAGGGCACAGGGAATGTGGAGAGAATTTGAGGAACACATACTTTATTAACACTATAAAGTATTTTCACCAAAAGGGGTCAGGATTCCAAAAGTAAAAAAGCTGATTTCTGGTCTGAGGCAGGAAATGTACACGACAAACCTGGAACATCTTAACCAGAAAGCAAGGAATCAAAGGTTACTAGGGTCCTGTCAAAAAGACTCTGGAGCCAGTCTGAAGAGGTTCCCACTGACTAAAGATGGGACAATTTGGGCAAATCTCAGTACAACGGATTGAAACATATCAAATATATTTAAAACTAGGATCTCCTAATACTTAAAAACTCACCTTATTGGTCACCTTTGGAGAGTGCTTGGGAACC
Source organism: Delphinapterus leucas (assembly GCF_059928025.1). Classification (NCBI taxonomy): domain Eukaryota; kingdom Metazoa; phylum Chordata; class Mammalia; order Artiodactyla; family Monodontidae; genus Delphinapterus; species Delphinapterus leucas. Next base: position 58,795,180 of record NC_143144.1, read on the forward strand.
AATTTCTTATTTTGAAAACTGGTAAATAAAAGGAAAGGAATCAAGTGTTTATCTTGCCTTTCCTAACACATTGTACCTTAGGATAACCAAATTGCTGATGAGAGAAAGTTTCTCTTTATAGTTGAGCTAATAAAATACCTATTACAATTTTGCAACTCTAGTGAAATAATGTATTTAGGCAATGATCATCAATGGCTATTGACATCTCTAATAGACACCAGATATTTATGAATGTTCTAATAACCTATGAAGTATTTTGCCCCTGCCCCCCAACCTGAATCTGATCAAACAACAAGTGGTTTACAGGAAATACAGGGGACAATGGAACATGTTAAACAACATAAGTATGCAATCAGCAAAATCTAGACTGTGAGAAAATCCAAAAGGACAAATGACTTGGGTTTCTTCAACAACAAAAAAACTGCAAAGGGGGTGGGAGAGGTGGAGGGAGTAGAATCCAAATCTATAAAATCTCTTTATAAAGAGACCTAACAGGCATGCATAGGAACCAACTGAGAGGTATGGAACTTATCTGCACTTAATTCAAACAAACTGTACAAAAATTTTGTGACAAATTTGAACTCTGATTGTAGGGGGAAATATACACAAACAATGCACAGCTAACAGGTAAGACCTGAACCAGTCTTTATGAAGGGCTTCTACTAGTAAAACCCTAAACTGTTCTAGGGCTGGGCAAGCCATCAGACCTGTTCCCTCTGTAGGCCTCAGTTTCTGCATACGTAAAATGAGGGAGCTAGATGAAATGATTTCTAAGGTCCCTTCCCCCTCCGTCATCCTGCACTTTAATGATGACTCAAATAGCTGACTCACTATGAACAAACTACTCACCTAGTTACTCCACCAAGAATAACTGCTCCAGCCACTGTTCCACTGCAGACCAGGAGCCATCGGCCCACCACCCGCTCAGCAGCTTTTGAAGGCTGGGACACTGTACCCCTTCCAGGTTGCAAAGCTACTTCAGAGATGGTGCTGTATTGCCCTGGCCTCAAGGGGCGCCTGATCCCACAGCTGCAACCACACTAAGGATCAAGACAGACAAATTACAACTGGAGAAAGAGGGAAAGGCTTCACTCCACTGCTACTCACACTCAATCTCTGTCTGGTGTGGAGTACCCTGAATGGCCCCATTTCCACTGCTACTGCCCTGCTAAATCATCATCTCTAATCTGGACTACATCCACTCCCAACTGCCTCCAATCCATCCCCACACCACCTGAACCTTCTGGTCTCTGCATATTTCCCCCAGACTTAACTCTGCACCTAAATATGGATTATTTTATTTCTCCTATGGGTCTTTTTTTTTTTGCTGTACGCGGGCCTCTCACTGTTGTGGCCTCTCCCGTTGCGGAGCACAGGCTCCGGACGCACAGGCTCAGCGGCCATGGCTCACGGGCCCAGCCGCTCCACGGCATGTGGGATCTTCCCGGACCAGGGCACGAACCCGTTTCTCCTGCATCGGCAGGCGGACTCCCAACCATTGAGCCACCAAGGAAGCCCTCTCCTATGGGTCTTTAAATATGATTTTTCTCTGACCGGGGCACTACTGGTCCCCTGACTGATAATACCTACTGCAGATCTCAGATGTCACCTCCCCTAGGAAGTATTCCCAGACTCCCCCACATCTGCAACAGGTCACTCTCCCAGCACACTATACCTCTCCATCACACACTGTATTGTACCATTCAGTACACAGAGGTTTGTCTCCATCTCCCACTAAGCTATGAGCTGTGGGACAGCAATGTCTAGTCAGTCTGGCTCTTTCCCTCTTGCACACTTCGTTTCAAACACAGTCCCCTTACATAACAAGACCTTAATAAAGATTTGACAAATCAGTTACAAATGAATGAACTGTGACTTCCTCTAAGGCAGGAAACTTTTGGTATTTTATCTTTTCCTTCCCAGGTCCTAACGCATATTAATCACGCAATAATTATTAGTTCAGCGAATAAACGCGCTCTCCTGACTCTATCCCTAAAAGTCCAAACACCCATGTTTTCCCTATCCTGCTTCTAATTAACTAAGTAACTTTAGACAAGTTAAGCCTCAATTTACTTTTCTCTGTAGAATGGGGTTATAGTCCCTAACCTGACTATCCGGGAGCTTTGAGCAAAAATCAAATATATGGGTAAAAATCACTGTGCTTTTACTATGTGCTAAGCCTCTATGTATATTAAATTATTTAATGCAACAACCCTTATGAAGTAGGTGCTGTTATCCCCATTTTGCAGATGAATAAATTGAGGCACAGAAAGGTTACCCAACTTGGCTAATAGCCCACAGCTACTAAGTGGTAAGTCCAGATCCGAACTCAGGGGCCCTAGACATAAGTAAATGCGTCGTGAACTCCAAGGAGCTACGGAAACGTGACGCGTGAGAATTATTCTCCCTGTCCTGGCCCTTTCACCCCATGCCAGCTTCCGCGACTCAGTCCGCTGCTGTGCGGTACCTGTGTTCTAGGCGCCGCCCCAGGAATCAAGACCCGGAGACACGGGCTCCCCATCACTGCCTTCAAGGGCGGAAAGAGTAATCGCTGCATACTATGAACAGTGCACAACTGCCACCTACACACTCCTGCACTCCCTGGTCTCCTTTCTCCGCCACCGACTCGAGAAGCACTACCGGGTCACGCAGAACGAGCCCCTCCTTTTCAGAAGGCCGGGGCAAGCAGTGACTGCGCCTGCGCTAGCTCCTGGGCTTTCGCGGGGGCTGCTGGGGCGTGGAAATCGGGGACGCGCTGGGGTGTGCGCAGCCGTGAGGACGCGCCTGTCTGCTTGCGCGCGCTGGAACCCGGACTCTTGAGTGGAAACCGAAGACGCACGTGGGAGGAACGCGTGGAGCATGAAGAGGCAGGGAGCCTCGTCCGGGCGGAAGCGAGCGCGGATACCGTCCGGAAAGGCGGGTGCGGAAGGGGGCGGGGAGGGGGCGGTCGGCCGACTTCGCTCCCGGGTGAGGGCTGGGCCCGGCGGTGGTTCTGGCCAGTGGGTTAATCGCGATTTCCCTGGAAGTACTTTCCCCTCTCCTCTCAGCACCCCCCCCCTTCGCCCCCGTTTGGTATATTCTGTCATTCCGGCTTTAAACGTGTGGAAACCCGGGGGCTGGTGGCGATAGTGGCCCGGCTCCGGTTCGAATCCCCGCGCCACCACATCTCGTCGTGCGACCGTATTCAAGTTGGTTAACTTCTCTCCGCCTCGCTTTTCCCTTCTCCACTGAGGATACCAGTACGCCCTCACGGCACCGCTGTGATGGTTCAGTGTCTAGCGCTGAGCTCAGTGCCAAACCTGTGGGGACCGCTTAATAACCTGCAGCTTCTACGGCGGGGTCGAGGATTGTCCCTAAAGCCACACCCCTCCCAAGTGGCAGAGCTTAGCTGCTCCAAGCCCGGAGTTCTTCCTAACGGGCCAGGGTGCGCTGGCATGGCAGGTGTTAGGGAATTTGGCAGGTCCGTCCTCCGTAAACTCTTGGTTCCTCCAAACTAGCAGTTCTCAAACTTTTTAATCTCAAGACCCCTTGGCCCTCTTAAAATTATTCAGACCCTCAAAGACCTTTTATTTATATAGGTTAAATCTATCGATATTGTCCACGTTAGAAATTAAAACAGGAAATTTTAAAATTTTATTTTTATTTTATCAAACAGGAATTTAAAAAATATTTATTAACTAGAAAAAAACATAATAAACCCATTACTTGTTAACATTTTTTATGAAAAAAAATCACCATTTTCCTGAGCAAACAAAAAATAGTGAGAATAGTGCCAATGTTTTTGTATTTTTGCAGATCTCTTTAACATCTGGCTAAATGGAATTCTCATACCTGCTTCTGCATTCAATCTGACAGGTCAAGTAGCCTCCCCAAAATTCCACTCCACTTGTGAGAGAATGAGAGTGAAAAAGGCAAAGTCTCAGTATTACTATGAAAATAATTTTCACTGTACGGACTCTGAAAGTGTGTTAGAGTGCCCTAGTTCAGAGTTAACTGGACTACCCCACTTTGAGAACTGCTGCTCCAAACAAATGTTCTCTTCTTTGATCCCTACAAATAACTTCCTTTTTTAGGACAATTGCCTTACTCTTTTTTTTTTAATTTTTATTTTATATTGGAGTAGAGTAGATTAACAATGTTGTGTTAGTTTCAGGTGTACAGCAGAGTGATTCAGCTATACATTTTCATGTATCTATTCTTTTCAAATTCTTTTCCCATTTATGTTATTACAGAGTATTGAGCAGAGTTCCCTGTGCGATACAGTAGGTCCTGTTGGTTATCTATTTTAAATACAGCAGTGTGTACATGTCAATCCCAAACTTCCAGTCTGTCCCTCCCCCCCATCCTTCTCCCCTGGTAACTGTAAGTTTGTTCTGTAAGTGTGCATCCCCACCCTCTCCTGGCCAAGGTTGAGCCACGAGATTTCGGGATCTTAGTTCCCCTACCAGGTATTGAACCCGGGCCCTGGCAGTGAAAACGCCGAGTCCTAACCACTGGACTGCCAGGGAATTCCCACCAAGGTGTTTTCTTGTGTGAGGCAAATGGTACCCCTGCAGCACTCACTGTTCAGTTAGATTGATCTGACAGCTGGTGTGGGTGGCTATCAGGAAAACCATGGAATTAATGCAGTGCTGTTGGTTAAGAGCACAGAGTGTCACTTAGCTCTTTCTGATAGTCTTCTCCTAAATAAATGAGGCAGTTACAGTTTGATGTTAGTGGATGATAGACTTTTGTTTTTCAAGTTGAAAATTGATTTAAAAAAAAACTATAAAAGCAACATCGGGTAGAAAAATCAAGCAATATAGAAAAGTAAAAAGAAGAAAGTAAAAGTAACTTTAAATCTCACCACCTAGTAGTAACAATTATCAGTATGTGGTGAACATTCTTTTAGGCATTATTAAGTATGCATTCAGTAGTTTTAATTTTTTTAAAACAGTATGTGCTTAACTTACAGAAAAAATTCAAAACTCTGTTTTCATCACACTCTTTAGTGTAAATACATGAATTTTTATGAATTTATAAATATTCAGCCTTTAGTAAATCTTCGTGTGTCTATTGTGTACTGTGGTAGACAATGTACTTACTGTGGGTAATAATAAAGATTTCTCACATAAAGACTTTACTTAGGAAGTTTAGGTCAAGTAAGAGTGATCAGACACCTATCTACATAAATAATAATATGAGAAAATAATGTTTTAAAGAGATGAGTTAGTGCTTTAAAGAGGAACATATAGTTTATGAAGAGTTATATGAGTTCAGAAAAGGGAGATACAATTTCCTACTTTGGGAGAGAGAAAATATCATGGAAATGTGATTTGACATGAACCTTGGAAGATTTTAGCATTCAAAGATACAGCTGGAAGCACTGTGGATTGAGGAGATGGCATAACCAAGAGCAGGGATGGGGATCAGGGGGAACTTGAGGCATATAGAGGAAATAATGTATAGTTAATTAATGGCAACTAGTACTTTTTGTATACTTAGTGGGTACTATACACTTGAAATGAATTATCTCATTTTATCCTCACTACTCTGAGTTCGGTACTAAAACCTACTCTGTTTTATAGAAAACTTAGGCTAAGTAATTTGTCTAGAATCACACAAATCAGTTGTCTGGTCAGGATTTGAGATCCATCCCTGCTCTTAAATATACATACCTTATGAAGAAGTTTAAACATATTCTGCAGGTGTTGAGAAGCCATCGAAAGAATCTTGACCGGGAATGTGATGACGAGGTCTGTGTTTTAGGAAGATTAACTTGGCATTCAGTGTATATTTTTCTCAGTATAATTTCTTTTTTAAAAATTTAATTAATTTTTTTATACAGCAGGTTTTTATTAGTTATGTTTTATACATATTAGTGTATACGTGTCAATCCCAATCTCCCAATTCATCACACCACCACCCCAACCCCCGCCGCTTCCCCCCTTGGTGTCCATACGTTTGTTCTCTACATCTGTGCCTCTATTTCTGCCTTGCAAACCAGTTCATCTGTACCATTTTTCTAGGTTTCACATATATGCATTAATATATGATATTTCTTTTTCTCTTTCTGACTTACTTCACTCTGTTTGACAGTCTCTAGGTCCATTAGACATTTGGATTTTGGCAGCAAAATGTAAAATATCTGTGGTCACGTGGTCTGGATGGATAGTATCATCATGAAATTTCATTGTTCTCTGTATATTTTAGGAGCAGCAAATGGGTTTCTCATGGAAGTGTGTGTTGATTCAGTGGAGTCGGCTGTAAATGCAGAAAGAGGAGGTAAGAGAAATTAGAAAATCATGGCAATTGGCAGTCCTTTTAAAAGTCTGAAAATGAATCCTGTGAACTGACCTTAGGAACCTTTGTGATCTCTAAGGATCCCAGTAATCCTTTTGAAAACAACCAACCAACTAGAAAACCTACGGATCGTCTAGTCCTACTTCCCCAGTAGGTTACATTTTGAGTCAGGTGTCCATAATAGTGCTTACTAACCAATTTTTTTTTTTTTAATTTTTATTTTTGGCTGCGTTGGGTCTTTGTTGCTGCATGCGGGCTTTCTCTAGTTGTGGCGAGCAGGGCCTACTCTTCGTTGTGGTCCGCGGGCTTCTCATTGCGGTGGCTTCTCTTGTTGTGGAGCACGGGCTCTAGGTGTGCGGGCTTCAGTAGTTGTGGCGCATGGACTTAGTTGCTCCACAGCATGTGGGATCTTCCCAGACCAGGGATCTAACCTGTGTCCCCTGCATTTGCAGGCAGATCTTTAACCACTGCACCACCAGGGAAGCCCTAACCAACTTTTTAAAAATTGAACTTAGCAAAGATTTAATTTTTTTCAGGCCACTGATTTTAGAGATTTGGTGCTTTTTTCATTGTGAGGACTTTTATCATAATCTTTTTTTTTTTTGAACATCATATATTTTACCTCATGGTTTCTTTTGCACCCTGGACTTGCTTTAACAGGAAGCACAGGAATTCCCATCATCTCAGGATCAGAAAATTTTTTAAACTTTATTATAGAAAATTTCAAACACATACAGAAGTAGAGAGAATAGTATAATGAATCACCATGTACCCATCAGCTTTAATCATTTTCAGTACATGGCCAATCTTTCATTTATATTGGGGGTGAGCAAACGTTTTTGTTAAGAGCAAGACAGAATATATTTCTGACTTTGCTGGCCACATTTGGTCTCTGTCATATATTCTTTGTTTTTTTTAAAAATCCTTTGAAAATGTAAAAACCATTCTCAATTTGGCAATAAAAAAAGGGTGAAGTACTGATCAAGCTACAACATAGATGAATCTTGAAATACTATTCTAAGTGGAAGAAACCAGTCAAAAAATACCACATATTGTATGATTCGACTATATGAAATATCCAGAATAGGCAATTTTCTTATAGACAGAGTAGATTGGTGGTTGCCAAGGACTGTGGAGCATGGGGAGAAGGGAAAGTGACTGCTGAAGGGTGTGAGGTTTCTTTTTGGGGTTATGAAAACGTTCTAAAGTTGGTGACAATGGTTGCAAAATTAAAAACCATTGAATTATACACTGTAAAAGGGTGAATTGTATGATATGGGTCAGTTGTATGAAATGTATGTTTTTTAAAAATACACGAAAACAGGACTTCCCTGGTGGCACAGTGGTTAAGAATCCACCTGTCAGTGCAGGGGACATGGGTTCGGGCCCTGGTCCGGGAAGATGCCAGGTGCCGCGGAGCAACTGAGCCCATGTGCCACAACTACTGAGCCTGCGCTCTAGAGCCCACAAGCCATGACTACTGAGCCCACATGCCACAACTACTGAAGCCTGCGCGCCTAGAGCCCATGCTGCAGAAAAAGAGAAGCTACCACAGTGAGAAGCCCATGCACTGCAATGAAGTGTAGCCCCCGCTCGACACAACTAGAGAAAGCCCGTGTGCAGCAACGAAGACCCAACATGACCATAAATAAATTAATTAATTAATTAATTAATTAATTTTTAAAAATGCACGAAAACATGTTAAACTTGAATGCCATAACAAAAAGAAGCTTGTGAGCCTTTGGCCTGCAGACCATCATTTACTGACCTCTGATCTATATTCCTACCTTCCCTTTCCCATCCCCAAATTATTTTGAAGCAAATCCCAGACATTATGTCATTTCATGCACAAATATTTCAGTATCTCTAAAAGGCTTTAAAAAAATAATAACCTTTAAAAATAATAATAATAGGGCTTCCCTGGTGGCGCAGCGGTTGAGAGTCCGCCTGTGATGCAGGGGACATGGGTTCGTGCCCTGGTCCGGGAAGATCCCACATGCCGCGGAGCGGCTGGGCCCGTGAGCCATGACCGCTGAGCCTGCGCGTCCAGAGCCTGTGCTCTGCAACGGGAGAGGCCACAACAGTGAGAGGCCCGCTTACCGAAAAAAAAAAATAATAATAATAACCAAAATACCAGTAACATCTTTTAAAAATAATATTTATTAACATCATCAAAAATACCCAGTTAGTTTTCAGCTTTCCCCAATTGGCTCACACAGTTTTGTTTTGTTTTACAGTTCTTTGAATCAAGATATAAACATATTTTTTTGATATGTCTGTTTCAGTCTGTTTCCCTTTTTTCTTTCTTTAATTCTTTTTTTTCTTTCCTTGTAGTTTGTTAAAGAGACTGTGATTTTCATCTTTTATTTTAATTTTATTTATTTTATTTTTAAAATTTATTTATTTATTTATTTTTGGCTGCATTGGATCTTCATGACTGCACACGGGCTTTTCCCTAGTTGCAGTGAGCAGGGGCTACTCTTCGTTGTGGTGTGCAGGCTTCTCATTGCGGTGGCTTCTCTTGTTGCAGAGCACGGGCTCTAGGCATGCGGGCTTCAGTATTGTGGCACGTGGGCTCGGTAGTTGTGGCTCGTGGGCTCTAGAGCACAGGCTCAGTAGTTGTGGTGCACAGGCTTAGTTGCTCCGTGGCATGTGGGATCTTCCCGGACCAGGGCTCAAACCCGTGTCCCCTGCACTGGCAGGAGGATTCCCAGCCACTGCGCCACAAGGGAAGTCCCGAGATGGCTTTTTTTTTTTTTTTTTTTTTGCGGTACGCGGGCCTCTCATTGTTGTGGCCTCTCCCGTTGTGGAGCACAGGCTCTGGACGCGCAGGCTCAGCGGCTATGGCTCACGGGCCCAGCCGCTCTGCGGCATGTGGGATCTTCCCTGACTGGGGCACGAACCCGCGTCCCCTGCATCGGCAGGCGGACTCTCAACCACTGCACCACTAGGGAAGCCCCCGAGATTGCTATTTTTTTAATCAATGAAGAGTCACTGTTCCACTGTGGTCAATCCAGAAACTTCTTTATTCTAAATCACTTCCTTGTACGTAGAGAAGCAACCCTATAATACAAAATTTTAAGAGACCTAGCTTAACTTGAATTAACTCTTAAATTTGACTATCAGTAACAATGTGGGTTGCAGAATATAGTTGGGTTTAAAAATAGAGTTTTACTCTAGTTTTATAATTTGATTTCTCTCAGTTTCTAAGACTCTATTCTATATTTAGAAAAAAATGTTACGTTTGCTGTTTAATAAGAGTTTATTTTGGACAATAACTTTTGAACAATGCTTTTGAAAATTTTTCTTAATTTTTTTAATTAAAAAAATTATTATGGGCTTCCCTGGTGGTGCAGTGGTTGAGAGTCCGCCTGCCGATGCAGGGGACACGGGTTCGTGCCCCGGTCTGGGAAGATCCCACATGCCGTGGAGCGGCTGGGCCCGTGAGCCATGGCTGCTGAGCCTGCGCGTCCGGAGCCTGTGCTCCACAACGGGAGAGGCCACAACAGTGAGAGGCCCGCGTAACACAAAACAACAACAACAACAACAAAATTATTATGCTTAGCAATGCTTTTCTTATTACAGGTGCTGATCGCATTGAATTATGTTCTGGCTTAGTGGAAGGAGGAACCACACCCAGCATGGGTAAGTGTCCATTTTTCGGATTTTCTCATAGAGCCTGGAGACAATCGATAACCTGTTTCATTGGGATCTTTTACTGAAGTTACTAACATGTTAACTATGCCATGGATATTGTATCAGTTAGAAATATTTATGGTTGCAAATAAACTTGTCTATCACAGATGTGATCAAATAGATGTTTTTTTCCCTTATATATCATAAAGTTGAGATTAAGTTGCTGTTAATATTGGTTCATATGCTCTGCAGTAATGTCAAGGACCATGTTTTTTTTTATCTTTCCATTCTGGCATCCTTGGTATACTGACTTTTGTCTTCATTTCACCCCTCTTAGTCTTTGTGCTGTTGTCATACATTTTTCTTTTACATATGTTAAAAACCCCACACTGCATTGTTATTATTTTTGTTTAAAGAGCCAGTTATCTTTTAAAGAGGTTGAAATAATAAGAAGACATCATATTTACCCATGTGTAATTAACCATTTCTGATGCTCTTCCTTTGTATAGATCTATATTTTCATCTGGTTTCATTTTCCTTCTGCCTGAAGTAATTCTTCTAACATTTTTTGTAGTACAATGTGCTGGTGATGAATTCTTTCAGCTTTTGTGTATCTGAAAACACCTTTCCCCATTTTTTGAAAGATATTTTTGCTGGGTGTAGAATTCTAGGTTGACAGTTTTACTCTGCCAGGACTTTAAAGATGCTTCTCCACTGTCTTCTTGCTTGTATTGTTTCTGACGGGAAATCTGTCATCCAAACCTTTGTTCTTTTCTGTGTAATTTGTCTTTCTCTTGGTTACTTTTAAGATTTTGTTCTTTATTCTTGGTTTTGAACAATTTGAGTATGATGTACCTGAGTGTAGTTTTTTTTCATGTTTCTTGGACATGTGCATTTATACTTTTCATCACATTTGCAAATTTTTCAGCATTTAATGTCCTCCACTCCCTCCTTCAAAGACTTCAACTAACTTACTTAAGGCTGCTTAAAGTTGTTCCACAGCTCACTGATGAACTACTCTTAAAAAAAACTTGGGCTTCCCTGGTGGCGCAGTGGTTGAGAGACTGCCTGCCGATGCAGGGGACACGGGTTCGTGCCCCAGTCAGGGAAGATCCCACATGCCGCGGAGCGGCTGGGCCCGTGAGCCATGGCCGCTGAGCCTGCGCGTCCGGAGCCTGTGGTCCGCAACGGGAGAGGCCACAACAGTGAGAGGCCCATGTACCGCAAAAAAAAAAAAAAAAAAAAAAAAACTTTTTCTCTGTTTCATTTTCTATAGATCCTATTCCTTTGTTTTCAAGTTTACTGATCTTTTCTCTGCAATGTCTAATTGCTGTTAATCCCACCTAGTGTATTTTTCATCTCACACACTGTAGTTTTCATCCCTAGATATTTGAGATTGTTGTTATATCTCTCATGTCACTTTTTAGCTTTTTTGAACACGTAGAATAAAGTTACAATAGCTATTTTAATGACTTGGCTGCTAATTCTAACATCTGTATCAGTTCTAGGTTGGTTTTGTTTGATTCATTTTCGCCTAATGATGCATCTTGTTTTCCTGCCTGATAATTTTTCATTGTATGTAAGACATTATGAATTTTGCTTTGTTGGGTACTGGATATTTTTATATTCCTATAAATATTCTTGAGCAGTTAGGTATTGGAAACAGTTTGTTCATTCTGGATTGGGTTTTTAAAATTTGTTAAGTGGGTCTGGAATAGTGTTATTCCCCACTACTGAGGCAAGACCTTCTGTGTACTCTACCCAGTGCCCCATGAATCTTGAAATTTTCCTGTGTGTGGCTGGGGGGAACAGGCATTATTCCTGTCCTGGTGTGAATGACAGGCACTATTTCTTCTAATTCTTTTCAGTGGGTCTTTCTCTGGCTTTGTGTAGTTTCCTTGTGTGCATACGCCGATCGGTACTCAGCTGAATATTAGCAGGAAGGGGGTGTGTGGTTCTGTGCAGATCTCCAGGGTTCTTTTTCTCTCCTCCCTGCTATTCTCTGCTGTGAACTCTAGCCACTTGGTCTTCCTGGACTCTCAGCTTTGTCTCCTCAACTCAGAGAATTCTCTGGCCTCTGCCTGGGTTCCCTCTCCCTATGCTGTGGCCTGGAAAACTCTCAAGGTAGTAATCTGGGTCATTCAGAGAGCTCACCTCATTTGTTTCCCATCTCTCAGGCAACATTATCCTTTGTTGCAAACCATTGTTTCATATGTTTTGTCTGTTTTTTGGTTTTATGGGTGGAAGGGTAAATCCAGTTCCTGTTACTCTGTCTTGGTCAAAAGCCCAAGTCCCTATATGAAATTTTGACTCCTATATTTTACTCTGAGATGGATGATAGCGTTATTTAGTATAAAAGGTTTATATATGCAATGGCCTTTTGGACTCTTCTCTCTAAAATAAAGGAGGGCATTCCCTGGCCACTTTGTGAAATACCTAGAACATACCTGTTATTTGAGTGCAGTCTGTTTTTTGCAACAGCAGTCATGTATGATTCATTACTTGGTGATGGGCACATTGCTATCCCATGCAGAACTGGGGTTCTTGTAGCAAGGAAAAAGACGTAAATTCACATTGGGTAAACACTAATGGTGCTTGCCACAGATCTTATACCATTGAATGTTTCTGAACTAGCCACGAATTGTGTCAAATTTGGGTACTTTTATTCATAGATCTCCTCATAAAATCACAAATAAGTTCAACTTTGCTCCCTTTTGCATATCTCTTATTAAAAAAAAAAGGCTTTGCTAAATATCTTTTTCCATTAAGGAATCATAAACTTTAGAACTATGTAACCATCTCTATAGTAGGTTTTAAATAGAGCTGTAATCATTATGAAGGAGAAACCGGATCTTAGGGAATACACTGGCAGAACATAGAGCCTGGTAGTTATTACACTTTCAAATGTCACATTCCAGTAAAAGAATTTAGTTGAGTCAACTGACAAGTGCTTTTAAAATGTGGTAACTTCCTTCTATTTTCTAAATTGCTTTTTTATTTACCTTTGATTTTCTTATTACGTAACTTCTACTATATGTACGTTTTTCTTCTCAGTGTCTCCTTTTTCCTTTAGATCCATCTTTCTATGGTTTATTCCATCAACTCTTCCATTTCTTGTAGAAGTGATACACTAGAGCAAATGTAAAAGACCAGTACAGTAATATTTTATTGACTTCCTTGAGCTTTTAGCTCACATTTGAATTTTAATTAGTCTGCTCTATTCTTATAGGTGTCCTTCAAGTAGTGAAGCAGTATGTCCAGATACCAGTTTTTGTGATGATTCGGCCGCGTGGAGGTGATTTTTTATATTCAGACCGTGAAGTTGAGGTGATGAAGGCTGACATTCGTCTTGCCAAACTTTATGGTGCTGATGGTTTGGTATTTGGGGCACTGACTGAAGATGGACACATTGACAAAGAACTGTGCATGTCCCTTATCGGTAAGAATTTGTATCTGAGACCAAAAAGCCTCTAATGATGATTGCATTGAATACTCCCAATATAGAAAAACGCAATCACAAAACTGACTTTTCATTCACACCTGCAGGCACTTATACTAACCTATTTTAAACACTAGCTATTTAGGTGTTTTGGGTAGAGACTATGTGTGACATAGCCCTCCTGACTCTCTCAGTTACTGTAGATTGGGTTCTGCTACTGTTCCTATAGGGTTTAAGGGAAATTTACCTTGATTCCTTTAATCACAGCACTGAAAAGTTGAAAAGCTATTACAGTTGGTGAGGATGGGGAGATGTAGAGAGGACAGAAGCAAACTACTTATATTACTAGGCCAGAGTATTTCTTGAAGATTTTCAGAAGGGTCGTAATAGATGTAATGCTACCCTTATAGTTGCCAAATCATATAGTTTTTATTTGGTGCCTCTAAGGAGTGGATGACTTTTTTTTTTTTAACTGAAAATCAGAGATTAATGGAAACATAGAACTTTTGGATTTGGAAGGTTGCCATTTTTTTATTATTTTAGTTCAGTGTCTTCACTTAAGAGAAGAAAGTATTAAAAAGTTCATTCTAACATGGAGAATTCTGTAAATAGTAATCAGTGATGATCTCTTCATTCATGTTGTCATGTGATTTTCTTTATATAGCTATTTGCCGTCCTCTGCCAGTCACTTTCCACCGAGGTGAGTCATTTCCATTTTAGAAGTTCTGTTGAACGGTGTCAGTTTTCTCATTTCACCAAATGCCACAGCCTTTTTTCTGGAACACAATTGTGTAGTGTCGTTACAGTGTTACCAATTGGTTTTTTTATACTGGTCATGGGACTAACAGTTGTAAATTTAGAGATGCACAATTTCTAGAAAATATGAAGCCTTAGTTATGAAAAGTTGTTAAAAGCAGAAGGTGGTGGTGGTGGCATATAATAGAGGGAGAGAGTAAGCATTGCCTACAAGTGTGTGTGCTTGTCACAGCTTTCCAAGCAAGAATCCTGAGATTCATTTTTATTAGTTTGCCTCAGGTCATGTGCAGTCTCAAAAAGGATAAATCACTATGGCCAATGAAAGGAAATGTGCTGCTTGGCTTAAGCCAGATAAGATCATTCTGGAGCTAGGAGTGAGGTCAGCTTTCCCAGATGAATATAAGATTCGTAGGCAGAGAGGGGGAGGGTATCTGATGAAGAATTGGGTACTATTAGGAAGAGGAGAGAAGAAATAGGTGCTGGATAATCAATGAACAGATGTTCACTATAGTGCACAAAATTATTGTACATTATTGATAGCTTGTCTGCATCAGAATGATTTCTAAAAAGTATTTGATAATTTTATATGAAAATACTTCTTATCTCTAAATCAGGCAGTTACAATTTCCATACATTTTTGTCTAGCATTGGTAAAATGGAGGAAGTGTGAATTTTGCCTTCAGAGGCACTGCCATTGCACATGAAAAGAAAGAAGTCTTCAATTTTTTTTTATTTGATGATATGCATGAGAAATTATTGAATTTTTTTTGTCCTTTTGAGTAAGCATCCAAAGATTAGGATGAGAGTGGACACTAGGATTTGCATCCATTTATAGAAATTAGGTATATAGCATTTGTAATCCTTGTTTCTTTATGAAATGAGTAACACCAGAAAACTTTCTTGACTTGCTGTTTAGCAATGCTTCTCATAAACTAGCAATAACTAAAAGATGTTAGATCGCTTAAAAGTCAGAACTTTGAAGCTAGCCAAAAGAAAAAAGAAAAGTTTTAAAATATGAGGTAATTTAAATTAGTAAACATTTATCTGAAAAATATATAGTTTAAAATTTGATATGCTAAATAATTCAAAATAAACCCACCGTATAGAATATATTTTTCTGTTCTTAAACTAAGAAAATCATTTCAAATTTTTGTCTTTTCCTTCAATAAATTTAGCAAAAATATTTCCATGTTTTTATATTGTTATATTGTCCTGTGCTCCACATTTTTTTCACTCATGTATTTAATATTATGACAGTATAATCACTGAGAAGGTACTGCCACCAAAAAAGGAAAATCCTCTGTGTTACATTTAGCTGCCTACATACACTAAAGGGTGAAAGGAAGGGGTCTACCACCTAATCCACCATAGATTAGCACTTACGTATCATGTAGCAGTGCTGAGAACCAAAGCAGAAGTAGTTTTCTTTGGGGTTCCTATTGCCAGTTTCCTCAATGAGGAGGAGAGAAGTCTCTTAGAAAGTAGGTTGGAACTGAAACCTCATATAGTCTGTTGTAAACAACTATCCTTATACTATGAGTCTTGAGTACATGGGATAAATGGATTAGAATAAAATATTAGTCAATAATGAGAATGTGAACCAAGGCTTTTTCTAGAACTGGTGAGTGTAATGTTTTCATTCTGTTTGTCCAGTTTGTTTGAACCCTTAGAGCAGACTCCCAAATTTGAGTCACTTGCCTGTTATGTTCACAATTTTATCATATCCAAGGGCTACTTGTGCAAATTTATTTAATAATTTTCTTAAAATCTTAAGTAAATTTATTTTAAAGAGAAACTTTATAACTAATGAAAAATGGAAACTTTTCACTTCTAATCTGCATTTAAGTAAATGCACCTGTTCAAATGCATACCATCTAAAATGATCCTGCATACCATTGGTGGCATGCTGACTGTGGTATGCTGGTAAACTGGTTCTCAGGAAAAAAGAGTCCTTCCTGATTTGTAGCATTTGTTGATTTCTGTGGTTTTGTACTTTCACCTTGACTAATTTCAGCTGCCAATGGATTGACAATCATGCTTGCAAAATTCCTGAATATTTAACAACTGACTCTTGCAAGCCAGGACAAGCTAGGTCCAGCATACCACTGTGTGTATACTACATTTTGGAAAGCACTGTATTAGAGATATCTGTTCAAAATTCAAGTCACTTTTATTTATTTCAGCCTTTGACATGGTTCATGATCCAATGGCAGCTCTAGAGACCCTCTTAACTTTGGGATTTGAAAGAGTATTAACCAGTGGATGCGACATCTCAGCACTAGAAGGACTACCCCTAATAAAGCGACTCATAGATCAGGTACACACAATTTCCTTCCTTTCTTCCTAAGACGCTGTTGTGGTTACTTCTGATATTCTGCTGTTCAACGAGGTTGTGAAACTACATATTACTGACTTTGTGGTTACTCCATAGCAAGCAGGAAATAACATATTTTATAATTTTTATTTCTTTCACATGAGCATTTTTAGTAGCCAAGACTCTTAAGATCAAATTATAGACAATGCCTAAATAACTGATCTAATTTGGATAACCACAGCAAATTTTACCTTTCTTCTGCCATCAGCGTTGCATAGTTTAAGCCATATCTTCTTACTGGCAACCTATGTATACTCAGGGGTTCCCACATAAAATTTGAGAAAATTATCATTTTGAGGTGAATTCTAAAACTAAAACTGGGACTTCCCTTGTGGTCCAGTGATTAAGACTCCACACTTCCAGTGCAGGGGGCACGGGTTCGATCCCTGGTGGGGGAACTAAGATCCTGCATGCCAGATGGCACAGCCAAAAAAAACCTAAAACTGTATCCTTCTCATTTCTCCCAAACTACCAAGATAGGAGGAAATACATTTTTCTCTTATATGATTTCCTCTTGTGAGTTCACATCATTTGTAGAACAGCCAGAAGATGGCTTTGTAATTGTAGTATGTCTGTGTTTTTCTGACACCCGTCCAGAGGCATTCTAAGTGAGTGAGTATGGACTTTGAGATGAGAATGTTCTGGATTTGAGACAGTTTTGACACTTGCTGTATAATGTTGAGTAGATTACTAGCGTTTAAGCCTCTGTTTCCTCATGTGAAATTGAGATAAGTTTAATATCTCCTATATAGGGTTGCTCTGAGGATTGGTAGAGATCAGGTAGGATTGGTAGAGATAAGAGATAATATAAGAGATAAGAAAGGCTCTTGGTAAGAGCCTTA
Source organism: Delphinapterus leucas (assembly GCF_059928025.1). NCBI lineage: Eukaryota > Metazoa > Chordata > Mammalia > Artiodactyla > Monodontidae > Delphinapterus > Delphinapterus leucas. The sequence continues at coordinate 58,812,509 of NC_143144.1, forward strand.
GCAGAGTGCTTGATATATATTAGATTTTAATACATGTTAGTGTCTATAATTATTATTACTGCTATTATTAATAATATTATTTAGTGTTTTTGTGTAGACATCTGCTTATGTTTACTTTTCTATAACCATGAAAATAATTTTCAGAAATTTCACCTGAGGATCAGATAAATTTTTCTAGACTGGAACTTACTGGTTTTATAAATATTTATTAAGTATATATTAAGGTGCAGGGCATTTGCCCTATGTTGGTGACCAAGGGGTGCCTGTGCACGCACGCGTGTGTGTGTCTGTAGTCATTGCCCTTACAAACTAGTGCACAACAGGCACTTTTAATAGAGTATTATATAAAAAAAAAAAGTGCCGTGGGAGCACATTGGAGAGGAATTAACCCCAGATTTGAGGGATTGGGATTAACAGTAGTTAGCTTCCCAGAAGAAAAGAAATCCACACTGCAATGTCTTACTCATTTGAAGGATGATTAGGAGCCATCAATGTAAAAGGGAATAGGGAGAGGGAGAGTCGGGGGGATGCTCCATGTAGACAAAACAGTATATGCAAAGGCCTAGAAACAAAAGTGAGCATAATTATTAAGATATTGAAGAATGACTATAATGTTGAATGTGAAGAGAAGAATACTGTCCAGAGCCTTGAAAACTATTTAAGAGTTTGTATTTTATCCTTGGTGCACTGGGGAAGCCTGAAGGGTTTTAAAATAGAAGAATTGATGAGTCACCTTTCCATTTTAAAATGGCTACTCAGTATGGAGTAGAGAATAATTGTTGTAGTCATATATTGCATTTCATAGTATTTGTGTGTGTGTGTGTGTGTGTGTGAGAGAGAGAGAGAGAGAGAGAGAAAGAGATTTGTAGTTTAATCACTGGTTGGCAGGAAGAGCTGGGTTAAATATGCTTATACACTAACTTTACATTTTTAAGTAAAAATTATATGTATATATAACAGGTGTACAACATTGATGTTTTGATATACATATACAGAATGAAATGGTTGCAGTCAAGATCATGTTCATCTGTTCATATAGTTAACTTGTGTGGCGTGTGTGTGTGGTGAAAGTACCTGAAATCTACTCTCTTAGCAAATTTTTAGTATTCAGTACAGTTTTATTGACTATAGTCATCATGCTATACATTTGATCTATAGACGTACTCATCCTACATAGCAACTTTGTATCCTTTTACCAACATCTCCCCATTTCCTTCACCTCCTTACCCCTGGTAACCACCATTCTATTCTCTGCTTCTCTGTGTTTTACTTTTTTAGATCCCACATAGAAGTGAGATCATGCTAACTTTACTTCTTGAAGCAGTTACTTAGTAGTATAATATACTGGTTAAAGCATAGGATTTGGGATTAGAAATGCCTATGTTTAAATCCTGGTTTTGCCACTTATTAACAGTGACCTTGGGCAGTTTATCTAACCATCCTAAACTTCAGTTTTCTTACCTACAAAGTTAGCATAATAATAGTGCCTACCTCTTAGAATAGTTGTGGATTACTTCAGCACAAGGTCTGACACTTAGTAACTGCTCTGTATTGGTAAATCACTTTGATAGCCTCAGGTAAGCATATACTTCTAAATAATCTTTTATGGAAGGCCAAAAAAAAAGTGATAGAATTCATCTCTTTAAACATTTGTCCATGTTTTAGAAAGCTTTCAGTTGGAAGAAACAGTTACAGTAAGTATGACTTTTTTGCTCCTAAACTCATTTCAGCGTTCTAGATAGTAAATATTTAGTTTTGTGGGTATTTTGCTGTAGCCTGTTTGAGGATACTAAACAGCCTTGTTTCACTTATTTCTCTAACAATTATTAAATTTTGTGAAATAGCCCCCTCTCCCTTTTACTCTCTATTTCATTTCCTTGCTTTTTTATTCATTGTATGTTTAAATATTTATATTTTATAAATATACCTATCTGTTGTCTGTTTTCGTTGAACGTGAAAGCCCCATGAGAATAGGAACTTTCTCTTGCTCATGATGTCAGAAAGGAAAAACTTTTTCTTTACCCTCTTTTCCTTTAAAAAAAAAAGTGAACCCTCCTAGGTTCAGTATTAGAGATCCTGCAAATTAAACTGACAAAAGATAGATTTACAAGAAAACAAGATTGTAATCACGTGTGTATGTATGAATGGGAGTTCACAAAGAAATGTGACTCAAAGAGGTGCTTAGAATTGGGGGCTTATATACCATCTTCTAATAGGTAAAGGAGGGGGAAGAGAGCACTTAGGGACTTAGAAGTGGAAGGAGAAAGGGCCCTTATGGGAAAACAAATGACTTTTTGGAAAGATTATTGTATCCTTAGAAGAATAGATGGGAGATAGGATAGTTTTATGATATTGTCTGCCTGGGTGTGGTGCTGATGAGCTGCTTCCAGTGAGGGGATTTATGACAGTTGAGTTCTTTTTCAGTTCTTTTGGGAGGCTCTGCTTTTAGGCAGATAAGGAATTTCAGCCTCTAGCTCAAAATAATTTTTATGCCACAGTGACATATTTTGGACCCCTTCAGTCACAGTATTCTTCATACCTACAACAGTGTCTGGTACACGGTAGGCACTTAATAAATATTTGTTGGTTGGATGGAGGAGTGAATAAAGTGACATTTGATAAACACTTTCATGATAGAGCAGTTTGATCAGGGTATTATTCTGCAAGTTAGTGAGCTTGTTATAACATTATATGTTACTTTTATTCTGTCATTATTACCTACCTGCCACTAGAGTTTCTACTGAGTATGCATTTGTAAAAAGGTGATTTCCTTTTGACTTTCAGTGATACTGGGTATATCACCAAAATTTATTTAGGAAATGGGATGAAAATTAGAATAAAAGTAAGGAAATTTCAATACCTATTATCAGAAATTAAATCAATTCATGTAGTTCAGTTTTATTACTTAATATCCAATAAAATGGACCTATGGTTTTATTTAATTGGTATAATAAGCTAGGGAATTTAGTTGAGGACACATGATTTGAACAGATTTTTTTTCTAGTAATTTACGATTATGCTATCCTCTTTCTTTTCTGCTGAAATCTTACTTAAATTCAACTACTTCCATTCCATCGCATGCCAAGAACTCAGAATTAATGTTATTTTTCAGTAGTGGTTTTTTTTTTTTTTTTTTTTTTTTTGCGGTACATGGGCCTCTCACTGTTGTGGCCTCTCCCGTTGCGGAGCACAGGCTCAACGGCCATGGCTCATGGGCATAGCCGCTCATGGCATGTGGGATCTTCCCGGACCAGGGCACTAACTCGTGTCCCCTGCATTGGCAGGCGGACTCTCAACCACTGCGCCACCAGGGAAGCCCTCTTTTTTCTTTTTTAAAAATTTTATTTTATTTATTATTTTTGGCTGTGTTGGGTCTTCGTTGCTGCGCGCACGCTTTCTCTAGCTGCGTTTGTTGCAGTGCGGGGGCTTCTCTTGTTGCGGAGCACAGGCTCTAGGTGCGCAGGCTTCAGCAGTTGTGGCACATGGGCTCGGTAGTTGTGGCTTGTGGGCTCTAGAGCACAGGCTCAGTAGTTGTGGTGCATGGCCTTATTTGCTCCGCGGCATGTGGGATCCTCCCAGACCAGGGCTTAAACCCGTGTCACCTGCATTGGCTGGTGGATTCTTAACCACTGCACCACCAGGGAAGCCCCCAGTAATGGGTTTTCTTAAGGTGGTGTGATTATTTAGTATTTATATTTTATTCTCCTATTCTTTGTGTTTATAACAGTACAAGTCTTTAAAGCAATACAATAAAATAACCTTTCTGGGTAGAAAGAGTTACTACTCTGAACATTTTACTTACCCAAGATCCCAAAGAAATAGAAAGATCTATTGAAAATTAGATACTAGTAGTAACTTAATAAATTTAATATAATTATGTTTCTGTTTTGCTGCCTTATTATCCCATGTAAGAGAAGGATATTAAAATTGTTTATTTTTTTCTTTTTTCAGGCAAAAGGCAGGATTGTGGTAATGCCAGGTATTTATTTATCTATCCGTTTACTAGTGTAACACTATAGTGAGGAAGAGCAAAAGAGGCAGGACAGTATGGGGGGTAGTATTAGTACATGGCATTCAGAAAGAATATATAATTTGATTAAAATGTTTAAGATTGGGGGATCTGTGCTGCAATTTAAAACTATATGAGGAACACTCTAGTAGGGTTTCGCTCAGAGAAGAGCAAATAAGGATTGGGGTTTCTCCATGTTTGCTTTCCCATAGTATACAATTTTGTGAATGTAGATGTTCATTTCTGGTGAGGCACACCAAGTTTGATGCTGCTACACTGCATTAGGGCCAACTGTCCTAGTTGTTGACAAGGTATAAGCAAACATAGGTAACACCCCTGGATAATGTAATACTCGGTTTCTGAAAATCTTTGATCACAAAATTCTTCCTTGTAGTCAGAACAGTTGGATCACATACTTCTAATGATAACTCTAAGATCAATGAAGTACATAATGGCGCATTAGAAGTCAACAGTTTTTAAAGAATTAGATAAGATGACCTAGATCCAGAATGAGATTAATATAAAGACAATCTTAATTTTTTCTTATTAAATTTCTCAAACATATAAAAAAGAAAACAGCATTATGAATACTCATGTACTCAATTTCTATATTTAACATTTTATCACATTTGTTTCATCTTTTTTTTATCCTGAGGTATTTTAAAATTAAATTAAAGGCATTATAACATTTTCTCTTTATACGTCTCTAAAAAAATAAGGGCATTTTACTCTAACCGCAATATCATTATCACATCTATCAAAATAAACACTAAATCCCTAATACCATTTAATACTCAGCCAATACTCTCCTTTCTCTAATTGTACCCAGAATGTTTTTTATAGCTGATATCTTCAAACCAGGATCCAATCAAGGAACAAGTATTGCACTTGGTTTTTATCTTTCTTAATATCTTTTAATATAGAAGTTTTCCTTTTCTTCTTCTGCTTTAAAAAAAATGACATTTAAAAAGTTTGAACTACTTACCCAGTAAAATGTCCTAGTTTCTGGATTTATCAGATTGTTTCCTTTTGATATTGTTTAGCATGTATTTCCTAGACCAGCCTCTGTATTTTCCTATAAACTGCTTGTTTAGATTCTGGTTAAATATTTTTGGTAGGAATACTTCATGGATAATTCTGAATACTTCATATTTCATCACATCAGAAGGCATACAACGTCTGGTTGTCTTAATACCAATGATGCCAAGACTGACCAGAGGTCAAAATGGTGATAGTGAGATATAGGCCAACTTTTAAAAAGAGGCCAAACAGACAGATAGTGTCAGAAATTTAGGAAAGCTTTGACTTGTAGCAAGTTCCTGAAACATGAGCAAAAAGAAAGCATATATTATTTGTTAAGTTGAGACCCTTAGTAGATTAATCAGGGAATGTTAAAGAAACTTAATTGAGTCTGATGCATTTCCATTTAAGACTAAATATATTTATACTTGACAATACCCAGACTTAAAGACAGTTGTTAACGTAAGATTGCCTTTGCTTTATATGTAATTATTAAGTTATGTGCTATGTGCAAGGCACTACTTGGGATACAGAGTTACACAAGAAACTACTTCCTCAAGAGGCTTACAGTCTTAGGTGAAAAGATGTTATATCCAAAAATATTTGTGATTATTTAACAAACCTCACCAAGAAAATGCTAATTATATGACAGGTTCCGTGGTAGGTGTAAAAACACAGAAATGTATATGAAGTAATCCTTCTACTTGTGGAGCTCACCAAATAGATCTATAAACAAATTATAACGATTCCATGTAAGTAATTACCAGCAAGTAAAAATTCCTGAGTAAGTCAACCTGAATGCCTAATGAGTATCCATCATTGGGAAATATAAAGATAACTAGAACATAGTAGCTCCCCTCTAGGGACTTTCATAATGAAGCTTACAATATAATTTAGGCTCCAGTTTCCTTATCTTTATAAAGAGAGGATATTGAACTAGCTGTTCTTTCAAGTCCCACCTGTTAGTCTATGTTTGGAAAATGTATTACTTATGTTCTGATAACTGAGCAACGTGTGTTTCAGTGGCCAGATATTTTGTTATTTATTAGAAGGAAATAATGTATTTGTCTTTTAATCCTTACAAGTTTGTGAAGTAGGCAATACTATCCCTCTTTGGTGAAAAAATTGAGGCTCAGTGGATTTAAGTAATTTATCTAAGATCACATAGCTGTGAAGGGCCACAGTGGTAAAGCCAGGATTCCAATCTAAATCTGACTTCTCAGTCTGTTCTTTCTGCTTCTTAGGGCTCAGTGATATTACTGTACCACCAAGAAAAAGAGTTAATGAGTCTGAAAGAGTGTGTAAGTCAAGTTATTTTAGTAGCTTGAATAGCTTGAGATAAAAAGTACATATTTTAACGGTCATTTAAAAATATGTATTGAATACGTCTTATATATTAGGAGAGAATGATATCAAGATGAATAAGCTGATTTTATATTTATAATCTGGTATCAGTTCAGAATATTATTCTTCATATACAGACATTTAAGAGATTGTTCATTAAAACAAATGAGTCATAAAATACTTGATTGTGCAGTTTTAATAAAGTAGAATCAAATTCTTCCGTAAAATGAAACAAAAAGTTGATATTATAATAAATAAGTTGTATAACACCTTGCATTATTCCCATTGCCAGTGAGATCTGTGTGTTCATCAAATCCTGGGCCAGAGAAAGAACCTTGGAGGTTTTCTCTTTGAGATACATTTCTGAGGCTTTGCTTTTGTGACTTCTTCCTCAAGTCTATCTTACCTTTCATTTCAATTTGATTTTGCTTTAATTGAGGGGAAGCAGGGCTAGAGCACTCAGTGATTTTCCTTGCCCTGGAGTAATCTTTATAGATTTAAAATCGGTAACATATAGCATTGTTATATAAACCAGTGGGCATGTAAAATTCTGTCATAAAGGTGCTTTGACCTTATCTTTTGTTCTTCAGAGTCTGTAGTCTTGCCTTTTCATCATTTTTTTTCTAAATTCATTCTAGCTGAGTAAAGAGAGAATAATTCTCAAATCAATGAGAAATTTCAGTATGGAGGTTCCAGGTAGAGTTGGCAGTCATATTATTCATTAAATCTTATATGAAAATATATTCTATTTAATATATTATTTATTCTTTCCAACAGGGGGTGGCATAACAGACAGAAATCTACAAAGGATCCTTGAGGGTTCAGGGGCTACAGAATTCCACTGTTCCGCTCGGTTGGCTAGAGATTCAGGAATGAAGTTTCGGTAAAAATATATTCTTTGACTCCTGCAAAAATGAATGCAGTTAATCTTTACTTCCCCAAACAGGAAAACCTTAGTTGATGGCATGATTAATGAATGGAATGTTGTGATTAGTATGTAAGTATTACAGTCATTTTTGAAGTTTTTTAACTGCAGAGTGGTTCTTTTCCTGCCTTAAATAAGCAGGCTCTTCTGAACACAGGCTAACCTTCAAAGCCTTAAGGCATTGCTGAACTTAGACCAGTTAATAATAAATTCTAATTCAGCAGCTAAGCTTCAAATGAATCAGATATGTATGTGTGGCTATTCACCTGTGATTTCCTTTAGCAAAGTTAATAACTATGGTATAAGGATGGAAGAGCTGTAGTCATTTTTATCTTTCCTACTGTTAATACTTAAGTCTTTCCTCACCTTTGCTCTCTATTTTCAGTTATTTTATTTTTATTTTTTAATTTCTTTAAATTTTATTGTTTTTGGCCACGCCGCACAGCTTGTGGGGTCTTAGTTCCCCCAACCAGGGATTGAACCTGCGCCCTTGGCAGTGAAAGTATGGAGTCCTACCACTGGACTGCCAGGGAATTCCCTATTTTCAGTTATTTGGAAATTATATCACTATTAAGGAATTTAAACTATTATGTGTTCTTTTTATTATACTTGAGAGGACTCCTATATTTAATAGTTAATTGTTGATTATTTCTAAGTTGGAAAAAATGAAATGTAAAAGAAGCAAGAGCCTTAGAATTTACAACTCCAGATATAAAATCAAGTATACTATCTGATAGATTTAGATACTAGATGTTTCAAGTAATTAATAAAAATTATAAAATATAGTAGTTCAGGGTCCTTGACCTAACTTTGTTCTTGAGCCTTGAAATTGCCTATAAAATGAAGTGCCAGTAGGAGGGCTCATTTAACAACTTATGTAATTATCTGTTCCTTTATTACTTCTATTGCAGAAATTCCTCTGTTGCTATGGGAGCCTCTCTTTCTAGATCAGAATATTCTCTAAAGGTAACAGATGTGACCCTAGTAAGGACTTTGAATGCTATTGCAAAGAATATTCTGGTTTAGCCAGACCTCTCTGAGAGAGATGGATATCACTGGACAAAGGTAGAAGAATAGTCTACAGTTCTCTATGACACAGCTTTAACCTTCTCTGGCCAGGACAGTCACAGTCTTTGTTTTAAGTCTTACATTACCATGGAGAATGTTTCCAAGAAGAAAAAGAACTTGAAACAGATAACAGTCATTTCCTTTGCTTAATCTTGTCGACCATCTCCATCATCATGGTTAAATCTGGCCTACGCTTCTTCCACAAATGGAGGCTTAGTCTGTTTTCAGTGGAATTAACTGATGAACTGGGAAAATTCAACTGCAAAGTATGAACATTCAACTCAGATGTGACTTCATGGTCAACTCAGTAGCAGTATTTTGCCTTTTCATTTGTAAAATAAAAATTGCCATTCTATTATGGTAGAGTCTCTTACTCATCTGTAGCCAAGCATTAAAGGGAGGATTTTTTTTTTAGTTTTATTTTCTCTTTTTTATTATGTACCTTTTGGATCCTGGGCAGGATACTAAGGATATAGAGTAAATGGTATAGCATAAAAATTCCTAGACTTGGGAAGTAGGATGTAAAAGTTCCCAGACTTAGAAAGGCAGAAGTGATCTCTGTTGTTCATCAGGTTACTTCTGCCTCTGCTCCCAGATAGAGAAATGGCTTAACTATGAGGTTCATCTGACAATGTACAAAGATCTATAGAGAACTGGGGGAGGTTAGGAAGGTTATCAGAATAGCTGTTTCTTTCAGCTGAGGCCACAGATATGGAGACTGGATTCTAGTGATGAAAATTGCTTTTCCTATGGGCAGGTCCCAAATGGTGAGGTTCATTTCTAGTTTTTTCTGTCACTTCCATATTTATTATCTCATTTTACACAGACACCGCTCTGGTAATAGAACTGATGCTTCTGTATTAGGAAAGTAACTGAATCATAATACGAAGAGCTTGCCCTTGGTCATGAGGCTAGTTAGTGGAGCCTCTATAAATAGCATGCACAAACTTGGGTACCAATGAATGTGTATACCAAAAGCCTTCCCTTTCTTTTAATGTGCCCCTTCCCTCACTTTTATTTATTTATTTTTAAAAGATTTATTTATTATTTATTTATTTATTTTGGCTGCGTCAGGTCTTAGCTGTGGCACGTGGGATCTTGTTGAGGCATGTGGGATCTTTTGATGTGGTGCGCAGGCTCTTCGGTGTGGTGCACAGGCACCTCTCTAGTTGTGGCGTGCGGGTTTTCTCTTCTCTAGTTGTGGCGCGCGGGTTCCAGAGCGTGTGGGCTCCATAGTTTGTGGCATGCAGGCTCTCTAATTGAGGTACGTGAGCTCAGTAGTTGTGGCACGCGGGCTTAGTTGCCCTGCAGCGTGTGTGATCTTAGTTCCCCGACCAGGGATCGATCCTGCGTCCCCTGCATTGTAAGGTGGATTCCTTACCACTGGACCACCAGGCAAGTCCCCCTTCCCTCACTTTTAAATCTTAACTTCTTTCCTCACTTTTTCAGGTACGATTTCAACATAGAATATTTGCCAAGGAATTTATGAGAAATGAGAGGCAAACTATTTAAAAACTAATAATAACCTCAGTGTTTTCTGTTAATATTGGTTTCTGTTAATATTGGTTTCTGTTAATAGTTTTAATATTGGCTTTGGAATATAGAAAGAGACATGTAAGTATCATGTACACATGCACACACATCATGTTTAGTATTTTGGCCTAACCCTCCCCCATGCTTGGACTTCACTGTATGATCCTCCAGAGATAAGAGAAGGCTATGTTATTATCTCTATTTTATTTAGACAGATTAGCTAGGGATCTGAGAGGTGCTATGAATTGCTCAAAATTTAATAACAAATGAATGTTGTTTACAAGACTTGAATGCTAGGCTACTAACTTCTAAGTCTTATGCTTAAGGATGCTTCTGGTATCTGGATGTAGTACAGAGAGCAATACTCCTGGGCAAATCAGACACACCTGGAATCATATCCTCACTTCCAGTTTAAGTTAACTTAATTTTTTGAACTTTAATTCGTTTATGTTTAAATCAGGACTAATAACTAAACTATGGCTTCTGGTTTAAGGATATATTAAAACACCAAGTACATAGTATGTACCCATTAAAGTTCTTTTCTTCTAGGTTAGTTTCCTAGTATCAGTCTTTGATAGTTTAAAAGTCCTCCCAGGAAGCTAGGCATTGAGTACTGAAGCCGATAGTTTGTGCCCTCCACTATGTGACTATAAAAGCATAAGGTAACCCCTTACCTTGATTTTTTCTTTCTACACATAGTCCTGTTTTAAAATATTTACTCATTATTCCATGTATATATGTCTTCTCATCAATATTATAAGTATTTTGAGACTAGGGAACCATGTCTTCATATTTTTATATATTTCTCATTACAACCATCAATTGTGTACTCATACTATTGATTTACTTTGCTAGTGGAAAAAAGCACTGGATTGAGAATCAGGATTACTGACTTCGGGAACTATGCTAGATATCTTCAGTTTGCCCCATCGAGATCCACTTTTCACTTTGTTCTGTAAACTGAGTCCAGCAACATAAAAAAGATTACAGTAAGTCCCCTACATATACGAGTTGTAGGTCCAGTTTGTTCATAAGTCCAGCAAAGTTAGCCTAGGTACCCAACTAACACAATCGGCTATATAGTACTATACTGTAATAGGTTTATAACACTTTTCATACAAATAATACATAAAAAACAAACAAATATAAAAAATAAAGAGAACTTTTAAAATCTTACAGTACAGTACCTTGAAAAGTACAGTTGTACAGTACAACAGCTGGCATGCAGGGGCTGGCATCGAGTGAACACCAGGCAAGAAGAGTTACTGACTGGAGGAAGGAGAGGAGGTGGGAGATGGAAAAGTTGAAAGATCATCAGCAATAGGAGACAAAGGGCAAGCTGCAAGTTCACTCACACGTGACATTGATGGCACAGGTTCTGGTTCCTTGCTGGATTCAATTTTATCTACCCTCCTGAAAAAACAATCCAGTTATGTCTGGGTAGTAGCTCTTTTTTTATCATCATACCAGTACCAGCTACATCACCACTGCTTTTATGCTTGCTTCCAGACATCCTGGGCTTGAAATAAAGATACTGTACTACTATACTCTAAACAGAACTGTACAGTAAAGTACACAAAAGCACAACCACTTGTAGAGGATGCACGCATGTGACAATGTACACCAGACAGGTAAACTAATTTACGTGATTAGACATGCGAATGCATGTTCACATCTTTGAAAGTTTGCAACTTGAAGGTTTATATATAGGGGACTTACTGTGTACTCTATGACCAAATAGGATTTATACCAGGAATGCAAGGCTGGTTCAATATCCAAAAATCAATCAATGTAATGCACCATATTGATAGAATAAAGCACAAAAGTCACATGGTCATCTCAACACTTAAAAAGCATTTGACAAAATCTAACACCCGTTCATAATAAAAACACTCAGCAAACTTGGAATAGAAAGGAACTTCCTCAACCTGAAAAAGATCATCTGTAAGAAAACAGAATATATAGCTAACATCAAACTTAATATTTTCTCCCTAAGATCAGGAACAAGACAGGAGGTCCACCCTTACCACTTCTACTTAACATTGTACTAGAGGTCCTAGCCAGGGCAATTAAGCAAGAAAAAGAAATAAAAAGCATCCAGATTAAAAAGAAAGAAGTAAAACGTCTTCTATTTATAGGTGACACAATCTTATATATGGAAAATACTTTTGTGTGGAAAAGAATCCACACAAAAATTTTTTTAAGTTGAGCAAGGTTGCAGGATATAAAAATCAATACACAAAATCAGTTGTATTGCTACACTAGCAACTAACAATCCTAAAATGCAATTAAGAAAATAGTTCCATTTATGATAGCATCAAAAATGACAAAATGCTTAGGAAAAAATTTAATCAAGTGCGAGACCGTACATTGAAAGCTACAAAGCTTTTTTTTTTTTTTTTTTAAGTTTTTTGGCCGCACCCAACGGCATGTGGGATCCTAGTTCCCTGAACAGGGATCATACCTACACCTCCTGCATTGGAAGGCACAGTCTTAACCACTGAACCACCAGGGAAGTCCCTACAAAGCATTTTTTAAAGAAATTTTTAAAGATCTAACAATAAATAAATAGATGGAATGACATCCCATGTTCATAGATTGGAAGACTTAATATTGTTAAGATAGCAATATTCTCCCATTGGTCTACGGATTCAAGGCAATCCCTATTAACATCCCAACGGCCTTTGTGGCAGAAATTAACAAGCCGATCCTAAAATTCATCTGGAAATGCAAGGAACCCAAAATAGCCAAACAATCTTAAAAAGGAACAAAGTTGGAGGACTTATACTTCCTGATTTCAAAACTTACTACAAAGCTACAATAATTGAGACAATGTGTTACTGGCATAAAGATGAATATATAGCTCAATGCAATAGAATTGAGAGTCCAGAAATAAACCCTTTTACTATAGGCAATTGATTCTTGACCAGGGTGGCAAGATAATTCCCTGGGGAAAGAATAGTCTTTTTAACAAATGGTGCTGGACCACTGGATATACACTTGCAAAGGAATGAAGTGGGACCTTACATCATGTACAAAAGTTAATTCAAATGCACCATAGACCTAAGTAAAAGAGCTAAAACATAAAATTCTTAGAAGAAAACAGTAATAAATCTTTGTGAGCTTGGGTTAGGCAAAGCCTTAGATACGACAAGAAAAGCACAAGTCACGAAAGAAAAAATAATGCTTCAAAGGGTAACATCAAGAAAGTGAAAAGACAGCCTACAGAATGGGAGAAAATATTTGCAAATCATATATCTGATTAGGGGCTTGTATCCAGAATGTATAAAAAATGCTTAGAATTCAACAATAAAAAGACAACCCAGTTTTAAAAATGGATAAGGATTTGTGTAGACATTTCTCCAAAGAAGGTGTACAGTTGGCCAACAAGCACATGAAAAGATGCTCAAAATCATTAGTCATTAGGGAAATGCAAATGAAAACCCCACTGAGCTGCCACTTCCCACCCACTAGAATGACTATACCCCCCAAAAGACTGACCATTATCAAATGCTGGCAAGGATGTGTAGCAAGTAGAACTTTTGTGTGCTGCTGGTGGGATTGTAAAATGGTGGAGCTGCTTTGTAAAATAGTCCGAGAGTTTCTCAAATGCTAAACATAGAGTTGCTATATGGCCCAGCAATTCCATTCTTAGGTTAATATAATATATAGCATAATATTATATAATATTATATATATATATATATATATATATATCTCCAAGAGAATTGAAAATATGTCCACGCAAAAATTTGTACATGAATATTCCCAGCAACATTACTCATCTTTCCGAATTAGAGAATAACCATTTTGCAACCCCTAATGAAATAAATCAGTCAGGGACTGTTAATGCTGAAACCATTAGGTAAAAGGTTGATTGGGGACTGAATATCCAAATGGTGCCAAAGTATCACCCTATGGGTTATTTGCTAGTCATGAACATAGAAACTTGACATTATAATGGAGCTATATGGTTGTTACCATCTTAACCCAGTAATCAAATTTAACATTACCAGCAATGGAAGAGTATACTGCTGAAAGACAGGTTTTGAGGGGGGAAGAGGTCAGCCAGTGTGTATAACCGGTGTTAGGAAATTGCAATTGGGAAGTCACCCAGGTGCCTCAAAGAAGAGCTAAGGGTTGGACCACCTGGAAAGTGGCTGTAACAAAGTGTGATGGTTAGTTATTGATCAAACAAGAGTGAACTATAAACAGCACCAGCTCAATACGGTGACTAACCATCTCAATTTTCTTGGAACTTTTTAAATTTTACCATTGAAAGTCCCATATCCTAGGAAATTCCTCTGTGCCAGGCAAACTGGGCAAGTTTGGTCATCCTACCAGATCAGTAAAATTACCTTTGCCTCTTTTCCTCGGGTCATCACCTCCCTGCCCCAATCCTGGAATTTGTAGGGGAGAAATTGAATAACAAGGAAAAATGATAAAAAGAATGACACTTCCCTCCCCAGCAGTAGCTGGTCCCTGAGCCAAGAAAGGGGAGGGACTTTAAATTGGGTGTGAGTTTCTTTTGTGGGTGGTAAAAATGTTCTAAAATTGATTGTAGTGATGGTTGCACAACTCTGTGAATATGCTAAAAACCACTGAATTGTACACTTTAAGTGGGTGAATTGTATGTAATTTATATGTTAATAAAGCTGCTTTTTAAAAGTAAATGTGAGAGAGTTTTAAATTAGATTAAATTAGCTTGGACCTTTTAAACCTGAGATGTGGTCAAGGGCAGAGAAAGAGTTTTGTTACAGCATGGTTGAAGACAATGGTAGAAGCAAAATATCATTTCTTATTCGTTTTGTGTTTAGTTTACATCTCTCAGTAAGATGGCTACACTGGTTGAATGGATTTCTGTTCCCTGCAACTGAGTTGTGACTAAGACACCTGAAGAATATTCATTCCATCTGTTCCTGTATAGATGCTAAATTTTATCCTTGGATAAAATCACAAAGAGCTCTGTGTTTGGATTGCATTGCTCTAGTCCCTCATAGAATTAAAAAAAAAAAAAAAAATCAAACCACATTGGCATTATGCCACTGGTCTATATTGGAAACGTAATAGAAGACAGTTGTATAAAATACAACTGTGTTGTTGAGGTCCTAAAGGAGACATTTTTTCTTAAGTGTTAGTCTGGGGAGTAGCTGGGCTTCTGAACAATTGGTTTGTTTATATCTTATGTATATGGAATTACGTTGTTATCAAGACATTTTATTTGCCTATCTTTTCCTTTCTGAAGCTGCCACTGAAAGATAATGCTTTCCTGATAGGATTGTCAATCATATAGCTCTCCCTGCTCATGAGAGAGGGCACATTTACCCAGGCTAACCAGTTAGAGTGCCTCATTCCTTTGTCCACATTGTTTAGTCTAGAGATGGGAACACAACACAAAGAGGGCCAAACAGAATCCAACCAAGGATTTTTTTCTGGTGTTCTCTTTTCACTAGAATCACTGGCTGTAAGATCTGTGAAACCATAGAGCTTTTGAGGCCATCTTTGCCAGCAAGTGAAAAGAGGCCACTTGAGAATGAAACCAACACACAAGTAAATGTCCTGAGAACCTTGTTTGAGTTTCTGGACCCATCTGTGCCTAAAGCGAGTTACATTCACAGAGTGTTCTATTAAATGAGCCAATAAATTTCCTTTTTGTATTTATGCCTGTTTGATTTGGGTCTTTGACACTTGCAACCAGAAGAGACCTGACTGATACAGCTACTGATTCAGAGTTCCTCTTTCAACTGATGGAAGCTCAGAGTCAAACTTGTATCCCACAGGTAAACAGGATCATATTGAATAAATTTTGTGTAGCGGGCTTGTCCCTTGTTTTATCTTTTTCTATCCTTTTTTTCCCTTTACTCATTTTATCTTGTTATATTTTGTGTATTTTTGTAAGTTGATTAAAATCCTTTTTATAATAAGACACTAAATAGTAGACATTGTTTCCCATATTATCCTGAATCTGAATTGGAAAAAAAAACTAAGAGTTTATTCCTAGTGGACATCATTGATTTCCTACCGAAACTTTCTCTCTCATTTCTTCTCCCAGTTCTGATTTTGTTGTAGCAATCACTCTGCATGTAGCCCATGTAATTTAGGAAAGGCTGACCTCACCCACAGCTTCAGGTATGGGCCTGAGTAATCTAGGGATAACCTTATTTTCCTTGTCAGGAATTGATTCAGAAATTTGGGCCATTGGGATGCCAGGAGAAGGTTGCTAGTGGCTTCTATTTCTAGGACACTTGCTGAAAAATGACCCTTTCTCTCTTTTCCTATATGTTATGTGTGAATATGAGTCTTGAAACTTGCAGCTGTCCCACTACCTGTTTGAGAATAAAACTGATGCCAAAAGAGAGCAAAGCCAAAAGAATGAGAGGGAAATGGAGCACAACCATTGGAATAAATCAACCCTGAGAACTGCATTATCTCTGGGCTTTTGGTTAAGTGAACCAATAAATATTTTCATTCGAACCACAGTAAGTTGGGTGTACCCTTTATAAGGGTTCTAATATAATTGGAGAATGAATTTTTGGCAATGTTTTTTTGGATTCGACCAAAAGCAAAGACAACAAAAGCAAAACTAAGTGGGGCTACATCAAACTAAAATCTCTATACAGCAAAGAAAAGCATCAACAAAATGAAAAGGCAACCTATGGAATGGGAGAAAATATTGGCAAATCATATATCTGATAAAGGGTTAAAATCCAAAATACATAAAGAGCCCATGCAACTCAATAGAAAAAACAATTTGATTTAAAAATGGGCAGAAGAATCGATCCAAATAGACATTTCTTCAAAGAAGACAAAGCAAAGTTCAATAGGTACCTGAAAAGGTGCTCAACATCACTAATCATCAGGGAAATGCAAATCAGAACCACAATGAGATATCACCTCATACCTGTTAGAATGGCTATTACCAAAAAGACAAATTATTGTTGGTGGGGATGTGGAGAAAAGGAAACCCTCTTGCACTGTTGGTGGGAATGTAAATTGGTGCAGCCACTATGGAAAACAGCATGGAGGTGCCTCAAAAAATTAAAAATAGAACTACCATATGATCCAGCAATTCCACTTCTCGGTATTTATCTGAAGGAAATGAAACCACTATCAAAAAGATATCCATGTTCATTGTAGTATTATTTACAAGAGCCAATACATGGAAACAACTTAAGTGCCCATCAATGAATGAATGGATAAAGAAATTGTAAGATGCTGTACACCTAAAACTAACACAACATTGTAAATCAACTATACTCCAATAAAAATTAAATAAAATAAATCATAAGGTACATACACACATACATACACATAGACATAATGAAATATTCAGTCATAAAAAAATAGAAAGAAATCCTGCCATTTGCAAAAATATGGTGGGATGGATGGACCTTGAGGGAATTATGCTAAGTGAAATAAGTCAGAGAAAGACAAATAGTGTATGATCTCACATGTGGAATCTAAAACAAAAAAGCAAACTCATAGACAACAGATTGGTGGTTGCTAGAGGTGGGGGTGGAAAAAATGGGTAAAGATGGTTAAAAGAAAAAAAATTGGAGAGTGAGTTTCCCTCCAGCAGTTGCTATGAATGTTTCATAGCAACCTTCTTGCGTAGGGTTAAGAACTTTCCAAATCTGTATACAGTTTGAAAATTGCAAGGGAAGTCCTATCTTTAGAAAAACAATCTTACTGGTAACCACTGGCTTGACTGAGCTCAAAGTCCTCTAAACCTCTTTATAGCTTAATTAAAACAGTCAGAGTTTGTGACTTCCCTGGTGGCGCAATGGTTAAGAATCCGCCTGCCAATGCAGGGGACACGGGTTCGATCCCTGGTCCGGGAAGATCCCACATTCCTTGGAGAAACTAAGCCCGCATACCACAACTACTGAGCCCGCGTGCTGCAACTACTGAAGCCCACGTGCCTACAGCCCGTGCTCTGCAACAAGAGAAGCCACAACAAGGAGAAGCCTGCACACCACAATGAAGAGTAGCCCCCGCTCACCACTAGAGAAAGCCCACGAACAGCAATGAAGACCCAAAGCAGCCAAAAATAAATAAAATTAAATATTAAAAAAAAAAGTTCAATGAAGTTCAGACACCTATCTTAGAGAATACACTTTATACTTCAAAATTGCTCTGAAGTCAATTACAGTTTATGTGTTTGAAGATAGGAAGGACACCCATAAATAATTCATCCTATTTGGAGATCTTTCAACCCATTCACAGGGGTCCACTCACAAGATGCCAAAGAGATGGCCCTTCCCTTTATAAATCAAAGAGGAACCCAGGTCAAAAGTAATGATTATGAGAATAGCACATTTTATTTATGTAGCTCATATCCATATGCCTAGCACTGTACTTGCTGCTCTGTGGATACAACCTCCATAGTGAAAGAATTTAAAGTTGAAATTATATGATTGAAATTACAGATTTTTCCTTTAAATAAAATATGGGGCTCTTCAAACTCCTTTTGCAAATACCACTTGGTAATCTCTCTCATATATGTCCCCAAGATAAGTAAAAAAATTAAGTGCTATTAAAATCACTTCCCAGATTTCTACATATATGTGTGAACAAACATGAACATCCAGAGAAATGCATTTTTTACAGTCTTGGCATTAGGCTTAAAGATATTGTCCAGCAAATTTTCACTAATTTGGCTATTTTCATGTTCTTAATTCACAAAACTGTCTCTAATAATAATAATAGTACTAGTCCAATCATAAATTATAAGAATGCATTTGGTATTATGAATTTGAATAACTTCCTAGTAAAAAGGCCAGTGTATGTTAAGGTAGTGCTATCTCTTACTGTGATAAGAATAAACTCAGCTCTGTCTTAACAGGTTGTTTTGGTACTGTTTTGGAGGAATCAGTATCCACAGAATTCAACACCTTATGTATACTTTCTTTTAGCTTATCTTCTTCATTCCTCCAGTTCTTCTGAAAGCAGCCACCATTAACAATTTCTTTTGTATCCTTCCA
The DNA here is from genome assembly GCF_059928025.1 of Delphinapterus leucas. Taxonomy (NCBI): domain Eukaryota; kingdom Metazoa; phylum Chordata; class Mammalia; order Artiodactyla; family Monodontidae; genus Delphinapterus; species Delphinapterus leucas. The sequence continues at coordinate 58,831,392 of NC_143144.1, forward strand.
GAAATTTTTATAATTTACTCGTATTTAATTGCTGGTAAAGCTATGTGGTTTTCCATGTGATAATTACTATTTATATTGCCCTTCCATGTTATTTTTATCAGATGTATTTCCTGTTTGGTTGCTTTCGTATTAGTACAGGTTTCCCTCAGTATCTAGGGGGGATTAGTTCCAAGACCTCTCTGGTCTGGATACCAAAATCTGCAGATGCTCAAGTCCCATGTATCTAGTGTAGTATTTTCCTGTAACCTACCCACATCCTCCTGTATACTTTAAATCATCTCTAGATTATCTATAATACCTAATACAATGTAAATACAGATAGTTGTAAATACAATGTAAATGCTATGTAAATAGCTGCCAGTGAATGGCAAATTCAAGTTTTGCTTTTTGGAACTTTCTGGAATTTTTTTTCTCAAATATTTTTGATCCGTGATTGGTTGAATCTGTGAATGTGGAACCCAAGGATACAGAGGCCTGGCTGACTGTATTTGTTTTATAAAAGTCTCTTGAACATTAAAAAAAAAAATTGTGTAGACACTTTCTGTTTTCTGATATCACTTTTTTTTTTTTTCCAGGACTCAGAAGAGTATTATTCTCTCCAGGGCACATCTTTTTATGCTAGCCCATTTTATTCTCTTGTTTTATGACCTATCAAAAATATATTTTATGGGCCTCCCTGGTGGTACAGTGGTTAAGAATCCACGTGCCAATGCAGGGGACACGGGTTCAAGCCCTGGTCCGGGAAGATCCCACATGCACGGAGCACCTAAGCCCATGTACCACAACTACTGAGCCTGCATGCCGCAACTACTGAAGCCCGTGCGCTGGTAGCCTGTGCTCCACAACAAGAGAAACCACCACAGTGAGAAGCCCGTGCACCGCAATGAAGAGTAGTCCCCGCTCGCCGCAACTAGAGAAAGCCTGTGCGCAGCAACAAAGACCCAACGCAGCCCGAAATAAAACAAACAAATAAACAAATTTATGGAAAAAAAAGATTCCATGTCTTCCTTGAAGACATTTAAAATTTATTAATTAATTTATTTAATGAGATGATGTGAAGTAAAGACCTAAATTAATTACTTTTTTTTTTTTTTGGGCCCCTCCACGCAGCTTGTAGGATCTTCGTTCCCCAACCAGGGATTGAACCCAGGCCAGGGCAGTGAAAGCACCAAGTCCTAACCACTGGACCACCAGAGAATTCTCAAATACTTCTTTTTTATTCTAATATGCTTCTGTCTAAAAAACATCAAATTGCTCATCCAATTCTCTCTAGTTTGTCGACAGCTAAAAGCTTATTCTTTGACTCTACCAGGAACATTATTCTGTACTGTCAATAACTTTTACTATTTTTTAAAGTACATGTTCTTTTTAAAAACTACATCTTTTAGTAGTTGACTCTTTTTCTGGTAGGCTTTAAATCTAGTTCAATGAGTTTATTAATTATTTAAATCTATGCTTTACAATTTGTTTATTCTTCCAGAAGAATTTCAATATATTTCAGGTTTTAATATTAAAAAAATATGTTTACCATAAGTAAAAGTATTTTAAAAATTAATTACTTGTACATCCCTTTTGGTCTCTGGTTATTCTAAATTTTTTTGTTTTAGCAGCACAAAAATGTACAGATTATCTTGGGAGAGTTTGGAAGTAATTATTTGATTAATTCATACTATAGTTTTTAGTTTATGCTATAGGAGATGAATGTTAGACCCAATTAAAAAATACAAAGGGAAAAAATATTTTTACTGTTACCACTGGATATCTATTTTAAGATATTGCACAAGAAAGAAAACCTTTCTTAAGTTCATATGTAATCATTAACTAAAAGTATGCAACTCTTTGGTTATCTTGAACATTGAACTTTTGTAGATTCTTCAAAGTAACCTAAATGCAACCACTTGTTAATCAACATTTGCTTACTAAGTAGAAGTGATAGAGCATATTTTTCCCTGAGTCACTATGATCACATGTTCCCTTCTACTGAATTACCTCTATGCAATCAATTATTTACAGAAGACACACATTGAGCCATTAAGAAGAGATTTTTGGAAACCATTAAGAAGAGATCTGGGAGAAATCATTTTACCTAAGACCATCAGAGCTAAAGCCAGAATCCAGCCAGGTTTCCTGACTCCTTAACATGCTGCAGTCTTTCTTAGTACAGTCTTTAAATATCAATTATTACACTTTAAAAGAGAGAATTCACAGCACACCTCGTCTGATAGAATAGGAGCTTTCCTGAAAATGTGCATGTATTTGATATATTCAGATTACATCTTCAGGGCAGTAGGAGAGCTTGTGATTTAAAGAAATCCTGTGGTGTATCCTTTGGTAAAGGGAATCATCACACTATTTTTGTCTTTGTGTAAAATTTTATATACATTAAATCATAAAATCTTGGAGATCTTCTAGTTGGACTTTCTCCCCAGAGCATATTTTCTCCAGTCTTTTCTACCTTGTAAAGGTGTGGGAGGACATCTGTTGATGTTTTTGCTGTACCAATATGGAGGATTATTCTTTGTAAGTTGTGGAATGTAGGACAATTTTCTTAACCTTTCTGAACCTCAGTTTCTTATTTGGTAAACTTGGAGTAAAAATACCTATCTCATAGGATTATTGTGAGGATTAAATTACATAAAAATTTTAGAGTGCCTAACATAGAAATGTATTTGTTATTTAAGAAACCCATGTAAGATTGACATATAAGATGTCCATTAAATGTGAGTTCTCTTAATGCCTGTAGATCATCGATAAAAATGTTGAAGGTGCTGAAGCCACTGCAGACCCTTTTGGAATGCCAGTAGAGATCTTCCTCTGGTTATATCATTTATATCATTCTGTTAATTTATTTGAATATACAGTGGTTCAAGCAATTAAAGGTCCATGTAAATATGCACTCATCCAGTCCATAGAAAACATGATGTATCTTGTCAGGTGCCTTGCTGAGTTCAAGATACGCTACACCTGCTGCCAAAAAAGGAAATTAAATTATGTCAAAGAGTGTCCTGCCTATGTTTTCCTCTAGGAGTTTTATAGTATCTGGTCTTACATTTAGGTCTTTAATCCATTTTGAGTTTATTTTTGTGCATGGTGTTAGAGAATGTTCTAATTTCATTCTTTTTATGTAGCTGTCCAGTTTTCCCAGCACATATTGAAGAGACCGTTTTTTATCCATTGTATATTCTTGCCTCCTTTGTTGTAGGTTAATTGACCATAGTTGCGTACGTTTATTACTGGGCTATCTTGTTCTGTTGATCTATATTTCTGTTTTTGTGCCAGTACCATACTGTTTTGATTACTGTAGCTTTGTAATATAGCATGAAGTCAGGGTGCCTGATTCCTCCAGCTAACAGTGTCTTTTGCAGAGCAGAAACTTTTAATTTCAATAAAGTCCAGCTTAATAATTTTTGCTTTCTTTCATGGGTCATGCCTTTGGTGTTGTATCTAAAAAGTCATTGCCAAACCCAAGGTCATCTAGATTTTCTCCTCTGTTGTCTTCTAGGACTTTTATGGTTTTGTGTTTTATACATTTAGGTCTTTGATCAATTTTGAGTTAATTTTTGGGAATGGTGTAAGGTATGTATCTAGATTTTTTTTTTTTGGCATGTGGATTTCCAGTTGTTCCAACATCACTTATTAAAAATACTATATTTTCTCCATTGTATTGCCTTTGTTCCTTTGTCAAAGATCAGTTTACTATATTTATAAGGATCTATTATGGGCTTGCTTTCTGTTTCATTGATCTATTTGTCAGTTTTTTTCCATCATATTCCTGAAGTCAGATAGTGTGAGTCCTCCAACTTGGTTTTTCTCCTTCAATATTGTGTTGGCTATTCTGTGTCTTTTGCCTTTCCATATAAACTTTAGAATCAGTTTGTTGATATCCACAAAATAAATTGTTGGGATTTTGATTGGGATTACATTAAATCTACAAATCAAATTACAAAGAACTGACATCTTGACAATAGTGAGTTTTCCTAACCATGAACATGGAATATTTCTTCTTTGAAATTTTTCATCAGGGTTTTGTAGTTTTCCTCATATAGACCTGGTACATATTTTGTTAGATTTATTCCAAGGTATTTCTTTTTTGGGGTGCTAATATAAATGGTATTGTGTTTTTAATTTCAAAATTGACTTGTACATTGCTGGTATATAAGAAAGTGATTGACTTTTGTATGTTAATTTTGTATTCTGCTACATTGCTATAATCACTTATGAGTTCCAGGAGCTCTTTTTCAATTCTTCTGGATTTTTTACATAGATAATCGTGTCATCTGAGAACAAAGACAGTTTTATATCTTCCTTCCCAATCAGTGTATCTTTTCTTTCCTTTTCTTGTTTTTATCCTTAGCTATGAATTCTTCAGTGTTGAAAAGATGTAGTGAGAGGGACATCCTTGCCTTGTTCCTGATCTTAGTGGGAAAGCTTCTAATTTCTCACCATAAGTGTAATGTTAACTATAGGTCTTTTGTAGATATTCTTTATCAAGTGAGGAAATTCCCCTCTATTCCTAGTTTCTGAAAGTTTTTATCATTAGTGCATATTGGGTTTTTTCAAATACTTTCTCTACATCTATCTATTGATATGATCATGTGATTTTTTTCTTCTTTAGCCTGATGTGATGGGTGACATTAATTGATTCTTTTCTAAGAACTTTTTTTAACTGTACAGGCCAAACACAACACTTATAAAGGCTGAATTCAGCCCACGGACCTCCAGTTTGCAACCACTATTTGAAATATTTACTTATTTATTTGGCTGCGCCAGGTCTTAGTTGCAGCACGTGAGATCTTTAGTTGCAGGATGTGGGCTCCTTTAGTTGCAGCATGTGGGCTCTTAGTTGTGGCATGTGAGATCCAGTTCTCTGACCAGGGATCGAACCCAGGTCCCCTGCATTGTGAGCGCGGAGTCTTAACCACTGGGCCACCAGGGAAGTCCCGAGATTAATTGATTTTTGAATGTTGAACCAGCCTTGCATACCTGGGATAAATCCCACTTGTTTCTGGTGTGTAATTCTTTTTATACATTGTTTGATTTGACTTGCTAATATTTTGTTGAGAATGTCTGTATCTATGTTCCTGAGAGATATTTGTCTGTAGTTTTCTTGTAATCTCTTTGTCTGGTTTTGGTATTTGGGAAATGTTGACTTCATAGAATGAGTTAGGAAATATTCCCTCTGCTTGTATGTTATGAAAGAGACTATAGAGAATTGGTATATTTTCTTCTTTAAATGTTTGGTAGAACCCATCTGGGCCTGGCGATTTCTGTTTTGGAAGGTTACAAGTTATTGGTTCAATTTCTTTAATAGATACAGTCCTATTTAGATTGTCTCTTCCTTCCTGCATGTTTTGGCCCACTGTGTCTTTCAAAGAGTGGTCCATTTCATCTAGGTTATCAAATTAGTGGGCATAGCATTGTTCATAGAATTCCTTTATTATCCTTTTAAAGTCCATGAGATCTGTAGTGAGGTCCTCGCTCTTCATTTTGTTGATGTTGTTGTTAAATATTTATTTATCTGTCTGGCTGTGCCAGGTCTTAGTTGCAGCACACAGGATCTTTTAGTTGCGGCATGCGGGATCTTTTAGTTGTTTCACGTGGGATCTAGTTCCCTGACCAGGGATCGAACCCAGGCCCCTCCCACATTGGGAGCGCAGAGTCTTAACCACTGGGCCACCAGGGAAGTGCCTCTATTCATTTTTGATATTAGTAATTTGTGTCCTCTCATTCTTCTTTATTAGTTTGGCCAGAGGCTTACCAATTTTTAAAAAATCTTCACAAAGAACTAGCTTTTGGTTTCATTGATTTTCTATTTTGGTTTCCTGTTTTCAATTTTATTGATTTCTGCTTTAATTTTTATTATTTCTTTTCTCCTGCTTACTTTGGCTTTAATTTGTTCTTCTTTTTTCTATTTTTCTAAGGGGGAAACTTAAGATGATTGATTTTATGTTTCTTCCTTTCTCATACATGCATTCAATGCTATAAATTTCTAAGAACTGTTTTTGCTACATCCTACAAACTTTGATAATTTGTGTTTTCATTTTCATTCCATTCAAAATATTTTAAAATTTCTCTTGAGATTTCTTCTTTGACCCATGTGTAATTTGGTATAGTGTTGTTTAATCTACAAATATTTTGGCATTTTCTAGCTACCTTTCTGTAATTGATTTCTAGTTTAATTCCATTGTGGTCTGAGAGCAGTATTGTATGATTCCTATTTTTTTGAAATTTATTGAAGTGTGTTTTATGGCCCAGAATGTGGTATATCTTGATGAATGTTCCTGTGAGCTTGAAAAGAATGTGTATCCTGCTGTTGTTGGATGAAGTAGTCTATAGATGTCCATTATATGTAGTGATTGATGGGATTGTTGAGTTCAACTATGTCCTTATTGATTTTCTGCCTGCTGGATCTGTCTATTTCTGATAGAGGGGTGTTGAAGTCTACAACTATAACAGTAGATTCATCTGTTTCTCCTTGCAGTTCCATCAGTTTTTGTCTCATGTATTTTTTTTTTTTTTTTTTGCGGTACGCGGGCCTCTCACTCTTGTGGCCTCTCCCGTTGCGGCGCACAGGCTCCGGACGCGCAGTCTCAGCAGCCATGGTTCACAGGCGTAGCCGCTCTGTGGCATGTGGGATCTTCCCGAACCGGGGCATGAACCCGTGTCCCCTGCATTGGCAGGCAGACTCTCAACCACTGCGCCACCAGGGAAGCCTCTGTCTCATGTATTTTGATGCTCTGTTAGGTGCATAGACATTAAGGATTGTTATGTCTTTGTGAAGAATTGACCCCTTTATCATTATGTAATGTCTCTCTTTAATCCCACATAACTTTCCTTCTTCTGAAGTTGTTCTGAAATTAATATAGCTGTTCTCACTTTCTTTTGATTAGTGTTAGCATGGCACATCTTTTTCCATCCATTTACTTTTAATCTATATGTGTCTTTATATTTAAAGTGTGTTTCTTATAGACATAGTTGGGTCTTGTTTTTTACTGACTCTGACAATCTCTATTTTAATTTGTATACTTAGACCATTAATACTTAAAGTGATTACTGATATAGTTGGATTAATATCTACCATATTTGTTATTGTTTTATACTTGTTGCCCTTGTTCTTTGTTCTTATTTTTGTCTTCTACTCTTTTTGTCTTTTTTTTTTTTTTTGGCCATGCTGTGCAGCTGGTGGGATCTTAGTTCCCTGACCAGGGATCGAACCCTTCCCCCCTGCAGTGCAAATGCAGAGTCCTTACCACTGGACCAAAGAATCAGAGATTCTTTCCTTAGCTGTGTCCAGTCTACTAATAAGCCTATTACATGCATTCTTTATTTCTACTCATTTCTATTACAGTGCTTTTGACTCTAGCATTTCATTTTGATTCTTTCTTAGAATTTCTGTCTCTTTGCTTACATGGCCCATCTGCACTTGCATCCTGTCTACTTCATCTCTTAGAGCCCCTAACATATTAATCATAGCTGTTTAAAATTCCTAGTCTGATAATCCCAACATCCCTGCCATATTTGAGGCTTGCTCCGTCTCTTCAAACTGTGTTTTTTGCCTTTTAGTATGCCCTGTAATTTTTTCTTGATAGCTGGACATGACATTCTGGGTAAAAGGAACAGCTGAAAATAGGCCTTTAGTAATGTGGTGGTAAGGAGTGGAGGGAGAGGAAATGTTTTATGGTTCAGTGATTAGATCTCAGCCTTTTTAGTGAGACTGTGCCTCTGGACTGTGAACTTCACAAGTGCTTCTCAGCTCCCTCCCTTAGGTGGGACAAGAAGGCTAGAGTGGGCTGGAGTTGGGTATTTCTCTTCCCCCCAGGTTGGTTAGGCTTAACCCAGCAGATTAAGCTCTGGTTAAACAGTTTCTTCTGAGGGCAGACTTTAAGAAGAAGAGAATGCTCTGGTATATTTCAAATGGTTAATTTTCCCCTCCCCCTGCCAGAAGCATTAGGAGATTTTTCTCTGACATTCACTGTGAGAACCTCCTCAAGGTAAAACTCACAAAAGTGTGCGGGGTTCCCCTATAACTGAGTCCCCGTGGATCTTTTTGATATTTCAGACTTGACTGAGACTCAGTCATCCAGTGGAGATTTGTGAACAAGGTCTAGAAGCAAATGAATGCCATCCTAGAGGGATTCACAGAACTGCCTCCTACTGATTTGATTAAAAACGGTGATGAAAGTGAGCTTTGCAGATGAAAGGAGTTGCTGATGTGCAGCCTTGGCAACGTGGACGTGAACGACTGGAGACAACATTTATATACAAGAAGGACTACTGCCCAGACCACCCTGTCATTCAGTGGTTCTGGAAGGCTGTGCTGCTCATGAACACTGAGAAGCATATCCAGTTTTACTGCAGTTTGTCACGGAAACATCCTGAGTACCCAGGAATGGATTTGGTTCCAGTGGTCCCCAGCTGTTTACAATATAGCAATGGAGAAGTCCTGGAAAACTTCCCAGAGCTCACACATGCTTTAATCGCCTTGACTTATCTCCACCTGAAACCTTTGAAGATTTATGAGAGAAACTTGTGGTTGTGGAAGATACACAAGGATTTGAAGGTGTGAATTAAGTGCCCCCTGCCTTGGGATGGTTGTTTGTGGAGCAAGTCCTGCTTGCGCTTTTGTATTTGCCTAACAGACTTGGCAGAGGCAATGGCAGAATAGCAGTTGCAGGGAGTGGCTCCTGGAGCAGAGCCTTTGCTCATGCACTTGTGTAACAGAAAGTGGGGTCCAGCTGCTCACAGCTCAAAAGCCAATAAAGAGGCAAGGTTGGTGGAAAGGAAAGTTTGCTTTATTTTGGTTGCCGGCAACCGGGGCAGGGGGTGGGGGGCAGGGGGTGGATGCCTGTCCAAAGGCCAACTGCCCCCCACTGACAATCAGTGGGCAAGAACCTTTATAGACAGAGGGAGGGGGCTACATGCAGAAGCAGCAGAGTCAGCTCTGACAGTCATGTTGAAATTGGCCATCAGTGGTCTGATCAGTGTCATCTTGATTGTTTTAAGTACAGTTAGTCTTTAGTTCCAGGGTCGGTTTGTTCCTATTTCTTCGAGGCCAGTTCTCGGAACTGTGGCAGCTTAAGTCATGGCTACAGTCTGGTCATCATGTAGTTAACTTCTTCCACCTGGTAGGGGTTTCAGTATCTACAAGACAGCTCACAGAATATGGCTCAGAATTATTATCTATAGCCCTTGAGAGGGACTAAAAGTCCTTGACTATGCTTAATGACTAAATTATTATTATTTGGTCTCCCTTGACTGTTTCTGTATTTTCTCACTTCTCTGATTAAGCTTATTTTTTGGCTAAAGTTTTTTCACAGACAAAAGGCAGGCTGAGAACATAGGGTCCTTCTGTGTTTCACTTACCCAAGTTCAGATGTGGGAACCTAGTCCCAGGTCTTGCATTTTCCACCACAAATTATCAACTGGATGATATCAACTGGCTACACTAATTACCTTTCAGGAGAATTTATTCTATTTATGTTGTGCCTCTGTAGGCGAAGCCCATAATAAATATTTTACATGCTTAAAAAAAAAACAAAAACCTCTCAGTGACCCTGACTCTCTGACACTGAGCTTCTATCAATTAGTCAATAATGCTTCAGCTTTTCCTACCTTGGCACTGGTTCCACAGAAATTTTAGTTCATGGATATTTGTTCTGGTAAATAGTGATTCTCTGTATTTGCCTGTCTCTCTGATTTGGGGGACATCAATTTGCCCTATGACCTCACTTCTCTTATCCATCTGAGAAAAATTTTTGACTTTTCAGTTTGTTTAGCTTTATACTTGTTAGAATGGAATGGTAACTTTCACGCCCCTTCATGCCAGAACCACACACTTCTTTTTTCATTTAATATTATATATATATTCCACCTGGGTCAGTACGTATTCCATAATCTAAGCATTTGTTTTAATGAAATTTAGATCCTCAACTTTCTCTTTTTTTTGGCTACACAAAATGTTTAAGCACAAACAAGTACAAACCCTGCTTCTTTTTTTTTTTTTGAAAATATATATTTATTTATTTGGCTGCACCGGGTCTTAGTTGTGGCGCATGGGATCTTGGTTGCCGCATGTGGGATCTTTAGTTGTGGCATGCAGGATCTAGTTCCCTGACCAGGGGGTCAAACCCGGGCCCCCTGCATTGGGAGTGCAGAGTCTTAACCACTGGACCACCAGGGAAGTCCCCTGCTTGTTTTAAAACATGATTATAATCTCTATTAGTCACCTTTGGCTCCTCTTACTTGCAAGAGACATCACGGGGGTTTCATTTTATTTTTAGAATACCACGCATCAGGTCCTCTCTTAAATCTGGATGAACATTACCAAGCATAGCTAATTTGCTCTCACAACTTACTTGCTAGACAAATGCAGTCAATAAATCCTCCTCCATTTGCTTGAGAAATAGAGGTCTAACATCATTGTCAGAGAATAACAGGTATTTTGTTAGAATTGCAATACTGGTGTTGCTTTTCAAACAAGTTTTTAAAAGAATAGAACTTGCTTAGAGTTTGGCAATTTATAAATCTTGATTTATATAACGGGTCCTCAGTTAAATTTTTAAATTGCCTAAATTTTAATAACATAGTTTCTTCTCACTCTCTTGAACCTATTTAAAGAGTCCTGAAGGGACATGAATTGGAATTGTGTTAATTTAGAAGCTTTAGTATGCTAATCAAAGAAAGCTGACTCCTGTATGCTAGAGACTTTCTAAGGCCCCTTAGATATTGTCCTTTATTAAAGTCAGAAGCTCTGTAGAAGTTTATGCGTATTTTTATCATCCCTGGTAAAGGAATTCCATTTTGCAGATACTGACAACTAATGGGTAAACGTGAAAAAAGCTAATGGCTCAGAGGAAGGAGGAAGGCTCTGAGCCTTAGAATCACACACCGGTGTATAATAGACACAGTGTATTCTAACTCTGATCAGAAGCACATGATAATAACAACTTCTCAAACATACAGTTTTAAATGCCAGTAAATGTAACCCAGCAGGACCCTGTGGGACCTTCCTAGGACAAACCCCTCCCCCATATCCTCTGCTTTAGCTCCTCTCTGAAGTACCCAGATAATAGTCTTTATGCACATTTCCTGAGCTTTTTTTTTTTTACAGATGCTAAAACCACCACCAAATGGAAGAAATTAACTACTTGATGATCATGAGCACGTAGCCCCCAGACCTACTGGTGCCTAAGGATCGATAATGTTAACCCCTCTGACACCGCCCTGTTACCTCACAATCAACCAATCAGAGAATTGTGCATGCGCTGATTGCATACCCTGGGAAGCCCCTCCCTCACCTAGCCTTTAAAAATGCTTTTTGAAGCCCATCGAGGAGTTCTGGTGTTTTGAGCACCAGCGCTCCTGGGCTCCTTGCTGACGCGCTGCAATAAACGCTGCACCTTCCTTCACCACAACCCAGTGTCAGTAGATTGGCTCTGCTGCGCGCGGGCCAGCAGACCCAAGTTTGGTTCGGTAACAGAAATACCAGAATTATGACAGACAAAAGCGAACAAGCAAGGTTAACAAATGAAGATTTCCTGTTGTCTGCCACCTGCCACGGAATGGGTTCCTGTTGAATGCCACCTGACAGAAATTGCCACTGATGAATGGTCAGCCAGCCAAAATCCCACATTACTGACACCAGAGGGGAAGAATAATTTGATAAATGCAAATCTGAAAAGCGACTTGGCTGGTGAGAGCCAAAAAGTTCAGTCATTATCTACACCACTCACCAGAAGACCCAGGAAAGGTGAGCTGTGGGCCTATGGGTTCAACATTGGAATGAGGTTTACCTTCAGGCTGTATACTTCTCTTGGCTCTGATGATAGAACTCAGGCGGGAAAGTCTTGGTAAACCTCTCTGGGTTGATTACCTCTATCGCTGCTTCCTGCTTTGTTTTCTTGGGAGATCTCATTCAGCCCTGCTGCTGCTGCCCTCCTTGCCCTTTCCAAGCATGAGTGGGGTGGTCTTACTCTCTGTGAAGGTGGAATTGCATTGGAGGGGTTTCTCTCAGCTCTTCTGCCTCTGCCCTAACTTTCCGTCGGTGAAAGCTTAGAACGCCTCGGTGTTTACTCTCAGCTCTCCTAACGGCCTTCTCCAGTTTTGTTGTACTGTTCTCAGCGCTTGGTAAGACCAGTGTGGCAAAGAATTGGGGACAGTGCAGTCTTGAAACCGCACAACTCAGATGGGACTTGAACCCAGCCAAAACCCAGATTGGGATTGAACCCATAGGCTGGAACTCGAATCCACTGTCTTTTTATTAATTCTGTATTGTTTTTGGCTGCACTGGGTCTTTGTGGGTTTTTTTGTTTGTTTGTTTGTTTTGTTGCTTTTTTTTTTTTTTTGCGGTACGCGGGCCTCTCACTGTTGTGGCCTCTCCCGTTGCGGAGCACAGGCTCCAGACGTGCAGGCTCAGCGGCCATGGCTCACGGGCCGAGCTGCTCCGCGGCATGTGGGATCTTCCCGGACCGGGGCACGAACCCGTGTCCCCTGCATCGGCAGGCGGGCTCTCAACCACTGCGCCACGAGGGTAAGCCCTGCACTGGGTCTTTGTTGCTGCACACGGGCTTTCGGTAGTTTTGGAGAGCGGGGGCTGCTCTTCGTTGCGGCGGGTGGGCTTCTCACTGCGGAGCGCGGGCTCCTGGCGCGCGGGCTTCAGTAGTTGTGACACGTGACACGCAGGCTCAGTAGTTGTGGCGCATGGGTTTAGTTGCTCCACGGCATGTGGGATTTTCCTGGACCAGGGATCGAACCCTTGTCCCCTGCATTGGCAGGCAGATTCTTAACCACTGTGCCTCCAGGGAAGTCCCTGAATCCACTGTCTTTTAATTAAGATTGCACACCTGGTCTCAGGGCTTAATGAAGCTCAGGTTCTTTATTTCTCAGCACAGAGGAATTCAGTGAGAGGCAGAGTAATAGGTCAAAAATGGGTTTATTTAGAGAGATACACATTTCATAGACAGAATGCAGTCCGTCTCAAAAGGTGAGAGGCCCCGAAACATGGGGTGGTTGGTTTTTCTGGACTGGGTAGTTTCACAGATTAATGGGTGGGAGGATTATTCCAACTGTTTGGGGGAAGGGGCAGGGATTTCCAGGAACTGGGCCACTGCCCAGTTTTAGCCTTTTATGGTCAGCCTTGGAACTGTCATGGTGCCTATGGCCCTGTCATTTAGCATGCTGCTGTATTATAATGAGCATATAACGAGGCTCAAGGTCTACTGGAAGTTGAATCTTCCGCCATCTTGGACCTAATCGGTTCTAACCAGTTTATGTCACATCCACAACGGCTATGTCATTCTTAAAGGGTTGTGCCCTGCCCCTTTCCCTCCTGTTTCATTCTGACTGTTTCTCTGGCTCTTCTAGAGTATAATCTGTCAGCCCCACACATGGCCTGGAAAAGTTTGTTAGAAGATAGTGATTTCTGCTGAACCCCCTTTATGGTAGACTACTCCCTGCTCCATTTCAGGCAGAGATGAAAGCTGCTGTGGCTCTCATCTGTCTTATAAAGGTCTTGTCGTTTCTGGAGTTTAGTTGGCAAACTTTTCTTTAAAGGGTCAAATAGTAAATATTTGGGGCTGAGTGACCCAAGAGGCAAAATTGAGCAGTTCTTACTGAAAGGCTGTTCATATTGAATAGTCTTTTTCATATTTTATAACTAAAAATGTAAAAACCAATCTTAGCTCCGAGACCAGACAGAAATAGGAGTCAGATAAATTTGGCTCATGGGCCAAATCAACCTCTTGTTTGGTTCATTTAGATTTCTTTGTATCCTCGCTCGTGGATTTTTTTTTTTTTTTTTGCGGTACGCGGGCCTCTCACTGCTGTGGCCCCTCCCGTTGCGGAGCACAGGCTCCAGACGCACAGCCTCAGCAGCCATGTCTCACGGGCCCAGCCGCTCCGCGGCATGTGGGATCTTCCCGGACTGGGGCACGAACCCGTGTCCCCTGCATCGGCAGGCGGGCTCTCAACCACTGTGCCACCAGGGGAGCCCCAGTTTTTAAAAATCTATAATATCATCTTTCCAGATTGTTTCTGTTTGTAAGGTCAGAGGTCTGTTCCAAAGCCACTATAATAATGTCATGCCTTTATCTGATCCTGGATCTGATCTCATTTCAAGGCCTAAATCATTTTCTGCTGTTATAAACACACAGAGAAAAGTATGGAAGTCCATCCTTTTTTTTTTTTTTTGACTCTTATTTATTTATTTTTAACATCTTTATTGGAGTATAATTGCTTTACAATGGTGTGTTAGTTTCTGCTTTATAACAAAGTGAATCAGCTATACATATATCCCCATATCTCCTCCCTCTTGCGTCTCCCTCTCACCCTCCCTATCCCACTCCCCTAGGTGGTCAGAAAGCACTGAGCTGATCTCCCTGTGCTATGCGGCTGCTTCCCACTAGCTATCTGTTTTACATTTGGTAGTATATATAAGTCCATGGCACTCTCAGTTCATCCCAGCTTTCCCTTCCCCCTCCCAGTGTCCTAAGTCCATTCTCTATGTCTGCGTGTTTATTCCTGTCCTGACCCTAGGTTCTTCATGACCATTTTTTTTTTTTTTAGATTCCATAAATACGTGTTACTATGTGGTATTTGTTTTTCTCTTTCTGACTTGCTTCACTCTGTATGAGAGACTCTAGGTCCATCCACCTCACTACAAATAACTCAATTTTGTTTCTTTTTATGCCAGAGTAATATTCCATTGTATATATGTGCCACATTTTCTTTATCCATTCATCTGTTGATGGACACTTAGGTTGTTTCCATGTCCTGGCTATTGTAAATAGAGCTGCAATGAACATTGTGGTACATGACTCTTTGTGAATTACAGTGTTCTCAGAGTACATGCCCAGCAGTGGGATTGCTGGGTCATATGGTAGTTCTATTTTTAGTTTTTTAAGGAATCTCCATACTGATCTCCATAGTGGCTGTATCAATTTATATTCCCACCAACAGTGCAAGAGGGTTCCCTTTTCTCCACAACCTCTCCAGCATTTATTGTTTGTAGATTTTTTGATGATGGCCATTCTGACTGGTGTGAGGTGATATCTCATTGCAGTTTTGATTTGCATTTCTCTAATGATTAGTGATGTTGAGCATTCTTTCATGTGTTTGTTGGCAATCTGTATATCTTCTTTGGAGAAATGTCTATTTAGGTCTTTTACCCATTTTTGGATTGGGTTGTTTTTTAGATATTGAGCTGCATGAGCTGCTTGTGAGTTTTGGAGATTAATCCTTTGTCCGTTCCTTCATTTGCAAATATTTTCTTGCATTCTGAGGGTTGTCTTTTGGTCTTGTTTATGGTTTCCTTTGCTGTGCAAAAGTTTTTAAGTTTTCTTAGGTCCCATTTGTTTATTTTTGTTTTTATTTCCATTTTTCTAGGAGGTGGGTCAAAAAGGATCTTGCTGTGATTTATGTCCTAGAGTGTTCTTCCTATGTTTTTCTCTAAGAGTTTTACAGTGTCTGGCCTTACATTTAGGTCTTTAATCCATTTTGAGTTTATTTTTGTGTATAGTATTAGGAAGTGTTCTAATTTCATTCTTTTACATGTAGCTGTCCAGTTTCCCCAGCACCACTTATTGAAGAGGCTGTCTTTTCTCCATTGTATATTCTTGCCTCCTTTATCAAAAATAAGGTGACCATATGTGTGTGTGTTTATCTCTGGGCCTTCTATCTTGTTCCATTGATCTGTATTTCTGTTTTTGTGCCAGTACCATACTGTCATGATTACTGTAGCTTTGTAATATAGTCTGAAGTCTGGGAGCCTGATTTCCTCCAGCTCCGTTTTTCTTTCTCAAGATTGCTTTGGCTATTTGGGGTCTTTTGAGTTTCTGTACAAATTGTGAAATTTTTTCTTCCAATTCTGTGAAAAATGCCATTGGTAGTTTGATAGGGATTGCATTGAATCTGTAGATTGCTTGGTGTAGTATAGTCATTTTCACAATGTTGATTCTTTCAATCTAAGAACATCGTCTATCTCTCCATTTGTTTGTATCATCTTTAATTTCTTTCATCAGTGTCTTATAGTTTTCTTCATGCAGGTCTTTTGTCTCCTTAAGTAGGTTTATTCCTAGCTATTTTATTCTTTTTGTTGCAGTGGTAAATGGGAGTGTCTCCTTAACTTCTCTTTCAGATTTTTCATCATTAGTGTATAGGAATGCCTGAGATTTCTGTGCATTAATTTTGTATCCTGCTACTTTACCAAATTCATTGATTAGCTCTAATAGTTTTCTGGTATCATCTTTAGGATTCTCTATGTATAGTATCTTGTCATCTGCATATGGTAAGAGCTTTACTTCTTCTTTTCCGATTTGGATTCCTTCTATTTCTTTTTCTTCTCTGATGGATGTGGCTAAAACTTCCAAAACTATGTTGAATAATAATGGTGAGAGTGGACAACGTTGTCTTGTTCCTGATCTTAGAGGAAATGGTTTCAGTTTTTCACCATTGAGAATGATGTTCCCTCTGGGTTTGACATATATGGCCTTTATTATGTTGAGGTAAGTTCCCTTTGTGCCTAGTTTCTGGAGGCTTTTTATCGTAAATGGTGTTGAATTTTGTCGAAAGCTTTTTCTGCATCTATTGAGATGATCATATGGTTTTTCTCCTTCAGTTTGTTAATATGGTTTATCACATTGATTGATTTGTGTATATTGAAGAATCCTTGCATTCCTGGGATAAACCCCACTTGATCATGTTGTATGATACTTTTAATGTGCTGTTGGATTCTGTTTGCTAGTATTTTGTTGAGGATTTTTTTATCTATGTTCATCAGTGATATTGGCCTGTAGTTTTCTTTCTTTGTGACATCTTTGTCTGGTTTTGGTGTCAGGGTGATGGTGGCCTCGTAGAATGAGTTGGGGAGTGTTCCTCCCTCTGCTATATTTTGGAAGAGTTTGTGAAGCATAGGTGTTAGCTCTTCTCTAAATGTTTGATAGAGTTCACCTGTGAAACCATCTATCCGGGGCTTCTGTTTGTTGGAAAGTTTTTAATCACAGTTTCAATTTCAGTGCTTGTGATTGGTCTGTTCCTATTTTCTCTTTCTTCCTGGTTCAGTCTCAGAAGGTTGTGCTTTTCTAAGATTTTGTCCATTTCTTCCAGGTTGCCCGTTTTATTGGCATATTGTTCCTTGTAATCTCTCATGATCCTTTGTATTTCTGCAATGTCAGTTGTTCTTTTTCATTTCTAATTCTATTGATTTGAGTTTTCTCCTTTTTTTTCTTGATTAGTCTGGCTAATGGTTTATTAATTTCGTTTATCTTCTCAAAGAACCAGCTTTTAGTTCTATTGATCTTTGCTATTATTTCCTTCATTTCTTTTTATTTCTGATCTGATCTTTGATTTCTTTCCTTCTGCTAACTTTGAGGGTTTTTTTGTTCTTCTTTCCCTAATTGCTTTAGGTATAGGTTTAGGTTGTTTATTTGAGGTGTTTCTTGTTTCTTGAGGTAGGACTGTATTGCTATAAACTTCCCTCTTAGAAACGCTTTTGCTGCATCACATAGGTTTTGGGTTGTTGTGTTTTCATTGTCATTTGTTTCTAGGTAATTTTTGATTTCCTCTTGGATTTCTTCAGTGATCTCTTGATTATTTAGTAGTGTATTGTTTAGCCTCCATGTGTTTGTGTTTTTTACAGATTTTTTTCCTGTAATTGATATCTAGTCTCATAGCACTGTGGATGGAAAAGATACTTGATATGATTTCATTTTTGTTAAATTTACCAAGGCTTGATTTGTGACCCAAGATATGATCTATCCTGGAGAATGTTCTATGAGCACTTGAGAAGAAAGTGTATTCTATTGTTTTTGAATGGAAAGTCCTATAAATATCATTTAAGTCCATCTTTTTTAATGTATCATTTAAAGCTTGTGTTTCCTTATTTACTTTCATTTTGGATGATCTGTCCATTGGTGAAAGTGGGGTGTTAAAGTCCCCTACTATGATTGTGTTTCTGTCAATTTCCCCTCTTATGGCTATTAGCATTTGCCTTATGTATTGAGGTTCTCCTATGTTGGGCGTATAAATATTTACTATTGTTATATCTTCTTCTTAGGTCGACCCCTTGGTCATTATGCAGTGTCCTTCTTTGTCTCATGTAATAGTCTTTATTTTAAAGTCTATTTTGTCTGATATGAGAATTGCTATTCCAGCTTTCTTTTGATTTCCATTTGCATGGAATATCTTTTTCCATCCCCTCACTTTCAGTCTGTATGTGTCCCTAGGTCTGAAGTGGGCCTCTTGAAGACAGCATATATATGGGTCTTGTTTTTGTATCCATTCAGCCAGTCTATGTCTTTTGGTTGGAGCATTTAATCCATTTACATTTATGGTAGTTATTGGTATGTATGTTCCTATTACTATTTTCTTAACTGTTTTGAGTTTGTTATTGTAGGTCTTTTCCTTCTCTTGTGTTTCCTGCCTAGAGAAGTTCCTTTTGCATTTGTTGTAAAGCTGCTTTGGTGGTGCTGAATTCTGTTAGCTTTTGCTTGTCTACAAAGGTTTTAATTTCTCCGTCAAATCTGATTGCAATCCTTGCTGGGTAGAGTAATCTTGGTTGTAGGTTTTTCCCTTTCATCACTTTAAATATGTCCTGCCACTCCCTTCTGGCTTGCAGAGTTTCTGCTGAAAGATCAGCTGTTAACCTTGTGGGGAGTCCCTTGTATGTTGTTGTTTTTCCCTTGCTGCTTTTAATATTTTTTCTTTGTATTTAATTTTTGATAGTTTGATTAATATGTGTCTTAATCTCTGTAGGTAGTCGTATATACCCACAGAGCAAAGTGGGTTTTTTTGTGTTGACAACCAAAATGGCTCTGCGTGATCCTCCACATGATGGTGTTTACACTTTAAGATCTTGGCAAGCATGTCTGGCTGCTATTATTTTAGGGTGTCCTGATTTTAGAAGAACATATGCTTTATTAGGGGAAGTGGGTAATGGGGAGTGGTTATCTAAGGTGTATAGAGTTTCAGTTTAGAAACACCTAGAAATGGTTAGGATGGTAAATTTTACATTATGCATTTTTTACCACAATACTAAAATTTGCTTTAAAAGTATTATTACATACATAATACCTGATAATTATGGAAACATCAGTAAATACAGACAAGCAAAAAGGAAAATAAAATCACCGACAATCCTAACTGCTGAGTTTTCTTATTGCGTAAATACATAAATGCACAAATTATGTGTAGGTTCGTATTTGGATTTGCTGCTTAATAACCTGACTTTTTCAAACAAAGTTTACACTATTTTTAACCATGTTTTAAGTTCTATATTCTTAATTGAAAATAAGTGGGATGTTTCACATTTCTGTAAACTCTAAGGCCTCAAGACAGAAGTGCAGTGGCACGTTTTAGGGGTACATGCCCCTCCATTGATGCTTCTCTGTTTAGGTCATGTGTCCTCAGGAGAAAGAAAGGCTCCCCCACTCCTGATTTGTGAGCCAGCTGTACTGACATCTTTCAGTGGTTCCTTTTAAGTATGAACCCACCTACAGAGGCTTCTGGTACTTTGGGAACTGGTGTGTCTACCTGTCCCTGGGGCTCTTCAGTCACATGTCTATCCACTGGGGTAATGTAAATATGTGTCTCAGCAAGGTTAACGATTAAAGTGTTGGGATGAAAGGTCGAAGGCCTGCCTTTGGAACATCAGAACATCAGAATGGGAGATATATGTTGCTACTTGCCTTCCACCTTCTCTGAGGAAAAGAGTAAATAAGAAACACAGTCATACAAGAGTCTTCATTCCAGAAGTGATCTAGGAATCATGCTGGAGAAGTTCTGCAACTCTACTTTTTGGGTAAGAAATTACACTTGTCCTCACTGTTGACTCTCCTCAACTCGGAACAAGTAGTAGATTAGCCTAGAGTGACCACTAATAAGAACTAGAAAAGTTAGATGTGCAGTTGGTCTAAAGTTCAGGGTTTCTTTTCTTTTTTTTTTAAGATAAGTCATAATATCTCCCTAGGATATTCTATGTGGGAGAGAGAATATATTTCTGCTCTAAAATATGTTTATTGTATCCCACACTCTTTTTTCTTGGACTAGGTAGCTGCAAAATTGCCTTCTCTAAAGAGAAATAAGGGAAAGGCTTCCAATTTCATCAGTGTTAGGAGGGGGAATTGTGGAGTATGAGGACAAAGAGAAGGCCTGTGATTGAGTCTTGCTGAGAAATGTTGATGTTGAAATAATACTGATGTGTTCTAGAGGAACCGGCAATTAGTGGTGTGACTGGAAGTTGAGGCTAGGGATGCAAACTTGGGCATCCTGAGCACTGAAACAGTTTTTGAACCATTAAAGCAGAGAATTCAAAACAACGAGCATCAGTACCAAATGGTTTAGTGGAATAGAAATTTAGGGATTTTGAGGAAGTGTGGTGCGCAGGCTCCTAGGATCAGAATCATCTGGAGCGCTTGTTAAACTGGTTTAAGTATCTTAGGTAATTCTTCTGAATTCTAAAGTTAAATAATTTTATGGGGAGAGGAGAAGAGCAGGAATGAGAACAGAGCATGTGGACAGCACTTCCCATCCTAGAAAGAACCTGGACCCCAAGGCCCTCGAGGCCAGGACATGTATACCACAGGAAGGTGGGGCTTAACATGCCCCAGGATCTCACCAGTCCGTCTCAAGAGAGTTCTTTCTGAGAATCATCTGACCGATCATCTTGGTCAGGGCACCTCAGCCTTTAAAGAGTCTGTGCAAACAGCTGAACAAAGCAAAAAATATTTGTAAGAAGAGAATAATGTACCCTCACATGACTCAGATGTAAGAACTGGTGCCCCACCTTCACCTCACAAGATACTTCTATTTATTGCAGAGTGCAAAGACCAGTAGAAAACTTGCTGGGAATAAGCTTTCCCTCCAATGTGCCATTGCTGCTCCTGTATGTAAGGCCTCTTCACGATCCAGTTTAAGCCCCTAGGGCTATAGGAGTTTAATTGCCAAAGTGTGACTAAGCATTCTGCTACCTGCAGGTTAGGTTTGAGTGTCTACCAGTGAGTTCAATGAATGCTAAAAACTAGAATAAGAAGTTTTTTTGTGTGTGTGTGGTACGTGGGCCTCTCACTGTTGTGGCCTCTCCCGTTGCGGAGCACAGGCTCTGGACGCTCAGGCTCAGCGGCCATGGCTCACGGGACCAGCTGCTCCGTGGCATGTGGGATCTTCCCGGACCTGGGCACGAACCCGTGTCCCCTGCATCGGCAGGCGGACTCTCAACCACTGCGCCACCAGGGAAGCCCTAGAATAAGAAGTTTTTATATCCCAGGACTGTTCTCCCCTTTAGGTTGAGGAATGGTCCCTCTTCTTCCCACAACTTGGCAAATGTGGTGGTGAAATTAAATCATAATAGATGGTGGAGAAATTCACTTAGAATCACAGAAAGAAAGGTTTTTAGAGGGTGGATTGGTCAGAAAAGTCACTAAATGACATTTAATGGTGAATTTATATCAATGGAGTTGGATAGGAAAATACAGCTAGTAAAAGGGTCAGGCTAAATATGGATATAGAACTGGGTTAAAATTGTTTGGAAGCAAGGGTAGGGGGATGGGTGTGAGCTGGGGGCTGGTATTCTCTTTTTTAAAATGCATGTATCCAACAATCATTCCATTTTGGTCCCCCAGAATTCCTCATTCCTGGATAGCCCGGAGGTGGACCTGCCACTTTGTTTTGAGCAAACTGTTCTGGTGTGGATTCCCTTGGGCTTCCTTTGGCTCCTGGCCCCTTGGCAGTTTCTCTATGTGTATAGATCCAGGACCAAGAAATCTTCTATAACCAAACTCTACCTTACTAAGCAGGTATGGGAACCCCACTATTTTCTAATTAATTTTGTGGTACACAATAGAGACATTTTCTTGGTGGTTCAAGTGTCTTCTTCCCTGTCTTTAACCAGCTTTTCCAGGTAGAGCCATGCTCTGGATGTCCCTGTCTCCACCTGTCCTACGCCTCATTGGCCCCCTGCCGTACTTCTTAGTTAAGTTACTTTGATTTTTGCATAAGAATAATGACTCGTAAATCCTATGGATATTGGACTCTGGAAACACCAATGATGAGTAATCAGTCAGTTGAATAGTTGTGGCCTTTTCAGCATTTGAGAAGCAAATGCTGGATTATCTATCTTTAAGCTGTTCTAATTAATCAGGAGACTATAATTCAGTTGGCATCTACCATGAAGTAAAAATGAACTATTTAACGTGTCCTCTGCTCCATTCAGCCAATCCAAACATTGCTCTTCTCCCCAGGCTTGGATCTGAAATAGGGCTTCCATTTTCCCAAAGTCAACCCTGAGTGTGGATGCTAACTCAAAGTAGAGGGAGGAAGGGTGTGTGCTCACGGTGACATGCCTGAGTAGGGAAATAATGGAAAGAACCGGCTGCAGGAGGAATGAGGGTAGGAGCCTCTCAGCCAGCTGCACTGATTAATGTAGAGAAAGTCTTGTGAGAACCGAGAGATCCTCAACTGAGATTGTAAAACTCCCTCTTAAAACCTATCATCTACTTCCTTTCACTAGGTGTTTTTCTATCTGTCCTGATTAGTAAACAGGGCTTTTAGAGAGGCAAACTAGATTCGGTGTTCCATAAGCACACAGGCCAATGACCTCAGGTTACTGCAGTCTAAAAAGAAGGAAGGAAGAAATTTGGCCAAAGGAAGTTGGATTTGCATTGACACTCTGAGGTGGGGTGGTGGTGTGTTTTGTCTACTCTGGATAGAAGAACAGCCTGCGAGAGCTTGGGGCAGGGCTATTGTCTCCCTCGCTGACCTGTGTGTCCAGCACAGGGCCTACCACTTGGTACACATTTGTTGAATGTTGGTATTAAATGCACTCTAGGAATAGGGATTGAGTCAAGAGTGTGTTAGACTGAACATTGAACAGCATGCTTCAGTACCCTTAGGGATGAGAGAGAGCTTTTGGTTAGTCAGTCAAGTTAGAGGGCTTCTATCACTTTTCTGGAGCTTCAAAGAAAAGGTTGGGTAATGAGTAAATCAGTATCCCATTTTTATCATAGCTATTAATTAACTTTTAATAAACAACTTTATTGAGAAATAATTCACATAGCATACAATTTCACCCATCTAAATACAGTCCTTTTTTTTAAGTATTTTCATGGTATGTGTAACCATCACCACAGTCACTTTTAGAACATTTTTTTCCCTCAAAAAGAAATCCTTTATCAACCCCCATCTCCCCTAGCCCTAAGCAACCACTAGTATACTCTTTGTCGCTATAGTTTCCCTATTCTAAACATTTCATACGAATGGAATCATATAATACATGATCTTTTATTATTGGCTTCTTTTACGTAGCATAAGGTTTTCAAGGTTCATGCATGTTGTTTAAGGCTCATCCATAATATTCCAATGTATGGATATATCATGTTTTGTTTAACTTTTATAAACACAAATCTCTATAGATAAAACTGTAGATAAAAAGAAATGTATTAGCTTTTTTTTTTTCCTGTAGCTAATAATCCACTCACCCTTGCTCATAGTTTCAGGAGCTTCATTTATAATTTATACTTTTTTTTGTCCTCCTCCCTGAGAGTGATAGGCACAGAGTAGCATCCTCTTAAAAATTTCAGAATAATTGGTTTTTCCTCTGAAACAGGAGTATAATTCCTCAGAAAGTAAAAATTCACTTCTTCTATGAGAACCTTCTTCTTGGATCACTCCTCAACTTCATTTCTTCACTTTCTGTTCTACCTGCCTTTGGGCTGTTTGTTCCTCTCTGATTCTCTTGAACTGTCATTGCTGTTTGGTCATTAGTGCAGTGTTTACCTCATCTGGACTAAGTCAATTTGCTTGCCTAAGCTAGTGAGAGACTCTACCAGTTTGTTTAAAGGTACACCCTTACCCAAAGGACCCTGTGCATAGTAGGTAATTGAATGAATTGAATTAAAAAATGAATGAATGGATGAGCTCATTTAGTCCCAGGGTAACAAAAGAGGAGTATTGTTCTGGAGGTTGTGGATCTGCTGAGGTCAGATGTGCAGCAAAAGTGGACTTACTGTTGAGCTAATGAGACATGGGAATCATCTTCAAGTATCTGTAGAAGTCAACATAGAAGACTGCCTAGCTTATTCTGAAAAGTTTCAGAGAGCAAAATCAAGGGAAGTCGGTGTAGGTTGTTCCAGGGGAGCTGCCTTTAGCCAAACATACAGAAGAACTTACTTTCTCTTTTTCCTTTTTTATTTTTTTGTGGATGATTTACGCTTTTTATCCCTTATTCTTACATAAACTTAAAAAAGACAGAAAATCAAAGATAAGTAAATTATTTTCAGCTGTACCAAAGTTTAAGAACTTAAATTTGAGACAGCTTTATCAGTTGACTTTTCTTTGAGAGGGTTTTAAATAAGTTCAGTTGTGAAGACCATTACAAAGGTGGAAGCACTTTCTTACAGTAATAACTGTCAGGTAGTAGAATGGTCTGCTGGGGGATGTAGTTCCTGAAAATATTGAAACTGAAGTTAGACATTTGTCTGCCAGGGAAGTGATGGAAATAGACACTCTCTGTAATGGGTCAAAGGTTCAACCAGAGTGCTTTCATAAAGCACTGGGAAAAGGAGGACTGTGCAGAGGTGGAAAGATATTAAATATGGCCAAACCACTTTACTTTCCTTTTTTGTTTTTTTTTTGGCTGCACCGCATGATTTGCAGGATTTTAGTTCCCGGACCAGGGACTGAAGCCACGCCCTCGGCAGTGAAAGCACCGGGCCCTTGGACTGCCAGGGAATTCCTTTTTCTTTTTAAATATTTAAATATTTATTTATTTATTTATGGCTGCATCGGGTCTTAGTTGCAGCATGTGGGATCTTTTTTTTTCTTTTTAAATATTTATTTATTTTTGGCTGCATTGGGTCTTCCTTGCTGTGTGCGGGCTTTCTCTAGTTGCGGTGAACGGGGGCTACTCTTCATTGCAGTGCACCGGCTTCTCATTGCGGTGGCTTCTCTTGTTGCGGAGCTCGGGCTCTAGGCACGTGGGCTTCAGTGGTTGTGGCACGCAGGCTTCAGTAGTTGTGGCTCACGGGATCTAGAGTGCAGGCTCAGTAGTTGTGGCACACGGGCTTAGTTGCTCCATGGCATGTGGGATCCTCCTGGACCGGGGCTCAAACCCGTGTCCTCTGCATTGGCAGGCGGATTCTTAACCAGTGTGCCACCAGGGAATCCCGGCATGCAGGATTTTTCATTGCGGCCCATGGGCTCCAGAGTGTCTGGGCTCTGTAGTTGAGGCACGCAGGCTCTGTAGTTGTGGATCACGGGCTCAGTAGTTGTGGCACGTGCGCTTAGTTGCTCCTCAGTACCTGGCATCTTAGTTCCCCAACCAGGAATCGAACCCACATCCCCTGCATTGGAAGGTGGATTCTTAACCACTGCACCACCAGGGAAGTCCCTATACTTTCTTTTTTAATACCAATGATATTGTGTCTCTTTAGGAAGTTGAGTTCAGTAAACTCCACGTGTACTTGAAACTCCTCCAGTGATTCAGAGATCAAGGGCAAAGACTATTTACGGACTTGGTAATCATTAAACAACCACAATATTTCCCTGACTGTGATTAAGAAAAGCCTATAGTATGTTTCTGATTATAAAAAGAATGCATTATTGTAGAAAGTTTATTTGATTATTGTAGAAAGTTTGTCAGCTCTAGGGAAATAGGAAATCATTGATAATTGTATCACTCTGACATACTCCTGTTAACATTTTGAGATGTTTCCTTTTACTCTCTTTAAAAAACTAAACAAACAAAAAAACAAAATGAAAAGAAAAAGACTCGTTCTCAACCCTCTACTTTCTAGTCCTGTTCTCCAGAGGCTGCCATTTAAAATTATTTTGATGATTACCTCCATATCTATAAATAATGTGTTTATACCTGTATTTCTTGATCCATCAACTTCAAAAAATATCTATTTCTGTCCTCTATGAAAGACAAAGAATTTAGCTCATTGACCCAACTCCCTAGCTTCCTTTTTCTCTCTTCCTCTTTCTCTCAGTCTTTTAATTTTGTGTGATTATGTTCTGTTCTTCTGTAGGTTACCTTTATACCTAAAAATACTCTGCCATCAATTTTATTGTATTTATTTGGCCATGCCACACAGCTTGCAGTACCTAAGTTCCCCAACCAGGGATTGAGACCAGGGTTTGTACCTGAGGCCACGACAGTGAAAGCCCTGAATTCTAACCACTGGATTGTCAGAGAACTCCCCTCCCCCTCCTTTTTTTTTTTCCATCAATTTTAGGCTCTAGTTCTTCCTTTCTTTTTCCTTATTTCACATATAACATTGTATAAGTTGAAGGTGTACAGTGTGTTGATTAGATACGTTTATATATTGCAATATGATTGCCACCATACTGTTAGCTAACACTTCTATCATGTCACATAATTATCTTCTTTGTGTGTGTGTGAGAACATTTAAGATCTAGTCTCTTAGCAACTTTGAAGTATGTGATACAGTATTTTGACTATAATCACAAGTGCATGACAAACTTGCAGTTAGAAGATAAATAAGTTCTGGAGATCAAATGAGATTTTTTTTTCAGTTTATAGTCTTTTTAAAAACTGAGACATAATTGACATATAACATTATATTAGTTTCAGCTGTTACAGCATAAGAATTTGAAATGATCACTACAATAAGTCTAGTTAACATCCATCACCATACATAGTTACATAATTTTTGTTCTTGTAATGAGAACTTTCAATGTCTACTTTCTTTTTTTTTATAAATTTATTTTTATTTTTGGCTATCTTGGGTCTTCATTGCTGCAGGTGAGCTTTCTCTAGTTGCGGCGAGTGGGGGCTGCTCTTTGTTGCAGTATGGGGGCTTCTCATTGTGGTGGCTTCTCTTGTTGCAAAGCACAGCCTCTAGGCATGCAGGCTTCAGTAGTTGTGGCTCGTGGGCTTAGTTGCTCCGCGACATGTGGGATCTTTGCGGACCAGGGCTGGAACCCGTGTCCCCTGTATTGGCAAGTGGATTCTTAACCTTGCGCCACCAGGGAAGCCCTCAATATCTACTTTCTTAAGAGTACTGTATTGTATATTTGAAAGTTCTAAACTATAGTCACCATGCTGTACATTATATCCTCATCTCAATGCCCCTTTGTGTAAGACAAGAGATTTAGCGCTCCCAATAAAATTTTCAGAAAGAGCAATAGTAAATAAAGTCTCTAGGTTCTTGCTTTCTGAAAATGTTGATCTGACTATGGAATGCTAGGTTCAAAAAAAATTTTTTTTGAAGTTTGAAGTTGTTGCTATGTTGTTCCCCCAAATCCTGTGCTACCAAGTTAGAATTCTTCTCATTCCTTGTTATCCTCTCTAGAAGCTTTATCCTCTTTATTCTTGATGTCCTGAAATTTCATAAGAGTGTCTACATGGGTCTTTTTTCATTCAATGGATTCTATACTTTTAACCGAAAGACTCATGTCTTATCTCTGAGAAATTTTTATATTATTCTTTTCATTTCCTTTCCTCTAATTTTAAAATTCCCTATCTCTAGAACTTCTTGTTAGATAGATGTTGGACTCGCTGAATTGACCCTTCTTCTCAACTCTTTAGAATTTCTTTTTCTCTTTTCCCCTCTGTTCTGAGAGATTTTCCTTATTTTTTCTTTTAATCATCCTAAAGAGCCTTTATTTTAGCAATAATGGGATTGATTCCTAAGAATTCTCTGCTAAATAATAGCACTTATCCTATTAGTTAAAGGTGCTTTCTTTGCTGGTTTTAATTATAAAGGGCCCAATATCTCTTCCTGAGCCATTCTGGATGAATGAGGCTTATGGAATGAGTAGGCATAGATGGATGGGAGTAGGGAGGGGTGAGGGTAGGGGAGCTGATACTAAAGATCTTCATCTTGAGGGATAAGGTACTGGTGGACCTCCTCAGTGGAGTTAATAATTCTCCCTCCTGATGGGTGGGCGGTAGTCCTTTAGAACAAAAAAATGTGTATCATGTCTTATGAGCTCATAGTACAAATATTTGACAGACTTGGAGTCATCTTAGGGTCACAGAGTTGCAGTCATTAACTTCAAAGTTTATATGGGGAGAAGGCTGGGAGTAATGACCAAGGAAAGGGAATAGTGCCGTCCCAATTGGGTTGGAGGAATTCCCCCTTTAAATCTATTTTATTAGTTATCTATTGCTATGGAACAAATTAGTCCAAAACTTAGCGGCTTAAAAATAAACTTTTTTTTTTTTAAATCTCAGTTTCTATGGGTCAGATTTGGGAGCAGCTTACCTGACTTCAGGGTCTGTCATGAGGTTGCTGTTATTAATATGCAGGCTCTGCCTAAGGTCACCTGAAGGCTTGACTGGGGCTAGAAGATCTGCTTCTAAAT
Source organism: Delphinapterus leucas (assembly GCF_059928025.1). Taxonomy (NCBI): domain Eukaryota; kingdom Metazoa; phylum Chordata; class Mammalia; order Artiodactyla; family Monodontidae; genus Delphinapterus; species Delphinapterus leucas. The sequence continues at coordinate 58,859,709 of NC_143144.1, forward strand.
TGACACACCCACATGGCTTTTGGCAGGAGGTCTCAGTTCCTTACTAAGTGGACCTCTCCATAGAGCTACTTGAGTGTCCTCACGATGAGGCTGGAAGTTTACCTTGCTGTGAGTGATCTGAGAGAGGGAACAAAGAGGAAGCCACATTGTTTTCTATGACCTAATCTTGGAAGTCGCACACTGTCACTTCTGCCATATTCTATTTATTACAAGTGAGTCAGAGCTCAGCCCATACTCAAGGGAAGGGGAACTAAGCTATCTTTTGAAGGGAGGAGTATTGGAGAATTTGTGGACGTATTTTAAAACCATGACAATCAACATTCCTTAACAACACTTAGCATACTTTGAACTTTATTGCATTACTTGAACTGTATATATCCATTGCTTCCATAATTATTGAGTGTGTTATCTGAATCATTGCCTACCATTTTTATTGAAGTATAGTTGATGTACAATGTTATATAAGTTACAAATGTACATATAGTGATTCACAATTTTAAAGGTGAATACTCCATTTATAGTTATTATAAAATATTAGCTATATTCCCCATGTTGTACAATATATCCTTGTAGCTTATTATATACTTAATAGTTTGTTCCTCTTAATCCCCTACCCTTATATTGCCCCTCCCCTCTTCCCTCTCCCCACTGGTAACCAACTAGTCTGTTCTCTGTGAGTCTTCTTTTTTGATAACAAAAAGAATATAATATAAATTCTCTAGTTTGTTATATTTTTTAGATTCCACATATAAGTGATATCATACAGTATACATCCTTCTATGACTTATTTCACTAAGCATAATGCCCTCCAGGTCTATCCATGTTACTGCAAGTGGCAAAATTTCATTCTTTATTATGGCTGAGTAGTATTCCATTGTGTGTGTGTGTGTGTGTGTGTGTGTGTGTGTGTGTGTGTGTGTGTGTGTGTATGTGTGTGTATCACATCTTTATCCATTCATCTGTTGATGGACACTTAGGTTGCTTCCATATCTTGTGCTACCCACTATTTTTACCATCCATCACTGGGAACCATTCTATTCTTAAGAATGATATCTTCCTAACAGTGTTTTTTTGCCTTCTCAGGTGCTTGTTGGGTTTCTTCTTATTCTGGCAGTCATAGATCTGGCCCTTGCACTCACAGAAGACACTGGACAAGCCACAGTCCCTGCCGTTAGATATACCAATCCAAGCCTCTACTTGGGCACATGGGTGAGGCCCATCATCACTTCTCTCCTGTTTATCTTCTCTCTACTCATAGCCATCCAGCTGAAATTTGCTCCTATGGAATGAAATAAAGTCCAATTTCATCTGCCTTTTTCAAGGGACCTATGATGAAGCAAAGCTTGGTTGTAATAGGGTGAAACCAATTTTAGCTTTTCATTTGCTTTTAAACACTACTTTTAATGCCTTCTTCCTAAGGTAAGTATTAGCTTTAATGATTAACATGTAACTTATGCCCTCATATCTTGCTATCTAAGGATCACAGATGAAATCCAAGTTTCTTGATGTAAAAGAATTTTCTACGTGCTGTAAACATTATTTTTAAATTGATTGGTGACTCTAATCAATGGATCACTGAGTCTAGACTTGTTTGTGTAAATTTGATGACAGAAACTTATGTCTCTCCTACAGGCAGGGTTTTTTGTGGGAGGAGGGAGAGCTGTACAGTGTTTAAAAAAACAATTGAATTAGTTACCATCATTTTATTTTATTTAGTTTTTATTTTTGGCCGCGTCAAGCGGCTTGTGGGATCCTAGTTCCCCAACCAGGGATCAAACCCAGGCCCCCAGCAGTGAAAGTGCCAAGTCCTAACCACTGGACCACCAGGGAATTCCCGTTACCATCATTTTTGTTTTTTTGTTTTTGTGGTACGCAGGCCTCTCACTGTCGTGGCCTCTCCTGTTGCGGAGCACAGGCTCCAGACGCGCAGGCCCAGCGGCCATGGCTCACGGGCCCAGCCGCTCCGCGGCATGTGGGATCTTCCCGGACTGGGGCACGAACCCATTTACCCTGCATCGGCAGGCGGACTCTCAACCACTGCGCCACCAGGCAAGCCCCATTACCATCATTTTGAAAGAGGAAGATACAACATAATTATTTTGATTCCTAAACTTTCTTGAAAAATCAGAATGCCTGGCAACTTTGGGCCGACATTTCCACAGGGCAGCAGTCAGCTAGGACTGAGTAGCAGTTGGTTGCATTAGACCAGGTATATGCTCAGTACTGTCCTCCACCCTCACTTCACTCAGTAACATGCTCTGCTTGGCCCCTGTAAGGACTTCGTTTTGTCACCGTTGTTATAAAACAGAAGAGTCTAGAGAGCAGCGCACTGGAGCCAGCTCACGGAGCTGACTGCGCCTCTCTTCCCAGTCCTGAGTTTGGTGACATCATGTTGGAGATTGAAATCCACCACGGTGGGAGTATTTATACCATGGAAATTCACACATGCCACAAATCATGGCTTTGTTTTCAGAATGCCAGTTTACTAGCACAGCACTGGGTCTGGGAAAACAACATTTAATTAATTATAACTAAGTGAATAATGCGAGGCAAAGTTTTTTGTTGTTGCTAATTGTTTAGTCTAATATTATTAGAAAGTATTGTGATACAGACGCCTTGCACCTATTCAGCAGAATCTGCCTCCCCGACCTGATTACTGTAGTGCCTGAAATTATTTTCTTGGGCCTCAGAAAGATTTTTCTGGCTCCCAAAGTTATTCCATTTAGATGCAGGTGGTGACCCTCTGCGTTCTTCTCTGACTCCCTGCCCAAGTGTGGTGAATAGAGATGGGATAGGGAAGGGAGTTCCAGAGAGAGCACTGGGGTCCTGAAAGAAAAAGTCGGATGGTATCAGGGAGGAAATGTACTATTTGGCGTCAGATTAGTTACAACAATCTCCCCCTTCAGCCCCCGTTTCTTCCCGTGTTCTCTGACATCCTTCTTGCCTCTTGTCCTTGGTGTTAGTGACAATATTTTTCAAAACATGATGTGAATTTCTCGCTAGATCCTGGTTTTGCTGATCCAACACAGCAGGCGATGGTGTATACAGAAGGACTCTTGGTTCCTGTCCGTGTTCTGGATTCTCTCAATACTCTGTGGCACTTTCCAGTTTCAGACTCTGATCCGGACACTCTTAAGGGTAAGGAGGAAAGAGATGGTGATATGAGGAGGTACCGCTGGGCAACTTCTAAGTTGGAGTAAATGACATAAGGTAAATTGAGTTGCAGGGTAGGATTGTATTTAGGGGATTTGATAATAGACTTTAATCACAAGCATTGATACATAGGGGCTGTTTAGACTTAATTCAGATAAAAGGCTCATCTTCTTTGTCCCCTCCCATAGGGCAGCAATCCTAACCTGGCCTATTCCTGCGTGTTCCTCATCTGCTATACACTCCAGATCCTGGTCCTGATCCTTTCAGCATTTTCAGAAAAAAATGACTCATCAAAAGTGAGACTCTAAATATGACCACTTCATATATTATTTAATTGGATGGTATCTTGACAGATGTAACTTTGAGATGTCTAGGTCTCATGAAGGTCCCACAAGCCCAGAATATAGTAGTATAGTCCATTTTGTGATGTAAGGAAACAAAGTGACTAGAATTTGGAAACACTGACTTCTTTTTTTTTTTCCCTGCGGTACGCGGGCCTCTCACTGTTGTGGCCTCTCCCGTTGCGGAGCACAGGCTCCGGACGCGCAGGCTCAGCGGCCATGGCTCACGGGCCCAGCCGCTCCGCGGCATGTGGGATCTTCCCGGACGGGGGCACGAACCTGTGTCCCCTGCATCGGCAGGCGGGCTCTCAACCACTGTGCCACCAGGGAAGCCCGGAAACACTGACTTTTATATTGACCCACCAAGCTTCAGCATAGACAGTTAATTCATACATCTATGCCATAAAGTCTGGCTATCATTCTACTGGTGACCTTAGCGTCTCCAAACAAACACGTTGACCAGCCTACTTCAGTGTCATATCTAGTTTCTAGCACAACATCATATTTAGAAAACTCAGCTTCTGATTTTAGAGTTCCATAGAATTCCTGTTTCTAATTGATTTACTGTCTGATTTTTTGTGTGTCTTGCAGCATCCTTCAACCACAGCTTCATTTCTGAGTAGCATCACCTTTAGTTGGTATGACAGGTAGGAAATACCTGGAGTGTGGCTTGTCTATATCCCTCCCCCCTCACTCTCCTGAAAGTGATGGAAATCTTAATTTTAAAAGTGCCTGCCATGGCTTCCATTTCTCCTCTGCTTAGAGTCAGAGAATGTTAAAACATACAGATCAGTTTACTGCAGTCCCTTCACTGGGCAGATGGGGAAGCTGAGGAGAGGAAGGAGGGGCGTTTGCTCTTGGTAGCCTGAGGAGCTCCATGAAAAAAAAAAGGATAGGAGGAAAAGGAGGCAGTAGGACAGGAAAAGGGAAATTTGGGGTCAAGGAGGGTGGCACAGACTCGGGTAAGGGATGAAATAGCTGTTCTGGGCTTCCAGAGGATCTGGAGCAGCCGTCCTTGGCCTTTGTAGTTCCACGGACCCCTTTGGCAGCCTGGTAACACCCATGAATCCCTTCTCAGATGATGTTTTAAATGTGTACAATAAAAGACATGGGATTATAAAGGGAAACAAATATATTGAAATGTAGTTACCAAATTTGTGATATAGTAATACATGTGCTTCTTTATTAATGCATTAAATATCAAGACCTAATGCTGGCTGGGTTTAATAGTTTCAAAGCAGTGATGAATGTAAATGAGCCATGAAAACATCTGTGACTTTTGTTACCTGGTAACAAAGGCACAAGTACTCTGTTTTGGAACTGTGGTGGGTTGACTACATTCATATTAGAAGGAAAGGCTAAATTTCAGTTAGAAGCTAATAAAAGTAAAGATGTAATTTATTTTCCATCCATGTTCTCAAATCCCATGTTGAGGAGCCCTGATCTAGAGAGAGAGTATTAGAGGCAGCCCCCAGTTCTGCTCAGTTTCTTAAGGGCATCGTGGAGGCTCCTCAGGGAGATGCCAGGGCAGCAGAGAGGCAGCCAGTGTTTGAGAAGGAAGGAACAGGATCGGGGGAGGTGATGCACTTTTGGCTCTCAATTCAGTAGGACTCCTTCCCCTTCTCTTGTTTTCTCCCACCTTCCATCACCCCCACCCACTCCCTTTTCTGCTCTCCCCACTCCTGTTTCGAGTTCCAAGAGCTAGGAGCTGGGATAGTAGAGCAAGGGAGAAGCCCCATTCTTCTGTCCCTCCATCCTGGGACTGGATGGTTTTGACAGAGGCAGCGAGGAGACAGCCTCTGGTCCCAACCGCAGGGCCTCAGCCTGTGGGTCGCTCTTGTTCCAGCATTGTTCTGAAAGGCTTCAAGAAACCTCTGACGCTTGAAGATATCTGGGATATTGATGAAGAGACTAAAACAAAGACACTAGTCAGCAGGTTTGAAAAGTACATGGCAGGAGAGCTGCAGAAGGCCCGGCAGGCATTCCAGAAACGGCAGCAGAAGAACTCCCAGTGGAACCCTGGAGCCAGGCTGCATGGTTTGGACAAGAACCAGAGTCAAAGCCAAGATGTCCTTGTCCTGGTAACTTTCCCACGAGTGTCTGTTCGAATGTGCTGTATGTCTTAGGCAAGAGGACACCAATGTCCTGGTGAATCTGTCCTTTCATTTTGACAGCACTTTATACTTTACAGTGCATTTTATATTATTAGTAATATTCACAATACTAATAGTACCTTAGTGATGGATACATGGGAGTATAATGTAGTACTGATCTCTCTCATTTGGGGTATATTTGAAATTTTCCACAATAAAATGTTTTTTTTTAAACAGAAAAATAAAAGAATACCTTAGCATTACTAGAATCTGCACGTTGGTGGGATTTAGCATTAGCAGCTAATTTATTTTTTTATTCACTTGAAAATATTTATTGAGTACCACTGTGTGTCAGAGACCATTCTGGGCACAGGTATAAGGATCTGCCTGAAAGAGTCCTCACCTTTAGTGAGCTGGAAAATAAATAATAAACCAATACATACATTACTCTTTCAGAGTAGTAAGTGCTATTAAGAAAACATGTTAATGTGTCTGGCGTGAAGTGCTTCCTTAGAGTAACAGGAGAGGCTTCTCAGAGGAGATGACATTTGGGTAAAAATCCAAGCGATGAAAAGAGCCCATGAGAAGGAAGCGTATTTCACTCAGAGGGCGCAGGAGGGGGGAAGCTGAGAGGGGAACATGGTTGGCTTGTTTGGAGAAGGGAAAGAGGATGCGGGAGCATGGAGAGAGAGGCTGAGTGAGGGGTGAGGTGAGCTCGGGGAAAGGGGCAGGGATTAAGTGGTGTAGACCCTCATGGGCCATGGTGAGGAGCCTGGATTTTATTTTAACTCTGATGGAAAGCCGGTGGAAAGTTTTGAGCAGAGGCGTAATGCAATCAGATTTACATTTTTAAAAGCCCACTGAAGCAGCTGCCAGGAGAACAGATGGTTGGGAGGCAAAAGAGGAAGCTGGGAAGCAGGTTGAGGCAGGTGTTCAGGCAAGAGACCGATCAGATGGGACCTCAGTGAGAGAAATTACAGGAGGATGTCACTGAGGCTGAGAGGCTGGAATTGGGGGCCTGGTGGGGACTCCTGAGACAGGAAAAGGAAGAGGCGGGAGAGTGGGTGGTAATATCCCATGTAGTAGATTCCCGGGGTCGCTGAAACAAAGCACCACGAACCGCGTGGCTTAAAACAACAGAAATGTATTGTCTCACAACTCAGAGGAGGCCAGAGGTCTGAAATCAAAGCATCAGCTGGGCCATATGCTCCCTCTAAAACCTGTAGGGAAGAAAGCTTCCTTGCCTCTCCCACCTTCTGGGTTTTACCAGCAGTCCTTGGTGTTACTTGGCTTGTGGCTGTTTTCACTCCACTCTCTGCCTCTGTCATCATGTGTCCTCTTCCCCCATGTCTGTCTCTTCTTACAAGGACACCAGTCATATTGGAGTAGAACCCATTCCATGACACACTCTAATGACCTCATCTTGATTACATCTGCAAAGGCCCTGTTTCCAAACAAGGGCATGTTCTAAGGCACCGGAGGTTAGGACTTCAACATAACTTTTGGGGGGATTCTATTCAACCCATAACATCCCACAATAACCATGAACAAGAAGAGAATGGAAAGGCTTTTAAGCATCCGAAATATATATATATAAAATCACGCCCATGCCCTTCCCTCCCACGACGCCCCACAGTCCCCCAGTCAGAGGCTGTTCTTTGCTTTTACATGGTCTTCTCACCAGGTTTGTTGCCTGTTTTCCTAATCCAGAATAGATCCGAAGTATCAGGAGGGGGAGAGGGGAACAGTGATAGCAGCTAAAAGGGTGAATGGGATCAGGCAGTGATCAGGAGAGAAGACCAAAACCTGTACAAAGGCAGCAGGGCTCAGGGGCTAACACTTGGGAACTGTTCAGTAAAGACAGTCTTCCACCACGCAGCTCTGCAAGCACTGATGTTGTTTGGTTTTGTACCCAGGAAGAAACTAAAAAGAATAAAAAGAAGTCTGAGGCCACTAAAGACTTCCCCAAGTCCTGGTTGGTGAAAGCCCTCTTCAAAACTTTCTACGTCATCCTCCTGAAATCATTCCTGCTGAAGCTGGTGTATGACATCCTCATGTTCCTGAACCCTCAGCTGCTGAAGTGAGTCCCCAGGCCCTGGCTTGTCCTTGCAGGGCCTCCTCTGCCACTCTGCTTTTTGCCCCTTGTATATGCAGGCAGGAGCCTATTATCGAGTTTCCATTTTTTAAAATGCTCATAACTTTCTTCAACCTTACAGCATTGTGTTCATGAAAAGCACAAGGCATTTTTCAAGATCTAAAATGATCTGAAAAATCATTTAGATCCTTTAGCCTCCCTCTTTTCCACGTCCTTCTCATAGGAAGCCAGATGCTTCTTAGGGGTGCTTTCTTCTTAAACAGAACTGCTGTGAGCCGAGTCATGTCCAAAACGTGGGCCTCATACCCCAGGAGAGGCTTGTACATAGTCTCTGTAACCTCATTGCTCCACAGTCACGCATTCAGTGGGAGGTTCAGGTTAATCATGACAGGACTTCAGTCTGCCAGGATCTATGGAATGAACTATCCTCCAGAGGAAACCCTTCTAACTCACGCTGGATACAAGCCCTAATTCCTTTCCAGGAATCAATCAACTTGCTACATAACATCCTCTTTTACCAGAGGGTAGGGAAAGAGAGCGTCAAAGAAAGCATTGCAGTGGCAGCTTTGTGGAGCACACGTTATCCCGTCTCACGGTCATGGGTCGTCAACCCTTAGCCCTTGCTGCCTATCTCCAAAAAAGGCAAGAGTGCTGGCATGGCTGTGGAGCTCAGTCTTCCAAGAGCATTGAAAAATTCTGGTCACTTTTGTTACCAACCGGGTAGGATAGCGTAGCTGGCTGTGCACAAGGAGGGTGACGAGCCCTCGGAGGCTTGACGGCGCCACTTACTTGGTTTTGCTCTGGCAGATTGCTGATCTCCTTTGCAAATGACCATGACATATATCTGTGGACTGGGTATCTCTATTCAATCCTCTTCTTCGCCGTGGCCCTCATCCAGTCTGTCTGCCTTCAGTATTACTTTAAACTGTGCTTTATGCTGGGCATGAAAGTACGGACCACCATCACGGCTTCTGTATATAAGAAGGTAAGTGGAATATGCCAGGCATCACCAAAGAAAATCCCCCTTGTAAACGTGAGCATTTCTTCCCAGATTGAGGAAAATTTGACGGAAATAACTGACCTCAACACTGGATTTTGGCTAAACACACAGCCTTCTTTAGATATTTCTTTGGAGATGAAAATGAAAAGTGTGTATACAGACATAGAGCGTCTGTGTGTGTGGGGTGAGGTGCACTCCAGGGAAAAGCCGGCAAGCTGTTCTCTGCCCGGGATCTGCCTTTCAGCTTTGAAGGCTTGCATACCGTCCCTCTCTTCCTTCCTCTCTCCACAAGGTGACAACACCTTGGGACAGAATGTAAAGTCAGAAAAGAAGCTGGCCAAGGGCAGACTCTTCAGATCACCAACATTTAAACCAAATACTACATGAAACTTGGCTCATAAGACCTGGTGTGTCCATCTCAAATCACAATTTTGCCATAGACTAGAACGCTCTGTGAACCAGGACTCCATCTCCCCGGACTGACTTTTGCCTAGTGACTTCTTTTTCTCAGTCTTGAGTAACGACCAACACGTCCTCTGCCTGATTCCTTTTTTGGATTTGTAAATACCTTCACACTGGTTACTAAGTTCTGCAGACTTGGGAGCTATTCCATTTCCTTAAGACGATTTTCCCCATATTCCCTCTGACATATTGCTTTTAATGTTTAACTTTCTCAGAGCAACTTTATTTCCCTCCGTCCTAGACACCAAGGTGAATTCTCATTTTTTCCCTTAAGAAATGAAAGTAGAGTCAAGTATATCTCAATTTAAAAAATAAATAAAAAGAAATGAAAATAGTGACTACAAGCCTGAGGAGAAAATTCATCCATTAGGAGATGATGATACTTCTTATAGGTCAGAACATCAGTCGGTTGCCTTTTCTTCCTCTTTTTCGTCCACCACTGGAGTGTTCCATCATAGTGATTTCTCTGTTACAGTTCCTGATTTTATCCTTTGCTTTCCTCTCTTAAGACTCCAAGTGTATCTTTTGTCTTTCCTGAGTAGATGCTGACTCATCGAGAGACCCAGAGAGGTGATCCAAATGTCTTTAAATCAGAAGTCTGGTCAAGTTCTTTGAACTCCCAGATACCCTCACACTGGAATTTGTCTTCTCCAAAATTAAAATTTTAATCCCCTTATTCCTTCTGGAGATACTGTATTTCTGCTGGTTTGCAGGATATGAGGTCACTAACCAGGCCGTCTCAGACATTTCTATGAACGTACACTTTTACAATTGTGATGATTCATTTCCACTACTTTGATTCTTAATATTGATATGTTCCAAGTTTTGCAACTGTTAGAATCCATAAGGATAGAGCCCTTAATTCAAATAAATATTGCTACTAAAATAGAATTTTTTTAAAGATTTTGTTTGACGTGGACCATTTTTAAAGTCTTTATTGAATTTGTTACAGTATTGCTTCTGTTTTATGTTTTGTTTTTTTGGCCCCAAGCATGTGGGATCTTAGCTCCCTGACCAGGGATCGAACCTGCACCCCGGGCATTGGAAGGCGAAGTCTTAACCACTGGACCACCAGGGAAGTCCCTAAAATAGAATTTAAAATTGACTAATTTTATATGTTTAGATTATGCTTCATTTATGAAATGTTATGAAACATTTTTTACATCCATTATCAATTCTTAGCCCTGGGAAGTAACTGCATTACCCCTAGTTACAGAGAAGTAGGGCTTAGATCATTTCAATGCCTAGAATCACATAGACAGGACCTGCCTCTAGACAAGGGCTATTGGGACTAAATTAATGACTTTACCACTTCACAAAGATTTATTGAAAAAAGAAAAGTATAGTGATTACTTTGAAAGGTAATTAGATGTTACTTTTTGTTTTTGTTCTTCAATACCAAAGGGGAGGCATAGCAGTGAAATGATGTCTCTAGAACCTTGGTAGCCTAACATTTTAGGAAATTTCCTTCTTTTTACTGTACAACCAAGAATCCTGATATATTCTAAAGACTTTATTGATAGATTAAGATGACAGTAGAGCTTCTAGAAGGAGGATGAAGGTGATCTCTAGGGCCACTCATAGCCCATATACTGCCTTGTGGGAATTAGAAGAAGGCTTTCATTCCTCTGGAAAGATGTAGCCCACACCAGAGGGTGGCTTGGTGAGCGTAGTACAAGCTGGTTTCATGCAGCCACCACCCACCCCCGAGCCCCTTTTCTGGGAGCATTTGTACAAGGCACTGCTGTAAGTGACAGACTGTGGGTGTCAGCCTTCTGATCTCTCTAACAAGAGAGCAAGAGGCTCATGCTGCAAGATTCAGGCATCTAGATATTGCCCTCAAATTCCTGACAATAAGTCATTTTGCTTCCAGTGTGTGAACCCCGTAACTTTTCTCACCATTCTAAGATCTCTGTCCTGCTTGGGAATGGTTGCAACCTCCTCACAGTATGGCTCCAAATAACATTGCCACATTAAAGTCTGTAAGGCAAGAATGAATACATGCTTCTTCCTTTCATCCCTCCGTTCCTTCCATCCTTCAGTATTTGATTTCCCTACTGTATGCATGTGAAAGCGGTAGTGAATTGGACAGATGTAGCCCTTGTCCTTACAGAGTTTACAACTGGTGGAGAAATAGAAAAACAAAATTACACAGTGAAGTGTGGTGAATGTCATGGCAGAGGTAAGCATGGGTTGTTAGGGGAATACACAGGAGAAATATCTAACCTAAACTTGGGAGTCAGGGAAGTCTTCTGAGAAGAAGTTCCATCTAAGTTGACACTAAGAGATAAATAGGACTTTTCTGAGCAAAAAGGTGTGTGGAGGAACAGATGTTGGGGAAGGTAGGAATAGCAGGAAAGAGTGGTCAAGAATGAGAGAACACTGTGTGTAAGATTTAGTGGCAAGGACTTCCCTGGTGGCGCAGTGGTTGAGATTCCGCCTGCCAATGCAGGGGACATGGGTTCGTGCCCCAGTCCGGGAAGATCCCACATGTCGTGGAGCAGCTGGGCCTGTGAGCCATGGCCACTGAGCCTGCGCGTCTGGAGCCTGTGCTCCGCAACGGGAGAGGCCACAGCAGTGAGAGGCCCGTGTACTGCAAAAAAAAAAAAAAAAAAAAAAATGGATTTAGTGGCAAGAAGATCCCAGCCCTCTGGAAAAGTTGTGTCCATATGGAGCCCATCCTTCTACTGTCTTTCACTTCCTTCTTGAATTTCCCCTCTCACTCCCCAGTATCCTTGGCCTTGTCCAGGTGTCCCAATTCCAATCTTTGTTTTTAGGCGCTGACTCTATCCAACCAGGCCAGGAAGCAGTACACCATTGGAGAAACAGTGAACCTGATGTCTGTGGACGCCCAGAAGCTCATGGACGTGACCAACTTCATCCATCTGCTGTGGTCAAATGTTCTACAGATTTGCTTGTCCATCTACTTCCTGTGGGCAGAGTTGGGACCCTCAGTCTTAGCAGGTGTTGGGGTGATGGTGCTCCTAATCCCAATTAATGGGGTAATTGCCACCAAGAATAGGGCTATTCAGGTAAAGAAACAGTCACTGGGGACATGTTTATGTTCTTCAAAGTCTAAAGTCTTTTACTTCCTCTATTCTGACTTGTGATTGGAGTTTGAGCAACGCAAAGCTGGTAGAAGACTTGCCACTGTCTCAGATGAGCTTGGCTTTATCTTCCCTTTTCATCTTCTGACCACTCTTAGGGTTTATATACTCTGTCTTGATTCATGTTCCTCATTGGAAAGAGAAGAGCCGCCCAGGGACCCTGCATATAACTCTTACACCCTGCTCCACTGGGCTGTTCTTAGCACAGTGATTATTGGCCCTGTTTTGCCATCATAGTAATGCAAACCAGCCACACAGAGCAGTCACATGAGCAACCCAAACTTTAGGCCTAAATCCTGGCAATCAACCCTGCTACCACCAGGTAGCAGGGCTCCATGTGGACAGTTGTTAGCTATGCCAGAAATCATATTTTGGATGGGTGAACTCAGTGGCGTATGTCATTTACTCCATTTGTTTTGCATCCATTTAGTTGCAAATATTTTAAAAATATTTTTTGTATGTCCTATTTTGGGGGGAACACAGCAGCAAATTAGACAAGGCTCTTGCTCTTGTGGAACTTACGTTCTACTTGGGGTGGAGATTCAGGCCATAAACAAGTAAAAGCAAAGAAGGAAAATGTCAGTTATGATAAGTACTATGCAGAGAATTCAACAGGGTGATATGCTAGTGAGTGGGTGGGTGGCAGTGTTGGGTTATGGGATCAGGAAAGACCTCTGTGAGGAGGGGACATTGAGCTGAGCTCTGGACAACACCAACCTGAATGTGAAGGAGGAAGCCATGGCAAAAACAACCTAGGAGGAGGGCACAGTCGGGCCAAGGCTGTTAAGGTTCAGAAAGAAGGTGGGTGTGGCAGGGGCGGGGAGGCAAGGAGGAGAGTGGGAGAGACAGCCCATCACTGGGCACCTCAAGTTCTCGCCAAGTGACAGCCACAAGCACCACTGAGGTTTAGTATCTGCAGCAAATCTGGACCATCTCACATGGAAGTGTGTTCTGTGTTTGTTTCACTTTTTCCTGGCAGGTTAAAAATATGAAGTATAAAGACAACCGTTTAAAGATCATGAATGAGGTTCTCAGTGGGATCAAGGTGAGAAGCTGAGTGTAGGTGACTCTCTGGGCACAATGACGGCAACAGTGGGTTCTTAGGCTTCACAAACTTGCTAGAGGTTGTGGACTTCTGCTTCTGGGCCTGTGATGTGTCCCATGACTTCTGATTCATTAGCCCAGAAGTCTCCTGTTTCTTGTCCTGGTACTCCTCTCAGGACCTCTTTTGATCATGATTTCTATTTAATTATGTTAAATGGCTTGTTTTGTTTTTGTATTTTACTGTAGAGATTGTCAAACGTGCACAAAAGTAAAGAGAATGGTTTAATGATTTATTAAACCCCATGGATTTATCACCCACCTCCAGCAATTATCAGCATGACCTAACTTGTTTCATCTATATCCCCACTCTCCACTTCATGCCCTGCTAGATTATTTAAAATCAAATCTCAGATATTTTGTCATTTCATTTGTAAATACTGGGTATGTATTTCTAAAATAAGGACTTCATTTTTTTTAGCATAACCACGATACCAATAGCATACCTGAAAAAAAAAAATGAACAGTCCTTTGATACCATTAAATTTCCCCAATTACCTCATACATGTCTTTTTAATTTAATTTTATTTTACCATTGGTTAGTTTGAATAAGGATCCAAAAACTGTCCACACATGGCATTTAGTTGACAGTGCTTTTGATCTACAGTAGTCATTTGGTCATTTTAGAGAAAACAAGTTGTCTTGTTCCAACGTTTCTTGTAAATTGGTGGTTAGATCTAGAGGCTTGAGTATATTTTGGCTTGCTTGTTTTTTGTGTTTGTTTGTTTGGGGTGGGGTTGACGGGCAAGGATACTTTCAGAGAGTGCTTGCTTCCTAACTTAGCGATGATGAGTGCTTATGGGGTCCAGGCGTTGTCAGCCTGACTCATCCCTTACTGTGTTTCCTGCTGTTCTTTCACCCAGAGTAGTGACTTGTGGCCCGGGCAGCACATTTCAATCCCCTGGGAAGTTTGTAAACCCACTGAGGCTTGGGGCCTACTTCAAACCATTTTTTTGGACTCTCTGGGGGTGAGGCTCAGGCATATATATATGTATAGATAGATACACGTGTGTGTGTATATATACATTTATTGAAAGCTCCCTAAGTGATTCTAAATGTAGCCAAAGTTGAAAACCACTGTCATAAAGGCTTTAGCAGCCACTGATGACCATTGCCTTCTTCTGTTATTTCATTAGTAGTTGCAAAAGGGTGATGTTTTAATTCCATTATTCCTTTGCCATTGCTTAGCTGGAATTGTGTAATGAAGAATGATCTTTAATCAGCTAGTTGGTTACCCTAAAATAAAGTTTGTACAGGATAGGCAGGATAAATACAGGCTTCTTTCCTCTATTTACTAGTTTTCAAAATAATGCATTTTCATCCTTCAAAGGTGACCAATAAATTCTTTTTTAATATATACGTTGTTTTTGAATTCATGGACTTTAATATTACCCTAAACCTCTTGAAAATGAAAAAGAGGCCCCTTTGAACATCCTGCTATTTCTCCACACAGAGCTCTATATGCCTTCTTGCCAATGTGGCAAAATGAAAACATAGACCTGGTTTCGGGTCTCAGCTCTACCACTCACTAGGATGGTGACTTTGGGCAAGTTACTTAGTCTCTCTCAACCTGTTTCCTTATTGTTAAAATGGATGCAGTAATTCTGTTAGAGTAGGTGACTACCTCTTCCTGGTTTGCCCAGAACTTTCTGGGTTTAGCACTGAAAGCCCCATATCCTGGGCAACCTTTAATCCCAGGCAAAGTGGGACAGTTGGTCACACTTAGGACTAAGTAAGATAATGTATATAAAACGTTGTATACCTAGTAAGTTGTCAACAAATACAAGTTACCTTTCTGTAATCGCACTTTATAATCTGAATTTCTACTTCCCCAATTTTGGGGAGCATATCCTAAAACATGGGTGGATGGTATGCACCTGATGTCTTTTTGGGGCACCAGTGTGAGCTGTGCTCTTTTCTATCCTATTAGATCCTGAAATATTTTGCCTGGGAGCCTTCATTCCAAAACCAAGTCCACGACCTTCGTAAGAAAGAGCTCAGGAACCTGCTGACGTTTGGGCAGTTGCAGTCTGTGATGATATTTCTCTTATACTTAACTCCGGTGCTGGTGAGTGACAGGAGTCAGTGGGCTGGGTCAGCTTCCTGGAGAAGAAGGTCTGTTTAGATAGACTGCCCGCACCTGTAGGCCTGACCCTGAAATCCAGGGGTTCATCAAGTCCTCATGCTGCTATTCCTACCTCATGTCCCCAAATCTAGTTTCACCCTTGTGCACAATTTGGTGGTCTTGCCGCCCAGAGCAAGTTTCCAGGGGGTTCAGCATGAATGTGGTATCCAGGCATGGTCTGCGTGGGAAGGCTTCTCATCTTCTTGGGGAGGCCGCGTGGGTCTGTAGCGGAAGGAAAACTGATAACAGGAACCAGGAGACTCGAGCTCTGGTCCCAGCAATGCCATTAGTTGACTTTATGACCTCAGGCAAGATATTTCCTCCTCTTCTGGGCTCAGGTTTCTCATCTGTAACATGGGAGGGTTGAGGTAATCCCTAAGACTCCTTCAACTCTGATACAGTACTGTGTTCCTGAGACTTAGAACAAGGCTGCTTGATCCCTTTTAGGAATAAATCACTGATGGCTTTGCTTTTCCAGGTGTCTGTGATCACATTTTCCGTTTACGTCCTGGTGGATAGCAATAATATTCTGGATGCAGAAAAGGCCTTCACCTCCATCACCCTCTTCAATATCCTGCGATTTCCCATGAGCATGCTTCCCATGATAGTATCCACCATGCTCCAGGTAGGTAGGAACTCTCACTGCTAACTGATTAGCTCTGGTTAAAAGCCTTAGAGTCCAGAATGACTGGTCTGTCATATCTCATTTCTAGCTTCTGCTGGTGAACCTTCAATTAGAGAGATTTTTTTGGTCTCTGGAGACCAACAGTTTGATTTAGTAAAATCACAAGCTCATTGAGCCCCAGTTTTTCTGACTATAAACTGAGGATAATCATCCCAGTCTCATCCATCTCCTTGTGAGGTATTTATGGAGCATTAGGGAAACATGGCACAAAAGGAGAGAAAAGGCTTCTCTTTGGATGAAGCCACATACATGGTGGTAAAACCAAATGCAACCTGGGAGCCTCAAGGTGTCAGAAAATGGGCCATAGGGAGTGTTTGGGTCCTGAAAACTGAGCACAGTCACTGAGATAGACCAGGTACCAGACCTCAGGAGGACGTTCACAGGGCAGGTGGCAGACTGGTGAGGCAGCCAGGATGACAAAGTGTGGCGACCTGCATTCATCCTGGAGATGGCTGGCTTCAGACAGCTCAGGCCATAGGAAGGACTGGGGTTTAGGAAAAGACCTCTCCCGGTACTGGAGGGTGTTAAGGAAGGCCGATAGATTTGGCTGATAAAGAAATAACATGCTCTTTTTAGATTCAGATAGTTTATCGCATAGAGAGCAAAAGCAGGATCAGCAGTGGTGACAGCTCCCTGCATGACAAAGGGGCCCGATGACCATGGCATGTGGACAGTGAGGCACCATATGGGTCATGGACTCAGTTAAAGAAGAACATGCCAGGGGCCCAGTTACCAGAACCAGACAGAAGTTTTGTCTTAGAAGAAGGCAGAAGACAGTTTCTGGAACTAGGTCCAAAGAGAGCAGTAGAATTGACCTCCCCCACACCACAGTGAGTTTTCTGAGGGGCTGAAATAGAGCATCTTAATTTCCCTCTGTTCAGAGCGGGCTGGCCCCCAGGGCTGAGGTGTGGCTGAATCACGCTGGGGAGGGGGGCCCGAGGGTAAGGGGCCAGAGGTTCCAGGTGTGGCAAATAGCAAACCATGGGCAAGAAGCCTGGCAGGTTGACTGTCTGCTTCCACATCCAAGGCTGATGACGAGGTAAAGCTCCTCTACTTGTGCTTGTCACTGGGGCTTTTTATCCTTTATGCCCTTCTCTAGGCCAGTGTTTCCGTAGAACGGCTAGAGAAATATTTGGGAGGGGATGACTTGGACACATCTGCCATTCGACATGACTGCAATTTTGGTAAGTGAATTTGGAAGTTGCATCCCATATATATTCACAGTGCTGGCACCAGTACTTTGCAGCAAGAAACTGATGGAAAGGGAAAGCTAGGGGACTTACCTTGCACCCGTATTTGCACAGTATCCACACCGTTATTACTTAAATTATGCTTTCATTTAGAACAGATTGCTTAGCCAGATTGCCAAGCTAAGCTGGGGCAGCTATTCTGAGGATAAGCAGGGAATCCTGCAAAGGATCTAGAAGACAGAAGGCAGGATGGAGCCAAGCATGTGGAATTGGGAAGATAGGCTGGAGTGAAAGAACACACAAGTTCTAAAGGTTTAAGGACTGGGGGGCATCCATAGCCAGAAGGAGCAGTGGGTCTGGAATCCAGGGCAGGGAATGGCTGAGTTTATATTCAGAAGTGGAATTTATACAAGAGACTAGGCAACAGAGGGCCTGGGAATGTACCCAGACTGTCTGTAGATCAAGAATCTGGGCTACCAACAGGCTTGGGACTTCTAAGTAAAAAAAGGACATCGTACGCAGGCAACTCTTGGTGTCATCCCAGGACCTTTCATTTGCCTCTTGTCAGCTCAGGAGTCAGCACCTGACAGAGGCAATCTTGGGCTCTGCTGGAGGAAGCAGTGAGGGACACCTGAAGGCTAAGAAAGGGCAGACAGACATGTGGGGACCTACATCTGACTTAAAGAGGGGACTTTTTCTCAACAGATAAAGCTGTGCAGTTTTCTGAGGCATCCTTTACCTGGGACCACAATTCGGAAGTCACAATCCAAGAGTGAGTTGCCTCCTTTTCCTCTTGCTGTTTTTTAGGATTCTCCTTGCCAGTCTTGTTATTGAAAAATTCCATGTAATGTAATACATGGGGAAACGAGCTATGTGCATGTGTTCAGTTAGAGACTAGTGCAGGCTAAACTCTTGGAGGGATGAACTGACAGCAAAGATCCTGAGCCCCTGTCCCTGTAACTACATCTGCTACCCTGCTTTCCTACTGTGGGACAGTGCAAGTCCAGCTGAGAGCCTATGAAGACATTTATTCTCCAGACTGGATGGAGGTAGTGCAGGGTTGGCAGGTAGCCTAGGTCTCTGGGTATGGTAGTGGATACACACAAGAACCTGAACTCAATTTAAGTTCATTTATTCACTTAAGAATAGTAATCAAGAAAAATCTGCCTTCTTTGCCCAGAGTGGTTGTTGGGAGCTGCCTCTATAATCAACTTCAGATCTGGAATTTTTCATCTACATAACCCATTCTCACATCCCCCTGCCTTAAGCCAACCCTTTCTTGCCACATTGCTGCATGTAATGTGTTCCTTAAGCACTGTATGTACTGGTACGCCCAACTCAGCCACTGAGCACAGCACCACAGAGCACACCGGGAGCCCAAGCAGGCCAGATATTTTCTTCACAACTGAGTATACCTGATTATCTCCCTGCTACACCCAGAAATTTCCACATTTCTCTCCTATTCCTAGATCCTTTAACATGGACTCTGGAGCTTGCCCCAGCATGTGTCAGGCAAGAAGCCCCACCTCTGAACCCTCCCAACCTGAAAGCCTCACTTTGCAGAGAGCAGAGTGGACATAGCTCCCACTTTGCTAGTAGGATAAGTCTGGAAGGAGTCCAGCTCAAGGGGCAGGTTCAGAAAGCCTGTGAACAAGTTCCCCATGTTCCTAATGTTCTAGGGACTCAAATAATAGGGCCAGAACAGAGAGTTTCCAGGAGCCTGGCCCAGTGTGGGCCCCTCCCCAGTCAGACTCAGCCAGATCTCCAGGCGGAGGGGAGCAGGGAATCTGTGCTTTCAGCAAGTGTTTTATTGAATGGTTATTCTCATTGAATGGCCAACTTCGGGATACATTAATCTGGTCCAACCCCATTAGTTTAGAAATGAGAGTCCAGGAAAAGTGGCCCTCCAAGATCACACAGCTCGGCAGTGGCAGAGTTGGGACTTGAACCAATAGGGTCTTGTTCAGTGGTACCACGTTGGTTCTAAAATAATTTTTCCAGTGGAAACTCACATTTGGCACAAACAACTTATACATGAGGACTTACTCTCAAAACTCTTAGACCAGAAAAAAAATCATTAGAAAAATATTTTGGAGTATTGTATATGCAAGACAAATTTTCCAATCTTGAGGGAAAATCTCCTAATAATCAGACTTCCTATGGAGCGTCTGAGAAGTGGCTTGAACTTCTCCTGAATAACACCCCTCCACACACCCTTCTCTTTCAAGTGCACTTCTCTCTTTCAGCGTGAACCTAGACATTATGCCAGGCCAACTGGTGGCTGTGGTGGGCACTGTGGGCTCTGGGAAATCCTCCTTGATGTCAGCCATGCTGGGAGAAATGGAAAATGTCCACGGGCACATCACGGTCAAGGTGAGAAGGAATGCCAAGGAGAAGACTTCTGACACTCAAATGTGGTCTCTTGGCGCTGCCTTCTCATTGGGAGAATGAACTAGAATCTGATAACTACTCCTGTCATGTTGCTGTAGGTGAGGTCGTGGAGAAATGGTAGATTCTTTGCCCCACCCCACGTATATAATCATACTCTGGGTAGATTCTAAAAACCTGCATTTTTAATGAACTCCCCAGGTGATTCTCATATGCATACCAAAGTTTGAAAACTTGAACAGAGATGTCTTCTATCAAAGTATAGGTAATTCTACCATATCTGTGTTTCTGAAAACCTCACGTTCTGCGAAACTGTACAATAAAAATAATAGGACCTGGGGGAAAGAGTTGCAACAGATCATTAAAAACATATGTAACTTTGTAAACAGGGTAGCAACAAAAACAACAACAGCGATAACAATTAAAACAGTAGCGCTGGGCTTCCCTGGTGGCGCAGTGGTTGAGAGTCCGCCTGCCGATGCAGGTTCGTGCCCCGGTCCGGGAAGATCCCACATGCCGCAGAGCGGCTGGGTCCGTGAGCCATGGCCGCTGAGCCTGCGCGTCCGGAGCCTGTGCTCCGCAACGGGAGAGGCCACGACAGTGAGAGGTCCGCGTACCGCAAAAAAAAAAAAAAAAAAAAGTAGCACTGTAAAATCTCCACTGACAATTACACCCAGCTTCACAATTAGTTCTGGGCCTCTCACCTCTTCCTTTGAGAGCTGGGTATTTTTTTTTTTTTTTTTTCGGTACGCGGGCGTCTCACTGTCGTGGCCTCTCCCGTTGCGGAGCACAGGCTCCGGACGCGCAGGCTCAGCGGCCATGGCTCACGGACCCAGCCGCTCCGCTGCATGTGGGATCTTCCCGGACCGGGGCACGAACCCCCGTCCCCTGCATCGGCAGGCGGACTCTCAACCACTGCGCCACCAGGGAAGCCCGAGAGCTGGGTGTTTGAGGGCACTTGCTTCCAGTACAAAAACATGACATAGAGTATAGATGTCGTCAATTATAATTTTTTTAAATAGAGAGGAAATGTTTTCATGGCATCTCCATCAGTACTCTCAGCTTCCCCAGAGAGCTAAATTTAGGGGAAATTACAGGTATTTGGAATCATTTAACCAGCCACTACTTGCACCAAAAAGAGGCACGTCTATAGATTTTTAGCTTTTCTTAAGATCTTCATATATTGCTAAGCCTTTCTTCTTAATTATAAGAAAGCTTGCCCCTAATTGCTTTACACTGACATGCTTGGAAAAATTTTAAGAACCAACACTTCTTCCACATTATACTGACATTATTCCCTGATTTACTGATTACTAATGAGATAATTTGCATTAAATAAACATGCAGTGTAGCAGAGCAGACTCTACAGATTTAACTCTGCCTCCTAACTCCTTTTGAGAAGCTTTTTCTTGCTAACTCATAACTGGGTTTGTCCTCAAACACAGGTGTTTATCAGGCTCCATCTCTCATTTGACACGATCTGTTTTGTGCATCAGCCTGGCACCCAAATTTCAATCTCTTAGTTCTTGCTTCCTAAGATGTTGTCTACACCATTCGCCCATCAGTGTTGGCCCTCTGTTGGTCCTAGTAAACTCTTTGGGGTCTGACTAAAAGCCTGCTCTAGAAGCAGCACGTGCAGTCATCCTCCATTTTTTGGATCATGGCTAGAGAGTGATAGTCCAAACAAGGAGACTTCAAACGATGCACAGGATATTGAATCTTTCTCCCTGGATGGTGCAATAAATACATGCACCTTTATAAATATCGATTGCTCAGTCAGCCTGACATTTTTTAAAAATCTACATTCCATTTGTTCCTCCCAACTCCTGCCACCCCCTCCTTCAACACTGCATTTCCAGAGGAACAAAACTGTCATATGGTCTGACCCTTCCCATCCTAGGGCACTGTAGCCTATGTCCCGCAGCAGTCCTGGATCCAGAATGGCACCATAAAGGACAACATCCTTTTTGGGTCAGAGTTGGATGAAAAGAAATACCAGCAAGTTCTGGAGGCCTGTGCCCTCTTCCCCGACTTGGAAGTGCTGCCTGGGGGAGACCTGGCTGAGATTGGAGAGAAGGTACTTGGGACACCAAGGGGCCTTGAAGGGTGAAGAAATAGTGAAGGAAAAGAGTAAGGGTGGTGAAGAAGTACATGACAGTAAAATAGTTGATCAATTTTGATGGTCAAGCCTGGAACAAACACCAGAAAGCATGAGTTTGCACAATATTTTGTGCAAATAACTCAGAAATTTAAAATTTTGTACCTAGAAGCAAATATAGGAACTGTGTAATCTAAAGGAGAGATGACGAGGCTAGGACCTGAGAGGTTAACTAAGAAGCAGCTGACCCAAATTTGACCTCACAGGTGGAGGGCCAGAGGCAGACCAGAGCCTAGTTGTCCTGACTCTACTTCTGTATACCAGTGAGGACCAGAGTACGGTTCTAATAATCTGCTTTGAACACACAGAAATTTAGAGTATATTATTTTCTCATGTTGTCAAATGCCTTTCTTAAAAATTAATTTTTAATGACTGTTTTGAATTATATGAATATAGTATAATTTGTTTAGAAATCCCTGATTACTACATATTTGGGATGTTTTTATACTCTTTCCCCATTACTAAACATGAATATAGCAGTTTTTTGGGGAAAGATCTTGAGATGTTAGAAGACTAGTGAAGATATAGCTCTAGAATGATTTTGTTCATTAATTCAGCATATTTTTATTGAGTACCTACTATGTGCCACACACTATTTTAAGTGCTGGAGTTACATCCACAAACAGAGGAAATCTACCCTGATATAGCTCTACATTCTCATGGGGAAGAAGCAACAACAACAACAAAATAAGTAAATTATATGATATAAAATGGTAAGTTGGCCATGCTTTTAATTATTGGGCCTAAAGTTATTTATTTGAATCAAAGATATTTATTTGTATTTCAGTTACTGAACTGAACTTGGGTCTGGCTGCCCACCACACAGCACAGCCAATCTACTGACGTTGCGTTGTGGTGAATGAAAGTACAGTGTTTATTGCAGGGCCCAGCAAGGAGAATGGTCAGTTCATGCTCAAAAGACCCAAACTCCTCAATAGCTTTCAGGGAATGGTTTTTTTATTATTATTATTTTAAAATATTTTTTAATTATTATTTTTAAATATTTTTAAATATTTTAAATATTTATGTATTTATTGGCTGTGTTGGGTGTTAGTTGTGGCATGTGTGATCTTTCGTTGTGGCGCGTGGGCTCTTCACTTCGTTGTGGTGCGTGTGCAGGCTTCTCTCTAGTTGCGGCATATGGGATCCAGAGCATATGAGCTCTGTAATTGTGGCACATGGGCTCTTTAGCTGTGGCACGTGGGCTTAATTTTCCCGCAGCATGTGGGATCTTAGTTCCCCAACCAAGGATCGAACTGGTGTCCCCTGCATTGCAGAAGAGGCTTTTTTTTTCTTTTAACATCTTTATTGCAGTATAATTGCTTTACAATGGTGTGTTACTTTCTGCTTTATAACAAAGAGAATCAGCTATACATACACATATATCCCCATATCTCCTGCCTCATGCATCTCCCTCCCACCCTCCCTATCCCAGCCTTCTAGGTGGTCACAAAGCACTGAGCTGATGTGGCTGTTTCCCACTACCTATCTATTTTACATTTGGTAGTGTATATATGTCCATACCACTCTCTAACTTCGTCCCAGCTTACTTTTGCCCTCCCCGTGTCCTCAAGTTCATTCTCTATGTCTGCATCTTTATTCCTATCCTGCCCCTATGTTCTTCAGAACCACTTGTTTTAGATTCCATATATATGTGTTACCATACGGTATTTGTTTTTCTCTTTCTGACTTATTTCACTCTGTATGAGAGACTCTAGGTCCATCCACCTCACTACAAATAACTCAATTTCGTTATTTTATGGCTGAGTAATATTCCATTGTATATATGTGCCACATCTTTATCGATTCATCTGTTGATGGACACTTAGGTTGCTTCCACGTTGTGGATATTGTAAATAGAGCTGCAATGAATATTGTGGTACATGACTCTTTTTGAATTATGGTTTTCTCAGGGTATATGCCCAGTAGTGGGATTGCTGGGTCATATGGTAGTTCTATTTTTATTTATTTATTTTTTAACATCTTTATTGGGGTATAATTGCTTTACAATGTTGTGTTAGTTTTTGCTTTATAACAAAGTGAATCAGTTATACATATACATATGTTCCCATATCTCTTCCCTCTTGCGTCTCCCTCCCTCCCACCCTCCCTATCCCCCCCCTCCAGGCTGTCACAAAGCACTGAGCTGATAACCCTGTGCCATGTGGCTGCTTTCCACTAGCTATCTACCTTACGTTTGTTAGTGTATATATGTCCATGCCTCTCTCTTGCCCTGTCACAGCTCACCCTTCCCCTTCCCCATATCCTCAAGTCCGTTCTGCAGTAGGTCTGGGTCTTTATTCCTGTCTTACCTCTAGGTTCTTCATGACTTTTTTTTTCTTAAATTCCATATATATGTGTTAGCATATGGTATTTGTCTTTCTCTTTCTGACTTACTTCACTCTGTATAACAGACTCTAGGTCTTTCCACCTCATTACAAATAGCTCAATTTCATTTCTTTTTATGGCTGAGTAATATTCCATTGTATATATGTGCCACATCTTCTTTATCCATTCATCTGATGATGGGCACTTAGGTTGTTTCCATCTCCAGGCTATTGTAAATAGAGCTGCAAAGAACATTTTGATACATGACTCTTTTTGAATTTTGGTTTTCTCAGGGTATATGCCCAGTAGTGGGATTGCTGGGTCATATGGTAGTTCTATTTGTAGTTTTTTAAGGAACCTCCATACTGTTCTCCATAGTGGCTGAACCAATTCACATTCCCACCAGCAGTGCAAGAGTGTTCCCTTTTCTCCACACCCTCTCCAGCATTTATTGTTCCTAAATTTTTTGATGATGGCCATTCTGACTGGTGTGAGATGATATCTCATTGTAGTTTTGATTTGCATTTCTCTAATGATTAATGATGTTGAGCGTTCTTTCATGTGTTTGTTGGCAGTCTGTATATCTTCTTTGGAGAAATGTCTATTTAGGTCTTCTGCCCATTTTTGGATTGGGTTGTTTGTTTTTTTGTTATTGAGCTGCATGAGCTGCTTGTAAATTTTGGAGATTAATCCTTTGTCAGTTGCTTCATTTGCAAATATTTTCTTGCATCCTGAGGGTTGTCTTTTGGTCTTGTTTATGGTTTCCCTTGCTGTGCAAAAGCTTTTAAGTTTCACTAGGTCCCATTTGTTTATTTTTGTTTTTATTTCCATTTCTCTAGGAGGTGGGTCAAAAAGGATCTTGCTGTGATTTATGTCCTAGAGTGTTCTGCCTATGTTTTCCTCTAAGAGTTTGATAGCTTCTGGCCTTACATTTAGGTCGTTAATCCATTTTGAGCTTTTTTTTATATACGGTGTTAGGGAGTGTTCTAATCTCATACTTTTACATGTAGCTATCCAGTTTTCCCAGCACCACTTATTGAAGAGGCTGTCCTTTCTCCACTGTACATTCCTTCCTCCTTTATCAAAGATAAGGTGACCATATGTACATGGGTTTATCTCTGGGCCTTCTATCCTCTTCCATTGATGTATCTTTCTGTTTTTGTGCCAGTACCATACTGTCTTGATTACTGTAGCTTTGTAGTATAGTCTGAAGTCAGGGAGCCTGATTTTTCCGGCTCCGTTTTTCGTTCTCAAGATTGCTTTGGCTATTCGGGGTCTTTTGTGTTTCCATACAAATTGTGAAATTTTTTGCTCTAGTTCTGTGAAAAATGGCAGTGGTAGTTTGATAGAGATTGCGTTGAATCTGTAGATTGCTTTGGGTAGTAGAGTCATTTTCCCAATGTTGATTCTTCCAATCTAAGAACATGGTATATCTCTCCATCTATTTGTATCATCTTTAATTTCTTTCATCAGTGCCTTATAATTTTCTGCATACAGGTCTTTTGTCTCCTTAGGTAGATTTATTCCTAGATATTTTATTCTTTTTATTGCAATGGTAAATGGGAGTGTTTTCTTAATTTCACTTTCAGATTTTTCATCATTAGTGTATAGGAATGCCTGAGATTTCTGTGCATTAATTTTGTATCCTGCTACTTTACCAAATTCAGTGATTAGCTGTAATAGTTTTCTGGTAGCATCTTTAGGATTCTCTATGTATAGTATCATGTTATCTGCAAGCAGTGACAGCTTTACTTCTTCTTTTCCGATTTGGATTCCTTTTATTTCTTTTTCTTCTCTGATTGCTGTGGCTAAAAGTTCCAAATCTATGCTGAATATTAGTGGTGAGAGTGGACAACCTTGTCTTGTTCCTGATCTTAGTGGAAATGCTTTCAGTGTTTCACCATTGAGGACGATGTTGGCTGTGGGTTTGTCATATATGGCCTTTATTATGTTGACGAAAGTTCCCTCTATGCCTACTTTCTGCAGGGTTTTTATCATAAATGGGTGTTGAATTTTGTCAGCTTTCTCTGCATCTATTGAGATGATCATATGGTTTTTCTCCTTCAATTTTTTAATATGGAGTATCACGTTGGTTGATTTGCGTATATTGAAGAATCCTTGCATTCCTGGAATAAACCCCACTTGATCATGGTGTATGATCCTTTTAATGTGCTGTTGGATTCTGTTTGCTAGTATTTTCTTGAGGATTTTCGCATCTATGTTCATCAGTGATATCGGCCTGTAGTTTTCTTTCTTTGTGACATCTTTGTCTGGTTTTGGTATCAGGGTGATGGTGACCTTGTAGAATGAGTTTGGGAGTGTTCCTCCCTCTGCTATATTTTGGAAGAGTTTGAGAAGGATAGGTGTTAGCTCTTCTCTAAATGTTTGAAAGAATTCACCTGTGAAGCCATCTGGTCCTGGGCTTTTGTTTATTGGAAGATTTTTAATTACAGTTTCAATTTCAGTGCTTGTGATCAGTCTGTTCATATTTTCTATTTCTTCCTGATTCAGTCTTGGCAGGTTGTGCATTTCTAAGAATTTGTCCATTTCTTCCAGGTTGTCCGTATTATTGGCATAGAGTTGCTTGTAGTAATCTCTCATGATCTTTTGTATTTCTGCAGTGTCAGTTGTTACTTCTCCTTTTTCATTTCTAATTCTATTGATTTGAGTCTTCTCCCTTTTTTTCTTGATGAGTCTGGCTAATGGTTTATCAATTTTGTTTATCTTCTCAAAGAACCAGCTTTTAGTTTTATTGATCTTTGCTATCGTTTCCTTCATTTCTTTTTCATTTATTTCTGACCTGATCTTTATGATTTCTTTCCTTCTGTTAACTTTGGGTTTTTTTTGTTGTTCTTTCTCTAATTGCTTTAGGTATAAGGTTAGGTTGTTTACTCGAGAGTTTCCTGTTTCTTAAGGTAGGATTGTATTGGTATAAACTTCCCTCTTAGAACTGCTTTTGCTGCATCCCATAGGTTTTGGGTCGTCGTGTCTCCATTGTCATTTGTTTCTAGGTATTTTTTGGTTTCCTCTTTGATTTCTTCAGTGATCACTCGTTATTAAGTAGTGTATTGTTTAGTCTCCATGTGTTTGTATTTTTTACAGATCTTTTCCTGGAATTGATATCTAGTCTCATAGCGTTGTGTTCGGAAAAGACACTTGATACAATTTCAGTTTTCTTAAATTTACCAAGGCTTGATTTGTGACCCAAGATATGATCTATCCTGGAGAATGTTCCATGAGCACTTGAGAAAAATATGTATTCTGTTGTTTTTGGATGGAATGTCCTATAAATATCAATTAAGTCCATCTTGTTTAATGTATCATTTAAAGCTTGTGTTTCCTTATTTATTTTCATTTTGGATGATCTGTCCATTGGTGAAATTGGGGTGTTAAAGTCCCCTACTATGAATGTGTTACTGTCGATTTCCCCTTTTATGGCTGTTAGTATTTGCCTTATGTATTGAGGTGCTCCTATGTTGGGTGCATAAATATTTTCAATTGTTATATCTTCTTCTTGGATCGATCCCTTGATCATTATGTGGTGTCCCTCTTTGTCTCTTGTAATAGTCTTTATTTTAAAGTCTATTTTGTCTGATATGAGAATTGCTACTCCAGCTTTCTTTTGATTTCCATTTGCATGGAATATCTTTTTCCATCCCCTCACTTTCAGTCTGTGTCCCTAGGTCTGCAGTGAGTCTCTTGTAGACAGCATATATATGGGTCTTGTTTTTGTATCCATTCAGCCAGTCTGTGTCTTTTGGTGGGAGCATTTAATCCATTTACATTTAAGGTGATTATTGATATGTATATTCCTATTCCCATTTTCTTAATTATTTTGGGTTTGGTATTGTAGGTCTTTTCCTTCTCTTGTGTTTCCTGCCTAGAGAAGTTCCTTTAGCATTTGTTGTAAAGCTGCTTTGGTGGTGCTGAACTCTCTCCGCTTTTGCTTGTCTGTAAAGGTTTTAATTTCTCCATCAAATCTGAATGAGATCATTGCTGGGTAGAGTAATCTTGGTTGTAGGTGTTTCTCCTTCATCACTTTAAATATGTCCTGCCACTCCCTTATGGCTTGCAGAGTTTCTGCTGAAAGATCAGCTGTTAACCTTATCGGGATTCCCTTGTGTGTTGTTTTTCTTTTGCTGCTTTTAATATATTTTCTTTGTATTTAATTTTTTTTTGTTGTTGTTGTATTACACTGGCAAGGAGTTGGTTTTTTGTTGTGTTGTTTTGTCTTTTAATGTCGGTTCATTGGTTTGTTTATTTATTTATTTTTGGCTGTGTTGGGTCTTCGTTTCTGTGCGAGGGCTTTCTCCAGTTGCGGCAAGCGGGGGCCACTCTTCATCACGGTGCGCGGGCCTCTCACTATCTTGGCCTCTCTTGTTGCGGAGCACAGGCTCCAGACGCGCAGGCTCAGTAGTTGTGGCTCACGGGCCTAGTTGCTCCGCGGCATGTGGGATCCTCCCAGACCAGGGCTCGAACCCGTGTCTCCTGCATCGGCAGGCAGATTCTCAACCACTGCACCACCAGGGAAGCCCTATATTTAATTTTTGATAGTTTGATTAATATGTGTCTTGGCGTGTTTCTGCTTGCGTTTATCCTGTATAGGACTCTCTGTGCTTCCTGTACTTGATTAACTATTGCCTTTCCCATATTAGGGAAGTTTTCAACTATAATCTCTTCAAATATTTTCTCAGTCCCTTTCTTTTTCTCTTCTTCTTCTGGGACCCCTATTATTCGAATGTTGGTGCATTTAATGTTGTCCCAGAGGTCTCTGAGACTGTCCTCAGTTCTTTTCATTCTTTTTTCTTTATTCTGCTCTGCAGTAGTTATTTCCACTATTTTATCTTCCTGGTCACTTATCCATTCTTCTGCCTCAGTTATTCTACTATTGAGCCCTTCTAGAGTATTTTTTTTGTTTTTGTTTTTGTTTTTTGCGGTACGCGGGCCTCTCACTGTTGCGGCCTCTCCCATTGCGGAGCACAGGCTCCAGACGCGCAGGCCCAGCGGCCATGGCTCACAGGCCCAGCCGCTCCGCCGCATGTGGGATCCTCCCGGACCGGGGCACGAACCCGCGCCCTGTGCATTGACAGGCGGACTCTCAACCACTGCGCCACCAGGGAAGCCCCCTTCTAGAGTATTTTTAATTTCATTTATTGTGTTGTTCATCATTGCTTGTTTCCTCTTTAGTTCTTCTAGGTCCTTGTTAAATGTCTCTTGCATTTTCTCTATTCTATTTCCAAGATTTTGGATCATCTTTACTCTCATTATTCTGAATTCTTTTTCAGGTAGACTGCCTATTTCCTCTTCATTTGTTAGGTCTGGTGGGTTTTTATATTGCTCCTTCATCTGCTGTGTGTATTTCTGTCTTCTAATTTTGCTTATCTTACTGTGTTTGGGGTCTCCTTTTTGCAGGCTGCAGGTTCATAGTTCCCATTGTTTTTGGTGTCTGTCCCCAGTGGCTAAAGTTGGTTCAGTGGGTTGTGTAGGCTTCCTGGTGGAGGGGACTAGTGCCTGTGTTCTGGTGGATGAGGCTGGATCTTGTCTTTCTGGTGGGCAGGTCCACGTCTGGTGGTGTGTTTTGTGGTGTCTGTGGCCTTATTATGATTTTAGGCAGCCTCTCTGCTAATGGGTGGGGTTGTGTTCCTGTCTTGCTAGTTGTTTGGCATAGGGTGTCCAGTACTGTAGCTTGCTGGTCGTTGAGTGAAGCTGGGTGTTGGTGTTGAGATGGAGATCTCTGGGATATTTTCGCCATTTGATATTACGTGGAGCTGGGAGGTCTCTTGTGGACCAGTGTCCTGAAGTTGGCTCTCCCACGTCAGAGGCACAGCACTGACTCCTGGCTACAGCACCAAGAGCCTTTCATCCATACGGCTCAGAGCTCAAAGACTTTGAAAGACAGCTTTGGCCTCCTGGGATCACCCCCTGCTAAGCTTTGTAAGTTCCATGTTAATCAGTTTGGTTTATCCATCTGTATCTGAAGCACAGGTTCATTGCTCCTGTTCAGGAAGGTGGATGGAAACAAGAAGAGTTCATCCAAGACTTCAGATCTGTGAAGTAAGCATGTTCTTCTTGGTGAGCTGGGATTTGACTTCAGGATATCTGACTCCAATTCCACTACTCACGGACTAAAGGATGTCACCTCTCCTTGACATCGGAGACTTTAGGGAAATAGCTTTCTGACGTTGCATTCCAAGGTTTGGCCCCTGTAAAGAGGCATCCCCTGGAATCGCTCTTATTTCTGTTACAAAGAGGGACAGCCCAATGAAAGCGATGCACAGGGCAAGGTCTGAGGAAAGGGCGCAGAAGTTCTGTGTTCTCTCTGAGCAAGCCACTCTCCCCCAGCCTCCAAGTCTTCATCTGTTTGTAGATTTTTTGATGATGGCCATTCTGACTGGTGTGAGGTGATATCTCATTGCAGTTTTGATTTGCATTTCTCTCATAATTAACGATGTTGAGCATTCTTTTATGTGTTTGTTGGCAATCTGTATATCTTCTTTGGAGAAATGTCTATCTAGGTCTTCTGCCCATTTTTGGATTGGGTTGTTTGTTTTTTTTGATATCGAGCTGCATGAGCTGCTTGTAAATGTTGGAGATTAATCCTTTGTCAGTTGCTTCGTTTGCCAATATTTTCTCCCATTCTGAGGGTTGTCTTTTTGTCTTGTTTATGGTTTCCTTTGTTGTGCAAAAGCTTTTAAGTTTCATTAGGTCCCATTTGTTTATTTTTGTTTTTATTTCCATTTCTCTAGGAGGTGGCTCAAAAGGATCTTGCTGTGATTTTTGTCATAGAGTGTTCTGCTTGCTTTCCTCTAAGAGTTTTATAGTGTCTGGCCTTACATTTAGGTCTTTAATCCATTTTGAGTTTATTTTTGTGTATGGTGTTAGGAGGTGTTCTAATTTCATTCTTTTACATGTAGCTGTCCAGTTTTCTCAGCACCACTTATTGAAGAGGCTATCTTTTCTCCATTGTATATTCTTGCCTCCTTTATCAAAAATAAGGTGACCATATGTGCGTGGGTTTATCTCTGGGCTTTCTATCCTGTTCCATTGATCTATATTTCTGTTTTTGTGTTGGTACCATACTGTCTTGATTACTGTAGATTTCTGGTATAGTTTGAAGTCAGGAAGCCTGATTTCTCCAGCTCCGTTTTTCCTTCTCAAGATTGCTTTGGCTCTTTGGGGTCTTTTGAGTTTCTGTACAAATTGTGAAATTTTTTCTTCTAATTCTGTGAAAAATGCCATTGGTAGTTTGATAGGGATTGCATTGAGTCTGTAGATTGCTTGGGGTAGTATAGTCATTTTCACAATGTTGATCCTTCCCATCCAAGAACACAGTATATCTCTCCATCTGTTTATATCATCTTTAATTTCTTTCATCAGTGTCTTATAGTTTTCTTCATGCAGGTCTTTTGTCTCCTTAAGTAGGTTTATTCCTAGCTATTTTATTCTTTTTGTTGCAATGGTAAATGGGAGTGTTTCCTTAATTTCTCTTTTGTATTTTTCATCATTAGTGTATAGGAATGCAAGAGATTTCTGTGTAATAATTTTGTATCCTGCTACTTTATGAAATTCATTGATTAGCTCTAGTAGTTTTCTGGTATCATCTTTAGGATTCTTTATGTATAGTATCATGTCATCTGCAAGCAGTGACAGCTTCACTTCTTTTCCAATTTGGATTCCTTTTATTTATTTTTCTTCTCTGATTGCTGTGGCTAAAACTTCCAAAACTATGTTGAATATTAGTGGTGAGAGTGGACAGCCTTGTCTTGTTCCTGATCTTAGAGGAAATGGTTTCAGCTTTTCACCACTGAGAATGATGTTGGCTGTAGGTTTGTTATATATGGCCTGTATTATGTTGACGTAAGTTCTCTCTATGCCTACTTTCTGAAGGGTTTTTATCATAAATGGGTGTTGAATTTAGTCGAAAGCTTTTTCTACATCTATTGAGATGATCATATGGTTTTTCTCCTTCAGTTTGTTAATATGGTTTACCACATTGATTGATTTACATATATTGAAGAATCCTTGCATTCCTGGGATAAACCCCACTTGATCATGGTGTATGATCCTTCTAATGTGCTGTTGGATTCTGTTTGCTAGTATTTTCTTGAGGATTTTCGCATCTGTGTTCATCAGTGACATCAGCCTGTAGTTTTCTTTCTTTGTGACATCTTTGTCTGGTTTTGGTATCAGGGTGATGGTGGCCTTGTAGAATGAGTTTGGGAGTATTCCTCCCTCTGCTATATTTTGGAAGAGTTTGAGAAGGATAGGTGTTAACTCCTTTCTAAATATTTGATAGAATTCGCCTGTTAATCCATCTGGTCCTGGACTTCTGTTTGTTGGAAGATTTTTAATTACAGTTTCAATTTCAGTGCTTGTGATCGGTCTGTTTATATTTTCTATTTCTTCCTGGTTCAGTCTCAGGAAGTTGTGCTTTTCTAAGAATTTGTCCATTTCCAGGTTGCCCATTTTATTGGCATATAGTTACTTATAGCAGTTTCTCATGATCCTTTGTATTTCTGCAGTGTCAGTTGTTACTTCTCCTTTTTCATTTCTGATTCTATTGATTTGAGTCTTCTCTGTTTTTTTCTTGATGAGTCTGGTGAATGGTTTATCAATTTTGTTTATCTTGTCAAAGAACCAGCTTTTAGTTCTATTGATCTTTGCTATTATTTCCTTCATTTCTTTTTATTTCTGATCTGATCTTTGATTTCTTTCCTTCTGCTAACTTTGAGGGTTTTTTTGTTCTTCTTTCCCTAACTGCTTTAGGTATAAGGTTAGGTTGTTTATTTGAGATGTTTCTTGTTTCTTGAGGTAGGACTGTATTGCTATAAACTTCCCTCTTAGAACTGCTCTTGCTGCATCCCATAGGTTTTGAGTCATCGTGTTTTCATTGTCATTTGTTTCTAGGTATTTTTTGATTTCCTCTTTGATTTCTTCAGTGATCTCTTGGTTATTTAGTAGTGTAGTGTTTAGCCTCCATGTGTTTGTATTTTTACAGATTTTTTCCTGTAATTGATATCTAGTCTCATAGCATTGTGGTCAGAAAAGATACCTGATACGATTTCAATTTTCTTAAATTTACCAAGGCTTGATTTGTGACCCAAGATATGATCTATCCTGGAGAATGTTCCATGAGCACTTGAGAAGAAAGTGTATTCTGTTGTTTTTGGATGGAAAGTCCTATAAATATCAATTAAGTCCATCTTGTTTAATGTATCTTTTAAAGCTTGTGTTTCCTTATTTCTTTTCATGTTGGATGATCTGTCCATTGGTGAAAGTGGGGTGTTAAAGTCCCCTACTATGAATGTGTTACTGTCGATTTCCCCTTTTACGGCTGTTAGCAGTTGCCTTATGTATTGAGGTGCTCCTATGTTGGGTGCATAAATATTTACAATTGTTATATCTTCTTCTTGGATCAATCCCGTGATCATTATGTAGTGTCCTTCTTTGTCTCTTGTAATAGTCTTTATTTTAAAGTCTATTTGTCCGATATGAGAATTGCTACTCCAGCTCTCTTTTGATTTCCATTTGCATGGAATATCTGTTTCCATCCCCTCACTTTTTTTTTTTTTGAACATCTTTATTGGAGTATAGTTGCTCTACAATGGTATGGTAGTTTCTGCTTTATAACAGAGTGAATCAGCTATACATATACATATATGCCCATATCTCCTCCCTCTTGTGTCTCCCTCCCATCCTCCCTATCCCATCTCTCTAGGTGGTCACAAAGCACCAAGCTGATCTCCCTGTGCTATGTGGCTGCTTTCCACTAGCTATCAATTTTACATTTGGTAGTGTATATATGTCCATGCCACTCTCTCACTTTGTCACAGCTTACCCTTCCCTCTCCCTGTGTCCTCAAGTCCATTCTCTACGTCTGCATCTTTATTTGTGTCCTGCCCCTTGGTTCTTCAGGACCATTTTTTTTAGATTCCATATTTATGTGTTAGCATATGGTATTTGTTTTTCTCTTTCTGACTTACTTCACTCTGTATGAGAGACTCTAGGTCTATCCACCTCACTACAAATAACTCAATTTCGTTTCTTTTTATGGCTGACTAATATTCCATTGTATATGTGTGCTACATCTTCTTTGTTTTATTTTATTTGTTTATTTAACAGCTTTATTTGGGTATAATTGCTTTACAATGGTGTGTTAGTTTCTGCTTTACAACAAAGTGAATCAGTTATACATATACATATGTTCCCATATCTCTTCTCCCTTGCATCTCCCTCCCTCCCACCCTCCCTATCCCACCCCTCCAGGTGGTCACAAAGCACCAAGCTGATCTCCCTGTGCTATGTGGCTGCTTTCCACTAGGTATCAGTTTTACATTTGGTAGTGTATATATGTCCATGCCACTCTCTCACTTTGTCACAGCTTACCCTTCCCCCTCCCTGTGTCCTCAAGTCCATTCTCTATGTCTGCATCTTTATTTGTGTTCTGTCCCTAGGTTCTTCAGAACCATTTTTTTTAGGTTCCATATATATGTGTTAGCATATGGTATTTGTTCTTCTCTTTCTGACTTACTTCACTCTGTATGAGAGACTCTAGGTCCATCCACCTCACTACAAATAACTCAATTTTGTTTCTTTTTATGGGTGAGTAATATTCCATTGTATATATGTGCCACATCTTCTTTATCCATTCGTCTGTCGATGGACACTTAGGTTGCTTCCATGTCCTGGTAATTGTAAATAGTGCTGCGATGAACGTTGTCGTCCCCTCACTTTCAGTCTGTATGTGTCCCTAGGTCTGAAGTGGGTCTCTTGTAGACAGCATATATATGGGTCTTGTTTTTGTATCCATTCAGCCAGTCTCTGACTTTTGATTGGAGCATTTAATCCATTTACATTTAAGGTAGTTATCGATATGCATGTCCCTATTACCATTTACTTAATTGTTTTGGGTTTGTTTTTGTAGGTCTTTTCCTTCTCTTGTGTTTCCTGCCTAGAGAAGTTCCTTTAGCATTTGTTGTAAAGCTGGTTTGGTGGTGCTAAATTCTCTTAGCTTTTGCTTGTCTGTAAATGTTTTAATTTCTCAGTTGAATCTGAATGTGATCCTTGCCAGGTAGAGTAATCTTGGTTGTAGGTTTTTTCCCCTTCATCACCTTAAATATGTCCTGCCACTCCCTTCTGGCTTGCAGAGTTTCTGCTGAAAGATCAGCTGTTAACCTTATGGAGATTCCCTTGTATGTTATTTGTTGCTTTTCCCTTGCTGCTTTTAATATTGTTTCTTTGTATTTAAGTTTGATAGGTTGATTAATATGTGTCTTGGCATGTTTCTCCTTGGATTTATCCTGTATGGGACTCTCTGCACTTCCTGGACTTGATTGACTATTTCCTTTCCCATATTAGGAAAATTTTCAAGTATAATCTCTTCAAATATTTTCTCGGTCCCTTTTTTTTTGTCTTCTGAGATCCCTATAATTCAAATGTTGGTGTGTTTAATGTTGGCAAGACAGATTCTTAACCACTGGACCACCAGGGAATTCCCCAGGAATGGTTTTAAAAGGCAACATTTGGGGTGAGGGTTGCAGCTTGTAGACTTCCTTCTGATTGGTTGGTGGTAAAGTGGCAGGGTGATGTTTCAGGAATCTTAATCATCAACCTTCTGGTTCCAAACAGTCTGGGGCTAAGTGCTTGTGGTCAACATGTAGTAACCATCCTCCACCTGGGTTAGAATCTTAGTTTCTGTAGAACAGTTCAATGATATGCATCTAATTGTTACATATACCCCTTGAAGAGGAGCTAGGACTCTGTTTTATAGTTGAACTATTGTTTCTTGACTGCTTTTCCTTTGTTTCTGCATTCCCTCACTTCCCTAGTTAGTAACGGCTTGAGTCTGCTCCTTGGAACTCAGGGAAGGCCTAGGAGACTAAAGTTTTTTTCTACAAGCAAGAAAGGGGGGACACAGAGGGGTTTTTGTACACAGGAGGGCCCTGCAGTGTCCTGCTTGGTTTCAATCCCCCCTTTTCTTTTATACTCCCTTGAGGGGAACAGGTATGGGAGAAGAAAGGTCATGAAGTTTTGGATAGAGATGTTAATCATAGATTCAGCAGAGGAACTCAGTTTTAGTGGGACTCAGTTTCAGTACTTAATAGAAATTATTTTCTTCTTCAGGGTATAAATCTCAGTGGGGGTCAGAAGCAGCGGATCAGCCTGGCCAGAGCTACCTATCAAAATTCAGACATCTATATTCTGGATGACCCCTTATCTGCTGTGGATGCTCATGTGGGAAAACATATTTTTAATAAGGTCTTGGGTCCCAGTGGCCTGTTGAAAGGCAAGGTGAGAAATTATTTAAAGTGATGAAGACGTGAGGAGGGGAACACATCTCCTAGGACTGCTGGGTACTGAAGCAGATTTCCTTATTTACCTTCCCCCTGGGCTGCTGAGGAGATACAGTGTCAGACTGGTCTCCCAGGAGATGATTTGGTGAGGGCTCCCATCTTGAGATCATAGCTTATGTGGGAACTGGCTAATTTGAGCCTTATTCTCTGGCTCCAACATTGAGCCTTTTAGGATGATTAATTATGATAAAAAGTCCTTTGAGATCTGTGGTATAATAAGAACTATATTTGGTCTTTTTCACTAGGTCCTGGCACAGAGCTCCTAACCCTTAGAATTTCCTGAGTGATACTAAGAATGTCTTTTGTTATTCACAATGAGCCCCTTTAGATCACACCTGAGTTTATGCTAATGAGTGACTTATGGAGGGGCCCCTAGATAGCCTCTGGACGAGGCCGTTCCTCAGAAAGACCAAGTGATGGGAGGATTGGAACTTTCAGCCCCACATGCCAATTTCTGGGGAGAGGAGGATGGGCTGGAGATTGTGTTATAAAAATTCTTGTATAAGGAGATTCAGAGAGCTTCTAGATTGCTGAGAACATTAAGGTGCTGGGAAGGTGGCACACCTGGTGAGAGATGGAAATTCTGCACAAGCACCCCACCCCCGAAACCTTACCCTATGCATCTCTTCCATTTCACTGTTCCTGAGTTGTATCCTTTGTAATAAACTGGTAAACAGTAAGTAAAGTATTTTCCTGGCATCTATGAGCCATTCTGGCAAATTATCAGACCTGAGGAGGGGGCCATGGAAATCCTCAATTTATAGCTAGTTGGTCAGAAGTTTGGGTGGGATCCAAGACTTTCGGCTAGCATTAGAAGTCAGGGCAGTCTTGTGGGCTCTGGGTAGCTGTGGGTTTCTGGGTAGCTGGTGTCAGAATTGAACTGTTGGACACTCAGAATTGGTTGCTGTCAGAAAACATGCCAGAGGACCCAACAATTTACCTTACTGGGACACAGGTCATCCTGCAGGTATTAGAGCTCTACTCTAAGAAGGCACTTTCCTGGAACTCTTGCAGGATGTAGGAGCACTATGCCTGGAAAGGATGACTCAATCTGAATATAGAAATAAGCCTATATGTTTTGGGTATTCATTATGTCGCAGGCCTGTGCCAAGCACTTTTATTGCATTGTCTCATTTGATTCTTGCAATGCCCCTGTGAGATAGTACAGATAAAGTGG
Organism: Delphinapterus leucas; assembly: GCF_059928025.1. Classification (NCBI taxonomy): domain Eukaryota; kingdom Metazoa; phylum Chordata; class Mammalia; order Artiodactyla; family Monodontidae; genus Delphinapterus; species Delphinapterus leucas. Next base: position 58,897,465 of record NC_143144.1, read on the forward strand.
CCAGAGCAAGTCACTGGAGCTGGTCATAGGCTTTCCTTACCATAGGCAAGTTAGCACAGTAGGCTGAATGGGAGAGGGGCTGACAGAGCCCAGCGCCCCTTGAGGGTTTGAGTATGCTTCTCACCAGTAGCAAGTCTAGTGTGAGGGCTGTCAGCACTCCATCTGTGTTTGGCCTTTTCCCTTCAAGGTTTTTTGAATGCTGCCAGTCAGAGGGTGGCAGGGTTGACTGGGCTGCTGTCCCACTGAGGCCTTTTGCCTCTCTCTTGGATCAGTGAGTCCACAGGAACTCACTCTCCCTCCTATGCCTGGTCCTGACTTCTGTCCGTAAGGCTAATTGGCTCCATTCATTCATGAACTGAATACCCACCCTGGGCCTGGTTCATTGCAAAGACTGGGCGCACTGATGAAAAGGTCTCATCCCTGCTCTCAAGTAACTTACAATCGAATTGGCAGACAAACCAAAAAGCAAGCAACAATATTATAATACAAGAATCATTTTTAATGGCAGAATATACAAACTACCGTGGAAACACTGGAGGAATACCCAATTCTTGCCTGGGGATTCAGGAAAGGCTACCAGAAGAGCTGGCTTTGAGCTGAGACTCAAAGGATGAGCATCTCCCAAGTCTTCCTGATAATAGCAACCTAGTGTCTGTGGGGCTGTGAAGTAGAGAGCAGAGGCAGTGGGCTTGGGCTGTCTCTCTAGAGGCCCATCTCAACCCCCTGGACCCTATCTGAGTCTCATTACTGATCTGTGAGTGTTTATCTTTCTTTGAGTGGAATCCCTGTTTCAGTAGTCAATGTAGTCCATAAATAGACAAGAATACAAGGGATGCCAAGTCTTCCACGCCAGGCCTGGGCCAAAGACACAATTTCTTGCCCTATAATGATTCTAACATACTAAAATAATCTGGGCAGTTCCTGTTAGATCAGTTACCTGTTTAGTGAGGGGGCAGTTAGTTTTGCATGCCTCAATTATATTGATAGCCCTTGATCTCAAGTGACGTCCCTAAGCCCAACTCTTGGCTACCAGGAAGCTGGAGGAAAACGTGTACAGGGCAAACCTCATTGTCACTACAGGAAAATAACTGTGAATATATCCATGATGACAGGAGTCTCATCTTACACATGGGGTCAGGTTTTAGGATGAGGTGCTGGGAAGTAAAGAGGAAGTAAGAGATCAAGTGGTCAGGGCCACATTTTGAAGGAAAGCCCCACAGTGACTCTGTTTTTCCTTTTCCTTAGTAAGCTAAGGAACATGGTGGACACAGGGTAGTCAGCACAACTTACTATTATTTTTACAGACTCGACTCTTGGTGACACACAGCATTCACTTTCTTCCCCAAGTGGATGAGATTGTGGTTTTGGGGAATGGCATCATCGTGGAGAAGGGATCCTACAGCACTCTGTTGGCCAAGAAAGGATTGTTTGCTAAGAATCTGAAGACATTCATAAAACAGACAGGTCCTAAAGACGAGCCCACAGGTATGTAAAGAGGATTGGAACAGGATAGAACTTGGGTAGGGAAGGGGTAGAAGTAGTAAACTACCACTATTTACCTCCTGAACTGTTCAGTATCCAGTGAACTAAATTTGGAAATAAATTATCCAGAGATCCAATATCTGTTCTTTCTGTGTTTTGTGTCTCTGTAAAGAAACACAAACATAGAAACTTTATATCTCAGCCAAACTGGGGGATAATCCTGCTCATCTGGTCTCTGACATGCAATCAAAGGGCACTCTTTAGAGGATGACTGGAGATCTGGGGTGATTAGCCCTTGTGGAAGAGACACCAGTGGCACAAGGGGCCCCCTTTTAGGGAATGCCCTGCTTCTATTGACTCAAGTCACATATTCCACCCCATCTACCCAAATTCATGAGAACCACTTCCTGGACAGCTTTGTAATACCTGGTACTAATAATGTACTGCTAAACTGTTGATACGCCCTAACAAAGGGATTTGACTAATACACCAAAAGCCACTGGGTGTTCTGAACCAGAAAAAAAAATCATGGCAGTTGCATAGTCTCAGTGTGCCACAGGAATAGCCCCTACCCAATACCACTACCACTGGGGTCGCTGACTAGCCCCAGTCAGTAATGGAGCCCTGGTCTCTGGGGTCCTTCTCAAGAACCTGCCAGCAGTAGTCCTGTGCATGGTTCTGGGTATCTGCTTCAGGTAGCAGTTATCAGCAGGAGGTCAGGACTGAGAAAGCAAGATCTGGAGGGTACAGGGGCATTCCGAAAGTCAATCAGAAGAGGCAGTAACTACACAGCCTGCAAGTGGGATCACAGTCAGGCCTTGAGGTCAGGACATGTGATGGTTTAAAACCACAAGAGTCGGAAAGAAAAGCCTAAACCAAGAAGTCTGTAAGCATTGGTGGGACAGGGCGGGAACAAGGAATACGATGGTGTGGGCTATAGGGACTGGGACCCAGCCCAGGAAAGTGGGGCAGGGATTCCAGCAGAAAGGAAGGGGTCAGAGCTTTCCATCAGTCTTTATGTGCTCCAGGACAGGCCTGGAGAAAACAAAAAGTACCTGCTTGGGGACTGAAGATCTCCAGCAAAGGGTAGTGTCTGATGCTGGATGCCCCTGAGTTACTGCTCAGTCAGCCACATCACCACAACCTGGACAGTTTTCTCCTTCTAATTCTAAACTTTTTCTGATTTGATCTTCTGAGTTTCTAAGTTCTGTTTATAAACCCCCATGGGTAGACAGCCCCTTTGAAAAATCCTATCTTTTGTGTACAAAAGACAGTTTGCAAAACAGCTCATTAAACCCTTGCTCTGGGAAACATAGATAGGCCATTTCTGAGAAGTTGTATAAGCCCCACTGCCTGGCATGCTGTTGTGTCGGCTCTGGGGCTCAAGGTACAGACTACAAGATGGTAGAATAAAGGGAAGGTCAGGAGGGCAAAGGTTACCTGTATCAACATTGGCTCTGTGTATTTCTTAATTAGCTGCCATAACAAAACACTACAAATTGGGTGTCTTAAACAACAGAAATGTATTGTCTCACAGTTCTAGAGGCTAGAAGTCCAAAATCAAGGTGTCAGTAAGATTGGTTTCTTCTGAAAGCAATAGGGAAGGATCTATTCCAGGTCTTTCTCCTAGCTTCTGGTGGTTTGCTGGCATTTGTTGGCATCCTTCATATCAATCTCTGCCTTCATCTGCACATGGTGTTATACCTTACGTGCATCAGTGTCCAAATTTCCCCTTTTTACAAGGACATCAGACATATTGGATCAGGGGCCCATGCTAATGGGCCTAATAAAGATGTTCTCTATTTGGTGAGAACTTTTCTTTAGATCCTTAGACATGGTTTCCTGTTGTTCTTTGAATATATTTATCAGAGCTGATTTAAGTCTTTGGTAAGTCCAACATCTGTGCTTCCTTGAGTACAGTTTCTTTTGACTACTTTTTTCCTGTGTACAGTCCCATACTTTCCTGATTCCTTGTATGTCTCATAATTTTTGTTGAAAACTGATCTTTTTCTTTTGAACATCTTTATTGGAGTATAATTGCTTTACAATGGTGTGTTAGTTTCTGCTTTATAACAAAGTGAATCAGCTATACATATACATATATCCCCGTATGTCCTCTCTCTTGTGACTCCCTCCCACTCTCCCTATCCCATCCCTCTAGGTGGTCACAAAGCACTGAGCTGATCTCCCTGTGCTATGTGGCTGCTTCTCACTAGCTATCTATTTTACATTTGGTAGTATATATAAGTCCATGCCACTCTCTCACTTCATCCCAGCTTACCCTTCCCCCTCCCTGTGTCCTCAAGTCCATTCTCTGCGTCTGTGTCTTTATTCCTGTCCTGCCCCTACGTTCTTCACAGCCATTTTTTTCTTTTTTCTTTTAGATTCCATATATATATGTGTTAGCATACGGTATTTATTTTTCTCTTTCTGACTTACTTCACTCTGTATGACAGACTCTAGGTTCATCCACCTCACTACAAATAACTCAATTTTGTTTCTTTTTATGGCTGAGTAATATTCCATTGTATATATGTGCCACATCTTCTTTATCCATTCATGTCGATGGACACTTAGGTTGCTTCCAGGTCCTGACTATTGTAAATAGAGCTGCAATGAACACTGTGGTACGTCTCTTTTTGAATTATGGTTTTCTCAGGGTATATGCCCAGTAGTGGGATTGCTGTGTCATATGGTAGTTCTGTTTTTAGTTTTTTAAGGAAACTCTATACTGTTCTCCATAGTGGTTGTATCAGTTTACCTTCCCACCAACAGTGCAAGAGGGTTCCCTTTTCTTCACACCCTCTCCAGCATTTATTGTTTGTAGATTTTTTGATGATGGCCATTCTGACTGGTGTGAGGTGATACCTCATTGTGATTTTGATTTGTATTTCTCTAATGATTAGAGATGTTGAGCATTCTTTCATGTGTTTGTTGGCAATCTGTATATCTTCTTTGTAGAAATGTCTATCTAGGTCTTCTGCCCATTTTTGGTTTGGGTTGTTTTTTTGATACTGAGCTGCTTGTAAATGTTGGAGGTTAATCCTTTGTCAGTTGCTTCGTTTGCAAATATTTTCTCCCATTCTGAGGGTTGTCTTTTCGTCTTGTTTATGGTTTCCTTTGCTGTGCAAAAGCTTTTAAGTTTCATTAGGTCCCATTTGTTTATTTTTGTTTTTATTTCCCTTTCTCTAGGAGGTGGGTCAAAAAGGATCTTGCTGTGATTTATGTCATAGAGTGTTCTGCCTATGTTTTCCTCTAAGAGTTTTATAGTGTCTGGCCTTACATTTAGGTCTTTAATCCATTTTGAGTTTATTTTTGTGTATGGTGTTTGGAAGTGTTCTAATTCTTTTACATGTAGCTGTCCAGTTTTCTCAGCACCACTTATTGAAGAGGTTGTCTTTTCTCCATTGTATATTCTTCCCTCCTTTATCAAAAATAAGGTGACCATATGTGCGTGGGTTTATCTCTGGGCTTTCTATCCTGTTCCATTGATCTATATTTCTGTTTTTATGCCAGTACCATACTGTCTTGATTACTGAAAACCGGTCATTTTAAATAGCATAACAATTCTGGAAATATGATCTCTCTCCCCTCCATCCTCAACCAGGGTTTGCTTTTGTTGTTCCTCCTGTTTAGTTTCCTGAACTGATTCTGTTAAGTCTACTTTCTTTGTCTCATGTGGCCATAGAAGTCCCTGCTTGGTTGGCTTAGTGGTCAGATAACGATTGAACAGAGATTTCCTCAAGTGCCTGGAACCGATACGTCACTCAGCCTTTGCTGAGGGGCTCTGTGGGGATGGGGGGTGGGGGTGGACATGTCTGTTTAACATGCCAGCAGGCGATTTATAGTTCTGCCTCAGCCTTTTTTCCCCGCTTGCACAGAGTCTGAAGGTAAGCCAGAGGTAAGAGAATAGGACATTCTCAAGTCTTTCTTGGGTTGGCATGTGTGCAACCCTACATATGTGTATGACATTCTCGATTGCCAGGAATATATTGAAGATATCAAAGCTCCCTATGGATATCTTATTCCCCAGGTTTTTTTTCCTCTTAAGTTCTTGGTCAGTTTCTTCTTTGCTCCAACTGTTATCACTGCCTCAGGCAGCTGTGATGTTAAACAACTACTGCTGATTGTTAGAGCCAACTCCAAGTCAGGTTCTGTAAAGACAAGCCCTGTGAATGGAGTTTTCCAGGGAACTGCCAGACAGGTCAAATAATGACAATTCTCCAGAAGTGAGGTTTTGAGCATGCTCTGAACCCAGGCTGTTCCTTCCAGCAGCTGCTAGGCTGGTGATTTTCATGGTTACAATGAATGTGTGGCTGTTGGTTTTCTAGGCTACAGCAGATCTAAGGAGAGGGGAATAGGAATAGGGTAAATTAAACTATTACAAAACTTACTTTTCTTTCTGAGATTTAGCCATTTTTCTTAAATAAATGCTCCTTAGATTGTGGCAAGCCTTTGGTTAATTTCAAAGTTACGGAAAATTTGATTTTGACATTTTTTGGCTAGTATGCTCACTGCTTTTACAGAGGTACCAATTTCTGGAGGTCATAACTCTACCATTTTCACAGACCAAGCTGTTTTACCTTTTATTTTCAGGATATGTTTTTTAAAACGCTTTAAATTAATAAAATTTCTCAAATTATTTGAATTTCAAGCAGAACATTTTAAATTTACACTCACCTTTTTAGACATTTCTGGGGATTATGACTCTTCTGTTTGTCTACTGTAATCCTTAAAAGTTCTTTCCTGCTCCAAAGGAACTTACAAGCTTCTGGGAATATTCTTCTCCTTTTTGACCGTTTCTCTTCCAGTGGAATATTAACTCACCTCTCCTTTATCCTGGTAATTTTCAATGAGATGTCCTAATAAACAGTATTTCTGGAGTAAAAGATTCCAACCTGTGTGTACATCTGGGATCTCTTATTAAGACCAACAAGATCAGAAAAGACTTTTCTTCTTGTTCATAGGGCTATGACAGCTCTATGCAGCAATCTCCCTAACCTTTGATTTGTCTCCTAGTCAATGAGGACAGTGAAGAAGATGACTATGGGCTGATGCCCAGTGTGGAGGAAATCCCTGAAGATGTGGCCTCCTTGTCCATGAAAAGAGAGAACAGTCTTCGTCGAACATTTAGTCGCAGGTTGGTCATATATTCAGCTGGCATCCCCCATCACTTCCATAGTTCCACCTGATCATTCTCTTTTTCTCTGTGGACTTTTTCTGAGTGTCCACATGGACGCTCCCAGCTCTTTTGTTTCTGTGCATGTGGAGGAGGGTTGGGGTGGTGTTTCCCCCATGACCATCTGCTCTGAAATGCACTTTGATGTGAGCAGAGCTACTGTGACACCTGCTTGCAAGAAGACCCTTGGGATGCATCTACATGCTCAGGAAAGCTTCCCCTCTCAATCTCTCAGTTCTAGGTCCAGTAGCAGGCGTCTGAAGCCCTTAAAAGACTTGAAAACTCGGAATGTGAATATCCTGAAGGAGGAGGAAGAACCAGTGAAAGGGCAAAAACTAATTAAGAAGGAATTCATACAAACTGGAAAGGTAAACACCACAGTAAAAAGTACCATTAGAGGTGATATAAGGCTTGGGATTTGAACATTTTTAAGTTTGATGACTTGAATACATATCTACAGAGGGATATGTCTTGTGTGCTTTGCCAGTCTTTAAATTTATCATTGAAATGTTAGCAGAGGCTCTGGGCTTTTTATCAAATTGTATTTCCATGAAGAATGACATGTTCCCTGTGAATATCCTCATACTACACTTCATGAGTGTTTGATTCCATTCTGATAATGTGGTAAAAACAAAAATGCTTTGAGATGCAATTCTGGGAGCCAGAGAACACCAATATATCAAGCTCATAGCACACAATTCAAGTTAATAAAACTTAAAACCAAGCTCTTAAATTTAAGATCTTAACTTAAACATTAATAAAACAGATAAATAATAAAACAGGTATAGCCTTATCTGTCCCACTCTGTTTTTATATCTTTTCCTCTTAATTGCATCTAGAAGCTCATTAATAATCTGATGGTTATTTACCCTGCATTATATTTCAGCATTGATTATTATCATCCTGGCCCAGTACAGAAATGTGATCACAGACTACCAAATTTTGCCACCGGCTCTCTGCTTTCCAAAGGACTGTACTCCCCCTATGATTGGTATTCTAGGTAATTCCTCACCAAAAGCCGCTAGGAACTCTACTAATATTGAGGTGGGGGCTTTGCAGGTGAAGTTCTCCATCTACCTGAAATACCTACAAGCAATAGGATGGTGTTCGATATTCTTCATTATCTTTGGGTTTGTGCTCCATTCCGTGTCTTTTATTGGATCGAACCTCTGGCTCAGTGCTTGGACCCGTGACTCTAAAACCTTCAATAGCACCAACTATCCAGCCTCTCAGAGGGACCTGAGAGTTGGTGTCTATGGAGCTCTGGGATTAGCACAAGGTATGTGTGACGGCTACGGCAGCCATCTCTGAGACACTCTGTCAGGTCCACGTCCTTTGCCTGGACTCATAAAAAATTTGCTATTATGTCCTGCACAAGTCTTCAGGGATCCCTGTGCATGGTGCTGACTAAACTGGTTCCATTTCCAGGTATATTTGTGCTCATAGCAAATCTCTGGAGTGTCTATGGTTCCGTCCACGCAGCAAGCACTCTTCACAGGCAGCTGCTGAACAATATCCTTCGAGTACCCATGAGTTTTTTTGACACAACACCCACTGGCCGGATAGTGAACAGGTTTGCTGGCGTAAGTATCTCAGGGGTTGTAAGACGTGTTTCTATGCTGAGGATCTTTTTATTTCTGACAGGGAAAGAATTCTCATGTGTCCCCAGGCAACACTGGGCAGTTCCAGTTTTTTGGTCCACTCAGCATGCAGATTATTTCTTGAACACCTTGTGTGAGGTCCTAAGGATCCTGGGGTTACAGGGATGAACAACTCTTTCCCTTTAAGTAGCTCACCATCTAGTGAAGGGGACGGCCAAGGAAGTAAGGGATTATGATAGGATATAGGAAACCCAGTAACAACGATGTGTACAGTGGCATTCTTGGAGTACAAAAGAGTGACAGAGAAAAGAGATACCAGCTCAACCTGGGTGATTGAGGGTGGGAAATGTCAGAAAAGGAGGGACTTAACTCATAGAAGTTAGCCAGGGAGATGGTGGGGGTAGGGGATGGGTGAGTGGCAGAAGCAGGATGTGAAGGATTGTTCTGCAGAGGGAAAAACACAAGTAAAAGCACTATCACTAGTGTGACAGTGAATAAAAGAGATAGCAGGACAATGCTTTGCTTGGTTGCCGCCTCCATCCCTGAATCTCCCATCTTTGATGCTTTAAAAATAAGTAAACAAGGTCTGGATTGTGGAATCCTATGATTTTAATGGGGTTCTCCATCGACTGCAGATTCTGGGACCCTTAGCATTCATTCATTCAACATATATTGAGTACCTTCTATGAGCCAAGGACTGTACTAGGCATTGGGATGCTCAGTAAATGCTAAGATCATATAGATGGCTCTCTTCCATGGGCCAGACCAAAGTCGTTGATTCTTAATGAACATAAGGGGGAAATTTCAAGGACAGAGGAAACCAGACAATTCTGAATAACATTCAACTATCACCAACAGAATTTTCAGTCTTCTGTTTGTAGAAGAGGGTGCACATTTAAAAAAAAATGTCTGAGGAGCTCTGAGCCCTTATTTGTTTGGTCTTGGAGCAGACACAGAAAGTCTAGCTCCCAGCCCACAGGCAGGTTCTGGGGACATGGTGACTGCTTCAAAAGTGGGCAGGCCCCCACTTGTCACCTTCCTGTGGAACAAAGATGGTGGGCATGATGTCACTGGAGACAACTTAAATGGGCTTTCTGCTCTTAAATAGAACCTAAAAAAGTACACAATTTTGGATGGGGAGATTTCTCACAGGAATTTTGCAAATGTTGCACACTCTTTTCCACTGTTGTTATATATATATAATTAATCTTCCGAAAAAGAGAACACAGAGATCTTACTGTGAGTTACTTAGGCAACAGTCATATTTTGCTAACTGCTTTTGCATGAAAAAGGAAACTGTCATTAGTTATACAGTATGTTTTGCGGAGGAGGTGGCTCAGACCATAAAGGAGAATTATACCTAGGGTCCTCTGGAGCTGATGACTGAGCCCTTAAGAGGAGATAAAGGAGGGGGTGGAGGAAGGAAAGATGGAGAATCTGTGCCAGGTAAGGGTCAAAATTAATCTGCATAGAACTAATAGCTGGTGAGGATTTCTTTTTTTCTTTCAACCCTGGACATATAGTTATTTGCATTCTGATGTGACTGAGCAAATTCGCTGCTAGAACCGAGAAGATGTAAAATGTCATAGGAATTCATTAGCACACCATCTCTCCTTCTTATGTGTCCCTAGGATATCTCCACGGTGGATGACACCCTCCCCACATCTTTGCGCAGCTGGATTTTGTGCTTCCTGGGCATCATCAGCACCCTGGTCATGATCTGCCTGGCCACTCCAGTCTTCATCATCGTCATCGTCCCTCTTGGCATCATTTATGTGTCTGTTCAGGTAGGTTTGGAAATGGCTAGGTTTCCTTCCTTCTCTACTCACAAAAGCCCAAGCTCCTTCCTGAGACTCTTCTCTTGTGTTTATTGCTAGTCACTCTCCCCTCTCCAGCATCTTCGTCATTGAGCCAGATAATAACATACCAAGGAGCCCGTAGGCCACTTTCTGAAGCTGAAGTGTCAGCACTGATGGGTGGGTGGAAGTTCACAGTCAATCTCACCTTAACTTCTGCCCCGCACCCCACAAGTGTAAGTGGGGCATATTTATGCTTGGATCCAAGACTACTTTGAGGTTGGCTCTGGACAAAGTCTTGAAGCTCTGTAAGACCCTTCACAATGGTAAGGTAATTGGTTGCTTCTAGAAGAGTTGTGCTAAGGCTGCTTCCTTGGTTGGCTTAGGATTATCTACTTGGAGATGTCCCTCAGCAGGAGCCCAGTCTCTTCTCATTTCAGGGCAGTTCTCCTTTCACTGGGATGTCTGTGGGTGGCTTAGGCTCAATTCCAGTGTGTTCTTGAGGACACAGCTTAAAAGCCAAGTCTCACAGAAAAACTGGAGCAAGTGTAAGGGGCTCCATGACCATGATAAAAACTGATGAGGGAAGGGAAGCTGTGGAGAGAATTCTTGTTCCACCATTTACCTTTGGGATGAATTGATCACCTTGAGAAAACAATTCTGAAGCCCTTCAGTCAAGGGCAGACTTGTGGCCTGTGGTAAGTTGACACCACCTGGTGTTTGTGTTGAGTTCCTCAGGAACATCGTCATCTTTGTCAGTAACAAACCAACAAATAAGAGGCAGGATCTGGGCTTCCCTGGTGGCGCAGTGGTTGAGAGTCTGCCTGCCGATGCAGGGGACACGGGTTCGTGCCCCGGTCCGGGAGGATCCCACGTGCCGCGGAGCGGATGGGCCCGTGAGCCGTGGATGCTGGGCCTGTGCGTCCGGAGCCTGTGCTCCGCAGCGGGGGAGGCCACAGCAGTGAGAGGCCCCTGTACCGCAAAAAAAAAAAAAAAAAAAGAAGCAGGATCTTTGAGGAAATTTCCAGGTATAACATTTTGAAATCTGACTCAAATGCCCAGTTCTTCCCTAGTTTCAACAAATCCTCTTGGAATCTAGTAGCACCACTAACCCACCCCACTGAACCTCCCCCTTCAGCCTGCGCTATTACATCCAGTTCCAGTTCTTAGACCCTCAGCATTCCACACACCTCCAAACGACCTTTACCTTCACACACTGTCAAAGCACAATTTTGGTCACTTACCTGATTATTCAATTTTTATCAAAACCTTGGCATACGTTTCTTGGACCATTTACTGCCCATATCCACTTTACACACCCCTCGGTTCCCAGCAGCATTTATAAAATCTTTTAGAGACTTTTCCTAACCACTACAAAACTGTCATTTAGACAATATGTGCAGATTCTTGGGACCATACGGATTAGGCTGACAAAACTCCTTACGTGGTTTGAAAATTCCAACCTCTAGGGCTGAGTGAGGTGTGGTGTCCGCGCTTTCGTGCTTCTCTGTTCCCTCCAACCCCAGATCTTCCCAGCATCCTCTTCCTCTGAGCCTCTCTCATTTCTCCTCTAGTCAGAGATGAGACCAGAGCCGCTTCTCTGTTCAGATGTGAGCTGTGGCCTCAACGTAAAGAATACTGGGTCACGGCCATGAAGGAAGAGGTACAGCGTATGTGATATGATTGTATGACTTGAGTCTTCACTTTTTTGGGTCCAGATATTTTATGTGGCTACTTCCCGCCAGCTGAGACGACTGGACTCTGTCACCAGGTCCCCAATCTACTCTCACTTTAGTGAGACTGTGTCAGGTTTGTCTGTTATCCGTGCTTTTGAGCACCAGGAGCGATTTCTAAAGCACAATGAGATGGTGACGGACACCAACCAGAAATGTGTCTTTTCCTGGATTACCTCCAACAGGTGAGGCTGCCCCTGGATATTCACCCAAATATGTGCTTCGGGGTTCTGCAGTTTTGACATTAGCTGTGGGAGGGCAGGCATGGCCAGTGTTGTGAAATTCACTCTTGCCAAACACGCCTGTCATGTGAGTAGAGAGGAGAAAGCATGAACTTTGGAGTCAGAGACTGGGGGTCCCTTTGTCTGCTCTGCCACTTACCAAGCGGGGTGAATTGTCTTGACCCCTCTCAGGAAAATCTCATTTTCTTTGTTTGTACGATGGCTGGAACACAACCTACCTCATAGCCTTATTGAGGGAGTCACATGACATCTGTGAGCATTTGATAACCCAGGTACTGTTCACGTGCTGGGTGAACTGGATATTCTCTGTTTGCTTCCCTGAGAATGGATGTGGGATTCTCCATAGGCAGGACACTCTTTGTAGGGTGGTGAAAGAAGCAGAGGTTGGAGGGAGGAAAGCTGGGAAATTTTAGGCAAAATCAATGATGACAGAAATGAAAAGCTCACATCCTGTGAGATGAATCCAAAAAGGGTGAGCATTCTTGATTTCTCCAGCTTCATTAGACCCGGGCAAGAAGTCATGTGTCCTTGGAGGAGGAAGTGAAAACTCTTGAGTGGCTTCTACACTGTCTTGCGGTGTGAAGGGCAGGCTAATGATGCTTAGTATTATCTGGAACATGGAGAGGTCAGAAATTTGATTGTAAAGATTTTTTATATCTTAGATACTTTCCAAGAAGGAAACAGGCATAAGAGTCAATTTTCTGTTGGACCCCCCCATTGTAAAATATGTATCATATTTATTTGTACACATGCTAGAATTATTCAAATTTAGTTAAATACATTTTACTGGGAAAGTCAGTTTTCATAAATTACATCAATCTACATACTATTCAGTTCTCTACAAAGCCCGACATACCTCCCTGTCATCACCTCACACCTAATTTCCCTCTACCTCCAGCTTCTTCTCTACCCTTTTAAAAATCATGAAATCAGACAGGGTACATTGAACCTTCCTGTGATGATTTCTTTCTAACCTTACATTTGGATTCTTTATGCCATTGTTTCCCATGCCTAATCAAAAGAACTCACTTGGAACATTTGTTAAAATGCAGATTCCTGAAACCCATTCCCTGAATCTCTTGGGGAAGAGTCCAGGAATTTTTTGCATGAATTTGTGTATTTTTAACAATTGCCACCAGATGATTCTTAAGATTTGGCAAGTTTGGGAGACATTGGACTATAGGATTCCCTTAGTTTAGCAAACTCTTCTAGTATCTTTTAAAATGCAATTTATTTTCTAAAATCCAATTTAAAAGACTTTAGGAACACATGGCATAGTCAAATTGAGACACCTCCTAAGAATGCAGCCCTACCAACTCAAGCCCTCTGAGAATGTTCTAGGAACACCTAGGTTGCTGGGTAAGGTAAGGAAGTGGACACCTTTCAGTGACACCTCTTTCTCTGGTTCTGTTGCCCTCCAGGTGGCTTGCAGTTCGTCTGGAGCTGATTGGGAACCTGATCGTCTTCTTTTCATCCTTGATGATGGTTATTTATAGAGATACCCTAAGTGGGGACACTGTGGGCTTTGTTCTCTCCAATGCACTCAGTGTGAGTCTGAAGGTTGGGAGTTTGGTTGAATTAATGCATTATTCTTAAATGGAGTCTCGGGTATACCGTGGAGTCTGTGCTCTTGATTCCTTTCTAGATCCAGAGGGACCAGGGGAGACTGAGGTTCAAACCCTAGCTCCATCTCTTACTAATTGTGTAACCCATGGACGGGCTCCTTTCCCTTTCTAAGTAGGTACCAGTGTCATCTGGGTAACTGGACATAAATTGTGTTGCCCTGGGTAGTTAAGGAAGCAATCTCAGATGATTATCTAATAGTTTCCTGTCTCTTTGCTTGATTATAATCAAAAGAGAAAATAAATGAGTTTCTATTATAATGCAGCAGTAACCAGAAAGTCTTCTGAACAAATAACTTCTATGTTTATTTTGTTAAATCACGGAATAATTGGAGTTAATTTTAATAAAGAATATAGAGTCTAATAGAACTATATAATGCATCCCGTTTGACTAAGAGATAGATATCAGACGTTATTTCCTACCACTCAGCCATTTTGCTACCACTGGCACTATGGTAAATGTTTAATGAATGATACTCATTTAATGAGTCATTTGGCCATCTTTTGTGGACTCCTTCTGAACTAATATACTGGGGGTCTGCACAGTTACCAGCAGGCTCTATATGGTGCTATTTTCAGTTGGCGTTAATAAGGCCCAAGGTGATCGTGGCGGGACACCCAAAAGGACTCTGTCATTTACCAGAATCACAGGGTTCCTTGTGCCACTGCCCTTTCATCCCCTCATTTCTAGGCTTATTAACCTAGGACAGATGGGGCAAAGAGTTGGAGAACTATTATACTGAACCAAAATAAAAACATTCAAATATCAACAATTCATATGGTCCAGGCTTCACCAAGTGGTTACTTGTAGTCCCCAGCCTCCTGTGCTCTCCCTCTCTCTAACCACCATGTGCTCTACAAAGATTCCCTGTGTGTATGTGCCAGGACTACATTTTTGCCTGAAAAAGCTTGCATGTGAGCAGCTTGCCTCTGAGTAACCCACGGATTCCCTGGACTCTGGCCCAGATCATGACAGTCATCTTCCTAGTGGTTAGATGTTATCTCTGTAATGGCAGGAAGGCACCTGGAGTTTATTGGGGTAACAGAGGACAGGGGTCCATGTGGATGTCCCACCCTGAGGGCTGGGTTCTCAGTGGAGCTGTTGTTGGGAGCAGAGGTGGCAGCTATTTGGAAGGCCTTCTCCTACCCTGTGTCTTTCCTTATGCTTCCCCATTGGTAGAATGCCACCCCTAACCCATAAGGGCTTACAGGCAGGAGACCCACGGCCGGCCTCTCCAGCCTCAGCTTGGGCCCTAGGCCACTCCAAGCTAGTAGTGCCTTTCCTGTGAGCACCACACAGTTGAGCACTTAATTGTCCTCCCACCATTCAATGCACCGGCCTCATTCCCTCCCCCAAGGAGGTGTGGATTGTCTCTTATACTTCTCCTTGCTCTCTTGTAGAGCCCGGCATAGTGCTGGGTGCAGAGTAGGCACTAGACTGACCTTGTGGTTTAACTGGTTGGGTTGGTTTCTGAGCCTGAGATGATCCTTAGTCTTCCAGTTTTTCTGTAGATCACACAAACCCTGAACTGGCTAGTGAGGATGACGTCAGAAATAGAGACCAACATTGTGGCTGTTGAGCGAATAAATGAGTACATAAACGTGGAAAATGAGGTAAGGAGGAATCAGAAGAAGCCAGGGACAAGGCCAAAAAAAAAAAAAAAAAAAGCCACCGCTTTGAGAATGCATCTTCACCTTATCTAGAGATTTCACATGGGGTCATAAAGGTTCTCTGGAAGTTTCCCTTGCTCTAACTGAAAGAACCTAATTTCTTGAAACCTAAAATAGGTAATGGTTTGGGAGAAGTCAGGTCTTGGGATGCACCAAGTTAAATGGTGGCTTCATTCTGGAGATGCACAGAACAACCTCGTGGGATAGGGTTTCTTTAATTGAATAAGGTAGGAGCCTTCTGGAAGTACCAGTCTAGTTCAGTCTACTCAATGCAGATGCTCACCGGTGGCTGGCACACTGCTACCCTGTTCTGTGACATGAGTTCTGTGGGGACTGTTGAGCGAGTTGTCACTGTGTAAAGCACTTTTCCTCCTGTCGCCTTGCCAGGCACCATGGGTGACTGATAAGAGGCCTCCAGAAGGTTGGCCCAGCAAAGGGGAGATCCAGTTTAGCAACTACCAAGTACGGTATCGGCCTGAGCTGGATCTGGTACTGAAGGGGATCACTTGTGACATTAAGAGCACTGAGAAGGTAGGTGGAGCTGAAGAAAGGCCTGGGTGAGTCCTTGTGAACATAGAGGTGGAGAGCAGTGGACTCTGGGCTTTCATTAATCTGGTGGAAGTGAGAGGGTTGGGGCGCTTCCTCTGCCCTGGGGAGGTGTAGGGACACAGCGCCACCACCAGAGGGCAGGATATCCACACAGGATCAAACAGACTTAAGCCTGTAAGGGCTCTCTTGCTCAGCCCTCCCCTATCTCCCTGTCTGCACCCTCTCCTCCTGTGGCTGACTGGGCTCATTTCCTGTAAGCGCCAAGGCTTGTAGAGGGGAAGTCAGGAGGAAGCACTGGCCTGGGGAAGGAACTGGTGGGAACAGCTGTGTGCAGGTTTGTCCCTGCAGAGAGAATGGCCTAGTTCTCCCTCTGGTCTGCAAAGTCCTGGTATGGTTTTCTTATTCTCTGAGGACTTGGGGTCTGATGCAGGGCCGAAAATATGTCTGGGTACTGATGCTCAGGTCCAGGTCAGGGTCTGCTTCTCAGACCTGATGGCAGACCCAATCCTTCCCTTCTCCTCACTTTTAACAAGGATTTTTAAAAAATCTATAATTTCCAAGAATAACTGCAACAGATGTGTACATTTCCAGCAGTCAATGTAGATCTCAGCAAGCAACAAGTTAGGAGGTAGGATGGGAAAGCCATCCTTTTCTGACATCCAGGTACATTTTTCCCCACCAAAACCAAAATCAGTTTAACATCTTAGAGATGAAGTAGCCAGTCACTGTCTTTTTCCACCTGTGATTATGAATGTCCCTGGCTAAATTGTTGCCCTCAATAATTACATGGTGAACTAACATGCCAAGGAACTGTATTTACAGATTGGCGTGGTGGGCAGGACAGGAGCTGGGAAATCATCCTTGACAAACAGCCTTTTCAGAATCCTAGAGGCTGCAGGAGGCCAGATCACCATTGATGGGGTAGATATTGCTTCCATTGGGCTCCACGACCTCCGAGAGAAACTGACCATCATCCCCCAGGTAAGCTGTAGGACGTACTGTCACATGTAGCTTGTTCTACAGGAAACATGTGCATGTTCTTCTTGATGTGTGTTCATTTGGTGGCGTCGTTTCTGCTGTCTACCTGGGATACCTAAGCTAGTTCCCTGAGACACATTGCTTCCAGAACTTACAAAAATAAGCTTTACATTTTTTTGGTAATATGCTTGTGTGACTGTCAGTATCTGACCAGTAGGTGGCAGCAACGCAGCAGAAGTCAAATGGAGCAGATGATATTTAGCATTTCTACAGCCCATCAAGGTTCGCAGGACCTTTGCAATCAGCATTAGCAGTTTTGCTGCTGAAGCTTGAAACTATTAAGCTTTGTACTCCCCATATGATATGGTTAAAAGAGAGTGGAGGGAATTTGTGGCAATGTTTTGCCAATAAGCGGAATGGTTAGTGCATCAGCAAGAAAGTCTTCCCTGCAGCTTCCTCTCCAGACCCTTCCAAACAAGGACTGCCCTGGAGGCTCTCGGGGTATGTGGGTCCTCATCAGAACCTGTCCTCTGCTTGCTGCAGCCAAGACTCTGGGGTGGCTTTGGTCTGTCTGGCGTTTGCTCCCTTTGTTACACTCTTTTCACCAGCCTCTTCAAGAGCGTAAGAAATTCTTCTCTTGTAACTATATGACCCCTTCCCCTGACTGCCCCGATCCCTCCACCTCCAAACCATGAGTTTTCATTTGGGGGTGTGGGACGTTCCTCTCATCTTTTTAAGGGATGCTAAGGCAAATTTGGAAATCCATAAATGAACTTCAGAATGAAAAACAACAACAAAACCAAGGACTCCTCTTAGTGCTGTGTTTAGCTCCCCGTGTTTAGCTCAAAGCCTGCAGCGGGGAAATCTTGGAGAAGCTGAACCACTAACTAACCAGCTTTCCATCTCAGACCAGTTCTGCTCACTTTCTTGGCCACAAGGAATTACTGGTTCCTTTTCTTTTATAAAAGAAAATTTAAATATATATATGTATGTGTATATATATATATATATATATAAAAAGCCAGATGTTTGTTTTATTTATTAAAATTTTTAAAAATTTTATTTTTGGCTGCATTGCTGCACAGGGGCTTTCTCTAATTGTGGTGAGCGGGGGCTACTCTTCATTGCGGTGTGTGGGCTTCTCATTGCGGTGGCTTCTCTTGTTGTGGAGCACGGGCTCTAGGCGTGTGGGCTGCAGTAGTTGGTGGCTCGCGGGCTCAGTAGTTGTGGCTCGTGGGGTCTAGAGCGCAGGCTCAGTAGTTGTGGCACACGGGCTTAGTTGCTCCGCAGCATGTGGGATCTTCCCGGACCAGGGCTCGAACCTGTGTCCCCTGCATTGGCAGGCGGATTCTTAACCACTGCACCACCAGGGAAGTCCCTACTTGTTCCTTTTCTAACATTAGCCCCAGTAACTCCCTCGTCCCTTGACTTGCAGGATCCCATCCTGTTCTCTGGGAGCCTGAGGATGAATCTAGACCCTTTCAACAACTACTCAGATGAGGAGATTTGGAAGGCCTTGGAGCTTGCTCACCTCAAATCTTTCGTGGACGGCCTGCAAGCTGGGTTGTCCTACGAAGTGACAGAAGGCGGTGACAACCTGAGGTAATGTTTCATAACCCACTTCCCCCACAGGCTGTGGAGGAGGCGAGGGGACCACTACTTTTGTTACTCATGCATGGTGGTGCCTGGCATCAAAGAATTTTCACTCTCCAGGTCTAATTCCTAATGCGTAAAACGAACCTGTTGTGAAGATTAAAATAGATGTGAATGTGCTTGGAAACTCTTGAAAACCTTTGTCAGTAAACATACCCTCACAGGACATTACAAACATGAGCTTGCAGATCCCACCGTTGTGCGGGTTTTCAGCTGCACTCTGCACTCAGGCTGAAAACAATCCCCATGCCTGGTCCAGCCCCAGAGAGTCTGATGTAATTGGTACGTGGCATTGCTGGAGATGGGAGTTCTAAAGGGTCCCCAGGGGTTGTTACAGGCACCTCAGTTTGAGAAGCCCTGATCTAAGGAGCACGTGGATGATGGAGATGTGCTGTCCGCGGGGTCCTTGGAACACCATAAACCAGCACAAAGACTCTTTTGGCTTCACAGTTCTTGTTACCTTTTCAAAGTGTTTCCTCATATGTTGACACTTCACATTTTCTGTCAGTTAACAAGCTGGCCTGGCATTTTCCCTACAACAACCTCTTTTCTCCCTCCACACACTGATGGTCAGCTGTCAGTCAAAGCTGGTGGCTCAGGGGCCGGCCTTGCTGCAGCCCTGGTGCCTTCAGAGTGGTGGGCAGGGCATGCACCATTAGCAGTTGGAGCTCAGAAGGGAAGGCTCAGTAGCTCAATTAATGGACCCGCTGCTCTGGCTTCACCTGGGAGCTTGTTATAAATGCAGAATCTCAGGCTCTATCCTACTATTCGGAATCCGCCCTTTAGCAAGAGTCCCAGGTAATTTGTGTGCACATTACAGCATGAGATGCACTGCCTAGAAGGTTGAGTCTTAAGTAGGCTGCACGCTAGAATCACTCAGGAAACTTAAAGTCCCAGTGCCCAGGCTGTACCCCAGACCGGTTGAATCAGGGTCCCAGGTGATTTCAGTGTGTAGCCCCAGGGAACACTTGTGAGCCTTGGTAGAGAACACCAGCATGTTTGTTTTCCCTCAGCGACAGATCTAGGAACTAGCAGGACTGAAGTAGGTCTTCAGGCCTATTAAAAAGGCCATTCAAACATTCAGTCAACATATATTGAGCACCTACTGGAAATACAGAGGAAAATGCCACAGACCCATCCATGCCCTCCTAGCACTTACAGTGTGATGGAGAAGACACACCTCGTGTGAGTAAATTCTGTGCAGTAAATGCTGCAGGTGTGCAGGGCCATGTGGGCAGGATGTGATAGGGGCCTAAGAACAGAATCACACCATCCTCTGTGAATGCTGGGAGAAACTTACCTGGCATTACCAGCGCCTTGATTTCAGACCTGGTGGGCTGCTGAAACCTAAAATTCTCTGATCAGAGACTGGAGATCAGTCAGCTTCGGGAGAGTCAGCAGCTGAAAGCCAAACTGATGCCTTAGCAACAGCCTGTTACTATGAAGTCCAACTGAACGAGGTGGGAGTTGGGAAGCGTTAAGTAAATAGTTTTTCAGTGTCTCTGTTCTGACGTTACAGAGAAAAACTGGAAGTTCATCTTGGGTGACTTCTCATCTCCTGCATAAATTTTCTTACAGAGAATTACAGAACTTTAGCCACCCCCTGTTTAATACGTTCCCTAATGGCCACAGCAGGAAAGAGCAATTCCAAATTCACGAATATTTCCTCCACATCATTTCCCAAATGTTCTTTATGTAAATAAGAAGTCCAGCCTTCATTACTGGCTTTTAGCAATTTAAAGTGATTTGCATTTTACAGGCATATTCGAATTCCACGAACATTGCATCTCCCACCAAGACATCATGTTCATTAGATAGCAACGGTTTCTAATCAAGGGAGAAGGCCCTGAACAAATAATTAGCCTTGAGACTAGAGTTACACATTAAAATAACAAATGAATTTGCTAAGGCCACTAAGAAATGCCACTGGGGCATTCTCATGCGGTTTCACCCTATACTAATGGTGTCAGGTCACATACTGCTGAAGTCGGGTACTGAGATATCACTGTAGCTAAATGCAAAGCACTACTCCAGGGTTAGTGTTTTCCAAACTTGTTAAACATGAAAATCTCCTGGGGTGTATTCAAAATACAGGTTCCTAGGCTCCTCCCCATTCTGACTGAGAGCAGGGCCCAGAAATAGGAATTTTTAAATTAAGTACCTGCGGTGGGTCTTCCAATTAATTGAGAAAGTTTGGCAAACATTGCCCTTGGTAACAATAAACAGCTAGTGGAAGAGGCTAAGGCATTCTAGGGGAATTTGGAAGTGTGGGTTTTGAAAGTCTGATCTGGAACATGAAATCTGCCCCTCCAAGCCCCAACCCAGGTTATTCCTTGGTCGTTAGGGGCTAATGCTTTGTTTCTTCCACTGGCTGCAGCATAGGGCAAAGGCAGCTACTGTGCCTGGCCAGGGCTCTGCTTCAGAAATCCAAGATTCTGATCATGGACGAGGCCACTGCTGCGGTGGATCTAGAGACAGATCGCCTCATCCAGACAACCATCCAAACTGAGTTCTCCCACTGCACGACCATCACCATTGCCCACAGGCTACACACCATCATGGACAGTGACAAGTGAGTTGGGGGACACAGCTTGATAGCCACGGCTTAACCCGTTGTCAACAGCGATAGCCTCAGCCGTGAGGTCTCTTTACAGGTTTAACTACCATCATTTTATTGATGAAAAAATGGAGGCTGAGAGATTGCAAGTAATTTGCCCAAAATTATACATCAAGCTAATGAAGGCCAACAGGGTTAAGGGAACTGTCTTGAAGGTAAAATGGGAAACTGTAACTATTAACTGAGTATGGGGGGTGGAGGAGGCCCAAGCCAGGAGTGATATATATTGCTCCACAGACCTTCCCAACTAAGCTGGGTCTCAGCTGCTCTGCCTATAAACAGAAGCTTTCTGTTCCTTCTAACTGACAATCTGACAATTCAAAATGGGGGGGGGGTCAGTAATCTTAAAACTGAAGAGAATAGGCTCCCTTTTTTGACCAAGGGGAAGGCTCCCTTTTTAAATCAAGGTATCCTTAAACCATGTGTATCCTTAAAAAAAAAGAAAAAAACTTACGTAAATAGTATAAGAATATATGCAGTATAAGTCTCTTTTGTTCAGTATTCCACATGGAATCCATGTTGATGCAGATAGCCGCAGTTCAGTCATTCTCGCTGCCTTGTAGCCTGGTATGAATAAACATACTGTTATCATATTGGTCACCTGAACCCGCGCTGGTGTCCTAGCCTAGAGACCTCTCGTCTTGTCCAGGGAGCTTCTTTTTCTGCTCAGATTCGCACAGCCAATAACAAAACCGATGCTAAGACTTTCCAGCACAAGCTTTATTCAATGGCCGAAGGATGGAGAAGTGGGAATTAGTTCACAAATCAACTTTCTCAACCCAATTTGGGCGGAGACACCATTTATATAGGAGGGTTGAGGGGAAAAGGGAGGGAATTGGAAAGAGTAGGAGGAATATTTATGACTAATCTGAGAAGAGGGGTGTGGTTTGAACAGGAACTGATGCAACCCTCCTTTTCAGTCCTTGTCTGGGCTTTTCCGGTTGTTGTCATGGCAATTGTCCATATCATGGTGCTGGTAGGTGTGTCATTTAGCATGCTAATATATTACAATGAGCATAATGAGGCCCAAGGTCTACTGGAAATCAAATCTTCCACCACCTTGGGCCTAGTTTGTTCTAACCAGTTCTTGTTTTTCTCTTTGCAGCTTACTCCTGAAACTTAGACATGGGCACTTGGTTTCCATCTGAGGGAGGGGCAGGGGTATGATTCTGGGGCAACAGCCTTGGTAACAATATCGAGACTTAGTTCTGGTTATTATAAATGCCAAGGTTTGAGACACTGCTTTCTAAGACTTCTCTCTTTTTTGTTTCAGGGTAATGGTCCTAGACAATGGGAAGATTGTAGAGTATGGCAGCCCTGAAGAACTGCTGAAAAACACTGGCCCCTTCTATTTTATGGCCCAAGAAGCTGGCATTGAAAATACGAACTGCACAGCATTCTGACAGCAAGTCTTACAGGTTAGAGAAGGACTATTAGGATCATTCCTTATTTTTTGTGAAGCATATCATACATATAAAAGTGTGTGTAAAATGTATGTTTTAAATAAGGGTCGTAAGTGAACACCCACGTCCCTGCCAGCCAAGATTTTTTTAAATGAGTATTACCAGCTACATCAGAAAACCCCTGATGATCCACTTTGATCGTACCTCCTTGCTACCCACCCCCCACAAAAAGCACCACCATCCTAATTTTTGTGATAATTATTCCTTTGCTTTTTGTTTTAGTTTTACCACTTGCCTTAAACAACATGTACCATTTTTTTAGCTTATGCGAATGGCCTGACTCATATTGCATGTATTCTTCTATGACTTCTTTTGTTCAATATTATATTTGAGATTCATCCACGTCGATGCGTAAGGCTGGCTCATTCTCACTGCTCTGTAGTACAGCAGTGTGTGAAAACGTCAGTTTATCCAATGTAGGTTGGTCAGCAGTGGGGTTATTTCCAGGCTTTGTTGTTTTTCCCTGTTATGAACAGTACTGCTATGAACATTCTGGTACATAAGTCCTAAGATACATGTGTAAGAGTTTCTTTAGGCATAACGTAAAGGAATGGGAGGTGTGCATATGTTTAAATGCATATAGGAGGTAACGCCAAACTGTTAATGCCAATTCAAAACATTTTTGTCAATCTGATGAGTATGAATTGGTATCTCCTTGAGGTTTTTAAATGTATAGTTCCCTGGTTACCGCTGAGGTTTCCGTATGCGGTGTCTGCTGGTTCTTGTTCACAGTGCTTTATTTCCTTGGATACCCTGTGAATGTTTACCTTAAATTGCTCAATCTCCTTAGCATTTTTTAAAAAACTGAAGTATAGCTGATTTGCAATATTGTGTTAGCATTTTGCCTGTGGACATTCTTTGAGGCCTGAGTTGAATCTGAGCTCTCTTAAGAGGAATTGTGAAAGCTTCTGCCTGCCACCTGGGGGCATTACCCAGAACCAATCTGAATTAAATACTTCACTAAGGGATTTCAAACTTTACAGTTAGTGGGACTTCAGACCACAGTCCTGTGCGAGAGCCAGCTTGTGGTTTACAGAATCTCAAGGGAGCTTCTTCCCCTTGATCTAGCAGCAGGTTGGAGATAGATGTGTGGCCTTGTTGACTCCTTCCACGTGGCGGGGTTTATTCTTCACTTACTTGTATACCACAGTACAGCCCTTTCGGGCTCGGGTTCGTCAGAGGGTCTCCTGTAGCTTCTCCATCTTTGGCAAGCCTTGGCGTTCTCTCTTGCCTCAGTATCCTCTGTTGTCCACAAAGGTCAAGGTCTCCAGGTTTCAGAAGTCACCCTAAGCCTTGACCCTTCTTCTCCTTCCAGGGTTTCTTGTGTCACATCACTTTGGGTTCAGCATATTCCTTACCTCCATTTCAGTGATGCAGTTATGAAAGATTTTTATTTATTCATCACTGTAGCTATTTGTTGAATGAGATGTTCAGAGACTTAAACTTCCTAAATGAGGGGCTTACACAGCTGCAAGGCAGGATGAGGAAGGGACTTGTTTCCTCCTATTTGCTCTATTCCCATCAGCATCACTCTAGCAATGTTGGTTTCCCTGCAGTGGCAGTTTTTCCAATACTCACAAAACCAGTGTGGTCTTGCCAGCACCAGTGGAGCAGCGCCCCCTTCTGGGAAGTCTGGGTTTCAGTTTCAGTTTTAGTGACGCCAGCCTCTTCCCTTTTGTTCCCGCGGCCCTGTGATGTTTGCTTCTGCCCTTGCTAGCTCTCTGATACTTGTTTTCCTTTGGCCCTTTCTTCAATGCCTATTTAATGATTCTTTATTATTGTTCTGTTAAAATAACCTGTGGTTTTTGTATCCTGCCTAACCGAATAGGTACAACCTTGGAGATAATCCAGTTCAAGTCCCTTATTTTTCAGATAAGCACCAGACTGAGAATGGTTATATGATATCTGGAGTCAAAACATGAGTGTTTATGGCAGAGCCAGGGCCAGAAACCAACTTCCTGATTTGATCTAATGATTTCTTCTTTTTCCTATAATGGGAGAGGGTTTTCGATCTACCTTCTCCTGTGGATGCAGATGAAGAAGAGGGGAAGCGTTATCTTTTTCTCAGTAGTGATGACTCAGACATCCAGTGAAGGTGGAGGGAACCAGAAGCAGCCTGGATCCAAAACTTTGATGATGACTCCTCCCCTCCAGATCTTCTGTTGGCCCAGGACCCGGGTAACCCAATCCACACTATGGACCACTTACAACATGATCGCTCCCTACTTTCCTTCTGAGGTCCTCTTCACTGCTTATCCTTGAAGCATTAAGATGTCCCTATGCTTTTGTCCTTGACCCCCCAGTTCCTCTATATTTTCTCTGTAATAGATTTCATACACTCTTGTGGTTTCAACTTCTACACATATGATTCTCATTTCTAGCCTCTTCCTCTGCTCCAGTTTTGAGATTCATATATTCAGTTGCTTCTGGTATTATCACCTGGATATCCTTCAGGTGTCTGACATGCAAATCACCCTACTTTGACAGACCTACTTTTTTTTTTTTTATAGAGCAGGTTCTTGTTAGTCATCAATTTTATACACATCACTGTATAGATGTCAATCCCAATCGCCCAATTCATCACACCACCACTACCACCCCGCCGCTTTCCCCGCTTGGTGTCCATACTTTCTCTACATCTGTGTCTCAGTTTTTGCCCTGCAAACCAGTTCATCTGTACCATTTTTCTAGGTTCCACATATGTGCGTTAATATACGATATTTGTTTTTCTGACTTACTTCACTCTGTATGACAGGCTCTAGATCCAACCACATCTCAACAAATGACCCAATTTCGTTCCTTTTTATGGCTGAGTAATATTCCATTGTATATATGTACCACATCTTCTTTATCCATTCATCTGTCAATGGGCAGTTAGCTTGCTTCCATGACCTGGCTATTGTAAATTGTGTTGCAATGAACATTGGGGTGCATGTGTCTTTCTGAATTATGCTTTTCTCTGGGTATATACCCAGTAGTGGGATTGCTGGATCACATGGTAAATCTATTTTTAGTTTTTTAAGGAACATCCATACTGTTCTCCATAGTGGCTGTATCAATTTACATTCCCACCAACAGTGCAAGAGAGTTCCATTTTCTCCACATTTGCTGTTTGTAGATTTTCTGATGATGCCTATTCTAACTGGTGTGAGGTGATACCTCATTGTACTTTTTTTTTTTTTTTTTTTTTTTTGCGGTGCATGGGTCTCTCACTGTTGTGGCCTCTCCCGTTGTGAAGCACAGGCTCTGGACGCGCAGGCTCAGCGGCCATGGCTCACAGGCCTAGCCACTCCGCGGCATGTGGGATCTTCCCGGACAGGGGCACGAACCTGTGTCCCCTGCATCGGCAGGTGGACTTTCAACCACTGCGCCACCAGGGAAGCCCTTCATTGTAGTTTTGATTTGCATTTCTCTAATAATTAGTGATGTTGAGCAGTTTTTCATGTGCTTCTTGGCCATCTGTATGTCTTCTTTGAAGAAATGTCTATTTAGGTCTTCTGCCCATTATGGATTGGGTTGTTTGTTTTTTTACTATTGAGTTGCATGAGCTGTTTATATATTTTGGAGATTAATCCTTTGTCCGTTGATTCGTTTGCAAATATTTTCTCCCATTCTGAAGGTTGTCTTTTCTCTTGTTTATGGTTTCCTTTGCTGTGCAAAAACTTTTAAGTTTCATTAGGTCCCATTTGTTTATTTTTGTTTTTTAATTCCATTACTCTAGGAGGTGGATCAAAAAAGATCTTGCTGTGATTTATGTCGAAGAGTGCTCTTCCTATGTTTTCCTCTAAGAGTTTTATAGTGTCTGATCTTACATTTAGGTCTCTAATCGATTTTCTTTATTTTTGTGTATGGTGTTAGGGAGTGTTCTAATTTCATTCTTTTACATATAGCTGTCCAGTTTTCCCAGCACCACTTATTGAAGAGACTGTCTTTTCTCCATTGTATATCCTTGCCTCCTTTGTCATAGATTAGTTGACCATACGTGTGTGGGTTTATCTCTGGGCTTTCTATCTTGTTCCATTGATCAATGTTTCTGTTTTTGTGTCGGTACCATATTGTCTTGATTACTGTAGCTTTATACTATACTGTGAAGTCAGGGAGTCTGATTCCTCCAGCTCCGTTTTTTTCCCTCAAAACTGTTTTGGCTATTTGGGGTCTTTTGTGTCTCCATACAAATTTTAAGATTTTTTGCTCTAGTTCTGTAAAAAATGCCATTGGTAATTTGATAGGGATTGCATTGAATCTGTAGATTGCTTTGGATAGTATAGTCATTTGCACAATATTGATTCTTCCAATCCAAGAACATGGTATATCTCTCCATCTGTTGGTATCATCTTTAATTTCTTTCATCAGTGCCTTATAGTTTTCTGAATACAGCTCTTTTGTCTCCCTAGGTAGGTTTACTCTTAAGTATTTTATTCCTTTTGTTGCAATGGTAAATGGGGGTGTTTCCTTAATTTCTCTTTCAGATTTTTCATCATTAGTGTATAGTAATGCAAGAGCTTTCTGTGCATTAATTTTGTATCCTGCAACTTTACCAAATTCATTGATTAGCTCTAGTAGTTTTCTGGTGGCATCTTTAGGATTCTCTATAGTGTCATGTCATCTGCAAACAGTGACAGTTTTACTTCTTTTTCAGTCTGTATTCCTTTTATTTCTTTTTCTTCTCTGATCACCGTGGCTAGGACTTCCAAAACTATGTTGAATAATAGTGGCGAGAGTGGACATCCTTGTTGCTGATCTTGGAGGAAATATTTCAGTTTTTCACCATTGAGAATGATGTTTGCTGTGGGTTTGTCATATATGGCCTTTATTATGTTGAGGTAGGTTCCCTCTATGCCCACTTTCTGGAGAGTTTTTACCACAAATGGGTGTTGAATTTTCTCAAAAGCTTTTTCTGCATCTACTGACGTGATCATATGGTTTTTCTTCTGCAATTTGTTAATATGGTGTATCATATTGATTGATTTCATACATTGAGGAATCCTTGCATCCCTGGGATAAATCCCACTTGGTCATGGTGTATGATCCTTTTAATGTGTTGTTGGATTCTGTTTGCTAGTATTTTTGCATCTATATTCATCAGTGATATTGGTCTGTAATTTTCTTTTTTTAGAGTATCTTTGTCTGGTTTTGGTATCAGGGTGATGGTGGTCTCATAGAATGAGTTTCGGAGTGTTTCTTCCTCTGCAATTTTTTGGAAGAGTTTGAGAAGGATGGGTGTTAGCTCTTCTCTAAATGTTTGATAGAATTCACCTGTGAAGCCATCTGGTCCTGGACCTTTGTTGGAAGATTTTTAATCACAGTTTCAATTTCATTACTTGTGATTGGTCTGTTCATATTTTCTATTCCTGGTTCAGTCTTGAAAGTTTATACCTTTCTAAGGATTTGTCCATTTCTTCCAGGTTGTCCATTTTATTGGCAGAGTTGCTTGTAGTAGTCTCTTAGCATGCTTTGTATTTCTGTGGTGTCTGTTGTAACTTCTCCTTTTTCATTTCTAATTTTACTGATTTGAGTCCTCTCCCTCTTTTTCTTGATGAGTCTGGCTAATGGTTTATCAATTTTGTTTATCTTCTCAAAGAACCAGCTTTTAGTTTTATTTCATTTATTTGTGCTCTGATCTTTATGATTTCTTTCCTTCTGCTAACTTTGGGTTTTGTTTGTTCTTCTTTCTCTAGTTCCTTTAGGTGTAAGGTTAGATTGTTTAGTTTTTTCTTGTTTCCTGAGGTAGGCTTGTATAGCTATAAACTTCCCTCTTAGGACTTCTTTTGCTGCATTCCATAGGTTTTGGATCGTCATGTTTTCATTGTCATTTGTCTCTAGGTATTTTTTGATTGCCTCTTTGATTTCTTCAGTGCTCTCTTGGTTATTTAGTAATGTATTGTTTAGCCTCCATGTGTGTGTGTTTTTTACCTTTTTTTCCCTGTAATTGATTTCTAATCTCATAGCATTGTGGTCAGAAAAGATACTGATATGACTTCAATTTTCTTAAATTTACTGAGGCTTGATTTGTGACCGAAGATGTGATCTATCCTGGAGAATGTTGTGTGCGCACTTGAGAAGGAAGTGTAATCTGCTGTTTTTGGATGGAATGTCCTATAAATATCAATTAAATCTACCTGGTCTATTGTGTCATTTAAAGCTTGTTTTCCTATTCATTTTCAGTTTCGATGATCTGTCCATTGGTGTAAGTGAGGTGTTAAAGTTCCCCACTATTATTGTGTTACTGTCGAATTCCTCTGATAGCTGTTAGCAGTTGCCTTATGTATTGAGGTGCTCCTATGTTGGAGCACCTCCAACATAGGCTGTATCTTCTTGGATTGATCTCCTGATCATTATGTAGTGTCCTTCCTTGTCTCTTGTAACATTCTTTATTTTAAAGTCTATTTTATCTGATATGAGTATTGCTACTCCAGCTTTCTTTTGATTTCCATTTGCATGGAATATCTTTTTCCATCCCCTCACTTTCAGTCTTTGTGTCCCTAAGTCTGAAGTGGGTCTCTTGTAGACTGACTATATATGGGTCTTATTTTTGTATCCATTCAGCAAGCCTGTGTCTTTTGGTTGGAGCATTTAATCCATTCACGTTTAGGGTAATAATCAATATATACGTTCCTATTACCATTTTCTTAATTGTTTTAGGTTTTTTTTTTGTTGGTCCTTTTTTTCTCTTGTGTTTCCCACTTAGAGACGTTCCTTTAGCATTTGTTGTAGAACTGGTTTGGTGGTGCTGAATTCGCTTATCTTTTACTTGTCTGTAAAGCTTTTGATTTCTCCATCAAATCTGAATGAGATCCTTGCTGGGTAGAGTAATCTTGGTTGTAGGTTCTTCCCTTTCATCACTTTAAGTATATCGTGCCACTCCCTTCTGGCTTGTAGAGTTTCTGCTGAGAAATCAGCTGTTAACCTTATGGGAGTTCCCTTCTATGTTGTCATTTTTCCCTAGCTGCTTTTAATAATTTTTGTCTTTAAGTTTCGCCAATTTGATTACTGTGTGTTTCGGCATGTTTCTCCTTGGGTTTATCCTGTATGGGACTCACTGTGCTTCCTGGACTTGGGTGGCTATTTCCTTTCCCATGTTAGTGAAATTTTCGACTATAATCTCTTCAAATATTTTCTCTAGTCCTTTCTCTCTTTTCTCCTTTTGGGACCCGTATAATGCAAATGTTGTTGCGTTTAATGTTGTCCCAGAGGTCTCTTAGGTTGTCTTCATTTCTTTTCATTCTTTTTTCTTTATTGTGTTCCATGGCAGTGAATTCCACCATTCTGTCTTCCAGGTCACTTATCTGTTCTTCTGCCTCAGTTATTCTGCTATTGATTCCTTGTAGTGTAGTTTTCATTTCAGTTATTGTATTGTTCATCTCTGTTTGTTCTTTACGTCTTCTAGGTCCTTTGTACACATTTCTTGCATCTTTTCGATCTTTGCCTCCATTCTTTTTCCGAGGTCCTGGATCATCTTCACTATCATTATTCTGAATTCTTTTTCTGGAAGGTTGCCTGTCTCCACTTCATTTAGTTGTTTTTCTGGGGTTTTATCTTGTTCCTTCATCTGGTACATAGCCCTCTGCCTTTTCATCTTGTCTATCTTTCTGTGAATGTGGTTTCTGTTCCAGAGGCTACAGGATTGTAGTTCTTCTTGCTTCTTCTATCTGCTCTCTGGTGGATGAGGCTATCTAAGAAGCTTATGTAAGTTTCCTGATGGGAGTGACTGGTCGCTGCAATGCTTTGAAGAAGTTTTCTTTTCTGCTAGTGTTGGAGGGTCTCCTGCTGAGGTGGGAGGTGGCTGTGGCTCACCGTGTAGACAAGGACATTTAGCAGCAGAAGTTCTGGGAAGTAGTCCGTGGCGTGAGCCCTCCCAGAGTCTGCCCAGACCTGTCTATCTCTTCCTCCCCTCTAAAAAGACTTTTTGCCTGTACTTTCTAACTCAAGTGGTGGCATCATTGTCCATACAAGTCCTACAAAATGAAAACCTGTGTATCACTCGCAACTTTTCCTTTTCTTTCCAGATCTATTAGCCATCAAGCCATTCCAGTTTTACTTCTGCACCCCTACTGTTTTTGCCATAGTTCAGTTTCTCCTCACTTCTGTCCTGGACTGAGGGCATAGTTATCCCTGCTTCCAGTGTTGTTTTCCTCAAATATACCCACCAATGGCTACCAGAGTGATCTATTATGAAAAACTGACCAGGTTACTCTTCTGCTTAAACCCTTCATTAAATAGCTATCTGGAATAAAGTTAAAATTCCTTAGTATGGTATAACGAAGCTCCCTAACATCCAATCCAGTCTCGTACATTTATTCCAACTCCCGTACCTCATGTTAAGCTCCAGCAACATTAAAATGCTTTTAGATTCCCCATACCCACAATTACTGTTTGACTCTAGCCTTTTCCTTATCTATCCCTTCTGTTTGGAATCCCATGACTACCTCTACCTCACTCATTAAGACTCAGTAAGAAGTCATCTTCTCCCAAGAGCCTTCCCTGACTCCCTCTCCTCTCAACCCCCAGGCTAGCTTCAGCACTGCAGTGGATTTTCAATCTTTTGGGCAGCTCTGCACGTGAACCTCAGTTCTACATGGACTCCTCCAACTTAAGATTCTTTGTGGGAGACCAGGGTGCAGCACTGTGATGAGTTTCCAGTAATCAGATACACCTGTGCCAGATTTTGATTCAGCTGCTGGAGACAAGAAAGAGGGAAATGTGTTTTGGCAAAGGTGACAGTCACTGTCATTGTCCAGAAGTAGGCAGGGGTGGTGATTAGTAGCAGGATCCAGTGACGTTGTGGTGTGATACTGAGCATTGTTCCTGGCTTCAAAGACTCAAATCGGGCTTTCTTATCCTCCCAAAGAGTCGGTGAGCAACCTATTATTATTTGAAAACTTCATTTCTGCTTAAGTTTATGGCTTGGGGATTATTGTGTACACTAAATAATGCTCCTCAGCACACTTAATTTGCTTTTACTGTATTTATTTTGTTAGATAATTTTCTGTTTGCATCTCCGTCACTAAGCTCTGAGCCTCTTGAAAATAATTTACTCTGTTTTATATCTCCAGTGGCTAGAATATAGTAGCTACTCACTTGTTTTTGTGTTCAAAAAATATTTATACAAAATACAGTGGAAAAATGTATGCCAAGAGTACAGCAACAGAATTGAAGATGACAAAGTAACTCCAACAGACCTAAATTTTTTGCCAGCTAATTTTGTGAAAGTATCTGTTGAAACACCCTCTGAAGAAATTTTTCCTTTTAGGTAACAGAAATGAATACATTTAATCACAAATTCACACTGATCATGACTTTACCTAAAAATTAGCATACAATATTGTACAAACACTGACATTTAAATCCCTAAACTGCTGCAACTTAGATTTAGTTAGCAAAAACCATATTCAACTATCAACGTGGATTTAGTGTTCCACATAAATTAGACATTAAAACTGGTTTTTGAAAGCCTTCATATTGTTTGAAGACTAATCAAAAGTTGTAAAAATGCATGAAAGAACTAGCTAGAAGAAGCACTCCATTTTCATAGTATTCCTTTTTACTTTGTATGCAAATAATGGGTTATGCTGTAGAATTTAATTGCTACAGTGAAAAAGTATTTAGGAATGAAGTAGAGAAAAGGGAGAAGAAAAAGAGTATATAGTATTTCTCTTAAGACTATTTTGGGGGAATTCACTGTGGTGCAGTGGTTAAGAATCCACCTGCCAATGCAGGGGACATGGGTTCAGTCCCTGGCCCGGGAAAATCCCACATGCTGCAGAGCAACTAAGCCAGTGTGCCACAACTACTGAGCCTGCATGCCACAACTACTGAAGCCCACATGCCTAGAGCCTGTGCTCCGCAACAAGAGAAGCCACAATGGGAAGACTGTGCACCTCAATGAAGAATAGCCCTCACTCGACGCAACTAGAGAAAGCCCGCGCACAGCAACGAAGACCCAACACAGCCAAAAAAAAAGACTACTTTGGTTCTCACTGAAAAAAAAAAAAAAAAGACTAATACTGCTCCTTTGTTCAACTTTAAAAGTCTAGGCCCTCCACCATCACCCTGATACCAAAACCAGACAAGGAAGTCACAAAGAAAACAACAGACCAATATCACTGATGAATATAAATGCAAAAATCCTCAACAAAATACTAGCAAACAGAATCCAACCGCACATTAAAAGGATTATACACCATGATCAAGTGGGGTGTATTCCAGGAATGGAAGGATTCTTCAATATACGCAAATTGATCAATGTGATAAACCATATTAACAAATTGAAGGAGAAAAACCATATGATCATCTCAATAGATGCAGAGAAATCTTTTGACAAAATTCAACACGCATTTATGATAAAAACCCTGCGGAAAGTAGGCATAGAGGGAACTTTCCTCGACATAATAAAAGCCATATATGACAAACCCACAGCCAACATCGTCCTCAATGGTGAAAAACAAAGCATTTCCATAAGATCAGGAATAAGACAAGGTTGCCCACTCTCACCACTCTTGTTTTAGCCACAGCAATCAGAGAAGAAAAGGAAATAAAAGGAATCCAAATCAGAAAAGAAGTAAAGCTGTCACTGTTTGCAGATGACATGATACGATACATAGAGAATCCTAAAGATGCTACCAGAAAACTACTAGAGCTAATCACTGAATCTGGTAAAGTAGCAGGATACAAAATTAATGCACAGAAATCTCTGGCATTCCTATACATTAATGATGAAAAATCTGAAAGAGAAATAAAGGAAACACTCCCATTTACCACTGCAACAAAAAGAATAAAATATCTAGGAATAAACCTAAGGAGACAAAAGACCTGTATGCAGAAAATTATAAGACACTGATGAAAGAAATTAAAGATAATACAAATAGATGGAGACATATACCATGTTCTTGGATTGGAAGAATCAACATTGTGAAAATGACTCTACTACCCAAAGCAATCTACAGATTCAATGAAATCCCTATCAAACTACCAATGGCATTTTTCACAGAACGAGCACAAAAAATTTCACAATTTGTATGGAAACACAAAAGACCCCAAATGGCCAAAGCAATCTTGAGAACGAAAAAAGGAGCTGGAGGAATCAAGCTCCCTGACTTCAGACTATACTACAAAGCTACAGTAATCAAGACAGTATGGTACTGGCACAAAAACAGAAATATAGATCAATGGAACAGAATAGAAAGCCCAGAGATAAGCCCACACATATATGGTCACCTTATCTTTGATAAAGGAGGCAGGAATGTACAGTGGATAAAGGACAGCCTCTTCAATAAGTGGTGCTGGGAAAACTGGACAGGTACATGTAAAAGTATGAGATTAGATCATTCCCTAACACCATACACAAAAATAAGCTCAAAATGGATTAACGACCTAAATGTAAGGCCAGAAGCTATCAAACTCTTAGAGGAAAACATAGGCAGAACACTCGATGACATAAATCACAGCAAGATCCTTTTGAGCCACCTCCTAGATAAATGGAAATAAAAACAAGAATAAACAAATGGGACCTAATGAAACTTCAAAGGCTTTTCACAGCAAAGGAAACCATAAACAAGAGCAAAAGACAACCCTCAGAATGGGAGAAAATATTTGCAAATGAAGCAACTGACAAAGGATTAATCTCCAAAATTTATAAGCAGCTCATGCAGCTCAATAACAAAAAAACAAACAACCCAATCCAAAAATGGGCAGAAGACCTAAATAGACATTTCTCCAAAGAAGATATAGACTGCCAACAAACACATGAAAGAATGCTCAACATCATTAATCATTAGAGAAATGCAAATGAAAACTACAATGAGGTATCACCTCACACCAGCCAGAATGGCCATCATCAAAAAATTTAGAAACAATAAATGCCAGAGAGGGTGTGGCAAAAAGGGAACACTCTTGCACTGCTGGTGGGAATGTGAATTGGTACAGCCACTATGGAGAACACTATGGAGGTTCCTTGAAAAACTACAAATAGTAGGACCCAGCAATCCCACTACTGGGCATATACCCTGAGAAAACCATAATTCAAAAAGAGTCATGTACCAAAATGTTCATTGCAGCTCTATTTACAATAGCCAGGAGATGGAAGCAACCTAAGTGTCCATCATCAGATGAATGGATAAAGAAGATGTGGCACATATATACAATGGAACATTAGCCATAAAAAGAAACAAAATTGAGCTATTTGTAATGAGGTGGATAGACCTAGAGTCTGTCATACAGAGTGAAGTAAGTCAGAGAAAGACAAATACTGTGTGCTAACACATATATATGGAATTTAAGAAAAAAAAAGTCATGAAGAACCTAGGGGTAAGACAGGAATAAAGACACAGACCTACTAGAGAATGGACTTGAGGATATGGGGAGGGGGAAGGGTAAGCTGTGACAAAGCAAGAGAGAGGCATGGACATATATACACTAACAAATGTAAGGTAGACAGCTAGAGGGAAGCAGCTGCATAGCACAGGGAGATCAGCTCGGTGCTTTGTGACTGCCTGGAGGGGTGGGATAGGGAGGGTGGGAGGGAGGGAGACGCAAGAGGGAAGAGATATGGGAACATATGTATAACTGATTCACTTTGTTATAAAGCAGAAACTAACATACCATTGTAAAGCAATTATACTCTAATAAAGATGTAAAAAAAAAAAAGTCAAGGCCCTGGTTAACACACTGGTAATCTCTTGATTAGTCACCTTGGTCCTCATCATGATAGCCATCTGGCTATTCTGCCTCAGATAACCACTGTCACTGATTTCAGATCCACTTGTCCTGTGGATGATGGGCTCTGTCAGAGCAGCAGTCTTTGGAATGTTTATTTGCTGCTCAAGCCCATAGTCACTTGTTCTCACTGGGAAACAATCCTGTTGGTATCCATCTGTAAAGACTGTCGAGTTGAGAGGGGAGAGAGCAGAAGTAAGAAGAACTACAATTCTGCAGCCTGTGGAACAAAAACCACATTCACAGAAAGACAAAATGAAAAGGCAGAGGACTATGTACCAGATGAAGGAACAAGATAAAACCCCAGAAAAACAACTAAATGAAGTGGAGATAGGCAACCTTCCAGAAAAAGAATTCAGAATAATGATAGTGAAGATGATCCAGGACCTCGGAAAAAGAATGGAGGCAAAGATTGGGAAGATGCAAGAAATGCTTTAACAAAGACCTAGAAAAATTAAAGAACAAACACCTAGAAGAATTAACAGAGATGAACAATACAATAACTGAAATGAAAAATACACTGCAAGGAATCAATAGCAGAATAACTGAGGCAGAAGAACAGATAAGTGACCTGGAAGACAGAATGGTGGAATTCACTGCCATGGAACACAATAAAGAAAAAAGAATGAAAAGAAATGAAGACAGCCTAAGAGACCTCTGAGACAACATTAAAGGCAACAACATTCGCATTATAGGGGCCCCAGAAGGAGATGAGAGAGGGAAAGGACCTGAGAAAATATTTGAAGAGATTATAATTGAAAACTTTGCTAACATGGGAAAGGAAATAGCCACCCAAGTCCAGGAAGCACAGAGTCCCAGCAGGATAAACCCAAGGAGAAACGGGCCGAAACATATACTAATCAAATTGCAAAAATTAAAGACAAAGAAAAATTATTAAAAGCAACAAGGGAAAAATGACAACATACAAGGGAACTCCTGTAAGGTTAACAGCTGATTTCTCAGCAGAAACTCTACAAGCCAGAAGGGAGTGGCATGATATACTTAAAGTGATGAAAGGGAAGAACCTACAACCAAGAGTACTCTACCTGGCAAGGATCTCATTCAGATTCAACAGAGAAATCAAAAGCTTTACAGACAAGCAAAAACTAAGAATTCAGCACCACCAAACCAGCTCTACAACAAGTGCTAAAGGAACTTCTCTAAGTGGGAAACAAGAAGAAAAGGACCTACAAAAACAAACCCATAACAATTAAGAAAATGGTAATAGGAACATACATATCGATAATTACCTTAAATGTGAATGGATTAAATGCTCTAACCAAAAGACACAGGTTTGCTGAATGGATACAAAAACAAGACCCATATATATTCTGTCTACAAGAGACCCACTGCAGACCTAGGGACACATACAGACTGAAAGTGAGGGGCTAGAAAAAGATATTCTATGCAAATGGAAATCATAAGAAAGGTGGAGTAGCAATACTCGTATCAGACAAAATAGACTTTAAAATAATATTACAAAACATAAGGAAGGACACTACATAATGATCAGGAGATCAATCCAAGAAGATATAACAATTATAAATATATATGCACCGAACATAGGAGTACCTCAATACATAAGGCAAGTGGTAACATCTGTAAAAGAGGAAATCGAGAGTAACACAGTAATAGTGGGGGACTTTAACATCTCACACCAATGGACAGGTCATCCAGACAGAAAATTAATAAGGAAACACAAGCTTTCAATGACACATTAGACCAGAAAGATTTAATTGATATTTATAGAACATTGCACCTGGAAGTGGCAGAATACACTTTCTTCTCAAGTGCACATGAAACATTCTCCAGGATAGATCACATCTTCGGTCACAAATCAAGCCTCAGAAAATTTAAGAAAATTGCAATCGTATCAAGCATCTCTTCTGACCACAACACTATGAGATTGGAAATCAACTGCAGGGAAAAAACTGTAAAAAAAACAAAACAAAACACGTAAATGGAGGCTAAACAGTGAGCTACTAAATAACCAAGAGATAACTGAAGAAGTGAAAGAGGAAATCAAAAAATATCTACAGACGGCTTTCCTGGTGGCACAGTGGTTGAGAGTCCACCTGCCGATACAGGGGACACGGGTTCATGCCCTGGCCTGGGAAGATTCCACATGCCGCAGAGCAGCTAGGCCCGTGAGCCATGGCCGCTGAGCCTGCGTGAGCCTGTGCTCCACAACAGGAGAGGCCACACAGTGAGAGGCCCGCGTACTGCAAAAAAGCAAACAAACAAACAAAAACCTATAGACAAATGGCAACAAACCATGATGCTCCAAAACCTATGGGATGCAGCAAAAGCAGCTCTAAGAGGGAAGTTTAGAGCAATACAATCCTACCTCAAGAAACAAAAAAAATCTCAAACAATCTAACCTTACACCTAAAGGAACTACAGAAACAAGAACAAACAAAACCCAAAGTTAGTAGAAGGAAAGAAAAGGATCAGAGCAGAAATAAATGAAATAGAAACAAAACAATAACAAGATCAATAAAACTAAAAGCTGGTTGTCTGAGAAGGTATAGAAAATTCATAAACCCTTAGCCAGACTCATCAAGAAAAAGAGGGAGAGGACTCAAATCAATAGAATTAGAAATGAAAAAGAAGTTACAATGACAGCACAGAAATACAAAGCATCATAAGAGACTACTACAAACAACTATGCCAATAAAATGAGCAACCTGGAAGAAAGGGACAAATTCTTAGAAAGGTATAACCTTCCAAGACTGAACCAGGAAGAAACAGAAAATATGAACAGACCAATCACAAGTAATGAAATTGAAACTGAGATTAAAAATCTTCCAACAAACAAAAGTGCAGGACCAGATGGCTTCACAGGTGAATTCTATCAAACATTTAGAGAAGAGCTAACACCCATCCTTCTCAAACTCTTCCAAAATACTGCGGAGAAAGGAACACTCCAAAACTCATTCTACAAGGCCACTATCACCCTGATACCAAAACCAGACAAAGATACTCTTAAAAAAAGAAAATTACAGACCAATATCACTGATGAATATAGATGCAAAAATCCTCAACAAAATACTAGCAAACAGAATCCAACAACACATTAAAAGGATCATATACCATGACCAAGTAGGATTTATCCCAGGGATGCAAGGATTCTTCAATATACATAAATCAATGTGATAAACCATATTAACAAACTGAAGAATAAAAACCATATGATCATGTCAACAGATGCAGAAAAAGCTTTTGACAAAATTCAACACCCATTTATGATAAAAACTCTCCAGAAAGTGGGCATAGAGGGAACCTACCTCAACATAATAAAGGCCTCATATGACAAACCCACAGCAAACATCATTCTCCATGGTGAAAAATCGAAATCATTTCCTCCAAGATCAGGAACAAGACAAGGATGTTCACTCACCACTATTATTCAACATAGTTTTGGAAGTCCTAGCCACAGCAATCAGAGAAGACAAAGAAATAAAAGGAATACAAATTGGAAAAGAAGTAAAACTGTCACTGTTTGCAGGTGACATGGTACTATAGATATCCTAAAGATGACACCAGAAAACTACTAGAGCTAATCAATGAATTTGGTAAAGTTGCAGGATACAAAATTAATGCACAGAAATCTCTTGCATTTGTATACACTAATGATGAAAGATCAGAAAGAGAAATTAAGGAAACAATCCCATACACTATTGCAAACAAAAATAATAAAATACCTAGGAATAAATCTACCTAAGGAGGTAAAAGACCAGTACTCAGAAAACTATAAGACACTGATGAAAGAAATCAAAGATGACACAGACAGATGGAGAGATATACCACGTTCTCAGATTGGAAGAATCAATATTGTGAAAATGACTATACTACCCAAAGCAATCTACAGATTCAATGCAATCCCTATCAAATTACCAATGGCATTTTTTACAGAACTAGAACAAAAAAAAAAATTTGTATGGAGACAGGAAAGACCCCAAATAGCCAAAGCAATCTTTTTTTTTTTTAACATCTTTATTGGAGTATAATTGCTTTACATTGTTGTGTTTGTTTCTGCCGTATATCAAAGTGAATCAGCTATATGTATACATATATCCCCATATCCCCTCCCTCTTGCATCTCCCTCCCACCTTCCCTATCCCACCCCTCTAGGTGGTCACAAAGCACTGAGCTGGTCTCTGTGTGCTATGCTAGCCAAGCAATCTTGAGGGGAAAAAAATGGAGCTGGAGGAATCAGACTCTGACTTCAGACTATACTACAAAGCTACAGTAATCAAGACAATATGGGACTGGCAGAAAAACAGAAATATAGATCAATGGAACAGGATAGAAAGCCCAGAGATAAGCCCACGCACATATGGTCACCTTACTTCTGATAAAGGAGGCAAGAATATACAATGGAGAAGAGACAGCCTCTTCAATAAGTGGTGCTCAGAAAACTGGACAGCTACATGTAAAAGAATGAAATTAGAACACTCCCTAACACCATACACAAAAATAAACTCAAAATGGATTAAAGACCTAAATGTTAAGACTGGACACTAAAACTCTTAGAGGAAAACATAGGAAGAACACTCTTTGACATAAATCACAGCAAGATCTTTTTGGACCCACCTCCTAGCATAATGGAAATAAAAACAAAAATAAAGGGGACCTAATGAAACTTAAAACTTTTGCACAGCAAAGGAAACTATAAACAACACGAAATACCAACCCTCAGAATGGGAGAATATATTTGCAAACGAATCAACAAAGGATTAATCTCCAAAATATATAAACAGCTCATGCAGCTCAATATTAAATAAAACAAACATCCCAATCCAAAAATGGGCAGAAGACCTAAATAGACATTTCTCCAAAGAAGACATACAGATGAAGAGGCACATGAAAAGCTGCTCAACATCACTAATTATTAGAGAAATGCAAATCAAAACTACAATGAGGTATCACCTCACACCAGTTAGAATGGGCATCATCAGAAAATCTACAAACAACAAATGCTGGAGAGGGTGTGGAGAAAAGGGAAACCTCCTGCACTGTTGGGGGGAATATAAATTGATAAGAGCCACTATGGAGAACAGTATGGAGGTTCCTTAAAAAACTAAAAATAGAATACCATATGACCCAGCAATCCCACTACTGGGCAGACACCCAGAGAAAACCATAATTCATAAAGATACACGCACCCCAATGTTCATTGCAGCACTGTTTACAATAGCTAGGTCATGGAAGCAACCTAAATGCCCATCGACAGACGAATGGATAAAGAAGATGTGGTACATATGTACAATGGAATATTCCTCGGCCATAAAAAGGAACAAAGTTGGGTCATTTGTAGAGACGTGGATGGACCTAGAGACTGTGATAGTGAAGTTAAGTCAGAAAGAGAAAAACAATATCATATATTAACACATGTATGTGGTATCTAGAAAAATGGTACAGATGAACCGGTTTGCAAGGCACAGAGACACAGATGTAGACAGCAAACATATGGACACCAAGGGGGGAAGTAGAGGGTGGGTGGTGGTGGGATGAATTGGGAGATTGGGATTGGCATATATACACTAATATATATGTATAAAATATATATATTTTTATATCTAATATGTATAAAATAATAACCTGCTGTATAAAAAAATAAAATTCAGGGGCTTCCCTGGTGGCTCAGTGGTTGAGAGTCCGCCTGCCAATGCGGGGGACACGGGTTTGTGCCCTGGTCTGGGAAGATCCCACATGCCACGGAGCGGCTGGGCCCGTGAGCCATGGCCACTGAGCCTGCGCGTCCGAAGCCTGTGCTCCGCAACGGGAGAGGCCACAGCAGTGAGAC
Organism: Delphinapterus leucas; assembly: GCF_059928025.1. Lineage (NCBI taxonomy): Eukaryota > Metazoa > Chordata > Mammalia > Artiodactyla > Monodontidae > Delphinapterus > Delphinapterus leucas. The sequence goes on from NC_143144.1 coordinate 58,938,571, forward strand.
GCCCGTGTACCGCAAGGAAAAAAAAAAATTCAAAGATAAAAAAATTTTTAAAAAGCCTGTTGAGTTGTCCTCTGGTTGTACCTCTGAGCACAGATACCTCCCCTGGTACTTGGTGCTAACATTCTTGCCTGCTGGCTCCTCTGTTAGTCTGCAGGTACACTGTGACCTGGTTTGTCAGGGTTTACATTCTGGCATCATAAAGACCTCTCATAGTTCCATAAATATCTGCTAGACTGATACATTAGTTCAAATCTGTAAACCAATTCCACTCTGGCTAGCTTTTCATTTTCTTTCATCAAAGCATCTAATTTTTCACATACATGGCTTCAATGTTAATGGTGGCACAGAACCCTTTTGTTTTAGCGGGACGCAGAGTTAGGGTTATGGCATAAGAGCAAAATATGGCCTGCTGTTTAAAGTTGTTTTGAAACACAACCATGCTCACTTATTTCTGTATTATCTATACCTGCTTTCATGTCACAGTGGCAGAGTTGAGTTGTGACAGACTGTATGGCCTAAAAAGCCTGAAGCAGGGGTCCCTAACCCCCAGGCCGTGGACCCATACCAGTCCTTGGCCTGTTAGGAACCAGGCCGCCCAGGAGGAGGTGAGCAGCGGGCAAGCTTGCAAAGCTTCAACTGCTGCTCTCAATTGCTCACGTTACTGCCTGAACTATCCCCGCCCCGTCCGTGGAAACTGTCTTCCATGAAACCAGTCCCTGGTGCCAAAAAGGTTGGGGACCGCTGGCCTAAGGTATTTATTATCTGGCCTTTTATGGAAAAGGTTTGCCAATTCCTGCTCCAGAATCAACAGTGTAGTCTGGACTGGATCATGTTTCCATTCTCAGAAAGACAATTTGCCTCAAAAATGTCATGTGGCTCCATACCTGCAGTAGATAGAATAATGGTCCCCAAAGATGTCCATGTCTGAATCCTCAAAACCCTGGGGATTTACCTTACATGGCAAAAGGGACTTCGCAGATGTGATTAAGGATATTGAGATGGGAGATTATGCAAAGTGGGCCCAGTGTAATTACAAGGATCCTTAATAAGAGTCAGGAGGGTCAGAGTTAAAATGAAGATGATGTGATGACAGAAACAGAGACATCTGAAGATGCTATGCTGCTGGCTTTGAAGATGGAGGAAGGGAACACAAGCCAAGAAACATAGGCAGCTTCTAGAAGTTGGAAAAGGCAAGGAGACAGATTCTCCCCTGAAGTCTCTGTAAATAACCAGCCCTACCAACCTTGACTTTAGCCCAGTTAGACTGATTTCAAACTGCTGACCTCCAGAACCGTAAGACAATAAATTTCTGTTGTTTTAGGCTACTAAATTAGCAGTAATTTGTTAAAGCAGCAATAGCCAACTAATACAATACCATAAGCCCAAGCAGCTCTGATTAAAATTGCCAATTTCTCCAACTGAAGTCAGTTTAGCAATTCATTGATCTTCACTGAATCCCACTGCAGTGTGAATTTGTAGAGGATTATGTTATCTTTAAAGCCCAGCTAGAAATGGTCTCAGTGCTCATGGCTATCACCCCTTCTATCAAATTGCAAAGATCTTATTCAGCTTAATCCTATTTGGAGGCAATCTTTTGATCTCACCTGAGAGGCTGCAGGAAGGTCCTTTGTTCAAATTAGTCACAGTGATTCTGACGACAGGAGGCGGCCATGACAGATCGGTAATCTTTCACTCTCAGCTTCCCTGATCCTGGAGCTGGGGAAGGGCTGCCACGGGGAAGGATTAGACCTTGACTCCTCTTGAAGTCCCAGGGGACACCCAGGCGGGTGGTGCACAGGCAGTGCCTTGTGACATGGTCCTGCTGAGTCTGCAGACCCCCACCGTCTGCTGCTGAGTCCCACGCACCTGCCCGCTACCAATAAATGTTCCCGAATGAACACATTGCTTGCTCCTACCACCACATCACAACTTACCTCTGGGAAAGCACTCAGGGTCACCTCTGAGTGGTACTAAGGAATAGATATTCCTATGCAGCTTGCAAAGCCTGCAATTTGTTGTAGAAAACTCCCTTATTGATACTCACAAAACACTATTGATCTTCACTAACAATCACAGTGGGCTGGATGAAACAAAGCAGCGCAAACTGGAGATTGGAGATGATCATCCCTGCTCTGTGGCACTGAATGTCTGCCACACCCGGCCCAGGTGAAACAGTACAAACTTCATCAATATGATGTACTAATAGATGGGAGAGTTTAAAATCCTGAGTTGTGTGTAGCGACCAGAGAGAGGATTTAGAATTAAGTATATGATGCTCAAGGTTTCTCGGTCCTCAGGCCTAAGGTTCTGCAAGTGAAACACAATTCAGAGCACACTACTCCTGACCCTGAAACAAAAATGCACAGAGTTCCAGCTTCACAACTAAGTAAAAGGCTAACATAAAATTCAATCTTTACTAAAACCATGTACTTCTAGAATTCACAGTTCACAAAAAGTTGCAGAATCATCTTATTTGTTCTCACAACAACCTTGAGAGAGAGGTCAGAAATCTACATGTTTCAGATGATGACAGACTCCCACCACCACTCCCTGTTCTCTGAGGACACTTGGGAGAAAGCATAACTGAAGAGCTACTTCCAGGCAGGAAAGGGAGCAAATTCATGACAGGAAGTAAGCAGGCAAACCGGATTTGGAAATTTTCTTCAACATTTCCTTCTGTTGTGCAGGAAACATCTGACACCCTTTCCTTCCTTGGTTTTTGTAATTCCTACTTTTCCAACAGTAGACAGTTCTACTAAAAATAACTGCCTACACAGGTGCTTCTCAAATTTAACATGCACACAAATCACCTGGTAACTTGATGCCGTTGGCCTGGGGTGGGGCCTGCATTTCCAGTAAGCTCCCAGGGTACACGGATGGTGATGCTGCTGGTCTGAAGACCACACTTATAAAATCACCTAGGGACTTCCCTGGTGGTCCAGTGGGTAAGACTCCATGCTCCCAATGCAGGGGGCCTGGGTTCGATCCCTGATCGGGGAACTAGATCCCACATGCATGCCACAACTAGGGAGTCTGCATGCCGCAACTAAGGAGTCCATATGCCGCAACTAAGAGCCCACATGCCACAACTAAACATGTCGCAACAAAGATCCCATGTGCTGCAATTAAGAGCTGGCGCAGCCTAAATAAATATTAAAAAAAAAAAAAAAGCATCTAGCAACCACTGTGGAGAACAGTATGGAGAGTTCCTTAAAAAAACTCAAAATTAAGCTACCATATGATCCAGCAATCCCCCTCCTGGGCACATATCTGGAAAAGACAAAAACTCTAATTAGAAAAGATACAGGCACCCCAATGTTCACAGCTGCACTATTTACAATAGTCAAGACATGGAAGCAACCTAAGTGTCCACCAACAGATGAATGCATAAAGAAGATGTGGTACAGATATACAATGGAATACTACTCAGCCATAATAAAAAGAATGAAGTAATGCCATTTGCAGCAACATGGATGCAACTAGAGATTATCATACTAAGTGAAGTCAAAGACAAATATTGTATGATATCACTTATGTGTGGAATCTAAAAAAATGATATAAATGAACTTATTTACAAAACAGAAATAGACTCAAAGACATAGAAAACAACTTATGGTATACCAAAGGGGAAAATGGAGGAGGGATAAATTGGGAATTTGGAATTAACAGATACACATCACTATATATAAAATAAACAACAGGGACCTACTGTATAGCACAGGGAACTAGAGTCAATATCTTGTAATAACCTATAATGGAAAAGAATCTGAAAAAGAACATATATGTATAACTGAATCACTTTTCTGTATAACCTGAAACACTGTAAATTATACTTCAATAAAAAATAAATTAAAAATAAAAATAAAGAAAAAGCAAGACCTAGAAGACATCTAGTGTTTACAACAATACTCATCTTTTCATAAACTTGCTACCATCCCAATGACCTCCCCTTTGTTAGGGATTCATCATTTCTTCAATTTCATACTCTTTATAGGATGTTGCTGCTTTTTTCCATTCTCAAGCAATCTTAAGCCCCATCAGTTAACTCTTTCTTAATTAGATTTTTCCGGCCTTCAATCTGTCCTCCCTCCAAATCATCCTGCTATCATTTAGCTTTCCTACAACAAGGAATCCACCTAGGTAAGGAGTTTCTCATGAAATCTAAATTCCTTGACTTGGACCTCGGGGCTCTCCAGTTTATTGTTCACTATGTGCCAGCGTTCTAGCACTGTCCACGTATTAACTCATTCCACCTGTACCGCAACCCTGTAAGGCGGACAGTAGTATTTTCTCTGCTTTAGATGAGGAAGCTGAAGCACAGGTTAGGTAAGTTGCCAAGGTCACAAAGCTCTTAAGTGCCTGAAGTCAGTCTGGCTCCAGAACAAGGTGGAAAGGCTCAGCCTGAGGCATAAGTTTAAATTCAGGATCCATCAAAAATTGATGTGAGACTCGGGAAAGTCACAATGTCACTGGACCCCATCTTCCTACCTCATAAAATGAAAGAGTTGGCCTCACTGGCCTGTTTCTTTCCCACGGAGTCTATTCACCTACGTTTCCTATTCCTTAACAGTATCAGGTGATACTTCTGTCACCCACTGTCCTCAGTGCCACCTCCGCTAGTGCTCCTGCCACTTCTCTCCCTCCCACCCCCTATCTGGCTTGAACTGCTGTGTGGACTTGTTAGTTCATCACTAGTGCATCAGTTTCCACATCTGTCATGGCTGGGAAATACTTACCTCTTCAAGATCCCAGCTTTTGTGTTTTGCTAGGATTTTGTCATAGGAAATGGCTTAATGACGAGGCCTGCAACATAGACATATTTTGAGTATACAGTGATTCTGCTGAAATTATATTTGACAAAATGAATTTTTTAAAAATAATTATTTTATTTATCTCTGGCTGCGTCTTCATTGCTGCACGCAGGCTCTCTCTAGTTGCGGTGAGCGGGGTCTACTCTTTGTTGCAGTGTGCGGGCTTCTCATTGTGGTGGCTTCTCGTTGCAGAGCACAGGCTCTAGGCGTGCAGGCTTCAGTAGTTGTGGCACACGTGCTCAGTAGTTGTGGCTTGCGGGCTCTAGAGTTCAGGCTCAGTAGTTGTGGCACACGGGCTTAATTGTTCCGCTGCACGTGGGATCTCCTGGACCAGGGCTCGAACCCGTATTCTCTGCATTGGCAGGCGGATTCTTAACCACTGCGCCACCTGGGAAGTCCCGACAAAATGAATTTTTTTTTTTTTTTTCCAAAATGAATTTTTGACCTGAGTTTCTTCAGTTAGTCTCTCCCATCTCTTGGGATCTGAGCATCACTGGATTGTCAAGAAGTTACCCCCAGAAACGTGAGAAGGTTCAGGCTAAACGTGGAGGGAAATCAAGAAAACATACTCATGGCCCTTAGAAATGCTTTTATTTATAAAATAACTACTTAAATATAAACATCTCTAGATACAAACACTATTCACAAGAGACTCTTGCCTTGCTTCCTTCTGACCAACCAGCAGACTCAGGGGGGCCAAGGAGTTCACAGGTGTCTCCCAATTCATCATAGCTTTAAGGCAAAGGTGCATTTGGAGGAGCAAGGGCTGTAAGGCTGTTCTTAATTCCCTTTCTTAAAAGACAAAATTCACGGTTTCCTGTTCCAAGGTAGGCTTTCTTGTCTGGGGCAGGCCTTAAGAATCAGAGCCCTGCTCACATAGAAACTTCAGGGGGAGATTCTTAGTGTTAGGATTAGTAAATATCTTCCTGAGGTGGAGGGAGGCACAATCAGGCACTTTAGATTCTGTTTGGCTTAGACCGCGGTCTCTGAAGCACGGGGGCTGATGAAACAGGAAATGCTTATTTCCAAGTCTAGGATAAGCTACTTCTGGGACTGCTTATCCGAATTCAAATAAGACACACGCGTTATGTTTTCTGCATCTGTGGACAGTAGTGTGCTTGGATGAAGAGGAGAGGCATCCAGTCTCCCAGCAGGCTAGACTGGCTTCAGCCCATCGCAGAATGAGTCCCTCTAATGAAATGGCGGGAGCTCTGATCCTGTTCTCCTAGGAGAGTCTATCAGATATTGAGCTTCAGGAGAGAGACCAGGGGACATTATCACGCACAGACCATATAAAGTAGGATGACTGTCAGCAAGGTGTGGAGGATAGCACCTAACGGGAAGAGAACCTTTCAGATGAAGGTTCAAGGAAAAGAAAGACCCTAAGCATTTTTTAAAAGGAGAAAGAAAGTAGTTGAATTTTGCCCAAGCAATCTGGAAGTGCAGTGAAATAAATAAAAGATTACAGGTGGTAGCGTTTTAGGGACTTTTAGAAATAAGGGGCGTGTGTGTGAATGTGTGCCAGACACTGAAGTTTTAAAACACCAGATTTGGTATAAGGTCGACAAACTCCTTGCCACATGCAGAGGCGCAGCCTGAAAGGGCTCCCAGAGAATTCTTTTCATCCAAGTCGGTCTCCGGTCAGTCGATCATGGCGCATGGGGCCACCCCAAACTCAGTATGGCACAACCAACACCAACTTCTTCTAATGCTATAGCACAGCTTCCAGCATATATTGGATACTGGTCTTCTGACTGGAAATTTCTCGTTTCCAAAAGCTGACCCCAGGATTGGCCTCTCTTCTCACGGTCACTGAATCACTTGCAAGCCCCAGGGTCCATTTCAAATTCTAGAAATTCTAGCAAGCATCAAGGTTGACAACCCAATCAAAGAGAGCAAGACTTATCTTGTGCCCCACTGTGCCATGGTTAAGCCATGCAGGCAGGGCCAGTGTCTCAAGAGCAGGCGCCCTCTCAGTGGACAACAGGACCCTTCAGCAGAAGGAAGCAAAGGCAGCAAGGTTGAATGGGAGGCAGAACAGGTTCAGGTGTACTCAGTTTTGCAGATATAATTGGATGGAACATAGCCCTTCTTCCCATTAACTTCGGCTAACCACCATTCTGTATTTCCTGTAACATCTTTAAACTCCAGGATCTTGAGTCTCTGATTGGCTGACACACTCAGCTCATTTGGGTTCCGTGCCTTGAAGGTATAGACAGCAAAATAGACCTGTGTGAGGAAGAGAAAGTGAATCAGGAAATGGGAAACAGCTTAGAGCAAAGCTGCCCAACAGAACTTCCTGTGGTGATGGGGACCATCTGTATCTGCACCATGCAATATGGCAGCCCTTAGCCACACGGCCATTGAACACTTGAAATATGCCTAGTGAAATGAAAGAACTTAATTTTAAATTTTGTTTAATTTTACCTAACTTAAATAGTTACATACGGCTTGTGGCTACCCTAATGAACAGGTCAGATTTAAAGAAAACCAAAATTCACATATTTTTACTTTCAGAGTTGCCTTAAAGAGTGATAGAAGCTGCAGTCAGCATGGAAGATGGATGAGACACGAGGATGCCCTTCCATACCCCTAACACAGAAATTCTGAATTTAAAAACCTTAAAAAAAAACCCAAAACACAACTAACCTCAAAGTGAGAAAGGATGCTCTCTAGGTGCCCATAACAAAGCTATCATGCAAAGCAAGGGTGGTATTCAGTGATCAAAAGGAGAAGTCAGGAGGTCCACAGGGGCACAGGGATGAATACACACCCGAAGGCTGGGGTTTAGGACCTGCTCAGGAACTGGAGCTTATGAGGCTAGAAGTGAGCTCCTTGCACAAAGTCAGAATCTAAGAAAGGGCCATTTCCTCCCTTATCACATCTAGAAAAACTGCCTGCTGGTGGGTCCAGAGTTGGGATGTGCGTCCTGGGCTGTGGTTTGTAACAGAACCACAGAGAGCTCACAGACGAAGGTAAGACACACACAGAGACTCACTGCTGCAAGTGAGCAAAGGCAAGAGGCAGGTGGCTAGGGGTTCCTCAGCTGTGGATGTGAAAGTGACTTTAAAATATGTAGGTTTAAAATGTTTAAGATACAAAGACAAGAGCAGGCCATTATGAAAAGAACAGGAAAAACTGAAACAGAGCCAGACTTTTATTTCTGAATTCTAGAAATAAACATATAGTTATTTGAATAAAAAACTAAGTGGACGAGTTAAACAGCAGACTTTATACAATGGAAAAATCAGCACACTGGAAGAGTGGGAAAAGCTTCATGGTAAAACCCTGTAAATGCCCCAAGACACAACAGCCTGTGAAGTCAGCCAGGGAAGGGCCCAGAAGGGGTGGAGCTGCCCACTCTTACAGCAGCGAGTTTCCACAAACGCTTTAAGGATTTGTCTGCGAGCCCATCTCCAGGTCACCCCCAGGCCCTGCGTAAGCCTCTGACTCACCCACTCCTGGGAGGGCATCACCTGCATCTGCTCAGGTGCAGTAACCACAGTACCCAGGCCGCACTCACCTGGTTGCCTTCCGCCTCGCTGTTTTCCAGCTGTCCGTTTCTGTCATCCAGAGACAGGGCTGTTCTTGCACATCCTTTTACGAGGTCTCTACCCTGCCCATTTCGCCCTGGCACGGAGTAACCAGCCATTTCTGGATGCCTGGGGTTTCGGGAGCTCCTCAGAGTGGGAGCAGGCTGCTGAAGGTCTCTGGCAGCGTCTACCGAATCCCAGGGCCCGTGCTGGGAGGGGGAGTCTGGGTCCGAGGGGCATCTGGAAGGGCTGCTCTCTGAGTTCAAGGATGCGCTGAGAGCTCCTTGGTCAAATTCCGTCAGTGAAGATGTGTCTGGAGGCTGTTTCTGGGAAGGCCCTGAGCTAAAGGACACGGCCACACTGCTGGGGTTGAAGGTCAAGGTGCCGCCGCTGTTCTGCCGCCGGGGGAACCTGGGGGAGGAGCTGCCGTGCTCCGACTCAGTGGAGGAGTGGCTGCCCACGGAGGCGTCGGAGTGGCTGCGGCGTGCATTGTAGGGCTTCAGGAAGGAGCTGTACACAAAGCCTTTGGTGACTGCGGGCAGGAAAAACAAACACGAAGAGCTTTTCGTGGGAGGAGGAGGGTGGAGGAAATCAGGAGAGAAGAAACTATGGTTTAAGGTCAATAGACAAAATAAGATTCCTAGAGACAAACAGAACAGACACCATCCCAGGGCACAATGTGGGTGGTAGAGACAAGATGCTGTGGCCTCCTGCCAGTTCACACCTATTACAACCGCACCACAGGTGAGTGACAAGGGGCTTTGCTGAGAATTAAGAGACAGTAACATAAACAACCACAGACCACATGTCTGAGTGAGCATGAGTAGATGAAGAAAACAGAAGGGCCAGACCATGGGAACAAAGGCTAAGGGGAAGACTTAACTAAGGATGTGTTCAATTGTCCATCGAGTGTGGTAAAAAGGGATTTTAAAAACCATCCTCAGCATGACAGAGCCCCTCGGATACGCCTCCCTGCCCTCTCCAACCACACACTTGAATCTGTCCCTGGTTTAGGAATGAGGTGGGAATACTGTGGGAACTAGCTGCTTACATTAGTTAGAATACACATCGAACACATGTTCATATCAATAAACTGCCTAAGATGAGGACAGAGAGGGCCCTCAGCTAAAACTTTTAAGCATAGATTAGGAATTGAGATCCCTAATCCATAGGAAAAATTGTTATATTTATTAGGAAAGAATTATCTGTTAAGGCAGGGACCCAGAGTATGTAACCTCGACTTGAGCAAGGGCCATCTCTGTCTTGATCTTCAGTGTTTCCTGGACCTAAAAAAAAGGCCGGCCTGCACTTGTTCTGTCTGCTGGGCAATGGGGAGGAGTCCCCTGAGCAGATGCCAAGGGGTGGAGGGTCTAAGAGCTGATGCTATGAGCTTCTGGCTACCACTTTACTCACCAGGATTTAGTAGATAAGGAAGAACCCCAAGGACAGGGGGGCTCAAACATCCTGGATCTTCACTAGGAGTTCATCTGTCTATCAGTGGCTCTCACCTGTCATCACCCTGGGGGCCCCATCCTTCGTCCTTCCTCTCCCACTTCAATCTTTATTATTTTGGGTAAGCAGAGCAGGGGGCTGGGGGAGGAGAAAAAAATCCACACAACACTTTTAAAGAAACTGAGAAATGTTAAAATTTTCAGTTCTTGTGGTATGAACATAGATGTTTATTATAGAGGCCCACAATCCTTTTCTAAAACACTCGGGGCCAGATGTGTTTTGGAATTCAGATTTGGGGATTTAGGAAAGGTAATCAAGTATACTATTGATTTCATGATATACCCAGCAGGGTCTGGGTCAACACCCCATAGTCAAACCCATTCATGTTTCTGTAGCGAAACGTATGCGACTAGTCACACCAAAAGGGAAGAGTAATGATCATAAACAGCCTCACAGCATTTGTTCAGGTTTTGTCACCAAATGAGTTCAGATCAGGGCAGGTTTTGGCAAATTAGTTCTGAAAAAAAAAACCCTCTGATATTCCAAAGCTTATCAGATTTTGGAATTGTTATTCTTTATTATTCTTTGTACGTTGAAAAAAGAATTCTGTATGCCTTCCCCACCCCCACTCCCAACAGAAAAACAAGCTGTAAGCTGTTTTTAAAGTCATTCCCTAAATAGTCATGAAGCAAAATTGTTTGTTGGTTGGGGGCAGGGGTAACTCAAAAAGCAAACAACCCCTTCTTAAAGGTTTTAAATTCATATGCTCACAAAACACACCTACAGAACTTGTGGTTCACTCAGGTTAGGATCGAGAGGCCAAAGGACCCTTCAGGCAGGATTCACTGCCTGTTAAGGTAAAGCAAGGCAAGATCTTGCAAGGTAAGTAATGGAGTCTCCTTTGGACTTTTTAAAAAAACAAAAACAAAATCAAAGACTGGTTTTGTTTCAGTAATGACTTGAGCATTACACTCTCTAGAGATGGAGAGAACTTTAAGGTTGCTTTTCCCTTTAACCGAACACTCTCATATTTTTCTCTGGCCTACCCAGGATTCAGGCACAGTCCATATCACTCTTTCCTCATTTAGAGTTACAGTAATCTGTCGCCTATTGTTCTTACCTCCATTGTCAATCAGCCAGCGGTTCTGGCTGCCCATGGGGTCCTTTTTCTTAATCACGCCCACCAGGTCACCTTCCAGAAGTGAGACGTCCAGGTCCTGGGCAGCATTGAAGTTCCGTTCTGCTTGGAAGAGCTTTTCAGGGGGATACCTTACCAAGAGGGAGGCCCGGAGTTCTTCCGACTGAAGCATGTAACTTGGCTGAAAGGCAATATAAGAAATACAATCATCGGGCTTCCCTGGTGGCGCAGTGGTTGAGAGTCCGCCTGCCGATGCAGGGGACACGGGTTCGTGCCCCGGTCCGGGAAGATCCCCCATGCCACGGAGCGGCTAGGCCCGTGAGCCACGGCCGCTAAGCCTGCGCATCCGGAGCCTGTGCTCCACAACGGGAGAGGCCACAACAGTGAGAGGCCCGCATACGCAAAAAAAAAAAAAAAAAAAAAAAAAAAGAAATATAATCATCAAAACCCTTTCCTGGCCGTTATCCCAGCAGCTCTATTTAATCCCATATGCTGTCAGTCTCAGAAGTGGAGGCAATGACAGCCAGCTCCCTACTCCCATCAGATGCCTTTGCGCCTGAGTCAGTCCATGTGGCTACAGGTAAAAATTGTAATCTCTTGGGTCACGTTTTGGTGCCTTTGTAGTAAGAAAATTTAACACACCCTTAGTTTTATATCTGTTATCCTGTAACAAAAATATGTGATTAAAGTGCCACCTAAAGAATCAAAATATCTAAGTAATATGAGTAGGTCTTCTTGTATTTTACTGTATGAATCTAAACAACTGAGACTTTCCTTATCTAGACTTCATATCTATAAAAACAATATTCATAAAAATAAGAAAAAGTAAACGTGATTAAAAAATCTGATTCCCTCTTTTAGATCATATAAATTAACGTCTATGGGATTACATGGGGCAAAAATATTGTAAGCACAGATAAATCAGCAGTCTTTTAGGTTTTTACCCCATATAATCTGGTATATCTTACCGTACTTTTCAGAATATGCAAGAATCGAGTTCAAAAAGAAAATAACTCCAGGTTAAAAAGTGGTCAGCCATTAACTGTTCGGCAGTGTATCAGATAACCACCTTTTCCAATACATGATCAAAAATAGGGAGCCTGGCAGAATTAACATACCCTTAAGCCAGTTCCTTTCACTGATCAAAGTACTAATATTAATCCTTTACTAACTCCTTTCATTGTATAGGATAGGATCCAAGAATGCTTTTCAGAGGGCATTTTGAAGTCTGTACCAGGAGGCACACTAGCGGTGCCTAGTGATAGTGAGTGAAGGAATGAATGAGAGCATGATAGATTTGAACTCAATAACCTTTATTCTCCAATTATTATAAAATATTTAAACTCCTATTAAATTGCTCATCTGTAGAGACAGAGCTGAGTCCATCAATATTAATAATAATGATGATGATGATAATAGCTTACTTGAATAATGCTAACTAATAATGGTGTCAGGCAACGTCCAAGTGTTTTACATATTTTAACTCATCTGAATCTCAAAACAACTCTATGATGTAAGTATAACTATTATCTGTGTTTTAGACATGAGGAAACCGATGAAGCACTTGCTCAAGGACACAGAGTGAGTCATTGTCAGAATTGGGATCTGAACCCAGGCGGTCTCACTCAGGAGTTCACACCTTAACCACCAGGCCATGTGAGCCTCTCCAGTTCCACTCACCAGGCCCAGGAGTGGCTTTCGGGTGGACTGGCGGTCCATAGTTTTCCTCTCAAATGACCTCTTGGTGGCAGGAAGAGACTCTGGGAAGAAGGTGAAAACCTGGAGTTGCTGCAGGACCCTGCTGTGCTCCTCATGGAAGACGGCAATCAGGTTCCCCTCCCTGCTGGTGACTTTGAGTAACTGGAGTCCATGCACAGGGAGAGCAGAGACAGAGGAAAGAAGAGAACACACGTGAACGATCCCAGGACTGGCACAGTCTCCTTAAAACTCCTCAAGTGTAAGCCACCAACACCGCAGCCCAGTGCCCGCAGCCCGAGCTGGCTGGCTCCTCCGGGATCTCTCAGGGTGGAAAGAGAGCCATTTAAAGGCCGCAGGTTCCCCGGCTGCATCAAGGGATCAAGAATTCTGATTCCCGACAGGCCTGACCCAGTGACATACTTAATCTACCTAGTTTAATAATGTCTCTGACAACCTGGCTGTGTATTCCCAGAAAAACTCCAGGAGAACTTGGGATTCTACCTCTCCATGGGGAGGGCGGGCCTCACCGAGAGCAACGGCTTCAGCTGCTCCAGCGCCTGGCGCACGAAGTCACAGTGGGCCTCGGCGTAGCCATGCACACAGTTGCTGAAGAGGCCCTGCGCGTACTGATGGAACTTGGGCAGCTCGTCCAGCAGCTGGGCGTTCAGGGCCTCGTAGTTGTTCCGGGCCGACTGCAGCTCCTCCAGGGTCTTCTTGTCCTTCAGCTTCTCTGCCCGTTCTGTACAGTTATAGAAGTCCAGAAGCTTGTCAAAGCGTTTCTGCACCAGCTTGTGGGGCCCCGTGAACATGTTCAGTAACTGATTCAGGGGAGAGATGACCAGCCGCTCTGTCCTCTCCTTCTGTGGGGACGAGAAAGGCACGGTGTTCAGTGTCCCGAATTTGTTATTCTCAAAACTATCTTCAGGTGGATTTTGTTATGTCCTGTACCAGCTGCTTTGCTCCTAGTGCACAAGCTAAACCCATGCAGATCCGACACCAGATGTACGCACGTATTTTACAAAGCTTCTCAGCTTGTAACTCTTCACCCAACTATTTGCTCACGCCAAACAGTGTGTAAAATAGCTGCATAGTTGATAACAAATGCTAAACTACATACATGAACATGATGTTTGCATTACAACCCATTTGTGACCATCTGTCTGGTATCACTTATGTGTACGTGTCTATATATAAATTGAATTTAACTTAATATTTAGTTGTTAAAAATAGAATTACCATATGACCCAACAATCCCACTCCTGGGCATATACCCAAACAAAACCATAATTCAAAAAGATACATGCACCTCTATGTTCACAGCAGCACTATTCACCATAGCCAAGACATGGAAACAACCTAAATGTCTGCTGACAGGTGAATTGATAAAGAAGATGTGGTACATATATACAATGGAATACTACTCAGCCATAAAAAAGAACAAAATAATGCCATCTGCAACAACATGGATGCAACCAGAGATTATCATACTAAGTGAAGTAAGTCAGAAAGAATAAGCAAATAACACATGATACCACTTATACGTGGAATCTAAAATATGACACAGGACTTCCCTGGTGGCGTAGTGGTTAACAATCTGCCTGCCAATGCAGGGGACACGGGTTCGAGCCCTGGTCCGGGAAGATCCCACATGACACGGAGCAACTAAGCCTGCGTGCCACAACTACTGAAGCCCATGCACCTAGAGCCTGTGCTCCACAACAAGAGAAGCCACCCAATGAGAAGCCCATGAACTGCAACAAAGGGTAGCCCCCGCTCTCTGCAACTACAGAAAGCACGCGTGCAGCAACAAAGACCCAATGCAGCCAAAAATAAATAAATAAATAAAATATGACACAAATGAACCTATCTATGAAACAGAAACAAAATCAGTGACATAGAGAATACACTGGTGGCTGCCAAGGGGGAAGGAGGTGGGAGAGGCTTGGATCGGGATTGGGGATTAGCAGATGCAAACTGGTATACAGAGAATGGACAAACAATAAGGTCCCGCTGTGTAGCACAGGGAACTATATTCAATATCCTGCAATAAACCATAATGGAGGAGATGCCGCCGTTAGCCCTGCAGCCACCGCGGAGCTGATACTGCTCTGAGCCAGCCAGCCGCCGGGAGTGGGGTGGCGGTGCAAACATGAATGTTGGAGCTGCCCACAGTGAGGTGAATCCAAATACCCATGTAATGAACAGCCAGGGTATGTGGCTGACATATGCTTTGGGAGTTGGCTTGCTTCATATCGTTTTACTCAGTATTCCCTTCTTCAGTGTTCCTGTTGCTTGGACCTTAACAAATGTTATACATAATCTGGGCATGTATGTATTTCTGCATGCAGTAAAAGGAACACCATTTGAAACTCCTGACCAGGGTAAAGCGAGGCTCCTAACTCACTGGGAACAACTGGACTATGGAGTACAGTTTACATCTTCAAGGAAGTTTTTCACAATTTCTCCAATAATTCTATATTTTCTGACAAGTTTCTATATGAAGTATGATCCAACTCACTTCATCTTAAACACAGCTTCTCTCCTGAGTGTGCTAATTCCCAAAATGCCACAGCTACATGGTGTTCGGATCTTTGGAATTAATAAGTATTGAAATGTGTTCTGAAATGAACAAAAATTTTTTACAGCTACTGAGTTTTCTGTAAGGAAGGAGTGGTTAGTAAACTGCACTGTCTCTGTGATTATGTGAAATGAGAGGTAGCTACACTGGAGAGCCAGCTGCTGGTTCTTCATACGCTGTTTTGAAGTGCAGATTCTTACGAGAAGATGCTTCTGTTTAATGAATCTGGTATCCTTCTGACGAGGGGCTTTAGTTAAATGGCTATAAAGTAAGGGTGTAGTAGACAAATCCAAGGAAATAAGAGATTTATAAGAAACCAAGTCCAGCTTAGCTTATAATGAATGGGCATTATGTTAGGTGAAGAAAATGTTTAATCATTCAGCCATGGTCAGTTTAAGCAGAGTTACATGTAAACCAGAATCATTTCTTTACAAGTTTATTATAGATTGTTTTTATTACCATGCATATTCCTCTTGTGTTATATAAGAGGATATATACCCTCTTGTTTTATACAAACCAATTCCTACCTTATGAATGTACTTTTTTGGTTTTGCAGGCTCAACATTGTGTTGATGGGTGAGTTCATTTTTACATTTATTAAGTTACTGAGTTCATGAAGGTCCACCTTCACGACTGATGGATGATAGAAGATAGTTAGGCATCTTAGAAGCAGCCTCTGGGTCGGCCTTCTAATTTTGGAACAAAGTGGGTTTTGCTGCCTTTCCAGGTACAAGGCTGCTAAACCAATTAAGAAAATAATTTATTTCTCGTAATTAAAGTATATGGTAACTTAAAGTTCTGCTTGTTTGGTTGAGCAATCTAATTGTTGAAGTCTGCCATTCTTTAGCGTTGGAAATTTAAAATGGACAACTACATAGCCAACCTGTGATCTGGCAGAAACTGCTTCTCTAGCAATACTATCAGAGTAAATAATGGAGTCTTCTTTTAGCAGGTCTGCAGTAAAAGGTATCTTTCCTTAGTCCTCCTGCTCTCAATCTCCATACTTTGCCCATTAATATTTTGCCTGTCAATGCACGAGTCTTAGTATAGATAACTCAGAATGGTAACTATTTCCAAAGCAGCAACCATATTGAATCCTTGTGACTTAAGAGAAGCTTTCTATAGTTGCCGACATTAATTGCAAGAAATAACTATATTCTACTTTGAGAAGTAAACATGTCAAAAAAAAGTTCTGATATGTGACGAAACTGAAAAACCTAGAACATTTGTAAGCAAAACTGAGTGAAAAGAATTATAATACCAACTTAAAAGTCAATTTGTTTCAAACTGACTTTTGGAGGTAATGATCATTATTTTGTATTTCAAAAGTATTGAGTTTAGAAGTCAGTTATATGATAATGCCTTTGTATGTTTGTCTTTTCTCATGTATTTTTAAATAACCAGTAATCTATACTTTAATAAATTTTTCTTTGGTGTAAAAAAAAAACATAATGGAAAAGAATATAAAAAAGAATGCATATATATGTGTAACTGAGTCACTCTGCTGTACAGAAGTTAATTAACATAACATTGTAATTTAACTATACATCAATAAGAAATAAATTTTAAAAAGATTTAGTTGTTACATAATCTGGGGTAGAGAAACTTTCACACACCCATCATACCTCTTCTACTCATAACTACTTAGTAATAATCTGTTTTCACTTTTCAAAAGTTTTTGTCTAATTCTTTCTAGAGGGATAGACATAGAGGGCACAATATTGACACAAAAGAACATAAATAGGTGCTTAGTAAATTACTTTTAATAAGATGCTACTGTTAGAATAACCGTATGTTCCCCCAAGTTCCCCCAATGTTTTCTAAAGATGCTTCAAGCATCCAGAGATCTCCAAGAAACTATCAAAGCCCACCCATTTCTACTCAGGAGATATATACAGAATATATATTTAGAATTTCCCAAGCAATTTGGCATTTAGTAGTCTTTACAAAATAGTTTGTGCCATTTCAAAAATCTATTTGTTAATCTCTTAACTATGCAAAAATATTCCGTTTTAAGTTATTAGTTCTTTAGTTATTTTCTTTTGATCAGTTATCAGTAGTGATACCAGATTAAATTTCCTGGTTTTCCTTTATCCCCTGAAACTGGGCTGATCACAATTATAAAAAAATCTATTTGCAGGGCTTCCCTGGTGGCTCAGTGGTTGAGAGTCTGCCTGCCGATGCAGGGGACATGGGTTCGTGCCCCGGTCCAGGAAGATCCCACATGCTGCAGAGCAGCTCGGCCCGTGAGCCATGGCCGCTGAGCCTGCGCATCCGGAGCCTGTGCTCCGCAGCGGGAGAGGCCACAACAGTGAAAGTCCCGCATACCGCAAAAAAAAAAAAAAAATCTGTTTGCATACATGCAGGTCCTATCTGTCCTTTCAGCTGATTGAAAGTCAGGTTCTGAATATAAAATTCTGATATGAACTTAGCTAAAGAACACTAGGATTCCTGGTCCATGAAAGCGTGTCTCTATGGAATTAACTTTTCCATGAGCTGGATGTTAGAGAGAACCCTGGGAAGAGACCCAGCCTGAAAAAAGTGGGCTGAAGAGTCACTTACAAAATTTGTGAAGAGCTGGTCACTGATGTAGCGATGCACCTTCTCGAACTGTTCCAAGTCTCTGTGTCCCTTCTCCATGCACACATCCCACATGCTCACGGCAGCCACCACCTTCACACATGCCGATTCCTGCAGCCAGTTACAAACACAGGTAAGAGCAGACAGAACTTCTAGCCTCCATCATTCATCCTAGATAGCAGTTAGCAGTCAGAACCAAACCGACCTGCCCGTCCAAGGGCTGTCACCCATTGCTAGGGAGACAAGCCTTTTAAGAGTTGGGTGCTCAGGTGTATACTTGCTACACATTTAGATAACATGGGGAGAAAATAGCCAATAGGGAGATATCAAAATTAGAGGAATTTAGGGTAAAGTCCTAAGGCAAGGGAACCATACTTGGTCAAATCTCTCACTTTAAGCAAATGTGTTCCTGGAAAGTCTTATAAGCCCTCAATTTTACTTGATCACATTTTCAAAACATGAATGGAGAGAGTTTGCTATTTAAAAGAAGTGTCGGAAGCACTTCAAATCAGTGGGTATTACTCAATAAATGATAATGACAGATAACTAGATAAAAAACAAAAAGTTGGATTCCTATATACTAATATAAATTCCAGCTAGATTGACTAATATAAAAAAATAAAATGATAAAAGTACTGGAACATAGGACATCGTTTTAAAATTATCTTGGAATGGGAAAGACCTTTTAAAGTATGACACAGAACTAAGAAACCATAAAAGTTTAGTTAGACTACACAAAAATAAAACTCTTCTACACAGAGAAAACATTTTAAGCAAATTCAAAAGTCAACAAACTGGGGCAGGGGGTATTTGTAAGCCAGCATCTCAGAAGAAGGGCTATTTTCTCCAACATATACAAAGGTACTACCAGTCAATAAGAAAAAGAACAATAAATCAATAAATAAGTGCCCCCAAATATAGACAAATCACAGAAAAAGAAATATAATGATTTAAACATACAAAAATATCCTCAACTTCATTCATAATGTAAGAAATGTAAATTCAAACTATATTAAAATAGCAATTTTTACCTTTCTTGCTGGCAAAGATAAGACATTTTGATTTTGATAACACTGTATGTTAGCAAGGGATGGGGAAACTGTTTCATACATTGCTGGTGGGGAGTTTTCACTGGTATGATATCTATGAAATTTGCATTGCTTTATGATTTGGCTCAGAAAATCTAGTACTCTGGCCTTCAGATATACTCACATAGATCAGAAAAATGATCTACATGCAAGGATGTTTCTCGTGCCAATGTTTCTAACTTTTTGCAACAACTTAAACATCCATCGATGGGGACTAGTTAAATTTATTATGACATGTCCATAACAATTAAATACTATGCAGTTGTAAAAAAGAACAAGGCAGCTCTGTGTGTGCAAATATGGAACGATTTCCAAAATGCAAAACCCAAGGTGCTCAACAGTGCGTGTGTGTGTCTCTCTCTCTCTCCCTCACATACATATCTCTGACAGAAGAATCTGATAGATGTGTCCGCCTCTATAGATGACTAGGAGACAGGGGAGGGGGAGGAGTTATTTTTACTTTATACTTATCCCTTTGGTAGTTTTTGAATTTTGTACCATTTTACTTAAAAAAAAATTAATAATAATAACAATAATGATTTTTAAAAAGCAAAGGATCTCTTTTAAACGAAATTATTTGTTTCATGGGATGAGATTTTCCTGTGTGAGGGACAGGGGTACATGGTATACTTATATAAACACTATTCTATTAAATCAACAGAGAAATTACAGGTTTTAAGAGAAAGGATTCTAGTCCTGGTTCTGATTTCATGAAGGAAGCACTGCCTGAGGGAAGGAAGACCAGGGCCCGCCTGATCTCCCAAGTTCTTGCAACTCTCTAGACCTATTCGTGGCTCTAACAACCTTAGAGGCCTATGTACAGTTGTAAATAAATATTATTATTAGGAAGCACACCCCACAGGAACCATTCTCTTACTATTTGATCTTCAAAATGATTTTGACAAAATGAACTGTCACAAGTGCTTCTTCTATAACTGGATACAGGAGACGGGGAAAAAAGGGTGATGAAGCTCGAAAGAGAGGGAGGAAAGAGCTAGGTCCCTTTACCATGAATACAACAGTGCTGATCTTCTGACATTGTTTAACTTGTCAATAACCTGTAAGAGGGGCTTCCCTGGTGGCACAGTGTGGTTAAGAATCCACGCTCCCAACGCACAGGGCCCAGGTTTGATCCCTGGTCAGGAAACTCGATCCCACACTCATGCCGCAACTAAGAGTTCATGAGCCACAACTAAGGAGCCCACGTGTCGCAACTAAGGAGCTGACGAGCCAAAACTTGCTCACCTGCCACACCTAAGACCTGCTGCAACCAAATAAATAAATAAAACAATAACAGGAGGATATTCGTTCAGTAGTTATATCTGTAAGAATCCCAATAAAAAGTCTGTCATGGCATACTGGTCATTTGAGTCCAGGTTATTCCACATTCATTAAGCAATATGCTGGATGAACAGGAGAGCGGATGGAATTATACCATATGTGATTCCTTTTTTTTTTTTTGCCTGGGATCTTAGTTCCCTGACCAGGGATTGAACCCAGGCCCATAGCAGTGAAAGCACCGAGTCCTAACCACTGAACCACCAGGGAATTCCCCACTGTACATGATTCTAACGAGAGTGATGTCTTTACTCACCCGGATATGCTGGAGGTAGAGAGACAGGTCTCGGATAAAAGATTTGATCAATCTTTCTTGCATTCGGAAGTTTTTCTCTGTTTCTTCAAATACTTCATCTTTAATCTGTTCAAAATAAAAAAGTGCTGTTAGCAAATTGGGACTCTCCCTCAATAGATCTTATTGGCAAAAGCATCTTTCTTAAAGCATCTTTTGTTTAAATTTTAAGCCTTTGATGTTTCCCTGAATCATACTGAATTGGATTTGACAGAGCTCCTAAGTACACACAGGCCCTCCTGGCTCTAACTGACCCCCTCTGTTCCTGATGGAAACGCTTTGCTGGTCAGGCTGTTTGCTTCACCAGTATTGTTGCCTTGCCTGGTTTGCCCTCCTCTCTCCCTATGCCAAACCTGCCCCTCTCCTTTAAGACTCAGATTAAATCTCTTGCCAACATGAAGCACACTCTCACGGAGCTCCAGTTTTTTTAAGTACCACAGCGTGTAGAGAACAAACTACAAAGCTTAGCAACTGATTCTTTAGCTGGTATTTTCCACCGACTGTATCACATACACATGGTTCAGTGCATGAAGTCTGCAGACTGGATCTACTCTGTTGATAACTGTTTTACAAATCACTCAAACCTTAGACTTTACATTTCCTCATGTGTGACATATGGTGTTGAACAAGGTGATCTCTGAAATCCCTTCTAGCTTAACATGTCTACAATTTTAATTTTGTCTCCCCAAAAAGATTATAAGCTCCTTATGGGTGTCTAAAACCATGATAACTATTACATGGTGACCGATTTGGCCTCCAGATTTGCCTTTATACACACTGTAAGCAGCTCACCAAGGCTCGGATGGAGGGTCGGGTGGATGGATTTAAACGAACAGTAGCTGCAGGGTCCTGTATCCACCAGCTAGCAAACACCAGGGGAGGTACTAAGAGGGGAATCTTGCCAATTCACACCATGCAGGCTGCCCCGTGGAGCCCTGAAAAGCAGCCAAAGACAGGCTGAACCTTCACGCGCAGGAACCTCACCTGTGGGGCAAAGCCAGTGAGGTGCTTCAGGTGACTGCTAACCCGGTTGGATTTCTTGATGATGGAGTGGATGTTCAGTTTAGAAATTTTCTCCATGAGGCTATCTTCATCACCCTTTCGGTACTTGAGGACTGGGGAGTGAGTCAAATTGGTGAGTGAAGAAAGCCCTCTTCTGAGCATGGACAGACTACAAATGAGACTAACAACCCAAACTAGAGCTAGTGCTTGTTTTCAATGAGCTTATAACTGAGTACACAAAACGTTAATCCAAATCACCATTTATGGACAGATCGGATACCTGGACAACAGCAGAGACTGTGCGCAGACTGGAGAAGGTTAGAGACGAGGAAGGAAGGTCGCAGAGGTGTTAGGAACAGAGCAGGAACAGAGCCTAAGATTTGGAGTCAAGGAAACCTGAGTTCAGTGCCTGGGTCTGTCATTTCATCAAGGTGTGGCCTTAGGGAATTCCCTGGTGGTACAGTGGTTAGGACTCCGCACTTGCACTGCCAGGGCCTGGGTTCAATTCCTGGTCAGGGAACTAAGGTCCTGCAAGCCATGGGGTATGGCCAAAAAAAAAGGTGTGGCCTTAAATAAGCCACTTAACTTCTCTGAGCCCCATTTTCCTTTCCAATAAGATGTAGAAAGTAACAGTACCTGACTTATAAGACCACCTTAAATGGTCTCATATACAAACGAGATATTTATATACAATCGTCTCACAGTGAAATGCTATGCAGGAGTTTTTGATTAATCTATGTGTCATGCATCAGGCACAGTCTGCAGAAAAGCCTGGAAATAAGAGTAAAAGGGTAGCAAGGGAAGGCTGGGTGGTAGCAAAAAGGCACACTTTACTGTTGTAGGAGATGAAGATGACATTACATGAGGAGATATGAACCAAGACAAAGGGCCAGATGGCCAGAGAGCTTTAACATCCACAGTCAACATTAAACACGGGTGTCATGGCTGAAGCGGAAGGGGAAAATGATTTTAGATAAATATGGAGAATAGTGGAGAGACAGGCAAAGAGGCTATATTATAGATTCTTTGAGGATATGAATAATAAATCAGTTTAGCATGGTCACCATGCTATACTCATTGAGTGTTCAAAATCAAGGCCTCAACAAGAGATTTGATGAGACAAAAGAAATGGTTCAGTTTGTTCTATATTATGAAGAAAGAGAGGGTGTTTGGCAACTGACTGCACAGTTCTGTGGGGGAGGGGAGGGGCACAGACCAGAGGCAGGACTGATGATGGGACCAGGGAGGTGGGCAAACCCGGGTCTTCTGAAAGAACACAAAAAAGTTCTAGCTTAAGTGGAAACACTGAAATATCCAACCAGATGTGCGGAGCAAACACATATAAGCATGGACTGAAAAGGACTGCCTTCAATGAGTTGAGAAGGCAATCACTCATGCTTGAAGGAACTCTCCTGATCAGCCATTCTCTAATAGGTCTTTATACCTCTTAGGAAAGACTCATTGCTATACGCTTTATCACAGGTGCCTTATTTCCAACATGCATGGTTGTGCTTTTATTATGATCACTGTTTTTTTTCTTTCATTATCTCATTTTCCCCAAATTCTATTACCATTTCTTCATCACAGCCCTATCACCTACCATCTGCTTGTCCACCTCTGGTGAAGTAATTAATTCTTTTGAGAAGGAGAACATTCTCAAGGGTATACCTCCTTTTCAGCAAGTATGCTTTTCTTACCCAGGTCCTTTCGACGTTTATATTCATTAATGTTAACGTTGATTTCCTTGACTGCAAGGACTGCATTGGTTAAAGGCACTTTATCTGGGTGGGACTCGGGGGTGGAATTCAGCAACTCCATCAGCAGCAGTGGGTAGCGCATTACTCTCTGCACTGGTTTGATGAGGAAGGAGCCCAGGTTAATATAATTTGTGCATCCCCTTCAGGAAAAGGAAAAACAGAGACTTCAGTCAACTGTCAGTAACACAGGGCCTACAGGTAGTATTTGTTATTCCTAATATAGCTCCGTTCTTTCACCCTACTTCCCAACTTAATTCATTCACATTTACTGGACACCTAATAAACACCAGGCAGTGTTCTAGGTGCTGCGGATTTAGTAGTGACCCAAAAAAGTCCCTGCCCTAGTGGAAAGACGCAGACAATAATCAAACAAACATTATATGAAGTGTCATTTGGTGGTAAGTGCTACGGAGGAAAATACAGCAAGGCAGGTCTACTTCTAGGTTTCTGTCTATAAAGGAAGAAAATAATGAAACGAGCTTCTGCAACAAGTGGCAAGAACTTACCATTCATTGTACAGGCTCCTACAGGGCAGTGAGCATGAAAAGAAGAAACAACTGATTAAAGAAAATACTGATGCTGATTTTCACATTCCTCTCAGAACATGTTAGTCCAACTAATGCCTATTAGCTGGGCAGACAAAAACCACATGGGACAGAAGGGGAATTGTGAATGTCTATGGTGGCATATCTAGTCTATTAAAAAAAGTCAATAAGCCCTTAACTTCACTTTGACCTACTTATATTATTATATACTTATATAATATATAATATATATTAAGACATATATTATATGTCTTAATATATATTATATAAGTATATAATAATATATAATATTATATGTCTTAATATATTAAGACATATATTATATCCTTATAGCCCGCCTCCCTAAGACAGGAGACTCTAACCTGATGGTCAAGAATAACTGACTTTATCTTCTTACCTTTTCTCTCATTTGGACCAAACTATCTTCCTGGCAGCTTCTTACCTGAAAATGCTAACTTAATACTTTGTGTGTATAGATAAAAGTGATTTTAATGGATAAAACTACAAGCAGGAAGCTACTTAAGATTTCCATGATACAGAATGGGAAAAGGCAAGTTACATAATAGGACCTACGATAATGTATCACTTATGTTTAAAATATGATAGATCCATAACATAGACATGGGAGTGACTTCCAAAAGGCAGAACTGAAGAGCTATGATGGAATGAAGTGCTCAAAACTCCTACTTAAGATCTGCCAAGGAGTCCTGAAGATGCTTCTGGATCTTCTCATCCTTCTCATATATTTCCAGCAATGAGATGGCCTCATCATGATTCTGGCAATAAACCTTGTATGTTCCTTCAAGCTCATCTCGGTGATCAAGAAACACCGGTCCTTTGGAATATACACAAACATACAGTGTTTTTTAGTAACTTTCTTCTCAGCATACTAAATGGAAGGTATATAACCAAACTTTAATACCAGATAATCCTATCACAAGAAATGAGAATAAGACTATCCTTCAAATTAATATGATATTTCCATGTAACAGCTTAAAATTCTACTTAAAGCAAAACTTAAGAGAACTATCTCATCCACGTATTTATTTTTCAGAACGCATACACATGCACACACACACAGCTGGTCCCTGAAACAGTCCAGTCCCTTTTCCGTCAGGCAGAGTAAGGCATTTGCAAGTACTCTCCATATAGACATGTGATCAGAACCTGTAAAGACCCCTCAGCTCTCTAAGCCCCAAATCTCCACAGGGGTGAAGAGATCCTTCTATGGCAGCAGCTTCCAACCTTTTCTTTGCACATAAATACACAAGACTATGAAGTTTATCATATTAATAAATACATTAATTTATAATATAAATTATATATAAATATATCAATACTATATTATATAAATATAAACCCTCTGAATCTATGATATAATAATATATGTACTTCTTTATAAAGCACTGAATAGCAAAACATAGCAATGAATCTAATAATCACCATAATTTCAAAGTATGATGAGTGACACAAGAAACTGGTATAACGTGTTGTTTCTGGTCATTGCTGGAATTCTGAGATACTGCAACAACTTAATGTGATACGAGCAGGTGACTTCAGTTGGTGACAAAGTCACTGTTCCCTACAGTCATACCTTAAATCAATGCTAAATTTCTGTTATAAATAAAGAAACTTCTATACACGTTGGTGGAGTACTTGAAATCTACTCATGGACCCCGGGTCTACGCCATTTGGGCATAGGAATAATTCCTAACCAAACTTCCCCGGAGCAATTTCATTTAGATCAGCTGCCTGAATGTGCCGATTCCCTGAACTGTTAAAACTGCTCTTCCTCTTGCCCCTCTTCCCTCTGTGTACCTGGTCCTTCCTTCTTCAGCTTGCACTGCTCCCCAAAAGACAACATCCTCTCATCCTTGAGCTCCTCCCTCAAAATATGACCCTACTTACTGCTTCCCCTATAACTACTTCTCCCAGCCGCTATGGGCATAAACCCCTTCCCTCAGGGAACCCCATCCCTTTCTCTACAAGGTCACCTCTGTTCCCTCCATGTTGTGTCCTATGGAATTCCCTATTCTCGTGCAGAGCACTTTCTATTTAAATGAAATGTATTTCCTTGATTATAGCTCCTTCCAAAAGAGAGCCTTGACTGTGTCCATACAAACCACACTCGTGCTGCCGTCCAACTGGCAGCCTTTCTTTGTCTAATCCTGTGACTCAACAGGCACAGGAGTTAAGAGTGGGGCTGCTTCCTTTTGATGTTCAGGGCCACTTTGGAATCCCTGAGCCACCAACGTCTTTATCCAGTTTCACCATCCGGTATTTGCCTGTCTTCTCCCCTTCGTATCCATTCCCCACCAGCACTCCCAGAACCTTCACTCTCACACCGGTTACACTGTACCTCCTCCATTCATGGGTTTTACCCTCCCTAATGGTGACTCTTCTACATCAACTACAAACTAACAAAGCTACAACTTAATTTACAGTGTCTTTCAAATTTGGGTCAAAACCCATGAATGGGTCATGGAATCTACTTTATGGGTATGATCAACACATTTTTGAGGAAATAAAATGGAATAGAAAAGAACAGAAAACATTGAACACAGTAAAAGTAAGCACAGACACACACACACAAACATGTATCCTGGTCATTAGGTAAAATGTATTTCTTTCTGTGGGACATGCTTAAAATAATAAAAAAAAGCCAGTTCCTTAGATATTACTACATATCCAGAGTCTCCTTGTACTTCTTCCTCATCTCAACCTCCTCGTCTTCTAAATCATCCAAGTCCTGAACACCTACCATTCTCTCCTTCCCTGTGGACCCTGTCCTGGCTGTAACTAGAATCCTTCTCCAATCAGGCTTATAAGTTAATTCAATGATGCTTTTTCCAGCATCCTGGATTACCCTGGATTTTCACCAAGTTATTCCCTCACTGTATACTTTTCCATTTTTATTCCTGGATCATAAAAACTGCTTGGAAGGCATACTTTTATTAAAAGGGGAGTTAAGGTGTAGTGCAGAACAGTTTGAATAGTATGCTACTGTTTATATAAATTTTTAAAATGGGGATGGGGGACCAGGGTAGAGAAATACATATGTAATTGCTGTTATGATAAACTATCTCTGGAAGGAGATATGAGAAAACTGGTAATATTAGTTGCTTCTGGTTGAGAAGAGCTGGGTGGCAGGGGACAGACAGAAGAGTTTTCATTAAGCAGTTCTTGGTACCTTTCAAATTTTGTGCCATGTGAATGTATTAAAAATAAGTTACATTTAAAATATACTCAGGGTTTCCCTGGTGGCGCAGTGGTTGAGAGTCCGCCTGCCGATGCAGGGGACATGGGTTCGTGCCCTGGTCCGGGAAGATCCCACATGCCGCGGAGCGGCTGGGCCCGTGAGCCATGGCCGCTGAGCCTGCGCGTCCGGAGCCTGTGCTCCGCAACGGGAGAGGCCACAACAGTGAGAGGCCCGTGTACCGCAAAAACAAACAAACAAAAATATATATATATAATAATAAAATATGTATTATATATTAAAATAAATTAAACTTAAGCAAAATAAAACATTGCTTATGCAATTCATGTCAATCTGCCCTTTGCTAGTGGCTCAGCGAAGCTTTAATTTGCCTTCCCTGACTTCTCAGAACCTTCCCTTATCAGACACTCAAAACCTTGTCCTTTATTAATTCCCCACTGAATGCACTGCTTGGCCTCCTGGTGGACCAAGACTGGAGCCCCCAGGCTGGTGCTCTCATCCAACCTCGGCTTCGCCTATTGCATACCACGGTCACTGCACACTGTCCCTCCTTGTAAAGCTCTGAGCCGGACGGTTCCTAGGCCCTCTCCTCCCCCATCCTCCGCATGCCTTCAGCTCATCTCAGTCGGCTACCTAAATCCTCGGTTGTCTGGGGACAAGAAGGGGAAGGGAGAAACAAAATTAACAGCTGATATTGTATGGGGGTGAGATCATGGATATTCTGTTTTCATTTCCTCTTTTTACTGTTGTCATAATACACAGGTAATAAAATAAATTGAAAAAATGTTTGATTAATAATTAATTCCTTTCAGATACCAGTTTCTCTCATTTCTTTCATAATTCAAATTAATAACCTACAGATACTTATTTCAAGTGCCTTATGAAACCCTATAAATTGGCTTTTATGCTTTATAGGGTGACCCCTATAAAAATGGGGTCACCATGGCTACCTCTAATCAATGTGTGCTTCTTCTTCCTCAACCTCCCTGACCTCTGACCTCTCCAATTAAACTGAGAGCAGGACCCCAGGCTTCAGTTTCTCTTGCAGCTGTTCTGTACAGGATTTAACAGCCTATGCAGAGATGACAGAAAAGACCTGAGTCTGAATGTCAGTCCCATCAAGTACTAGCCATGTGACCCTGAGCAAATTACTTCCTGCTGTAAGTCTCAGTTTCCAATCTGTAAAGTAAGATTAATAGCAGCTAAACCTCATAGGGTTGTTGTAGGCAACAAGTGTGATAAAGCTTGACATACCTTGAAAGGGTGTGTGGAGTACAATAAATACCAGAGAAATGTTAACAAAGTTGCACTATCACCTAACATCCCACAGCCATTCCTGCAGGAGGGCAGAGCCGTGACTGTTCTTATGTCCATTTCTCTCCCAGGTGAGTCAGGTCAACACCACCTAGCCTAAGTCAACATCATGAGCCTACTCCCCTCTCTAGTGATCTGTGTAGGCATATGCATGTGACCCAGCTCTGGCCAATGAGAAACAAAGAGAATTCTGGTGAGGGGGCTCTGGAAAGGCTGCTTACTATTAAACGACACAGGGTCAATTTTTCCTTCTGCTAGATGTTGTGATGTGTGTAGTGGAATGGCTAGAACTGTGGTAGCATCTTGTCACTATGATTCCAATAATATAGCAAAGTGATAAGATGTCCCCCTCCCACAAGGCACCAGAGCTGGTCTGTATGACCAACAGAATATGGCAGAAGTGATGGTATGTAGTATCTGAGATCAGGTTATAGAAGACACTGGGGGGACTTCCCTGGTGGCACAGTGGTTAAAAATCCTCCTGCCAATGCAGGGGACACGGGTTCAAGCCCTGGTCCAGGAAGATCCCACATGCTGGGGAGCAACTAAGCCTGTGCACCACAACTACTGAGCCTGCGCTCTAGAGCCCGCGAGCCACAACTACTGAAGCCCATAAGCCTAGAGCCCATGCTCTGCAACAAGAGAAGACACTGCAATGAGAAGCACCCCAACGAAGAGTAGCCCCCGCTCGCCACAACTAGAGAAAGCCCGCACACAGCAATGAAGACCCAACGCAGCCAAAAATAAAGATAAATTAAAAAAAAAAAAGAAGACACTGGCTCCCATCTTGAGCTTCCTCTTCCTCTTGGATCACTCACTTTGAGGAAAGCCAGCTGCCATGTCCTGAGGTCATGAAGATGGTGAAGAGGCTCACATGACAAGGAACCGAGGCTTGATGAGCTGAGTGAGCTTTTGGAACTGGATCACTGATTGAGCCCCAGATGACAGCAGCCCAGGTAACAGCTTGACTCCAACCTCATGAGAGACCCTGAGCCAGAATCACCTAGCTAAGCCACTCCCAGATTGCTGAACCACAGGAAAGTGACCTAACGTGTTTCTAGTTTTAAGGCACTAAACTTTAGTATAATTTGTTACACAGCAATAGATAACTAACACAATTCCCTTGTTTATAAGAAATAATTGTTTTTCAAACATTTTGACAATGACCCACATGAATAAATACATTTAAAATCATGACTCAGGGTTTCCCTGGTGGCACAGTGGTTGAGAATCTGCCTGCCAATGTGGGGGACACAGGTTCGAGCCCTGGTCCGGGAAGATCCCACATGTCGCGGAGCAACAAAGCCCGTGCGCCACAACTACAAAGCCTGTGCTCTAGAGCCCGCAAGCCACAACTGCTGAGCCCACATGCCACAGCTACTGACACTCACGAGCCTAGAGCCTGTGCTCCACAACAAGAGAAGCCACCGCAATGAGAAGCCTCCGCACCGCAACGAAGAGTAGCC
This sequence comes from Delphinapterus leucas, assembly GCF_059928025.1. Lineage (NCBI taxonomy): Eukaryota > Metazoa > Chordata > Mammalia > Artiodactyla > Monodontidae > Delphinapterus > Delphinapterus leucas. Next base: position 58,968,380 of record NC_143144.1, read on the forward strand.
CCTGCTCGCAGCAACTAGAGAAAGCCCGTGTGCAGCAATGAAGACTCACCGCAGCCAAAAATAAAATAAATTAATAAAAAAAGAAATCGTGACTCAGTATACATATACAAAAAATTGGGAAAAAGTTTCAAAAAACTATAGTTATTATTTACAGTACATTCTGATATTTTCTATTTTATTTTATTGGAAAAATATATATTGGGTGCTAATTTTTTTTAGAGACCATTCAGTAGTTTTTTTTTTTTATTAATAAGACTATAAATAAAGAAAGGCATCCTTTTTTTTTTTTTTTTTTTTGGCCACATGGCTTGTGGGATTCTTAGTTCCCTGACCAGAGATCGAACCCAGGTGCCCTGAAGTGGAAGCTCAGAGTCCTAACCACTGGACTGCCAGGGAATTCCCAAGAAAGGCAACTTTTTTTTTTTTTTTTTTTGCGGTACGCGGGCCTCTCACTGTTGTGGCCTCTCCCGTTGCGGAGCACAGGCTCTGGACACACAGGCTCAGTGGCCATGGCTCACCGGGCCCAGCCACTCCGCGGCATGTGGGATCTTCCCGGACCGGGGCACGAACCCGTGTCCCCTGCATCGGCAGGCGGACTCTCAACAACTGCGCCACCAGGGAAGCCTGAAAGGCAACTTTTTGAAGATCAATTCTCCACGGCATTTCTACATGACTTGGGACAGCTCTTGTCCCAGATTATATTTCCAAGGATGTTTATATAAACAGAAAGCCTTGGAAGATAGAGATAGATTCTCCTTCCTGGACAGACGGCAGGTTTGTTCCTGACAAGAATAACAATGTCTTCTTCCTGTACAAAGTTGGACGAATCTGCCAGAGGCCTGCTATAATACTGCAGTTTATCTAAGTGTGATTGGTTCCTTAGCTGTAAGATAAACCCACTGTGTTACTGGGTTCTAAACTGATCTCATGACCCACAAATAGGCTGCAACTGTTGGTCTGAAAAACATCATATCATGTGACAACAAAAATTTCTTCTATTGCAAGCATCCTCTGTCACCTCAAGGTATATAAAAGGAGAAGCAGGGGCCAAATAACCTTCGAACTAAGTAATTAACACTTAATTTTCCTAACAAAACTACTCAGTACCAGCTGGGCCCTTCTTCCCCTGCCTCCTACCTATGAAATTAAAAAAACAAACAAACAAAAAAACCTGCTTCTGAAACAATGGCAGGGGCTCATACCTACGGCATCGCTGATTTCCAGATCAGCCAATAATTGCTTTGAGACCTTAATCACCATCTGCATATTTCCAAAAAGTCCCTCAAAATCAATGTTTGGTATCTGAGAAAGGAAAACAAAACAAAGATGCATAGAAATAAAATTAATGGCATATCATTCACATTAGGAACATCTCTTCAAAGGATGATACAAAAGCTGCTCAAGGTTATCTTCACTCACTCTCACGAAGTTTCCAGAATGGGAACATCTAACATCGCCTTTAGAGTCACCATCTGTCCTTGATCCAACTACTTTCTTCTCCCCCCTCCCCTACTACCATAGTAAAATGACCGTAGAACCAATTTCTATAATTGTACTGGGACACAAATTCCACCCAGTACCCAAAATCAGATGGCGCCGTCCACTTCCTAGAGAAGTTCTGTGAGTGACTGCACCAGAAGTCCACACTCAAGCTGAGCCCAAGTGGTCAAGTAACAAGCAATAGGATTGTAAATCCCTGGGATACCAATAATGTTTTTTCCCTATCTTCGGCATCTAAGAGAGTGTCTAGCATACACATATTAGTAAGACTTTCTGGAATAAACCTTATACAATCAGGTGCTACAGCCAGGTAACCCACCATCCCCAGACTTCATTATATTATTGCACAGCCTCCCAGTAAAGTGACAATCCCAGACTCACTGGAACTGTTTTCAGGAGCCACAGAAACAGGAAATGTCCTAGGAATTATTGCAGTAACTTAAGTTAATAAGTTAATAATGGACTTGATAAGTGACAGGATGGTGAACGCTTAAGTAAACTGGGGCCCTTGAATTAAGAGCAGCAAACCCAATAAATTTTATTTCAAACCCAATAAATCTTTGTGGTGAAAGCTCCCGTACCCTAATGCATCAGGCTTAGAGAACCACGTTCAAGGCAAAGCTAACTTTCTCCCACAGTTCCCACCTGTGCCTGCTGCAGGGGTACCATGATCCGCTCCATACACATTTCCAGATCCCGAATGTAGTCTCTCTCCGTCTGAAGAAGTTCCTCTATCACCTTGGCTCTCTTCTCCAGCATCCTCTGCTCTGGGCTTTCAGTGGACACAGACCCAGAAGGGGCCACTAGTGCTGAAGACTGGGAGGAGAGGAGTGTCATTTCTAGAAAGGAAAAGAGAACTGGTCAGTAGCTCTGGGTGTAAAAGCAGGCCTCTGCAATAGTTTCAGTTGAAAAGAACACATTCTTTGAGAACCAAAGGTCTCGCAATTGTCAATCATCAGGAAATCTGATCCTCAAGTCAGTTCTAATCACGAAGATGAAGAGCTTAGAAAGCCATCCCTGCAGAAAGAACTTCTCCCATCTGCGATACCATTTCTAGAATCTGTCCTAAAAACAAGTAGCTGGCCCATTTTATGAGGACAAATCAGCGTCTACAACCTCCTTGGGAAAGAGGTTGAAAGAGGTGCTGTTCTTAAAAAGAACTGCTTGGTTAAGAATCTGCCAGCCAATGCAGAGGACATGGGTTCGAGCCCTGGTCCAGGAAGATCCCACATGCTGCGGAGCAACTAAGCCCGTGCACCACAACTACTGAGCCTGTGCTCTAAAGCCTGCAAGCCACAACTACTGAGCCCGCACGCCACAACTACTGAAGCCTGCGCGCCGCAACAAGAGAAGTCACCACAGTGAGAAGCCCGCACACTGCAATGAAGAGTAGCCCCTTGCCACAACTAGAGAAAGCCCACGTGCAGCAACGAAGACCCAATGCAGCCATAAATAAATAAATAAATTAAAAGAACTGCTTTCACTTAGTTAGGTATAAAACCCGTTTCGTGAACTTAGCAGCAGAAATACCAAGCTGGAAGTTACAAATACTGATACAGCACATTAAAAATAATATTATGGGGAACATAATAATGCCAACTAAGGGAAAGACAAAAATTAGGTAGGAATTATCTGTCTGAGATCTGGGTGACTGTAGGGCCCACCTTATTCCAGTTACTGTGATGGTGGATTAATATTAGCATGTAATAAAATATGTAAAAACTGTTTAGATTCTCCCTATCATAACATTAATGAAGGGGACTTCCTTGGTGGCTCAGTGGTTAAGAATCCACCTGCCAATGCAGGGGACACGGGTTTGAGCCCTGGTCCGAGAAGATCCCACATGCCGCGGAGCAACTAAGCCTATGGGTCACAACTACTGAGCCTGCGCTCTAGAGCCCGCAAGCCACAACTACTGAGCCCACGTGCCTAGAGCCTGTGCTCCCTAACAAGAGAAGCCACCGCAATGAGAAGCCCGCGCACCGCAACAAAGACCCAACGCAGCCAAAAATAAAAAAATAAAATAAATTTATAAAACAACAACAACAACCAAAAAAACATTAATGAAGACTCACAAGCAAGTTTTGCTACTTCAAATGTCCTAGAAGATACAAATGTCCTATAAGTAGGAAGTTCTTTAATAGTATTTTCAATAAAAAAAAAGCCTCTATAGAACACCACATGATCTAAGAATGAAAACAAATATGTATTTTGTCATTAGCTTTTACAAATACCTGTTACTTAGATACATATGAGGAGAGAACTATTATCTTATGCATGAGATGGCATTTGTTCATTTAAAATGAATGTTAAATGCTAAAATAAACAACTGAGAAAATTTCAACAGTGAAGCCATCTCTGCTGTTTACTTCAAATTCCTTAAGATCCACTTTAAAAAATGACAAATTTGGTAAGTAAACATACTAGCAAGTCTGAGTTTGATTACAAGAATATTTTTACCCAGATCTAAGAAGCAAAAACACAAGTGTTCAAACTAGGCTTTCACAGCAGATTTTAGTCTCCAAAAACCTTCCCCACTGCTCCTTCTAAGAATTTAGGAATTCCAATGTTTAAAAAGTGTAACCCAGATTCTGGTTTCTAAAAACCACTCTTCAGTAAAAGGAACCAGAATTCTTCATGTGGAAAGGGCATGGAGCCAACTTGAAGTAGCTCCCACTGGCCAAATCTGTACAATTTGAGTATCAAAATAACTAAGCACAGCAAAGCATTGTAATCCATTGACTAAAATAAGAATCCACGAGCTCTTATTGATAGTATATAAGTATATAAATAAATGGGGGAGAAGAGAAAGCTCTTTCTTATGGTAGAATGTCAGCTAATAAATATAGAACAATGGAATTAGAAAAATCAGTATTTTGCAATCATCGGAATAAAATTTGGTTCAGGAACAAACCATCAGTGAATGATTCTGGTGTTGGTGGTAGGGTTTTGATGATGATCGGGATATCTACATAGTTTTGAACTAGTTATTAAAAATTATTTATTACAAAAATGAAAAAGTGACTCTAGAGTGGCGAAGTGGGTTACACCATAACCTAGTAATCAAAATTAACACGACCAATTAGGGACAAATAGACATCATGTGCTACCAAATGTCAGGTCTAGAAGTAACACAATATCCCTATATAGAAAGACAGTCAAAGATGCATAATCTGAAATGAATCTTGAGGAAACATCAGACAAACCTAGGGGTTTGCATCCTTCAAAATGTCATGTCATAAAAGAGGAAGCCTGAGGAGCAATTCCCAATTGAAGGTAACTGAAGGACTTCCCTGGTAGTCCAGTGGTTAAGACTCCAAGCTTTCACTGCAGGGGGTGTGGATTCCATCCCTGGTTGGGGAACTAAGATCCCACATGCACATGGCACAGCCAGGGAGAAAAAAAAAAAAAAAAAAGGAAGAAAGAAAGAAGGAAGAAAAGATAACTGAAGAGATGACAAATAAATGCAATGTGTGATCCTGAACTGAATCCTGATCTGGGGAAAAAATTGCTACAAAGGACATTAATAGGACAAGCTGATGAAACTGGAATATAGACTATAGATTGGGTGTATGATTAAACCAATTAAAAATTTCCTGAAATGGACAGCTACATGTAAAAGAATGAAATTCGAACATTCTCTAACACCATATACAAAAATAACTCAAAATGGATTAAAGACCTAAATGTAAGACCAGATATTATAAAACTCTTAGAGGAAAACACAGGCAGAACACTCTTTGACATAAATTGCAGCAAAATATTTTGGATCCATCTTCTAAAGTAAAGGAAATAAAAGCAAAAATAAACGGGACCTAATTAAACTTAAAAGCTTTCTCACAGCAAAGGAAATCACTGACAAAATGAAAAGACAACCTACTGAAAGGAGAAAATATTTGCAAATGATATGACCAATAAGGGATTAATATCCAACATATATAAACAGTTCATTCAACTCAACATCAAAAAAACAAACAACGCAGGACTTCCCTGGTGATGCAGTGGAGAAGACTCTGCGCTCCCAATGCAGGGAGCCTGGGTTCGATCCCTGGTCAGGGAACTAGATCCCACATGCATGCCACAACAAAGAGTTTGCATGCCACAGCTAAGGAGCCTGCTGGTGCAACCAAATAAATTAATAAATATTAAAAAAAAAAAACGCTATTTCAAAATGGGCAGAAGAACTGAATAGACATTTTTCCAAAGAGGAAATGCAGATGGCATATGAAAAGATGCTTAACATCACTAATTACAGGGAAATGCAAATCAAAACCACAATGAGATATTAACTCATACCTGTCAGAATGGCTATGATCAAAAATAACAAATGTTGGCAAAGATGTGGAGAAAAGGGAACCCTCCTACACTGTTGGTGGGAATGTAAACTGGTATAGCCACTGTGTAAAACGGTATGGAGGTTTCTCAAAAAACTAAAAACAGAACTACCATATGACCCACCAATTCCACTCCTGGGTATATATCTGAAAAAAAACAAAAACACTAATTCAAAAAGATATATGCACCCCAGTGCTCATAGCAGCATTATTTACAATAGCCAAGACATGGAAGCAACCTAAGTGTCCATCAACAGATGAATGGATAAAGACGATGTGGTGTGTATACATATACACACACACAATGGAATACTACTCAGCCATAAAAAAGAACAAACCTTTGCCATTTGCAGTAACACTGATAGACTTGGAGGGAATCACGCAAAGTGAAATAAATCAAACAAAGACAAATACTGTATAATATCATTTATATGTGGAATCTTTTTCTTTGGCCGCTCCATGCAGCACATGGGAGCTTAGCTCCCTGACGAGGGATTGAACCTGCGCTCCCTGCATTGGAATCTCCGAGTCTTAACCACTGGACTGCCAGGGAAGTCCCTTATATGTGGAATCTAAACAATACAACAAACTAGTGAATATAACAAAAAAGAAGCAGACTCACAGATATAGAGAACAAACTAGTGGTTACCAGTGTGGGCGGGGAGGGGCAATAAAAGGGTGGGGGAGTGGGAGGCACAAACTGCTGGGTATAGGATAGGCTCAAGGATGTACTGTACAACACGGGAGTATACAGCCAATATTTTCGAATTACTGTAAATAGAAAGTAACCTTTAAAAATTGTATTAAAAATATTTTTTAAATAAAAAAAATTCCTGAAATGGCACATCTATTGTGGTCATGTATGAAAATATCCATATTACACACTGGCACTTACTAAGGGGCATGATATATGCAACCTAGTCTCAAACAGTAAAGAAAAACAAGTGTGTGTGTGTGTGTGTGTGTGTGTAGAGAGAGGGGGGAGAAAGTGAGCGAGAGAGAAAATGAAAACAAAAATATGGCATAATGTTAAATACTGGCAAATGTGAATAAAGGAGGATCTGTGTACCACTGCAATTTTCTATAAATTTGATATTATTCAAAATAAAACTTAAAGACATAATTAGAATATTTCTCTTTTTTTGGTAGAATGACAAAATTTCAAGCATAACTCTTATTTCATCAGAAATTAAGTAAATTATGATTAAATTAATTGTAGTGTACAAAAAATTGATTTTCAATGGCCTTATTTTAAATTTTCTTCGTGATTTCAAAGCTACAGAATTTCAGTCTCAAATATGGTTTCAGAAGCTGTAAGTTGAGAAGAGAAATTCACCTTAAACACAGGACTAAAAAGCTCTGGAAAGGGAGAACACTCACTGAATTCCTACCACATGCTAGGCGCTTTACGTGTTATGGCCCTGAACTCATTTAATATTCACATCAAAACTCTAAAGTAGTATTATTATTCCCATTTAACAGATAAGAAAACCTAGCCTTTGAGAGACTGACCAACTTGTCCCAGCCTATGTAGTGAGTAAATGGCAGTTCTGGAATTTGAATCTAAATATATTTAAATCCAAATCCTGTATTTAAATCCACGTAATCCTGCACTATTCTGCCTCTCTAGCCTGGAATCTCAATTTTAAAAGGTCAGGGCCTATTTGCTTCAAATCTTAAAAATTCCCTGGAAACTATTATCTCTCAAGAATCAAAGATCTATTAATTATAATACTTGAAAGCATAAAATACCAGCAAGCACTCATCAATTAGAAGTCAGCAACTTACAACCTAAGAGACACAATTAGATTTTTATTTATATTTAAAAAGAGAAAAAGAAATGGTAACAATTCTTCTAAAATATCAGCATGCTATTTTTTCTCTGCAGGTGGATTTATAAATTCTGGAACAGACTTTAAAAAACAAAAAGGAAAACAGTTTAGCTCAATCAAAAATCCCTGTGGGGTGTTTTTGCTAAATTGTAGTTTCCTGGGCACCACCCCTGAGATTGATTCAGCAAATCTGGGTGGATCTGCAGTTTTAACAAAATGCTAGGTGCTTCTGAAGATGCAGGTGACCTCCAGGCTCCACACACACATGAATTAATACTCAAGGATTAAATCAAACTAGGAATACCTGGCTTGAAATAGCTGCAAATGTAAAACTGTTTTTCCATTATTCCAAATATACCCTAGGGGAAAAAAAATGATCAACAATTTTACTATCTGGGACACCAAAGTGAGAGAGGGGGCCCCTCACTCACCCGGAAAGCCTTTGAATCGCGCACTCCCCCACTCTTTAACTGGGGGAACCCTGAGAAAGTCCATTTTCACCTCTGGGCCTCAACGTCCTCATACGTACAATGAGGATAATAATACCTGTTTTGCAGAACTGTTGAGCAAATTAAACAAGGTAATTACTCAACACAAGTTAGTTCGCCCACAACGGGCCAGAAAATGCTACCTGTTCCAGGTTAAGGTAAAATGCACCGAGGAGAAATGGTTCAGATACCATTACTTTAGTTCCACTTTTCTATAAGAACAATAAAATCTGGGGATGCAGAAGCACATGGAGGAAACTGAGGCCCAGTACCAGCCTAACAATAAAAGTTGCAGACTAGCCCCACTTTCTTCCTAGGGCGGCCCGGGAGGCGTTAGGACCTGGTGCTGACTGCACAAACTTACTACTGTGATAAAGCAATTAGGGATGGGTTGGTTTTTTTCTTTTGTCCTACCCCATCCCCTCCCCCGCAAAATCCCCATTCCACTCCTTCTCAAGATATCCTCACCCCCTCAGGTTAGTGCATGGTCCCAGGCTCATACCTCAGTGTTCCTAGGAAGCGATTCAGTTAACCTGCAGCTTCCCACAACTCTACCAACCACATTCCAAAGCAGAGTTAAAGAGAAAAGCCAAAAGCCGCTCACTCTTCCCTTGCCTCTGAAAGCTGGCTCCGTCTTTGCTGGGGAAAATCTTTGAACCCCAGCGAGGTCCCAAGCGGCACTTGAATGAGGCGGCTAACTGTTCTACCTGCTTTTGTGAGGCTCCAGCAACCCTGGAACGTACCTGCAGCGCCAAAATTCTGGTGCAAATGTTCCCACGGGTGGAAGGGCTGGCAGGCAGAGCAGAATCTTCCCAGAGCTCTGGAATGCTCCACAACCCCCTAAAATCCTTTGAATAGGGTAGGCATTTCCCCCAGGCTTTCCCATATTTACATATGAATCGTCCCGAGTCCTCCAGGCTATCACAACAGGGCCTGTTCTAAAGGACGGAGCTGGAATCCTCCACTTCCTGGACTGAGATGCAGAAGAGCGGGCCCAGCTCTGCTCAGACTCAATGCCTTTTCCCTATTAGCTTTCCTTTCCTAGTCCTAAAACAGCCACAACTCCACTTCAGGAGTTGTTTTTTTTTTAGGTTTGTTTTTTTTTAATGTATTTATTTTTGGCTGCGTTGGGTCTTTGTTGCTGCGTGCGGGCTTTCTCTAGTGGCAGTGAGCAGGGGCTCACTCTTCCTTGCAGTGCATGGGCTTCCACTTCCACTGCTCTTGTTGCAGAGCATGGGCTCTAGGCGCACAGGCTTCAGTAGTTGTGGTTCGTGGGCTGTAGAGCGCAGGCTCAGTAGTTGTGGCACACGGGCTTAGTTGCTCCACTGCACGTGGGATCTTCCCAGACCAGGGCTTGAACCCGTGTCCCCTGCATTGGCAGGTGGATTCTTAACCACTGCGCCAGCATGGAAGCCCACTTCAGGAGCTTTTAATCACAAGTTTTATCTCTTTTTCCTACCCCTTGCTACATATTGTGTTTTTTTTGGGTACTCTTTTCAGGGAAGCAGTCTTATGATAAGAGGCAAGGATGTAAAGGGGGCAGCATTTGTCTACTTTTCTGCCCTTAGGACCTCTCATTCGGCAGGCAGTCCCTCTCCCTGGCCAGGCACAGGCCTCACTCTCCCCACCCCCAACCCACTCTAGGTACCTTACCCTAAAGCCATCAGAATGCAGATCTTACCAGGCTGGTCCCAGGACAGCGAGAACAGCACAGAGTAATTCACTGGAATTGGGAGCCATGCTCACAGCTCACAAACATTTACATTTTAAAAGAAAGTGAGGAAAAGAAAGTTGCCGAACAACATGTCATTTCTGTTTAAAAAAAGAAGGTGGAAGAAGAGGAGGAGAGAGAAAAAAAAGGAGAGAAAACATGCAAAAACCTCTACATATTTCCATATACACACATATAATATGTAAGTGCACAGAAAAAGGTCTGGGAAGAGAATACACTACACTTCTCAGCGAGTTTTGCCTCAGAGAAGGAACTGGGATTTGGGATAGAAGGATCAATGGGGACTTGAGGTGAATCAGTACTCTTTAATCTCACAAGAATCTATTAATGTATTGCCAGTAATTTAAGACAAACTGTCATGCTAGCCAAGATTCATCTCTACTAGTGAAATTTTAAGCAATCTGAGAGAAGAACTTTTGGTAAAGAGCCATCCCACTGCTGCTAGGATGGCACCATTGACTCCTGAGGCTTTACTGGATGGTGCCTAACTCCCGGGTTGTTGCTTCCCTCCACCATCGAATGGAGCTCTTTTTAACTTTAAATTTTACCACATATTTATATGGCACTTACTCTATGTGTCAAGCATTGTTCAGGCACTTTACAAATACTGGCTTATTTAACCCTCATCACAATCCTACTATCGTCCCCATCTCACTACTGATGAATGAAGAGAAATTCAGTAACTGGCCAAGTATGTGGAAGATGTGAGCCCACACTGGCTCCAGAGCCTGCAATTGCTACTCTGCCTCTAGTGCTTTTTCCAGGCAGGCAAATCTTGGGAACTGTGACCTGGAAATCTACTTGTGGGTTTTGGTGACCACCTGGTAGCTAATGATAAAATGATGTGATTTTAAAGCACACTTAACCTCTGTATAGCCACAGGTCACCCACCATTAAGACTGTGAACAATTATGTATTTAATCACATATACATATGTTCACATCATTATAGCTGTAAAACCCTACTCAGTATAACGTAAATAATCCCCCAGACAGAATCAAATCTAGCAGTGTCATACACAGTAAATATTCAATAGTATTCCAGACAATTTATGGCAGAAATTATGTGCAAGTGAAGGGATGTTTATCAGTGCATAAAGAAAATTTAGAAACCACCAAAATTTCTCCCAAAAGGGGCCTGTTAAATAAATTGCTGTGTATCTGCATAACAGAATACTATTACAGCCACTGAGATACAGATTTATATTCATTAATACAGAACGTTGTCTCATGTGTGTTGTTAAATGGAAAAAGATTACAAAAGAGTTTGTGAAAGAACTGCAATTTTGTTAAAAAGGGAAAAATATTTTCAATGCACATATTTGAAAATGAAAAAGTCTTGGTGACAAAATTCTGATTTTTTTCTTTTCTTTTCAACTTACTGTATTTTCTAGTTTTCCTCTAGTGAACATATAATATTGACATGACAAATAATAAGGTGGAAAAAAGAACATGTGCTATACAACAAGAACACTCTACTACTCTGTCCTCTCTCAATTACCCTGTTAAATCCCTTTCAAATTCTTTCCTCACTTTTTTATAATCTGAGATTTCTTTCCTGACCTAATCCCTTCAAATTGCTGAAGAAAATGGGTAATAAAACACTTGAAATAACAATCTGCTAGTCTAATAAGAAAAGCAAAAAAAAAACCCCACCTGCTTAGCAATCTGTCTAGAAAACTCTGAGAGGAAGCGATCTTTGTAAATTTGTTCATATTCCCACCAGGCCAAGTAGGGGATCATTAAGTCCTGGTTTTCCATGTGACCACATCACTCCAGCCGGCCCACCTAGCCCCACCACTTCTTTTCCTTCAGCACCTATGTTACTTGTATTTGGAGAAAGTTTATCCTGCTCAATGTTAAACTTTCAGCACTGTGGTCCCTGACTTTTCTGTAGGACTCATAGCAGACTCTTCCCGGATCACCAGACTTCAGGGAAGGATCTATTATATTTTGGCCCTAAATCTCAACAGTAACTGAAAAAACTTTCCCTGTGCCTTTAGCTCAGTGACTGCCTTGCCTATTTTGGCAAGTAGCCTCCATCCAGCACAATCCCTGCTGGGAGGGTTTCCACCTTGGGAAGCCCATTTCCCCCTTCTTCTACCAGGGCCTACCCTGGCCTCTAAAAGAAGAGCAAACAAGAGTCAAGTGCCCAGAGTACAAGAGTCTGCAACTTCTTATGCTGCCAGGATAGCGAAATTAACACTAGATCCTCTGAAACACCATTTTTGAACACTCACCAAATCCTAGAAAGGTGTGCTGTTAGGGTGCTTAAAACTATGAGGTTATTATTATTGTTGAATCTTTAGGCAGCAGAAGTGAAATAACCAAGAAGGCAAAGATAGTTTTTGTAAAATAATAATTAGAAATAAACCATCACTGTTTAATAAGCAAATTTTGATTACAATCAGCCAATAAAACTTTAGATGAAAACTTTATTTTCAGACACACATCTGATGTTTTATTTACCAGGTCTCTTGAAGGAAGGTATTATTGCTCTCATTTTTCAAATGAGAGCAAAAAGCAATGAAATGACTTGCCTGAGACCACGCAGCTAATAACTATTCAAAACTAGCATCTCAAGCCGCTGCTTTCCATCAAATGTCAAGGCCTGTTCTGGGTTGCATGGCTTTTTGATGAGTGTGGCTGTTTCCTGCACTGTATTTCCATTTTTGATAATAACATTACAGTGATGTCTCAAATTTTGCTCATTAACAGGACCCTCTGGTTATTTTTCTATCCTACTCTAGAAAACCAGATTTTCTTCAGCTTCTGTTAGTTTACTTTTATTCCTTCCACTTGTTCTCACATTTTATGTATCTTTTAGAACTGTGTACAAAACAAAACAAAAACCAGTTGATCTGAGTTATAATCCCGTTCAAAGTTTTAATTACAAAAATATATGAAAATATTGAATAGAGAGCTACCAAGCAGACTGCTAGGAGATGGGGCAAAGTACAGAAAGCTGAAAAGCCCTCTAAAGCTTTCTTCCATCTCAAGCAAGTCATTTCATCTGTCTGGTCCTCAGGAATAGCAAACCAAGTGGGGTGAAACTAGGTGGTCTTAGACATAAATTCATGAAACAAAACAATAATACAAAATAGAATGAACTTAAGCATTACGTATTTTGGTTACATTAATTTAAAAGGGTGAACCCAGTCTTTCAAAATAAGGATTCTTTCCAAGTGCGATCCAATATTTTTATGGTAAAATCTGATTAAGCCTAGGATATCAGTTAGTACTATCTTATTTTCTAGCTGAAACCTGGGGAAAAAAACAAAACCTCAATATGAGGGAACATAAATTGGGTTTTCCCCGGGACCCCAGTCATTCATGCTGTACAGGCTTCAATGAGCTCTCGGCAGCCCAATAGTCACTCTGTTCCCCTATATCTCCCCTGGCTTCCACTTCTAGGGACATATGTGGAGCTGCTTCTAGATCTTGAGAGGGCAGCAGCCTCAGTGAATTAAGGTACTCAGACTACAAGTCAGAAGATCTGGGGTCTAGCCCTGCCCCCATCTTACCTGAAATGTTACACAGCCTCTCTGGGCTGTTGTTTCCAGGTGTGTATAACAGAGCAGTTGAGCCTCTTTGGTTACTTCCAGGCTCTAAAATCTTATGTACTTTCCTACTCTGTTACTTCACTTACTCCTCTTGGTTTGGTATAACTACACTAGTCTCTAACTAGCTCCACAAGGAGTGTCACTTAGTGTGTCACTTAGTGACTAACCTGGGCAGTTAGTCACTTCCCCTCCCCGAGGTCTGTGCTATTACGGAACATAGCACAACATATTTTAAGTATTTGTTTCCTTATTATTCCTTGAACATAACAAGCTCAGCTTGTCTCTGTGCTTTTCTGCTTACCTACTGTCCTTTTAGCCCAGTTAGATGAAGGCTTCTCTAGTCCTCGGATTACTCTTTTCTCTAAACTTTACTTCTTGGGTAACAACACAAAATAATACTTACTGTTTATCTTTTGATGTACATGTTCTGTGCCCTCAAATAGAATATTTCACTGGATAACAAATATTCATTGAGTACCTACTGTATGCTATGTAAGGGTCTGGAAACACCACCTTCACTGCCATCATGGAGATTAGAGTCTACTGAACTTTTCTGCATACCTAATCTGTACCTAATTTACAGTAGGTAGCACAGCAACCAGCACTTAAGAGAAGGCACCAATTATTATTATTATTTAGAGTGCCCTACACATTGTTCTGCATGATTGTAATGAAAAACACTATGCAAAGATTTTAAAAAATCATTAAATATCCTAATTTTTGTTTGTCTTAAGTACTTAGCTGCCATACCTATGACACTGGGGTAAATAAGGTTTCAATCTTCCCCTGAGGGGCAGAGGGTGGAGAGCAGAGGAAACTGAATTCCATATCTCCAAATCACTGAGGAAAGGACTAGAGGAATTCTACAATAATTTTTGTCTAAGTATTGCTGTGAGGTCAATGGTAAGTGGAAGCATCTCCATATTTCAGTAGATGCTAAGATGCGCACTTTTTCATATTTTAACATTTCAGAAATGGAAATGTCTTTTCCAATCAATAGCATGTTAATTAAAGTCTTCTAGGGACTTCCCTGGTGGTTCAGTGGATAAGGCTCCACGCTCCCAATGCAGGGGGCCAGGGTTCGATCCCTGTTTGGGGAACTAGATCCTGCACGCATGCCACAACTAAGAGCCCACATGACGCAACTAAGGGCCCACATGCTGCAAGTAAAAATCCTGCATGCCACAACGAAGATCCCGTGTGCCACAACTAAGAAGCCCACGTGCTGCAACTAAGACCTGGGGCAGCCAAAAATAAAAATTAATTAATTAATTAATTAAATTTTAAAAGGACCTAGTTTAAAAAAAGGCTTCTAATTAGAAGTCTTTCTTTTTTAAAATTTTTTAAAATTTATTTATTTTTATTTAAAAAAAATTTTTTTTTCATTTTTGGCCATGCCACTCGGCTTGTGGGATCTTAGTTCCCCAACCACGGACCAGGGATTGAACCCGGGCCCTTGGCAGTGAGAGCACTGAGTCCTAACCACTGGACCACTGGGGAATTCCCTCTTCTTTCTTTCTAATGCTACATAAATTATTCAGTGTCTTACAATAGATGGTGTTTTAGATTCAACGAAATGCAATATATTTCATCTGTTTGCCTCCTCTCAGCTTATGATTTGAAGGGGTTTCTTGACACCATGGAATGAGGTCCGTGATCTAGAATCTAGCTCTGCTCCCTGCTGTGCGGCCATGTACACAAATGTGTATCTTCCCACCAGAAATGACTTGCATTGCACTGTCACACCCCTGTGACTTGACAGCCTGATGTTTACACAGTTCGGGCACTTTCTGGTTTCTCAGGAAATATCAAATTGGAAAACTCTGTGTTAGGGTGGGAGTGTCAAGTTTCTGAGCTCCCAGCCCAACATTCCTTTGAAGGCTGGGCCTGCCGTGGCACTGCAAGTCAGCTGCTTGAATTCACCCCCCTCCCACTGCCCCCCCTTCAACATCCTCAGGTCCACAGGAATGACAATGCCCTAGAATACTGCCTCTTCCTATCCTACCTCAATTTCTTGCCTTTCCTGGTTATCTTGTTGCTTTTACAGAGACCTGGGATCTTCCCAGAGCAATATTCCTTTATCAATGATGAAACATTACATAAAAATAATGTAGGTAACAGCTTGTGGAGAAAGCAGAGTCTAGCTTACTGAGACTACCACACATGATCCCAGTAGGCAGGACTGCCTTACTTTCTCTAAAGCTTCGATTATCTCCCAACTCTTGACAAAATAGGGCCCTTCATTTATTTCCTTTTGCCTCCACATATTTTCTCATTCCCTCTTCTTTGCTTCCTACCTACTCATCTATCTTCAAACAAGCACTGACATCTGATTTTAAAAAGTAAATACACGAAAACTTTGTTCAACTCTGTGCCCCCCTCAGCCACAGTCACACCTCTTTGATGCTTTCTATGCAAGGTCTTGAAAGAGTGGTCTTCATGCCCTCCCTCCCCCATCTAAATCCTTTGCAATTAATTCTGTGTCATCACTATATGCCAGTAATATTGCCTTTTTAGTCAACCGATAACCTCAGCAAACCCACGGCATCATCCTTGACTTCCCTGCAGCATCTGAAAGTGTTGGCCATTCTCTCCTACTCTATGCCCTCCAGTTTTCTTCTGCCCTCCCCTAGTGTTCCTGCCATCTCTCCTCCTCCTGTCCCACGCTGTGGGCGTCCCCTAAGCCCAGTTCTCAGACGCTTGTGCTTTCCCCAGCCATTCCCATCCTCAGAGAAGTCATCCACTCACAGTGTCAGTGATCACATCTCAGAGGGTGAATCACCACGTGCAGGTCCAGCTCTGACTCCTTCCTCAGGTTCTGGTCCAAACTCCCATCTGGTTTGTAAGATTTCAATACGCTAGTTCTTCCCCACACCGTGTTCCTCTTTGTCACCACAACTCTGCATCTTTGCTCATAGGCTTTCCCCAGCTGGGAATTTTCTCCTTGCTTCTCTCTTCCTATCTCAACCCCACTACTCCTTTAAGCTGTAGCTCAAATTCAAACATCTTCCTAAAGTCTTTTCCATTAACTCAAGTAAAAACTGAGCTATTCCTCCTCTTCTGATTGTCCATAGCATTAACTGTCTATGCTAGATATTTCTCTACTTTATTTAATTATTCATACTTTTACATTTTGTCTCTTCAACTGATCTATAAACTCCCGTGATGGGGAGGGGTCGGGAGGAGGTATCCTTCCCTGGATACCCCAATGCTTGGTACAGTGCTAAGTACAAACACTAGTTAATAAACACCTGTTGAACTGCATTCGAAGGGGATATGGGATCTATGTGCTGGTATAGTATGATTGATGATGATGATGATAGCAGCTCGTGTTTATTTAGCATTTACTATGTGCCAGGCTGTGTTGCACTATTCTGAATATTTGCCCATCTATAAACTCACCTATTCCTCATAATACTATCATGTACGTACATTATCTGGTTTTGTTGATGAGGAAACTGCAGCATAGAGACAATAAATAATTTATACAAAGTTACACAGGTAGCAGGGCCAAGGTGGGGGAAGGTACCTAATAGTTCTTCTTATTGCAGTTATAAAATTGTATTTGAATCATTTGCTTATATGCTGCTTTCTGTTTAAAACTGTGAGTTCCTGAAGGCAGGCACAAGTCTTACTCATCTTATCCAATGTCTCATTAGGGACACGGCTTGCATTTGGGGCAGAACAGTTCTTCACTGTGTAGGATGGTCCTACACCCTGAAGACATTTAGTGTCCCTGGTCCTTGCCTCATAAATGCAAGTAGTCCCCTGCACCCTGCCATTGTGACAACCAAAAGATATCTCCACCCATTTCCAAATGCTGGGGCTGAGCTCGCCAAGCCTCAGAAAGCCTGCCGCCTCCAGAGCCCTCTACATACCAAATCGACACCTCAACAGTCCCTAGAGCTCTGATTTAAGCTAGGTGATTCCCCATCCCAACCTTCACTACTGCCATTTGGATCATGGATGGATACCTAATCAATGAACGGTTAATTCATATGATGAGGCCTAACTAAAAAACTCAAGCTGAGTCAATTATACTCTCTCCTGGGAATTTGAATTAAGAACTACCAGGCAGGGCTTCCCTGGTGGCGCAGTGGTTGAGAGTCCGCCTGCCAATGCAGGGGACACGGGTTCGCGCCCCGGTCCGGGAAGATCCCACATGCCGTGAAGCAGCTAGGCCCGTGAGCCATGGCCGCTGAGCCTGTGCGTCCGGAGCCTGTGCTCCGCAACGGGAGAGGCCACAACAGCGAGAGGCCCATGTACCGCAAAAAAAAAAAGAACTACCAGGCAGATTAGATAGAACAGAGGCAGAAGCTGCAAGAATGCCCCAGAGAGTGTTGGGACAACTATGGTTATGTGCAATCTAGTGAAGGAGTAGAAAATATAAGTGGAAGGTGTTGGTCTGTGGTTAGAGAAGGCCAAGGCAGAGGCTCAGAGAACAGCAAAAACATCTTGAGGAAAGATGGCCTGTGAGAGAGGGATACAGAGAAAGCGAACAGCTGGTCCACGGGGTACCTGGCGTCAGTCCACTTGTACTACAACAACAGCCTTAGCCCTCCTCAGGGTCTTAAGGTCGTTTCTGTCTAACCAGAACATAGTACAGTGTTTGGTACTCAGTAAATTTGTTAGATAAAGATACGTGAATGGCTCATGTTTGTTAAAACAGAACCAAATTGGAATAAAAGCTGCAAAAAGGGCTCTGAAAACTGTAAAGCATGTAAAGTAAAGTGGTACCACTATTACTACTACTGCTGATGAAATGCCACAGTTCATTCTGCTGAACTTTTGCTACTGCCCAGTTAATTCCTAGAAGCAGGCCCCTGGTCTCTGGAGGGGCAGAGACCTCTTGGCACCTGCTATACTCATGGCTTGTAAGCAGCCTATGAAATTAAGGATACAAAGCTAATGCCTTGGGGACTTCCCTTGTGCCCCGGTGGTTAAGAATCTGCCTTCCAATGCAGGGGATGTGGTTCAATCCCTGGTCAGGGAACTAAGATCCCACATGCTGTGAGGCAACTAAGCCCCCATGCTCTGGAGCCCACATGCCACAACTAGAGAGAAGCCTGTGTACCACAATGAAAGATCCCGCATGCCACAATGAAGACCCCGTGTGCCACATGTAAGACCCAATGCAACCAAATAAATAGTAAATAAATATTAAAAGAAAAAAAAGCTAATGTCTTGGATTGACTGGCAGATATTTTATTCCAGTAGTCTGAATACAGACTGTAGCTATAGAGAGATATATTCACATACTCGCAATGAAAAGAAACCTTGACTCTGAGAGTCTTAAAAACTTTGAACTATCTGTGTAACACTGGGAAAAGTGCCTTCAAATCTGTGCAGGTTTTTATCTTGGGAGAAAAACAAAACAAGATTTTCTTGCTCCACTGCAATTACTGCCCAACCTTTTAAGGAACCGCTTTTACAGTAGGCCCTCTGTATCCACAGGCTCTGCATCTGCCGATTCAACCAACTGCAGAGCGAAAATATTTTTAAAATCCAGAAAGTTTCAAAGCAAAACTTGAATTTGCTACACTGGCAACTGTTTAAACAGCATTTACACTGCATTTACAACCATTTACAGAGTATTAGGTATTATAAGTAATTGAGATGATTTAAAGTATATGGGAGGATGTGCATTAGGTTACCTGCAAATACTATGCCATCTTATCGAAGGGACTTGAGCATCTGTGGATTTTGGTATCTGCAAGGGTGTGAAGGTGGGGGTAGGGTGTTGGTCTTGGAACCAACCCCTCGAAGATACAGATACCAAGAGATGACTATATATCCCTCATCACCACTTCCCTCCTAAACTCCCTGTAATATGCCTTGTGTCTCTGTTGC
The DNA here is from genome assembly GCF_059928025.1 of Delphinapterus leucas. NCBI lineage: Eukaryota > Metazoa > Chordata > Mammalia > Artiodactyla > Monodontidae > Delphinapterus > Delphinapterus leucas. The sequence goes on from NC_143144.1 coordinate 58,987,678, forward strand.
TCCTATTCCTCGCCTCATGTCCCAAATGGTCTTTACTTAGAACACATCCTCTCATAGCTTTGCCGCATGTAACACAGTTGAACCCACTCCATTCGAAGCCCTTCTCTGGCTCCCATAACACAATACTTTTCTGCTCTTCTACGTTCATTTATCTGAAATGAACCTAAACCTGCACTTCTGGCTTTAACTGTGGTGTTGTAGTAAAAGCACTGGTCTGGGCATCAAGAGACCCAGTTTCTATTCCTGGTCTAAGGATCGACCAGTTACCTTGGCCACACGGTTCAACTTCTCTGAGCTCTGTCTCTTCATTTATAAACTGAGTGAGTTGGATTTAAGTACTTTTTCACACTGTGACTCACATTTTACATTGTGGTTCAGTAGATACATACATACATTTATCTAATCCATGTATGTATGTGTATATACACACACTCAGAAGTATTACATGCTTACTTTTACTACATGAGATGTACTTGAAACTTTCTATTCATTTCTATTTTATTTTTCAAAAAATGCTAGTTGTAACCCACTAAATAGACTTCAAAACCCAATCACGGGTGGTTACCCACATGTATAAAATACTAGACTTGTTGAAATGTCAGGTTCCTTCTAGTAATAATATAAGAGGATTTTGTGTTGTAGCCTTCCAACCTTGAACCGTTAGCCTTAACTCACATCTGAATTCCAGCTTCCTATTTCTCTCTGTAAGAGTTCTTCATTTAGATATCATAATATCACTTAAATTAACCTAGTTAACATGGAATTTGAAGCACCAGGTCCCCTTCCCATCAAAACTATTTATGTTATTAGCAAGTGTAAAATCCTAGTGTTGACTTTTGGTCTAGTAATGGTAGAGTAACCTACATTGTACTAACCTCCCTACTGAAAATTATTAGCAACTCTGGACAAGATTTTTTTTTTTTTTTTTTTTTGGCGATGCGCGGGCCTCTCACTGTTGTGGCCTCTCCCGTTGCGGAGCACAGGCTCCGGACGCACAGGCTCAGCGGCCATGGCTCACGGGCCCAGCCGCTCCGCGGCATGTGGGATCTTCCCGGACCGGGGCACGAACCCGTGTCCCCTGCATTGGCAGGCGGACTCTCAACCACTGCGCCACCAGGGAAGCCCCCTGGACAAGATTTAAAAAAAAAAACAAAACTGTGTGAAGACACTAGAAAGCCACCAAAAGCAGCCAGAAACTGGAGGGGATGCGACTTGAAACATGGCTGGAAAACTAGGTAAGATCCCTATTTACCTGATACCTCCTCCCCCTACCCCAAGGCAATCCCTAGTCTTTCAGCATGCTGGAGAATAAAGCAAAAACTGAGAGCCAGCAAGTGGTAATCTTACTGGGCTGCAGAGTCAAAAAGGTTCTGGGGCTCTGAAGTGGCTTGATGTTAAGGGAGAAATCCTGCAAAAGAGTACGCTGCAGAGAGGACAGCCCCAAAATCTATGCAGAAATTCCCTTCAAATCCTTGAACTGTACATGCAGTGATGAGACTCCAGGGAACCCAGCAGAAAGCGGTAACAGCTGGAGGCTGAAGAGCCCGGCAGATATTCACAACTCTGCAGCTGGGAAGACAGTTTGAAATCTGAGTCCCTTCAAATCAGGAAGTTCAATACATATGTCCAGTGTTCCACTTAGAAACCTCTGCAGAGCCGCACCTTCGGAGTAAGGCCCACCTCCCAGGAGCCATACCCTAGGACTAAGGGCAAAACCATAACAAACCTGCCCTAACAAAAATCTAAGCTTGAGGCCTTCACAGGAGAAACTGATAAGAAAGGTGAGGGGAAGGAAAAACCCTGGCAGAACAACTTGGTTTCTAGCCTGGGAGATGGTCAAGGAGCAGGCACTGAACAGCGCTTTGTCTCTCAGATGCAGCAGGTGGAGGGTGGGGAAGAGTGGGGGAGAGGAAGGCACGGGCATTCCACTTGGGTAATTACACCTGCAAACACAGGGTGCGAGGGCAGATGTCTGTCCAGTTGGGGGAGGGGGGTCAGTCTGGATCTCAGCAGGGCGGGGACCATGCAGTGACAGTCGGGGTAGGGGAAGGATTTGTAAGGGGGATGAGAGATGGGTAGATAAAAGATGAAGAAATCATAACTTATGAGCACCTACTATGTCCCAGACATGGGATTAAGTGTTTTATTTATATTATCTCACTATGAGACAGGTATGATCATCTTCATTTTACAAATAAGAAATCCAAAGCTCAGAGAAGCTAAGTAATTCGTCTAAAGTTACACTATTAGTAAATGGTGGAGCTGAGATGTGCATTCAAGGCAGAAGACCAACTCCAAAGCTTGTTTTCTTTCTGTTATCAACTGTTGTAACTGTAACTTTCAGGAAGGGCAGTGGCACATGTGCTGTAAAACAGCTAGCAAAGAACATTAGAAAACAAAAAGATCTCTGGGACAGACTGAGATTTTGTTACAAGTCAAGGAGGATATTAGCGGTATAAAAAGGGGTGTCAATATGAATATACTATGCGGTATAAAAAGAGGCGTCAATAGGAATATACTATCAAAAGTTAGTTAAGTCCTCAAGTAGACAGAGAGTTGTAAAAATGGAAATGGTATAAAATGGAACTGAGCTGGTTTCAGAGAGCTCATAGGGCATATTACAACACTCCAGAGAGAAGGGTTTGACTCCTAAGTCAAACAGAATAAACACAATTAGGAGGCTTAATACAATAAGGAACTAAAGATAGGAAACAAAGTTCATCTAAGGAACGGCTGTGGGGGAAGGGAAAAGGAACGATGCAAAAACTAACCTAAGGAATCACAGAATCAGATTTTTTTTGAGCTGGAAGGAATTTAGAAGTCATCCAATCCCTATCATTTCAGAGCAAAAATGCACCTAGGAAAAAACACCTAGCTGCTAAATATCTCAGCCTCCCAACTAAAGCCGGGTTTCATTTTTATCTTTATAAATACAGGTAGAAAGCCTGCTTTGTCCAAAATGGTGCCCTGGAAATTCAAGTTAAGTCAAGCCTGTGTTGAAAGACCACTGGATAAACCACTGGCAGTTCCAGGATCACACCAGGGACTTATGTTTTCAGTGGCCCCCCACCACAAATCTAACCGGTGGGCCTATTCTGAAGGAGACCTGGATGAGAAAGCTTCACTTGGGAGGAAGGTGTGACATGGATTTTCCAGATTGTTCACATTTTCTGACTCTAATCCTTCTCCTCTCATCATATGCTGGACTCCCCCCAAATTGGCCAAAACCAGAAAGTCTGTTTGGCATGAGTATAACAGATATTAAAAAAAAAAAAAAAATCAAGACTTAACGGGAACAACAACAAAATAAAATAAACATAGTTCATTTGAGACCTGGAGAAGAGATGACAAACTGGCAAGAAAGAAAGAACCTCTAATGATAAAAGACTCTTAATATCCCCATTTTACAGATACCTTAGTTAAAGCTCAGTGAGATGAAGCCATCTGAATACTTAACATGTACAAAGCACCATGAAGAATATAAATAATCTTCTCATTTCCACAAGGGTTTTAGTGCTCACCATTCACTTAAGATTCCTGAATGTCAAGGAATGAACAAACTATAAAACAAGTTAAGTCTTCTTTCCCCCTAATGTCTAAAGTGTAGGGATTGAGAGAAAGAACACGCCAGGAAAATAAATTTTCACTTGGTGCCCTGGTAAAGGACTTGCCGTCTCCATAAGACAAACAAAAGATATTAAAGTAAAAAGGGAAAGATACCTGGGATTAGAGACCCTGACAAAAACCAAGAAAGGTAAAGGAGAGTTCCCATGACAACAGTCTGATTTTCAAAGCCATGTCACAAATTTACAGCACTATGCACGCTCTCGCTCTGTGATGTGCCACCCAGAAGAATTAAATCTCTAAGGCTGTTCTCACTCAAGATACACTTAATAAGAATTTTGGGGGCCAGGTTCCTTAAGTATACAAATGTACCTGGTACCTGGTAGAACCATCACCCCTTTTATCTATTTCCAGGTCTTATCCTCTAAGAAGGCTGGCTGAGTTCATACCTTGGGCTCTCTTCCTGTTTTGCACAAATTCTGAGCATCTCAGGGTGCTGGGTGCTGTGCTGCGGAAGCGGCTATTCCTTTTCCAAGTCTCCGGGCCATTTAATTTTCTATCTTCCTCTAAATGCCAGCTATTCTTCTCTAATGAATTGCCCCAAGGAATGCCACGATGATGTTCTCCTTGGTTCGCCCCGGTCCACTGATTCCGCAGACCCTCCGGGATGACCCCTCTGCTCCCAGGTGCCATCATTTCTTGTCTGTCAATGCCATTACACTCCAAAGTCTTCATTTGGTGGAGAGAATCTGTTCCTCTGTAATTCTGAAATTTATATTCACAGTTTGCAAATAGAGTATCAGAGCCTCTATTCTCCATATCAAAATTACTCTGATCCCCGGCATGAGTCTTCACTTTGAGATCGATTTTATCATTTTGATAAACATTCCTGTCCCTGTCACAGTATTTGACAAATTCATTACCTTCACTGACACCATTCAAGTCTGGGAAGTCCACAGACTGACCATTAGTATAATTCCCAGGAACATGATATAAATCATTGAGGTCTCTATAATAAAAATTAGTTTCTTTACAATCCTCAAGATTGTAATTAAAATTCCTGCGGTCTATATGCCGGTTTTGAGGCTGACCAAAATTCTCCACAGAATCATCCAAACCCCTGTAGCCAGTCCATTGTCCAGTTTCTTTAGAGTCCTCAGGATTATGATTCAGATTCTTACGATTTACGCAGCCATTCGTCTCCCCACATCCTCCAGCTTTCCAGGTTACATCTGGGCTTCCTGCAAACCAATCATCCTTAGTCGCAGGGTTCGGATTCCCATAATCTACGTTTTCTGAATTCTTATAATCATTACAGCCTGGAGTCACACTTCCGTGGTGCATACAGTCCTTTCTACTTTCCTTTGATTCCTCATTGTCCATATAGCTTGGTTCACTCTGCTCAAAATCCCAGTATCCACAATGCCTTTTTCTGTAAGGTCGATTCTGCCCTGTGGCCTGGTATCTGGAATCCAAGTCACCTTCTCTGTAAAGTCCATCTAGCGCTGTAAGGTCCCTTTTCTGTAGACTTCTGCAATCTTCATACTCCCAGCTGGAGCTCCAGTGCCCTTTCTCTTCCAGTTCTCTTTCTTTCCTCATCTCATGGGTTTCACACATATTCACTGTGCTCAAAGACACACACTTTATCGCTCTCTTCCATGGACCTGGGTTGAACGGAGATGTGGACAGGTGCAGTGTAGCCTAAGCCTGAATCTGTCCTTCTTAAAGTGTCTTAAAATGTCTCCCAAAGCACTTTAAACGTTCTTCTTCCTACTCCAGTTGGAGCACGGGGAGATGTGAGGTTATTTCGACCTCAGGATCCAATCAGTGGGCTGCTCTATCTTTCCCCAGGGAGCCCAGAAGGTAATTAGTAACTAGTGTTCATGTGATTGGAGTTGGCAGCTTTGTTTGGTGTTTCCCTCAAGCTGGTCAAACTGGCTTGGCTGCTTTATGAGCTGAAGGTAAGAAGCATTTTTTTTTTTGCAGAAAAAGCAGAGTGAAAGAGAAAGAGCCCCCTTTAAAAGCCTGAGGTAAGATCATGTAACAGTCTCATCTGCCTCTTTAATCCTTTAGTAATCAATCAGGGGTACGAATAAATGCTTTCATGTGCAGCTCAAACGGGACCTCCACTACCTGTCCTCCGAGTTTGGCTTTCTACTCTCCTTGGACATCTGAAACTCTTCAGGATTCCCCTTCCCTTTAGTCAGCAGCAGGACTCTTCCGCCTTTGAGAGCTTTGCTTTTATGGGATTCAGGTTACCCATTAGTGTATACTCAAATCACAAGCTGTTCCAGCTCCTGTCTGCAGACACACTGGCTTATCCCACTCAGGAAAGAAAAAGTACGTCTTTTATTCTGATCTGGTGTATGGAATTTTATAGTGTAAAAACTCTTTCCCAAAGGAATACAGTTATATATGCTTTCACACTTTCCTTGATACTTGTCATGCCAGAGAAGCATCAAAACCATTCATCTCCTAAATCTCTTTTCTAATTCATATAGCATATTTAGGAACTGGAGAAAGAGGCTGGAAATCAGACAGGTGGGTACAAAAATACCATTTTGAATTCATCAAACATTAGATTATTTTATGTGAAGCACTGTGGAAGAGAAAAGGATGAAGGTGGTCTCTGTCTCTTACCATGCAGGAGCAACACACTATAAAGTAAGATTGCATGTGAAAAGTGCTTTGACAAACACAAATGGCAATGGCAACAAAGCAGAAGTCCCTGGTAGGACAACTGGAGGTTTCATGGAAGTGGTAGCATTTGAGCTGTGCCTTCAAGCATAAGCAGGGTTTCCAAAGACTTTCCACATATGGAGAACTAGGTAATGGGGAACACTCTGAAGAATAAGTAACAGGGATCATGCTGGAGGGGTAGGTTGCAGCAGATCCCAAGGGACTCGAATGCCACTTATTTTATTCAATGGATAATAAAGAGTCACTGAAGGTTTCTGAATAGGGGAGTGACATGCTAAGAGAGTCTTCAGTAAGATTACTCTTTTAGCTATCTGGTCATCTATCAAGTATCCTTGAACTTTTATCTAATCCCTATTTGTGAAACAATGTAAGTACCCTAAGGAGACCAGGGTTATATGCTTTATCAATAATGAGATGTTGGTCTTCCCTGGTGGCGCAGTGGTTGGGAGTCTGTCTGCCAATGCAGGGGACGCGGGTTCGAGCTTCCACATGCCGCGGAGCGACTAGGCCGTGTGCCACAACTGCTGAGCCTGCGTGCCACAACTAATGAAGCCCGCGCAGCTGGAGCCCGTGCTCCGCAACGGGAGAGGCCACCGCAGTGAGAGGCCCGCACGCTGCAGCAAGGAGTAGCCCCTGCTCTCTGCAACTAGAGAAAGCCAGTGCACAGCAACGAAGACCCAATGCAGCCAAAAAAAAAATAAAAATAATAATAATAATGAGATGTTTACTCTTGGGTAAACCACTTATTCTCTCTGGGACTCAACCGACCCATCTATAAAATGAGGCAGCTGGCCTCAATGACATCGTTGATTCCTCCAGTTTTAAAAATCCATGCTTCTATTTTCCTCGCAACTCCTTTTTCCTTTCCTCAAATACCTAATGTGCTGTTACACACCTTTTAGGTTCTACACTAATAGTTACTGAATGAACCTCTAGATTGTTAAATCTGATTTTCATGCAAAGGTTTTTGTTCCATAGTTCTGTTGCAGTAGTAGCAACAGCCCTGGCAGCTGCCGTGTTGTCAAGTGTGTATTAAGTGCCAGGATCAGGATGAGGGGCTAGAAAGTTGATATAAATGCTTTTTGATCTTCACTAACTGTAAGAAGGATATTATGTTATCTTTATTTTACCACAGATAAAGAATCTCTGAGACTTCGAAAAACCTGTCCAAGATCACATAAACTAGTACAAGGAGGGGCCATAATTTGAACCCAGATCTGTCTGACTTCACGGCACTAGACTCAGAGGAGTATCTCAAAAACGTAGGAAAGCCTTAATTTCCCTCAAACCAAGTAAACAAACAAGTACACTCTATCATGGTCTAATTCAGGGGTGGACCACTGCCGAGGCAAGTGTGCACACACCTCGCCCCACACTGCCATTCCCTCTTTGTCTCCAGTCCTGGCCTACTTCCCCCCTGCCCCAGTGCTGAACCTCACCACCCAACTGCGATGAGCACTTGTACCAGCACATTACAGAAAGACTGTCCAGTATCGACCGGCTCAATAATCTAAAACCTACTACCTAAACCCAATAAAGACTGTGGTTTGGTTCACAAACCAACAGGATGACAACATAATTTGGGAGGACAGCTTTGACCATGAGTTATCAGAGGAACAGTGTAAAAGAGGGCACATGGGAGGAGGAATTAGGACAGCTAGCTTCTAGAAGTTCAATTTCTGCTAATAACCAGTTTGTAGCTATGCTTAACCTCTGGCTGTCAGTTTTCTTAGTGTAAAATGAAGAAGTTAATAGTTTCTCTGCCACTTTAAATCTAAAATTCTATGATCTTACTTATTTCTAAGTTAAAAGTAAAGATTTATCTTTCCCTAACTGTTATGGAAAACAGAGTTTCCTTTGGCAACTTAAAGTCTTTGATAAAGCTAGCATGATAAGAAACACACCTAATAAATCGACCAAGAGAACAGATAAAAAGAGGATAAATTACAGGTAAGAAGGATACTAGTTATAAAAATAATCCAGTAGTAAAGGTTACACAAAGGTAAAAAGAAATGATCTTTGGATGAGTGGAGAGTGAAGAGCTGGTTATAATATGGAGCTCCTCTCTCCCCACCTCACCCCCTCCTCTCTTTTTCTAAGCCCTACTGCCTGCGGGACTTTAAAGATATAGTCTGTATAAAAATGTAAACTGCCTCAGGTTTGCCTCATTACTGAGACCCAGAACTAATCAAAAGCTATGAATGGGTTGCACTTTTCATGTGATAAATCTGTGTGCAAAGAAATGTGGCCCTAGGGAATGAGGAGCATAACGGAGAAATAACTTTCTTATTTTTCTCAGTCCTAGTCCTACTAGTGAAATACAACTTTGTAGATAGTTATCTTCCCTTTCACTTGAAACAACAGTCACATCCCACAGGCCCTCTTCAAAAGCCCTGAGCAGTACTCTGCCATGATGTTTGTTACTTGTTACTATAGGGTGGGTGATCAGCTACAATGACCATCCCTGGATAGAAATTCTCCGAACATAATGCTAGAAGTGAAGGTGGGGCAGCAGGATTTGAAGGATGAGAGAAAAGAGGCAGAAAGTAGAGGAAAGGTAAAGGAACAAAAGGGAGGAGACAGTAAAAATAAATAAATAAATCTAGTAAGAACAGGTAATTACCTAAACTTTTCACAGTATCTCTGTAACTGCCCATGTGGTTCCTCCGGCCTGATGATCAATTCCTCCTCACTTTCTAAGACTCTGCCCCAGTGACGCTCTCTGATTCCCATAGTTCTTGCTATTTTCCAGAGCACCATGCAAATATCCCTCTCATCTTACCTGTTACTTTATTATACTTGTTTACCTCCTTTTATTACACTGAAAGCTTGAGGGCAATGACCAAGTCCAATCTCCAGCACAGCTCTGTACGTGGGGCACAAGAGGTACTCCCATGTTTAATGAGTTGATGGTGGTCATATTTATTGGGCACATGCTAGATGCAAGGCAGAGGGCAGGAGAGCTTACAAGTTAAAAGCACAGGCTGTGCTCTTTTTTGAATCCTGACTCTGCCACTAACTAGCTGTATAATCTTCGGAAAGTTACTTAAGCTCTCTAAGCCTGTTTCTTCATCTTTTCACCATCAAATCTACCATCCTACCTGCATCTGTACGCATCTGCTCTGCTTTCCCTCTTGTTAGAATGGAAGAACTGTCTCTGCTCTGATAACAGGCCAATCTCTCTCTCTCTGTTGGTTCACTGATCCACTCCCTCCTGACCCCTTAAAGACTTTGCTTCGGCAATTAGGCCCTCCCTCTCCTGCACGTCAGTGTGCCCCCTCTAACTATCAGTCTCATGAGCCTATGAATGTTTCCTAGCTTTTTTAAACTTTTATTTATTTATTTATTTATGGCTGCATTGGGTCTTCGTTGCTACACACAGGCTTTCTCTAGTTGCGGTGAGCGGGGGCTACTCTTTGTTGCGGTGTGCGGGCTTCTCATTGTGGTGGCTTCTCTTGCTGTGGAGCACGGGCTCTAGGAACGCGGGCTTCAGTAGTTGTGGCACGCGGGCTCAGTAGTTGTGGTTTGCGGGCTCTAGAGCACAGGCTCAGTAGTTGTGGCGCACGGGTTTAGTTGTTCCGCGGCACGTGGGATCTTCCCAGACCAGGGCTCAAACCCGTGTCCCCTGCAATGGCAGGCGGATTCTTAACCACTGTGCCACCAGGGAAGTCCTGTTTCCCATCTTACAAAGAACTTCTGCTTTGAAAGACTTGAGCAAGCCAAATACTCAATGCCTCTATTTCCTTACCTCTCACTCTATCTTTAATCCATTCCAATAAGGCTTTTATCCCTTTGTTATCACTTTACTGAAACTGCCCTTGACAAGGTCATCCAATCCAATGGTCATTTCTGAGACTTCATCTTACTTGGCTTCTCAGTAGCTTTTGGACAGAGTCACTTCCTCTTTCTTGAAGCTCTTCCTTCACTTGGACTGGCTGCTCCTTTTCCTTTGCTAGTTCATCTCCCTTGTCTTCCACATTCCCAACATTGGCTGCCCCAGGTCTTTTCCTTTGTACCCAGTTACCGAGCACAAAGAAGGAATTCAAGAAATTCCTTGACTAGGAATGTGGTTTCCACTCTTAGTGCAGCTGCCTCTCAGCCTAAGGGTTAATTAGGAGGAGCGGTAAAGAAGACCCTATCATTAAGGTTAAAGTAACGTGAGGGATCTCAATACAGCAACAGCCTCCAGCTAAGTGGGAAGAGGGTCTGGAAATGAGGGAGAAGACAGATACTTAAGATCAAAAAGTAAGTTCCCCAGTAAAGGAAGAGACTATGGACTAATGAAAAGACAACTGACTGGGATAGGGGAAGGCAGAAACAGAGAAAAGAGTCTGAGAGCACTGTAAAAAGAAAAATAAAGACTGCAATACAGGAAAATAAGAGGTGTTGGGGGGATCTGATATACTTTGAAGGATGTTCTAAATGGACAGGGCTGTGAGAAGCATTCAAGATGTTTTAGAGTTTAAACCTTATGATGCACTTAAAGGTGAGTTAGGTGAGGGTTCAAATAGAGAAACTGGAAACCGTGAGCAGCTTGGGGATGTTACTAGTATGAATGAGTAAACACTTTGGAAACTTAAGTAACTTCGTGATAAGCCAACAGTCAAAAGTATATCTGGGGCTTCCCTGGTGGCGCAGTGGTTGAGAGTCCACCTGCCGATGCAGGGGACACGGGTTCGTGCCCCGGTCCGGGAGGATCCCACATGCCACGGAGCGGCTGGGCCTGTGAGCCATGGCTGCTGAGCCTGCGCGTCCGGAGCCTGTGCTCGGCAACGGGAGAGGCCACAACGGTGAGAGGGGCCCACGTACCACAAATAAAGTATATCTGTGAGGAAGGATTAAATATTTTAAAAATATATATGTCAATACATACATATATGCTCTTAAATCCACAGATATATGTAATTTAGCAAATAGTTTTCAACCAATCAGAGTACTAAAAATGTTACTGTTGGCATAAATTATTTTGGAAGTAAGTTGGCAAGAGTCAGTTGGGATCCTTCCACCTTGAGCACTTGTAGATTTGAGTTTTCCAACTGTTGCTTCCTACCACCCACTCTCAGAGGTCAAGCAATCCCTCCTTAAGTCAAAACACGCTGCCATTTCGCTGTGGCACAGTGAGAATGTACATAAAGCTGTACAGTGAAACCCACCTGAATCTGAATCCTGGCTCTCCCACTTACCAACTGTGAGATTTTGAGCAAACCTCAGTTTTCTCATCTGTCAGATGTGGACAATTTGGGGAACTGGAAAAAGTGTATAAAAGCACCTAGCACATTGTTTGACAAAGTATAAGCGCTCAATTATTTATAATTGCTGTCATCCTCCTACTCTTTCCACTCCTATCTTCCAGACAGCTCACTCCCTGGGCCTCTTCTCTTTTTCTCTATCTATACTTTTTCTGTTTTTTTAAGTAATCTCATTAAATGTCATGACTTTAAATAATGTCTATGTGCTGAAAGAATTTATGTCTATGTGCTGTCAAAATTCATTTGTCCCAAATTTATGTCTCCAGGCCTAACTCCTCTGAACTCTGGCCTGTGTATCAAATTGTGCAGTTGACCTCTGCTTTGTCCCACCTCCCCCACCAACCAGCGTCTCCTGCACTCTTCACCATTAATTGAGAAATTACTGGCAACTCCAGTCCTTCCAGTTGCTCAATCTCAGGGTCATCCTCATCTATTTCACCTCACATCCAATCCACCAGCAAGTCCTACTGGCTCCAACTCAAATATACCTTATATATGATGTTCAAAATAACTGAGCACTTCTCCTCAACCCCACTCTGCCATCCTGGTGCAAGCTACCATCACCTCTTGCCTGGATCATTACAGTAGCCTCCTAACTGGTCTCTCTGCCTCTGCACCTCTGTCTTTTCTCAACGCCACAGAGTGACTCTGTAAAGTTCTAAGATCATGTTGCTCCCCTGCTCAGAACCTTCCTGGGGCTTCTCGTCTTACTCCGAATGATGGGCTACAAAGCCCATGCCTTTGCTCTAGTTGAACTGGCCTCCTTGCTATTCCTCAAACAACAGGCACACTCTTATACTTGCTGTTCTAGCTGCCTGAAATAATCTCCCCCACCCCCCAAAATGGTTTGGCTGGCTTCCTACAATCATTCAGATCTTCACTCAAAAGTCACTTCCCTGATTCCATAGGTTCTTTTGCCTCCTAATAATACGCATATTTTTACTTATTGTTTGTCTCTCCCCATGGGGGCAGAGATCGCTGCTATAACTCTAGAACGCTGCCTGGAATACAGCAGGAGCTCAACAGTATTTATTGAATAAATGACTGCCCCAGAGTTTTTCATCTTTGGGGTCTTGCTACATCTGGTAAAGTGAACAGTAGTAGTCAACACGCTCAGGTAGCCAGTGGCAGCAGGAATGCCTGTGGCTGAGGCAGGAGGCTAGCTAGAGGCAGGTCCTCTCACTAAGTGCTGCAAAGCCTGGGTGAAATCTGAAACCCATACTTGAAGTCCCTGGAGCTGTTCCAGTTTCTCCACCCCTCTGCCTGGAGCTGAGGTGAAGAAATGTTCACAAAGCCACACTACAAACTGCAAAGACTAGTGAGTCACGGGCTAATTATAAGTTAACCATTCCTAGCTACGGTTCTTGACATACATTAAACCCTGTCTCCTAAAAGGAAAACTAGCTTCTGTCCTGAATCAACATGGACTCTGAATGGCTTCTGACTATGGTTGCTGTTTTATGGATTTATATACCAAGATAAAATCCATTACAAGTAACTGAGCTAATTTTTACTGAGCCAACACCCTGAACTAGATGTTACAAAAGCCGAGGATATTGGGTTTTTTCTTATATACTGACAAACTAGAAAGAAAAACCATTATTTCTTTTACATGAACTTTTATAACTTAAAAGACCACAAAACGTTTTACCTTTTAAACTCTATTACCTTTTACTAGTTTGGGAAAGAATTCTTATACCTGAGGCATTCTAAGGAGTCTTCAGAATAATAAATTGCTTCTGTATGTAGAAAAACCATACTTTCAATTTTTAAAAATCTGTCTGGAATATTATGTATCACTTCAGTGTAAAGATGTTATTATTCCATATCAGTCATTCTCCAACTGGTTAACCTAATGGCTCTCTTTAGTGGACCTTAGATCTCACCCAATATCTTGGTGAAAATGTTACTTTCCTGAAAAACATATTCTGATTTGATGTGCAACAGTCATTTAAAATTCAAATTAAAAATTACCCCGAGTGTCTATGGCCAACCTTCTTCCTGGTATTACCTTAAGGGGAGACGTTTAGGAGCAAGGTTCCTGATGTGGAAGAGGCTGACTCTACAATTTACCAATCACTGCACTGATTTAGAACAACAGGGTCTTGGCCCACACAGAAATTAACTATGGCCATAATTCAAAGGCAGCAAGACAGACAGACAGTGTGATTAAATACAGAGGTCAATATCAGTATGATCACTAGAGTTTCAAAGATACACAAATACGAATGATACTATGACTATATCCTTTTTATTAATCAGTGTATAGCCAGTGCCTGGGTCATACTATGTGCTGAAGAAATGTTTGCTGAGTAAAGAAATGAATGTACAACCCTGACTGTCCAATTCAGGCATGTGAACCTCTCCTCGAGGTAGAAAAGGACTATGATATGCTAAAATGAGATTCTCTCAGGGCCACAGGATGTAGTTCTAATAAGGGCTTCTAAAAGTAACTTGTACTGGTAAATCTGAAAAGTCTGTGGACTAATGCTGAATATTTCTACTGCTTCAGAAGCCAAACTATTTATCAGATTTGAAGGTACCATTTTTGGTTTTGGTTTTGTTTTGTCCATGCCTCGCAGCTTGCGGGATCTCAGTTCCCCAACCAGGGATTAAACCCAGGCCATGGCGGTGAAAGCCCGGAATCCTAACCGCTAGGCCACCAGGGAACTCAATTATTATTATATGCTTAAATTATTAAGCAATTTATTATTCTGAAGACTCCTTGGAATGCCTCAGGTATAAGAATTCTTTCCCAAACTAGTAAGGTACTGTGTTTTAGATATGGACTTCTACTTGTTAATTAGCAACTCATCTGACCAGAAGCTCCTGGAAGGCAGACAACACATCTATGTTTATTACTATATACCCTGCCCTTAACACAGTGCCTGCCACATGGTAAAAACTTAACCAACATTTGCTGGATGAATGAGTGATTGACTCGATACCATCCTGAAGCCTACAATGACATATCATTCCCCAACACACTATACTCACAAATGCCTCCTAGTATTCTACCCTGACTCTACATGATAATTCCAGACTTAAAACTCCTAATTCTCAGACATAGCCAAACACTAGCTTATCTAAAACTACTAATAAAGGACTTTCTATTTCCAATAATTGAAGTTTAGGCCAACCATCTCACAGAAAGAAAGCTTAAAAAGTTAGACGAACTATTTAAAAATCTTAAAACTATCATCAATGACAAGATGGCAGAGTACAGGCCAAAACCAAAAGGAAAACTAGAATCCAGAGAGGTAAATAACCACAGAAACTACAATGCCCTGGGGCATCTACCAGTCCCAGAAAACTCAGCTTTTGTTTCAGTGGCCCTCTGAGGAGAAGAGGTCGATAACCCAAAGCCCAAGGCAAGGTAAGGAGTCTAAAAGGAGACCTTTTCTATAAATAAGCTAAGATTCCAGAGACTCCTGAGAGAGAATCAGAACTGGACCAGCCCTCCTGCAAAATTACATCTCGGGCTCTAATACCTTCACCGTCCAAGGTACTTTAAGCCTTGAAATTAGTTTAAGGTGGAGGTGGGCTGAGAATGATATCGTTTCCATGTGGGAATTCCTCCTCAGCGTTGCTTAAGGAATTTATATTACGATAATATTTATATAATTTATATTACGATCTTACGATTTCTGAATCGTAAGAAAAAATCAGCCGAGAAATCTGGAAAAAAAGGAGAAAATACTATAATTCTCTGTGAGAATAAAGCTTAACAATAAATGTAGAGACATTACTGGTTTGAAAGAATCTACCAGTGCCAAGTTGAAAGCAAGAGCAGAAAATACTGACCCACAGAGTAACGATTAAGGTTGACCGGGACAAAAGTACATAGGAGAAAAGTGACTAGGATCTAATCAGTTAGTATTGCTTGTAACTGTTGCTATGTTATGAATGTGTTTATAAAGCACGTGTGTTCATGGCCCTGTGCGCTAACAGTGAGTCACTCTTGCAAATAAAATAAATACTAATAAGGGGCTTCCCTGGCAGCGCAGTGGTTGAGAGTCCGCCTACCGATGCAGGGGACACGGGTTCATGGCCCGGTCCAGGAAGATCCCACATGCCGTGGAGCGGCTGGGCCCGTGTGCTATGGCCGCTAAGCCTGCGCATCCGGAGCAACGGGAGAGGCCACACAGTGAGACGCCCGCGTACCGCAAAAATAAATAAAAATAAAAAATAAATAAATACTAATAAGCTTATTTGCACAGTATATTTTATATAAACCTTGTAAGTGATGGTCCAAGAAATATCAAATTTTAGAAGTAAAATAAGTCCTTAAATTGGCAATTCTGACACATGATTCTGTGAAGCATTGAATCTTGCTCAGAGGCAAATGTTCCATTATTTTAATACTACTCAAAAATGTTTGCTCAGTGTTTTCCAGTGTTTGTATTTGCTATAGGTTATAGTTCTTTGTAAGTATTTTAACAAGAGAAATGCAGAGAAGATGTGAATATTAAATATTGAATCATTATGTTGTATTACCTGAAATTAACATCATATTGTATGTTAATTATTTCAATTAAAAAAATTTTCAAAGATGTGAATATTGTCACAAATTTATTGTCTAAAATTTGAATTAGCAAAACAATATTGATTCCAATGGCAAAGTCAAAATCAGAGCAAGCAGACAAAATATTTTCACTGTTAAAAAAGAATACAAGCACACATATGTATAACTGAATCACTTTGCTGTACGGCAGAAATTAACACACGTTGTAAATCACCTATACTTCATTAAAATTTAAAAACTAGAAATATTCAATGCAAATAGTTGCTAGAAAATAAAAAAAGAAAACCTGTCTGTAAAAAAAAAAAAAAAAAAGAAAGAAAGATTATGAGCTTATGCAAAGCAACATGTACCCTAATGGCCCCACCTGAAGATGTTTTTGGATACATTCTTAACACTCAACCAACATCAAAGGAAACTTTTTCCTATGTCTGGAATATTAGTCACAAAACAAAGATCAACTAATACTTTGTGTATTTAAAATTTTGTTTTAAAAATCACTTTAAATACTAAATATTTGTGGTATGATTTTACAGTTTTAAAATTATTTTTATTTAACATTTATTTTGTGTTAATATTCCCTTATTTTAATGTTTTATATTATCAGATGTCTAGTATCATGTTAATTTTCTAATTTTGATAAATATTTTTGAGTTATGTAAGATATTAGGGTTAAGGGAACTCTACTATTTCTGCAACTTCTCTATAAATCCAAAATTATTTTAAAGTAAAAAGTAAAAAATAGGGACTTCCCTGGTGGCGCAGTGGTTAAGAATTCGCCTGCCAATGCAGGGGACACGGGTTCGAGCCCTGGGCAGGGAAGATCCCATGTGCCACAGAGCAACTAAGCCTGTGCGCCACAACTACTGAGGCTGCGCTCTGGAGCCCACGAGCCACAACTACTGAAGCCTGCAGCGCCTAGAGCCCATGCTCTGCAACAAGAGAAGCCACTGCAATGAGAAGCCCGCGCACCGCAACGAAGAGTAGCCCCTGCTTGCTGCAACTATAGAAAGCCCTTGCGCAGCAACGAAGACCCAACGCAGCCAAAAATAAATAAATAAAATTTAAAAAAAAAAGTAAAAAATATTTCAAAGTTAATTATCAGGTAGAGAATTTTACATGTCATTAAAATATATAATCTCATAATATTTTGGTTCATAATAATAAAAACTTATGCATTTATTTCATATATATGTGTATATATACATAAAATCTCTGACACTTTTAGTATAATCCTAACACAGGAAAATTGTTCACTGTTGATTATTACAGTCATTACTGTTATTACTTAAGAACAGGTAAATAAAAGTTTTTTTTAAAATGCAGAATAATTTATAATTTCAGGAATTCCAATTTCTTGTTCCTGAATCTCAAAGATTACTATCCTTCAGGAATTGGGAAACATTAGCTGACCAGAAGCAGCTGACAGAAAGAAGTGCAAATCCTCTCTGGAGACAGGTGTCTTCATCTCCGGTCTTAATGTTTTCCAAATACTATGACTAGCACACAGTAAAAAGTAACCAGACACACAAGGAGTCTAGACCACATGAATAAGAACCATGTGACACCAAAAACAGTCCCACTAAGACTAAATATCTTGGAATTATCATATGCAGACTATAAAATAACTATTCTTACCATAGGTAAAGAAAATAAAAAACAAGCTGAAAGATACCTACAGGAAATAGAAAACTATAAAAGGTAACATATCAGATTTGAAAAAAAAATACAGCTTCTAGGAAATGAGTCCTCATGATGTAATAATTCCAGAGTTTTAAGGAGCAATATGAAGAACAGTATAAAGGCTATATATATTTAAGTGTGAGCTATATGTAAATCTATATACCATCCTATACTTAAATTGAATCCATTCAATGTATTCCCTGTTGATCTAACTAGATTCACACTTATATGCATAAGGTGGAGCTGAATGTAAACCAAACCGTCACGTGTATCCTGCTCTAAAACCACCAAGCACAAACCAGAGCCCTCAGTTGACTACAGTTCAAATAAATAAAGGCATACCCTTTCTTCTTATACTTAAGTCTTGCAATTAGAAGTGCTTCTTAATTATATTTCTTCTAATTTCTCAAACCCCTATTAAATGCCTACCACATGATAAGCATAGCTAGGCATTTGTCCATACATTTTCTTATTTAAAAAAAGAAGAAGAAAAAAAAGAAGAGGAAGGAGGAGCAATAGCTACAATAAAGAACCTAATTTTGGGTCTGGCACAGCACTGGACTATTTTGCTACCATTGACTGTGTCTGACAAGGGGACCAGCATCTCAGTACTGACAGTCCTTAGCTCTCCAGTAGTCCAAGTTCAAAGTAACAATGGAGGAAGGAGATCTTTGAAAGTTCTGGAAGGTAGAGCAGAAACTTCAACTTCATTCAGTTAAACTAAATTCACCAAGTATTTACTGAGTCTACTACCTGTTGGATACTATACCAGGTGTGTGGGAAATGACAAACCAACTAATGTACAGTATCTGTCTTTTCATTAGGCTTAAAATTTTCATTGAGAGGCATATAAACAACTAAATATAATGTCAATCAGGATTAGATAAATACTGTATCAAAGTTCTTTAAATCTTATGCCTTAAATTTCAAGGTTAGAGATTGTATGGGACTGGATTGGAGGGGTAAAGCCTGGTGCTCAAACTGATTAATTCTGCCTCTTTCAAGGGACTTCTTGTATTGCTGGATATACTTTTTATGAAGACAGAAAAAGATGACCTTAAGAGGAACTGTCAGTGATTGCAAGAAATAAGTAATTTCATCATACTAGCAATTGATACAAATAATACACCTATTGAAAAGCAATCAAGTCAATATTAATACAGCCAATGCTGTATTTGGTGAATGCAAATAAAGGACAGTTTCCTGATTAAGACTATACACACCTACTGCAGGTCTTTCACAGCATTAAACTTTTAGAACTTAAAAAAAAAAAAACATAGTAAGAACACAAGCTGAATTATTAGTCCTGAAAAAGAAGGTCAATTGAACAAAAAAGAATACCAATTTCATCCCTCAGTACCAGTCCATTACCCCACATAGTCCTTTAAAAACACTGCACACTGTTTTTATGCATAGAAGACATAATATTTCTCTGGAACACTACTAATTCTAATAAGTATCATTATTGAGAAATTTTTGCTACCTGGAATTTGGGAGAGTTTTGTTCTCTGTCACCTGTATATCTAATGCAAGAACAGTTTACAAGTATATCTCAAAACTTGTATGTATGGAAGGTGATGGAGAATCTGGGGCTTGCTATGGCTTTGAGGATGTAGCGCTGAGCCAAAGTTCCCTCAGGATTCCTTTTCAGGCACTCTGAAATCGTCAAGGTATCTGGCATTCCCCAAGAGCTCAGATACTCATATTAAATGAACACCCTCTTGAGGACATGTCTAGGTGCTCACCCTCGTGCTTTACCTTGAGAGCAAATGTCACCACTGCCCTGCTGAGCACAAATGACCCAGGGGCCCAGTGATCTGGCTGGTCCCTAATTCATCACCCTGCATGTGCTCCAGGACACCCTCCCGGGCCATGCCTCTGAGTTTGGAGTTCCCGCAGAACTGTGCCCACTTGCACAGCAATTCTTGCCTGAGCATATTTTAGACAGAGGTTTCCTCTCTTTCTGTAATCCGTCTGCTTTCCAACTTTCAGAAAATTACTCGACTTCTGGCCTTCTGATAATACTCTTTCTTCTTGGAATTTTTTATTATTATTTTTCCATTCACTTTTAGAGATCTAAAGGACAAGGGGAAGTTGGTATGTGTACTTGGTCTGCCATCTTGATTTAGTCTCTCTGGGCCACCATTACCTTGTTTTTATTTATTAGGATCCTGCAACTCCTAGACCCACAGAGTGCTTTTTATTATTGACTTTCCTAAGGACGTGTAGGTTCAGAGCTCTCTGGCACACATGCCAAAGGGCATGCAGTCATGCTCTCCTCAGGCCCTAGACCAGTTGCTATTATCTCACTCTTTTCTTCTTCCTACTTTATAAATTTTTTCTCTTGATAGGCTGGTGAATACAAATGAAGTCTCCAGAGCCTGGTCACCCCCAAGTTAAGAGACAGCATTTCAATTTTTGAATGTGCAAGGTGGGAAACAGTAAACCATAGTAGTTAAAGACATGGGCTCGATTCCCGGTTCCCTTAGCAAGCTACTTAATCTTTGCAAGTCTTGGTTTCCTCATCTATAAAGTAGCCATATGAATTAACCCAGTACCTTCAAGGTAGCTGTGAAGATTCTTTGTGACAAATGCTTATTAATACATTAATAAATGTTTGTTATTATTATTGAAACTTAGTCCCTGGACCACAAAGATACAACATACTGTTTTCTCATGAGTCTTAGCCTGGAAGTCTTCAGTCCTGAGCAGAGTCTGGTTAAAGAAAGTTATATCTGGGGACTTCCATCTGCACAACTGTTATGGATGTCACAAAGGTATAGGAGGTATAAATGTCACTGAGGTCTGAGCTTTTTTACCTGAGCAGCAAATGGAGTTAGGAGGCTATAGTGGTCATAGGATACATTCAGACAGAGCCATCTAACTGTGGTGACAGAGTGAGAAATTAGGTAATAAAAAGCAAACCATTCCTTAACTGTCCATCATAGATGGTAACATATCCCTAAAAGCCTGGGTAGGCTGTTACTTGGACTTGTGGGTGTCAAGAAACAAGTATATACTATCTCCTCATCACTTACCTCTAAGCTGCTGGAGTTCCATGTTCAAACTCTCAATGTTACTTTCGTAGAACTCAAGATTCTCAGGGGTCTCTGCCCTTAGTGATTCCTCTTGCTTCTCCTCCAGCAGTAAGTTCAGCTCTTCTTGAGCCCTGCAGCACATATCCAAGTCCTGTTCCATCTCCTGAATCCTCACCAAGACTAAGGGACACTGGGAAGTCTGGTCCAAAGTTTTCTCCATGTTCTCAGGGCTCTCCTTTTCTAGGCTCTCCCAGCCAGGACGGTTACAGGTTAGGAGCTTGGGGGGTACTGCATTCGTTCTTTGCTGGGCCGAGGGAGGCAGGGGAGCGGGGCGAGAGGGTCGCATTGCCAAGGGTGGTTCCGGTCTCAGGCTCTGGTCCACTGGCAAATGGGGAGGAGTGGATGCTGGAGTACAGGGACGGGGTGGCGGTGGCCTTAGAGCCTTTCTCCTCTCAGGCAGCTCCTGCTGGATGATTAGCTTCGAGGAACCTCGGAAAATATCCTTTTCGGAGTTAAAGTCCATGATTGAAAAGTGGCGCAAAATTTTATCTGGTTCTGTGCCGGGCCCTGACAAGCTCTTCTCAAACTCTATCAGTTGTTGTGTCAACTTAGAATCCAGGTCCGTGTTGCCGTCTCCCTCTGAAAGTGCCACTGCTTCCACAGCAGGTGCCTTGTCTTGCAGACCAGGCTTCATCTCTGATCTCTCTGATGCAGAGCAAAAGCTGGAAGCATTTTCTTTGGGTGTGAGGTGCTTTTTCACACACCTCGCCATGCCCTGGAGCTGAGGGCTCAACTGGCTGGGTCTGACTGCCCTGGAGGCTAAACGGGAAAAGGTGCTATGAAGAGGTGGCACTGGCTTCTGAAGGGTTTTCGGCTGGGAGTATGTTCTTCTGGGAGGTAGGCTGGAGTAGTCTCTAGTCCTTGCTTCTAGAGGAAGAGGGTCAGAGTACTGGTTGGGGCTGGGGTTGCTTCCTCCTCCTATAGAATAATACTGGTTTTTCTGCAATTCGGGATGAAAAGGTACTGGAGTTTGGGACGTAACACCATTTACCACCTCTGAAGGATCATTTGTGGAAGAGTATTTGGTAAGAAGCTGTTCATGCCCTGAACCTGTGCTTCTTGGGGGCCCCTCTGAGGTGCCCACATCCCAGTGAGAGTTTTTGTCTTCTTCATACTCAGAAGTCAGATGCTCCAGTGGGGAAGTGGATGTTTCAGAAATAACTGAGTTGGACTTCTCTGCTTTATACTCATGAGATTCATGTCTTTTTCCTTCCACTTCTAAGAAGTCCTCTGAACAATCCAAAGATGTGTCAGGGATGTTGGTGAGGCTGCTTTCCTGTGGCAGATCCACGGTTTCCTCCACCCTTGTTTGAGGACATAACTTTACAAAGCGGTAAGGAAAGATGCCTGTCCTGCCCTTCAGTGATCCTTCTAGCCAGCCATCTTCCAGGGTCCCCAGGATTCGGATTTTATCGCCTACTTCGAAATCCAACTCATTTGGCTCCAGGGCTTGGAATCTGTAGAGGGCAATCCCGTAGGTGCCTGGCTGCTCGCCTTCCTCTTCTGGCTGTCTCTCTTCTCCTGTGTTGGTACCTACTTCACCGTTAGTAATGCAATCATCGCAATTTCCAGAACTTACGGACTCATCCACAGTCCTCAGGGGCCCCAAAAGCTCTACAAAACCTTCCGGAAAAATGCCTCTTCGACCCTCTAACTCCCCTTCAAACCAGCCTGGTTCAGGAACTCCAATAATGGTAATCACATCCCCTTCTCTGAAGTCCAGCTCCTCATCCAGCTGGGCAGAGAGCCCCATCAGTGCCCGGGCCTGTCCCATTGAATACTCGGGAATCTGGAGAAGGGCACTCTGTGAGTGCCACTGCCGACTCTGTGAGGAGAGGCAGAGCTCCCTAACACATGAGGATGGGAAGAAGCCCCGGGCACCCCAGCAGCTCCGGCCCTGCAGCCAGCCGGCAGTGGGAGTGCCATCGAGAACCACTAGGTCACCTGAAGAAAGAGAAGAGAAGCAAAGATAATGACCTCGGTTATCACCTCAGCAGGATACTGGTATAACTAATAGTGCAACTCATCATCTTAAATAGCTACCAAATTCAAGGGAATATAAACCTAGAGTTTTAAGTGCATGAACACTTTTTGACAATTTAGTGACAATATAGTGAACATTCCTGTAAACCCATGGTTTTCAAAATGTGGTCTGCTGAACCCTGGGGGTGGATCCCTAAGATCCTTTCAGAGGGTCTGTGAGGTCAAAACTATCATATTTTCTTCATACACTTCATATACTTCAGTCAAAACAATGTAACGTGGCAAACTGAATATAGATTCAAGTAAAAGAATCTAGATTTCTTCTATTAAACCAAGTATTAAAGACATCTGCAGAAAATGCAAACCAATGTTACTCTTCTCACTAAATTTTTTTTGTTTAGGAAACTAGTTATTTTTCATAAACTGTTATTTATGTTATTAATGCTAATATGAGTTTTTAAAAATAAATTGATAATTTAAAAAATTTCTCAGCTTTAACAGCTAATATGGTAAATATCAATAGACTGACACAAGCAAGTGCTCTTTAGGGTCTCAAAAACTTCTAAGAATGTAAAGGCATCCTAAGATCAAAAAGTTAGAGAAATGCTACTACCAGCAATAGTCTGTACCACTGGATTCATTTATAAATGATGAAGAATATAGTCATGGCCACTATAGTCCTTTGAATAGATGGATCTAATTTCTCACACTAAATTATATTCAATATCAAAAATCGAACAAAGAAAGAATCTTCAGGAATGGGTTGGAAGTGTAGGGTGTGGACAACAAACTGTTCATTTATTTTCTCCAGAGCCCTTCTTTTTTTTTTTTAAACATCTTTATTGGAGTATAATTGCTTTACAATGGTGTGTTAGTTTCTGCTTTATAACAAAGTGAATTAGTTATACATATACATATATCCCCATATCTCTTCCCTCTTGCCTCTCCCTCCCTCCCACCCTCCCTATCCTACCCCTCTAGGTGGTCACAAAGCACCAAGCTGATCTCCTTGTGCTATGCGGCCGCTTCCCACTAGCTCAGTTTTACATTTGGTAGTGTATATATGCCCATGCCACTCTCTCACTTTGTTAGAGCCCTTCTTGAACTATCCTTATCCTGAAAATACATCATAATGAAATCTTAGAAGAACGTTCTAGTAATCGGCAGTTTGTTTTTGAAAATAACCAGTAGTTCCAATATTGCTGTTTCAGGCTATCTTCACAAAATATAAGCTAAACAGTTAGCATCTGCCTTATTATTGAAGAAGGTGAGGAAAGGATTTGCCCCAGTTAAAAAATTACCCTATAGTTTTGCAGCAAACTGTTTTGCAGCAAACTTTTAATTATCTGATTATGAACTATTCATTTTGTAGATCATCAGTTTTAACTTTTTTAACTAGCTCCACGCTTCTAACTTCCTTTCGTCCTCTAATTTCTTCTCTCAAAATATTTATTCCATTCGTCACTTACTCTTT
Organism: Delphinapterus leucas; assembly: GCF_059928025.1. Taxonomy (NCBI): domain Eukaryota; kingdom Metazoa; phylum Chordata; class Mammalia; order Artiodactyla; family Monodontidae; genus Delphinapterus; species Delphinapterus leucas. The sequence goes on from NC_143144.1 coordinate 59,011,951, forward strand.
GCTACCTCATCCAACTCCCATCATATCTCACTCTTAAACCTCGCCCCAGACACTGTCTCTTCCAGTCTACCAAATCATTCATGCCAAACTAAGATTACAAATGTACCCATTTTATCATATCCCTCCCCTGCTCAAAAGTTTACCATGAGGCATGAAGGCTTCTTCCTACCGCTTAAGGCTTCTACTCTAATAATCCTATTATTACTACGGGAAATATATTTTAAAAAATAAGTTTGCTGTGGACACTCTCCAAAGAGGTTTAGTTAACTAAGCTACCAAAAGGCTACTCTTATGTTTTCACCTCAGTGCAAACTGGTATTCACATCCAGTCACAACCACCCCTTGCCCCATCCCCAGCTATCCAATATTATCTCACCTCTGAGACCCTATTCCACACAAGGGGACTTTCATTGTCTCCTATAGAAGCCTCTCCATCTGAAACCTTAGCATGCTTCCCTGAGAAACCTTAGAAGCCTACACACATCTTGGCCATCTGTAGCCTACTAAAGAAATGATCACTTATATCAACAATTTTGACACTTGTATTTTTATATACTACACAGCTTCTAATGTAAGATTTTGCATTTACTGGTAGGCACCCAATACATTTTCACTGATTTCATGCTGTTTTGCTTAGATGTCCCTGAAAATAGGGTCTTGGTCCTATATTTCTATTTTCCTTTAATTCCTGATTCAATATCCATTGGTCAGAGCTTGGGGTCCTGAGAATTACAAGTGACTTTTTCCCCCACTAGTTCTAAGGCCATTCCATCAGGACCACAGAGGGAATTCACTGGAGACATGGCTACTGTTCAGACACAGTAGGTCTTTTGGTGATTAAGAATAAAAGTGTGGGCTTCCCTGGTGGCACAGTGGTTAAGAATTTGCCTGCCAGTGCAGCAGACATGGGTTTGAGCCCTGGTCTGGGAATATCCCACATACCGCAGAGCAACTAAGCCCATGTGCCACAACTACTGAGCCTATGCTCTAAAGCCCACGTGACACAACTACTGAGCCCGCGTGATACAACTACTGAAGCCCACGCGCCTAGAGCCCGTGTTCCACAACAAGAGAAGCCACCGCAATGAGAAGCCCGCATACCACAACAAAGAGTAGCCCCCACTTGCCAAAACTAGAGGAAGCCAGCGTGCAGCAACGAAGACCCAACGCAGCCAAAAATTAAAAAAAAAAAAAAGAATAAAAGCGTGCCAAAACTCCCACTCTCCTGGCTTTGAAATGAACTGGCTTTCTTTCCTTCCTTCTGTCCTTCTTTCCTTCCTTCCTTCCCTCCTCCCTCCCTCCCTTCCCTCCTTTCGGCTGTATTGGGTCTTCGTTGCTGCGCGCGGGCTTTCTCTAGTTGCGGCGAGCAGGGGCTACTCTTCGTTGCGGTGTGCGGGCTTCTCATTGCGGTGGTTTCTCTTGTTGTGGAGCACGGGCTCTAGGCATGCAGGCTTGGTAGCTGTGGCTCGCGGGCTCCAGAGTGCAGGCTCAGCAGTTGTGGCACACACGCTTAGTTGCTCCACGGCATGTGGGATCTTCCCAGACCAGAGATCGAACCCTTGTCCCCTGCATTGGCAGGCGGAGTCTTAACCACTGTGCCACCAGGGAGGTCCCTGAACTGGCTTTTTGCTTGTTCGTTTGTTTTGTTTTGGTTTTGGTTTTTTTTGCGGTACATGGGCCTCTCACTGCCGTGGCCTCTCCCGTTGCGGAGCACAGGCTCTGGATGTGCAGGCTCAGCGGCCATGGCCCATTGGCCCAGCCGCTCTACGGCATGTGGGATCCTCCTGGACCGGGGCACGAACCCGCGTCCCCTGCATCGGCAGGCAGACTGCCAACCACTGCGCCACCAGGGAAGCCCTGAACTGGCTTTTTTAAACCTGCAGAATTAGAATATTTTCTTGTTTTACCAAATCTTCATGAAACCCTTATAACAGGGTTTGCTTTCCTATTTTCAGTTGTTTTTTTCAGACTGTTTTTTCCCTTTCCTTCTTTCTTTTTTTTTCTTTTGGCCATGCGGCACAACTTAGTTCCCTGACCAGGAATCAAACCCATGTCCCCTGCACTGGAAGCACAGAGTCTTAACCACTGGACTGCCAGGGAAGTCCGAAAACAATGTTGTTTGTTTTTATTTTGGCCGTGCCATGCGGCTTGCAGGATCTCAGTTCCTCAACCAGGGATCGAACCAGATCCATGGCAATGAAAGGCTGGAACCCTAACCACTAGGCCACCAGGGAACTCCCTGGGTGACTGTTTTGATAAGCTTTATTACCTGGCAGATTGTCATTCTGTTATTTCTATATAATAAAGGTTTTGTTTGTTTTTTTTAAGTCACGATTTAGGCCCTGAAAAGCACTTTAGAGATAATTTTGGTGAACACTTTTATTTTACAGCCTGCCCTGTTACTGAGTTTTTTGCATTCCTATGCCTTAGGAATAGAGGCTGCTTAGTGATCATTTCTAAATTTCAAAAACAACAATAAGAGGAACTCCTGGAATAGAGTGAACAAAAAAATAGGAAGTGGGGTGACTCTTAGGGTCAGCCTGAGCCTTTTGCTTATGCACGATTAATCCCAGCCACCACACTGCTTGTTTCTTCTGGTTAGATTTTTTTATTCGAAATGCATTAAGAATAAGATGATAAGAAAGAATGAATGTCCTAGAATCTGAATATAAGTAGTTTGACCCTGCAGTATAAAGTCCCTCACTGAAATCTACTGCCCAGGGACTCTGTACTCTATGCAGACCTACCACTCTTTACCTGGGTTTCCACACGAGCCATATCAGAACCTTAATCCTGATATCTCACACACATGGCACCACAGATTTATGACACAAGTGCTTTAACTGATAATTATCATTTATCTATCTATTTATTTGTAAATAAGTTTATCAATTTAATTTTCATTGGTCTTTTCTGGGGGTTGAGAGGTGGCCTAGAAGCATGAGCTTATAGGCAAGGGATAAGCATTCTGTGTTGTGTCAGGCAATTAAATATTTCATTGCTCTAATTTTTTTTCTCTCCTCTTTCTCTGTCTTTTCCTTGTTGTTTTGTTTTTGTTTTTTGTTTTTTCTCTCTTTTTCCCCCTCTTTATTTTCTAGGACAGCACCTACATTGATCTAAGAGACAAACTTGTTTCTGAATTTAAATATAACTCAAATACAGGGAACAGACCAAAACAAATGGAAAGCTTCGGGAAAAGGAGAAAGGGTGACACCTGCTGGAAGAACCACTGGTGGTCTGGATTCGAAATAGAATCTCCCAGGGAAAATGTACATACACACAAAACTTCACATAATTATCAGGAAATAAGGTCCCCCGAAGCACATCCATGATCCCCAAGAATCCCAGGTTGAGAATAATAAAATAGGTAATCTTTATTGGGTGCTTACCCTCTGCCAGATGCGTTACATGTATAACCTCATTTAATCCTCACAACTACCCTGATGTACGTATTATTATTTGCAGACAAGGAAACTGAGGCCAAAAGAACTTAAGTAATTAGTACAGAATCACAGTTATTGAGTTGTGAAATTGGATTTAAATCTAGGGCCATCAGAATTCTTATCCCCTAAACTATACTGCCTGCCCTAAATACATATATATTTTTAATAATATAATTTTATAGTTAAAATATATAATTTTTTCTCTTATAACTCTCGATATTTCTGAAAGATAATAACAACTAAAGGCAGCATGGTAAAACAAAACAGATCTCAAACATTATCCCACGTGCTCTTAAAGGTTTCCAAATCCCTCCTGACATATATTAAATCAGAAGAGGAGAAGCTTCACTGCTACACTGAAGGACCAAAGGAAAGGCAAAGAAACAACAGGGAACTGGATTAATAGTACTAGAGGACAGGGATAAAGGAATGTATATACTCATGAGCGGAGACACTGATCTAATGGAAAAAGCAGAAGGGCCATTTTCAGTCTAAGAAGTAGAAGGGCCATTCCAAGCAGTAGACTTAGATTCAAGTCATAAACTGTATATAGTATAAAACAATACTTTCATTTTTTTTAGTGATTTTGTTTCTAACTAGTAAAATATGTTATATATATAGAAAACAAGAGGAATTAAAATCATTTCTGTGTCTCAAGCTAAACTTCCCAGAAAAAGACAAATTGTATAGATACACCTACTTTCCCCATCCTCAGAGGCTATTATGTTCAAATCGGAAGACATACAGAGCTAAAATACGTGAACAGCATAGAAGGAAAGAGAGCTGAATAGTCAATGTGTTTACTGGCAGCACAGTATCACAGAAGACAAAACCACTAATAATTAGTACATCTCTTTCTATTCTCTCTTTTCCTATGTATCCCCCCTTGCCCTGCATCCTCTTCTTTTGAGCTCTGCTTATGTTTTTCAGCTCCACAGCCTTAACTTGTTAAAAGATAGTCAAGATAAGATCTACAGACTCCAGGACCCAGCCTGACCTTGAGTCAGTCTTGGTAGAGGTGACTTGTGGCTGAAAGGTCCACACCAGGGTTTTCCTGAGAATCTCAGGTGGCTCTGGGATTCCTGAGGTGGATTTTAACTTCAAATCAAGTTCAGAACATATCAGTCCAGTCTTCCCAGGAGAGGCATTCAGCAGAAAATCTGTTTAGTACCTAAGACTTGACTATGCAAGATATATTATGAAGCAAAAAAACTAATTCCAGAAGCCACTTCCTCAAATTCCTCAAATGTTGCAGACATACTGTATATTCCCACATAGTACATTGTTATACACAGTATTTGCTCCAGGAACCAGGTGTAGGAAAAAACAATGCCAGGCCACCCACATCCTCTGCACAGCTCTGGTGGAAGCCACTGTGCCTTTGCTTCCACCAGACCCTCTGAATGGTCTGATGTGGACTCAGCCCTCCTATGGGAGAGCTGTGAGTAGGGACAGATGAGGCTCCCTCCTATAACATCTTCATCTATTTCTGTCTGTCTTCCCAACGCGGATTAGCAAAAAAGCACACAGAACAGAGGTAGAGGCTTAGTGTAAAGTGAAGGCAAGAAACTCTGAAAGCTGATTTTGAGGATTAAGGTCAAAGCCCAATATTCCTTCCTTCTCACTGACTAAGGGTTAGGGACTTTGCTAGGTCTCTCTCCCCACCTCTGCACTCTCTCTGCCATATGTGTACACAGTTTAAGAAATTAAGCCTATCCCTTTAGTGCCATAGTCAAAAGAGTAAGTAACAACAGTAATAACATACCTAATAAATTATACAATTTTGATGACTGTTGTGAGTCATCATAAAATTGCACTGATCATAAGCTTCAGTTTGTCGAACACTACTGGCTTCTGTGCTTATGCAGAAGTGTATGGACTTAATCAAGTACATGTGCCGAAACGGTCTAGTCACTCTTTAGACGTTCGTATGTCTATCAGAGTGTAAGAAGTGAGAAATACTTGGAATATCACTGAGACATGGCTATGACCATCCGTTTTAAACCACTTCCCTTTAAACTGGTTATGATGAGAGCTTTAATAATATTACCTAATAGTTAAATAGTAATGGGGCTGTTTTGCATCTCTCTCTTATTTTGCATACCATAATTCCTGCTCTACTATTATGCATTAATAAATAGTATGTTGTTAGCAAAGTCATATCAATTTTTACGGGAAAAAAAGATAACTGTAGTCTGAAGTGTAGCTACAACCTGGGGCAGTAGAAAGAGAATACTGGACTTACAAATAATCAGGTGATGTAACTTCACATTCTGAGGCCAAAACTTCTCAACTGCAGGTAACATTCTTTGAATCTCATTCGCATTATTATTATCATTTTTTTTAATGGTAAGTGGAGGAAGTCACTTGCATTATTTTTTAAATGCAGTTAATAATACCCACTTTGCTACCTGCCAGGTCTGTGCTGAGAATGAAATGAGAATGTATTTGTGAGAAAAAATGCTGTGGAAATTATGAAATGCTACTCAAATATAAGGCATTATTATTGTCAGCACTATCTTGGTATTATTGAAGACTCTCTAGAGGTTAGTCACATAAAAATTCAAAAAAAAAGATCTAGTTGTCAAAATGGACTGACTCCACCAATCTTATTTTAAACAGTCTACTCTTGGATGATCAACTTACCTCGATGGAGGGAAAGGCTGTTCAATTCTAGGGATGTAAATTCACAGATACAGACAAACAGTCTCTCGCCCTCTTTTAGACTGGGAATGGTAACAACTTCCACAAAACTGCTGGGGAACTGTCCTGAAAATAAAAGCAAACATTTCCAATATTAAAATTCCTTTTTTCTGTCTGTGTACCAGGACAAAAAACTTTTTTCTGAGCCCATTTATAAACCCTGAATTGAAAACTCACTGAGTACTCATCACTGGAGAATATAGTATAGAAAACATGCAGTGCACAAAATTAGGTGCATGCAGAACACAGAGGGTGCAATTCAATTCAATGAGCATTTACTGGGTGTCACTCTACCAAAGGCACACTGCAGAGGGGAAAATGAGTAAGACAGTCTTGGCCCTGAAAGATCTTAAAATTTGATTCAGACATAAAATCTAATTCAGACATAAACAATAATTCAGTTTGAAATCCAGTGTCACATCCTAGGTACACAAATTGCTATGGAAGTTCAGAGAAGGTAGGAAATGGGTCAGGAAGAAAATGAAAAATTTTATGAAAAAGACTACAGTTGAATCTGAAGACTGGCAGGGTTTTAACAAGTAATAATAGACAAACAGGGCCTGTCAGTTGGAACACATTGGAAAGTTTAGTTGATTCCACCTTCTAACTATCTCTTGCATCTGTCCACTTATCTCCAGATTCACCACCTCGGTCCAAGCCATCAGCACCTCTCACCTGGATTACTGCATCCACTTCCCATCCCACCTCCCTGTCTTTGGCTTTGCCCTTTCCTACCATTCTTCAATCTGCAGCATCAAGCCTTCTAAAAGACAAATCTGATTGTGCTTAAAGCACGTTTACAGTATCCTGTTTCCACAACTCCTTTCCATGGCATGCGCTGTCCTCCATGATCTAGCTTCCGCTCATCTCCCCATGCCATCTCCCCCCGCTCAACCATTCACACTCCATATGCCAGACTGAACTTTCTCAGTCCTTCCATGTTCTTTCTCTCTCATTCCAGGGCCTCTGAATAAGCAATTCTCTCTGCCTACCCTCTTTGCCTTGCTAACTCCTACTCACCATTTTTATCTCAGCTGAGATGTCACTTCTACTGGGAAATAATCTATCATCTCCCAAATGTGGCTTAAGTAACAATAAGAGTCTGTTCTAAGGATTGTATGATATACTCCAGCCCAGACTTCCATAAATATATATAAGTTAAAGATTGGATTTAACATAGATGCATAGTGTGGGGGAAAAACTTCCAGCCTTCCCTTGGCAAATTCATAAAAGAAACTGGTGCTAACATGTTTTCAAGAATAGAAAAAAGGAAACCAGGTGCATGGAAAGTGGAAGTTAAGTGCATCTAGGGTAGAGGGCAGATTTAATAAATTTAGGACACCCACGAATCTAGGAGGGCAGCTGGTACCTAACCATGTCAACCTTTTAAAGGAACCAGTAAGGAGAGATGCAGTGATAACAGACATTCTCTCCTTGCTGGTAGAAACCACAGTAAACACACACACAGAAAACACAAAAGGATCTGAAGTGTATTTATTGGGCTTCCCCTTAAACCTTTATTTTTAATATGGAAAGAAGGGAGGGTCTGTGGTCTATTTTGTACGTGAGGAATTATGAACCTCTTACCTGTCACATCCTCTTTCTTTCCTAGAAGCCAAAATTCATCCACCACTGCCAACACCTCAATAACATCTCCCACAAAGAGCGGCAGTTCTTCTGATACGCTAGGGCAGAAGTCAAAGATGGCTCGAACCACTGAGCCAGCCTCCATCTTTTATAACCTGGAAAGAAAGGTCAATAGAAATGGGAAAGCATAAGTATTTAAGACACTGTAATATAGATTGGTATCTTGAGAATTATCATTAAGATATAAAGTATCTTATTAATAATAAATTATTACTAAGATATAAAGTATATATAAGACTACTTATAATGAAGTCAAAGCTAAGCAAATAAGAAGTTTGTACTTTTAAAAAATCAAAATACTGTCTCATTTCTTTAAAAACAATAATTTCCTCATATGTTTTCATTTAATTCTCCAAGTCATTCTGGAATTGAAAAAAAAAAGTGACTTATAGCTATGTGGAATAGAAAACATGCAACTTGGAAATGCAGACTTTCCAATATGCTTGAAGAAGGCAATATGGGAATTAACATTTTTAAGGTACCAGGCAAGAGGGTACTCTTAAAATATGGTATTTAAAAAGTAGGGATTTTAAATATGGCATTTCATCTATTCGCCATAACTATCTTTTTTGCTTATCTTTTTCCCTTTGTATTTCCACATGTATTTATTTTATTTTTTCTTCAAGTTTTATTGAGATATAATTGGCATACAGCTCTGCATAAGTTTAAGGTACAAAGCATAATGATTTGACTTACATACAACATGAAGTGATGATCACAATAAGTGTAGTGAATGTCCATCATCTCATACAGATACAAAATGAAAGAAAAAGAAAAAAATGTATTTTTCCTTATGAGGATGGCTCTTAGGATTTACTCTCTTAACAACTTTCATACATAACATATAGCTGTGTTATATTGATCGTGTTGTACATGATATCCCTAGTACTTATTTACCTTATAACTGGGAGTTTATACCTTTTGACTGTCTTTGACCAATTCCCACCCCTCCGCCCGCCCAGCCTCTGGTCCCCACAAATCTGATCTTTTTTTCCATGAGTTTATTTTTGAAGTACAGTTGACCTACAACACTGTCAGTTCCTGTTACACAACTTAGCGATTCAATATTTCTATGCATTTCAAAATGATCACCACGATAAGTCTAGTCATACGTCACCATACAAAGATATTAGTTATTAACTATATCCCCCACGCTATACCATGACTCAGTTATTTTACAACTGGAGGTTACTTCTTAAACTCTCTCACCTATTTCTTTCCTCCCCTCACCCCCCTTCCTTCTGGAAACCACCTGTTTGTTCTTTGAATCTATGACTTTTTTTGTTTTATGTTTGTTCATTTGTTTTTTAGATTCCACATATAAGTGAAAACATACAGTATTTGTCTTTCTCTGACTTATTCATTTAGCAGAACACCCTCTAGGTCCATCCATGTTATTGAAAATGACAAGATTCCATTCTTTTTTATGAATAATATTCCATTGGCATGGAATATTCCATTCCATCTTCTTCATCCATTCATCTATTAATGGGCACTAAGCTTGCTTCCATAGCTTTTGTAAATAGTGCTGCAATGAACACAGGCGTACATATATCTTTCTGAATTAGCTTTCTTCAGATAAATACCCAGGAGTGGAATTGCTGGATCATACAGTAGTCTGATTTTTAATTTTTTGAGGAAACTCCATACTGTTTTCCATAGTGTTTGTACCAATTTACATTCCCACCAACACTGCATAAGGTTTCCCTTTTCTCCACATCCTCGCCCACACTTGTTATTTATTATCTTTTAACAGCCAATCTGACAGGTATGAGACGACATCTCATTGTAGTTTTTCTTTGCATTTCCTTCATGTGCCTGTTGGCCACCTGTATGCCTTCTTTGGAAAAATGTCTAGATCCTCTGCCTGTTTTTTAATTGGGTTGCTTGTTTTTTTTGATGTTGAGTTGGATGTATCATTTGCAAATATCTTCTCCCATTCAGTACGTGGCGTTTTCGTTTTGCTGATAGTTTCCTTTGCTGTACAAAAGCTTTTTTTTAATATAAATTTATTTTATTTTTGGCTGCATTGGGTCTTGTTGCTGTGCGTGGGCTTTCTCTAGTTGTGGCGAGTGGAGGCTGCTCTTTGCTGCAGTGCACGGGCTTCTCATTGCAGTGGCTTCTCTTGTTGCAGAGCATGGGCTCTAGGTGTGCGGGCTTCAGTAGCTGTGGCACACAGGCTCAGTAGTTGTGGCTCGTGGGCTCTAGAGCGCAGGCTCAGTCGTTGTGGCGCATAGGCTTAGTTGCTCCACAGCATGTAGGATCCTCCTGGACCAGGGCTCGAACCCGTGTCCCCTGCATTGGCAGATGGACTCTCAACCACTGGGGGAAGTGACTGAGAGCTTTTTAATTTGGTGTAGTCCCTCCCCACAGCTATCTTAAAGATGAGGGTACTGAGGCTCAGCAAGTTAGAAAATTTGTTCAAGATCACAGAGCTTACAGCAGCAGGGCCAGGATTCAGACTGAGTGCATTCCGGCCTCTACCTACTGAGACTGTGCCTGTAAAAAAACCAATTTGACCTGAAGAACAGCAGCAGGACCATACCTCAGTGGCCCAGATTTAAAATGCATTGAAAAAGACAAATCCATAAGAAGAATAAGAAAGGGCTATGTAGATGGCGCCTCCAGACAAGCTTTAGTACACTATACCAGATCAAGAATGTGTTTTCGGTTCAAGGACGCCTACGGCCCAAACTTGCATACTATCTTATGGTGTCTGTGCTGTAATAAGACAATGTGTCTGTTACTTTGTGTCAAGGGAGCCTAAGGACATGTTAAGCAATAGAAAGGGAGGCAATAAATAGAGGGCATATGCCATCAGCCATGATTACCTTCAGCCATGATTACCTTACACTTCTCCAAGGTCTTTTGCAAGGAGTGGCAGAAGATCTCCAGAGTGTCCAGGCCCCAAGCCTGTTTTTCTTTATTTGCCTCAAGTATCATTTGGTGTTGGCAGAGATGAGGATTCTAACTTTCATCTCACATATAACAATAAACAACATCAAAAAGCACTAAGTGCCTAATTACAAAAAAGGATAGTTATAGCTCTAAGTCTACAGTCTACAAATGATGTGGACATTTAGGCACATAAGAAACTGTTCAGTCTGTTAATGTGAAGGGCCTATAAGATTTTAATGGCACATGCAACACACATATTACATATTTAATTTGAACTGTTGAGTAAAAAGAGCTTATCTTTGAGTTACTGAAACTTTTTTTCCTATAATGAGATGACTTGGGTACACAATGGAGAAGAGAAGTAGCTAGTACCATTCCCCACATCCTCTCCCACCACATATTTTCTTTAAGTATTAAAAAAATATAGAATTAAAATCACACACTGAGGAGGCAGCATAATGTGAATGCAAAGCACGAGGCTCCTTGAGTCAGAGAAATCAAGGTTCAAATCCCAGCTCCACTAGTTATTAGCTTTTTCACCTTGGATATATTACTTAAACTCTTTGGGCTTCAGCTTCCTTTTTCAGAAAAATGGAGATAATCATACTTTCAAAATAATCATCAAGAGGATGATAATGATAAAAATAATTATACTAATGCCTAACATTTATTGAGCACTTACTATGTGCCATGCATTGTACTATGAATTCCCTCATTGAGTTCTCACAACAACCTTATTGTATATAATTGATTCCCATTTTGCTAGTGAGGATACAAGGTCAGAGAGCCTATATAACCTGTCCAGGTCACAAAGTCAGTCAGACATGGAATAGGAACCCAGATCTGCCTGTCTCCAAAGCCTTAACCAGTATGCTAATAGTGTGAAAGGACCTAAGCCAGCACCTAGGTGCTCAATAAATGTTAGCAGTTATTACTAAACATCATTCCCATAATCAGCTACAAGGTCAAATGTGTGCCACCAATACAGCATCACCAGAATGTGATATTTCAAGTATATAAACTCTACAGAATTTACCATTTCAACACGTCAAAACGTGGTTAACTTTGACCATGTTTTAAAATAGGCACATTACATACACCCTTGCCTTCTTCAGTAGAAGAAAAGACACTGAACATGAACTTAGTAAGTTCATTATTAAGACCATACCTTGCTGTACCCTGCTGTAATAGAAAATACCAGTACTATGTAACTTTTAGGCCTTTCTCTTTTAATGTCAGCTTTCCCTTTGCTATCACTTTATTTCCTCTGTCAACTTTTCTACCTCTTTCTAGATTGTTGTTTATAATCTGTTAGGGGGTGGGAGGACCACACACACCCCACCAAAATTATTTAAAGTTTCCAGATAAATAAAAAGTAAACATGCGCCAAATGAGAGGCTAACAAACTCTTCTGCAGTGGTAAAGTACATGTGGTAGTGCTAGAGTCCTTCAACAGTTATTTTTTGTGTGCTCTGAGGCCCCTTTCTTATTTTCTGGCTGTCTTCCAGACAGCTGAAGTTGCCAGATGTCAAATTTCCACATAAGGGTGGTGCCATAAATATTTGTTCCCTAAAACAAACAATATTTTTCAAAACCCTTAGCCATCTATAAGTTATTAAAACAATTCCTCAAGGTTGAGCCAGGTAGATATTATTTTTCTTCTACTACTATATTTTCTCAAATTCCATCTCACTGTCAGACTAAATATATACCTCATTATCTAAAGTATCAAGTAAAGAATTAGCATATGCCCCACAGGATAACTTAGAGACCTACCCTGTTACATGGAGGAGTAACCTTTGTTATTTGAAAGAGTTAAAGCTTCTCCCTGAGAACCTTCCTGCTTTACCAGAATATGACTCAGAAGCAAAGGAGGGTCTGGCTCAATAAATACTTTTACTGACTGACCTCCCACCCTATTGGAAGGAGTGTGTAATCACTGAGGAATACACACCCTGGAAGGGTGATGAAATCAGAGCCTGGCTAAACTACATGATTTGTGGGTGAGACCAGAGAGGAGATCTTTATGTCCTCTGTTTTATGTGGAATATCATGAATTTCATCTGTCTTCCCTGTATACACTATAAAAAGCAACAATTATTGTTTTTGTCTGGGCCATTTTAGAAGCTGGGACTGGGAATTCCCTGGCAGTCCAGTGGTTAGGAGTCAGTGCTTTCACTGCCATGACCCGGGTTCAATCCCTGGTCAGGGAACTAAGATCCTGCAAGCCACACAGTGCAGCCAAAACAAAAAAACACCCCAGAACATATGTTTTGAAACTCAGTCATAACTAGCTTATATATGAACTGTTCCACCAACTTCAGATGGAAGTAAAAAGAACTACATTGGAAATCAGAAAGCAGATGGGCTTGAGAGAAAGCAGAGGAAATAAATGCCTGTATGGCACAAAGTCTGGGACATCAGAAAGTTTGCTATGAAAACAACGCTTCTTCTCTTGCTGGTGAATGCCAGCCCTTCCACCTTTGCAGAGTCACTGCATTTGAGGTGTAAAGATCCTTCATTCTTCAAACCCTTACAGGATGTAAAACTCTATGAGGGAGGAGATTTTTGTCTGTTTTGTTCACTGGTCTGGAGTAATGCTCAATGAGTAATTTTTGGTGAGCAAATGATTTATTGAACTTTAGGAAAATACATGGAAATGTTCATATCAAAATCTCTACTTCCACTTACCTGAAACTAAAGTAACCATCTGTTCTCCACAGTTTTACCTTCCAGCTTCAGTAACAGTGTCATATAAATCTTTCAGATCAAACATTAAAATCTTGCACTTCTTCATCCTCTACAGACCACAGACAGTAGGCTCAGCTCTCTGGCAAAGAGCTAAACCAGAACCAGGGTTCAGGTCTGTTTGACTCCAATGCCCATGTTCTTTTTACTATAAATGTTACTTCTCTTAAATCTCACTGGTTCTTCCTCCAAAATCTCTAGATTTCCTTTTTCCTCTCCTTAGTCCTCCGATATTGTATTATGAAAATCTTCAAACAGCCAAGTTGAAAGAATTTTACACCCACCACCTAGAGTCTACCATTAACAGGTTACTGCAGCCACTTTATCACATACCATCTCTCTCTTTATCCATTTATCAGTCCATGTTATTTTTTGATGCATTTCAAATATATTTTATCTTTGATGCATTTCAAAATAAAGCACAGACATTTCCCCTAGTACTTCAGCATATGTCTTAACTAGAGTTTATTATTTGTTTACAGTTTGTCTGTTTTCTTTTTGGGAAGTACCATTTTCCTCTCTTCTTGGCTAAAGATACAATTCTTTTCTCCCCACTCATCTGTCAGTGAACCTGGTTAACCTTTTAAACTGTCAATCTTTACATATTACACAGTTGCTAAGAATTTACAAGGTTTTCCTACTCTCTATAATTCATGCACATATTCAACAAATATTAATCAAGCCAAACAGAGTCAAATTCCCACGCAGGCTAAAAATTTGGCTCTGCTGGGTAGACTAATCATTGGATGACCCTTTAACCCCATATTCTTTAAATATTTATTCTCTAATTCTGTTGGTGACTGACAGGAGCATTTAAACTCTCCTCTATTGTCCTAAGCAACTCAACTCCTATCCCAAGGTATCCACCCTACACAGGACAAAATAAGACCCTGCAGATAACCTGACCACTCTCTTAGAAGGAGATACTCATCTTTCAATGAGGGAGAGATCTAAAGAGCAGACAACTGTTTGGTTTTTTGTTTTTGTTTTTGTTTTTTTGCTGTGTTTGGTCTTTATTGCTGCTTGCGGGCTTTCTCTAGTTGCAGCAAGCAGGGGCTACTCTTCTTTGCGGTGTGTGGGCTTCTCATTGCAGTGGCTTCTCTTGCTGCAGAGCATGTGCTCTAGGTGCACAGGCTTCAGTAGTTGTGGCTCACGGGCTCTAGAGCGCAGGCTCAGTAGTTGTGGCGCGTGGACTTAGTTGCTCGGCAGCATGTGGGGTCTTCCCGGACCAGGAATCGAATCCGTGTCCCCTGCATTGGCAGGCGGATTCTTTTTTTTTTTTTTAACATCTTTATTGGAGTATAACTGCTTTACAATGGTGTGTTAGTTTCTGCTTTATAACGAAGTGAATCAGCTATACATATACATATATCCCCATATCTCTTCCCCTTTGCCTCTCCCTCCCTCCCACCCTCCCTATCCCACCCCTCTAGGTGGTCACAAAGCACCAAGCTGATCTCCCTGTGCTATGCGGCTGCTTCCCACTAGCTAGCGGTTTTACATTTGGTAGTGTATACATGTCCATGCCACTCTCCCACTTTGCCCCAGCTTTCCTTTCCCCCTCCCCGTGTCCTCAAGTCCATTCTCTACGTCTGCGTCTTTATTCCTGTCCTGCCCCTAGGTTCTTCATGACCGTTTTTTTTTTTTTTAGATTCCACATATATGTGTTAGCATACAGTATTTTTCTCTTTCTGACTTACTTCACTCTGTCTGACAGACTCTAGGTCCAACCACCTCACTACAAATAACTCAATTTCGTTTCTTTTTATGGCTGAGTAATATTCCATTGTATATATGTGCCACATCTTCTTTATCCATTCATCTGCTGATGGACAGTTAGGTTGCTTCCATGTCCTGCCTATTGTAAATAGAGCTGCAGTGAACACTGTGGTACATGACTCTTTTTTTTTTTTTTTTTTTTACATGACTCTTTTTGAATTACGGTGTTCTCAGGGTATATGCCCAGTAGTGGGATTCCTGGGTCATATGGTAGTTCTATTTTTAGTTTTTTAAGGAACCTCCATACTGTTCTCCATAGTGGCTGTATCAATTTACATTCCCACCAGCAGTGCAAGAGGGTTCCCTTTTCTCCACACCCTCTCCAGCATTTATTGTTTGTAGATTTTTTGATGATAGCCATTCTGACTGGTGTGAGGTGATATCTCATTGCAGTTTTGATTTGCATTTCTCTAATGATTAATGATGTTGAGCATTCTTTCATGTGTTTGTTAGCAATCTGTATATCTTCTTTCAAGAAATGTCTATTTAGGTCTTTTGCCCATTTTTGGATTGGGTTGTTTGTTTTTTTGATATTGAGCTGCATGAGCTGCTTGTAAGTTTTGGAGATTAATCTTTTGTCAGTTGCTTCATTTGCCAATATTTTCTCCCATTCTGAGGGTTGTCTTTTCGTCTTGTTTATGGTTTCCTTTGCTATGCAAAAACTTTTAAGTTTCATTAGGTCCCATTTGTTTATTTTTGTTTTTATTTCCATTTCTCTAGGAGGTGGGTCAGAAAGGATCTTGCTGTGATTTATGTCACAGAGTGTTCAGCAGGCAGATTCTTAATCACTGCACCACCAGGGAAGTCCCCTGATTCTTAAATCTGCAGTGATTTTTTTTTTTTTAGTGCCGCAAGGATACTTTAACACTTTCTATGGACTGAAGACCTTGGCAGCTACCTTTTAATCCATTTTTGCTCCCCTGATGTACCAAGGAATACTCAAGATGATATGAGATAAGCTGTAGTTCCTGCCCCCAAGAAGCTTAGCTTAGTCCCCACCATTTCCCCAAAATATGTTCTGAGGACACTTATCATATTGCACCCAAATACAAGAGCTCTATGGTCATTATAAACCTGGAAAAGGCTATAAGCCATATTTCTCTCTTGGAGGGGCATAAAAAATAAAGACTGAGTCAATCCAGGCAAGAATCACTTTTTAATCCAGCTTTCCTAAATTTATCTGGCAAAGCACACTTTTTTCAGGTCAAACTTCAAATTTTTAAAATTGTTTCTCACCCCACTTATTCATAAATAGTCCTTGTGCAGTCCTAGCCAATCAAAATGCTCTCTGCTCCCATAAAGCACTTTCTGTCCAGAACTTGTTCTTTCTTTACATGCTGTTTCTTTTTTCCATGGGGGGTTCCACTGTCTGTCCACACATTTAAACTCTCCCCACTCTCTACTGCTTCCAGATGATGCCCTTCTCTCTTGCTCAAGCCCACCTCCACCTTTCATGTCTCAGCTCCCTTGCTCTTATTCACCTTGTAGATTTGTGAGACATCAGACTGGACATGTAAAAGTTACAGCCATGAGAGAGAATGTATTAATGAAAACATACTCAGAAATTGGGCTTCCCTGGTGGCGCAGTGGTTGAGAATCTGCCTGTTGGTGCAGGGGACACGGCTTTGAGCCCTGGTCTGGGAGGATCCCACATGCCGCAGAGCAACTGGGCCTGTGAGCCACAACTGCTGAGCCTACGCATCTGGAGCCCGTGCTCCACAACAAGAGAGCCCGTGATAGTGAGAGGCCCGTGCACCGCGATGAAGAGTGGCCCCCGCTTGCCACAACTAGAGAAAGCCCTTGTACAGAAACGAAGACCCAACACAGCAAAAATAAATAATAAATTAATAAACTCCTACCCCCAACATCTTAAAAAAAAACATACTCAGAAATAAAAATAACACTTAAAAAAGTATATCAGGCAACCCAAGTGTCCATCAAAAGATGAATAGGTAAACAAAATGTGGCATATACATACAATGGAATATTATTCAGCCTTAAAAAGGAAGGGCATTCTGACACATACCACAACATGGATGAACCTTGAGCATATTATGCTAAGTCACAAAAAGACAAAAACTGTGTGATTTCACTTATATGATGCATCAAGAGTAGTAAAACCCATAGAAACAGAAAGTAGAAAGGTGGTTACCAGGGGATGATGGAAAGGAAAATGGGTACAGAGTTTCAGTTTGTGACAATGGAAAAGTTCTGAAGATGGATGGTGGTGACTGGTTGCACAAAAATGTGAATGTACTTAATGCCACAGAACTGTACACGTAAAAATGGTAAATTCTATGTTATATATATATATTTACCAAAAGAAAAAAGATTTAAAAATCTATGTCATAAAATGTGAGAGAATGTGAAAGAAGGCCTGGTAAACTTCAATAATTTTTGATAAGAAACATATCTGCAAGTCTGGACAGACTTTACTAAAAAAATCTCCTGAGATAACAAACTAAACTTTTCCCCTGATAGACACAGATATCAAACCTGGGATAGACTGAGAACACTGAACAATAAGCCAGTGCTGGGTGCCTTCCATTTCCCCTTCCAGGTCTGTCCTCCACCCTTCTGCTCTGCTCTGTGCTCCACAAGGCTGACCCCCAAGAACTGCATCAAGGCGCTCTTTTACCTCTGACTTCCAGTTGGGTTCAGCCAATGGGTGGCACCAGGAGGAGATCTGAAGGCAGAGGGATGGTGAGGTTGGGTATTTTATTCCCATGTGTCCTTCCGTGCTGGGCTGTGGGTTGGCTATATTGTTCTACTAAAGGCCACAGCCACCATCAGAAAACCCCCTCAAAACAGCTCTTTCTCTTGGGTTAGGTAACCACCCAGTTTCTTGCCCCTGAGGTCTGGGTGGCTCACCTGTTATCCCTGGGGTACAGTACAATTCTCTGTTATTTTCCCTAAACCTGTCCATTCCATTCTAAGTGGGACGTCCTCAAATTATCCAATTTGAGTGTGCCTTCTATATTCTGCTGAGCCCTTGACAGATACATGCCCAAAAGGATTTTCTGAATTTATGAGAACTATGCATAAAAAAAGAGACAGGGCTTCCCTGATGGTGCAGTGGTTGAGAGTCCGCCTGCCGATGCAGGGGACACGGGTTCATGCCCCGGTCCGGGAAGATCCCACATGCGGCGGAGCGGCTGGGCCCGTGAGCCATGGCTGCTGAGCCTGCGCGTCCGGAGCCTGTGCTCCGCAACGGGAAAGGCCACAACAGTGAGAGGCCCGCGTACCACAAAAAAAAAAAAAAAAAAAAAAGACAGAAAATATAGGAAACTATATAAAGTTAGTTTCCTAAATCTACCATTCTAAATCTAGGTGAGAGATAAGAGGTAGATATATAAATTTTGAAAGCTTAAAACATGTTTAGAAAAATATTGATGCCTGGGGTCCTGTGCACCCACCCTTCAAAAAAATCTCCACTTTTTTGACAGATTTGGTGCATCGGACCCAGACTCTAAATTGTTTTGAAATTCTGAGCGACCTATTTTACTACTAGGAAAGTAGGACACAATGTGTGAGAGCTTTGAAAATTTACTATATTCTTTCAAATAGCACTCATGACACCTTGCACATTCTTCCTAATATTGCCCAATTCATAGTATAAGTCTAAATTCTGGACTTTCAGAAGAAAATTTCTGAAGGAGTATCCTTAACTAAAAGACAGTTTCTCCTTTCTTGTTTGCTCCTACAAAGTGGGTGTGCTGGAGCATTACAGGTACATCTTTGTCAGCCTGAGAAGAGATGCAAGAGGGTCCTCTTCGTAGGGACTCTCCAGTATAGGTTCCTTCAAAGGAATATGCTTTCACGAGCATCTGGAAATTTCCTTATGTCTTGAAACTGAACTCTCCATAAAACATTTTGGGGAATGGAAATCCATTTAAAAAATTTCAAGTCCAAGCAATGAAAAGTAATATTTAACCTCAAAAGCAATTGCACAGTTCTCTTATTCTTGGCAATATAGGACTAAAAAGAATGAGCTCTTTCCTCTGGGTGAAAGGATAAGAGGTGTCAGAAAATGAAGTCTAAATCTGTTTCCGGAAGGAAATGAGAGAAGCTAGGAAAACATCATTTCCTCCTCTGGTTTATGTCACTAGAGTTCATTTTGGACAGAAGGTCAGCAGTCACTGCCAGGTGATTACTCAGAAAACTAGCAACAGATGAAGAGGAAAAGTAGAACCCATCTTGATCATGGTGGCCCCCATGAAGCTGAGCAGCATGGCCTGGGCTAGCTGTCCTCCAACAAGTATCTTCTTCCAACCCACTGTGCTCTCCTGATGACAGCAGCACTGACTCGCATGTACTTTGCTAAACAGGTTATGGAATGTTGGACTGTAAGAAAAAATAAAAAGCCTGTTCTGACTTAGGTGGGATGATTGTACATGAGAAATGAGGGTAGAAAAGGAATCTGCTATTGTAAACTGTCTTACAGTTTATATTATATTTTGCTTATTTCAAACTTGTCTCAAGTTGGAAGGCAACAACCTCAGCGAGGGAACAGGACATAGATCAGAGTTTCTGCCAATCATGGAAGGGCCCTTCAGTCCTCTTCAGGATTTAAACGGAACACCTCTCATCTAAAACAACTAATTTTTTTTTTTTTTTTTTTTTACAAAAGACAATTCAAATTAAGAAAGCTTCAGGATTGACTCTTATGGGATAGCTGTTTCAACTAACTTGAAGGATTCCACCCTCCCTCTCTCTCCCCCACATTAAGCTGATATTTTTCTCCCTTTTTAGTTATTTTTTCAATTGCTTATATATCTCTACATCAATTTTGTCTTTTTTGGCAAATTGCACTGGTGGAGGAAGGTCCCAAGACTAATATTTTAGGACTACCAAATTTGAGGACATTTACATTAAAGAAACATTTTTCAAATGGGTCAACCTAAGAGTTCCTTAAGTACTTGCTCAGGTTCCCATTTCTTAAATCCTGCATGAATCTCAATTATGAAATTTAAGCATCACTGACTCCTAAGTAAATACATTGGACATGTCTGAGCTAAGGAGCTTTACTAAAATTAACAGCTGTGATACGTTTTATATACAATAAATGCCCAGATAATACAACTGACAGCAACTGCAGAAGTGCAGATTAACTTGAAACTATAAAGTGAAACTTCAGGGTGAAGCTGCAGTTAACAAGGAACGAAACAAACATGTGATAACAGGCAGGTTTTTGGACAGTTTCCAGGAGATGCCAAGAACATTTATTAACCCAAGCTATGAGGATTAATAGTACAGAGATCTGCAAGGTAAGCATCTTTTTTCTTTTCCTTATCTCTTTCAAGCACAGGCTAGTTTTTTGGCTAAAGAAGATTTAAAAGACAAGGAGTTTCTCTACCCTTCAGGTTTTTTACAGTATAAAATATTCTTGATATTTTGTAAGAAAGAATCAGAAAAGGAATTTAGAAAACTAAAGGTTCTGAGAAAGAAAAATAGAGAGGAAATAAACTGTGCAGTTGGAGTTAAAAATAACTGAGACCATTCTCAGGGTGAGTGATTCTAGATCATTCTATGCAGTACCAACTTCCAAAAACCGTGGAAGAGAGGGACCATCAGCTTTATACAAATAAGTAAAAACTAACACTTCTAGTTATAGAAACTAGAGTCACTATACTTGAAAGGAAAATGTATATATGGATCTTCTGGTAGTTTCTATCCAAGATGAACCAGAGAGTTATGCCAAGACACAGCAAACTTGGTGAATGGTGGATTCCTTAGATGGTATCAATGAGGATTAAATGTCCTAAGTCAGGATGTTCAAACCTAAAATTCAACAATGGAAAGGTTCACTTGATTTAAAAGAGATCTCTCACAGGAAAGGAAGGGCAATGGTATGATATGTAAAGAAACTAATGTATCTACATGGAAACATGTGAATCTAGGAGTGAAACATTAGGAACTGTAGCTAGGATAAGAAAAAGGGAGAAACAAACAGGTGGGAGATTTATATTACAGGCTGCCATGAGAGATGAAGAACAAAGATGATATATTAATAATAAGATTACAAAATCGATACAGAAACTAACCAAAAGTAGTGTCTGGTAGTTGATATGAGCTATAATACTAATTCCTTAACAAACAGCAAATACATACAAATCACAGTCCAATTAATTAGCTACATCCTAGAGATTTCAGAGTCCTTTGCTGGGCTATCTAGGCAGCTAGCATGTCAGATCACCGTGATTCCCACCAAGAGGAATGAAGGAAATAGTTCAGGACTTTGCTCTAGTTCTGCATACTATTTTGTTTTGGCTTTTTTTCTCTAAACCATGAATCGGTGTTGAATTTTATTAAGTGCTTTTTCTGCATCTACTGAGATGATCATTTTTCCCCTTCTATTCTGTCGATGTGGCAAATTACATTGATTTCCAAATACTAAGTCAACCTGCCATTTCTGGAATAAACCCTACTTGCTCGTGATGTATTACTCTTTTTATATAGTGCAAATTTACTTTGTTGAAGATTTTACACCTATGTTTCCCAAAGGATATTAGACTGTAATATTCTTTTAAGTGTCCTTGTCAGATTTGCCAATAAGGGTTAGGCTAGCCACATAAAGAACTGGAAAATGTTCCTTCATCTTCTAATTTCTGAAAAAGTCTGTGTAAGATTGGTATTATTTCATCCTTAAATATTTAACAGAATTTGTTACTGTAATAATCCGGGCCTGGAGAACTTCAAGGAAAGATTTTTCATTAAAAATTCAATAGCTTTATCACATATGGGGCTACCCAAATTTTTCATTTCTTCTTGTACTGATTTTGTTAAGTTGTATTTTTCCAAGAAATTTGTCCATTTAACCCAAGCTGTCAAATTTGCTGCATAAAGTTGTTCAAAATATTCCTATATTAAGATTTTAATATCTGTATGATCTATAATGATATTGGAAATTTTGTTTTCTCTTTTTTTCTTAGTTGTGCTAGGGGTGTATCAATTTTGTTCATCTTTTCAAAGAACCAACTTTTGACTCTGCTAAATGTCTCTATTGTTTGTTTTCTAGTTCATTGATTTCTTCCTCTATTATTGTATCTTTGTTATTTCCCCCTTTCAACTTTAGGTTTACTCTGTTCTTCTCATTCCTGTGAAAACTTAGATAACAGATTTTCAACCCTTCTTCTTTTCTAATATAAGCATCAAAAGCTATGAATTTCCCTTTAAACACTGCTTTAGCTACACAGATTCTGATACAGTGCTTTCACTTTCATTCAGCTAAAAATTTCCTAATTTCCCATTGATTTCTTCTTTTAACTATGGGTTATTTAGAAGGGTGACATTTACTTTCCAAATATTTCAAATATCCAGAGATCTTTCTGTTATTAATTTCCAGTTTAGTTCTGGTGTGGTCAGAAAACATGCTCTATATTATTTTAAATTTATTGAGATACTTTATGGCTTGGCATATGGTCTATCTTAGTGAGCGCTCTATGTGCACTTGAAAAGAATGCAGTTGTTGAGAATGGTGTTCTATTAATGTCAGTTAGGTTGAGAAGATTGATGGTGTTATTTCATCTCATATATACCCTTGCTGATTTTTTATCTACTTACTCTATTAATATTGAGAAAAGAATGTTAAATCGCTAACTCTTATTGGGATTTGTTTTTCTCTTTAATTCTGTCAGTTTTGCTTCATGTAATTTGAAGATCTGTTACTAGGTAAATGCACATTTTGAGTTTTTCTATCATCCTGATAAACTGACCTTGTTATCATAACAAAATGTCCCTCTTTATCTCCTTACCTTAAAGTCTACTTTCTCTGACATTAATATAGCCATGCCAGCTTTTCATGCTTACTGTTTACTTGGTATACCTTTTTCTTTTTATTTATTTTATTTTTATTATTTTTTACTTTCAACATGCCTATGCCTTTATATTTAAGGTACATCTCTCTTTCCTCCCAGCTTTATGGAGACACAATTGACATATAATATTGTGCAAGTTTAACATGTACAATGTGATGATTTGATACACATATATATTGTAAAATGATTACCACAATAAGGTTAGTTAACACATCACGCACCTCAAATAATTACAATTTCTTTTCTTGTGGTGAGAATATTTAAAATCTACTCTCTTAGCAATTTTCAAGTATATAATACAGTATTGTTAATTATAGTTACCATGCTGTATATTAGATCCCCAGAACTTATTCATTTTATAAGTGGAAGTTTGTTCTCTTTGACCAACATTTCCCCATTTCCCCCACCCCCCAGCCCCAGAAACTACCACTCTACTCTCTTTTTCTATGCATTTGGCTTTTTTTTTAGATTCCACATACAAGTGACATCACATAGTTATTTGTCTTTCTCTGAATTTCTAAAGTGCATCTCTTTTAGACAGTTGTTAAGTCTGATCATTTATACTTTTAAATTAAAACATGTGGACCATTTAATGTAATTACTGATCTTGCATTTGTTTCTATTTGTCCTATTTTTTAATTCCTTCTTTACTGCCTTCTTTGGGTTAATCAAATATTTTTTAGTATTTCATTTTAGTTCCTCTAGTGCTTTTATTTATACCACTGGATTTTTCAAGTGGTTGTTTTAGGGATTGCAATATGCATCATTAACTTATCACAGTCTACTTACATTTAATATTATACCATTGTACATACAATGTATGAGATACATAACTGTATAATTCCATTTACCACACCATCCTGTCCATCGTGTTATTGTTGCCATATATATTATTTCTACATATTTGTGGTAGCTTTAAAGTAGATGCAAAAATTTTTTGATACTACTCCCTATCTCCTCTCCTCCTGAGTGTGGGCCATACTAGTGACTCATTTCTAACCTACAGAATGAGGTGGTAGTGACAGTGTGTGATTTCCAAGACTAGGTTGTGAGGACACTCAGGCAGTCTTATGGAGAAGCCCACATGGTAAAAAAAAAACAAAACTGAGGCCTCCTGCCGACAAGCATGTGAGCAAGCATCTTGCAAGGAGATTCTAGGGTCCCAGACAAGCCTTCAGATGAATGCAGCCCCCACCAACATCTTGATGGCAACTTGTGACACACCGAGCCAGAACCACCCAGCTAAGCCACTCCTGAATTCCCAACCCACGGAAACTGTAAGATAATAAATATTTAGTGTTTTAAGCCATTAATTTTGGAGAAAATTTGTTATATAGTAATAGATAATTAATGCAATATATTATAAATCCCATAATACAATGCCATTTTTGTTATAAACAATCAGTTGTCCTTTAAATAAATTAAGAAAAAAAGTCTTTCACTTTTGCCTGTACAATTACCATTTCTAGTGCTCTTCATTCCTTTCTATAGATCTGAGTTTCCTCCCGGTATCATTTCCTCTCAGCCTAAAGAACATCCTTCGGCATTTCTTGCAGTATAAGTCTGCTGACAACAAATCTGCTCAAATTTGAAAATATTTTAATTTTACTCTCATTTTGCAAGGATTTTTTGCTTAGTATAGTATTTTGAATTGATGGTTTTATTTTTCTTCTTTCAAACTTTAGAGATGTTGTCCTATTGTCTTCTGCCTATTTCAAATGAGATGTCAGCTGTCATTCTTTGTTGTATGTAATATCTTTTTTCTCTGGCTACTTTTAAGAATTTTCTTTTTATCTTTGGTTTTCAGCAGCTGACTACAAAGTGTTTAGGTGTAGTTTTCTTCATATTTACCATATTTGAGGTTCACTAAGAGTTTTGGATCTATGGGTTGATGTTTTTGACTAAATTTGGGGAAATTTTGGTCATTATTTCTTCAAATATTTCTTCCTCATCTTTCCTCCTCTGTTTATGTGATTCCAATTAGACATGTTAAATTACTTGATACTGTCTCACTGTCACTACAGCTCTATTCTCCCCATCCCCAATCTTTCTTCTTTTCAGCTTGTATAACTTCTATTTATCTGTCTTATAGTTCATTGGCCCCTTTCTTCTGCAGTATCCTTCCTGCTCTCTTAAGTCTATCCAGTTAATCTTTATTTCAGCTGTTGTACTTTTCAATTCCAGAATTTCCATTTGGCTCTTTTTAATAGTTCCATTTCTCTGGTGATGGTCCCTATCTATTCATTCATTACGGCCATCTCTTCTTTTAAATATCTGAACATATTTACATTAGCTGTTTTAAATTCCTCATGAGCTAAATCCATCATCTCAGTCATCACACAATGAGTTATATTTTTTCCTCTACAGTATGTGTCACATTTTTGCTTGTCATATTTTCACTTCTTTGTATTCTAGTAATTTTTATTGTATGATATACATTGTGTATGATATGTTATAGATGGTCTGGATTATACTGTTCCTTTAATGTGTGTTGAATTTTGTTCTGACATTCAGTTAAACTACAGGAAGATCCTCTTGATCCTATTAGGCTTGGTTTTATATCATGTAGGTTGGGTTTTGTCCTGAGTCTTAAGGTACGGCATTTATTGTAAGTATTATTCTTACTCCTAAAGTTGTCCTAGCTGGGGTCTCAAAGGAATGCCTGTAGTGCTCATCAAGGTCTCTCTACTCTGGCCAGACTATAAATCCAATATTTCTGAGCACTGTGCACCCTCAGGTATCTCTGCTCAGCTCTCGGCCCCACAGAAGCCACTCTGACTCAGGCCTCACAGAAGCTTGCCCTGTGCATGCCCAGCCCAGCCCTTGGCCAAAGACCTGAGATAAATCCCCAAGAAGATTCCTGCCCCTATATCCATTTGCTGCTGTCTATCCTCCTTTACTCTGACCTACAAATCTCAGCCCTCTCAGACCTATGAAAACGAAAGCAGATGGCTGTTGTAATAAGCCATTAAGATTTTGAAGTTATCTGCTGCACAGCCAAAAAAAAAAAAGACACAGTGTGATATTAGCTGTTTTGACTGGATCAGCTGAGCACTTCACTTTTCCATCAAACACGCATAACTCTCATTATCTGGGTAAACTATTATCTTCTAAGACCCAACTCATGATACCTCCTCTATGAAGCCTACAGAATTAGTCCCTATCTCCTACATGCTCTACAGGGCAGGGATTCTTTTCGTCTATTTTATGTACCGATGTATATCAAGCACCTAGAGCACTGCTTGGTATGTAGCAGGCCCTCCATAAATAGTTGAAGAATTAATGATTTAACACACTGAACTACTTTAAGTTATATATCAAAATATATATTCATATTCCCAATGATCATGCTCCTCTTTCACACAGAGCTATACAGGATCTCACAGGACTCATTTCCACATTAGGAAGGTTGGGCTTTGATTTTAGGTACTTGGGAGCACCTGAAATATTCAAATAAGCAAGTATATTTGTTAGAATTAGAACTGGTTCTAAGTAACTGAGCACCCCCAAATACAAGGCGGAAAAGTGTGTTTGTGTGTGTGTGTGTGTGTGTGTGTGTGTGTGTATACACACAATTTTTTTTCCAGATGAAGACAAAAAGGTATTCCAAGGTAAATCATCCTGGTCACTTATCTTCATATCATTTTTTTTTGGAGGGGGGTGCGTTGGGTCTTCGTTGCTGCACACAGGCTTTCTCTAGTTGCAGTGAGCGGGGGCTACTCTTCGTTGCAGCACATGGGCTTCTCATTGCGGTGGCTTCTTTTGTTGCAGAGCACGGGCTCTAGGCGAGCAGGCTTCAGTAGTTGTGGCTCACGGGCTCTAGAGTGCAGGCCCAGTAGTTGTGGCACACAGGCTTAGTTGCTCCACGGCAAGTGGGATCTTCCCGGACAAGGGCTTGAATCCGTGTCCCCTGCATTGGCAGGTGGATTCTTAACCACTGTGCCACCAGGGAAGTCCTTCATATCATTTTTGAAAAACAGGTTTATTGAGTTATAATTGACATACTATATAATTAATCCATTCAAAGTGTACAATCCAATAGGTTTTAGTAAAGCCCCAGAGTTGTGCAACCTGCACCACTATCAATTCTAAAACATTTTCATCATTTCAAAAATAAACTCAATACCCATTAGCAGTCACTTCCCATTTCCCTCCATAAAATCTCCCCATCCATCCCATCCCTAGACAACCAGTAATCTACTTTCTGTCTCTATACACAGAACGATTTGCCTATTCCATATAAATGGAATCATACAATATGTGGTCTTCTGTGACAGGCTTCTTTCACTTAGCATGGTATTTTCAAGGTCTTCATATAATTTTCAAATACAAATATAATCAGCTTAAAACACAAAGAATAATTAAGAGCACAGATTACAAAGCCAGACTATCTGGATTTATCTCCTATCTCCACCCCATATTAAAGTTATGTGGGCTTCCCTGGTGGCGCAGTGGTTAAGAATCCACCTGCCAATGCAGAGTACATGGGGTCAAGCCCTGGTCTGGGAAGATCCCACATGCCATGGAACAACTAAGCCTGTGCACCGCAACTACTGAGCCTGTGCTCTAGAGCCCACATGCCACAACTACTGAGCCCGTGTGCCACAACTACTGAAGCCGGCATACCTAGAGCCCGTGCTCCACAACAAGAGAAGCCATCACAGTGAAAAGCCCGTGCACCACAATGAAGAGTAGCCCCCGCTCGCCTCAACTAGAGAAAGCCCACGCGCAGAAACGAAGACCCAATTCAGCCAAAAAAATAAAAAAAAAAAAGGAATAAATAAAATAAATTATTTTTTTAAAAATTACATGATTTGGTTTCCCTGGTGGCGCAGTGGTTAAGAATCTGCCTGCCAATGCAGGCGACATGGGTTTGGGCCCTGGTCCAGGAAGATCCCACATGCCGCAGAGCAACTAACCCCGTGCGCCACGACTACTGAGCCTGCTCTCTAGAGCCCGCGAGCCACAACCACTGAGCCCGCACGCCTAGAGCCCGTGCTCCGCAACAAGAGAAGCCACCTCAATGAGAAGCCCACACGCAGCAATGAAGACCCAGCACAGCCAAAAATAAAATAAATAATTTTTTTAAAAAATTACGTGATTTGAGGCAAGTTACTTAACTTCTCTGTGCCTTAATTTCCTCACCTATAAAATGGGTTTAGTAATAGAACCTGCCTCACAGGATCACAGTGAAATTTAAATTTGTTAGTATACATAAAGCACTTAGAATAGTACCTTACATATAGTAAGCACTACACAGGGGTTAGCTGTTATTATTATTACTGTTGTTATCATCGTCATCTGCGTTAAAGAGGAGATTATGGATAGATAGTCTCAAAATCTTTTTCATAGGTGGGGAATGACTGCTAATGAATACAAGGTTCTTTTTCAGGGTGATGAAAATGTTCTGGAACTAGACAGTGGTGATGATTGCACACCTTTGTAACGTACCCAAGAAACCCCACTCAATCGCATACTTCAAAAGGGTGAATTTCATGGTTTGCGAATTATATCTCAATTTTAAAAACTGAGTGGCTCTCTTGTTTCAGAAACTGCTGTACTTCAAGCAAAAAATAGTGAAGGCATACATAGATATCCTGCCTTGAAAAAAGCTAGAAATTTAAATAGCCTCCCTATTTCTGCCCCACCCCATCCCCAAGTTTTTCCTGTACTTATGTTTTAAAAATCTGTCCTCGCTATTAGCTGCAAATGGAGGGTAGGTAATACAGTGTTTGATTATGTGGCCTTTCACTGGGCATGGCTACATAAAGGAGTAAATTTAAGATGAGAAATCATTTTTGCTACTAAATTGTATTAAGTAATAACTACATTCATAACAGTTAACAGCTCAGACTTAAGTCAGAGAGAATTAGGTTCAGTTTTTGGCTCTGCCGGTTGTCAAGCTATGTGACCTTGGGCAAGTCACTTAAACCATTCTGAACTTTTGTTTCCTCATCTGTAAACTGAAGATAACAACAGTAATTTATTTCATGGTGTGTTATGAGGATTAAGTTTGATCATATAGGTAAAACATTTAATACACTTCCTGGTAAATAGTAAGCACTCAGGTATTTTGTAAATGTCACCTATGAGGATTGTGGTGATGGTGATGGTGATGATGATGAAGGGGGAGGAGAAGGAGAACTGTCATCGTCCCACAGACTGATTGTTACAATAATACAGATGAGGCAGCAACTTCTGGGTGGGGTTAACTGCTCAAAACTGTTACTGTCTTTTTGAGAGGAAGGGGGAGTAATGTGACTCTTTGTTGTTACTGGTCACAAGGACATAGCAATTGACATCCCCTTCTACCCTAAGCTCTAAATGAACTGTGTATTCCCACAAGGATTTGGCAGCAGTTTCACTTACAAGATCCTTGCCTATGGGTCTAAGAAAACCTTTGCCAAATGCCTTCCAGGGATAGAAGAGGAATATGAAATTAATTTATTTACTCTTCTAAAAAAACCCTCTACTTCTAGGAAAAACATTAACACTATTGTTCAGTCCTTCAAACTCATCTACCTTTGAAAAATTGTTCTTCCGCTTGACATTTACAATTTAAGATTGCCACTGCCCTACTTTAGACTCTCACCATCTTTTCTTTGGGACCATGGCAATAGCTTCCTAATTAGTTACCTACCAGTCTTATCTCCCTCTGTTCTATTTTCCACACTGCAACTAGGATTACTGTTTTTTAATACAAAATCTCATAATTCTTTACTGCTTGAAGTTCACAAGAGCTTCCCATCCATCACTGGTAGGAAGTATCTAAAACTCCTGTGCAGATCATACAAAGCTCTTCATGATCTGGTCCCCATGCATAAGTTTGGCCTCATTTCTGGACATTCTCCACCCACCATACACCCTAAACTCTAGCCTCATCAAAATACTGGCAGTTCTCTGCAAGGCAGTACAGCTTTGTAACACATATTATTAGAACACAATACATCTACAGACTGCTTTTCAAACATACTATCTCATGTGTGTGCTCTTGCTTCCTGTGATCAGGGTGAATACGAAGTGCTTATTTTTGTTAACTGATCACTGCAAGGAAGAGCAATCAATAACTAGCAAATCACTGACATTTTTGCCAGTGTCTGACTGACACTTTTATTGTGAATAATAATTATATTTTACTTTTTAAGTATTTGGAGTAACCAGAAGAGAATGTTGACCAAGCCTGATTCCCACCTATGGAATATAAGAACAAAGTTTGAGGGACTTCCCCAGTGGTCCAGTGGCTAAGGCTCCACGCTCTCAATGCAGGGGGCCCAGGTTTGATCCCTAGTCAGGGAACTAGATCCCACATGCTACAACTAAGAGTTCGCATGCTGCAACTAAAGATCCTGCAGGCAGCAGTGAAGATCCTGCGTGCCCCAACTAAGAGCCAGTGCAGCCAAACAAATAAATATTAAAAAAAAAAAAAAAAAAAAGAATAAAGTTTGAACATACTGGTAAAATTCAACACAAAGATTTCCAGTAATTTACTGTTATTAATTAAAGCAAACCTCTTACTTAAGATAACCAGTTAATCTCAAAATAAAAGTATAAGCAGGGCTGTAACAAATGTATTAAATGTCCTTCTCATCCTATGTTAGATTTTTAGCCTTGGTTTATTAACTGTTCGGCTTTAAAACTAGATGAAAATACTGACATTGAGATACTTTATTCTTACAATCATCAAGTCACTAAATAAAGCCAAATATAGCGTCACACTTCAACAACTTTCATTCTTTTTACTTTAATATTAACTGATTACCCTGCAGAATTATCACAGTTGACTAGCAGGTCAAGGCAGCAAGACTACAAGAGAAACAAAACAAAACTGGACTTCTTCATGTCTACAGTGGTCCAGATATTATAATTACTGAACAACATCTAGACAGTGGCAGCAAAAAGACCAGGTAATGTACACTATAGGTTTGAAGACCATATGTATTAGTATTATGCTCCACAGTCTGGCTACATGCTCAAGAATACAATACAGGACCCCCAACAGGAACTAACAAAGGTCTGGTTTTAATGTAAACTCACTCTCCTCTTACCTGATCCTCCAGGGGTTCTGTTTCCTGATAAGCAGATCTAAACTGTAAGACGATAATATCCCAAGGAGGTTCTGGCACTGAGCTCCAGAAATCCTTAAAGCAACAGACACGTCTAAAAGAAGAAAACCAGACCACTCACTCGCTTCTCTATTCTCTTCTTTGACTCTAGGGAACACGAAAATGCCTTGCCAAAGAGAAGATATAAAGTTCCTTCTGAGGCAAAATGTTTTTAAATAGAGATGGTCTGCTGTTGATTATGTCATTCCCTGTCACCTGGAACATTTTGGAAGACTCCTTGGAAATGACCTCTGGGCCAGACCAAGCTATATGTGGGCTGGTGAATCCTTTCTATTTATGGAGGCTGAATAACTTGGAACCTCCTAGAGTGACTAACAAAAATGTAAATTAACTCACAACAGGACAATAAGGTTGCATCACAAACCATTTTTAAAAATCCAGAATGTGGGAAACTATATGACAAAATTCTTTAATAAAATAAACTATAATCAAAAATTAAAATGAAGGGCTTCCCTGGTGGCGAAGCGGTTAAGAATCCACCTGCCAATGCAGGGGACACAGGTTTGAGCCCTGGTCCGGGAAGATCCCACATGCCGAGAAGCAACTAAGCCCGTGCGCCACAACTACTGAGCCTGCGCTCTAGAGCCTGTGAGCCACAACTACTGAAGCCCTTGCGCCTAGAGCCCGTGCTCCACAACAAGAGAAGCCACCACAACGAGAAGCCCGCGCACCGCAATGAAGAGCAGCCCCCGCTCGCCGCAACTAGAAAAAGCCCACAGGCAGCAACGAAGACCCAACACAGCCAAAAATAAATAAATGAAATTTTTAAAATTCAAATGGAAATGGAAGGAAAGGGAACTTATCAATTAAAAGCTACTTAAGAAACATATTAGCTGAATGCAATGGGTGCCATTTCTTGGATCCTGATTCAAACAAATCAATTGTTTAAGAAATTGAGACAAATGGCAGAAATTTTGAACACTGACTAGTTTCTTGATTATATTAAGGAATTACTGCTGCTTTTTTTTAGGTGACACTAATGGTACTGTTGTCATATATAAATAGAAGGGAATCCTTTTTGTTTTCTAAGTCGCTAGAACCAGAGGATCTACAAAACGGCAAAGGGAGGTGGAACGCAGGAACCAACTCAGCTTTCTACATCTTTTTTTTTTTTTTTTTAACCTTTATTTATTTTTGGCTGTACTGGGTCTCCGTTGAGGTGCGCAGGCTTCTCATTGCTGTGGCTTCTCTTGTTGCGGTGCGCGGGCTTTCAGTAGTTGTGGCATACGAGCTCAGTAGTTGCGGCTCGCAGGCTCAGTAGTTGTGGCCCACGGGCTTAGTTGCTCCGCAGCATGTGGGATCTTCCCGGACCAGGGCTCGAACCTGTGTCCCCTGCACTGGCAGGCAGATTCTTAACCACTGTGCCACCAGAGAAGCCCAGCTTTCTACATCTTCAATTGAGTGTTGGATACGTGGACATTTATTGTATTGTTCTTTATTCATTTTTGCAAATCTTAAATACATTATTAGGAAAAGGTCAAAAAGCCAAAGAATGCTATCTGGATTTGTAGTTTCAGAGCCTTTCCCTTTTTGAGGTGCCACCCATTTCTGACTGTAGAGTCGACATAGGGTCTGGGGAGGAGCTCCCTGAGCAGTCCCAGCTGCAGACAAAATCCTCCCAGCCCCTTCACATCTCACAGAGCACTGGTGAGTAGTGCGGCGAACATGAAAAAAGCACAACTGTCAATAACCATGTGACCATATAAGTCACTCCTGTTCTTCAGTCACCTGCTTACCTGAGGCCTGCTATGGCACACTGGTTAAGAAGGTGGGCTTTGGAGGAAAATAGATGTGAGTTTGATTTCCTGTTCTATCACTTAACAGCAACATAAACTTTAGGGCAAGTTTCTTAACCAGTTTGTACCTTAGTTTCTCCATATGCAAAATGAGGATTACAACAGCACCTTCTTTACAAAATTGTTCTGAAGATTAAATAGGAATGCATTTAGTACTATGACTGGCCAAAATATTAGCTGCTGTTATTATATTATTGTTGTTGTTTTATATTCCTTTCCCTTCATTTGAATTCAGACTGCTAGTGAAACCAAAGACATATTCATAATTATAATTAATAATATACTTATTGCTATCATCATTGTTGTAGGAAAGAAAAAGAGACATATCTGATTAGAGGAGAAAATAGGGACATGGAAGTAAATTAGAACATATATGGACAGTCTGGATCAGATTCGAGGGCCAGGTAACAAGTGTCAAGCAGTAGAATAATAGTAAGCAAAATAATAGTAAAGTAGTATTTCAGGGCCATGACTCAGACAATGGTCTACACAAGATAGACTGGGTCTATGGCACTGGGCTCCAGAACAGCATTTTGGTGCATTTGTGGCAACCCAGTTTTTTTTTTTCTTTAGCACCCTACAGAGTGCTATTTCATATGACTGAGCCTTGCTTTACAATAAAGTGACCAGGTATATGCAGCATGACTATTCATCATGACAATTCTGAACCAGATCCAGAAATGAGACAGAAATGCCAAAGGTTTCTGCATGGCTGGGGATGGGAGGAAAGAATAAACTAGAAAGCGGGAGGACACAGGGTGTGAGGCTGGGAGTTCAGCACAACTCGGCACATTCACTGCAACTTTTTCTGCTGATGGGACAGATCATTTATCGTAAGAGAATCAATCACCTCATGAAAACAATGCAGAGTGTGTGCTGGGCCCAGAACCCATGGCTAGAGCGTCAGCAGTGACTATTCTCTCTGGGGCCCTACTCCCACCATGTGCTTGTCAGCAACACAGACACTCACACTCCACTTTCAGAAACCACAGACCCCACAGGAGCGGCTAAAACAGATGTAGAGAAATTAGCTCTGTGGCTGGGTTAACAGTTACGCTTACAAGGTCAAGGAAGAAATGGGGACTCTACTAGTTTATTGAACCCATGCATTTAAAGGAGGCTAAGAGAACTTTCTTCCCTTATCCCTCCCTTAAGAGTTCCCCTCTCTGTATCACAGAGCTGCCTCCTTACAGACTGACTCATTTTGTGGGTTCCATCTGTTGAGGGCATGCTTTGTACCAGGCAAGGCTAAAAGGTGCTTGGGATTTATCAGTGAATGAAACAAAGGTTCCTGCCCTTGAAGAACTTCCTCCGTGAGGGATGGGGAAGGCAGACAACAGCATTTTAGGAAGTGACAGGTGTTTTGGCAAAATGAAAAAGCAGGGTGAAGGGATGAGGAGTGAGGAGGAGAGGGCAGTTGGATATTGAATCTACCAGCTGATAAGAATGTTAACTTAAAAATTCTGTCACTTCCTGCAATTTATTACGACACTCCCTCACCAGTCATCACACTAGCAGAAGGTGATTAGGGAAACAAGACAACAGCATTGGGTTTATTTCAGGGTCAAAAGAAAATAAATACAACTATTTTCTTCATACTTTTTATTTTCTGAAAGATGAATGCAAATGTGGTCTAAAGAAGGAAGGTGCTAACTGAACTGAAGCAAAGTGACATCAAATAGACTTCTCCCCTTCCTCTCCTCCGAGCTAGTCTTCGGTCTGCTGGCATGTGGCCTATGACCTCTGCATACTCTGAGGCCGGGCTGCCTGTGCACTCCCACACAGCCTGTTCGAAATGTCCAAGTCATCAGCAAACTGTAACCCCAGCCCTATAAGCTAATCATATCTTTCTTATTGCTTTTTTTTGGAAGATCAATCAAAGGAAGACAAACAAGAGTTGATGGCCTAAGGCTGAAAAAGGAGGGGTGATACACAATTATATAGCCCAATGTTAGGTGCGTTCTCCTCCACAAAGTAGCCCCTCTATTCCCACCCCCCAAAGAAAAGATCAGAGAGAGAGAAATAAACACTTTAACAGGGGTTGATGCTAAAAGGCAGGATTAAAGATTTGCATTTCTACTTGCAAATTTTCTACAATTAAGAGGTATAATTTTTATAATTAGGGGAAAATAGTTAAAAACAAAAACAAAAAAACCCAATCATGAACCAAAAGAGATAGTCCTGAGACTCTACTGCACAACACCCTAGCAGTTATGGCTGCTAAAGAGCTACCTGCTGAACCATGTCAATATTTTGTGAGAAATACTTAGGTGAGATTTATACCCGGAGCAGAGAGTGATCCACAGAGTAAGGAAACTATAATTTTACATATCTTATATTTACAATCATGCTGACGACTACAGTTATGCTGAATATGGTGCTCTCATTCTTCACAACAGCTTTTTAAATTCTGACTCAAAGCAGGAGGAAAAAGCTGATCTAACGGTGAAATAAGCTTATATTGGAATTGTGAGATGTTTACCATAAATTTATATACATAGGGTTCAGAAATATTGAAGACTTTTATTAATCTTCTTATGCTTGAAGCTTAAGCTTAGCTTAGGATTTTGGGTTGCAGCCTCCTGATGCCATCTTATTTCTTTGGAGACAAATCCTGAAAGAGTATTTGACAAGGCTTAATACCCATTTATGATGAAAATGCTCAGTAAACTAGGAATACATAGAGGAGAACACCTTAACCTGACAAAGGTACACCTAAAACCTAAAACAAACATTCCATGAAATGGGGAAACTTTAGACTCATTCTCTTTAAGACTGAGAACAAGACAAAGATGTTCACTAGCATAGCAACTGTTTTGACACTGTCCTGGAAGTTCTGGTCAATGCTGTAAAGGAAAGATAAATAAGAAGTATAAGGATGAGAAAGGAACAACAAAACTATCACTATTTTCAAAGGATATGATTAACTATGGGGGAAAAGAAACAACAGAAAACAGGAGACTATTTGAATAAGACAGTGAAGCCAGGCTGTGAAATACAAGATCAGCTTACAATAATCAATACCTTTTCTCTTAAACTACCAATAGCTAACTAGAAAACAACAGTAATAGAAATAGACATGATTCACAATAGCAACAAAACTATCAAGTATTAGAAATTAATTCAACCAAGAATATACTCTTAGACCTTTATGGAGAAAACTTTGAAGTTCTAATAAAGGACTTAGAAATGAACTGATGAAGTATTTAGGGGTAAAGGGTCATGATGTCTGCAACTAATAACTCAAATGAGTCAGAAAAATGCATAGAACTGAAGAGAGGGAGTAATAAAGCAAATATGGCAAGATGCTAACATCTGGTGAATCTAGGTAAGGGATATACAGGAGCTCTTTGTACTAATCTTAGAACTCTTCTGTT
Source organism: Delphinapterus leucas (assembly GCF_059928025.1). Classification (NCBI taxonomy): domain Eukaryota; kingdom Metazoa; phylum Chordata; class Mammalia; order Artiodactyla; family Monodontidae; genus Delphinapterus; species Delphinapterus leucas. The sequence continues at coordinate 59,048,282 of NC_143144.1, forward strand.
AGTTTTAAATTATTTCCAAATAAAACAAAAATTCTGAAAAAAAATAAGCTGAGTAAATGAAGAAACACATTACATACTCTTGAATGAAGTAAGTTAATATCAAAAAGATGTCAAGCCTCTCCCAAATAATTGATAAATTCAATGTAATCCCAATAAAAATTCCTCAAAAAATTTGAGGAACTTGATAAACATATTCCAAATGTTATATGGAAAAATAATGGCACAGAAGTAGCTAAGAAAATTTAAAAATGAAGAACAGAGATGGGGCACTTGTGCCAGTCATGAGGATATATTACCAAATCACTGTAATAAAATCAGAGCAATAAAAAACAGAGCAAAGGGCTTCCCTGGTGGCGCAGTGGTTGAGAGTCCGCCTGCCGATGCAGGGGACACGGGTTCGTGTCCCGGTGCGGGAAGATCCCACATGCCACGGAGCGGCTGGGCCCGTGAGCCATGGCTGCTGAGCCTGCGCCTCCAGAGCCTGTGCTCCGCAATGGGAGAGGCCACAGCAGTGAGAGGTCCGCGTACCGCAAAAAACAAAAACAAACAAACAAAAAAAACAGAGCAAGAACTGACAAACTAATGTAACAGAATAGAGGCTTAGAGATAGACTGGTGTATCCATGGGAACCATATAGGAGAAAGAGGGTACCACAATGTAATGGAGGAAAGCATGGGGTTTTTGGATATGTTATTGGAAAAACCGGCTCATTAAATGGAGAATAATAGGGCTGGATTCCTATCTAACACCACGTGCAATGTGGGCTCTAGATGAATTAAAGAAATGACCTACGGACTGGGAGGGCCTTCTTAAACAAAACTTGAAAAACTCTAAGCCAAAGAATTTATTTACCTGATTACATTGAAATTAAGAATTTTTCTTGATGAAAGGACAACAAAGACAAAATTAACATATGAGAAGATATCTGCAAAGTTACGATAAGTGAACATCTATAAACTGTCTTCCACAAGTCAACAGCAACACAGATAGTAACTCCAATAGAAAACAGGCTAAGACAGGAATATAATTTACAGATGAAACTATATGCATAAGAGATGCTCACAATCATCAGTAACCAAAGAAATACAAATAAAAATGACAAGGTATCACTTTGCACCTATGAGATTATAAAAGGTGGAGAGCTAGAGAAAGCTGAGTGCTGGTTGGGACATGAGGATACAGGACCCCTCGAACACTTCTGGCAGGAGAGAGAGTGGTGCAGCCATTGTGGGGAGGAATCTGGCAGTTTGATCAAATTCAGGACATGCAAGCCTAGACGCAGTGATTCCCTTCGAAGTGTATATCCCACAAGTATATTACACAGCTTTATAAGTGGACAGGTATGAAGATGCTCACTGCAGCAATGTTTGTGGTGGTAGGAAGTAGAGACAACCTGAGTATCTATCACACAGAGAGGAGATAAGTAAAACTGTGGTTCACACACACAGCACGGAATATAATGCAGCATTTGGAAGCAAAGAATTAGATGTACATGTAGAAACACAGGTGTATCTTAAAAACAGTACTCAGAGAAAAAAGAAGCAAAATGAAATACATTACAAATTAAAATACATATAAAACAAATATCCCCACTTTGCAAGATCCTATACAGACAAAAAGAAACGTTATATGTGTTCAAATGAGCACCTGTGAAGCATGAGGTGAATGGGAGAAGGGAATTAAAAACAAAAGAAATCTTTTAGGCTCCTTGCACGTTAAAAAAGAATTCAAATGACCTATGATAAAAATAAAATTAGAATTGTTTCCTTCCCCTAAGTTTCCAACTTTCCTAACAACAAAAGCAACTTTGGTTGCCAGCTCTGTTGATGAGTAACAGCTTTTCATCCTTTTTCAAGCAGGAAGGGAAAAATTCAGGGATCAGCAGAGTACTAAAGGGATCAGTGGAAAATAGTCACGAATCAGTGTTTTTGTTCTCATGACCTGACAACCTGACTGAAAAGACCCCATTACCTCTTGATTAGGAGTGATTCAGCTCAAGACACGTGGCTGGCGTCAAGTTTTCATGTCCTTTGAAACTATTTACTTTCAGAACCTCTTCATATACAATCCTTTGGCCTCCTCACAGTGATTCCACACTATTTAAAATCTAAAAATCTAAAAATCTAGAGCTAGAGAGCACCTGGTTATCCTACAGATGAGGAAACACAGGCCAGAGGAGGATTGCGGTTTAGGGTCACACAGCTGGTATGAAAGGGAAGCTCTTACTGACTGTGCCCTTGTCCCCCTTCTGTCTCTCTGGCCCAGCAGCCAGAGTGATCCTGTTAAAACATAAGTCATCAGAAGCTTCTCTGTTCAAAACCCTCTACTGGCTCCCCCCTCACTCGGAGGAAAGGCCAAAATCCTTACAAAACGGCCTACACTGCTGTGCCCCTCCCCACTCCCACCACCTCTCATCTGCTGCACTTTCCCCTCGCCCACATGGGGACCGCCTGGCCACTGTGACCTCATCATCCCTCACACATGCCAAACATGCTCCTACATCAGGGCTTGGAACTTGCTCATCCCTCCGCCTCCTGCTCACTCTCTCATTCCTCTCAAGTCTTAGATCAAAAGTGATTACAGTAGAGGCCTTCTCTGACCACTGTGCACTTTGTGTGTACTCCCCCCGCCCCACTTTTTTTCTCACTTACGCCTCCTTCAGGTTCTCCACAGCACTTACAATCGTGTGACCATGATCCATTCACATATTTATTTCCTGTTTGCTTCCACACCACCAGAATACCTACTGCTTGAGGGCAGGGCTTTGTCTGCTTTGTTCACAGCTGTATCCCCAGCACCAAGAACAGATACAGGTGCTCCATGACTATTTGTTGAGCTGTGGTTTAACAGCTCTTTCATCACAGAGCTGATCTGTGATCTGATTTCATGACTGCTACTTTAGACCTTTCTGCCTTTCCAGGCAAGAGACTGATATCTTATAATTAGCTCCTGGCCAACGAGACTAAACGAGACTAAGTTATCCAATCTTGAAGATTAGTTTATTCAGATGTTTTCCTAAGCAAGGCATAATAAGAAACTATTTAATATTAATTGAATTTATGTTTAAAACTTTTCATAAGTATTCTGAATGAATTTTAAGGATGCTTTAGCTGAAGATCAAGAACAATTGAGAATTTCAAAGCAGATAATCTTGTAATAATGCTGTGGGGTAGGTAATACATTAACCGACTTCAGAAATGACAGAATGATAAACCCAGAAAAAATTCAAGCCTTATACCTGGCAGTGGGTATGCAAGCCTCCATTTGCATTGTAGTTTAACTGCTTTTATTATTTAAAAAAGTTCCCCAAATTTAAAAAGTACCTGTAAGCTGAACAATCACTGAAGTGTCTGAAATTTGAGAAATCACTTTTTGCTTATTTAGCCCAACCTTGATAAAGTGAATGGGAGGGTTGAGAAGAATAACGCATGTGAAGATTCACTATGCATTCTGCAGAAAGGGTTTCCTTCTGAGGCAGAGAGAAATGAGTTTACTGGCTCTGGAGGTTTCCTAAATTGCAGTCTCCAAGTTTAGGGAAAATAAAAATCTAAACACATTCCATTTAACCCTTTTTCAGAACGAGAGCCTCATGGAGTCTTGCACTATGTTCTAAAAATGAACACCCACTCTTAGTTTTTAGGAGATCTAAATGACAATTCAAGAATTATGATTTATCATGTGCTTTAAGAGGAGAAAAAGTAGTGTAAGTTCAATCAGTGCTTGAGAGAGGCTCTGAATTGCCTCTTTCAAGTGGATGAAAAAGGAATGTGAAAGGGTCTCTCAAGGTAAGAGGGACCCTAAGAAGAAAGGACCCAGAAAAGAAGAAACAAGAGATGGGAAAGGCTCTGCTTTGGGGCTGCAAGACAAAATAACTTGAACATATTTGGACAGATTGTCTACGAAGATTATTATCATATCTCAGTTGAAAATTCACACAATATGAACACTGTATAAAAAACATCTTATCACATTTTCTGAGGCAGAATGTTCTCGGCTTATTGCAAAAGTTATCTGTGTGCTGCACAGACCCCATCCCCAGGCCAAATTTTAGCTATTCTCCACCATACACAAAGCACTCTATTCCAGTTTCTGACTTTAGTGACTTTAACACTGAGGTAATTTGAAAACTCTCTTTTCACTTATGTTAGCTCAATAATGATAAAGAGACTGGGAGCGTTGAGAACAACAGTGAATTTGAAGATTCACTATGCATCACGCAGAATTTTTTAAAAACATGTTTTCTCAAAACTTTGTGTCCTTGACACAATGAGTGACATATGTTTCAAATTAACACGTAAAAATCAGGGAACTTTGGAGATGGAAGGTAGTCTTAGAGATCCTTTGATTCAATAATTTAGAGAAAAACAGGTGCTGGGGATAAACTAACTTGCTCATCACCTGGAATCTATTCTATGCTACGAAAGTAATAAACGCAGCACCAACTCTAAGAAACCACACCTGTATGCTGGCAGGTACTTCACTTTTCGGTATACAACTACAGATTAATCAGTTCTGTAACTTCAGCTATACAAACACGTGAAGCTAAACTATGCTCAAACGCTAAATATTAGTGCTACCACTGGCTTGCCACATACCACAGCATCAGTGATTATGAAAGTGTTTAAACACAAGACGCTCACATTACTATAAAAGAATTACTGTAAAAATAGACCTAAAGGCAAGTTATCAACTACAGAATAATGCTGAGTGCCCTTCATTATTATATCAATATAAATGACATAGACAATAAAGGATGAGATTCCATTTAAAGTGGGGTTTTTTTCATTTAAAATTTAACTCTATACACCAAGCATTCCCCACAGCACCTAATTTGAAGCAGACCTGGCCTGTTTGTAACCCCAATATTCCTTTATTCAACTGACAGCACTGACATCCTTTTCAAGGTTAAATACTCTGAGAAATTGATGCCTGGTGGACATTAGTACCTGCGGCAGGAATGCAGGTGTACAAAACTCCACCATAACCAAACTTGCATCTCTAGCCAAACAGGTCTTACTCTTGCTTCGGTAAGCCATTTCCCCCTTGTCTCCCTGACACAGAATCACGGACTCCTATTCCGACTGAATGTGACTCTGTGCAAGCCAGAAGAATCTCTTCATCTGTTAAATAAGGGGGCTGGACTAACACTGGATTCTTTTCCAGCTTTCAAATTCCGCCTCATTGCCGGAGTGGCAGGGTGGTGCAGTGAAAAGAGCCCTGGGCTTGCCTGACACCATTTAAAAAGCCCACGTCTGCATCCCTCTGACTGCCGGCCCCCCGGCCTCCAACTCCCCGGCACCTCCCTGGGCCCGACTGACCTGGACCGGAGAACTCCGACGAGGGCCCGGCGCCCTGCTGCCCCTAGGGGGCTCCCGGCCGGGGCAGCGGCCGTGGCGGGGCAGGGGCGGCGCAGGCCTGGCCGCCCGGCGCGTTCCTCGGGGCGCGGGTCCCTTCCGCCCGCCGTCCCCGGACAGCGACCCGGGCTCCCCGCCCGGCCTCGCCCGGCCCCTGACCAGCTCTCCGCCGCCTGGCGGTCCCTTGGCGCAGCAGGCAGCTACGACCGCCTCTCCCAGGCCCGCTGTCACCTCCGCCCCTGGGAGCAGCGGGCGGGTCAATCCTGCGTGACTCAGCGTGGCGGCCCCGCCTCCGGCCTCCCGCCCAAGCTTCCGCCTCGCGCGGCCCGCGCGGCCCGGGGGCGCCACGCTCCTTACCCGCGCGCCCACCCCCTCAGGCGCCCGCCCCGCTCTCGCACTCCTTGACCGCCCGCCTTGGATGCGCCCGCCCCGTTACGTCAGAGGGGGCGGTGCCCCCGGACCTCCATTCTGGGAAACTGAGGCACCTGGCGGTGCGGCGCCGACCCTGCTAGGGCAGCTCGAGCGTTGGCTGCTCGCGGAGCGTTCAGTTCTACGTGCAGCTCCCGCTGATCGAAAGCTCCTTTCCTTCCTTGCCGATCCCTCAACCGCCACACTCCCGCTCCAACCTAGAAAAGGGTTAAATCCCATTTAGAGAAGCCGCATGCAGTTCCTGCCTGTGGTGCGGTCCTCTGTGCTGCCCGGAGGCAGTTTCCTTTATCACCTCACAAATACTCGGCGTTCACTTCGGTCTGTTCATTTTTTTCTGAGGAAAGTCTCTCAGGACACCTTTGAGAATTTAAGAGCAACGAACAGCAGAATGCAAGAACTAGGCAGGGCTGAGAGCACGCTTTTAACTCGTTCGTGAATCCTCGCGGGATTCCTTTTGTGTATTAATGGCCTCAAAGTCACACTGCTTGGTTTATTGCTTGAATTTCTGTGCCTAGTTTCTGGGATCTACCTGGGGGATGCTGAAGAAGATGCAACAAGTCTGTCACTGTGAACGTATAACAGATAAACCTCTACAGATGGTCCCCACCTAAAACTGTTGGACTTAAGATTTTTCCACTTTACAATGCTGAGAAAATCGTAGGCATTCAGGAGGAACCACAGCAGAATTTTGAATTTCAATCTTTTTCCGGGCTGGCGATATGCTCTAGGATACTATCTCCTGATGCTGGGCAGGGACAGTGAGGTAGCTCCCGGTCAGCCACAGGATCAGGAGGACAAACCACCGATACACTTACAGCCGTTCTGTACTCATGCAACCATTCTGGGTTTCACTTTCAGTACAGTACTCAATAAATTACATGAGATAACCAATGCATTATTGTAGAATAGGCTTTGTGTTAGATGATTTTGCCCAACTGTAGGTTAATGTGAGTGTTCCGAGCACGTTTAAGGTAGGCTAGGCTATGATGTTGGGTAGGTTAGGTGTATTAAATGTATTTTCGACTTAGGATATTTTCAAATTACCATGGGCTTAACCCCACTGGACATAACCCCACTGAAAGTGGAGGAAGATCTGTATTTCAAATTTTCCATCAGCTATTTCTCCTTTCTAGTGTTGTGTGTGTGTGTTAAAATACATGTAACATAAAGTTTATCATTTTTAACGTTTTTAAGTGTATGGTTCTATGGCATTAAGTACATTCACATTACATCACCACCATCCATCTCCAGAACTTTTGCATCTTCCCAAACTGAAACTGTAATCATTAAATGTTAACTCCTCATTCCTCTCTCCTGCCAGTCCCTGACAACCACCATTCTGCTTTCTGTCTCTATTAATCTGACTACTCCAGGTACCTCTTGTAAGTGGAATCATACAGTGTTTGTCTTTTCTGTTTGTTTGTTTGTTTGTTAGTTTTTGCCGCACAGCACAGCTTGGGGGATCTTAGTTCCCTGCCCAGGGATCGAACCCCTGGCCCTTGGCAGTGAAAGACTGGAGTCCTAACCACTGGACTGCCAGGGAATTCGCAGTGTTTGTCTTTTGTGATTGGCTTATTTCACTTTGCATAGGTCCACAAGTTTCATCCATGTTATAGCATGTGTCAGAATTTCCTTCCTTTTTAAGGTAGAATGATATTACCTTGTATGCATATACCACATTTTGTTTATACATTCATCTGTCAATGGATGTTTTCCATCCAACGTTTGCTTCTACCTTCTGGCCATCATGAATAATGCTTCTGTGAACATGGGTGTACAAATATCTGTCTGAATCCCTGCGTTCAGTTCTTTTGTGTATATACCCAGAAATGGAATGGCTGGGTCACATGATAATTCTATGCTTCATTTTTTGAGGAACTGCCATACTGTTTTCCTCCTTTGCTTTTTGATGCATGTGCACATTGTGGGCAGAAAACTTTCTGGTAAAATATCAATATTCTGGATTTCGACAAAACTGCCAGCAAATGCTTCATTTGCCTGTAAGATAGTGACTTTTCTTCTCTCAGTAGTAAGTAATTAACGTTACAAATCCATTGCCTTTATTTTTGAAGATACTGTTCCTATTCAGTTAACCACAATTTTGTTTGTGTTCTGGGGATATATTTTTCAATGGTTTTTGGACAGAGTCAAGTATGCCACATGAGGGAAGAGGGGTAAGTTGGGTGATTGGGATTGACATATACACTACTATATATAAAATAGATAACTAATAAGGACCTACTGTATAGCACAGGGAAATCTACTCAGTACTCTGTAATGGCCTATATGGGAAAAGAATCTAAAAAAGAGTGGATAAATGTATATGTATAACTGATTCACTTTGCTGTACACCTGAAACTAACACAACATTGTAAATCAACTATACTCCAATAAAAAATTTTTTTTAAAGTATGCCACATGAAAGCAAAATGAAATTAAAATCAAGCATTTCATTTAAAAAAGAAAACAACTGGGAATTCCCTGATGGTCCAGTGGTTAGGACTCCACACTTCCACTGCCGGGAGTCCGGGTTCGATCCCTGGTCAGGGAACCAAGATCCTGCAAGCCGTGCAGCATGGCCACAAAAAAAGAAAAGAAAACAACTTTGGATGTCTTAATGTACACCCAGCCCGACTGGGACCTGTTCCTTTTACCTAAAAGAGTCAGTTTCAGAATGATCTGATTACTGAATCTAAATCTTTGGAAGTGGGTTCTTTGGTGGGTACACTAAAGTTTAAGAACCACTGCCCTAGGGCATCGTGAAGATTCTGAGTCATCAAAATAATATTCTTTCACTCATCAACAAAGATTTACAATGCAACATTTGCAATGCGACCAGCATCATGCTGGATGTTTGGGATTCAGCCTGACAAAGACAACCGATAAGCACCCTGCTCTCATGGAGCTCACATTCTAGAGTGGGGTAACAGACAATAGATAAACAAATGGTAAGCCAAATCATTACAGGGTATGGTGAATGCTGTGAAGGAAATAACCTAGATGATATGATAAATTAGATCATAGAGAATTAAACCCTAATGCCCTAGGCACCCATTGTATGTAATGAATTAACGTCTCTCCCATGCAAGGGGAATGGTACAAGTTATACACAGTCCTTGAGAGAAGTGAGTACAGAATCACTGTGTTCTGTGGTTTAGATGACGATCTGGTCTGATAAGGGCCAAAGTAAGAAGTGGAAACCTTCTTTGAATATAGTGGTTGGTGGTCAGGGAAGTCTCTGGGGATATAACGTTTACTTGCGACCAAAATAATGAGAAGGAATCAGCCGTGTAAAGAGCTGAGGAAGTACCTTTCCAGTGGGAGAAACTGAAGGTGCAAAGTCCTGAAGTGGAAAACAACTTTCTCAGTTTCAGAACAGAAGAGAAGGCTGTGTGAGAAAGAAAGCAAGTACTATGGGATGAAATTATAAAACAAACAAGGGTGAAGATAATCTTGGGCCTGATGGGCCATGATAAGGAGTTTGAATTTCATTTTAAGTCAATGTATTGATACATTATAAAATATCCTCAATTGAAGGGACTGAAATGAAAAGGATCAAAAGAGGTAAATGTACGTGGAACTTCTTTGTTAGCAATAATAATAGTATCTGCATGTGCAATATTAAGAAGTTTGTTTTTTTCCCTGGATAATCTTCAATAAACCCAAATCAATTCCTGTGCATTTTGATTAATCTCATTGATCAAACTTATTTAGGCGTGTCATCCTCTGATCTCACGTCTGAACTTAAATCCAGCGTGTTAGGACACACTCAAGTATCCATCGCTGTTATGATGGACTGCGTCACTAACAGTGTCCATGGTTTTGCTGCAAATCAAAGGCAACTCCCCAAGGTTTCCCTCTGGAACAACTTAGTGGTAGAATATAGAAGGCATAGGTTTAGGCTTCTATGTCAGAGAAAGAAGAGATAGCACTTGGAAACGCTAATAACTATTCATTAAACTGGTGCCAGAATGCACCGGGACAGAAAGGAGGGGACTCTAGTTGAGTGGAGGAGGGAAGGCTGGGGGAAGTCTGGTTCTCCCTTGGGGAAGGGAGGAGTCCAGGGTGATTTTTGAGAGAGGGTATCTGTCTAGTGGACTTGGGCGGAGGCAAGGCCAAGTCCTAGAAGAAGACAATGGAGGCCATTTGGTTCCATTTAGGAATAGACCCCAGCTGGCAAAAGTAAAGCCAATTCCCGTTTTGTAAGGAAGTTCTGAATTCAAAAAAAGGACTGTATCATGTTTATCTTAAGGGTTGTTCTTATATATTAATATAGTTTTTCCTAGGGGCTTCTTCTCTTCCCATCTGCTTGCAGAAGCTTGAAATTGGTTTAATGAGGAACAGGAAATTCTTTCATAATTGGAAGTAAAAATCAAACTGGCAAACAAACAAATCTACCTTAAAATGCTAATGCCTAGTTGAGGTAATATTTTGGAAAAAACTCATTCTCTTGTGTATCCATCAAAACATATTTAAGTGACACTATCAGATCTCTTCCTATTTCCATAAGGAGACAAGGAAGACAGAAGATATTTGGGAATCTAGAAGGAGATAGGGGAAGGAAAGAAAAGGGAAGCTGAAATACTGAAGACAAGTTTATAGTAAATGTTTATTGAGAGCTAGCCTTATGTTAAGAACTTACCATATATTATCTTTTTTCTTTTTTTTAAGATTCTTTTTTGATGTGGACCATTTTTTAAAGTGTTCATTGAATTTTTTACAATATTGCTTCTGTTTTATGTTTTGGTATTTTGGTCTCGAGGCATGTGTGATCTTAGCTCCCCGACCAGGGATCGAACCCACACCCCCTGCATTGGAAGGCGAAGTCTTAACCACTGGACCACCAGGGAAGTCCCTATCTTTTTTCTTTTATTAATCAGAAAAAAAGTTATTACCCCAAGAAACAGAACCTGGGTTCCCCCATTTGAATAGAATCAATAATTCTTGAAAAGCAATTTATAAACCACCTTTATTTTCTTTCCCAGGTTGTCTACAATAATGAAGAAAGATAATCAAGGTCATCATTTCCTTCTCCAAATAATATTGGTTGTTTTTTCTTAGCATGTATCATGACAACAACCCAGCAAGTAATTGTTATCTTTAGCTTAAAAATGAGGAACTGAGGCTCCCTGGGGTTAAACAGCTGGCCTAGTGCTTTCTACACTTCCCATACTTTAGTCATTCCTATACCAATTTTTGCCATAATCTTGCACTCTCAGAAAACCATCACAATAGTTCTTGACTAAATGGCACACCACCTTTCTAACTTTTAAAATATTTTTATTTAAATTTACTCACTTCGCTTTTTAAGGGAAATTTTGTACCACTCCCATAAACGCAAAACCAGTATATAGATTGTAATTAATAGGAGGTAATCTTTAAAACAAATACAATGAAAACAAAATGGTTACTTTAAAAAATGTTTTTAGTTCTTTTATTTACTTATTTTAAATTAATTAATTTATTTATTTATTTTTGGCTGCATTGGGTCTTCGTTGCTGCACGCGGCTTTCTCTAGATGCGGCTAGTGGGGGCTACTCTTCGTTGCAGTGCATGGGCTTCTCACTGCGGTGGCTTCTCTTGTTGCAGAGCACGGACTTTAGGTGCACAGGCTTCAGTAGTTGTGGCACACAGGCTCAGTAGTTGTGGCTCGCAGGCTCTAGAGCACAGGCTCAGTAGTTGTGGCGCACAGGCTTAGCTACTCCGCGGCATGTGGGATCTTCGTGGACCAGGGCTCAAACCCATGTCCCCTGCATTGGCAGGCGGATTCTTAACCAGTGCGCCGCCAGGGAAGCCCCCAAATGGTTATTAAATTCTAATTCTGAGCTTGAGGGCTACCCTCCATTTGCTAAAAAAAAACGAAACTAGTCAGTGTTAGAAAGTTAGAACCAAAGAGAAACTTTCTCCTTGATACATTCAGGAAGATGTAAAGAAATTGTTAAAAGAATAACTTTCTAGGTAATTTATTGCTTGATCAGAACATCAAGCAAAATTGGCTCATGCACCACTTAAGCTGTCCTAAAGAATATTTAAGTACTACTTGTGATACTTTACCCATATTTTGGGAAATACCTGATTTGCCCAAGATAACAGAGCTTGTAATGACAAAGCTAGGATTCAAAACACCATCTGTCAAAGTCTTTCTTTCCACTGTGCAATGTGGGCTCCCCACTCAGTTTCAGAACTTTTCTCTGAAGCGGCCGTGTTTTTCTTCTCTTGGCAATGTTTTATCCTGGTGCATCCATGAGACTTAGTGACATCATGACCTTCAATGTCCTTCCTGAAAATGTTCTGGGAACTATAAATCACACTCCAGAGGAAGGCTGACTCTTGTGTGGCCTGGTGGAACTGTGCTCTTTTGATATGACACTGTGCTTCTTTAACACAGTCTGGGAATGTATTACCTGCTTAAGGAACTGGACCACATAGCTGTCTCTTAATGAACTGTGGTCAAGTTCATGTCCGTCCTACCCCCACCTCCTACATGATATATATCTGTTCGAAATTAGTGTAAAGTGTTTCACATAAAGGTGTCATCCAACTTGAAGCTGTACTAAGTCAGGTCTATATTAGTCAAGCAAAGTAAGGAACTAACGAGGACTATGATTCAGTCCTCTGACAGGGCTGATCTCAGCCACTTCACACACTGTTGTAAACATTGTCCACCTCTCCCTCTCCTCACATTAGCTGAGTTCATCGAAGGCAGAGACTAGTGGATTTATCTTTGTGTCCTATTGCCTAGTGAAGTGCCTGGCACATAGGTGTGTCTGATAAATGTTTGTTGAATGACTGAGTTCACTTGAGTTAAGAGTCATAGTAAAATTATAACAGTGCTTGATTTTAATAAAATTATAATGTTCTTTTGTTGTTATTGTCCATAATCATCCATTCTTCTTTCTTTGGTAACAGTGTTTTGTTTTTTTTAAAAGACGGGAACCAACTCTCCTACACTGGTTTCCCATACCCACCCTCTGCCTTCTGGGAGTGGGCATAAAACCCCAGATTCACCAATCAGAGTCACCATGATGGTTTTTGGGACAGACATGTCACCCAATTTGTGCTCTTGAGAGTCAGGCCCAAGAATCAATAGTTTGTTGCTAGGCTGGTAGAATACAAGCTTGAAGCTGCTATGAGTCATCTAGTCCTGCAAGGGAGCACCTGTGTAAGAAGGCAGTCGCCACTGAAGACAATGAAATCAAGAAGTGGAGAAAGATTCCAGCCCACATAACTGGGGCACCTGGATCCAGCCGTGTCCGAAAACCCTTCTTACAAATTTTTAGTTATTTGAACCACTAACGGTCCCATCTTTAAACTACTGGTTCAGAAGTGCTAGTCTGAGATGAAATGTTTACTGTTCCCTAGCAAAATGAGAAAAATAATTTCATTGATAACAGTTTTTAATTCTGAGATTATATCTTTCTAATTTTTGGCATTAGAGAGTTTATGAATTCATGGTGATGGTAGATTGCAATTATATTTTTCTAATAGTCCTTAATAGAAAGTTAGTCTAAAATAGAAAGTTAGCAGACCCTTTATCTATCCCTCTGTCTTAGTCTGCTCCAGCTGCTATAACAAATTACCAAGACTGGGTAGCTCAAACAACAAACACTTATTTCTCACAGCTCTGGAGGCTGGGAAGACTGAGATCAGGATGCCAAGCATGGCCAGGTTCTGGTGAAGACCTGCTTCTGGCTTGGAGATGGCCTTCTTGTAGCCTCACGTGGCAGAGAGAGTGAAAGAGCTAGCTCTCTTCCTCTTCTTATAAGGACACCAGTGCCACCATGGGGGCTTCCCCCTTGTGACCTACTGACTTTCCAAAGTTTCCATCTCCAAATACCATGACATTAGGGCTTCAATGTATGAATTTGGGGGGGACACAAACATTCGGTCCATAGCACCTTCCATTAAAGAAATTTCTTTTTAAACTGTCTGTGAAATAAGTCTGCTATAAACTACAGTGTATGTAAAATACTATATTTGGATATACAAAAAATAATAGAGTTGTGATCCTTTTATTTCTCAGTTTATTTGTACTTCAACTGAGTCCAGAAAGGATTTAAGGAAATTCACTCCACTCCTTTGATCTAATGCCCAGGATGGACTCTTTATTCCAAAGGCCTCATGTGAGACAATCTGAAAGGAAGTCAAAGGGGCCTTTCCTCCCTCCTCCTGTGGGGTAGGCATGGATCCAAGTGATGGTTTTATCTGCCTGCTCCCTGGGGCTGTGCAATAAGAAGCGATGTGTCAGCAGAAGTAGGCACCACCCCTGAAGGCTTCTCCTTAGCTGCTGGTCACCCATGTGGCAATGGCTCCAGGTCTCTTGCTTCTAGGTGAAGCCACATCCCACATGCAGCAGGGCCCTTGATGGGGTGAGGGCAAAGGTGCAGGGAATGTGTGGGAAGTGAAGAGAATGAAGGTAAGAGAGGGAAAGATCCATGAGGGGAAGGGGCGTGGGTAGGAACAGTAAGTGCAGAGGGGAGGAATAAGAGAAAGTGAGAGGGGAAAAAGCCTTTATACATAGTGGAATTTAACTTTTGGGAGGAGGGAGAGAAGTGATGTTTGCTTAGGCATTTGCCCAGGAGGAATGTTTACTCAGGCTTAATAGCCAGAATGAAGTTAGTGTTAAAGTTGAAGTGAAGTAATATGCTAGGCAGAAGGTGGGCATGACAGAGTGTTGGCACAGGGTATGTGTTGGGAGTCTGTGTATTAAACAAATCATCGTACCACATATGTGAAGATGATGCTCCAGACACATGAACTTTGACTTCTCCCATTCTGATGGCAGATTTGTCCCAAACCAGTGTGTTCCATTTTCTCAGTCCTTGTTTTTGAGATGGCTGGTCTTGTTAGGGGTGTTTTCTGTGGCCATGGAAAAAGTGAATCTTATTGGCTCACTTATGACTACACTAAATGTGGTTTGGATGCTATGCTGTGTCTTGGACCTATGCTGGGTTAGGCTTCTAGGATGTTAGATCATAGATTGGGAAGCTAAACACACACACACACACACACACACACACACACACACACACACATCCTTAGACCCAGGAGATGCAGCTGCTCGAAGCAGCCAGGCTCTTTCCTGCTGCAGGGTCCTTGGCCTTGCTACTCCTTCTGCCTGTACTTTTCATTCCTATTCTTTGTAAGCCTTTATTTTTCTTATCCTTTGTATCTCAGCCCAAATATCACCTCTTCAGAGAAGTCTTCCTTAACCATCCTATTTCCAATAGATCCCCTGGCATTTCCTCTCTCAGTACCACTTCTCAGCTAGTAATTCTTTTTATGTATTTGTTTAACGAACTTGTTTTATTCTTTTTCTCTCCCTCAAACCCTCAGAATCCAAATAGGTAGGAACCGTGTCTCTCTGGTTTACCACCATCTCCCTGACTCTTAACACAGATAACAATAACACAGGGTCTGATTCATAAAAGGACTCAACTATCTGTCAGATGAATGAACTGCTCTGAATCCGTATCTTGGGTCTTTCGCAGATAAAAACTTGACACCGCTGTACTGGGATCTTTTTGTTTTAGAATAAAATTTCCAACTGGGAGAAATTACGTTTGGCTACTTAAGAGGGCTCCTGTTCCTGCTTTTCCTTCAAAGTGTCCTGAAGGTGGGTAGAAAAGTTTAGGATGTTACACACTGTTTATTGATTTTCGCTCTTTGGGAAGGGCAGAAGAGCCTCCATTTAAAGAAGAGCTCTGTCTACAGCATCTCTGGACATGCTTTAAATTTTCTCTTGCTTTAGTATTTGTGCCAGTGGTACATCTCCACAATCTAGTACCAAACAATTTGGTGCAAATAATGGGAACTGCTGTAAGCAAGAAACTACAGTTATCCAGAGGCTGAAGTCCCTGCTGTCAGAGACATGTACTCTTGAACACTTGACTATACCAGCCATCTTATTTAAAAAGAGTTGTATGGTTTTGTTTTTCCCTGTTCTTTGTTTCACATACATTCTATATGAGGTAGAAGCATGGCAGCCATACCACTCCATAGGGTGATCACAATTGGTTATTTATGTTTTATTGGTTTATATCCTAATTTACAAAACAATTTGAGATAGTTTGTATATTAGTTTTCTATTATTGTGCAACAACTTAGCATAAATGTCGAGGCTTCAAATGGCATGAGTGTATTATCCCCCGGGGTTCTACTGGTCAGGGGTCTGGACATGGTTTAGCTGGCTCCCCTGCTGCCATCTCACAAGGCTGCACCCAAGTGTGGGCTCAAGCTGATTCGAGCTGTTGACACAATCCATCTCCTTGTGGGTCTATAACTGTGTCCCCATTTTCTTGCCAGCTGTTGCCTGGGACCACTCACATCTCCTAGGGGCTGCTTCTCTTCACAGGCAGTTCACAACCTATCTGTCTGCTTTCTTCCTCCCAGGCCTGGGAGAGAAACTCTCTGCTTATAAAAGGCTGGTCAGTTTAGGTTAGGTCCACCCAAGATAATCTCTGGTTTGATTAACTCAGAACCAGCTGGCTTGGAACCTTGATCACATCTGCAAAATCCTCTTGCCATATAGTGGAACATATGTAGGGGAGTGATATCTTATCACAGTCACATCCACCTGCAAGGGGAGGGATTATACAAGGGCAGGGGTCATGGGGACTCATTTTAGAATTCGGCCTACCATGGTTTATAATAATAATTTTAAAAATGCATGCTCAGGGGCTTCCCTGGTGGCGCAGTGGTCCGCCTGCCGATGCAGGGGACACAGGTTCGTGCCCCAGTCTGGGAAGATCCCACATGCTGCAGAGCGGCTGGGCCCGTGAGCCATGGCAGCTGAGCCTGCGCGTCTGGAGCCTGTGCTCTGCAATGGGAGAGGCCACAACAGTGAGAGGCCCGTGTACCGTAAAAAAAAAAAAAAAAAAAGCATGCTCAAAACTATACTAGATAAAAGAAGAAAAACAGTAAAAGAGGAGAGGATGAGGAAAAAATATGAAAATAATCCTGGAATTATTCACTCAACAAATATGTTTGCTGTGTTTATATATACCAGGCACTGTTCTGAGTGCTGGGCAGAGTAAAATGAAAAGGTAAGGTAGTCACAGCTTACCAGAGCAGAAACTTCTTCAGGCACCAGTACCAGGTCCAACAGTCATTAGGTATCATCCTGTCTGAAAATTGGGAATTCTCCTATCTAGTCACATGAGGAAAATCACTGTGTCAAAAAAAATCTTCGATCTGGAAGGAAAAGTGCTAGGAAGAATATGGAACAAACAAAGACCTTCCAGCACATGAGATTTAAAAAAAAAAAAAAGAGAGAGAGACAGAATAGGCTGGGTTCAGCTCCTCGGGATCTGCCTCACTTCCAAACTCCCCTTTGCACCCCTAAGTCCATGATGTCCCTGTCAGCCTCACTGGTTTACAATTGACTAGTTTGATGAATAATAATCCTCTGAGGAGGGTCCAGGGCAGGAGCTGCCTTCCCCTCCCTACTGATTTATGAGAGTCTCACCTTTAATTCCAAGTGAAGGTAGATATTATTTCCATTTCTTTTTTCCATATGAGTAACCATGATTCAGAGAAGGTAAGTTACTTGTTCAAGGTCATGCAGCAAATAAGGAGCAGAGCTAGGATTAAAACTCAGGTCTGTCAGAGTCCAAAATCCATGCCCTTAACTACAGTATTCTACCCCTTTGGGAAACATTATCTATCTAGGCTGGCATTTTGTACGGAAGACTTCCTCTTTAAAATAAGATCCTAGACATAAAATAGAAAGGCTCCTGGCCAGGAGAATGCTGGACTCAAAGTTGGAGGACGTTCCTTCTTGTTCTCTGAATCCTGCCCCCTCTCTCCGCCCTCAGCTCTGATTTCACATCCTTTCTCCATATTGAGAAATTTTTGTACAGTCACGGCCAGACCCTGTATTTTCCATATAATATTCTGTCCGTATTATCACCTCCTGCTTGGGTGAATTTTACTCAGAATAGTCTTTAAGGTTTGGTTGAAAACCTGCATCTCCTTTAGTGCTTAAAATCCTCAGGATGGCAGGCTGGGAGGGTCTGAATGAGATGGCTGCAAATCTTGAAGAGGGCAGTGAAGCCATCGGGGGCTGACAGGAAGCCCTCTGGGTAACTCATGAGTTGCCTGGTGGTCCCCACCCCTGTTGCCCAGCCCCAGTTTGGGCCACCTTCTCACCCGGCTCTCAGCAGCCTTTCTCACTGAGTCAGCCTTGCCGCTGCTCCAGCCAGCTCTTGAGGCCACAGCCAGGGTGATGGCTCTAAATCTGATTCTGTTGCTCCCCTCAGTGGAACCCTCCAACGGCTCCTTGTTCTTCTCAGGATAAAGTCCAAGCTCTGTAATATGGTTCAAAGGTCCTGCATGGTCTCGCCCCTCCCCACCCCACTGGCCTCTCTGGGCACCTCACTCACTCCCCCTGTGCTGAATTTCTTGCAGCTCCCTAAAGGCCGCCCTCCCCAGAGCCTCCAGCCCTCAGTACTTGCAGTCCCCTCAACCTAACTCTTGCTCCCCCATTTCTCTCCCCCTGGCCAATGCCTATTTATCTGACCTTATTACATCTCACCGTAGACTTCACGAACTCTGATATGCCTTTCCTGATCTTCCCAAGACTATGGTAGGGCCCTTCGCACAGTCTCCCCATCCCCCTGCCCCAGAGTTCACTGCATCACAGCAATTATCACAAGGCGATGTAATGACCTATTTGTCTTCCCAACTAGGTCACGGCAGCCCTGAGATAATGAGCTGTATCTTATTTCTCTTTGTATTCTCTGCATTTATTGAGAGCAAGGACTCAATGAATGTCCCCTGCATGAATGAATGAGTAAATGAATAAATAAAAGCATACGGTTGGGCCAGAGAAAGCACTGTGACCATACTTTGCAAACATCAGCTCTGCTAAATGGCTATGTACAAGGGAAGGTGAAATCAAAGTAAGTGATATTCAGACAATCTGGAAAAATCGACTGCATATGGCAACCTCAGGCACAAAGTCTCACTGAATTGAAAAGAGCCCTCTCAAGTAGCTCCTTCTTTCTAACAATAAGAAGGGAACCAAGGGATATGGGATTAAAATTGGGAAGAAAGAAAACATCACCTGAGGAGAGAATTTCCTTTTTAAATGGGAAAAGGCATATTTTTCTTCTGTTTCCCTTTTAACCGCAGATTGAGAGATTGCTCAAGTGACAAAAGTAAATCATGTGTTACTCCTGATCTTGAATGGCCTCCTACAGAAGGTGGACTGTCACAGCTAGAGCACCTCTTGTTTTCTGGTGGGTGTGGGAATACTTGCTGAGAGCAGCTACTTTGCTCAATGTTAAGAAAGGTCTGGGTGAGTTAGAGGCTGGGGCGCCAGTGGGGGAGGCTGACAAGGTGGGGGGAGGTAGAGCAAGTCGGGGGAAATGGAGCCTCTGCCCTGTCTCACTGAGGCTCCCTGAAATGGGTGATGATGGGTAAAGAACCCCCAGCAAGCCCTGGGGACAGGGTACTTGGGAACCCCAGCATGCCCAGTGGCGGTTTATGAAATTGACTGATGTGTGATGAAAGACTACACATGCCTTCAAAATCTTCAGTGACACCTACTTTGCTTAATAACACTTTTAGTACAAATGGGTTCGTTCTGGAGAACTCAGTGGGGTGGAGAGTACTGTGTATCCCTGGCACAGGGTCAGGACACAGTCATTCCACAGGGGCATCTGCATTACACTTATACGCCCAGAAAATGTTTGAAAGATGCATATTATTTAAAATGCCCATGTATGAAGCAGTGGGACTAGGTGTTTGTGTGTGAAATCCTTTTCTTAATAAGAAACTATTGGCTCTTGTTGAAACAGTCCTCTGGGATTTCAGAATTGGTCACCTGGTCTTGCTATGTAATGATGGATCATTTCAGCCTTTCAGCCATTCATCCAGAAACCTTCACTGGGTACTTACTGTGTTGCAGGCTCTCTGCTAGACTCTAGAGATAGTGACTAACCAGCCAGAACCAGTCTCTGGACACAGCGCAGACTGGCATAGAGCCTGCTGGACCTAAACCATACCCTCAGAATCAGAAAATCTTACTGAACACCACTGCATGTATGTACTGCTGCATCAGAGGGTTTACCCCTGGAACAGATGGAGACCATTCTGAGTTGTTCTGAATATGTTTATATTTAAATATGTCTCAGATAATAAAATAGAAAGAATGCTTCATCTGGTGTGAGAGTGGGAACAAAGCCTTTCTAAAGTGTTGCCCCGGGGACTGTGGATTTCAGGCAGGGACTCTCTGGGACTGTTTCACCATCATCTCTTTTTTCCTAGCTGCCCGGGGCTGTACTTTCTTTGGTAAGACTCTGCCTCTATGCCCTGAGTTGGGGCCTCTCCTCTTAGGGGCTGCTGGAGGGGTGCTTCTCTTGAGTTGGAAATTAACCTGGAAAAAAGAAAAAGAAGCTAGGAGAGCACAGGAATCAGTTTTCCATTTCCTAGGATTGAAATTGTCGGAAGACCAGTTTGGACCTTGTTTTACCATGGTTCCGGGTTCTGAGGACAAGGGACCAAGGAGAATATCACAGCAACCACCCAGAGCAGCATTGGTGGTGTCATACAGGCTTGGCTAACATTCCCCTCAAAGTGGCACATAATCACTGGTGATACATAGGGTATATCGACATGAACTTAATGTACATTTATTTATTTGTAATAGAAAAAAAATATATCTACACCTCAAACCGTGATTTTACCGATACTGTTGTTCAGCACAAGAACTAAGATTGATGGTGCCACAATAATCCCCTTTATGCTGGGTCTGTGAATCATAGGCGTTGTGCTCAGGAACGCCAAAGAGTGCCTCAGACCTTCAGAGCTAAACTTTCTGTCATGATTGTTTGGAAATAGAGACAGTAGAGATGATATAGATTGTTAGTATGGATTCTTAAATTCCCAATGGCCATGTGCATTAATGTACTGTTTCCAGCGGTACATTGAAACTTCCCTTCTGGCCATGCACACAGAGGTAAAGATGCTTCTGACTGACAAGTGTGGGATGTGCTGGCTGTGCAGAAGCCATAGTGCTGTCCCAGGAAGGAAAAGGCG
Organism: Delphinapterus leucas; assembly: GCF_059928025.1. NCBI lineage: Eukaryota > Metazoa > Chordata > Mammalia > Artiodactyla > Monodontidae > Delphinapterus > Delphinapterus leucas. The sequence goes on from NC_143144.1 coordinate 59,069,107, forward strand.
AGGGTGTGGCACAGTGTTCTAACCACGCTCCCCAGAGGCATCCTTGGCTTTCAGGCCCTGGGAACAGTGTGAGCTGCTGAAGCCAGAGGGGAGTTGGAAAACATGTGACAGACAGACCTCTTCACGGGGTTATTTCTTGCCCCTTTCACAACAAACCACAGCCAGCTTTTCTGCTAGCTCTCCCAAAGCGGGAGAAATCAGAGCCAATTACACTGTATTAGTACTATTTCCTATATAGTAATATAAGGATCAAGAAAACGAAAGAGAGAGAGAGAGAGACAACAAAATGAGGGGAGGACAGAGGAAATTAAAGGAGCGGGACATCTGGAAGGCAGTGGGGAAAGCCAAGGGGAAAACACTGGACTCTCGGAGATACTTTAAAGAGTTTTAATTGCAGCATGAAAACCCTCTAGTAAATGATCTTTTTTCTTTTCCCTCAACCAAATGGATCTCTGCTTTAGAATGGGAAAAGACTCAGCTGGGATCAATAAATGTATTCTTTGTTGTGACTGTATCTGAGAATTGTATCCAAAAGACAGATTTTCCCCCCTCTGAGTTATATTTGATACAACGATGCGTTATGTTAATTAATTTAAAGGCTATATGACAAAGGAGATGAGATCTTTTGAAGCAGAATTTGTTACTTAAGAGGATTTGTCCTTGTTTGAATTTGCAATTGAATAGACTTGCATGTAGTGCAGGACTTCTGTAAGCAGCTGAATAACAGTCATTTGATTTTAGGGTCGATGAGGAGCAGGGGGATAACAAGAAAAAAGGGAAAGAGGATGCATTGGTAGGGAAATTGGGACCAGGTAACAGGCTGCCAGGGAAGTTACTCTGTTCCCTGCATCTGCAAGTAGAAGTCATTTATATCCTGCAGGAGGTGGGAGTGGAGGGGAAAGGGGGAACTGTCTAGAAATTTCAGAGGAATTTTCAAAGGATTTAAGGAGCTCTTGACCTTCATCCTTGTGTTAAAATAAGGGATTATGAACAGAGGTTGTGAGCTTAGCTCGAGGCCCTGTAATAGACTGGCTAAGAAGGCAGTCCTGAAAGCCCCACAGAGGCTGGAAACGCAGCTCCCACTTACTCACTGTGTGGTATTGGACAAGTTACTTATGTTCTCTAAGCTTCACTTTCCTCAGCCACAAATGGGGATATGTAGATCTACCTTACAGGATTGTTATGAAGGTTAAATGAGATAATTCTGGAAAGCTCTCAGATAATGTCTGACACATAGTGGCTGTTCAATGAATAGTACCTATAACTATTTGAAAAGGCAAGAAACTTGACTGCACTGAGTTAACAGGGAAAGGGGAGGGAGGGTCTGCTAAGCTCTTGGGATGTATAGAGAAGGAACAGGACAGACTGAGGAGGGAAGACCTGACATGAGAAAAAGGTCCAAAGATGCTCATTAACCAGGATGGCATCATTACCTTTTCCTCGTTTGAGAAACCAGAGGATTAGTGTCCATGATCTTTGAGCCTCTTTGCCTCTGAGATCACGATCTAATACGACCAAAGCTAAAAAGGTCCAGGCTGTAGATCAAAACAGTTCTTTGCTTCTCATCCTATCTATAAAAGAAAGCCTTTCGGAGAGCTGAATATTGGAGCGCAGCTGGCTGGCTCTTTGCTGAGGTGAGTGGAAAGCAAGGCTGCCCGGGCACATGGGCATCAGGAGGGGTCAGAGTGCCATCTGGTGGTAGTCCTTGCTGACGGCGCAGAACAACGTAAGCCTGTGTATCTAGGCAAGGTCTCTGGGATTTACGAACTAACATTTGTTGAGCACTTTCTACGTGTAAGTCACTGTACTAAAGGCTTTACATGCACTTTCTCATTTCAACCTCTTGTGAAGGAGGCACTATTATTACCAATTTACAGAGGAAGAAACTGAGAATGAGAGTGATCAGGTAGCTTGTCCAAGATCTGTGGACAAATGAGCTGGATTTAGAATCAGGTAGTGTTTTAATCATTATGCTATGTTAAAAAGAAGGAAAAGGAAAAACCAAAAGGAAGTGGGTAAGGATGTAATAGGAGAATGACAGAAGAAAAATTAGCATATGAGAGCAATGAATATTTTTTTAAATGGTGAAAGAGGGAAGCTTGGCAAAGATTAGAGCTATACAATCGATTATTTGTAACTCTGTATAAGTGGTCTTTACAGTGCTCTGTAAAGGTCAGCCTAACTCACCAGTTTGGGTTCCCCAGGACCCACGGTCACACTCACTGTCTCTGGGTCAAACGTGGGTGCTGTGGCAGTGACAGTGTAGGTACCTGGAAGCAGCAGCCGGAAGTAATCTCCATGGTCACCTAAAAGTCACAAGGATATAACTCAGCCTGCTGATGAGAAATCTGCCCCAGGTGAGGCCTTGATATGAAGAAATGATCTGAGGGTTTTAGCTGACCACAAGCTTGATTTTTCTTAATAGCATGATGAAACTGGCAAAGATCTAAAACAATCATAGGTTGTCATGACGTTGTACGAGCATGGGCCTCAGCTCCTGGGAAGCAGAAGTTTCACTGTGCTCTGCGCTGAGAGTACTGTGTTTAATTTTAGACCCTGTGTTTTAACACAAACTCATGTCCAGTAAGGGTTACTAGGAGAAAGGCCGAAAGATTTATGAATGTTTTGCCTGGTAAAGAGATTAACATGAAATCTCTGTTTCAATGTTTGAAAAGTCATTGTGAAGAAATGACATCTACTTAAAGAAATAATGAGGACGGAGGCAAAAACTTTTTTGACAAAATATGAGCTACCAGAAAAGAAATGGATTGCTTTATGTCGTGCAGTGCACAACCCGCACCAATGGACATGGTCTGGACAGCCAGCTGTCAGCGGTGCTGTATGTGTGTAATCTTGTATTGAGTGGGGGTGCTCCACTAAAGATCTGAGTTTGAGAACCCTATTTCTAATATTTCTTCCACCACCATCAAAAGGGGAAAATAAAATTGAAAAGAAAGCCTGTTTCTCATGGCAGGGATGTAGCATTTTGGCTAATGACTTTATATCTCTTTAGAATAAATTATGACTGTGCCTTTAAAATTTCTTTTAATTGTACAGCAAGGAAAAATTGAAATAAATGCAATCAAGAATGAGACAGATAATAAATAATGAGGAAGTCTCTTCTCTGCCCCCTATTAAATGTAATTTACTTTAAAATTCTTTAGCAAAAGCAGTGTGTTTTAATGCATATGTTGGATACTCCGTTATACCCTGGGGGCCGTCATTTTCTTTAATTAGGGGCTCACACCCAGGAGTGGTTAGCTAGCATTGTACCGGAAAGGCCCAATTCTAGATGCAGCTGTTATAAGGGCTTCAGCTATCTTTATCTCTTAGCAACACTGGATGCTTTGCTAAGTAGCATAATGAATGTTAGCAATGAGTTTTTCTGTTACTGAAATGAGTAATTTGTCAATTTTGCATAATGGGTGTTGGAAATGGACTCTTATTGGAGAAATTGGTGATATTCAATGTATGTTGATTGGCTAGAATGAGACATTCCCCACCCTTGCATGAATAGGGTATAAGAATCTACCGGCGGTCAGAGGGCAGACAGCAGAAGCAAGAAGAACTACAATCCTGCAGCCTGTGGAACAAAGACCACATTCACAGAAAGACAGACAAGATGAAAAGGCAGAGGGGCTATGTACCAGATGAAGGAAAAAGGTAAAACCCCAGAAAAATAACTAAATGAAGTGGAGATAGGCAACCTTCCAGAAAAAGAATTCAGAATAACAATAGTGAAGATGACCCAGGACCTCGGAAAAAGAATGGAGGCAAAGATCGAGAAGATGCAAAAAATGTTTAACAAAGACCTAGAAGAATTAAAGAACAAACAAACAGAGATGAACAATACAATAACTGAAATGAAAACTACACCAGAAGGGGTCAATAGCAGAATAACTGAGGCAGAAAAATGGATAAGTGACCTGGAAGACAGAATGGTGGAATTCACTGCTGCAGAACAGAATAAAGAAAAAAGAATGAAAAGAAATGAAGACACCCTAAGAGACATCTGGGACAACATTAAATGCAACAACATTCACATTATAGGGGTCCCAGAAGGAGAAGAGAGAGAGAAAGGACCTGAGAAAATGTCTGAAGAGATTATAGTCGAAAACTTCACTGACATGGGAAAGGAAATAGCCACCCAAATCCAGGAAGTGCAGAGAGTCCCATACAGGATAAACCCAAGGAGAAACATGCCGAGACACATAGTAATCAAACTGGCAAAAATTAAAGACAAAGAAAAATTATTGAAAGCAACAAGGGAAAAACGACAAATAACATACAAGGGAATTCCCATAAGGTTAACAGCTGATTTCTCACAGAAAATCTACAAGCCAGAAGGGAGTGGCATGAGATACTTAAAGTGATGAAAGGGAAGAACCTACACCAAGATTACTATACCCGGCAAGGAACTCATTCAGATTCGATGGAGAAATCAAAAGCTTTACAGACAAGCAAAAGCTAAGAGAATTCAGCACCTCCAAACCAGCTCTACAACAAATGCTAAAGGAACTTCTCTAAGTGGGAAACACAAGAGAAGAAAAGGACCTACAAAAAAAAAAACCCAAAACAATTAAGAAAATGGCAATAGGGACATACATATCAATAATTACCTCAAATGTGAATGGATTAAATGCTCCAACCAAAAGACACACACTCACTGAATGGATACAAAAACAAGATCCATATATATGCTGTCTACAAGAGACCCACTTCAGACCTAGGGACACATACAGACTGAAAGTGAGGGGATGGAAAAAGATATTCCATGCAAATGGAAATCAAAAGAAAGCTGGAGTAGCAATACTCATATCAGATAAAATAGACTTTAAAATAAAGAATGTTACAAGAGACAAGGAAGGACACTACATAACAATCAAGGGATCAATCCAAGAAGAAGATATAACAATTATAAATATATATGCACCCAACATAGGAGCACCTCAATACATAAGGCAACTGCTAACAGTCTAAAAGAGGAAATCGACAGCAACACAATAATAGTGGGGGACTTTAACACCTCACTTACACCAATGGACAGATCATCCAAACAGAAAATTAATGAGGAAACACAAGCTTTAAATGACACAATAGATCAGATACATTTAGTTGATATTTATAGGACATTCCAACCAAAAACAGCAGATTACACTTTCTTTCAAGTGCGCATGGAATATTCTCCAGGATAGATCACATCTTGGGTCACAAATCAAGCCTCAGTAAATTTAAGAAAATTGAAATCATACCAAGCATCTTTTCTGAGCACAACGCTATGAGATTAGAAATGAATTACAGGGAAAAAAACATAAAAAACACAAACACATGGAGGCTAAACAATACGTTACTAAATAACCAAGAGATCACTAAAGAAATCAAACAGGAAATCAAAAAATACCTAGAGACAAATGACAATGAAAACACGATGATCCAAAACCTATGGGATGCAGCAAAAGCAGTTCTAAGAGGGAAGTTTATAGCTATAGAAGCCTACCTCAAAAACAAGAAAAATCTCAACTAAACAATCTAACCTTACACCTAAAGGAACTAGAGAAAGAAGAACAAACAAAACCCAAAGTTAGCAGAAGGAAAGAAATCATAATGATCAGAGCAGAAATAAATGAAATAGAAACTAAGAAAACAATAGCATAGATCAATAAAACTAAAAGCTGGTTCTTTGAGAAGATAAACAAAATTGATAAACCATTAGCCAGACTCATGAAGAAAAAGAGGGAGAGGACTCAAATCAATAAAATTAGAAATGAAAAGGAGAAGTTACAACAGACACCGCAGAAATACAAAGCATCATAAGAGACTACTACAAGCAACTCTATGCCAATAAATTGGACAACCTGGAAGAAATGGACAAATTCTTAGAGAGGTATAACCTTCCAAGACTGAACCAGGAAGAAATAGAAAATATGAACAGACCAATCACAAGTAATGAGATTGAAACTGTGATTAAAAATCTTCCAACAAACAAAAGTCCAGGACCAGATGCCTTCACAGGTGAATTCTATCAAACATTTAGAAAAGAGCTAACACCCATCCTTCTCAAACTCTTCCAAAAAATTGCAGAGGAAGGAACACTCCCAAACTCATTCTATGAGGCCCCCATCACCCTGATACCAAAACCAGACAAAGATACTCCAAAAAAAGAAAATTACAGACCAATATCACTGATGAATATAGATGCAAAAATCCTCAACAAAATACTAGCAAACAGAATCCAACAACACATTAAAAGGATCATATACCGTGATCAAGTGGGATTTATCCCAGGGATGCAAGAATTCTTCAATATATGCAAATCAATCAATGTGATACACCATATTAACAAACTGAAGAATAAAAAACCTATGATCATCTCAATAGATGCAGAAAAAGCTTTTGACAAAATTCAACACCCATTTATGATAAAAAGTCTCCAGAAAGTGGGCATAGAGGGAACCTACCTCAACATAATAAAGGCCATATATGACAAACCCACAGCAAACATCATCCTCAATGGTGAAAAACTGAAAGCATTTCCTCTAAGATCAGGAACAAGACAAGGATGTCCACTCTCACCACTATTTTTCAACATAGTTTTGGAAGTCCTAGTCACGGCAACCAGAGAAGAAAAAGAAATTAAAGGAATAAATATTGGAAAAGAAGAAGTAAAACTGTCACTGTTTGCAGATGAAAAAAAAAAAGAGAATCCTAAAGATAACACCAGAAAACTACTAGAGCTAATCAATCAATTTGGTAAAGTTGCAGGATACAAAATTAATGCACAGAAATCTCTTGCATTCCTATACACTAACAATGAAAGATCAGAAAGAGAAATTAAGGAAACACTCCCATTTACCATTGCAACAAAAAGAATACAATACCTAGGAATAAACCTACATAAGGAGGTAAAAGACCTGTACTCAGAAAACTATAAGACACTGATGAAAGAAATTAAAGATGATACCAACACATGGAGAGATATACCATGTTCTTGGATTGGAAGAATCAATATTGTGAAAATGACTATACTACCCAAAGCAAATCTACAGAATCAATGCAATCCCTATCAAATTACCAATGGCATTTTTTACAGGACTAGAACAAAAAATCCTAAAATTTGTATGGAGACACAAAAGACCCCGAATAGCCAAAGCAGCCTTGAGGGAAAAAAGCAGAGCTGCAGGAATCAGACTCCCTGACTTCAGACTATACTATAAAGCTACAGTAATCAAGACAATATAGTACTGGCACAAAAACAGAAATACAGATCAATGGAACAAGATAGAAAGCCCAGAGATAAACCCATGCACCTATGGTCAACTAATCTATGACAAAGGAGGCAAGGATATACTATGGAGAAAAGACAGTCTCTTCAATAAGTGGTGCTGGGAAAGCTGGACAGCTACATGTAAAAGAATGAAATTAGAACACTCCCTAATGCCATACACAAAAATAAACTCAAAATGGATTAGAGACCTAAATGTAAGACCAGACATTATAAAACTCTTAGAGGAAAACATAGGAAGAACACTCTTTGACATAAATCACAGCAAGATCTTTTTTTGACCCACCTTCTAGAGTAATGGAAAGGAAAACAAAAATAAACAAATGGGACCTAATGAAACTTAAAAGCTTTTGCACAGGAAAGGAAACTATCAACAAGATGAAAAGACAACCCTCAGAATGGGAGAAAATATTTGCAAATGAATCGTCAGACAAAGGATTAATCTCCAAAATATATGAACAGCTCATGCAGCTCAATAGTAAAAAAAAACAGCCCAATCCAAAAATGGGCAGAAGACCTAAATAGACATTTCTCCAAAGAGGACATACATGTGGCCAAGAAGCACATGAAAAGCTGCTCAACATCACTAATTATTAGAGACATGTAAATCAAAACTACAATGAGGTATCACCTCACACCAGTTAGAATGGGCATCATCAGAATATCTACAAACAACAAATGCTGGAGAGGGTGTGGAGAAAAGGGAAGCCTCTTGCACTGTTGGTGGGAATGTAAATTGATACAGCCACTATGGAGAACAGTATGGACGTTCCTTAAAAAAGTTAAAATAGAATTACCATATGATCCAGCCATCCCACTCCTGGGCATATACCCAGAGAAAACCATAATTCAAAAAGATACATGGACCCCAATGTTCATTGCAGCACCATTTACAATAGCCAGGTCATGGAAGCAACCTAAATGCCCATCGACATACGAATGGATAAAGAAGATGTGGTACATATATACAATAGAATATTACTCAGCCATAAAAAGGAACGAAATTGGGTCATTTGTTGAGACATGGATGGATCTAGAGACTGTCACACAGAGTGAAGTAAGTCAGAAAGAGAAAAACAAATATCATACATTAACGCATATATATGGAACCTAGAAAAATGGTACAGATGAACCAGTTTACAGGGCAGAAATTGAGACACAGATGTAGGGAACAAACGTATGGACACTGAGGGGGGAAAGCAGGGGTGGGGGTGGGGGTGGGTTGAATTGGGTGATTGGGATTGACATGTATACACTGATGTGTATAAAATGGATGACTAATAAGAACCTGCTGTATAAAAAAATAAATAATATAAAATTAAAAAAAAAAAAGAATCTATGGGACTTCCCTGGTGGCGCAGTGGTTAAGAATCTGCCTGCCAATGCAGGGGACATGGGTTTGAGCCCTAGTCCAGGAAGATCCCATATGCCACGGAGCAACTAACCTCGCGAGCCACAACTACTGAGCCCGCATGCCAGAACTACTGCAGCCCGCATGGAGCCCGTGCTCTGCAACAAAGAGAAGCCAGCACAGTGAGAAGTTCACGCACCACAATGAACAGTAGCCACTGCTCGCCGCAACTAGAGAAAGCCCGCGCACAGCAAGGAAGACCCTACGCAGCCAAAAAATAATAATAGTAAATTAATTATTTAATTTAAAATAAAGAATCTAGCAGGCCCTGAAGCTCTTACGGATTCCAAAGGTTGGTTCCCTATACAGTCCTGGCTCCAGTCACTGGGCTGGAGGATTCTGGTGTCTGATGCTTGACTGTGGGGCTACAGAATTCTGCCTTTAGAATGTTGTTGCCTTTGCCTTGAATGAACTGTTCATGTAAGACGTGTTGGGATCACCTTAAAGAATATAAGTTATCACCTTAAAGCTGAGATTCATCTAGTTTAAACAGACTGTCTGAGCTGTAAGATGCCTGCTTGGTAAAGCCTGCACGGTGAAATGTGGCTGAGCATGCCGGTATCAAGCCTGGGGGAGGGAGGCAAATCTCACTTGCTCCTAACCACTGGGAGCTACTGCTCTACATTAAAAACCAAACAAACAGCCCCAAACCTGATCAAATTGGGCTGGGGCAGTTGGCAACACCATTGTGCCGTGAGATATTCTGTACCATTCTAGAAGGTTCCAAGTTGGCTCCGAGATCTGCCCCCACCATCAATCTTGCCCTGCAGCGAGCCTATGGAATGCCTTTTACTAACTTTTCCCTGAACGGAGGTGTAGAGAAATGCCTGGCTCAGGGACAAGACTAAACATCAGTTTTACAGTCTTTTTTTTTCTAGCCCGTTCCACACCAGTATGTGAGCTATTAATAACCTCAAACCCAGGAAACATCCCTAACAAAGCTGTATGAGGCAGTGACTCCTGAATGCTGAGAAAGTGTCACATTTACATCTTCCTGGCCCTTGCCTCTTAATTCCTGTCCTCAATCCTGTTATCCTTCCTTCCTCCAATCTACCACCCCCCGTGTCCTTGATGTCCCTGCTGGTCTCAATGGCTTACAAGTTGGCCTCCTGATTAGGCTGAAGACGGTGAGGGAGTGAAAGCTTCCTTCTCACCCCACTAAGCAGTGGCCACCTACCTGAAGTGACATCATGGTTAATCCCACTGACAGAAATGACAGCGTCCGCAAGATTATTATAATTCTCATCCCGCACCATTCCCTTGATGCCTTGGTGTACCTGTAGGAAAGTTTATAGTGTATAGTTATGCTCATAAAACCTTTGTGCTGTGTTTGAGAGTCCACGAAGCCCTTTCCCATGTGTTTCTGCACTTGATCTTCACAAAGATTATGGTGATAGACCCTTGACTGGTCTCTCTGGTCTCACCCCGATCCCCAATAATCTCAATAGAGCAGTCAGAGTGATCCTGTTAAAATCCAAGTCAAATCATGTCACTAATCTACTTTCTATCTCTATGAATTTGACTACTCTTGATATCTCATATAAGTAAAATTATACCGTATTTGTTTTTTGGGGGACTGGCTTATTTCACCTAGCATAATGTCCTCAAGGTTCATCCATGTTGTAACATATGACAGAATTTCCTTCTTTTTTAAGGCTGTATGCCCATTGTGTATCTATACCACATTTTGTTTATCCCTTCATCCATCAATGGACACTTGGGCTGCTTTCACCTTTTGGCTACTGTGAACAATGCTGCTATGAACACGCATATACAAATATCGCTTTGAGATCATGCTTTCAGATCTTCTGAATATATACCCAGAAGCGGTTTTGCAGGATCATATGGCAGCTCTATTTTTAATTTTTTCAGGAACCACCACACTGTTTTTCATAGTGGCTACACCATTTTACATTCCCACCAACACTGTGCCAGGGTTCCAATTTCTCCACATCCTTGCCAGCACTTGCTATTTTCTGTCATTGCTTGTAAATTTGTTTTTCTTATAGCAGCCATCCTAATGAGTGTGAGGTGGTATTTCACTGTGGCTTTGATTTACATTTCCCTCAGGATTTTGAGCATCTTTTCATCTACTTGTTGTTGGCCTTGCATTTGCAATTGTGACTTCATCAGGGAGCCCCTTTTCCCCTAGATATCTTTGTGGTTTACTCCCTTACCTCTTTTTTTTTCTTTTGCGGTACGCCAGCCTCTCACTGTTGTGGCCTCTCCCGTTGCGGAGCACAGGCTCCGGACGCACAGGCTCACTGGCCATGGCTCACGGGCCCAGCCGCTCCGCGGCATGTGGGATCTTCCCAGACCAGGGCACGAACCCGCGTCCCCTGCATCGGCAGGCAGACTCTCAACCACTGCGCCACCAGGGAAGCCCCCCTTACCTCCTTTAAATCTGTTTAAATGTCACTTTCTCTGTAAAGCCTTCTTCATAGCATTTTGCATTTAACATGTTATAAAATTTATTTTATTTTTTCTTGTCTGTCTCTCCTCACTAGAATATAAGCTGCATATATACAGAGATATTTGTTGTTTGTTTACTCTTCTTTTTAAAATTAATTAATTAATTTGTTTTTATTTTTGGCTGTGTTGGGTCTTCCTTGCTGCGCGCAGGCTCTCTCTAGTTGCGGTGAGTGGGGGCTACTCTTCGCAGGCTTCTCATTGTGGTGGCTTCTCTTGTTGCACAGCACAGGCTCTAGGTGCACGAGCTTCAGCAGTTGTAGCACTGGGGCTCAGTAGTTGTGGCTCGTGGGCTCTGGAGCGCAGGCTCAGTAGTTGTGGCGCACAGGCTTAGCTGCTCCTCAGCGTGTGGGATCTTCCCAGGACAGGGCTCGAACCCATGTCGCCTGCATTGGTAGGCAGATTCTTAACCACTGCACCACCAGGGAAGCCCTGTTTGTTTGCTCTTAATCCCGAGCATATAGTACAGTCTCTGACAGATAGTTGTGCTCAACAATGTTGAATGAATTAATTTCACTGGTAGAGAAGCTGAGATCTATTGTAATGAGTCAGAGCAAAAGTCAGACCTGAGTCACACAAAATACCTTGCCTACCATCAGAAAACACTTCCCTTTCTGTAACCAGGAGAGTTAAAGAATGGGATTTACCTCTTCCAAGAATTGAATTAGGGCTTCCCGATTACTCAGCCACTCGCGCTGTAATTCCTCTTGCCGCGGAAACTTGTCACAACTCAGTTCCAGCGTGATCTCAAAACAGTTGGTATGGAGGTAATTAAAGTCTTGCATTCCTAAGGGAAAGAGGGCGGTGGCAGATTTGTACAATCAGGTTCCCACCCAACACCCCATGCCAAATACAGATTGCTGGGGCTTAACCCCAGGGTTCTAATTCAGTACGTATTCAGTGAACATTTACATTTCTAACAAGTTTCCAGGTGATACTGATGATGCTGGTCTAGAGACCATACTATCATTTTGATACAAACTTCATGATCTTGGAATTGCACCCCTTTAATTTAGGGTAATTATTCTCAGTGGAGGCAGTGGGTCATGCTTTCCCAGAGGATGGGAAGGGAAAGGGAGGAACAAGTATAATTCAAAAGAGTATATTTTATATTTTAAATTTGGGAGGGGGTACTTATTGCTTTCCTAATGCAAACTAAAGAAGGTAAAGTTCAATCTTCTTGCCTTGGCTTAAATTAACAGTAAACTATTGGTAGATATTGGTAGATGTAGTAAAGTGACAAGGAAGATGATTCTTAAATCTGTTACCTAGTCTTATAAACTTCCAGTAATACATAATCCTACTTGATGTTCCACATGAATATTAAAGGTAAGGTGTTTTAAAAAAAATTATCGTTATTTGTTTAGTGATTTTTAAACTTTCCGTAACAAAAGGTAATAAATGTATATCTGTCTTTGAAAAAAAGAAATCTTCTTGCCTTCTTGCCTTGGGTTCAAGTGAGTTTTCAGCCATACTGGGAAGTCTACCACCTTCCCAGTACATTATGACTCCCTCACCTTCCTCCTGCCCACTCCCCATAGGACCAGCCATCAGCTCAGCCCTCTCCAGTGAGTTTTCTACTACCTGGGCTCTGACAGGTCAGATGTGAGAAGATGGGGAAAGACAGCTGCTGCAACATGATTCCTAAGAGAACCTGGCTTCCTGCTTCAGCCTCCTCCCTAACCTTAGGGTCCCTATCTACTGAAGGTCTGTGAACAGAGGTTCTATCTTGACCCTCAGTGATGGGAAAAGCCCAGGGAATAGAGAGAGAAGCCTCTTGCTGGAGGTTTCTGCTATGTTATCAATGGCCACTGTCCACAGCAAACCCCTTCTGATGGGAGATGGCTAGGCAGGGTACAGAGAGCACATATCAGAGGAACTGTTTGTGTCCAGGCCAGCATCTCTCCTTCTTTGGTACGTGAGGCATACCTCATGTTACTACGGAAAAACCTTAACATCTATAAACCAGGCATTTCCAAATCCTCTATGTGCTTTATTTAATACTTACATCAAAATTACAATGCAAGCAGTGTTATTCTTAAAGTACAGATGAGGAAACTGAAGCACAGAGAAGTTAAGTAATTAGCCTGAAGCCACATAACTGGTGAATGGGCAAGCCTGGTTTCAGCCCAGTGTACCCTTAGAACCCATGCTCTTAACCACTTGACTGCATTATTCCCTTCCTATGCCCTAATCCACTATGTAAACCACCAGTTTTAACGGACCACAAGGTGTCCAGACCTCCATTTTAAAGAATCACAAGATGATGTTAAATGCCAACTTAAGACTTCCCATTTTTCAGATCTCTACTTGGATGCAAAATAGCATTCCTGTCATTTCTCTGTGAAAAAGAATGATAATTTAAAAGGAGAAACGCACCCCATTCTACTTCAGCTTACAGCACTCTTGTGCTTAGCACTCTTCTTACCCTTGCTGAGAGAATACCAGGAAGCCCCATTGGTGATGCCATCTGGGAAGTAATCCCCACAGTTCCAACCTTGGTGCATCCATCCATGTGCATAGGAGTAGACCTTGGCCAGCTACAGGTAAAGCAGGTGGAAAACGACCTTGAGTATCCCCAACTCATGTGGCAATGCTCATACTCAGAAGCAGGGTGAGGCCAAGAACCCCACTAGGTATAACAACTGATTATTTGCTTTAGCGAAAGAAAATACCAGAAGGAATAGAGAGATGGGGTGTGTGTGCATGGAGTGGACTAGAGTTAGGAGACCTATCTTCTGATTTTCCCACTATCTTGGGCCTAAATTTCTTCAAGTGCAAAGTGAGGGGTAGCACTCGATAATGTATAAGCTCCCTTCTAGGTGTACCTCAATGAGGTGTACCTCATTTTCCAGCCGAGTTTTACAAGAGAAATCAAGAAGCAAGAAAGACAGGGTTTTGTGACAAAAAGAATTATGTATTGGGGGTGAGAGATGTGTGTTGGAAAGAGAGGAATATATTCAAAATCTCTATAATTCTCTTTCATTACTATTTTATAATAGTGGACAAAATGAGATTACTAGAGAAGAAAATATGATAGTATACTTGCTTTGCAAAGCAACAACTGGTGTTATTCTCTGTGTAGTTCATTAACTGTTGAATTAATAATGTTATCATTATAAGGGAATTCCCTGGCAGTCCAGTGGTTAGGACTCCACACTTTCAAGGCCGGGGCCCAGGTTCGGTCCCTGGTCGGGGAACTAAGATCCTGCAAGCCACGAGGTACAGCCCAAAAAAAGAAAAAAATTGAGATACTAAGTAATGTTATTGTTATATTAATTATATATTATTAATAATATTAACTATAAAATAACTCATCTGTTAATTTTATTCTATTGGTGTTTTGAACTATTATGTAAACCTTTTTCATGTGCATGGTCTATTTTTCATTAATATAGCCATATTACCATAAAACCGTAAATTAGAGCCCCCAAATTCACATTTAATGCTCTAGCTTACCACCAGCACTATTAGGCTTTTGGCATATTTCTTGCTTGTCATTAGCTTAAGTATTTTTTAAAATTTTGGTAACTGTACTGTAAAAAGCTTTCCTATTTATTTACTTTTTCATGAATTTATGGCTTATCACTCAAAACAAAATGTAATATACTAGATTGTAAGCTCTTAACGAGCAGGAGGTGTTTTCAATCATTTTCTGTTCGTTCATTCCTAACAGGGTCCTGTGTTACTGATTTGACCTCAGTCACATGCCTAAGCCCCAAGTTCCTCTGGCTGGACAGGCAGCCATTCTGCATACCTTCTGAAAAAGTGTGTCATCAGGCGTGGGGGTATTGGCAGTGCGGCGGAAACCTCGGACCCGGTGCTCAAGGGACTTGTCATATGGGTAATTGGCCACCACTGCCCCTCCATGGAGATTGGCTGAAAGGACAAAGTTGAAGGAGCGGATCCACTGGATCACTGCCTGGGTCTCAGGTTCCACCTGAGGAGAGATGAGAGCTTGGCGGTGAAGCTGCAACTGAAGCCAGATGGCTGTTTACATGAGTTTGTCGGGGTGTGGCCTGAGAGGATGGCATGTCTGAATAAAGCAAAGAGGATCCTACCAGATAGGAGAAGTGCAGATGGGGAAATTTTGATCTTTTGTGTGATAGTTTAACAAATTAAGTGAATGGAACACTTGTTTAAAATGAAATCTCATATGGAAACCAAGTATTCAATAGCTAAAAAGAGGTCATCTAGGGCAGTGAAACTATTGTGCATGATGCAAAATGGTAGATACACGTCATGATACATTTGTGAAAACCCACAGAATATACAACATGAAGAGTGAACCCTAATGTAAACTATGGACTTTTGGGTGATGATGACAAGTCAATGCAGGTTCATCATTGTAATAAATGTACCCCTCTGGTGGGAGATGTTGATAATGGGAAGCAGGGAATATATGGTAATATCCTGTACTTTCCGCTCAATTTTGCTGTGAACCTAAAACTGCTCAAAAATGAAGTCTATCAAAAAAAAAGAGAGAGAGAGAGAGAGAGAGAAAGAGCAGTTTGAAGAGGGGTAACATAAATTGGAGAGCGCAGAGTCCCAGTTTGGCCTCTCTCTGGCAACAAAAAAGGGTCCTCCAATTTACCCACTGCTCCAGTAGCTTCTGGAGCTCCTCTGCAGAAATTTAGGGTTCTAGTAAATATATCTGAAAATTGTTGGTTTACAGCAATGGTTTTCAACCTCCTCCTTCCCCCAACACATCTGCTGTGTTGTTGACATGTAGAATGTTCTCCTGTGGTCATACCCAAATTTCATGAATTAGACATACTGTAATATGGGCCAGTCTTGGCTAAGTAGTGAGATTCCACCCATTCTATTGCAGATTTCTATTGCAGATTATGTTGCTAGCGAGCGACAGTATTCTAAAGAAAGCCTTGAATCTACTGGACTTGTAAGTAAATAATTTACAGTCTTCACTGTTTTTCCTCCCCTCAAGATGGATGTGCTTAGAGGTTATGCGGTGTTAATGTGTTAACGGCTCGTCCTGGACCAAGGGTCAGATGTGAAGGCCTCCATCTTTTCTGTTCCAAGGGAGACTGAATGAATAATGTTGAGTCTCATCCAATCAGAATGGATATAATCCCAAAGGCACCAGTCCAGCTCTGTGACCAGGGCTCAGATTCTTTAAAGCAGTCCTTTCTCCATGTCCTAACCCTCCATCCATCAGAAGGAGGCCAGCCTCTCACTGTTCCTGGCCCCTCAAGAGCAAGAGGGACTTCTCATTGTCTTTTTTCCTTCTAAGATGCAGACAGAGGGCCAGTGGGAGTTTAATTGTTACTGGCTCAATTACCTTATTTTATGTAGACAAGTTTAATAAATCAGAACATCCTTCTGGCTGGATATGTCAACGAGTGCAAAGTTATTTTTGATGTATTATTTCCTTGAGCCAAGAGCACAGCTGCTATCCAAAAATGTCGGCATGACTTTTGCTTCAATTCCAAGGGGAAAAAAACTGATAAGATTCCATCTAGAAACTCCCAATATAAAGCCTTCCACCTGCTTTAATTTTCTCTCCCCAGTCTCTAAGTTTAGATACTCACAGAGAATGTTTAGAACTAGCCCATACAGTGTAAGAAACAGGGTGGTGGTGATGCTCCAAGGATGACAAGAGTCATTCCCAGGAACAGGACGACTGTCAGGCTGAAACCATTCGCATTACCAATGGGGCAAGAGGTCTGGGAGCATCAGATGGGATCCTTTGATTGAGAAAGTAAGGGAAATGAGAATATGGTAAGGTAGTCAAGGGTCATACAGAAAGAGAAGAAGAAAAACTTCTCTTCTAAGGGTGAGACTCCCTGAACCTCTTTCTCTAGCTAATTGTTGATAAGCGTACAGTTCATCACATGCAAGAGAGATTTCTCTTTAGAATGCTACAGTTCTCTGTCAACAGTATAGTGCAGTAGAAAGAATGTTGGATGAGGAGTCAGAAGACCTGGGTTTTAATCTTGAGTCCACCAATTACTAGCTGTGTGAGTTTAAATTATTTTTTCTATAAGTGTTATCTGTAAAATGGGGGTGGATAACACTGCTTGATGCATTTAACACTGCTTGATCATTTACAATGATCAACTGAAACACTAGCTGAGAAAGAATTCTATAAAATTATGAAGTGCTGTGCAGCGGTATGATACCACTTTCACCTCTTTTGCCACTCTCACCACTAACATCAAATATCATGTGCTCAGTGAAGGGCTCTATGCTCAGGGAGGGAAAAAAATACAAAGAGGCATACGTTACAGTTAGCATTGCTCTGGACAGACTAGCACAGAATTGGGTTGATGCTTTATTATTGCATATTTAGTTGATGTGAAGATTCAGGGAAGAAATTCCAGATGCTGATTTACCTGCTTCTGCTTGCAAATTTTGTCTTATACCTGATTTTTCCAGTTGTCTGGAAGGGGTAAGTGGTGGTTGGGGCCTCCGTTCTTCTCATTGTAGTAGATGTAGGTATTGAGATCAGGGAAGTTGCGGTTCAGGTCCACTCCGTTTGCGTTGTTCCTGCCAACCAGATACCCAGAAATGTCCCTGTTCTAGTGGGAAAAGGAAGAAATAAAAGATGAAGGTTTCAGACTGAATGCTCTATTTGAAGAACACTGTATAGTTTTTTTTTTACACATTAGCTCGATCTATCAAACGATGTAGCATTTTCTCCTTTAACTCATCCAAAGTCCCAGTGGCGTGGTTCAAGTTTCCCTATAAACCACATGCTGGAGGTAGAGATCCCAGGAGAAGCTCTAACAAAAGGAGGGTGTTTCAGGATAATGGGAACCCCTATTTTAAAAAAATTGTTTATGTCTATTTAATCAGAATGACAGAGATATGTGCAGCGAGAAAGTATAATTTTTTTCAGTTATATATGTATTTTTTTCAGATTATTTTCCATTATAGGTTATTACAAGATATTGACTACAGTTCCCCAAGCTATACAGTAAATCCTGTTGCTTATCTATTTTATGTATAGTAGTTTGTATCTGTTAATCCCATACTCCTAATTTATCCCTCCCCCATCCCTTTCCCCTTTGGTAACTATAAGTTTGTCTTCTATGTCTGAGTCTGTTTCTGTTTTATATAAAGATTCATTTGTATATTATTTTAGATTTCACATATAAGTGATATCACTTATCACTTACAATATTTGTCTTTCTGTCTGACTTACTTCACTTAGTATGACAATCTCTAGGTTCATCCATGTTCCTGCCAATGGCAATATTTCATTATTTTTTATGGCTGAGTAATATTCCATTGGATATTTATACCACATCTTCTTAAACCAATTGTCTGTTGATGGGCACTTTGGTTGTTTCCATGTCTTGGCTATTGTAAATAGTGCTGCTATGAACACTTGGGTGCATGTATCTTTTCAAATTAGAGTTTTCATCTTTTCCAGATATATGCCCAGGAGTGGGATCACTGGATCATATGGTGGCTCTATTTTTAGTTTTTTAAGGAACCTCCATACTGTTTTCCATAGTGGCTGCACCAGTTTACATTCCCACCAACAGTGTAGGAGGGTGGGAACCCCTATTTTTTAAAAACGGTTTTATTGATATATATAGCTTACATACCACAACATTCATCCATTTTAATCGTACAATTTAAAGAATTTTAGTATGCTTACAGAATTGTGCAACTTTTACCACAATCTAAGAATACTTATATTCCCCTGAAAAGAAACCTCATGCCCATTCACAGTCACTCCTCATTTTTACTCCACCCCTAGGTAATCACTTTCTGTCTCTATGGATTTGCCTTTTCTGGACATTTCAGTAAGTGGGATCATATATTATATGTTTGGCTTTTTTCACTGGGCAAAATGTTTTTGAGGTTCCTCCATGTTGTAGCATGTATCAGGACTTCATTCCCTTTTATTTCTGAATATTTCCATTATATGGATTTACCACATTGTGTTTATCCATTCACCAGTTAATAGACTGTATTGTTTCCTGGGATTGCTGTAACAAATTACCACAAACTCGGTGGCTTATAACATCAGAAATGTATTCTCTCACAGTTCTGGAGGCTAGAAGTCTGAAATCAAGCAGGGTCATGCTCTCTAAAGGCTTTAGAGGAGGATCCTTCTTTGACTCTTCTAGCTTCTGGTGGTTGCTGACAGTCCTTAGCGTCCCTTAGCTTGTAGATGCCTCACTCCAATTTCTACTTCTATCTTCACATAGTCTTCTCCCCTGTATGTATGTGTCTCTCAGTACAAATTGCTATCTTCTTATAAGGACACCAGTTATATTTGACTTAGGTCCCCTAATCCAGTATGACTTCACTTTAACTTGATTACATATGCAAAGATCCTATTTCCAAACAAGGTCATATTCATAGGTTCCAGGTAGACATGAATTGGAGGGGGCAGAGGGGATACTATTAAACCTAGTACATGGACATTTGGTTTGCTTCCACTTTTTGGCTATTGTGGATAAAGCTGCTGCAAACATTTGTGTATAAGTCTGTGTGTGGACACATGTTTTCATTTCTAATATCTAGTAGTAGAACTGCTGGATCATAAAGTAAGTCCATATTTAACTTTTTCAGAAACTGCTAAACTGTTTTCCAAAGTGGAAACCATCCCCCCATTTATTTATTTATTTTTTTACTTAGGATCCTTGATTATCTTTTTTCTCAGCAATATCAACTTCATGGATCCCTTAACCTCTCTGCTCACACTTCACATTTCATCTTTTATTTGGTCATGTATTCATTCATTCATCCATCCATTTAATCAATCCACATCTATTTAGGTCTATCTCTATTCAAAGTCCCCTGAAAGACACTAGGGAAAGAGATCATGAGACGTTATGCTAGCTTTCCAGGAATTCATGGTATATATGGGGAGATAGATATTTATATAAATAATTAAAATATATAAAGCAGGAGAATAGAGATAAGTTCACAGGCTCTTGCAAAACTGAAATTCTGTTTGGTGTTTTGTTTGGCATTGGAGAGGGAGAATAGTGTCTACTGGAGCCCTGTGGACTGAGAGGGGAGAGCCCGAATTGGTGGCCATTACTGGAAGTAGGGTGAATGCATGGACACTAGGAGGCTAAAAACTCACAGATGTACTACTACTCTCGTATTTTTCTAAGAACTCTTTATTGTTCTCAGATTTCTCTATTTTCGTGGCATCGTGCTCGTGTTTTATTCTTAGATCTCATTGAAAACATTTTTTGACATTCTTTTAAGTCTCCTACATCAATTCTGTTCCAGTGGAAAACATTTATATGATTTTTCTATTTGGAGTTTGATTTTTCACTTCTATGAGATAATGATTTTCATTATGCTTCCAGGGGTTTTTATTGCTTGCTGATTTATATCAGCGTTATCTCATAACTGTCCATATTAACAGTTACGTTAATTTACCTATCAGCTGACTTACTATTCACACCGGGTCATTAGTTAAGCTGGCAGTAAGGACTTCCTTTAACAGAAGTTCCCATAAACAGGGTTCAGTTATTAGCTTCCTATTACTGCTGTAACAAATTACCACAACCTTAGGGCTTAACCTTGCACAAACTTATGATCTCACAGTTTTGGATGTCAGAAGATTGAAATGGGTCTCACGAGATCTAAAGGTGTCAGCAGGGCTGTGTTCCTTCTGAAGTCTCTAGAGGAATCTGTTTCCCTAGAACATCTTCAAATCTCTCTTTGCCTGTGACCTTCTGCCTTCCTCTTCCACATTTAAAGGACCCTTGTGATTGGTTACACTAGGCCGACCCAAATAATCCAGGGTATTTTAAGGTCACTTGATTAACAACTTTAATTTTGTCTGTAACCTTAATTCCCTTTGCCATGTAACATAACATATTCACAGGTTCCAGGGATTAGGGCTTGACTATCTTTGGGAGGTGGAGTCATATTATTCTACCTTACCTACAGGTGGTTTTAAATTTAGGTGGCCAGGCAGGTCTTCCCTGTGTAGCCATGCAGACAGGTTTCCTCTGGGTACGGCACGTAGCTCTGGGAATCTGAGAACCCGATGGGTCCTCTCTTGGGTTCAGGTTCAAGATCTGCTCCCTTTGAAAAAGTACATAGCAGGTGAGCAGAGGTGACTGGCTCCCCAGAGACACAGCTCTAGGATTTGGCAGGGGTTTTCTCCACCTCCTCCCACCCCCACTTCACTGCACAAAAGATGTGGGCAGGTCTGAGGGGCTTCTCCAGTCTCCCCACTGCAATACAGGGAAGGGCCACTAGAAGGAAAGTGGCCACGCTGGGTTCACCCCTACAACACTCTCAAATTGTCCTGTTCTTTTGGAAACTCAAGTCTCAAGGCATGTTCATGTCCATCTCTCTGATTTCCAGTGGGGGACGGGAGGGGGTAACAAAGTTTTTTTGGGTTTTTTTGTTGTTTTTTTTCCATCTGTTGAGTCATGCCAGCAGGAGGTTGTAAGATGGCAAGGGTCGAATTTGTGTTTGGCTCGACATCTTGGCTCCATTACCCTCCCTGCTTCTCCTCACCCCTCAGCCCTGTCCTCTAGTAGGCTTAAACCAGGATGGGCCATTCAAGGAGAGATGCTGAGTGGTTCCACTTGTATGGGACAGAGTGGTCAGATGCATGGAATCAGAGCGTGGAAGGTCATTGCCAGGAGCTGGGAGGAGGGGGAAATGGGAATTTACTAATGAAGGGGTATAAAGTTTTCGTTGAACAGGATAGATAAGTTCTGGAGATCAGCTGTACAACCTTTTGCCTATCATCAACAATAGTGTATTGTACACTTAAAATTTTGTTAAGAGGGTAGATCTCATCTTAGGTGCTCTTACCACAATAAAACCAAAATTAAAAAAAAAGTAAAGTAGTGAAGTCTAGTCTTAAACATAAAAAACATTTTAAGACTACCCCCAATAAACATATTTTAAAATGGAAAAAAAAATCTTTCATTTACACCCCCCTCCAAAAAAAAAAACAAACCCAAACAAACCAGGTTTAAATAGAGCTTTTAAAGAAACATATCCATTGTGTAAGGCAGATGCCTGCCCTCACCCACTGAAAATTCTAATTCAGTAGATTTGGGGTGGGGAGAGGACCTGAGAACCTGTATCTCAAAAATCTTCACCTACAATTCTGATGCACAGCCACAAAAGAATCACTGACTTAAAGTTAGGCACACTGATATTCTGAATTTATGTTAGGAAATAAAGCCCATAAACACTTTTTTAAATTTGTCCCCTGAACAATGTAACTCTAAAATAAAGAATTCAAAGGCTGAGTGCTATACTAGTAGAGGAAAAAAGCTGTACAGAGATGGAATAAAGTATGAAGAATCTGTAACAGGACTAACCTGCCACCCCACAATTCTGAGAAAAGCTCATTCTTTCTCTTTTCCCCCCAAATGCAAATGTAAGTGTAGTATGGGAGGAAGAAGAGGATTTAAGGTTGGCAGCTAAAAGTTCAGGGAAGGAGGGGCGTCTTGCAATATCCCTTCACACCTGTTCAGTACCTTCCAGTTGATGAAATGTTGTCACTGATACTGCTTCACTGATCCTCACAATGAAATGGAGAACTCAGCTGGAAAGGCGGGGAAGGGAGGGAACTGAGACTCAGAGAGAACCCCCATTCATTGCCTAGGATGCTACAGTGCTGAACCCGTCTTCACACTTCATTCTATTTCTCCAGCTTTTCCTCTATCACATCGTGGCATTTACAGTGGGACAGAGAGGACACCTGGTCTCCCGGCTTTTCCTTACTCCCTAAGACGGCTCTGCTCTCTGCAGGGCCTCCCACTGGGGCTCGGTACCTGGGAGGCAGCGGCCACCTCATAGCCGTCGGGGTTCATGGACGGCAGGATGTGAATGCGTGTGCCCTCCACCAGCCGGACGATGCGCTGGTTCCCGTTGCGGAACTCCTCGCACAGAAACTCCGACAGCTGCAGCAGCAGCTCGCGGCCCAGCACCTCGTTGCCGTGCATATTCCCCACATACTTGACTTCCGGTTCCACTGCAAGTGAGAGAAACACACATAAAGAAGATGGGGGAAAGCTTACGAGTGCAGTTAATTCCTAACCATGCAAAGGGACGTTTCCCCTCTTTTTCAGTAATGAATAAAAGAAAACCTCATGCTTCTGTTAGGTCTTTTCCAATAATCCCTGTGCCCCCTTTGAACAAACTGCAACTACAAATGCTACAAAAATTCATGCCACGGATAATGATGTCTACTACTGATTAAAACCCTACTGTGTACTAGGCATTTATGTCATTGCTAATCTTCACAGAAAACCTGTAAAGTAGGCATTATTAGCCTCAGGATGAGGGTACTGGGTATGGAAGAGGTTAAGTAACTTGTCTGAGGTCACCTGGCAGATTAATAATGGAGGTCAAAGCCCAGGTGGCACTGAGGTAGCTTAATGCTTCTCAGAGACAAATCTTTTCAGGATAAGGATAGTGCTTTTCCAAGATTTGCTGGCCTAAAGTCCTCCAGGTTATAGCATAACAGTTCCTAAATGCACCAGTTGAAAATTTAATTTTCTTGGTAATGAGGTTAAAATCTCCCCTTCATATCTGAGAATGCTGTGTCTTGAGGCACAGGGTAGGAAGGAGTCTATGTATGTCTCATTCCTTAGTCTTTTCTTTGGCTATGTTAACTGTTCAATTGAAGTTAGAACTGAGGTCATAAGAGGAGCCTCTAGAACCACTTAAAAAAATCATTCTTGCCCTGTTTTAAAAGGAAGGAGAAAAGCCCTTGCCAAGTGATTTCCCTTCCACCCAGCACTCTTTTTTTAAAAAAATTAATTAATTTTATTTATTTATTTTTGGCTGTGTTGGGTCTTCGTTGCTGTGCGCAGGCTTTCTCTAGTTGTGGCGAGCAGGGGCTACTCTTCTTTGCAGTGAGCGGGCTTCTCACTGCGGTGGCTTCTCTCGTTGCGGAGCACAGGCTCTAGGCGCGCAGACTTCGGTAGTTGTGGCACGTGGGCTCAGTAGTTGTGGCTCACGGGCTCTAGAGCACAGTCTCAGTAGTTGTGGTGCACGGGCTTGGTTGCTCCGCAGCATGTGGGATCTTCCCGGACCAGGGCTCGAACCCCTGTCCCCTGCATTGGCAGGCAGATTCTTAACCACTGCGCCACCAGGGAAGCCCCCATCCAGCACTCTCTTGCCTTCATGCCTTTTCTGATTCTGTGTCTCTTCATCTTCACATTTCCATGCCCTCCTCACCATCCATCTAGGCTCAAATGCTCCTTACTCTGTGAAGCCATCTTGGAATCTCCTTGCTGGGAGTGAACTCGCTATTAAGCTTCCCTTTTATGATACCACTTCCTACTCTGGGTTTTGGCTAATTTTGCACATGTCCTATTTTCCTTACTGGACCTGGCCTTTGCAATGTATGCCATTTTAAACTTTCTTTAGGATACAATCCATTGTTATTTATCTGCTACAGCAGTCTTTCCCAAAGGAATGTCTATAACCCATAAGGACTGTGTGGTGGATTTTCTATCATGTACCTTCTTTGATCTTAGTGTATTTCTTTAATCTTATCACGTCTTTCTCACTTTTCTTGGTGTTAAGTTATACTTTATTTTACGAAAGGATGGTGATAGCAGATGGCAGGTAGTATTCTTCAACATCTTTGTTCAGTAAAATAAAATTTGGAAAATCTATTTTAGTCCCCTCTGATCTCCCATATATATATATTTGTGTGTGTGTGTGAAATCCATAAGTTTGGGAACCACTGCCCTGTAGAACCTACCATAGTCCCTTGCTCTTAGGAGGTATTCAATATAAAATTCTTTTGTCTCCACTTTCCGTATATCCAGAATACAATACAACCACTTCTCCTAACAACCACTGTCATCATTTTGGTTCAAGCTCCCACAATCGCAAGCCTGCATTACTACAATAAATCTCCTACTTGAACTCCTTGCATCTGCCCAGCCATGCAAGTCTATTCTCCTGAGTCAGTGTTTGGCAAACTTTTCCTGTAAAGGACCAGAGAGTAAATCCTTTGGGCTTCCTGGGCTACATTGTCTTCACTGCAGCTACTCAACGCTTCCAGTGAAAGCAGACATAGATGATACAAAAACAAATGGGCGTGACTGTGTTTCAGTGAAACTTTATTTACCAAAACAGGTAGCTGGCCCTCAAGACTCTAGTTTGCTGATTCCTGTTCTGAGTTATCTTCTAAAATTTTTAGTCAGATCATGTCACTCCTCTGCTTAAAACCCTCCAATGGCTTCTCACTTCACTCAGAGCAAAAGCCAGTATTTTTGCAGAGACCTGCAAGGCCCCACGTGATCTCCTCCTGCCCAGTATCCCCGACAGCTCTGCTCTGACCTTGCTTTCCTGTGCTTCACTGTCCCGGAGCCACAGGGGCCTCCTCGCTGCTCCTCACACATGCCAAGCGTGCTCCGGCTCTTGCCTCTGTGCGGTGTTTTCCTCCCCAGAACCAGTATGGCACCTCAATCACGTACTCAAAAATCACCTCGAAGGAGAAGCTTTTCCTAAAAAGCAACACCCCCTCCCCCACTCAACCCACAATTGTCCACAACTCCCTATCTCTCCTTCCTGGTTTCTTTTTCTCGATAGCACTTATTTTCATCTGGTATAATATATATTTATTTAGTTACCTGTTTATTGCCAGTCTTACCGCGCTAGAATTAAGGCCCTGAGGGCAGAGTCTTTGTTTTATTCTCTGCGCTATATTCAGAGTCTACCAAAGTGCTTACACTGAGTAGATCATCAGCAATACTTGTGGGATAATTAAGGAATGAATGGATGTACCTTTGATAGGGCATCAGAGAAAGGAGGGATCGGTGAGGTATAATAGTATGAAAAGCTTCAAGAAAGGCACTGAATGCTAGAAAGTAGACAGAGCACCAAGAAAGGGGCGTGGAGTGAGGGGCTAAGCCTACAATGTCCATTAGCACCCACAAGCTTCCACAAATGAACACACGACCTGAGTAAAAGCAGGGTGTTTGCTCTGCAAGTGCATTTTCAAAGCAAGGCCCTTATCTTCGCCTAATCACATAGCCTTCCTTGAGCCAGCCTCCCACCCCCCTCTCTCCCTTCCCCCCTGAACTGGCCACTTAAGAGTTTGAAGCTGTCATGGACAGAATCCACTGGGTGTGAGGTTGTCACTGAAGGTTTTTAAGCAAGGGAGGGAGGGGATTATATCAGTATTTGGGCACCTAGCACCTGTGCCTTAAATGAAAGGTTTAGAGCGTGGTGGCTGTTAGGCGATAGGAGAACGTCAGGAGCCTGGTGCAATCATTTAGGCTGTGATGGAATTTGGGCTAGGGGGAAGGGTGAGGAAGTGGAGAGGAAAAGAGACCTGAGGTTGACAGTTTGAAGGAGGAACTGACGTACTTGAATGTCACAATTGCTGTAAGTAAAGCAGTAAAGTAGAAACAACTTAACTGCCCATCAATAAATGAACTGCTCAATACAACCTTGCAACAATGGAATATTATGCAGCCAAAAATGATAATGCAGATCTATATTTACAGACATGCTATTCATCAAAGACTATGAAATGAGAAAAGCAGATATAGTGTGATTCCATTTTTATTAAAAAAATGACGTGTATGTAAGGGGAGGTGGCTTAAACATGCATAGAAGAAAGTTTAGAAGGAGATACATCAATATGTTAACGATGGTCATCTGTGAGTGGTGGGATTACGGGTGAGGTTTTTACCTTATCTAATTTCTACTTTAATCCAAACATGGATGGCTTTTATAATAGAAACAAACTAACAACAAATAATGTAATGAATAAAATGAATACCCCAAACCTCAAACTCTCTCCAGGATCCCATACTCTGAGTACACCGTCATTCCCCAAAGAGCTATCCCTAAACTCTGGCAGAACTAGAAGGGCTAATTGTTTCTCCAGAGGCATTGGATAGGGAAAGGCAGAATAGTAACAGCAAGGAAGAAAGAAGGGTAATGGGAGGGAAGGCGGGGGGGATGGGAAGGGAGCAGGGAAAAAGACTCACCTTTTACCATTAAGGTCTTGAGCAAACAGAACCCAAAAAGGAGGAGCAGACTGGAGCCTGAACTGGGGTTGCAGCTCCCCAGAGGCAGGGCCAGTTTGTAGGCTAAGCAAGGAAATACTTAGTCCAGGCTGAGGAAGTTGTGATACTTTATGGGTGGAGGGGTCCAGGGACCTCCCCAGAAACCACCCCAATTACTGAATTTGTAAGGGAAGGGTCCTGCCCACACACACTTTAAGACACATGCTCAGGGCTTACAGGGCTCGTGGATTCCAGGGTAGTCACTGAATTCCAGCACGTAGAGGTGTCTTCCCTTCACACTGCGCCCAATGCTGTAAACCCGCGTGACATGAGGGCATTCATTGTGCACCTTGTACAGCGTCCGCACGAGGTCATCATAGCGGTGGTGGCGAAAGGTCACCGGGGCAACCAACTTGAAGAGAAGGAGCTGGAGGAAAATTGAGACCAGGTCTGACATCTTGCTGGGCTTTTTCAGAGACCCACTAAAATGGGCCCTGCTTCTCCCAGTAACCCGTCAAAATCCAAGGGCCAAGAACCAGCTTTTCCTAGTTTCCTGCCAGTAAACACCAGTGTGACAGTGCCTGGGAAGAAAGTTCAGAACTGTCCCTCCAAAGCCAGAAGTTATTTATGTAGCTCTGGAATAGGCACTCGTCTCCCCTCCCCCATTTCTCTGCCTCTCCTAATCCATGAAAGCCTTTTGAAAGGCTTTTGCACTTCTTCAGATTGGGTAGTTTCACTGATTCTGGTTTACTGATTAACTGGACTGTACACAGGCTTCAATAAACAGCTGCTTATAACCCTTTGATTCCCGGAGAATTCTGAGAAGCTTGGCCTGTCCTTGTTCCCTATGTTACAATATAGGAAAGGGTATTAAAATAGAACACTCCGTCCTTTTGATCCATTCTACATCCTATCTTTCTGAAGCACAGCTCTGTCTTGTCCCTTTTCTCCTCAAAAATCTTCAACAGATACCACTGAGAAAATGAAAGGTGAGCCCCAGGTTGGGAGAAAACAGTTGCCAATCATGTATCTGACAATATATCCAGAATTAATCAAGAACTCTTACAACCCAGTAATAAAACAAACAACCCAATTTAAAAGTGGGGAAAAGATTTGAATAGACATTTTATTCAACTAAAGTAGATATATGAATGACTAATGAACACATTAAAGATGTTCAACACTATTGGTCATTAAGGAAATGCAACTTAAAACCACAATGAGGGCTTCCCTGGTGGCGCAGTGGTTGAAGGTCCACCTGCCGATGCAGGCGACACAGGTTCGTGCCCCGGTCCGGAAAGATCCCACATGCCACGGAGCGGCTGGGCCCGTGAGCCATGGCCGCTGAGCCTGCATGTCCGGAGCCTGTGCTCCGCAACGGGAGAGGCCACAACAGTGAGAGGCCCGGGTACCACAAAAAACAAACAAACAAAAAACCAAAAAAACAACACAATGAGATATCACATCACATCCACTAGAATGGCTATAATCAAAAAGACACAATAACAAGTGTTGTCGAGAATAGGGAGAAACTAGAAACCTCATATATTGCCGATGGGAAAATAAATATTGCAGCCACTTTGGAAAACAGTTTTGCAGTTTCTTAGAAGTTTAAATATATACTTACTATACAATCCAGCAATTTCCTAGGTATCTACCCAAGAGAAATGAAAACACCTATCCACACAAAAACTAGTATGTAAATGTTCATAGCAGTATTATCCACAATAGAAAAGTAGAAGCAATCTAAATATCCATTAACTAATGAATGGATAAACAAAATATGGCATATCCATGCAATGGAATATCATTTGACAATGAAAAGGAGTGAAGTACTGATACATTGTACAAGATGGATGAACCTTAAAAATATTATGATCAGTGAAAGGAGACACAAAAGATCACATATTATATGATCCAATTCATAGGAGATGTTTAGAAAACACAAACATAGAGAGACAGAAAGTAAACTAGAGGTTGGCTAGGGCTAGGAGTGAAAATGCAGAGTGACTACAAATGGGCACAAGATTTCTCCTTAGGGTGATAGAAGTGTTCTAAAATTAGATTGTGGTGACTGTACAACTCTGTAAATACACTAAAATTCACTGAATTGTAAATGGGAAGCAGATGGATTTTATGGTATACAAATTATATGTTAATAGAGGTGCTTTTAAAACATAAATAAAAATAATTAAGTACAGCCACCCAAAAGTTAACTATGAATTTACCATACAACACAACAATTCCACTCCTGGGTACCTACCCAAGAGAACAAAGACTTGTACACAAGAATATTCATAGCAGCATTATTTGTAGTAGCCAAAAAGTGGAAACTACCCAAGTGTCCACCAACTGATGGATAAATAAAATGTGGTATATCCATACAATTGAACATTATTCAGCAATAAAAAGGAATAAAATACTAATACATGCTACAACATGGATGGACTTCAAAAACACCATGCTAACTGAAAGGAGCCAACACAGAAAACCCTCTTATTGTATGATTCCATTTATATGAAATGTCCTGCAAAAGTAAACTTACAGAGACAAAGTAAAATAGTGACTTACTAGGGCTGGGAGTGGAAAAGGAGATTCACTGTAAATGGGCATGAGGGATCTTGCTGGAGTGATGAGAATGTTCTAAAACTGGGTGATGATGATGGTTGCATAACTTGGTAAATTTACTAGAAATCACTGAATTGCACACTTAAAATGGATGAATTTTATGGTATGTAAATTATACTCCAATAAAGTTTTTTTTTTTTTTAAACAAAGTTTCAGTGGAATTTCATGCACTAGAGTGTAAAATCCAAATGCTTCTGCCTGGTTTTCAAGTCACTCCTACCAGGTCCAATTGTGACCTCACTCCAGTGCAGCCCCTCTGCAGTGCCTACTGTCTTCCGAGTATGCCCTCATCACCTGCTTTCCTGCTTTTGCTTATGTTCTTTCCCCAGGTAGCTTAACTCAGCTCCAAACCCTGGGTCTTCCTCATGTCCCCTTGCAATTGCTGTTACCATCAGTCTTTGTATCTCCAATCTTATGACTTTGCCTGTTATGCACTTATCCACTGTGCTAGGTGTTAGGTGTTAGGATAGAGCGCAGCCCTGCTGATGCATTGTTCCTGCCCCCCCAGGATGATCGTCAGCCTCTAGCACATAGCCTGGCATGGGGGCACATTTGTTGAATGAATGAATAGACCCATTGTTGACCTTTCCTCTTGCATCCTCCTGCACTTCAGCAAACTTTTCCAAGGAAATCCTATGCTTTTCTCACCTGTCAGTAAAGACAGCTATCAACTCTTGGTTATACTGGGTGAACAAACTATAGCAAGGCCAGTCTGGCCCACAGATGGTCTAGAGAGTTGGCCCAAGACCAGTACCAAATCAGCAGTACCACAGAGTAAAAACCACAGGATTTTGCACCCACTGCTAAAATCCCAGAATTTTCTGATGAGATCCTGACACCCCAGGTGGTGAGGGCAGGCATCAAGAGAGAAAGCTGAAAGGACATCACTAATGCTGTTACACATTAAGCCCTTGATCTAGGACTGATGAAATAAAATTTATATTTTAAGGCAGGACAAGAAAAAACTAAACATAAAATTTTCTCTGTGTGTTTGTTTGGACCTCCTCCCTCCCTCCCTCACGTGCAGTGTGCATCCACATTACACATTAACCAGAGCTCCTCAAAGATGGGCCTGCTCTACAGTAAAGATCAATTTTTTTCCTAGCAATGAAACTTCTTAAAAGAATAGTGTTCTTTCCCAGCTCTGTAGGGGGTCGTGGCGACTTGCTGCTCGCTTTGCACGTGCTTACGTGGACCATGTATCCTTGGTGAACTTTATGTAAAATATCAATATGTCATTTTGAGGTACAATCCTTTGTCTCGAAAACGTATGTGACTGTGCCTTAGATTCCTAACAGGTGGAACGGTTCTCAGAGCTTTCTAAGAAAATGCTTCCCGGAATGGGCATCATCAGAAAATCTACAAACAACAAATGCTGGAGAGGGTGTGGAGAAAAGGGAACCCTCCTGCACTGTTATATATATATATATTATATATATATATAATATATAATGTATATATAATATATATAATATATTATATATATCAATATACAGCCACTATGGAGAAAAGTATGGAGGTTCCTTAAAAAACTAAAAATAGAACTACCATACGACCCAGCGATCCCACTCCTGGGCATATACCCTGAGAAAACCATAATTCAAAAAGACACATGTGGCGCATGCTCCGCCCACCCCGGAGCCTCGCCCTCCGCCACGATGAGCAAATAAGCGCCAGAGAGGGCGTGAAATTTAAATTCCACTCGGGGAGAAAGTGTTGTGCTTCGAGCCTGACCCCACCAAGGCACGAGTGCTGGACGATGCCAAGATTGTTGATGTTATTGTTGGTAAAGACGAAAAAGGCAGAAAGATCCCAGAATATCTGATCCATTTGAATAGTTGGAACAGAAGCTGGGATAGATGGGCAGCTGAAGATCATGTCCTTCGTGACACTGATGAAAATTGGAGATTACAGCGTAAACCGGCAAGAAAAGCTGTAGCTCGCCTGAGAAGCACAGGAAGAAAGAGGAAGCGCTGCAGGTTGCCAGGTGTGGACTCTGTCTTAAAAAGCCTCCCTGTTGAAGAAAAAGATGAAAATGTTGAAAACTTAATAAGCAGTTCCTCTGATGACAGTAGTGAAGAAAAGGATGAAGAAATAAGTGAAGAAAGTGATATTGAAGAAAAGACTGAAGTGAAGGAAGAACCAGAGCTGCACGCAAAAAAGGAAATGGAAGAAAGAACAATAGCTGTAGAAATCCCTGAAGTTCTGAAGAAGAAGCCTGAGGACGATTGTTACTGTATCAACAGGAGGAAACGGTTAGTGAAACTTTCATGCCAGACCAACATCATAACTATTTTGGAATCGTACGTGAAGCATTTTGCTATCAATACAGCCTTTTCAGCCAATGAGAGGCCTCATCACCATCAGGCTATGCCACACGCCAACATGAGTGTGCATTATATCCCAGCAGAAAAGAACGTTGACCTTTGTAAGGAGATGGTGGGTGGATTAAGAATAACCCTTGGGACTTCCCTGGTGGCGCAGTGGTTGAGAGTCCGCCTGCCAGTGCATGGGACACGGGTTCGTGCCCCAGTCCGGGAAGATCCCACATGCCGTGGAGCAGCTGGGCCCGTGAGCCATGGCCGCTGAGCCTGCGCGTCTGGAGCCTGTGCTCCACAACGGGAGAGGCCACAACAGTGAGAGGCCCACGTACCGCAAAAAAAAAACAAAACAAAGAATAACTTTTGATTACACTCTCCCATTGGTTTGGCTCTCTCCATATGAACAAGTTCAGTATAAAAAGGTGATTTCGTCCAAATTTTTTCTTCCGATTAAGGGAAGTACCACAAACGCTAATCGGAACCCGGAGGATCTCTCTCCAAGCCCACCTTTGTTGAATCCATCCACGCCACAGCCCACAGAGAGTCAGCCAACTACAGGCGAGCCAGCCGCCCCCAAAAGGTGCAAAGCCGAGCCGGAAGCCTTGCAGTCTCTGAGGAGGTCCACACGCCACTCTGCCAATTGCGACAGGCTGTCTGAGAGCAGCGGCTCGCCTCAGCCCAAGTGCCGGCAGCAGGACACGTCTGCCAGCACGCCCAAGCTGTTTCTGCACCTGGAAAAGAAGACGCCTGTTCATAGCCGATCATCCTCACCTGTTCCTCTGACCCCTAGCAAGGAAGGGAGTGTGGTGTTTGCTGGCTTTGAAGGCAGAAGAACTAATGAAATAAATGAGGTCCTCTCCTGGAAACTTGTACCTGACAGTTACCCCCCAGGTGACCAGCCACCTCCACCCTCTTAAATTTATGGGGCGCAACACTTGCTGCAATTGTTCGTGAAACTTCCAGAAATCCTTGGAAAGATGTCCTTTTCTAAGAAGAATCTGAAGGCTTTACTGAAGCACTTTGATCTCTTTCTGAGGTTTTTAGCAGAATACCATGATGACTTTTTTGCAGAGTCTGCCTATGTTGCTGCCTGTGAGGTGCACTACAGCACGAAGAACCCCAGGGTGATTTATTAAGGTTTTGATGGTTCTGGAAGAACAGTTTCTCTATCTAGCTTTGCGCTCTCGGTCCCCAGTAAAGAACTAGGGAGTTGGTGGGCCTTCCTTACAGGCAGAGCGAATGCGATACCCCCATTGGGGTGCTGTGGCGGGCCCATTTGTTTGAGCTGCTTACCTCCCGTAGTTATTTCTGTTATGGATTACTTCCTAGGTGCCTGAACGGCCTCCAACATGTGACCCTTGCCATGGTACATGTCATCTGTGACGGCGGGAAACGAGCAGCTGTGTTCACAGTGAAATGTTCACGAAAGTGTGTGTAGGTTGGGCTGTTTCAGTAGACAGGAGTTACTTGTTAGCAATAACCTCATTTTTTTAGTTATTTGTTAGCATTAAACAAAATCGTTTTGCAAGGCGTTTTCATTCTTGTGATTAGGCTAAGCAACAAAACATTAGTTTTGCTTGGAAACTGAAGAGTAGTCCCAGAGTATTTTAGAGGGAGTTGATATTGATGGCAAAAGAATATTTGCAGGTATACATTTGCTTGTTACAGTTCCTTTTCTATAAAACCTTATTTTTGGTGATCTAAATAAAGCATTGCCTGAATGTTTGAGATTTTATAGCTATACTCGGTTGTGTAATGTTACAGTTCCCTTTCTGTAAGATGTTATTTTTGGTGATCTCAAATAAATCATTGCCCATCTTGTTGGAAAGAACCAAGAGAGAGTTTTCAAAAAAAAAAAAAAAAGAGACATGCACCCCAATTGTCATTGCAGCACTATTTACGATAGCCAGGTCATGGAAGCAACCTAAATGCCCATCGACAGATGAATGAATAAAGAAGATGTGGTACATATATACAATGGAATATTGCTCAGCCATAAAAAGGAACAAAATTGGGTCATTTGTAGACATGGATGGATCTAGAGATTGTCATACAGAGTGAAGTAAGTCAGAAAGAGAAAAACAAATATTGTATATTAACGCATACATGTGGAATATAGAAAAATGGTACAGATGAACCAGTTTGCATGGCAGAAATAGAGACACAGATGTAGAAAACAAACGTATGGACACCAAGGGGGGAAGGGGTGGGTGGTGGGATGAACTGGGAGATTGGAATTGACATATATACACTAATATGTATAAAATAGATAACTAATAAGAACCTGCTGTATAAAAAATAAATAAAATAAAATTCAAAAATTCAAAAAAAAAAAGAATATGCTTCCCGGGTTACAATCTTCAGTTTGGCTTGAATAAGATTCCCCCTTTTTCCCCTCTTAACTTGATAATTAATTGAATTTTTGTCAACAGGACAATATCTACTGTCATTATTGAAGGCTTGGCTTAGTGGTCCCTAGATAGTCCCAAACTGTTCCTCTACAAAAGAATTCCCATTTCTCTGGTAAATGTGTCTTTAGTTCTTATGGTGACCTCACTCATGCTAAACAGATGACACCCATTCTCTAGGAGGGGGATGTACCCTCCCTGCTTGTATGAACTTCGGGTTGTTGTAAACAGGGAATGCCCTCTGTTCATCAGGGCTGAGATTGACACTCCTTCCCTGGAATTTCACATAGAGTACCAGAACATATGCCCTGAAGCCAGAGGGCATACAATGTCTCTCAAAGCAACCAGAAGTAGAAGGAACTTGAGTGTCAGGGGGATATAATATTTTTTAAAAATTTTTTATAGCTTCACTGAGATGTAATTTACATATAACACTGGTACATTTAAGGTTTACAATGTGATGACTTAATACATGTATGCATTGCAAAATGATTACCACGTTAGGGTTAATTAACACTTCCATCATGTCATGTACTTGTGTGTGTGTGTGTGTGTGTGTGTGAGATGAGAACATTTACAATCTACTCTCTTAGCAACTTTCAAGTATATAATAAAGTCCTGTAAACTATAGTCACCATGCTGTACATTAGATTCCCAGAACTTATTCATCTTACAGCTTGAAGTTTGTACCCTTTGCCCAACATCTCATTTCCTCTACTCCCCAGCCCCAGACAACTACCATTCTACTCTGTTTCTACGAGTATGGCTGTTTTAGATTCTACATATAAGGGAGATCATACAGTATTTGTCTTTTTCTATCTGGCTTATTTCACTTAGCATATGCAGAGATATACAAGTTCAACTCCCTCTTAGGCCATTTGATCTTGGGCCAAATAATTAACTTCTATAACCTCAGTTTCCCTCTGTATAGGATGGAGAAAAAACAGCTCCTTCCTCATGAGTTGTGCGACTCAAACAAGATAATATACATAAGGCCTTTTGCATGGTGCCTGGCACATAGTAAGGGCTTAATAAATATTATTAGCAGTATTAATAGTAGCAGCAGCATTAAGCATCTATCTACTCTGTGCTAGAGACCCGGCTAGGCGATGGAGATACAATTCATTCATTCAATATATACATTGAATGTATCTAAAGGCTTTACTTGTATCCTTATTTTTGATATAGAATAAAACCAACAAAGATCTTTGACCATGTGGTGCTTACATTGCAGTGAAGAGACAGATAACCAAGAGTGAGAAAAGCAGCTACTATCCTAAAGATACAGACTAGCGAACAAGCACAGCACTAGGGGAAGAGTGATGTAGCCACATAGGCCATTGAGCAGGGTTACCTAACCTAGCTTTGGGGGATCAGGGAGGGCTTGCTGGAGGATATGTGGGAGTTGAATCAGATCAGAGAGTCCTGTATCCTCCTGGTAAGTATAATAATGGCCCCCAAAGGTGTCCACAACCTAATCCCTGGAACCCATGAATATGTTATGTTACGTGGCAAGAGAGAATGAAGTTTGCGGATGGAATTAAGGTTGCTAATGAGCTAGTCTTGAGATGGAGGGATTAACCAGGTGGGCCCAGTGTAATCACAAGTGTCCTTATAAGAGAAAGAGGAAGGCAGGAGGGTCAGAGTCAGAGTGATGAGACGTGAGAAAGGCTCAGTGGGCCGTTGCTGGCTTTGAAGATGGAGGAAGGGGCCATGAGCCAAGGAATGCAAGCAGTCTCTAAAAACGACAAAAGCCTAGGAAACACATTCTCCCCGGGAGCCTTCAGAAAAGAATGCAGCCCTGTCAACCCTTGCTTTTAGTCCAGTGAGACCCATTTCAGACTTCTGATCTCCAGAACTGTAAGATAACAAATCGGGGTTGTTTTAAGCCACTACATTTGTGGTAATTTTTTACCTACAATAGGAAATGAATACACCCCCTAATACCTTAAGTCTTGGACAGAGCTGGGGCTCTTGGAAGTCAGGGAAAGCTGGAGCAGAAAGCTCACTTGTCTGACATCCTCCAAGGGTCTTGACTCAAATCTTGGGAAGCCAGCCCTGCAGAGCCTTGTTTAGGCAAATGAATCAAACGTCCCAACCCACACCTTCAGTAATCTTAGTTTTAAAATTTCTTTCTATCCTCCAGCAGTAACTCTGAGATTCTGCAGTACAGTCTCAATGTAATTTAAGCCTGCTTAATAAATTATTAGTTGACTGGACCTATAAATGAATCAAGAGTCCAGCTCAATTCAAGTCAGGAAGAACTCTGAGAGCTACTTGGGTTTTAAGGGTTAGGAGAGTGTAGGGCAAAAGGAACCTGGCTGAGCGTGGAGAGTAAGGCAAGTCAGTCCTCGGGACAGATCCTCCAATTCTTTGCCTGGAATATTCTTCTCTCAGCTCATCTGATACTTCTGATATTAGCACAATGGTGAACTACACATGGAGGCCTTCCCCTGATATCTCATCTAAAGAGGCCTCCCCTGGTTATGCTCAGTCTTTTTTTTTTTTTATTTTTTAACATCTTTATTGGAGTATAATTGCTTTACAGTGGTGTGTTAGTTTCTGCTTTATAACAAAGTGAATCAGCTATACATATACATATATCCCCATATCTCCTCCTATGCTCAGTCTTATCTCCTGTTTATTTCAATCAGAATATTTGACTTAGTTTGCCCTTATTTATTTATTTACTTCTTTATTGTCTACTAGCTTTCTCTTCCAGCAGAAGATAAACTCAGTGAAGACCAAGACTAACTTATCTTACTTACTGTTCACCACTAAATCCCAGTACAATGTGCTGGATACATATTTTTTTTTTTTTTGCGGTACACGGGCCTCTCACTGTCGTGGCCTCTTCCGTTGCAGAGCACAGGCTCTGGACACGCAGGCTCAGCGGCCATGGCTCACGGGCCCAGCTGCTCCGCGGCATGTGGGATCTTCCCAGACTAGGGCACAAACCCGTGTCCCCTGCATCGGCAGGCAGACTCTCAACCACTGCGCCACCAGGGAAGCCCTGTGCTGGATACATTTTTAAATGAAGGAAGTAATGTATGAACTGAGATCTGAGATCTGAATGAATAGATGTTAACCAGGTTAAAAACGGGAGAGGAGTGTGTGTTTGGTGAGAGTTTTAAGAGGGGTGAAGCTTATTGATCCCTCCTTATAACGCTGACCCTGTAGGAGTCTGCTGGGGTCTGTTCTTGAATTTCTTCTCTTTATCAGCACTTAACTCCAGATGGCCTCATCGACAAATCCCACTATAAGGTGATGACCCTCAAATTTATATTTCTTGCTTCTACTTCTCTGAACTCCAAAACTGTACTTCCAGCTACGTACCTCATACCTCCATGAGGATTTCTAATAGGTACCCATTCCTAAGGCCACTAATCCCCCCTCCAGCCCCTGGAGCCAGACAGAGCCTTACAGATACAAACTGTGTCCACAAGTGACACCAATCGGTGATGGGTCAATTGGATGAGGAGAAACCAACCGTGTCCCCAGCACTCCCTTTTCACCCTCCCCTATTTAATATTTCCTCAAAGCACTTTTTACCATCTGACATATTGTATATTTGTCTGTTTATTGTCTTCTCTCCCTATAAGGATATAAGCACCTTGTGGGCAGAGAATTGATCTCTTTTATTTTCTGATGTGTCTCTAGCAATTAGACTGGGGCCTGGCATGTAGTAAGTTCCACTAAATACTTGTGGATCAGTGAATGATTGAATGATTAAATGCTTTTACCCACATAATCCCATTTGAACTTCACCTCAATCTTTCTTGAGACCATTATATTCCACTTACATATATGAAGATCCCTAAAATTTAAATGATTTTCCCAGCTCATATAACGTATAGTTAGAAAATCTGGAGATTAAATTAGCTTTCTGACTCCAAAGCTTGGTGCTTTCCATAACACCGAATGCCTCCACCACGTGGGCCTGGTTACATCACAAAAACTGCCTCTAATCTGGCTTCCAGTTCTTTTTTTTTTTTTTTTTTTTTGTAGTACACGGGCCTCTCACTGTTGTGGCCTCTCTCGTTGCGGAGCACAGGCTCCGGACGCGCAGGCTCAGCGGCCATGGCTCACGGGCCCAGCCGCTTTGCGGCATGTGGGATCTTCCCGGACCGGGGCACGAACCCTTGTCCCCTGCATCAGCAGGCGGACTCTCAACCACTGCGCCACCAGGGAAGTCCTGCTGCTATGTTTTTTCAACAACATTTGTAGAGAAGGAAAAAGAGTGTAACAGAAACAATTTAAACTTAAATGAAATTTATATTTTCAAGATTATTGGGTTGATACCTTTTCAAAGTGCATTTATCTGCCCTTTGCAGTAAGTTTCATTTACTCATCAAAACCCGCCACAAAATCAAAGCTGTCAGTATCTCTTATGAAAAGCCATGTGCTCCTGATGCTCCAAGGCTGTGCTGAGCTCTTTGTAATGCTCTTCTTTTTTTCTTTTATTTTTCTTCCTGAACTCTTCCTTTTGCAACCTCCCTGCTATTCTGCCTTCCTGAATGGCTTTCTCTATATTCTCTGATTTTCATCAGTGTTCCCTGCCCGCAACACCCTATATGCTTCAGGACTAGATAGAAAATGACAAATGATTGGAGCTTGACCTCTTTCTTACATAAATGGAGCTTGGAAGCAATAGGTTCAAGACCAGTGTTGTGCTCATCAAATGGCCCAGGCTCCTTCTAGCTTGTTGCTCTACCTATCTCAACACACACTTAACTTATTGTCCAGACAGATGTTCCAGCCCCATTGTCACATTCACAATCCAGCCACCAGGAAGGAGCACACCTTCTTCCTTCAAAAGCAAACTTCCCACCCTCATACCCTGCTGGTAAGAATGGATAAATGAAATGTGCCAGATACATATTCAGCAATAAAATGAAATGAAGTACTGATCCATGCTGAGACATGGATGAACTTTGAAAACATTATGCTAAATGAGAGAAACCAGTCACAAAAAACCCACATATTGTATGATTCCATTTACATAGGGTGTGTGCATTATATCTCAATAAAGTTGCTTAAAAAAATAAAAACAAAAGCAAACTTTCCACAGTTTTACACATGACTCCCACTTACATCTCATAGGCTAGAAAGCAGTCACATGGTCATGCCCACATGCAGGGAAGCTAACAGATGCAGTCTTTATCCCAGCCAGCCAGCCATGTGCTCGGCTAAAAAACCAGAGGTCCTGGTATATATAGCACAGGGAACTATATTGAACATGTTGTAATAACCTATAATGGAAAAGAATCTGAAAAAGAATATATTTTATATATATATATATATATATATATATATATATATATATAACTGAATCACTTTGCTGAACACCAGAAACTAACACAACATTGTAAATTAACTCTACTTCAATTTTTAAAAATCAGAGGTTCTCTTACAGTAAAAAGAGAGGACAGATATTACAGAACACTGACCATCTCTGACCCATCCTTTGTCAGACCTTGTACCTTGTCCATCCACCCGCAGAGGATCACTGCATGTACTTCTCAGGAACATGACACTTAATTTTAGGTAAACTGATCTCTTTCCCAGAATCTGTGCAGGGATGTGTTGGCTCTGTGTTCTCATATATTTTAGGTCAAAATTCTCTTCATTTGGCAGCCATTCTTCATAGTTTTGTTTTATAACTTTTGCCTTGTTAATAGAAGGTGGAAGTTTCTTTTTTACTTTTTGCTCTTTTATTTTGCTTTCAGTTGGTTTCAGGACTTGGAAGTGAATTCAAAATGCCCCTTCCCTGCTATCTTTAACTGGAGTTTGTCAGAAGAAATATTCTTGAATATGCTTGCCCCTAAATGCAACCCTTCCGGGGTTTCTTCTATTTTTGGATCTAGCGGGACCTCCAGGATTGGATGTTCACGGCTCTCTATAAACAGCTGCTCCTCCCGACCAGATGAACTTCCCTCAGAACTTCGCCCCCCAACACACATTATCTGCTCCAGTCACGTCTCACTTGTCAATAACAGTTTTGTATAATCTGGGGCTTCCCTCATGACGCAGTGGTTGAGAGTCCGCCTGCCGATGCAGGGGACGCGGGTTTGTGCCCCGGTCCGGGAAGATCCCACATGCCGCGGAGCGGCTGGGCCCGTGAGCCATGGCCGCTGAGCCTGAGCGTCCGGAGCCTGTGCTCCGCAACGGGAGAGGCCACAGCAGTGAGAGGCCCGCGTACCGCAAAAAAAAAACAAAAACAAAAAAAGTTTTGTATAATCTGTAGAGTGCTGTGCACATGTCAGTTGCATTTATGTCCCATATTGCCTTGACTAGGATGCCTTCCCCCTTTGCCGCTTCCTCAGGGCCCTCAGGTGCAACCCGTTAAATCTAAATGCCTCCTGTTTGCCCCCAAAGCAGCTCTTCTTGGGATATGGCGCCACCTGTTGCCCAAGTTGAAAACATGGGAGCTGGTCGAAATTCTCCCTTCTCATTCACCTCCCGCGTTTACTCACCCTCGAAGCCCTGTCACTTCTTTGCTGCCATCCTCACCACGCTTCCTGCTTCTCCCCTGCACAGCCACTGCTTGGTTCTGCGCTCCTTCACCCCTGCCTGGACCGGCCCTGCTGCCTGGAACTCACCCACGCCAGCTGCACACCTCGTGCTCTTCCTTCAACGCAACCACGTCGCGCCTCCCGCTCGCCCCTCCCTTCTACCCTTCAGACCCTTTATTGGTTTTCCATTCTCCTCGGTTAATTCCAAAAATCTGTCCCGGAAACAAAGCCCTCCAGCACCTGGCGATCACTGACTTTCT
Source organism: Delphinapterus leucas (assembly GCF_059928025.1). NCBI lineage: Eukaryota > Metazoa > Chordata > Mammalia > Artiodactyla > Monodontidae > Delphinapterus > Delphinapterus leucas. The sequence goes on from NC_143144.1 coordinate 59,110,354, forward strand.
CATCTCTCTTCCCTAACACCCTTGCTTCCTGCTGGTTTTGCCAAACAATGAGCAGTCTTTCAAAAGACTGCATTTTTTCCCCTCCAATTTTAAAAAATCATGGTAAAACACACCAGCATAAAAGAGTGTTTAAACAACTCCTCTCCCTCCATTTGGAAGCTAGCTGACTCCTATTTGTGCTTCAAAACCAAGTGCAGGCATCATTTTCTATAAAACTTTTCTATTTCTTACCTCTGGTCTGACTTCTGTGGTACCTTTCTTGTGTTTCCTTAGAAAACTCTGTGCGTACTTCTCTACAAACATAGCATTATGCTGTCACTTTTGGTCTATTTGTTTGTCTTCCATGATTAAAGCATAAGGCCCGTAAGACCAGGGACAATGTCTTCTTTCTGGATTCCCAGTCCTTAACCTATACTTGGTATATAACAGGGATTAAACAAATTCTGAAGAGCAATAACAAAAAATGAACTATCTCCTCTCTATTCACATTTTGTTGACCTTATAACAGGGCAGGAAATGACTCACTGGAATTCCAGAAATCCAGGCTCTTCCACATGCTCCCACTAACCCTGCTTCCAACAGGGCAATTGTTGGTTTAGTGACACGTTGATTCAGATTGCCCTCTAGCTGATGGAAAACGTGCATGGCATGGACTCTGAATCCGTTCTGTGTACCAGTGTTGCCTAATTTGTCAATAGCCTGTACCTGTGTAATCCTTACTGCGAGTAAAGAGGTTCTTTCTGAGTTTGAAAAAACTAATGTAATGTGTGTTTACTGATACGACATCATGTGAGGTTAACTGGACCAGTAACAGTCTATGGGTCCAAATGTAGCAGGGGGCAACTATATTTCATTGATTCTAAGGTGCTCTTGATTTCACATTTTAATGTTTCTGAAACAGAAATGTATCTTAAAACAGATGGCATCTTAGATTCAGAGAAATACAACATTATAATAAGAAGTATAAGAGAAATCCAACATCACTATTATACCAGAGAAATATAATAACCAATATTAATTGATTTAATTGTAACTGAGCATGGAATATCACACATTAAAACAGGAAACAGAGTAGAAAAAAAGCAATGAATGGCTAAAAGCTTGAATTTGCATTGACTGTGGGAGAATTTTCAGTGACTTGATAATAAAAACCATCACTTATGAGCCCCTCCTAATTGCCAGGGAAAATACATACATTATCATTAATCCTCACCCTCCTAACCTGGAAGGTAGGTGGTGTTAATTCCATTTTTTAGATGAAGATCTGAGAATGTCTGGACCTGCCCAATGTCACAAAGCTAGAATACGTCAGATATAATCAGATTTTAAAACCTATTACCAAAAAATTGTATAAATGATCTTATTTGCAAAGCAGAAATAGAGACACAGACACAGAGAACAAACGTATGGATACCAAGGGGGGAAATGGGGGGTGATGCTGAACAGGTTTTCATGTGCTTCTTGGCCATCTGTATGTCCTCTTTGGGGAAATGTTTATTTAGGTCTTCTGCCCATTTTTTGATTCGGTTTTTTTTTTTTTAATATTGAGCTGCATGAGCTGTTTATATATTTTGGAGATTAATCCTTTGTCCGTTGATTTGTTTGCAAATATTTTCTCCCATTCTGAGGGTTGTCGTTTTGTCTTGTTTGTAGTTTCCTTTGCTTTGCAAAAGCTTTGAAGTTTCATTAGGTCCCATTTGTTTATTTTTGTTTTTATTTCCATTACTCTAGGAGGTGGATCAAAAAAGATCTTGCTGTGATTTATGTCAAGGAGCGTTCTTCCTATGTTTTCCTCTAAGAGTTTTATAGTGTCCGGTCTTACATTTAGGTCTCTAATCCATTTTGAGTCTATTTTTGTGTATGGTGTTAGGGAGTGTTCTAATTTCATTCTTTTACATGTAGCTGTCCAGTTTTCCCAGCACCACTTATTGAAGAGACTCTCTTTTCTTCATTGTATATCCTTGCCTCCTTTGTCATAGATTAGTTGACCATAGGTGCGTGGGTTTATCTCTGAGCTTTCTATCCTGTTCCATTGATCTATATTTCTGGTTTTGTGCCAGTACCATACTGTCTTGATTACTGTAGCTTTGTAGTACAGTCAGACTCAGGGAGTCTGATTCCTCCAGCTCCTTTTTATCCCCTTGAGACTGCTTTGGCTATTCGGGGTCTTTTGTGTCTCCATACAAATTTTAGGATTTTTTGTTCTAGTTCTGTAAAAAATGCCATTGGTAATTTGATAGGGATTGCATTGATTCTGTAGATTGCTTTGGGTAGTATAGTCATTTTCACAATATTGATTCTTCCAATCCAAGAACATGGTATATCTCTCCATCTGTTTGTGTCATCTTTGATTTCTTTCATCAGTGTCTTACAGTTTTCTGAGTACAGGTCTTTTACCTCCTTAGGTAGGTTTACTCCTAGGTATTTTATTCTTTTTGTTGCAGTGGTAAATGGGAGTGTTTCCTTAATTTCTCTTTCAGATTTTTCACCATTAGTGTATAGGAATGCAAGAGATTTCTGTGCATTAATTTTGTATCCTGCAACTTTACCAGATTCACTGATTAGCTCTAGTAGTTTTCTGGTGGCATCTTTAGGATTCTTTATGTATAGTATCATGTCATCTGCAAACAGTGAGTTTTACTTCTTCTTTTCCTATTTGGATTCCTTTTTCTTCTCTGATTGCCATGGCTAGGACTTCCAAAACTATGTTGAATAATAGTGGTGAGAGTGGACATCCTTGTCTTGTTCCTGATCTTAGAGGAAATGCTTTCAGTTTTTCACCATTGAGAATGATGTTTGCTGTGGGTTTGTCGTATGAGGCCTTTATTATGCTGAGGTAGGTTCCCTCCATGCCTACTTTCTGGAGAGTTTTTATCATAAATTGGTGTTGAATTTTGTCAAAAGCCTTTTCTGCATCTATTGAGATGATCATATGGTTTTTATTCTTCAATTTGTTAATATGGTGTATCACATTGATTGATTTGCATACATTGAAGAATCCTTGCATCCCTGGGATAAATCCCACTTGATTATGGTGTATGATCCTTTTAATGTGTTGTTGGATTCTGTTTGCTAGCATTTTGTTGAGGATTTTTGCATCTATATTCATCAGTGATATTGGTCTGTAATTTTCTTTTTTTAGAGTATATTTGTCTTGTGTTGGTATCAGGGTGATGGGGGCCTCATAGAATGAGTTTGGGAGTGTTCCTTCCTCTGCAATTTTTTGGAAGAGTTTGAGAAGGATGGGTGTTAGCTCTTCCCTAAATGTTTGATAGAATTCACCTGTGAAGCCATCTGGTCCTGCACTTTTGTTTGTTGGAAGATTTTTAATCACAGATTCAATTTCATTACTTGTGATTGGTCTGTTCATATTTTCTATTTCTTCCTGGTTCAGTCTTGGAAGGTTATACCTTTCTAAGAATTTGTCCCTTTCTTCCAGGTTGCTTATTTTATTGGCATAGAGTTGCTTGTAGTAGTCTCTTATGATGTTTTGTATTTCTGTGGTGTCCATTGTCACTTCTTTTTCATTTCTAATTTTATTGATTTGAGTCCTCTCCCTCTTTTTCTTGATGAGTCTAGCTAAGGGCTTATCAATTTTGTTTATCTTCTCAGACAACCAGCTTTTAGTTTTATTGATCTTTGCTATTGTTTTCTTTGTTTCTATTTCATTTATTTCTGCTCTGATCGTTATGATTTCTTTCCTTCTACTAACTTTGGGTTTTGTTTGTTCTTGTTTCTGTAGTTCCTTTAGGTGTAAGGTTAGATTGTTTATTTGAGATTTTTCTTGCTTCTTGAGGTAGGATTGTATTGCTCTAACCTTCCCTCCTAGAACTGCTTTTGCTGCATCCCGTAGGTTTTGGATTGTCATGGTTTGTTGTCATTTGTCTCTAGGTATTTTTTGATTTCCTCTTTGATTTCTTCAGTGACCTCTTGGTTATTAGTAACGTATTGTTTAGCCTCCATGTGTTTGTGTTTTTTATGTTTTTTTTCTTCTAATTGATTTCTAATCTCATAGCGTTGTCAGAAAAGATGCTTGATATGATTTCATTTTTCTTAAATTTTCCAAGGCTTGATTTGTGACCCAAGATGTGCTCTATCCTGGAGAATGCTCCATGTGCACTTGAGAAGAAAGTGTAATCTGCTGTTTTTTGATGGAATGTCCTATAGGCAGGCAGATTCTTAACCACTGGACCACCAGGGAAGTCCCATTATCATTTTATTTTATTATGGAATTAAACCTCACCTCCCAAACTAGTTTCCTCTTCTGTCTGGTCTCTCTTCATTCTACTAGTTCTGCATCCCAAGTTAGGGAACCTAGCTGGCTAATTCAAAACTTCTCAGAATTCATGGAAGGAGGAGACTCTGAGTGACAAAAGACAAAACTCTTGTTAGCTAGAAAGGAGTGTGAGGGTGGGAAGAAAACAGAGGTGCTCACATGTTAGCAAATCACATTAACATTTAGATCCAAAATTTACAGCTTCAAAATCCCCACCTCAAGGACCTCAGCTCTACTTTTTTTGTGTGGTAAAGTATACACGATGTAAAACTTACCATTTTACCCATTTTTTTTTTTTTTTTTTTTTTTTTTTTGCGGTACGCGGGCCTCTCACTGTTGTGGCCTCTCCTGTTGCAGAGCACAGGCTCTGGACGCGCAGGCTCAGAGGCCATGGCTCACGGGCCCAGCCGCTCCGCGGCATGTGGGATCCTCCCGGACCGTGGCACGAACCCGTGTCCCCTGCATCGGCAGGCGGACTCTCAACCACTGCGCCACCAGGGAAGCCCCATTTTACCCATTTTTAAGTGTACAGTTTAGTGGCATTAAGTACATTCACATTGTTATGCAATCATCACCGACGTCTATCTCCAGAACTTCATCTTCCCAAATTGAAACTCCATACCCATTAAACAATAACTCCCCATTCTCCCCCCTCCCCCTGCAAGCACCATTCTACTTTGTCTCTATGAGTTTGACTACTCCAAGTACCTCATATAAATGGAATCATACAATATTTGTCCTTTTGTGACTGGCTTATTTCACTTGGCATAATGTCTTCAAGGTTCATCCATTTGTAACATGTGTTAGACTATAAATCCTTCTTTTTTAAGGCTGAATAATATTCTATTGTATGTATATAATCACTCTTTGTTTATCCATTCATCCACTAATGGACATTTGGGTGTTTCCACATTTTTGGCTATTGTGAATAATGCTGCTAGGAACATGGGTGTACAAATATCTGTTGGAGAGAACTTTAAAAAAATCAGTTCTTTTGAGTATACACCCAGAAACTCAGCTCTGCTTTTATTTTTTAAGTATTATTTTCTTTTACTTTTTTTGGGGGGGGGGCATGCCGTGTGGCATATAGGATCTTAGTTCCCTGACCAGGGATCAAACCCTGTGCCCCCTACATAGGGAGCACAGAGTCTTAACCACTGTACTGCCTGGGAAGTCCCAAGCTCTGCTTTTAAAGCTTCTTTCCCTCCCAATGTCCTGGAGCCTGGGCTGCCTGCTGGCATTTGAGCCATCCTTTTGTGGCAGCTGCTCCTCATAGCACTCCACTGGGCCACCACTGGGCAGCTGTTCTAGCCATCCTCTTCTGGGTCACTGTTCTCTTAGCAATACTCAGTCTTTCCTTGCAATCTGCCCACTTGCTCTCCAACCCCCAGCCCTGCCCCTCATCACTTTCTGAAGAAGATGTAACTATGCATGTCTGAATCCTACCTATGAACATGGTTTGAATTCTTATCCAAGGGGGCTCCTTGGGCCCCCATGTAAATCAATGGCTGCAAATAGATGGGGTGGGGCAGGGAGAGATTTGTGGTGGGGATTATCATTTCATCTGTTTATGATATTCTCATTATAGAGTGCCCATAGCTCAAGGAAAGGGATTTTTGAGACTTGATATAAAGTCAAACATTCAAAGAAAATCTACTGTGGAAAAAAAGGATTTATTTTGTGAATGTGGCAGAAATCATGTAAGTGCTTTCCATTGGAAATAGGAAAAAATACACATAGGCCATTATATTAATTTCTCTATTTTGAAAAACTATAGAAAATCAGCATATCTCCAAAGCCACAGAAAGAGTGAAGGCTCCACTATATGCCAATTGTCTCAGTAAAGGCCTTCTGTGGGCCTGGGCCTGGTTTGGCTGGATCATGGTTTATAAAGTACTCTATAGGATATAAGTATATTGCTTTACCCTTGGAGTTTTCAGGACCCAGATCCTTTTTGGCAAGGGATTTGTAGGTTTAAACAAATGTCCATCAAGCTTTTAGTGAGTAGTGTTTCTGTCCTAGCAGTATTTAAAATGAAAAGAGACTATGGGATGGGAGAAGGAATGAGAGGAAAAAGCAATTACTTTGATTTAAATTGTTAAAAGAGAAAAGTTCTTCTTTTGTCTAGGGATAAAGCACAGCTTGTAGGGTTGTGGGATGTTGATAAACCCGGTAACAATGGGTTTGGTCTCTATGTCCTTTGGCTCCCCCAGGGGCTTCAGGACAAAGTTTTGCAGAATGGTGGTGAGAAACAGGAACAACTCCACGCGGGCCAGGCCCTCTCCAACACATGCCCGTTTTCCTGGAAGGAGGAGACAGTTCCATTAGCTTGTTCCAAATTCAAATACAATAGCTCGTATTCAAATACTACACACTCCTAACAGCCAATGAAAACACTGATCAGAAAAGGGATGGCTAAGAAACTGCTGGAGGACAATGAACTGGTACAGTTCTTCTAGACGGATATTTGTCAATACATATCAAAACTCTCTGAAGAAATTTTCACTCTTAATTCAGTAATTCTCCTTCTGGGGATTTATCTGTAGGAATTAGAGGTTCACCTATGCGGGTGTCACTTGCATTGTTATTTATGACACTGATGAGTTAGTTGAAAACTAGACATCCACCTATACTGGATTAATTAAATAAATCCTTGTGCATCTATCATGCAACACAACCTAAACATGTTTGTACAGAAGATTATTTAATACTGTCTTATATCACAACACACTAAGCAAAAGCAGGTTATCAAATAGATTGTACAGAATGAGCCTGATTTTTTAAAATAAAATATACATTTATTATGTATATCTAGACAACTGTGTGAAATATATATAGCAAAATATTAACAGCGATTATAGCCTGAATCTGAAATTCAGGCTATAGTCTGAAATTATTTTCCTTTTTCTTTTTTTCCTTTTTACAAATCCACCCATCCACTCATCCATCTATTTATGGCTGCACTGGGTCCTCGCGGCTGCTCGCGCCCCGCCCCCCGCGCCCCCCGCGCCCCCGCCCCCCACCAGGCTGCGGAGAGCAGGGGCCACTCCTCGCCGCGGTGCGCGGGCACCGCAGCGGCTCCTCCCGTCAGGGAGCTCTGGCCCCAGGCACGCGGGCTCAGCAGCCACAGCCCAAGGGCTCCAGCGCGCAGGCCCAGCAGCCTTCGCTCCTTGGTATGCGGGAGCCCCCCGGGCCAGGGCCGGAACCCGCGTCTCCCCATTGGCAGGTGGACTCCCAATCACTGCACCACCAGGGAAGTCCCTCTTTTCTCTTTTTTTTTTTTTGCTCTTCTGCATTTTCCATCTTTTATATTGAACACTTACCATCACTGTGATTAGAAATCAAACATACTGTTATTTTTGAAAATACTAATCAAATGATTGACTAGGGTAACAAAGAAAAAGAATGGGTGCTGAGCAATCCTAAGTTGTCTTTATGACTTTATGAGAACTAGCAACTGGGAGCCAACCAGCGCTTGCAAAGAGGCAAGGGTATGTGGGGCTCCGGATTTCAGAGGGGAAGAAAGAGGATGAAGTGGCCAAGGTGTCTCTGATGGCCTCTCTAAGAATCAGAAAATTAATAATGGTTAATAATTGTATAAGAAGAGAGAAACTTGAACATTTTGTTTTGAAAAAGTCATATTATGAAAGGGAGATCAACAGGCAAGAGTTTGTAAAAGGAGGTTCCTTTGTTATCTGATAATGTGTGACATCTGAATTAAATTGATTTGCCTTGGTTTCTTTAAAAACTAGCATTGTACTCAATCACCAAACAACAAAAGAGTCTCTGGAAGACTTACCTGATCCTACTGGTATACAGACTTAAATGGATCCATCCCGATTTGGGGGTTTATAACAGATTGATTTGATTGACTTTGCTATCATCAGTGGATTACTTAGTTATGCCATATTCAGTAAAGCTAAAACTTATCCAAAAGGTTCATGTGTATGGTTTGGATGGGGTGTATTTGTATTTACCCATGGAAAAAGGCACGAAGTATTCTGTTTTCCTGAAGCTGCCATTTTTATCCAAAAAGTGACCTGGGTCAAACTTCTCTGGGTTGGGAAATTCCTTGCAATCATACAGGACCGAAGACAGTAATGGCAATACAGTAGCGCCCTGGAACCAAGAAATGGAGAGTGGAGTGGCACATTATCATGCTTACCTTTGGTCCATAAAAAGTCTAGTACTTTTAATCACAGTGGATTAAATAGGATCGAGCACTCTTAAGTTTGCCTGGAGAAGACTGCCTCATGTGATGGCTCTTTTACACACATCACCATACAAGATCTTTTATCAAGTAATAAGATGGTTCTCTGTGGGAAGAGCACTGTTATGGTCAATGTGCAATAATCAATTGTTAAAAAGCTAAGGTTTGCAACCCATACTGTCTAGACATACGCTTTACTGGAATTGTTGCCTCAAATTGAAAGAGCTCACATTTCATAATTTTTTTCTTTCTGAATTCAAGTGTGAATGGAAGAAAATGAGAGATGGAAACTTGTAATCTATAAAATCTATTGGATCAAACCCCACTTCCCTCACTTGTAAAACGGGGTGGGGTAACAACAATAGGCTTTCCTCTTTGCCCCATTAGATTTTGTGAGATTTAAATGACAAAATAATAATGACCATTGATACGGAACGCTTCACATTTACCTGACACTGTGTTTAGTAGTTTATAAATTCAATTCTCACTTCAACCATATTCAGTAGGCTCTTTTTGTTTGTTTGTTTCACATTGTATAAATGCAGAAATTGAGATTCAGAGAGAAGAAATAACTTACTTGAGGTTATACTTTTAGCAAGTGGCATGGTTAGAATTTGACCCATCTATCTATGGGTCATAAAGCACCCCTGTTTAAGTGAAAGCCTCCTCTTCCCATTTTTACCTCACTTCGTATTTCCTGAAACATTATTTCACAAGTTTTGGAGTAGGTAATACATGTACATGGTATAAAATACAAAAAAAAAAGTACAAAAGGGTACAAAGTGAAAATAAGTCTCTTTCCTAGACTCAAGTCCCCTGGTTTCCTTCTTAATGTAATCACTGTTACCAGTGTACGATATATCCTTTATGAGATATCTTATGGATTAAAAAAAAAAGGTACACACCTATTTCCTACTTTTTCCACAAATAGTAGCACCCTGTAGAGTTCTGTCGCTTGCTTAGTATTCTACTTTACATAAATAATTTTTAGGGAATTCCCTGGCGGTCCAGTGGTTAGGACTTGGTGCTTTCACTGCCGGGGGCCACTTTTGATCCCTGGTCGGGGATCTAAGATCCTGTAAGCCATGCAGCGTGGCCAAAAATAATAATAATAATAATTTTAAGTCCTTTTTAAATGAATATTCAGCACCAATACTGCTGCAATGAATATTATTTGGGGGGAAATATACACAAAGGATAAATTCCTAGTAGTGGAACTGCTTTTCAAATTGCTATGCACGTTTTGAATTTTCACAGAAATTGCAATGATGCCTTCCATGGAAGTTACACCAATTTATACTACTAGCAAAAACATATGTTTTTTTATATCTTGCCAACATATTGTGACAAGTGAAAACATGTTTATCATTTTTATTTTCAATATATTTTATTGTGTTAAGTATATTTTCACATATTTAAAAATCATTTGTAATTACTTTCACTCAAATTTAAATTTTGTCTCCCATGCATTCTATCTGTTGGTTCTGGGGTTTTTTCATGCTGACTATAGGAGTTCATTTTATTTTTCAGTAATTAGTTCTTTGTTCTTATGAACTATGAAACATTTTGTCTCAGTTTTTCATTTGTCTTTTGACTTTGTTTCTTTTTCTTAGGTAGATTTTTCTTATTTGCATGTAACCAAATTTATCCATTTTTAAATGTATAGCCCTCTTATTCCTCTTTTCTTTGGTCAATGTTAGAAAGTCTTTCTTCACTCTGAAATTCTCAAAAAAAATTATTACTTTTATCCTTAGCACTTTTATAGTTTAATATCCTATGTGTATATATTTGAGCCACCAAGAATAAATTTTCATATAAAATTTATTTTATATGAAAGTTTGAGGTAGGGATTTATTATTCTTTTTTTTCCAACTCCCCTGGGAGTTCTACAACTGAATAATCAATATTTATCCTCTAGGTTACAAGGAAAAAGCCACTTTATCATATACTAAGTTTCCATGTATAATTACATTTATTTCTAGACTTTATTTGATTGATCTGTCTACTCAAGAAGCTGTATTATAGTGCTTTAATAACTGTGACCTTATATTTTAATATTTGGTAGGACCTGTCCCTGACTATTCTTTATTTTTTAATTTCCCACATCAAATTTGAGATCTGTTAGTTTAGTTCCAAAAAAGTATCTAGTTTATATTTTCATTGAGATCTCATAAATGCATAGATTAATTTCAGGGTAACTGCTATCTTCCTACCTGAACACAGAATAAATCTTCTAATTTATTCAAAACTTGTATATCTTTCATTAACATTTTAAGGGGTTTTTTTTTGGTATAAATCTTGCAAATTTCTTATCAAGTATATTCCTAAGTATTTTATCCTCGTTTTTATCAATAAAAAGCTTTTATTCATTATGTTTTTAAAACATAGCTTTTATTTTATATGGGGTAGAAATTGATTTTTTTAATAATAATTTTGTACCCAACCACTGGAAAATTCTATTTTTGCAGTGGTACTTAAGTTAATTTTCTTGAGTTTTCCAGGTACAATTATGTCACCTACAAATCGACCCCGCCTCTTAAATGTTTTATCTCATTACCTTTTTCTAATTCTAGTTAAATTCTGGTAATGGTGGATAGCCTTGTCTTATTCCTGATATCGATAGGAATGCTTTTAGTCAAAAAGCATGATTTGGGAAATATGTTTTCCATGGCTAATGAGATATTTATCTATTCCTATTTTTTTAAGGGTTAAACTCTTTAATATTATCAAAAGCATTTTCTGTACAAATGTGATTATCATGTGATTTTTCTCTAAATTCTATTTATATGGTGATAATAAACCAGACTTTCTGGTGTTAGACCATTCCTGTGTCCCTGATTACCTTCACTTGCTGGTGATGTAGTATTTTTAATGTGATGCTAGACTTATGTGTTAATAGACTTTTGCATTGACGTTTGGCAGTAAGGTTGGGAGCTGTTTCAGTTTTGCAGTATTCTGTCACCTTTTCTTCCTCTTCTATACTCTTGAATGGATTAAATGTAAAACCCAACCCCTTAATCACTACAGAAAACTGACTACAGAAGACTGACTACTCTTTTGATAATTGTTAACTGTCATGGGCAGCAATATCCCAAATGTCCTGGTATATGAGGTCTTCAGAGGAAAGAATTCGGGTTAAAGAAAGTTGACATTTGACTTGATTACTTTAGAGCTGCAGATACATTTTCCATCTCTTCCCCCTATTTAAAATCCATCATGGAAAATCAGATTTCTGTTCCTACAACATTCGCATTAATGCAAATCACTTCTCCCTCAATACATTCTACGTGAGAGCGTGAGGGGCCTTGGGAGCCCCAGGTCAGCTTCCCCATTCCAGGAAGGCAGAGACAGGACCACAGAGGTGACATAATGGCCTGAGGGTGCACTGCATGGCAATGACAGATTTCAAACCCAGGTCACGTGACTCTGACCTTGTGTTCTTTCCATGTCTCTCAATTGCCTCTCTTCCTGAAACAGAACTGAGATGCCTCTAACAGGCCCCACTGAGGTATCATGCTGCCCCTTCTATCCCAGCCAGGTTTCCCAGACACCTCTAACCTTAGGGATGAAGTACTGTCTGAATTTCATGTCCCGGACCACAGTACGGGGCATGTTAGAAGGAAGGAGGGTGATGTATCTTTGTATCTCATGAAGCACGGCCTCTGTATAGGGCAGCTTTATCTTGTCCTTCATGCAGGGGCTTTGGTTGCATCCAATTACACGGTCAATTTCTTCATGAACTTTGGCTGCAAAGACATGAATCATGAATGCTACTCAAGAGATGTGTCCCCTGGACACCTGGGAATGCTTACGATGTATAATAGACAGTGGCCTAGAAAAGGCTCCCAAGGTCAAAGACATGTTGCTAAACAGCCCACGGGTCTGCTCCTCAATGGAATTTCTATTTTCTATTTTCTGATCTAAAAGACCAGAGATTTTGCTGCAGGAAACATAAAAGCTGCATCAGCTATGTCCTTGGCCTCCTGCCTGAATTGGTTTGTCCTCCTGTATGGGTGAGGAGATGACCTCTGTGGCAGGGATTAAGGTTTACCCCAGATTCCTGGCAAAGCAGCTGTGGAGAGGAAATGTTTAATCCTCACTCTAGTGGGAGCATCTCCTTTGTCAGCCTCATCCAGTCTCCTACACATTTTGTGGGAATGGCAAACACCATTTTGTTAAGCACTATAAACACTGGCTTTCTAAGACCTGTGCTCTGAGAACGTGCTTGAGAAAATCACGCTACTACAATTTCATTTTTTAATTTTAAATTACATTGGAGCTAAAAATTCCCTTTGGGGAGTCTGATCCATTCTCAAGACGGAAAAACACAGGCCTGTGAGGTGAAATAACTTGTTTGAGGTCACACAGCCAGGTATGGGCAGGCCGAGAATGAGAAGCCATCATGGGAATCCATGCATCCCTCATCTAAATAGGGCTCACTCTTCAGCATTGCATCACATAGGGAAGAGTTGGGATTCAGAAGCTCCTCTGTGTTTAAACTTAAATGAAAGCCTTTGGGTTCGTAAAGGTCTCTCTTTCTTATCAGCATCATTTGATATAATTCTGATCAAACCACATGGATGACCCTTTGCATGACGTTCTACAAGGCAGTCCAAAGAAAGAGAAGTCATCACTGCCAGTGGTATCTTCCCACCCTCAGCAGTGCCAGGAGCTCATATTTTATCCTACATAAATACTTAGGATATTTGCTGTACCTTGAACCTCAGGGTATTTCATTAGGAGCAGGAGCCCATAGCTCAGAGTGACACTGGTTGTCTCTGTTCCCGCTGAAAACAGGTTTGATCCACAGGCTGTCAAGTTCTCCAAGTGAAATTCAGACTCTGGGTTCTGTTTCTCCTGTAGATGGTAGAGTTAATGGCCACGTGAGTTAAAAAGAAGGCAGTGGCTTATCAGAGCTCTATGATCACACCCCATCACTAGCAATAGGCTTCATTTTGTGCACGGTAGGGTGGTAGATAAAGAAATCCGTCATGGAATCGAAACTTCTGGTTCAAATTCCGGGTTGGTCAATGAACAGATGTGTGCCCTTGGCAAGTTACTTTACCTTTTTACTCAATTTCATCATCTGTGAAATTGGGGTAAAAAATAGAACATATCCCATAGGGTTATTATAAAAATTAAAAGAATTAATGGGTGGAAGATCTTGGAAAAATTCTTCATATATACAAATACTCAGTGAATGGTATCTTCTTTTATTATATTTAATGAAAAAGACTAGATGATAAGCTCTGTGTGAGCACAATGTAGAGAAATCACTGGCTTGGGACTGGTCTGTTTCCTTCACTTACAAAGACTTAGGTATTCACAGCCCCACACTCTCACATATGACACATCATTATTAATGGCATTTCATTTTTTTTTATTGGAGTATAATTGCTTTACAATGTTGTGTTAGTTTCTGCTGTACAACAAAGTAAATCAGCTATACGTATACATAAATCCCCTCCCTCTTAAGCCTCCCTCCCACCCCCCCCATTATTGGCATTTCTAATATGAAGATTGTACTTGTACATATAGGACATTTTAACTTATAATTTTTTGCATGGGATCTACAAAGTCTTTAGAAAATAAACTGATCCAGGGCTTAAAAACAGTGAGTGAGCTTTCTTTTTTTTTGCACCCTTCTAATGTTTAAATCAAGAATATATTTTTATTCTTATTTTTTTCATATATCTACATTTACTTTGCAAAAGTAATACATATACATCATAGAAATACAAATACATTGTAGTGTTACATACAGAATGCATTATATGTGTACAAATACATGAACATTGTCAAAAACTTAGAAAATACAGGGGAACTAGAAGAAAATTAATCCTATCATTTAAGTAATAAACATTGACAATATTTTGGCATATATTCTCCAATTTTTTTCTTTTTCTTTTTTGTTGAATTTTAGAATTTTATTTATTTTTTTATACAGCAGGTTCTTATTAGTCATCCATTTTATGCATATTAGTGTATATATGTCAATCCCCATCTCCCAATTCATCACACCCCACCCCCACTCCCCCGACTTTCCTCCCTTGGTGTCCATACGTTTGTTCTCTACATCTGTGTCTCTATTTCTGCCTTGCAAACCAGCTCATCTGTACCATTTTTCTAGATTCCAATACACACATTAATATACGATATTTGTTTTTCCCTATCTGACTTACTTCACTCTGTATGACAGTCTCTAGATCAATCCACGTCTCTACAAATGACCCAATTTCATTCCTTTTTATGGCTGAGTAATATTCCATTGTATATATATACCACATCTTCTTTATCCATTCGTCAGTCGATGGGGATTTAGGTTGCTTCCATGACTGGCTATTGTAAATATTGCTACAATGAACATTGGGGTGCATGTGTCTTTTTGAATTATGGTTTCCTCTGGGTATATGGCCAGGAATGGGATTGCTGGGTCATATGGTAATTTTAATTTCAGTTTTTTAAGGAACCTCCATACTATTCTCCACAGTGGCTCTATCAATTTATATTCCCACCAACAGTGCAAGAGGGTTCCCTTTTCTCCACACCCTCTCCAGTGTTCATTGTTTGTTGATTTTCTCATGATGCCCATTCCAACTGGTGTGAGGTGAGATACCTCATTGTAGTTTTGATTTGCATTTCTCTAATAATTAGTGATGCTGAACAGGTTTTCATGTGCTTCTTGGCCATCTGCATGTCTTTTTTGGAGAAATGTCTATTTAGGTCTTCTGCCCATTTTTTGATTGGGTTGTTTGTTTTTCTAATATTGAGCTGCATGAGCTGCTTATATATTTTGGAGATTAATCCTTTGTCTGTTGATTCATTTGCAAATATCTTCTCCCATTCTGAGCGCTGGCTTTTCATCTTGTTTATAGTTTCCTTTGCTGTGCAAAAGCTTTTAAGTTTCATTAGGTCCCATTTGTTTATTTTTGTTTTCCTTTCCATTACTCTAGAAGGTGGGTCAAAAAAAGATCTTGCTGTGATTTATGTCAAAGAGTGTTCTTCCTATGTTTTCCTCTAAGAGTTTTATAGTGTCCGGTCTTACATTTAGATCTTTAATCCATTTTCAGTTTATTTTGGGGTATGGTGTTAGGGAGTGTTTGAATTTCATTCTCTATTTTTTTTTTGAATTTCATTCTTTTACATGTAGCTGTCCAGTTTTCCCAGCACCGCTTATTGAAGAGACTGTCTTTTCTCCATTGTATATCCTTGCCTCCTTTGTCATAGATTAGTTGACCATGGGTGTGGGGATTTATCTCTGGGCTTTCTATCCTGTTGCGTTGGTCTATATTTCAGTTTTTGTGCCAGTACCATATTGTCTTGATTACTATAGCTTTGTAGGATAGTCTGAAGTCAGGGAGTCTGATTCCTCCAGCTCCATTTTTTTCCCCTCAAGATTGCTTTGGCTATTCGGGGTCTTTTGTGTCTCCATACAAATTTTAAGACTTTTTTATTCTAGTTCTGTAAAAAGTGCCATTGGTAATTTGATAGGGATTGCACTGAATCTTTAGATTGCTTAGGGTAGTATAGTCATTTTCACAGTACTGATTCTTCCAATCCAAGAACACGGTATATCTCTCCATCTGTTTGTGTCATCTTTGATTTCTTTCATCAGTGTCTTATAGTTTTCTGAGTACAGGTCTTTTACCTCCTTAGGTAGATTTGTTCCTAGATATTGTATTCTTTTTGTTGCAATGGTGAATGGAGGTGTTTCCTTAATTTCTCTTTGTGATCTTTTGTTGTTAGTGTATAAGAATGCAAGAGATTTCTGTGCATTAATTTTGTATCCTGCAACTTTACCAGATTCACTGATTAGCTCTAGTAGTTTTCTGGTGGCATCTTCAGGATTCTCTATGTATAATATCATGTCATCTGCAAACAGTGACAGTTTTACTTCTTCTTTTCCTATTTGGATTCCTTTTATTTCTTTTTCTTCTCTGATTGCCATGGCTAGGACTTCCAAAACTATGTTGAATAACAGTGGCAGGAATGGACATCCTTGTCTCGTTCCTGATCTTAGAGGAAATGCTTTCAGTTTTTCACCATTGAGAATGAGGTTTGCTGTGGGTTTGTCATATGAGGCCTTTATTATGTCGAGGTAGGTCCCCTCTAGGCCCACTTTCTGGAGAGTTTTTATCAAAAATGGGTGTTGAATTTTGTCAAAAGCCTTTTCTGCATCTATTGAGATGATCATATGGTTTTCATTCTTCAGTTTGTTAATATGGTGTATCACAATGATTGATTTGCATACATTGAAGAATCCTTGCATCCCTGGGATAAATCCCACTTTGATCATGGTGTATGATCCTTTTAATGTGTTGTTGGATTCTGTTTGCTAGTATTGTGTTGAGGAATTTTGCATCTATATTCATCAGCGATATTGGTCTGTAATTTTCTTTTTTCTTTTTTCTTTTTTTTTGTGGTACGTGGGCCTCTCACTGCTGTGGCCTCTCCCGCTGCAGAGCACAGGCTCTGGATGCGCAGGCTCAGCGGCCATGGCTCACGGGCCCAGCCACTCCGCAGCATGTGGGATCTTCCTGGACCGGGGCACGAACCCATGTCCCCTGCATCGGCAGGCGGACTCTCAACCACTGTGCCACCAGGGAAGCCCTGTAATTTTCTTTTTTTGGAGTATATTTGTCTTGTTTGGTATCAGGGTGATGTGGGCCTCATAGAATGAGTTTGGGAGTGTTCCTTCCTCTGCAAGTTTTTGGAAGAGTTTGAGAAGGATGGGTGTTAGCTCTTCCCTAAATGTTTGATAGAATTCACCTGTGAAGCCATCTGGTCCTGCACTTTTGTTTGTTGGAAGATTTTTAATCACAGATTCAATTTCATTACTTGTGATTGGTCTGTTCATATTTTCTATTTCTTCCTGGTTCAGTCTTGGAAGGTTATACCTTTCTAAGAATTTGTCCCTTTCTTCCAGGTTGCTCATTTTATTGGCAGAGAGTTGCTTGTAGTAGTCTCTTATGATGCTTTGTATTTCTGTGGTGTCCATTGTCACTTCTTTTTCATTTCTAATTTTATTGATTTGAGTCCTCTCCCTCTTTTTCTTGATGAGTCTGGTTAAAGGGTTATCAATTTTGTTTATCTTTTCAGACAACCAGCTTTTAGTTTTATTGATCTTTGCTATTGTTTTCTTTGTTTCTATTTCATTTATTTCTGCTCTGATCATTATGATTTCTTTCCTTCTACTAACTTTGGGTTTTGTTTGTTCTTGTCTCTGTAGTTCCTTCAGGTGTAAGGTTAGATTGTTTATTTGAGATTTTTCTTGCTTCTTGAGGTAGGATTGTATTGCTCTAGAACTGCTTTTGATGCATCCCATAGGTTTTGGATTGTCATGGTTTGTTGTCATTTGTCTCTAGGTATGTTTTGATTTCCTCTTTGATTTCTTTAGTGATCTCTTGGTTATTTAGTAGCACACTGTTTAGCCTCCATGTATGTGTGTTTTTTCCAGTTTTTTTCTTGTAATTGATTTCCAATCTCATAGCATTGTTGTCAGAAAAGATGCTTGATACGATTTCAATTTTCTCAAATTTTCCAAGGCTTGATTTGTGACCCAAGATATGATCTATCCTGGAGAATGTTCCATGTACACTTGAGAAGTAGGTGTATTCTGCCACTTTTGGGTGGAATGTTCTATAAATATCAGTTAAATCTATCTGGTCTAATGTGTCATTTAAAGCTTGTGTTTCCTTATTAATTTTCTGTCTGGATGATCTGTCCATTGGTGTAAGTGAGGTGTTAAAGTCCCCAATATTATGATGTTACTGTCGATTTCCTCTTTTATAGCTGTTAGCATTTGCCTTATGTATTGAGGTGCTCCTATGTTGGGTGCATATATATATTTATAATTGTTGTATCTTCTTCCTGGGTTGATCCCTTGATCATTATGTAGTGTCCTTCCTTGTCTCTTGTAACATTCTTTATTTTAAAGCCTATTTTATCTGATATGAGTATTGCTACTCTAGCTTTCTTTTGGTTTCCATTTGTATGGAATATCTTTTTCCATCCCCTCACTTTCCGTCTGCATGTGTCCCTAAGTCTGAAGTGGGTCTCTTGTAGACAGCATGTATATGGGTTTTGTTTGTGCATCCATTCAGTGAGCCTGTGTCATTTGGTTGGAGCATTTAATCCATTCACATTTAATTCAGCATTTAATCCATTCATTAAGGTAATTATCGATATGTATGTTCCTATTACCATTTTCTTAATTGTTTTGGTTTTTTTTTTTGTAGGTTCTTCTCTTCTCTTGTGTTTCCCACTTAGAGAAGTTCCTTTAGCATTTGTTGTAGAGCTGGTTTGGTGGTGCTGAATTCTCTTAGCTTTTGCTTGTCTGTAAAGCTTTTGATTTCTTCGTTGAATCTGAATGAGATTCTTGTGGGTAGAGTAATCTTGGTTGTAGGTTCTTCCCTTTCACCGCTTGAAATATATCATGCCACTCCCTTCTGGCTTGTAGAGTTTCTGCTGAGAAATCAACTGTTAACCTTATGGGAGTTCCCTTGTATGTTATTTGTCGTTTTTCCCTTGTTGCTTTCAATAATTTTTCTTTGTCTTTAATTTTTGTCAGTTTGATTACTATGTGTCTCAGTGTGTTTCTCCTTGGGTTTATCCTGCCTGGGACTCTCTGTGCTTCCTGAACTTGGGAGGCTATTTCCTTTCCTATGTTAGCGAAGTTTTCGACCATAATCTCTTCAAATATTTTCTCAGGTCCTTTCCCTCTCTCTTCTCCTTCTGGGACCCCTATAATGTGAATGTTGTTGCATTTAATGTTGTCCCAGAGGTCTCTTAGGCTGTCTTCATTTATTTTCATTCTTTTTTCTTTATTCTGTTCCACAGCAGTGAATTCCACCATTCTGTCTTCCAGGTCACTTATCTGTTCTTCTGCCTCAGTTATTCTGCTATTGATCCCTTCTAGTGTAGTTTTCATTTCAGTTATTGTATCGTTCATCTCTGTCTGTTTGTTCTTTAATTCTTCTAGGTGTGTGTTCTTTAATTCTTCTAGGTCTTTGTTAAACATTTCTTGCATCTTCTCAGTCTTTGCCTCCATTCTTTTTCCAAGGTCCTGGATCATCTTCACCATCATTATTCTGAATTCTTTTTCTGGAAGGTTGCCTATCTCCACTTCACTTAGTTGTTTTTCTGGGGCTTTATCTTATTCCTTCATCTGGTACATGGTCCTCTGCCTCTTCATTTTGTCTGTCTTTCTGTGAATGTGGTTTTCATTCCACAGGCTGCAGGATTGTAGCTCTTCTTGCTTCTGCTGTCTAGTGGATAAAGCTATCTAAGAGGCTTGTGCAAACTACCTAATAGGTGGTGAGTAGAGCTGGGTGTTGCTCTGGTGGGAAGAAGCTCAGTAAAACTTTAATCCGCTATCTGCTGATCGATGGGGCTAAGTCCCCTCCCTGTTGGTTGTTTGGCCTGAGGTGACCCAGCACTGGAGGCTACAAGCTGTTTGGTGGGGCTGTTGGTGGACTCCTGGACGGCTCATGACAAGGAGTACTCCCCAGAACTTCTGCTGCCAGTGTCCTTGCCCTCAAGGTGAGACGCAGCCACACACACCCTGACCTCTGCAGGACACCCTCCAACACTAGCAGGTAGGTCTGGTTCAGTCTTCTATGGGTCACTGCTCTTTCCCCCTGGGTCCCGATGTGCACACTACTTTGTGTGTGCCCTCCAAGAGTGGAGTCTCTGTTTCCCCCAGTCTTGTTGAAGTCCTGCAGTCAAGTCCTGCTAGCCTTCAAAGTCTGATTCTCTGGGAATTCCTCCTCCTGTTGCCGGACCCCCAGGTTGGGAAGCCTGACTTGGGGCTCAGAACCTTCACTCCAGTGGGTGGGCTTCTTTTTTTTCAATTTTTTTTAAAGAATTTGTTTTTTGTTTTTTAATTTATTTAGTTTTGGCTGTGTTGGGTCTTCGTTGTTGCATGGGCTTTGTCTAGTTGCAGTGAGTGGGGACTACTCTTCATTGTGGTGTGTGGGCTTCTCATTGCGGTGGCTTCTCTTGTTGCGGAGCACGGGCTCTAGGCACATGGGTTTCATTAGTTGCAGCACACGGGCTCAGCAGTTGTGGTGCATGGGCTTAGTTGCTCTGCAGCATGTGCAATCTTCCCGGACCAGGGATCGAACCCGTGATCCCTGCATTGGCAGGCAGGTTCTTAACCACTGTGCCACCAGGGAAGTCCCAGTGGGTGGACTTCTGTGGTATAATTGTTCTCCAGTTTGTGAGTCACCCACCCAGTGGTTATGGGATTTGATTTTATTGTGCTTGAGCCCCTCCTACTGTCTCATTGTGGCTTCTCCTTTGTCTTTGGATGTGGGGTATCTTTTTTGGTGAGTTCCAGTGTCTTCCTGTTGATGATTGTTCAGCAGTTAGTTGTGATTCCAGTGCTCTCGCAGAGGGAGTGAGTGCATGTCCTTCCACTCTGCCATCTTGAACCAATCTCTGAGCTTTCTATTTTACAATTACTATACTAAAAATAATAGGGATTAAATCTTCTTCGTTGATGTATCCCCAACCCTTGGCATAATAGCCAGACTAAGAATTTGTTGAATAAATTATTGTTTAATATATATAAACTAGTTAAGCTAATAAAATCTCTATTTTTCACTATAATTAAATTATTTTCATTGCTGATTAATTTTTGGTGGGCTTTTAATACCACTGTTTTTAAATTTAAGAAAAGTATTAGAGCACTTCTTTTAACTATTAGCTTTACTTTTAAAGCTCTGAATCAAATTTTTCTTAACTCAGTTTCTTTATACCATGTCTCTCCTGTTCATTTCAAAATGGGATGATTTCTGCATATGGATGTACAAGTTTTTAGGCACGTTGCCACTTCCTACCTATAGTTCTTACTGCCTTGATCTGGAATACTGAGCATTTTAAATAACTCCCTCACAACAGAAAGTTCCAGTAGGTTTTTAAAAATCTTTGCTTGGGAAGAGAGTGAGGGAGAAAATGGAAATATCAACATATCTTCTATTTATGTTCTAACTCTGTAATTTAGCTAAGTAGAATGAACTCCACCATTTTGTTTAATTCTTAACACACCCAAATCTGTTATGTAGTAAGGTTTAGAGATTAAAACATAATGCAACAAAGCTTACAGGAAAGCAGAAATGCTTCAGAAGTTTCTACCCATTTTCTATTGATAGTTATCTTAAAAGAAAAATAGATGTGGAGGGCAGGAGAGGAAGGAATGGCTGAAATCCAGACGTTGGCGTATCAACTTTCTTTTGTTCCTTCCTCTAGACTCTTTCAGAGGATCTCAAGGCTTTGGTATGTATGCTAACAACTGTCCGTGGTCCCTTTCCAGTGTTTCCTGTATTGGTGAATGGCCCCAGCTTCCATCCAGTTAGGCAAGCCAGGAACACAGCTCCTCATCTCTTGCATTTCCCAACTCACCACCAAGACTGTTAATTTTACCTCCTAAAAGTATCTCAAATCTATCCACGTCTCTTCATTTCCACCACCAGTACCCTTGGCCATCTTCTTTGCCTTGGGCCACTGCAATCATCTCGTACAGAAAATGCTATTGGTGCCCTGCTCAGATCCCTTTTACTGGTTCTGATAACCTACCTCACAGCTGCTTTGGCTCACACCTGCAACTTTCTCTGGAGTCCCTTGGACACTGGAGCCACAATGACAAGAGAAGCCTGGGAGGGAATCAGTCTCCCAGACCACCCTCAAGGGGATGCCTGTGACCAATGACTGATAGATGCAAGAGTACAAAAGCCCAGCTCCGTTGCCCCAGGGAAGGACAAACTCTGCAGTGCAATTTATACTCTAGAGCCCCCTGTAGGATCAGGTAGAGACTAGGCTTCACCTGAAACCACATCTATTTTTAATTTTTCCCCTTCCTTATCCTGTTTCTCTCATTCACATACATAGAAGTTTCTCCTGATAGCACTCCCTTAATAAATCACTTCCACACAAATCCCTATTTTAGGCTCTGCTACCAGGAAATTTACCCTGAAACAACTCCTAGCTGTTCTCCTTGCATCCACTGTTGACCCCTACAATCTGTTCTCCACATC
Source organism: Delphinapterus leucas (assembly GCF_059928025.1). Taxonomy (NCBI): domain Eukaryota; kingdom Metazoa; phylum Chordata; class Mammalia; order Artiodactyla; family Monodontidae; genus Delphinapterus; species Delphinapterus leucas. Next base: position 59,132,876 of record NC_143144.1, read on the forward strand.
ACAAATATGGTCATCCTTTACACAGTGCTTAGGCCCTGCAAATGATTTTCACTGATATTAGGATAAAAGCTAAACTAATTAATGTGTTCTGCCAGGCCCTGCATGAATGGTCTGCCTGCTGACCTCTTGCTGTTTCAGCTTCTCTCCTACCACTCTCCCCTGCTCCCTCCCTTCCAGCCACACTGACTTTCTGTCTACCCCTCATATCCCCAAGCTTCCCTCTGCCTCAGGGCCTTTGCACATCTTGTTCCTCTGCTTGGTATATTTTTCTTTGCTACTTTTATGTAGATAATCCCTACTCACTTTTCAGCTCTCAGCTCATTTGTTCACCTATGTGAGCAGGGATGTATCCACTGGGCCTTGGTTTAGAAGTCCCTTCCTGACTCGAATTAGACTAGCATTAGTGTTCCTGCCACATTCTCCCATAACAATCTTGTACTTCCCCTATTAGGACTTCATTGTTACTGTTTGTTTTGATGATCTTTGCACTAGACTGTAAGCTCCATTAAGTCAAGGACTGTATCTTTGTTCATTAATTAATTCAATAATTATTTCAATAAATATTTATGTGCATCTACAATATTTTAGGCATTGTGCTAGTTGCTGGTGATACAAAGCGTGAAAAATCGACAATACTCCAGCCCTTTGGAGTATACAGTGTAGTGAAGAATATAGAGGTAAATTAAATAAATATTTTGTTAAACTATGATAAGTGCTATGAAAGAAAATTACAGGGTAGTATCTGATTCATCATTTTATTCCATTTACCAAGCACCATGACTGATACAGAGTTGGTGCTAAATAAAATCTTTAAATGATTGAATTAAAAACCTGGCTATTTTTTTCTCTCTTTTCCAGACAAACATCTAGTCCTCTGAGAGCCAACAACAAACTTTTCCATCAGAATGAAGAGGCTATTTCGATGTACACTGTTGACAAGTGGAATGAGCTTGAATGACTCTACTGACCCCAGGGAAATTTCTAAGAAGAAAACAGGGCATCAACATGCCTTCCTTCAACATGTTTTCTAAGGAAATCAAGCTTTCCAAATCAGCCCTCCTAGAGATTAAGAAGACTAAACAAGTTATTATTAATTGTTTGCTATAACTTACACATTTATGATATACTTGAGTGGTGTTTTTCTTTTGTTTATATATATCTGGGGAAATTTGGCATAAATGAGGTTAATTTTATAGGGCTGAAAGAATTATTTTCAGGTTTTAAGCTGCTATATGTGTATATACATTTAAATATCTTTTTTTACAATCTATTGTTTGTCACAGTCTTGACTGTTTTTCTACTGATGTTCTCTTGGACACTCATGCTGGTATTTTATGTCAGTGATGTTCTAAGGGTTGGTGGCTGTGTGATACTTGCTATTCAATATGTTTAATACCATCCATGGTTAACGTATAATGTATTTGTTTCAGAACCCTTTATCCATCACCAGTTTCAAATAACAAGAGTGTTCTAAGGGAAAACACAATCCAGTTTTTATAATGTATTGGTCTATGACATGCTACCTGGGAAGCACTGTGGCAAAAATGGCTAACTATGTATGTGTAAATAATGTGTAGAGAAGATGCATGTGTGTTTAGCCACCCCAAGATAAATATATGCTCAGAAACATGCATATATATACATATATATGCATGTTTATATATATATATATATATATATATGTGTAGCTCATTGTAAATATGTATCGAGAACACTTCATTAAATGCTAATATCCAAGTGTAGGAAGTAAATAAAAATACAAAGGAAAAAGAGGGCTTTGGACTATTTTTAAATTTCTGTTATTGTTAATAGTGTACCCCATTGCCATAAGATATCAAAATATTAAGAATTACCAAAATGGGGACTTCCCTGGTGGCGCAGTGGTTAAGACTCCACGCTTCCAATGCAGGGGGCCTGGGTTCGATCCCTGGTCAGGGAACTAGATCCCACATGCATGATGCAGCTAAGAGTTCACATACCACAACTAAGGAGCCTGCCTGCCGCCACTGAGACCCAGCACAACCAAATTAAAAAAAAAAAAAAGAATTACCTATGTGGTGTGATTATGCTTTCCTGCATTTCCATGGACTGATAAAATATAATACCAGGGAAAGATGTCACATACAGTACCTGCTCCATCTTGCTGAGGAAACAGTCAATGTAGTCTCGAGGGTTATTATGATCCAGGGACTTCTGATGCTCCTTCACTTTTTCCAGAATAAAATATTTAACATCATTAAGCCTTTTTGAGAATGCTTTGTGCTCTCCAGGGAGATGCTTTATGAGTTTTGGCCATAGATTGTAAATCTAAAATAAGAAAAAAAATACATCAGCAATTCAGTTTGTGAAGAGAGACCAGTGTTTCTAAGTGGAGCACCTAACCGGCTGTGGGGTCTGGCTAGGGAGAATCCCTTCCTCCAGCTTCTGAGAAGAAAAGAAGGGAGGGTGACCATCACGTACATGAGAGAGCAGCCCCTTCCCATCTCCTTGCTCAATCACCCTTGGCCAACCTCAGAGTCGAGAAGGGGAGAATGTGCGTAGGGGCCTTAAAAGAAACAAAGGCAACTGGGAACGTGATGTCTTCTTTTGTGGGAGTCAACTCACAGAAGCAAGCAGAGGGCAGCCTTCCATAGGTGCTGGGGTAAGCGACACTGCACTCATCCACTTGACAAGACACACGTTGTGGGAAGGTGACAGTGCTTGTGTTGGCACGTGCTCATGGGGCAGGGTGGGGAGCTCACAGCCCTTTACCCTGCCTATGGGCTCCCAGTGCCCCCATGAGATCAACCGCAAGGGCAGATGCAGACTTGGCTTTACCTGGTTCCAGGGAGAGCTTATTCGATTAAAATTTTTATTTAACAAACTCAACAGGGAGAGTAACGTCTTATTGTTGTAGTGGAAACGCTCATTGAAGAGGACGGAGCAGATCACGTTGCAGGAAGCACAGGAGAGGGTGAAGACAGGGTCCAAGGGCTGAGCTGATTTGAGAAAAAAAAAATTCTAAAATTTAGAATTTTCATCAGCTTGCATTAGGGCTTCAAGAACAGGGCCTCCCTCTTGCTCAGATTGATACCTATATTTTATTTTCTCTAAACTTCTTCAAATTAGGATGTAGGGATCTTCTACTAGTAGTACATGCTCTATAGTATTATACTATGCTACTACTACTAATTATTATGTTATTCAATGAATGCTGTAATAGTCATAAGAGCAACAGGTAATATTATGGAGTATTATACATGCTGGATAATGTGTAAATGTTTTGCAAACTGTAACGTTTTGCAATACTGTAATAGCCATAAGAGCAACAAGTAATATGGAGTATTATACATGCTGGATACTGTGTAAATGTTTTGCAAACTTTATTATTTAACCCTCATTCTGAGGTTTGATTTTTAGCCCCATTTTTCACATGAGGAAACTGCGTTTTAGAAAAGTTAAGTAACTTATCCAAATTTACACATCCAGTAAGTGCCGAAGTTGGGAGATGAATCCATACAAAAGGATTCATGAGTCCTAAGTAACAGTTTTGGGTCATTTTCTTCCTGCTGCCTTTTTCCTAGTCAATGCCCTGACTCATAGAGCAGATTGTGGACTATTGCGTGCCTCCCAAAGGAGGAGCTTTGGTGGGAAGCTCTGTGTGTAGAAGCCCCTTGCCCCAAAGGATGGTCAATGGAACGCACCCTCTGTTTTCCTGAGCTCCTCCACCAGAAACTGGGCCTCCTCCTGGACCCTCTCCTCGAGGCCCTTCTTCCCCATCCCAAAGTTCCTCAGGGTCATGAGGGAGAAGCGTCGCATTTGTTTCCACCTGTTTCCATTACTGAAAAAGATTCCTGGGAAAAGAAGCAAAGAGCAGGAAAGAATTTTGCATCATGGAGTCCAACTTTCCCTGAAGCTTATCTCCTGTGTCCATCCTGCACTGTTGCCAGTGCCCCTTTTCAGGGATTTAGCAACTGGCCTTTGAAGAGCACAACATATTCTTTGGTTTGGGTGAAATATTTGTCACAAAGAAAATAAAACCCAAGCTCTGGTCAACAGAGGGCAGGGGTGATGGAGTCAGGAGGCGGATCATTGGCAGGTAGAGAACATTCCCAAGTGTGGGAAGGGCCCTCTGTCTGGTTTTGTTAAAAGTAGTAAAGACTGGCATGTGTTCTCACAAACCTCTTTCCTGAGTGTCTGTTTTACACTTAATATCCCTCTAACTTGTGGTTTAATTCTACCTGTGATTTTCTCTATTAGAGGATAAGCAACTGGAAAGCAGAGCAATAGGGAATATATGTTTCCATTTGCCTCTGAATTTACTACAGCGAATGTTAGCTAATCTGAACAAGGAGAAACTCAGGAGCAAAGGAACTCAGTATGTTCACACCAGTGTTTTTTCATTCCTTCCTCTGTACAAAACCAGGTACGTGTCCTGAATTTCCTTAATGCACCACCAGTTTCCTAGTGCCCCAAATGCAAACCTCAGGGCATCTTCACATCCCTCTTGCCCTTCACCCTATACATCCGCACTTGGTAAGTCCCGTCGATTCCGCCTCCAAAATGTCTTTCTCATCTGTCTCTTCTTGTCAATTCATACTACGCTACCACACTTCAGGTTCTAACACTTTTACAGATTTTAAAAGTTCTAATCATCTTCAAACCAGTTTCCCCTTTCACTCCTCTAAATCTACAGTTTCCAGGTTAATCAAAATCAAATACAGGGACAATGAGGCTGGTGCTAAAAATCATTCAATGGGTCCCTCTACCCCACCCCCACCTCCCCACCCCAGTCTCATTCTGACACCTTTAAAACCTCAAACATTTCCATCATTCTCTCCCTTGGCTCTAACTCTGAGCTTATAGACCAATCACAGCTGTTCACTAAATGCAACTACATTGTTTTGCACCCTTATTTTGTTCATTCTCTCCCTTTTACTGACAAGTCTGCTCCCGCCCTATTTGCTTTGTTGAGTTTCTAGCTTTCCTTTGAGAGCCATTTTGAAAACCTTCTCTCTGAAGTCTTCCCTATCCTCTACTGGAGATAATCTTGCCTTCCTTTAACTGAATTGGCTTGCGTGATGCTTTAATACAATTTATCTTTTCTACCTTGTATTACAGCAATTTGTTTACTTGTGTTACTTCCTATACTAGATTTTACTTAGTTAAGTGACTGGGGCATCTCTCCAAATATTTCCTGTGACACATGATGATCTCTTACCTTGCACACAGAAGATGTTCAATACACAATAATTTAAATATTCATTTCACATCTACCAAATTAGCAAGCATTAAAAAGAAATTCTGTACCTAAAGCAATCAAGCTTGTGGCAAATTTGGTGCATTGTTTAGCCTCTTTGCATATCACGACCTATTATGGAAATTAAAGCAATATTTATAGCAAAAACTATTAAAATTGTCTTTGATCCATTAATTGCTTTCCTAAGAATTTACACAAAGAAATAATTCAGCAAAAGTTAAAAAGGTGTACACTGCAATGTCATCTATACTGATTTAAGAAATTTGTAAACAATCTAAATGCTAATGATAGGGTAATTTTTTGCATAATTATACAATGATAGTAAATCAATATTAGGAAAAGTAAGCAATTGTTAAAATGATGATTATGAAAACTACGTAAAAATAGCAGAAATGTTAATATTTAAAAGAAAAAATCAGTATACAAATACGTCTATACTATAATTACAACTATGTAAAATATGTGTGCATATGAACAACATCTGGGAGATGGTACATAAAAATAAATATGTTACATCAACTATACTTCAATTAAAAAATTAAAAAACAAAAAAATTTAAGAATAGGTTAGTGTATTGAGACTATGGTTAGTGGCTCTGGGTTCTAGAGTTAGGCAAATTGAACTCAAATCTCTACTCCAAAACTTTCTAATTTGGGTGAGTTATTTAACTTCTGTTGCCTCAGCTTTTCATCTGTTGAATGGAAATAAAAAATATTTTCCTCATGGGGCCACTGTATTAACTGAATATGGTAATACATGAGAAACCCCCAGCACAGTATCTGGCACGTAAGAAGTATTTAATAAATATTAGCTAATATTATATAATTATAGCTATTATAATAATAATTCAATAATACTCCAATTATTATTATAACATAATAATAACATTATTATTATTATTGGATTTTAGGAATATTTTTATCTCTTTAAATTTTTAACTGTTTTTGCATCACCTTTAAATCAAAAAGCAACTACAAGTTTGGTAAAATTTTTATTTAATCCTTAATTAGACTTTTAAATGTTGCCTTTTTTTGCTCTTCATTTATTCTTCCATTTATCTAATAAATTTTCATTGCTATCCTGTGCCAACTAAAGCATGTCACTTGCCACCCAGCTCTACAAGGATTAGGTCAACGGCCACTGCAGTCACTGACCTTCAACAGACCCTGAAAGGAATTCAGGGGGTAGATCAGGAATGAGGCACTTTGTGCTCTGGGGAAACTGACAGAACAGGCCTTCAGATAGTTAGATATTTTCAGGAGAAAACTTTAGGAGCTCTATTTCTTGCATTTCCTCATACTTAGAAAAGCAATAAAATCATTTAGGGAGACATCTGTTCCTCGTGACTAGCAGCAGCCTTCTACTGAGATGGGTGCTTGATTGCACATACCCCCTTCACCAAATCATATATATACTGACCTCCCCCACTATCTCTTCGGAGCAGTTTCTCAGAGCTATCTGAGACGCTGTCTCCTGGGCTATAGTCCTCAGTAAGTCCCCAAATAAAAGTGAACTCACAGCTCTCACACTGCATTTTTTGTTTGGTTGACACCGGCTGCATGCCAGATTCTAAAAATATTACTACCGTGAACATTCTTGTTTATAATTTTTCCCACATCTTGTATTATCTCTCAAGATGGGTTTCTAAAGGGGAATTACTCCATCATTATGGATGTCTCTTTAGAGAAGTTTGGTTGTTAAGGGGCAAGAAACCAGGAACAGTAACCGAAGGGAGTTGTGAGGCGAGTGCTGTGGAATATTCACATGTTCCTGGGAATGATTCACTGGAGAGTGAGTTTATCAGTCACAGTCCAACCGGCAAAAGAGAAGCCTCTCTCAATATTTAAAACAGAGGAAAATTAATCCAGAGAATCGATTTTAAGGTGATGGAAACACTGAGAGGCCAAACCAGGGACAGCGGGACAACTGGTAATTATCAACAGCAGAAAACTGCTACCATCTCCCCATGGAAGGGACAAAGGAGCTCAGTGGCTGGGGTTACCTGGCCAGGAACCAAAGTGGCCCTGGAGTTATGGGGGGACATGCAGCTCTTGGAAGAGATGCTATCTGAGGCACAGAGAGAGGGGGCCCTCTGGCTCTCCTTCCACTCCCCAATCTCTTGCCAGTGCCTCTCTTTGGTTGATCCCAGTCAGAGCCAGCTGTTGAAAGAGTGTGAGAATTTCAGCTTGCAGTAACTGTAGCACTGGGAACCAGGGCCAGTAGGGAAGAGAGAGGAGTGGCTTTCAAGACAAGCGGAGAGAGATGGGTAATCAGGGATGGAGAAGGCATTACCAAAGAAGTAAAATCCTTGGGAAGGTGAGATGCTATAGGATCTAGGGCACATGTGAAAATTTTCCCCGTCAAGAAAGGGACACTTTTTCAATTGTAACAGGAGAAAAAAAAAAAAGGAGAATGTGGGTGCAGGGGCAGATAGAGCCATAGATAAAATGTTAAGAAACTGGAGAGTTCCTTCCTGATACTTCTGTTGTTACAATGAGTTATGATACAGTGGTTCTGAGAGAGGAAATGTATAATGAGGGTGTTAATAGGAGGAATGAGGAGTCTCTGAGAGTGGAAAAGGGAGCCAATCAGAGGAACGTGTTGTACTAAGAGTCTAATTGAGGTTTAAAGTATTAATTTAAAGGGAAGCCAGTGTAATTACTGAGAGAATTTCTCTAGCAGTGTTTATCTTCTGGACACACGCACAGAGAAGAAGATGGTTGAATTCTTCCAGTGTTGGAGTATATGCCATGCAAATGTGATGGCAGGAGAGAGTGCCGATATATTTTCTAGGTTCTGATTACAATAAATGAGCTATGTGAAGGCTGCTTTGATTCATTGATGCTGTCAGTTAAAAGTTTAAGGTCAAGGCTCTTGACAATATCTATTTCAGAGGAAAATCTGACATCTTCTATTGCCCTATTCCAAAATTGAAATGCTTTTGGGAGTCCAAACCTGGGAATGTACACATATACGCACATGAATCTCACATACAGTAGTCAGTCTCTTCTTTTCTACACGGGGAGTTCAGCGTTGGTCCAGGGCTGTCTGTGACTCAATGCAGAAGACTCTCTAATCCTATCTTCCACTGCAGAACCACTTGGCTCCCACTTAAACTTCTGTTCTTCAAGTTTTCCCTTATCAGTGCAGAGGCGATACTTTCCTCTTCTACCTGCTTGTTGTGTGCAGATTGTGTTTTCCAGAGTGAACCACAACATCTCCCATCCCCCATTCTCTTCCGTAGTGTGACCACCACCACTTTCCCCATCAAATATGGAAGCTTAATTCCTGTCCATTTGGATTTGGGTTGGCTTTTGGGAATTACTTGCAATGAATAGAATGGTTCTATGTTCTAAGATTTGGTCTGAAGAAGCTTTGCAGCTTGGACTGCTCACTCTCCAGATGCTCCCCCTCAGGATGCCCCCTCCTGGACTCCAGGCACCAGCGAGAAGCCCAAGCCACATGGGCGGGCCACTTGGAGATGCTCTATTGACAGGCCCAGCTGAGCTCAGCCTTTGGGTCATCCTTGCCCAGAAGCCAGACTTGTAAATGAAGAAGCCTCCAGATGATTTCAGCCCTCAGCTATTTGAATCACCCTTAGCTGCTTTATTTGGGGAAAAAAAAAAAAAATTGGATGTCTGCAAAGGCCCCAGGCCTTGTGGATCAGAGAAAACCCCTTCCACTATGCCGTGTTCAAATTCCTGATCACAGAATCCATGAGCATTAAAAAAAAGTGGGGGCTGGGGGGTTGTTGTTTTACATCCCTGAGTCTGGGGTGGGTTGTTACACAACAAGAGATAGCTGTGATACTCTCCTATTTTTCTCACTTTGTTCAGAATCTATACCCATTATGTAAATATCTTTTTAAAAAATGTACTTCTTTCTCTTTACCACACCTGCATCCCTGCAGGCGTGGACTGTTCCAAGGAAGCAATGCCCTCTCCACTCCCATTGCACTGGGGCAAGTATGTGCATGGGTGAATAATTACATAGTTGGTTGTCTCTATTTATGTAAACTAGATTCCTCAGTAGGTCTCTACAGTTTATACGTCCATAGATATAGTACTTTCCAAAAATGGTACAGCATTGCACTCCTCCAGGTAAAGAATGAATGGCTGTTTATCCATGCCTTTAAGAGCACTAAGTTATTTTAATTTTTGCATTCTAGCGACTGAACAATGACATCTAAAACTGGTGTGTGGATTGAATGAATACGTTAAAGTAAGGGGGCCTCTCTGGCACTTGCCACCCCGTGTTGGTAGAAATCCCAGAGTTCCGCGCGTCGGAGGCTCTTCCGCCGCGGCTGCCATTGCAGAGCAGCAGCCATGGCTCTGCGCTACCCATGGCCTTGGGCCTCAACAAGGGCCACAAGGTGACCAAGGACGTGAGCAAGCTGAGGCACAGACGCCGCCGCTGGCGTCTCACCAAGCACACCAAGTTCGTGCAGGACGTGATCCGGGATGTGTGCTGCTTCACCCCTTATGAGCGGCGGGCCATGGAGCTGCTCAAGGTCTCCAAGGACAAGCGGGCCCTCAAGTTCGTCAAGAAAAGGGTGGGGACACACATCCATACCAAGAGTTAGAGAGAAGAGCTGAGCAATGCCCTGGCCGCCATGAGGAAGGCGGCAGCCAAGAAGGACTGAGCCCTTACCCTCTGTGCACAATAAAACTTTTTCAGAAAAAAAGAAAAAGATAAAGTAAGGGCTTGAGCTGTTGCAATCTGTCAATGAGATAAATGTTTAAAGATTAAGACACTAGACAAAATATTGAGTTGATAGTTAACAGAAAATGTTTCAACAACTTGATTAGACACAAATCCTCAGCACTGTATTATAGTGTTCAAAGATCACTAGATAAGAAAGCTATCTAGTATTTTAGCAGACATTTCATTTTCGAAGGTGTTATGGGTTTGTTTCCCCTCAAAATATGTTGATGCGCGGGCCCCCAGTATCTGTGAATATGACCTTATTTGGAAATGGGGTCTTTGCAGAGGTAATCAAGTTAAAATGAGATCATTAGGGTGGGCCCAATCCAATATGACTGTATGCTTCTAAAACAGGGAAATTTGGACACAGAGACATATACACAGAGAATGCCATGTGAACATGAATCAGAGATTGGGGTGATACATCTACAAGCCAAGGAACAACAAAGATTGCCAGCAAAGCACCGGAAGCTAGGAGAGAAACATGAAACAGATTCTCCCTCACAGCTCTCAGAAGGAACCAACCTCACTGACATCTTTTTTTTTTTTTTTTTTTTCCTCACTGACATCTTGATCTCAGACTTCTGGACTCCAAAACTGTGAGACAATAAAGTTCTGTTGCCCTAAGGTTTGTACGCAGTTTTTGGTACTTTATTATGACAGCCCCAGGAAACTAATGCAGAAGGAAAACTAAAATATCAATGAATGGTTCTTTGTTATTTTCCAGGATAGTTTTAGGAAAGGAAGAGCTGAGTTATCTGTTCCCATTACAGGCAAGTAAGGAGCAGTAACAAGGATTTTATAGGAAGTTTGAAAACCAATTTTCTCAGAGTTGTGAAAACGGCAATTTTTTGAGCAATATTTTTTTCCCTCTTGAGCTCAATCCAACCCAGAAGCTTCCCGCTCCAATTAAAAGTTAATTTTAGGGGCTTCCCTGGTGGTGCAATGGTTAAGAATCCGCCTGCCAACACAGGGGACACGGGTTCGAGCCCTGGTCCGGGAAGATCCCACATGCCACGGAGCAACTAAGCCCATGTGCCCCAACTACTGAGGCTGCGCTCTAGAGCCCGTGAGCCACAACTACTGAGCCCATGTGCCACAACTACTGAAGCCCACGCGTCTAGAGCCCGTGTTCCCCAACAAGAGAAGCCACCGCAATGAGAAGCCCGCGCAGTGCAACGAAGAGTAGCCTCCGCACACCGCAACGAAAAGTAGCCTCCGCTCACCACAACTAGAGAAAACCCACGTGCAGCAACAAAGACCCAACGCAGCCAAAAGAAAAAAAAAACCGTTGATTTTAAAGCTCACACACAGACAATGTAATCAACGTGTTTAGAAAAAAGGGAAGAAGTAGAGGAAAGGTTTGGTTGCTTCTTAGGTGGGCAAATGCATCCTGATCTTATGTAAGAGAGATCAAAAATTGCTTCTCTTTTATCACTTAGTACACTGCATAATATTTAATTAATTATTCATAAATATGCTTTGAAAAGAATTAGGTTTCTTTTTCTTTGGGGCTTGCAATTTTACAATTTGAAGTGGATTGGAGGAGACTTTCGGGTTGTCCTAGGTTTCTGTGTGTGTAATACTTCATACATATGAAGGAATATATGTAACATATGTCTAAGTTTTGAAACATAATAATAAAATAATTATCTGTGAGCCTATTGTCCCACTGAAGAAGTTGAGCTTGACTAAGACCATTGTAGCTCCCTGTGTGTCACCGCTCTGATCCTACCACCCTCTCCCAGCTCCCTCACCACCACCCCCCAACCCCCCATCCCCAAACCAGGCTGACATTGAAAACACAGTCATTTCTATACCTAGTCATCTGTTTATTGTTGCTGCCACTATGCCACTGCAGCCTTTGTATCCTGTGAAATGCAACCCCAAGCGTGGCTTCTCCAGCTCCCTAAACCCTAAGACCTCTAGGTAACAACTGTTTTTTTCAAAATGTTCCCAGATTGATTTTTATCACAACCATATTTGCAGATTTACCTTAAAGGGAACTTGGAGTCTGTTTTTGATGTTTATCTCAATAGAGTTATCAGAGCATCTGTTGAATAATAAAAGAACTTGTCTGGTCTTTGTCCCTGGTTCCTGGGAGAGAGCTTCTAAACCCTTGGATATGCCCACTTCTAACTCAGAAGTGTCTTTGTTATTCATGCTGAGTTTCTGGGATCACACTTGAGTTTATGATAATGAGGTGACTCATGGTGGATCCCTAGACAGTTTCAAGGTGGGGTTCCATGCCAGAAAGACCAACTCTGTATTTAGAGAATTGGAGCTTTCAGCCAAGTGATATCAGCCTGACCTCCTGACTTTCAAGGAATAGAAGGAGCTAGAGACTGAGTTCTATCACGTGGCCAATGAGTCAATCAATCGGGCCCAAGTAATGAAGTTCCAATTAAAAAATCTGGACACCAAGCTCTGGTGAGATTCCTGGTTGGTGAACACATCAATGCATCAAATGGGTAATGCATTCTGCTTCCTTGGAGGAGAATACAGAAGCTCTGCATTTGGGCCCTCCCAAACCTTGCCCTATGTGTCTCTCCATTTGTACCTTTCATATAAATAAAACTGTAATTGTAAGTATGGCACCTTTATGAGTTCTGTGAGTCATTCCAGCAAATTACTGAACCTGAGGTGGTCACGGAAACCCTGAATTTTTAGCCAGTTGGTCAGAAGTGTGGGTAACCTGGAGACTCCTGAACTTGTGGCTGACATCAGAAGTGAGGGCAGTCTTCTTGGGAATGATGCCCTTAACTCTGGGTAGTTAGTATCAGAATTGCAGTGCAGTATTGCAGCATCTAGTTTGTAGCTTGTTGCAGAACAGACACTCATTAGGTTAATCAGACTTTTTTGCTAAAGAGAATTAACTTTTATCTTGAAACATACCATATCCTTTCTGGGTATCGTCAATAATTGGAATATGTCCTCTGTAAAGGAATTCATCACCTTGATCAATTAGAGCTTCCTTCACCGCCTCATATCCATGTAAGACCACAGTGATCTGGGATCCAAGGTACAGAGTGTAAACGGGGCCATACTCTTTGGCCAGCTGGAAAGAGATGCAAATGGTTGTAAGAGCTATTGTGAAATCTCTCCATTGGAGGCTTCAGTGGAAATTAAGTAATGATTCACATGTAGCTTAGACTTTGCTCCATTAATTTCCTTTCAGGAATTTAACCTGGGGTACAGTCATGGATTCATTCTTTCCTTCATCTATACATGCAAAAATTGAGCAAATATTTACTAAGCACCTATACTGTGTCAGACACTGTGCCAGGAACCCTCATGGAACTTAGAGTCTAGTGGAAGTAACAGGCAGTAAATAGCCGAACAAACTACATTTGCAATAGAAACTGAGCATAATTCTATGAAAGCGACAAAGAATGTACTCTGTTGGATGATAATGGGAAAACAATAAAATAGATGAGGAATCTATGAGGAGGTAACACTTAAGGTAAAACTAAAGATGAGAAGGAAGCAGCCAGGATAAGGGCCAGAAGGAGAGCTCACTAAACAGGTATTAAAAAGGATGAAATCTATATATTTATGATAGCATTGTGCCAAGGGGAAAAATAGAGTGCTACAACATCTGACAGCTAGAGGTGTTTTCAAATGTATTTTACAACCATGCAGTTAAATTCAAAGCAGCCATTTGAAATTACTTATATGAGGATGTACAATGGTGCAGAAACATGTTCAAGTTCTAAATTAAATTGGTGAAAAATAAAATTATGTTTAAAAATCCATTAGGGAATTCCCTGGCGGCCCAGTGGTTAGGACTACGTGCTTTCACTGTCAAGGACGCGGGTTCGAGTGCTGGTTGAGGAACTAAGATCCTCCTGCAAACTGCGTGGAGCGGCCAAAAATTTTTTTTAAAAATCCATTTGTTAAAAAATCCATTTGTATATTATAATCCTCCATTTTTTATTTATGATAATTATTTCTAAGAAGCAAAACTTGACACCATTTTTTTTCTGCCTTTTTTTTTTTTAACTTAAATGGTAGAGAATTTTGCCATTTTGTACCTCTTTTCTCTGTCCCAGGAAAATGAAACTTACTTCCTTTGTTCCCTTTGAATGAGTGTGTCTCTATATTTCGGGGCACACAATGCCAGGTCCTCCTCTCCCAACCTCACCCTCAGCTGATGACTTTGCTCTCTATTTCACAGAGATAATAGAAATAACCAGAAGAGAATGTCCATATGCTTCTACCATAGCATCCACTTGTTTACCTGAATCTGTGCCCATGTACATAGTTTTCTGTTAATATAAATGACTCTCCATGCTCCTAAAAAAGGCCCAATTCTCCAACTTGTGCATTGGATTCTAGCCCTTTCCAGCTATGGCAACATGACTTTCCTCTTTACAGCAAAACTGAGCAACATCACCCTATTTTCCCCCTTCCCCAGCCCCTGGCAACCACCATTCTGCTCCCTACAAGTTTGACTCTTTTAGAGTCCACATTATGAGTGCATATAGTATTTGTCCTTCTGTGTCTGGCTTATATAACTTAGGATTAATATCCTCAGGGTTCAACCATGTTGTTGTAAATGGCAGGATTTCCTTCTTTTTTAAGGATAAATAATACTCCTCTGTGTGTGCGCATCATATTTTCTTTATTCATCCATCAGAAGACAGTAATTAGGGTTGTTCTGGAGAATATATGCTTGCACAATGAACTCATTGAGATAATACTTTTTCCCAAAGAATATTTCCAAAGGAGTGAATGTCAGTCAGCGTAGCAGAGCTGGGCTGTGTCAGAGCAAGATGGGGGGATCACTCTTTAGAAGGAGGATCATAAAGTATCCCACAGATTAGTATAAAATAGTAATAATAATATAAAAGGACAGTTATTACATTTGCTTGGCTTGTCTTTTGGTAAGTGTTACACGCAGAGGGGACTGGAAGCCTTTCAGTCAAAGTATGTTCTGACTTCAGAATTTTCCCATTCACTAGAATTCAACCTATATCTCAGGTCAGGTCAACACACCTCACTACCTGCTCTAAAGTGATCCAATCCAGAAAAAAAAAAAAAGGTATCTGTCTTGTAATACAGAAACAGACACCCCGAAGTGTCTTAGTGGTGAGTAAAACTAAGAACGCTTGAAGATGACATGAAGATAACCTGAAGATGACCCCCCCCTTACCTGGAGATGACCAGCCTCTAATGAAACCCTTACCTTGGAGAGAGATGCAGGGACATCCTTAAGGTTTAGTTGCATCAGATTCCCAATGATGGGAAGGGGAGTTGGGCCAGGGGGAAGCCTTCCCCCTTTGTGGCTTTTCTTCCACACAAAAAGCAAAACCAGGCAAGTGACACAAATCACAAGAGCAAGAGTAGTGATTTCCAGCAGTGCCATCTCAGCTACTCGATGTTGGTAACTGTCTGGATTGCTTGTTAGCTAAGTCTTGTACACACCCGGGGTATGACCTGCCAGCCAAAGGCTGGTCTGAGTTCTTGGACTTGGAAAAAAACAACCTGGAATTGGTTTTGGCCGTATTTACCTTCGTGAAGCTTGAGATTAGGGAGGATTCATATCTTTCCTACCTCTTGTTCACAAAATCTGCAACTTTTGATTTTTTAAGCCTCTCCATTACATGTACTATTTCCTTTTAGCACTAATGATTCATTAACTATAAAGCTGGGGGATTAAAAGGTACAAACTATTAGGTATAAAATACACTACAAGGATATATTGTATAACATGGCGAATATAGCCAATATTTTACAATAACTATAAAGAGTATAACTTTTAAAAAATTTTTCTAAAGATTTTTTTTTGGGGATGTGGACCAGTTCTAAAGTCTTTATTGAATTTGTTACAGTATTGCTTCTGTTTTATGTTTTGGTTTTTTGGCCACAAGGCATGTGGGATCTTAGCTCCCTGACCAGGGATCAAACCCGCACCCCCTGCAGTGGAAGGCGAAGTCCTAACCACTGGACCACCAGGGAAGTCCCTAACCTTTAAAATTTGTGAATCACTATATTGTACACCTGTAACTTAAATAATATTGTACAGCAGCTATACTTCAATAAATAATTTTTTTTTTTTTTTTTTGCGGTACGCGGGCCTCTCACTGCTGTGGCCTCTCCCGTTGCGGAGCACAGGCTCCGGACGCGCAGGCTCAGCGGCCATGGCTCACGGGCCCAGCCACTCCGTGGCACGTGGGATCTTCCCGGACCGGGGCACGAACCCGTGTCGCCTGCATAGGCAGGCGGACTCTCAACCACTGCGCCACCAGGGAAGCCCAATAAATAATTTCTCTAAAGCTAACAAAAAGGGCTTCCGAAGTGGCTCAGCGATTAAGAATCCGCCTGCCAATGCAATGGGCACGGGTTCAATCCCTGGTCTGGGAAGATCCCACATGCCGTGGAGCAACTGAGCCTGTGAGCCACAACTACTGAAGCCCGCGCACCTAGAGCGTGTGCTCTGCAACAAGAGAAGCCACCGCAATGAGAAGCCCGCGCACCGCAACGAAGAGAGTAGCCCCCCACCTCCCCACCGCAGCTAGAGAAAGCCCGCGTGTAGCAATGAAGAACCAATGCAGCAAAACAATAAATTAAAAAGCTAACCAAAAAAAGTTTTAATTGCAATCTACAATGATTGATTTTTAAGTGTTAAACTAACCTTATATTCCTAGGATGAACACCTCTTCTTTCTCATGATGTAATAAAACTTTTCTATTTTGCTGGATTTTATTTGCCATTACTTTGTTAGGGATTTTTGTACCTATGTACATGAGGAATATTGGTTTGCAATTTTGTTCTCTGTAATGTGTTTGGTTTTAATATCAGTTTTATGACAGCCAGATAAAATAAGTAGGCAAGTGCTCCATTTTTTTTCTTTTTAATAAAAGTTTTTAAATTTTTAATTAAAAGATTAGTATTATTTTTCCTGAAAAGTTTGATAAAATGCCACAGTGAAACAATCTGATGTCTTCCTTGTGGGAAAATTTTTGTTATTAATTTACCTAATTAAAAAAAGTTCTAGAAATAAGATAATGGTGATGATTGCACAAAATTGTGATCGTACTTAATATTACTGACCTGTACATTTAAAAATGGCTAAAATGGTAAATTTTATGCATATTTTACCACAATAAAGGAAAAAACCCCGATTACTTAGTTGGTATTTGAAAACGTTATCTCACTTGTATTTGCATTTAAGGTAATTAATGCTTTTATTTATTCTTTGAGATAAATCTTACTATTAATAGTAATGTCTCAGAATCTAGACATTATCTTATGGGGAATTTGTTAAAATAAATATTTTTCAAAATCTAAAAAAGTCTACTGCTGTTTCCTACTAATTACAGAAAACATTAAAAAAATCTATTTAGCACTAAAATTCTTGTTTCAACTTTGCTATTTTTCACTAATTTCAGAGCCATCTATTTCTCTGTATTTTCCCACAGCAGACTATTTGCTTCCATTAACCAACCTTACTGGCCTGCATTCATATATCCTTTAGCTGTGGGGCCACTAGGCTGGGATGCAGCCATAGCCGATGATGGGTTTGTGCATGAAGAACCCAGGCATAGGTAGCTTAGGGACTTCATATATTAATACATTGCTGTATTCCTTCCGGCACTTTCTGTGAAACCAGTGTCCACTGATGCTTACGCTCAGTTGTTTGCAAGAATTGTTTGCAGACATTCCACAATGAGGTAAATTATTGACTTTGAAATGTTTGAAAAGTTAGAACTTTAATGTTTTGGACATTGAAAGCAAGTGAATAAACAGAGTGGACTGGTAAACATGTTGGAAAAGGGAAGTTTTAAAATTACCTAATCAATTTCCCTGCTTAAAAATCTTGAAAGCATTTGTTTTTTTTTAATTCTTGGTTTTTAATGGACTTTTCCTTTTATTACTAAGGCTTTATATTTCTAGAGCAGTTTCCGGTTCACAGCAAAATTGAGCAGAAGATACAGAGCTCCCATATACTCCCTGCCTCTCACCATGAAAGTCCTGAACCAGAGTGGTATATTTGCATGTGTACGTCCAGTTGTTCCATTTGTTGAAAAGACTATCTTTTCTCCATACTGCCTTTGTTCCTTTGTCAAAGATCGGTTGACTATATTTATGTGGGTCTATTTCTAGACTCTTTTCTGTCCCACTGATCTACTTGTCTCTTCTTTTGCCAATACCACACTGTCTTGATCACTGTAGTTTTACATTAAGTCTTGAAGCTAGGTCATGGCCTCAACTTCATTCTTCACTATTACACTAGCTATTCTGAGTGTTTTACCTCTCCATATATACTTTAGAATCAGTATGTCAGTATTCATAAAATAACTTGTTGGGATTTGATTTGGGATTGCATTGAATCTATAGATCAAGTTAGGAAGAAGTAACACCCTGACAATACTGAGTGTTCCTATACATGAACGTGGACTATCTCTCCATCTATTTAGTTCTTCATTGATTTCTTTCATCAAAGTTTTATAGTTTTCCTCATATAGATCCTGTAGATACATATTTTGTTAGATTTATACCTATTTCGTAGTTTGGGGTGCTAATATAAATGGTATCGTGCTTTAAATTTTTAATTCTGAAATGTTTTGCTTGAAAGACTTCTAACCTTTGGAAAAATCACTGGTATGTAACAAGACTCAGAAGGCCCACCATGATCCTCTCCCCTCTTGACACCTACCTCACCAGTCTCATTTTTTGGTGCTCCTATTCTCACTAATAATGTTACACCTGTACTAAACTTTGGTCCATTCCTGGAAGGTTCTTGAACTGAGGTCTTCACGTTATAAGGCTTCACATGTGAGCTTTCATTTTTTAAAGTAACAGCTTTATTGAGATATAATTCACATACAATTCACCCTTTTAAAGTATACAGTTCACTTTGTGTGGACATGTTTTAATTCTTCTGGGTAGATACCTAGAAGCAGAATTGCTGGGTCTTACGGTAACTCTTCGCTTAACATTTTGAGGAACTGTCAAAACATATTCCAAAGTAGCTGTACCATTTTACATTCTTACTAGCAGTGTATGAGGATTCCCATTTCTCCCCATCCTTGCAAACAATTGTTATTGTCTGTCTTTTTTGTTACTGCCATTCCAGTGGGTATAAAGTCCTATCTCATCGTGGTTTTGATTGGCATTTCCCTAATGACTAATGATGTTAAACATCTTTCATGTTCTTATTGGCCATTTATATATCTTCTCTGAAGAAATGTCTGAGATCCTTTGCTCATTAAAAAAAAATTTTGTAAAATTTTTGTTATTCCCTGATCTTTAACTGGCTAGCATACCTTCTCGTTCTTTATCTCCCCCTTCTCTTTTTTTACACTACCAGTAGTACATTCTTTCCATTTGTATAGCCTCATCATGGTTGGAATTTTTTGATTAAGGTCTACCTTCCCATGAGACTGTTGATTCTAAGAGAACAAAGACTATGTCTTATTCACTATTGTTTTGTTCATTGTTGGTCCAACACTTAACACATTTTAGGTTTCCTGGCACATACCAGGCACTTGAACACTTGAATTGTATTCAATTTGATGCTCACATTGTTTCTCCTGTTGTGTCAGGAGGGCTGCTGTCTCCACTGAGGTTTTAGGGGCCACCTCCTCTCTGACCATTTGTGCTCCTCTCTTCCATTGGTTGAGGGTTGTCCCTCGGGATATTAATTCTTGTGCATATCTGAGTTGAATACATCTGCAGAATGACTGCAGCTTCCATAGTATGGGAGGAACCCTGCAGTGAAAAACAACATGTTAATTGCCTGCATGACACTGTTGAGGCATGGGGACCCAGTGAATTGCATTTTAAAATACAATAGCATCTGGTGCTCCCATTGCCTGGAACACATTCCACCATTACCATCATTCTCTTCAGTTGCCTGGCTGCCTCCTGTATATCCTTAAAAACGTAGCTCAGATCTGACACTGCCTCCTAGAAACCACCAGGCTGTGTTGACCCCCACCAGTACTCCTTGCATCCAGTGTTCTGCCTGCTGTGGTACTTACCACACTATCATACTTGCCTATTTATTTGCTGTACCATCCAAACCGCACCCCCCTCCACCACAAGGCTAAAAGTCTTTTTTCTTGCCTCAGCAACTAGCACATACTAGATACCCAGTAAATATTTATAGAAAGAAAAGGAAAGATTTAAAAATACTTCAAGATAAAAAATTGAAATAGCTGGCGTCTTAATCTGCTCAGGCCGCTATAACAAAATACCATAAACTGGGTGGCTTAAACATTCATTTCTCAGTTTTGGATACTGGGAAGTCCAAGACCAAAGTGGTAGCAGATTTGGTGTCTGGTGAGAGCTCTCCTCCTGGTTTGCGGATGGCCTTCTTCTTGTTGTGTCCTCATGTGGCCCAGCGAGACATCTCTTCTTATAAGACATCTCTTCTTATAAGTAGACATCTCATCTACTTCTATTTATGAAGGCTCCGCCTTAACAACCTAATTATTGGGTTGGCCAAAAAGTTCCTTCTGTTTTAAAGTAAAAATAAAAGACACATTTTTCATTTTCACCAAGAACTTTATTGAACAACGTATTCACCATTTTGTTCCACTACCTTCTGCCATTTTTCAGGCAACTTCATAATTCCATCTTCCCAAAATTTTTTATCTTTTTGAGCAAAGAACTATTCCAGATGCCTTTTACATTCTTCCAGGGAATTGAAATTTTTTCCATTAAGAGAATTTTGTAAAGACCGAAATAAATGGCAATCTGAAGGTGCAATGTCTGGTGAATACAGCGGATGAATCAGAACTTCCCAGCCAAGCTGAAACAGTTTTTGCCTGGTCATCAAAGAAACATGCGGTTTTGTGTTATCCTTATGGAAGATTATGTGTTTTCTGTTGACTAACTCCAGACGCTTTTCGTGGAGTGCTGCTTTCAGTTGGTCTAATTGGGAGCAGTACTTGTTGGAATTGTTTGATTTTCCAGAAGGAGCTCATAGTAGAGGGCTCCCTTCCAACCCCACCATATACACAACATCACCTTCTTTGGATGAAGACCAGCCTTTGGGGTGCTTGGTGGTGGTTCATTTCGTTTGCCCCACGATCTCTTCCTTTCCACATTATTGTACAGTATCCACTTTTCATCACCCATCACAATTTATTTTAAAAATGGAACGTTTTCGGTGCGCCACAACTACTGAGCCTGTGCTCTAGAGCCCGCGAGCCACAACTACTGAAGCCCTGAACCTAGAGCCCATGCTCCACAAGAGAAGCCACTGCAATGAAGAGTAGCCCCCGCTCACCACAACTAGAGAAAAAGCCCGCACACAGCAACGAAGACCCAATGCAGCCAAAAAAAAAAAAAAAAAACAGAGCATTTTCATTATGTTTCAGTAGAGCATGGCATGCGGAAATAGGGTCAAGAAGGCTTTTTTCGCCTAACCTATGTGGAACCCAAACATCAAAGCGATTAACATAACCAAGCTGGTGCAAATGATTTTCAACACGTGGTATAATGTTGTTTGTTCTCAATTAGTGTCTGGATTTGATCGCTATCAACTTCAACTGGTCTGCCTGACCGTGGAGCATCGTCCAGCAAGATATCTCCAACACAAAACTTTGCAAACCACTTTTGACACGTTCAATCAGTCACAGCACCTTCTCCATACACTGCACAAATCTTCTTTTGAGTTTCAGTTGCGTTTTTACCTTTCTTGAAATAATAAAGCATAATATTCCGAAAATGTTGTTTTTCTTCCATCTTCAATATTAAAATGGCTACACAAAAATTCACCAATTTTCATAAGCTTTTCTTCAACGCACGCTGATATGACAGCTGTCACAATACAATCTAACAAAATTGTTTCGAATGAATTTAAAGACAACTAAGCGGGGGTTTCCCTGGTGGCGCAGTGGTTGAGAGTCCGCCTGCCGACGACGCAGGGGACATGGGTTCGTACCCCGGTCCAGGAGGATCCCACATGCCGCGAAGCAGCTGGGCCCGTGAGCCATGGCCGCTGAACCTGTGCGTCCGGAGCCTGTGCTCCGCAGCGGGAGAGGCCACAACAGTGAGAGGCCCGCGTGTTACAAAAAAAAAAAAAAAAAAGACAACTGAGTGCTACTAGAGCCATCTTATGGAAAAAAGCAAACGAACCTTTTGGCTAACCCAATATCTGTCAAAGGCCCCACCTCCAAATACCATCACCTGGAGCATTAGGGCTTCAGCATGACTTTTAGGGGAACACATTCAGCCTGTAGCAGATGGAAGGTAGAAAAATGGATAGAAAGAGGTAATAGGAGAAAAACATGAAAGGCACTAATTCCAAAGAAACGTGGTAAGGAAAACAAGTAAAATGTCATTCCGAGTTATATAATAATGGACACTTGGGGGAGTGAGCAATGAGTAAATTAGTTTAAAATGCTTACACAAAGACAAGAGACCAGAGGATAGCCGAGAAGCTGGCCCAGCTTGTTGAGATGTTCCTGGAGGGCTGCGGTTGAGATTTAACATCCAGCTAGCTTAGGTCACTGCTGCTGAAGACATAATTCAATGTGTGTTTTCTGATGCACTTGTATGTATCAGGCACTGTGCTCTCTGTCCATCACAGGAACTTACAGGCTACTCAGAGACAAACATATATCGACTCCAATAGGCTGGGTGAACTAATGCACCCCAACAAACACCACGTGCAAATCACTATTCCAGGTGCATAAACAGATCTTGCTGAACCCACTGAAGAGCTCTGTAAGAATATGTAAACAAGTTCAGAGATATTAGGTAATTTCCCATGGTTACACACTAAGCCCTGACGTGGACACTCTAGCCTAACTTCTATGTCCTTTTTTCCCCACTACTCACTTACCTGCCTTTCACATTCATCCTTTTGTTCTTTCACACAACGTAACTGACCAACTCATATGGGCCAGGCACTGTGCAAGGCATGAGCAACAGATACCATCCCAGGGAAGAGCATGGTCACAGTCCCTGCCCCCCAGGGAGCTAAACATTTGTGAGAACAGACATTAAGCAGGTAATGTGAGGCGTGTGGAGTGTTACAAACAGGGAAACGTGGGGTGCTGACCTGAGCAAGCAGTTCCGGAAGACCTCTCTGAAGAAGTGAAGACTCTTTAGGAGTTAGCAAAGTTGGAGCTATAAGGGAGAAAAAGTAGGCCAGGTGGATGGAATAATACATGCAAAGGGACAGAGAGAAAGAGAGAAGGTGCATTCAAGGACTTGGGCTGGAGAGGTCAGTGTGTATACACTTGGGACTTAATCCTAAAGCAATCAGAAGCCACAACGTCTAATTCACAGAATTCCTTCCCCACAGCAAGAGGCAGAAATCACTTAATTCTAAATCACTTCATTTTAAGATGTACCAAAAGCCTACAGGATAATTAGTTTGAATGAAATTTCCTTGGTTTGTAGCCACAGATGTAGGATACTACGGGGCTGGATCCCACTGGAACCCGAGTAAAAGGGCTGCTTTCCCCAAAACTCCCAATTATCAAGCCCTGATGCCCCAACAGCACTGTGAAATTGTCCCCAGGAGGGAATGTTGAGAGCTTGAGCAGAGCAGGTCCAACCTTGGCTCCTGGGTTAACATCTGAATTAGTGAGGTTAATGATATCATACCATTGCCAGTTATAATTTATACAGTTTGTCTTTTCTCCACCTCAGGATAATGTCCCCTCCCCTCCTCAGTGTAAGTATTTCAGCTCTCAGGCAGTCTCCGAGGGGCACGATGCTCCATCCTCCCTCTTCCCTCCTCTGCTGCTGGCTGCATCCCACAAGGAATCAAAACACCCCTTGTTAAATTCCGTGAGTCAGGAAAGAATGGAAATCCTGCTTTCAAAATTCTTACACGAGGCTTCTGGGAAAAGTGTAAGGAGAGCGTCTATAGTTAAGTTAAACTAGTAAATAAACTGGCTCCGAGCTGAAATGGGCAGGACAGCCTGAGGAGCAGGTTAAGCAACAGAGAAAGGAGACATATGGGAAAAACACAAACCACTGATAGTAAAATAATTTTATTTAGTTTCTTTTTTAAAAAAGGTAGCATTTCACATATAAATTTAGACTTCAAGATTACCAAAAGGAACATCCCTGAAGGTGGGGCGGGGGGGGCAGACTTTGAGCCCCAGTGAGCACAGGGAAGCACATTCCACGGAGAGTTTAAGCAGAAGTCCTTTCTTGAGAACTTCACAGTGCTACTTCCCTGTTCCTCAACTCTGCCACCAGAGACTGTGGTTTGTAAGAAAACCCATATTCATCACTTTGGGGCAACAGTTTTTAGCTCATGGGAATAGGAAACATCTCTAGGAATGAAAGCACAAGGGTCAATGATCCAGGGCTTCCCTGGTGGCGCAGTGGCTGAGAGTCCGCCTGCCAATGCAGGCGACACGGGTTCATGCCCCGGTCTGGGAAGATCCCACATGCCGCGGAGCGGCTGGGCCCGTGGGCCATGGCCGCTGAGCCTGCGCTCCGCAACGGGAGAGGCCACAGCAGTGAGAGGCCCGCGTACCACCAAAAAAAAAAAAAAAAAGGTCAGTGATCCAGATTTCCCACAACAATCATTATTTATATGCAGCAACAATATATGACAGGTAAAGAGTTTATTATATAGTTCCAAAAATCTTTTAAAAAGGGCTAGAGAACACAAAATTCATTCATAAAGAGAATGTATATAATTAAATGAGCAAAAACAAAAAAATTATTCTTTCCATATTACAAATGCCTTTATAGGATAAGGCCCTGGGAAAAGACCTCAAATCTGGGACTCCTTTCCCGTATTAAGTGTCTGGCACAACCCAGAAGCTGTCATGAGACTGACAGTTAGCTTAAAGGTTTCTGGAAGTGGTCCCATGACTTTTCTGTCTGGCTTGAACACAGTGTACACAAATGGTGTCTTAAACTGCGTAAACTCAGGCCTAACTACAGGGCACACAGATTCAAGAAAGTTAATCTTAAGATTAAAAAAACGTCCAGATGAAACAGATCTCCCATAGCCACAGGCTAACTCTGTCATCCTCTCATGTAAGTTTAAATCCACTGGCTGCCTAGGAAGTCAGTGGAATAATCCTGATCTCCTAGTTGAGGTGAAAGCTGCAGAACAACTTAGATTTCAGCATCTCAGGGCCAGGAGGGAAGGAGGCAAAGATGACCAAGGGTGCTTTCTAGGTTACTCCTTGATCCACCCGGTGGGCTCCTGATGAGTGTTGAGAAGGAGAACCCGTGGGCCAGTAACCATGGCAGCCCCAGGATCTGACCTTCAGGCAGAGGTACCGGGGCAAATGAATGTACCCCAAATCCAGTTTTAAAAATAAAAACTTCCTGCAGTTATGATACAACACTGTGCAGTGAACAGCTAGGAACTGGATGCTGCTTCTATTTCTGGTTAAAGTCCTGTTCCACTCTTGGCCAGAGCTGAGAGGTGAAATAGAAGGAGTTGTCTGAGCCTAAAAACCAGGCACCTTAGTCACACATGGCCTGGGCAGTGACAGAGACAGTCATCACCCCATGGAGGGGTATGTATGGCCCTCAGAGCTTTGGTTCAAAGCAAAGGTTTCATCTCACCCAAAACTTCAAACTAAGCTCTATCTCTGAGCCTACTAATGATTAGGAATCTCTATGAAGAATCTCTGATTGGGTGGCAAGGTGCATGTCCCAGCAGGCCACCATCTTGACTCTAGGAAAACAAAAAGGTGCAAATCGTATCAAGTAAATAGTTGCTCAAGTGGAAGATCATTTCCTGGGGAACTTCAGCGGACTAGATGCTACTCACATGGATGAATGCTGGGACTAGACCCAAAAGAGAAAGCCTGGGTCCTGGCATAATCAGTCTTCTTTACACTTACCACATCCTGGCCGCCTTTTCTCTGACCTCCTATCTCTTGAATGACTGAGCACACATTTCCCCGGGGACCAATGTAAACATTATCCAATAGATCTCAGCTTAGAAAAACACAGCTTGTTAAATATTTAGTGTTTAACATTCCAGTGCAGGCAGTATGTTAGCATCAGACTTTCCCTCATTCATGAGTACCAGTTTAGAAAGGAACATACACAGGATATTTGATAAAACTGCACCTGAAAAGACCATCTGGGTGCCAGACAGCTGGCTCTATCCTGCAATCAGCTGATAAACCAGGACCACCACAGGAAAGGCAGAACAGACGGAGCATGAGTTCTCTGTAAATCTGAAGTCGTATAACCATCGTTCCCACTTAACCCCTTGGGCCATATCTTGATATGGGAGAACATTTCCACCTGTTGCATCAACCTGTGCTCTCCTTGTTTTGGATGGGGCTCTCTCCGGAGGGCTCAAGAGCCTCCTTAGAGGGGAGAGAGCTTTTTCTTCCAGTCCTAACCTCTGAATATTTCAAAGCACAAGAGGAGTCCACGAACATGCTAGGGATGTTGCTGCCAAAGTAGATCTTACTGTTAGAAGCAATGGCCTGGTACCTTTTGAGCTCCAGATATTCCGGGGTCAATTTGTGCTGTGAGAGGCAAACAAGAGCAAAGGCATCAGAACACTTTGGTGCAATAGTCACTGCTCTCTTTCCTTACACAGATTTTCCCTATTGTTCTCCTGAATATCATTCCTCAACTGTGAATTGCTACCAATGACCCTCTCTCACTTTGAAGTGTGGCTATCACATTGACAGCATTTTTCAGAATGGCATAAAACTACTGCCCCTTTCAGCATAAGGCTCACATCAATGACAAAGTCTTGACACTTGTGCCTGGCCAGCTTTTCCCATGACAGATTTGGATCACTGGTTTGGAAACTGAAATTTCTCATCTTGCCTTCATCTTGACCAAATTCCGTTCTGTTTCTATAGAGTTGTGTCCTCCAATATGTTAAGTTTATTTCTAAATTTACACTGGATTTCAAAGTACTGACAACTCTTGTTCTGACAAGCTACCGTATCTTCAGCCTTCTGAATATAGATTATGTTGTTCCTTCCTAAATGGAAAAAGTTTAAGCCCTGTCTATACCTTAAGTCTTGACTCTAACCTTTCAGACTGCATCATATACCTTAGCAACCTCCTTCTCAACTTTTCCTCTGTTCCACTCTACTGTACAATTAATAACCTTATAAACCTTGGCCATATCCTTCCCTTCTCAGACTACAAGGGGTTCTAGCTGACTTTTAATTAAATAATTCCTACTAACTAGGTCTGTACTCTCTAGACCTAAACTTACCCCAGTCCCTATACAAAAATTGTTCACCCACACCCAACTTCCTTTCTCAAATTACCACATATGAAATTCCTCATGACTAGAGTATTTTTTAAATCCAACGAACAAGGAGTACTCAACTGGGGGCATTCGGAAACGTGTGTGTGTGGTGGGGGGTGTGGATTGTTAAAATAATTGGTGAGCACTACTGACAGTTTAGCAGCCAAGGGCCAGAATGCATGAGATAGGCTTCAATAATGAAAAAGTATCTCACCCCAAGATGCTAAGAATGTCTGATGAGAAACTCTGCTCTAAACAAGCTTGGCATCTACCCCAAAGGTCTACCTGATCTGGGAAGCAATTTGAAATGAACTTTACTCCTCTCCTGTCACTCCTGTCATTTCAGGAGAAGACCTTTAACTTTCCTGATTATTGAGCCCTTATACAGCAGGACAAATGGATGAATTTATGGCATTTGACCTGGGTTTATATATCTGCTTGCCTTTGTCCTAGCTCCCCACTTTTATAAAGAACTATACAAAGTTCTCTACCCATAGAATGTGCAACATATGTCTTTCCAAGTGACTGGCCAATTCTAGAGGGTGTGATGGTAACTACCCTTCCTTGATACTGGATAAAATCGCCTCCATCGTGTTAGAACCCCCACAGGCGAAAGCAAAAACTGAACTATATTACTAGGAGAGTGACACAGAGAGCCAGCCACCTTGTTTGAAGCGGCGTATTTGTGTGCGGCGTAATGCTCAGCATCCGCTTTCGCCTTCTCTCGGGCCAGGAACGCAGCATCTAGTGAGCAGAGCAGGCAGGGTGTTTAAAACGGAGCACAGTTGCAATCCATGTCCTCAGCTGGGTAAGAGCTCAGACTCTACCTTAAGTAGAAGCCCCTTTATCCACTGCTTGATATTCCAATCATTCACTTTACTTTAAAGGCATAAAACAACATGTGCAGTTTTCAAATCCCAGTCCCCAGACAACTCCTTCTCAAAGGGGAGTACTCTTGTCAATATCAAGTTTAACTCTCAGCCCGTCTGAACCCACTTCATTTTCCACCTTAAGTTGCTCCTTCTTTCCTCCACCCCTCATCACCTAAAGCCTCACACCCCACCCAGGCTCTAGGCTTTCAGTATTAATAATTAAGTCCAGACATGAGAGCTCTGCTCTATTTGTTTGCACTGTCTCCATCCCCTTCAAATCTGATTCAGAATCAGTTAATGTAGAATGATAGGTAGCATCATCATATAAGCAAAAGAGGTTGAATATTTGGTCTTCAAGACAGTGAGCTAAGAACATCGACATCCCGCTATGTGTAATCAAGAGTTTGGGAGCCTCTACGACAATCAGGGCTTCTTTTTTCCCCAGCTAATTGTTTGGTTATTTTTTTGGTTGACAGGTAGAAAAGAAACTGGTGGTGGTGGGGTTTCTTATCTTGTATATTCTTTAAAACTGATTACTTTGCCTGAGAACAAATAAGCCCCAACTTAAGGATGGAAAATGAAAGGCTGGGTTTCCCATAGTCACAAACCAAACAAAAGAGCTAGATACACAATGGCAATTTAAAAAAAAAATTTGTCTAGAATATCAGGCCAGCTACTTCCTCCAGACCACCCACCATAACCCAGACCCAGTCCCTGAGACAGAGAAGCAGTTCAGGATGGTCAGAGCCTCTTTTCTCCCTGAGGTACCTTCAATTTCAGAAATGCGCTTTTCAGTTTCTTTCTCCATCACCTTCTGCTGAAACCGAATTTTTGCCACTTGTGCAATCTTCTCTGCTTCTATAATTATACACAAAACAAGGTCTTCAAAACACTTCTCTAGTTCCAGAGGTACTTAGAAACATGAGCACATAGTCCAACAATTATATAAGGTTTTATGGGCTCATTGTTTCATTGTTTTATCTATTCAGACTATAAACAACTCAACAGAAAAAAGGGAATTTATTTCCTACTTCACTGTTCTATTTTGACAGTGCTTGTTTTGTAGGAAGGAAGAGTACAAAAGGTGACAGTTCCAGTCCTTCATGGGATTAAATGGCAATGGTCCACAAGCTAATGGGGAAAAAAAGATACTTCATGAACGTTCTCAGAACAAAAACAGAGCAACACAAATGTATGGCAACATAGGACAATTATATAATGTGGCAGGAGAAAGAAAGAATATGGAAGATAAAACAAGGAAGACCTTCTGGAAGAAATCTTAAAGAAAATAATAGACATGACCTATAAGGACCTGGCAGAAAGTGTAAACAAAAACAAGATATACGAATTAGCATAGCAAGTCGCAGTTGAAGAGGTGATAAAGAGCCAGCTGATAAAAGAAGACAACAAAAAAATTAGAGAGAGGGCTGGAAGGCCCCTGTTTTGAGTGACAGGCTAAGGAATTTAACTTTAATATATACTCAGGATCAACTGTTATGTAACCATCAGGGAAATGATGTGATGAAGGGTTACCAGAGGAGGAGTATTCTGACTACTGTAGAAGATAAAAGAGAAAGCAGGGTAATTCACCTGAGAATGTGAAAACAAGTGTTGGGAGTGAACAAGGTAGCTGCAGCAGGCAATTACAGGCAGGGAAAACAAAACATCCTTAGGAAATCTCTGGCTTAACCAAAGGATTCAGGACCAGGGAAGAAAGACTCTAATTATATTTTCAATACAATCACTGCAATTCTTGAAGAACATTCTCAATTCTCCTTTTCAGCCAAAGAAGTTGAATTTTAACATATCTTCTCCTTGGCCTCTGGAGGAAATGTATAATGGAAAGAACATTTCCAGGTGGTTTCTTCTTTCCATAAAGCAGGATCCTTTACCAGCTACTCCAGGGCATACTTCCCTATCTCCCCATCAGCATAAAATCAATCTATCACCATACCGTCCTAAAAATAGGCGGTGTTCAGCTGGGCTAAAAATTTAGCTATAAGCAGAAACTCAAGATAAAATTTGAATAGAAAGTCAGGAATCTGGAGCCTGCAGCTAGAACCCAGAGAATGGTGTATCAACATGGGGAACTGATGCAGTAATCCCATTTCACAATGTTCTCTGTTGCGTGGGCATAAACCAATAAAGAGCATGACCAAACCTCTAGTTCTAGAAAAATGGTGGAGTAGGCTAATGAGAAACCCTTCCAACACCTTAAAATGCTAGATAAAATATAACAAAATTGTTTTCTAATGTATAATTGAGATCATAAGAAAGAATGAGAGATCCTCAAGAGAGACAAGTGAAGAGAGAGCTGAGAGCTTGTATGGTGGCAGCCCTGGGAGTAGTTATTAGACTAGTAAAAGAAAGGTCCTTGGGCTATTGCCCAGCAGGGCCAGGAGATGAAGCCTTGAGATGTTAAAACTGAAACTCCCCTATAAAACCCGAGGACCTGCTAAAGGGCTGCAACTCTACCCACCAGCCCAGTGGCATATCATAGTGAAACTAGAGAATACGCAAAGATAGAGAAAATTCTTTTTTTTTTTTTTTAACAGAGAAAATTCTTAAAAGTAAAAAGAGGAGGAGAAGCCAAACAAAAACAAAATACTACTGCCAAAGTGACAAAGAAAAGTAACTTTAGTTGGGCTTAGAACTGTAGGCTAAATTACCATTCAAGAATGAAATAAAAGTATCTCAGACTAAGGAAGACTGAATAAATTTTCCAGTCCTTAGCCTTTACTGGAAAAAAGCTAGCAGAAAAAAAGAATGAATTGTCAGAAGCAATGGAGAGGAAAAAATTGCACAACATATTTAAATCAAAGTAAAATATTTACTGTAGGAATCAATGATGATAATAATCAATGGGGGAATAAAAACAACATGAAACTAAAATACTAGGCAACAATAATATGTAAAACTGGAGGACAGTGATAAGAGTTGAAGCATCCTAAGATACTGTTCAAGAAGAGGATGGAAAGAATGATTAGACTCTGTCAAGTCAGGTATGCTTGTTAACATTTTACAGGCAACAACTAGTTACAAATTCTAGAAATAGAATGTAAAACTTCCAATCAAGTAAAAGGAAGAAAATAATAAAGAAAATACAATCAATTCAATACCAATCAGAAAAGAAGGGAAAAAGAAGCATGGTAAATGGCACAAAATTAAATGATACAAACAAGTCCAAATATAGCAGTAACCACAATAAATATAAAAAGACTAAACTCACCAGTTAAAAGACAGATTCTCACATTGGATAAGATAACAAAATCCAGCTATATGCTGTTTACAAGAGACACACCTAAAACATAATGACATAGAAAAGTTGAAAGTAAAAGGATGTGAAAAGACACATCAAGAAAATAACTAACCAAGAGAAATCTGTCATAGCTATATTATCATCAGACAAAATAGACCTTAAGCCAACAAGCATGTCTGGCTACAAGAGAGGGTTATTACATAACTGGACCAATTCTCCACAGAGATGTAACAATCCAGTTCTGAAACTAAACATTCTTAATGATATAGCCCCAGAATACATAAAGAAAAAAAGTTTTAAGTCAAAAAATTCATGGTCATAGTGCAAGATTTTAACACACCTCTCTCAGTAATTGATAGCTCAAGAAGGCAAAGATTAGAAGAATACAGAAGATGTGAACAATACAATTCATAATCCTGACATAACGAATATGCAGAGAAACCTGCATCCAACAAATAGAGAATATACATTCAATCTTTTCAAGCACACATAGAACATTTACCAAAAAAGGACCACGTACTGATAATCCACAAAACAAACTTCAACAAATACTTAAGAATCCATATAACAGATCATATTTTCTGACTACAATGCAATAACATTGGAAATCAACAATAAAAAGGTAGCCCCCTGAGAACCAATTAGAAACTGAAAAATATACTTTTAATAATTCATGAGTCAAAGAAGAAATAATGGACATTTTTTTTTAATGAAAACCAAACACCAATAAATAAACTACATTCAAAACTTGTGGATATACCTAAAAGCAGAACTTAGAAGAAAATGTATAATCTTACATGTTTCCATTAGAAAAGACTTTTTTAGTCTTTTAGTTTTTACTAAAGAATTTAGTAACTCAAAAAGTTAGAAAAGAACCAGTGAGTGAAATAAATAAATAATAAAAAATAACTGTAAATAATAATTGAAAAGAAAGTGACTAAAGAATCAACCAAATCAAAATTTAGTTCTCTGAAAAGATGCATAAAACAGACCTCTGATCCAGCAAAACAGAAGGCACAAATAAACAATATCAGGAATGAAAAGGGGCATACAGATTTGGTAGAGGGTTTAAAAATCATAAGAGAACTTTACAAATTTATGCCCCCAAATTTGAAGTAACAGATAAAATGGAGAATTTTCTAGAAAGTATAACTACCAAAACCGACTTAAAAAAGAAACAAATACCTTACACACTACAGAAATTAAATCAGTAGGTTAAGTGTTGCCATAAAAATCAAACGAGCATACAAAAAAGCACAAACCCCACTAGACCAAGATGGTTTTTATAATTGAGTTCCACCATACCTACAAAGAGGAAGTAAAACATATTTTATACAAAATGCTCCAGAACACAGAAAAAGAAGAAATGCCCTCCAACTCATTTTGAGGCTAGTATAACCATGATACAAAAAACAAACAAAAAAACCCTCAAAAACTTGAGAGTAAGAATGTAAGAAAAAAAAAAAAGCTGACCATTTATGAAAATAAAAGTGAAAAATTAAAAGAAATTATTAGGGTAAAACTCCTACTTCATGGTCAAGTGAATTTATCCCAGCAAGACAAAATAATTCAGTAAGAGAAAATCTATTAATATAATTCACCATATTAATTGCTTTAAAAAGAAAAATTATATGGTCATCTCGACAGATTTAGAAAAAAACTCTAAAAGTTTTAGCAGTCATTCATGATAAAAACCCTTGGCAAGCAAGAAACAGAAGGAAATGTCATTAACCCGATAAAAGTTAAGTATAGCAAACATCACTGGGACTGTGTATTTAAAGTTAGGAACAAGACAAGAATGCCTGTCACCATCTTTCTTTTCAACATTTCACTGGAAGTCATAGCCTAAAGCAGTAAGGTGAGAACTAAAAGGTGTGGGAGTACAAAGAAAAAACCAGAACTGTCCTGATCTGAAGACAATATGATTACTTGGGAAATCCAAGAGACTATTAGAAACAACAGCATTTTCGGCAAGATTGCTAAATGAAAAAATTAACAGCATACCTATACAAAAGTAAAAACCAGTTTGAAAATGTGCCTTGAAAAAAGAGCCTATTTATAATAGCAAAACATTTGAGGAATATATAGGAATAAATCTCTAACAAAGAGTGTGTAAGAACTTTGAGAAGAAAATTATGATACTTTTTTGAAAGACCATTCTTTCATTTTTCATTCTTATAAATGGAGAAATATAACAGATTTATAAAACTCAATATCATAAATATTGTAATTCTCTCCAAACTGATGTACTATATACAAGTAATGTGATTACAATCAAAACCCTAACAGTATTTTATAGAACTTGAGGAGCTGGTTCTAAAATTTATTTGGAGGAATAAAGGGCCTGGAATAGTCCAATACAATTTTAGAAATAGGAACAGTTTCGAGGAATAGTTAAGAAGGAACTTGCTCTCCCAGATAGCAAGACTTAATATGAAAGCTACAGTAATTAAAGCAAGGTATTACTATAAAAGGATAGACAAAGAAATTGAAAGAAAATGGAAACCCTAACAACAGAACAAATTATATACAGGATCTTATTATATGACAGATGTGGCATTAGAAATAAGTATAGGAAATAAGAAACTACTCAATAAATAGTCTAAGACAACTGGCTTGCCATTTGGAAAAAATTAAACCGAGTTTCTATGTCACACTAAACATTAAAATAAATTCCAGATGGACTCAAGACCTACATATGAGAAGAAAAACTTTAAAACTTTCAGAATAAAATTATTACTTTGGGGTTGGGGAAGAATTCTTAAAACAAGATAGGAAAAGCACAAACTGGAAAGGAAAAGACTGATAAATTTGATTACATGAAAATGAAATATATATGTATGTCAAAGACATCATAAAGTTCAAAGACAAGCCACAAATTGAGAGATGATATTTGCAATGCATAAACCTGGGAAGGGATTAATATCCAGAAGATACAAAGAACTTCTACAAATCAGTTTAAAAAAGTAATCAAATAATGGGCTAAAGATATTAACAGGCAATTCACATACTAAAAAAAGGGAAACCCGAATGACCCATAAACAATACTCAACTTTGCTAGTAACTGGGAAAACGCGTATCAAAATTATGTGATACCATGCCCATCATCAAAC
The DNA here is from genome assembly GCF_059928025.1 of Delphinapterus leucas. NCBI lineage: Eukaryota > Metazoa > Chordata > Mammalia > Artiodactyla > Monodontidae > Delphinapterus > Delphinapterus leucas. Next base: position 59,167,242 of record NC_143144.1, read on the forward strand.
TGGTATACATTTTTAAAAATCTGATAACTCCAAGGGTAGAGGACGATGTGTGGAAATGGGAATTGAATACAGCAGCACAGAAATTGAAACTCAAACACTGCTGAGGAGAGGGTAAAATGGAGAAAGCACTTTGGAGAGCAATTTGGCAGCGTGTTGTAATTTGAAGATGTGTGTACCCTATGACCCAGCAATTCTACTTCAAGATATGCATTCTAGAGCAGTGCTTCTCAAACTACCTGTGGGAAAGCATTTTTTTTTGTATTTCAATATTTTATAAATTATAATGAGTTACTAGAAAAATATTAAAAAAGAAAAACATAAGTTCCAGTTTTTTATTAGATTCAACAGACAATAAAATTACTGTGTTAAAATGCTTTAAGAACTTCTAACACTCATTCTCAATTTCCATACTCATCTCATTGTGGATCCAAAACAAAAAGCCGGTGACAGGGCACCGACCCACATCACATGTGGGGTAGCACTTCTCTAGGAAAACTCTTGCATGTGTGCACAGAGAGACATGGATAAGGGTATTACTGCAGAACGGTCTGTAATAAGGGAAAACCAGAAACTAACTCATTAGTAATCCATCAGAATCAAATGAGGCTCACTCACAGAATGAGATACATACAGAGCAGTTAAAAATAAACTAGATCTACATGTATCAATATGAATAAACTCAAACAATGTTAGTAAAAAAATGAAGTTGTGAAATAAAAGGTGGACTTTGATACCACTTTTGTAGTAAAACAATTCTATGAATTGTTTCTTGTTACATATTTAGAGTAAAAGTATAAAAATATGGACAGAAAATATACATCAACTTCATAATAGAATGTACTCTGAGAAGACAGGTCAAGAAGTAAGACCAGGGATGGGTACAAAGGAGGCTTCAAATAGATATATAAACTTTTTCCTAAAAGAAAATATGATCTGAAGGAATATGGCAAAATGTTAAGCCTTCATATATAGTTCTCTGTATGTTCCTGTATATTTGAAATATTTAATATAAAACTCAAACTTTCAGCAAACCAAGGAACAAACAATTGAGAACCTAAGACGGCAGTTGAATACACAATATGCTGGAGTGTTAGGGAAGTCACCGGGACTCAAAATGAGCCGTGAGCAATGCTGCTGTACTTCTAAAGGCGGTAACATCTATCTATCCAGATAAAACTAGGTGCACGTCAACAGCAAGGATGCATACTATAATCCTGAGCTTTGGCCAAAAAACCTCCTTGTTCTGAATCTGTATAAACAAAACCCCTAGTCCGCCAGAGGCTAGAGCTGCCCCCAAACCCTATCCACATTTCCTGTCCTCAAAAGACAACAGTGGGGGCCAACACCACGGTGAAGAGCCAAAGCACTTCATCAACTACTGGCCTCATCTACTTTTAAAGGTTTTAGGACATCTGAATACACAAAGGAATTTCCAGAATTCTCCACTACGTATGATGCAGTCTTATTTGAGTCCCATCAACATCCAACATGAGATGGACAAAGAACAGGACAAACTCATAACACATGTACTTAGAGGCAACCATTTCAGAAAGAAATCCAAGTACCTATAACAGCCTTTTTCCTCTCTGTCTCAGCTTCTTTCTCCACAACCTTTTGTTTTTGTGCAGCTATGAGAAGTTTTGTCTTCTCAGCTTCCCTGTGGAGTAAAATATTACAAAAAATTAGAAATGGTGTACAGTCACAGGTAGTAATTCTGACTCTACAGTGGGTCAGAGAACCATTTGCAACAAGAACTTTCTGACTCAGTAAGGTAGGCAAGAGAGGTGTTATCCTATTTTACTAATAATGAATTTGAGGTTGAAAGGTTAAATGATTTGCCCAAAGTCACCCAGAAATAGGAATCAAATTTAGTATATTTGAATTTTAGTCAGACCCTTTCCTCTAATCGTATCATGGAAAGGCCTGTGATCTGGAAGTGTCTGGAGTACATGAATGCTTCCTCTGCTGTTAGGCCTCCAGCTAATCTGCACCAATTAGCAAAAGGCACTAACTTCTGGGCAGATGTAGCCAGCCCCTCGGATGCATGGTTTGGCAAGCAGAAGGGGGCTGGATTTCAGCGCCTCTTCAGGCAGACACCCCTGTGTAGCAGCCCGATTTGTTATACAGAAGATATAACTAGGTGGCAGTTACTAATTATGTGGTGAACTGGGGCTCAATGCAAAGAAGAACTTTCTAAGAATCTGAGCTTTCTAACAATGGAAATAGGTGGCCAATCACTAAGCACGTACAAGTGGCAACTGGGTGACCACATGGAAGAAAGGGTATAAAGAAAGATCACTATTAGGTGGGAAGTTAGACTGGATTATCCCAAGGTAGCCTTTAATTCTAGAATTCCAAAAGTGTTTGAAATTAGGAAAGATCCAGAATTACCTGAAAAGTAACTCCAATAGTTTCCCCAAACATCACCAACCCCCACCTCTCTCCTTTCCTCCTGCCAACCTTGATAAAAGACATAAAATGACATTCTGGATACTATGAGTTATTTGAAGGCAGATAACACATAGTATTCATCTTTCCATCACCAGAAGCTATTATATTTAATGCCTAAGACATGCTGAGCCTTCACAAAATTTATTTTTCTTCTATAAATGGATCAGACCCATGATCTACTCAGCCTAGCACTCTGTGCTTTACAGTTTTAAAAGAAGAAATCCTTTTCTACAATGAAAAAGGGAAGATAAAACTTTGCATAATAAAAGATATAGACTTGGGAACAATAATAACTCAGAAGTATAGCACTCTACAAAGAAGTAGTATTAGTACTTTTTGGACCCCCTGTATTTATACGTCTTTTGTATTCTTGACTTTTGCAAAGTTAGTTTTCTAGTATTTCATATTTTGCCTCTTAACATATCTGTCAAGTTTCCTAAAGACTTCTTTTCAGTACCTGTCATATGAGAATACTGACATTTCAACTGCAATAGGTAGTCCCCGAAAGGAATCTTCTAAAACACTTTGAAACTAATTTCGTGTCAAGCAAGTAACTTCTCATTCCCAGTCAGCCCTGGACACACAGAAGAGAAGACTACCAGGAGTCAATCCAGGCAAAGTTTCCCCAAAGGCAAATTATAAAGATCAGGTCTAATTTTAGATACATAATCACATACAATGGAAAAGCAAACTTGATACCAATGTGTTTATTCTTACCATTTGTAACACAGTAACAAAATACAGACACTCTCTTCAACCTTAACAGCTAGGGCTCTTTCTCTCCTCTATTAATATTTAATTCAAGGTATTATTCACATCCAAATTATAGCTGCTTAGGCTTCCAACAACAGTTCTACAGCAAACTGCATCCTTAGCCACTGAAGCTGCTCCTGAAATGTCCATATATAAAGAGAAAACTAATAAGAGTCTAGTGGGAATTAAGACACCAGAATAGGTAATATTACTAGAATTAAAGAATGGAAGATAGGCATATAGCCCTCCCCAGTGTAATATCTGAAACATAATTTTCCTCTAGAGTGGTAAATTAATGGAGACAGCCCTAAATAAAAATATTGGGATCCCATGCATATTACTCACATTAACTCAAAATTTCTTCTTATGGCTTCTGGGATTTTGGGTTTTGTAACACGCACAGCCTAAAAAATAAAAGTAAAAAAGCCAAAGTGTATTTGAAAAATAAATCGTCAAACTAAATCTTCTACAAAACAGCTCCTCAAATGACACTAATAAAACAGCTCTGACATAGCTGCCTACTGACACACATAGGGATCCCATTAGAAAATCTACTGTTCCTGCCATCACCCCAAAAAATCAAAATAAGCTGCTTCTTGTTTCCTTTAAAAAAATGCCTGGCTATAGGATAAACCACTCTACCTGTTGAGGAAATAAATTTTTAGGGAAAAGGTTCTCTCTTAAAAGACCTTTCACAAAGCTCTTAAGTTGGATACTTGTGTTTCCTTTTCAAACCTGCAAACCAAAGAAACAGAAGGAAGGCAAAATTTCAAGATTTAAGTTATAAAGTAGAAAACAGTCAAAAATATAAACAAGCAAAAACCCAGGTCAGTATATGCAACTTAATACAGTTGACAAGTAAATGAATTTACCACTTCCTAAACCTGCAATCACTCAGTACTGGCTACAAATAAACAGCTCAACACTGAGGGAAAACAAACACCAATTAACAAATAACAATTAGCAGCTTGTATTCTTTCTTCCTAGAACCTCACTTAGAACAAAGTCTACTTATCTCTGTAAACATTGTTTACTAGACCCTGTTTCTCTAACCATAGTGTACTTTGGCATAATTATCTGTGAAACAGGATAATTTTGGGGTGCAAGAGCCACGTACAAAAGCCCCTCTGTGTTCCCGGTTTCTTGTTTGTAGAAAAAGGCTTTAGTCTCCTAGGCCTTCCCTGGAAAAAGGCTTTAGTCTCCTAGGCCTTCCCTGAGTTCCAAAGAACAAACTCAAGCAGTTACTAATTCAGGAGTGAGGAAATGCAGAAACAAAGGAAAAGCAGTCAAGAAACAGTCATTTATAAAACAGTCCTGGTTCCTCCTCAAGGGATATACGTAACAACCTAATGCATATCTGTGAGTTGTTCTGAAGTAACCAAGGCCCTCACCCAGGTGGAGGATGCTGACTACCTGAGCACAAGCACAGAGACCCCAGACTGGCTGGAACCAGAAGACTGACGATAAAGATTTCTGGAACATCACCATGAAGAAAGTCATGCCCCCTGCAAACCTCACCCCAAATGCTGCCTTTAAAAACTCTTCCCTGAAAGCCACTGGGGAGTTTGAGCCCTTTGAGCATGAGCTGCCCGTTCTCCTTGCGGGACCCTGCAAAAAAACCCTTACTTTTCTGCAAACACCCACTATCAGAGTTTGGCTTTCTGTGCTGTGGGCACATAAGCCCTTACAGGGTTACATCTGCTTGGGAAATACAGATTCCGAAGGCTGACTTTTCCGTATCAAGGACCTGATCTCTCAGAAGTGTTTGATTTTACTAGTTAAACATCCTACACCACCCCTCCACCCTACTACACACACACACAAAGCACTTTGCTGATCTGTAGAAACGTTTACTTTCCCTCTGAAAACTGGCTGAACTTTTAAGCAACAAGGCCTTTAAGCACATAGCCTTTTTTTAGGGCTTATGAAAGAAGGCTTTAAAAACTTTTAAGCAACATAGCCTCCCCTACATAAAAGAGACAAGTCAGATGTGTACATAATTTTGAGGATTATAAACACTAAATACAAGAATTAGAGTGAAATGGAATAAGAAGTTGGGGACCATGATGAAAAAAGTCATTTCATGCTAATGGTAAGGCATGTGAGGCCATAAAGAACAACTCATGGACATACCCAGAAGACAAAGAAAAATTCAGAACCAGAATTTATAAGAGATGTCAGATTTCCCAAGTGACTACCAGAAATACAGATGACTTCTAATATGATTCAGGGGGAAGCACTGTCATATTGCATTTAATTATGAGACTGGCCATGTATCTTTATAGTCTTATAAAAAGAGCATGAAATAGGACTTCTTCTGAAGACTTCTATCTTGCTGTGTGAGGCTGAAGAACACACTACATGCTTGCCAATCTTGGGAAATCTCATAATTTTCAAATATGTGAAATATAAGTACCTACTGTAACAGATACCATGAGTAATTTGCTTCATAAGAGATTTAAGAAATAAAATAGCAACATATTCAAAAACAATGGTCAAAATACACACACACACAGTGAGTGAAGAAAGGGGAAAAAAAAGCTGATGAAATGAATATGTCTGTTAAACTGACTCGTGGATTATAAGCATATATTTTAAACTAAAAGCCAGCATTTAATATATATAGTCACTGCCTTAAATAACACAGGAAAAAATATCAAGAATGCTTATTTTCACCACTTTAATTTGCCATAGTTGTTCAAGAAGGAAAAATGGGGTACAAATACAGAGAAGGGAAAAATGAAAATACTGATTGTTACAGAAAAGGTTCACTCAACAACAAATATTAATTGGGTGCCTAGTCTGTACCAAGTACTGTTTATTCCAACCACTGTGGACACAGCAATGAATAAGGCAAGACTGCTCTCATGGACTTTAAAATTTTAAAGGCAGAAAAAAAGGCAATAAAGAACAACAAAAAGCAAATAAATGAACAAGAGAATTTCAGATAGTTATTAGTGTTATGTGAAGAATTAAAATACTAGGTTGGGGGGGAAATCAAGATTTTTATTTTGGCATAATTATATAACTAAAAAAAATCTAGGGAAATTCATAAAGTTTTAGTCAAGCAAGATAAATAGCTCTAGAGATCTGCTGTACAACGCTATACCTATAGTCAATAAAAATGTATTGTACACTTGAAATTTTAAAAGGGTAAATCTCATGTTAAGTATTTTTTACCACACACACTCACAAATCTAAGGAAATTAACCAAAAGAATTACTAGAGACAGTTAATTCAGCAAACTTGCAGACATACAATAAAGTCACCAAGAATCATTTGCATTCCTCAATGCTTAAAAAAATGCTACATATTTAATAGAATTAAAGCTCATTAAATTCATAGATATTAATTTAACTTGGGATATGGGTTTCTCACCTAAGTCAGAAATTCTAAAGGAGGGGCTTCCCTGATGGCACGGTGACTGAAAATCCACCTGCCAGTGCAGGGGACACGGGTTCGAGCCCTGGTCCAGGAAGATCCCACATGCCGTGGAGCAACTAAGCCCGTGCGCCACAACTACTGAGCCTGTGCTCTAGAGCCCGCAAGCCACAACTACTAAGCCTGAGCACCACAACTACTGAAGCCTGCGTGCCCTAGAGCCCACACGCCGCAACTACTGAGGCCGCGTGCTGCAACTACTGAAGCCCATGCGCCTAGGGCCCATGCTCTGCAACAAGAGAAGCCACCGCAATGAGAAGCCCACGCACCATGATGAAGAGTAGCCCCGCACTTGCTACAACTAGAGAAAGCCCGCGCGCAGCAACGAAGACCCAACACAGCCAAAAAATAAATTAAAAAATTTAAAAAATAGTAAAAAAAAAAAAATTCTAAAAGAAACTAAAATGATAATACAATTATAAGTAAAGTCATAGACTGTGTTCCTAATTTTTAAATGTATAAGCCAATTTAGGTACCTGATATGACTTGAAAATACTAATAATGAAAGCTCATCTTGTAGAATAAACTGGCAGAAATATCAAAGGCCATTATTATTATTATTTTTGGCCGCACCATGCAGCATGTAGTATCTTACCAATAGTTCCCCAACCAGGGATCAAACCTGTGCCCCGTGCAGTGGAAGCACGGAATCTTAACCACTGTACTGCCAAAGGCCATTATTTTTTTAAAAGCTAATATATCTTATCAAATTTTAAAAGTGAATGAAAAGTTGAATTATCATGACCATACGGTAATATGTTAAAAATAGGAATGGTGAAAAATAGCCTTTAAGTTCTAAAAATGCATTCCAACTATCATAAGAAACTATTTTATAAGAAGAATAAATCAACCAAAAAAAATGGAGATCTTGATCTATCAGTTTAAAAACAAGAAAGTGACATTTTTTCATTCAATAACGTTTATAAAAACTACAGGGCTTCCCTGGTGGCGCAGTGGTTGAGAGTCCACCTGCCGATGCAGGGGACACGGGTTCGTGCCCCGGTCCGGGAAGATCCCACAGGCCGCGGAGCGGCTGGGCCCGTGAGCCATGGCCGCTGAGCCTGCACGTCCGGAGCCTGTGCTCCGCAACGGGAGAGGCCACAACAGTGAGAGGCCCACGTACCGCAAAACAAAACAAAACAAAACAAAAAAACCCAACAAATAAATATAGGTAAGTTTAAAAGATCCTTCTTTCTGCCATGCAGAAAATGATGTGGACAAGTGAAAGTGAGAAAACAGGATAGAAGACTACTGCAGAAGTCCAGGCAAGAAATAGTACTTGGTCTAAGGAGGTGGTAGTGAAGATGTTTTAGATGGATTTGGTAGAATCAGCAGGATACGGGACTGATTAGATGTTAAGGGCTAGAGGGTTCTCAAAGACGCCTCCCATACCTCTAGGCTGGCCTGAGGGTAAGAAGGAGCCATTTACTAACAAGAGGGAAAAAACAGGAGAGAAGTAGATTTGATAGGAAAAGACCAAGGGCTCAATAACTAATGAAAGAATAGGAAATAGAAAAATCAATGGAACAGAACAAAGTTCAGAAAGGACTTTACTATATAACAGAATTTAGCAAATAATATGATGGCATTTCAAACAAAGAGGAGAAAGGGGCATAAATTATTCAGTAATTGCTGTTGCTAATAAATTGGGGGAGGGGCAGATTGGAGCCCAACCTCACAAATGAAATCAAAATGGATTCCAGATGAATTAAAATTTTAAATCTAAAAATAAAACTGTAAAAGTAAATGCTGTAATTTCTGATTTTATTTAAATTTCTATATTTTAAAGTTGGTGAAAGGCTCTTAAAAGCATAGTAGCACAGCAAAATGCCATAAAGAAAAAAATACTAAAATTAAACTTCAGAATTGTCAAGGGGAAAAGAAATGTTAAATGACAAAGCAAAAAACTAGGAGAAAATGTTTACTATGCATTTAAAGAAGAGTTGCAATAATTAACATATCAAAAACAGTTTATTTAAGTTAATGAGAAAAACACATAAAAACAACCGAAAAATGAGCAAACACAATTCACAAATCAAATACAGAGGGCCAATAAACATCCTAGGGCATTCAACCTCAATAATTAATACACAATGGCAGATTCATTTTTTCCAAAAGGATTTAGAGAGCACGTATGCATCTGTTAATTATTTGAGTATGATCACACAATCAAATGTATAGAAAACAACAGCTCATCAACACTGCTGATGAGAGAGTATAAGCTACTGAAATTTTTCTGAAAGGCAATTTGGCAATGTATATCAAAAAGCTCCCAAACAAGGCATCAATCCTACGTTTAAGAACTTATCTTAAGGGAAGAATTTTAAAAGATGTATGTATAAGCTTGGTCATTATAACATGCACCTAACAGTAAAAACTGGAAGCCAACAGGGATTAAATAAAAACATTAAAAGTGATGATGCAGCAAATCTTACTTTTAACTTGAAAAGCTGCTTACATATATTGCTGGTGAAAAAAGCTATGGTAAGATTCCATTTTAGTTCAACATTATTTATAACTATAAACATATGTTCCTCTGTATTAAGAAGAGTCTGGAAAGATACAACGAACTATGTTATCTCTGCATAGTACGATTACTGTTGAATTTCACTTTGTTATTCATCTTTTTCCTAATATCTGATTATTTTTACAACACATATAACATGCGTGTGTATAAAAATATCGATAATATACAAGGTACTACTACAAATCAGTAAGAAAAACATTTCAATAGAAAAATGGGCAAAGAATATGAATAGGCAATTGACAGATGAGTACCAATGGACAAAAAAATAAACAAAAAGATGCTCAACCTCATTAACAACTAAGGAAATGCAAATCAAGGAGACAGATAACTTCACATCTATCCATACAGCAAAAATCAGCATGTCTGATTGCTTCACATGCTGATGAGGTCATGGAGAAACAAGTATTCACATACACTGCTGGTAAGAATGTAGATTTAGGGACTTCCCTGGTGGCGCAGTGGATAAGGCTCCACGCTCCCAATGCAGGGGGCCTGGGTTTGTACCTGGTCAGGGAACTAGATCCCACATGCATGCCGCAGCCAAGAGTTCGCATGCCGCAACTAAGGAGCCCACGTGCTGCAACTAAAAACTGGTGCAACCAAATAAATAAATAAATATTAAAAAAAAGAATGTAGATTTATACAGCCACTTTGAAAGATAAAGTGTATATACAAGGAGATGTGTCAGGAATATTCACTACACTATTGTTTATTAATAGCAAAAAATTGGAAACAGTAGGGAAATGGTTATGTAATATAAGGCAAGGAACTCTAGGAGGCTGTTTAGAAGAATGAGCTAGATCTCCAAGTAACGACCTGAGCAGAATCTAGGAATCTGTGGCATTCACATTATCTTTAAAATTGAAAAGCTGCTCCAGGACAACCAAGAGAGTTTTACAAAGTTAGCTCTGGGACATTTCAAAAGAACCCTTAACTTTGGCAGTTCCCCCTCAGGGACCTGGCAGAGATAATGGCAAGATGGAGGACAGGGGAAAACCTTCAGAAGTTTTCCAGACTCCTTTATGAGATCGCATACGATCACCCACAGTGAATGCACACTTCTCAGAAGCAGTGCAATCTAGAAACTAAGAAAGGACATTAGAGAAGCCACATTACCACTTCTCAGGTAATCCAGATCCAAAGCCACTGCGTTCTAATGTCACTGACCATGACTACAGTAGAAAAGGCATCTTACAGTGACACCCAATATTAACACCTACCCCACACACTTATGCAAAACAAACAAAAGCCTCACAGACTGATACTTTAACTTACTACATGCCATGTGCTCGGGTTTCTTTTCCTATTCAATTCCATCTTATTTAAAATGCTGGTCATGACCCACTAAAATTGATTTTAGAACCTACTAGTGGATTTCAACCCAATCTGAAAAAATACCCAAAAAAAGCAGTTATTCTCACCATTCTATTTCCCAATGCCACTGCCACCACCACACCACCACTAAATTCTTCTGCTACCTTGCTTTTACTCAGGTCTTTCCACCCACCTGAAATATCTTCCTTACTCTTTTCCACCTTATAAATCGTATTAATTCTTCCAGACCTACCTATCAATAAAATCTCAACTCAATCAGTCATTTCCAGGCAGATGCTCTTGAAATGTTCGTTAAACTCTGAGAGAGTAATCATCCAATCAATTCATCCGTCAATTAATACTTTGTCTAGAATTATTATCCACATTTTATACGTGAAATTCTTTTTCATAATCTTACTGAGGGCAAGGATTAGTCTTAAACTGATTTATAACCATTACTGTATCTTTTTTTTTTTTTTTTTTTTTGGTGGTACGCGGGCCTCTCACTGTTGTGGCCTCTCCCAGCAGCCATGACTCACGGGCCCAGCCACTCCGCGGCATGTGGGATCCTCCCGGACCGAGGAACGAACCCGCGTCCCCTGCATCGGCAGGCGTACTCTCAACCACTGCACCACCAGGGAAGCCAAACCATTACTGTATCTTAATAATGTCACACACATACATAGCTGTATACAGATTTTATTTCCTTTCAAGAGCCTCAACTTATCTGTTCCCTCTAAGAGTTCAGAAAAAAATGCCACCCATAACTGAGAAAGATATTCTGTAAATCACCCTAGCACTACAATTAAATAACTGCTGAATAAACAGTCTGATGAAAGGACAATTAAATACAAAGCTCTCAAAATTCCCAAAGAATTTCCCTAGGAGAAGGGCTTACCTGTATGGTGAGGCCTGGGGCCATGACATTTAAATCTTTCTGCAGAGCTTGCTTGAGGTTTTCGTCTATTTGATCTGTTTTTGAAGCCAAGAACAACAGCTCTCATTACACTCAAAAAAATTTCCTTACATTGTATTAACATTTAAACAAAACCAATCATAATTAGACCTAAAGTTTCCACGGTACTATTCTTTTATAGAGCTTAAACCATTTCACACACATATGAAAACAAATATATATATATATATATATATATATATATATATAGGGGGAGAGGGGGAGAGGGAGAGAGAGAGAGAGAGAGAGAGAGAGAGAGAGAGTTTTCCTTCTGTGTGAGGAATTACCGAACAAAGAAATTAAGGAAAGATGACAACCAGCTACTTGAAGTTTATCAAATAATGGAGAATCTAGGATTCTAATATCTTAATTCAGTGTCGTTACTTAATATGTGTCCTGATTCTCTAAAAAAAACAAATTTTCATCTTCAGTCGATCTTTATCCAAATTCCCAAATAACTAAATTTCATTTCCAGGGACCTCTGCCAATTATTTTGGATTTAAAAACAGAGAGGGTGGGGGAAAGGCTCATAGGAAGGTCCTTGAAGCACACAAGAATGGACAATAAAGATGTCACTTCACTTGGCTTTGTAACTCATGAATTTTCTATCCACCTCAACAGTACCTTCCCCATTATTAAATAACCAGTGATGTGACAATTAAGGACAGACCTGTTTTCTCAAACACCACGTCAATAGTTCTCAATCATCAATGAGGAATCAATTGGTAGATTTCTAAATTGATTAACCATCCCTATGCCTGCCTCTAAGAAATTCACTAAGAATTCCAGGAGGGAGAAGTGAGCAGACAATAGCAGCAACCCAATCCCTGGTCAAAGCTTTCCCTACCACAAATGAAAAGCAACTTGTACAGAAGAGAGTCAACATAGCAAGCCTGAAACTACTATCCTTAGAAAGGCCTGTTTGCAATTTGGCCTCTGGCTGTCACCTGGGGTCATGGATTTGGAGAGCATTCCCTCTATCCCCAGAACTGATAACCATGACTCACTGTGCCTAAACTGTTTATTCAAACAATGTGTTTTATGCTGAACATCTACTTTCCTTCTGGGAATCTGGAATATTGGTATATGCTAGGCAGAAGGTACCTACATGACCAGCCCACAGTAAAAATCCTGCATAGAGAGTCTCTAATGAGCTTCTCCAGCAGGCAACATCTCACGTGTATTGTTACAATTCAATGCTGGAGTAATTAAGTGTATCCTGCATGACTCCACTGGGAGAAGACTCTTGAAAGCTTGTGCCTGATTTCCTTCAGACTTCACCCAAGTGCCTTTTCCTTCTGCTTTGTACCCTTTTGCTGTAGTACATCTTAGCTGTATGATTATACTGAGTCCTGTCAGTCCTCCTAGCAAATCATCAAACGTGGGGGTGGGTCTTGGGAAACTCCAAGACACAGGTTCTTAATTTCTCCAAATTATCTATTAAACTAGCAACAAAGCTAATTTTCAGTAAATTATCATAGTAAAAACAGAATATAGTCTGGGACTTCCCTGGTGGCACAGTGGTTAAGAATCCACCTGCCAATGCAGGGGACATGGGTTCGAGCCCTGGTCCGGGAAGATCCCACATGCCGCGGAGCAACTAAGTCTGTGTGCCACAACTACTGAGCTCACATGCCACAACTACTGAAGCCCACGTGCTCCAGGGCCCGCGGGCCACAACTACTGAACCTGGGTGCTGCAACTACTGAAGGCCGCATGCCTAGAGCCTGTGCTCCATAACAAGAGAAGCCACCGCAATGAGAAGTCCGCGCACCGCAATGAAGAGTAGCCCCTGCTCGCTGCAACTAGAGAAAGCCCACGTGCAGCAACGAAGACCCAGCGCAACCAAAAATAAAATTAATTAATTAATTTTAAAAAAAGAACTTAGTTTGTAAATCATCTTTTTCCAATCTCTACCAAGTTACATACTTTGTACTTCAGAAAATGGTTATCATTCTTAAAATATCTTGTTTGCATAACTATTTGCTTAATTTAAGCAATTTTAAGCAAATTTAAGCAATTTTAAACTTCAGATAAAGAATATTTTAAAGACAATTACTCTATTATAAATTCAGAAGAAATGCTCAAATAGCATAATGCTTACTAATATTATTATAGCATTCACAGACGAGTTGAACAAGATTTCTAATTGGTTATTTATATATTTAAAACAAATGAGACACTTACCAAACAATTCAATGTAAACTTCTTGAAGCGTGTGGGCGCTGCAAAACTGGTTCAGTTCATGGTGGATTTTATTGAAGATTAAGGTCTTGTCATAATCTGCAGTGTAGTTCCTCACTATATCAAACACTGAAAGAGAGGTACTATCCATGTTCACCCATGTATCCTCTAATTCAGCCAAGGTAAAAGTTACAGTGATAAAATATACATGAGGAAAAGTGCCAATGAAATAGTGAAAACATGAAACACAACTCCAAGCCTTGATGTGTTCCTTGTGCCTTATTCTCCAGATATTACTGCATTTGCAATTCTAATGGGCAAACTTCATATTCCATACTAAGGAGAGTATACATTATCTTGGAGGTAATAAGGAACCGTCAAAAATTGAGCAAGGGCATGACACAATCAGATCTGTACTTTGGCAGCAGAGTGAAAATGAATTGTGAGGCATATAAATCAGAGGCAGGGGAACTGTAAAGCAATTACTGCAAGGTAAAAGTTTAGCTAAGAGGTAAAGAGGGCCTGAACTAATTGAGGAACAGTGGGAATGAAAGAAGGAGACAGCTCCAAAAGACCGTTTTCAAAAAGGCAGTTTTTAAAGGCTGTTAAAAAAAAAAAAAATGACAGGCTAGAAAGGAAAGAAGCTAACATTTCTGGGCCAGACTTTATATCAGGCAATTTATATACATTAACACTTAATTCTCACAAAAAAAAATCTCCTTATTTTGCATAATATGAAACTGAGAAACAGAATTTCAGAAATGTGCCTAAGGGTACATACTAGAACATGCCAGAACCTGTGCCCTACTTATTAAAACATGCTTTCTCCCTTCAAATCCAAGACTTGCTCTACTCGCCTTCCCACGGAGGATACTAGATGTAACCGGATTCCAGATCACAACAGATGAACAGGCCATCAATAAATACTCGCTGACTAACTCATCCTCTTGATCATTTCCAAATGAGTTGGTGACACAATAGTTTCCTCTTTATCTCTGGTCAGAAAACGAGCACTATCTCCCCTTCTTCTATTTTTTCAATCATAGTCCATTCCACTGATTTGTGACCAGGGAAAGTAGATGATAAAAGACAGGAAAATACTTAATTGCTGAAAAATATAATCCAAATCCACTTGATAGTAATACAGGTCGCTCTCTCTTCTGAAATTCTTTTGCTATTTGTACCTGTACCAGTGACATGAAACTTAGCACAACCTTACATTCCTATATATGTACATAAATATGTGTATATATATACACATATATATAAATATATATATGTATATTTATATGTGTGTATATATATATATATATTTTTTTTAGGTCAGTATCATGTCTTCTCAAGTAAAATAAAAAGCCCTTAACGCAAAGGCTCTAACTTCACCTTTTAAAATTGTTTTTGCCAACACAGTATCCTGACATAGTAAGCATGCAAATTTTAGTAGTAAGGATAAAAATAAAATGGCAGATCTTTTTAAAAACTTTATTTTATTATAGTTGATTTACAATGTTGTGTTAATTTCTACTGTATAGCAAAGCGATTCAGTTATACATATGTACACATTCTTTTTCACGTTCTTTTCCATTATGGTTTATCACAGGATATTGAATGGAGTTCCCTGTGCTATACAGTAGGACCTTGTTGTTTATCCATTCTTTATAATAGTTTGCATCTGTTAATCCCGAACTCCCAATCCACCCCTCCCCAACAGCAGCCATAAGTCTGTCCTGTCTGTTACTGTTTCATAGATAAGTTCATTTGTGTCACGTTTTAGATTCCACATGTAAGTGGTATCAGATGGTATTTGTCTTTCTAACTTACTTTACTTAGTATGACAATCTCTAGGTCCATCCATGTGGCTTCAAAATGACATTATTTCATTCTTTTTTATGGCTGAGTAGTATTCCACTGCATGTATGTACCACATCTTCTTTATCCATTCATCTGTCAATGGACACTTAGGTTGTTTCCACCTCTTGGGTATTGTGAATAGTGCTGCAATGAACACTGGGATGCATGTATCTTTTCAAATTATAGTTTTGTCTGGGTACATGCCCAGGAGTAGGATTACTGGATCATATGACAGCTCTATTTTTAGTCTTTTGAGGAACCTCCATACTGTTTTCCATAGTGGCTGCACCAATTTACGTTCCCACCAACAGTGTAGGAGGGTTCCCTTTTCTCCACACTCTCTCCAGCATTTGTTATTTGTAGACTTTTAAATGATGGCCATTCTGACTGGTGTGAGGTGATATCTCATTGTAGTGCTGATTTGCATTTCTCTAATAATCAGTGATGTTGAGCAGCTTTTCATGTGCCTGTTGGCCATCTGTATGTCTTCTTTGGAGAAATGTCCATTTAGGTCTTCTGAAAATGGCAGATCTTTTGATTGAAAGCAGGGTCTCGAAGAAACCCAAGTACACCCATGTTCATAGTAGTATTATTCACAATAGCTAAAACGTGGAAGTAATCCAAATGTCCATCAATGGATGAATGGATAAACAAAATGTGGTATATACATACAATGGAATATTATTCAGCCTTAAAAAGGAAGGAAATTCTGACACATGCTACTACAACATGGATGAACCCTGAGGACGTTATGCTTAGTGAAAGAAGCCAGTCACAAAAAGACAAATACTATATGATTCCATTTATGAGGTTCCTGGAGTAGTCAAATTCACAGAGAAAGAAAGTACAGACAGAAATGTCAGAAAGACAGAAATGGTGGTTGCCAGGGCTGGGAGAGCGGGTGCATGAGGAGTTCTTGTTTAATGGGTAGGGAGTTTCAGTTTTGCAAGATGAAAAGAGTTATGGAGATGGATGCTGGTGATGGTGGCATAACAATGTGAATGTATGTAATGTCCACTGAATATTTAAAAGTGGTTAAGAAGGTAAATTTTATGTTACATGTATTTTATCACAATAAAAAAAATTACAAAAAGAAATCAAACATTAAAGTGGTCGATCTTACTTCAGAACTCCTAATTAAGTTTTTGATTTGAACAGTACTCCATCTCTGTGAGTTTTCATCTTTTACCAAGAAAGTGTTCTCCCCACACTGAGGACTTTCAGATTGCTTTGCAAGTTGTTGCAAATCTCAACTAGAAAAGATTTTTCTATGGTCACAAATCAATGTAGCCAAGGAACTGATCAGTTATAGACTTTTAACATGTAAGGATATTATTTCTCATCCTGACTGGATAAAATGCTACTTTCTAGAAATTCTAGAAATAATCAATGAATGTCTTTTTCTTAGATACACTCAGCTCAGCGTAACGCATACAGTTGCAGAAAGTCAACTCTGTTGACCTATTTCTGTCGCCATTCCCTAGGAATGGAAAATATTCCAGCGATTATTTTTTTAAATATATATCAGAAATGAATGAGGTCAAAAAACTTTCCTTAGGGAATCTATTCCTATTCCTTAGAGAATCTCTCAGTTACAGACACTCTGGTTATAACTATAACAGAATAGATGGGTACCATACCTGCACAAGGGGCCAACATATTAACCACTTCTATTCGGTCAATATAGATCATGACCCCACCACTAAAAACAGAGAAATGGAAAAATGTGAGCCAAATACAAACCTATTATGTTCCTAGATTAATTCTACATCATCAAACAAATCCCACATGATAGAAATTTAGAAGGAAAATCTAAAGACATATACTACTGATTGATTAAACTGACCTCACTGATCACTACTCAAATGACCCTGCACACACTCACCTGGCTCTCTCATAACCAAAAGCTCACCTCTGTAACTGCTGTGATCAAAATCAGCTCACAGGAAGACTAGACCTATAACCTAGAGCTGCTTAGCACTTTGCCCTTATTAAATGAAGCCAACAGCTAAGGCAGTGCACTTCTCAAACTTCTCCATCAAGGAATCAGGTAAAGTGGTTCCCCAGAGGTATGGAGGCCAGCCACAGGCTGAAATTCTTTTGATTCCCTTCTTTATCTTAATCTACTTTTCATCTGTATTTATTCTAATATGAAAAGAAGAATCTTCCCCCAAACCTCGAAGTAAAACTGACACTCCAGAAAGATAGGTCTTGTTAATTAATGGCTTCCTATACTTCCTGGCCTACCAGCACAGACCCTGAGGAACATGGGAACCTCAATTTAAGATAGGTGAAGTTAAGAAATTTTGAAACTATACAACTAAGCCTTGCTACCAACTTACAACAACATTTTTTTTCTGATAAAAAAGCATAATACCTGCTCACTGAAAAAAATCTGACAAATACATGAAAGCATGAAGATAAAAATAGAATTTACCCAACATCTCATCAGATGCCAATTCTGAGTCATCTCTAAAGGGAATCTACAAAAAAGTTACAGACAGACCTAGGGAGAACTTGTATCAATACGCTAACTTAAAACAGAGAGAATTTGCTCCCTCTTTAAGAACATTTCTGTGATATTCTGGTCATTTAAAATACAGAATTTAAAACATACACTGAACTTTATACTCTTCTTCTGATACAATTCAATGTACTGATTATACGCTAAAAATAATTTGGGCCTTGCTTGCCTTTCTTGCCCCAAAACTTTATACAGCAGTGATTTTTCAAAGTAAGGTCCTCAGATCAGCTCAGGATCACCTGGGACTTCTGCTAGAAATGCAAATTCTCGGGTCTCATTCCAGATCTACTGAATCAGAAACTCTAAGTTAGATGGCATTTAATACTACAGATGACAAGGTAAGCTGATTTCATTTTAAACTATCTATTGTTAGTTTAAAATGGCTCCTAAGATGGAAAGGTCCTATTTGGAGACAGGGCTTTTCTCAAATAATGCTCAGAAGAGAAATCCCCCTGGGTTACTACGATGCCTCTTTGAAAGATGTTTAAGTGATCACAGCTTATGAACAGAAAATACATCTGAACCAAAGGGAGGTTGGTAAGCAAGGGGAACGCTTACCTTGTTCCACAAGGCACATTTTTAACTTCATCAGTTTGCAGTGTTGTCTGGGGAGGAAAAAATATCTCATCAATACTCAGCACACATATCATCAAAGAACCACTGGTCCCAAAGGAAAATCTCTAGAGAACTGCTGAAAGGTACGTACAGGAGAGCTCCATTACAATTTTAGTCCCCAAAAATTAGCTATCAGAGCAATCTCTTTTTGTATCCTGGCAAACATGAAAGACTAGAGACAGAATATTTTACAGTTAATGTCTGAGTCAAGATGCACCAGGAAAGCTTCAATACTCAATCTGAAAGTTTCAATGTTCAATCTCTCAGTCAGTCCCTTATTTGCATGGAGCTGCCCTGGGACTGCAAACTACATGGATTACCCACAAGGATACTACTGCTAGGATTTGTACTCTGAACTCTGATTCCACTGCTAATATTAATGGTTACAATGAAGACAAAAGATAACTATTATAGGCATACAAGCAGTCTTCAACTCAGAGGGGCCCTTGAGCTCAACACCAACCTTTTCCTCTAAAGCTATAGTCAATATTTTAGTTCAGGTCCTAGAGATTTCTCAGACAGTCTCTCAATTTCCTTTTTAAAATAAATGCCACCATCAGCACTGCTTCCTCCTTGTGAACCAACCATCTGGTACTTAATTACTCTGCCCCTGTCACAACTTGGTTCGGATCCAGAATGACTCCCTATTGCACTTGAAGGCTTCCAACAGGAGAGCACATAATGAGTGTATTCTGGACACACTGCACCATGTTAAGCCCACAGCAACATAGTACTTTATGGAATACAACGGAAAAAAGAAGCATGGTCCTTGTTTCCAAAGAGCTCACAATCCAACACAGGAGATAAAATCCTTACAAAGCAATCCATAACAGGTACAAATAACAGAGTATAAACTGAATTGTTAGGTATTAAGTGATAGAGTAAAATAATCATTTGAAAAGCTCTCTGAGGTGAAATATTTATAAGCCCAGTCTAGAGAAGGAGAAATAAGAACAGATAAGGCAGAGAAGCATCTTAAATTCAATATGTATCTATTCAAATACACAAAGTTGAGGACAAACTATGTGTATAGGTGTCAGGAAGCAGTTGGCTTGCCTGGAGCAGAAGGGACAATATAGATGAGAGGTGAAACTCTGAGAAGAGAACATGAGGTTAGGCAGAGGGTCCTGAATGTTTGCTGGGGGGCTTGTGCTCTCCCTAGTCCACCTTACACACAGCCACAAACAAACCTTTCAAAAATAGGACTTTTCCTTCATTCCTTTGCTTATGTGTGTTGTGGTTCTCATTATCTATCATATCTGGAGGCAAGAAAACCAGCTGGGAAGCTAAAGTAGTAATTTATTTAGGTTAATGTAGAAAAGGCCATGGAAATTTAAAGCTTTCAACCCAGGAGATACAATAGAGAAGGGATCTGATAACTAGTTTCATATAAAATTCCAGGAGGAAAAAGAATAGAATGTTAAGTCTGGGGTTAAAAGGGTGATAGTAAACACTAGTGACAGGATGTAGGTAGAGTGAGGGAAGTTGATGGAGGTGAGCTCAATTTATTTTATTTCCTTCAAAACATTCACCATATTCAACTTCCAAATCAACTTTAAATATACATTCCTATTTAAACCTAAAGGATATTCTCTAGTCAATTTTCAAACCAAGTAAAACTAGGAAAGAGTTCAAATGTTAAATCTTCAATTTAACCTCCTATCTTCATGTATTTTTATACTTCTTTTGATTACCTCAAAAATTTCCCCAGTATGAATGTTTATTTTAAAAGTCTTTGGTTTTGTTATATAAATATATATTTTAAAGGCTGAAGGTTTTTATATTTTTCTAAACAGTTTTTTTTTTCTTACATCATATATGGGATCTCACATTTCCCCAAGATGCTTCTTAAATATTCCTTTCAAATGCCAAGTCTCTTAAGCCATTTGTTTATATAAGCTATGTCTTCTAATGTGCTCCAAAACTTCCTAAAAATAAGTTTCTTTATCTCATTCTTATGAAAACAACTTCTTAAAAGGGTTTTATTAATATAATTCTTTCCTAGAACGTTAGTTTCACATATAAAGACAGACCATTTCTATTTAGTCACACTGACTCCAGCAGTAAATCTTTTTACTAATTTCATTTTCATTTCTTCTTTTTTAATAAGATTATTTATTTATTTATTTATTTATTTATGGCTGGGTTGGGTCTTCGTTGCTGTGCACGGGCTTTCTCTAGTTGTGGCAAGCGGGAGCTACTCTTCATTGCGGTGCGCGGACTTCTCATTGCAGTGGCTTCTCTTGTTGCAGAGTATGGGCTCTAGGTGTGCGGGCTTCAGTAGTTGTGGCACGCGGGCTCAGTAGTTGTGGCTCGTGGGCTCTAGAGCGCAGGCTCAGTAGTTGCGGTGCGTGGGCTTAGCTGCTCCGCGGCATGTGGGATCTTCCCGGACCAGGGCTCGAACCCGTGTCCCCTGCATTGGCAGGCGGATTCTTAACCACTGCGCCACCAGGGAAGTCCCTCATTTTCATTTTTTATGACAGTTTATCACTCTATGTGTTTGTGTGTGTATATGTATGAATACACACACACACACACTGTGTATTTGTTATATATGTAATTAAACTCTAAAATCTATTTGTTTATTGTCTGTATCTCTTTTATATATCTCTGCATCAGTATGACTCAACATACTAAGCTCCAAGAAGGCAGAGACAAATCTGCCTGGCTTTGAACAAGGTCTAAAAAAGCCCCTGATCTCTAAGGGTCTGATGATGCCATTGATAACATCAATATAGACTATTTAAGCTGTTGATGGGTTCATGCAAATAAAACCCCTTGTTTCACAGAGGAGTAACTGAAGTCTAGAATGGTTAAGTGATTTCTGCAAAGTCATGTAAACAATTAGTGGCAGAGCCAGAGCCAGAACCTAGTTTACAGGTTTCTGGCCCCATGTTCACTACACCATACCGCTTCCAGAGAAATCAGCTCAACTTAACAACTTTCACCACAAGTAGAAAGGTCAGAAATATAAACGTGTTATGACCCCTGCCTTCAAGAAGCTTGGAGACTTTCTGGAAAAACAAAATTCACACAAAAACTTAAGAGAACAATACAAGACAACATTATTAAAGGAAATAAGATCAAGGGCCAAAATTTACAATACAGACTTTAAGGGCTATGGAAGAGGAGGAGAAGGATTTGTGATGAGCCTTAAAAAGGCTGGCAAGATTTAGACAGGAAATAAGGAATAAAGAGAGAGATGGTGAGAGAAGAGGTAATAGCATCAGCCTAGGCAAGAGTGAATAAAATAAATATGGGGAAACAATATGGAAATCAGTCTGACTAGGGGAAGAACACTATACTTCACTTTAACATACACAACTCTTGCCCCAAGCCATCTAAAAGGGAATTGGAGGGAAATCTGGAGGATTTAAGTATTCATAATGAAAATCTCACTTAGCAGGAAGCCTAGACTTTAAATTACAAGATTAAATACATGAATTTTCCCAAGCCCTGAAAAATTAGCAGCGGAGAGTAGACAAACTTCTGAATCCAAAGATTTAGAATCACACAGTGCCTGCAAAAGTAGTAACAATCTGGGCTTCCCTGGTGGCGCAGTGGTCGAGAGTCTGCCTGCCGATGCAGGGGACACGGGTTCGTGCCCCGGTCCGGGAGGATCCCACATGCCGCGGAGCGGCTGGGCCTGTGGGCCATGGCCGCTGAGCCTGCGTGTCCGGAGCCTGTGCTCCGCGATGGGAGAGGCCACAACAGTGAGAGGCCCACGTACCACAAAAAAAAAAAAAAAAGTAGTAACAATCTAATCCTGTTTTGTCATGTTGTTACCTCAAAAGATACTTACTAAGTGTCTGTTCTCAAGAACCAGCCGCTTATTTAAGTTATTCTGGGATGCTGTCAAAATAGAACACTCACTAATGTTCCACATATAATTATGCTTAATGTTCCAGGCAAAAATGTGAAGCAGAGAAGCTGTGTATAAAAATTCAGATCCTCCATGTTAACAGTAGCCCAGGAGCTTGCCTCTATGGAAACCAAACACCATTCTAAACCAAGTTATCACTGGTTTATATCTCTAGTTGTGTTTCAAAGTCCTGCTTTTATTTTGACAGCAGCAACACAAAACCTGCTGCATACCACTATATAGATGGGAGAAGTGAGTCCTTCCAAGCCGCCTAGCTCATACTTCTAATATACCTCAAGAGAGTGACGTGGTTCAAAACCATAACTTATGCTGTGACAACTGTACTCTGAACTTTTAACTCCTACAATTAAGTAAATACTACCATTAGCTTAAGAAATGAGGAATTCTATCTCCACCCATGAATGTGGTCACTGTTCCGCTCGCACCTGTCTATCCAGTGTGGGGGCTTCCCTAGGAATCACTCACCTGCACAGATCTGAACGTAGTAATGAAAGGCAACATGATATGATAGCCTGGTCCACTGGGGCTAGTTAGTAAAGCTCCTCCCCTGCAAAAAGATGTTTCAATTTGACAAGATTATAAAAAGAGAAATTCTCTTTCCAAATCTAAAATTCTATAATAAATATTCACTCTTACTCATGCTATATTGATCTACTAAAGCCTCACTAATATGAGTTACTAATGATGAACAACTGCTGGTCCCTAAAATATCTGCCACACCTACAAAAGTGAAAAGATCAAATTAAACTGCCCATGTTACACCTTGTTTCACAAGTTCTACCAACCGTACCTCTGGGTCTCCAGCACCACTCTCAGGTATAAAGATTCTCTTTGGTCTTTAACCTTTTGAGAACTACTTGTGAAAAAAATTCGAATGGCTCTCAGTTGATGTACTTTAATTGTACATAGCGTGAGCCAGATCAAAACACAATACATTTAATCACCAGGCTGAATAAAAAATAGATAACACAAACTTTCAAGGAAGGAGAAAATTTCTGATGCTCAAGATTCTTTTAATCTACCTACAAAGCAATTAAAATGCTGGGGGCGATTAACATACACACTACTATATATAAAATAGGTAAACAACAAGGACCTTCTGTATAGCACAGAAAACTATACTCAATATTTTGTAATAACCTATAATAGAAAATCTGAAAAATAATATATATAAATGTATATGTATAACTGAATCACTTTGCTATACACTTGAAACACAACATTGTAAATTAACAATTTAAACAATTTTTTTTAATCAAAAAAGAAACTTATTTGGAACAAAGAAAAAAATACTGGGGGCATAAAGCCTCTATAAAATCAACAACAACAACAAATTAGCACGGAAAGATGAAGGGTGAGGGGATAAGACTACAAATAGATATAAGTGTGGACTTGTTCACCAAATTCCGGAATGTGAGAAACATGAAGGCACATCTTGCAAGTTATAAAAAGGAGGTAATTTGGAGGCAAATATAAAAAAGAAGTCCTATTTTACATAACGAATAGTAAATTAATATAACTTACCTTCCTATCTTGAAAATATAAATAGGTTTGCAAAGAATTCATAACAAATAGCTAATAGAAGATGAACTGTTTGAGGTCCAGCCCTAATTTTTTGAGAGCCATACCTTGAAATGTTCTTGGATTTACTATCAGGAAGACAATGCTGAACTAGATGGAAATACAGACTAATTTGCCATTTTTTAAATGCCAGACCCACCACCTGCTAAGATATATCACTAAAATTGTATTTGAAATTAGTGCTTCACAGGGAAGACTGTTTCTAAGACTCAGGATGGATCTAAAAGTAGAAATATTGGTTTTATGGGATGACAGAAGCCGGCAAAAAGTTGAAGCTCTTTCAAATACATCGTTATCGCAATTTCTCCAAACTGTCCTCTGTCTATATCAAAAGAACAGGTGGTAACTACGTTGAAGGAAAAGCTATTCATCTCAGCTAGAGATCAACACATTCCACACCACTGCTTTCCACAACTTGAAAAGACAGGGAAAGGTGGGAGGAGGATGTATCTGTCACAATCCTGTGTTTGTCTCCCAAGGTCCAGGAATTTAACAACTGTCATGGTCTTAATGGCCTTACAAGCCCAAACCAGACACCAGGACTTTTTAAAGGAAAAAAAAAAAAATCTAAGAAACCACCACAAACAGGACCAGAGTTTCTAAATAGCACCTACAGCTGCAACTAATGGCCAGTACAGCTGTATGGAATTTAACAATGATTTATCCATTTCTTCAGCCACAGGTGGAGTCACCACTGCCTTCCACCCTTCATTTTTTTCTGCAAATGACTGAATTTACTGACTACTAGGAAAAACTGCAGGGAGTCTTAACCTCTGCACACAATGTACATAGCACTGAAACTGTCCAACACCTGGAGGATGCTCTGCAAAAGCCTGCCACAGCTCCCATACTCTCCCTAGAGCTGCGACGAAAGTCACTTCCTAGGACTGGAAAGAGCTCCCTGACACCGCAGAGGGAACAACTTCCTAGACTCTAATGGAAGTCTCCCTTCTACCTGCTCTAGAACCTGAGCTGACTGCACGTGCCGCTCACCTGTAGTACACGGCCAGGTGTCCTTCCTCGATCTTGTGGATGGAGGCGTAGAGGAGGACAACCACCAGACCCACCACTCCAGCCACCAGAACGCGTGCTTGAGTCATATTCATCCTAGTTCCTCCTGGATGAGGAAGGAACGGGGCCCCAGCCCCGTGAGTGACAGGCCCACCTTCCGTTTTCCACCTAGCCCTCCCGCGACCTGGCGCCCTCCCGCGACCCGGCGCCCTCCCGCGACCCGGCCCCCTCCCGCAGGCCGAGCTGAGGAGTCCTGTGCCTCTTTTCCCTCCTCGCAGAGCCCGCTTCCCCGTCGCCAACCCCTCCGCGCGAGCCGGCCCGTGGGTCGCCCCTGCTCGGTGACCGTCTTGACACCCCCCTCCCCCCCGCTCCTCCCTGCCCAGGGGAAAGCATTAACTGAGAAGGGGGCCAGCCGCAGACTCCGGACGGACGCCGACCCCTCGGCCGCGCCCCACCGATCAGTGACGCACCGCCCCCCGCGTGCACGTGAAGTCTCCACCCGGGCCGCACCAACCGCGGCCAAGAGCCGGCCCCGCCCACCCGCGGGGCACTGCGGCTGCGCGGACACGCACACCGACGCTGCGCTCGCCCCGCGACTAGAGACGGGGAGCGGATGGGACAAAATTCTTGCCGCCGCCCGCCGAGCTATCTCGCGCGAAGGTACGTGGGCTCTCTACTGTGTACTGCTGGTTTCCTGCTCCGGAAGAGACGGGAAATCGGCAATGTGGAGTAAGGAAGGAGGCAGAGGAACGGAGAGGGCCTCTGAGACAAGGGATTGGTCAGCGTGTTCTTGTGCAGTCACCTATTAACGTGCCAGAATGCTGATCCAGTGAGGGCTTTATGAAAGCCATCCAAGCAATAAGAACAGAATAAACTAATAAGCAGTAAACGTGAGTGTGTGTTGGAGGGTCCTCCGGGAAGATTGAAGACAATGAGCATTTGAGCTTCCTTGAAGCCTGTGTGATGGAAAGGAGTGGGATGCTAGGCTAGGCCCAGATTTTGAAAGGCTCGAATGCACTTTTCCTGCAGGGAGGGAAAACTGGATGGCTAGAGAATAGAGACAGACTTTCTTTTCACTACATATTTTTCTGTTCTTTTAAATTATGCATTATCTGCATGTATTACCGGAAACAGAAAGGACAAAGTGAAAGAGTAGATGGGAGTAAGAAAGATGGATACAAAGGAAATAAGGGCAGCATGTTAGAAGAGGTTGGGCAGTAATGGTGTAAGCCTTGAAAGGCTAGCAGTGGCACCACAACTGGACAAGGTAGAATAAGGATGGAGAGCTCTGTAACCTCTTGGGCAGGGAAGTATGGGAAAGCAGTACCTTAGGGCCAGTGAGTCTACAAAATGGCTTAGAGTGGAGACAGGAGACAGGGAAGCCAAGTTGTTAGGAAACTGCAGGCCCAAGGTTACAATGGTAGTAACAGTGGAAATGGGAAGAGGTAAATAGAATCAATTAAAATCTTCTTTAAAGGAAGCCCTCCCAGACCACTGTACCTTCTCCCTTCAATAAATGCACTTACCCGTATCATTCATTTGACTTCTACTACCTAGGAATGTATGGGACCGTGTCTGTACCAGATAAATGTTATTTGCAGAGCGTAGCTATTTTAACTGATAAAAAGCAAAGAGAATAAAAAATAACTTGTCCAGCCTTTGTTTTCTGGATGGATTCTCTTAGTTTTTCATAATATTGCTTGAATTAGGGAATGAAATGGATATAATGCACAACTGACACTTAACTCTGAAAAGTTGTCAGCCAATAAATAGTGTTCAACTCATGTATCATAAGCAAATTTGAGGTGCTCGTACTATAAAAGACTGTTCTGACTCACACCACTTGCCCTTACGTATCACACAGATCAGGCTAGCCTGAGATCATATCAGCCACAAACCATAAAAATGGTCCCACCCTCTACCAGATCTTTTATCAGTTATTACAGTGATATTTAGAAAAACACATGATCATTTAAAAAATCCTTTAACAATAATTTCATGCCACATAAACATTCTTATTGTACTGCCTGTGTTAACTTTTCTGATCTTCCCATTTTGCTCAATATCTTCCAAGCAATAGGTACCCAATAAATGTTTATTGATTAAAACCTTCTAGAACTGGAGAAGCAAGAGAGAGACTGCCTATTTTAACAGCTGGTAGTCAGAATGTCCATATTCAGAGAAACAGTAGTACCAGATGACTAGAGTTAGGAGAAGACAACCCCAAGGTCTCAAACTTAGATGACTGGGAAAATGACACTACTAGCAAAAATGGGGATGGTGTAACTAAGACAGCAGTTTATAGGGCAAGGTATGAGCACAGTTTTTAGACATGGATAGTGTTGATAGGACATCTCAGGAGAAAAGAGTATATTAAAGAAGCTACCCAATACTGTCTTTACCATAAGTCCTGTTTCATTCCTAAGGAAAGTACATTATGAGAGCCCATTATGTTATTCTGTGCTCCAACTCTGCTTCACAGAATCTTCACATTTTCCCAAAGCATATTCAATTATTATAATCTGATTTTAGTGAACAGAGGTTCAAAAAGTAATTTAAAAATTATTTAATACACAAAGTGAAAAACTGTCTAGAATACAAAAGAATTTCACATTTTTCTTTAAACAAGTAACACCTTCTAAATTATTTAACAGATGATAGATCCACAATCCTTTATCTGAAACCCTTGGGGCCAGGTGTTTCAGAATTATGAAATTTTCAGATTTTTAGAAAGGTAATTCAGTGCATATACCATACTACATAAACCCCAGGCAGGGTCTGTGGCAGCACCCTACCCCCAAACAAGCAAACACGTTAATATTTCTACAGCAAAAAAAAAAAAAAAAAAAAAAAAGAATATTCACACTAAATGGGATAGATTCAATGTCAGTTCACGATGGATGTGCAAGCAGGTGAATTCTGTCACCAAACTTATGAAAAACCTTGTTATCAGACCTTTTTGGATTTTGGAATTACAGATCAGGAGTATAGACCTTTATAAATTTATATGACAAGACATGAAAGAGTCCTTAAACAAAAGACCCATTTATACAAATTAAAACATAGATAAGCTTTCAAATACATTATAAATTAACAGGCATCTTTTCTTTGATATTATTAAATGTACATCTTAAATACATATACACATAGCACACTTAACAAGATTTGAAAGAATCAACTGGTATTAAAGGCACAGATGCACAATCCCTTCTGTAGGAAAGGGATACAGTCAAATGTGCATTTGGGATTGAAATTGAAAATGGGATTAAACTAACTCCTTATGATGCCGGGAAAAGCACTGTTGAGTGCAACACAAGGAGGTAGGGTTTATTCTTCAAGAAGTACAATTCTACTTGCAAACAGTCTCTTCCACAGAAACACAGGCAAACAATTTTTACTTAGAATACATGTTAGTTGAGATTTTCTTCTCTGTATACATTACTTTGGCCTTATGCCCAAAAGTTAAATGTTGAAAGATAGTCGAGTTAAATAAGTAATGTTTTATCAAGTTTGAAGACAAATGGATTCCAACGATGCTCCTAAGTAGCTGTAGTATTTAAACAAGTCCACTGAGTCATTAAATTCTATCTGTTCAGAGGTTAAAATTACCCAGTCAAAATATTGCACTGTGAAATCATGTGTAGTTTCTGATCATAGTCATTTCTTCCACTGATGGGTGTCTGAAGAATGGTTTCATAAGAGAAAAACGAACTTCCAACATTTGCAGCAACAACTTCATACGTTTGGGTCAGTAAGTGGCAAGTCATTCTGTTAACCAACTCCAATCAAGATTCTAAAACCAGGCATGAAAAAGATACAATTAGATATTGACTAAAAGTGGTAGGTATATGGGTGTTCATTTCTACAAGTTTTCTGTATATTTGGACATTTTATAATCAAAAGTTGAAAAACCAAAAGTACAAATAAGTTGCAATTAAAGAGTTTAGTTTACCTTTTCTGCTAACTAAAAAAAATATTTCAGAGTTTTTATAAATATTTGAAGCAAATAATTAAAGAGGAAATAACAAAGAATTAACATCAAGACTAAATGTAGTGAAAGTTAATCCAGTAAACATTTTATTGTAGTTTCTCCAAGTTTTAACAAATCAATAATTCACAGTAACCAAATCTTCATATAAACACTTCTATAAATTATAACCATATTAACATTATTCATTTTGCATACAGCAGTTACTATATTTGAATTACAGTACAAATCATGTCCAATCTTATTGGAGAAAATTGATTGCTGAAGCAAAAAGTACAAACCATTCGATTTCAGTGGTCACACTGCAAAGAAAGCTCACTACTCATTTAACTTGACCAAAAATGCTATTGTTGAAGATAACTGATGACATAATCCTAGTATATCCATGAATAAGAGAAGATGGGGAGTTGAGGTCAAGCATTCCTCAAATGCTCTTTCCTCTGACTTCTATTCCCCATCTGCATCCCAAATGCCAGATAAATCTAGCATGGAAAGTTAAATCCTTTGCGCCCAACATACCTAAAACAGACATCCGTATCCATATAAAACTTACCATCATACTGTTGCCCTGTTTCTCATTTGCTTCATGCATAATAGTGCTTAAATGGCCAAGACAGTTCAAATTTTCTTCTATTATTTGTGCTAAAGTCTCCCTGTGGAATGAAAGCAAAGAGGCATACCAATTTCCTCTATTTTCTGGTCTTCAGGGTCAGGATGATTCTGCCCTTCTGACAACACTGCAACCCTGCAACCCAATGCAGCTGATTCCTGTAGTCTTCAGTTTCCTCATCCCTCCCACCCAGAGGCAAGAGTCCTGTTACTCCAAGCTGCTGCCTCTGCCCAGCTCTAATAATAATGAGTCCACTATAACTGCAATCTGATTTTCCTCTGAAATATAAGTGGCACTTATATACAACTTTTTCCCCCTGAAAATGCTCACTGGGGGGAAAAAAAAAAGAGATCCTGTGGCACAGCTAGATGAAAGATCTCTGTTTCTGAAACATTTCCCTTTCCTTATAAGTAGTAAAAACATCAGCATGCTTACTTCAGAGATACACATGTAGGGGAGGAGATACAAAAGTACAATCTTTTCTGCAAATATCAGGGAAGGTGAAAAAAACTGTTTGGAAAATACAGATGACAGCAATGAGAAAGCAAACAAGCAAGCTGATTCCTGAGGACAGCAGAAGAAACCTGTGACGGGGAGCTGCCCAGAACCAAGAATTATCCCTGAAGTTTGTATTTGAAGGAAATCCTGAATTTGGTTTCCACCTTCTACACTTCCCTCTTCCATATGGCCTCCATCCTTACCTTTTACTAACCCTCAGTCCCTACCCGACTAGAATCAGTTCTAAGCCATGGAAGATAGTCATTATTAGCTTAGAACTAAATTCTCATTCAGCTTATTCAACAGATAGAAAAACTGAGGCCAACAGTTCCCAATCCTTGGTGGTTAAGTACCGCAGGTACATTTGAAGTTTTCCTTTATAACGTATTCCTACTGGAAAATGTATTTTAAAATTCCTGTTGAATATACTTTTGCAAACAACCACAACCTCACATTGAAAATCACTTGTACAGAGGTAACATTTGCAACCATTTGCATCCCCTAATAAACCTACATGCCTTTAATGAAAGCAAAAAGGTATTAAATTTTATTTGTGTCAATTCTGATTAATGGAATATTTCCTCAAGTCCATATAATTAATTATAGCCTATGCTGTAGCTGTGGATGTATTACATTGGGCCAAATGCATAATGACCCCGAGATATACCCTGGAGCTTGCTTTCTTTAAGAAGATAAAATACCTGGTATCAGCTTGCCTTCCTGCCATGTGCTTTTCTCTCATAAAAGCAGAGTACAGAATGTGCAACTGCATGACCTCCTGAGCAGTGATGTTACATGGCTGCACCTCTGCAAAACTAATTATGGGCAGAGCTTCCAGGAAATGCTGGTATTGTAGAGGTCATGGTACTGACAATACACAAGCTAGCAAAGAGCCAATGGCTCTGGATATGGCACATCTTATGCTGAGAAAAATAACAGAAATGGATAGTCATTCAGCTTTTAGCAGAAGAGTAGGAATTAAAAGAAAATATAGGACTTCAAACTTGAGTTATTTGCAAAAATGATTTAAGGCACTGAAAAAAGTCATTTTAGAAATACTAAGTTATAAAATGAGTAGATTAAACTCAATTCCATTAGAGGGTTGATCATGGGCCCTAAAATGATAACTTCAAAAAGATAGCATAATTTCTCAGAGATAAATGGTTAAGTGAGGAATATAGTTTGGCTAAAAGATTTGATAAGCCAATAACAGATAAAGAACTTAGAACCTGGACTGAGCTAATAAGAAGTAAGATTTGCTGAAGATTCACTTCCCAAGCATTTTATATACACTGTCTAGCTGAATTTTCCCATTTTACAGGTAAGGAAATGTGAACATTAAAAGAGTCAAGTTAACTGTATAAGGTTATTACAAAGAGACAATCAGGATTCAATCCTGGTCTATAAGGCAGTGAAGAATATGTCTTAACCACTGCACTCTACTGCCTCATTCCTACCACTGCTCTTGAAAATACAACTATCTATTTTAACAAAGTGAACCCACCCATCTTGAGGAGTTACCACGCATGACAGAGGATGTTCACGTTCTGCTGAAGTTGTGGGCAGCCATGCTGATGCCTGAGGGGTTACACCTTCTAGACTGGATCCTACAAGGGACCGAGCAGAGCTCTGTGTCTGAAGGAAAAAAAAAAAAAAGATTACAGGCAAGCACCTCCACACATTCATATTCCTAAGACTTAACATTTCTATCACTACTTTTATGCATAACCAGACTATTTCTGTATAAATCTATCTCTACTCTTACACACCCCTATTAACTATCCTGTCCTTGACCCCTTTCTTCACTGACTAAAACTAAATGTATCTATCCTTCTATTCTACTTTAGTTGGAAAAAAAAACCTCCAGTTGAACAAAGGACTGGTTTTTTAAATCTAGTCAGGCGCAGCTACCCGCAAATTGGGTTGGGATACCACAGTGGTCTAGGGTTGAGAGGAGTATAAAAACAGGAAACCGGAAAGGAGAGAGATAATGAAAGATGATCATGAAGTCCTGTATCAGAATTGCTAGGGAGACACCAAGCAAAGAACATGAGCATCAACCCAACATAAAATACACATGTCCTTATATATGGAATTTAAGAAAAAAAAAAAAAGGTCATGAAGAACCTAGGGGTAAGACAGGAATAAAGACACAGACCTACTAGAGAACGGACTTGAGGATATGGGGAGGGGGAAGGGTAAGCTGTGACAAAGCGAGAGAGAGGCATGGACATATATACACTACCAAACATAAGGTAGATAGCTAGTGGGAAGCAGCTGCATAGCACAGGGAGATCAGCTCGGTGCTCTGTGACCGCCTGGTGGGGTGGGATAGGGAGGGGGAGGGAGGGAGACGCAAGAGGGAAGAGATATGGAAATATATGTATATGTATAACTGATTCACTTTGTTATAAAGCAGAAACTAACACACCATTGTAAAGCAATTATACTCCAATAAAGATGTAAAAAAAAAATACACATGTCTTCAAGAGGACACAGATCATGCTGATAAAAATCCCTTTTGCAGGGAGTAACAGCAAATCAATGTCATATTACATAATTCATTAAAAATTACTTACACAGGCAATTTTAAGGAGATGCCATATTTCTTTCTGCCTCTTTCCCTGCATAAACATGACAGTATTGTCAGCTTCTTTGATGTTACTGAGGGCCATTTCCACCTTGGGCAGTAGATCAATAATCTTCTGCTTACAGCCCAACAACTTGCTGGAGAGGTAAAATCTGTGTCAGACATTTATACATCCCCCAAGACTGTACCCCATACTCCCAAACCCAGCTGGGGGAATGAATCACAATCAGCATAGATTTAATGACTGATCTGCAAAGCAATGCACACAAACAGGACACATAAATGCATGCAGCTGTGGTCAGGGTTCCCAACGTACTGCCAGTACTCTTCCTGGTTCTAGTATATTTACCAGAAAAGGGTATTACACTTTGAAAGGAACATGCTAAAAGTATCCTGGCTTTTCAACAGTAAGGAAAACAATATTTCTACCTCAAATGACCGAACAGCTCCTTGAGAACCCGGTCCTGACTCTGCACAGTATGCACAATGATTTTCACCATCTCCGTGCTGTCGCTGTAGGAGTGATCTATAAAAGATCTCAGTCAGTAGGTATAACCTCTCTTCTGCGTGAACATATCAGCCTCCAAACAAAAAATTCCTAAAAATCTGAAACTAGTTTTAATTAACATCTCCATTTAATTTCAAAGCTAAATTAAGATAAAAGATTTTAAGATTATATATCTATAATCATATAACTAAAAATGAAGTCTGTGTGTTTGTGTGTATATAATGTATATATAGATTTATCACTGTATCTTCAGTTTTAAGAAGAATCATCTTGGCTATCCTTAACCCATACTAACCCAAGCCCCAGACACATATGCAGCTTTCTGGACAAGAGATCATTTTTTCTTGGATGATTAACATAATTTGTTTAGAAGCAGTAAGACAATTCATCAAACTTTCACTGACTTAAAGGAAGGAATCCCAGCTAGGCTTGCTTGGAATTTTATGTTTATCCACCTGTTTATACCCATGAAAACGTTGAAAAAAGCTGACCAACTTAAGCCAAATCTGATGCACTAATAAAAGGACCTGTAGACACCTTGAAAATTCAGTTTGAGGGTAGTATGAAATCTTAAAGCAAACTGGCAGCTGACAAGTGTCCTCAAATGGGATGGCTGTGTGGTCACAGTGAGTAGGTTCTACCGTTATAGATGCCATCTCATCATTAGTCTCAAATGCAAAACTATTATTATTATTATTTGCTATTCTCTACTTAAAATTTTCTCATTTAACACTCACAGGAGTCCTGTGAGATGGCTACTGTTGTTACCCACATTTTACTATGAAAGGAGTATCGAAAGAGGTTTAAAAAAAGTTGTCCTTTGTTAGCACTGCAAAGACCTCGCCTAGCACTCAACTTGATTCCCCACACATCTTTTTCTTTGTCTCTCCCTCAACAACAACCAGATACAGAGACTCCAAAAAGGCTCCTCTCCAAACAGCACTTCTTCATAAATCCCACGGGCTAGGCCCAACAGCTTTCCCATATAACTAGCTCTTTTAGATGGTCAAAGACCTCAGAACTTTAACCTACTCCAACATAAAGAATGAAGAAAGTTGGTTTTCACCATTTTCAGCTGAACAAAAGTCTCAAGGCAACTCTAAACTGGAAAAGACACCAAAAACCATACCTCAAGTGTGATTACATAAGCCCCAACAATAGACAAAACTTCTTGTCACAACTAGTTTGTCACTCAAGGTGACTATCAGTTCAAAGAAGCTATCTGGATAGCAAGTTTATTTCTAGGCCCTGTGATATGCTGATATGCATGGCTACTGCAAAGTTTTTATAAAAATAATCCAAACAAATGTTATCAATGACTGTGGAAAGTTAATCCACTGAGTCAATGGATGGAATTTTATATACCTTCATCTGCAATATCTGATTCATTGGCCAGAAGAGAGTAATGAATATCGATTAAAGAAAAAAAAATTAGCCTTGCTCTATTTGAAATCTTAAATTTCAATATTTTACTCTAACCACAACTTTATCACTTACATCACTTTTTTGTCAATATCTTCAACTTTTCTGTCCTCTTACTGTCAGCAAGATCCTAACCCTACATCAGTCTAACCACCTGCTCTATCAGTTTCTGTATCCAAGCTACTAACCACTACCAACAAAAAAAATTATACTATCATTCTCTCTGTTGTAACTACTAATTCACAGGGTTTCACTTCTGCTCTGGATTCTTTTTTTTTTTTTGCGGTATGCGGGCCTCTCACCGTTGTGGCCTCTCCCGTTGCGGAGCACAGGCTCCGGACGCGCAGGCTCAGCGGCCATGGCTCACGGGCCCAGACGCTCCGCGGGATGTGGGATCTTCCCGGACCGGGGCACGAACCCATGTCCCCTGCATCGGCAGGCAGACTCTCAACCACTGCGCCACCAGGGAAGCCCTGCTCTGGATTCTTAATAAATATCTTGGATCAGCAACAACTGCCATTGCACACACCAGCTTTCAAAGATCTTTAGCATACTCCTTAAATCTACGATGTCACACCTCTTCAGTTACAGGTAAACCCACTTCTTACTTCGGGATAGGAGGACATAAAGCAGTAAGATCCTCACCTTCCAACCCCTATACCCACATAAGTGTCTGTATCCACACACATTCCCTGCCCCCGGCAATTATCAGTGGCAACAAGCCCAACCCCTCCTACTATTCTCTGGAGTCAGCCTCTCAAACTTGTTCAGAGACTTCCCTCTCCACAGGCTTTTGGCCCCAAGCACATAAATAAGCTCAAGTCTTTCTTCTGAAAACTGACCTCCCTTGATTCTTCATCTCCTCCTAGCTGCTCACCTCTCTTCTTTCCTTAACAGCCAAGCTTCTGGAAAGAATAGCCTAGATAACCAGTTCTCAAACTTACTGGTCTCAGGACACCTACACTCAAAAATTCTTAACAACTCCAAAGTGTTCTTCAGGAATTAAACTGAGAAATACAAAAATATTAATTTATTCATTTAAAAATAACAATAAACTCATTGAGAGCATTGGCATTGTTTTAAATTTTTGCAAATCTTTTTAATATCACCACCAATCTTATCAGAAAAGCATTTAAGTATTGGGAAGCTGACAAATTTCAGCTGATGGACATTTTCCTACATTTTAATTTTTTGCTGGAAACATGGAATTTTATCACTGACAATACTGTTGGCTTTTTTCCTTCAAGTGATAGGTATGATCCATTAATTTTTAGAAAATATCTGCCTCATAACCAAATCTGAATAACCGTAGTTTTTCTGACAGTCACTGTTCCAAGTAAAAATGGTGTTCCATTAAAGAAGAGGCTGGTCAACAGCAATGTAAACAACCGCTGAAGTGGTTTTCCTTAAGACAACCATCATACCTCAGTATGTAGCAGAAGCACTT
This sequence comes from Delphinapterus leucas, assembly GCF_059928025.1. Lineage (NCBI taxonomy): Eukaryota > Metazoa > Chordata > Mammalia > Artiodactyla > Monodontidae > Delphinapterus > Delphinapterus leucas. The sequence goes on from NC_143144.1 coordinate 59,203,395, forward strand.
TATGAATACTTCCCATTTTGTCACACAGAATATTAAAAAGACATATACTCAAGGGTTGAGATTTAAATAGAAATTTTACTGCTTTACCAAGGACACTCTTAAATAAAACTGGTATTTTTTTTAAACTATGAATGCATGTTAGTGAAAATCACTGACTACTAGCATACTTTGGTGCTCATGCCTTCATTCATGCTAAGCAAGGTGCAAGCTGTTTACCCACCAATGCTTTTGCAGCATCAGTGAAAATGTCAACATAGTAAAAAAGGCAAATAACATCCTAGTATTATGAAAACAGTTTTGACCTCACTGACTCCTCTGAAAAGGTTTCAGGAATCCTCAGGGGTTCATGAGCCACACTTTGAGAATTGCTGATCTAGACTGACTTCTCCATTCCCTCCTGTCCCGCTCCCTCCTCAGCCAACTACAATCTGGTTTCTGTTCCCAAAAGGCCGTTATTTTACCAAGATCACCAATGATATCCAAACTACTAAGTCCAGTGAATATTTTCATTATCATTTTTATTACCCATATCTCTGTAGCATTTCACCCTACTGATCACTTTCTTCTTGAAACTCTCTCTGTCCTATTCCAATATCATTCCTGCTACATATTTGAGCCATTTCTCAATATTTGTAGGCTCTTCTGCTTCTAGCCATTTCTTGAATGTTGGTATTCCCTATGATTCCATCCTTGGTTTTCTTATTCAACATACTTTTTCAAGATGATCACTTTATTCCTATGGCTGATTACTCTCAAAATAGCTAAATATCTAGCCTGGACTTCTCTACTAAATCCATATATATATGTACACGTCTCTGTGTGCGTGTGTGTATGCATGTATATGTATGTATGTTTATATATACATGCACATATACATATATACATGCATATATACATATATACATATATAATACTACTAGACATCTCTATTTAAATGTCCCACTGACACCTTAACATCAACATGTACAAAAATGAACTCATGTTCTTTTCCCATTAAGTCTGTCATTTTCCTATACTTCCTATTATGGTGAGTGGTCCTACCATGCACCCAGCTGCTCTAGCCAGAAACTTGGCAGGCATCCATGATTCTCTACCCCATCTCCTCCCACCCATATTAAATCCATCACCCAATACTATCAGTTCTACCTCCTAAATCTCTCTCTTGCCCTTACCCTCCTCCTCTTCACCCCACTGCCACAGTTCAGGCTCTTTGCCTTAGCTAATGACCCACCTTATCCTGAGCCATGATTACTTCAACAACCTTATAACTAATGAGCATCTCTAGCACAGCCTCCCTTTAATCCATTATCCACAATGCTACCAGAGCAGTATTTCTAAAATACTAATCTGATCATGTCATTCCCCTGCTTAAAACTTTTTAGGGTTTCTCTTTGCCAACATGATGAAATCCAAAATCGTTACTATGACATACCAAATCCTTTATTATCCAGCCACATCTCTCCTTCTGAAACTACAATCCAGTCACGCTGCATCTCCTCAAACATGCTGTTACATGTATATGTCTTTACCCATTATACTTACATATGCAAGAGCCTACCTCCTTTCACTGAGCTACTGCTACTTATCCTTTAAGGCTCATCTCAGATATCATCTCCTGCAGGAAACCTCCTCTAACCAACCCTGACCTCCAGTCAGGGTTAGATGCCTATTGTATATGTACCTCATAAATGTAGAAATTAACTGAACAAATTCCACTACAATAAAAACCAACATAGAGGAGATTTTGATATTTGTTAAATACAATTTAAGATGTATATTAATTTGCATGTGTTTGTAAATTTTAAGGTGTAAAACTTATGGGTTTTGTTTGTTTTTTTAAAATTTCAGTATATAGCAAATTAGGGCACAGACTTCACCTTTTATTTCTTCTATAACCCTTCAAAACAAATCAGTTTTTAACTGAAGGATAATATCTTGCACATACATAATACTTTATAGTTTTCAAAGCACTTTCACAAACATCCTCTCAAATACATTGCCACATATAGTCACTGAGTTAGGAAAGCTAGGTTTCAACCCCATTTTGCAGAAGAGGGAAATGAGATACAGGGAGAAAAGGTTATTTGCCTGAGGTCACTTGGTCAGTAAAGTGCCCTATCTAGAATTCAAGCCTTCCGATTCTCAATCCAGTGCTCTTTCCAGCAGAACATGCTCTGTATTCAGCAGATGTTCAACAGAATTGTTTTGCCAATGAAATAAGCAGCGACCACGTGCAGATGAAGGCATCATTTTCAAAGTAAATGCTTTGGCCTAGCACATGGGCATCCCTCTGCCCATTCCACACCTGAACCCACAGTATCAAATTCTTTCCAATCTCTTTAATTTTAAGCAGCACTTATTTTTTCCCGTCTTTCCACACATTTTCTTGCTTCCTCTTTCCCTTCGAGTTCCTTTTTTCTCTTTCATTCCTTTCTTTCACTTCCTTTTAAAGTGTTTTCTCTTTCAATTTTCTTACTTTGCCTTCCTAATTTCTTAAATTCTCACAAACTTAAAAGCTGTTGTACCATAAACATCTCAATGGCAATACCAAAACTGGAATTTATTCTGCAGCTTATTTAAAATCCAGTCTCCTAGATTTGCTAGTGATGGTTTCCTAAAATGCCTTTGTGTACTGTGAAAAATTGTCTTACCTGAAGGTCTGTGCTTTAACTGCTTATATAGATCAATGGCACGCTGTTCCCTATGAAAGAAAAAAAAAGGTTCTATATGTGAAGATAGTTTAATGACTTTAATAATCCCCAACTTGAAATGAACAACATTATTTGAATAGAGTAATGATCCCATTTTAAAGCAAGTACATATTGCCAATGAATATTTTACAGAGCATTTCACTGGGTAATAAGCAAGATCTTAAGATGCAAAGTTTAATATATTAATACTTCATATCTGCTCTGATCTACTATCACATATATAATATCCTTGCACCAGAAACACTTAAATGGGAAAAAATTATGACCTGTGATTAGAGAAAAAAATCTCAAGTTTCTAATCAAAACACTTAGGAGGTTAACCTTATTTAGGGAATCTAATAGACAATATCTTCCTTGATCCAGAAGTATGGTAAGTAGGGAAATAGTTTGTAACTTAGAATACTTGAAAATTTCTTAACACTCATATGAAAAGATGCTTCGATTTAAAAAGCAAAGGTCAACCCAAAGAGTTATTTCCAAAATTTCCTGTGACTAAGAAAGAACTTCCTTTTTAAATATGATGCCAATATATTTGGGGAAAGGAAAACTGTAGAAAAGAATCACATATAGACTTAATCTGCCAGAAATACAAAGAACGAATAATCTGCTACCAAAAATTACAGACACCAACAACATGAGTTCACCCTTACAGAGATTCCATCAAGTCTCCCTGACGTCGTCCATAGGGGCTCTTCTGTAGCTCCATGATTTCAGTGTGCAGGGACATTATCTGATCCTCCAGGTATCCAATGACACCCACCTAAAATATGATGAAACACAAAAGAAATGACAGGCTCACCACCACACAACACAAAGAACTCAGAGAATGACTTCCTGCAGTAACAGAACTAGGTGATTTAATGCAAAACACTGATTTTGGTGAAGCCTTTTTATCTTTCAGATTATGACGTAATTTTCACATGAGCCCCAACTTATTCCTAGGCTTCTCTCTTTTCTCTCCTGACAACAGTAGACTACTAGCATTTTCTTTTTCCTCCTGAGAAGCAAAAAGATAAAAGTGTCACTAACAAGAAAAAGTGGCCATCAAAACCACTGCATCTCAGTTCTATGATTTTCATTGCCTCTTGTTCCCAACTGCCTTGAATAAGGATGCAGAAAGATAAAGACATGGGATTCCCCAACCCAGGATACCAACTGCCCCACCCATGTCCTCAGGGAAGTGCTGGCATCAAGAAGAGCAACAACTTAGTGGGACCACAGACAGATGTACTGGGTAAGGAAGGAATCTGCCACCTAGAGAATGATTTATAACTAGTGTGACCATATAATTTATTGTCCGAACTAGCATAATTTTGAGAGTATTATTGATAATTATGGCAAGACAGGTATAAACTGAAACTGCCCCAGGTAAACCAGGATGTCCAGCCATCCTATCTAAACCAGTCATAAAAATAACAGTGATAACTACCATCTGTTATTCACTCCCATTTAATCTGTATAACCCTATTTAAAAAAGGTACAGTCCCTATAATATCATATGGAAACTGAAGCTCAGTGCAACTTCAATTTAGTCTCTTTTGCCCAAAGCCTTGGTTTTCATCCACTATGGTACTTCCCTCTATATATACAAAGTATCGACTAGATATTTGGCTGATATTCAGGAATGACATGAAAAATACTCTACAAACCAAAACCAAAGATAATTTCTAAGGAAGACCTCAGGAATTAATAAGCACACAAAGTGAGCTCAATGATTTTACCTCAGCATAGTGGATAGCCTTTTCTTCCATTTCTTTCCATGCTTTTAACATTTTTTCTGAGGCTAAAAAAAAAGTCTTAATTGGTTATCTCAGAAACAGCCATAGCTTTAATTACTGACCTACCCATCTCCTTGCCATATCAACATCAAAAACAGAGTTATGAGTTGAATTGTCCCCCCCAAAAGATAGCTGAAGTCCTAACTCAGTACCTCAGAATTTGACCTTATTTGGAAATAGAGTCACTGCAGATGCAATTAGCTAAATTAAGATGGACTCAATCCAGTATGACTAGTGTCCTTATAAGAAGAGGAGAAGAGACACAGACACAGACACATGAAGGGAAAGCTCCATTTGACAATAGAGGCAGAGATTTAAGTGCTACAGCTGCAAGACAAGGAATGCCAAGGATTGCTGGCAAACCATCAGAAACTAAGAAGAATCAAGGAAGGATTCTTCTCCACAAGTTTCAGAGAGAGCACGGCCCTGCCAACACATTGATGCTGGACTTCAAGCCTCTGAAACTGTGAAATGATAAATTTCTGTTGTTTTAAGCCACGCAGTTTATAGCAATTTGTTATGGCAACCCTAGGAAGCCAACACAGATGACTTTCTCTTTAAAAAAAAAAAAAAGAAAGAACATTCTAAAAGTAATACATGAACATGATCTACTTAAAAAATCAAATACTATATTGGGGTATAAAAAGAAAAGTCTCTCTCTTCCCCTCCATCCTCCACCCTCAGGGATCCCTTTGTTAGTCATTTCTAACATAGACACATATCCTTTTCTCTCACAAATGGGACCATCTCTATATACTTTTCCTTCTTTGCTTTTTTCCCCAACTTAAAACATTGCTGCTGTTAAAGACCTAAGTGATCTTTTAACATCAGCACACATAGGGCTACATCACTCTTTTTAAACAGCAGTATAAGATATACAACTGACAAGTCAAAGATAATTTGATAAAAGAATTATAATGTTTTGCCATTCATCAGAATGCCTATAATACACAAATAGAAATAAAACATCAATCACAGAACCTGCTTTAGTGGGTAAACTTATTTATCCAACTAGACACTGCTGATCATTTATTCTGAAATACACATGCCTTGCTCAAGATAAATATACAAACCAGATTTATTTCCCAAAAAAAGATTTGTTTCATGAAAGAAAAGCTGAAGGCGACCCTTTTGGTTTATTATTTGAATTTTAACTCTGCTTTTCACATTTCCTTAGTACATCTGAAGGCAGATAAACTTGGAGTGAAATACTGAAAAACTGGAGGCTGCATACAATAAAAAACAGTGGGACTCCACGGTAGGTGGTTTGGGGGAAACAAAAACTCTGGAATTATTTGTGTTATTATTTATAGAAAGATAAGTAGTTTAAGACTTCCCAGGCTATGAAGTCACCCCAATACAGACTTTGTATCTATTTTCTAAATGAGGTTTGACAATTGCAAATTCTTAAATCATTTTTGTATTTTTCTGAGGGTGAACAATTTTAGCCCAACTGTGGTGGTGGTGGTGGTGGTGGTGGGGACGGGAGGTGGCGAGGGAGGGCAGGGGGGAAATAAAGTTGCTCAACTAAAGGTTAAAAAAAAACCCAACAACTAACATTCAAACCAAACAGGGATTTATGATGATCTGAGATGTCCTCTCTCTTGTTTTAGTATGAATGTAAGTGAAACAACTGGCTAAGAAGAAGGCAACATAGCAAATGGCTTTAAGAGACTAGACACTTCTTTCAAATACATTACCCAACACTTACATATCCCATAAGTCATCTGCTCACTATATCTTTCCAAGTCAAGCTGAATGCTTTTGTGAAAAAACTCCAATTTAGCTTTCAGTTGCTGAGATGCTGAGATTAAAGTGTTCTTCATTTTTGTCAAGTTAGCATTATATCTAAGAAGACTTAACCTAAACCAGAGCAAGAAAAAGAAAAAGATATAAGCATTTCAGAAACACCAGACAAAAGTTTAAAGACTCAAATCCATAAGCCTAAAGCCTATGTTTCTATGAGAAACAGCTGATCTCTAGAATCTGGTCTCTAAAGACTTCCTGCCCATGATACTCTGATAAAACAATCTTCTTATACTAGGACTGTTCAGGAACTACTGTCAAGCTTTTGCAACTAGATGGTTTCAGACCATTAGTAAGAATTCTACAAGTCTGATCAGAATATTACGTTTCAAATTGGCCCAGTATATAGTATTGCATGGGATATTGACTAGTGAAAACTGGCAAAATTAATTCTTGAGCATTAATGCACATGACATTGTGCGTGTAAACAAGAGAATCCACTTACATTGCTGCTCTCTGTCCCTGAAAGAGCCTGCTGTAGTCTTCTTTTAGCCCAGACACATAGTGCACTGCTTCGGCCCATACTTTACGCAGCTGTATAATTGGAAGCTGTATTTTGCTGTCCTGTACTATGTGTAAGAAGTTGGGGAAAAGAAGAGGGGAGTTACTTTTTAAGATTCTAGAGTTCATTTACTATTCTTTGTGATTTCCTGTCCACACAAATAGCATTCCCATAGATACTAGAAACGGATGCTAGAAAGAACCACTTGTTACTGTTTCATTCAGTCAATGTACATTTACTGAGCACCTGTACACCTAACATGAACCCTCCAGATACAAGGGGAAATAAAAATGAAGAAGACGTAATTACTACATAATCGCAAAGCTTACAATTATTCCTGTCTTTTTTTTCCTTGCTTCTCTCCAACCTGGAATACTCTTTTTTCCTCTCCACTAATTCAAATTCTTTATTTCTCTGAAGATCTAAATCAAGTCCCACGTCCTCCACAATCTGCCACAGTCTTTTCTGCTTCTGAATAACAAATTTCATCTCCTGGACTACCAACCCAGCTTCAGGAAAACTTTATTTTTTACAGTATATGATTACAGGATAAATAGCAGCTTAATAAGAAATGCCTTCCTCAATGTAAGACTTATGAAATTATCTATTTATGATTAGCTCTTGTCTTTTCTTTGGTAAAGGGAATGCTTCTTTCTAAAACCATGGCAGGTATATATATTAAGTTCAATGAAATTCCATTTTAACATTATAAAATTCTCCAAGATTGAAGAGAGATTCATCTCATACTTAAGGTGGCAATTATATTCTGTCATTCTTTTCCAATGAAAATCTTCAGAGAAAGGTCACTACACTGGATTTCATATTGAGAAAACACATTATCTGAAACAGACTTCAAAAAAATAAAGCTGTGTATCTGGAAAAATCTTTGCCTCCCCTAATAATGATTAATAGCCTCAAATAACTTTTCTTCTGTTTTCATATACCCACACTTACTCCTGAGGCTTCCTATAACAGACCAAACAAACAAAACAAAACAAAATCCACACCTTTTAAAAAAGAGTCTGGGTGAGGAGAGCCTGGAAAAAAAATCATATACTGTCAAAAATAAAGTCTGAAAGGGCCTAGAAATGATACCCCAAGTATCATGCCAAGTATCCAGATTTTGGTTTCTAATACTATTCTCAATTAAAATGAAAGTAACCAGGGCCCGTTGGAGAAATGGCCGATTTTAGGACTAGGGCAGGAAATTTAAAAGATGGTCCTGGAATACCATGTGGTGCCAGAAAGTAAGGAAGTGCTTAAAAAAACAAAAACCGAAACACCCTTATTGATGGAGTAAGTACAAGGGGCACAGGAAGCCAACTGAAAGAGCTCCTAAATGTAAGCTCCAACAATTTGAACAACAAAATAAATAAACTAGTATTGGATTATAATCCATAATATAAAGTAAATATCCATGAATTCAAATTGATATAATAAATAATTGAATAAATTAATAAATGGGAAAGAAGAGATAAATCTTGTGTGCAAAAGAATTCCAAATAAATTATGTAGATACTCTACCCTAAAGGAGGGGGAGCATAACTCCCACTCCTTAAGTGTGGGTTCTTGCATAGTGATTTCCTTCCACAGAGTACAGTGTGGAATGGGGGGGAAAGACTAAACTTTACAGTGGAGAAAGCTGACAAACACTACTTCAGCCAGGTAAGCAAGGCCAATACTAACAGTCATTAATCATGTTGACAGTATGTACCCTTTACATAATGTGAAGAAAACAACACTTGAATTCTGTGATCTTTCTCTCAAAAATCCATTTTCCTACTCATGAGAAAAAATATCAGATAAATTGCAACAGTGTGGCATCCTACAAAATATTTGACCAGTACTTTCAAGGTCATCAAAAACAAGGAAAATCTGAGAAACTATCACAACCAAGAAGAGCCTAAGGAGACATGACAACTAAATGTAATGTGGTATCCTGGATGGGATTCTGGAACAGAAAAGGGACATCAGATTAAAAACTAAAAGAAATCTGAATAAAGTATGAACTTCAGTTAATAATAATATATTGGTTCATTAATTGTAACAAAAGCATCATACTAATGTTTAAGTTGTTAACAATAGGGGAAGCTATATCTGTGGGGGAGGGGAGTAACATAAGAACTCTATACTATCTGCTCAATTTTTCTATAAATCTAGAACTGCTTTAAAAAAAAAAACTAATGAAAAGGAAGGATTATATAATTTCAGCCCTTATGCCCAATTTTGTTCTTGATTTTATAATTTTGTGCTTGTTTTTAGTTTTGGGTAGACAGAAATTGATCACTTAACTTCTTCAAAAGAAAATAATTCTCTCAGGATAAATGAAATCATTTGAATGTTAAGCAGTATTCATAGGATAAAATGAAGTACTTGAACATGCTTAAATAATGAAGGAGAAACTAAAAAGTGGGCTTAATTAATAGTGAAGATTCATTTTTTTATATGTGAGAACCCTATCCACAGGAAAGTAAGTCTTCTCCCAAATGAGGGATCTGGTGGTGATTTAGAATCTACCTCTTCACCTTTCAAACCATACAAACCCATCTTTCACCACATATAGAAACCTGAAGCATGAGACACAGAACAGAAACACCAAAGGACCATTTCTACTAGTCATTTTGAGTCAAAATTATATTATTTCAGATTTAAAGCTCAGTCAGTAAATGAACTATACTTACCAATATAATTTACACAGTCAGATAAACTTCTGGAAGCAAATGGTCCTTCATATACAGTCTTACTTTTATCAAACAAATAAACCATATAGCTATCACAGCCCCTCTGAAAGAGAAACAAACAATTAAGAAAAAAGATCCTTGAAAATCCTAGGTTCTCTGAGTACCTAAGCACCAGATTTCCTACTCTGAAATGCCAATGGTGAAGTCAGTTTCATTAGCATACATCTCACAGATTTAAGGTCTAAACTTTTGTTTAGGAAAAATAAATAAATAACTGTAGTATGGACTAAAGTGGAAAACAATCACCAAACCCAAAAGGACAAAAGCAAAAAGTCATAACAACATATATCCATAGAATGGGAACACTATTCAGCAATCAAAAGGAATAAAGTAATGATATATGCTATGACATGAATGAATCTCAAAAATATAACAGTATGAAAGAAATCAGACACAAGAGATTATAGATTATATGTTTCCATTTATATGGAATGTTCAGAAAAGGCAAATCTATAAAGGTAGAAAGTAAATTAGTGATTTTTCTGGGGTGGACAGAATGGATATTAACAGTCAATGAGGGCTTCCCTGGTGGCGCAGTGGTTGGGAGTCCGCCTGCCGATGCAGGGGACATGGGTTCGTGCCCCGGTCCGGGAAGATCCCACATGCCGCGGAGCGGCTGGGCCCGTGAGCCATGGCTGCTGAGCCTGCGCGTCCGGAGCCTGTGCTCCGCAACGGGAGAGGCCACAACGGTGAGAGGCCCGCATACCGCAAAAAAAAAAAAAAAAAGTCATGACCAAAATCATATTTTACCATCCATCTATCCTCTGACAGGACCTATGAGACTGCTGGTCTAATTTGAAGGTTCTAGGCTTTAGTACAAAAAGGGGAAAAAAAAGGGAGGAGGGAAGTGGCACCAAAGAGAAAGTCATGCATAGTTCAAAACAACAAATGTTTCATTTCTACCTTTTCACCTTGCAAAGCAATAAGCGTAATGAGTAGGATAAAACTAAAAGAAGAATTCTAAGATGTGGACCATCCCCCAAAGGATTCCAAGTATACATCAAAAACGCAGGGCATGCAATCTCTCTGTGACTTCTTATACTCTAGGTATATTAGAATTGTCTTACAACTCCATCCAAAACACACTGAGAGGCTGGTTTCCGAGGATCCAAAGAAATTCCCGTCTCTGAAAGAAGCTCTTGAGAACAAGTATTTATTCCAGTTTCACGCTCAATACGAGACTGTAGTGAATGAAGACTTTCATCAGGTGGTAACAGAAAAGAAATGATCTTTGCAGAAGTCATATTTAGGATGTGTACTATCTGTTTAAATAAGAAAAAAGAGAAATAAGTATTGATCGTTTGCTACATAAAAGATTCAGTGCTAGATACTAAAGAGAACTTAAGCAAAAGGCATTATCTCTGCATTAAACAAGGTTCATTCATTTTCCAAAGTGAGATCTCCTTCTATAGTTATAGAATGACAGTCTGAAAACTGAAGATAGAGTTTACTTTTCTACTGCAACAGATGTTAGTTCCAAAGAATAAAGTTTCAAAGTTCTAGGGATGTACAAAATCAAGAAATAAAACCCCCAATTTAAAAAGGTAACACTTATAGAAAAATGGTACAGATGAACTGGTTTGCAGGGCAGAAATAGAGACACAGATGTAGAGGACAAACGTATGGACACCAAGGGGGGAAAGTGGCGGGGAGGGGTAGTGGTGGTGGGATCAATTGGGAGATTGGGATTGACATATATACACTAATATGTATAAAATAGATAACTAGTAAGAACCTGCTGTATAAAAAAATAAATAAAATAAAATTCAAAAATTCAATCAATCAATCAATCAATAAAAAGGTAACACTTATTTTGAGAACTATATCACTGACCTGGAAGGAAATGTTTATGAATTGCCTAATAGATGCCAACAAGTTAAGTGCTTTCACATAACATCCTATTAATTAGATCTTCTAATCTCCATTTTGGCAAAGACAGAAACCAGAGCTCTGAGAACTTCTTGCCTAAAGCCCCAATGAAAGTAGCCTGATATAGGCCAAGTAAGTGTGAAACTGAGTTAGGTGGGGCTCTACCCCGGTAACCAAGGGCAGCCACAGAGTTAGAGGTCAGTCTTTTGAACACAACGTAATTTTAAATCCTTTTCCTTCTACTGTCCTCAGATAAGCCATACAAAGTTAATACCTATGTTTCCCCAACGCCTTATATTGACCAGTGTATACAAATGATTAAAATTATCTCTGCTAGAAACGTTTACTACAGAAGTAAAGCACTAATTTTCTTTTAATATACAATAATCTTCTAAGTTTAAAAAACGTGGGGGGAAGAGAAGGTAATCTTCCAAGTTGACATGGATTACAGTACAAGCATACCAGCTGAGACCTTCCATTCCATCCTGGCCTAGGCAGATTTCACACTGTGACAGTGACCACTAAGAACAATAGCAGAAATTTAGTATGAAAATCCTAAGGTGGACATTTACTTTTACACAGGGTATATTTCAAACTAGGGTGGGGTGATCATAGCATCCCACTACTAAAGCCGAGCTAGAAGGGAGCAAAAGAAAGGGTGAGGAAACACAACCTAAATTAACCTTTTTGTTCACTCAAATATTTGATAAGTACCTACTATGGTACATACTATTTAGTGTGTTGTGCTAGTAATGGGTATGCAAATTGAGTAACTTACTGATCCTTGCCCTCCATAGGATAACAGTCAAATAAAAGATATTAAAGAAACATTGAAAGAACTAAAATACAATGCAAAATGCAATAGGTACTGTAATGATGTAAAATATTGTGCCAATTCCAAAGGAGATTACTTGGTGGGAAGAGAGGGATGCTTTATAAAGGACGCACTATTTGAGCTAAACTTTGAAAAGGAAGAATGATTAGAACAAGAAAAGATTAAAGAAGAAAGGTTCTTCTAGGCAGAAAACAACAAGGTAGGCAGAGAGGTAGAAGGGGATGAGCATAATCAGAGAATAAAAATTACTCAGTTCAAATGTACCTAAAATGATGCCCCCTTAGGACATAACAGGACCTAAGCCTGGAAGTGCAGGATGAAATGAGACCAAGATAGATTCTGAATACCAATGTTAAGAGTTTGGACTTTGAAAGGGAACTATGGAAGGCTTTCTAAATTGAGAACCTGGCAAGTTCAGAATTGTTAAAACATTCAAAAGATACATCTCACAAAATAACTGGATATGTAAATTGAAGGACATGGAATAGTCAGATAGCCAAAGTTTCCGACCTAGGTAACTGGAAGGGTGACAGTGCAAGTAAGAGGCACAGGAAAAGCTGCAGAAGTAATTAACAGAGCAAATGTGCTCAGTTTTTAATGAATTATGTCTTGGATAAGTGGGACCACCAAGTGTAGTTATAAATACTCTGCAGAGAGTTGTATAGTCACAACTAAGGAGATAAATTTGGAAGTTATCCATACTCAGTTTATAGTTGAAGTTATACAACTGGAGAGACTGCCAAAGAAAAGGAAGAAAAGTAATATGGAAGAAGAGAAAGCTAAGGAGAGACTCTTAGTGGCAAAGAATGTTCAGTACTTTTTCCCCATGCTCTACAACAAGCACATGCTCACAGACCCCTTCCAAGTAAAAGTGATGCTATGATTACCATGACAAGGCTAAAAAAAATCTGAGATAAAAACCGAAATTTTTTGAAGGCAACAAAGAACTAAAGAGTGTCACCAAGTCCTGCTTGTCTAACACATTAGGGGATGATTTATTCCTTGGCACAGTAGAAGAAAACCAAATCATGATATCAGATATCTCTTCAATGTTAGCCAAGAATGACACCAACATGGCCTCAAGTTCCTATTTAAAAAAGTATATCGGGCTTCCCTGGTGGCGCAGTGGTTGAGAGTCTGCCTGCCGATGCAGGGGACATGGGTTCGTGCCCTGGTCCGGGGAGATCCCACATGCCGCGGAGCGGCTGGGCCCGTAAGCCATGGCCGCTGAGCCTGCACGTCCGGAGCCTGTGCTCCGCAACGGGAGAGGCCACAACAGTGAGAAGCCCGCGTACCACAAAAAACAAAAAAAACAGTATATCAACATGAGAGTAAAACGTTATATGACTAGTTCTTTCTCATTTCAATTTTAGAAATGCTACCTGCTACAAGCAATCAACAAATATGAAAAGACCATAGATGAGAGTTGTTTTGGGGTATACAGCATAATAGAACCTCTCATTCATATCACTGGATATTTACTGAGAACCTGGTACATGCCCTGCTTTGTACACAATGCCGGCATAGGGACGGTGTGGTGGTAGGGTAGACAACTGTTAATAAAAGTAGTAAAAACAATCGCAGCATTGAAAAGACAATCTGTATAGAGAGGCATGAGTGGAAGATGAGAAACAATTAGAGAATATATAATAGTAAAAATGATTAAATGACAAACTGTGAAGTAGAGACCATTCAGAGAAAAGGAAAGTTGAATACATGCCAGTGTAGGTGAGGAGATACACAGAGACAGATATCAGTCTGGGCAGAAGCATCTGTCAAAGCACAAAAATGCATAATGGACTTGATGGCATAAGGAGCAGTGACAAGCTGGTCCTAAGTGAAGTAAAGGGTAAGAGAAACGAAACAAGCACTTGGATGGGGTGGACCTGAATTAAGAAAGCCCCCAAAAGCCAAGCAGATCAGTTTAGACTTGACTTGGTAGGCAAGAAAGAACTGTTAAGTTTCTTAGACAGGAGAATAAAAAAGCATTTTCAGAAGATGAGACAGGCAGTTCATGTTGCATGGACTGTAGGATGGAAAGGAAATATAGAGGCATGAAAGCCAGGTAGGAACCTTCCTCACCAAACCAAATCTAGTACGATTAGACCTAAATGAATGAAATAGTACCAATATGAGAAAGGGGAAAACCCAAAAGACGCTACAAAGGAATAATCAACAAGACCATTTCAAAGTAAAACTGAGAATGCTTACTAAAGAAATAAAAATGCATCCACTCTAAGAATATCATCATCTTTTTCATATAAGCATCAGGAAAAGATTATTAAAATATATTTATGCCCATTTTCCAAATAAGTTTGTTAACTTCAATGCAAGTCTTATGAAGTAGACCCCATTCAAACTAACCTTCAAATTCAGAATGTGATCCATTAATACAAAACATCTTGGCTGCTTCAAAGTAAGATCAATAGGTCCTCCTCTCTGCTGAGGATCCCAGTTTAGCATCAACTGTAGCCAGTTTTCCATGGGTTCTACTATTAAACTAGAAAACATACAAAAACGGGGTAAAACTCATTACGTTCCAATTTTCTTTTAGTTTTGTAAAAAAAGAAAAGGTAGTTTTACAGGTTGTCCATTTCCTTTGTCATTATTTGCATCATTTCATATCTTACTTTCAAATAATTCATGAAATGACACATGACAAGGCTTTTTTCCATAAAAAACAACCCCAAACCCACATATGCAAGTTACCAGCAACTCCAACAGGTGAATCCAGTTCCATTCCCTAAGGAACCCATTCACCACAGTATCCCAAGAGTGTTCTTAGCACCTAAGCCAATCAGTTGAATGGCAGTTCTTGTTCCCACTAGACCTGTGCTGTCCATATGGTGGCCACTAGTCACAAGTGGCTATCTGCATTTACACTTAAGTTAATTAAAATTAAATAAATTTCAAATTCAGTTCTTCAGTCATACCACCCACCTTTCAAGTATTCAGATACGCATGTGGCCAGCACAGATATAAAGCATTTCCATCATCACAGAAAGTTCCACTGGATAATGCTGTTTGAAACAGACAACTCTACTACTGTTCTTTTAAAATCCTGAAGAAACTGAGGCAAACTTCCTCAACTAAAATATACATACCTACAAAGGCTATTTGGTTGAGGTAAATGGCTACTAAACCGAACTTCTCCTGTCATCTCTTCGCATGCAAATATACACTTTGGATCCTTCTTCTTAATCTTCTCATGCCTATAAAAACAAAAGCTACCTCAGTCGACAACCTGATTCTCACAAACACTAAGAATTTTTGCCTTTTAATTTTATTCCATTATGTGTTAAAAAGCAATTATACCATTTAAAGAAAGGTTGGGGGGGAAGTGGGCAACTGAAAATTTCCATTCCCATTAATCATACCAAAGTTCTCTTCCATTTCTTACCAGGTAAATGGCTGCAGATGATGCAAAAAAGGCCTATACCCAGCAATACACTCAAACACCATGGTCCCAAAGCTCCAATAATCAACAGTGGCTGTGTAAGGCTTATTCTCAAAGAGCTCTGGGGCCTTAAAAAGAAAAAATGCTTTAAACATCAACACTGTAAGAGAAAAGCTACATGAGTTTTGAACTATTATATTCACGACCTTCAGAAATAAGAATGAGAATCCTGTACACTTAAATTCAAAGAAACAATACATGTCTTACCAGATATTGCAATGTTCCCACAAAAGATGTACACAGACTTCCTTGATCAACATCTTTGGCATATCCTAAATCAATTATTTTATGCATAATCTGCAAAATAGTAAGTATTAAATGGTTGAGAAATTTGAAAAGGAAAGGCAATGATGTCCTTATAAGGCTCTGGAGAGGGTGGTGGTGAAGAGCATGGGCTCTGAAATAACACAAACATGTTTCAGGCCTGAGCTCCATCACTTAAATAGCCATGTGATCTTGATGAAGTTACTTAACTTCTCTCAGTTTCCTATGTAATGGTATTACTAACAATCCCTACTTCACAGAATTGCTATTAGGATTCAATGAAATAGTGAAAATAATTTAACAGTGTCTGACATATGGTAAAAACTAAATATAGACTGGCTATTAATTTTTATTTTGGTATATTCAGAATAAGCTTGATTCATTAAAACTGGAAGGCAAAGGCAACTTCCAAACTTGTAAGAAGCATCATACCATTTTAGAGTGGATCAATGTGAGTAAACACCTATCTAACTTCAAGAATATCCTGAAGTCTCGGGATACAAAAAAACCCCAAATAGTTGGTGCAAAGCATACACAAAGAGCTTTTAAGAGAAGATGCATCATCAAGATTTCATCACCTCCAACTGATCATTATCTTCACTACTAAGGCCACACAATCCAATTCAAGGTTTAGATTCTTGGCTTTATGTCTTTATTGGAATGGAATTTGGGCACCAGAAGCAAGAAAACTGCTCAAATTACTTTGATAAAAATATACGTTCCAGGAATCAATTCACAATTTCTGGTTCTTCTCAAGCTGACTCTTTTAGGAATCTGAGAAATCAAGGTTTTGAATTTTAATTAAACATAGAACTTAGGACTTTTGGGGAGGAGAAAGAGTTTTGTTTTGTTTTTCTTAAATAAGAAACATACTTTAAACATATTTTTTTCTTAAAGCAGACCGAGGATGTGTGTGTTTTTTGGATGTGCTTTGTAAGGATTAACAAATTACTTACTCACTGCCTACTACCTCTGCTAGATACTGTGCTGGAAAAAAGAAATGAACAAGACAGGGGTAGTTCCTTCTCTAATGGAGCTAACTGTATTAGCAGAGGAGACAAACAACTAAACACAAAACCACACTTCAGTGTAGTGAGGGCTGGGATGAAGTACAGCACCAAACCTCAAAGACTAAACTACATCATGGAGACTCTATTCGATTGGCATGAACATTTCTTCAGGTTTTACCTACCTTTCCACCAACATCCTGAAGAACTATGTTTTCAGGTTTTAGATCACGATGTATAATTTTGTTTTCATGCAAATATCGTATCCCAGATCCTAAATAAAGTTTAAAATGTATTTTGAGGTAATAAACAACATGAATTAAAAACAATTCATCTCACATTTTGTACAGATCTGCTCTGATGCTCAAATTTATATGGACCATCATAACTACATGATTAATGATTTAATAGAAGCTCAGATTTTCTCCACAGAAAATACAGTAACAAATACTGCAGAATTGTAACATGTATTCATTTGACTTATGAAAATTAATATTAAAAAGAAATGGAACAAACGATTGAGAAAATCCATGTATTTATCATTGGAGCCTTTCCTTCCGACCTAGATCACCCTCTTCAACTAGACTTTTGCCTCCATGACCTAAGAAAAGAAGCAAAATCAAAATATACAGAGAAACATAGTCTGGGCTTTTGAACTTCCTCCAAGGGCCTACGTCCTGGTTATTTTAGGAACTTTGCAGGAGTAATTATGATTAAAAAGAGACTTCACCCTAAAAGAACCTGGGCCCATGAGATGAAATGCCCCTGGTAAATAAAGTTACTATGTTAATCAGGGAGGGAGCAGGAGTACAACTCAATAAGGCCATTTCACACCATTTTTTTTTCTGGCAATTGGAACATCTATTAGTCAAATGGACACCTAGCCAAACACAAAAAATAAAAAAACAAAATATCCTAATTTTAACTTAGCATCAACGGTAATAGTTAAATTTTTCTAATAATTTCTTACAGATAAAAAATTTCTTATAAAGTTTCTTATAGTTAAAAACCTATGCTTTGTACAGTACATCAACAATTCTCCTAATTCCCAAGTAGTATATAGAATCTTTTATAGACCAAAGGGGCATTAAATTATGATGGCATTTTCATATTGATTACATACCTATATCACTCAGTAAAGAAAGTATCTGGCTTTCTTTAAGTCCACAGCAATTTTCTGGTTTGTTGAGTAGCTAAAGAAAAAAAAAGTCTAAAAATGTATATTGCCAATATTGCTGGGCAGTAATACCGATACATTAATCATTAATCATTATACTCTGAGAGAATAAGAAAATAATAAGAAAATAAGTCATGATTAAGAAAATATAAGGAGGAAAATTACCAAATCCATACTGAGGACATGTAAATTTCATGACAAGGTTTATACAAGTAAAAATAAAGGGAGAAAGTTTTTGAAATCGAAAAAGTTGAAAAATCTCACAGATAAATATGTAAAGATAGCCATATGGTAGGTTTAAAATGAGATCAGAAAGAAAGATTTGCAACAGAGAAAACAACTTATTAATAAACACTTTAAACACTGATACTGTGGACTAAAACCATCAATACAGTCCCATCCTGAAAACACCACCACCAATAATAAAAAATGCATGTTGTAAATCAGGGGTCAGCAAACATTCCCTGCAAAGGGCCAGAAAGTAAGTACTTTAGGCTTTGCAGGCCATATAATCTGTCACAATTACTCAACTCTGCTGCTATAGTAAGAAAGCAGCCACAAAAGCAGAGAACAGGCCATACACTCCTGACTCTTACTCTACTGTATTGAGTGGGATTCGAACACTGCTAAAGTTCATGATTTACTATCTCATCATCTCAAAACATCCACACTACCTTCCGGAGATCTCCTCCAGAACAATATTCCATTGCTAGAAGAGGCACATCATTAATCAAAAAATTCAATTCCTCAGGAACATCACAGGCCTTTACAACATTGGCGTGGTTCAACCTAACAAGGGGAAAACATTATAATAAAAAATTTGTTTCCAATGAAAAGGGACTGAGTTTGAAATGGTAGTTAATTGGGGGGCAGTGAGGGGAAGAACGGCTGACATTATTTATAATATTCTAATCTCTCATTTGTATAATTAAAAATTAATACTTGTTAAAAAGAAAATCTACATAAAAATACTATCACAATTACTACCATTACATTTTTATATGCCAAGTAGTAAGCACTTTACATACATTAACTCATTTACTTATCACAATAATCCTACTATAGGTAGATTTATTAAGAGTTTCATCACACAGGAGAAAACTGAAGCACAAATTGGTTAAGTAACATAAGATCACACAGCGAGTAAGTGGTCAAGTAAGGATTCAAATCTGGCAGTCTGGCTCCAAAGCCTATATCATACTACCTCTCCCATAATCACTTACAGTGTCACCCAGCTGTGATCACTATTAAAATTTTGGCATATTTCCTCCCAGTTTTTAATTTGTGCACAAATACATTTTTTTCAATAAATATCGAATCACATTATACATTATTTCCTAGCATCTTTTTTTAAACTTAGCAATATATCATCCCATCATCATCATCATCATCATGCAGTGGATCTCAAAACTGGAATAGATTCCCAGGGCCTAGGGACCTAAAGAAACAGAATTTCCATGTGCAGGGCCTGAGGATTTATATCGTTAACAAGCTTTCCTAGTGATTCTGCCACACAGCCAAGTTTGAGAACCGTCATAGTGCATCAAGAACACTTTAGTCAGAAAGTACTTATTTCAAATCCAGACTCTTATTACCTACCAGTTGTATGACTCTAGAAGCTTCAACTTCCTGCTTTATAACATAGAGATAATGCCTAAACTCAGGGTTGTTGTGACAACTAGAAGAATTATTTGCAAGCACATATTAGCACACTACCCGTGGAGGTTTTAAAATATGTCCACTTCTCCCTTCAAAAGCTTAATTCTCTTTCCCTTGAGCAGAGGCTGTATTTAGTGACTAATTTCTAACAAATAGAAATTATTTGTAGGACTTCCCTGGTGGCGCAGTGGTTAAGAATCCGCCTGCCAATGCAGGGAACACAGGTTTGATCCCTGGTCCGGGAAGATCCTACATTCCGTAGAGCAACTAAGCCCGTGCACCACAACTACTGAGCCTCCACTCTAGAGCCTGTGAGCCACAACTGCTGGGCCCACGTGCCACAACTACTAAAGCCCGCGCGCCTAGAGCCCGCGCTCTGCAACAAGAGAAGCCACTTCAATGAGAAGCCTGTGCACCACAACCAAGGGTAGCCCCTGCTCGCCACAACTAGAGGGAGCCCGCACGCAGCAAGAAAGACCCAATGCGGCCAAAAATAAATAATAAAATAAAATAAATACATTTATAAAAAAATTATTTGTAAAGGATGGAGTGTTACTTCTGAGGAAAGATCATAAAGATATGTCAGCTTTCAACTTGCTCTCTCTCTCAGATCACTGACTTCGGAGAAAGCTAGCTGACATGTCATGAAGACATTCAAACTTCCCTATGGACAGGCCCATATGGTGAGGAACCGATGCCTCTAACGAACAGCCACTAAATAAGCTTGGAAGTGGATACTCCAGCCCCACTCAAGCCTCTGGAAGACTGCAGCCCCAGTCAACATTTTGAGATGTTTCAGAAGGGATCTCCTGAGTCAAAACCACCCACCTAAGTCATTCCCAAATTCCTAAACCACAGAAACTGTGAGATACCAAGTTTGTTGTTTTCAGCCACTAACTTTGAAGATAATTTTTTACAAAGCAATAAATACACTGTTTAACAAAGTAGGTGAGAGTAAAGAAATGAGAGTAGTGATTGTTATTTAACTATAAAGTGTAATAGACGAGCACTGCCCAAGATCTAGAAGAAACAGATTCTGCTCTCAGAAAGCTGAGTCTGATAATACCTAGCTGACTTTTTAAACTAAACCTACTTAAGCATGATGTGATGTTATTACTTGAAATAGAACACATCTATTTAATGAGAAAGAGAAAAATATGTTCGTCAAAATATCCTAAGAAGAATGGATTCCTAGCCTCCTTCCCTATGATGACATCTGGATGGGCTGCAAAACTGGGGAAACTTAAGTCATCAAGTACACTTACTTCTTCATGATCTGGATTTCATGGCACCACCGTTCTCTGTTTTTGGTGCTTAGCTCCAAGCGACAAGACTTAATTGCTATTTTGAGATCAAGTTCCTGCCAAAATAGAAAGTCAACAGAAAATTATAAATTAGGTTCTTGTGCAGATTTACTTGCTAAGAAAGAAATGCCAACTTGGGGAAACAAAACTCTTTAGCTTTACTAATTAAACATATTTATTTAACCACAGTTCTCTTGAGCCAATGCTTTTGCCAGGTAAACCATGAGACTATTAAACTAATGCTTTAAAACTGACCTTCAAACACACCAAAGCACACAAGCAAAAAGTCACTGAGGCTGATCCTATAACAGATCTCTTCAGAACACTGTCTCATATATACTGCTAGAATAATACAAAGGCCCTGTCTCCCCAGTAAACTCTTTTTTGAATTTAGTCAAGACAGCTAACAAGGGCCCCAGGCTCCAGCATAACTAGAATGAGGAGAATAACTCAGGGCTCCCAAGCTCAACAGCAAGAAATAGTTTTAATATGACCAAATCTAGGGCTTCCCTGGTGGCGCAGTGGTTAAGAGTCCTCCTGGGGCTTCCCTGGTGGCACAGTGGTTGGGAGTCTGCCTGCTGATGCAGGGGACATGGGTTCGTGCCCCGGTCCGGGAAGATCCCACATGCCGCGGAGCGGCTAGGCCCGTGAGCCATGGCCACTGAGCCTGCGTGTCCGGAGCCTGTGCTCCGCAATGGGAGAGGCCACAACAGTGAGAGGCCCACGTATCGGAGTCCGCCTGCCAATGCAGGGGACGCGGGTTCAAGCCCTGGTCCAGGAAGATCCCACATGCCACGGAGCAACTAAGTCCGTGCTCCACAACTACTAAGCCTGCACTCTAAAGCCCGCAAGCCACAACTGCCAAGCCCACGTGCCACAACGACTGAAGCCTGCGTGCCTAGAGCCCGTGCTCTGCAACAAGAGAATGAGAAGCCCCCGCACCGCAAGGAAGAGGAGCCCCCGCTCGCCACAACTAGAGAAAGCCGGCACGCAGCAACAAAGACCCAACACAGCCAAAGATAAAAATAAATTTATTTTTTAAAAAATGACCAAACCTAATACAAAAAAACTCCAAAATTAGTTCCTAATCTTTGCATTCCAAATGACATTAAAAAAATCTTAACAATGATTGTATATTTCCATATCTATAAAATGAACCTAACAGCTCCTGCCTCTATGACTAGTAATTTAGCCAATTCTAACTGAAATCAAACCCAACCTGATGCACATTACAGGAAGTAGCCAGACCTCATCACATTCTGGCAACAGTAATAATGCAGCCCAGGAACAAGAAGCAAGACAGCTTGTATGGGATGGTCTGAAATGGGGGATAGCTAGAGATGAGACAGCTGATGTATAGAGAGAGAGTAAGGAACTAGGACAGACTACAATCCAACCTAACCACTGTCCTCCCTCCCTCCAACCTTTCTTTTGTTTTGCGTAGGCACCCGGTTGTTGCTAGGTCCCATGTAAGCTTTTACTACCAGGGAGTCAATCTAACCATGAACAACATTAAGTCCTAAATTATCATATATGAATAAGGCAGGAAGCTATCTATTTCG
Source organism: Delphinapterus leucas (assembly GCF_059928025.1). NCBI lineage: Eukaryota > Metazoa > Chordata > Mammalia > Artiodactyla > Monodontidae > Delphinapterus > Delphinapterus leucas. The sequence continues at coordinate 59,226,067 of NC_143144.1, forward strand.
AAAAGATCCCACCCTATAGGATCCTTCAACTTCTCAGTTTATATTTCACCTACTCTGTGAAGGCCTTCTTCACTCTACCTTTTCACAAAGAACGTTCTGTGGAAAGTTTATGGATGTCCAGCAAAACAAAAAAAAGAAGAGTTCTGTGTTAAAAAAAAAAAAGAAGGTAATATTCGGGAGATGGATGGTGGTGATGGCTGCACAAAATGTGAAGGTACTTAATGCCACAGAACTGTACACCTAAAAATGGTTAAAATGGCAAATGTTATGTATATTTAACCACAATAAAAAAATTGGAAAATACTAAGTTAAACTAATTTCTTTACTATAGGACTTCACAGAGCTTTTAATACGCTAATGTGGGTTATGACTCTCCAAATGAATAAATATAATATGCAGCATTTATACAGTGTATTGATCACTGTGTCCTTTTTTCAAAGCATTTCACAAGGTTAGTTTTTCCAAACACGTTTTGAGATGTGCCACCCTATCCCCTAGGAAGAGTTCTTTGGTTATTTTGCCATGCTTCCACATCACTTTACCAATACCTTCATTATATAGGGTACCAAATTGTACTTAAAGTGTCTACTTTTCCCACTAGGCTTGAAATTTCCTTGAGGGTAGAAAATACTGTTTTTGTTGATTCTGGTACCATCAGCACCCAGCACAGTAATCAGCTAAATAAACCATCTCACATCCTTTTCCCTTTCTCGTTGTGATTTAAGAAGCATAGGTGAAATATTGAGATGTGGCTTCCACCAAAACACAAGGATCTTGAAAGCTGTAAACTCAAAGCTGTAAGTGAAAAAGTAATGATGCTGTTTCCAAGTCTTATGACAGAGTATTTCTTCTCTTCTCACTACAGGCTCAGTTGTCAAACGTCCCAGTTCTGGGAAAGGGTCACTGTGGACATCTGGAAAGTTCCTGAGAGATTTCTAAGATTCTAGAGGAACCCAAATCTCTTCCATTTAAAAAGTGATGAATTCCATAGAGACAGAAAGTAGAATGGTGGTTGCCAGAGGTTGGGGGGAGGAGGAAATGGGGGCAGAGGGGTGTGTTATTATTGTTTAAAGGGTACAAAGTTTCAATTTGGGAAGATGAAAATGTTCTGGAAATGGATGGTGATGACTGTTGCACAACAATGTAAACGTACGATGCTACGGAACTGTACACTTAAAAATGGTTAAAATGGTAAATTTTATGTTATATATTATACTTTACCACAATTTTTTTAAAAAATTGATGTATTCATCCATCCCCAGCCAGGGACCAAGCAAAGCAGTCACATAAGCATGCTAGCATGCATACTTCTTTTTCTTATGACCAGACTGAGGGGCAGGTTTAGATAACAAGACCACAGTCAATATTCTGCTGGAAGTATTTGGCTCTCTCTCTTTACTCTTTGAGTGCCTTATGTCTGATGGTGAAAATTATTAAATTTACTACTTGTCTGGCTGTCAAAGTACTTAATGCCTTAGTCCTTCACCTTCCTTTCTCCCTGTCTCCGAGATTCCCTCCTATGCTCTATCTAGAAGCCTGCTTCACAAAATGTCCTCAGTTATATCAGTGACATTTGTCATTGCAACTGCCACACAAACAAGCCTATTCCTCCCAGGTAGATTCCCATCTACCCTACCTCCCACCCTATATGGTGGGCTCTCTACTCACACCCATATTTCTTAGGACAGCAAATCATGCTTTCTCCTCTTCAACCCACTTCTTAATTCATAGGCCCATGCAAGCATTTTAGTAATACCTTAACTGTTCATCTTGTCCCATCTGTTTTTCCACACAGATTTATCTTTTACAAAAAATCTTTGAGAACACCACTTTTACCTTGACATTTCCTTTTTTAATGTCAATTAATGATGATGAAGATGATGACAACAGCAACAACACAGCAGCAGCAGGAGCCAACACCTGAGGGCTTACCATGGGCCAGGTACTCTATTCAGCTTTAGACACATCATTACCTTATCTAACTCTCAAACAGACCCATGATGTACATACATTATTATAAACATTTCATAAATGACAAAACAAAAGCTATACTGCAGGGATTATTATTCCAGGGTCTATAATCCTAACAGGTCTGTGAATGTCCTTCAAAAGAGCATGGACCCCCTCAAACGGCAATGCATAAAGTTGTGTGGGTGTGCATCTGTGCATCTGTCTGGGGAAAGGGTTCATAACTTTTATTGGTGTATCAAAAGACTGGCTCAAACATGATTGTTAGCTGCTGCTACAATGGTTAAACATTTTCAGTTAAATCAAAGCACAATTCCCAAGTTTGATGTTGACTGTCTTCCACCTGCTAGAGCACCTCACCCTCAATCTATCTCCTTCCCTTGTGAAGCCTTGATCATTTTTACCAGCTGATCCTCATATTGTTCATTACCTAGAACGCGTCCCCAATTCCGAAGCCTACCCAATGCGTCCAAAAGCTTAACTGTGGACCCACCATGACACCGTCCTTACCTACTCCAAGCACTACAGACATCACAGGCCTCCAGGTACACACATGAACACACATTGAACACACATTGCAACAGGCAGGCCCATCTTCTCCCCCACTTATGCTCATAACACACACTGATGTGCGTCTGCCTTACACACCCTGACCCTGCATTCAGAGGGACACATACGAACCGTCACGCTCAGTAAACACTTTGTCACATTTTGACACTCATAACAAAAGTTCCCCATAATAGCTCTACCTCACACACACTGACCAGGACCTCTGGTACAACCTCGGACTCACACACCAGGCTCACAAACACAACTTGTGCGCTCTCTCTTACACACACACAGACACACACATACACGCTCACTGGCCCACAATACTGCTCAAGGTCTCACCACCAATCTCTCACATACTGACAGTCACTGTGTTCCACAGGCGCCCTAACAAACACGCACCGCCGCTCCCTCGCGCGCCCCGCCTCACCCGATGTTGGTACAGGCAAACATTCCCGAAGCCGCCGGTGCCCAGCCGCTCCCGCATCTCCCAGGGCCCGCCCGCGCCCGGCCGCAGCCCCGGGGGCCGCTCCATGGGGCGGGAGGGCTAGAATCCTCAGGTCCCGCCACTGTTCCGAGGCCGGTTCCGGGCTGCCGAGGCTCGCGGGTCTCTCTTCTCGCGAGGGGATGCGTCACTTCCGGTAACTGCGGCAGGAGAAAAACCCCGCCCCAACTTCTCCCGGGGGCCGCAGGAGCCCAGCCGGGGAAATGGTAGTGAGGGGGTGAGCGTTTTCAATCCATTCTAAGTGCCCCGGGAATTTTCGTGGCTGAGAGAACCCATATGTGTTTTTCCAGTCTTCAAAAATATAAGATCCCTCCAAACCCTTCATTCCCTTTAAATCAGTTTCCAAACCAGTCTTTCCCGTATTCGTCTTTTCTAAACGTCACGTCGTCTCCACCCCTGTCTACACTTCACCTTTCTTCAGACCTCTGCCATCTATCCTCCAGCTTCACCACCCGCTGAGGTGGCACTGGCAAAGGCCACCAAGGATTTGAATATTGCGAAATCCGTAGAACTAGAAAGAATTCTGCACTAACAGGCCCACTGATGCATTAGGCTTCATAGTTTTTTTCTTCTCTTAAATGATTAATCATCTTCCATTGACAGGTCAGCTCTTCCTTTGCTTGACTTCCTATACACCTGTTCCAGGATCTCCCCTATAACCCCAAACAACTCAAGGATGTGACGCTGTTCCGGAGTAAAGAAGGCTCCTCCTGACTTCGGGAGCTTTTCCCTAAACGCCCTCACTGAGCTTGCTGTCAGGCATACCCCCAGTTGTGGGTTTGCCAGCTCGGTAGTTCCTCATTGTGGGGATTGTTTCCCATGAGCAATGCAGGGCTGCAGGGGCAAGCTTCCGAATGCTATTGGTGCAACAAGAAGTGTTTGAGTGGCAGATTGCCTTAGAATAGGGGAACCAGCTCCCCGTTTTCACTTTGAGTTGGTTGTATGCTTCACGGAACTTGGGGATCTCATCAATCACTCCAAGGTATAACATCAGCATGGAATTAAATTCTCTAAAGAAATGTGTCAGCTGTGTTAAGTGTGGTCATTTGAACCTCACTTGAGATTATGTGCACTTGAACCATCATTTGCGCAGCCCAGCCTATGAGCTACATAGAATTCCAGCTAACACTTTGTGACACATGACTGTGCCACAACAGATGTAGCATGTTGAGACTTCTCAAGGTGGATACAGCATGTACACCACAGCAGTGCTACTGGCTGCTTTGAAAGCACTGAATAGGCTTTGGCAGAGCAAATGTCTGTTGTCACCAGAATCCCTGAATATTGCAATGAGAATGTTGAACACTGTATGATACAAAATGAGTCGTGTTGTAGTTGTTCATCAGTAACCTGTGTGTGGAATCAGAGATTCTGGTTTCCCATATGTGCTTGCTAGCCATGAAGCTGGAGCATCAGACTTGGAAGTGGCAAATGGTACCTCCAAAAACATGTCCCTTAGAGCTGGGCAGACTGCACAGATGATCGTGGCAGCTTGTTCTAATAGTATGAAGCCCTCACTTGCTAGGTGTACAGCATCTAGCCCTGGAGTGTATCTGATTTCCACAGGTGGGGCCAAAATCCCATAATTCTCACTTGGAAGAGCTGCGAAGGGATGCTGAGGACCTGAAGACCCTGAAGCGGCCATTTTCGCAGGAACTGGGTTGTTTCCCATAGTTCATTTTTTGAGGTTTTTCTGAATTAAAAAAAAATCCTGGCAGGTTAACTTCAGGCTCCATAATCTTCAAGTTTGCCAGTTTGTTTTCTTCATGTAAAAAATGGAGGTAATAATACCTACCTCATAGATATTTTGTGAGGATTAAGTAAAACAGTGTCTGGGCCATAAATGCCCAGTAAATAGGAGCAATTATTTTTCTTTTGGCTTCCAAGATCTGGCATTCTCCTGTGATCACTCTCTCTCTCTCTCTCTCTCTCTCTCTGCTCTTTCTCCATGTACTTATTGGATCACTCTATTTCCGAGCACTCCTTAAATATTGACATTTCTCAGGTAGTCATCTTCAGCTTAGGACTGTATTCACCCTACTTCCATCCATTCTCATAATTTCACCTATGGCCTATACCCTGATGAGCCCCAAAACCCTATCACCAAACCAGATCTCCATGAATTTGTAACTATCAAACAGCAACTAAAACTCAGTATCTAAAGGAGAACTCGTCTTCTTTTTAAAAATCTGCCCCTCCTCTTCCCAATTAGACTGTAAATTCTGGACAACAGGGATCATGCTGGGACATGGCTATAATCCTGGAGCCTGAAAAACGCCTGGCACATAGGAGTTAAGTATTTGCTGAAGGACTGGATGAGCTCTTCTATATCAGTAAGATGACTGCTATAAGAGAAAAAAGGCAAAGGCCTTCTCCATCCTGGGCTGTTCAGTGAGAAGCCACCCGTGAGATCCTGGGATAACACCTGGGCCTAAAGCCCTGGCCCCTCCTACTATACACACACTCTACTTCATTTCAATGGTTATAGGTAACATGAACACAAGACACTTCCCAACCATGAAAAAGCATTTGGATTTTATATGATAGTTTAAATATTTTTGAAAATGTCGATAAAAACAAGCTGTACTTGGAGTTTGATGACAGACATGCTTTTAACATAAGATCTTCATCCTAAAATGTGACTTTTTCTAAAAAATATTCAATCTTAGGCCTCTTGCTGCAGGCAGGTTCCATGGGAATACACAAAAAAGAGGCAGGGAAACAGTCCCCATGGGAGACTGTTGTTTCTCAAAAAACAGGCTGCCATTACATCCTGTGAAGTTCATAAAGCGCTTTTCCCTTTGCTCAGTCATCCAGAGTGAAGTCAAAGGGCTCAAAGTCTTTCCGGAAGTGACGAGCCAGGGTCTCCTCCTCTTCCTTGCTGATCTGACACTGCCTCCAGTCAGACTTGTCAGGAATATTAAGGATAGCTTCACTAGCCAGGACCTCCCTGCAGAAAAAGCACAAAGAAGTCAAAACGGACAGTATCAGTCCAAAACCCCCTCTTCCTTCGATTCCTCTCCAGCCAGAGAGCTCCACTCAGCATCACCCAAAGAAGGTATGCAAATTTCTCTGACTTAGCTCATACCATTTTCTCTGCCCTGAGAGCCATCTCTGCCATTCTATCTATCAAAGTCATGTCTGTTATAAGTGACCAGCTCAGGTCTTAGCTCTTCTAGCCCCTCAAATTCCATTTACTTCTCTGAGCAACTTGGAACTACATTACTGGTACCTAGAGAAGCAACATGGCACAGTAGAAAGAGGGCATCCCCTGATATCAGAAATATCAGGGACTGGATTCCATTCCTAGCTCTGCCACTTGCTATCTGTGACTTGAACAGATTACTTCATCACTGGCCTTGATTTCCTTGCCTATGAAATGCAAAATAAGGGTTTTCTGATGTATGGAGACAACATAATCAAAGCACCAAACTAGCTGTAATTTTACATCCTGCCTTAAACTCTAGTTCTGTCGTCTCAGGTCATTAGTGTGCTGAGGTGAAAAGTCAGGCACCTAGTCTCATATCCCACTCTGACTTTCTGCCTCTCTTTCTAGTGCACTCAGGCCTACGTAGGCACAACAGCACAGGCTCAATGTCAACAAAACCACCACGTACACAAGCTACCTTTTAAATGCCACTGCTTTATACTTTTACTTATTCTGATATATTAGAAATAACTCCTTTGCAGCCACTTAAGCTGACTGTGCTCTTTTCCCCACGGGCCCCAGTGCGCAATGGTTGCAAACAGCAGCATTCTTAGTAGTGTGTGCAGCCTGTTGCCTCTATGGGTTGCCCTAAGGGACCCTGGAGACAGCCCTTTCCAGTGGACATTCATGACTGGCATGCTGCCCCCGATCTAGGCTCCAGACAGGTACGCATGGTGCCTTGGGAAAGCCCCAGGGCACAGTGGCCAGGGTCCACATTGGCCAAGTCATAATGTCCATCCACAACTGTTCCTGCAGAACAAGGAACATGTGATTGAGGCCCTCCACAGGGCGAAGTTCAAGTTCCCTGGCTGCCAGAAGATCCACGTCTCCAAGAAGTGGGGCTTTAACTAAGTTTAAATGAATCTGAAAACATGGTGGCAGAAAAGCAGTTCATCCTGGATGGCTGTGGGGTCAAATACATCCCTAATCGTGGCCCCTGGACACATGGTGGGCCCTGCACTCGCGAGAGCCTTGGCACCGTCCCCTCCTTACTCGTGCCCACCAATAAATCCTTTCTTGTCAAAAAAAAGAAAAGAACTCTATTTGTACATTTGTATGGTTCATTTTCCACTTTGAAGCTACAGTAAATAGAAAGGCTGAAAACAAATCACATGAGTCTTCTAAAAGTCAAAGGACCTAAGCTCAAGTTCTAGTTCTCTGGGCAGACCATCAGTCTACCTCTTCATCTGTAAAATGAAGACAGAACCGCCCTTCTTGTGCAGCAGGAAAAAAAATATGTGTTTTCAAGTATTTCGTTAACTGTAAAATGCTATGTAACTGTAAGTTACTATTGTGAAAAATACTCAATGTTGAAAATACAACCAACTACCAAGAGCACAAAATCATTCAGAGACTCTATCCTTTGTGAGCTTATGTGCCTGTGTCATCAGCGTCCACACCTGTGTCTGTTGCTGAATCAATAACACAAAGATAATGTCAGATGTTTGAAGCTCCTAACACATTTCTTCTCATTTATTATCTTTTTGAAAATGTAGACAACTACGTTTACTGGACTTATCCAATGGTGGCAATCTCTTGGAGGCTTTCCAAATTGCTCCAAAAAGGGTTCAAGATTGACTCAAAGCTCAGTTCTAACTAGGGAAAAAACCACTGCAAATCACAGACACCAGCATCAGATAACCTGTTCCGCACATTTTCAACTCCCCTCCATACTCTCTTCTTGCCAGCAAATTCCTGTCTTCATTCTCTACCTAATTTATACCACTCCCTGTATAGTTCTGCAGTCATGTTCTCCATGATATGAGGAGCAAAAATGAAGCCTCGTCCAGACCTTTAGGACACTACAGAGTAGTGAGTTAAGACCTCACATCTTTGGGGTCCAGCAGGCCAGGTCACTGTGTGACCATGGACAACCTACCTAACCACTCTAGAGCCATGCTGTCCACTACAGAAGCCACTAGCCTGACATATTTAAATCTAATCCTAATTAAATTAAATTAAAAATTGAGTTCCTCAGTCATATTAGCCACATTTCAAGTGCTCAGTAGTCACTAGTAATGTGGCTGGTGATTACTGTATAGGACAGTGTACTTTTATAAAACATGTCCATCATCATGAAAGTTCTATTGGCACTCCTCCAGAGCCTCATTCTTCATACTGGTAAATTGGGATGACAGTACTTACCTTACAGAGTTTGGAAGATTAAATGAGGCAATGCATGGAAAGTTCTTGGCACAGTGTCTGGCACAGAGCACATGTTCAATTAATAATAGCATTTTCCTCCCTTGGGCTAGAATGCCCACATGCCAAAGTTTACCCTCTAAATATCTCTCTCAGGCTCAACTTCAGCCCTTTCATGACGCCTTCCACCACGTAGAAATGGGTTTCCCTTCTCTGAATTTCTAAAGTACACTGTTCCTCAAAACTTTGTTACGGTACTTTTCACACTCTGCATTGTATTACTGTCATATATGTAAACATCTGACTTGCCCTAAGACTACTGGTTCCTTGGGGCAAGGACTGTTCCTTGTTTGGCTTTTTACTCAACTGGCCATGCAGCCCACTACTTCGTTCAGAGTAGGTCTAGTGAAAATACATTTAAAATAAGAAAAATGTACAAACCTTCCAAACTGCAAAGGAAAATTCTTTTTAATTCTGTGGAAAAGTTTCTCTCCTGTGTCAAGTTCAACATAAAAATATGCTGCTCCTGGCTGTGCAATCTAAAGTAAACAGAGTCATATGAGGACATGCAATAGTGCTTTAAAAGTCAAAAATCCCAGCCCATCTCTTTAAAGCTTTAATTTGGCAAAGAATTCAGCTTAGAAGCACAAGAAAAAGGATGTGAGCAGATATAAATCCCAAGTCACTTAGTGGAACTAGAGTTTAAAAAGCCAAACTGGCAGATATTACAAAGATCCTCCCAGTAGCACCTACCTTCCTAAGTTCCTGCCTTAGGAAATTTCTAATTTCTTGCTCTTCCCAGGAAAGCATTAAGGCACTGATGTAATACCATCTTCATCTCTAGTCTAATCAATACCCCATGCTCTAGTACCAAATTGTCACCTGCCCATTTAACATTTTTTAAACACCTTTGAGTACCTCAGGCTCAACATGTCAGAAACCAGGTCTTTACTTCTCCTGGAATATGACCTTCCCCTCCTGTTTTACCTGCTTGATGTCTGAGTGCTCTGGGATTTCCAACAGCTCTATTTGTTGCTCCTGTGCCTGAGTAATGAAGGCATCTTTAATGTCATCAGTAGCACAGCGGCTGAGGGGCACAGGAATGACCTGGGGCGGGGGGGAGGAGCAGGAGAAATTCTTCATGCAGGTCTCAGAGAGCTCATGCCTCCTGCACAGTCCCTGAGATGTAGCAAATCCATCACAGGGGTGGAGAAACACCCCTCAGCAGAGATTCTCCTCAGGCCAGACAGGTCTATGTCAGCCTGTCTGTAAGGACTTAAACTTATGAGCTTGTCTGCCACATGTGGGAGCCCATCTCTGATGTGGGAAAGGCTAGAAAGAGATCTCTTTGTCATTAAGCCTTTGCCAGCTCCTATATAATATATGTGGCAGAGTCAGGCCCATTTGAAAACTTAACAAATGTGCCAGAAAGAAAACCACCACAACGACAACCAAATTATCCATAACAGTCTCTGAATTTCTGAGCTGCTAGCCCCAGGCAGGATCTGAGACTATTTCCTACCTCTGAGCTGCCACTCATGCTGAGCTTCACACAAAATACCCACTCTCTTCCAAACTCTATCTATCGAGGCCCACACCTTTCTTGGAACCTTCCTCGACTACCCATTCCTTTTCTCAACAAGGCACTTACTATCTGTGCTATTCACTTGTACTGCCATGCACTACCCTGTGAATCCCTATAAAATCTCTGGACTTATCACCAGAAACTCTTTAACCTTTTAAATGAATATTATTTAAATATTAATATGAAAATTCATATTAAATATTTTAAATATGAAATCAACTATTTAAATACCTAACCTTATATTAGAATCAAATACTTAAATATTAATTAAAATTAAGTATTAAAATTAACATTATTTGTTGATGGGCACTTGGGTTGTATCCATGTCTTGGCTATTGCAAATACTGCTGCTATGAACACTGGCACACATGTATCTTTTCGAATTAGAGTTTTCATCTTTACTGGTTATATGTCCAGCAGAGGGAGTGCTGGATCATAGATAGCTCTATTTTTAGTTTTTTGAGGAACCTCCATACTGTTTTCTATAGCAGCTGCACCAATTTACACAACAACCCAAGTGCCCATCGACAGATGCTTGGCTTAAGAAGATATGTTATATATATATATATATATATATATATATATATATATACACAATGGAATATTACTCAGCTATAAAAAATAATGAACTATTGCCATTTACAACAACACAGATAGATGAACCTAGAGAATATCACACTTAGTGAAGTCAGACAAAGAAAGACAAATATTATATGACATCACTGATATGTGGAATCTGAAAAAAAAAATACAAATGACTCTATATACTAAACAGAAACAGACTCACAGACATAGAAAACAAACTTATGGTTACCAAAGGGGAAAGGGAGGGGAGGAAGGATAAATTAGGATTATGAAATTAACAGATACAAACTACTATACATAAAATAGAAAAACAACAAGGATTTACTATATAGCACAGGGAATTATATTCAATATCTTGTAGTAACCTATAATGGAAAATAATCTTAAAATATATATATATATATATGTAAAACTGAATCACTTTGCCATATGCCTGAAACTAACACAATATTGCAAATCAACTATACTTCAAAAAAATTAACATTATTTAAATATTTATCAATATCCAGGTCCCCATACAGCCCTTCCAAGTTCTTGGGCAGAGACCACCTACCTGTAGCTGGAGGTGATGGCTCTTATAATTTCTCTCAAATAGAATACATCGTTTGCCTTGACTCTTAAAGAAGCGCCTCAATGTAGCCTTATACTGCTCAACCTCTTCCACCACCTCTGCTGAAAGCTCCACCACTGACTGGTAGTGTCCAATGGGCAGGATGAGGACATGGTCATCAGATAAGCCTCCTTTGGCCAGGGCAAGGTAGCACTGAAGAGGAAGCACACAGAAGTGAGACATCAATACTGCATGTGTGATTCTTCAGGGAGAAAAGCCTCTACAGAGCGTGAGCCCAAGGGTGTGGGAAAAGTGCTCAAGAGGCTCTCAGTAGAAATTCTCCTCTTAAAAAAATCTGATTTTAGAGGTTATAACAACAATGTTGTCAAGCACCTGCTGAAGAATGAGATTAGGTGCAACAAATTTCTTTTTTTCTGGCTGCACGGCTTGTGGGATCTTAGTTCCCTGACCAGGGATTGAACCCGCACCCTCGCCAGTGAAAGTGTGGAGTCCTAACCACTGGACCGCCAGGGAGTTCCCAGACGCAACAAATTTCTATGCAACTATCAAATGAACTGGGAGCCAATGAGCAGCACGCAGACCGGCTTTTGGCTACAAACACACCAGAGCTGAAGGAGACTGGAACAGATGGTTGGTTTTTCCTCCCAGGCTCCGAACTTGAAAGCAATTTTTCAGTTTATTATCACCCCCAGCCAAAGAAAGATACCACTTCTGACTTCAAATGAACCACTTTCCTTACAGTGACACCCAACCTCACCCCCTAAATACACCTCTTAGGCTCACAAAAAAGGCGAAGATGACGTGATTAGCATCCAGTGTCCCTACAGCCTTAAGCTGCTGACTAACCTCTACAAAATGAAAGCAAACATAACCTAACAGGGAAGGAAGAAGAAGAAACCTCAAACTCAGGTACATCCAAAAAAACTGTAGTTCCCAACAATGGCTGCCGGTAGCTAAACAGCAACTAAAAATATTTGTCAAAACCTAAACATGCAAGACTGCTCTACCACTCAGACATTCTTTGAAGGGAAGACACTGAGTGAGTAGAGAAAGGGCCAGTGAATATCAACGCAGGCAAATGAAGGTACTGGAGCTTTAGAAAAACAATCCAAAGTATACTTTTAGTGTGGTGGGTTCAAAGTTAAGGCTGAAGGAAGGAGTCATTTATTTTTCATCTACACTGAGAAAGCCCAATAGAATGACAGGATAAGTATCAGAAACAAACTAAAGCATGATCATCCTTGATCTCCTTGGCACAGAGGACTGAACACATCTATAGAGTTAATATCCCAGATGACTAAAGTTCATCAAAACCTCATATGTGCTAAAACATTAAAAAAAATTTTTTAATAACCATTTTGATTGTGTTTGTTTTAAAAGGTTACTCTAGAAGCCTGAGTTTTCTAGCCTTTCCTTTTTATACTGTGATGTGCACTGAAGCTACTGAAGTTTCTAGTCTAGACTAAATAGCACCCCCCAAGGCAGTACCTTCTAGTTCTTGTGAATAGTTTCACACTTGGCCGATCTCTTCCCTTCTTTTCAAACTCTCAACTTGTAATCTGTTCTATACTTGAATTATCTCTAACTTTATCTCAAATGTATAAGTAGGACCTGAATGAATATTTCTCCTATAGACAAATGCACGGATTTTGCAATAGTTATTCTGGACTCTTAGCAGCCCACACCTGCTTTTACCAATTTATAGCCATGGGCCATTAGCATACTTCTATGTATATTCCTTGAGGAAGGCATGGCAAAGACAGAGAAAAAGCCAGGGGAAAAAAGTAATGAAAGGAGATCAAGAGGAGTGGCTACAGAGGGGACTCCAAGCCCTGTGCCAGACACCCACAGGTCACCAGAGGTTCCCAAGAGGTTTCTAACAACAAAGGACAGCGCAGGTAAGTGTAAACTTGATTACTAGGTAGGCTCTAGGCTAAAATCATCATGTGACCTCCTACTTGGGGTGCTGGGTTGGGCCACAATCAAAATCTGAGGTACTTTTTGCCCCTCTAGCTTTAGGTAAAAATGAGAAGCAAACAGGTTTCCTGATTATCCCCTAGGCTCATACCCTAAGCCAGATACCCTAGGCAATAGAAAGGTACAATAAATGGAAAGGAAAGGCCATCTCTCCTGGAGGCCCAGAGCAGCACGGAGCTAAGTCACCCATTCCAAATCTCTTGTGCCCTGCATGGCATTCTGAACCTATTGTTTCCAAAACAGAAGGCAGTCTGAAGCCTTCTCCCATACCATACCATATGGGAGAGAAGGATAGCATACACTAATCCAAGGAGGAAACCAAGATCCAAGAGAGTTAATCCAAAAAGGTATTCCTATAAAAAGTTTTCAAGTTTGCTTCTCTTCCCACTGAAGAGTTCATCCACAGGCTCTATGGCCCAGCTGTGTCACAGGCCTTCACCCCATTCATGCACCCCCTACCGACAGGAGTGTGCCAATATGCAAGACATAAAAATTAAATGTAAATGACTGTGACTCTTCAGTCAAACAATAATGGCAAGAGAGGGATATGACTTCGAGTGTAAGATGACACAGATTCTAGTCAGTCTACAGGAGCCCACAGAAGAGGGCCCTCACTGTCAGGATAAGCTGAGGAAAAGGTCATCCCCAGGAAACAAAATTAGAATAAATCAATGAAAAATGGATGAAAGTATCTGTCCGCAGAAGCATCACACACTAAGAAATGATTTGTAAATATTTTCCTCAGGAGCCTTGGGAAATAGCCAATTCTAGTCATGGGAGACTAGGGTGCAAATGTTAACCCTGAAAATTAAGCTTCTTTCATTCTAAATGAACGAAAAAGAAGAATAATGGTCTATATGAATCCCAGAGGAATGAGGGTCAAAAACTGATATTATTTAATACCTAATCAAGCCCTGCCCAAGGAAAAGTATCTGGGGAAATCTGAAATAGGATGACTTTACAGTGAGACACACATAGTTCATCAGAACTTTCCACAGCCTGAATAAAATCCTTCTCAAAATCATCCAGTTCTCATAGTCTGATTCAGTGCTTACCAAGCAATCTTGTAATTATTATCTTGGGTTCCCAGATACCCATACCAGGAATGTGGATGTGGGTATTCCCGTCATTAGGAAGCTATATCCTCTACTACTAGGCAAAACTGAGAATTTATCACTTTAGTCTTTTATATAATCAGTGTAAATCAGTTCCCAACATTGCATAATTATCACAAATAAAAATTAATAAACTCAAGTTTTTAAATCTGAAGATATAAAAAAGAATATCAACATTTTTAGCCAAATATGAGTGTAAAGGCAACAGAAGACTCCCTTTTTGGGACAAAGAAAATCCTTGTGTTTGTACTTCCCTGGTGGCACAGTAGTTAAGAATCCACCTGCCCATGCAATAGACACGGGTTTGAGCCCTGGTCCGGGAAGATCCCACGTGCCATGGAACAACTAAGCCCGTGTGCCACAACTACTGAGCCTGTGCTCTAGAGCCCGTGAGCCACAACTACTGAGCCCGCGTGCCTAGAGCCCGTGCTCCGCAACAAGAGAAGCCACCGCAGTGAGAAGCCCGCGTACCGCAACAAAGAGTAGCCCCTGCTCACCTCAACTAGAGAAAGCCCGTGCGCAGCAACGAAGACCCAACACAGCCAAAAATAAATTAATTAAAAAGAAAAGAAAATCCTTGTTTTAAATAGTAATTCAAAAAAGTAATTCATCACCCCCAAGTAGTATGAAATAAAAACATATAAAGTTCAAGAATTACATAAAAACATCACCCTAGGAGAGCCATACCTATTTGTCAGAGAGGAGGGAGAGAAGGAGCAATCTTGTGAAACTGGCTCTACTAAACCACAGGAGAATTGCTATAGTTGCTCTAGTCAAAAATATAGAAAATAACAAATGTTGGCAAAGGATGTGGAAAAACAGGAACCCTCATACATTGCTGGAGGGAAAACAAGATGGTACAGCCATTTTGAAAAATAGTTTGGCAGTATCTTAAAAAGTTAAACATAGGGCTTCCCTGGCGACGCAGTTGTTGAGAGTCCGCCTGCCGATGCAGGGGACACAGGTTCGTGCCCCAGTCCGGGAAGATCCCACATGCCACAGAGCGGCTGGGCCCATGAGCCATGGCCGCTGAGCCTGCGCATCCAGAGCCTGTGCTCCGCAGTGGGAGGGGCCACAACAGTGAGAGGCCCGTGTACCACAAAAAAAAAAAAAAAAGAGACTAGTGGTTGCCTGGGGCTGTGGGTGGGTATGGAGACTAACTGTAAATGGGCATGAGGAATCTTATTGGAGTGACGAACATGTTCTAAAACTATTATGTGATGGCTGTACAATCAGTGACTTAACTAAAAATCACTGAATTGCACACTTAAAGTAGGTAAATTTTATGATATGTAAATTATGACTCAATAAAGTTAACAGAAAACTAACAGGTGTCTCCTCTGTAAAAGGTTCATGGAAGTAACTCACATGTGTGCCAACGCTGACCACCAAATGCTTTTCCACTTCAGGGCTGGCAAGGCAAAACCAGCAGGGTCCTGGAGGCTGAGCTTCATGTGGAAGAAAGACAAATGTTACCATGGTCCAAGCACTCCAGCACATAACCACCCTATAGAATTCAGCCTTGTCTGATCTTTGCAACCTGCAAACACTGATATGTACACAGTACTGCCACAACGGACTGTGTCTGCTGTGCTCCCACTATGACCCCTGCCCCCATCACCATTATCAATGAAACTAAACCTCTATTAAAAGTTCTGAATTTGTAACCAATCCACAGGTAGGTGATCCATGTGATAACCATATATTGACTAAAGTAGCATGTAACTGGCAACTAACTGCAATGAGAGAACACTCAACTGGGTGTGTGGAGCCCCAATTCTACTTCTAGTCATGCCACCAGCTATCCACATGACCCTGGGAGTACGTGTACCCTCCCGAAGTCAGCCTCTTCATCTTTGAAACAAGGGGTGGAGAAAGAGGATCTCAATGTAATAGCTGTAAGTCTTTTCTACCAGTTTGATTATTCTATTATTTTATAAACCCAAACTGGTTTTGTAGGCTCTTAACCTTACGTTTACAGACATGATGGAAAGGAGCTTCTTCCATAGTTCTGACAGGAATAGCCTCAGACAGCCTCAAAGTCAGGCCACCTTTGCATTCTTTTATTTTTCTTATTGGTCCTAATGATTCAATATACAATCTTCTTCTGCCAGAAGAGGCTCTCTTAGCAATGCTGCTTCCCAAACAAGACCCAAAATAACAGTTTTTGCTCACATAAGAGACCTCTGGAACCAAGGTACTTACGAAGTTTGCGAGGCTGCTTTGGGTGAGGAGAAGACTTGCTATCTCTGCCTGTAGATGAACGCTTCCTTCCCTGCTTTTCATTTAAATCAAAGAAAAACTGACAGGCTGAATCTTCCTGGAACAGCCAAAGGTAGAAGAGTAAATGTTATTAAACTAACCTTTAGACAAGTAGCCAACCATCCACATACAAGAGAATGTTCCTGCCACGTCATGTCTTTCCTCCCTGCCCTTTCTGCCTATTCTAGAGAAGAAAAATATTTTCCCAATCCTGATGCCTGGACTCTCAGTCATACCTCTCAACACTTATCCAAGCTACCACCAAATTTATCCCTTTGGAAAAGTGAAGTAAAATCCAAGTTATACAGCAACTCTTGCCTAAAACAGAATAGCATGAACCCACCCACATTCCTTTCCCTTTCTCTCTCAGTAGGGCCATGGTGTAGTCTTACAATTTCACAGATCAAACAATTCTGAGTTTTAATTAAAAAGATATGAAAAAAAGTCTGAGAAAGTAGACAATGCATACTAGTAAGGAAACTTGACATTCCTTGCTTTAGTGAAGGGAAAACGAATTTCAGAAAAGTCTGCTATTAAGAAATTTCTTCAGAGTAAATCTTATTCACCTATACCACTCATTATAAAATCACAAATTACATTGCTACCAAGCAGTTGGGATCTTTGCCTGAAGAGTTAAGAACAGAGAATTAACTTTAGACAAGGAAAGACTCTACATGTGTAACCCCAACATATGAACCAAGTTTAGACAATGAAAGACTAAAAATATGAAACTGTTAACCCCAAACTATAATTAAAAAAACAAACAAAAACAAAACAAAAAACACATTGAGCTTACTGGAAATCTACTAAGGCTTTCTAATCACCAGCATGATTTCCCAAAGGAAAGAAAAAGATTTAGATTCAAGGGATTAAACTTGCCTTATGAATTAAACTATAACCAGGAAAAGGACACCTGTAATGGGCAATCCTGCCCAGAAAATGTCACCTCTCAGTCAGAACATACCTCAGGGGCAGGAATTTGCTTTCCTATGGATGCTTGCTTCACAAACTTTCTGTAAGGGTTTTCAGTGACATCTGGAGGCTGTTTTACCAGTTCTGCTACATCCATTAGTTTCATAGGAACAATACTGAATGCATAAAGATACTTTGGGAGAAGAACAACATAATATTAAGGGAAATACTGTTTGTGCAAATGTAACCAACCTATTTTATTATAACATTTCACATAAAGCTTCAGAAACTGAGTAAGATTAAAGAGCAGCAACCAGCCCATCTGTGGTTCAGAGAATCCATAGCAATGCCATTTCAGTGATCTCTGCAGGGGCAAACCAAGGGCTGATGAAGTAACAAGCAACTAATCAAAGCCCAGCCCTTACACAAAACAACTATCACTGCAAGGCCCAGAGGGACTTGCTCCATAACCCTTGAAGACAAACTGCTTCTGTCTCTGGGTCCTTTATCTTTGTGCACTTTGTCCATAGTCACTGCACTGCCCTTCTTTTTTTCTAATGAAAACTAAATTGGACAACTTAGTGTTTCCCTCTGATTTTATACAATTTCTGCTGTATATGCTGATAGATTTTCTTAGGGATTAGTAGCAAAGAAATAAATACTCACATAAATATCTAAAACCATGGACTAATGGCACAGATACTGAAAACTATGTGAGATATGAATAGATGCTTAACCTCACTACTGATCAGGGAAATACAACTAATTAACAACGATACACAACCTTCTTATATCATAATGGCAAAAGTGTTAATAAAAATTTGACACTACCCATTGAGAAAACAGACTCATACACTGCTGGTAGGGGTGTAAACTGGAACAAAATTTTGAAATGAATTTACTAATACTTTCCAAATTTTAAAATGTGCATATTCTTTGAGTGAAGTATACATTGCTTAGGGTTAAGGCTAACATGTCCCTGAAAGTAAAGCAATAGACTAAAAATACTGTGAGTGATGCTCGGTCTTGAAAGGGCAGTTTGAAAAAAGGAAGAAAGGAAGGAAGGGAGGGAGGGAAGGAAGTTAAAAAAATTACAAATATAAACTTGCTAAGAATGCATTGGGCCTAAAAGTTTAAGATATTATGGAAAAAAACAAAATATTTGTTTATCTTTTGCATGTACATTGTTTACGGCATATTATAGTAGGATAATCTTCAGATAATTTATATATTTTCCCACGTGACTGACTGTTCTGATCTTTAGCTATTCCAATCCACAATATCCTGCTTTTGGCCCTACAGAATCAGAAGTGCTCTCAGGGAAGTGAGAACAATATACTTTTCTGGTATACCCTCTTTCATTCACCTGCACTGTTTTCCAGTATAAAGACAGATTCAAGGTATCACTAAGATTCCCAAAGCCAACGAGGGCTTAGGTAAATCCTTGGGAAGGTTTTATTATTTCTGCTAAATGAAGTTGCTAAAAGCAGCAAAACAAGAGTACCATCTGAGGTCAAACTCATGAAAAATACCCATAGAGACGACCACATGGATGTGGGAAGAAAGACATCATTCATTTGAAATTTTGCCTTTGTTCCACTGGGCCTATTTTCCCAAACCCTTCTCTAAAATCTCCTACAAAGGACCCAAGGAAACCTGACCTTTCATTACCATATTATTATAAAGAGTAAAGTCACTGAAGTACTGGGACATCGCAGTTGGGGAGAAGAGAAGATCTGACTGCTAAACTTGGCAAGAGGAACGTTTATCAGGCAGACAATGAATATTAACCAAACACCAAATACTCAAAATTTACCTTTTTCTTTTCTGGATTTCCAACATTTGCCAGAGCTATGAACCTGGTGGCGTGCTGTGCATTTTCCTGCAGAATGATGTGGTTTCTATAACATATTGGAAAGATAATAGGTTACCAACAAACTTTACCTTTTTTTTTTTTTTCTGGCTGCACCTCGAGGCTTGCGGGATCGTAGTTCCCTGACCATGGATTGAACCCAGCAGTGAAAGCGCCGACTCCTAACCACTGGACTGCCAGGGAATTCCCACCAACAAACTTTACTTTTGATCTGCAATTATGAAATATGTAGACTCCACGGGGCCATGAAAAAAGCACAGGTCCTAAGTCTATCACTACATCACCACCAGTAACATCTCAGATGTTACCTGTCCATCTAGTAGAATAATCACCCCTACTTCCCGGGGCTGCTGTTAGGAAAAAAATGAGGTCACGTATTTGAAAAGCACAAAAAACTCTAAATTTGGCTTTAAAAGAGTCGGAAAATTGGCAAAATGTTGATAATTGCTGAAGTAGGTTATGGGTTCAGGAGGGATCATTACACTATTCTCTCTTCTTTTATGTAATAAAAAACTATAATAATGAAAAACAAAGAGAAATGAGTTTTAAGTGGAAAAAAATGCTTCAAATGGTAATACATAGCATGATTTCATTCTCCTAGGAAAAATATAAAAATACATGAGTGTCTATGTTCCCTGGAAAAAAAATGCCAGTATTTTTATTATGATAGTTATGGGTTTTTGTTACAGCTCTGGTTAAAAAGTTGTACAGGGAAGAGATATGGGAACATATGTGTATGTATAACTGATTCACTTTGTTATAAAGCAGAAACTAACACACCATTGTAAAGCAATTATACTCCAATAAAGATGTAAAAAAAAAAAAGTTGTACAGGGTTTTTTGTTGTTTTTTTTTAACAGCTTTATTAAGATCTAATTCAAATACCATACAATTCACCAGTTTTTAGCATACTGACATATACTAAGCCACTACCACTATCTAATTTTAGAACATTTTCATCATCTAAAAAAGGAAACCCTGTATCTATTAACAGTCACTCCCCATCTCCCTCCAACTAGCCCCTGGCAACCGCTAATCTGCTTTTTATCTCTATGGATTTGCCTATTCTGGACACTACAGATAAATGGAATCATGTAATATGTGGTATTTTGTGTTTGGCTTCTTTTATTTAGAATAATCTTTTCAAGGTTCACACATGTAGCTTTTATCAGTACTCCATTCCTTTTACTTACTGAATAACATTCCATCATATGGATATACCACCGTTTATTTACCCATTCATCAGGTGATGGATATTTAGGTCATTTCCTCATTTTGGCGATTATGAATAATGCTGTTATGATCATTTGTGTACAAGTTTTTTGTGAACCTATGTTTACATTTCACTTGGAATAGGAGTGGAATTGCTGGGTCATATGGTAGGCAAATGCCAAATATTTTTGCAAAGCAGCTGTACCATTTTACGTTCCCACCAGCGACGTATGAGGGCTTCAACTGCTCCACATCCTCATCAGCACTTATTATTTGTCTTTTTGGTTATAGCCATCCTAGTGGGGTGAGAAGTGGTATCTCATTGGTTTTGATTTGGATTACCCTAATGGCTAATGATGCGTGAGCATCTTTTCATGTGCCTATTGCCACTGGTTTATGTTCTTCAGAGAAATGTATATTTGGATCCTTAAAAGTTTTGAGTGGCTTATTCCTATAACCTTTCTGTTTTTAGTGCATGGTTTCAGAGAACAAGAGGTTTTTCTGGAATGCATATATGGAGATATAAAAGAAAAATCCGTAGTACCTATGGTTATATCTTAGGCTGTGGGATTATAGGGAAAGGGCAGGTTATATTCTTCTTTTTGCTCACCTATATTTTTTGAACTTTCAACAACACATATATTGCTTTTGTATATTAAAAAAAAAGGTTTTTATAAATCATTTTAGGGATTACCCATGCCTTTAAAGTGAAGATCTTTCAGAGTTAACTTTACTTAGCTCTATTACTTATAAAACACTGGTTTTATTTTCTCTGTAATACATCCTTTAAAAACTCCATCTCCAAGCTATACTGAAAAAAGAGAGAGAGAGAAAAAATTGATACAAGTTCTTGATTCCTAAATTGAAATACTTCTTAGGTGATTATCCTGAGTTTAAGACTATACAAGGGGGCTTCCCTGGTGGCGCAGTGGTTGAGAGTCCGCCTGCTGATGCAGGGTACACGGGTTCGTGCCCTGGTCCGGGAAGATCCCACATGCTACGGAGCGGCTGGGCCCGTGAGCCATGGCCGCTGAGCCTGCGCATCCGGAACCTGTGCTCCGCAAAGTGAGAGGCCACAACAGTGACAGGCTCGCGTACCGCAAAAAAAAAAAAAAAAAAAAAAAAAAAAAGACTATACAAGGAGTAACCGTTTAACCTGATCAAAACAGGACTTACTGTACATCAAGCTATGATAGTTAAACAGCATTGTTATGTCAGACCCTCAAACCTTTAAGGGGCTTTAAATGATACATTGGATGATACAGTATCATCCAATCCCTTGTATTTCAAATTAGGAAACCAAACTCAGAGAATTGGAATGATTTGAGAGTCACTCATTTCATGCCTGAGTAACTAAAAGAAACCAAGATATTATATGGCCGAAATGAACATGAGAAGTTTACACAGAAAATCCAGGCAAATTCTTCAAAAAAACAAAAAGAATGAAATGCTACTCACCGATATGGAAGCCTCTCATAATAAGTCTTTTCCAATGCAGCAAAATGATATCTTGGTTTCAAGCCTGTGGCAAGACTGGAGATCAAAGCAGAGCCACATTTTTTGGTATCCACTTCTCCCTAGTAAATAGAAACTTAGTCATCATAACAGACCTAAGAGTTATCATGAAATGCAGAGATATAACAAGATACTTTGAAATGTCTTTGGAATATTTATGTGGCTATAATGTGGGCAGCAGGATTTGCGTCATGAATTCCATACTTATGGCAATCAGAGAAATCTCAACACATAAGGGGAACTGGGCTATTACAAATGCAGAAATAGGAACAGTTGTTGAAAGCCAGAGGTTAAGGGAGAAGGTAACTCCTCCATACTAATACCCAAAACAAGGTTTATTACAATCTTTTTTTGGAAAGTAAGCACTCTCTCTGGAGCCCACAGACAGTAGTACGTCTGTAAGTTGCTTCATTGTGCTCCTGTAGTTCTGACAATGCAGACAGTCATAGTCATTGCAGAAGATCAAAATTAAAAGCTAGCTTTCAGGGCCCCTAAGATCCATAGAATATTTGCCGTAGAACATTCAAGGACTTCATCACATAAGCATACAATCCTTTATTTTGCTTCAGTCAAGGAAGGTGTGGCTTGTGGAAGGGCACAACTGTGCCCTTGTCACAGTTTGTAATACAAAGTCTGTCAAAAGTTAGGTTTGTTCCCAGAGCTTCCATTAACAATAAATTATGTGCTCTCTCATCCATAACATTATTTATGAACTTCATTCTAAGAGAAGGTATTAACTGGAAATAAAGAAATTACCAGAGTTAATTTTCCACTAAGTAAAGCAAAACCTTCCTTTTGTCTTATGCTTGCCTCCTTCAGGTGTCTGCTGAAGGGCAGGGAACTGGCCTTGAGGTTAGTTACAGTACCTTAGGGACTAGTGAGATATACTGTTTTCTCCCCTATAAATACCTTGTATAATTACTTATAAACTTTCATCAAAATCTACTTTAATCAAAAATTGTAAACTTTTTTAGCACTGCTGTTCATTCTTCCTATCACGTGTCTTTCTCTCATCACCACTTTAGTAGTCTTTCTCTGGATCTTCCCTAGTTCTGCTGTATCTTCTCTACGCTGCAAACAGCACTGCCTCTTGTATACTAGTGGCAGAATAACCATAGGTTTGTGGAAGGGGAAGAAAGTGTTGTCCCTTCTCCCTTCAAAATCCTGACAATGCCTGGTATTTTGTCGGCCTTTTTAGTCATGGACACATTATGTTGAAGTTGGCAGAGTGGTCTACAAGGCCCTTTTCTGGATCATATCTGATAACTCCACATCTAGGAGTTGATATTTGTCCCTAAATGCATTCTTACATTTTCCTTCACTGAAGTTCAGCTGATGCTTTCTGCGCTCACATACAACCTTTGAAGGTCTTCCTTAGGCTGATTTCCACCAAGGTAGCTCCCCATGATAGCTGTCACTCACCAACCTGGTGTACATCCTCTTCCTACAAAAATATTTAGATCGAACGCCATGGCACGCTCCAATACATTCCAACATTAAAGCTTTCCCATTAGAAAAGTACTAAGTTTTCAATATATTGTTTCCCAACTTTAGATCACTATCCTCAATCCCATGATGATTCCACCTTTTAAAATATGTAGATAGCCAAAAAGATATAATCTGGAATGGAAAGGGGAAAATAAAACTACAGAGCTGCCACTAGCTATAAATCTTTTCACTGAAAATTAGTGACCCCTCAAAACTTAAGAAGAAGCTTGAGAAAGGGTACTTGAAGCAGAGAATATAATTTTTTTTTAAAATTCATTTATAAGTAAGACTTCAGCATTCTCTCTTCAGTGAATCATGCTTTCATTAAGATCAACTTTTGCTTTGGTCAGCCAATAAGGCTTTAAGTAACCTGAAAAATTCATAAAAGATTTCTACTGAAAGGAACTAAGAGCTGAAATAGTCACATAAAGAGCAAAAAAGCTCAAATTAAGCCACTGCAATTTGCTTTTAGAAATTCCAACTGAACAAATACTACTCACAGAAGAATTCCCAAAGTTCCCCACATACTTGGGCCATGGGGATGTGAGCAAGATATCAACACCCTTAAACTGGGATGTTGACCACAGCATTGTTCTCAGGGAAAACACATCCTTGGGACTAAAACTGTAACCTGGGACAGGTTCATTTAAGGACTCTGTCCCACTGAGGTACACAATCTGCAGCCCCGAGCTTCCAGTGAAGACACCTTTACGACCTGGGTTCAAAGAAAAATGGACAAGTTTTAGTCAAACTGCTGAATGAAATGTCACTCTGGTGATGAATCTCTTTCCCCATGCCCCACTTCCAGCTCCTAGGTCTCAATGTTGGATGGCTACAACAGTATTCCTATTCAGTAAGTAAGAGCAGTCCTTATGTGAAGGCTGCTGGAGCCCACAGTCTGATTGCCCCAGGTACCTTGCAAATGAAAAAACCTAGGAAGCACTGATTAAGAAAAAGGCTTTCTGCCTTCTAGAGACTCCAAAGGGACTAAAAGATCTAGACACCTGGATACAGGGAGAGGCACTGAGAAGAAAAATAAATAATTGCAGCTGTGAGTAAGCTATAGTCTAGAATAAATGTACTCTTCATGAAGGCAGAAGCTTCCAAATGAAGGAAAACATTTGGAAAAAGCAATTACTTGGGAAAAATTAAGAGACTCTGCCATCTTCTAAATTTATTCATAGCTTGTGCCCTTGATTCCGTTTCCTTCTTGTTGCCACCAGAACCCTGTTCCATCAATTTTCACTTCCCTTTCATCTACTGAGTCTCTTCTTCTCAAATGGTTCTTTCCACATACTAACTCAAAAAGGAACACACATACTAACTAATAAAGGAACACACATATTGACTAACAAAGAATAATAAAGTAAAAAAGGAACACACATACTAATAAAAAAACTATAAAAAGAGCATTTATAGCAAAGGAAATGTAGAAGCTTTCTAAAGAAATGAGAGACCAAGAGAGAGGAAATGTGAAGACCAGTTGAGCCATTTTAGATAAAAGTGAGTTGAATGATCCAAGAAGCAGTAGTGGTGGGGGGAGGGGAGCAAGTAGAGAAGAAAAGCAAAGTTTGACAGTGCTTTTTACAACAGCCAGACACTGAAAGAACCACTAAGAGTTTCAGGGGGTTGTGGAGGAACAATTTTAACCTGGAATTGAAGAGTGGACCTGGAATCAGAAAAAGGACAAAAGCAGTGAAAAACCCAAGTATCAGCACTAAAAACTTGAGTTTTTCAAAACCTCAGTGAAACCTAGAGCTATAGCAAATTAGGAGTCCAATTAACAAATAAGCTGTGTACATCTAGCAATGTTATATGGTGAGACCACATACATAGAATTTTTTTAACACAATTTATACCTGAAGTACTTCAAACACTGTAGTCAAATATTTTATTCCTCTAGTTGGCTGAAAGAGTATATATTGGGTTGTGAAAGTACAAGGAGATTGGGGAGAGGTGGGAGACAACATAGGAAAAATGACATAGTCTTAAAGGTATAGACACTGACTTTAGAAAAAAAACCCTGATCCCCATTCTCTCAGGCAGTAATGGCAGATGAATCCAGCCACAAATTTCCTGGGAGGCTAATTCCTGGGACACATTATGTTCATTACAAACACACAAGATATCAACTTACCCAGATAAGTAATGTTTTCAGCTAATTCACACCCATCAACATCTTGGAAATATTTTACTGTTTCCTGGTTATTGGCACCCAGCACGTATGTCTGAATAGGAGCTAGTGAGAGAAACAGACATGACACCAGCTAGTTACCAGATCTGCTTTGGAACCTGAGAACTGTATCCCCATAGGAAAAACACTTGTAGCAAAAGAGTCTGCAATTCTAGGGAATTCCCTGGCATGGGTTTGATTCCTGGTCCAGGAACTAAGATCCCACAAGCCACATGGCATGGCCAAAAAGAGTCTGCAATCCTATACATGGAACATGGTCACCACATAGGATATCCTACAACCAACCTTGTGGCTTGACTATTAAATGGTATCACTAGGCTGATGAAGTAACATCTTGGAGAGGATGGTCAATGTATAGTTAGGAAAACACAGACCCCAAAGAGCTTAATAAAAAACACTGAAACTAGGGGAAAAAAAGAACACATATGGTTGCATTATTCAATTCCTTCCTACTGAGAAGAGAATTCTTTTTCTAGAACTAAATCCAACCAAATTCAAAATGTGAACATTTAGATATATAGGCATTCTTCCCAGGTCAATGCAGAACTCAAAGGCAAACTCTTCAATCACTAACGTGTGAAAAACAACTAGGCAAGAACCATGTAGCCTTGAAACTTTATTAGAAATCATATGTTAAAAATAAGTTCTGTACCTTTCTTGATGCCAGTTTTATATTCCTCCCATTCAGCATCTGGAGTGGAGCCAAAGAAATTTCCTACACACAACAGCAGCTAAAATGAGTTTTTTAAACAGATATATGAGATTTTTTAATAATATCAAATAGTACATAATTAATTGATAATAACGTTATTGAGCTAATTATCCTATTTAATGATCTCAGTTTTTTCCTTAATCAATTTACAGAATTTGCTTAATCAATTTACAGAATTTCTAAACATAATTTTTTTACAACAATTGTAGTAGTTACTGATTCTATAAATTCCTAAATTTTGGCTCCCTGGATGTCAAATACAAGCTGGGGAAAGAGACAAGAGGGTCAGGGAAAAATGGAGACATCAACCTTAAAAAATCTCTCTGCAAAATACAAAACAATATTAGATACCCTGAGAGATACAGGGCATAAAGGACACATTTCCTGCTTGTTGTCTTACTCAACCTTTAACCCAATGAACAAATTATCCCCATATCTAGAATACTCTTCTGTACTCTAAAAATTTACAGTCTAGCTGGCAACAACACATAACAATTACATAGGACTCTTTAGTCTGTGAAGCATTGGCACATATGCTATCTGAGTTCACTCATACCATATACCCATGAAATAGATCTGTGCTTCCCAAACCCAGGGTCAGAATCACTTAGGGAGGTTCTGCTAGTCTGTTTTCAGTTTTGCGTACAGTAATAAAGTAACAAAATTCAAATTCAAAAAAGTATAGAAGGGTCTACAGTAAACACATCTCCCTTCCCACACCACTTTTCAGCTACTAAATTCCCATGCTCAGAAAAGGAATTCGGACTTCCCTGGTGGAGCAGTGGTTAAGAATCTGCCTGCCAATGCAGGAGACACGGGTTTGAGCCCTGGTCCAGGAAGATCCCACATGCTGTGGAGCAACTAAGCCCATGCACCACAACTACTGAGCCCGTGCTCTAGAGCCCACAAGCCACAACTACTGCGCCCACGTGCCACAACTACTGAAGCCCGAGCACCTAGAGCCCATGCTCCGCAACAACGGCCACAGCAATGAGAAGCCCGTGCACCGCAGAAAAGAGTAGCCCCCGCTCACCGCAACTAGAGGAAGCCTGTGTGCAGCAAGGAAGACCCAATGTAGCCAAAAATAAATAAATAAATTTGTATACATAAGAAAAAAAAAGGAACTCAGTCTAACAAAAAAGGAGAGTATGTGTTCGACTGAGAAATGTATAAAGGAGCCCAAACTTTATTTTACTATGTTTGATTACAACAGTCAAATTAAATGCAGTAAAAAGAAACATCTTACATCAAAGTTTCCACTTTTCTTCTGAATTGTTCGAACTCTATTGAATAAAACATCAAACTTTCCTTCAACATCTCCACATGCCAAGCTGCAAACAAGACATAAATGTTAAGGCAATGCAGGACACACAAATAAGCCTGCCAGGTTTGGTATACACTAGTCTTCCTGGATTAGGGAGATATGTGATCCAGTCTCTGAGGTTACCTGAGAGGTTCACTGCATGTGCACTATTAATGACCACTGGGCAGCTCCACCTAAAGGTCTCACCAATAACTTCACCATATCTAAAATTTAGCTTATCATTTCCTCCAAAATTGAACCAGCTTATTCTCACTTGCCAAGTTTTGTGGCTGAGTCTACTAACAACTTGGTTACCAAGACCCAAAAATCCCCCATCCAGTCATCGTCTCCTCAATTCCTTTTTACAAATACCTTTCAAAGTCATCCTGTCCTTTTCGTTTCCACTACCACTATCTTAGCACAGGGCTTCATTCATCCATTCAACAAACACACTCAGGACATCTACGACATGCTTGCTAAGTGCAGTATGCCAAGTACTATGCTAAGAACACGTTAGGAGTATAAAGAAGAGGGAGACTCAGTTCAAGCCTCAAAGAGTACACAATCAGGGAAGGGGAGATACGCTGATAGTTATAAATTTATATGAACAAGGGCAATAATAGGAGGTATGTGTAAAGTGTTATAGGGTAGGGAGATAGAAACTGACAAGACCTGAGGTTTGTTAGGCAGACTGACCCTAAGTTTTGAGGTAACTTGTTCTATAATCTCGTTTCTGAGTTTTTATACTTTTGACTTACATGGTTTTTCCACTTCTCATATCATTTTCTTAATGTCTTTTAACTCATCTTGAAACATTATAGTTCTTGTTTTGTCAGTATGTCTTTCTGGTGTGCTTTACTGTCCATACCACTGAACATTTTCAAGGTAGTGAAAATGCGAGTAGTGAAACGATCATATCTGTTTTAGAAAGATCATTTTAGTAACAGACTGAAAGATGGTCTGGAGGAACAAGTGACTATAAGCAAAAATACCAGCAAAGAGGGCAATGTCAAATGAAGATGGGGAGGAGAGAAACAGACAAGAAATTTAGAATTCTGAAAACTTGAACACAAATTGGAGTGGAGAAGTAGGAATGGAGGATAATTACAAGGTTGAGCAACTGAGAGTCCTGTAGTTTACGCAGAGGCAGAATCAGAGAGAAATACGGTGAATCTGGTATTGGATACAACGCAGAGGATATACTTACATTTCCTCTAATACTCTCCCTTCTTCCTGTCCACCCTATGTAAAGCCAGCGGTTTAATGTTCTTTCCTCAAAAACATTAAGACAACTCCACTGCCTGAGGAACCACAGCTTTCCACAAGTCCCTGATCTCTCTTCCCAATGCTTTCTCCAAGTTTCCATAACAGAAACCTTCCCTACTGTCGATCTGATCACTCTCTGTCTCTGCCATTCCCTTGGGGTAGTTATTTCTCCTAACAGTCCCACACTACCCATCTTGAGTCTAAAATTTTCCCATCCTTCAAGGCCTATCACATCTCTAAAGCCTTCCTGACCGCTCAGAAAGTCCTCTTCTCAAAACATCAGAAACCCATATAGCTTTTCAGAGCAATCTCTGTAATAAATTATTACCACTTTCACTTATTTTCTGAGCACCACCTCTTCTAGGAAGCCCTCCAGCCCCTATCAGTCACCAAATCCTGGTGCTCCCACAGGATCCTGCACTTCCTCTCTCATAGCAGTTGTCACGTGGAATTATCTCTGTTTTGGGGAGAGCCATTGTCCAGTTTGTACATCATAAGACACCTCCAAGTTCATCATCTCCTCATCTGGGCCCTCTTCCAGTGTTTCCTACCCCACTGAAGAAAGAAATCTAGGACCAGGACAATGCTGACACCTTCTCACTCATAACCAAACCACCTCCAAACCCTGCTGATGTCCTCCCTTAATAAACCTTGAACCCCCGCACTTCTCCTCTGCCTTTACGCTATCTAATCCTAGCTGTTTTCTACTTTGGCTATAAATTTCTCTTCACGTTGCAACCAGAATCGCTTTCCAAAATGAAAATTTGATCATGCCAAGGCGTTCTTAAACATTCCAGTGATCCAGTGACTTTTTTAGGATAAAGACAAAACTATTAATCAAGGCTCAATCCTCACTACCTTGATTCCTCACATTAATCCAAATACCCTATACACCCTCCCAGAACCGTGAACCTTTTCCTCCTGACATTTATCAGGACCGTAATTCAACATTTATCTGGATTATTTGATTAATATACGTTTCCCTAAACTGTAAGATCCATTAGGGCAGGAACTCCATCTGTGCAACGCCTAACACAGTGCCCGGCACACTGCAATTGTTCAATCAATACTGTTGAATGAATGAATGAATGGAAATCCTCTCTTCACCATCCCCTCAAAAAGCGCGCCAGGGCAAAGGCCCTGTCTCTCTCTCCTGTCGACCACTGCCCAGAGCCCATCAATGGGCCCCATGCCTACAATTTTTGGCTAGTAAATATACTGCGAGGAGAAACGAAGGGGAAATGATGTCAGAGACCAAGACGGCCTAACATGGAGAAGGCCTGACGCTAGGAGCTTCCTCCTCTCTCAGCGAGTGTCGCCAAGAGTCCCCCTCTTCAGAAGCGAAAACGGCCAGGAAAAGAGGCCGGCAGTGGCCAGGCAAAGACGCGATCGAAGCTCACCAGCAGCCGCCGGGCTTCCGCCCCCGCCTTTCCGTCTTTAGAAAACCCCCTCCAGCGCGCGCGCACACACACACACACACACACACACACACACACACACACCCCGCTTCAGGCTCAGGGTCACACACACACATGCTTCAGACTCAGGGTCACTCACAGGCGCAGCGGTTTCTCAGCCATCTGCCCTTATAGCCTGGATTGGGACGACCACCGAAAATACGGAAAACGAACCCACGCTCCTCCGGAAAAGGCGGCCGCACTACGATAAGACGTCAGTGCTCCCAGCCAATGAAATCTCAGTTACCTACGGAGAGCGCCGAAGGACAGATGTCTCTCTCAGGTGGTTTTGCTTCGAGCAGGAATCAAGAAACCAGGAGCGTGGAGAAGAAGGGACAAAGGACGAAGAACATTCCGATTGTAATTTTTTACTTGGGGGCAGTTGAAATTATTGAATTGCTAGAAAACTCTCTGCACGGTGTTGGCCCCAACCTAATGATGTAACTCTCGTGGGCAACACAGACCAAATAAATATTTAAAAAAAAAAAGAGTACATGGGAAATTGGTAATACACGATTTTATTTTATTTCATTTTTTTGGCCACACCAAGGGCACCTGGGATCTTAGTTCCCCTACCAGGTATGGAACCCGCGCCCCCCGCAAGTGGAAGCACGGAGTCTTAATCACTGCACAACCAGGGAAGTCCCTCTAGTCTCTTTTAATCTACAATGGCCCACCTACCTTTTGTTTTTCATGACATTGAGTTTTTTGGAGAATTCAGGCCTTATTGGTTGGAGACAACAGTGTTTAAGGAAATGGAAGAGTTCCTGACAACTGAGGGGCATGGGAGACTCACGAAATGCAGCCAAGCAATTGAAAATTAACTAAAACTTAAAATAAGTTTAAGGAAGAACAACAAAGTTCTGATTTTCCTCACAACTTCTACAATGCTTTTTTGGGAAAAATCAAGTTAACTGCCTCAAAATATTGATGCCTCTGTACTGCTGTCACATTGATATTCTTTCTGCTCTGGGGGTAATACAGCCCAGCCTAGCAGTGGAGGTCAAGATGGAATCTTGAAGAAGAGTAGAAGTTTATCAAGCATGGGCAGGTGATAATTTCAGGAAGAGGAAACCTCAGTTAAGATATGAAAACTCATCCATAGAATTCTGTGTTATATTTTTTCTAAATTGAGGTATATGGAATTCAGTGTTATCTTTGCAACTTTCCAGCAAATCTAAGTCTGTTGTAAAGGAGAAAGTTTATGGGAAAAAAACTCATCCATTCGAATTTAAGGTAGCTCAAGATAGCCCAATACAGTGTTAAGTGTCAGAGTAACAGGGAATGAAATTGAAAAAAGGAATGAAATAGGGGCCTTGTATGCATGCTAGGAAATCTGGCTTTAGAAAACACATTCTTCCCAAGCGCACATGGAACATTCTCCAAGATAGATCATGTATTAGGCTACAAGTCTGAATAAATTCAAGAAGATAGAAATTATATCAAGTATCTTTTCTAAGCACAATGGCATGAAACTAGAATCCAGTAATAGGAGAAAAATTGGAAATTCACAAAAACATGGAAATTAAATAACATACTCTTGAACAACAAATGGACAAAAAGAGATCAAAAGGAAAATCAAATGAAACAAATGAAAATGGAAACACAACATACCAAAACTTGTGGATATAGCAAAAGCAGTTCTAAGAGGGACGTTTACAGCTGTAAATGCCTATATCAAGAAAAAATAACCTCAAATAAACCTCAAGGAAC
Source organism: Delphinapterus leucas (assembly GCF_059928025.1). Lineage (NCBI taxonomy): Eukaryota > Metazoa > Chordata > Mammalia > Artiodactyla > Monodontidae > Delphinapterus > Delphinapterus leucas. The sequence goes on from NC_143144.1 coordinate 59,258,179, forward strand.
TAACATTACACCTCAAGGAACTAGAAAAAGAACAAACTAAGCCCAAGGTTAGCAGAAGGCAGGAAATAATAAAAATTAGAGCAGAAATAAATGCAATAGAGAAATGGAGAATAATGAAACTAAGAGTTGGTTTGGAAAAGAAACAAAATTGACAAAACTTTAGCTGGACTAACCAAGACAAAAAGAAATTAGGACTCAAATAAAGTTATGAATGAAAGAGAAGACTACAGAAAGACAAAGACTATGGAAGCAATTATCTGCCAACAAATTGGACAACCTAGAAGAAATGGATACATTCCTAGAGACATATAACCTACAAAGATTGAGTCATGAAGAAAAAATCTGAACAAGTCAATAATATGTAACGATTTTGAATCAGTAATCAAAACCTCCCAACAAAGAAAAGCCCAGGATCAAATGGTTTCACTGGTGAATTCTAACAAACACGTAAAGAATTAATGCCCCCCCAAAAAAGAATTAATGCTGATCTTTCTCAAACTCTTCTAAAAAAATTGACGAGGGAACACTCCCAAACTCATCTTATGAGGTGAGCATTACCCTGATACCAAAGCCAGATAAGGATACTGAAAAGAAAACTACAGGCCAATATCCCTGATGAATATAGATGTAAAAATTCTCAACAAGATACTAGCAAACCAAATTCAACAGCACATTAAAAGACTTATATGCCATGATCAATTGGGATTTATCCCTGGGATGCAAAGATGATTCAACACACACAAATCAATAAATGTAATATACTACATTAATAGAATGAAAGATTAAAACTGTGGCAATTTCAGCTCTATCTTGGGAGAACCCTATATCATAAATATAATTGGGGATGTTGTCCACTTTATGTATATCAATTTCAAAATGCTGGTTTGTGTCAGGATGTGTATCTGGCTAAATGCTTCCAATCTTGTATGAAAAAGTTATAGAAAGTTTAATAAAGAGCCAAAGAGAATTACATTAGACTAGTTCACCCTCAGAAACACAAAAGTAATACGAAATATTTATTAAAAGTTTGGTTTCTAAGTTTAAAAAGTCTGGCTTTTTCAAAGAGGCCAGGAGAAGTCATGAAAGAAATCTAAGCAGGAGAAATGTGGCCAGTTTACATTTTAGAAAGATTGGTCTGCCAGCAGCCTGGACTGCAGGTTGGAGGGATATGTAAGGTAAGACCACAGCAATAGTCCAGAGAAGAAGGGGATAAATGATGGTGGACTAGAACTTAAATGGTGGGAAATGACAAAAACAGAATTAAGAACTCTTTTGGAGATGGAATTGGGGACCTCAGGCACCTTCCTAACCACTAACACCCAACTCTGGATATGGTTGACTGTCTTCCAAACTAGACTGGTCAGTCAGTATCCTCCATCCACTGATGTCTTTAGTCTGAAAGGAAAACAGGTCCCTGCGAGCCCCCCCTGACCCTGCAGACACAAGTAGGAAGATATTTTATAAAAATGCTTTATTTAATGAGTAGCAGCCCGAGTGGCAGCCCTACCTCCCCACCTAACACGTACACACACGTACACATCCTGTCCTTATATTTCCAAAAGGGAGCACATGCCAAGATGATATCCATCCCCAGCCATCTGACTCATACAGAGAACAGAGAGGAGGGGCCCATCACATACACCAAACTATCGCAACAACACTCCTTTCACTGTTTCTCTTCAGTCTAGAAGACTTGGCCTGAAATTGTTTTAAGATTTTCTGTTATTTGCAATGTTATGGAAATGTAAATTACTGACATTCACAAGGTGACAAACTGTCAAGAACAAGACTGTTTTGTTTTCCTTTTTTAATTTAGAATCTTGTTAGCAATACATTACATCCTTAATAGAAAAAAACAACCATTTACACAGTAACTCAAAAACCAACCATTTAAGAAAATAATGTAGTAATCAACTGCTACCAGGGAAAACAGGCCCGCTCATTTGATTCTACTGGCAAGTCCAGGTTTATGCAAATTTGAGAGTGTCTCTGTCCTGAATGGATAATGAAGCATTCAAGTAAAAGGTAAGGAGTTATAAGCGTGAGTTTTTGAGGGATTCTGACTCAGAAGAAGTTCTTCCAGGAGTAGCCACAGTCCTTCAGTTTACTCCAATGTTGTGAAGTTTCTGGGACAACCAGCATAGTTGCCTTTTGAGGAGTTTTGACAATTCATCAGCCTCAAGATTCAGGTCTTATAAAACATTCTTCCCACATTAAAAAAGACTTTGTCCCACAGGAATAAGTTTTTCATCGCTTCTCCAGCTTCTTGTATTTGGCTTCTGTAGGGGGGAGAGGGAGAAGAAGTTATACCTTTTTAAATTGGCTCTTACAAAGATACTTTTCAGTTAGCATTTCTAGGTAAATTCAAAAACGTCTATTACATTAAAAAATATCTATTAACTTCAGTCCTCTTAGCTGTCCAAACTGTATCCAAATTATAGGCATACCTATATGGCAACTATCATATTAGCTAAGGACAGATATTTGGATATCTGTCCAAATATAATCAATGTGCACAACTTAAGGAGTCAAATATACACACACAGAACTGAGCACCTAACATGAGTTTCCTAAGTTCTAACCCTATCAACAGTACCTGATCAGATGCTCCACCAGGGTTAAGCAGACCTACTGGCACTTGAGCCACCAGGAGCCCTACAAAGCACAGGAAATTGCCTCTCCAGGCTCTGTCCCAGGCACCCTCTGAGAGCCAGACTGGGACTTTCAAGAAGTATGTTTCACCTTTTATTTTCTTATCCCTACCCCTCACTCTAGGAAAACAATTTTGAAAGATACAGAAATTTAAAAGACCATCAAATAAACCTCAATGTTATGGATCCCCTTTTTCTTTAAAACCTTGAAAGCATCTGGCACAAGGCCTTCTAAAGTTCACAGTCACCATTTAGTAAATTTAATTGTGGACAATGAAACTGCTAACTACCACGCATGTCTCAGTCTGCTACAAACCAATCTTTTGAAGTAGTCAACTACTGTCAATGACAAAAATAAAATAATCTGTAAATTACATCTAGGCTAAAAACAACTGCATTATTTTTAATCATGGATATAAGAGCCAGAGTCAATTAGCAAGGCATCAGTACTAGTACCAGTTTCCTCCTTAAAGGAAAAGTAACCCTTCAAGAAAGCCTTGATTGACTACTCTGTTTCTTAAGACATGTATCTACGTTATTAAAGATGCTTCAGCCTGCTGAACCACAACAAAGAGCTTGAGCTTTGTAATCAATCAGACCTGGTTTGAAATACAGCTCTTCTATATACTAGCTTTGTGTCCTTAAGCAAGTTATAACCCCTTCAACCACAGTTTCCTCTTCAATAGAATGGGGATAAAAATCATGTACTTACCTCAGAGACTGAAGGATAAAAAACATAATAGACGCAAAATATTAAGAACAGTGCCTGATATATCATTAAGTACTCAGGAAATGTTATTTTATTATTGTCACTAATAAAAAGTTACTTTCAAGAGGTTTTGTGAAGATTAAAATAGATCACTGTAGGCACATCATAAATGTTAATCATCTTATTATATAAGGTCATACTGGCAGGAGGGTACTCATCAAATCAAAACAGAAATAAAAATGGTTACCCAGTTTTTTTGAATATGCATCCAACTTGTAGGCTGCCTGCTCAAGAGCTGCTACCTGCTCCTCAATTACATTGATCTGATCCAGATAAGGCTGTAGTCCAGCATCTTTAAAAACAAAGACAGACCACAGGTTTATACAACATCAACAAGGAGTGCAGAAAAAAGTGGAAGTAAGCATGCTAGTGTCTCTTCAGCTCTGCCTAAGACAGAGTGCGTGGAGTGACATGATTCTGATCACTAGCAGGCAGACGCCTTAGAAGACAGTAGCTAGCTGATCAGGTATGACGGTGACCTAAACAAAGTTAAGTCTCTCTCATCTACTGGTTTTCCTCTCTTAAATTCCTTGCTCCTCAAGCAATCTTTCCGTTACTGATTTGGTTTCTTGGGTACTCCCAGACCAAGAAGGAGAGCCCTAAAGACAGGGAACACAAGTATAAGTCAATGGGAAAATATATTCTACCAGTCTAAAGTAGCATTTTCCAATTATAGATGTTCTGGTTTTCTGTTTATAAAGTAGTCCTTTATAGGTTTCACTGTTAAATTAATTCACTGTTTTTCCAGGAACAAACGGATCAAATCAAAATTCAGAAGCAGAAATAACCATACCACCAAAGCATGCTAATCCTCACAATGGAAGAAATTCACCTTAATTTTCTAATTCACTTTTAGAAAATGAGTTCCCTGAGGACAGGGGCCATGTTCCCTTCCCTTCTCCACTGCCCCAAGCACAAAAGAACATTAAATACAAACACGTTTAATTGTAAAAAATTATTACTTACACTTCTGGTTTAAGTCCTTTAAGTTTCTACTAATGTTTATAGCAATATCTTTCATTTCAAGATACTTCAGGCTGGTTAGTTTATTCATATTTTCCAGAAGCTTATAGTCTTCACTGGTGGCTTTAAAACAAACAGAAGAAAAAAAAAAAAAACAAAACAGAAGATGTGATGCCTTTAAGATCTGTTTAGATAACTAGAATGCGGAATTAACTACCAAATGGTAGCTCAAGGCAGGACCTAGGGATTGTCAAAGAAGCAGGCCACTTTTGATCTATGACATTTATACTCAGCCTATGTACTCTAAATGTCTAAGTAGAAATTCAGGCAACAATCAGCAAACTATTTAAACCAAATAAAATCCAGAAGCTTCAGGATCTTAGTTAGAAAGGAAAATGATAAACTCATGTACCAAGAAAAGGGAGGTGAAACAGTCTTGGTACTTCTACAACATGAAAACATATAATTTGGCAGACTGCAGCATAAATACATATATATATCAAAATATATATAAAGTCAACTAGGACCTCAACACTTCTTAGTAACTCATTTATTACTTGTGATTCTGTACTCCATTTTATACGCTGGCTTCCAAACCATTTGCCTGCTTCTCACATCCTCAACTCCCTTCCCCATCCCTACTCAGAGCAAATGGCCTTTACTCCAACTTTCCCCAAAGCCAAGCCCACTTACATAAACTGCCTCAATCTTTCTGCCTCACTTCCAAACTTCTCTGTACCCCAGTGTCTTCTCAAGAGGCAGAAGCGTTCCTTTTCTCGCCACGACAGCTCCTCCTCCTGTGCGCCGATCCCAACCCTGCTACCTCTTCAGGGCCTCTCTTCAGTATCTCCTTTCCCTTGCCCTTCCAAGCTCTCTCTCCATCCTGGCGCCTTCCTCTCTATCTAGAAATATATTCCGGTTTCCTCCAGCCCCAAAGCACTCCCTCTATTGTACACCTACATCATTTGCTCAGTAAAGCAAAGGAGCTTCACTGCTAACCCTTCTGAAAGAGTAGCTTACACTCACTGCTTCCTACTCCTCACCATTCACTCATGTAAACCCTTCCAGTCTGGTCTCTGTCCCCACCACCCAGAAAAATTACAAGCTCCAAGGTCATCAGTGCTCTCCGAACCACCAAATCCATGGCCTTTTCTCAGTTATTATACTCCTGGGCCTCTCCATAACATCTGACACTACTGATCTCTCTCTCTTCATGAAACACCCATCTCCCTCGGCTGCTATAGCATTTTCTAACTGCTCTTTTTGAGTTTCTATACCAGATCTCTTCTCATCTAAGCCCCTTAACTGTCAGTTCTCAACTTTCCCTCAGCTGTGACACATGGCTGATGTTTACATGGGTGGCACATTTCCATGGGCATTCCCAGGGTTATGCTAGCTTCCTTTCAAACTCAAAAAAGTATCTGTATAGGTAAGAATGACAATCATAGGGAAATTACAATCCACTTAAAATTCATTTTGTAATAAATCATTTGGAAACCTAGGGACTTTAAGTACTGTTAATAAAAACAAATTAATTGCCCAGTACAGGCATTCCCTGAGATTTTAGTCCAGGTCCTCTTACCTACCTCTATGCTCTTCCCTGGCAGTCTCATCCTGCACAGCCTCAACTCACTCTGCTATGCAGGTTAACTTCCAAATCTGTTTCTCCTGCTCTGATCACTCTCTGAGCTCTGGATTCACATGTTGAAGTCACCTGGATGTCTTGATAACAGTCACCTGAGTGTCCCAGTAATAACTAAAATCAGCCAAGTCAAAACTGAAAATATTATTTTCACACTAAACATGGTTCCTCTTTCCAACCTGCCTATTTTGGCTGATGACATCACCCAGGCTTAAAACTGCAGACACATCTTAAGCTGCTCCCATCCCTTAACACCCACTTCAACAAGTCCTATAAACTCCACTTCTATAATGTTCTTGCATCCATGCTCCCCTCCCCATTCCTTTTACCATCACTCTGTCACAGACGGTTACTTTTCATCTGAAATATTGCTCTTCTGTGTCTCCTCCATATCCATACTCTCACTGCTATCAAATGAGTCTCTCTCAAACAAGAGTCACACACTCAAATACCCAGGAGCCAACAATATTATGTAAATGAGTGAAGCAAGCCAGGTGTTTGCATTTTAAATGCAAGATTACTCACTTCTACAAAGAAATACACTCTCCCACTTCTTGGAACCTATGATTCTCTTAGTCTTAGTCTATCATTTACTTTACCAATTTTGATAGACATTGTTACAGAAAACCATTTCTGTACCACTACTAAAAAAACAACAATAAGAACAGTAATAAATGGCAACCGACACCAGGTCTCAGTAAAAGGGAGAAAACAGGGAGTAGTTGGGGACAAACTGCACAGCGCTGGTCCATTTAAAGGAGACAATGCCCAACTCTAGCCAATTAGAGCCTTGCAAGAATGGGGGACTACTACTGCCAAATCTTTGGAATTTTTAAAGAAAAGCCAAAAAAAAAAAAATCTAGATTTTGTTGCTTGGTTTCTTTTGCTCAGAAATAAACAAACAAATAAATAAATAGGCTGTTGGAGACACAACCCCTCCTATTCTGCACCAAGCATTTTCCCATACATTCTGGTTCATAAATTTAGCTCACAGCAACTTCCTGGGGAAGTGAAACAACATAACAGCCTTTATGAAAAGTCACACTGGACCAGACTTCATTTTTTAGATCCTCCTCCACACATGAGTCATGTGTTCACCTGGAAATACACACTGGATCAAAAAATTAATCATGTCCCAAAGGGTGGGAGAGACGAGCCTAATAGATCCTTAAATCTGCAGGTCACTCCCCATTTCCCTTTAACCTCGTAAATACACCTGCTTAGCCAACAAACTGCTTGCTTATACCACCTCACTCACCAGTCATTTCCCACTTTTTGGCCAATCAGTCGCTTTACAGCCCTGTTCAAAATGCACCTCCCCCAAAGAAGCACTTCTTGATGAATTCTTTTTTGTTTTCTCAGCCTCAGTCTGCACTACGGAGGCCTGCAGGGCTGTATTAAGTATTCTTATGTGTTTCTGTACCGAATTTGTTTTTATTCAAGTACAGTTGATTTACAATGTTGTGTTAATTACTGCTGTACAGCAAAGTGATTCAGCTATACGTATATATACATTCTTTTTTCTTTACATTCTTTTCCATTATGGTTTATCATAGGCTATTGAATATAGTTCTCTGTGCTATGCTGTAGGACCTCGTTGTTTATCCTGTGTTGCTGAAAGTAATTCGTGAATTTCTCCAGGGAACGGATGGACTTCTTTCCTACTCATTCCTGACCTCCCCAAACTTCCACCAGGCATGTTTTGAGGTGTGTGGGGTTAGGGAGGGAGCCGCAGACTGACGCTGCTAAAGCACCTCACAGGCCTACCAGGGCCAAACCCCAGCTCCAGCGAGTGGTGCCTGGAACTAGCGGAATCAGCCCGGACCCCGCCTCACCCGTCAGTTCCCCAGTCAGGTAAGTTGCCATCTTGGAGAACATGTCTCGGCAGAGTTCAGCGATGTCAGCCTCAGCGGGCTCCTTTGCTTCCTCAGCGGTCTCCACTGCGGCATCATCTGGATCAAAAGAGAATGAGTAAAAAAAAAAAAAAAAAAAGAGAATGAGTAAGTGTCCCGCCCTGCCCTGGTCCTAATCCAGCCACAGACGCCTCTCCCTACATCCCTCCACCTGTCCTCATTGCATCAAATCGGCTCCATTCTCCATGTGCCGTAATTTCGAGTCCCTCACTTCGTCCCTGCCCCACCTGACACACCAACTCTGCTCCCTTGCACCGGCCTCAGCTCACACTCTACCCCGCGGCCAAACCTTCTCAGTCGCCCGGACAGGACAAACACGCGTACACACAGGCGCGCCCCTCCGACCTGCCCGCTCCCGCCAGGTGAGCCCTGGCACCTCGGACCCGTAACCCAGAGCCCCAGGCCTCCCACTGGACACTTCGTCCCCATCCACTCCGCATACCCCGAACGGGCTCCTCGCGGTGGGTCTCTGGGACACCCTCAGCCGCCGCCGCCATGCCCGGCCCCGCGCTGCTTCTGGTTCTGGGATGCCTGCGCATGCGCGCCGGGCGTGCCCCGCCCTCCCCGCCCGGAGTTCATTGCCCTGTGATTCTGCGCTTCTGGGCTAAGCCATACCGCAAGGAACGAGTGATAGCCAAGCGTAGGTACCAAGCCGAATTTGAAGCTAAAATAAGCTTCGTGAGTCGATCAGATGCCAAGAGGTCTGATGTCTGGAACAAAGGATGCGCTCAATTCTGCGGCCACTCCCTGGCGGAATCACTAGCCTAGTAAGACCTCTCTGGGATGGGTCGAGCCCAGTGCGGCCTGCTGACTAAAATGACCGGAGACAAGTTAGCCCCTCCCCAGAGAATCCTCACCCCGGCTGCTATTAGTCACTAAGACTGCTCAAGGAATCCTTGCTTTTGAAGATAGTCTCATCTAGGCTCTGGGAAACCTTCGGGCATTATCCCTGAGCCGAAATACTCTCCCTTCCTATGTCCTAGGTTAATATCGGCTCATTGGACCTTTTTTCCCAAACTTCAGTCTGGCACCTACATCTCTTGGGTTGATACAGCGTTTCTTTGTTTATTTATTTTTGGCTGTGTTGGGTCCTTGTTGCTGCACATGGGCCTTTTCTAGTTGCAGCGAGCGGGGGCTACTCATCATTATGGTGCATGGGCTTCTCATTGCTGTGGCTTCTCTTCTTGCGGAGCGTGAGCTCTAGGCTTGTGGGCTTCAGTAGTTGTGGCTCGCAGGCTCTAGAGCACAGGCTCGGTAGTTGTGGCGCACGGGCTTAGTTACTCCGTAGCATGTGGGATCTTCCAGACCAGGGCTCCAACCCGTGTCCCCTGCACTGGCAGGCGGATTCTTAACCACTGCACCACCAGGGAAGTCCCGAAACAGCCTTTCTTGAAGAAAGCTTAGACCATAGTTTTTTAGGACTGAGGATACGCTCTGGTTATCTTAATTGCATTCAGCTGTTTCACAAGACTTCTGGGTGTATAGATTGTATTTGATGGGATGGGAGAATGCAGGTGGGTGAAGGGAATGGATGAAAAAAGAAACTGGAGAGAAATGGAAGGTGCAGAATGAGGGAGGGATAAAGGTCACAGGGGCAGAGAGAGGGGATAGATATCAGGTCTCAGGATGCAGGCCTATACATCCAGAATCTTGGTGTAGGAGTTTTTTGTCTTATTCCTACTTATCCTCCATCTGCACTCTCACTGCCCACACCCAACAGCGCACACATGCACACACAAACACACATACCATAATCTCTTCACTCTAAGGACCAGGCCTCCCTAGGTCACTGTCTCCACTCCCTCCAATGGTAGTGTCCACTATTTCAAACTATTCCTATGAGTCAGAAATTTTTCTTTCAGAACTCCTGGGGCAGCCAGCTTCTTCACATTGTCACTGCCTCAACTCTACACCTCCCAGCAGGGATGAGCTTTCTCCAGCCCAGGTACAAGGATGGTTCACAGTTCTGGACTCTCTTCTTTCCCCTGCAGTCCCCGAAGCAAGTGCAAAGTCCTGGTTTTCCTAAGGGTTTTTATTGATAATCACCAGGCAAACCCACATTGTCCTATGGAAGAGAGTCAGAGTCCCCCACATTTTATCCAAATATCTCAGAATCCTGAGGTCACTTCTTTGCCAGCTTCTCCTCAGGCTCCATCTCTGTCCTGGTTTACAGCCCCCTCACTGTTCAGTGACATGTCTGGAGGTAGGCTCTTCCACTGAGTCTTCCTGGACTTCTTTTTTTTTTTTTGCGGTACGCGGGCCTCTCACTGCTGTGGCCTCTCCTGTTGCGGAGCACAGGCTCCGGATGTGCAGGCTCAGCAGCCATGGCTCACGGGCCTAGCCGCTCCGCGGCATGTGGGATCTTCCCGGACCGGGGCACGAACCTGTGTCCCCTGCATCAGCAGGCGGACTTTCAACCACTGTGCCACCAGGGAAGCCCATCTTCCTGGACTTTGCTGGGGAAGGATGGGGGAGGTCACCACTCCAACGCCTCTGCAACATTGTACTCTCCCCACGAGAGAAAGTGTCCTCTCTGGCTTCCCCTTCTCTTTCACGGGGAAACCCTATAGGGAAGACATGAACCCCATGGGTACTGGCAGTAGACCTCTAGATGCACAGAGGAAAAGGTTCACTGGCAAGTAGGAAGACATCTAGATATTGCTGTTCTCTCAGCTTCTACTTTTTTCACAAATCATGGCTATCCAGATGCTTAGGAAAGTTATTACCCTCCTTTCCTTTATTATTTTTTATTGACTTTTAAAAAAATCAACACAGCAGAGTTCAGAGCACAGGGAGTGAGAGGCCCAGCGGGAGGTATTTCACAGAGTTATACAGAGAAACGTTGGCTCAGAAGGCCAGGCACAGGGCGGGACTCAGCAGCAGCAGTGGTGGGACCCGCTGCCCTAGAAGTGGAGGGCGTGTGCTGAGGGGGCTTCTGGGGAGGTGGTGACAGAGAAGCCTGCTGTCTGATGCTTTAGGACCCCTCCCCCACCACTCTCCTGCCTTCCCTGGAGTCCCCAGGGGGCTGGAGTCACAGCTGGGGCTGCCTGCAGGTGCTCCCAAATGCCTTGTTCCCGCTGTTGGAATAAAAAGTGACAGGTCATTTGGAGGAGGAGTTTGTGTCCCACTTTTCCTTTTACCTGGATCTGTTTCTTCAACCCTAGACCCTCTCCTAGAGGCTAAGGCTGCCCTCAAGGCCAGAGCAACCAACTTCAGGTCTTCCCTCCAACCCCCACCTCCACGATTTACTGACTACTGGGAACATGTTGCCCCAGGAGCCTGAAACATTGGTCTTTCAAAAATGTTTTGCCTCAGGCTTCCCTGGTGGCACAGTGGTTAAGAATCTGCCTGCCAATGCAGGGGACACAGGTTCGAGCCCTGGTCCGGGAAGATCTCACATGCCTTGAAGCAGCTAAGCCCGTGCACCACAACTACTGAGCCTGTGCTCTAGAGCCTGCGAGCCACAACTACTGAGCCCACGTGTCACAACTACTGAAGCCTGTGCGCCTAGAGCCCGTGCTCCGCAACAAGAGAAACCACTGCAATGAGAAACCCGTGCACCGGAACAAATAGTAGCCCCCGCTCGCCGCAACTAGAGAAAGCCCGCACACAGCAATGAAGACCCAATGCAGCCAAAAACAAACAAATAAATAAATGTATTTTTTTTAAAAAATGTTTTGCCTCTACCCACTGAGTGGAAAAGATGGTAGAGTTCAACTGCGGGAGCCGAGAGGATCCAGGTGAGAGACCACTCACCATGCCTGGAAAGGGAGCCAGCTGCCCTTTCTTCTCCAGCATCGGCAGCTTTGAGCCCATGGCATCAATCTGGGTCATGACTCCTTCCAGGACAGTCTCCAGCTGCACAACTCTCCTTGTGAGCCTGTGCAAGATTTGAGAGAGACCAAGGGAGCAGAAATATGTGTGTGGAGGGCTGGGTGATTCCAGGGATAGCGGGTACAGAAGAGTATGTGTCTGGATGGGAGCAAGGAAGGTAAGGCCCAGCCTTGTCAGGAGAACTAAAGGGGGAGAGGGGTTTTCCCTGGGGTAGTACAGGGAATTGGAAGGTTGTGGAAAGAAGCTCAAGGTAGGATGACATAAACACAGTCAGCCCCGGGCCCCCGGGCTGCACGTACATGTAGAATTCTTCTCCTGAAACCCAGCCACCTGCTTTGGCAGCCTCTGGACTCGACTCGCCTGGTGGGCTACTCACAGTGGACCGGTGCAGGTTCTCAGTCTCAGCGGTCAGGGCCACCTGATCAGGAGGTCAGAGAGCAGAGAGAAGACAACTGGGAAGCCATCAGGTCCTGCTCCATCACCTGCTCTACCGGGCTCGCGGGACCGGGCTTTGGGCTCCAGTGCTTGCTATTCCCCTTCCCTCTCAGACTCTGGAGACAACAGTATCAGAATGGTCATGCTGAACACAAAGCTGGCCTAACCTCTGGGAGAGAATCACCTCCAGAAGAAACAAAACACAAGCTCCTTGAAGCATTGATGAATGAGGCGCTCACTAGAAGCCAACTCCGTTTGGGAGAGCAGGGACTGTGTCCTGGCACTGTTCCTTTTACCCTTGGCTTTTTGGTCTCTACTGGATAGGGATGAAGCAGGCATAGCAGGGGCAGCTAAGGATCAGAGTTGGAGAACCCCAAGGAGGAGGCAGCTGCTCAGAAGGAATTGTCAGGGATTCTCAGACAATTGGTCCTTTTCTCCCTAAGATGATGTTTTAGAGCAATGGTGATCAACCTTGGCTATGCACTGCAGTCACCTGGGGGGTTGTAAAAAGGACTGATGGCTGGGCCTCCCAACTCCCCCAGAGATTCTGGGCTAGGGTGTGTGGCCTGAGCATGAGGATTTCTTTAAAGCTCTCCGGGGCGTTCTAATATACAGCAGTTTGAGAACCACTATTCTAGAGAGCTCTTTCCTGCCCATCTGTCAGAGGATTTCCAGTTTGGGCTTGTGTTCCAGGTGTGCTGGCAGGGAGGGTAGGGTGAGCAGTTTCCTTGTAGCCTGTCCACCAGCCAGGCTCACCCTTTCCTCCTCCAGGTTCTGCCGCATTTCTTCCTGCTCTTTCTCATCCAGGATGTGATTCCCATCTTAGTCAAACCTGGTGAAGGCAGCCGTGAGCTCAGTGATCTCATGCTCTATGTGCCCCAGCCTGAGGAGAACATGGTGGTGAAATGACTTCTGACCTGCCGTGGCTGGGAGCTTTCTGTTATGGACTCCCCACTCTTTTTTGCTAGACTCTGGCAAGAGCCTTGCTCTCTAGGGAAGAAGGGGGCCACACGAGAAAGCCAGGATATCCAAGATGTAGCGATTTGACCCCCCAAGAAATCACTTGAATCTATTTCTTCCTTCCCTGACTCCTGCTGACTAGGTTCAGGCCCTCATGATCTCCTAAAGGAATTACTGCAAAATCTCTTTGCCTCCAGATAACCTGCCCTCTCCCCCACCCCCCCTGCCCTATGGTCTTCCCTTCCCCTGAAATCCATCCTTCATAATGCAATTAGAGTAATTAACCTTTCTAAAGTACAAGACTAAATATACCCTTTCCCTGCTTAAAATCCCTCCTGGGCACCCTATTCTTTGAATAGAGTAGTGGTGTTCAAGGCTTTTCCCAGTGTGACCTTAGCCCATTTCTCTGGCCTCATCTGCTCTGCCCGACCTTTCATCTGATACCTTGCAATGCTCAGCTACTTATTACTCCTGTATATGTTGCTCAATTTCATACCTCTTTGCCTTTGTATATGCTTTTATTACCCCATGCTCCCTCTCTTCTAGTTACTTCTATTGTGGAACTTGTTCAGGGATTCTGTTTATTTGCTTACAGACTCTATGAACTCCTGGAGGACAAAGACTTTGTCTCATTCAACTGTGTGCCTGGCTCACAGCTGGTGCTCACAATATATTTGTTCAATGCTTGTTAATATGTTTAACTGGGAAGCAGGGAGAGGATGGCTAAGGAAATAGACCTGTGTTTGTGGCGGAGCATAGAAGTAAGATCAGAGTTTTATGCTGATCTTAGTTGGGAATGAGGCACGTATACGATGATTAGGGTATCATTATTACACTAGTCCTAAGAGTTGTTCAACAAGGTCCAGAATATCATAGAACATTGTCAGAGTCCTTTAAACCAAGGGCACAGTTCTGAAGGTCAGGATCAGAGACCTATAAACCAAGGTCAAAGGCCCGTAAACCAAGGTCAAAGGCCCACTGTCCAAGATCAGAGGCTTATAGGCAAAGGATGTATGCTTGAGGGTCAAGGACTTACAGACCAATGTCAGGGAAGGTTGGATCTCTGGGTGCTCACTCCTTCAAGGTGTTGGTGAAATCCTCAAACTGGATCTTCTGCTCCCCACCCTGCAGGACCTTCTGCACGTCTGAAACCTGCTCCTTCCTCAGATGCAGCCTCAGGAGGGCCTTGTTGTAGCCCTGGAAGGGGAAAGGAAACAGGCACCAGTTCCCACAGCCTCCTCTTCATCTCTTACTCCCACGCCCACCCACAGGGTGACAGGATCCCAGGGATAAGCTGAAGGCACACATGGGCACAGGCCCCTAACCAGTCAGGCACAGACCAGGACACAGAGCCTTGGACCTGGGCCCTGATGCACATGTGTGGCTCAAGGAGACTAAGTAGTCACCTGTTTCAGGAGGTCCGAAAGCTGTAGCTCATCCTTCTGTCCAGCCAACTCCTCTTTGACCTCTGAGTATGTGTCATTGATGATGGCCAGAAACATATTCTGGAGGATAAAACAGGGACTGGGGTCCTCACTCCCAGACCCATTAACAGCATCGAGCCCATTGACCCTATTAATGTCCCAGACACATGTTCTAAAAGGGCCAGTGCTTTCAGCCCCAGCTCTGCAGCCCACTAATCCCCACATCTCTGGGTCCCCAGAGCCCAGCCTTTCAGCACAATTCTGTTACAGATGGGTCATGCTCCCTCATCAACCGGATGTCCTCACTCAAATGCTGCAGTAACGACCACAAAGATACCCCAACATATGCCACAGACCCCCTCCGTGTAAGAGTCCACCAGTCACTGAAGCCAGAAACTTTCCACGGTGAGAGTAAAATTGTGCTCTCTTTACCATCCATCCCCAATCCATGTCTGTATCCCCATCCACTGATCAAATAAAGAAACACACTGGCTTTTCTGATAAAAATCAAACCCAGATCTTTCATGGTTGGCAGGGAGAGAGAGCAAATACAAAACAGTGGTAGTAGAAAAAGCCAGAGATCCCCAGAGGAAGGGGAGTCTTAGAGAATAGGCGGAGAAGCTTCTAGGGGCAGTCTCTTCTCCTCATGAGGCACTTTTCCTTCTCTTTCCATCCTTGGAGGATAGGGGTTTGATTTTAGTGAGGGAGCCTGAAGATTTCCTTATACTCTGCAAACTGCCTAACTGTGCTGACCACACATTAGCCAGCTCTCAGAAGATCCGGAAGCTCTTCCCTCCCCCACCTCTCCACCCTTGATTTGAGAAACCCATCATAATCATTAGTGCAGAACATGGAGGGGGGTCAAACCCCCACCCTGCAGGCCATCCACGTCTCCACCCCTCAGGTTCCCAAATCTCCACCCCTCAGAGGGACCCTCACGAGGAGCACAAAGAAGATGAAGAAGACATAGGTGAAAAAGTAGGCTGGTCCCAGGATGCGGTTGGCATTGTCGATAGCATTGTAGTCAAAATCCCCAAGGATGATCCGGAACTGAGTGAAACCGAGAGACCGGGGTCTGGGATTCACCCAGAGCCCGACCACAATGCTGACCCCATCCCAATTTCCTCCCTACCGCTCTTCAGTGAACTCAGACCCATCCCTGCACCTCCGCCCAATCTGATGGAGACAGACAGGGTGCAGAGACACTGAGCACACACACCAGGGCTTCCAGGAACTCACACAGATGCTTAAGCACAGACACGCCCACGTCCACATACCCAGCTGCCCCAAGGATACACACATCCACAGAGCTGGAGGGTGAGGGGCCAGGGAGGAGTGAAGGGGCAGAACACACACATGCACTTGATGAAAGTGTTGAAGCTTTCCACTTGGGTCCCAAAAAGCAGGTAGCCCAGCTGGGCGTAGGCGAAAAACACGATGAAGAACATGACGGCGAAGCCCAGGATGTCCTTGGCACAGCGGGCCAGCGTGGAGGAGAGCTGGGTCATGGTCTTATTGAAGATGATGTACTTGAATATCTGGAAGGGCCATGTTGAACCAAGCGATTAGGGAAGAAAACAGAAAAGCCTGGAACGGTCCATCCCAGGGGCCTAAGGGGGCCACAGGAGTTGCCACACCAGACAAGGAAAATGAGACAAGTCCTGAGGAAGGGAGAACGCGTGCCCTGAGGTGTTGCTGGGGGTGAGGAATCCCAGGGTACCTTGATCCAGGCAAAGAAGAGGTTGACGGCGTTCATGTTGTATTGTGTCTGCCAGAAGGCGAGGAACTCAAAGTCAGCATACGTGTTTGGCTGCTGCAGAAGCTTCCCCATCAGCCAATTCACCTCGAGGGTTCGGAATATGTGGAAGCCCACATCCACGATGGAGAGCTGTTACAACAGAACCCGGGTGGTGTCAGAGAGTCAAGAGGATCTCAAGGGAAGTTCAACAGTGAGGTCCCAGGGGTGAGCTACGGTGCATAAGACAGGTGGGGAGAAAAACCACATCCTTCCCTGCTGAGTTGTTGACTATCTCAGGTTCAAAAGGAACTGGATAGGTGGATTGGGGAACGTCTTAAAACCCAAGAGAAGTCTTTAGGGCCAGTGGTAAATATGTAGGTTGTAAAGGACCATGGAGAAATGGAGCCAAGCAATTTTATTTCCCCCACCACTTCCCAGCCTTGGTCAGAAATTAATGTGTCCTGTTAATAGGAAGGTGACGAAGATGAAGAGGCAGAAAATTTTAATAGGAGTGAAGAGAAAAGGCGGGGGGGGGTGTCAAGGGGACAGGTCATGAAGGCAAGAGACAGAAGAGGAAATTAATATCAAGTACAAAAATAAAAGAGCAGGGCCTGGATCATAAGCCAGAGGGAGAGGGGATATAGAGACAGGATTTTTCCAGGGCTGAGCCAGGGGAACATCAGCCTTTGGTTTAGAGAGCTGTTACTCAGTGATTTGACCAGAAGTCACAAGGAGGACTTGAGACTCCAAAAGGAAGAACTTGGAGCCCCTATCAGGGTAGATCCCTTCCACCACCCCATATGTCCCAAGTCTAAGATATCTGTCCCTCACCAAGATGACCACCAGGTCCAGAATGTTCCAGATGCTGCGAGGTAACGAAGCCGGTGGATGTGGAGCTCCAGGCTCTCCTCCACTACGTAGTAGAAGATGAAGATGCAGAAGATGATCTCACAGCCAATGATAAAGAAGTCCCAGCTGCTGACACAGCGGATCAGCTTAACTGTGCAGATTTGCCAGGATGGGATGGCACCTCCTGTAGCTGGAAACTCCACCACCAGTCTGTGGGAGGAGGGGGAGATGTCTGGTAGGGCCTGGGCTGGAACAGTTCTACCCATCCCCTCCCCTCCCCACCCCCACCATAGGGTACAAGTTTAGGGAAGGGTCTCCAGCAGAGGAGAAGGGAATCAGGAGCCATGGATGGAGGGAAGGCAGGGAAAGGGGACCCACCTCAGAACACAGAAAAGATTAATGTTGGCATTGTAGACTGAGAAGTCAATGAAGACCACCCGACTGCCCCTGTCCAGCCACAGGCCCTCCTGAAGGTCCCTGAGTGCCTCTGCACTAGCCTGTCGAGATCCTGGAAGGTCCAGGTGGTAGCCACCTCTGCTGTAGCTTGTGAGCTGGCCCCAGTGAGAGGAGCCCCCCAGCTCATCCTGCGAGTGGTAGGTCTATCTGTCACAGAAGAAGCCATCTGAGCAGAGAGGTCTGAACCAGCCGCAGAAGCTGGTCTCCCAAGGCAACGGCAATACTTTATAATTGTCTTGGCTTTACAGTTTCATATATATATATATATATATAATATATTTCACATATATTACCTTGTTTAATATAACTATTTGAGGAGGGGAGGGTAAATATTATCTACATTTTACAAATGAGGAAACTAAGACTCAGATATCTGAGATAATCCAACTAGTTAGTGGCAGAACTGAAACTCAAATGTAAATCTCCTGATTTTCACGTTGTCACCAAGCCTACGGATGACAAACCCAAGCCCACTTTTGACTCCAGCCTGAGTAGTCCCCATAAGGGAAGCACCCGGCCCACATAAGCCAGAAAAGACCCCTTCTGCTCTTGTAGTTTTGCACCTGTCTACTTAACCCTATGATTTTCTGTTCTGTCCACAAACTTTCCTCCCTGGACCCTTATTTCCTTCCCCTTCTTCCTGTCCTATCCACACATCTCCCGTTTCTTCCCTAATTCCTCATCCATCCTTGGCCCTTTTCTGCCTTCCGCTATTAGTTCCAAGGGTCAGACTCTTCCAAGCATGACTTGTGTGGCAGCATCAATGTTTCATCCATTCTCCATACGCCTGAGGGAATTCTGGGCAAGAAAGGATGCTTCCTCTGGCAGGACTGCCTCCAGAGTAGGGCAACTGTGACTGTGACCTGTGTGTGGAAGCAAGTCCAGAGGCTATGGCTCTGTCTGCTAACACACCCTCTCTGTTCCTCAGTGACCCCAGACCAAGGTCTCCAAACAGTCACAGATGGGTCTCAGAGAGATGCCCCCCAGCTCCCCCAAGTACCCCCAAGGCTCCTTAAGACTCATTGGAAGTGGTTCCCAAACCTGGGATGGTGTCAGGCTCAGAGGGGCAAGCCCTGCGACACTGGTGGGGGGACTCACTCACGCTATGCCATTGAGGAGACCAAAGGGGAGCTGTTCTTCTTTGTCTGGGGAGTAGACGTCGTGGCAGCTCAGAATGTCCTCGTGGAAGTCCTCGTGCACCACTCAGGAGTCATCGCGGACCCTCAGCTGCCACAGCCTCGGAGCCCCCAGCAGCAGGTTCTCATAGTAGATGAAGGAGTAGGAGCCGCGGCCCAGGCTCTGGTTGTTGTACCATTTGGTCCAATACAAACTGTCCAGTAGTGGGCCCTGGGCAAACTCGACCACGAACTGGGTTGAACCTGACCCAGCCTCATCCTGACCCTTACCCTTAGAATGACCCTTTCCCACACTCCCTGACCCCTCCAGCTTGTCTCCAGTATGCTTCTGTTGGACTCTTCAGCTGAGTCATGAACCTTGGCCAGATCTTAGCCTGATGTGGCCTTATTCTTTATTTAAAATACAGTTTGAAATTCTGCCTTACCTCTGATTCTCAATACTAGTTGAAGTACTGACTTAAATCTCTGATTATCATCCTGATTTCTAACCTATCACTACCTGAACTCTGTCTAGTCTGACCCTTTAATTCATGCCTGATCCTTTGACTCGGCCTGATTCTAGAATGACCTGGTCTCTGGATATGGCCTTATCCACTGTCTGACATCCCTGAACCCTGGCCTGTGGCCTCAGGCTTTAGGCCATTGAGAAGAAGAGGGGAGGGACAGAGGATATCTCATACTCACATCCCAGAAGTCTGCCATGCTGCTGATGGCCTGGAAGGAGACTCCAGTGTCTGATGGGGTATGTAAGAAGAGCTCAGACCTCACTTTGGTGTAGTAATAGGCGCTGGAGCTTGTCATCCCATAGGTCACTAGAAACCAACCCAAGAGGCTGTGTCTTGAACACTGTTCCCTTCTCCATTATCCAGAGGGGACAGGAAAGCCTCTGCCCTGAGGCCAAAGATGCCACCCGGATGGGACCTATCCCCTAGAGTTGGCTAAGGAGGCTGACGGTTGCATTGGGGAAACCAGGGAACACATTAGGGAAGAGTTGTGGTTATAAGCTCTCTTTCTCTCTTCCCAACTCACCTCAGAAAGACTGAACTCCACTCAGTAATTATCTCTTGACATCGTCATTCTGAATATTCACTTTTCTCTTCCAGAACCAGCTTAACTTCCTAGTTCTTACTCCCCAGAGCCAGGAAATTTCTACCTTCTGCATCAGGTAGTGCTTCCTTTTATTTGTCCTCTATTAATGCCCTTGGGAAGATGCCTCCAAATTCTAGAGTATGCTAAGGCCCTGGTCAAATATCGTACAATGGAGATGTGGTATCCTGGACCTTGGAGTCAGCGACTCTGCAGTCATGGGAGTAGGAGGTAGGCATGGCACCTCTGGCCCTGGTGCATCCTGATGGGCACAGTTGTCTCCTGAGAGAGGGACTCAGAGCATCCCCAGATCAAAATAAAACCTGGCCTTTGCCCTGAAGAACTAGATCTCCCTTGACCACCCCAATACACACATCTGAAGTAGGGCTGTCAAGGGACGCTATAAGTTTTCTGGTTAAAGGCACAATTTGAAGAGTATAAGCCATTTACTTCATAGATTGCCCCTCAATTTAGATTTGTTTGATATTTCCTTGTGTTTAAATTCAGATTATACATTTTTGGCAAGGAATATCAAAGAAGGAGACCGTGTCCTTTTCAGTGCATGATATTAGGAGGCATAAATTGTGTAACTGTATTACTACTGGTGATATTAACTTTGATCCCTTGTTAAGGTGGTATCATCCAGCTTTCTTCAATATACAATTATTATTTTTCTCTTTGTAATGAATACATATTTTGTGGGGAAATACTTGGAAACTATGCAAATATCCTGTTATTCATCAATCTTTCACTTACTAGTTTTAGCATCCTTTGACAACTTTTGCCTAATTATTACTATTAAGGTTGTCAAGCTGTGATTTTCTCATTCCATCATTCCTTCTGCATTTATTAGTTGGCATTCTCTTCAGGAAGAGCTTTTCCTTCTTCCTCATTAATTTATTCATGTATATATATCAGTATGAACTCATGGATTCCTGTCTTTTCTTTAAAATTTTTATAATTCTATAAAACTTTTTATAATTTGTCAATATTTTGAATTGTTACTCAGTTTTTTAGCCAGGTCATGAAAAACAAAGAAATTGTCCTAAAATACTAAAGAACCATGAAAACTACATGCAATATGTGCATCTAGTTAGGACTACATCCTGGACCATAATTTTTTTCTTTTGCTGTAAAGGCTATTAGTGGAATAATTGGTGAAACTGTAATAAGGTCTGTTCATTAGATGATAGTACTGGATCATCGATAATTTCCTGACTTTGATCATTTCCTTGTTTTTACAAAATACACATTAAAGTATTTAGGAATAACAGGACATTATGTCTGCAGTTTACCCTCAAGCAGTTGTGTGTGTGTATGTGTGAAGAGAAAGAGGCGGGCAGAGAGAGAGAATGATAAAGGAAAAGCAAGCATGGTAAAATATTCGTATTTGGGAGATCTGGGTGAAATATATGTAAGAACTCTTTGTATTACTCTTGTAACTTTTCAGTTCACTCATTAAACTTTAAATCAAAAAATTAAATCAAAAAATTTAAAGTAGGATTTGTCAGCCTCTTGTGAGCAATTCCCTTTAAGAATTTTATTTTCAAATCTTGGAACATATTTTATTCCCTTTCTGGAAAGGGAATGCTTTGGTGTGGACTGAAGTTCATCCACAGTCTTGGGGGAAAGAAAGGCCGGTGAGTGGTCCCAGATTAGGCACAAGCAACATCATACGTTTCCAGGAGGAAATCAGCAAAAAGAAAGCATTATTATTTCACATTTCCGCATTCCACTCTATTAATTCCAAGAAATGACTTGACCTCTCTATAAATAAAATCTGTGATTCCCATCCTCAGTATCTGTAGGACTCAGACTCAACTCTTCTGGATCTGGAAAATGGGTTGGAAATCAAACTTCTGTCTGCTGAGGGTCCGCCGCAGTTAGAACTGATGGTCAGTGAGCTGAACTTTTCCTAAAGACATTGCTGATTAAATTGTTATACCTCTAGATGGCCACTAGGTGGTAGTCACGGCTATATCTTTTCCTCCTCTCCAATTCTCCAAAGTTACCACTCAAAATCAGTATTGCTCTGAACAGATTGTCAACCCTTTACGGAGGCATAACATCACTGATTATTATCCAAGACAGTAAAGACTATGTATTCTGAGAAAAATGGTTTCACCTAGTCAAATGCGCACTGATACTCAGAACACCTAATATGTGCCCTATGTTAAGTGCTTGACATGCTTATTTCATTTAATCCTACAACAACCTTATGTATTAGGTGCTATTATTTCCCAGTCTCAGAGGGCTGAAGTCACTTTCCCAAGGTAAACAACTAAGGGAGCCAGGATTCAAATGCAAATCTGTTTCCCTCCATAGTAAACGAATTCTGTTCTGCTTTAAGGACAGCACTATATCCAAAAGGTAGAAGTTACAGGAGGGAAAACTTAAGTTTCATAAAAGGCAGAGATTCCTAACCATTAGTGCTTCCTATTAAGAAAAGGACCACACTTCACAAACATCCATTTTGCCCCTGAGAGTGTCAGCAAAGGACCATCTGCTGAGGATCACGTGGAAGGGGTTCCTGCAATGGGCAGTGGCTGGCCTTCCTGGAGCCTTCCTTTAAGATCCAGTGAAGGAGTGGAGTTGCTCTGTGTGCTTCAAAAGGTAACACTAGGCCAGAGAAAGGACAGGAACAGGGAGGAATCAGAATTTGTGTCAGTATATCAAATGTCAGTATGTCAGCACTTTAACACCTTTTAGGTGTAGTGAGGGCCTCATTCCAGGAAATTTTCAGACACTGGACAATGACTGCATGAGAATGCTGTGAAAGGGATTCAGAGACCAGGTGGCCACATCCACTACAGGGAATCTGATGTTTTTTCTCTTGGACAGAAACTAAATTCTCCTATACATTATATCATGCCTTTTACCCTTGGCTTCAGGTCAAATTCACAGTTGCTGAATAATAACGATAATCACTACTACTGACGCTTATTATTCACCAGGCTTTGAATACATTTTCTCCCATAATCCTGAAAAAAAAACCTCATAAAGTAGTAGGAACTATCTGTATTTTATGCAGATAACTGAAATCCAAAATGTTATTAGATAATTTGTCCAAAGATCAGATAGCAAAGAGGTAGACTTGAATTCAAACTCAGGTCTGATTCTCTCCAAAGACCCTGAATTTAGCCACTGCTCTACATTATACTAACATATCACTCCACTACTCAAAATCCTTCTGATTAGGGACCTGACTCTCCTTCCAAAGGTCAATCCAAATGGTTAGGATTGTGCACGTTTATAAGGTATCCTTATACGAAAACTATTTGAAGAGTTCAATATCTGAGTCAGGAGGCAAATTATGAAAGCAGTTGGTAAACTCAAAAGATCAGCATCTTAAAAGAAGCTTCAGGGACTTCCCTGGTGGCTCCGTGGTTAAGAATCCGTCTGCCAATGCAGGGGACACGGATTCGATCCCTGTTCCAGGAAGATCCCACATGCCGCGGAGCAAAGATCCCACATGCCACGGAGCAGCTAAGCCCGTGCGCCACAACTACTGAGCCTGCATGCCACAACTACTGAAGCCTGTGCACCTAGAGCTCGTGCTCCGCAACAAGAGAAGCCACTGCAATGAGAAGCCCGCACACCGCTTGCTGCAGCTAGAGAAAGCCTGCGCACAGCAACGAAGACCCAATGCACCCCCAAAAATAATAATAAATTAATTTTTTTAAAAAGAAGCTTCAAATTTCTTCATTCTGGTATAAGTGAATAAATGTATATAAATCTGTATGAAGAATCATACTCTGACATAGATGAGTCTCGAAGGAAAAAAATCGCAGGCATAAAAATGTTACCTGGGTTATTTACAACATCAAAAAATTACAAGCAACCTAAATGTCCTACAGAGAGGCAATAAATTATAGATAATTATAAATAACTTATATCACTGAGCCACTTAATGGAGTATGATACAACCATTGAAATGGTAATAAAAGCAAAATGCAAAATTGTTTCGCTGCTATCATTACATTTAAATATTTTAAAAATAGTAAATATATAAGACCTTAAAGGAAAATTGGACTTTTTAATGAACAGTATAATAGGCAGATTTTATTTCTCTTCATTCCCATAGAGTTCAATTAATGCTATAATAATAGAACATAAAAATAATAAAATCATTTTTAAAATCTTTCTACCTATTTGTTTTCAAGTCACAGGATGAAATTTCCAGGTGCTGGATGCTATATTGGGCTTTGTGACTACTTCCTAAGACCCTCTCTTGGTTCATACCATGATTTTATTTGAGGTACCACACCTCTACTAAGCATCTCACATATGTTGCCAGATGCTGAATCCACAGCTGGCTCTAGGGCTTGGAAAGGGAGCTCAGTGCTAAGCTAATCCACAAATACCCCTCCCTTGGTACCATTATCAGTTCAGGGATGGGCATGTAATCCATTTGAGATCAAGGACTCATGAAGAGAGATTTCTGGAACATTTTGGGACCTACTGTCTCTTACTAGATATGAATAAGAAAGCCCCAGATGATCCAGGCTTAGCATGAAACTGACTGTGCAGCTGACAGAACTGAATAACAGAAACAGGTGAGTCTTTGATGATGTCCTTAAGCCACTGGATTGATCAGCCCTGAACCCTGTCCTCCTTTGGACTTTCATTACCTAGACAAAAAATTCCATTCAGGTTTAAGCCTGTTTTCACTGGATTTTATTTTATTGTGACATATTCCTTACTTATAGGAAAACCACGACATTTTCAAAAAGATTGCATTATTTCTGAGGAAAATGGAGCTAGAAAAGCTTCCGCTACTGTCTGAACGTCTCTAGAGGGCTGTGGATGACTTTAGCATATCTGTGACAAAGTCTACATTAATTAAAATACATTATTACCCTATATTGAAGAGGGTTTGCTGACTAGGTCAACTGAGGATGATATTCTAGGAATACCATTCATTTCTCAAAGCTTTCTGAACTATATTTTTGGGTAAAGTCAGGTTTCTAGAATATCATGAAATTTATACACACAAATATATATATGTGTGTTTACAAATATCTAAATTGTACATATATGCACACATATATGTATAGAGATACATAAATATATATATACGTATGTAAATATATATCCCTACTCCTAAAAATTGCCTTTATAGAGTAAGGATATTATACAGATTTTAAGGGAGGCAGATATAAAACACAGTCAAAAGAAAAGTAGCTCCAATCTTTAACATTGCTTTTATCCATTATGGTATTCCATGTTTCTTACATAAAATCCAACAAAGCCAATTCTTTCCAGAGTTAGCATCTTCTTATTAACTGGTGTGCTCTTTCTTACTCACAATGAGAACTACTCAATCTATTTGTGTTTTCTTCTTTGCTTTGGTTTCCAGGAGCCTCAGGCTTTGTTCTCACTTGCAGTGCATTTGTTTATCTTAAGTTATCTTCCTCCCCTATCTCTTCCCAGTCTTTTGTTAAGTCTTTTTATTACAATTCTAAAGGGTTATATTTTATTGTATCTGTGTTTTAAAAACATTTATTTATTTATTTATTTATTTGGCTGCTCTGGGTCTTAGCTGCGGCATGCGGGATCTTTTTTTTTTTTTCAGTCATGGCATGAGGGATCTAGTTCCCTGACAAGGCCCCACATTGGGAGCGAGGAGTCTTAACCACTGGGTCCCTGTATTTGTGCTTTTTAATGTAAGTGGCTCAGATTCCTTTTGGACATAGGTGGGGCATAAGTATATTGTAATTAACTAAGTGTGACTGTAATAATTATTATTAATCACCATCATTGTGAGCTTGAATAATAATTTGATTTTATCCATTCCAATATTTACAGTAGAGACCAAATATTCTTGTCCTCTTTTTTGAAGTGCTGGAAGACCTTCCCAGATCAGAGCAATAAGAAGTCAGCAGTTGCTTTGTGCCTCTCCTTTCCCGGGTGATTGCCATACAGGTTATCATCATGCTACTGAACTCCTTCCCTGTCCCTAATTACCATTTAAGGGAACATAGCCATCCTTTTCTAACAGCACTCTTTCTGAGCAGGAACGAGATCCCTTCTCCCAACTAATTGACAAAGAACCTTGAAGAGCTGGGGTGCTTCTGCCAGCAAGTGTATAATTCCTTTATGTGTCTACACTACTCCTCTGTTGGAAACTCTGTGCCTTCAAGTGTTTGACACGCAAAAGCCAACTGCTAACTGGCTAGCTCTGAAGAAAAGCATTGAGGATGCTTCTCTAGAAAAATGGAGGTCTCTTTCACCCCAATCCCAGCCCTGGCAGTCATTATGTGGATAGAACTTCCACTGTGATAACAGTCCTCCAACTGTTGAAGAGTTGGAAGTTCCTTGGGCTTTACCAATTCTATATATTTAACCAACAGCTCCTCTGATGGTCTTTTCCTGAGCCTCTCTTATCAGAGATCTTGCTGAGAAGCTCTCTGAAATATCTTTACCTATTTATTAGGACACTGGATCCTGTTTGGCTTTGGTCATGTAAATAATTTGGAGGGAAATAAGGTCTATGATTATCCCTACAGGGTGAGTCTACTATCTTGTGAAATAAAATACAATGCCCTGAAACTCACCCTTCTTAATGCCGCCCCAACAGCCTCTGACGATAGTTTCACAATAGCTTAGCTAAACACTTTAATACTCACTCCTGATGGAAAAGAACCATATCTCATCAGCTTCCATTATGATTTATGTCAGGGAGGTTATAAATTCCTTGATTTCTCCAGGTTCCATTAGCTGTTACTGCTCCCATGCCAAACTATGGGCACGATTTACTCTTCCCCTACCTGGCACAAACTGCTAGTTATTCCCCAATAGCTTTCCTCTCCTTCTTGCATAATAATATAATTTTATCTAGGGGCACATGGCTGCCCAACTAAACGTCACATTATCCAACTTCCCTTGCAGCTAGGTATAGTGACCATCTGAATAAATTTTGGCCAATGGAATACAAGTGGAGTGACATGTTCCCATGTACATCTCTGACTTATGTCCTTAAAAGGAAGGAAAATGCTTTCCCTTTCTATTTTCCTACTTCCTGTTGGCTAGAGCATGGACATAAGAGCAGGAGCTGGAACATGAGACACATGCCATATGTTGAGGATGGCAATAGGGTAGAATGAGCCTGGGCCCCACATGATTGTGGAGCCCCACATTAGTCCAGGGCTTCTTATACCTCAGATTGTTACATGACAGAGAAACAAGCTTCTATCTTATTTAAGCCACTGTTATTGCAGCTAAACCAACATCCCAACTGAAGCAATTCATATGAATACATCTATATCAGAAGGGTACTTTGCAAAAGGAACTTTTCTAAGAAAATTAGGATAAGCATAGAGGGAAAAACAGTTGAAGTCAACAAGCTGTTAGCACAAAATTCCTATCCTAAGAAAAGCCAAGTCTAATCTCAGACCTCTTGGTTAAAACCATTTACTGGATACACAGAACATTTTTCCTTTTCTTAGTACGATGTCCCCTATTAAGAAATTCTTTTGTTGTCAGGACTTCCCTGGTGGTCCAGTGGGTAAGACTCCGCGCTCCCGATGCAGGGGGGCCGGGTTTGATCCCTGATCAGAGAACTAGATCCCGCATGCATGCCGCAATGAAGATCCTGCAACTAAGACCCAGTGCAGCCAAAATAAATAATAAATAAATAAATAAACAAATAAATACAAAATGAAAACCTTTTTTTGAAAAAATAAATTATTTTGTTGTTCTTCTTGGGCAATTCCTCCCTTCACTCTCTTCTTTGCTTGCCATTCCACTGACACATTCTGATTAATGCTATTGGATCATCCAAAGTTGGATTCCAGATACCTTATGGTTCTTAAGATGGAGAGTAGGCAGAAGAAAGTTGGGACCTGGAAATGAGGGAAGGGTTAAGTCCTCAGAGCGTTCACTGAAGGATTTCACATCAGTGTATCTAAGAGAATACAGCTGAGAGAACTATATCACTCACAGCTGCCTTGGTAACTAAGCATTATCAAGCCTTTTAGGATTTACGTTGAGATGATTAAAGTTGTAGAGAACCTATGACTACACATGGCCCGTTTCTTCTTAGGAAATCAGATTCACGGCCAATGGGTTATGAGTTGCTTTTGAAGGAATCCAATCAGGCTGAAGGTGATCATTCTGAGAAGTGGAAAACGAATCCAAGAACTGACTAGTGATCCCCCTAAAATTTCTGATAGCTCTGAGATCTTATGACAGGGGTAAGAAAGACCTATAAATATGTGTCCATGCTGAATCAATTTCGTAACAGATCATCTCAGGGGATGAAATACTGAAGTAAGATACCTACATGATTGAAGATGGGACTAGGGAACAGGCCACAAGAATACACTTGTGATCAGCTGCTGGAATTTCTCCGTCCTGTTCAATTTCTTAGTGCAGATGCAAGAGCAAGCAAAAGCAATTGATTCTTATAGATTTAATATAACCTTAGCTGATGGACTGTAAACTGTTACATGGTTTCAGAACCACTTGAAAAGTTTATTAAGACAGCAGTTAAACCAGGAGGCCAAAGGCCCTGAGGAAGATGGATGGTCTTCTTCAGGGCCATCCTGGAAAGAAAAATACTGCCCCCCAAATAGCATAGTTCTTGTCCAAAAACCTCAAGACATAGAATGAACTTCAGCAATATCAGGAGAGATATATGACATATATAGCTTTGGTCTTTAAGAAGGGCACACTGTTTCAAGAGAAGATGCCAACTGGGGTATAACATAAGAGACCTGCCTCAGTATGGGTTTTTTTACTGGCTGATGAGTCAGAAGTGGTTCTACACATATCCTCCTAGAAGGTTATAGAGTAAGACTGTGCTTGCTCTTATCTGTGTTTCCTTGAAAGATTTTGCCTGAGATCTCCCAGAGACTGATCATCTTGAAAAAAGCCAAGGCCATGGAGAGTACTATAGACCTGATGTTTAAAGACTTTGCTGCCTAGGACTTCCCTGGTGGCGCAGTGGTTAAGAATCCGCCTGCCAATGCAGGGGACACAGGTTCGATCCCTGGTCCGGGAAGATCCCACATGCCGGGGAGCAACTAAGCCCGTGCGCCACAACTACTGAGCCTGCACTCTAGAGCCCGTGAGCCACAACTACTGATCCCACGTGCCACAACCACTGAGGCCCACGAGCCTAGAGCCCATGCCCTGCAACAAGAGAAGCCACTGCAATGAGGAGCACGTGCACTGCAACAAAGAGTAGCCCCTGCTTGCCACAACTAGAGAAAGCCCACGTGCAGCAATGAAGACCCCACCCAGCCAAAAATAAATAAATTAAATAAATTAAAAAAAAAGACTTTGCTGCCTATATCTACCTACACCAAAGAGATATTTAATACTAAAACTGAGGAAGCATTAAGAGAAGAGCCCTTGATGCTAAAGGGAGCCATGGCTAGAGTCCTTGAAAATGTGGACCCAGGAAAGCTGGGAAACCAGGCAAGACATACCTAAACCACATGTATTGGGGTTACCCCAATTATGATGCCACCGTTTCACGCACTATCCTTATAAAAGATTACAGAAAGGTGACTAAGGTATAGTAGAATTGGTAATGAGTGATTTCACTACAGAGAAGCCATGGACTTCACCTGTAATTTTGCAATCCAAGCTGCATGCATCAATGATTCCGTGAAGACTGTAGGATAATCAATACCATGACCAAACCATATGTTCATCCAATGCCAAGAATTGATTCTCTCTGGAGTTACAGGGTCTGTTAAGGGTAGCCCATCATTGATTGACTCATGTGATATTGCAAAATTAAAGCGGTCCAGGAAAAATGTATGAAGACAGCTTCAGGCACGGCAGATAAATGCATCACCTCCTTTACCACAGGGCATGCTCACTCAGTACACAAAAGGAGGCTCTCAAATTGTTCTATAGAAAGGGAAGACATATTTAAGTAATTAATATATGGATTGATTTTTAAATCATTTAAATAGAGACCATGTCATTATCGCTTTGAAGGGCGTGAACTCCTTGAAACACATTATCAAACTTTTCCTATGTAAGTTGGTACAACTGAGGCAGGAGATAGATGGGCTCCAGGCTAGACATTTACAACTGATCTCCTGTTCACACTTCCTGGGGTAAGAAGAAGATGGGCTCCAGGTCAGACATTCATTACTAGCTCCCTGTTTACATTTCCTGAAGCAAGAGACAAATGGGCCCCAGGACTACATATTTATGACTGGTCTCCTGTCTATATTTCGAGATCTGCACCTCATAAAAACCAGCAACAGAAATAAGGTAAATAACCAGACATTGGACATTTTTATGGCAGGGACAGAGTGGGACTACACCCTATTAAAAGATCAAGAAGTCATACATTTCCCATCCTTGGGGCAAGGGAAACATCGCACATGCGCAGAAAGGCTCCTTGGGGGTCAAAAAGGAGGGGGCACCACCCCGTAATACGTGATGCTAAGGCCATCCCATAGGCCTCTGGGCTGTAATCCATCTTGGAAGAAAGTTGCGCACGCATGTTGGGGAGGCTCCTAAGGCAGGTCAGGTGTGGAAAAAGCAACCAGATAATTGGCCAAAGGTAAACAAAGACCCAGAAGAACTGACCTATATAAATGACTTAACCGCCTCTTTACTGCACTCCTCCTTATTAGGGAGGATGCCCCACCCTTTCTCTCCAGGTGTGCATCTCTGCCTTGCTTCTATCTTAACTAAACAAAGTGTTTCTCTGTGCGCTCTCCCACTTGTTGCTGTGCTATGTCTCTAATAATAAACTTTGTACCTGTTTTTACAGGTTTGCCTCTGTGAGAAATGCATTTTTCACTGGGGGCAAGAGCCAGGGGGTCTGGTGGCCAGGATTCCTAGTTTTCATCCAGGCTACCCAGGTTCAATTCCTGGGCAGGGAATTAAGATCTCGCTTCACAGCACCACTCATTGCTGCCTCGCCGAGATCACAACCACTATGGAAAACAGTATGGAGGTTCCTCAAAAAACTAAAAATAGAATTGTCATATGATACAGCAGTCCCACTCCTGGGCATATATCCAGACAAAACTCTAATCCAAAAAGATACATGCACCCCTATGTTCACAGCAGCATTATTCACAATAGCCAAGACATGGGAAGCAACCTCAACATTCACTAACAGATGAATGGATAGAGAAGATGTGGTATACATATACAATAGAATATTACTCAGCCATAAAAAAAGAATGAAATAATGCCATTTGCAGCAACATGGATGGACCTAGAGATTATTGCTAAGTGAAGTAAGTCAGAAAGAGAAAGACAAATACCATATGATATCACTTATATGTGGAATCTAAAATATGACATAAATTAACCTATCTAGGAAACAGAAACAGACTCACAGACATAGAGAACAGACTGGTGGTTGCCAAGGGGGAGGGGGTTTGGTAAGGATGGAGTGGGAGATTGGGGTTAGCAGATGTAAGCTGTTATATACGGAATGGATAAACAACAAGGTCCTACTGTATAGCACAGACAACTATATTCAGTATCCTATGATAAACCATAACGAAAAAGAATTTTAAAAAAGAATGTATATATATATATATGCATAACTGAAATACTTTGCTGTACAGCAGAAATTAACACAATATTGTAAATCAACTTCAGTTAAAAAAACAAAACAAAACACACCTTCCCTGGGGCTCAAGAACCAAAAGTGAACAATGTTTCCCCGGAGTTCCCATCAGAAAGAGCCTTTCAAAGAAATCTCAAGAAGCTGTGTCAGGGACAGGAGGACTATGGACAGTGGACCAGAGAAAAAAGTCAAAAGGAAAGAAGAGTCAAATACTGTGGGCAGAGGTAGGTGAGAAGAAAGCAAAGTGGACCAGAGCTGGCGAAAGAGACGAGAGAGAAGAAAGGAGATGCTGGGAGAGTCAGGCCAGGATACAGAAGTACCCAGGAAGAAGCACCGCCCCTGATTCCTGCCTTCACTGCAGGCTGGCAGTTCCTGGCAGATATCTTGAAGTGTGAGTTAGTTTCTACAAAGTACATCAAGAGATCCTCCTATACTGAGATTATTGCCATCAGCCATCAACACCTTGGGAAAGCCTCCTACACTTCCCACCTTTGGTGGACATTTCATCTCTGTTTACACAGACCGCCTTCTAGTATAAACCAACCAAGCCCACTTATCTAAATTTATGTATATCTACATGTGCCTAGAAAATGGCTGAAATTATATACACCAAACTATTAACAGTGGTTAATAACAGTGGCCCTATTGGACTTTTTAAAACAAGGACTATGCATTAGTTAAAATTACATTTTCCTCTCATACTTGCCCTTCCAGACTCAGCAAAGCTCTTGCATTTCCATAGTCTGAGGTCTTAGCTGGCTCTTGCTGCCTCCTTCGACCCCTGCCTCCTCCAGGCTGAAAGCCAGAGATGTTAAAACAAGGAAGCAAGCAAACGGCAATGACTTTAGGCTTCCCTGGCATTGACTCTGGGCCTCCTCGGATGTGAATGGTTGCCTGCCTCTGGGACCTGCAACAGTTCCCAGGTCTCTCTGACCATTCTGCCCCTCACATCTTGCCATGGTCCAGAGCACTCCTTCACTATTACATCCATCACACCACAGGTCACTGTTGGTTTACATGTCCACCTCTTTTGCTCCTTGAAGGCAGAGGATGAGTCTCTCTATTTCAAACCCTTTAACAGTTGGCCTAGGGCCTGACACATAGTAGGACTTCATAAATGTTTGAATGTATGAATACCCAAGCTCTCATTGTCTCAACTGTCCTTTTCCTTCATGCTGTGAAATAATCTGCTCACCTTTGAGAACCACTGCCCTATGCCTCATTTCTGGGACTAGCACCTCCACCCAGACCTGAGAATCTGCCTGAACTTAAAACCCTAGACTTCCTGCTGCCACCACTCCATAGTGTAAAGAGATCATTATCAATATTATTAAAATCCCTTACCTGTGTACCACATTGCATAGCTTTCAAAGAACTTTTCCATGCAATATCTTGCTATAGCCGGTCAGCCATGGCCTGATTGTTCCGCCTTACCCATGAGCAGCTTCCTATGAATCATGAAGTTCAGAGTTTATATGATTAGCTCAGGGTCATTCAGCTGGCGAGAGGCAGAGTCAGCACTCAGACTCATGCCTTATGAATACATGCTACGTGTCCTTTCTCGGGGCACTTACACTGGTGGTGCCCCAGATTTCATCAGCTAGTGCTGCCTGCACTTCTGTGTTTGACTGAAGCATAGCTCTTCTTAAAAATCCTTTCCTTGATCCTAAGATCTAGCACTTAAATGTACTACTGTACTTCTAGAGACCAGTGACAGTCCCACGTGGGGGAAACTAAATGACAAGTTGTCACTCAGCATTGGACAACAGGATATGCCCAGGCCCACCGGTCTTGTAATAGTGATCCATGCCCTGGAAATTCTGGGACACCAGGGAATTCTGCTATAGCAAATACAGGTCAAAGCCTGCTGGTAGGGCCTAAATCCCTATCATTTAAGTTGAACTGACTCAGATCACCTCACCCTAGTACTAGAAGGACTTTGTAATTCTCTGGGTCTGGAGAGGCCAAGGGTAACTGAGTGTGCTGAGGCATGAAATCATCATCCCATGGCCATTCTTAATCCTTGGCAACCCTTTCTAGAGGGCTAATCTTTCTTATCCTTGCTAAGCATTATCCTGGTGGTTTCAAACAGACCCTGGGCTTCCAGTGTGTTAAACTTTACATTTCAATATTTTCCAAATTTATGGAAACGATGTGGAATGACAACTAATATTTATTGAAAGCCCACTATATGCCAGGCACTGTACTGAGTGCCTTATTTGTTTTCCACCAGAGTCTCACAAAGGCAGACATTATCCTCACTTGAAATACAAGGATAACACAACATTGCAAATTAACTATACCCCAATAAAATTTTTTTTAAAAAGGGGGACTTCCCTGGCAGTCCAGTGGTTAAGACTCCATGCTTCCACTGCAGGGGTCACGGGTTCGATCCCTGGTCAGGGAACTAAGATCCCACAAGCTGTGCAAAAAAAAAAAAGAAAAGATATACAAGGAAATCAAGGCCTCCAGAGATTTAAGTATCTTGACCTACATCTTGTCAAAGGCACGTGTCTAGTAACTGGTTGTACCATCATTTGAAGCAAGTCATCTTATTCCAGGTCCCATGCTCTCTCCATCACCACTGTGCCTTCACTAATGTTATGATACTATGTGACCAATTATCTTCTGCCATCATTACAGCCACATGGGGGTTAGGGGCTCACCCACAGATACTTCCTGAACGTCCAATATCTTTCTGTTCCTTTCTTTGTTAATTCTAGAAACGCTCAGTCAAGAAAGACATCTTCTATGACGGTTTCTCAAAAAATTAAAAATAGGACTACCATATGATCCAGTAATTCTACTCCTAGGTATTTATTCAAAGGAAATGAAATCACTATCTCAAAAAGATACCTGCTGAGAGGGCCATTTGTAGCGGCGCTGGAGGCTGCGTTTGGCAGGCACTGCGAAGACGTGCGCAGGAGTGAGGCCCCCCGGCCGCTGCAGCCCCTCGCCGCTGCGGTCACCTCGCTTCTCCGCGTCTCAGTCGGGACCCGGTCAGCCCGGGCGCCGCGCTGCCGCCCGGACCGGCCCTCTAGCAGCTCCCGGCCCCCGGGACCCCCGCCAGGCCGCTCGCCCACAGCCCGCCGGCCGCACAGGTCCCTGGAGCCGGGCCGAGGGCGGGCGGCGTCCCCATGGCCACCGCCGGCTGGCGGCACGGCTCCTGCCAAGAGATGTACTGGCTAGTGGTGGTCGGCAGGGGCGGCGGGGGCAAATCGGCGCTCACCATCCAGTTCATCCAGTCCTATTTTGTAATGGATTATGATCCAACCGTCGAGGATTCCTGCCCAAAGCAGTGTGGGATGCGTGACCGGGCAGCCCGGCTAGATATTCTGGATACAGCGGGACAAAGAGGAGTTTGGAGCTATGAAAGAACAGTATGTGAGAACTGGCGAGGGTTTCCTGTTGGTCTTTTCAGTCACAGAGGCAGTTTTGACGAAATTCGTAAGTTTCAAAGACAGATTCTCAGAGTAAAGGATCGTGATGAGTTTCCAATGATTTTAATTGGTAATAAAGCAGATCTGGATCATCAGAGACAGGTAATGCAGGAGGGACAGCAGTTAGCACTGTAGCTTAAGGTAACATACATGGAGGCGTCAGCAAAGATTAGCATGAATATAGATCAAGCTTTCCATGAACTTGTCCGGGTTATAAGGAAATTTCAAGAGCAGGAATGTCCTCCTTCACCAGAACCAACGAAAGAAAAAGACAAGAAAGGCTGCCACTGTGTCATTTTCTAAGAATCCCTTGAATTTTAGCTACCAATTTCCAGGAAAAGTCCTCATCTTCTCCCTCTCTCCTTACAGTTTACATCACGCTGGTACCTTTCTAGCCTTAGATAAATGATCACCGTAGTAGCCTTAGGCCAAGAAGCTGGCTAATCCTTTCCATGAAGCTAATCCAATGGTCATTCAAGACAGATTTAAAGGAAACACTAAGGCTGCTTCAAGGATTATCTGATTCCTTTAAAATGGATATCTATATACACAGACACATTCTTTTTTAAGGACTTACTTTTAATAGGGATGAATCAGTTTTGGAACCTAAGCTGTTTGCCAAACTGAAGTCATAGGTTGTGAAATAACTTTTAACTTCTGGAATCATATTTCCTACTGTTACTCTAAATAGAAACACAGGGAGTTTTTTTAAAATGTGAATTTTTGCCTATCTCTAAAAATTTTGATGTCAACTTTAGTTAACCTTAAATACACTGAATTGAATCCACAAAAGTGAGACATCTCAGACCTTTACCGATGCTATAGCCTTTGTTTTCCAGTGGCCAAAATACCAAAATGCCTATTGTATTTATAGGTTACAAACTGTGTGTAAAGCCTTTACTATTATTCCTAAAGATAATATTCTATGTGGCCAAATATTTGGACTTATTCTGGACTTAGTCATTTTAGTGTTCTTGGTTTTTTAATTTAACCCTTTTCACAGCCATGTTGAGAGTAAAAATAAATAATTCCTGTCTGTCTTCCTTTTCAAGTATTTCTATAAGGGATTCAAAAAAACTAAAACTGTTTTTGTTTGTAATATAAAATATGGAATTGATCTTTCCAGGGTCAGAGATGATTAATGTTTTGCTATATACTTTTATATATTATTTTCTTATCAAACCAGTTAACAAGTATTTTTATATGTTTGTAAGCAAATATGCTTTCACAGCATACCTTGTGTATATGTAAAGATAAGTATTTAATTCTCACTGTGCACTTTTAGCTGACAAAGGAAAAAAAGTCAAAACTACAGAAACTGTGGTAGAGCCTTACATGCTGTTCTGGTCCTGGCTGTACCCACCTTTGGCCAGTCACATAGCTACTCAAGAAACCTTCCCAATAGAGTACAACGGGATGAGAATCTGAAATCACTTCCAATATCCCCTACTAGATATTGACTGTTATATCAAATAGTAAGGGTAAAACTTTTAATTGACAATTAGTATAACTGTGGATAACTTCTGATTTTGTTTTTAATTCTGTGGATTGTGTTTAAACAATTCAAAAGTATATTCCTGATTTTGAGATACTAAGTGGTATTGCACAGTTGTCACTTTATTCAATGTGTACAACAGTTCCATGAAGTTTTTAAAGCATACCCTTGAATAGCTTCAGGTGCTAGAATTAAAATTGATCTGTTATCACACACACACAAAAAGATATCTGCACCCCTGAGTTTATTGCAGTATTATTTACAATAGCCAAGACATGGAAACCACCTGAGTGTCCACTGATGGATGAGTGGATAAGGAGAAGGTGATGTGTGTGTGTGTGTGTGTGTGTGTGTAGAAAGAGAGAGAGATTGTATGATCTCACTTATTTGTGGAATCTTAAAAAACAAAGAAAACCAAACAAACACACAGAAAAAAAAAAAAACCCAAACAAAACAAAAACAACCCCCCCCCCAAACTCATAGATACAGAGAACAGATTGGTGGTTACCAGATGCAGGAGATGGGCAAAATGGGTGAAGGTGGTCGAAACATAAAAATTTCCAGTTATAAGATCAATAAATCCTGGGGTACAGGACTGGTGACTATAGTTAATAATACTGTATTCTATATTTGAAAAGTTGCTAAGAGAGTAGATCTTAAAAGTTCTCATTACAAGAAAAAAAACTGTAACTATGTGTGGTAATGAATGTTAACTAAACTTATTGTGGTAATCCTTTCACAATATGTAAATATATCAGATCATCATGTTGTACACCTAAAACTAATACAGTGTTACATGTCAATTGTATCTCAATTTTAAAAAAGACATTCTTCCTGATCTCCAAGCTTACTTCAGCCTCTCCTGTTAATGCAAGATTCCACCAATCTATGGACAGAACCTTAAAATTCTCTACAAGAAAGCAGTGAACAGAGGCAGGCATTTCCTTACAACCAGTAGCGAATAAAGAACATCCAGTTGATGTTAGTTGGTGTGTAGATACAAGTCACCAAAGGCCAAGGGGTCTCTGCCCTCCTCCCCAGCTCCATGGTGACCAGACCCAGCCTTGTCTTGGCTCAGAGCCGCTCCTATGGGGGGGAGTGGGGGCAGTCCCAGGTGCACCTTTGAGATAACAATACTGTCTCCTAAAACAAACAGCCATTGTTTCCACACAAAGACCTTCAATGTTTCCTCCATCAACAAAAGGCTACAGCCATCCTGCCAAGAAGACAAAAGGCTGGAAGCCCTTTCAGAAACAGCATGACAGTGGGAGGGAAGGGGTGGAGGCAGGAAGATCATTCTCCAGCACTTTCTCTGCCCAGGAATAGGACTGACTCCACCCATCAGGGACCTTTCTGAATTACTGATCACCCCTGGACTATTCATAATGACAATAATAACAGCTTCCTAATCTGTGAAACGGAAGTAATAACATCTATCCCTTACAGGATTGCTGTCAGGATCAAATGAGATAATAGGTGTGAAAGCTCTTTGTAAGGTTTAAAGGGCTGCGCGACTGATATGGTTATTATGAAAAGATCGATGGTTCACCCACAATGCCTGCATTAAAAAGATAGATCTATTTTAGCCAGATGAGACTCCAAATAGCCCTGGTGTCTAGACGCACCCGGTTCCTAGAATAAAGCATAAGGGAGAAGAAATGTGCTCAGTATGGCTGACCACTATAGTTTACTGGGGCCCATCCCAGGCCAAACTGCTGTGCAGGTGATCCCTGACTTAGTTGACTGTTCTTTCCAGCCCCAGGAACCCACATCCTGGAAATAAGCCCTTTGATGGGTGGTCCCTCACCTAAGGTCTAATGTGCCAAACTTCACCCCCAATCTTCTTCTTTGCCTGTCTTCAAATATACTTCTTATGCAATTTACACAAAAGTAAATACACATAGTATATTAAAACATGAGAAAATTGTCCATCCTCACTAGTAACCAAAGACCAATAAATTAAGGTAAATTGTACTATGTTATGCCTATTCAGTAATAAAAAATATAAATAAGAATATCCAATGTTAATGAAGTTGTGACAAAAATTGGCATGATCTTACAGTGCTAGCAACATAATAAATTTACATGATTGCTTACAGAGGCAAAATGACAACACATAGCAAGTACCAAGAATACATTCCTGTCTTTGTAGTAATTTTCTCTCCCTGGAAATTCCGAGATAATTCAACAAAAGTGGTGAAAAAAAGCAGCAAGCGTAGATATATTTACCTACTCTAGGCAAATATTGAAATAACAAGAGAAATGTTTTAGCTAATTGTGGTGTGACTGTAGTCATTAAAATGAAAATATAAAAACAACTTACAAACATGAGGAACTATGATATAATTGTAAGTGGAAGCGTACAATATGATACAACTAGGAAAAATATGTAACTATATGGATAAAGTTTGGTAATTAGAAAATAACCTTTGGTACTGTGGTGGTGAATTGTATTTCAAAATGTTCCTTAAGCTTTTATATCACCTTTTAAATATGGCAATAAAAAGAAAGAAAAGTTATCAGCTGGTAGAATTCTCTCAAGAGTCTGCTTCTTTTAGGGTAGGGCAGGGAGTTACCTTGATAAGATGTTGATGGGTGTTAATAAATTAATGTGTAACAAATTTGCATGCAAAGAGACTGCTTAGAATGTGAGTCAGGCTGCTAGTCCCCAGTTGGATTCCTACTTCTGCCAGTTATTTGCTGTGTGGCCTTAGGCAAGCTATTTGCCATATCTAAACTTTTCCCGATTTGTAAAATGGGAGTGATAACAGAACCAATTTCTTAGAGTTATTGGGAGTAGTCAATGAGATAATGTACCTGGCATTGTGCCAGGCACATTGAAAAATTATTCAATAAAGCTTTGTTGTTTGTGCTGTTGATAATGACGATGATGGTGGTGGTAGTAGTGATAAACTGGGGTCTTCTGGAGAAAATGCCTTAACTTAAAGTTTTAATGTCAGAAGTGGATGCTGCTCAAATGATACTATCCCTAAATGTGG
This sequence comes from Delphinapterus leucas, assembly GCF_059928025.1. Taxonomy (NCBI): domain Eukaryota; kingdom Metazoa; phylum Chordata; class Mammalia; order Artiodactyla; family Monodontidae; genus Delphinapterus; species Delphinapterus leucas. Next base: position 59,297,526 of record NC_143144.1, read on the forward strand.
AGCCAACTACAAATTTGAAATGTATTTTAAAATAGACATTCTAGGGACTCCCCTGGTGGTCCAGTGGTTAAGAATCCACCTTCCAATGCAGGAGACGTGGGTTCAATCCCTGGTCGGGGAACTAAGATCCTACACACCACGGGGCAACTGAGTCCAAGCACCGCAACTAGAGAGCCTGCGTGCCACGACTAAGACCCAACATAGCCATAAATAAATAAATAAATAGATAGATAGATAAATAAATAAATAAATTTTAAAATAGGCTTTTTTAAAAGGACTTTAATTTTTAGAGCAGTTTTAGGTTCAAAGCAAAATTGAGTGGAAGGTGCAGAGATTTCCCATACACCCCTTACCTCCACATACACACAGCCAGAGTGGTACGTGTTACAACTGATGAACCTATGTTGACACATCACCATTACCCGAAGTCCATACTTTACATTAGGGTTCACTCTTGGTGTTGTACATTCTATGCATTTAGACAAATGTATAATAATGACATGTATCTACCATAATAATGTCATACAGAGTAGTTTCACTGCCCCCAAATCCTCTATGCTTTACCTACTCATTTCAGCTTCCCCCAAGACCCCGGCAGCCACCAGTCCTTTCACTATCTCCATAGTTTTGCCTTTTCCAGAATATCATGTAGTTAGAACCATACATTATATAGTCTTTTCAGATTTGCTTCTTCCTTGAAAGGTATTTTTTACAAACAGACTAAAAGATCAAGTATTTTGAAATTCCCCTAGATAACACAAAGATAAATGCTATCAGTAATTGTGTTAGATTCTTTATATATGTTATGTCCATAAGATAAGTATTATTCTCCCTGTTCTACCAACAAGGAAGTGCCTAACATCACAAAACCAATAAGCAGAAGAGCTGGTAACTGAATCCCATTAGTCTGACTCCAATGTTCTATCTTTCCATTATGCCAATATGGGTCCTGGAGCATCTGAACCTAGTTTCAGGAATTGACAGGGAAAAGCAAACTGGTACAGTGCATATCCATATCATGGCAGCATATCACATGTCATGGCAGCTCTTAGAAGACAGCATCCTGATAGAACAATACAACAGCCACCCTGCTTTATACCAGATTCTATGGCCAGGACTTGCACCCCCGTCCTTAGGTAGGACATCTTAGTCAGCACACTGACTAGCAAAATTAGGTGGGTCTATTTTAGCGTTTCTTAACATTTTTTGTATTGTACCCTAACCCAGGAGCCTCTTTAGACATTGTCTTCCTAATCACCCTCCACCCTAATTAAATTTTAATACCACATATATTCTCTACATTTGCTTATGTACTATAGCCCTTTGGAGAGCCAAAAAGCTATAGAAATATCTAAGTGGGATTTTTTTGCCCTGAAAGAAACTACTTCCACCCCTCTGGGGGCTATATCATCCCCACTGAGAATATATAGTCTAGTTGCAGGTAGCCAGAGCTCAGGGAGGCTGAGGAAGCAGAGATGCCAGACAGGTGAGGTCAGGACCCTGGAGAGCACCAAAGAAGCCCTACTGAGACCATGTCCAAGGCTCAGTGTTGCCTGAAGATTAGCCTGAAGGAAGGAAGGGGCTGGGAGAGCATGGGGCCTAGGAAACTAGTTTTAGTAGTATTTTGTTATGTGTTGTAGGAACCATCAGAATGTGAAGGCCTCCAAATTCTCTTTCATAAGAATGTTCTTGAGGGGGCTGGAAGTTTGTGCTTATAACTCTTCAGTGGCTCCCCACAGGGTCCTCAGGATAGCATCCCAATTCCATATCATACCTTATAAGACCCTTCATGACCCGCCCCTGCTTAAACGGCCAGCTTTGTCATCTTTTACTACTTTGTTCTTCAAACTCTCTGCTCCAGGCACACTGATGCATTCTCACTAGACCATGCCCTCTGTCACTTCTGGGACTTGGCACATGCTGTTCTTTCTCCCCAGAAACTTCCCTTGTCTTTACCTCTCTTTCAGGGAGCTAAATTCTTCTCATTTTTCAGATTTTAGTTTAGAAATTATTTCCTCTGCATGTCCTCATATATTCCACAAATCTGGATACAACTGAAGTAACAGCATCACAGAACTCTGAACTGGTCAGACTGACTATGGAGTGTTTTGTCCATTACTGGGCATCATATAGATCAGGCCTAGAGACAGGCAACCAGGATGGTGAGCATTATGGAATATTTTTTACTATATGCTAGGCACAGAGGTAATGACTTCATGGATACTGCCTCATGTACCTTATGTAATAATCTTATTGGATTGGGTAGGTACAGATGAGAAAACTGAAACTCAGAGAAGTTAAGCAACTTACTCAAGGTCCCTCACCTGGTAAATGGTAGAACCTGGTGTCTGAACCCAAGTCTGTGTAAATTCAGAGCCCATGCCTTCAATCTCTGCATAATATCACTTCTGGAAACCATATTATAATGACTGGTTTAGTGAGAAACTAGAAGGTAACTAATCCAGAGAACATATTACCAAGTAGAAACATGATAGCCACATTCAGTCACAGTGGAAGGGTTGTCACTTCGGAGAGTAACAGGGAAGTAGACGGCTCAATAGAAGGAAGTTCTCAAAAGGAGAAGATGAGCCCCTGAAAGGCTCAAGGATCAGTCATCTCTGTATATCTCAGTCCAATGTCTGGCATAGAAAGGGGAGCTCTGTGGATGAAAGGAAATAGGGCTTCCCAACAGTAGAAGAGCTGTCCCATGAAAGAGTGAAACTCCCATGGATGTTCCCCACGATGGGGCTGCTTGGTCACCTGACAGAGAACCACAGGAGGGATCTTGGAGAAAGGATTTCTGCATCCTTGAACTAGATGACCTCTAAAGCTCCTGGCCACTTAAGGATTCTGTAATTATTGGACTGAGTCCACGACTCAGACTTTGGCAAGTTACAGACCATCTAGTATTTGTTGGTGCATTGAGATCTCAAAAAGTAGAGAACACAAGTGGATAGAACTTAAGCTTCCCACCCTGAAGCCAGAATGGTTCAGTCTAACTCTGGGGAGCTAGAAACCTCCCAATCTTGCTTCAAAGGCTAACCTGGAAATGGAGATATTTGAGTCATTTATAGAGAAAGGCTCTGCCTGCAGGTTACAGCTGTTGTCACAGGATCTGAAAAAGGAGAGAAACACTCCTTCCTAGCAGATGGTTGAGACAAAAAGTCAGTATGTCAACAAACGAATTTCTGAGAGTCATTGCTGAAAGGAATCAAATGGGCCCCCAAAAATGTACACTGGGTTGACTGTTGTTCCCCATATGCTCTGCCTCCTTTCACTCCATGCTGATGGCCTGTGGTAAACATGCAGAACTGTCCCGTCTATCCCCACAGAGTGAGTCCCAACAGAGTACAACCAAAACAAGTGTTCAGCTTTCCTAGAGGGCTCATACACATGTGGATAGCTCACAAAGATGATGAAATTTTTAACCAAAACTTATATAATCAGACCTTCAGAGTCTACTTGCAAACGATTCATGCATCCTAAAAAGAACAGAGGCTTCTGTGGGGTATAAAGCCACCTAGTAATGGAGGCACCTTAGTTGCAAGGTCCAAGCTGCAGCTTCAATCAACACACGCATACACACACAACTCTATGAAACTAGCCAAAATTCACTTGTGCAGAAATTTAAAGAAGCAATTAATAGAAAAGCAAAGCATGTTTATCTGTAGGTCTTATAGCATCTGTTTGGTCCACCTTTATTATTATCTCTAATTCTTTGACTCTATTCTTCCATGGTTCACCGATCTATCTATTCACTTGCTTCTCTCAACTTAGAGACCAAACCTTCCCAGCTTATATCTATAGATCTTCAGATAAGCTTCCCTCAAAGCCTGTGGCATGGTGCTCTTTCACATGGGAGAACCTTAGCTGCACTGACTACCACACCATTTGCATCTTTAATCCTTTTATTAGGGATCTGAGCTCTAAGGCCTGCTGAATCTTTTTCCTCCTGCCTCCAAAGAAATGTGGATCAGACCTAGTATAATAACTCTGTGAAACCCACCAAACTATTTTTTCTGAACAGAAAAGAGTGTCTTGGGACTTCCCTGGCGGCACAGTGGATAAGAGTCCGCACTTCCAATGCAGGGGGTCCGGGTTCGATCCCTGGTCAGGGAACTAGGTCCCACACGCATGCCATGGCTAAGAGTTCACATGCCACAACTGAGGAGCCCGGGAGCTGCAACTAAGGAGCCTGCCTGCCACAACTAAAACCTGGTGCAACCAAATAAATGAATAAATAAATAAATAAAAAGGAGTGTCTTCCACTCTTTACAGAAGGGTAAAAACTTCCACCTGCTAATAGAAAACAGTGGCTGTTAAGTAGATATCAGGAACTTGAACTTAAAAAGTGGATTCCCCTTATAACACTTGAAGAAGTAACCTGTATTAAAAGCTTTCCAATAGTCTGCCTTTTTCTCCTGAACTCAGTGACAACTTCTTTTTAATTAAAAAATCTTAAGCTGAAAAGGTATAAAATAGACCAGGGCACAGCCTGCTCGTACAGATGGAGGCTGTCACCACAGATGTTGCCCACAGAGGTGTGTGCCCAGTTGTACACATAGATGTTCTCACACACAGATGTGCACAGAGACAGATGTTACTCACAAAAACAAATGTCCACCAGGAACGCGATGTGCACCAAAAGCTCCCGCAGGGTGGTCTTGACATAAAGTTCCTGGTTCTCAGCTGTGTTCTCAGTCAAGGCTGTTCCCCAAAGTCCTAAGGGAGGGACATTGGAAGGATGCCCAGGATTCCCAACAGCAGGGCTCCTTCCAGTTACCCTGCCTATCAGTCCCTGGACTTTATTCTCATTTCCACCCCAGCCCTTTTACTTGTCACCTTATCCCAGGTGGGGCAGTCTAAGGTATCATCACATCCGTGTCTTCCCTCAAACTAGCTCCCTCATACCCTTCTGGGTCCCCAAGAGATGACTGTGCCAGGCTCTCCCTCTGGGAGACCACTAAACTAGCCTCTGTACTCTGGGGCATTCAGCTCTAACGCAGACCATTCACAAACCCCAAAGACACACTGAGATTCCACCTCTTCTTCAGACTGTATTCCCTTCCAACAGCTTCTGTGGACCCCTTCTCCTGACTCCAGTATCTCAGGAGAATCCTCCCCCACCAGGTACCTCTGATGCCACGACAGATCTGAAGGCAGCAACTGGACACCAGGGTCTTGTGTGCCTTCTCCTGGGGTCCATCTTCAGGCTTCTTGGGTTGGGATGGAGGAGGCACCGCACTGGAGACGGTACAGATCCTTGGTGTCCCACGCGGGGAGGGGGCGCCAATGTAGGCGGGGTTGTCCCAGGCTCCGCTCCCCAGCTTTTGTAGCTCCTGCCCCTCGGGACACTGCACAGCATTCATGGGGAATGAGGCAGGAGACCTGGCACCTCAGGTACCCACTCTCACCTGGGAGGAAGAGAGAACAAAGGCACAGCCCGGCCTAGCCAGCAGAGGGCAAAGGAAAGGGAGTGTGAGAGCAGCTGGTCTCACACAGCCTCTGTCTCCTGCCTTTTGTAGGAGGAAAGCAGGTGCCTGTTCAGGGGAATAGGAGGGTGTGGAGACTGGGGCTGGAAGGAAGGAGGGGTGAGAGAGGTGAATGTTGTGGGGAGAGGAGGGCTGCTTGCAGATGGGGCCTGGGAGGGATGGTCCTGAGTCAGACAAAAGAGGTGATGAAAGAGCAATGGGTGGGGCTGGGAGGAGAGGGAGGCTGGCCGACTCCACAGCAGGTCTGAGTTCATGTCCACTAAAAGCTCCTGAAAGGGCCGCCATGGATCGGGGTGGGGACCAAGGGCAGGCACAGGAGACTGAAAAGTGTTGCCTCCCTCCCAGGCTCAGCCAACAGTGTCTGAGGCTCTTTTACTGTCTCACCTGGAGCTGCCCCCTCTCCTACCTCATTCCACCCCCACAGCTGGGGGAGAAGGATAGTGGCAGGAGGACCCCCTGCTTCAGATACTTAAGGGACAGGCTTTCTGGCCACTGATGAGGAGGGGAAAAGCCTGCAGAGTTCCAGCTTATCTGTATCCTTTTTTCCGAGGTCTGCCCTCTTGTAGCTTATGGGTGAGCTATACTGCTAGAAAGGTCTTCTTTGAAGGGGTAGGGCTCAGCCTAGGAAAAAGGCTAAGCACTGACTGGGAAGATGGATCAGAGAGCAAAGGGCAAGGACTGTGTGACCTGAGACTCCTTAAGGGGAAGGTATATCTGGACCCAGCTCAGCTGACAATCTTATCTTGTGGCTCCGCTTAGTACTGGACCTAGAACTGAACGCAGGAGCACAAAATGCTCATAGAAGAGGTATCCAGGCTGATCTGCTTTTTATCCAGTCTTGGTTTCTGAATCAAAACCCTGGCAAGGACCCTTGAGCACATCCTTGCCTGTGCCCGGATACAGCCTCTGATCACATGCCCTGGCTCGTTCGTCTACAGGCTCAGTATGGGACTGGTCCCACAAGGGCAGGTGCTTACCTCCTCCCTGATGGCTGGAGTGGGAGCTGCCCTCTCTCCAGCTCCTGGCTCCCCATCTGGGCTACTCTACTGATGCGGTGGCCTGAAGCCCACCTTTGTGCTCAGTAAAACATCAGCCTGGTGGAAGTCACCGGTCTTCAGTGTCCCCATAAAGAGATCCTGATCCCAGACAACCCAGGGCTGGGCTCAGCTCCTTGATAAATAAATGTACCTCAGCATCTGAGATGGCGCCTGTCCTACCCCTGGGTCTGCTGCATGGAGCTCCTGCCCCAGGCCCAGATATTATGAAGGGAATTAACTGTCTGGGCTGGAGCTAAGGCCACTCTGTGAGCTTTCCTAGATGGAGGAGTTCCCATCTTTCCGTGTTTTGGTTAGTGGGACCTACATTCCAAGGTGTCTGTTTTCTTTGGGAAGACAAAGGGTCCGGAGCTGGGCCTGCACCGCTCGTTTTGTCTGAAACCATCTGATAGTGAAGGAAAAGGAGCTGCTACCTCTCACCCACATGCTTTTCAAACAATTGGAAAAGGACCCCCGGCTTGCAAAACTGAACTCTGGGACAGAGGTGATGAACAGGAAGCTAGCAGTAGCGTCCAGAGAAGTGGGGAAAGGCACTGGAGATGGTTTCTGATTCCTTTGGGGTAATTTTGTATACTAAGGGAGGCTTGTGAATAGCAGGGGTTTGGATGGACCCAAGGAGGTTCGTCACGTGACAGGTCCCAGACCCCTGATGATGCTGAAAGCTCAGCTTCTCTGTACGCTGGTGCCGGATCAAACCTTAGAGACAGAGTTTGGGGTGAAGTAGAAAAGGACAGCTTTATTGCTTTGCCAGGCAAAGGGGGACACAGTGTGCTCCTGCCCTTGAAAACTATGGGTCCCTCTTGGAGAGGATAGTGAGAAGTTTTACAGTAATGGTTCAAAGAGGCCGTGATCAGCTTGTGGACATTCTTCTGATGGGCCGGTGGTGAGGTAAGTAGGAGTCAGCATCATCAACCTTCAGGTTCCAACTGGTCTGAGGTCTACCTGCCTGTGGGCCGCACACCGTCATTAATCATTAATTTCTCCCACCTGGAGGGGGCTTCAGTACCTGCAAAACAGCTCAAAGATATTGTTGTGTGTATCCTTGATGGGGAACCAGGACCTTGCCCCAAGGCTGCACTTCTGTTTCTCTTGACTGTTTGTTTCTCCCTGGCCTCTCATCCCCTCCCTTCCCTAATTAGTAACTGCTTGAATCTGCCCATTGGAACTTGGGGAAGGTCAAGGAGGCTGAATGAAGACTATATCCTATAATCAAAGAAATGGGGGACACAGAAAGGCTTTGTACCCAGGAGCCCCACAGGGCACTGCTCGGTATCACTGGGAGCTTAAGGCCAGCAGTGTGTGACCTGTCACGATCACCTACCTGGCCAACATTGCTCTTCCCTGCTCCGTCTTGAGCACTCGCCAAGTAAGGATCAACCTATAATGCCCCCATGGGGCACAGGTTATGCAACAGAGCTTGAGAAATATTCTCAAAAGATGTTCTGTGTTCCTAAGAGGTTTAGTCTTACTCAAGGAGTTGTAAATGTGGTAATAAAGTGGGATCTCCTAATGATTTAATGGCCAGCAGTTCTCCATGCCCTCCAGCTTCTATTGGCACTTGACTTCACTCTGTTAAAAAGGGCAGCTCATTTCAGGGGAGTCCTGTAGCAAAACCCAAGACACTTGAACTTGAAACCAGAACTCCTGGGTTTAACTCTTTGTTCAGCAACACACTGACCAGATGGTTCTGGACAAGTCCCTTTTGAGACTTTCTTTACCTATCTGCAAATTGTTGATAATAAGGCCAGCCCTGTTGACCTTAAGGACTATTTTAAAACTAAAATAGAATATAGAAGTCTTTATAAACTCTGTACACTATAAAGCACACAACAAATTTAATGATCATACCATTGCATCCGTCCTGGTGCGTTCCACTCACACACAGCAGTTCATGGTTAAGGTAGACGCCTTCAGCCAGGACTCTGTGGTCATTGCCCCTGAAGGACAAGGGTCCCAGAACTCTCTGTGCCTACACCCATTTCATTTCAGATGACAACAACAGAACAGAATGGTAGCATTTCAGGTGGAGGGTATTATACAAGTAGCCTTTGAATGAAAGCACCTCTTAGAAGAGTTTTATAACCACATGACAAGCCTTGTGAGTCATCTAAACCAAAAGTACCTCTTCGTTATGAAGGCTCTTAACCACTTGGTGAATTGGTCCCATTGCTTCAGTGGGATAAATTTTTTGGTCACATGCTCTCCTCATGCAGACATCAGGAAGAGAGTTATCCTCTTCCCACCACCAGTGTACTCCCTTTTCACAACATCCCCATCCCAGCCAGCTTCTCCAGTGCTACCCGGATCTGCTAGGCCTTGACAAAGAGTCCAGAGACATCAAAGTCTATACGATGGAAACTTGTGGTCCATCTCCTTATAAGTTTTCCATAGAACTTCCTCTGGGATAGGACACTTTCCATACTTTAGAGAAAGGAACTCTGGGGAGATTCACAGTCCAGGTTCTATAGGGAGAAGCAAGCTGCAAACCACCTTCTGTATTTTACATAGTGACTCAACCTTTTTCACCCCAATAGACATAAACAGTAGGAAACACTTTATAAGTAACAATGGCTCACTATGGCAATGATTCTCAGTGGAAGACACTAGAAATCACTTATCTATAAGAAAGAACCCTGGGTATAAGAGCTTAACCTTCACCACCAGAGTCATCTGCATAGTAAAAATACCGAAATTCGGGGCTTCCCTGGTGGCGCAGTGGTTAAGAATCCACCTGCCAATGCAGGAGACATGGGTTTGAGCCCTGGCCCTGGAAGATCCCACATGCCGCGGAGCAACTAAGCCCCTGTGCCACAACTACTGAGTCTGCGCTCTAGAGCCCACGAGCCACAGCTACTGAAGCCCGCGTGCCTAGAGCCCATGATCCACAACAAGAGAAGCCACTGCAATGAGAAACCCACGCACCACAACAGAGTAGCCCCCGCTCGCCGCAACTAGAGAAAGCTCGTAAGCAGCAACAAAGACCCAACACAGCCAAAAACAAACAAATAAATAAATAAATTTATTTAAAAAAATACTGAAATTCGAGTAGCACAAGACTTCAACAACAAACATCGTGGACCAAGCAAACAACCTGAGTAGGCTAAGCAGAAGGGACTCCTCCCCTGCCTGTTTTCATGTAACAAACACCACAGCACTGCACCAGGGGCCACCACAAGTCCCAGCTTCTCCATACACCACAATGAACAAGCCAGATCTGTTGGAAGGTCCAGGTATATGAAGTCCTGTTGCAGCTGTCCCAGCCCAGGACAGCAAGAAAAGAGCCTTTGTTCTATTTCACCAGGGACCTCACAGAGAGGCTGGAGGTGACCCATCTCCTCATCAAAAGGACCCACTTCAACCTTTTTCTCCCTTCCTTCCACCTCCCTGATTTCAAAGTCCTTCTGGAATACACTTTGCGTCTTCCATCTCTCCAAAAAGAACCCTTTGAATGAGACCCTCAGCTTTCCTCCCATTTCTAGAGGACCCTCCTGGACATCAATGTCCATCTGTCCATACCTTCTACAGAAGATTGGACAGATGGAGGGAAGCAATCAAACCCAGGTGGTAGGAGACAGATGATATCATCAACAAAAATAGGAAAGTTAGTCGTCAGTTGACTAATCCCTGGGAAATGGGTCTGAGGCCATGATCCTGTCCTCTTGCTGAGTGTAGTCCCGTCATCCGGAGAGCTCACGTGTCCTGACATAATCCATCAGCATTACCCCTTCTAGGCAGAGCTCCCCCTGTGGCAGGCAGTGTTCTGTAGCTGGTGTGAAGTGTTAGGCCACCTGCTGGAGTGGGGAAGGAAAGAGCTCCATGTGAGCTGGAGATACCAGCCTAGAAAGAAAGGCGAGGAGATACACCAGGAGAAAGAAAGGCATGAGAGGGAAAAGGGGTGGAGGATAGAGAGGCTCAGGGAAGAGGACATGAGAGAACGCAATTCGTCTTCCCCTCGGAGCCACTCACCAAATTTCACAATAAGGCACTGTTGACTGAAAGTCCCAAGCCTGTGAGGAGGGGAGACTGGAGCACCAGGGCAGATTCCCCAGGGCTTGCTCTTCCAGCATCACCTCAGGGTTTCAGGGCAAGCACCCAAGATACCTCCTTGTCCCCGCCTCTGAGAGCCCCATTACGGAAGACACATATTCTTCCATCCTGAGTCCTCATTCCAATGGTAATTCATTCTGTTGATGTTTACTGAGTGCCGATTATAGGTAGGGATTATGCTACACTTTGGGGATGAAGCAGTAAATGAGACCATCAGGGCCCCTGTCTCATGAAACTTACATTCTGATGAAGAAGATAAACATTAAACAAATACACAAATAACTGATGATTTATAATCATAAAAAGTGCTGCAAGGGAGGAGCAAAAGTGCTGTGTGGCTATACGGCAGGAGACCCAACTTTCTGAGGCCAGTGAGGAATAGAATGATGATTTCTATCTCTCTTCCCCCATCTTGTCCCTGCAGCAAAGTATGCACAAAGAAACAGACTGAGTTAAAAGACCAAACAAGGAGAAAGTTACAACACTGCAAGAAATGTTAAAACGTACCGTGATCTTTATTCCTGCATGGTCACCGGAATGTGAGTTGAGCTAAGCTTGAATTACACAAGCCTCAGGTTCTTTCCAAAGACACAGATCTAACCACTTTTTCACTCCTGAAATTGGTTATCTCTTCAAACTCTGAAAAACAAACAAATGAATAAAAGAGCTAGGGTAGCTGGTGAAACTACAAATTGATTAAAATTTCCTGAGGTGATGGTTTTAAAGGTGTATACTTATCGCCAAACTCACCAAGTCGTACACATTAAATAAGTACAGCTTTTTGTATGGCAATCATAACTCAATAAAGGTCAATTGTATTTCAAAATTAAAAAAAAAATTCCTGAACAGGAATTCAGAACCAAGAGCTTTCTTTTCTTTTATTCCACTGGCCCTGTAATCCCAAATCTAGAACTCTGTCTTGGTATTTCTATCAGCATGATTGATAACAGTTTAAAAAAAAAAGAAAAAGCTAAAAAAGAGGAAGCCCAAATATCCAACAATAGAAAAAAAGAAAAGATTAAATAAATTAAGACACATTCACATAATGGATTTTTGTGCAGAAATTAACGAGATTTTTGAATAATAGTTAATGTCATAGAAAATGCTCAATATATGTTATATGAAAATTCTGGCATATACATCTATAGAATCCAAATTTCCTGTGTATATACTTAGAGAGATGCATCAGAAAAAAAGGAGTAATATTGAAGAATAAAAAATTTAGTAGCAGTAGCTCTGGATGGTGTGATTATAGATGCTTTTTATTTTGCTGATTTTTTTCTACAATGATTATGAGTACTTTCATATTTGGAAAAAATAATAATTTTTTAAAAGCCAGTAGTTATGTTCATAGAGACCTGAGGTTGTCAGCAGTTATGTTCATAGACACCTGAGGTTGTCAGTAGTTATGTTCATAGAGACCTGAGGCTCATTTTCATTTGAGACTCAGAGAACCTCTTGGCTGGTTGCCCTCACCACACTAGCTCTCCCTGTCAGCGAAATATCAGTACAGTTCATTTCTTGACATGGGAGTCATCATGCAATAGATTTGCTTATCACCGGCTTGCTCTAAGCCTAATTGCTACTTCCTTGGAGATTACAGTTGGGGAAGAATATGAGTGAAATGTGTGACAGGTATGAAAATAGCTACAATGATAAGTAATGTAATGAGAAGTCCAGCATCTAACAGAGGAAGGGAGGAGATTGGGTTTGGAAGCGGGAAGGTCAAGAAAGGAATTTTGAACGAAATGGCATTGAGATGGAATTTGAAGGATGGATAATATTTTAAGAGACAGTAATAAAGTATAGTCACTATTTATTAACCACCCACATGCCAGACACTTTACTGTGTATTATCTCAGTTAAGTCTCACACAATCCTATGGGATAGCTTTTCATTATCTCCATTTTATGGGTGGAAGAAATTGAGGATCAGAGAGAGAACTTACAGTGGCATTAGGCTTCCGAATTGGGTCTGACTACAGTGATAATGACTTCCTGTGTGTCATCATGCAGGGGCAGCAGAGGGTACAAAGGGAGGCAGGTGGGGACTTGGAAGTAAGCCTCTTTTGGAAGAACAATCCCACATTGGGTGGAGAATAGGAAGCCTGGAAAGAGAGTCGGGAGTAAATATGGAAGGCCTCAGATACCAGACATTTAATTCATTAGGCAACAGAAAAACAAAGGAAGCATCTGAACAGAGTAATGAAATTAAAGCTATATTTTATGAAAAATAGTGTGACAACAGGATGGGTTGGTTTGGGGAGAAATTGGAAGCAAGAAAATCAGTTGGAAGGTTGCTGTGCTAGTTCAGGGACAGATAACGAAAGCCTGAATTTCCTTCGGTGAAATAAGAATAGAAAGGAATGGAAAGATATATGAGAAATCTCATAGGCAGAACCTGTTGGGATTATAACGCACCTGGTTGGATGTGGGGTGCAAGGGAGAGAAATCAAAAGTACATCTAAGGTCTCAAACCTGGACAACTGGAAGGGTGGTGATGCTATTAAAAGGGGGCTGAGGAGAAGGATCAAAAGGAGCGGGTTTCAGTAGGAAGGTGAGGAATTCAGCTTTAGGTATATTTGACTCTGAAGTGTTAAGATGATGAAAATCTGAGAGGCCATTGAACAATTTGGGTTAGAGTTTGAGAGGGTAGTAAAGACTGGGGAGAGCGATGTGGGAATCGTGTGGCTCAAAGTGTTTATTGGACCCACAGGAACAGTCAAGATTGCCAAAGGATTGGATTGAACAAAGAGAGAAAAGGGCTTAAGGAGCTGGAGGAAGAGGGGCCAAAAGGGAGAGAGAGTCATTAGAGACAGGAGGAGGGACAGGGATTTTGAGGACACAAAAGCCAGAGGAGGAGTGTTTTAAGAAGGGGGTGCTGATGGACAGTATCAAATGGTGCTAAAAGGTCATGGGTTCCGATAAAAGCTTTTGGATGTTTAGACTAGAATCTCTCAGGAGACCTTGAAAAGTGAGGAGGCTGGAGATGCCTGATTTGGAGGAGTCGGGGTGTAGAGGTTAAAGTGTGGGTGGTGAGGCAATGAAAGAAGCGGCTCCATTTAACCGCACACGTAATTTACTAAGTATTTACTGAGTACCTGCTGTGTGACCTTCTTGCATATCTGTTTGGGGATGTCCCAAGAAACCGAAACCCACCATCCTCATCTTCATGTTCGAAAAGCTTCAGTTCATACACCTGCAACTAATACAACATTGTAGATCAACTATACTCCAATATAAAATAAAATTTAAAAAAATAAAAGTTTCAGTTCATTCCAACTCCTTTTATGGTGCTGAATTTTAAAAACAGCTTTATTGAGATATAATTCACAGACCATACAGTTCACCCATTTAAAGTGTACAGCCAATGATTTTCAGCATCTACACAGACATGTACAACTATGGTGATGATTTTAAAGGATAAACGTTTGAGTGCAAAGTTTGGAATTCAGTTCCTCTAATTTATGCTGTTAATGAGGGAGAGAGGACCCCAAACCCCAGAATAAATTCTCCACTCCCACCCTCTTGAGCAGAATCACAGAAGAGAGTGGAAAGGTGCAATGGTGCTTTGCCTAAAATGTCCACCAGGTGGCAGCAGGACCCTCACCCTGTCTCCTGTTAGTTTAAGTGCAGACAAAACCAGTTTGGAAGGCTATGCGCTCAGAGGGTCTCCAACCTAGGGACTGTTTCTCTCCCCTGCTCCTTCCTGTTACTTATTCTTTTCTTCTGGGTAATTCTAAAGGTTCTGGCCCTGCTAACCGGTCCTAACCCACAGGGATTTATCATTCTGGAGTCACAGTAGCTTTCTGAGTTAACCTGGGTCTTTTGAGAAGCAGTAGCCATGACTGGATAAAGGTGCAAAGGTTTTTAGTGGGCGAAACACCTGTGAGTGAAGACAGGGAGTGCGCCTAGGAAGGCTGGGAGAGTTGTCAGACCAGACTGTAAGTCTGACCCCGAATGAAGGAGAGAGGGTAGGAAATTTGGGTGGATTCCTGTAGTATAGTTAGTCTAAGAAAGGTTTGCCAGGACCTTCAAGGAGCCAAAATAAACCACCAGGAGAATTCTGTGTCTCCCAGGAAAGGGGCTGCCTTAATATCCCTTCTGAGCTCAATTATTGGCTGGGCTGCTCCTAGGAATTGGAAGTTCCCAGGCTGCACACCTAGAAGTGGCCCAGGTGGAGGCTCTTGGTCAACTACTCCACCAGTAGTGGAGGTCCATAAGGCCTGTTCTCATGGCCTCCACACCTTCCTTTGGAGAAGGAGTAACCTCAGCCCTCAGGAGTCTCCACCAAGGGCCACCTGTGTTCCCCACCTCTCAGGGGGGCAATTCAATCCCCACCTCACACCTCTGTGCTGACTTTACTCCCCACCTTCCAACCCCACCCCCCAGAGACCCGAGAACAGACTCCTCCCATTCCCTGCATCTGACTCTCTGCTCTCCTGGATGGATCCAGGCACCTGCACCCTCCCAAGAAAGCCCGACTTTTTCCAGGCCCTGCCTTTGCCGCCCTCTTGCTTATAAGCCCTGAAAAGTGAAGGAAGCAATGGGATTAGCTGGGTGTTGGCTTCAGCCCTGACTCACAGGCCCAGGTGCCAGCCTGCCCTGGCAGGAAGCGTTTGGCCAGCACCAGGCCCCATCCCTTTCCTGGGGTCCTGCTGTCTCGGGTGACCCTCCTCTGGCCCCAGAGTTGGCAGTATGGTTCTGGCCTTAGCCAAGGCCAAGTATATAACAGGGCAGCCATAGCTTTTTCATGCGGTCAAGAGGCCCAGGTAGCTCTTGGGGGTCAGGAAGAAGAAGTTGGCACTTGCCCATGGAAAGCAGAAGTTTGGTAAGAAGGGTGTTAGGAAAGAAGACTGCTGGGTGCTTGGCACGACAGGCACTGACTGAGTCAATAGTCACTGACAGCGCCCTGAGTGCTCTTTGGGCTGAGGGGACCGCTGTGCGCGGAACTCTGGGTTTGGCGCCTCCCTCCCCCTGGCTGGTTCTCAGCTGAAAGACAGGCCTGGCAGGGATGGGATGAATATAGCTGGCTCTCTGGGCTGCTGCCTGAAAGGAGCACATGGGGAAACCAAGGATTCTGCAAGAGCATGTCTGGGCCAGATGACATTGCAAACCCAGAGTCCCTTAGGGAAATAGAAGGAAATAACTCTGGGCTTTAAAAGGGCATCCAGCCAACCCCTGGCATGGGAGCAGCAGAGAAATAGCCTGGAAATCCACCCTGATTACATTATTTACACCTAGACGTCAAAGGCAAAGCTGGGGGCAAGTGTAGGATTTTCCCTTTTCAGGTAGGGGTTGGGAAAAGCAGGACCAGCACAGCTCATTCCCACTCCCGCTTAGCACAATTGTTCTGCGCTTGGCAAAGCACTACTTACTGGACAAATCCATGAAGTATCTGCCACACGCCCAGCAGATGTAGGTGATACATTCCCACCACATCATCCTCCACCCCGACAGCCCCAGACTGGCACAGCTTTTCTGAGCCTTGTAAAAGAAGGTTAAATATGTCAATAAATATTAGTAGTTTGTCAGAGCACCTAGCCCAGTGCACAGGAGTAGACACTTAAAAAAAATGCTAAATGTGCTTTTGTCTCAGGCCCATCCTCTTCTTCTAATCAATTCTAGGGGCACTTCGGTTAGGAAGGGCCCCTCTCCCTTTCCTGAACCCATACCCCACTTAATATGTACAGTATGTTTATACTCTGCCGTCGACAGATATGATCCCGCCTGGTTAGCTCTTGTGCTTTGTCCTGTTTCTCTTGGAAAGCTGTGAGCTCCCCAGGGGCAGGACCAGAACTCTGGCTCCATTCTCCACCCCTGTCCCCTTCAGAACAGAGAATTGGCCTTCCACTGGGCACTGTGAAGCCTCAGTCAACACTCAATCCCCAGGTGGATACACTGGCTCCGAGGATGGAATTGGCCCAGAGGGAGAGCAGCAGACTCTTGGCTGGGAAAGGCTGGGGGTAGGGGGCACAGAGGGAATCTTGGCTCTGCATACAGCCAGCTGCCCTCTGGACCTTGCAGCCCTGCTGTGCCCAGCTCAGCTGCTGTGTCAGTGCAAAGCAGGGTGACATCAGCTGTGGAAGAGGTTACTGTCAGGCAAAGGGAAGGGCAGGGGAGAGCAGGCTGTCTGTGCTGCCTGGGTGCATGAGGCTACAGGCTGGATCAGCTGGGGAAAGGGTGCCTTGTTGGGGGTGAGTACTGACAGGGACCTGCAGGGAGCAGCAAGGAGGGAGGGAGAGGGAGGAGAGAAGCCAAAGAGGGGGCGAAGGGCATGGAATGGCTAAGGCCCCAAACCTTCCACCTGTAGGAGAGAGGGCACACTGGTTCGGAATTCTGGAAGACAGTGAGACTCCCTTTCGGGCACTTAGCCACTGTACGAAGCAAATAGGGGTACACCTCTCTCTGACCACAAAAGCAAGGCTGGGGCAAACCCCTCTCCTCCCCATTCAGCTCAGAACAGAGTCAGGGCAAGAAAGACTTTCCTTTCAGCTCACATATTTGTTATTGGAGGCCCTGGGCCTGTATGTGCCCGTCCTCTCTGCTGCCCACCATAGACGAAATGCTTAGGTGTGGGATGCCTTCCCGGGCTTGGGGAAGATCCCCTGCAGAAGGTCAGGTCACCACAGAAATTGCCAGGCCTGGCTCTGGTCCCGTGATCTCTGTCCCCAGGCCTCACCTACCCGGGTTGTCAGTGACCCTGGTCCTAAGACCTTGGTCCCCAGGTCTCGCCTGCCTGCCCAGATTGTCAGTCCCTGGGTCACACTCTGACCAGAGACATGAACTGTTCCCAGTAGCACTCGCTCTGATCTGCAGACATAGCCCCAGTTTCCAGAGACAGGTAGTAATTACTTGGTAGAGGCCCCTCCTCCGGTACTCACAGCCGCACATGCAACTACGTGCGTCCATGCACGCATGAGCGTCCATGCACACGCGCGTGCGCGCGCGCACACACACATATACACACACACACACACACACACTGCTGTTCTGTGCCTGACGGGCAGAATCTGGGGGAGAAGGGCTGCAGAGAGGTAGCTCAGAGCTCCAGGGATGGTATAGATACACAGACGTGTGGTTATACAGGGAGTTGGCTGGACAAGTGCACCAGCCTTTCCTCAACCAGGGTCACACAGCACAAGATCTCGCACCATCTCTCTGGCCTGGGGCCCTGGAGGAGCATGTTCCAGGTCCTAGTTAGCAGAGTGTCAGTTTTGAGTCTCTCTCCCTCTTCTGAGCCTCTAAACTTGTCCTAGAACTGCCCTTCTCCACATCATCCATCCCAGTGGCCCCTTGAAGCTTAGCACTGCCATCTCCTCTAGGAAGTCTTCCCTGATTCTCCCATGCTGGTCTGGCGTGTGCCTCTCCTCTGGAGTCCATAGCACCCTGTGCTAAACTCCATCAGCCAGTTACAAGGATCTCCTCCACTATGGTGAACTGCCCAAGGGCAGGACCTCCTTATGACCTCAGCACTTACCACTGTGCCTGGGACCACGTGGTTTGGCACTCCACATTCACTTAATGAGGGAACCAATATATTTATGGGGGTGTGGGGGCCCCATCCCTTGTTTCACTTGATCTCCCCCAGAAGCCAGTGGGTACCCAGAAGGCAGAGCAGCATGGTCCCCACTCCTCCAGGCAGGAGGAAGGGAGTCCACTGATTGCTAGCTCTCCTGGCTGTCTGCTGCCTGTGACTCAGCTTGTACCATGAGACAGGGAAGAGCCCACAGCCCAGGAGGCTCCTGCCCCTTCTCTCTGCACAGAGGACAGGTTGGGGCAAATCCCAGGCCACATGTGGGCATTGGCTTCCATTCCTCCTCCACATTGCCAGATCCCATGGGAAAGCCTGAGGTCACGGTTGTGAGGACAGTTTATACAGCTCTGGCCTCTTGCCCTGATGTCACAATGCCATGGGCAGTGTGGATGGCATTGTGGGGCTAGTTGGGTCATACCTTGTCTCAGTGTGCTTGTTTGTCCTGAGGTCCCCTCAGGATGTGAGGGGCTGAAGCAACAGTGGCTGGGAGAAAGCTTGGGTATTCGTTAGTCATGGGAGAAGAGATGGGCCAAGTTTCTGGCATCACTGAGTAGCACCTTAGGTGAAGGGAATGTATTATCTTTACTTATGTACATCCAAGGTTTGGCTTAGATCTACATAAAAGAGCGAGGAAGGAGGAAGTAAGGAAGGACAGACCAGGGACGAGTTGGGGCAGGAGACAGGCCTGATGTCCCTGAGCACCTATGAGGCTCACAGCTGGTCCTTCTATAAGCCTGACCTCCCCAGGCTCAGACCTTATAGATGTTGCTGGCCTCTCTTTACAGGGATCCCAGAGGGCAAAAGGAAGGGACTGTCAAGTGGGCTGTCCAGGTTGCATGAAGATCTGTGAACATACTCCTCCTCCAGCCCCGTCTGACATCTGACTCGGGACAGTCACAGATCCTCAAGGGAGGTGTTACCCAAGCACGAGTCCCCACCACTAAGCTGCAACTCCATCTTCCTCTTTCCTTCTGCAGCCTAATGTGCCATGATCCCAGGCATGTGTCCCCAAGCTCCCTCTCCCTAAACAAGGAAACGGAAAAGGGAGGCCCAAACTGTGTCCAGTGCTGGGGCCTATCCATGTCATAAGCAGGTATTCATGAGCATCACGAGATTTCTTGGGATAAAGGTCACACATATGCAGAAAGCCTATCACAGGGGCCCTCATCCTTTCCCCAAACCCCTGGGAGACCAGAGCTAGATATTTATTGACCTCCCACCTACAAGGGAAGTATATGATAATTTAAGTCTGCTTGTTCCCATTTCACAGACAAGAAACTGAGGGACAGTATATGATAATTTAAGTCTGCTTGTTCCCATTTCACAGACAAGAAACTGAGGGACAGCATTAAAAGAGCAAGTCAGAGATGAAGCTGGGACTAGAGTTGGAAGAGAAAGGAACCGGCTCTGGAATCTTGCTATTTTCCATACTCCTAAGTGTCAGCTTATTTGCCCAGCAGAGTCGTCTACTGTGTCACCCCCTTGCCTACTGCGCACAGGGAAAGAAACTGAAACCTACAAGGGTATGATGTGGTTGGCCTCAAAGCAATGCAGTATCATAATGCCTGGGCTGCCAGGGTCTTCAGAACATGGACTCTGGAGGCTTCAACCTGAGTCCAGGAAGCAGACAGACACTAGTAAACTGTCAGAATGACCAGCATGCAGAGTGTGCCCCTACATTTCAAAACCCTTGCCCTGGCCATGTCAGAGTCAACAGAGGGACTGTCTTGACAGACATGGCAGCTGATGTTGTAGCCAACAACCACGTGAGGTGAAAAAGGGAGAAGTAACCTTGCCTCACAAGTCTGCTTCTTCCTGAAAGCCCGGGAAAGCTCCAGGAGTGGGCCACCCTCCCTACCCACACACCTGGAGGACTCCTCTTCCAGGCAGATCATGGCTTCCCAGGGAAGCCTACCACACTTTCGCTGGGCTGCTTAGAGTGGGACACCCAAAGCCATGCTTGGAGCGGCAAGGTCACACAACTCCCCATTGCCCCCTCCAAGCCTTAGGCAACCACTAACCTACTTTCTGTTTCTATAGATTTTGCTATTCTGGACAGTTAATGTAAGTGGGGTCATACATATATGGTTCTTTGTTGAGTGGTTTATTTCACTTAGCATGATACTGTCAAGGTTCATTCATGTCGTGGTATGTACCAGTACTGCATTCTTTTCTACTGCTGTAAAAACATTCTACATCTAATTTATCCATCAGTCAGTTCAGGGACATTTTAGGTTGCTTCCACTTTGGGGCTGTTATGAATAAAGCTGCTATGAATATTTGTGTACCAGTTTTTGTGCGGACATATGTTTTCATTTCTCTTGGGGATATACCTGGGAGTGAAATTGCTGGATCAGATGGCAGCTCCATGTTTAACCTTCTGAGGAGCTGCCAAACTGTTTTCAAAAGAGGCTGCACCATTTTCCATTCCCAGCAGCAGGATTTCAGTTTCTCCAAATCCACACCAATACTTTTTATTTGTCGTATTGAATATAGCCATCCTAATGGGTATGAAGTATCTCATTTTGGTTTTGACTTGCATTTCCCTGATGGCTAACAATGTTGAGCATATTTTCATGTGCTTATAGTCATTTGTGAATCTTCTTTGAAGAAATATCTATTCAATTTTTAATTGGGTTAGTTGTCTTTTTATTATCGAGTTGTAAGAGTTATTTGTATGTTCTAGATATGAGTTCCTTATCCAATATATGATATGCAAACATTTTCTCCCATTCTGTGAGTTGTCTTTTCACTTTCTTGATAATATCCTCTGAAGCATAAAAGGTTTAATTTTGATGAAGTCCCACTTATCTATTTTTTCCTTTGTTGCCTATGCTTTGGGTGTCATATCTAAGACTAGTGCTGTTCAGTAATTTTTCATGTGCTTATTGGCCATTTTTATGCCTTCTTTTGTGAAACGTTATGCTTAAGTCTTTTGCCATTTTTGAGTTGTTTATCTTTTTATGTACTGTAGTATATGTTCCCATTCCCTGCCTATTTGTTTTCTTTCTTTTTTTAAAAAAATAAATTTATTTTATTTATTTATTTTTGGCTGCGTTGGGTCTTCGTTGCGGTGCGGGGGCTTCTCATTGCGGTGGCTTCTCTTGTTGTGGAGCACGGGCTCTAGGCGTGCGGGCTTCAGTAGTTGTGGTGCACGGGCTTAGTTGCTCCGCGGCATGTGGGATCTTCCCAGACCAGGGCTCGAACCCGTGTCCCCTGCATTGGCACGCGGATTGTTAACCATTGCGCCACCAGGGGAGCCCTCTATTTGTTAACTATTTTCTTAATAGTTCCTTTTGGTATCAGAAAATGTTAACTTCCCTTTTTAAAAATTATTTATTTATTTTGGCTGTGCCGGGTCTTAGTTGCGGCATGCGAACTCTTAGTTGCATGAAAATGTTAAATTTCATGAGTCTAATTTATCCATTTTCCCCTCTATGGTTACTGCTTTTTGTGTCCTGTCCAAACAACCTCTGCCTACCTCAAGGTCACAAAGATATTTTCCTCTGTCTTATATATTGGGTTGGCCAAAGAGTTCGTTTGTTTTTTTCTGTAAGGTGGCTCTAGTAGCACTTAGTTGCCTTTAACGTCATTTGAAACAATTTTGTTAGATTGTATTGTGACAGCTGTCATATCAGCGTGCATTAAAAAAAAAAACTTATCAAAATTGGTGAATTTTTGTGTAGCCACTTTAATATTGAAGATGGAAGAAAAAAAGCAACATTTTTGGCATATTATGCTTTCTTATTTCAAGAAAGGTAAAAACGCAACTGAAACACACACAAAAAAGATTTGTGCAGTATATGGAGAAGGTGCTGTGACTGATCGAACATGTCAAAGTGGTTTGTGAAGTTTCATGCTGGAGATTTCTCTCTGGACAATGCTCCACGGTCAGGTAGACCAGTTGATAGTGATCAAATTGAGACATTAATTGAGAGCAATCAATGTTATACCACGCAGGAGATAGCCGACAAACTCAAAATATCCAAATCAAGCGATGAAAATCATTTGCACCAGCTTGGTTATGTTAATCGCTTTGATGTTTAGGTTCCACATAAATTAAGCAGAAAAAAACCTTCTTGACCGTATTTCTGCATGCGATTCTCTACTGAAACATAATGAAAATGTTCCGTTTTTAAAACAAATTGTGACGGGCAATGAAAAGTGGATACTGTACAATAATATGGAAAGGAAGATATCATGGGGCAAGCGAAATGAACCACCACCAACCACACCAAAGGCCAGTCTTCATCCAAAGAAGGTGATGTTGTGTATATGGTGGGATTGGAAGGGAGTCCTCTATTATGATCTCCTCCCGGAAAACCAAATGATTAATTCCAACAAGTACTGCTCCCAATTAGACCAACTGAAAGTGGCCCTCGATGAAAAGCGTCCAGAGTTAGTCAAGAGAAAACACATAATCTTCCATCAGGATAATGCAAGAAGACCACATGTTTCTTTGATGACCAGGCAAAAACTGTTACAGCTTGGCTGGGAAGTTCTGATTCATCTGCAGTATTCACCAGACATTGCAGCTTTGGATTTCCATTTATTTCAGTCTTTACAAAATTCTCTTAATGGAAAAAATTTCAATTCCCTTCAAGACTGTAAAAGGCACCTGGAACAGTTCTTTGCTCAAAAAGACAAAAAGCTTTGGGAAGATGGAATTGTGAAGTTGCCTGAAAAATGGCAGAAGGTAGTGGAACAAAATGGTGAATACGTTGTTCGATAAAGTTCTTGGTGAAAATGAAAAATGTGTCTTTTATTTTTACTTAAAAGCCGCAGAAACTCTCTGGCCAACCCAATAGAAACTTTATGGTTGTGGGTTTTACATTTAGCTCTATGACCCCTCTCAAATTAATTTTTATGTGTGGAGTGAGCTAGAGGTTGAGGTTCGTTTATTTTATATGAATATCCAGTTGTCCCAGCAATACTTGTTAAAGAGACTTTCCCCTCCACACTGTATTGACCTGGGACCGTTGTAAAAAGTCAGTCAACCATATATGTTGGTGGATTTCAAAATTTCTAATTTATTTCATTGATCTATTTGTCTCTACTTTTTGTAACTCCACACTCCCTTGAATACTCTAGCCTTATAATAAGTCCTAATTAAAATAGTTTAATTCCTCCAACTTAATTCCTCCAAGATTGTTTTTGGCTACTCTAGACCCTTTCTGCATTTCCACTTAAATTTTAGAATCAGCTTGTCTACTTCCTCAAAGAAATCTGTTGGATTTTTATAGGGATTAAATTAATCTATAGATCAACATTGAGTCTAACCATCTATGAACACAGTATATCTCAATTTCTATTTTGTCTCCATTTCTTTAAGAATTTTTAAGTTTCTCTCAGCAACGTTTTGTCATTTTCAGGGTAGCTATCCCGCAAATATTTAGTTAGATTTATCCTTTGTATGTGATATTTTTGATGCTATTGTAAACAGTATATTTCAATTTTCATTCTCCAATTGTTTTTAAATAGTATATAGGATGGAATAATTTTTTATATTGACTTTCTATCCTTGACCTTTCTAAAGTCACTTACCGATTTCGGCTTTTTGTGTGTGTGTATTCTGTACATTTTTCATACACAAGTTATGTCTTCTGCAAATAATAACAGTTTTACTTTTTTTTCTATCTTTATGCCTTTTATTTCTTTTTCTTTCCCATTATGCTAGCTAGAATTTCTAGTACAATGTTGAATAGAAGTGGTAAGAGATTATATGCTTGCCTGTTCCCCTATTTTAGGGGAAAAATTTTTAAATATTTCACCATTAAGTATAATATTAGCTGCAGCCCTTTTGTAGATGTTCTTGGCTTATAAGACCAGATCCAGGAACACTTGAGAAGGGCTGAAGAAGAGAGAGACTGTTATCTGTGACTTCTTGCTAATGACATCTTATTTACCTAAGAGAGCTAAACAGGGTCTGTTTCTTCTTCATCTCTTGAGTTGAAGAACCAAAACAAAGTTCAGAAACTGCCATGGTACCCTGTGCCCCTTTTCGTAGAGCAAGATTTATAGGTCCAATTTCCATCTCCCAAGCATACTTTATACTTTCCTATTATATGCTAAAATATCTATCATCTTAATCAATGTATAAATGCAACTGGATATGGATATTAATCACATACTTATTTATAACTTCTAATTTGCCATTGACCTAATACTTCTTGATATCAAAGGCATGCTGGGACTTCCCTGGTGGTCCAGTGGTTAAGACTCTGAGTTTCCAGTGCAGGGGGTGCGGGTTCAATCCCTGGTCAAGGAACTAAGATCCCACATGCCATGTGGCGCGGCCAAAAAATGTAAAATAAAAAAGTTAAAGCTCATGCTTTCCCCATAATATTACTCCTACCACACAGCCATGTTTCATGGGCTGCGGCAAGCTACTGAGGGTTTTAAAGTAATGGGTGACACACTCATAGCCATGTGATATGCCCCAGATGAACTTCAGGGAGGAAGCCCAAGCTAGGGAACCATTCACCTTTCTATCATAGTTATCAAGAGTGAGATGGGCTCTCCCAAACTCTCTCCTTATCCGGACCTTCCCTAGGCTCCCAAAGGTTCCCCTCTTTGGGACAAGGGTAGCATCTTGTCTTCAGAGAGGAATAAAATATTTCTGTTCTCCATTTTTGTCTTGGCAGACCTCCCCTTCCTTTCTCTGGCAGAAAAATGAATGACCTACCACCTGGCTTACATAATAATACCAGCATTAAGTGGTAACAGCGGTAATGCCTACCTGAGTCTAAGTGAGGAGGAGGGCAGTTTCCAGGGAACTCTGCTTTTTCAGCTTGTTCTCTGCTGAAGTCCAGGGTCTGGAGGAAACAGGCAGTTAAAGAGAAAGAAAGCTGGTCTCAATGGTAGAGCCACCTTTGGTCACAATCGAGGGTACACCCCCAAAGAAACCCTGAATCTTCTCCCTTGAAGAATAACCCTGTAGACGGCAGAGGAATTAAGCAAACTAGACATTGCAGGGAGAGCCTGGAGAGGAGCAGCATGTGCATAGACTTCTCTCCCACACACCTGCTGAGGGCTTCTGAGCCGTGACGAGATAGCTGTCCATAACTGAAGACATCTAATCTCATTCAAAACTTTTGTACTAGACAGGGAGCCAGGACTGGAATAGAGGTGGATGGTGACGGGCCAGGGAGCTGGCCTAGCCCCAAGACCAGTGGCCCACTAGGGAGCTCCTCAGCCCTCCTCCCAGGCACCTGGGTGCCTCTCTTCCTGAGAAGTTAGTGGTTGGCACAAAACTCCTCACTTTCTCCTCTTCCCAGAGGAAGGATCCTGGGATAGTATTTGGGGAGGCAGGGGTGTGGCAGAGGCTGGGAGAATGCACAGCCTGCCTGGTTCCCAGCTTACTCGCATGGTAAGGCTCCCACAGGCCCAGAAAAGACAGGGCCATGAGGGACAAATGAAGTCAGAACATCTCAGGGACCAAGGATTCTAAGCAGGGATTACGACCTTGGGCTCCATCATTACATTTCTGGGCTCAACTCCCAGCTCCATCACTTACTGGCTGCTGTGACCATAGACAAGTTATTTAATCTCTCCATAGCTCAGTTTTCTCATCTTTAAAAGGGAATAAAGGACTACCCCCCTCACAGGGTCACAAGTAAGGATTAAATGAAATGATTCTTGTGGATTGTCTTGCAGTAATAATTCACTACACGTTAGCTATTCTTGTTCCACTTACAAGTACTTTCTCTTGCTTCTGAGTGAAAGCACATGTCTGGTGCTTCCTGCCTTTCCCCATGAAGGCAATTCCAAAACTACAACCCGACAATCTGAAGAATCTCCAAAACACCCCGCACACGTTCTGGAGGCGTGGGCACAGGGATGGGACAGCTCACTGGTGCCTGGCGGTGAACGTCCCCTGCCGGGCGTGCCCAGTGGCTCAACATCGTGCGCACGTGCAGGTTTACACATCAGTGCATCTATGCGTGCGCGAGGCAGGAGACCCGCGAGTTCAGCAGTCCGGGGTTAGCGCCGCGCCGCTGGTAGGCGGGGCAGAACCATTGTTCCGCCGTGGACCGACCCCCCCACCCCACCGCCTGCGCGCTCGCCACGGAGAGAGGCGGGGCTTCGCTGGGCCCGCGGCCCGCGACCCCCGGCTTGAAAGCAAGTCTCCCCTCCTACGCGTCTCGGCGAGCGGGAAGGCGGGGGTGCAGTTGTGTGTAGTGGTCGCCCGTGTGGCTTCCCCACTCCTCCCCGGGAAACTTCCCCAGTGCCCATCCATTCGTGAAGTGCCCGGGGCCAGTCCTGGGCTGGCACCCACCCCCGGTTCCCCAGTTCCCCGATCGGGTCCTCTCCCTCTTCCAGAGAGGACCCTTGTGAGCGCCTCCTAGGCGGCGGGGTGCCGGGCAGAGGCCCAGCGGCCGGTGGAAGAGAAGCCTAGAAGGAGAAAGGGAGGGGAGGGGGAGTGAGGAGCTCGCGGCAGAGGAAACAGCAGATTGCGCCGAGCCAATGGCAACGGCAGGACGAGGTGGCACCAAATTCCCTTCGGCCAATGACGCGCCAGAGTCTACAGAAGCCCATTAGAATTTCCCCAGGGGCAGGGCCAGAGGCAGGGGCTGCGGCTGCCAAGCCGCGGTGTGTCTGCAGCATCCAATTTTTGCGTCTCCTCCCCTCTCCCGCCCGTGCGGATCTCCCACGGTGAGACAACTCTGCTTACTTTGCCCCTTGTTGGCAACGAATAAAAGGGTCTGAGGAAATACGGGACCCGGTCACCCACTGCCAGCTTTAGCCTTTAAATCACCAGCCTGGGGAGATCCACGCACAGCAGGTCGGGTCCGGACACCGATCCAGCGCGCACCGTGCAGCAAAGGGTTCCGAGCGCAGCGCCGCGTATCGCCGCGCAAAAGCGGCCTCGGGAACTAACCTACCCTCAGTTCGGGCTGCCCCGAACTCCACTCCGCATTCTCAGCCCTGGGAAAGTGATCCCAGCGTCCGAGAGCCCAGATGCCGGCCCACTTGCTGCAGGAGGAGGTGAGCTTCCAAGTAATGGCCCCCAGACCGCGGGTTCGCCGGCGCTGGTCGGGCTTCTAAGTGACTCGGTGGGGGAAGAGAGTTGAGATCTCTGCACACAGCCATCTTTTGCGAGTTGTACTGCCTTCAGTTTGTTAGGAATGGGGATTGTAATTTGGGAACTTAGGTCCCCAACTTTTGTTTTTTAAGCTTAAAGAAAAATCTGGTCGTGCCGGTACTCTCACGTATGTAGGCGTGCGGGTTTGCCTTTGTGTGTTCGTTGGGGTGCGAGTGTTTTACTCCTCTTTCCTATTTCCCTTTCACCTTGAGGTTTCACCCCCCTCCCCAATCTCTCTGCACCGTTCCTAGGGACTTCCCTCTCTTCCATCTGGGACAGACCTTGCCCTCAGGTAACGTGGGTGTTGGGGCCAGGTCTGTGCCTATACCCCGCCCTTCTCCCAGCTTGATTAGCGAGTGAAGTGGCCCCTACTACGTCCACGTGTCCTCTCCTCTCTCCTGACCCTCCACTTCCTCTCCCTTCCAGATCTCTAGCTCCTACACAACCACCACCACCATCACAGCGCCTCCCTCCAGGCTCCTGCAGAATGGAGGGGGCAAGCTGGAGAAGGCTCCCCTATACTTGGAAGAAGACATCCGCCCTGAAATAAGAGATGACATCTATGACCCAAGCTACCAGGATAAGGAGGGCCCAAATCCCAAGCTTGAGTATGTCTGGAGAAACATCATTCTCATGTCTGTGCTACACTTGGGAGCCCTGTATGGGATCACATGGATCCCCACCTGCAAAATGTACACCTTGCTCTGGGGTAAGAGTTCCCCCTGTCCTCCTGACCCGGTACCCCAGGTTCTCTCCCCTCTTAATAAAGTAGGATCTTACATAGAGCAGAAACTCCAGCCCTTCCAGACTGAGGTTTTCCCAGCCATTTCTCTTTGGTGTCCTGAGAGGCTGGATGGGCTGGGAACAGAGCCTAGGGGGTTTGGGATGCAGGAGTGTCAGTTCTGGGCGTCCTTTAATTTGGGTGTTGGGGAGGGACCTCTGAGACCATGGGCCGCAGGTTCTGAAGGAAGCAGAACTGTGCCAGAGAGTCAGCTTTCCCGGAAAGAGGTTTTCTGCTTCAAGTCTTTAGTTGACTGCTTGTCCCAGCCCTGCCAGCCACGAAGGAATCAAGGTCCCTACCTGGGAGGCATGGGGACATGGGACTAGACTAGTGGCTTTAGAAGGTATATGCTGAGCACAGTCATGGGATAGCGAGAGAAGCTACTCAGGAAGAGTTAGTAGAAGAGGGAGGAACAGAGCGGTGGTCATCCACAAAATTATTTTGCCCTGACCCTTGGCCCTGTCAGGCGCCTTAGTCACATAGACAGGTGAAGAAGTCTCCTGAGTAACCCAAGTTACACAGATTTGCTGCTCTGTGACTCCATGTAGGTCTCCAGGGGACTGCACGTGCCACTCAACAAAATGTTCTTAGAATGAGATAAGGTTAAAGAAGTGTTTCATGTCCCATTCCCCACTCATCCTGCTCCAGCCCCCTGAGCCTGGGCAGCCCTGGCCTTCAGGCTGCTGCAGTGAGGGAGACAGTCCCCAGTGCATCCCCGCCCTGCCCTTAGCTCAGCTCTTTCAGGAATCCATGGGCTTGGGCACACAGCAGGGCCCTGCCCCCTGCACACACACGTGCGCTCTGAGGGCATTTCCACCTCTGCCACCGTGAGTCTGACTTCGGAAGGGGAGAGCAGGGAAGCCTAAAGACCCAGGGGACCCACATCGCCACTCTCTGAGGGGAGTGGGCCAGAACTCCTTCTCCAGGAAGCAACTGTAGGATTTCCAGAGCAGTCCGGGGTGTGCGGCGCTTGCAGACAGCTGCACTCTTGGAGGGGAGTTATGTAGGGCCAGTGGGCAGGTCTCAGCCGAGTCCTCCAGGACCTCTTTAGTCTAAAGGTGCTTTTAGACTAAAGAGGTCCGCGGAGCTTTGTCTTGGGGAATCCTCTTGGTGCCACAGACAGAGAAATGCAACTGGGTAGATCCCCTCTCTCAGTTTTTCCAGATACACACTGGGGACAACAGTACTTTTTTTGAGATTACACGTGTGTCATTGCTGGGGCCAGCCACATGCAGATGAAATCTGTTCATCTGGAGACCAGGAAGGGCTCTTATATTTGTGAGGGGAGGGGGACGTCTGTTCTCTAGCCCTTCTGAGAACCCAGCAGAACTTTAGTTCAGAGTGAGGAATCAAGAGCAGGGACAAGGATTCCCCAGGGAGACTGTGGACCCCTCTTTCTACCCCTTCTCCCCAACACAGGAGTCTTCACCAGGTGTTTAGTCACCTGCAAGCCCCTTCCAGCCTCAGGTCTCCCTGTAAGCCTCTCGTAAAGTCCAGAGTTTGGCCAGACCGCTGCTGCTCACTCCTCTTCCTCAGCTGCTACTGCAGTGCCGAATGCTCTCCCCAAACCAGGGCTGTGCCCGCTACCTTTTTGGTGCCCTGCCCGTGGGTGTGTGCTGTGCCTTTGGACAGAGAAGTGTGTCACACGAAGACTGGATAAGTTGTGACATTTTTACTTCTGTCCCTGGGCCCTGTGGTGGATGGCTTAGCTGACGGAATGACCGATTTGGTAGGGGGATATCAGAACTCTTAAGGAACAAAAGGGGGTTGGGGGGAGGGTCAGAGGGTCCTTCTGAGTTCAGGAGCTTGGCTTCACCTTTTCTTGTTTTATCCCTAAGGACAGTGTTAAATTAGCAGATGGTTGTGATTCCAGCATTTCTCATGACTGAGCAATTTTGAGCGTGTCTCAGAAGAGCCCTGAGGGAAGGGCTGAAGAGATATCTCTGGCTACACTGAGGGGCCATGGGGCAAAACTTCTCCAGTCTCTTTCTTAGGACTAAAGCTATGAGGTTTTGCTTAACCATCAATTTGGACTTTAATAGAGAATGAATTTCCAACTGGCGCAAGGCCTTCTATTAGATAAGCCTTAGAGAAAAAGGCACCAGAGGGCTTGGGTGCTTTTCCCAATTCCTTTGTTAATGCAAGGATCTTATGTGCTTTCTGAGTCAACTTGCCAGGGTCTTCAGTGGCATGAAACAACCCCAGTAACTTCCTTGCCTCTGAGCTGAGTGCTTCTTTTGTGCCCAAAGACATTTTTCTTCACCGTTAGTGATTGGCGGGCTGTGGCTCAACTGTCACTTATCCAGGTGCAGGTGCAGGCAAGATACTGCATCTGGGAGGATATTACCACGTGGCCGGAGACCAGCAAATCATAGGGGGCCTTAATTTAGCCCAGAGGGACTGTGGGTAGAACTCTCACTGGGACAGACTCTAGCTCCATGGCTCTCCTCCCCGTCCTGTTGGAGGAATACGATAGGGTAGAGGAAGATGGGTGGGGTGGGAGGAGCTTGTTTAGGAAACTGGTATCTATGGCTGAAGAAGAACACAGGACAATTTGTTACAATGTGTGGTGTCTCCAACTGCAACTAAGTTCAGTGGCCACTGAGGATCCATTGTTTCTAGCTGCTTCCCTAGGAATGAAACATTGTCAACAGTCACTGCTCTACCAAGGCCTCAGCCCCTGCCTCCTAGAGTTACTGAACAGAGGAAGGTAGGTATGCCAAGAAACCCGCCTCCCAGTTAAAGACTCTGTCTGGCACCCCCGGAGCCTGCAGGCCTCCAGGAAGGTGAGGCAGTACAGCATTGGGGTGCTCCACCCACAGCTTTGAGTCCGTGCCGCTATTATCTAGAATTAGCCTTGCCAGAGGGAGTGTGGGCTGGCAGAAGGACATGGCAAAGGCGAGACACAGGAACCTTGTGCCTATCTTGGGGACGTGGATGGTACACATCCTTGTGCCAGACTTCCGAACATAAACTGCTTATTGACAGAAAATCTAGTTTCAAATCTTGGCTCCATTTCTTACTTGCCATGTGACGATAGATAAACACTTAACTTCTCTGAGCTTCTATTTCTTCAACTGCAAAGTGAGGATATTGAACCCCGTTCAGGGTATCCAGTGAATTGGAGAATATAAAATCCTTGGCGAAGCTTAAGATGCTGTGCAGCTATGACTTACATGCAGGGCGAATTTTCTCCTCCTATGGCCACACCACCTGCAAAAAGATTGCAATGCTTTCGTACCAGCTGGTAAATAGCCCTAGTTCTGAGCCCCCTTAATGTCCCCTAGGACCCAGGGACCCTTGAATTGGTCAGTGCCCAGACCATACTGTCTGTTAAGTAATTTAATACTATCCTTGCTTATATGTCTTAAGCGCTGCAGGAGTAGTCTGCGGTCCTTCAAACCTTGGAGAAGGTTAGCAGAAGGTCAGAGGAGATGCGATCTGGGAGACTGTCCTTCACGAGTGAGAATGCCAAGTGGCTGGGGGGTGAGAGCCCTCTTCTCTGTCCTGCCTTTCTGAAGTTTCTGGGACTCCTAAGCTTATTCCAGCTCCTAGGTTGAGAGGATGAGAGGTGATGGTATTTTTCAAGTGATAAAATCAAAGGAGCCTAAGAGATCAAGGTATCCCTGGAGTTCAGGAAAAAGCAGAGCCTCACTGGGAGGCTAAAGAACACACAGACTCTGACCTGAGGAGAACATCATGTGAATGCTTTTCCAGATTAATGACTCCCTGCCCTGTCTTCTCCTGGCAGCGTTTTTCTACTATCTGATTAGTGCCCTGGGCGTCACAGCAGGAGCCCATCGCCTGTGGAGTCACCGAAGTTACAAAGCTCGGCTGCCCCTGCGCCTCTTCCTGATCATCGCCAACACGATGGCGTTCCAGGTGAGAAGCCAGCTGTGCTCAGCTCTTTTTTCCTCACTCTTTATTGACGATCTGGGGGCAGAATGGAGGCGATCAGTGCCTGGAGAGGAGCAGCACCTGGACAGCCGCTTCACTTTCTCCTTATAGTCAAGTTCGAGTTCAGTCCTGAAGTCCATAAAACATAAGTTTACTTCTGAGTGACTGGAAAAGGGAAGTAGGAGATAAAGAGGAAATACTCTCAGTGTATAGGGTCATTTTTGATCCTCTGTTATCACAAAGTCTGGCCATTGTGGTCCTTCATAAGTGCATAAGGCAGGAACTGACCCTGGTTTCCCTGGCAGACACTGAACAAGACATTCACTACTTTAATGTCTTAGGACTCCACCACAATGGGGCTGAAGTTACTGTTTCACAGATTCATGAACTCTGTTGTTTTCAGGTAAGAAGATCATACACTTTTATAGTGCTAACGATATGCCTGGTGCTATTCTAAGCACTTGTCATAGATTACCTCATTAAACCCTCACAACGATCTTAGGAGGGAGCTGCTATTGTTATTCCCATTTCTCAGATGGGGAAATTGTGTCACTGAGGGTTTAGGTCCAACGCTATGGTCCTATGTTGGGCTACCAGGCTGCCTAAGTCAAGTATTGAGGTTTGTTTAAGCAGGAAGTTTATAGCAGAGATAGAATGAAGGGAATTGGAGAAAGGGAACTCATAGTTATTAAGCAGTAGCAGTGGGTAAAGGATAGCATGTAGTGCAAGGCTTAGCTTGGAGTAAGAGGAAAAAACAAGGAAACCAAATTAATCCCCTTCTCCATGGCAATATCCCACGGTTACATAATCATCTCTGCCATAGCACTTAATGCCTTGAAGGCTCCCCACGTTGTCCCTGTGGGGCAAAAGAAGGAAGAGATTGTGCAGACTCCCCAGCCATTGGAACTCCCCTGAGAGGGTGTCTCTCCTCAGGCCTTCATTCCTCTTCTCTGTTCCTCCAGAATGACGTTTACGAATGGGCCCGAGATCACCGTGCCCACCACAAGTTTTCGGAAACACATGCTGATCCCCACAATTCCCGACGTGGCTTTTTCTTCTCTCACGTGGGTTGGCTGCTTGTGCGCAAACACCCAGAAGTCAAAGAGAAGGGTGGTTTGCTAAACTTATCTGACCTAAAAGCTGAGAAGCTGTTGGTGTTCCAGAGGAGGTGAGTGACATGATGATGGAGCTGGGGACCTGGCACTTGGTGACCCACTTTTTTCTCCTAGGACTTGTCAACATGAACTGAGAAGAAATTTACTGGGTTTCCATATCCCAAATTATAATTTAAAACCCTAATTGTTAATAGCCCACAGGCCCATAGCCATAGACTGTTGTTGTTTCTTTCTCTCTGAGCTATCTAAACCAATTAAATTCAACAAATGTTTGTTGACCTAGGACGGTCATGGATACAAAGCTGAATGTGTCATGGTCCTTACCTTCAAGGAGTTCATAGCTTATTGGGGAGTGGAGGGATAAGCCAAGTGTCCAAATACCTATGATACGTGGCAAAATATTTTCCATACCCAGGAGGGGCACAAAGGGGAGGGAGGTTGCAGAGTGGGGAACATCAGGGAAGGGCTTATGAAGAAAGTAGCTTTGGAATCCACTGATGGATAGAGATTTTCACAGGTGGGGAGTGGGGGACAGTGCAAACAGAAAGAAGGAGCTGAAGTGTGTTCCAGCAACAGAGTCCTTTGAAGTGCAGGGTGTGGTAGGAAATAAGGCTAGAAAGGGAAACCGATGCCATTCTTGTGGAGTATTAAAGGCAGATGAGGTTTACTTTAACCCAGGCAATAGGAAACCATGAAAAGTCTTTTGAGCCGGAATGTGGCATGGTTGGAGGTGTGCTTTAGAAAGGTCACTCTGGGGATAGGTGAAAGAAGGCCTTGAGCTAAAGAGGTGGGAAGCAGGGCCACAGGTGGGGAGGTAGTGGGGATCCGTGCAGGGAAGTGGTGGTAGGAGTGGAGAGGAGTTGGAAGCAGGGGTTATTAATGATACAAGAGGATCAGACTTGACTGCTGAAGGGGTATAGGAAACCAGCTCCCTCGGAATGTCAATGGCCTGCCGTACATTTGGGAGAATGAAGAATGGGACAGGGCCTCCAGAGGGACAGACCTGCAGGCATCTAGGACATTTGGAGTGCCTCTCTGAGGGAAAAGAAGAGGAAGGATGAGAAGGATTCCTGGCTAGCAGGAGATGGAGGCAAGATACTAAACATAGATTCTGCCAAGAGCACTGATAAAGAGAAAGGAAGCCCAAAGGCAGAATGGAAAAACCCGGGAAGGAGAACTCAGTCTGTAACTTGGACCCCACCTGTTTTACCAAAGTGGTATTATGCTGTAGTGAGAGAGCAATGGATTTAGAGTCAGGAGACAAAGCATTCCAATCCTTGCTCCACCAGTTCCTGGTGGTGTGACCCTAGAAAAGTCATTTAACCCCTCATTACCTCATCTAAGAAGTATGATAATAACACAACATTCTCAGAAGATTTCCCACCCCAATCCCTCTTGCTCTGTTTCCTGCCACATTGTGCTCACAATGTAGAAAGAAAGAGACAGCCCAACCGTGTGAGAATAGAAAATCAGGTAGGTCTCAGGGTCCTCTCTCCACTGACCGGGTGTGTGATCTCTCAATGTAGGTACTACAAACCTGCTGTCCTGTTGATGTGCTTCATCCTGCCCACACTCGTGCCCTGGTACTGCTGGGGTGAAACTTTTCCACACAGCCTGTTAGTCGCCACCTTCTTGCGTTATGCCGTTGTGCTCAATGCCACCTGGCTGGTGAACAGTGCTGCCCACCTGTACGGATACCGCCCTTATGACAAGACCATTAACCCCCGAGAGAATCTCCTGGTTTCACTGGGAGCTGTAGGTAAGTCACATCTAGTGGTCTGCAGCTTAGAGTATTAGGCTAGGAGCCAGAAGAACCAGATTCACCTGTTTTATGACCCCTCTCTGTCTTTACACTATAAAACTAAGGGGCAATATTAAAAATCCTTGAGAATTAAGCAGCAAGTCCTATGTAAAGAGAACAGGGTGAGGGACTTCCCTGGTGGCGCAGTGGTTAAGAACCCGCCTGCCAATGCAGAGGACACAGGTTAGAGCCCTGGTCGGGGAAGATCCCACATGCCACGGAGCAACTAAGCACGTGCGCCTCAACTACTGAGCCCGCGCACCTAGAGGCCGTGCTCCGCAACAAGAGAAGCCACTGCAATGAGAAGCCTGTGCGCTGCAACAAAGAGCAGCCCCCTGCTCACCGCAACTAGAGAAAGCCCACGCACAGCAACGAAGACCCAACACAGCCAAAACTAAATAAATAAATGAGAAAAGGGTGAAAAATAACAATGCCTTTGATTCCAGGTTCCAGCACAATCCCCAAATGCTATGTATGATGATCCCCTTTGGGTTGCCCTTTTTCCAGTCATCTCTGATCTGGGTGGCTGTAAGCCTAGTGTTTTATATTTAGACGTGCTATACAACATGTAGAACAAATAGTTGTCATTTAATTCAATAAGCTTCTCTTCTGTCACCTTGCTATTTTCAGAGAGGTCATACTTGAAGTGTATTTCATGCCTTATTGCTTGGTGATGCGAGTATGAAGGACATCAAAGCAACTGTTGGTGGCCCTTTATCACCACCTACCATTCTCATCTCTTGTCCTTTATTTTTCTCTCTTCTGCTCCTCTTCTGTGCTGGGAACACTCCCTCCCCTCAGCGTGGCTTAGGGAACTCCCAGTAACGCAGCTAGTTTGATCACAAGTACCTGCTCACTGATCTAATGCTGACTATTCAAGAATTTATTTATACCATTCCAGTTCCAATAGCCAGAGTCTAAGACAACAGGGTTCTACAGTCTGTCTCCATTTTTTTTTTTTTTTTTTTTTTGTCCGTCACTCTTTTCAACTAAATATAGACCTTGACTAAGGCCTGGAATTAGATTTCCTTAAGCAGACCCCATGGCCTCTTCTACACCAGTCATCAGTACTGTTGGTCATTCAGCATATCGAGGCAACCTCCCTGCTCCACACATTTACGTACGCCACGGCCTAGCCTTCGTTTTGTTCTCTTTAAAACCCTCCTTTATATTCTCAACCCTGACCATCTTTTTTTACTATCTGCACTAAAGACATTTTTTCATCTCTTTTTAACTTTCATGCACCTTCCCCCTCCTTTCAGACACCTTGTACTGTTGTCCATGTTCTTACTCTGAACCATGTTTGAAATCAATCATACAGGTTATTTTCATAGAAAATTAATGAACGTTATGGAAGTTTCTGGAATGAGATCGGTCCTGTCCTGCAAACAGATCTGTCTTCCCCAGCCCCAATGACCACCCATTCAAAGTGGCTGCCAGTAGCTTACTTTGTCTCTTATCATTCCTCCATACCTGCTCTCCCCGCTTATCACCTCACCCTTTGTTCTCCAGTAGCCTGCTGCCCTGCCGTTCTAATCTTTTTCTTCTTGAATTACCTCCCCCCGCAGTCACATGCTCATCTTCTCTCTGCTAAAGCTGGCCTCACCCCTTGAGCCTCTTTTGGGCTGTATCTTGCTGCCCCAGTTGCAAAGTCTCGTCCTTTTTTCGCCCACTGACCTTCCTCCTCTTTTTTTCCTCCCTTGGCAACGTGTGTGTGTCTGATTCAGTTTAAATCTGATGTGTGGGCCTGGCTAGTGTTTATACAGAGCCTAGCTGCAAGGTCGTTTATGGAAATTAGTAATCCTCCATCAGTACCTTTAGCCTTGGGGTTTTCCTACCCTCCTACTCACTTCACACTGGATAAACTGATGATCCGCACTGTGGATAGTCAGAGAAAGGACGTACCTTGAGGTGATGCCCTGGATGGTGTCTTTCCCATCGCAGGACTTCCTTCCTTTTTGGTTATTAATGCCATTATTACTCTACTGGGGCTCTTTCATCTTCAAAGGGCTTAGCACACTCTTTTACTAGCTATTCTTTTTTTTTTAATTTATTTTTGGCTGTGTTGGGTCTTCGTCGCTGTGCGCGGGCTTTCTCTAGTTGCAGCGAGCGGGGGCTACTCTTCGTTGCGGTGCGTGGGCTTCTCATTGTGGTGGCTTCTCTTGTTGCGGAGGAGCGCGGGCTCTAGGTGCCTGGGCTTCAGTAGTTGTGGCACGCGGGCTTCAGTGGTTGTGGCTCAGGGGCTCTAGAGCGCAGGCTCAGTAGTTGTGATGCACGGGCTTAGTTGCTCCGTGGCATGTGGGATCTTCCCGGACCAGGGCTTGAACCCGTGTCCCCTGCATTGGCAGGCGGATTCTTAACCACTGCGCCACCAG
Source organism: Delphinapterus leucas (assembly GCF_059928025.1). NCBI lineage: Eukaryota > Metazoa > Chordata > Mammalia > Artiodactyla > Monodontidae > Delphinapterus > Delphinapterus leucas. The sequence goes on from NC_143144.1 coordinate 59,334,710, forward strand.
GGAAGTCCCTATTAGCTCTTCTTTACCCAGCTTTACCCCAGCCTCATAAGGGTCGGTATTGTTATTGTTGAATGAGGTTCAGAAAGAAGATCCTGCCGCGGATTAGAGAACTCTCTGTCTGTGGAGTTTCCACAGCTTGATGCATTACAGAAATTATCCTGAATCCAGAATCTCTTTGATTTTCCTCTATCCAGCAAAGTGAACTGCTCATCTCAGAATCTTAGAGGGACTACCTAAGCCTTTTGATTCTTATTCCCTCAGAGAGCTTCTGTTTTATCAGCTTCACCCACACACCAGGGTCAAAGCTCAAAGAATTAGAAGCCAGAGCAGTCTACTCTGAACTAGTGGAGGCTGAGGAACTCGGGCCCATGGGCTGGGCCTTCTTTCTTCTGACTTGACTGTTGCTGCCCAATTCTGTTGGTACCTTCCACCCTTGGAGAGAGTCCCCATGCAGTGGGGAAAGGTGTACTCCTTTGCTCACCTTTGTAAGAAACACAGCAAAGGTTCTTCATTCTGGACTCTCTCCTCTCCCCACTCTAACACATGCACATACACACAGAGCCTCTAGGGTCTCATACCAATATGTAGTGAAGCTCTGGAATTTTCCAGTCTAAAATCCACTCCCAGTGATAGAAGTTTCTCTCAAATCATCTTATCCTCTCAGAAACTGCCCGTCCTCCTCCCACAAAGGCTCCCAGAGAGCCATGGTGACCAGGGTCTCCCCAGTCCTTTCTTAAGATGCCTCTGAGGGAATCTGTTGGGTTCAGAGTTTAAAAGACTGGATTCGTCCATTCATTCATTCAACAGCGGCAGGTTTCTACTACGTTTGAGGTACTCCTCCAGGTAACCAGAGTGCCAAGATCAAGAAGCCAGCAACCCAGTGTAGCTCCATAACTCTTCTCTGCTTTGTTCCAGGTGAGGGCTTCCACAACTACCACCACTCCTTTCCCTATGACTACTCTGCCAGTGAATACCGCTGGCACATCAACTTTACCACATTCTTCATCGATTGCATGGCTGCCATCGGTCTGGCTTATGACCGAAAGAAAGTATCCAAGGCTGCCGTCTTGGCCAGGATTAAAAGAACTGGAGATGAAAGCTACAAGAGTGGCTGAATTTGGGGTCCCTCGGTTTCCTTTTCCAAAAGCCAGCTGGGCAGAGGTTTAATGTTCTGTTTATTAACTACTGAATAATGCTACCAGGATGCTAAAGATGATGACGTTAACCCATTCCAGTACAGTATTCTTTTAAATTTTCTTTTAAAATTGAAAGCCAACAACTCTGCCTTTATGATGCTAAGCTCATGTTCTTATTTCTTTTCTTTTCTTCTTTCTCTTCTAGTCCCATTATCCTTCCCTTTGTTTTGTTCCTATCACCTTCCTTTCTCTTCCCCCTCAATGCCCCCCAGGCAAGCAGCTGGTCAGTCATTGGTGGGTTTCCAGCTTCCAAAGCCTAGACAACCTTTCTAGGGTCCAAAACTAGTGGCCTTTGCCCCAGATAACCCTTTCCTTGAGCTGTCCTGAGCTCTAAGGTGGGTGGCTCAAGCTAGAGATATGACAAAATCGTCTGGGAAGGCCCCCAGTTAGCTTCAGCTTAGGCTTTTGCTATATGAAATGGAAAAATAACTTTATTGGCACAAAGCTTTGAAAGCAGGTAAATTGTCAGGGGAGAGAGTTAGCATGCATGATATGATTGATAAGTAAGGATGAGTTGACGTGGGAAACAAGGCAGGAAGCTCCTGCTGTGATCTGACACCCAGCTGCCTGCCCACCACCCAGCATGCTTCCTTTCTCTCCTGACTCTGACTGGGGAATGGCCGTGGAGCTTGGCAATGCTAGAACTCAAAAGCAAATCTCAATGTCCCAATCTACTTTAGGCTGAGGATAAAGAAGAAGCATTTAGTTTATGGTAAAAGTGCTCTGCCGGGGAAGGATTTTTTTTCTTTCTTTCATGACAGGAAGATTTCTTATTCCAGATAACAAGAAATCTTGAGGCTTGGTTGTTTCCAGAATTGGTGATTCCAGCAGCTCACGGAATCGTCAAAATTCTTTCATCTTTCTGCTGTGCCATCTTTGGTACATTGGTCAGCTCCCCTCATAGTAATAAGGTGGCTTCAGCATTTTGAGACATCCAAAAAAGATGTGTTGGTGGTACAGTGGTGAGCATAGCTGCCTCCCAAAAAAGAAAGGATTTTCGGAGGTGGAGTTGGGTCAAACATAGAGCTGTATGTCCATGGGTACTTTGCTTGGAATATTAAAATAAACCTTTTAGAGTATTTCCCTCTGAAGGAGAGTGGGGCTTGAAGAAGAGGAAGAATCAGGCGGGTTGTCTCCTTTCCTCTCGCTGCTGGACAGGAGATGGAGAGGTTGAGGGGCAGGGTCTGTAGGCAGTTCCTAAGAGGGAACATTACAAAAGAAGGGCTCTGAGAACACACTGCTGGGGGATTTGGAAGGTTACTGAGTAAGTTATTGGGTGTCCTAATATGGAAGCTGGTTATACAAACAAGTTAGATGTTGGGTTCATTTCATTAATTTCAATTTCTCCTTGGACTGAGAAAGAACTAGAAGGCTTCTCCCCACAGTGTTGAACCCTTTCACTCTTCCTTCTCTGTTAACTTCTAGCCTAAAGTATAGGACTGCTTGGGGGGTGGGGTAGGAATCTCTTGACTACCCTGACTATGGATTCCTGGCTCTGCCCTGTCTGTCCATTTTCTCCTGCCAGTTCTATCTCCTCCCCAATGTTTCCTTCTTTCTCTGGATAGGCAAGCCTCCTTTGTGTGTATTCAGGGGCAGTGATGGCTACTGTGGTCCAGGCAGCTCCCTCTCCTACAGACAGTATGCTCAGGGTAGCTGAACCACTGTTTCTCTTTATAAAGTTGAACGAGCTGCCACTTTCACTTGGCCTCCAGAGTCTCCACCTACACCCTTGTGCTTCCCCACCACACTGATGACTCAAGACAAGGCTAGCAAACCCCGCTGGAGACATCCTGGGCACAGGCATTCTCTCTCATGAGGCACAGCCAAGCCAAATGCTCATGTTGTGCCAGTGAGCCAGCCATGGAGCAAAAGAGCGTTTGTTTTTAGTCTCCAGTGTCTGGTCAGAACCAGAGAGGATGCTGGATGCCTCCTGCTTACTCAGTAAGCCTGCCCAGCCTGAGTCAGTGCTCCCAGCTGACAGTGCAAGGCTTGCAGAAGTAGGAGGAGCCAAGTCTTCACTGGGAAGCACAAGAAGCAAAGGCAAGTTCCAAAGTGCCTCACTCCAAAGGAGGCCCCGGCCCCTGGAGCCAGGGTATACAGCAAAGCTTTGGCTGAGACTTGGGATGTGAGATGCCATGAACTTTGTTGAACAGTGTCTCTGTTCAGCAAACTAACCAGCATTCCCCACAACACAGCCTAGGGCAGACAATAGTATAGAGGAGTTCTGAAGAAACATCAGTGTCTGAGAACCTTGGGCCACTCCTGTCCCTGTAACCTCAGTCGTCAATGCAGAAGCCTGGCTTTACTCTGTTAAGATTGGAAATGTATAGTACCAAATGCTCTGTCCACTGTTGAGCCCCAAGGATGGAAGGGAGGAGAGCATTTTTTTCTGTATGAATTGAATAGATGGAGGCCACAGGGGTTGGGCTGGACTAAAGGCATCCTTGTCTTTTGAGCTGTTCCTCTCAGTAGAAAAAAAATCTAATGGAAGATCACTGTAGTTTAGATCCACTGACCCAAGTACCTACCCCTTGGAAATGCCTGTGGGGTAGTTTTAATTCCACAGGTCATCAGAGGCCTGCTTTACACCTGATGATCAAAACCAACTTTTATCTTTCTATTCTAATTGTGTTCGATGGACCTGATCTATACCATGACCCTACACAGGCTGGATGGGGTCCAGTTTCTAACAGGCCTTGCTTTGTGGGCGTGCTGACAACTTATCTGGGTGCCTTACATCTTTTTTAATCAGTGTTGCATCTGAGCCTGCTCTGCTTCCTCCCTGCTCCCTCTGTGGAGTTCTTTTGCACCTGAGAGCCTGCAGAAGTGGCTAGTAGAAAAGGGGGCCTGGCTGGAGAATTATCAGTATAGCTGTTTGCAGGATTCCCTTCTGGACTTTGTTTTGGAAACTTTCCTTAGGGCTGTTTTTATTAATTGCCCACATATGATGGAGGGTGGAAGGAATTTGAATGTATTTGACTTATAATTTTTTTTTAATATTAAAAGATGGTTGTAGCATTTAAAATGGAAACTTTTTCTCCTAGTTAGCTAGTATCCTGAGTGTATTCTCTGTAAGTGTAGCTCAAATGGGTCAGCGTGAAAAGTTAAAGAAAGCACGATGTCAAGGTTACACGGGTGGTTAAGGCCAGGGCCTCTCCTACCACTGTGCCACAGACTTGCTGTGTGACCCTGGGCAAGTCATTTAACTATAATGTGCCTCGGTTTTCCTTCTGTTAAAATGAGATAATAATACTGACCTACCTCAAAGGGCAGTTTTGAGGCGTGACTAATGCTTTTTATAAAGCATTTTGGGATCCTTCAGCAAAGGAATTCTCTTAAGTCCTGAGTATTTTTATAGTAGCAGTATCCACCGTGAACTGTGTCCACCATGAACCACGTGTCCTGGATGCTATCATGGATCTATATGGTTCTCTCTGAGAGATTGAATAAACCCATTAGATAAGTGGTGGATAACTAGCCAGACAAAAATCTGAGAATGCATAAACTCGTTGCCATGGAAACATACACAGGATACCTTTTCCTTGATTGGGTGGGATTTTTCCCTTTTTATGTGGGATAGTAGTTATTTGTGACCTAAGAATAATTTTGGAATAATTTCTATTAATATCAACTCTGAAGCTAGTTGTACTGATCTGAGATTGTGTTTGTTCCTAATAAAAGTGAAGTGAATCTGATTGCCCTGTGTTTGAGAGTTCTTTTGGCTGTGATTCAGTCTCTTGGGATTTATTCACCACCCTATTTATGTCCTGTTCCTACATCTTTAAGAGTAAAAAAGAAGTACAAGAAGCCACAATGGTTGACTCATATCCCAGTAACTCGCCCTGCCCTCCTGCCCTCCCTAGGGGTAACTTTAGGTTAAACTCAGCCTTAGCAACAGGAAGCCAGTAGTCTGCTGCCATTAGATCAAACACATTAACACCAGCTGGCACTTTGGGCCTGGGGAAATGTCAGGACTCCTGTGTGTCCCATGGTCACATGGACCCAAAACAGAGATACTAAGAGAGGAAGGGAGCAGCAGGAGACACTCTGGAAAGCAGTCCTGTGCCTGGCAACCCAGGCTGGGCCATCCAGGTCATTCCTCTGAAATGTAGTCCCTCCCGCTAATAGAGTAGCTTCCTGAAAGTGCTGATTAACAACAGCAGGAAGACAGGAAAAACAATCCCAGGGAAGCCTTGTAAATTCTTGGGGTAGAGAGGGCTTCATGATCATTAGGTGGAAAAGGCTTTAGCTTTTACTACCTTATCTGAGAATCTTCATGTGGAAAAGAGAAGGACTTTTTACAGTTTGAAGAAGTTCCATTTTTCAACAGAAGCCACCTGGACAATGCCTGGGCTTCTAAGCATTCCACAGAACCAGCCCCCCTCACTTTCTAATGTAAGGTTACCCTCACCTTGGACAAGAAGCAAGATTCTCTCAGAGTGATTCTGAGCATCCAACATCAAGTCTATATTCATTGAGGCCTTGCCGGACCTTAATAAGTTGACGGTGGCACTTGCTTAATATCTGGCCTTCCACCCCTTTCCCTCTATTTTGTTTAAAATGTTCAGGTTGGACCATTTTTTCTGTTGTTCTATAATTGCACTGTTCCTTCCAAGTCTCTCCTTTGTCTTTGGAGACAAAGACACCAGCCACATGAGAAAGGACAGCTGCTCTAAACCATAGCAAGTCTACATGATACACTTGTGATACCAGATTGCTTGGAAAAATCCATATATGTACCGTGTTCTACATTAGATAGAGGGATTGAGGCCAGGCATCAACAGAACCCCCACAACCTTCTGATGCAGGAAATCCAACCTCTGAGTCCACCAGACCCGTGGACGCAGTGATAACGTTCACAATAGCCAGGCGCTGTAGTGAGTGCTGCACAGCGCATTATCTCACGGTATGGAAAGCAGGTGCTATTATTACCCCAGTTTTACTGATGAGGGAACTGAATTCACTGGGAGAGAAAATACACTGTGAGGGAGTGAGCAACGATGCTGTGATCCAGCTCCAGAACTTTGCTCATTAACTGCTCTCCGTATGGGTGTGAAGTAGATGACAAATTAGATAAACCCAGAGAGTGCATAAATCTCATATATGCAAGTAGATGCCCAGTGATATTCACTTATACTCAGAGGCAAAGCCTGGCTGCAATGGCAGGGAGCTTAATTTATTCAGTCAAATTGCAGACACATCCTCTGATCCAGAAGAACCCACTCACTCCCCTTGTGACCTGTTGAAACATTCAACCACCCATGAGTTTTAAGCTCTCAGACCATAGAAGCATAGCTGACATTTCCTCTATACTTATGCAAACCATACTCCACCCTACTGTCACGTTGTTTTGAAATCCTTAAGGGCATCTTCTCTTAGAAATGTCTCCTGCACCTGAACAATCAGTGCTTGATAAAATTATTGAAAGATCTCATGTCTTGTGAATTCTGTCTCTGCTACAAACTGTGTGAAGTGTCACAGGGAGTGGGGTTGCATTCTGTGACCTATAGTAACTTACTAAGCCACGGGCACAGTGCTGATTCTTGCATGCTGACTCTGGGGCAAATGCCACAGGCCTTAATTGCAGGTTCCAAGCAGCTGAGATTCTATACTGGGGTTGCTAGAGGCACAGCCTTCCCCTTTTCGGGACCCGAGCCTGCCCCTCCCCCGCCCGGGCCTGCCTTGCCTGCTGCACCCAGGCCACAGAGAGCTCACAAAGCCCAAGTGTCTGCTGTGCTGACTCACGCGGCGCTTCTGCTTCCAAGCTAGGATTGTCTTGAGGGGCCCGAGGGGCCCTCTCCTGCTGGCCCTCTCCCGTAGGAGCAGGGAGCAGCCAGGGTCAGGCCAGGCTTTAGAACTTTGTGACCAACCAGAGGAAAGGGAAAGTGAAAGGGCAGATTGCTCCTCACCACAGTCGGGATCCTCAGAGAATTCTGAACAGCAGTAAGGACTCACCCTTCGGTCTTTGTATTTGTTTGTCTCATATACATATGTTTTAAGTAAAATTCACATACCATAAAATTAGCCATTTTAAAGTGAACAATCTGGTGACATTTTAGTCCACTTACAACGTTGTGCAATCGCCACCTCTATCCAGTTCCGAAAACTTTCTATCACCCCAAAAGAAGACTTTGTACTTGTTCCACAGCCACTCGCCAACTCCCTGCTCCCGCCAGGCCCTGGCAACCACCAGTCCGCTTTCTGTCTCTATGGATCTACCTATTCAGGATATTTCATATAAATGGAATCCTGCAATACGTGACCTTCTGTGTCTGGCTTCCTCCTCTCAGCATAATGCTTTCGAGGGTCATCCACCCTGTAGCATGTATCACTACATCATTTCTTTTTATTGCCAAATAATATACCATTGCATAAATATATCACAACTGGTTCTCTCTATTCATCATTGATGAATATTTGAGTTGCTTCCACCTTTTGACTATTGTGAATAGTGTTGCTATGAACACTTGTGTATAAGTAGTTGAGTACCTGTTTTCAATTCATTTGGGTTTATACCTAAGAGTGGAATTGCTAGGTTATACGGCAATTCCACATTTAACTCTTTGTGGAACCACCAAACTGTTTTCCACAGTGGCTGCAGCATTCCCCACCAGCAATGTGTGAAGTTCACCCTTTATTCTTTTTCTAAAAAATTTTTTAAAATAAATTTATTTATTATATTATTTTGGCCACGCTGGGTCTTCGTTGCTGCGCGCGGGCTTTCTCTAATTGCGGTGAGCGGGGGCTACTCTTCATTGCGGTGCGTGGGCTTCGCATTGCAGTGGCATGGGCTCTAGGCACTCGGGCTTCAGTAGTTGTGGCACGCGGCTCAGTAGTTGTGGCTCGCGGGTTCTAGAGCGCAGGCTCAGTAGCTGTGGTGCACAGGCTTAGTTGCTCTGCGGCGTGTAGGATCTTCCCAGACCAGGTCTCGAACCCGTGTCCCCTGAATTGGCAGGAGGATTCTTAACCACGATGCCACCAGGGCAGTCCTCACCCTTTATTCTTAACATGTACACATTTGTTCCTTTCTTGCTCCCTACCTCCAAGAAAGCCTGTCCCAACAGACTTCCCTTTCCTCTGGAGTAGAGGGTAGGAGAAGCTGCACCTCTAGAAGAAAGACGATCAACACACAAACCTGGGCAGCAGGATCCCCTCTGGCCTTATGCTCTGCCTCTGCTCTTGCCTTTTCAACAAACAGGATTCTGTGACCAGGAAACAGAGGAGGGCAAGCTTCCATCTCCCTGTGGCACACCACCACAGCCATTTATGTTACCCCATAAAACAACCCTCCTAGCGCCCTCCAACACCTCCGTCCCCACACAGAACATTCCATTAACCTGTCTTAAACAGTCAAAGCTGAGAGCAGAAAGGAAGCAGCTCTGTGTGGAAGCTGCCAGCCCTGGCTCGGGCCTGCAGGCGAGTGTTTTAGCTCTCAGCTCAAGCTTAAGATCTCCGAACATACAAGCGCTAGCCTTGTCCTGCCCAGCCCCCCCGCTAAAGGGCCGGCCTGCCTGGGCCTGTCAGGGCGCAGACGTGAATGGAGAGGAAGAGCCTCCCTCTCCACCCGCTCTCACCGGGGTTACTGCCGGTCACAGGGCTATTTACATTTACAACAGCCCAACAGCGCCTGATCAACCCGGAGCCAATCAGCAGCCCCCAAGCTTGTCTGACTCAGTCTGCGCCAATCGGGAGGTGCTATCCTTATAGCCTCTCTCTCTTTGAATCACAGGACGACTGCCGCCCTTTTTGGGGAGGGGAGCCTGACTCAGAGCTCAGCCTCTCCTAGACCTCAGTTTGCCATTCACTGAAATGGGGAAAATACTGAAATACCATTCACCTGGGAAGACATCTGCACTATAGAATTCTAGGAGAGTTTTACATAGGAATGGAGAACACTGTGCTTTCCTTCCCAACACAGAATCCAGTGCTTCTCTGCTGCGAAAAAATGTAGAGAGACTTTCTCCTCCCTCACTGCCAGCCCCTCCCTAACTCAGGATTATCAATATGGGCTCTTAATCCATGACTGACTTTGAGGCAGTGCGAGACCTTGCTGACCACGACAGGCCAGTAGGCAGAGCTAATTTTTATTCTCATCTGCAATAGAGCAAACACCTGTCGTGTAAGAGGCAGCGAGCAAAGAATCAGCAAAACAGACTAAAGACTGGATAGTCACAGGGTAGAGCAGAAGCAGGAATGTGTTCAGAGCGGTCAGGGCTGAGGTAACAGGAGCCTGCAGGAGGAGTGGGTGAGTGCGAGCGCAACGTGGAGAGAAGCCTTGAAAGCCTGCCTGGAGAGTTCAGACTTGCTTTTGTGATCGCTAGGGAGCCGTCAGTTATTTTGAAGCAGGAGAGGAAAATAATCTCCGTTTTTCAGAAAGTTAACTCTGATGTTTCAGAAAGTTGACATAAGGAGCAGATCAAAGAAGGACGAGGTTATGGCTGGAAGATCAGTTAGGAGGTCATGAGACCAGAAAACTAGGATAGTAACTGTCAAATGGAAAGGAAGGGCACGGGTTGAGAGGTATTTTGGAGTCAAATCACTAGCACTTAATTGATTGGATATGTGAGATGAGCGGGGAGGGGAGTCAGAAATGACTTTGAGGTTTCACTCCTGTGTGACTAGAAGGGAAGCACCTGCACTAACTGAAATAGTTTTTTAAAAATAGAGAGAAGCAGGGCTTCCCTGGTGGCGCAGTGGTTGAGAGTCCGCCTGCCGATGCAGGGGACATGGGTTCGTGCCCTGGTCCGGGAAGATCCCACATGCCACGGAGCGGCTGGGCCCGTGAGCCATGGCCACTGAGCCTGCGCGTCCGGAGCTCCGCAACGGGAGAGGCCACAACAGTGAGAGGCCCGCATACCGCAAAAAAAAAAAGAATCTTGCTGTTTAGAAGAGAGATAAAGATGAGATCCAAAAGGTTTATAGTGAAACTGAAACAGGAGGGAAGGGGGCAGGGCACAACCTTTGAAAGAATAACATACCCCCGAGGATATGACATAAACTGATTAAAACCAAATGGGTCCAAGATGGCGGACAAGTCGACTTCCACTAAACCTTGAGCCTCAGTATACACTCACTGTAACACATCAGCAAGCTAAATGACACACCCACAGGCGCCCTGACAGTTCCAAAGATCCATAAGGATCAAAAAGTGGGCAGTGGCGCAATTTCTGGAAATCCCTGTCCCTTCCCCCGCCAAATAGTTGGAATACTCCTCGCACTCATTAGGCTATGAAATTACCCACCCCTATAAAAACTGACAACCCCAGTACCCTGGTGCCTTTCTCACCTTCTGAGATGGCCCACACTCTGTGGAGTGTGTTTCTCTCTAAATAAATCCGCTTCTTACCTATCACTTTGTCTCTCACTGAATTCTTTCCGTGATGGGATATCAAGAACCTGAGCTTCCTTTAGTCCTGAAACCAGGTGTGTGATCTCAGTCGGAAGATTGTGGGCTTTGGCTGGGTTTGAGTCCCGGAACATGGGTTCAAGTCCCAATATGAGGTGCACGGTTTCAAAATTAGGGAGAAAACTGATCACCTGGGAAAGGATTACAGAGTAAGAAGATTCAGCAACAGAATCTTGGGATGTACCAACACTTAACTGTGTCCTCCTTAAAGAGGACACAGAGTTAGCAAATCTAGCAAAACCTAGACTAAGTATGAGATATGAAAAAAACAAGCAAACTAGACTACTATAAGACAAGTAACAAGTTAATTTCCAGGAAGAGGGAGCAGGATGTTGTAAAAAATAGATATCTGAAAAAAGGACATTGGTTAAATAAATTATGAAACATTCATTTAATGGACTGCTGTGCAGACATTAAGATTATCTTGTAAAACTATATTAATTACCATCAAAAGATGTTTAATACATCTTGTTAAGAGAAACATTCAGATTAAAAAATAGTATGTACAAAATTATTTTTAAAAATTACATATGTGACTGCAAAAGGGCACGAGGGAAAATTTAGTGTGAGGGAACTGTTCTATATCACTATTGGGGTGGTAGTTACACAGCTGTATACGATTACCCAAAATCCTCAACCCATAATGCCTTAAAAAAGGAGGGGTGGCTGTTGATGGTATCTACTTCATAGGGTTATTCTGGGAATTAAATGTCATAGTGCCTGGGACACAAGAAGGGCTCCATCAGTGGAGAAAGAGTAATGCTGAGGAAGGAAAAACTTTTTCCTCTTCCCTTTCTAGGTTCTTCTGTTTGTCTAAGAATTAAATTGACATGAGACATATTAGCAGGAGAAAATCAAATTTAACTGCATATGTATGGGGACCCCATAAGAAAAATGAGACACAAGGACAACTGTTACAAGGTCTTGAGAGGGGTAAGCCACTCCTCACCAGATTCATCCAACCTCTGGAGATGCTGTGAGGAGGGTCCTGTATGGGTCATGGTAATGGATGAGATTACCTCTTAGGTTCCACCTAGTATTAAGACTCTACGATTTTGAGTACATGAAAGCCCTTTCCAATGGTGACAGAGGTTAAATTTTGTAATTTTCAGTCTGTGGAATGCATGTCCACCTTGTCTCTTTGATGATTGTCTAGCTATATCCCATCTCTTCATGGTTTTAAGCACATCTATTTAAGCTATTTTTTATGACCTGGACTAGATGAGCTTAAAATGATCATATCTGGTTGTTAACCACTAATTGCATTTCTAACTAGGGCTCTGGTAGAAATTTATGATGATGGTGATGATGTTTTATTGAAGTATGGTTGATTTACAATATTACATTAGTTTCAGAGGTACAGCATAGTGATTCAGTATTTTTACAGATTATACTCCATTGAAAGTTATTATAGGGCTTCCTGGTGGCGCAGTGGTTGAGAGGCCACCTGCCAATGCAGGGGACACAGGTTCAAGCCCTGGTCCGGGAAGATCCCTCATGCCACAGAGCAACTAAGCCCACATGCCACAACTACTGAAGCCTGCACGCCTACAGCCCATGCTCCACAACAAAAGAAGACACCTCAATGAGAAGCCTGCGCACCACAATGAAGAGTAACCCCTGCTCGCTGCAACTAGAAAAAGCCTGTGTGGAGCAGCGAAGTCCCAACGCAGCCAAAAATAAATAAAAATAAAATAAATCAATTTATTTAAAAGATTATTATAAGGTAATGGCTGTAATTCCCTGTGCTACACAATATATCCTTGTTGTTTATCTATTTTATACATAGTAGTTGGTGTCTCTTAACCCCATACCTAATTTTCCACTCTCCTCTTCCCTTTCCCCTTTGCTAACCACTAGTTTGTTTTCTATACCTGTGAGTCTGTTTCTAATAATTCATTAGTATTATTTTTTAGATTACACATAAGTGATATCATACAGTGTTTGTATTTCTCTGTCTGACTTATTTCACTAAGCATAATATTCTCTAGGTCCATCCATGTTACTGCAAATGGCAGAATTTCATTCTTTTTTATGTCTGAGTAATATTCCTTTGTATATATATGCTATATCTTCTTTGTCCATTATCTGTTGATGGGCATTTTGATTGCTTCCATATCTTGGCTATTGTAAATAGTGCTGCTACAAACATTCGGTGCATGTATTTAATTATTTGGTTTTAATATGAGTGCACATTATACTTTATATCTGTATCATTCATTTTGGCATTCTGTGTTATAATGGAGAAACTATTAGATGGGGAGTCAATAGGCCCTAGTTTCAAGAAGTGGTCCACTCCTTACTAGATGCATGACTTTGGGAGAGGCATTAAATGAGAGGTTTTCAACATGTGATCCATAAACCCCTGAAGATCCCCCAAGCTTTCAAGGTAACTTGGAGACCAAAATGAGTTTCATGATAATATTAAGACTTTGTTTGCCTTTTTTCACCATCATGTTGACATTTGTACCGAAGTAATGGTGGGTAAACTCTTTGCACCTTGACAGAAAACAAGGCAGTAGTACCAAACTGTACTAGTGGTCATTTGTATTTGTATTTCTCACTGCCGTACACTTGGAGGGAGTTCAGTTTCACTTAAAAGTGTTCTTGATTAGGAAATAAAAATTATTAATTATATTAAAGCTTGACCATTGTGAACATATCTTTTAAAAATGCTGTGTCAAAAATAGGAAGTATGCATAAAGCACTTCTGCTGCATATCACAAAATGATGAATGTCTTAAAAACAGAAAGTTAGACAAAATGAGATGGCAGAGAAACATGTTCCAGACAAAGGAACAAGATAAAACCCCAGGAAAACAACTACATGAAGTGGAGATAGGCAACCTTCTAGAAAGAGAGTTCAGAATAATGATAGTGAAGATTATCCAGGACCTTGGAAAAAGAATGGAGGCAAAGATTGAGAAGATGCAAGAACTGTTTAACAAAGACCTAGAAGAATTAAAGAACAAACACCTAGAAGAATTAAAGAACAAACAAACAGAGATGAACAACAGAATAACTGAAATGAAAAATACACTAGAAGGAATCAATAGCAGAATAACTGAGGCAGAAGAATGGATAAGTAACCTGGAAGACAGAATGGTGGAACTCACTGCCACAGAACAGAATAAAGAAAAAAGAATGAAAAGAAATGAAGATAGCCTAAGAGACCTCTGGGACAACATTAAATGCAACAACATTCGTATTATAGGGGTCCCAGAAGGAGAAGAGAGAGAGGAAGGACCAGAGAAAATATTTGAAGAGATTATAGTTGAAAACCTCCCTAACATGGTAAAGGAAATAGTCACCCAAGTACAGGAAGCAAAAAGAGTCCCAGCAGGATAAACCCAAGGAGAAACAGGCCAAAACACACAGTAATCAAATTGCAAAAATTAAAGACAAAGAAAAATTATTAAAAGCAACAAGGGAAAAATGACAAATAACATACAAGGGAACTCCCATAAGGTTAACAGCTGATTTCTCAGCAGAAACTCTACAAGACAGAAGGGAGTGGCATGATATATTTAAAGTGATGAAAGGGAAGAACCTAAAACCAAGATTACTCGGCAAGGATCTCATTCAGATTCAATGGAGAAATCAAAAGCTTTACAGACAAACAAAAGCTAAAAGAATTCAGCACCACCAAACCAGCTCTACCACAAATGCTAAAGGAACTTCTCTAAGTGGGAAACACAAGAGAAGAAAAGGACCTACAAAAACAAACCCATAACAATTAAGAAAATGGTAATAGGAACATACATATCGATAATTACCTTAAATGTGAATGGATTAAATGCTCTAGCCAAAAGACACAGGCTTGCTGAATGGATACAAAAACAAGACCCATGTATATGCTGTCTACAAGAGACCCACTTCAGACCTAGGACACATACAGACTGAAAGTGAGGGGATGGAAAAAGATATTCCATGCAAATGGAAATCAAAAGAAAGCTGGAGTAGCAATACTCATATCAGATAAAGTAGACTTTAAAAATAAAGAATGTTACAAGAGATAAGGAAGGACACTAAATAATGATTAAGGGATCAATCCAAGACGTTTTAACAATTATAAATATATATGCATCCAACACAGGAGCACCTCAATACATAAGGCAAATGCTAACAGCTATAAAAGAGGAAATTGGACCGCAAGCAAGGGGTGGGGGCTGCTGGGGTAAGGAGGAGGGAAGGAGGTAACCAACCAACCAACCAAGTCGCCTCCACCCCCCACCCCCACCCACCCCTGACCTGGTTTACGGCTCCACCCTCAGGCTCCAGTGCGGCTGCTGATTGGAGGCTGAAGGCTTGGTCCCATCCCAGTGACCCCAAAGTGCTGAAGGGAGAGTGCAGGGGTGGTCCAGTGCAAAGTGCATCCCAAAAGTCCCCTGCCTGGATTCCCTGCGGCTGGCACATCAGACCGTGAATGACCCAGGACCTTGCTGCCCCAAGACCTCCCATGTCCCCCTGTATCTGGGAGACTCCAGCCCGGAATGCAGCAGCCCCCTGCTCCCAAGCCCTCAGACGGGACTGCCCCCCAACCCGAGCCCAGACTTCCTCCCTGCACCCCTGCCCTGAGGCTGCCCGTAGGCCAGGACTGCCACCTCCAGTCTGCTCAGCAGTCTGGATGCTCGCAGGGCTGGGGCCGTGAGGCATCATGAAGGATCAAGGACACCCGTGTCCGGCCCTGCCTGGGCTGTTTCTTCAATCGAGAAGTTGGTGAGTGTGGAGGAGGAGGCTGAAAGAAGTAAGAGAAGCAGCAGCTGAGAAGACAGGTTTGAAGTGGCTACGGGAAGCGAGAGAGCAGGAACGGGGCTACCCACCCACCAGAGAAGCAGCAGAGAGCCTCTGACCAGTATCCTCCATAAAGAGAATCTGTTAGATTGAAGTTCAAGCATCTAATTCATGGGATCACATTTCTGCTGCTGTATTTTGTTGCTGCCTCTGAAAATGCACTAAAGGTTAAGAAAGAGCTCACTGACACCGGAATCTGGACACTCCTACTGGAGTTCAAGGCTGAGGTTGACCAGCTCAATGATAAAGGTACAAGGCCACTTCAGCTCACCATTATCCAAGAGATGTCAAGCTGTGTGAAAATACTCCTGGGCCACAATGCCAACATCAACATTCAGAAGGGTTTCCTGTTGCGATATGCTGTGATAAAAAGCAATCACTCTTATTGCCGAATGTTCCTTCAGAGAGGAGCAGACACAAACTTGGGTCGCTTAGAAGATGGACAGACTCCTTTACATTTGTCTGCCCTTAGGGATGATGTGCTTTGTGCACGGGTGTTATATAATTATGGAGCAGACACAAATACAAGGAACTATGAAGGATAGACCCCACTGGCTGTTTCAATAAGCATTTCTGGAAGTAATCAACTGTGTTTGCACTTCTTACAAGGAGTCACAGGTATGTAATTTAATTATTACCATTATTACATTAAAAACAATGTTTGCCTCTTCAAAAAAACAAAAAATAACAAACAACAAAAAGGAGGAAATCAACAGTAACACAGTAATAGTGGGGGACTTACACCTCACTTACACCAATGGACAGATCATCCAGACATAAAATTAATAAGGAAAACACAAGCTTTAAATGACACAATAGACCAGATAGATTTAATTGATATTTATAGGACATTCCATCCAAAAACAGCAGATTACACTTTCTTCTCAAGTGCACATGGAATATTCTCCAGGATAGAAAACATCTTGGGTCACAAATCAAGCCTCGGAAAATTTAAGAAAAATTGAAATCATATCAAGCATATTTTCTGACAACAACACTATGAGATTAGCAATAAATTACAGGGAAAAAAATGTAAAAAACACAAACACATGGAGGCTAAACAATACATTACTAAATAACCAAGAGATCACTGGAGGAATCAAAGAGGAAATCAGGGCTTCCCTCGTGGTGCACTGGTTGAGAGTCCACCTGCTGATGCAGGGGACACGGGTTTGTGCCCTGTTCTGGGAAGATCCCACATGCCGCGGAGCAGCTGGGCCTGTGAGCCATGGCTGCTGAGACTGCATGTCTGGAGCCTGGGCTCCGCAACGGGAGAGGCCACAACAGTGAGAGGCCCACATACCACAAAAAAAAAAAAAAAAAAAAGAGGAAATCAAAAAATACCTAGAGACAAATGACAATGAAAACATGATGATCCAAAACCTATGGGATGCAGCAAAAGCAGTTCTAAGAGGGAAGTTTAGAGCAATAGCATCCTACCTCAAGAAACAAGAAACATCTCAAATAAACAATCTAAATTTACACCTAAAGGAACTAGAGAAAGAAAAACAAACAAAACTCAAAGTTAGTAGAAGGAAAGAAATCATAAAGACGAGAGCAGAAATAAATGAAATAGAAACAAAGGAAACAATAGCAAAGATCAATAAAACTAAAAGCTGATTCTCTAAGAAGAAAAACAAAATTGATAAAACTTTAGCTAGACTCCTCAAAAAAAAGAGGGAGAGAACTCAAATCAATAAAATTAGAAAAGAAAAAGAAGTTACGATGGACACTGCAGAAATACAAATCATCACAAGAGACTACTAAAAGCAACTCTATGCCAATAAAATGGACAACCTGGAAGAAAGGGACAAATTCTTAGCTATAACCTTCCAAGATTGAACCAGGAAGAAATAGAAAATATGAACAGACAAATCACAAGTAATGAAATTGACACTGTGATTAAAAATCTTCCAACAAACAAAAGTCCAGGACCAGATGGCTTCACAGGTGAATTTTATCAAATATTTAGAGAAGAGCTAACACCCATCCTTCTCAAACTCTTCCAAAAAATTGTGGAGGAAGGAACACTCCCAAACTCATTCTATGAGGCCACCATCACCCTGATACCAAAACCAGACAAAGATACTCCAAAAAAAGAAAATTACAGACCAATATCACTGATGAATATAGATGCAAAAATCCTCATCAAAATACTAGCAAACAGAATCCAACAACACATTAAAAGGATCGTACACCATGATCAAGTGGGATTCATCCCAGGGATGCAAGGATTCTTCAATATATGCAAGTCAATCAATGTGATACACCATATTAACAAATTGAAGAATAAAAACCATATGATCATCTCAGTAGATGCAGAAAAAGCTTTTGACAAAATTCAACACCCATTTATGATAAAAAAAAACTCTCCAGAAAGTGGGCAGAGAGGGAACCTACCTCAACTTAAAAAGGCCATATATGACAAACCCACAGCAAACATCATTCTCAATGGTGAAAAACTGAAAGCATTTCCTCTAAGATCAGGAACAAGACAAGGATGTCCACTCTCACCGCTATTATTCAGCATAGTTTTGGAAGTCCTAGCCTTGGCAATCAGAGAAGAAAAACAAATAAAAGGAATACAAATTGGAAAAGAAGAAGTAAAACTGTCACTGTTTGCAGATGACATATTACTATACATAGAGAATCCTAAAGATGCCACCAGAAAACTACTAGAGCTAATCAATGAATTTGGTAAAGTTGCAGGATACAAAATTAATGCACAGAAAGCTCTTGCATTCCTATACACTAATGATGAAAAATCTGGAAGAGAAATTAAGGAAACACTCCCATTTACCATTGCAACCAAAAGAATACAATACCTAGGAATAAACCCACCTAGGGAGACAAAAGACCTGTATGCAGAAAACTATAAGACACTGATGAAAGAAATTAAAGATGATACCAACAGATGGAGATACACCATGTCTTGGATTGGAAGAATCAACATTGTGAAAAGGACTATACCACCCAAAGCAATCTACAGATTCAATGCAATCCCTATCAAATTACCAATGGCATTTTTTACAGAACTAGAACAAATAATCTTAAAATTTGTATGGAAATACAAAGGACCCCGAATAGCCAAAGCAATCTTAAGGGGAAAAAATGGAACTGGAGGAATGAGACTCCCTGACTTCAGACTATAATACAAAGCTACAGTAACCAAGACAATATGGTACTGGCACAAAAACAGAAATACAGATCAATGGAAGAGGATAGAAAGCCCAGAGATAAACCCACGCACCTATGGTCAACTAATCTATGACAAAGGAGGCAAGAATATACACTGAAGAAGAGACAGTCTCTTCAATAAGTGGTGCTGGGAAAACTGGACAGCTACATGTAAAAGAATGAACTTAGAACACTCCCTAACACCATACACAAAAATAAACTCAAAATGTATTAAAGACCTAAATGTAAGGTCAGACACTATAAAACTCTTAAAGGAAAACATAGGAAGAACACTCTTTGACATAAATCATAGCAAGATCTTTTTTGACCCACCTCCTAGAGTAATGGAAATAAAAACCAAAATAAACAAATGGGACCTGATGAAACTTAAAAGCTTTTGCACAGCAAAGGAAACTATATACAAGACGAAAAGACAACCCTCAGGATGGGAGAAAATACTTGCAAACGGATCAATGGACAAAGGATTAATCTCCAAAATATATAAACAGCTCATGCAGCTCAATATTAAAAAAAAAAAAAGCAATCAAAAAGTGGGCAGGGCTTCCCTGGTGGCGCAGTGGTTGAGAGTCCGCCTGCCAATGCAGGGGACACGGGCTCGTGCCCCGGTCCGGGAAGATCCCACATGCCGCGGAGCGGCTGGGCCCGTGAGCCATGGCCACGGAGCCTGCGCGTCCGGAGCCTGTGCTCCGCAACGGGAGAGGCCACAACAGTGAGAGGCCCGCATACCGCAAAAAATTAAAAAATTAAAAAAAAAAAAAAAAAAAAAAAAAAAAAAAGTGGGCAGAAGACCTAAATAGACATTTCTCCAAAGAAGACATACAGATGGCCAAGAACCACATGAAAAGCTGCTCAACGTCACTCATTATTAGAGAAATGCAAATCAAAACTACAATGAGGGTGGCGCAGTGGTTGAGAGTCTGCCTGCCATTGCAGGGGACACGGGTTCGTGCCCCAGTCCGTCCGGGAAGATCCCACATGCCGCGGAGTGGCTGGGCCCATGAGCCATGGCTGCTGGGCCTGCGCGTCCGGAGCCTGTGCTCCGCAACGGGAGAGGCCACAACAGTAAGAGGCCCGCATACCACAAAAAAAAAAAAAAAAAACTACAATGAGGTATCACCTCACACCAGTTAGAATGGGCATCATCAGAAAATCTACAAACAACAAATGCTGGAGAGGGTGTGGAGAAAAGGGAACCCTCTTGCACTGTTGGTGGGAATGTAAATTGATATAGCCAGTATGGAGAACAGTATGGAGGTTCCTTAAAAAACTAAAAATAGAATTACCATATGAACCAGCAATCCCACCACTGGGCATATACCCTGAGAAAACCATAATTCAAAAAGAGTCATGTACCACAATGTTCATTGCAGCTCTATTTACAATAGCCAGGACATGGAAGCAACCTAAGTGTCCATCGACAGATGAATGGATAAAGAAGATGTGGCACATATATACAATGGAATATTACTCAGCCATAAAATGAAATGAAATTGAGTTATTTGTAGTGAGGTGGATGGGCCTAGAATCTGTCATACAGAGTGAAATAAGTCAGAAAGAGAAAAACAAATATTGTACGCTAACACATATATATGGAATCTTAAAAAAAAAATGGTTCTCATGAACTAGGGGCAGGACAGGAATAAAGATGCAGACAGAGAATGGACCTGAGGACATGGAGAGGGGGAAGGGTAAGCTGGGACAAAGTGAGAGAGTAGCACTGACATATATATACTAACAAATGTAAAATAGATAGCTAGTGTGAAGCAGCTGCATAGCACAGGGAGATCAGCTCAGTGCTTTGTGACCACCTAGAGGGGTGGGATAGGGAGGGTGGGAAGGAGGCACAAGAGGTAGGGGGTATGGGGAAGTATGTATACCTATAGCTGATTCACTTGTTTTTAAAAATATTTTAAAAATAAATTTATTTTATTTATTTCTTTTTGGTTGTGTTGGGTCTTCTTGCTGTGTGCGGGCTTTCTCTAGTTGTGGCGAGTGGGGGCTACTCTTCCTTGTGGTGCGCGGGCTCCTCATTGCAGTGGCTTCTCTTGTTGCAGCGCACGGGCTCTAGGTGCGCAGGCTCAGTAGTTGTGGCACGTGGGCTCAGTAGTTGTGGCACGTGGGCTCAGTAGTTGTGGCTTGCGAGCTCTAGAGCACAGGCTCAGTAGTTGTGGCACATGGGCTTAGTTGCTCTGTGGCATGTGGGATCTTCCCGGACCAGGGCTCAAACCTGTGTCCCCTGCATTGGCAGGCGGATTCATAACCACTGTGCCACCATGGAAGCCTAAGCTGATTCGCTTTGTTATACAGCAGAAACTAACACAACATTGAAAAGCAATTATACTCCAGTAAAAATGTTAAAAAAAATGAATGTCAACATACGAAAAATCCTAAAAAAAAAAGGAAAAAAGACACATGCACCCCAGTGTTCATTGCAGCACTATTTACAATAGCCAGGTAATGGAAGCAACCTAAATGCCATCGACAGACGAATGGATAAAGAAGAGGTGATACATACATACAATGGAATATTACTCAGCCATAAAAAGGAACGGTCATTTGTAGAGATGTGGATGGACCTAGAGACTGTCATACAGAGTGAAGTAAGTCAGAAAGAGAAAAACAAATGTCGTATATAAACACATATATGTGGAATCTAGAAAAATGGTACAGATGAATTGGTTTGCAAGGCAGAAATAGAGACACAGATGTAGAGATCAAACGTATGGACACCTAGGGGGAAAGGAGGGGGGAGTGGTGGT
Source organism: Delphinapterus leucas (assembly GCF_059928025.1). NCBI lineage: Eukaryota > Metazoa > Chordata > Mammalia > Artiodactyla > Monodontidae > Delphinapterus > Delphinapterus leucas. The sequence goes on from NC_143144.1 coordinate 59,356,062, forward strand.
GGTGGTGTGATGAATTGGGAGATTGGAGCTGACATATATACACTAAAATGTATAAAATAGATAACTCGTAAGAACCTGCTGTATAAAAAAAATTAAATTTTTAAAAAGCAATTAAAATACTTTACTTTTTTCCAACTATATCTGTATGAGATTAGAACTTTCTTCATATATCTCAGCCAAACAACCAATATGAGAATCCAGCTATCGTCTATTAAGTCAGACATTAAAGAGATTGATAAAAATGTAAAACAATAACCCTACTCTCACTAGGTATTTTCTTTGTTTTGGAAAATTTTCTTTTTTTTTTTTTGGCTGCGTTGGGTCTTCGTTGCTGCCCATGGTCTATCTCTACTTGCGGCGAGAGGGGGCTACTCTTTGTTGTGGTGCGCTGGCTTCTCATTGCAGTGGCTTCTCTTGTTGCAGAGCCCGGACTCAAGGTGTGCGGGCTTCAGCAGCTGTGGCACATGGGCTCTAGAGCACAGGCTCAGTAGTTGTGATGCACGGGCTTAGTTGCTCCGTGGCATGTGGGATCTTCCCAGACCCGGGCTTGAACCTGTGTCCCCTGCATTGGCAGGCGGATTCTTAACCACTGCACCACCAGGGAAGTCTGGAAAATTGTTATTTTTTTCATAAAAATTTGTTATGTTATTTGTTTATGTTAACATGTAATAGGTTACTATATTATAGGTTATTAATAGGTTATGTGGGTTTACTATGTAAAATCCAAATAAACAAATACTCTTCTGGGTCCTCAATTTTTTTAATAAAAGCTTTATTGAGGTATAATTCACATATCATAAAATTCACCCATTTAAAGTACATAGTTCAATGGTTTTTAGTATATTCACATAGTTGTGCAACCATCATCACAATCAATTTTCGAAAATTTGCATTGCCCCGAAAAGAACCCCCTACCCGTTAAGAGGTACAAACTACTATGTATAAAATGAATAAGCTACAAGAATATACTGTACAACACAGGGAATATAGACAATATTTCATAATAACAACAAATGGAGTGAAATCTACAAAAGTTTTGAAGCACTATGTTGTGCTAATATAATATTGAAAATCAACTATACCTCAAAAGAAAAATGACTACTAACTAGTAGTCATTCCTCATATCCCCCCGTGACCAGCACCCCTCCCCCCACCCAACACTAGTCCTAGGCAACCACTCTCTATTTTACTTTCTATCTCTAGAGATTTTCCTATTTTGGATATTTCATATAAACAGAATCATACAATATGCAGTCGTTTGTGACAGGCTTCTTTCATTTGACATAATGCTTTCAAGGTTCATTCATGCTGTAGCATATATCAGTACTTCAATTTTTTATTGCTGAATAATATTCTATTAGATAGATATATCACATTTTTGTTTATCCATTCATCAGTTGATGGATATTTGGGTTGTTTCCAGTTTTTCAGTTATCATGAATAACACTGCTATGAATATTCATGTATAAGTTTCTATGTGCACATATGTTTCCAATTCTCTTGGATATATATCTAGGAGAATTGTCGGGTCACATGGTAAATCTACGTTTAATCTTCGAGAAACTGCCAAACAGTTTTGCAAAGCAGCAGCACCGTTCTACATTCCCAGCAGCAGTGTATGAGGGTTCCGATTTCTCTGCATCCAACACTTTGTTATCTGCCTCTTTCATTATAGCAATTCTAGTGAGCGTGAAGTATCTCAGTATGATTTTGATTAGCATTTTCCTAATCTAATGATGCTGAGTATCTTTTCATGTGCTTATTGGCCATTTGCACATCTTCTTCAGAGAAATGTCTATTCAAATCCTTTGCCCATTTAAAAACTGGATTATTATTACTTTATAATAGTAGGATAGTAGTCCCTCTACTATATATCTGATAGTAGTCCCTCATCAGATATATAATTTGCAAATATAGTAATCCCTCAGTAACTGCAGGTTTCATATCTGCAGGTTCTGCATCTGTGGATTCAACCAACTGACTGTGGTTGGCCGACTACATATTTATTGAGAAAAAAAAAATCCGTGTAAAAGTGGACCCATGCAATTCAAACCTATGTTGTTCAGGGGTCAACTGTATTTCTCTCATTCTGTGGGTTGTCTTTTCACTTTCTTGAGAGTATCTTTAAAATTTTAATGAAATCCAATTAATTTTTTTCTTTTGTTGCTTCTGCTTTTGATGTCATATCTAAGAAATCATTGCCTGATCCAAGGTCACAAAGACTTACACTGTTTTCTTTTAAGAGTTTTACAGTTCTCTTACATTTAGGTCTTTGATCCATTTTGGTTTAATCTCTGAATATGCTCTGAAGTATTGGGTTGGCCAAAAAGGTCGTTCGGGTTTTTCATTAACATCTCACACCAAAACTCGAACGACTTTTTGGCCAACCCAATACCTTGATAATTTTAAAAGTGTAAAGGGGTCCTGAGAGCAAAATGTTTGAGCATCAGCGATTTACCTCATCGAGCCTCAATTTCTTGTCTTTAAAATGGTGACTGTATTTGACTTACCACCTCATAGGGCAGCCATAAGTCAAAAAATGATTGAACATGATAAATTAAAGCATTATTCAAATGTAAGTTATCATTACTGCTATAATCTCCTAAGTATATGTTGTCTGTCAACCTGCTGAAAGATTGTTACTTTCTTCCTCTCGTTCTCTGTCACAGCACTTTCCTCATACTAGACACCTAGTAGATCCTCAATAAATATTTATTGGTGAATTGATTAATATAACATAAACAATCCTGCCTATGCTCTCAGGGAGGTAGAAAGAGAAACAGTTACTTTTTTGGCAGTCACCCCCAGCCACTTTCTGCTGTCAACTCGCTAAACTTGTTATTAGTCAAGACTCGTAGCATTTTTCACATGAACTGTTAAGCTAAATATTTTGAACATAAGCATGGTAAATTTCATTTATTTGTTAATCTTAACTTTGCAACCTATTGAGAGTTTTTTGAATCCCCAATTCATTCTTCATTTCTTCTAGCTTTGTTTAGTTGAAAACAGGATAAGTATGCCTTCTCTATCATGGATAAGAGGGTTGTCTAGGTCAGAGCCAAGGACAGCACGAAATGTTTTGAACTAATCTAAAATGAGACATTCGTCTCCCCGGAGTACCATGCAATGAACAGATTGGCTCACCTGATCTACCAGGGTCACTTAACTGTGTCCTCCAAACAGTTCTGTTATTTATGTCACAGACCAGCCTTAGAATCAGAGCCAGTAGAATAGCCAGTGAAAAAGAAAGAAAAAATATTTGAGAATTTGGTAAGTTAAGGGTAATGTTCTCTACAAAAAGTAACCATAGCTAATAGTATACCTCTGCCCTTTATCACTGGTGAAGGCAACACAATGAGGTGAAAGGGTAGCAGAAATAGTCTGTTACAGAAGTGTTAATGACTGGGCAAGTGTGAGTATCTACCAAAAGCAGATGGACCCTGAGGCCGTCCCTGTCTCTAAAGAAGGAGAAATCTAAAGAAAGAAGGAGTAGAAGGTGCATTTAGAATCGAGGGTTTTGGAATCAAGATAGTCAGTGAAACGTAAGGAAGAGGAAAACATTAGGAGAGGCCATCTGAGTTTTGATATTTGTAACTTCGGTAGAAAGCCTTTAAACTGTCTAGGGAGAAGTTATCTGATAATGGACTAAAGATGACCCAGGGCTCCTGACAAGATCCTGGCAGGGCAGATCCCAGACTCAACCAGTGTCTGCCTTTCCTCTCTTAGTACCCTGGTTTGTTGAGGCGGTGGTGGTGTTGGGGAGAGGCTGGCGAGATATGAGATAAGACAGTGCTGTGGTAATAGATTGGAGGGGTGGGGAATGTCCCAATGGGCTCTTTTCACTTGAAAAGTCTCTTGCAGTTTCTTTGAATTTTGTTTTTATTTTATACCTAAGTTATACATGTACATAGTTTAAAAAGTCAAATAGTTTTATAGGGCCTGTTTTGAAAATAACAGTAGGCCATCCACCTCTCACCATTTTCTGCTCCTCAGAGGTAACCATTTTCAACTCTTTATAGCGACTCTTTTGGCATTTACCTCTGTATCTCTAAATGACATGCTTATGTGGCTACCTGTTGATTTTTAGATTTCGTATTCGTTATTTATTGACTTCCCTCCATGGAAGATGAGAATCTCACTTTCTTGATCATCACCACCACCACCACGTTCTGACTTATTCACATAGGTGTGAGTAGGCTTCACTTTCCCCATCCTCCCCAAACAGCTGTGTTGTAATTTTTGGTTATTTCAATATTCAGAGTTTATATTGCTATGACTACGTAAATATTGCTCACACATTAGCCATGTCATATATCCATGATTTCTTTCTTACACAACTTTTTGTTTTCTCTGGGCCTAATGATTACCTTTTTTTTCATTTAGTTTTCTATGTATTTAATCATTAATTCAACCCAACCTCCCCACCAATCGTCTATATCTCTTCTCAATGCATTTGGTCATATTAGGTATTCTATCAACTTCTTCTTGAAGAAATCTCCCTTGGCGCCACTTGTTCCACTTGCTCTCACTTGCTCCAACCCGGACTGGCTGCTCTCTAAGTTGCTGCAGAGCTCTTGTCCTGGGGATTCTCTTCAGCATCGTTCTAGAAATTCCCTTTTCTTCTCTCCTAGGTTTGATTCCCTGCTCCTGGATCCTCTGTGTTCCTCTTCCTTAGTTTCTCCTTATTCTGAAGAACTCCATTCTCTGTCAGTCTCATGAAAAAGAGTGTTCTTAAGATAGTCTCTTTGTCCTCACCAAGGGGGGAAGTGGCGGGGGGTGGTGGTGGTGGTGTGATGAATTGGGAGATTGGGATTGACATATATACACTAATATGTATGAAATAGATAACTAATAAGAACTTGCTGTATAAAAGAATAAAATTCAAAAATTCAAAAAAAAAATAGTCTCTTTGTCCTCAGTTTTCCAAAATTTCATGATATGAAATTGGTATGGATCTGTTTTCATCCAGCATTAAGGACATTTGGTGGACTCTTTCAATCTAGAAATGTCATTCCATTCTGACAAACTTTTTTGGATTAATTATTCCTCCCCATCCATTTTCTTTATTCTTTCTCTCACTATAGAATCTCCAGAATTGATCCTCTATTAAGAAAAAACTTTCCCTTTTAAGTCTTTTTCTTTTGCTTGATTTTCTAGGAGGTTTCTTCAACTGCACCCTACAACCTTCTATTGTTTTTAAGATCTGCTATCATACTTTAATTTCCAAAAGTTCTTTTGGAATTTTCCTTTTTATTGCCTCTTGTCTTGTTCCATGGATGCAATATTTTCTCTTATTCCTTTGAGAATATTGATAGTTTGAGGAAATATTTTCCTTCTCCTTGAATAGTCTCTTGTCCTCCAAGTTTTTTCTTTTGCCTGTTATTTGTTAGGGAAGATATGTTTCCACAGATAACTGATGATCCTTAGCTATCTGTTCATGTATGGTAGTAGGGCACCAAAAAGCCAATCAGAGTCTAAGCATGCGTTGAGCACATTCAATGATGCAAGCAGATCTCTGTGTTCCCGAATGGATTATTTCTTTGAGTCATTCTCAATATCATAGGTTTTTCCTTTTAGGCTGTCAGAGTCTGCAAAGAAGCTTCCTTCAATCTCCTGCCTGAATAGTTCAGCCTGGCTGCCAGCGTTTAGAAGCTGAAAGAGGAAAGGGACTGAGGAATCTGACCTTCAGTATGTAAATATTCTACTGAGCTCCCATTTTTTGGTATAATACTGTGTAGTTTCTGTCTCCTGAATGGACCCAGACTGACACAATAACTCTGCCTTTAACTGAATCTGGTGTTTCCCAGTCAAGAGACCCCTGATTTTACCCTGTCCAATGAATGAACCTCCAGTGTTATGCCTCGAGTTGGGGGGATCTCCTCCCAACAGAACAACTATCCTGTTCTCAGCCATAACTTCACCCCTCCACCACACATACACACACTTGCAGAGGAAGCTGGTACCAGCAAATCTGGAACCTTTGTGGCTTCTCTTCAGTGTAAATCACATTGCTTCTTGGCTATCCCCACTGCCGGCTTAAGCTTTAGCTTTCCAGTTTCTACTAAGACAATCATCATTCATTCATCTGTTTTCCAGCTTCCAAAGTCTTATTGTGGTCTCGTCCCCCATTCTTTTTGTCCTTGTGGGATTATGCCTCTTTAAAAATTCTCTTTACCATTCATTTACTAGGGTTTAGGGAGAGAGCAAATGCATGTGTTCAAAATGTCTTCCTTATCTTGAAACTTTCCTGTAGTCTCTCAGAACCTGTTTATCCCACACATATTCATGGAGTGCCTCATATGTGTTAGGTACCCTTTAAGCACTTGGGATACATCAGTGAACAAAACAATATCCTTGCACTTACGGAATTTACATTTGTGTGTGTGCGTGTGTGTGTGTTTGTGTGTGTCCGTAGGGAGAGATATAAAAAATAAACCTAAATACATAGATTATATAATAGGTATTATATAGGTAAGGTAGAAAGTATGGCAGGAGGGGAGGGTATGCAGAAAAGGGAACCCTCCTACACTGTTGGTGGGAATGTAAACTGGTACAGCCACTATGGAAAACAGTATGGAGGGTCCTTAAGAAACTAAAAATAGTTACTATATGATCCAGCAATCCCTGAGTATATATCCAGAAAAGACAAAAACTCTAATTCAAAAAGATACGTGCTCCCCAATGTTCATAAGAGCGCTATTTGCAGTAGCCAAGACATGGAAGCAACCTAAGTGTCCATTGACAGATGAATGGATAAAGAAGATGTGGTACATACATACAATGGACTATTACTCAGCCGTAAAAAAGAATGAAATAATGCCATTTGCAGCAACATGGATGGCCCTAGAGGTTATCATACTTAAGTGAAGTAAGTCAGGCAGAGAAAGACAAATATATGATATAACATATATAGGAATCTAAAAAAATGATACAAATGAACTTATTTACAAAGCAAAAGCAGACTCACAGACATAGAAAACAAACTTATGGTTACCAAAGGGGAAAAGGGGAGAGGGATAAATTAGGAGAATGGGATTAACAGATACACACTACTATATATAAAATAGATAAACAATCAGGACCTACTGTATAGCACAGGGAACTATATTCAATATCTTGTAATAACCTATAATGGAAAAAAATTTGAAAAAGAGTATATATATATATAAAATATATCCTCTTTTCAAATATATATATATATATATATATATAAAATGAATCACTTTGCTGTACACCTGAACTAACACAATATTGTAAATCAACTATACTTCAATTTAAAAGAAAGTGCAGCAGGAAATGGAGAATCAGAAGTAATGGGCAGGGGGGTAGACTGCAGTATTTCATAGAATGACCAAGGTAGGTGTTATTGAGAAAGTAAAATTTGAGCAAAGACTTGAAGGAATTGGAATCATAAATATATATATTCCTCATAGGGTGATATTTTCCACAAGTTTTAGCTTCTATTTATCCTTAGCTTGAAGGGAGACCAATGTCTTCTCTTTATTTTGCACCCTCACTTCACCTGGCATTTAACTCTACAGAGAACCTGACCTCACTAGCTGCCTATACGTCTGGAGAGATATTTGAACTTAGGGGCTGACTTGTCATATTCTTTTGGGTAAGACACAATTCCCGAATTTCAATTTCTCCATTTGTATGTGGGAATAATGGTAAATCGCTGGACCTCATTTTCTTCCTGGAAGTTAGTACCCATAAGCTTCTAAGGTTAGTAAAATAAAAGTACAGTAAAAATCATGTGATGATCATGATATCTTTGATGATAAAAGAATGACACAGCCCACATTTTCTTGGCAGGGAGAAAATATTGAACTTATGTTGGACTTTAGATTTACTCTAGAGTATACTGAGGTAAGCTGGTTTGACCCTACCATTCCCACTCACCCACCCCTCAAGGCCCAACCCACATTTTTGCAGGCTGGCTTCATGATCAATTGACCAAGCAATATTCTTTTAGCAAGGGTCACAATCAAAAGTACTAACTTTAAGTGAGCGCTTATGTGCCCAGGACTATGCTGGTGCTTCGCCTGTTGATACTCACAACAGCCTGATGAGACATAAGTTTCTAGCCCTAATTTCAAATAAGGAACCTGAATTGAAGAGTTTTTGAAATGTGAGCAAATTAAGAAGAAAATAAAAACCCATTTTATTTAGTAGGTATACTAGTATGTGTTCTCCAGAGAAGGAACCAACAGGATCTTTATCTACCCATCTACTGACCTATTGACTGATCAACACATGGGTAGGTTTACTATAAGGAATTGTCTCACATGATGATGGAGGTTGAGAAGCCAAAATCTGCAGGGGTCAGTATGTATGCAAGCTAGACACCCAGAAGTGCGGGTGGTAGAGCTCCAGTGTTTCATAAAACATTCTTAACTGTAACTCCAGGAGGTTGTCTCCTCAGGCTGTTATGAGTATCAACAGGTGAAACACCAGCATGATATTCACCCATGTTGATATATCTGTAGTTATTTATTATTATACATTAGCTAGGACTAATATGAATATATATAACGTAGATATAATTATTATAGCTATTCATTACTCATTATGGATAAATCTGTAGTTATTCATCCATTCTCCTGCTGATGGACACTGAGTTTGTTTCCAACTTTTTGCTACGGATATTCTACATCTGTCTCCTTGTAAACATGAGCAAGACTTACTCTAGAATTGGAATTTCTGGGTCACAAGATATGAGCATCTTTGACTTTATCAGATGTTAATAAATTGTTCCCCCAAATGGTTGTACGAATTTACAGTCTCACCAGCGGCATAGAAGAGTTTCCACTGTTCCATTTACCACCAACACTTGATAGTTTCAGACCTACTTTCCAACCTACTCTTAGAGCTTTAATTCTCACTGTTCTCCTTCATGAATCTTTGATTCCAGCCAAATTCCAGCACACGCTGATCCCTGAATGTATTGTGTAATGTATTTCCTTTCTCCCTCAATATTTATTGAGTAGATACACTGCCAGAAACCCTGCTATATGTTAGGAAAACAAACATGAAGAGACATGGTTCCTGTCCTAAAGGACTTTATAATTTCCTGGAGGGACAACACTTGCAAACAGCAATTAGAATATAATTGTTACAATGAAAGTCTATATAAATTACAGTATGCAATAAGGCAGAAGCAGCACACAAATCTACCTCCATTTGGGGCAGGGAAGGGAAGGAGAGTGGGGAGAGGGTCAGCAAAACCTTCACAGAGGAGGTACTTTGACCGTGTTTTCACTCTGGAAGATCTTGTCCTATTCATGACCAGCTCCAAGGCCAACTCACCACAAAATGTCCCAATCACCCCAGGAAAGTACTTTGCACTTTTCTTACAGCCTGCATTGCATTCTCTTATGCTGGATATTTGTATATGTATACTTACCTCCTCTACTAAATTATAAATTCATTTGTGGAAGGTGTTCCCCTCTTAGACATCTTTCTATCTCCCACCCAGTCTGGAAGAGTGCTGACATACACTGTAAATTCAGTAAATGTTGCTGAATGAAAGATTAAAACAAAGCAGTAGGGACTACATCATTTGGCTCTCAGATGCCTGAATTTTCAAACAGTTTAAGTAATTGCTAAATCAAACTGGTTTTTGCTATTATCAAAGTAAAAGGAAGACTTTAAAAAATCCTTTTTAAAGTCAGCTGCCCTATTCCTTTGGTGCAAAAAACATGTTATGTAACATTATAAAATCTGGCCAATCAAAAGGGCTTTCTCTAGTCTTGTTTCTTGCTTCTTTAATAAACTTTATATTCTCATTTCAGAAGATCTTGCCAACATTAGTTCATTATCACTGTGCCCACCAGCAGAATGGAAATTATTTGCACATTTCTTTGGTATAGCAATGGGGAAATGAGGTCGAAGCAATTCAGGGCTTGGAAGCTAGTGGCTTTTATACTCTCTGTATAATGTCTACCTCTTTCTTTTCCAATCTGAGCTCCCACTCCATACTGAAAATGGGAGTTTGATTCTGTTCCAGGATTTTGTGAGAAACACATACTAGCTATTAACTAACAGACCTATATGAAAAAATTTTCATAGCTTTTTGTACATACCTATTTAATGACATAATCTATATAGAAGAAATCAGATTCATAAACTTAGGTGGGAATATTTCCATATTGGCTTGTAAATCCTTTGTGTTAAAAACTAACCTGCAACCTTCCCAGATTTTAGGTTGGCAAAGAGAGCAGATACCAAAGATATCCCATAGATTCTTTGCTGCCATCTCAGCTACACTGGTCACTTGGACATATCAATAGAAGCTGGGTTTGGAGTCAAAATCTACCAACAACAGGTTACCTTAGGGGCCCTTACAAAGAACTGCAATGGGAAATGATGATCTTTCATTAAGGAAGACAAGAGGTAAGTAAGTACTCGCATATCATAGTGAGAATCCTTAGCTTTCCTTCATGAAGGAAATTCCATTTGCATGTAGCCTTAGGACCAACGTGGGAGATTCTAAGAGAAAAAGATTCTTTTCATGAAGACACTTGCAATAACAACTGTAATATTTTTATCTTCTTTAAACATTTCACAGAAAAAGCTATTTTGGCAGTGATTTAGTTACCACAGGAATCAGAAGGAAACACACAGGAATTCACTCATCTCACTCTGGTGATGGAGGACCAGTACACAAGATCTACAATACAGTAAGTTCCCTACATACAAACCTTCAAGTTGCAAACTTTCAAAGATGTGAACGTGGTGCCCCTGGATGCCAGCTGTTGTACTGCACTACTGTACTTTTCAAGGTACTGGACTGTAAGATTTTAAATGTTTTTGTGTTTGTTTTTTATGTATTATTTGTGTGAAAAGTATTATAAACCTATTACAGTACAGTACTATATAGCCGATTGTGTTAGTTGGGTAGCTAGGCTAAATTTGCTGGACGTATGAACAAATGGGACTTAATGAATGCGCTCTCGGAAGGAACCTGTTCATATGTAGGGGACTTACTGTATGTTTCCAAACTTCAAAGTGAGTATGAAACTTCCATCAGTTACTAGCCTTGTATGAAGAAAGTGGACCTCTTCACAACATTTTATTCAATAAGTGGCTTTATAAGGATGGTGTCTCTCCAGCCAGTTGTAGGCTCTAACATTCAGTGATGCCGGCCAAGGGCAGAATGATGGCTTAGGGCAGAAATGAACAGGAGCTGCCCCTGCTTCTTCTGTCAGTAGTTCTTCCTTTCCATTTTGTGAGACATGCACTTCTCTGTCCCTGTCTAATATATTCATTCCACTCCACCCTCTGTCTGGGAAGAAATAGACTCCAGACCCTTCACAGCCCTGTTCTTGGTCTACCACTGAAGGGCTTACCTTCAATTATCCTTGGATTTGGAAATCTATACTCCTTTCCCATCAGTCTGGTAATTTAGTGAGTGATTCAATAAAAGGAAAAGGTGTTGGTCAAGCTTTTTTGGATGCCAGTAAAAGGTATACATTCCTATCTTTTGGATTCATCCAGCAAAGCTAATAAAATTTTTGAAATCCTGTATTTCTAATCCTGTGAGGTCAACTGACTTAATCCCAGATTAAGATAAATTCAACCTCAGACAGACCAGGCGATGCCAGAATTTTGACACTAACACTGAAAAGTGGAGTAGTTCTCCTATTCAGCTGAACATTCCTACTCTCAAACTCTCAAAAAATTTAAAATTCTAGAATTTTAGAACTGGAAGGAACCTTTGTCCTTGTGACTACCCCTTAGTCTTGCTATCCATGAGTCTTGCCTCCAAAAATGTCCCTTTTATGTGAAGTGGGACTCTGGTGCAGCCAGAATTTTCTTCTGTTACCTCTTTGTAATCAGAGAAAACACAACTGGCTGAGATTGTTGTCAGTACGTGGGTGTGGCTGGAAAAAAAATACCCTCTGTGACCAATAGTTCTTTCATCATTGTACCCTGCTTTCATACTGTTTCTCATGAATAAAACATATTCACATGACATTTTGTACTTTTCTGTCCTTATTCAGTTTATGCAGATAGCCACTTCCTTTGGGCAGTAGGACAGAAGCCTCAGCTCTGTGTAGCTAGAGATGAAGAAAAAGAGGCATGAAGAAGCTACAGTATTTGCTGAAGAGCACATGATGGGACCCTCTTAGAAATGGGATGAGAAGTCCTGGACTCTGGGTCCATAAGCTGGTCTGCTTTCTTCCCAATGAAAAGCTTATTTACTTTCGGGACAAAAGAAATTCACAATAACTTTCTTTTTTGGGGAACAAATGTCTATGTGCCGTGTCTTCAAGAAGGAAGGAAGGAAAGGAGAGAGAGAATCAGAGTAGTTTCAAATTCAAATTTTTTACAAAACTACAAACTTGGGCCAGTTTGAAAATATGAATGTTCAGTAAAGTGAACACGATGTCTTTGCTTGGGTAACAAGAACGAGGTAAACCATATGGAAGTTCACATACATAAAGCGCAGCTGGGTTCAATCTGAATGGAGTTAAGACAGGAACACGCTCATCCTGAGATGCTGGAGGGAGCTGGGGCTGGCCTGACAGGGTCGTGTCATCTCCTGTCACTGACCTTCGGGATCTCTAAAGTGGCTGCCTGGCACATGCTGGGTTTCCCATAGCTGAGTTACATGTGTGGCAACGTGGCTTATGAAACATTTACAAGCAGTTTTAAATATTATGTGGAAAGGCACAGGCATGTCCAGAGGGCTTTAGAACCACACTTTCCTAATTTCTTTTTTTTTAATAGATATATTTATTTATTTTTGGCTGTGTTGGGTCTTCGTTGCTGCGCACGGGCTCTCTCTAGTTGCGGAGAGCAGGGGCTGCTCTTCGTTGCGGTGCACGGGCTTCTCATTGCAGTGGCTTCTCTTGTTGTGGAGCACGGGCTCTAGGCGTGCGGGCCTCAGTAGTTGTGGCATGTTGGCTCAATAGTTGTGGCTCACGGGCTCCAGAGCGCAGGCTCAGTAGTTGTGGTGCACAGGCCCAGTTGCTCCGCGGCATGTGGGATCTTCCCGGACCAGGGCTTAAACCTGTGTCCCCTGCACTGGCAGGCGGATTCTTAACCACTGCGCCACCAGGGAAGCCCAACACTTTCCTAATTTCTTTCTTTTCTTTTCTTTTCTTTGTAGTAGTAAGGGAGAAACAAAGGTTATCAGGAGGATTTTCAACAGGTTTGCCCCTAACATTTGCAGAGCTATGGCAAGAGAACAAAGGCCCACATACCGCGCTCAAATATTTAGAATTTATAAATGAAGCCAACAAACTGTTAAGTAAAAGAGGATAAAGAGGTCGTCTTTCCTTTTGCCTTGACACATATGCCTTCACGTTCTAGAAGGCTAGATTTGGATTTAGAATTCCCAAATGCCACAGAGTTCCACACCAAGAAGAGCCGGCTCCCAGCCCCCAGCCTCTACACACTTCCCCACACTTCCCCCGCTCTGGGAGGGTCCTCGCCCTCTTCCAGGAAAACTCTCTAACTCCCACATTTCAGTTCCAGTCACATACCCTTCAAATAGCCACCCCTGGGGTCTGGCGACATGTGCACAGGTGGTATAGTCCACCCTTGGAGAGTAGACCCAGGGAAGAGGCCCACATGGGCTCCAGAAGTGGACTTGAGGCCACATGGGCAAGAAGTACTGGGGTTCCAAGTCCCCAGAGCCTAGTCTAGAAGGAGGTGAACACAGATTCAGGGTGGACACAGCCCTTTGGTCTCATGGATGTCTCCACCTATTGAAAGAAGATCAAAGGGGCCCCTAAAACCTGGGGCTTAGGATACAAGCTCCTCTTGCCTTGGTCCAAGTATACTAACTTTCAATATTTTTTCTTTTTCTTTTTTCTTTTTTTTTACAGAGAAGTATTGCCTTTATTTTTTTCCTTCCAGTTATACTGAGATGTAATTGACACATAGCACTGTGTACGTTTAAGGTGCACAGCATAATTATTTGACTTACATACATCACGAAATGATTACCACAATAAGTTTGGTGAACATCCATCATCTCATATAGATAAAAATTAAAGAAAAAGAAAAAATTTTTTCCTTGTGATGAGAATTCTTAGGATTTACTCTTAAAGACTTTCATATGTAACAAACAGCAATGTTAATTATATCAATCATGTTGTATACTATATCCCTAGTACTTATTTACCTTATTACTGGAAGTTTGTACCTTTTGACCACCTTCATCCAGTTCCCTCTCTCCTCCCCACCCCACCTCTGGTAACTACAAATCTGATCTCTTTTCCTATGCGTTTGTTTGTTTTTGGAGTGTAACTGACCTATAACACTATATTAGTTCCTGGTGCACAACATAGTGATTTGATATTTCTATACATTACAACATGGTCACCACTTATTTATTTTTATTAAAGTAACACATGTATATAAAGCAGATGAAATGGTACAGACGAGTTTATAATGGGAAGTCAAATCTCCCTCCCTCTCTGAACCACTTGCAGCATTTTGCTCAATAACCCCAGATTATGTTTTCACCTCTATTAACTTATCAACTTTATTACCTTTTTTATATAAACAATCTTATTCCACTGAAGGGTTTTAAACAGGGAAGTGACATGCCGACATGCATTTGTACGAGATCACTATGGATATAGAGTGGTGAATAGACCACAGGCACAAGGGTAGACACAGGAAATCTGCTAGGAAGCTATTTCAGTTCAAGGGAGAGCTATTGGTGGCAGCACACTAGAGAAAAGGGGACAAACTGAAGAGATACTTGGGAGTTAGAACTGATAGGATAGAAAGATTGATAGGTGTAGGAAGGAGAAAGAGTCAAAGATGATTCCTTATCTTTTCCTTGGTAGTGCTTGTAACAATTACGATGAATTAGGTATCTGTGCAATTATTTATTTAATGTTTGCCTTCCCTACTGGATTATAAGCAACTCAAGGACAGGGACCAATCTTATCCAACACCTTATCCCTGTGTACATGTTCTAGCATAGTATGTGACACATAACAGTGTTTAAAAACTATATGTTTGTTAAATTATATTTTGGGTGGGCTTCCCTGGTGGCGCAGTGGTTGAGAGTCCGCCTGCCGATGCAGGGGACATGGGTTCATGCCCCGGACAGGGAAGATCCCACATGCTGCGGAGCAGCTGGGCCCGTGAGCCATGGCCATGGCCGCTGAACCTGCGCGTCCGGAGCCTGTGCTCCTCGACGGAAGAGGCCACAACAGTGAGAGGCCCGCGTACCGCAAAAAAAATTTTTTTAAATTATATTTTGTGTTATAAGCAAATGGGTTTATGGTGGCATCATTCACTGAGTTAGGGACATGGAGGAGGAAGAAGAAATGTGGAGGCTGAATTTTGACCATGTTGAGTTGCAGGTCCCTGTGAAACATCCCAGGGGAAGTGTTCTGGAAGGAATTGGAAATACACATCTAAAGCTCAGGAGAGAGAGAGGGGCTGGACAGACGTGGGATTCATGAGCATAGAAAAGATGGTCAAAGTCATGGAGTATTTGAGACAGCCAAACTAGAAGCTTAGAATAAGAAAAGAGACCCTAGGAGAGCACTCTGAAGAAGTAATATTTAAGGATCGTGCAGAGGAGTAGCAGTCGACAAAGGAGACTGAGGAATGGCCAGACTGTTCTACGTAGGAGGAAAACCAGCAGAAATTGCAGTCTGAAGTTTAAGAGAAGAATTTTAAGAAAGAAGGAGGGGTCGACATGTCAAATGCATCTAGGAACTCAAACAATGAAGGTAACTGATAACCAGCTTCAATTCAGTGGTGGGCAAAAGAGCCAGAGTGAATTAAGGTGAAAGTGGAAAGAGAAAATGGATTTAGCAAATGGAAGCAGCTCATTCATTCATTTATCAGATTAATTCATTGTCATCTTTAAAATCAGTTTAGATTTCAGAGAGGATAAAAATGAAGAACTTGAATTTCGAAAAAAAAGGGAGGAGCAATAGAGTCTGACTGTCATCAGGTCCTGATGAAGAGATAACAGGGAGGGTGGGGCTGAGAAGGAAACTCTAGGGTACGTGCCTATAAGTGGGAGGAGAGAAAGGTAGATAACTTTGATTATTTCATCATTTTGCTTTAGGTCAGCCCTAATCCTCACCTTCAAAAAGGTCAAAGGATTTACTGTCAGAGTTTAACTGATGGAACTCCACCTCTCATAGAGAGATTTTGTTAAGGTCCTCACTCAAATAGCAAGAAGATAAAGCTCTGTTGAGATATTTTAGGACATTTCTCTAAGCTTCTCAGCTTCTCCTCTGCAAAGAAGCTCACCAGTGAAGAGAGCAAAGACCGTTTAAAAACAACAACAAAACCTCCCTTTGCTGAGAAGTTGGGATTAAGAGTCAGCTAACCTCTTTTTGTGGTTCAGGAATCTGATTTGTTGTGTAGCATTATTTGTGCTCCTTATCTAGTTATAAGGATGTTGGGAAGAACTAATAAAAACATTTGTGTGAAATGTTTAAACCCTTAAAGTCAGTGATAAAAATACAAGGGGACACTTCCTTTTCTAAGGTTAATAAATTAAGCATTAACCGAAAGTGCCATTTACTACTGGAGGTTTACACATTCAGCCCAATCTCTGACTAGAAAAATGGAAAGATAAAGTACAGATTCCGTCCCTGATCTTGACATTTCTAGAATTATAAGATTAGGAAAAGTTGGCATGAACAATGACTTTCCAAGCCTTAAGTACAGAAAACCAGACCCTCTCAACAGCCCTGACCCCTGAGGTCTCAGGCTGACCCCCACAGGATGCTGGGTCCTAACAGCACTTCTCTGAGGAGGAAGCACATTCCATCGACTTTGCCTGGGTAGCCAGTTCTCAGTTTTTTTGCTTCCAAAAGGCTGCACATTCCTAGTTTAAGGGTCAGAAAGAGTCTCCTCTTCCCTGCATTCCCTATGCCCAATCATTTTCACCACCTTGTAATCTCTTCTACCATATAACTTCTTGTTCCAGAGAGGTTAAAGTTGATTTGAAAAGAAATCCGAGTGCAGAGAGTATAGAAAGTCAAATTTCTACCCAGAAAGCAGTACCTCTATGGCACGTGTAAGATTCTTTATTAATAGGCATGGTAGTTCAGAAATTAGGCAAAATTAGAAATAAGGAAGTTATAGGAAAGCTGTCCTTTCAATGTACTTGGGTAACAGCAAAGATGTTTTTGTGGGTATGTGTTTCTCACAAAGCTCTCGAAATGGATATTCGTGATAATGAGGATTAAGGGGCTTAGAGGCAAGCTCACAAATACTCGAGATCAGTCTGAAAAGACAAGTCTGCGTTTCCCTTAATCTTTACCCATCTCTTTACTCTGGTTAAATGCACCTGGATACCATAAACATTTTCCTATTAACGTTTCCATATATCCTTATAATTTACAAGAGGCCCCTTAACTCTGTCCCTAAAATTCATTCATTCAACAAATACTTAATTTCCTTTTATTTTCCACCACTGTGCCAAGCACTGCAGATACAAATGGGAATTAGACATGATTGTCCACTTCGAGGAACTTATGGTTTAGCGGTGATTCAAGAAAAAAGAAATTCAAAGAATTCTGGAGACCTAAAAGCATTTTCAGGAATATAAAGTGATAACATCTGGATCTAGTTTTGTAGATAAGTACCCTCTTCTGATTTTGTATTATTGAAACCATGACTCCAAGTCTAAATCTACCTGTGAATGCATGAACCTTAAGTGTTTACACTGTTAAATTTTAAACTAGTCCTTAAATAGAGGGGTTTTGCAATTCATTCATTCTTGAGTTTGTTTCTGAGGTATTTCTTAATACTGAAGCACTTATCGGATGATTTAAACACACCCACAAATTTTGAGAGTCAAAGGGCATATCTGATAATAAGCACAGGGTACAGTGTCCAAGAATTTTGTGTCCTCCCTAGTTTTGATGGCTCTGTTTGCCTTGTTTGAAGAGATGTTTAAATATTAAACAGAATTAGAATTCATATTTAACAAACAGCTTGGCAAAGCTGAGTTGTGACATCTTCTCTTTTGTTGATCCATTTGACCATTTGAAGAGGGTTTTTACAGTTTAACATCTGGGCTCCTCACTTCAAACACGTGGGGTTTGAAACTGAGATACCCAGTCAAAGTGAGACAAAAGTTCATGATGTTTCACCACAGTTATTTCATATTTATCCATTTACTTTCCTTTTCTAATTATGAACCCAAAGTTCATATGAACTCCAATGATTGTAACCTGTAATCTGTATACTGTCAGTCTTAATAAATGCTGAGTAGATTAACACAGAGCTAGAGGTAGCCTATGGGCTTGAGATCAAGTTATCTTGTATAGAACACATATTCCACTTTCATTTCATTCTTTCATTCAAAAAACATTTATATAGGGCCTTCCAAGGGGCAGGCACTGTTCTAGGTGTTGAAGAGACGTCAGTGAACAAAACAGGCTCCCCTAGGGAGCTTACATTTTAGTGGAGCTTATATTCATTTGACCAAAACCCCCAAATAGCCAGTTTTGAGAATGGACTCCACTTTTTATGGGGGAAGGGAGACAAATGACAAAAATCCCAAGCCATTTGAAAGTTGCAGCAGAGTCAAAGGGCCTCTGGATTTGCAATCAGCAGACATCGATCGTTGTCTCACTATACTAATCCTCGTTATTTTCTGGGTCTTAGTTTTCTCATCTATTAAATAATGGCATTGAATTTCATAATCTCAAAAGTCTCTTCTGGAGCGAATAGTCTATTATTCTACAATATGTAACAGGCATTTACTTAATTAAGGTAAATTTACATACAGTGAAATGCACAGATCACAGAGACTTATTTTTCAAAAGCGCAGAAATGTCCAGGGCCATTTTAAACTCCTAAACCTTCTGTCACTACAGTATGGTATAGAATTATATATTATGTTCAGCGTAATGATCCTGAGGCATTGCAGGAGGCTGAATCAGAAAGAGAAGATTTAATTATGTTCATTAGACTACTTATTAAAGCAGGAAAAGGCACCAAGTCAAGTTAGAGAGATTTCAAACAAGTGTCTTCTCATTAACCCATAGTTAATCAGAAACCCAATTAACCAGTATGCTCTATTCCAACAGTTTACAGTTTGCAGACTTATTTATTCTTCTTTACAACCATGACCAAATCACTGATCCAGATCCCAACCATTTCACATTTATATCACTAAAATCAATGGATTATTTCTCCTTCAAGTAATATGAGATGCTACCACTGAAACAATCACTTCAGAGACAGAAAAAACAATTATTTAAATAAGAAATAGACAAGAGTGACGTGATAAAATTCTGGGTTTTTTTTTGTTTGTTTGTTTTTTTTAATTAAGGGGCCAAGGCCAGGATAGGTTAGACACTTAAAGGACAGGTGCCCAAGATAGAGCAGACAGCTCAGCAGACAGAAGACATTTAAAGTGGTAGGTGCTCAGGAGAGCAGGGCAATTTTTTAAAATTTAATTTATTTATTTTATACAGCAGGTTCTTATTAGTTATCTGTTTTATACATATTAGTGTATACATGTCAATCCCAATCTCCCAATTCATTCCCCACCCCCCACCCCCCCCACCCCCCGCCACTTTCCCCCCTTGGTGTCCATATATTTGAGAGCAGGGCATTTTAAGGAGACTAGAAGCAAGCCTAGAAGACACTTAAAGAGGCAGAGGCTGGGGTTTGAGAACATGTTTATTAAAGAGGCAGGAATAAGGGAGTCTCTTGTCAATGGCCTGGGTAGGAGGAAAGAATATGTACTCCTGCTCTCCTCCATTGTAAAAAAAAAAAAAGAGCGCTCACGTGCACAAAAGAAAGAGAGAGAGAGAGAGAGAGAGAGAGAAATAGATATGAGTGAAGTGATAAAATTCCGAATTTGCTTTACAACACTCCAGATGTATTCTGTCAGGTATATGTGCAACTATAAAGCAAGTAAATATAAGAAAAAAAAATCTTTTCCAAGTATGTTTTGTTTTGTTTTTTGGGGTTTTTTTGCGGTACGCGGGCCTCTCACTGCTGTGGCCTCTCCCGTTGCGGAGCACAGGCTCCGGACGCGCAGGCTCAGTGGCCATGGCTCACGGGCCCAGCCGCTCCGCAGCATGTGGGATCCTCCCGGACCGGGGCACGAATCCGTGTCCCGTGCATCGGCAGGCAGACTCTCAACCACTGTGCCACCAGGGAAGCCCCCAAGTATGTTTTTATTTCAGTAAATCTTAATCCTTTCTAAATTCTAAATCTCTCTAAGCATTAAAATATGCTAAATAAGGGTCTCTGGAACACGCACGTCACTGATGAAACTGAGCGTCAGAAAGGCTAGGCTGTCCTCCTCAATTCACTGTATCTAAGGAGCTAACGCGAAACCAGAACTCTCTGAAATCTTAGTGGACACTTAAACTGGCTCAATTCTACAGAAGAATAAAGCCAGATTTTAAAATGGTTTTGGGGACTTCCCTGGTGGTCCAGTGGTTAAGACTTTGCCTTCCAGTGCAGGGGATGAGGGTTTGGTCGGGGAGCTAAGATCCCACATGCCTCACGGCCAAAAAACCAAAACATGAAACAGAAGCAATATTGTAACAAATTCAATAAAGACTTTAAAAATGGTCCACATCCAAAAAATAAATAAATAAATAATAATAAATTGTTTTGTTCTTCAATATTTGATTGTAACATTCAGGAAGAATTTGAAGCCTGGCCTATTGTTTTAAATCTGTAGACTCATTCACCAATTGGGACTCATTCCAAAAATATAACTTTCTTTCACAGGATACCTTTTGTACCATTCATTTTGGTTTTCAGTCAGTGAAGAAATCTTATTTCTTCCTGTATGGACCATGAATATCTCCTCAGAAGTTATTACTGTCCACAATAGCATTTCCACTTTTTGAAAAAACTACACTCTAATTTCCTCCCTTCATGTTGCCTTTGATTAGACCTTCTCTGCCGTGTTTTTCCTCTTCTTAACTGTACTTCCTTCCACTGGTCAGTTAAAACAGTCTTTTAGAAACATTATTATTTATCTCTTTCTCTTTCCTGGCTCTCCTTTACACTTCACTCTTTTAAAACATCTTTCCTCATTATTCAGTCAGCCCAAACATTTGTATTGAGCAGGTAGTGCACATCCAACAGTGTGAGTGTCTGAGGGATAAAAGAGATCTAGGCTTGGAGCCTGCAGCCAAAGGGCTTACAGTCTAGTTAGGGAGACAGCAAACATATCAGAGCAAGTAAAACCACGAGGAAACCAGGACACTAAACCTTGTGATCCGGCTAACAGTGTAACTCTAAAGTTCAGAAAACCAAGCAGTTCGATGTCTCAAAGCAGAGAAACAAAGCCATGCCATCACCTGCCAGGAAATCTTACATACATTTGCAGGGACGTGGGTCCTTCCCAGTTCCACCTCCCAACTTTGGAGCCTACATGCAGCTATTAGAAAACAAGAAGAGAATGTAATCAGGTAGACTATGGATTTATGTGAACTTTCATACATCTTCTTTCCAGCTGTATTAGGTTAGCTGGATCACTAAAGATGATTAGGCCATTGAAAAAGGTGTGCAGGGACAAATACCAGAAAAATGGGAGTGCATGTGTGAGAGAGAGACAGAGAGACAGAGACAGAGAGAGACTTCACCAGGTAGGATTCGATCAAAAGATGCATAATTCGAACAACACTATGGTACCCCAACCTGCTCCACCAAAATAAACCAATGTGTCCTTGGGGGGAAATATCACTATATAAGAGGCTGATCTATTAATTAATGCCTGACTTATGTGTACCATATAAAATATAAATCTTTCCAAGACATACCTTACACCAGGTACTACCCGAGATAGACATTTTTAAAATAAAGTCACATATTTACTGGGGAATGGGGACCACCCATAGTCTCACCCTGACCAAGACTGTCACAGAGACTGGCATTTAACTTAGCAGAAGGCTTTGTCCATGCCTACGTACTTAGTCATCCCAGTTTATTCTAGTTTCACAGCGGGGAGGTTTTTGGTTTCTGATCTAGCGCGATGTTCCACCCCGTGCCTTGTTATAGGGGATGTTTACTGAGATCACCCACGTGGGTAAGGAAAAGAAACTTCCTCAGCTAAGAAAACGTAAGGAAGTTGTGCCCTCTGCAGGACAAAATGGCAACTGCAGCCCCAGTAATCTATGAGGACTGCGTCCTGTGCTTTTGGTAGCACTATACTGTTTCTCTCCACAATGCGGCGCTGCTGTTCTAAACTCGTTTTTCAGCCAGCTTTGGGTGGGAAAGACAGGGTGACAGCGGGGAGAAGGTATAGGGTGGGAAGTACAAGGGAATTACGAGGAGTTAGAGGCTAAGGAAGAAAGCTGGCTCTTTCTGCCAGAGAGGGCTTGCCTGGCAACTCAAATCAGACCCATTTCAATTAGGAAACGTATCCCCTAGCCCAAGTAATTCATTTTGGAAAATTTAATCCAATAGTTCCCAAACCTGCCTGACCAACAGAATCACCAGGGAAGCTTTTTTAAAGGTGTAGATCCCAGATTCTAGCCCAAGAAACTCTTATTCATAACTCTGGGGAGGGGCCCAGTCACCTGTCTTTTTATTTATTTATTTATTTTATTTAATTTTTGGTTGCACTGGGTCTTGTGCGCAGGCTTCTCAATGCAGTGGCTTATCTTGTTGCGCAGCAGGGCTCTAGGCCACGCTGGCTTCATGGCTCTAGAGCACAGGCTCGGTAGTTGTGGTGCATGGATTTAGTTGCTCCGCAGCATGTGGGATCTTCCCGGACTCGAACCTGTGTCCCCTGCATTGGCAGGTGGATTCTTAACCACCTCACCACCAGGGAAGTCCCCAACTGCCTTTTTTAAAAGCTCTCCCAAAGATCATTTATGCAAGATTTGGAAAGTAAAACAATATTTTAAGAGGAATCAGTCCTTGCAGCAAGCACAGCTTTCATTTCTCAGTTCAATAACAATGAACGTGGGGACTTCCCTGGTGGCGCAGTGGCTAAGAATCTGCCTGCCAATGCAGGGGACATGGGTTCAAGCCCTGTCCAGGAAGATCTTACATGCCGCGGAGCAACTAAGCCTGTGCGCCACAACTACTGAGCCCACAAGCCACAACTACTAAAGCCCATGTGCTTAGAGCCCATGCTCCACAACAAAAGAAGCCAACGCAATGAGAAGCCGGCACACCACAACGAAGAGTAGCCCCCCTGGATGCAGCTAGAGGAAGCTGGCATGGAGCAATGAAGACCCAATGCAGCCAAAAACAAACAAACAAGCAAAAAACAATGAATGTATTGAGAATCTATTCTGTGGCAGTGAGTTCTCTAGGAAATAAGAGCACAACTGACTGACTAAGCCCATCTATCTCCTTGAGGAGCTTACTAAACAGACCTCTATTCGGTGTTTCCTCCCGCCCATTATGGGCAAAGACTTGATGACCCAACAGATTTGTAATTCCGTAGTACGAGACTGCATTGTCTCCCTTCCATGTACTTACTGATCATCCCAGTTAGGAAACAGGGGTGATCTGTCTAACTTTGGTATCATTCAGAACTGAGTTCGAATCTAAGCAACAACTCATCAATGATGGGACATTAAAAAAATTACCTAACCTTTCTGAACCTTTATTTATAACAGGAGATAGTCATACCTGCCTCTGAAGGCTATAGAAGACTCAAACGAGGTGATTTAGTGTCCTTACACCCTGCCTGGCACATGATGAGTAATAAATGGTATGTATTAATAGTAGTAGTGGCCCACTATCTTGATCTCTAGAGCACCTGCGTAATCTAAGGACTCTCTACATGATTTTTTTCATGTCCTAATGCCCTGTTTTGAGGAAAACTGCTCATCCTTGCCTCCAGTAACCAGTTAAAAAAGTAAATAAGGAAAGTGTCCTTCCTGCCTCTGAATCATAGCAGGTAGATAAAATAAATATATTTAGCAGCCCTTAATCCCCCCATCATTAGTGTTAGAATGATACAGCTGGAACTTACCTTAACAGGAGTTTTCAAGTTTGGTAAGCGAGTGAATCCTCCGGAGCACATATTAAAAGCACAGTTTCCTAGGCTACTTCTCGCGATTCTGATTAAGTAAACCTGGTGTGGAGCCCAGGCATCTTCACTTTAACCCTTAGATCACACTTTGAAAAACATGGCCTTAGAAATAACTTAGTCCCAGGTGATGAAATTAACTAAACTTACTATGGTAATCCTTTTGCAATATATACGTGTATCAAATCATCATGTTGTACACCTTAAACGTATACAATGTTATATGTCAATTATACCTCAATAAAACTGGGGGAACAATTACCCAGTCCCAGGGTATCAAACTCAAAAGCCAAGCAGATCATGCACATATAAGAAGGGACAGGGTGTCGGATAAAAATGGTGTGATGTTTACAAAATGGAACTGGAAAGTGCATGCCCTACCTATCTTCTTTTCTTTTTCATAATTAAGTTCCAAAGCATTTGGAACCAATTTGCTAGGCAAATGAAATTTGTCTGAGAATTCTCTGAGCACAGAAAGGTGAAATGACTTGCTCATTATCGCTCGAGTAGTGGTGGAGCTGGGCCCAGAGCCTCACTTTGTGAACATCCTTTTTACTGTGCCACGATACAGCCTCATGAGTGGAACTCAACAGTCTCCTTCTTCTTTGCCTGAGACTAAATCTCATACCCAGTTGGAGAAAAGGAAAAACAGTATTGAGAGAGCCCAGCTCAGAGGGTGACTCTAGCCTAGACTACTCCCCCGAAGAGAATTTTCTTAGAGCAAAGCGGCCTAGAGTTCACGGAGGAGGTCTTCACCCAGTGGTCCTGAGTGCCAAGGCCTCTCAAACTGCAGACAAATACCTGCCATCAGTTATTTTTTGATGGACCTTAACACTACTTAAATGTTTATTTTCAAAGCAACCAGAAGCAGTTTGTCTCCTTCCTGAGAGAACTATCCACCTGGTAATGGTGATCAACAGAGCCAGGGAAAGAGAAGGTCAGATCAAGTTGGGGAAGGGAACAATGTCAGGAAGTTGCAGAAAGTAAGACACCATATTTTGAAACACTACACACTTATCTTGTAAAACTTCAGGAAAACCAACATCCCATAAAAATAAGTAACAGAAAAGTATCAAGATTAAATCCAGTAGGGCTTCCCTGGTGGCACAGTGGTTAAGAATCCACCTGCCAATGCAGGGGACACCAGTTCAAGCCCTGGTTCGGGAAGATCCCACATGCTGTGGAGCAACTAAGCCTATGCACCACAACTACTGAGCCTGTGCTCTAGAGCCCACGTGCCACAGCTACTGAGCCTGAGTGCCACAACTACTGAAGCCCCCACGCCTAGAGCCCGTGATCCACAACGAGAGAAGCCACCACAATGAGAAGCCCACGCACCGCAACGAAGAGTAGCTCCCACTCGCTGCAACTAGAAAAAGCCCAGGCACTGCAACAAAGACCCAACGCAGACATAAATAAATAAATAAATAAATAAATTTTAAAAAAAGATAAAGCATTTAGGACAATGTCTGGCATATATTGAATAGAAAGCACTCAATAAAGGTGAGTTATTATTATAAAAATTATTTTTTAAAGATTAAATCCAATAAAAGTTATTATAAGGAGAATGAGAAGCAGATAACACTTTTACAGACAATGAAAATGAAAGCACACCAGAACATATTAAAGCTATTATATTCTGCTTCAGAACAAACCAAAAAACATTTTTAAATGATACAAGACATAAAAGAATACTAGAAATCAGAAATAGAAATACTCAGAAATAAAGTGACAGAACTCATGAAAGAATTAGAAATAAAAGAAAAAAATTCAGAAACAAAGACTGAACAACCAGGAACACCAGAGTGAACAAACATAACAGATAACACCTTAAGAGAAATAGAAGGTGAAAAAGAGGGAAATTTTAAAAACCAAAAGGAAATTTAAAATATCAAAGAGAAAGTGACAAACATATATATATTTTTGGCCACACTGCGCACCTTGTGGGACTTTAGTTCCCCAACCAGGGATCAAACCAGGGCACTTGGCAGTGAGAATGCAGAGTCCTAACCACTAGACCACCAGGGAATTCCCAGAAAGTGACAAATATTAAAGACAGACTAAGAACACCCAACATACAGATGATAGCTTTATATTGTCATAGTTGGGAGAGATCCCAACTATATTGGGAATATAAATGTTTAAAATTTTTAAACTTTTTTAGTTTATCTTAAACTAAAAAGGATAACAAGTTCATTCAATGATCTTGAAGGTTTTCACTGATTAGAACCTAAGTCCCCCTTTCCCAGGAAAGGTATGGTTTAGCTAGTTTCAAAAAAGAACACTCAGGATAAAGGATCCCATCCCCTATATCTTGGACTGATCTAGATTTTCTGTGTCCTATAGCTTATACAATTTGGGGAGCCATCTAAGAAGAAGAATACAAAAATGTCTTATTTTTATAAATTTTACAAAAACATATGGCAGTTCAAGGGGCTCTAATTTAGTCTTATGGGAAATCCACCTCTGCCCATATCAACTTCTAATACCTACTTCTACTTCTAAGAATAGGCTGTCTTCTAACTTTTTTTAAGTGATTTTTTAAAATATTTTTTTAAGAGCAGGTTTATGTTCACAACAAAATTACAAGGAAGGTACAGAGATTTCCCATACGCCCCTGTCCCCACATATGCATAGGCTCTCCTATTATCAACATCTCCCATCAGATCGGAGATGAATCTACATAAATGAATCTACATTGACACATCATAATCACCCAAACTCAACAGTTTACATTAGGGTTCACTCCAGGATTTCTATGGGTTTGGATAAATGTATAATGATATGTATCCATCATTATAGTATCATACAGAGTAATTTCACTGCCCTAAAAAGCCTCTGTGTTCCACCTATTCATCTCTCCCTTCCAATCCCTGGCAACCACTGATTTTAGTCTCCATAGTTTCGCCTTTTCCAGAATGTCATATAGTTGGAAGCATACAGCATGTAACCTTCTCAGATTGGCTTCTTTTACTTAGTAATATGCATTTAAGGTTCCTCCATGCCTTTTTATGGCTTGATTGTGCATTTCTTTTTAAAGCTGAATAATATTCCATTGTCTGGATGTAACACAGTTATTTATCCATTCACCTATTGAAGGACATCTTGGTTGCTTCCAAGTTTTGGCAGTTATGAATAAAGCTGCTATAAACATCTGTATGCAGGTTTTTGTGTGGACATAGTTTTCAGTTCCTTTGGGTTGCTGGATCATATGGTAAGAGTATGTTTAGTTTTGTAAGAAACTGCCAATTTGTCTTTCAGTGTAACTGTACCATTTTGCATCCCTACTAGTAATGAATGAGAGTTCCTGCTGCTCTACACCTTCACCAGCATTTGGTGTTGTCAGTGTTCCCAGGTAGCTGGAAGAAATGTAAAATGGTCACTGCTGGTAGAAATGTAAGATGATATAACCACTTTGGAAAAGTTTGTCAGTTTCTTAAAATGTTCAGCTGCACCTACCATGTGAACCAGTCATTCCATTTCTAAGTATTTACCCCAAATAAATGAAAGTACATGTGCACACAAAGACTTGTATTAAATGTTAATAGCAGCTTTCTTTGTAAAAACTAAGAACTGGAAACAATCCTTATGACCATCT
Organism: Delphinapterus leucas; assembly: GCF_059928025.1. NCBI lineage: Eukaryota > Metazoa > Chordata > Mammalia > Artiodactyla > Monodontidae > Delphinapterus > Delphinapterus leucas. Next base: position 59,383,634 of record NC_143144.1, read on the forward strand.
ACAGGTAAATGGGTAAACAAAATGTGGTATATTCATACAATGGGATACTACTCAGCAAAAAAAAAAGAAACGAACTGTTGATTAATGAACAACTTGGAAGAACCTCAAAAACATTATACTGAATAAAATAACACAGAGAGAAAGAGTACATCCTGTATATGATTCCATCTATATAAAATTCTAGAAAATGAAAACTAATCTATAGTGATAGAAAGATCAGTGGTTGCTTATAAAATGTGATAGGAAGCTGGGGTGGGGTAGAAGTTGATAACACTGTATTGTATAATTGAAATTTGCTAAGAGAGTAGAACTTAAGTGTACTCCCACACACAAAAAAGATGACTATGTGAGGTGATGGATGTGTTAATTAACGAATTCAAGGAAGCCTTTCATATGTATGTCAAATCATCAAGACGTACATTTTAAATATCTTACAATTTTATTTGTCAATTATACCTCAATATGGCTGAATTACAAAAAAAAAGAAAAGAGAGAGAGAGAGACTAGGGAATGACAGATAAGGAAGGGATAACCATGACTAGTGGGAAACACACCAAAAAAACACCCTCACAGGGAGCCATCCAGGCTGGTGCTCAAAAAACCTGGGTAGCTAAACAATACAGGCAGTGGCTAGGCAAGAAGCCACTTAAAGCCATAGGTGAGGTGTCATTTCATCACTCTTCCTCTAGCACATTGGCAGAGGTATGATCACTTGAGTAAGGACAGCTTTGTGTATTGCTTGGTGCTTATTTTTTAAAAATATGAAACATATTTCTTCAAAAGTCCAGAGCAAAATAAAACCCCACAGGGTTTCTTGGAGGGCTGGCTTTTGGACAGGCTGATATGGTCATTAGATACCATGTTTCACTCTTGCAGGACTTAAGCTGAATAATCACCATCGGTCACCTTGACTTGCCCTATAATTCACCAAACTAAGGCATTCTTCTCTGTCTCTCCAGACTGTCCTTTGGCAGATTGCTGTTGCTGACACAGAATAGCTTGCCTTTATTACTCTTTCCTTTATTTTGTTTCCTCTTTTTTCATAAAAATTGTGGTAAAAAGATACATAACATAAAACTTATCATCTTAACCATTTTAAGCGTACAGTTCAGAAATGTTAAGTAAATTCTCATCATTGTGAATTATTATTTCTTCTTGCCCCAAACCATCTCCTTTTCTGTACTCCACTTTCTCTTAACAGCATCCTAGTCATTCGATTCAAAATCTCAGAAACAACCTTTGCCTACTTCTCTTCCACTTACTAATTCCAATCAGTTCCATTTGTAAGTTGTGTTGAAGGCTGTAAGTCAGCCTCCAAAATGTTTCTCATCTCATCAGTTCCTCCCTCTCCCGCCTGTATCTCTATTTTAGTCTAAAGTAAAGCTTTATTACTTCTTTTTTTTCCTAACTTATTTATTTATTTATTTATGGCTGCGTTGGGTTTTGGTTGCTGCGCGTGGGCTTTCCCTAGTTGCGGTGAGCGGGGGCTACTCTTCATTGCAGTGCGCGGGCTTCTCATTGCGGTGGCTTCTCTTGTTGCGGAGCATGGGCTCTAGGTGCGTGAGCTTCAGTAATTGCGGCACAGGGGCTCAGTAGCTGTGGCTCGTGAGCTCAGTAGTTGTGGCTCACAGGCTCTAGAGCGCAGGCTCAGTAGCTGTGGCGCTTGGGCTTAGTTGCTCCACAGCATGTGGGATCTTCCTGGACCAGGGCTCGAACCGTGTCCCCTTCATTGGCAGGCAGATTCTTAACCACCACGCCACCAGGGAAGCCCAAGCCTTATCACTTCTTTCCTATGTAATTGCACGAGTTTTATAAGTGATTCTCTTATCTCCAGGATCTCTCTGCTTTGATCCATTATTTACCAAATTAACTTTTTTTTTTTTTTTTTTGCGGTACGCAGGCCTCTCACTGTTGTGGCCTCTCCCGTTGCGGAGCACAGGCTCCGGACGCGCAGGCTCAGAGGCCATGGGTCACAGGCCTAGCTGCTCCACGGCATGCGGGATCTTCCCGAACCGGGACACAAACCCGTGTCCCCTGCATCGGCAGGCGGACTCTCAGCCACTGCGCCACCAGGGAAGCCTACCAAATTAACATTTTTAACAAAAGTTTTTAATCATAAGTATTCCTCTGTTCAGAAAAATCTTCCATGACTCCCCCTACAAAATAAAATATGGTGTCCTTAGCCTATCATACAAGGTTCTGCATGATGTGCCATAAATTATCTTTCTAGCCTTATCACTAATAAGCATGCTATGACTGCAGAGGACTGAGAAGAAGAAAAGGGTCTTTGTCAATGTACAAACCAGAGAATGCATCTCCATCGAGACCATTCCATAACACCAGTATGACACTGATTTCATCAGTGCTCTCGTTTTAAAGAATGCCTTTCCCATCCGCAAACAATGTTAAGTGTACAAGCCATTGTGAAATCATAGGCACTAAAAGTTAAACGTTTGTATTTCTTGCATGCCTACATTATTTTTCTTTTTGAAATAAAAAATTAATTTCCTCTGAAAATCATAGAACCAATGTATTGGAAAAAATCTTTGGATCTGTCTAATTCTCTTTACATCTGCTGCTAACATCATTGGCCAAGCCACCATCGTCTTCCACCTGGACCTCCACAGCAGTCTCCTAAATGGTTTTCCCTGCTTCTATTCTATCATTCTTCTAATGCATTATTCACACAACAGCCAGAATACATTTTTCAATAATATAAACCATATCACAGTACTCCCCTGCTTAAAACCTTCCTACGGCTTCCCATTTCTCTCAGAATCAAATCCAAATATCTTGAAGGCTCTTCCTGATTTAGTTTATTCTACCTCTTTGACCTTATCTCCAACTATTCTCCCCATCTTTGCTTACTATGCTTCAGCCTTACAGGCCTTCTTTTCGTTCCATAAACCTGCCCAACTTGTTCCTACCTCTGGACCTTTGCATCCACTGTTCCATTCACTGGACTGCTCCTCCATGGATCCATGCGAGATGCCTCTTTCCTGTCTTTCATGTGTCATTTCATACATCCCCTCTTCAGAAATGCCTTCCATCACCACCTGATCTAAAAGTAGGTCTCTAGTCATTTCTTATTAATTATCTTGCTTTATAGCAAGTATCATCTGAAACTGCTTTGTCATTTATTCATTATCCATTTCCCCCACCATCACCACCTCTGTAATGTAAGTCCTATGACAAAGAGTTCATTCCTACTTTTTGAGAGCTGTATCCCTTGTGCATAGAATAGCATCCAGAACAACACAGCCACTCATTATATATGTGTAGAATGAATGAATGAACCACCTTCAAGCAGTTTGAAAAGAGAGCAGATTGTACTCTCTTTAAATATCTCCAGAGAAGATCTCACCATTTTTCTGAAAATGAATTCCAGCATCCAATATCTTTTAGTTGTCAGAACGGTCTTCCTAATATCCAGACTAAATCCTTTCTAAAGCAATTGCTGTCTTTTCCCATTTGGTCCTCAATGGAATCATTAAATTGTCTTTTTATAGTCAGGAATAAATTTGTTATTAGGCCCTCTTAACACTAGTTTTACTCTTCACATTTTCTAACATTGTTGTTCTCTTTTGTCCTTGTCAAATTCTCTGTCTCAGGCTTCATCTGTGAGCCCAATATTGGACACAAACACTACTGCTTGAAATAATGCCTACATAAGAAAAACTCAACTTATAAGTACCTGCCTTAAAAAGAGCAGTCCTCATGTCACCCCCACCTCTTTCTTAATCCCTTTTTTGATAGGTTCTACATGTCTTTTTATAAGAGACTTTTGTGAAAATCCTTGGACTTTTCAAGAATCTGTAAGTTCAAATGAGAAGTGAAATAGCTAAAGGACACAGATCCTAGAAAAGCTCCTAAACTTGACTGGCTCATCTGTGGTTTAGCTTAAACTCCACACAAAGCATGTTACAGGCACAAGGTCTAGGATTCCAACAACCCAGAAGAAGGTTGAATGGATAACAGTGAAAGCACAGTTTAGTGAGAAGTTATTAAGACTAAAAGTGAGCTTTGGGGGTAAAGCTCTTCAAAGTTGAGATGGGGAAAAAGTAAACAGAACTGAGGAACCTTTAAACTAGATGATATTCAAGAATGTGGCATAGTTATTTACAGTAGCCAAGACATGGAAGCAAGCTAAATGTCCATCGACAGATAAATGGATAAAGAAGATGTAGTGTATATATATATATGTGTGTGTATATACACACACACACACACACACACACACACAATAGAGTACTACTCAGCCATAAAAAAGAATGAAATAATGCCATTTGCAACAACATAGATGGACCTGGAGATTATCATACTGAGTGAAGTAAGTCAGAAAGAGAAAGACAAATATCACTTATTTGTGGAATCTAAAATATGACACAAATGAACTTATCTGCAAAACAGAAACAGACTCACAGACATAGAGAACAGACGTGTGGTTGCCAAGGGAGGGGGAGGGGAGTGATGGATTGAGAGTCTGGGATTAGCAGATGCAAACTATCCTATAGAGAATGGATAAACAACAAGGTCCTATTCTATAGCACAGGGAACTATATTCAATATCCTGTGATAAACCATAATATAAAAGCATATGAAAAAGAATGCATAAATATGTATAACTAAATCACTTTGCTGTATATGTCAATAAAATAATTTTTTTAAAAAAGAAACCCACCTTTAGGAATTCCCTGGTGGTCCAGTGGTTAGGACACTGCACCTTCACTGCTGATCCCTGGTCATGGACCTAAGATTCTGCAAGTAGTGTGGCCAAAAAAAAAAAAGAGAAAAGAAACCCACCTTTAGAAACAGCACAGTGTAGCTGCAGAACACCCAAGACAAAAACACTGTCTTAAAAGCAGACAGAAAGTCACTACTTTCAAAAGAAAGATTATTAGATTTACAGCTGACATTTCAGAAGGAACAATGGAAGCCAGAAAACAATAATATATTTATATGCTCAAATAAAATAATTATAAACCTAGAATATATATTTAGTAAAGCTATCTTTCAAAAACAAGAATGAAACAAAAATATTTCAAACAAAAACTGAGTTTGCCAACACACTACAGGAATTCTAAAGGTTGTAATGCAGGTAGAAGGAAAATGATCTGTTTTTTGAGACCACAGATAAAATAATTAGCAAAGAAAGTGGTAAATACGTGGGTGACTCTAAAAAAACAATAACTAGATTAAATAATAATGACAATGTCTTATGGGGTTTAAATAAAACAAGACAGAATTAAAGTGCATGAAAATAATAGCATATAAATTGGAAGGAAGATAATTGGAGTCAAAGTTTTCTACAGTCTTTTTTTTTTTTTTTGCAGTACACGGCCCTCTCACTGTTGTGGCCTCTCCCGTTGCGGAGCACAGGCTCCAGATGCGCAGGCTCAGAGGCCATGGCCCACGGGCCCAGCCGCTCTGCGGCATGTGGGATCTTCCCAGACCGGGGCACAAACCCGTGTACCCTGCATCGGCAGGCAGACTCTCAACCACTGCGCCACCAGGGAAGCCCTTCTACAGTCTTTTATTGGCAGGTGTGGTTTACACTGATTACCTTGGGACTTTGAAAAGTTGAATATGGATAATAAAATTTCAAGGGTAAACACTAAAAGAATAGAGAAAGTGTATGATTTCTAAGTTACTACAGGGAAATAAGGAATGAAAAAATATTCAATCCCTTTAAAAGAGGCAAGAAAAGATAGAAAAAGATACATGTGGGGAAGGTGGAACAGATAAAAATCACATAGAAGGAAATTCAAATATGTCGGTAATCATAGTAAATGGATTAAACAATCCCAGTTAAAGCAAAGATAGATTAAAAGTAAATTTATCTATATGAGGTTTTACAAGAGAGACATAAATCATAAGGACACAAAAAGTTTTGAAGTAAAAAGATGGAAAAAAATACCAGGCCAACACTAACAACAACTATATTAATATCTGACAAATAAATTTTAAAGCAAAAAAGCATTACTTAAGATAAAGAAGATCAATTCATCAAGAAGTTTTAACAATTCTGAACAACGTAATTCACAATTTAATCTAATGGACATACCTAGAAGATACCCAACATTACAAAGTATATATTCTCTAGAATTCAAAAATATGTAGAACTGAGTGACATAAATACACCACACATGTGACACAGCTAAAGCAGTACCTGAAAGGAAATTTATAACATTAAATGATTTTGAAAAGAAGATGATCACAATAGGGCTGCTGAGTGTGCCCCCAGCAGGGCAGTTGGCTTCCCCCAGAGCAAGTGATCCAAGAATGAGAACAAAATGTCATACAACTTAAGTTACAGACCTTCAAGATGGCAGAGGAGTAAAACGTGGAGATCACCTTCCTCCCCACAAATGCATCAGAAATACATCTACATGTGGAACAGCTCCTACAGAACACCTACTGAACGCTGGCAGAAGACCTCAGACCTCCCAAAAGGCAAGAAACTCCCCACGTACCTGGGTAGAGCAAAAGAAAAAAGGAAAAACAGAGACAAAAGATTAGGGACGGGACCTGCACCTCCGGGAGGGAGCTGTGAAGGAAGAAGTTTCCACACACTAGGAAGCCCCTTCACTGGCGGAGACGGGGGCTGGGCGGGGAGGTGGGAGGGAAGCTTCAGAACCACGGAGGAGAGCGAAGCAACAGGGGTGCAGAGGGCAAGTGGAGAGATTCCCTCACAGAGGATCGGTGCCGAGCACTCACCAGCCCGAGAGGCTTGTCTGCTCAGCCGCCGGGACGGGCAGGGGCTGCGAGCTGAGGCTCGGGCTTCGGAGGTCAGACCCCAGGGAGAGGACTGGGGTTGGCTGCGTGAACACAGCGTGAAGGGGGCTAGTGCGCCACAGCTAGCCGAGAGGGAGTCCGGGAAAAAGTCTGGAGCTGCCGAAGAGGCAAGAGACCACTGTTTCCGGATGCGTGAGGAGAGGGAATTCAGAGCACCGCTTAAACGAGCTCCAGATATGGGCGCGAGCCATGGCTATCAGCGCAGACACCAGAGACGGGCATGAAACGCTAAGGCTGCTGCTGGAGCCACCAAGAAGCCTGTGTGCAAGCACAGGTCACTGCCCTCCCCTCCCCTCCTGGGAGCCTAAGCAGCCCGCCACTGCCAGGGTCCCGTGATCCAGGGACAACTTCCGCGGAAGAACACACGGCGCCTCAGGCTGGTGCAACGTCACGCTACTCCGTGCCCCTCCCTCCCCCCCCCCCCCCCCCGCCTGAGTGAGCCAGAGCCCCCAATCAGCGGCTCCTTTAACCCTGTCCTGTCTGAGCGAAGAACAGACGCCCTCAGGTGACCTACACGCAGAGGCAGGGCCAAATCCAAAGCTTTATTGTGAACCCCAGGAGCTGTGCGAACAAAGACGAGAAAGGGAAATTTCTCCCAGCAGCCTCAGGGGCAGCGGATTAAAGCTCCACAATCAACTTGATGTACCCTGCATCTCTGGAATACCTGAATAGACAGCGAATCATCCCAAAATTGAGATGGTGGACTCTGGGAGCAACTGTAGACTTGGGGTTTGCTTCCTGCATCTAATTTGTTCCTGGCTTTAGGTTTATCTTCGTTTAGTATTTAGAGTTTATTATCATTGGTAGATTGGTTTATTGATTTAGTTGCTCTCTTCCTCCTTTCTATATATATTTTTTTCCTTTTTCTCTTTTTGTGAGTGTGTATGTTTATGCTTCTTTGTGTGATTTTGTCTGTATAGCTTTGCTTTTACCATTTGTCCTAGGGTTCTGTCTGTTGGTTTTTTTTTTTTTAGTATAGTTTTTAGCACTTGTTATCAGTGGTGGATTTGTTTTTTGGTTTTGTTGCTCTCTTCTTTCTTCTTTTGTCTTTTTTTATTACTTTAAAATTTTTCTATTTTTAATAATTATTTTTTATTTTAGTAACTTTATTTTTTTCTTTCTTTCTTCCTTCCTTCCTTCCTTCCTCCCTCCCTCCCTCCCTCCCTCTCTCCCTCTCTCCCTCTCTCTCTCTCTCTCTCTCTCTCTCTCTCTTTCTCTCTTTCTCTCTTTCTTTCTCCCTTTTCTTCTGAGCCGTGTGGCTGACAGGGTCTTGGTGCTCCAGCCAGGTGTCAGGCCTGTGCCTCTGAGGTAGGAGAGCCGAGTTCAGGACATTGGTCCACCAGAGACCTCCCGGCTCCACATAATATCAAATGGCAAAAGCTCTCCCAGAGATCTCCATCTCAAAGCTAAGACCCAGCTCCACTCAAAGACCAGCAAGCTACAGTGCTGGACACCCCATGCCAAACAACTAGCGAGACAAGAACACAACCCCACCCATTAGCAGAGAGGCTGCCTAAAATCATAATAAGGTCACAGACACCCCAAAACACACCACTAGACGTGGTCCTGCCCACCAGAAAGACAAGATCCAGCCTCATCCACCAGAACACAGGCACCAGTCCCCTCCACCAGGAAGCCTACACACCCACTGAAACAACATTAGCCACTGGGGGTAGACACCATAAACAATGGGAACTACAAACCTGCAGCCTGCAAAAAGGAGACCCCAAACCCAGTAAGTGAAGCAAAATGAGAAGACAGAGAAACACATAGCAGATGAAGGAGCAAGGTAAAAACCCACCAGACCAAACAAATGAAGAGGAAATAGGCAGTCTACCTGAAAAAGAATTTAGAATAATGATAGTAAAGATGATCCGAAATCTTGGAAATAGAATGGAGAAAATACAAGAAACATTTAACAAGGACCTAGAAAAACTAAAGAGCAAACAAACAATGATGAACAACACAATAAATGAAATTTAAAATTCTCTAGAAGGAATCAATAGCAGAATAACTGAGGCAGAAGAACGGATAAGTGACCAGGAAGATAAAATAGTGGAAATAACTACTGCAGAGCAGAATAAAGAAAAAAGAATGAAAAGAATTGAGGACAGCCTTACAGACCTATGGGACAACATTAAATGCACCAACATTCAAATTATAGGGGTCCAAGAGAAGAAGAGAAAAATAAAGGGGGGCTTCCCTGGTGGCGCAGTAGTTGAGAGTCCACCTGCCAATGCAGGGGACGTGGGTTTGTGCCCTGGTCTGGGAGGATACCACATGCCGCGGAGCGGCTGGGCCCATGAGCCATGACCACTGAGCCTGCACGTCCAGAGCCTGTGCTCCACAATGGGAGAGGCCACAACAGTGAGAGGCCCGTGTACCGCAAAAAAAAAAAAAAAAAAAAGGACTGAGAAAATATTTGAAGAGATTATAGCTGAAAACTTCCCTAATATGGGAAAAGAAGTAGTCAATCAAGTCCAGGTAGCGCAGAGAGTCCCATACAGGATAAATTCAAGGAGAAACACGCCAAGACACATATTAATCAAACTATCAAAAATTAAATACAAAGAAAAAATATTAAAAGCAGCAAGGGATAAACAACAAATAACATACAAGGGAATCCTGATAAGTAACAGCTGATCTTTCAGCAGAAGCTCTGCAAGCCAGAAGGGAGTGCCAGGACATATTTAAAGTGATGAAAGGGAAAAAACTACAACCAAGATTACTCTACCCAGAAAGGATCTCATTCAGACTCGACAGAGAAGTTAAAACCTTTGCAGACAAGCAAAAGCTAAGAGAATTCAGCACCACCAAACCAGCTTTACAACAAATGCTAAAGGAACTTCACTACACAGGAAACACAAGAGAAGGAAAAGACCTACAATAACAAACCCAAAACAATCAAGAAAACGGTAACAGGAACATACATATCAATAACTACCTTAAATGTAAATGGATTAAATGCTCCAACCAAAAGACATAGACTGGTTGAATGGATACAAAAACAAGACCTGTATATATGCTGTCTACAAGAGACCCACTTCAGACCTAGGGACACATACAGACTGAAAGTGAGGGGATGGAAAAAGATATTCCATGCAAATGGAAATCAAAAGAAAGCTGGAGTAGCAATTCTCAAATCAGACAAAACAGACTTTAAAATAAAGACTATTACAAGAGACAAAGAAGGACACTCACTACATAATGATCAAGGGATCAATCCAAGAAGAAGACATAACAATTGTAAATATTTATGCACCCAACATAGGACACCTCAATACATAAGGCAAATGCAAACAGCCATAAAAGGAGAAATCGACAGTAACACAGTCATAGTAGGGGACTTTAACACCCCACTTTCACCCATGGACAGATCATCCAAAATGAAAATAAATAAGGAAACACAAGCTTTAAATGATACATTAAACAAGATGGACTTAATTGACATTTATAGGACATTCCATCCTATAAGACAAACGCACAGCCAACATCATTCTCAATGGTGAAAAACTGAAACCATTTCCTCTAAGATCAGGAACTACACAAGGTTTTCCACTCTCACCACTATTATTCAACATAGTTTTGGAAGTTTTAGCCACAGCAATCAGAGAAGAAAAAGAAATAAAAGGAATACAAATCGGAAAAGAAGAAGTAAAGCTGTCACTGTTTACAGATGACATGATACTATACATAGAGAACCCTAAAGATGCTACCAGAAAACTACTAGAGCTAATCAACGAATTTGGTAAAGTAGCACGATACAAAATTAATGCACAGAAATCTCTTGCATTCCTACACACTAATGATGAAAAATCTGAAAGAGAAATTAAGGAAACACTCCCATTTACCATTGTAACAAAAAGAATAAAATACCTAGGAATAAACCTACCCAAGGAGACAAAAGACCTGTATGCAGAAAACTGTAAGACACTGATGAAAGAAATTAAAGATGATACAAACAGACAGAGAGATATACCATGTCTTGGATTGGAAGAATCAACATTGTGAAAATGACTATACTACCCAAAACAAACTACAGATTCAATGCAATCCCTATCAAAATACCAATGGCATTTTTCACAGAACTAGAAAAAATATTTCACAATTTGTATGGAAACACAAAAGACGCCGAATAGCCAAAGCAATCTTGAGAAAGAAATACAGACCTGGAGGAATCAGACTCCCTGACTTCAGACAATACTACAAAGCTACAGTAATCAAGGCAGTATGGTACTGGCACAAAAACAGAAATATAGATCAATGGAACAGGATAGAAAGCCAGATAAACCCATGCATATATGGTCACTTTATTTTTGATAAAGGAGGCAAGAATATACAATGGAGAAAAGACAGCCTCTTCAATAAATGGTGCTGGGAAAACTGGACAGCTACATGTAAAAGAATGAAATTAGAACACTCCCTAACACCATATACAAAAATAAACTGAAAATGGATTAAAGACCTAAATGTAAGGCCAGACACTATAAAACTCTTAAAGGAAAACATAGGCAGAACACTCTATGACATAAATCACAGCAAGATCCTTTTTGACCCACCTCCTAGAGAAATGGAAATAAAAACAAAAATAAACAAATGGGACCTAATGAAACTTCAAAGCTTTTGCACAGCAAAGGAAACCATAAACAAGACCAAAAGACAACCCTCAGAATGGGAGAAAATATTTGCAAATGAAGCAACTGACAAAGGATTAATTTCCAAAATTTACAAGCAGCTCATGCAGTTCAATATCAAAAAAAACAAACAACCCAATCCAAAAGTGGGCAGATGATCTAAGTGGACATTTCTCCAAAGAAGATATACAGATTGCCAACAAACACATAAAAGAATGCTCAACATCACTAATCATTAGAGAAATGCAAATCAAAACTACAATGAGGTATCACCTCACACCAGTCAGAATGGCCATCATCAAAAAATCTACAAACAATAAATGCTAGAGAGGGTGTGGAGAAAAGGGGACCCTCTTGCACTGTTGGTGGGAATGTAAATTGATACAGCCACTATGGAGAACAGTATGGAGGTTCCTTAAAAAACTAAAAATAGAACTACCATACGACCCAGCAATCTCACTACCGGGCATATACCCTGAAAAACCATAATTCAAAAAGAGTCATGTACCACAATGTTCATTGCAGCTCTATTTACAATAGCCAGGACATGGAAGCAACCTAAGTGTCCATCAAGAAATGAATGGATGGAGAAGGTGTGGCACATATATACAGTGGAATATTACTCAGCCATAAAAAGAAACAAAAGTGAGTTATTTGTAGTGAGGTGGATGGACCTAGAGTCTGTCATACAGAGTGAAGTAAGTCAGAAAGAGAAAAACAAATACCATATGCTACTTTACCTTCACTTTCTTTCTTTCTTTCCTTCCTTCCTTCCCTCCTTTAGACAACGAATCACCCCAAATTGAGGAGGTGGTCTCTGAGAGCAAGATTTATGATTTTTCCCCCTTTACCTCTTTTGGTGAGAGTGTATGTGTATGCTTCTGTGTAAGATTTTCTCTGTATAGCTTTGCTTCCAACATTTGTCCTAAGGTTCTATCCGTCCCTTTTTTTTTTTCTAAATATTTCTTAATTCAATAACTTTATTATACTTTATTTTATTTTTACTGTATCTTCTTTCTTTCTGTCTTTTTTCCTTCTTTCCCTCCTTCCTTCCTTCCTTCCTCCCTCCCTCCCTCCTGTCTTTCCTTCTTTGCTTCTTTCTTCCTTCCTTCCTTTCCTCCTTTCCTTCTTTCTTTCCTCATACTTCTACTAATTCTCTCTACTTTTTCTCCCTTTTATTCTGAGCCGTGTGGACGAAAGGTTCTTGGTGCTCCAGCCAAGAGTCAGGGCTCTGCCTCTGAGGTAGGAGAGCCAACTTCAGGACACTGGTCAACAAGAGACCTCCCAGCTCCACATAATATTAAACGGCGGAAATCTCCCAGAGACCTCCATCTTAACACCAGCACCCAGCTTCACTCAACGACCAGCAAGCCACAGTGCTGGACAACCTATGCCAAACAACTAGCAAAACAGGAACACAACCCCACCCATTAGCAGAGAGGCTGCCTAAAATCATAGTAAAGCCACAGACACCCCAAAACACACCACCAGACGTGAACCTGCCCACTGGAGAGACAAGATCCAGCCTCATCCACCACAACACAGGCACTAGTCCCCTCCACCAGGAAGCCTACACAACCCACTGAAACAACCTTACCCACTGGAGACAGACATCAAAAACAACGGGAACTACGAACCTGCAGCCTGCAAAAAGGAGACCCCAAACACAGTAAGTGAAGCAAAATGAGAAGACAGAAAAACACACAGAAGATGAAGGAGCAAGATAAAAATGCACCAGACCTAACAAATGAAGAGGAAATAGGCAGTCTACCTGAAAAGAATTCAGAATAATGATAGTAAGGATGATCCGAAATCTTGGAAATAGAATGGACAAAATGCAAGAAACAGTTAACAAGGACCTAGAAAAACTAAAGAGCAAACAAACAATGATGAACAACGCAATAAATGAAATTAAAAGTACTCTAGATGGGATCAATAGCAGAATAACTGAGGCAGAAGAACGGATAAGTGACCTGGAAGATAAAATAGTGGAAATAACTACTGCAGAGCAGAATAAAGAAAAAAGAATGAAAAGAACTGAGGACAGTCTCAGAGACCTCTGGGACAACATTAAACGCACCAACATTCGAATTATAGGGGTTCCAGAAGAAGAAGAGAAAAAGAAAGGGACTGAGAAAATATTTGAAGAGATTATAGTTGAAAACTTCCCTAATATGGGAAAGGAAATAGTTAATCAAGTCCAGGAAGCACAGAGAGTCCCATACAGGATAAATACAAGGAGAAATATGCCAAGACACATATTAATGAAACTGTCAGAAATTAAATACAAAGAAAGCATATTAAAAGCAGCAAGGGAAAAACAACAAATAACACACAAGGGAATCCCCATAAGGTTAACAGCTGATCTCTCAGCAGAAACCCTACAAGCCAGAAGGGAGTGGCAGGACATACTGAAAGTGATGAAGGAGAAAAACCTGCAACCAAGACTACTCTACCCAGCAAGGATCTCATTCAGATTTGATGGAGAAATTAAAACCTTTACAGACAAGCAAAAGCTGAGAGAGTTCAGCACCACCAAACCAGCTTTACAACAAATGCTAAAGGAACTTCTCTAGACAAGAAACACAATAGAAGGAAAAGACCTATAATAACGAACCCAAAACAATTTAGAAAATGAGAATAGGAACATACATATCGATAATTACCTTAAATGTAAATGGACTAAATGCTCCCACCAAAAGACACAGATTGGCTGAATGGATACAAAAACAATATCCTTATATATGCTGTCTACAAGAGACCCACTTCAGACCTAGAGACACATACAGACTGAAAGTAAGGGGATGGAAAAAGATATTCCATGCAAATGGAAACCAAAAGAAAGCTGGAATAGCAATTCTCATATCAGACAAAATAGACTTTAAAATAAGGACTATTAAAAGAGACAAAGAAGGACACTACATAATGATCAAGGGATCGATCCAAGAAGAAGACATAACAATTGTAAATATTTATGCACCCAACATAGGAGCACCTCAATACATAAGGCAAATACTAACAGCCATAAAAGGGGAGATTGACAGTAACACATTCATAGTAGGGGACTTTAACACCCCACTTTCACCCATGGACAGATCATCCAAAATGAAAATAAATAAGGAAACACAAGCTTTAAATGTTACATTAAACAAGATGGACTTAATTGATATTTATAGGACACTCCATCCAAAAACAACAGAATACACATTTTTCTCAAGTGCTCATGGAACATTCTCCAGGATAGATCATATCTTGGGTCACAAATCAAGCCTTGGTAAATTTAAGAAAATTGAAATTGTATCAAGTATCTTTTCTGACCACAACGCCATGAGACTAGATATCAATTACAGGAAAAGATCTGTAAAAAATACAAACACATGGAGGCTAAACAATACACTACTTAATAATGAAGTGATCACTGAAGAAATCAAAGAGGAAATAAAAAAATACCTAGAAACAAATGACAATGGAGACAAAACGACCCAAAACCTATGGGATGCAGCAAAAGCAGTTCTAAGGGGGAAGTTTATAGCAATACAAGCCCACCTTAAGAAGCAGGAAACGTCTAGAATAAACAACCTAACCTTGCACCTCAAGCAATTAGAGAAAGAAGAACAAAAAAACCCCAAAGCTAGCAGAAGGAAAGAAATCATAAAAATCAGATCAGAAATAAATGAAAAAGAAATGAAGGAAACGATAGCAAAGATCAATAAAACTAAAAGCTGGTTCTTTGAGAAGATAAACAAAATAGATAAACCACTAGCCAGACTCATCAAGAAAAAAAGGGAGAAGACTCAAATCAATAGAATTAGAAATGAAAAAGGAGAAGTAACAACTGACACTGCAGAAATAAAAAAAATCATGAGAGATTACTACAAGCAACTCTATGCCAATAAAATGGACAATCTGGAAGAAATGGACAAATTCTTAGAAATGCACAACCTGCCAAGACTGAATCAGGAAGAAATAGAAAATAGGAACAGACCAATCACAAGCACTGACATTGAAACTGTGATTAAAAATCTTCCAGCAAACAAAAGCCCAGGACCAGATGGCTTCACAGGTGAATTCTATCAAACGTTTAGAGAAGAGCTAACACCTATCCTTCTCAAACTCTTCCAAAATATAGCAGAGGAAGGAACACTCCCAAATTCCTTCTACGAGGCCACCATCACCTTGATACCAAAACCAGACAAGGATGTCACAAAGAAAGAAAACTACAGGCCAATATCACTGATGAACATAGATGCAAAAATCCTCAACAAAATACTAGCAAACAGAATCCAAAAGCACATCAAAAGGATCATACACCATGATCAAGTGGGGTTTATTCCAGGAATGCAAGGATTCTTCAATATACGCAAATCTATCAATGTGATAAACCATATTAATAAATTGAAGGAGAAAAACCATATGATCATCTCAATAGATGCAGAGAAAGCTTTTGACAAAATTCAACACCCATTTATGATAAAAATCCTGCAGAAAGTAGGCATAGAGGGAACTTTCCTCACACATAATAAAGGCCATATATGACAAGCCCACAGCAAACATCATCCTCAATGGTGAAGAACTGAAAGCATTTCCACTAAGATCAGGAACAAGACAAGGTTGCCCACTCTCACCACTCTTATTCAACATAGTTTTGGAAGTTTTAGCCACAGCAATCAGAGAAGAAAAGGAAATAAAAGGAATCCAAATCGGAAAAGAAGAAGTAAAGCTGTCACTGTTTGCAGATGACATGATACTATACATAGAGAATCCTAAAGATGCTACCAGAAAACTACTAGAGCTAATAAATGAATTTGGTAAAGTAGCAGGATACAAAATTAATGCACAGAAATCTCTGGCATTCCTATATACCAATGATGAAAAATCTGAAAGTGAAATCAAGAAAACACTCCCATTTACCATTGCAACAAAAAGAATAAAATATCTAGGAATAAACCTACCTAAGGAGACAAAAGACCTGTATGCAGAAAATTATAAGACACTGATGAAAGAAATTAAAGATGATACAAATAGATGGAGAGATATACCACGTTCTTGGATGGGAAGAATCAACATTGTGAAAATGACTCTACTACCCAAAGCAATCTACAGATTCAATGCAATCCCTATCAAACTACCACTGGCATTTTTCACAGAACTAGAACAAAAAATTTCGCAATTTGTATGGAAACACAAAAGACGCCGAATAGCCAAAGCAATCTTGAGAACGAAAAAAGGAGCTGGAGGAGTCAGGCTCCCTGACTTCAGACTATACTACAAAGCTACAGTAATCAAGACAGTATGGTACTGGCACAAAAACAGAAATATAGATCAATGGAACAGGATAGAAAGCCCAGAGATAAACCCATGCACATATGGACACCTTATCTTTGATAAAGGTGGCAGGAATGTACAGTGGAGAAAGGACAGCCTCTTCAATAAATGGTGCTGGGAAAACTGGACAGCTACATGTAAAAGTATGAGATTAGATCACTCCCTAACACCATACACAAAAATAAGCTCAAAATGGATTAAAGACCTAAACGTAAGGCCAGAAACTATCAAACTCTTAGAGGAAAACATAGACAGAACACTCTATGACATAAATCACAGCAAGATCCTTTTTGACCCACCTCCTAGAGTAATGGAAATAAAAACAAAAATAAACAAATGGGACCTAATGAAACTTCAAAGCTTTTGCACAGCAAAGGAAGCCATAAACAAGACCAAAAGACAACCCTCAGAATGGGAGAAAATATTTGCAAATGAAGCAACTGACAAAGGATTAATCTCCAAAATTTACAAGCAGCTCATGCAGCTCAATAACAAAAAAACAAACAACCCAATCCAAAAATGGGCAGAAGACCTAAATAGACATTTCTCCAAAGAAGATATACAGAATGCCAACAAACACATGAAAGAATGCTCAACATCATTAATCATTAGAGAAATGCAAATCAAAACTACAATGAGATATCATCTCACACCAGTCAGAATGGCCATCATCAAAAAAAATCTATAAACAATAAATGCTGGAGAGGGTGTGGAGAAAAGGGAACACTCTTGCACTGCTGGTGGGAATGTGAATTGGTTCAGCCACTATGGAGAACAGTATGGAGGTTCCTTAAAAAACTACAAATAGAATTACCATATGACCCAGCAATCCCACTACTGGGCATATACCCTGAGAAAACCAATATTCAAGAAGAGTCATGTACCAAAATGTTCATTGCAGCTCTATTTACAATAGCCCGGAGATGGAAACAACCTAAGTGCCCATCATCGGATGAATGGATAAAGAAGATGTGGCACATATATACAATGGAATATTACTCAGCCTTAAAAAGAAATGAAATTGAGCTATTTGTAATGAGACGGATAGACCTAGAGTCTGTCATACAGAGTGAAGTAAGTCAGAAAGAAAAGGACAAATACCGTATGCTAACACATATATATGGAATTTAAGAAAAAAAAAGGTCATGAAGAACCTAGGGGTAAGACAGGAATAAAGACGCAGACCTACTGGAGAACGGACTTGAGGATATGGGGAGGGGGAAGGGTGAGCTTTGACAGGGCGAGAGAGAGTCATGGACATATACACACTAACAAACGTAGTAAGGTAGATAGCTAGTGGGAAGCAGCCGCATGGCACAGGGATATTAGCTCGGTGCTTTGTGACAGCCTGGAGGGGTGGGATAGGGAGAGTGGGAGGGAGGGAGATGCAAGAGGGAAGACATATGGGAACATAAGTATATGTATAACTGATTCACTTTGTTATAAAGCAGAAACTAACACACCATTGTAAAGCAATTATACCCCAATAAAGATGTTAAAAAAAAAAAACTAAAATGGAATCTAAAAAAAAAAAAAAAAAAGGTTATGAAGAACCTAGGGGCAGGACAGGAATAAAGACGCAGAAGTAGAGAATGGACTTGAGGACATGGGGAGGGGGAATGGTAAGCTGGGACGAAGTGAGAGAGTGGCATGGACTTATAAATACTACCAAATGTAAAACAGATAGCTAGTGGGAAGCAGCCCCATAGCACAGGGAGATCAGCTCAGTGCTTTGTGACCACCTAGAGGGGTGGGATAGGGAGGGTGGGAGGGAGGGAGACGCAAGAGGGAAGAGATATGGGGATATATGTATATGTATAGCTGATTCACTTTGTTATAAAGCAGAAACTAACACACCATTGTAAAGCAATTATACTCCAATAAAGATGTTAAAAAAACCCCACAAAACTTAAGAAGCAATGAAGACCCAACGCAGCCAAAAATAAATAAATAATTTTTTTAAATCTTATTTTATGGTGAAGCATTCAAAGTATTCCCTGCAATTTTATGAACAAGACTAAGGTTGCCACTATCATCACTTCTATTCGATATGGAACTAGAGGTCTTAGCTGACACAGAAAAACAAGAAACAGAAGGAAGAAACAGTCACTATTTTCAGATCATATGATGTGTTAACATAGAAAAGACAAAAGAATATACCACAAAATATTAGAATTAAGGTGAATAATATTATGTTTCTGGATACAAAGCCAATGTAGAAAAATCAGTTGAATTTTTACATGTCAGCAACAATGTTAAAAAATGCAATTTAAAAAATGATCTCACAGTAGCATGAAAAATATGAAGTATTTAGGAATAAATTTAGCAAAATACATCTAAGACCTTGGAGGAGAATATTATTAAACTTCACTGAGTAACATTATAGAATAACTGAATAAATGGAGGGCTGTATCACAGTCATGGACTCAGTGCTGTGAAGATGCCAGTTCTCCCCAAATTAATCTGTAGATCTGATAAATTCCAATCAAAATCCTAAAAGTGTTGTGGGAAGAGGGGAAAATTGACAAGGTGATTCTGAAGAACTAGATGGGAGGACTTGCCATACAAAATATAAATAATTATTATAAATCCGTAATAATTAAAATGTATCTTACTAATGTAGAGATAAAAAATGTAGCCAATGAAATAAAATAGCCCAGAAACAGACCCATGAATAAATGAAAACTTGACCTACAATAGAGCTGGTAAAAAGGAGCAGTGAAGAAAGGATAGATAGCTTTTTCTGATAAATGGTATTTTGTTATCCATATGAAAAGTAACTAAATTGGACCCCTACTTTACAAAAATCAATTCTTAGTGAATTCAGAATCTAAATGGCAAACTATAATATTTTTAGAACACAATATCAGAGATTATCTTTTTTTAATGATTAAAAATTTTTTATTTTATTGTTTTTTGGCTGTGTTGGGTCTTCGTTGCGGTGCGCAGGCTTTCTCTAGTTGTGGCGAACAGGGGCTAACCTTTGTTGTGGTGCGCGGGCTTTTCACTGTGGTGGCTTCTCTTGTTGCAGAGCATGGGCTCTAGAGCATGTGGGCTTCACTAGATGCGGCACGTGGGCTCAGTAGTTGTGGCTCACAGGTTTAGTTTCTCCGCGGCATGTGGGATCTTCCCGGATCAGGGACTGAACCCGTGTCCCCTGCATCGGCAGGCGGATTCTTAACCAGTGTGCCACCAGGGAAATCCCAGAGATTATCTTTATAACCTATGGGTAGGAAAGAATTCCTTAAACAAGACATAAAAGGTACAAGTTATTAATAATAACAACAACAACAACAACACTAAATTTCAGAGAATCTCAGATGCCAACAATTCTATGATGCACCACTACCTTAAGACAGGAAAAACATGCCAATTAAACTATAGGACAATGTTTTCTTACTAATTAGCGTTTTTAATCTTATACTATTATAAACTTACTTAAACACAGATTTCATGTTCATGCATAAGGAAGAAAATTTGAGAGAAATAACCTGATTAAAATATTCCTAAAATGTTTTCATATTCAGAGCCTGAATCTTACAAAGAGTTTTTGGCTTCATCCTTGACCTCCAACCCTATTGTCCGCACACTGCCATCAGGAACAAAGGTGATCAAAGCATTTCTTAAAGAGTATTCCATGTTATCAGTATATCTCCCAAGCCACTGGCATCCATTTTGCAAATTTTGATGTTAATATTTCCTTGAGTTACAAGAAAGGGTCAACAGAATATTTCAGACAATACCCAGGATTTATAGTCATTTTCCATATAGTTCTTAAATAGTCTATTGTTGGAAATGTCAAAGGATTGCAGCTGTCCAGTAATGAGATCAGGAATAACAACCAAGACCCTGTATTCAAAGGTAATAACTATATAATGACTTGTGGCCTGGCTGGCAGGGATTATAAAATCTGTCAATTATAAGGCTGTATTAATTTCCTATGGCTGCTGTAACAAATTACCACAAACATGGTGCTTAAAACAACATGCATTTATCCTCTTATATTTCTGGAGGCTAGAAGTCTGAAATCAGTTTCAACGGACCAAAACCAAAGCATGGTCAGGGCCATGTTCCCTCCAGAGGTTCTAGGGGAGAACACATTTCCTTGCCTTTTCCATCTTCTAGAGCTGTATTCCCTAGCTCGTGGCCTTTTCCTTCATCTTCAAAGCCAACAGCATAGCATTTTCAAATTTCTCTCTACTTCTATTGTCACATTGCCTTCTCCCTTCTGTCACTGCAGTCAAACCTCCCTCTGCCTCTCTCTTATAAAGACACTTGCTAATTTAGGGCCCACCAGATAACCCAGGGTAATCTCACCATCTCAAAATCCTTAATTTAATCACATTTGCAAAGTAACCTTAGTTTCAGGTTAGGACCTGTATATCTTGGCTGGGGAGTGGGGGGAGCACTATTCAGCCTACCACAGATGCAAAAATGTGCATCTAAGAATTGACAAAATAAGATAAAATTGATAATATTAATATAGCTAATTTATGGAACACTTTAATATGACAGGTACTGTTCTATGAGCTTCACATATATTTACTTATCTGTTAAATTCAACACATATAAAAGACTATCTTTACCACCTAGGGTTAGGGAAGAAGTTCTTAAATAAGATAGAAAAGGCACAAGCCATTAGTGATGATGATAATAGTAATATGAATAAATTACTATCAGTAATAATACTAAGTTATATTTTATTAATTATATTATAATTAAGAATTTCTATTAATCAAAAGCTACTATAAAGAAAGAGAAATAAACATACCACAAACTTGGAGAAGGTATTGCTATGCATATAATTGAAAAAAGTTTAAAGTCCAATATATATAAAGAATTTATATATTTCATTAAAAGAGGAAAGACAAATAATCCAATAGAAAAAATAGGTGAAGGCTTGAAAGTACACATCATAAAGAGCCCAGTAGAGTATAAAATGCTAGTTGGAGTGTAAATTATTATAATTGTTTTGGAAAACAATTTAACATCATCTTGGAAAGTGAAAGATGCACTAACCCTATGATCATGGAATTCCACTTTAGGTATATATTCTAAAGAAACCACTGTGCATGTGTACCAAAAGACATGTATAAGAACATTCACAGCACCACTGTTATGGACTAGCAAAAGATCTGACACAATCCAAATACTATCAACAGTAACATGGATAAATTATAAACTATTTATACAATTAAATACTCTATCACAGTGAAAATAAATTCATTACAGCTATGCATAGCTGCATGGATAATCTCAGGAATGTAATGTTGAGTGAAAAGAAAGCAAACTGCAGAAGAATATATACAGTATGATTTCACTAGTGTAAGTCCCAAAACAAAAAACCAACATTGTTTAGGAATAAAACATGTGAATGGCAAAGGCATGCTAAAGAAAAAGATTCAAGGTATTATTTATTTCTGAAGGGGGAGTAAAGGAGATGAGATTGGGATGAGGTATAAAGTGTATTTCAAACATAATAGAATTATTCTATTACTTGTATTAAGCTACATAGGTGTGCAGTGTATCTTGTTTCTTTATTTTTAATGTATATTTATAAAATTTATTTTCAAATTAATTAATATCTAAAAGCAATTTTAAAAAGCTAGATATAATAGTACATGTAAGACTTATACCTACTTTTCAAACACAAATGAAATAGTCATATATATTGAAAGAAAATTCCAAGGAGTTTCAAAAAGTAATGATTTATCCTAATCACAATGCAATAAAATTAAAGACTAACAATTTTTTAAAAATAAATTTATTTATTTATTTTTGGCTGCGTTGGGTGGCACAGTGGTTAAGAATCCGCCTGCCAATGCAGGGCACGTGAGTTCGAGCCCTGGTCCAGGAAGATCCTACATGCTGTGGAGCAGCTAAGCCCGTGCACCACAACTACTGAGCCTGCGCTCTAGAGCCCGCGAGCCACAACTACTGAGCCCGTGTGCCACAACTACTGAAGCCCGCGCACCTAGAGCCCGTGCTCCGCAACAAGAGAAGCCACTGCAATGAGAAGCCCGCGCACCGCACTGAAGAGCAGCCCCCACTCACCGCAACTGAAGAAAGCCCATGCGCAGCAACAAAGACCCAACACAGCCAAAAATAATTAATTAATTAATTAAAAAACAAATAAATAAATTTATTAAATAAATCCAAGTAAAGTAGATGAAATTAGTAAAGATAAAAGCCAAAATGAAATAGAAAATAAATGATGGGAAGAAGCAACTCATAGAATAACAATCTGAATAACTGGTGATCAATAAAATGCAAATTAAAATGTGATACCATTTCACATTCACTAGATTGGAAAAATTAAAAATGTGAAAATAACCTTTATAGACTCTAAAGAATCTTCTATTCAATAAAAAAAAGAAAAAAATGTGAAAGTACCAAATGTGGATAAAGATGTGAAGAAACAAGAAACCTCATATTGCTTAAGGGAATATAAATTTGTATACTGTGGAAGAATTTTTGGCAGAATCTGGCAAAGCTGAAGAGCACTTTTTTGGGGTACCAACAATTACATTTATAGTTACATATTTTATAGAAACTCTGATACAGGAGTTCCAGGAGACATGAATATCTGTGTCAGGAGTTCCAGGAGACATGAATATCTGTGTAAAAATTCCTAAATATTCACCAGGAAAGAATGGATAAAAAAAATTTGGTACATTCATGAAAGAAATGTTACACGGTGGTTTAAATGAAGAAACTAGGTTAAAACTAAAGACGAGGAAAACAAGGAAGATACAGAACAATACATGGCATATAATTGTATTTGTATAAATTTTGAAAACATTCAAAACAATGCTATATGTTATTTAAGAATACATATGTATGTAAAGTATAAAACATGCATGGGAATTATAAGCACCAAATTCAGAATAATGATATGTGTGGGGAGAGAATGAAAGGAATAGAATTGGGAGGAAGAATGTTAGGAATTTCAAGTATATCTCTAATCTTTTATTTCTTTTTAAAAAATTAAGCAAGTAAAAAAAGGTTTGGATTTGATGGAGGTAGGATGGATACATATATTTGTTATGTTTTAGTTCTGAATGATATATTTTATAATATTTTAAATACTTTTAAATGACTCAAGAATATGTAGAAAACCTGAAGAGACTGATATTTACAAAAGAAATGGAAAAGTTCTACTCCTCAAAACAACAGCATCTGATTCAGATAATTTTGTCTGAGTCCTAACAAATCTCAAAGAAGTGATCATTTTTATGCTATATAATTTGTATCAGCATTTAGAAAAGGACGAAACTCCTCCAGTTTGTTCCAAAAATCTAGCATAATCCTGCTACCAACACCAAACTAGGATGGCATTTGGTATCTAAAAAAAAGGGGGGAGGGTAGGCCAAATTTACGTATGGTCACAGATGAAGTATCTGAAATGACATGTTAGCAAATTAATCCAGCAATACATCTTGAGCAAGAAACGTTCATCCCAGGAATCCATGAATGATTCTGAATTAGGAACTATGTTAATATAATTCACTACATTAACATATTAAAGGAGGAAGCTCCATCAGCTCAACAGATACCACCAAGATAACTGAATAAGGTCAAAACCCATCACAGATTTTTAAAAACTCAGCAGAAATATTAAGAAAATTTCTCAGTCTCACAAAGGATACTAATCTACAACAAAAATCATATTTAATGATGAAATATTAGCAGCATTTCCACCTAAATAGGATAAGATAACGATGACCACTAACAACATTATATTCAAGTTTCAATGCAAGAACTAAGAAAAAGAATTGAGAAATATAAAAGGAAAACTAATTTGGTAATATCTATCAAAAAACTAAGTACATATATACACATTTTTAGATGGCTATGAACACACAGTTTTCCCCATTCCCTATTGGAACCACCTCCCATTAAAATGATGACAGAGAAATAACATCCACATAAATAAAACTTAAGATGGTGAAAATAATGAGGGAGCCCATAAGCAAATGAAAGATTTCAACCAATATTTGGAAGTTAGAGAATGGATAAAGAAAGGGTAATGAATGAAGCCAGTAAGAGGAAGCTACTGCCCAGAGAACATGGTGAGTGATACAGCCGAGGGCACTAATCAAGTTCCTCAGAATACCGGAGAAGCTTTTAGCTGGGAAATGCCAGGTACAACAGAGGGAATAAGTGGGATGTGATGCTTATTAATTAAAAGTCTATTTACACAACAGACAAGTCATCAACTCCACTCTCTCTCCATCAGCCAAGCATCTATCCCTCTGGCAAATAAATAAAAGAGTTCTCAAAGTAAAAATAATGGCACAATGAGAAAGGGCTCATTATGAAAAATGCAGGCTCTAGAATCACAGAACTTTCCAACATCTGATGTGTGGGATTTGACCACCTAAGTAAAAGGGTCCAGAGAGTTAAATATGAGATTATACAACATCTGAATAAGAGTTCAAGGTTTGTTAGAGTCATGTGTAATAGGCTTAACTGTGATCCCTAAAAGATATTTTGAAGTCATAACCCCCAGTACCTCAGAATGTGACCCTATTTGGAAATAAGGTCACTGCCGATGTAGTTAGTTAAGATGAGGTCATACTGGGGTAGAGTGGGCTCTTAATCTAATGGCTGGTGTCCTTATAAGAGGAAAAGAGACACAGAGACACAGGGAGAGCACCATAGGAGGACAGAGGCAGAGATTGGAGTGATGCGTCTACAAGCTATTACTGTATAGATTCCCTAAGTCATCTACTTTAGAAAGCATTTTGCTATCCCATGCTTCTCCTTTCTGCTCTCAGCATTCTTCTCCTTTTGAAAAAAGAATACACGGACTATTCAGGAGACACTGAGAAGCGCAATTTGACAGAGGTACTATTTCCTCTCTGTCATTCTCTCTGTCGTCTAAATTCCCAGGGAAGGAAACCTGACTGGCTCAGCTGGGGTGAGTACCAACTTAGTTATGATCACTGTGGTGGAGGTGGAGGAAGGCTGCCACGTGGTACAAAATCACTGCTGGAGGCCCCTCCGTTGGAAGTAAGACAATCCATAAAATCAGTCACTATGACCTAGGTAGACAGTCCAAAATTTTCTACTAAAACTATTATTTATAATAATTCAATAAATATCCTTGTAGATATATCCTGATAAACATTATCTGATTACTTCCTTATGATAAATTCCTAAAGGGGGAATTATTGGGTCAAGTGTATTAATATGATTAAAGTTTTAAATTCATGTTATCAAATTGCTTTCCAAAGCATTGGATTAATTCACACTCCTAACAGCAGTATATAAATGACCATTTGATAAAACACATCCCTTTGTCAATACTAGGTCTCATTTCTTTTAACCTTTGACAATGCGATAAATGAAGGTGATGTCTCGTTTTTATCTGTCTTTTCTCTTATAATCAAGAAAGCTCAATATTTTAATCTGCTTTTTGGATATTTTTACTTCTGTGTTTTTGAAGTCTAATCATATGAATTAGCCAATTTTAAATAGGGCTTTTTTTTTTTCATCCTAATGGCTCATTATAGCTCTTTACATATGTATGAAACTTACTTTTTAAGATCTATGTTGAAAATATTTCTATTTCTATTAGTATTTTTATTTTGCTTATAGAGTGGTTTTTTTTTTTTTGGATGCCTGGTTAGGTCTAAGAAGATGCTTTTACCTAAATATAAATTGTCTGCATATCAACTTTAATAGTAGATTTTAAAAAAATACTATGGAGAAGAATAGATTAAATATTAACAAATGAATCTTGAATACTTAATGAGTATGAAGTGCCAAACAATCATGCAATCATAGCAGCCTCTGTTATATTAATAGCGATATAATTCCATCCTCTTTTATTCACTACAATAGTTCAGCCCTTGTCTCTTCTCACCTGGATTTCTGTAACTGGCCCTAAACTGTCTCTGCCTCTAGTCTCATCAAAGCCATCTTTCATCACTGCCCCCAAATAATCCCTCTGATATACACATTTTATATCACACATCCGCTTAACCCCCTTTGATTGGTTCCAATTGCCTTCATGATAAAATCCAAACTCTTAGCACAAGGTCCTTCTTCACCTGCGTCCTACCGAATTTCTCTGGCCTTCCTTCTATCTTCATGTCACATTCAATCCAGCCACAATGGACTAATTACAGTTCTCCAAATGTACCCTCTTGCTTCACAGATCTGTAATACCTTCTGTTATTCCATCTACATGGAACCCTCAGTCACTATTGATTAACTCTTATTCACTGTTTTAAGACTCAACCAAGTCTTTGTATGCTCTAGGAAGCCTTTCAGCCTCTCTCCCCTGTTCCTTTAGGTAGACGGCCTCTATGCTTCCACAGCATTCCATGCCTATCTCTCCCTTAAGCACTTTTGAGCGTTTGCTAGTCTGTTTCTCCCGGAAGACTATAAATGTAGTAACAGCCTCCTCTCTCACCATAATGCAGGGTCTTACCCAAAGCAAATATGCCACTGTCAAAAGTCTTAAACAGGGATTAAACAATATAGCAGAATGTCAGGACATTAATAGCAATCATTTTTAAAGGTGGTATCATTTAGAATATTCAGTACATTGCTTTTCTGCCCTGTGCCTTAATTTCTACATCTTTAGGTCTAAAAGAATACTATCAAGCAAACATCTTCAGAAGATAAACTAGGATAGAAGAAGATTAAGAAATCTGGTTATAAAATGCTTTGATATATTAGATGCTGGTATAAAATTCCAGGAAACCTAAGAGCATCTTATTTTCAAATATCTATAAATTGAAAGTTATTCAATAATGTAATACAGTTCATTTTTAGAGGAATAATGTAAATGTAGTTCATTTTTACATGGGACCCTTGATTTGAGGAAACTAAGAGGAAACTCCAGACCTAGGATTTGGAGAAGATGGGAGGATATTAAGAAGGTTATATAAACTTCAAAGTTGCTAAGAGACCAAGATCTGTTCTCACAATAAAAAAGAAATAATAATTATGTGACATGATAAAAGTGTTAACTAACACTACAATGGCAACCATATTACAATGTATCAAATCAACACATTGTATACCTTAAACTTACACAATGTTGTATAGCAATAATATTTCAATTGGAAAAAGATTATCAATAATTTAAGAACAAACACAAAAGTACTGTGGAAATCATAACTTTATGTATAATCCTTTGTACCTCAGACATTGAGAGAAATCTATTCTCCAGTATCAAAGTGATTAAAACAGCAATACTTAACTCCAAATTGAATTTAAAAGTTTCCAATTCCTTTGCTAGACTGAAAACAACCCAAATATTCAGCAAAGTGCTGACAATTTATACACCTGATAATTTATACTATCACACTCTTAAAAGAAGAGAGAGATCTTTAGGCCCTAACATAGAAAGCAGTACAACATATTATTAAGTGAGAAAAGCAACTTGCAAAATATAATCTATATAATCTCATATTTGTGAAAAATGTTAATATACATATTTATATTCATATATGTATAGTTAAAAACCCAAAAGACCATCCAAAACTAAGTTGTTCTCCTGGAGTGGGGAGAAGGAGGTGGGTCATCAAGAGGACGTGAGCTCTCTACTTCATATATTTCTGTCATGTTTAAGTTTTCACAATGAGAAGGCATTAACCTTATACAAAACAATGAGGGTATTAAATCTTTCCTTTGTGGGAAAAAATTCTGAGGGCATGGGAAAGTGCATCAAGAAACTAGTTTTAAATTAGCTCTCCCTTTTCACAGAAAAATCACCCAAGTCTGTTCTATCTCCTACAAGTTTTCCATCCCCTCAGAATTCCCTAGTCAAGTAAATGGAGAGAACCCTGTCCTCATCTCAGGGAAGAAGTCAAGATTGAA
The DNA here is from genome assembly GCF_059928025.1 of Delphinapterus leucas. NCBI lineage: Eukaryota > Metazoa > Chordata > Mammalia > Artiodactyla > Monodontidae > Delphinapterus > Delphinapterus leucas. Next base: position 59,412,226 of record NC_143144.1, read on the forward strand.
ATTCATGAGTCATCATGCCTTGGTTTCCTAGGACTTGACTCTGGGTCTTCCATAGACTCTGCAGCTCCCTTTCTGAATGACAAAAGAGAGAAGGACCTGCAAAGGGTACAAAGTTTCAGTTATAAGATGAACAAATTCTAATGTACAGCATGTTGACTGTAATTAACAATACTGTATTGGACACTTGAAATTTGCTAAGAGAGTAGATCTTAAGTGTTCTCACCACACACACACACACACACACACACACACACACACACACACCCCGTTACCACGTGAGGTGATGAATGTATGAATTAACTTAATTGTGGTAATCATTTCACAATAGAGACATATATCAAACCGTCACATTGGACACCTTAAATATATACAATTTTCATTTGTTAATTACACCTCAAAGCTGAGGAGAAACAAAGAGTGGGTAAAGGACCTAAAGTTGTTTGTATGGGGGTCAAAACTGACTGAGCTCATCTCACACTTAGGAATCTCAAATAAAGATCTGGAAGATTCAAAATGTACAATAAGGTTAACGGTCAAAATATTCAAGTCAAGAGCCCTAAATCTTCCGGCCTGAATAATCCAGTAATGAATTAATCTAATAATTCTTTGTTTTCCAGTTCCCTTTGCCAGTGTAGATCTGGCCAGAGAGGGTTCTGAAGCAAGAGAAATAAAGATAAAAGGAAGGAAATGAAGACAGACCATTGTCTCTGGGGAGCCCTGAGGAAAGGTGATGCAGATGCTAAAGCAGATGTGACCATGTGGAAGTATGTTGGGGGCCCTTTGGGTTCCTGCATTGTGACTCAGGTGACCCTTCCTTCTTAGTAGAACAGAAGGGACAGCAGCTCCAAGATGTGAGAGCAAGAAACTTGGGCACCCTCCTGGCTTCACCGTAGGGAGGTGGCTGCCTATTGAAATTTTATCCCTTCTTCGAAGCTGAAATTCTACCTTCTTCAGAAAACCTTCCCCAAATAAGCCTATATGATTTATAGTCAGTTTGTAGCAATTCAATATCTTACTAAATTACATTCTTGTATTATCACCTTACTAGGTTGTAAATGTCTCTAGGGCAGAAATCCTGTTTTGGTTTTAAAAAATGTCCACAATGTCTAGTGTAGGGTTGAGAATGTAATAGGTGTTCAACAAGTAAGCGTTCAATGGAAAAGTTGAAAGGAAGAAACCATCAGGCTCCCTAAAGTTTCCTAAGCTTCTTTCTAACTTAAAGAATACTGGAGATGGTTGGGTCATATCCCTGCATTCTCAGGTTAGAGGGCTGAGGTTCACCCAGTACACGGTATATTTTTCTCTGAAGAAAGCTACCCTGAATGCAAATTAAGCCTCAAAGCCCTACAAAGGACAACCGGGAAAGCACAGTCCCTTCTAAATCCCCTTGGGGACCAGGCTTCCCTCTCGGTGTGTCTGTGTCTGTGGTGAGTGTGCATGGGTGAGGGAGGCTGGGGGTGGGGGTGAGGGCAGAGGCGGGAGGGAGGAGAGAGACTCCATGCAGTGATTATGTGGTGGGGATTTGCTATGTCCCTTTCTTCCTCCCCCCACCTTCTTTCTTTGTCCTCTTTCTCCGTGTTCCTCTCTTTGTCCCCTTTTCCTCGTCCCCTTCTTCTGCATTTGTCTGGGAGGATCCTGGAGTGTTCTTTTGATCGACTCAATCTTTCTCTGGCACTTGAGTTCTGATTGGCTGAAGGACTTAGAGCGGGGAAAAAAACTTTAATTAAGTAGATAATCTCTTCTTTGGAAGTTTGGCAGCTCCATTTCACCTCCCCTTAACTCTGTTTGGGATCGCTTACACACCAAGGAAGTTGGGGCTTGAGGAGAATTCCACCCCACTACCACTGAGGAGAATACTTTCCCATCTTACCTCTCTGTCTCCCAAGTTTTTAGAATTTTCTATCCTTCTCACTCCAGAGGATTATGTTGCTTACGAAGCCTTCTGTGTGCATCTTTCTTTTCACCTGTGTCCTCCAACTCAGCCACACCTGGTAAGTAACCTGGACTCTTACCTGGAACTGGGAATAGGTAAATGTATGTAATCTATTGGAGAGAGCTTATTTTCATTTCCAGAACTGTTGGAAGCCTTGGGATCGCTCCTAGAAAAAAAATTGTTCCGTGGAGTAGGGCTCTTCCTAAATTTATGGCCGGTTTTAGTAAATCTTTAGGACCCCAGGTAATAAAGGAATGGATGATCAGATGGGGGGAGGGGTTCTTACTTTTATAAGTTGCTGGACCACAAATATTCGAAGTCTTTTTGGGGGAAATGGACAGTACCCCTTTTTACCAAATCCTGATGTCCGCATTGTGGAGAAGAAGAAGGTGGTTCAAAGCAAGTTCTACCGTCTGCTGAATCTGATCTTTGAGGTGAAGGCTGGAGACAAAATTCAATTGGATCTTATTTTGCATTTTCTGACTTTAATTTTTTTCGGAATATTCTAAGTAACTGCCCATATTGACACTTCCTAGGGACTAAAAATTTGCTCGAGCTACCGAGTTGCTAGTGGGTTAATAAACGTGTTTGAAATAAACTGTTTTAGAAATCTAAACTTCTCTACAAATGTATTTAATTTATTCCATTTACACAAATTTCTAAATTGCTGAGAAAATGTGTGTGAAAGTGCTTTGTAAGCTATAAACCATTGTACAAATGATAGATGATATTATCATCATTTTCATTTAGCTCTTGGAAACCGTATAAGGATCTATATATGGAAATGTTAATAAGCAAGTATGCAATAACATACAGAAGTAAGACCTGGGAGATGCATGTTGCTAAGGTGTTTGGAATTTCTCTCCAATTAAGATATAAACTCAGTTTCTCTATCAGTTCTAATTTTGCCCATCTGTGTAACCAAGATATAAATCCAATTGCTACATTAACTATCGAGAAAACAAGAATAGGAATTTCTTTGCTGAAATCAGCTTCCTATGCTAGTTAAGAATGTATTCTTATCTTTAGTGAGTATAGCCATCTTTATTAGAGAGTCGAACAGAAGTATGCCAAATTAATACAGTTTGCAAGTTAACGCAATAATTTGCAACATCGCCGATTATAAACTGAACCACCGAATAACTGGTCGATTTTTAATTGGCATTTTAGTTAAATATTTCATGTTAAAAAAAAATCTGTCTTCTCTCTCCTTCATGAGAACAAAAAGACAAAAGGGAGAGCAGACTATTTCAGAGCATTTCTACTGACGTTCATGGTATTCTTCAGCTGATTCAGTATCAGCAAAAGAGAAACACGAGATTCCTTTCCCCAGTCACCAGGGCAGTGTGAAGAATTGTTCTATAAAAAATACCTTTACTGTGTGTTCCTTCCCTGCTGGAGGGGGTCATGTTCATTTCATTCCGATACTGACACAGACACACTGAAAGGTGGCTGGGCTGCTTGTCTGTCCAAATTCAAGTGTCTTGATTCAAAAGGAGACAAGAAAAAAAGAGATGTGAAAGAAAGTTCTAATTTAAAAACAGGGTTTAAGAACCCCTTCTCTCCTTGCCTGACTTTGAGGAGAAAATGTACAAATCTCCTGTATAATGCAATTAGATTTTAATTGCTTTTTCCCCATAAGCCCCAATTTGAATGAAACATTTATACTTTGCCAAGAGTCTGGTTTGGGTAGCATTTGAAAGTGATTTTTAAACTTCACATTAAATCTTGGTTATTCTTATAATGGAACTATCAGGGTTTTGCATAAGGTCATCCTCCCCTTTGTGCCATGCAGAGAAATTTGACCAACCGCAGCCTTTCAGAGTTTCTCTTAATACTTCATTATCAACCTTTTATGTGAGGACCTCAAAAGCATTTAACAAATATAGAACCACAATTTCTGCTTGGCTGTTCAATTGTAGGCTTTCCTGAAATTACTGTCTAAAAGAGTCCATCAACAGAAATTCCTGGGCTTGAAAAGGAGAGAATAAAGATGACATTCACCTACAACATGCAGTTTTACTAGGTATCTCAGTACAAGATAATTGGGTGGGAGTTGGTGGGGGGGAAGAATTCTCCACAGTTTCTTCTTGTTGGGATACTTCTGGGGATAATTCCCTTTAGTAACTTGAGAAAAATCTTTCCTTTGAATTTGTTTTTCTTAATCCTAATGGCTCCAACAAACAAACAAAACAAACAACAACAACAAAAAAAAAAAAACAAGAGAGAGAATGGGAACGCATGAATGCATGATACAGTCAAGCAGATGGAGACAGTTGTAATGGTGGCCAGAGATAAACCAATTTGACTTTTCACTTCCAATATACTTTCTTATCTGGCATGAACAGGCCTAGAACATGTTTTTCCTTAACTCTTACCTTTATTTTACTCCCAATGATGTCTCACAATGATACTGGGTCTTGCTCAGTTCTATCCATTTCTCTCTCTCTCTGCTCCACTCAATCACCAAATCAGAAAGATGCACTGGGACATAGAGGTTAACGCTGGCTCTGTCCTCATTCTTTAACAGAGATCACTGCCTCTCCTTCTTTCCAAAGGAGTTAAATAGGGTCATTCTCCCTTCTGCAGTAGAGCAAGAATTTATCTGAAATCTCTGGGTTTTAAGGCAGCTTTTGATATACATAATTCCTTCGTTCTCTCCAGGTACATTTTTAGGGTAACCTTTCTATGGCTCTTGAAATTTCATCTGATAATGACATGCAGAACCCCTGATTAGCAAGCACTTCAATTACCATGTGTGTGTGGTGGTGGGGGCGGGGGGGGGATGAGTCCATGTTCTCACCAAGCATCATCTATAGTTTATTATTGTCTGCATACATGTGAAACTATTTTTCACATATATTATGAACAATAAAATACACACTCATTTAAAAATTATTGAATTCATGGTAATTTGTTGTTATATTAAGTTTTTGTTGAGTTCTTCCCACTGACAGATAAAAAAAGAACAGGTGAGAATCCACTAAACTTTGTCAGATTAAAAAGGGATTCTCATCCTCACAGAGGTTGGGAATCTGCAAAGTTGGGGAAATAAAAAGTAAGGTGTGTGAAATTGCTTTGAAATTAGGAAAATAATATGCCAATATAAAAGATTCACATACCTAATCGCTTCCCTTCTCAATAAAAAAAAGTTTATAGTCCGTAAAAAAAAGGCTTGGTATTCGTGGAGTAACTCGGAGGTGGATCAGGTTGGCAGCTGCACCGTAGGAAGTCCCTCTAAGGGCTTGAGACATGATCACTGAAATTTCTTTCCCATTTTGTCATTGATTTCTCAATAGTGGAGCCCTGCATTTTTCCTTTCAGTGTCTCTATATCTCTTGCCATAGATAATAATATTAATACAATAATTATTATTATCATTTACAAAGGCTGTGAGGTCTGGGAGGAGACACTTCATTACAGCTTTTCTTACAAAACCAGTTTGTATAAACAATGAGGAGGACGCTCCGTGGTGCATCTTCATTTCTGTGTGCGTAGATGATAATATGACACAAAGAAAGATCTCCTTTTTGTGATATTATATAGAGAAAAATGGGGGTATTTTTTAAAAGGCTAGAAGAAAAGGAGTTTCATTCCAAATCCTCTCTCTTCCGTGGAAAGAATTTACTTTTTTTTTTTTCTTTTTCCCAGCTGGGACAATTGGTTTAATGCTGCTCTATATTGGGTAATGCTAATTCTCTCTGGGACTATTAATAAAATCCCTTTTTCCTGGGCTCCATTTATTCTTTTCTTTTTTTATCCAATTGATATGATCAAATTCTCTTAATCTGCTGGCTGATTTTATTATTATTATTATAAATCAGGACATTTGCAAAGGATTTTATTTGCTCACATGTGGGTGAAATGGTTTTTTGGCTAAAAGAGTCCAAAGATTCCACCAGAACTTTGCCATCTGCTCGTCCTTAAAGACTTAGTTCAGGTAGTCCCTCCTCCAGGAAGTCTTCCCAGGTTAAATTAGCTACCTCTGTTCTCTGCTCCCCTTTTTCACATTTTGTAGCTTAAAAGTAGAAAGTTGCCTGGTTTACTGAAGTTCTTACTGTTATATAGCTATAGACTCCTGAGAAAGGGTAAGTTATGATTAGCTTCGGCTCTGCCCCATATCCTGGGACACAATCTATACTCAGGAATAATAATATTGTGAACCAACATTTAGTGAGCGTTCACTATGTAACTTGGCCAAAGACACACAGCTTGTCAGTAGTGAGACAGGAATTTGACTCTACACCACTTGCTACTCTGAGCCACTAAACTATCCTGTGTCAGACAAGACTCTGGTTTGTTTCCTCTGCCCATGATTTGTAGCTCAGTAGCCAGAATACTGGACCATGCTCCTTCATCCTGTGGCCGGACTTCTTTCTCTGTCTGGCACTCCAATTCTTCTGGGAGTTTTTAATGATATTAACAGTTTAGTCTGACAAAGATGCAGAAGTCTGGCATTGAGAAACAAAAGCTTGTACCTGGGTAGTATTTTTAGTTTTTAATGTATTTCTTCTGTTAGCTTATTTAAATTGTCTCTTATATTTATTTACCCATAGAATTTATTTTTATTTCACTCCTTTCATCCCACCAAAAACTATCTGCAGTCTCTTTGGTTTGGATTAGATGCGTGAAGTTAGGGCTTTTGCCCTAAATCTCAAATTACTTGTTCTTTTCAACATAGTGGGTTTGCGTTTGTTTGGAGATCAGTTCAAAAACTTCTGTACTATCTGTACTGCCTCTGATGTCAAAAGTTTATGTATAGCATAAGGAAGCTAGTTCTGACTATATTTTCCTAAGAATAAAGACCTATATTTGCAGCATCTGTTAGGATTTCCAGGAGTTCAAGAATTATTGTGGGTGTCCTTCATTTCATCATTTTTAATTTCATTTCATTTCATAACAGCTTTTAAATAAACACTTGAAATCTTTAGAGCTCTTTCGCCTTTTGATTAGCAAAGTAACTAGCCAATGGTAAAAACAAATTTCCCAATATCCCTAATTCAAGCACATGATGGGGAGATGTGTAGAATAAATGTATAGTGTTGATCATCATAAAAAAAAAAACGCAAACAGAAAAAAACGCTCTTTCCTGTTTCCATCAGAAAGGCAGAGGAGAATTCATAGGGCTTAGAGAGAGAGGTCAGTACAATATTTCTTAGGATAAACCCTCATTTTTCAGAAAGCAGATTTTTCTTCCTAGGTAAAAGATCATGCTGGGTTAACAGTTGGGGGAACTCTGAGCTTGGTTCACATAAATAACGTTTCCCACTGCCTCCCATTTGAAATATACCTATACTCGGAGGGCCTCTTGAAAGAAACTACCATCCACTTTGGACAGACTCTGTAGCCTCATTATAAGCCAAACTTTTATGGTTTGTTTTTCTCAATCTTTATTGTCGGCTCTTGTTATTGATCATATCACTTCACCGTATGCTTCTAAGGTCAGAGTTTTCTCCAGGCCAAGAGAAATCAGACCATAGGGGTATCATTTAAACTTACCTTTATCTGACCAGTTCAAACTCACTCGTCTTAATAGGATGTTTTTCCAACTTCAGCATCCTGCAGTACCAGCACAGTATGAGGCTATGTGCCAGTAGTTTCAATAAGACCCTGTAAGTGAGCCAATAGTTCAATCTTTCTATGCAACTCCATAGATGAAATTCTTATGTTTACTAGGTCAAGCTTAAACCATCCTGCATGAGGAAAAATTCCCCTTCATTCAAGACTATAATTCTCTCTTGCTACCATAAATCACAGTCCTTTTGCTTTACTCAGGCTCTCCATATCAGACTTTGAAGGTTCCTTTCCATACTACCCAAGATAATAAATAGTGATAGTGAACCATTTTATCGTGTCTGGCATTTCTTCATGTGAATCCAAGGCATCTGGTAGAGCCTAGACTGCATAGATGATTGGTTTTGTTTGGATTATTCACTCTGTTGTTTAATTTTATATTATGAACATTTTCATTTTCTTACAAAGCTAGTGAGAACAGCATACATAATGAACCCCCATAGCTCAGCTTCAACAGTTATCAACTGCAAGCTCCTCTTGCTTCATCTATACTTTCTTGTAACATTGTCAACTGCATACATTTCTCTTTGTTTAAATCTTCCAAATACTACCATGGTTCAAAATAGGAAAAAGAATGATAGGAAAAGAAATCTTGTGTCTGAGAGATCTTGAGCCAGTAATTAGAGTGAATCTTGGGGAACATCATACAGATAGATATGACTGCCCTTGGGGGAAAAATCAAGAATACAAATGAGTAAAAAGAGAAAATTTATTCAAAAAATATTTGAATTTATTTCTATTTGAGCTGTGGCTGGTTAGCAAAGGCAACAGAAATTGATAAATGGGTCAGATTGAGGAAAGAAAATTTTACCATCCATTTGGATTTTGTTCCATTAAGTAATGAAAATGGTACCAAAGTGCCAACACCTGTCAATTTTCCTGCCTTGAACTGGTCACCTAGTTGTGTTGTAGGATAATTTTTATAGTTACCATGCATACCTCCCTTCTTGATCCTGATATAAACTGATTGACTGATCCATCAATGCAACTGAGAACATGAATATTTTCTAAAGGCTGCACTACGGGGACCAACGTTACAAGATCATAAAACAAAACAAAATTCTTTGCCTTCATAACAATCCTGGAAGAGGTTCCTGCAACCCCAGGCTTTCTGGGAACAGTGGTTTGAGCTGTACCTTAGCAGCTTTCACTTAGAGACCACAGAATGGAGAATGAGTACAGCTTATTCCCAGCTACAGTCCTCATTTACATGCTGAATGCTGAAGTGCTTTTTTGTATCTCAGTGTTTCTCAGCAGAGTTTGCTACAATACATAAAGAAGGAAGGAAATGAGGACAAGGAAAGAGAGCCTATCACTCTATAAAATATCCTGAAATACAAATGACTTTTCAGTTTCAAGGGAAAAGATTATCCCTTGAAAATCTGTGATTTGCTTGGGAAGAAACCTGAGATTGTTTTGCATAGACCCATGACACACAGTTGTCTTTGGGCTATTATATTATCTTTGCCACTACTTAGTTGGCAAGGGCTAGATCTGAGATACTGTGGGATTTTAATATAAATATTAAGGACAACTGCTAAAACTGAGGCATCTGTTTAACTTTTCTTTCTTCCTTACTTTTTCTTTCTTTCTTTCTTTCTTTCTTTCTTTCTTCCTTCCTTCCTTCCTTCCTTCCTTCCTTCCTTCCTTTCCTCCTTGCCAAGTGGTTTACAAGACTTTTTTTTCCCTAATATTTTGGGGCACTGCATTATAATATAGAAAATTCACATTTATATAAAACAGTTTGAGAATTATTTACAGGGCTGAATTCCCCTTGAAAAAAGAGAGGGAGTTTAAATCCGTGAAATAGATATGGGGATATGGCCAAAACTACACATTTGTTAATTTTTCCTTTTATACATATCTTGAAAAAAACCTTCACTTGGCCCCAATCTTCACTGCAACATTTCTTTCTCTCTTTCCTTTCATTTCCGTACTCCTTCAATGAATCTATACTAGCTACTTTCATTTCATAACTGTTTACTCACTGTAATCTGGCCTCTGTTCTATTCAATCTACTGAAATACAAATTTTTAAGTAGGAGGAAACTTGCCTTTGAAATTCTGAATCCTTCTCTTCCCTTCAAGACTTCAGCTATCTTGTGCCTTCTACTTCCTAATCCCTCCCCATAACTAAATAGGAAAGAGCCTGATTTCAATTATTTCTACTTTACAGTGGATAAGAATTAGTCATGCTGGTCACTCTTAGAAAAAGCTGCATTTTAAACTTAACTCTAATCGTACAGTGAATTATTTCTAGCTTAAATATCCTCAGGTATTGTCAGCAAAGGCAGTGAAAGTGTTTGGACCAATGAGATATTATGTCACAGTCACTAGTAAGGCTCACTTTCTATATACGTAATTGTGTATGTACGTACGTTTCTGTGTATGGGCTGGTGCGTGTGTGCTCTGTGGGTCTGATGTTGTAGAGGCTAGAGTCAACGATGAAGTTTGCTCAGAAACTGCTGTCTCTGGGCTTTCCACGGCCCAGTGCATCTCATGAGCTCTATGAGGTGAAAAACCTGGCCTTCAGACATTCATTCTAAGAGAAAGTTGTTTCACTGGGGCATCTTCTAGCAGCTTCCCTACTCTGGACCCTCCCCTTAACCTTTCCCCTGTACTCTCTCTGCCAAATCACCAGATGGAGATCTGTATCTATGTTCATTTACAACCACTTCTTCTTTTCCCTGGGCCATCACCCAAAGTTATTATAAACCGATGGTCTCTCCTGAAGTAGGCCAACTAGAGCTTCATGACCCAAAGACTTTCTATGGACCTCAAAGGGCAGGGAGAAACCAAACCTGTTATTCAAAGACTTGTGGGGAAAGTGAAAGGAGGCAGAAGAAAGGAGGGGATGAGAGGGCATTGAGACGAAAGTCCTTAGCATTGAGAGGAAAACACCAAATTCTGGAGAGTTATAATTATATTTAGAACCTTTGCTTTTTAAAAACATGTGTGCAGAAGGGAAAAAGGGAATCCTAACTTAAATCAAAGCCATATCAACCACTGGGATTCAAATGTATCTGGGCACACTTGGGAAACTAGTGAGGCTGGCCGGCAAGGCTTTCTGCGTGAGACTGAGTTCTTTCCTGGGAGGGAACTCTCATACTGAGGGGAGAGGGAATCATGCGCACAAACTTAGCCCAGTAACAACGTCCTGGTCATGCAAAGGGAGAAGCAAGTCTGCAGATAGCATAGTGCTGGGTGCTCCCGGTCCTATGCCATGGAACTATACAGAACCAGGCATGTGTCCTCACCAGGGCGGCTGCACCACTCACGGTACAAGGTGATGGGCTACAGACTGCCTCATGGGCTACCCTAGTTTGGAGAAAGCCCGCAATAGGGAGAAATGGGTACAACTAATTGGATAATGGCTGCAACCGCTTGTCCACAATGAGACATAGCTAACAGAGAATGGGAACTTGTAATTTTCTAGAACTTCCTAAGGGGGTAAAATAAAGTAAATTTCTTCAAATGGTATCAGGTGAAGAGAGCTTTAAAATTTTGAGTGTATGGATCTATGGATAACAAATGTTAGGTAAGAAAAGACAAACAAACAAAAGAAACTTGGAGACTTTCCAAGAGCTAAAAGAGAAGCTGTGGCATTTGTATTTGGGTTGATCTAAAGTCCCTCCCCTCCTGTCCCAGATCCCTGGGAAAATTTTTTGCTGGTGATCAGGTTGAGTATGGAATAGGCAATTCAGGAGGCCATATAGGCCACAAGAAAAGATATGTAATGTTGAAAGGTGTGGGTGTTTGTGCCCTAGATCAAAGAATTTTGAATTGTGGTTAGATTATGGCCAGAGTACAGCCACTGAGGTGCTGCAAGTTTAGAAGGTCCCTAGAGCAGAGAAGCAATGGGGAAATGACAGAAAGTCCACAGGGCTCCGCTTTAGCGGTTACCCACAACCTCAAAACTACTAATGCATCTGTATGTGTGGATGGCTGCTTAACAAGTGTTGAAAAGATATTTAGTAATGAAGAGAATAGCAGGGACTTAAAAGGAAGGGGAAGGAACTTGTTAACGTTGATATTAGAGAAGTCGTCGCAAAAGGTAGTAAAGACAAGCAAAAGGACACAATTTGGCCAACAAGCCCAGATGGGAGCCAGTATCAGCAGAGGTTACTTTGAGTGAAACATTACTGTGAGAGCTCAGGATGACTGATGGAAAAAGAGAAAGAGAGAGAGAGATCTGATTGCTCTCTCAAATTCTTACTGTTGGTAAATTAACTTGGGAGAAGAATGAAATAGCATTAGAAGCTTGTAGGAAAAAGCATAGGCCAAAAAATGAGTAAAGACTCACTTCAAGGTTGAAGACAAGAGTGTGGAGGTCGTCTAAGAATATAAAATCATAGTCATGGCATTAAAGACTTCCATGAGTGAAAGTAGTTAGCTTGTTTCTTAGAGGACAGAGGGCGTCTAGATAAAGATTCAGAATCCTTGTGAGCATATTCCATCCCCCCCAGATATTTTAGCCTTGGAATGCGGAAGGTGGGCATAAACAGGGCAGCTGTAATCACCAGGAAAACACCAATACCAAGAAAAAATGGCAGGGAAGGAATGAGATCCACGGTTTTAACACTCAGTGCAATCAGAGACTCAGCACCTCAAGGCAGTGACCAGTGAGAGCTTTGGGAACTACCGAAACCAGAAGGTGCTCCATCCAGACACAACAGAAGAGAATGTCCACCTATTTGTTACTGTTGCAGTTGGAGCAGCCATTTTCCAGAAGATTGAGGCAATAATTTGAGTCTCCCAGGCCCTCAAATTATACCCAGGTATCAGATGCTTGTTGGCACCTCCCTGTTCTCCCACTGACCAGTGCTTCTCAAAGTGGACTCTCAGGATCATCTGCAATACAACCGTCTCGGGAACGTGTACATGCAGATTCTGACCCACTCCCCCATCACCACCACCCAACAAGAGTCTCTGGAGCTGGGGGCCTTCATGTTTAATAAACCCCAGAAGATTCTCATGCGCTCTACAAATAATACATCTGGATTGTTTTTCAAATGCCTGTAATGAAGTCCATTCTCCGGCACTCCAGATTATGTATACACGTACGTATGTTACATTCTTATTTTTACATAATTATAGATTTGCAGAAGTTTGCAAAGAAATGTGCAGGGAAGTCCTATGCACCCTTTCCCCAGCCTCCCCCAGTGTTAACATCTTACAACTGTAGTACAATATCCATAAAGCTCATTCAGACTTCACCAGTTTTACATACTCCAAGTCTGCACTTCACTGTCCTAGACTAATGGAACACCTCTAAAAGAATGCCAAAGCAAGACAGATGGTAGGAGACAGGAGGTAGGGAAAGAATCCAGTCCTGTCCAGGCCAGGCACTATGGCCACCTGACAATTAAAGGGGATTGGTGGAGTGTGGTTGTTGCTTACACCCTCCTCCACTGGGGAGATGCTGACACCAAAGTAACCCTCTTCAGGCATCTGGGGACAGGGGCAGGGCTAGAGCTTCAGTCAGAGTCTTACTGAGAAATTATCCTGCTTATCTGGTCAGACCCTAGTCTCCATGTGTTTGCTTTTGAGCCACTGGAACTGTAGCTTCCAAGGTAATAAAGAGTCTTCCCTAAAATCAGAAAGTTCACTGGTGCTTATTCTTGAGAGTCATTATAGGAGTGGAAGAGGTCCAGGGTAGGTGAATCAATAATGGCCAGGGTGTCAAGACTAAGCACACTGCTCTTGGGTGGGCAAAGGCACTTTTTGCATGAGGTCCCTGAAAGCCGATCCCAAGAAAGGTATGAACAGAACACTACAGAGTCTCTAGTTAATACTTTTTAAAATTGCTCATTTCCTTGCAAGGATGGCACCCTTTGAAAGGGCCACCTTTTGAAGGGGATCCAGGCTGGGTCCACCACTTGGATCCAGCATATATAGGCAGATCAGGAAAATTGGTAAGGCTCAGGCCCCAGAGGTTTATCTAAATGAGTGACTATGGAGTCTTCCCAGGAGAGGATTCTCTCTAAAGGAAGGGAATTGAGAAGATCCAGCTATAAAGCTTGTCACTGGAATTTGTTAGCAAGCCCCTCAGTTTCAGTTCAATGAAGGAGGTTGGAGGGTGACTAGGAGTCTCTTTCCCAGGGGTTGTTATAAGCAAAAACAAAAGAACTATTTTGCTAAAACCCTGTAAGAACTTATACACAAATGGCAGTTTTGATACTCAAGTGGAAAAGTAAAACTCTAAAAGGGGTTAAAAGACATTTGCCCCTACATTAAAAAAAATAGACTTTTTAAAGGAGAAGTTTTAGGTTTATAGAAAACTAGAGCAGAAAGTACAGAGTTCCCATATATCCCCTCCCCTTCTCCCCTGCACAGATTCCCCCCATTATTAACATCTTGCATTAGTGTGGTACATTTGTTTATCCCTACTTTTTTATGCGTTGAACCCAATGTGAGCAGCAACAGTACCCCCAAAATGTGCCCAGGGGATGTGGTGGTAGATAAAGCCGAGCCTGGCAGATATGGGTGCCTGGTAGGCATGAAGCAGAAGGAAGAGCTGGAGCAATGGAATAATAGAAAAGCAGCAGAGACAATGTGATAGTTAACTGAGCTTTTTCTGACTGTGTGCAAAACATCCCTGAGACCTCCAGGAAATACTTATCAAGAACTTTTTGGGATCAGGAGTCCTGGATTAGTATGTGGGAATAAGAGCAAGAGAAATATGGATTACAGAAAAGCACAGCAGTAAGGGAGTACATGCTCCAGAACCAGACTGACTAGGTTCCAACCCTGTCTTTACCATTTAACTAGCTGCGTGACGCTGGCTAACCACTCTATGTTTCAGTTTCTGTGTCTGTAAAATGCAAGACATACTAATTTCTACCTCATATAATTGTTGTAATAATTATGTGAGTTTAAAACATGTAAAGCAGTAAAAATAGTATTTTGTGTTCTCAGAATAAACACTCAATAAGTAGTCCAGTACCTACCTCATGGGGTTGTTATAAAAATTGAAAACGATGTTACAGGTAAAGCACTCAGAGAGTTCCTTACATACTCAATAAACGTTAACTATTATTTGTGTGATAGAAATTAAATTTTATATGTTACCAGTATATACACTGGAAAACTAACCAAAGGAGAGGAAACAATTATAAAATTTTTATTTGGCAGTGTAAAAGCAAAACTAACTACAGTTATTTATGTAAATTGCTTACTACTTATGCCTAATTACTATGAAGCACAATAACAATTATATATAGCATTAAGCGTGTCAGATTGACTTTGCTAAAAGTTTTGATTATAACATCAACCTCTGTATACATCTGCTCAGTGTTCATTGTCTGTTGCTCTTGTGGAATAATCTTCTGTGAATGTAGCAGGCTCACCTGCTCACAATGCTAGAAAATTAGTGGGAACACAGGCTTGCCACAAACTTCGTTCTCATAGTCCCCCAAATCCTTTTTCAGTCCCTTTAATCCTAGAATTTTCTGTTGATTCTGATGACCCTCCGATTATTTTTTCAAAACCCTTTAATTTGCTTTTATAGAGTACTTGCTATGCTCAAGGAACTATGTTAGGAGCTGGAAGGGATACAATGATAATTAAGGCAGGCTCCATTTATAGTTGATTATAAGGGAATAAAGGAAAACCTTTATGTGAGGCAGAAAAATGATGCTGTGAGTCTTGAAAAATTCTGACTGTGGCTTTTGAGCTAGATACTAATTTAAGAATAAGTAAGGTGTTTAACATATTTATAGAGATATAATTCATATATTATAAAATTTACCCTCTTAAAGTGTACAAATCAATGGGTTTTAGTATATTCACAAATTTGTGCAACCCTCACCACAATCAATTTTAGAACATTTTCATCACCCTAAAAAGAAACCCCTTATCCATTAGCAGTCACGTCCCATTCTTCCATCCCTCAGTCCCTGGCAACTGCTAATCTTCTTGCAGTTTCTATGGAATTGCTTGTTCTGGACACTTTGTATAAATGGAATCATATAATTTTGGCCTTTTGTGTCTGGCTTCTTTCACTTAGAATGATATTTTCAAGGTTCATCCATGTTGTAGCATTTGTCAGTACTTCATTACTTTTTACAGCTGAATAATATTCCATTGTATGAATAGACCACAATTTATTCATCTATTCATCATTTGATAGACATTTGGGTTGTTTTTACTTTTTGGCTATCATGAATAATGCTGCTATGAACACTCATGTACAAGTTTTTGTTGGACACATGTTTTTAATTCTCTTGAGTAAATACCTAGGAGTGGAATTGCTGGGTCATATGGTAACTCCTTGTTTAACCTTTTGAGGAATTGCCAGACTATTCTCCAAGTAGCTGCGCCATTTTTTAATCCCACCAGCAATGTGTGAAGGTTCTGATTTCTCCACATCCTTGACAACACTTGTTATAGTCTTTTTAATTTTAGTTTAGTGGGTGAGAATTCTTGTTGTGTTTTTTATTTGTATTTCCATGATGACTAACAATGTTGAGCATCTTATCATGTACTTAGTGGCCATTTGTATATCTTCTTTGGAGAAATGTCTATCCAGATCCTTTGTCTGTTTTCAAATTGGGTTATTTGCCTTTTTACTCTTTAGTTGTAAGTGCTCTTTATATGTTCTGTATACAAGTGTCTAACCAGATATATGACTTGTAAACATTTTCTCCCGTTCTGTGGGTTGTCGTTTTACTTTCCTGACTGTGTCTTTTGAAGCATAAAAGATTTTAATTTTGATTCAGTCCAATTTATCTGTTTTCTTTGGTTATGTGTACTTTTGGTATATCTAAAAAAATATTGCCTGACTCCAGGTCATGAAAAATTACACCTGTATTTTCTTCTAAGAGTTTTATAGTTTTAGCTCTTACATTTAGGTCTATGATCCATTTTTAGTTAATTTTTATATGGTGTGAGGTAGAGATCCAACCTCATTCTTTTGTATGTGGATATCCAGTTGTCTCAGCACTATTGGTTGAAAATACTAAGAATAGGTAAGATTTAACAGAACAGCATGAGCAAAGGTACAGAGGCATGAATGCATGGATTCCACGAATAGCAACTGGTTCAGCTTGACTAGAGCACTGGAGAAGTAGGGTTATTTAATGGGAAATGAGGTTGGAAAGGTATGTAGGGTCAGATTATGGAGGGCCTTGAGTGTCCAGAGTTGGAGAACTACAAAAGATTCTTGAGTAGGATGACATCGGAATCAGGCTTTCAGAAGATTGATCTAGCTACAGACTCTACATTGAATTAAATGGGATAAAAAATGTTATGTAGAGAAGTCTTATTAGCTGAGCTTCTACAGTGGTCTAGGTCGGAGGCCACAACTAAGGCTGCGACAATGAGAGTCACCGAGGTAGCGAGAAAGAAAAGACAGAACTGGTATGTGAAAAATATTATAAAGGTAAAATAGGGCTTCCCTGGTGGTGCAGTGGTTGAGAGTCTGCCTGCCGATGCAGGGGACATGGGTTCGTGCCCTGGTCCGGGAAGATCCCACATGCCGCGGAGCGGCTGGGTCCGTGAGCCATGGCCGCTGAGCCTGCACATCTGCAGCCTGTGCTCCGCAACGGGAGAGGCCACAGCAGTGAGAGGCCCACGTACCGCAAAAAAAAAAAAAAAAAAAAAAAAAAGGTAAAATACACACAGGTTGTAATAACTGATTGGATGTTGAGAATGGATTGAGAGAGACTGGGGAAAAAAAAACTAGTAAAGTCAGGAGAAGTGGCTAGTTTGGCAGGGAAGATGAGTTAACTTTTAAACATACTCTCCTCCTTGGGCTTCCCTGGTGGCGCAGTGGTTGGGAGTCTGCCTCCCGATGCAGGGGACGCGGGTTCGTGCCCCCGTCCGGGAGGATCCCGCATGCCGCGGAGCGGCTGGGCCCGTGGGCTGTGGCCGCTGGGCCTGCGCGTCCGGAGCCTGTGCTCTGCAACGGAAGAGGCCACAGCAGTGAGAGGCCCGCGTACCGCAGAAAAAAAAAAAAAAAAAAAAAAAAAAAACATACTCTCCTCCTTTGTTTACTGGCCATTTTTATTTCTTTTGGGATTTGTGTTGTTTGTGTCCTTTATTTTTTTTTAAAGTTCTGTGTTTGTTTTGTTCTTATTAATATGTAAGAGCTCTTCATGTGTCATATATTGTAAGCATTTCCCCCAGTTTGTCATTTGTCCTATACAAGTATTACCTCATCTGACCCTCTCAACAACCCTCTGAGGTTACCACACCATCCCCACATTAGTTATGGTTGAGGTGACTGAGCACAGACTAGTCTCTTCCCAGGGTCACATAGCTAGTAGTGGCAGAGCTGGGACACTGACCCTCTGGCTCTAGAACTTCCTCTCTCAGGTTTTCTGACTCATAATAAGGCAAATTTAGTAATAGTTTCCTAGAAAATCATCTGTAGTTTTAAAATTTTTTAAAGAAAATAGAAGGATATATTGAAATCTATTTTCTTCTTAATATATTTATTTATTTATTTTTGGCTGCATTGGGTCTTCATTGCTGCGTGCAGGCTTTCTCTAGTTGCAGCGAGCGGGAGCTACTCTTGGTTGCAGTGCACGGGCTTCTCATTGCGGGGGCTTCTCTTGTTGTGGAGCATGGGCTCTAGGCACACAGGCTTCAGTAGTTGTGGCATGCAGGCTCAGTAGTTGTGGTGCACGGGCTTAGTTGCTCCGTGGCATGTGGGATCTTCCCAGACCAGGGCTCGAACCTGTGTCCCCTGCACTGGCAGGCAGATTCGTAACCTCTGCACCACCAGGGAAGTCCCTTGAAACCTTTTATAGTATTTTCTTTGCATGAATCAACTTAATTGTATGTATTTGTGTTTCTCTTTTTCTTGGTGACTCTAGCTAGAGATTTGCTGTTTTATTATCTTTCAAAGACAGCTCTATAAAACTACTGTTTTTCTGTCTTCTAATTCTTTAACTTTTGCTTTTACCTTTTTGATTACGTTACCTATTTTTCTTAGGTTCACTGTGCTGATTTCAAAAGAACACACAGTAAATTTTTTTTAATTCTTAAAAAAAAAGGAGAGTTTTTCTCTCAATATAACAGTGATTTTCAACCAGCATGAGAGTGGGGAGGGAGGCTAAGTACAATCTCCAGGAAGACTTTTTCACAGATAATCTACTATTTTCTTGTCTCTTGCACCAATTGCCCACCCCACCCCAACCTTTGAGGATTATACTGTTATTGAGAGTGCTTTCTAATAGCTGTGTGCTTCCCTTGTAAGAAAAAATGCAAGTTTTAACCATATCCCATAAGTGTTCATATCATATTATCATTGTTAATATTTTGGAATAGGCATTGGAGTTATTTGAAAAGTGTGTTTTAATATTAAATAGTTAAAATTAAAAAAAATAAACATACTGTCCTCACAATTTGATACATTCCCAGGAGAGAAGTCTAGCATTCATTTGGAAATGCAGCTCTGGATCTCAAGATGGAAGTCAGGGTTGGAGGTAAAGATTTGGGAGATATTGCATAATCATGGTGGTAAGACCTTGGGCACGAATGAAGGATTCTCTCCTTTCCCCCATCTCTCTAGATTGCTGTTTCTTCTGAGTTTCCTCAGATGATACTTCTTCCTGCTCCTACCCCTAAATGTGAGTTCCTTTGTTCTTTCATTCAACAAATACTTATTAAATGCTTACTATCCTCAGGCACTGTTCAAGGCACTGATAATACTTGGTGAACAAAACAGACCAAAAAAAAAAAAACCTGCCTAATGAAGCTTTACAGTCTAGTGGAAGGAGAATATACAAATAAAGATGTAAAACCTAGGGTTCAGATGATGAAAAGTGCTGTGGAGAAAAATGGAGCAGAGAAAGGGGTGGGGGAATTTTTAAATAGATGATCCAGGAAAACCTCAGAGAGAATGACACATTTGATTAAAAGGCCAGTGCAGGTGAAGTAACAAGCTGTGTGGCTATCTGAGTAAAAAGCATTCCAGGCAGAAAAGACAGCAAGTGCAATGGCCCAGAGGCTGGAGAGTGCCTGGTGTGTTGGAGGAACAACAAGGGGACCAGTGTGGCTGGAGCAGAGTAAGTGAGGGGAGAGTAGTAGGAGATTAGGCCAGAGGCCTAACTGGGTGTCAGATTGTATAGGATCTTATAAACCACAATAAGAATTTGGCTATCACTCTATGTGAGATAAAAAACCACTGGAGGATTTTGAGCAGAGAGTGGCAAAATTTGATCTATAGTTTAAGTGGATCACTTTTTAAAGGGACCAATCATTTTTGAGCATAGATTACGGGAGAATAAGGGTGGAAGCAAGGGGATCAGTTTGCAGGCCTTAATGATAATCTAGGCATGAGATAATGACAGCTTGGACCAGGGTGACAGCAGTGAAGGTATTGGGAATCTGTTAGAGTCTGGATATAATTTGATCTGGAGCTGGCAGGAGTTGATGACAGACTGACTACAGGATGTGAGAGAAAGAAAGGTCAAAGATGACTCCAAGATTTTTGTCCGGCCAATGGAAGAAAGAACTGTCCATTCCTTAGATAGGGAAGACAATGGGAGGAGCAGGTTTGAAATGGTGGCAGCGAAGATCAAGAGTTCAGTTTTGGACGTGTTAAGTTTGAGCTGCCTATTAAAGATTGAAGTGGAGATGTCAAGAATACAGTTGGGGGAATTCCCTGGTGGTCCAGTGGTTAGGACCCCGTGCTTCCACTGCAGGGGACCCTGGTTCAGTCCCTGCTCAGGGAACTGAGATCCTGCAAGCCGTGCAGTGCAGCATGGCCAAAAAAAAAAAAAAATTAGGACTCAAACCCTAGTTCTTTAGAAAAAAGGAATATAGTTGGATATGCAAGTCTGGAGTTTAACAAAAGGTCTGAGAAGAGTTGGGAGGGTCCAGAAAGACACAAACCCTTTGACTGACACCCAACCTGTGCAGTGTCATCAGCAATTGTACGTATAGGGAATGGGAAGCTTGCACCTTCGTCTAGTAGTATGCTGCTTGGACCATGTTCTGTAAAGCTGTCTCTGTCTTCCACTGTTTGTTAGCATCTTTCCTTTAATCATATTACTGTCCCTAGGTGGCACCCATACAAACGCTTAAATTCTTTCCTCTTTTGCTCTCCTCACATTACACACTCACCAGGCTTTCTGTAATCCATATTCTATTTTACTCCTCAAAAGGACACCTTGCCATCATCTCATTAATCAAGGACAAGACCCTCCTCCTTTGGTGCGGAGCGCAAGGACATACTGGAGTCTTTTCTTCATACTGGATACAAGTAACCCCTGCCATGTGGTTCAAATATATCTGCAAATACCTCGGGGGTTAACAACCCAAGTCAACTTACGGGAATATTGTCCAAATAAGGCCTACAGTTGTGTCATATGGCAAGTGCTCAATTACATCTGATTGATTAATCAACTAGGCTATACCAGCATATCATACAAATCTCTACATACTGTAGGATCTTCGAGGAAAGAAGAATCTTCTAGCATCTCTGCTCATCACTCTCTGTGACTTCAACTCAGTGTCCTCTCAAAGGAAGTCTCTTGACCCAGGCTCACCGTTAAGCTTTCTCCTTTGGCTGCCACCCAGTCTTCATTTTGTTGCTTTGTTTTCTTTCCTGATACTGTCTGTCTGTCTTGTGGAATGGGAACTAGCCTCTGTCTGGCCTGGTAACGTATAAAAGTCTTCAAAAGTTATCCCTCACATAAAGATTGCCGCTCTGAGACACAGAAAGCTCAGGCTTCTTTATCTGAGGCACAGGAACTGGCTGACTTGTCTGACACTAGTCTTTAAGGATCAGAAATTTATCTCCAAACCCATACTGGCTTTGACAATTATGAGTTCATTCACATCATTTTGAATTTATTTTTATGCTTTGCTGGTACTACTGTCCCCAAGAGAGTACTGCTTCTTTTTATTTACTGCTTCTTTAATTTTGCTTGCCAAGCATTAAAAAGTAGGCGTTGGTTTTGCTAGACTCTGTAGTCTTTTATGATTTTCTAAAAGTCTGTTATATTCCTTTCTGAACCTTTTCCATCTTCTCTCATATGGCAGCATCTCAGTTTATTGATACTGTTTGTCAAAAACTACCTGTATTTTAGGTGTTGTGTGTGTTCTGTATGATGCCAGTCAAGCTATTTTGGCCTCTGATGAGAAACTGAACTTTCTTAGCCTTTTTCATTTCCAACCCACTTTCTGTGATGGCCAGCATCTTACTGGCCTTTGGAAATGCAGGTTACACCAACTTTCATGGAATAATACATAACGATTCCCATGTTACTTTCTCCCATTATAATGGAAAAAGAAAGATAATAGGTAATATATTTGGATTAATTTTCAAATGCCTATGCTGAAGTCCATTTGCCAAATCTCCGGCACTCTAGATTATGTATGTATGTATGTGTGTGTATATATATATATTTTTTTCTTTCTTTCTTTTTTTCGGTACGCGGGCCTCTCACTTTTGTGGCCTCTCCCGTTGCGGAGCACAGGCTCCGGACGCGCAGGCTCAGCGGCCATGGCTCACGGGTCTAGCCGCTCCGCGGCATGTGGGATCTTCCCGGACCGGGGCACGAACCCGTGTCCCCTGCATTGGCAGGCGGACTCTCAACCGCTGCGCCACCAGGGAAGCCCCTGTATGTATATTTTAAATTTTTGTATAATTATAGATTTGCAGAAGGTTGCAAAGAAACATGCAGGGAAGTCCCACACACCCTTTCCCCAGCCTCCCCCAGTGTTAACATCTTACAGCTATAGTACAATATCCATGAAGCTTATTCAGACTTCAACCAGTTTCACATACACTTATTTGTGTGTGTATGTATATATGTATGTATGTGTATAGCTCGATGCAATTTTGCCACATGTATAGCTTTGCAAAACCATACCACAATCAAGACACTTTACCATAAGCGCAAGACTGTCTGGTGTTATCACTTTATAGTGGTATCCATCCCCTATCCCTAACCCCTGGTAACCATTAGTCTAGTCTTTAGCTCCATAATTACATATTTAACCATTGCTACATAAATGAAATCATGCAGTATGTATCCTTTTGAGATTGGCTTTGATCACTCAGTTTAATTTCCTTAAGGTTCGTCCAAGTTTTTGTGTGTATCAACAGTTCATACCTTTTTGTTGCTGAGTAGCACTCCATGGTATGGATGTACCACAGTTTTTTTAACCAGTCACCCTTTGAAGGACATCTGGGTAGTTTCCAATTTTTGGTTTTTCTGAATAAAGTTGCTATGAGCATCTGAATACAAGGTCCTGAGTAAAAATAAGTCTTCATTTCTCTGGGATAAATGCCCAACAGTGGAACTGCTAAGTAGTGTGGCAAGTCCATTTTTAGTTTTGAAAGGAACAGCCAAACTATTTTCCAGAATCAGATTATTTATTTTTCGAATTTAATTATGACTCAATCCCTAGAAAGTTATTCCACTGTTTACCTCTTTCTGATTAGAGAACTATCCTTCTCAGAGTCCTGTGGAGTCAGATGGACCTGGATTCAGATCTTACTTCAATCACTAATTAACTGGGTGAGCTTGAACAATATATTTAACTTTTTTGAGTCTCAGAATCCCTATTTGAAAACTAGGGATAACAATGCCCAAGATAGTAAGGATTTAACAACATCAACATGTAAAATACTGAGAGTAGAGTGTCTGGTAGACAGCAGCAAGTTAATGCTAGCTCTCTTCCCACTCCATGGCAAAATAACGATCAAATATTACTCCCAACATTTTTGGTATTTGAAGTTTTAAAAATCCAAGCAAAGCATAATACTAGCTCCTTTTGTACATGTTCTTTTTTTTTTAAAACTAAATTAAGTAGATTCCTTATGCAAAATTTTTCCTTGGAAAAACCATTTTCCCTTTCTTCCTCTCAATTACAGACTTGCTTTATTGTGCTTCACAGATCTTGTATTTTTTACAAATTGAAGGTTTATGACAACCCTGGATTGAGCAAATCTATTGGTGCCATTTTTCCAACTGCAGTTGCTCACTTAGTGTTTCTGTGTCACATTTTGGTAATTCTTGCAATATTTCAAACTTTTTCATTACTTTTATATTTGTCATGGTGATCTTTGATGTGGGAATTCCCTAGCGGTCCAGTGACTAGGACTCATTGCTTTCAATGCCATGGGCCTGGGTTCAATCCCTGGTCGGGGACCTAATATCCTGCAAGCTGTGCAGCGCGGCCAAAAAAAAATTGATGTTACTATTGTAATTATTTGGGGGCACCACAAACAATGCCCATATAAGATGGCAAACAATAAATGTGGGGGTTCTGACTGCTCCACCCACCAGCCATTCCCATCTCTCTCCCTCTCCTTGGGCCTCCCTATTCTCTGAGACACAACAATATTGGAATTAGGCCAATTAATAACCCCATCATGATCTCTAAGTGTTCAAATGAAAACAAGGGTCACTTACTTTCAATCAAAAGCAAGAAATTATTAAGCTTAGTGAGGAAAGCATGTCAAAAGCCAAGACAGGCCGGAAGCTAGCCCTCTTCCCCAAACAGTTAGCTGCATTGTGAATGCAAAGGAAAAGTTCTTGAAGGAAATTTAAAGTGCTACTCCAGTGAACACAAGAATGATAAGTGAAACAGCCTTATTGCTGATACGGAGAAAGTTTTAGTGGTCTGGATAGAAAATCAAACCAACCACAACGTTCCCTTAAGCCAAAGCCTAACCCAGAGCAAGGCCCTAACTCTCTTCAATTCTATGAAGCCTGAGAGAGGTGAGAAAGCTGCAGAAGAAAAGTTTGAAGCTAGCAGAGGTTGGTTCATGAGGCTTAAGGAAAGAAGCCATCTCCATAACATAAAAATGCAAGGGGAAACAGCAAATGCTGATATAAAAGCTGCAGCAAGTTATCCAGATTCCAGATCTAGCCAAGATAATTAATGAAGGAGGCGAAACTAAACAACAGATTTTCAATGTAGATGAAACAGCCTTCTACTGGAAGAAGATGCCATCTAGGACTTTCATACCTAGAGAGGAGAAGTCAATGCCTGGCTTCAAAGCTTCAAAGGACAGGCTGACTCTCTTTTAGGGACTAAGTCAGCTAGTGACTTTAGATTGGAGCAAATGTTCATTTACCATTTTGAAAATCCTAGGGCCCTTAAGAATTATGCTAAGTCTCCTCTGCCTGTGCTCTATAAATGGAATAACAAAGCCCGTATGACAGCACATCTGTTTACAACGTGGTTTACTGAATATTTTAAGCCCACTGTTGAGACCTACTGCTCAGGTAAAAAAAAAGATTCCTTTCAAAATATGACTGCTCATTGACAATGCACCTGGTTACCTGAGAGCTCTGATGGAGATGTTCAGTGAGATTAATGTTGTTTTCATGCCTGCTAACACAACATCCATTCTGCAGCCCATAAATCAAGGAGTAATTTTCACTTTCAAGTCTTATTATTTAAGAAATACATCTTATAAGGCTATAGTTGCCATAGATAGATTCCTCTGATGGATCTGTGCAAAGTTAATTGAGAACCTTCCGAAAAGGACTCACCATTCTAGATTATTAAGAACATTCATGATTCATGGGAAGAGGTCAAAAGATCAACATTAACAGTGGTTTGGAAGAGCTTGATTCCAATCTTCATGGATGACTTTGTAGAGTTCAAGACTTCAGTGGAGGAAGTAACTGCAGATGTGGTAGAAAGAGCAAGAGAACTAGCGTTAGAAGTGGAGCCTGAAGATGTGACTGAATTGCTGCAATCTCATGATAAAACTTGAATGGATGAGAAGTTGCTTCTTATGGATGAGCAAAGAAAGTGGTTGCTTGAGATGAAATCTACCCATAGTAAAGAGGCTGTAAGTATTGTTGATATGACAACAAAGGACTTAGACTATTACATAAATTAGTTGATAAAGCAGTGGCACTGTTTGAGAGGATCGGCTCCAGTTTTGAAGGAAGTTCTACTGTGGGCAAAATGCTATCAAACAGCATTGCCTACTACAGAGGAATCATTCATGAAAGGAAGAGCCAATCAATTCGGCAAAATTTACTCTTAGTTTAAGAAATCGCCACAGCCACCCCAACCTTCAGCAACCACCTCCCTGGTCAGTCAGCAGCATAACATCGATGCAAAACCCTCTGTCAGCAAAGAGATTACGACTCGCTGAAGGCTCAGGTGACGATTAACACTTTTAATAATAAAGTATTTTTTAATTAAGGCACTTACATTGTATTTTTTTAGACATGATGCTATTGCATACTTAACAGACTACAGTATAGTGTAAACATAACTTTTATATGCACTGGGAAACCAAAACATTCACGTGACTGGCTTTATTGTGATATTCACTTTACTGCAGTGGTCTGAAACCAAACCAGTAATATCTCTGAGGTGTGCCTGCATGTTTGCTGAAGTAATTCTCACAACTCTTGGCAGCAGAAATGAATTGGTGTATCTCTGTTATGTTCTGTGGTTTTTCTCTCTTCCAGGTCAGTGAACAATTTCCTGATGACTGGTCCAAAGGTAAGAAAAAAAATTCCTTCGATTTATTTGGATTTCACTCAGCTTCTTGACTGAAGACTACACATATCAATATCTTTTATTATATCTTTTATTATGCTGTATATATTATAGGCAGAAAAACTGTGGCACAGAAATGGTTACAGACACACCCCAAACCGCACAGCAAACTAGTGTCAGAGCCAGGACAAGAACTCAGGAATACTGACTCTGAATTTATGACCAGAATTTCCAGAGCCAGAAAAGTTTTCTTTCTCAGTGTCAGGCTACAGTCACCCATCCTTCTCAGCGCAGGGTGGGAGGCTGTCTTCCACCTTTCAAGTGCTGGCATTGTACTACATGATCTCTAAGGACATTACCAGCTTACAAAATGTTCTCTTCTAAGCTAGCAGTAGGATGAAAATGGCTGAAAATTCATGAATTATGTAATTGAGGCTCATTCTGGAGTGACAGAATAGTATAATGAATAGAGGCAGTGAGGTCTAGAGTCTAATGAAACTGATTTTCATTCCTACTTCAGACATTTGCTAGTGGTGGGACCTTGGGCAAACTGTTTTACATCACCTCTCTGAGGCTTAGGTTTCTACTTAAGTTTATTTGTGATGTTATTTGTGATGTTAAAAGCATATTTAAAGTGCTTACTCTGTCATTATTTTGGAGGGATAGGAGTGCACAGGAAAAGAGGTGCTTGGCCACTTTAGGGCAAATGCCTCACAAGTTCAGTTGCTGTGAGTCTGAAGTTTGACCCCTGTGTCCCTGCAGGCTTACTTGATCTACTCCAGCAGCGTGGCAGCTGGTGCCCAGAGTGGAATTGAAGAATGCAAATACCAGTTTGCCTGGGACCGCTGGAACTGCCCTGAGAGAGCCCTGCAGCTGTCCAGCCATGGCGGCCTTCGCAGTGGTAAGGAAAGCCTCGGCCACAGCTCCCTGGACCCCCTGGCCACAGGTTAGAGCCCCACTCTCCAGGGATGGCCCCCTGCCTCTTCTACACCCTTGTTCCTCAGCTGGTCTCTGCTCTCAGGTCATCTCCCTCTCCAGCATCTTCTCTGTTCCTTCTCCAGCTCCTCTTTCCTACCTATAGAGCTTTTTTCTTTCTTCCCCAACACCCTCACTGCTCAACAAATGGACCTTGCCTCACCCCCAATCCTATACCACCCTCAGTCTCCTGGCTGGCTAAAGTCTTCCTCAAAATATAAATAAGGTAGGTAGGGGTCATAAATCTTCATGCCTCTTAGCCCCTTCCTTCAGCAGGCTTAGCAGAGAGGTACAGGGCAAGTGGGAACTGACTTGGAGCCCAGATTCCCATGGAGAAGATAAAAAGCAGCCATGCAAGGAAGTGAAAGAGCTGCCAATCAGTGGTTCTTTTCAGGACTAGCTAGCACCTGCCTCTCAGACTTCAATGTTCCAGGAGGAAGTGGGGATGGGTTCTTTACAACCTGACATTCAGATTCTCCCCCATTTCTTTCTTGGGCTCGTTCCCACCTAAATCTCACCCATATCAAATAATCTAGCCACTCAGTCATAAAATGTGTGACCTGAAAAGATGGGAAGGAAGAAGAGCAGGGCTGACACCAGGGCTAGAGCAGACCCTGGAAGAGAGTAAGGTACATTATAAAGGTGGGGAAATAGAATGGAGCAGGGAGAGGCGGGTGTAATGATGGTATTAAAGGTATGTCTTTGGGCTGTAACTCCTCCCTCTAACTCACTCATTTTTGATTCCTGTCAGCTAATCGGGAGACAGCATTTGTACATGCTATCAGTTCTGCTGGGGTTATGTACACTCTGACTAGAAACTGCAGCCTTGGGGATTTTGACAACTGTGGCTGTGATGACTCCCGCAATGGGCAACTGGGTGAGTAGTGATCTTGAGAGTGGGTAGGGCAGCCCAATGAAGTTCACTTAAGTAGTGAAAAGCTTGGTGGGTACTTGGTGGGGTGAAAAAGAGTTGTATTCTTCTAAATCTGAGGAAAATCAGGGCGAACCAGTTTGAGCCCAAACCCTACAGTGACAAACCAGGCTAAATGTAGCTGGGGACCCTTCTCTGACTGGGTGGTTTCCTTAATTTAAACACAATAATGATAAAGGAAGAACCCTGCCTTCAGAATCATTCCTATTACTGTCTCAAACATAGGGGGAATGCCCTTCCATGCTGCTTATCCCTGTCTCCTTTCCACTGTTTACCTCCACTATCCTTTCCAACCCTCTGCCCTGCAGCTCAACTGCCAACTGCTGTTCTGTATTATCTCAATTGCCCTTCTCTCTCCCCCTCAATGCTGTGCTTTCCTCACCTTTTTTGCACCATCATGTCCCTTCCAGACGTCAGTTGCTGGCGGAGGTCTGCATACTCTGCCCAAAGGCCAGAAACATAGTAACGGGGTGAGCAGGCACCTGCCTCACTTGGCAGCTACTTATGTCCTGGGACACGGGATTGGCTGAAGCTGGAAGTAGGAGCACAAAGGTGGCAAAAACAAATCTAGGGTGAAACTAATTTGGAGACAGGGCACTCGCCCCACCTGAACCCTTCCCCACCTCAGATCCCCCAAACCCACTTAGAACCAGCAGCCCAGGAGGCTCCAGGCCGTCCCTTCTTCCCACTGCCTTTTTTCCAGGGGGCCAAGGCTGGCTGTGGGGAGGCTGCAGCGACAACGTGGGCTTCGGAGAGGCAATATCCAAGCAGTTCGTCGATGCCCTGGAGACAGGACAGGATGCTCGGGCAGCCATGAACCTGCACAACAACGAGGCTGGCCGCAAGGTGAGTCCTGCAGCTCCGGGGGTCAGGCAGCTGGCTCCATCCACTACCAGCCCTAGGTGCGGACGGCTCTTCAATTCATTCATCAGATTGGGAAAATGCGGCATCGAGGCAGCTGGCACGTAGACTAGCTAGAATCCTCGCAATCCGCCAGAGGGTGACACTCCCCAGGCGCTTAATCCCTGGCCCGCTCACTCCTAGCTCTCTTCCCAGGCGGTGAAGGGCACCATGAAACGCACGTGTAAGTGCCACGGCGTGTCTGGCAGCTGCACCACGCAGACCTGCTGGCTGCAGCTGCCTGAGTTCCGAGAGGTGGGCGCGCACCTGAAAGAGAAGTACCACGCAGCTCTCAAGGTGGACCTGCTGCAGGGTGCTGGCAACAGCGCGGCGGGCCGCGGCGCCATCGCAGACACCTTTCGCTCCATCTCCACGAGGGAGCTGGTGCACCTGGAGGACTCCCCAGACTACTGCCTGGAGAACAAAACGCTAGGACTGCTGGGCACCGAAGGCAGAGAGTGCCTGCGGCGCGGCCGGGCCCTGGGCCGCTGGGAGCGCCGAAGCTGCCGTCGGCTCTGCGGGGACTGTGGGCTAGCGGTGGAGGAGCGCCGCGCCGAGACCGTGTCCAGCTGCAACTGCAAGTTCCACTGGTGCTGCGCGGTCCGCTGCGAGCAGTGCCGCCGCCGGGTCACCAAGTACTTCTGCAGTCGCGCGGACCGGCCGCGGGGGGGCGCGGCGCACAAAGCCGGGAGAAAACCCTAAGGGTCCCCTTCCCCACTCTCCTTTCCCAATTTGTCCTTGGCTTCTTTTAGAGACCCCAGCAGTAGAGGAATCTAGGGAATAGGGACCCCACACTACCAAGGCCAGGGATCCCGAGAGGGAGAGAGACGCTGCAATCTCTCCTGTGCTTGCCACTTCCCAACCTGTTTCCACAATTCCTCTGCTCTCTCCTCGCGCTGTCTGCATCGTCTGCTCACCACTTAGGTCTGAGAAACCTCTGTTCTGAGATTCTGAGCTATTGATCTTCCTTGGAGTAGGAAGAGAATAGGCGTTCCTCCTCCCAGTCCCAGCTGCCCTAATGCCTGGCCTAGCCTGTGGAAAGCTTAGGAACTGGAAGAACCCTTCCGAGATAGGCAGGGCCCAGGGAAAACACGGCTTTTTTCTTTTACCCGTCTTCCCCCCCCATCCCCACCCCCTCCCCCTCAATTTTCTGCTGCCAGCTCTCTGCCATAGCCTCATCTTCCTTCTGCAGAGGCCCTCCTGTGCTTCTGATTCCCTAACTGCTGGCATAGACTCCCCAGGAATCTCTTTCTCTCCCCCTTTTCCTTCCTTCCTTCCCTGAAGGGATACTGAGGAAACTGACCCAGGAAAAAGCATGTCTTTGGAGGTTGGTTCCTAGAGGCAGGGGTTGAAGATGGAGGAAATGGGAACCCTAGAATGCTGACTTGCTGAAAACCAAGGGTGCCACTCATCCTTGTGATACCATGTCTCTAATGGACTTTGCCAGTGGGGCAATGACCTTCCTAGACAATCACCCAAGGTGCTCCAGACACATACCCACGACATCTAGGAATGATGTAAGGGCAGACTGCCAGTCATTTCCTACCCTTTAAAGTAACCTCCTCCCTGCTCCTAACCTATAGCCTCCTAGCAACCAACTTTACGTCTTCTCTTTCCCCAAAGGATCTTATTCCCCTGAGCCAAGACTGAGATAAATAAAGCTAATTTCCCATTCAGACCCTGGTTTGCACCTCTGAAAACAGGTCATGAGGAAGGAGAAGCTGGGACCCTTCCTTTTCACTAACCTGGTTCTCAAACAGGCAGGATTCAGGCATTGGATACTTTCCTTCAATACATAAACTTCCTGTAATGAAACTGTTAATAGGAAGTTCAGCACCTTGAACCTTAATTTATTGCAGTCACTGTGACATGTGCCTTTTTTTCAGGTATTGAACTTATTCTTGGGGATATGGGGAAGAGCGTGTATAAGATATAACCTCTAGGTCCTCTCCTCCCTCCCACCTTGCCAGGATACTATCCTCCTGTGAGCCTCACTTCCCTGATGGCCTAAGTAGTTATCCTGACCTGACAGAGGTTAATCTGCAAAGGATTAGTGAATCAGCCCCATAAATCTTCCACTAATACATTCACTCAGTAGCTAAGACCTTGCTGCTGGTTGTGCTTGAGTCTTCTGGTTCTCTTCTCAGAAAGCAGTAGTACAAGAGGGACTTGGTGAAATAGGGCTCTGGGAAGGGAAGAACTAATCCCTGACAGACCCTCTGCAGCCCAAGGAGCTTGCCAGTCATCCCCCTTCCCCTAGGCTGGTCCTGGGTCATAGGCACCAGGTAGCCCCGCAGCCCTTCCGGAGCAGAACTGCTCAAATGCTAGACAACTTCATCTCACTTCTTGTAGAACAGGAGAAAGCACAGAGGAGGAGTGGCTCCAAGTGGGTAAAATGGGTGGAGGCTCTAAAGGCTGACCAGTGACAGTGGAAAGGCTCCCATATTCCAAATTGACACAATGGCCAGGTCAGACCTCAAATCCCTGGCCTCATCCCTACACATCTTCTGGTCCCACTAACACTTACTGAGGAGAGAGGTTCCCCTTCCCTCCTTACAGGGGACATGCTTCCCTTCAGGGTCTCCTAGTGCTTCATTTCCAGTTCCATCAGCAAAAGGCCTTTTGCTCCTTCCCTCAGCTTTGATCTGGGCCTCTTGAATCTCCCAACTCACCCTTCGTCCCTAATGAAGCAGCAGCATGTACTAACTTGGCTGTCTCACTTGGCAGAATTACTTGATAGTGTACAGTAAGAAAATCTGGCAAGGCAGCTAAATATAAAAGTACAATGTTCTAAAGGAAAGCGACATTCTCCAGGAGGTCTCTCAGCATACTAGTAGGAGAACTATTGTGCTCCACATTTGATAACTCCAGGTCAGTACTTGAAACATGTCATGCAGCCAGAAAGTTCCTTCATACGTTGTTTTGTATTCCCAAATGGATATGATTGATACCACATTCATTTGCATCTATAAAGAAAACAATACTGAGCTACCTTAGATCTGGATTGCTTTTTCCCCCCTCTTGCGTTATCTATTCATTCATTTATTCATTCAATGAACACCAGAGTGGAAATACAGTGGTGAACAACACACTGACCTTCTGCATTCATGGAGTGTAGGTTCTCTCTTATAATCAATCACCAGTGCTGTGTTCCCCTTTATAAATGTGGACAACCAGACCGGTTGCTTGGGAAGACACCTTCGAGGTCAGCTAGTGAAACCTTCTGTTTTACAGATTTAAACTGATGCTGAGAAAGATGTGTGGCTTGTTCCACCAACTAGTAAGGTACCGTGGGGTGAGTCCTGGAACCCAGGCCCCTTCCCTCCTCTTGTGTGCTCTTTAGGAGTCCATCTGTCTCAGCCAGGGGACAGAAGCAGAGGGAGGTCCTGAGAAGTGACAAGGACGCTGGGTGGAGGGGACAAAACACTGTCTCCTTCCTGTCCCTAGCCTGTGAGCCTACACACAGGCAGGGCTTTCTTTTCTTGAAAGAATCGCAGCCTCAACTGGCCTCAGCAGCAGGTTAGGGCAAAGACAGAGACAGGGTCGTGCTCAGCGCTGGCGTTGCTGGTGGTGGTGGGAGGGAAGGGCAGGCCAGGGCACTCGCCTATTGTGGGTCTGGATTGGATGCTTCCACTCATTCATTTCCTTTTAATTAACCCGCATTCCTGGAGGAGAAATATTTATGTTGGCTCCCATAGAGGCAATCCGAAGACTGGAAAGAAGGGGGAAGAAAGCCTGCCTTAGCAAAACAATATCTCTAAAGAGCTCAAGAAGAGAAAATAAGAGAACAAAATGCCATTAAAATAGCCTTCTACCCCCACGGAGTCAATGAAAACTTCATTTCACATGCTAATCCCCCACTCCGCCCCCTTCTCTTCTCATAACACCTTTCCCGAAAAGTGTTTGGGAAAAGTCTTCGCAGTCAGTACACAGCTCCCCGCAGCTCAGACTTCTCCTTGTGTTAGTTCAGGGCCCCAAGTGAGGCTCTCGCTCCAGCAGCGGCTTTTTTCTCCCCACCTTTAATTTAAACAAAGACTTCAGAGTTCATCAACCTCCCACTGAAATTCACAGCTGCTGAACAAACTAATCCCCTCTCCCGGCCTTTCTTCCCTTCAATGGGCTCTTGGCTTCAAAGACACTTTGGGAAAGGACTTTGCTGGGGCTCACACTGCTTCATCAATAGAAGTTAGTGCAAGTATTATCTGAAGAGCAAGTGGCTTTACAAACAAATACTGCCTAACAATCCTTTCCTCCCAAACACACACATCTAGCCCGCAGACATGATGCGATCTACAACAGGATTAGAGATCGTACCCCTGGCTTCACACCCAGCCCCTTTTGTGTAGCTGAGCTCAGCCCTGAAGTGGTGTGGGGAAAACCCTGGAGCTGAATGTCAGGCATGGATGGAGACACACACACACACACACACACACACACACACACACACACACAGCAGAGTGACCATAAATGCTGCAAGGAGAGCCTAATTCAGTGCCACCTCTTTCTTCAACTCTCCTGACTTCCTATCTGTCCCCAAGTCTCTCCCCTGCCTTATTAGGGTATAGGGAACAAGAACAAAAAGGACTGGGAAGACACATAAGAGCAAAATAGGACCTAGAGGAGATAATAATTGGGAGGAAACCAAACTAAAGCAGCTTTATTGCACATAAGGTACATCAGTGCTTCAAATGCAGAGTCCAACCATGAAAGCGCAGCCAGAGAAGGCAGCCCTGAGAAGTGTGGGGCTGTGGGAAGAGGGCCTCCAAGCCTTGAAGAACAGTGCTAGAAGACTCTTTCATTAATATGGCTCCTATTCCAGAACCTGGCTTCTAATCACAGAATGAGTGGTCTAGGCCTTGGGCCAGGGATCAGGCAGGCTGAGTCAGGGGCCACTCCACACAGGTAGTGGTCCCTCTGCTCCTATCCCATAGCCTAAGACAGCTCTCAGCAAAAGGTATGCCATCCACCCTCCACCTCACCTAGCCCACCCTTAACAATGCTGGCAGTTGAGAGGTCCCTTCTTAAAAGGGTCTGAGTTCCTTCTCTTCGTTGTGCTCAGCACCCATCCCTCATGTGTATGACTTGTTCAAAGGGTGAACAGCAGTCAACTCTACCCCAGCCTCTGTGGCTCAGAGAAGTATGAACCTGGAAATATGAAGTCAGAGGCAAGGAAAAGGTAAAGTCAGGCTCATAACCCACAGAAGGGGAAAGACAAAAGACCCAAAAGATGGGTACAGTCGAGGTAGACTTGGAAGTAACGATCCTGCTCACCCTCTCAGAAGCCACTTAGAATATCCCTGGGGGAGAAGACACACTGCGCCAGGCCCTGTTGGAGTACAGTTTTAGGGAAAGTGAAGAAGAACAGGCTGAGAGAGCCCTGAGCAGATCCCAGAGGGCCACGCATAAAGGGGCGGAGAGCAGGCACTCTGCCTGTTTGGAGCCAAGCCTACAGCATCATATACCTGGCAGCAAGGGAAGAGGGCTAGGAAAAACAAACGGAATCTGTTCCGAAATTCCCCTTTCCTGCAGGAAGGAGTTAAGTAAAGTAGAAGTGGCCTCCTGGCAAGAGGAGCTGCCTGGTCTAGATGTGTAGCTTATAAGCGATGGTGAGGACGGACTTCAGGACAGGCATGAAGCTGGAGACCTCGCTGAAGCTGCTGCAGCTCACCACCTGAGCATGCACAGCGAGGCCCCGCTCAAAGCGTCCTGCGTCCACACATTGGGCAACCTCGTGGAGCCCAGTCAGGACAGGAGGCGAGAGCGCGCAGTCAGTAAGCCCAACCCCGCCCCTACCCTGGAGGCATGGAAGGGAGAAGAGAGGACTTAAGTTCTAGAGCCCAGTCCAGGCAAGATGTCTATACTCTGTAAGGAACCCAGGGTCGGTGAGGCCCATAGGAAGGGACACTGGGCACCCTTTGGCCATGGGTGAAGGTGGAAGAGCAGGAGGCAGAGGAGCACCACTGCCTGTACTTACTGTCTCTTCGCAGAGCTTCTCATATAGACATTCTAGACGTTGGGCTGCTTCATCCAGCTTCCGTTTTGTCTTCTGCAGGGAGGGAAATGGATTCTGATTCCAGCTACTATGCCTAACACTACACAGAACCATAAAGAATCACGGTACCTTAGAGCTAGAATGGCTTAATGCTCTTTCATTTCACGGAGGACAAAAAGGAGACCTGAAGAGGCCAAGTGACTCACTCAAGCTGACGCAGCCAGGAATGAATGGCAGGTCTCCTCACTCCTGGTCTCACCCTCCTTGCAGTACTCCCTGCGGCCTTTCCAAGCACTAAGTCTCAGTGCTGTTTGGTCTTGCTGCCAAGGAGATAACCTCCAGACCAGACAAGTCCTCCCCAACTCCACATGGACATCAAACAAGTATAAGATACAGGCAGCATGTCCAGGGACAGTAAGAAGAGTCACACAAGGAACTGGTCTACAGCTAAGGGGTCCTGGGACCAGCTAGGGTAGGAGGGGAGCATCATGGGGAAGGTTCAGACTCACTATGTCAGTGGCAGACAGGGAGCAGCGCTGCAGAAGCGCCTCAAAGCTGATATTCAAGGACTGATGTTCAGGGGGCAGCTCCTTCCTGTCCATCTTCGCAGGTGGCAGCTGAAGTTGCTGAAGAGGGAGCAGGGACACAGGAGAGAGAGGCAAGCTGTCCTGCTCATGGCTCCCCTCAGGACTAGTCCTCAGTGACTTGGGGGTCACATTGCTCCCACTAGAGCAGAGCAGAGCTGAGGAGGGGCATCCTCCCTTGTCTGCAGTAGAGACACTTGGTATCTGCCCCCCACCCCATCTCCTTCAGCCCAGAGTCTGCCTCCAACTTGAGGAATGAAGCCATCTACCGTGCTCCCTGCTTTTCTATACCCAAGAAAAGAAGGTTTCCAAGAGGAGGGAAATACATCATTCCTGTCACCTACAGGCTAAGTTCTCCTGGGGCTCCAGGGGGAGCATGACTCACACTGGGGACAGCAGGCTGTGAGGAAAGGACCCCTCGTGGCTCAGGGGTGAGGCACATAACTGGAGCAGTAATTGGTGCTGGGGGCATGAATGTCTCTGGCAACTAAAGAGAGAGAAAAGAAAGGCACGTGAGTCTAAGCTGAAAGACTCCTTCGGCCCTACTTTGAGGGAGTGGCAGAAATTATGAATGAACGAGGGCACAGAATAGTGCGTGGGGAACCTGGAAGTGAGAAGATGGTGAATGTGTATAAGAAGGAAAGAGGAGGGAGCTGAGGGGAGAAGAGTGAGTGGGGAAAGCAGAACGGGAAGGACCAGGCTGCTTTCTGTACGGAACTAGAGTGTGGGTCATCGGTGAATGTATAAGGGGTTGAGTGGGGGGGAGATGTGTTGACCTCTTTCCTCTGGAGGTTTCCCCTGGGCACTGGAGCATTTTCCAAGGAATCTTGAGGTCCTGAATAGTATAAATATAGAGGTATTTTAGGGGCATGATCAAAAACACTGTAATTTTTGGTCTGAAGACCAGGAAAATTATTTTAGTTGGAGTCTGCCACACCTCCCTCCACAGACCAGCCACACTCTGAGTTGACATTCTCCAACCCCAGTTCATTGGCTTGAGGAAAGAGACTCCCAAGGTGGTAGTGGGGAGGGGAGGAGAGGGAGGAGAGGGAGGCCATGGGAGAAGACTGACCTGGCTGAGGAGTCAAGATGCCAGTGGTTGGGAAGGTATCGGCGCATGGAGCACCTGGCCCTCCTGGAGGGTGTGCTTCAGAGAAGGTGACAGGAGGGGCTGGCGGCTGGGAGCTCATAGGGTTGAGGCCTGGTGCTCTCACAGGAAGCAGAGGGAGCCTTCGAGGAGTCTCAGGCAGGGAGGCAGAACCAGCCTGCATAATGTCTGGGGGTACCGTGGGTGGACCAGGAAGAGGCCATGTTCCAGGGAATCCCGCGGGGTTAGGAGCTTGCACCCTTTGCCCTCCCGACAGCTGCGGCTGAGATAAAGCTGAAATGGGATAGAAACAGGTCATTTGCCACCAAATTTCAATTTGGGAGAGACTCAGAGCACATCAGAGAGGAATAAAGCAGCAATTAAAAAAACTATAATAATAAAAAATAACTAATACATGTGTATGGAGATCTATCATTTACAAAGTACTTTTAACTATATTCCTTATTTGACCCTCAGAACAATCCTGTGGGGTTGAAATGACCAACATAACAACCACTCTCAATTTTCAAAAGAAACAAAGTGGCTAGGTATATTGCCCACAGGTACAAAGCCAGTAACTGACAGTACTGAGAATTCAGACTTCAAACTCTAAGCTCCTCTCACTAGATAGACATACTGCCTCCCAAATCCATTCTGGCCATGCCAGATGTTTTCCTCTGTGCTCTGCCTAGACAGGTCTCCACTCAGTCACTCACCAGGCCTTACCCCAGGGACCACAGGCAAAGACTGGGCTTCCTGGAACCCAGATGGCCTGTAGTCACTTGTATTCTGCATTCTGGAGCCCTGATAAGGGCTAGGACGGGAAGGTGTCAAGGGCATCACAAGTGATGACTGAGGTGTAAAAATCCTTGGCCTTGGAGATGGAGATGAAACCTGATGGAAGAGAAAAAAGGGTCAGCACTTGGAAAGGAAAAGAAAGGTAAGTAACTGAAAACAGAAAAACAACAAAGAAAATGAAACAAAATACTAATTCTTAAAAGAAACCAACAAGGGCTTCCCTGGTGGCGCAGTGGTTGAGAGTCCACCTGCTGATGCAGGGGACACGGGTTCGTGCCCCAGTCTGGGAAGATCCCACATGCCGTGGAGCGGCTAGGCCTGTGAGCCATGGCCGCTGAGCCTGTGCATCCGGAGCCTGTGCTCCGCAACGGGAGAGGCCACAACAGTGAGAGGCCAGCGTACCACAAAAAAAAAAAAAAAAAAAATCAACAAAACTGA
This sequence comes from Delphinapterus leucas, assembly GCF_059928025.1. Lineage (NCBI taxonomy): Eukaryota > Metazoa > Chordata > Mammalia > Artiodactyla > Monodontidae > Delphinapterus > Delphinapterus leucas. The sequence goes on from NC_143144.1 coordinate 59,449,872, forward strand.
TAAACCTTTATAAAGACTGACAAAGATAAAGAGAGAAGACACAATTCATCAAGATCAAGGATGAAGCAGGGAACATTACAACAGACCCTGCAGCCATTAAAGAGATAATAAGGAATACTACAAATAACTTCACATTCATAAACTTGACAACTTAGAAAAAATGGACCAATTCCTCAAGAACCACAAACTACCAGAACTCAGCCAAAATTAAATAGAAAACCTGAATATTTCTATAACTAATAAAGGAATTAAATTTATAATTAAAAAGCTCCCCCCCCACCAAAAAAAATCTCGAGGCCTAGATAGTTTCACTGGAGAATTTTACCAAACATTCAGAGAATTAACACAAAGTTTACATAATCTCTTCCAGAATACAGAAGAAGGAATATTTCCTAACTCACTTTATGAGGTCAGTACTACCCTGATACCAACACCACAAAATAAAACTACAGACCAATATTTCTCATAAACTTAGACACAAAAATCCTCAGCAAAATTTTAGCAAATCAAATCCAACAATGTATATAAAAATAATATACCACAACCAAATGAGATTTACCCCAGGTCATGCAATGTATATCATGATATATTTAAAAATCAATCAACGTAATCCACCGTATCAACAGGTTAAAGAAGGAAAATCATTTGATCATATAAAATGATGCAGAAAAAACATCTGACAAAGTTCAACACTGATTCATGATTCAGTACCCCAGGAATAGATGGAAAAACTTCCTTAGCCTCATAAAGAGCATCTACAAAAAACCTAGAGCTACCATCATATTTAGTGGTGAAAGACTGAATGTTTTCCCTCTAAGACTGGAAGCAAGGTTAGGGTGCTCACACTCACCATTCTTATTTTAGTACTACAATAACGCAAGAGAAATTAAAGGCATACAATTTGGAAAAAAAGAAATAAAACTGTCTCTATTCACAGATGACATAACTATCTACATAGGAATTCCCAAGGAATCCACAAAACACTCCTAAAGCAAATAAATGAGTTCAGGAATCTCATTTATGAGCATTGAAAAGTCACGTGATACAAGATTAACACATAAAAACCAATTACATTTCTATACACTGACAATAAACAAGTGGAAACCGAAATTAAAAATGCAATACGATTTGATTTCAAATTGCTCAAGAGAAAATTAAATACTTATGTTTGAAATGAACAAAACATGTCAGGAGCTGTATGATGAAAATTATAAAAGTGCTGATGGAGAAAGTACTGGAGAGACATACCATGTTTATGTACGGGAAGACTCAATACAGTAAAGATGTCAACTATCCCTACATTAATCTATAGTTTTAATGCAATTCCTGTCCATTTCTGCAAGTTTCTTTTTAGATATAGGCAAACTTACTCTAAAATTTATTTGAAAAGAACATGGTCCTAGAATATCCAAAGCAATTTTGAAACAGAAAAATAAAGTAGGAGGAATTACTATTCCCCATGTCAAGACCTACTGATACAGAGGTAGTAATCAAGACAGAGTGGTACTGGCAGAAGGACAGACACACAGATAAGTGGAACAGAACAGGGAACTGAGAAATAAGTCCATACGAATATGTCTGACTAATTTTTGACAAAGGAGCAAAATCAATTCAACAGAAGAGGAACAGCCTTTTCAATAAATGATTCTGGACATCCATTGGCAAAAAAAAAAAAATGAAACCTGACCCAAACTTCACACTTGCACAAAAATTAACTCAAAGTGGAACATGGACTTAAATGTAAAACATAAAACTATGAAACTTCTAGAAAAAACACAGTAGTAAATTTGGGGGACCTTGGACTAGGCTAAGAGCTCTTAGACTTGACATGAAAAGCATGATCCATAGAAGGAAAACTTCATAAACTGGCCCTTATAAAATTAAATTTTTTTGCTCTGTGAAGTACTCTGTTAAAAAGATGAAAAGTAAAATTCTTACATGGTTACCCACACCACACACACAAATGAATACATGTAAAAACAGTGAAATCTGAATTTGTGGATTATACTAATGTCAATATCTCAGCCTTGATATTGTATTGTGGTTGTGTGGGACACTGGCATGGGATGTGGTGGGCTTGGGATGTATGAGACTTCCCAATACATTTCATTGTATCTTACTGTGAATCTGTAATTATAGAAAAGAGAGAGTGAGAGGAAAGGGAGAGGGGAGGGAGGGAGAGAGCGCCAGCAAGTAGGGAAGGAGGAGGAGGAAGAGGGAGGGGGAAGGTGAGGGAGGAAAGAAAATTAGGGTGGGAATTAAAGGTGGGACAGGATGAATCATCAGAACTTTTCTACCTGATACCTTTATCTACAATCTCCCTGGATTTTATTCCCCTCTAGTAGGCTCCTGGTCTCATAAATTAACAGCATCCTATCCATCTGGGCACTGCGGTCAGTCCCCCCATTTAGCACACTCCTCTTAACCATCACCAGTTTCTGTCAATTCTACCTACTAAATATCTCAAATCCAACCTCACTCTCTAGTTTCAGGTCTTTCATTCCCTCATTATCTCTTGCTATAGCTTCCTAACCACCTCTAGCCTTGCCCTTCCTAGACACATAGCTAGTCCTTCCCCTGCATAAGACCATTCAATAGCTCCTGCCTGCCTTCAGGGTCAAGTCTAAACTCTTTTTTAAATTAATTAATTAATTAATGGCTGCATCAGGTCTTCGTTGCTGCGCTGCCGGCTTTCTCTAGTTGCGGAGAGCCCGGGGGCTACTCTTCGTTGCAGTGCATGGGCTTCTCACTGCAGTGGCTTCTCTTGTTGTGGAGCACGCGCTCTAGGTGCGTGGGCTTCAGCAGTTGTGGCACGTGGGCTCAGTAGTTGTGGCGCACGGGCTTAGTTGCTCTGTGGCATGTAGGATCTTCCCGGACCAGGGCTCGAACCCGTGTCACCTGCATTGGCAGGAGGATTCTTAACCACTGCGCCACCAGGGAAGTCCCTCAAGTCTAAACTCTTGAACACAGAATGCCAGGTCTCTCCTGATCTAACTACCACTTGTTACCCCAGCTTCATCTAACTCAGTCCACTGCCACAAACACCTGTTTTGTAGCCCCATTAAAATGTTAGTCATTCCTCAAATGGGCTCTGCTTACTTTCCCTTCACTGCCTTTGTAGATGCCATTCCCTCTGCCTGAAATAGCCTTCCTTACCTCTTCCTTTGCCTAAATAACTTTTAACCTTCAAGACTCAGATCAAACATCATACTCGTTCTGAAACATTCCCTGAACTTCCCCCATCCCCCAGTAAATTGCTTTCTTCTGCGTGATCTCATGGCTCTTTAATCTTTAATCATATCCCAATCATGGTATTTATGAATTTTACTGTAGTTAATTTTTACCTATCTTTCCTAGACTAGACTATGAGCTAATTAAGGGCAAGGATCATGGTTTGTGTACCTTTCTGTTCTAAGTGCCTAGTAGTTGTTCAATAAACAGTTGTTAGAAAAATAACTGAATCTATACTTTATGAAGACAAGAATTTTCATCATTTTTTTCACTAATATATTATAAATATATTATATTATATTATAAATATATTATAAAATCATGCCTGGCACTTGGTAGACACTTAACAGGTATTTTTGAATGAATGAACAAGCAAGATCTTACCTGGTGAGAAGACTGGAATCCCAGTCTGGGAGATGATGTCTCTTGAGAGTGGGGAGCAGCTCCCACAATAACCCGGGGAAAGGGGAAAGGGGAAAGGGGGAGACTGCTGGCCCAAGACACCAGAACCCTGGGCATGAAAAAGCCAATCTCTCAGCTGCTGAATTGGTGGCTATAAAAGTTATAATCATGAAGAACTGTGTTAAGTAAAGTTAAAACAAGCAAACAACCCCTCTTACAAGCCTGGCCCCACATAGCATTCAAACTTCAGCCGACCCTCTACATTTCAGCCACCTTAGAGGACTCAAAAGGTCTCTAATTCCTGCCAAGCCTTCCTTCTTGCTGTTCTTTCTGCCTAGAATGCCTGACATCTTCTGGTAAGCTATTTCTCTTTGAAGGTCCAGCTCAAATGTTTTAACCACTGGGAAGCCTTCTTTGACTTCTCCAGACAAAGCCAGCCCCTTGCCTGTGAAGTCCCACAGTGCTTAGCATAAGCTTCTGTTATAGCAGGATAAATTATTGACATCTCATTTTCCCCCAAGAGACTGTGAACCTCCTAAGGGACTCGATCTTATTTATCCTGGGAGCTTCAGCATTTAGCATAGTGCCTGGAACATGGAAGTGCTCAGCCAGTGTTAGATGACTGAATGAAATGGTATGCTCTCTCCACATGCCCCCACTCACCTGAGCACTGTCACTGGGTAGGTAGCTCATGGCAGTGACCAGGCTGCCCTGGGCTGCCAGGAGGTTGGCATACTGAGCGATTCTGTAGGTTGTGGCAGGGCCTGGGCTCACCCCATCAGTACCCCGCAGTAGCTTCAAGCTCCTGTTAGGGACCATCACCTTCTCCATCAGGTCCTATAGGGACAAGGATAAGGGCAGTCAGCCCTCTTCAAAGCACATCCTGCTCTCCAAGCCCAGGCAGCTCAACCAAGGACTTCCCTGCTATGGGTATGAAGGCACCTGGCCATAGCCAGGTGCAGGTAGCAGGTGATGATATATGATATATAAGAGACATGACAGTCAGAGAAGGGCCACTTGGCTTCACTTCCCAAGCCGTTTGAGTCTTACACTCTTATACATTTCTGCCTCTTCTTTTTGGATTTTTTATCTTTTATGCTAATACATCATCAACTTCAGATCCTGTTATACTCTTATTTCATGTGTAACTTTGTCTCCGCATGAGTCTGTGACCCCCACCTTCTCTGGGTACCCACAGAGTATCTGGTACAATTTAGATACAGGACTTTTCACAGAAGCTAATAGAAGGCCCAAGCTCGCAATTACTCAAATATCATGTAAACTTATACACCCAAACCTGAAGCGGGAAAAAATTATGACGGTTAACATCTAAGCAGCTACTGCTCCGTCTCCCTTGACTGAGAAAGAAGGAAGATGATAGCTTACCCATGGAAAAGGCCCCAGACTTTAGGGGCCCTAATCTCTTCCCTAATACCCTGATTCCAGCCTGGTTACTCAGAAGACTCACCTCTGATGTCCCTGCAACCTCCACTGCTAGCCCCTCCTAAAGGCCTGATGTGGGGGACCAGGGCCCTGCAGAGAAGGGGTACCTGTAGAGCCATGGGGGATGAAGCCCGGGGGCATTTTGCCCAGCACTCCACCAGCCGCTCCACACTTCCTGAGCACACGTAACAGAGTCTGGCTTCAGAATTTAGTGCCCTGCCACCCTCCTGCTCCATGTGAGTTCCCAGCATGTCTGTAGAGAGACAGAAACTTCTTAAATGGCACAGCTTCCCTGTGCTCCTCCTCCTCCTGTTTGAAAACAGGTGGGGGACCATGAGCTATGGAACAAGTAGTCTCAGTGGCTTTAAGACAACAGTGAGGTTAATCCTGCTCTGCAGTGAAGGGCAAAGCTCTTGCACTGAGATGTGACAAGAAAAAGTAAAAGAGGACCATAAATGCCCTCTACTAAACGTAGAGGGATGCACTCTAGTCCCTGACAACATGCCTTGACCTCCCAGAGTTCAGGCCGCTCCTCTGTCTCCTCCCTCAGCGTGGGAGTAGTCCCCGCTCGCTGCAACTAGAGAAAGCCCGTGCGCCGCAACAAAGACCCAACACAGCCACAAATAAATAAATAAAATAAATAAATTTATTTTAAGAAAAAGTCTACAAATAACAAATGCTGGAGAGGGTGTGGAGAAAAGGGAACCCTCCTACACTGTTGGTGGGAATGTAAGCTGGTGCAGCCACTGTGGAAAACAGTATGGAGGTTCCTCAAAAAACTAAAAATAGAGTTGCCATATGATCCAGCAATTCCACTCCTGGGCATATATCCAGACAAAACTATAATTCAAAAAGATACACGCACCCCTATGTTCACAGCAGCACTACTCACAATAGCCAAGACGTGGAAACAACCTAAATGTCCACCCACAGATGAATGGATAAAGAAGATGTGGTACAGATATACAGTAGAATACTACTCAGCCATAAAAAATGAAATAATGCCATTTGCAGTAACATGGATGGACCTAGAAATGATCATACTAAGTGAAGTAAGTCAGAAAGAGAAAGACAAATACCATATGATATCACTTATATGTGGAATCTAAAATATGACACAAATGAACTTATCAATACAAAACAGAAACAGACTCACAGACATAGAGAACAGACTTGTGGTTGCCAAGGAGGAGGGGGTGGGGGAGGGATGGAGTGGGAGTTTGGGATTAGCTGATGCAAACTAGTACATACAGAATGGATAAACAAGGCCCTACTGTATAGCACAGGGAACTATATTCAGTATCCTGTAATAAACCATACTGGGAAAGAATATAAAAAAGAATGTATGTATACATGAATCACTTTGCTATACAGCAGAAATTAACACAACATTGTAAATCAACTATATTTCAATTAAAAAAAAAAAGAGTTGGCCCTTAATGGGTAAAGCTAAAAGAATAACCAGGTATGGTTTGGAAAGTGCTCTACTTCATGGTTAAAACACAACTCTACCCCTAGCCTAAAAGCTTAGGTCTCTGTGTCTCACTCTGGTTTTAAATGAATGAGGAGTTTGAAGACTTCCACAGAAGCTGAGCACTTACTGAGAGCAAAGCTTAGGGCTAGGAAGGGGAAGATACCCTAAAGGCAGATCTTCTATGCTACCCTAGGTTAGGCTGGCTGTGCTCCTACCGCACCTGGATGCAAAAGGCCTGTTGTCTGTTACTGTTGAGGTCAACTCCCTTGGGCTGAGGGCTCTCACCCAGCCCCAAATCACTCTTCAACCATGTGGCCACCTGGAGGGAGAGACTTATGAGTACCACTCTTCCCAGCACGGGGTCAAATAAGCATTATGCTTTCTTCCCACCTCCATACCCCACCAACTGGACTCGCTAAGATCCTTGAGGTATTTTCCTGGGAAAGAGACTACCTTCAGGAGGTAAAATGCTCGTATATGTATTAATGGAAGAGGTATTCTGAGACAGTTTCCACTGGCAGGATTCTCTTTTCTGCATCAAGCACGTTTCTGATGTGAAAGCAGCTTACCTTCTTCTGAAGTTCACCTTTATTGTATCCTAATAGTTTTAGGAATTTCATTCTGGAGTCCTTCTCTAAGGTCACCTAAGGAGCCACAGAACATAGAAGTCTCCATTAAATGAATGTGAAAGACGCTCTCCTGCACCAGCTGGACATCTGTGCCAGTGTACCCTCAAATGTAGTTCTTTGTACTACCAGAAGTGCTCACTGAGGCCAACACCATCTCTCCCTATTTCTCCCCAGACTTGATTCCTGTTGGGGTGTGGGCAGATGTGTTAACAAACCCTTTCCCCCTTCTGCAATGAGAACTGGACCTTCAGTTGACTTCCTAGATCTATTGCCCTGGTAACCTGATAAGAGTAAAATGTCAGCTATGTTTCTAGGCAACACAGCTTGTGACTGGTAAATTGCATCTGGACCAGAACTATGTAAACTATAAATAATTGATGTGGACACCATGCTATGGGCTTCCCTGATAGCAAGGACTCCTGTACTAAACAGATCCCTTGCAGGGACCCTAGAAGCTATGCTTTTGGAGTTTGTACAAGAGATATTAGCTCTTGTGGGCCTGGAGCTTCCAAGCCAGCGCAGCTAGCACACCAGCCTGATGTATATCTCATCTTCTTGCACCTGGGGAGCTGAAGGAGAGAACTCTAAGCTGCCTCATGGACTGTAACAAGGACTCCCACAGAAGAGAACCACCTGATGCTCCCTGATGCTGCCCTGCTGACAAGCTGTGGTTCCTGTCCCCTATCCTTCTGAGGAGACTGATGCCAAGTGAGCCTTCAGTAGTCTTATGAGTCTAAATGGCTAGGTGAGAAGACTCCTAAGTGGAAGTTGCATGGATATAGTAAACGAAGTCAGCTTACCCACTCAGTGTTCCAGATACTAAGGGCCAAGGCTTCCTGAAGCCCTACCCTAATGGGTTAGCAGGCCTGGGCCCTTCATTTATCCCACACTGAACCATGAATTCTTACCATGATCTTTCTCATAGTCTCTCAGGGCCCCCTTCTTCTATCTTCTTCTCCTGGAAATGTTCATCCACACTCAGCTTCAGGACCATCATCATGAACAGCTCTTTTGTAGCTTTTAAATCAGACTCCCCTCTGTCCTATGGGCACCAATGCCTCCTTTGTTCAGCAGAGTAAAGGCTGAACTCCCAATTATTCCCTCTACTCTTTCCAACTCCACCATTCCTGGAGCTACTACCTGTATCCTGCTTATAACAATAGCATTATTTCTTACTATTTTCTTCCCACATCTCTTTCTAGCTTCATTCTACGGTTGATGATCTTCCTCAGATCCTTTTCTCCTCAGATTCCTGGTATCGACCTTCATAAAGTTCTAGTATAGGGCTTCCCTGGTGGCGCAGTGGTTGAGAGTCCGCCTGCCGATGCAGGGGACGCGGGTTCGTGCCCCGGTCCGGGAAGATCCCACATGCCGTGGAGCGGCTGGGCCCGTGAGCCATGGCCGCTGAGCCTGTGCGTCCGGAACCTGTGCTCCACAACGGGAGAGGCCACAACAGTGAGAGGCCTGCGTACCACAAAAACAAAACAAAGCAAAAAGTTCTAGTATATCTGAAGCACAGACTCCAAGTTCTTCTCAGACCCCCCAGGACAGGCCCTGTCCTTCTTTTTGCATTCTACTCTATAATCCCAAAGATATGACTAATCCTCTCACTGTCTGTCCAGTTATTTCTTTCTTTCTTCAGCTCTCTCCTCTCACATGCTCACTTCCTTTGACACATAAAGCACTCATCATGGTGTCATAAGCAACCTGAAATTAAACTGATGCTGCAACTGAAACCATGCCTCCAGAGTAGAGTGGGACTTGAGCCCTGAGTCCCACCACAATGACTTGCCTTGGGTTACCTGAAACAACTCAAAGCCTTCCAGCTGATCCTCTTCCCTTCCTTTCCCTTTCTTTCTTCTCCATTCCCATCACCTTAACTGCCCTGTGGCATGGCACTGTGAAAGCCTTCATCTTGGCTCTGGTAAAGTAGCCAGGACATCAGCAACAGTAGGAAAAAGGCAAATGCTGCTTGTACTCCTCAGTTTCCCTATAGCCATGAATGGTCTCTGAGCCTCGGGTAAAGGGAGAAGACTTTGTGCCCGGCGTGGGTGCCATGTAGGAAAAATCCCAGCGAGGTTAGGGCCTCTGTAATCTGGGCCACGTGGTGGTTGTTGACAGAGGCTGGGGTGCCCGGCTTTGGAGAAACACTTCTGAGCAGCCAGCCTTCAGGCTTCCTACTTTCAGGAACTGCCAGAGCATCTTTTCGCTTTCCAGTGATGCTTGCTGGATCTTGTTCTGACTAATTCAGGAGATTTCCTGATCCCAGGCCCTCCTGCAGCTCAGCTGACCGCATGAGGAATTCAGGTTCTGTGGTGACCTGACTGATGAAGACTAGGCGGAGGCAAGGCTGTGGCACCTGATGGGCACGGGTGCTGGGGAGGCCAAAGGTAACCAGCTTCCCCCCAAACTGGTGAGAAAAAACAAGAAGGGTTAAGGCAAAAATTAACACCAAGTCAGGATCATACGGAAGGCTATCTATTGGTCGACCCTAGGATAGGAAAGCAATAATAAGAGAACTCCTGGGGGTAGAATAGGACCAGGAATTCAGTAGTGAATGTACCCCCACCCCAAAACCACTCCTGCACTTTCAGCACCACCAACTTAAAACTTCAGTACATGGTACTCATCTTTTCCTCACCTGTCCTGGTACCACCTTTCTCCCAGTCACCTGGACTAAACTCCTTGGAATTATTACAGTCTTTTTACCCACAATAGCTGAGCAACAACAAAGTCTTCCTTCCCTCTTCTTGTTCAATGTCTCCCATGCCCAGTGCTAGCACTGGTCTTTTCCTCCTCCATTCCAAGCCTTAGACTACAACCCTATCCCTGCTGCCATTCAGGAGCCTGTACTGGTTTCACAAGGCCCCAGAGAGAGCTTAAGCTCCTCTGCCTAGAGTGCACAAAATCTTTCAAAATCAGGGCCAGACCTGCGTCTCTGGCACCTCTCTCTCTGTTCATTCATGTGATCACTCCGCATCTCCAAAGTGCCCAGTTCATTCCTGCTTCTGTGCCTTCAACCACCACAACAACCCCACCTGAGAATCCTTCTCACCAAATGAGGTACTTTATATAAAGCACCTGGAACAAAAGCAGAGCCCAGGAAAGTTCCTTTACTCCAGCAGTTCTTCACCTTGGCTGCACATTAAAACCACCTGGGGAGCTATCCAAAGTCACCAGGCTGTACCCCAGACAAAAAAATCAGAAGCTCTGGGGGTGGTACTGGGCATCAGTATTTTTTTTAAGTTCTTCAGGTTATTCCAACTGCAGCCATGCTTGACAACTACTGCTCTAGTCCCCAACCATTCACTACTACCCCCTCCTTAATGAATGTTCCCAGCCAGAATTCTTCTCCACTCTTACAGCACAAAATCTACATTACAGATTGTGCTAAACAGAACCATCTTAACTTTTGATTTGTATAATACTCGACAGTTTTACAAAGTGCTTACATATATTCTTATTTGAGTTTCATGTCAATTCACAAATAGAAGCTCAGCAGGTCCTACTATCCCTGTTTTACAGATAAGAACACTGAAGTCCTGAGTTAAGTGACTTGCCCAAGGTTACCCAGCTGGTAAGAGACAGAGCTATGATAAGAATTCAGGCCCCTTGACCTCAGAGTTCTTCACCTCTGATGGGGCTAAAGACGGGCACCATGGAGGAGGGTGGTATTTAAGCAAGCGACCTTGAAAGGCTGCAGTAGGATTCAATGTTCAGGAGAGAAGCTGAAGGGTAAGGTACAGGTGGAGGCAGCAGAGTTGAGTTATTCATAGAACAGAAAGTAGACATATATAACTGGAGTAGAGCGAACACATGAGAATAAGGTGGGAACAAAAACTGGAGCAGGACTTGGCCATTTTGGGGGAAGTGGAAGTTGGACAACATCGCCTGTTTTAGTGTCTTTTTTTTTTTTTTTTAGTTCAGCAGAGAATTCTCCAGGGCAGGTAACTTTGCGCTGGATCGAGATGAGCTGGTGCAGGCCCAAACGCTCACATAAGACGTGGTGCTCTGCCTCGGCCTCAACAGGTGGTGCGTTTCAACTGGACAGACGAGGGGCTGAAGTGCGTGTTTTGCCAGATCTACTGGCACCTACATCCTAGGGGCATCCTGGTCCTGGAGCCCCAGCCTTGGTCATCCTACAGCAAGAGAAAGACTCTCATGGAACCAATCTACGAGAACTATCATCAAATTCAGCTGAAGCCAGAGCAGTTCACTTCCTACCTGACATCCCCAGAGGCGGGGTCCTCCAGCTAGGAGCCTGTGGCCACACCCCACAACACCTTCAAAGACTTCCAGTGTCCTGCCCTGTAACTGTTCCACAAGGCCCATCCCCCCAGCCACTAAGTGGCCTCCTGAACAGACAGTGTGAAGAAGCTGCCTGCTGCTACAAAGGACCTGGGGGAAGAGGAAAGTATCCCAAGGTCTTTTCTTTCTGGCTCCAAAGATAGTTTCCTCTCTTGGATCTGCAGAGAAAGCCTTTCCTGTGTTGCTGCCCCAGCCTCTTCCCTACATCTCTGGCACCTAAGCAGCAAGCCCGGCTGTGCTGGAGTCACCATCATCTTCCTCTCCCGCACTCCACTGGGCTGGATGGCATGGACGGTTTGCTGACCTCTGTTCTCCTGGGGCATGGGAGGTGGTGGGTATCAAGTTCTCTAGCCTCTTGCTCCTGTTGTCCCAAGGAGAGATTCCCATTTCTCCTCGGCCCTTGTCCTAGCTGTGTCTCAGTGGACCACAGATAGAGGGACTGAGGGTTAAGAGGGGAATGTTGATGGGGAGGTCTGCAGGTACTGTGAAAATCCTTCCCTCTGCTGTCCACCACTGGGGAGAGGTGGGGTTTGGGTTTGGAATGTGAGAACGGCACAATAAACTTGATGTTTAAGGCAGTGCTCCCACCCCCCCAAAAAAACCTGGAGGTAAATGGGGCTGTGTACATTTGGCCTTGAGTCTATAAGGCAATGGCGGGGGGGTCAAAGGTTTTGAGCAGAGGAGGGAGAGGATGAAATCTACATTTTTTTTTCTTTCCTCCTTTGTATTTATCCTGTTCTTTTTGTATTCTAACTATGCCTGGACTCACTACCAGTCCAGGTATGTAGATGTGGAGAAAAATCAGATGGAATCTCAGGCAGTTCTCCATAAATGAGAGTTCTAAAGCAATCAATTCCTTTCAGACAGGACTGGCACAGCAAGCAGGGTGAAGGGGTAGAGAGGGAAGCTACAGCAACTCTCTGCTTGACCAGTAAAGTGGGACCTGATCTCAGACACAGGCAGTGAGAATAAACCTCTTACAGAACACAGCTCCATGCTGGGCACACAGTAGGCTTCACACACACACACTACACTTACAGCAACTGAGACACCTGCTGGCCTTCTCATCCATTTGGGGTTTGTTTTCAGGGGAGATATCAATGATGCTTGGGCCACTTGCTCTGGCACCTGCAATGGTGGGAGATGCTGGACTTTGCTAAAGGAAGAAGAGGTCTGAGGGCAAAAGGACACCTGCATCACCAGTGTGGAGTGGTGGTTAGCCAGGAACTCTACCTACAAACTCCATTTTGGGAGGGATCCTTGAGACACCCAATTTGGCCCACAAAGGCAGGACTCTCATATTCCAGGGGACTGGTAGTGAGGATGGGACTCCCATGCAATAAGGCTCTTGGAAAGCCTACTGCATCCAACGTCTACAGTGGAGTGTGGCACAAAACGGATCTATAGGAGGCAGGGAGGAAAGACAGCTCATACTTCCAAAATAGTGAAGGGTCCTAGCATGGAGGTCCAATTTCCCCGAAGTACCGCTGGGAACATCCAAGAGCAAGAGTCAAGGTAAAGGCCTCCTTTATATTGGGCAGGAACAGACATCCTTCCGGGAAGATGGGCACTGGAGCAAAGGTTCAGCCTTCCCAAACCCAGGGCTCTGGTCTCCCAAGTCTCCAATAGTCCCCACTTCTTCCCAGGCTATGTCCTTCCCTCTCCCGCCAAACAGAGGCAGTCCCTTCCCTCCAGCATTCTCCACCAAGCCCTTCAAGCCTTGTCAGCCTGCCTCATCTGCCGGACTTCCCAGCTCCTACCCGCCGCAGAGCATAAGCTGATCCAGCCGTCGAAGGAGGCGGCAGCGAACACTGGAGGGTCCCAAGGGCACCACTGCGCGTCAAAGCACCAGCTGCTCAGTGTGGGCAGCTTATACACCACCTAACATGAGGGAACACAACCATTAAGGAGACCTTGACTTAGGTAAGGAAACCCAGAACACATAGGTGCAGCCGGGACTCCCCTACCATCCCAGCATGCCCACAGAAGGGCCAGCCTACCTCGCTGCTCTCCAGGTTCCAGCACAAGATCTGGTTGTCCTTGGCACTACTCAGCCTGACTCCATGACACTGGCAGGATCCCCCTAAAAAGGAAAGGAAAGAGGAACTAACGTTTGCTGAATGCCTACTGTGAGCAGGGTGCCTTATGTATCTTGGATAAATCTCATCCCCCAAAAATGAGCAGTCTGGCTTCATTTTACAAATGAGGAAAATGAGGCTTTGGAGGAAATTAAGGAACTTTCAGCAGTCAAGCAGGCAGAACCCAAGTCAAATCCCAGAGCCTGTGCACTATGCACTATACCACTCTGCCTCCTGCAGGTCACTGAAGGATGGCCTGCTTCTCTTCCCTGATTGTAGGGTAGGAATTATGAATCAACATGAATCAGGCAAGCACCCATCCCTATGGGTGCTTTTAGCCCAGGAGGGTAGTGAGGACCTAACGCTCAAAAGTCCCCACGGGGCATGGCCCTTGAGTTAGAAAGAACAGACTATGGGGCTGTTTTCTCTGCTGTAGGCCCAAGAGCTACAGCTTCAGAGGCAGGCCTGTTCACAGAAAAGACAGGAGCCAAGGTTCCCTTATTAAGAACTCTTGAAGGAGGCAACCTAATCACCTAAAGAAATGAGTACTGTCCTCAGATCAGAGCTTGGGGACTCTCCCAGGGGGACTAAACATTGGCTCCAGTATTTCTCATACCCTATCCCCACTCCCATCTCTGGAAGTTAGATGGAAACTCAGGCTCTTTTCCATAACCTCTGGGTCTAAAGGAATTCCTCTTGATTGGACCTGGAACTAGAACTGGGTAACTATGTGTTCACTGGGATAGCTTTGAAGCCAGGGAGAATGTCTGGTAGCCAAAGTGAGGCATGCATTGCCTTCTACCCAGGTCATTTATGCCCCCGCCCTCCAACAAGGATGTGGATGGGGTTTGAGATGCTGCCTGCTGTGACTCTCCAGCACCTTCAGGGGTGAGGAGGCAAAGCACAAGTCCCACAGATGAATTACTGGAAGACGATCATCTTCTGAACAGAGCACCAACTGGGTGGCAATGTCTGGGTGCCAGGCCAGGCCTGAGCAGTGCATCTGTGAACAAAGCAGACCCCAATGGGCCATGTAACCTGACTCTTCTGGTTATGAACCTTTTTTGTCCAGCTGAAATGGGACCTCTCTGAGGGTAGGTTTTGTGTCTCTCCTATGTGACTGGGAACACCACAGCCATCGGGGAATGAGTGATGACCATAGCAAGGAGCACCAGAAGCCTCCAGATCAGCTCAGTTTAGCTTCCCTAAGCTTTCACTCTCAAATGGAAATCTGCTGAGGCTGAATCCACAGGTGTAACAGCCGAAAACAGAACCCTCGCCTGGGGGAGAGCAGCTCCAACACTAGGCCTGAGAGAGACAGCAGAGCCCGAGCCTATATTCTGCCTGTATTCAACTCACCCTGTTGCTGTGATCACTGACTTTGATGATAGGTTCATTCTTCCTGAGATCCCACACGACTGCCTTGCCACTGGGGTGAGCAGAAGACAGAATGTGTTGAACTTGACGGTTCCAAGAGAGTGCCTTGATGTCTTCTGGGGGCTGCTGAGGCAGGATGTGTGGGGGGCAGGTTGAGGACAACCTGTCACCCCTGGACCAAGAGACAGCTGCTCTTCCACTGCTCCCAACCACCCACAGAAAGGCCAAGAGTAGACATGGGGCTATCCAAACCAAGCCAGTCTCGGGAAGCTGGGAGGGGAGTTTTCCAGAGAGGATGCTTTAGGAAACTGGTGTAGAAGCTGAGAGAAGAACAGATGCACTTGGGTTTTACTCCTATCCCAAAGTGCTCCTGAGAGGATAGAGTCAAGATTTTAAAACAGCCCTCTCGTCTCTGACAAGAGAGAGAGGGAGAGGAAAAAGGTGAGGGAGGGAGGGAGGGAAATATAGACACCCAAGACCCCCAGAGAGAATGAAGCAGAGAGAAAAGCCATTGATACTTTTAGGGCACAAGGTGCTATCAAATTCATACTGAACTTACCTCACGATACTGTAAGCATAAGAAACAAAAGTGAGGAAGAAAAAGATGGGCCCCGTTACAGACTGACAAGATAGGTACACTCAGAGACAGAGACACACGAGTCCCCCAACCACATGGGGAAACCAGATACAAAGACAACGCCGCTGATCCTCCCACAAAAAGGACAAGGGTGTATCTGGGTGTCCTACTCTTGCCCCTGCTCAGCTAAGCTCAGGGCCCAAGCTTGCCTAAGCTATACTACGATAAACAGTACGTTCATGCCTTCTCTCAATGTCTTTTACTCCCCTCACCCTTCTTCATTTGCCTTCCAGAAACCCCTGGGTCAGTTAATGACCACAAGCCACCCCCAACCCGTCCCCACCCGACTCCAACTCTCTATTATCTGGCTGGTAGGCAGCACGTTAGTCTGTGGAGCTTTAGTGCCCTCCAGTGGTGAAGACGGAAATCTCCTGTGTGCTGGCTGCCTCCATAATCCAACACTCCCTGGGAAAATCAGGTGCACACTCTTAGCAGCAGCACCAGAAGGCTCCTCACCTGTGACTTGGATCCTGGGGTCATTGGCACACTCAGGTTATTCAAATCCCAAATGAAGATTTCTGAATCATTGGCCCCTGAGGCCAGGAGGTTGCCCTGTATGAAGGAACAGGCCTTTGGAGACACGCCTTCCCAGGAAGAGATGAGAGCAGAAAAGGGGGAAGGAGACCCACATGCAGGGCTTCCAAAACCACCCCCACAACAACCTGGGAAGGGCTCAGAGTTAGAGACCACAGGTCACAAGCAAACGCTTCCCTTCAGATCTGTCAGCCGTGTCTGATTAACTGAAATGTAGTACCTGGAACGGATTAAAGTCAAGGGCTCTGACAGCCCCCATGTGCTTCTGTATCTGGGTAATCACAGGCTCCTTCCCCGAAGACAGGATGTGGGTCACATTGTATAGAGTAAGCATGCCATCATCCCCGCTGCCTGCAATAACCCCGGAGCCTTCCAGAAGCCCGTTGCCAAAGCTCCCCCAGATCAGCTTGTGAAACCTACAAAGAGGAGGAACTGGCATCAGCACCAACTCAGGTCCACGTCAGTAAGTAGAGAATGGGCATCTTTGCCAGCTTCTGACATTACGCAGGCATCCCCACCCTTAGTCAGGGCCTGCCTGTCTCCCTCATTTCCCAGACACAGAACAGAGGTCTCCTCTGCCTGGTCCTCCTGCCCTTTGGCTGAAAAAATGTTCCGTCTATGTTACACTAGAAGCCAGGAGGCCACTGCCACGGAGCTGGGGGAGGGGTGCTTTTAATGTTTTTGTTAACATTATTGGGTTTAATATAAACCCAGTGATAAACACTTCAAATAAATTACTTCTTAATCCTCCCAACTCAAATAACAACTAACGCTTATTTTGATAACTTCCAACGTACTAGGCACTAGTACGTTTTAAGTGCTTTACATGTTTTAGCTGATCAACAACCCCATGAGGTATTAACTCCATTTTCAATTGAGGAAACGAGGCACAGAGAAGTTGTGAAACTTCTGTATATACAGTTAGTAATTTTACTCCCATTTGACATCTAGGAAGTGACAGAGTCAAGGTTCAAAGTTAGGCCCATCTTATGCCAAATCCTGAGCTCTTAACCATCATAAAATATTGTCTTCTATTTAGAGCAAGATCCAAACTCTTCTGCACCTGAATAGAAGCAGGTTCCTTAGGCCAACAGTTGCTGTCCCCTCTTCCCTCTTAAACTGGAAGTGAGAAAAGATCTAAGGACTTTCCCATCCCATGCCTCTCCCATGTGTTTAGTCCACTGGAACTACCATGTGGATTCAGTGGGCCAGCCCTAGAGACACAGAGGCACAAAGAATAAATGCACCGTTTGGGGAACACTTTTCTGGCTTTCTGAGCATCTTTCATACAAGAAAGAGATGGACCCTGGGCTCCCTGCACACAAGTATGGGTCCCCTGCAAAGCCCCTAGGGAAGGCATGTGAAATCCCCAAAGGCTCACAGGCGGTCTGTCCTCCATTTCACTTGGCTATCCTACTAGACAAGGATATTTCCGCAGCCTTCCGAGAAGCCAGATTTCACATTGAATGATGTCGTAAGATCTCCAACTGAAATTAAATGTTCCCACACCCTGGGAACAATCAGCAAAGAAATTGAATGGGGTAACCAGGCAGGAACCTGTTTGGCCAGTCATTAGAGCAGAGCCAACCTGTCAAAAGTGAAGAGCTGAGCACTAGTTCAGACCAGGTCAGCATCTGAACAAAAACAGCAGAGCTGAACAAACGGTGGGTCTAAAGCTACTGTCAGAAAGGCTATATTTTCTAAGGTTGCGCTGACCTTAACAGGACAGAAGAATGTGTTCCACGCTGGCTCCAGAGGCTGCCAGCCATGTCATCCAGGGGCTAGAGCTCAGCATGGGCAGAGGGCAAGTCAATAGGTTAGCCAGAGAAGCCTCTAATAGGTCACACAGGAAGCAGAGGTAGGTATGGCCATGGAAACTCACATGGGAATGCAGTGACCGCGGTATGGTCAGAGCACATGACATATAAAATCAGAGTAAAAGGTACCTGAGACCACATGGGAGTCACCAAAGGGTCGGAGAAGAGGGCCCAGTTACTTTAGAGTGGCTGAAATGCAGAATACGGGGTGTGACAAAATGATTTTTCTTTGTGTAAGCATGCAGAAAGTATGTTCCTATTGTTAACACTTCACTAGTAAGGGTGAAACTGGAGCCCGAATAGCTGTGATAGACAACACCTGGGAGAGGGGGAACACCTGGGACGAGTCAGGCAAGGAAGGAGACTTGATCAATCATCTCTGCCCTGCAAATGGACAGTCATGTGTGTGTGTGTGTGTGTGTGTGTGTGTGTGTGTGTGTGTGTGTGTGTGTGTGTGTGTGTGTGTGTGTGTAAACAAAGAGAAAGCACACAAGCATGTGAGATGTGACAAAACATTAACAACTGATGAGTCTAAATGAAGGTATGATTGCTCACTGTGCTATTGTGCAACTTCTGTGTTCGAATATTTTAAAAATAAAAAGTTATAAAACAAAAAAGATGGCCTTTGGCCTGCAAATAGGAACTAAGAGATTTAAGTAGAAGGTATAGGGAGACGAGTTTGTATAGGAAGGTGGGAACTTTGAAAACATAAGGATACACGTGGAATTCTCTGCTAAAGAGCTTCTCAGGATAATGATGGAGACCACATGGCATCACAGAATGAGGGGTGGCACCTAAAGAAAATACAGGTTCCGGATTCCCACCCAGACCCAGAAGCAGAATTTCCAGAGACAGGCCCTCAGAATCTACGTTTCTAATAAGAGCCCCCCAGGTGATTCTAATAAGCTGCCAAGGTTAGGAACCTCTGTACTAGATACATCAGACTGCACACCAGCATAGAACAATGGGAAGAAGTTGAATGCATAAAGATAGAACCAGCCCCAACAATCAACTCATGGCTATGCTCCTGGCAAAAAGAGAAAAACAAGGCTGGAGAGAATAAACTGAGACCTGTGAGATCAGAACGTCGCACCAGCTAAGCTCATCTGAGGCCAAGCTTCAGCTACCCTATGATTAGGAATATGTGCTGTATAAATTCTTGCTCCCATGATTTCTGTACTTCTTTGTTTTGGATTTTGATTTTATTTGCTTAGTGAAGTTCCTTATGAAAAATCCCAACCTCATGTTAGTGGATTTAAGTGAAAATGAGTTTGTCCACATCCTGGCCAAAATAACTGAGGAAATCCAAGTTTCCTTAAAAGTCAGAGAGATGAGGGCAGTGCTCCAAGCTGGAGAATAAAGACACTGGGGTGGAGCGATGGCTGTCTGAGAGGAGAACTACTTTTCTGAATGCCTAGTATGCACAAGGCTACTATGTGCCAATTATGTTACTCAAATTTACAGTAGAGAAAACAGGGTCAGAGAAGTTAAATAATGTGTCTGATAGGACAGTAGATGGCAAAGCTGGGGTTTGAACCAAAGTCTGTCCAACAACAAAGCCCATGCTCTCTCCTCTGTGATCTTAATGTCTCTAGAGAGAAGGCAAGTCTTAGAAACAAGAAAATTAGGAGTAGTACCAAAACGATCTTTTACTGCTTAGTGTTGTCCCTTACAAAGGCACCTAAAGAGGGGTCACAGTGCTCCCCAAGTAGCTAGAACTGAGATAAAGGTATTGGAAGATAGATCACCTACTTCCTCCATGTTACTAGAGGATGGGTCAGACATAGGTTACAGTGGCCACTCAGAGATCTAGAACATCAGTGTAGACAGAGGTAGAGTGCAGCAAATCACCCACTGACCCCTGAACTCACTCAGCCACAGCAGCTATGTCCTCAACTCAAAAGTCAATACATAAACAATGTATTATTCTCCCAGATAGTTTTCTTCTTGAGTGAGATTCACCTAACAAACCAAACATCACTTGCTTCAGTGCACATGCTAATCCATATTGATTCTGATTGCATCCAGCGGCATTAATTCACACACTCTGTTCACTCTATTTATAGCTTAAGGCTGTCCCTTATCTACACCCATACCAGTGTTTCAGAACATTTCTCTTTCAGTCAGGTATTTCTAAATAGATAATATTTCTCTGATACATCACGGGTTGAGTATAAGGGGATCTTCAGGATTCAAATGTGGTTGAGGCATGGGTCTGGTAAAAAGGGCAGGCAATGGAAGGGGGAAGACTTTGAAGAGTATGTTTAGTTAAGAATAAAGAGATACAGAGAGGCATTTGTTTAAAAAAAAAAGGAAAAAAGGAAGGAGACTAAACTAGAAAAAGGGAAGGAGAGATTGAAGACTTAAATTTGGAGTTCAGCAGATTCTTAGAAGTCATCTTGTACAACCTCTTCTTTACATATAAGTGAGGAAACCTAAGATCACTGATGGAATTCAATTTGCCCAAAGTCACATAGTTTTAGCCAAGGTAGCAACCCAACACAACTGTGCTTTCCATTAAACCAAGCAGAAGATGATACAGAAAAGAGGAAAGCATAAAGCAAAGGATGGGTTGCCCTTCGTCTACCCTGATCATCTTGGTCAACTGTCTGTGATGCTGACTTTTGAGTAAGTGACCTAACCCAGGCTGGAACGGAAAGAAGTGGGTGTCTTAAACCCTGGAGGGTCTAAGATGATTTCTTCAGAAAGGCCCCAACCGAACTGTGTCAAAAGTAATCCCTTAGGTCTTTGAGAATAAGACTCAATCTTTAGACACAATTATAGAGGTGGAAAAAGGAAGCTAACTGTACTATATTTGTTTTGATTATAGTCCCCAAATTCCTGCAGGGTAGAGCAGGGTGTGAGGTGATGCTTCATGATTCCTGAATACAGTACCAACATTTCAAAAAGTGTCCCTTCAACCTAGTTGGCTGCCAAACAAACAGATTGTTACCCCTGAAAAGCTCTTAAGGCACTAAGACTAACTGAAGACTAACTATAACTAACTGAACTGGTGGACGTGAATGCTCCGTTTGGAAATCCAGAAGGTTCTAATATCACTCATTTATTCCACAGATATTTTTTAACCACCTTATGACAGGCACTGTTCTAGATGCTAAAGATACAGCAGTGAATAAAACAGACAAAAATCTCTGCCTACATGGATCTCAGGATTCAGTTTCAAGGTCTCTTAAGCAATTACATTGCCTCTTTCTTAGGAACTCCTAGCCCTAAGGAGCCACTACTATGCTGAAGCTGCTGCTTGGCTGGTCAAAGAAAAGAGTCCTTGCGCTCACTGCCCCTTTTCTTATCTTCAGGAGTATAAACATTATTAAATTAGCTCACTCCTTTCAGCAGCCCTTTCTGAAATGCTTGCTTAGAGGCTAAGAATATCTCATCATTACTGGTAAACCCGCCAAGGCCTGCTCTTCAAAAGGTAAAGGTACTGGAAATACAAAGACATGTTAAAAACTGCAAAATAAGGGATACTGTAACAAAGTGATATAGGAGCTCAAGAAAAGGAGAACGAAAACTAACTTTCATTATTAGGTTAAACCATGAAAAGAAAGAAGAGGGTACTTCTGTCTAAATATCTTAATCTAATCACTCAGATGGACCAAAAAATGCACAAGAAGATGGAGAGTTGCATTCTAGACCAGCAATCTCTAAAGTGGATGGGCAAGATAATCCTCTGGGCTGTAAGAAAAAGATTTATATTTTTAATATTAAATAGTAGTACAGTAATACATGTATATTATTTATACTAAATATACACTTGAGTACAGTGAATATTCACATTTTTCCTGATTGTACAAAAATTTAGAGATCATTGATTCAGACTGTAAGCCTCATCTTTACACAACCTGTAAAAGAACAGTTGAATAATAGAAAGAAGGTAGGTTTTGGAGTAAGACAGGCCTAGACTTAAATCCTAGCTTCTCAGAGTTTTGGTTCTCTCCTATGTAAAATGGGAATAATGGTATTTTTTGGTTAGGCTCGTTTTGAGGAATGAATAAGATATTATACAGAGCCCCTAGCATAGTGCCTGGAATGTATACATGTGCTTGGTGAATGCTAGTACCCAACCCTGTAAGCCTGCCAGAGCCATGAAATCCATGAGTGCCCAATCGGTGCCTGACAGCAATGAGGAGAGGATCATTCTTTCACCTCCCACTGGCAGACAAGGAAATATTGTGTAAGGCTGTTATCTTCACAAGAGCCAAGGGAGGAAGGAGCCAATTCCTCTGCGTTCAGAGACAGATCAGGTACTTGTGGGTCCAGGCTTCTGTGAGGCGTCTCTATCACATGATTCTGCATGACGCTGCTGCTGCTGACCACAAAGGTTGGAGTGGGTGTTTTCAAAATCCTCTTGCAAAATAAACCCAGAGTTAACTTCTCTCCTACTAAAAGACCATTCTCCCCTCACTTGTCTCCTCATGAGCCCTGAGAAGCACATACTACTCCCGGGATTCCCCACCAGGGTCTACATCAGGATCTGCCCTGCATACCCATCAAAAGTTCAGACATAGTACCTGCTGGAGGGAGAAAGGACTCCCTTGCATTTCAAGTCCAGAGAGGGGTCCCTGAAATCAACCTCAAAGATTTCCAATATGCCATCTGTACTAAAGGAGGCATCTAGCTGCTGGGCAGATGTTCCTAGGCACAAGAAAAGTCAGGAAGAGGCAGCATATGAGCAACAATATATGCATGGATTTGGGGTATAAATGGTTAAGCAGTAGAGAAGAGGAGGAACAGGAGAGGGCTGGATATACCCTTTTTCAAATGGTAGCTCCAAAGAAAACAAGAAAGCATGAGGTGCTTAGCCTTAAGCCAGAGTCCAAGGTTGCCCCCAGATACCAGAAACTCCTAATATCCCTTTGCATATACTGCTAGCCAACCCCAGATTTCCATGACTCTAAAACTTTCTCTGAAGCACAATAAAGAGCCCTGGATACTATGTTTCCCTTCAACCTATGTACTCAGTGGATCCTTATCCACAGTAGTGGCTAGCTGGGCTCCACACTTGGACAGCGGGCCGCTCAAGTTCCTTCAGCTTCATGGTCTGTCCTGTAGGTGGCAGAAAAGTGACCCTTTTCCTCAGCCTACTGAAAATAGAAACCAGCAAGCTTAAGGGCCAGATCAAGGGGAACACCTGCAGACATGAGAGCTTGTTTCTCTCTCACCACCAAAGAATGGGGCATTTTGGGGCAACACAGGGTAACAAATACATGACCGTCTGCAGATCTGTAATGACAGTTCATTTTCCCAGTTACTGAAATCTAATGCTTTAAACCCTAAAAGATATTCAAATACACTAGTTGCCACAGGCCCGAGGGTGATGATAACCATCAAACCAAATAATCTCTCAGTGACCCTATCCAATCCCTTGGTTTTAAACATCATCCATATGTCGATGACTCCCAAATTTATATCGGCAATACAAACCTCTCCTCTGAGCTACAAGTTTCTTATATACAACTGCTAATCAAATATTTCTACTTGAATATAGTAAAGATACCTAAAAGTTAGTCTGTTTAAAACAGAATTCTCTATTTCCCCATCTCGTCCACCCATCTGTTCTTCCTTCAGTTTTCTTCATTTCAGTAAATGGTACCACCACCCAGACAACTGCTTAACCCCCAAACCTGAAAATCACAGTAGATCCCTCCTTCGCCCTTATTCCCTTCTAATCCATCATTAAGTCTTCCAAATTTTGCCTCCAAAATATACCTTAATCTGTCTATTTCTCTCCATCTTCACCACTGCTCTATCTGAAGATACTGTCATCTATCACCTAGATTACTGGTCTTCTCCCTGCTACTCATCCCTGTCACCCAATTCATTCTCTGCATAGCAGCAGGAGTAAACTTTTTAATCAAAAATTGGATTTTGGCATTCCACACTTAAAATTTTTCAGTGGCTTCTATCACACTCAGAATAAAATGCGAACCCCTTTGATCCCTGCTCAAAGGCTCTAGCCTACCACTTCAACTTCATCTCTTCCTACTCTCCCCCTTACTTATTGTGCTACAGCTGCATTAGCCTTTTTTCATTTCCTGGCGTTTCCCCACTTTAGAGCTTTGTAAATTCTGTTTGCTATACTTTGATGGCTTTTTGTTTCGTTCTCTGCATGACTGGTTCCTTATCACATCTTTCAGGGCTCAGCTTCTTACCTCAATGAGGTCATCCACCCAATCAAAAACAGACTCCTTTTTTTCTTCTTAGCAATCTATAATTATATATTTACTTACATCTACATTGTCCACTAATAAGTAAACTCCATGAGAGCTAGCACTGTGTCTGCTTTGTTCTCCATGTTATAACTAGCATCAGAACAATGTCTGGCACATAGTAAGTGCTCGATAATACTTTATGAATGAATGCAGACATCTATTTTAACTCGGTAGTTTCCAAACCAATTCTAACACATACTCAAGGTGTCATCCCAACAGGCTAAAGCGGCAGGGAAGTTAAAAAAAAAAAAAAAAGTTAACACTGAACTTGATGGAGTAAACTTGGGACCACTGTGACCTGCTTGAGCAAGCCACAGCCAGCTTAGTCTTGACTTACCAAAACAAAAGTTTTATTACTTAATAATATCAAATGTACTCTCCAGCTTGAAGAAAGTTTAAGGCTGCCAACTCAGCCGAGATTTCCCGGGGACCTCTAAACACTTGAGGAATATTCGGACAAGATTGTACATCATACTACACGGTCACCAGTGCCACCTGCTGGTCAATACCATTTTCACGTTTCTGGAGAAAGGTCTCTTAAGCGGGAGCTGCAATTAGCCGTGTGCACTTGACATGCATATCTCATTTAATTCTCACAATGGTTCTGGGCGGTCAGTACTGATACTATCCGCATTTTACAGAGAAGAAAACTGGCTAGACCAAGCTGTGCACACCAACAGCCTCCAGAGCCCAGTGCTTTTAACCATTACACCAGTCTAAACTCCATGAAGTGTTTAAACCCCAGCCTACAAATTGGGAAGATGGGCTTTTAATCCACTTTGTTCAAAGACATCTGTTCACAAAAAAGGTCCCCGCTGCGGTCAGAATGCCGGGGGCGTTAAAAGTGGGAGAGCTATGACCACTCAACCAAGAGCTGGACACGCTCGTGCAGTGAAAGAGGACGCCAGCTACCCTTGGCTGTCCAGTCCCTCCGGAGGATGGTCGGTCTCCCCCGCGGCGCGCCGGCGTCAGGACTGACAGGCCTTCCCGCCCAGGCCAGACGCAGAGACCCGTTGCCGACACTGGGCCCAGGCCAGGTCAGGGTCCAGGGCTCATGGGGGAGGCGCCAGGGCAGCGCTGGAGAGAGACCGTCTTCGGGCTGAGGCACCCAGGCGCGGCAGGGAGAACGAGCCGAGTGCGGCCGAGAGCAGGGCAGGCATCGTAGGGTCCCCTGAGAGGCACACCGGCAGGAGCCCCGGGGGCGGGGCGGGCCGCAGCGCCAGCGGAGGGCGAGCGCGCCCCGGCACCCTCCCGAGAGAAGGGCGGCGCTCGGGGTCCCCGGCACGGCCTCCCCTCTCAGCGGCCCCGTACAGGCGGGGAAAACCAACCTGCGCAGAGAGCCCAGGCCAGGGGTCTGGCGCGGCGTAGCAGGAGCCGGAGCCGGAGCCGGAACCGGAGCCGGAG
This sequence comes from Delphinapterus leucas, assembly GCF_059928025.1. Classification (NCBI taxonomy): domain Eukaryota; kingdom Metazoa; phylum Chordata; class Mammalia; order Artiodactyla; family Monodontidae; genus Delphinapterus; species Delphinapterus leucas. Next base: position 59,475,439 of record NC_143144.1, read on the forward strand.
CCGGAGCCGGTCTGCTCTCAGGGCTTCGGAGCTCAGCGGGGCGCCGTGGATGGCGGCTGAGGAGGACCAAAAGTATTCCTGGCCCGCAGGCCCCACCTCCCACACGCGCCGCCAGGCGCAGGGCCCAGCACCCCGCTGACCCACGGAGAACGTTCCCTAATAGGATTAGAGCTTTTAATCAGGCCTCCCTCACCTGTCCTGTGATTGCGCAGTGGGTCAGATCCCGCGACCAGTAAGTTCTGGTCTATTCAATTTGAGTCAGGCTCCGTGGGCAGCCTCTGAAAAGGGAAAATAACTCATTACTTGCTTATTGAAGCGGAGAAGACCCGGACCTAGCTCCAGGTGCTCTCAGTGGAATCCACTTAGTTGAAAAGGTAAAAAGCAATCTAGGCCATAAAGAGCGGTGAGTGACTTTCTGCAGCCCAGCAACAACTGGTGCCCCCAACCGCTGGTTGAACTAATTAAAAGCTATAGATGGGCGGGGGGCAAGGTACCAGGGGCTTCCTGGAAGGTTTCAGGGACGAGACAGGTGTCATACGTTGGGGCTTCAAGAAGATAGGTGGACTCCCAGCGAGGAAGAAGGGGCCCAACCGGCTAATAGCGCCCTGGTGTTTCCCATACCATGAATGAAAGGGACTACAGCTGGGGGAGTGGGCTGGATTCAGATTGTGGAATACCAATTCAACTCTGCAGGTAATTGGGAGTTACTGAAAATTATGGGCAGATATGCAATAAGATTACATCAGACTAGCAATATGGATCACCATGCACAGAGAACAGAGCTGGAGGCAGGGAATCAAATTAGACTAAGAGAACAATCCAGGTACCAGGTGATGAAAGCCTGGATTAACATAGTGGCAATGATTGTAAAAGAAAGCTGGACAGGCTCTTGTGACTGATAAAAAGTTGGAGGGGGGGGTGATCATATATATTTTTCATATTGATTGAGGGAATTATGGCATTTCCAAATAAAATGTTCTGTAGGCAGCTGAAGATCTTAGACCTAAGTTATTTGATTTAAAATTTTAATTTAATGCATGAGTTCTACCACCATATTCCAGCCTGATATACCCCCAAAGATGGTGAGCTGGTTATCTTATGACTTATGACGTGGCCCCAAGTCACTGTGACACAGCTCTAGATTTCCTTTTCACGTGGACATGGGAGTTTTGAACTCAGGACAGAAAAGAATTTAGGGCATTGGTGGTGCCTGCCCACTCTACGTACTAAGTATTTCTTGAACTTCTTAGCACAACAGTGGATGAGAAACAGGGTTGAAAACTGAACTTCAGGCAACACCTCGAAGTAGGGAATGAGGCCGAGGTGTCACTGGAGTGCTCTGAAAGAAATCTGAACCAAAGGCATAAGGTCACAGTTTCAAGTAGGACATGATTAAAACAAACAAACAAAAAAAGTAAAGTAAAAAAGTGCACCCTTCTCTCAACTCAGACACTTTGAAATTCTTTTCACCTCGTTTTACAAATGCCAGTCTTCTCTTCTAGGTAACTTTTTGAAGGCAATTATTTTCTTGTTCAACTTTATATCTCCAGGACCTATCAGTGTCTGATATATATTAGGCAGACAGACGTTTGTTAAATAATTATCAAATGCTTTAAAGGACAGAGAATGAAAACATATAAAAAGCAGTGGAGGGGCTTCCCTGGTGGCGCAGTGGTTGGGAGTCCGCCTGCCGATGCAGGGGACGCGGGTTCGTGCCCCAGTCCGGGGGGATCCCATGTGCCGCAGAGCGGCTGGGCCCGTGAGCCATGGCCGTCTGGCCTGCGCATCCGGAGCCTGTGCTCCGCGACGGGAGAGGCCGCAGCAGGGAGAGGAACATGTACCACACACACACAAAAAAAAAAAAAAAATCAGTGGAGACCTTCTAAGAGAGGCATTTCAGTAGAAGTACCCACTCCCTGATATCATAAAGGTCTTTCACTGCCTGAATACCACTAAAGGACCCCTTATCTAGCATGAATGGACTTGCTTCTACAGATCACGTTGAATGTATGCTTTTTTGAGACAGGTTTTCAGGCAATATCATTGTAATTTAAGAAAATGTCCCTAAAGGGAAGAAAAGAACATAAATTGGTTCTCTTTTAAACAGGTGCATTGAAATAGACCCTCAGGGCCTCCCTGGTGGCCCAGTGGTTAAGAATCAGCCTGCCAATGCAAGGGACACGGGTTTCAGCCCTGGTCCAGGAAGATCTCACATGCTGCAGAGCAACTAAGCCTGTGTGCCATAACTACTGAGCCTGCGCTCTAGAGCCCGCAAGCCACAACTACTGAGCCCACGTGCCACAACTACCGAAGCCTGCGTGCCTAGAGCCCGTGCTCAGCAACAGAAGCCACCACAATGAGAAGCCCACACACCGCAACAAAGAGTAGCCCCCACTCACCAGAACTAGAGAAAGCCCACGCACAGCAACAAAGACCCAACACAGCCAAAAATTAATTAATTAATTAAAAAAAACACTTCATTTAAAAAAAAAGGAAACAGACCCTCAGAAACATGGTTTTTCTCTTTCTAAGGCTGTTATAGGAGCTTGGATGAATCATTAAGGTAGTGAAAGCCATGTATAGGTTCAGTAATAAGTCAATGACTATCCTCTAATTAATAAACATAAGTAATGTCAATTTATCAATTTATAAGAGTCTAGGATTCAGAAGTTGCTTTGGAATAAATACATATTCTTTCTTTTTTTAATTGAAGTATAGTTGATTTACAATGTTTTTTTTTAATAAATACATACTTTTTAAAAAATTATTTTTGGCTGCGCTGGGTCTTCATTGCTGCATGCGGGCTTTCTCTAGTTGCGGCGAGCGGGGGCTACTCTTCGTTGTGGTGTGCAGGCTTCTCATCACGGTGGCTTCTCTTGTTGCAGAGCACGGACTCTAGGTGCATGGGCTTCCATAGTTGTGACACACGGTCTCAGTAGTTGTGGCTCACGGGCTCTAGAGTGCAGGCTCAGTAGTTGTGGCGCACAGGCTTAGTTGCTCTGTGGTATGTGGGATCTTCCCAGACAAGGGCTCAAACCCGTGTCCTGTGCGTGCATTGGCAGGTGGATTCTTAACCACTGCACCACCAAGGAAGTCCCAAATACATATTCTTATAAGAGATATAAGATTAGAGGCAATCACAGCCCTAGGCCAGTCCCAAAACACCTATTTATCCTATAATATACTTGAAACATGTTAGAGGATTGTTTTTTAGCTAACCACTTATTATTAAAAAGGTTTTTTATGGGAAATAAATCTTGTTCCAACTTGTGAAGTCAGGAACATATCCTCCTTCTTCCACAACCCTGTAGATGGGGAAAGGAGCTACCCTTACCACCTGCTGTACAACTGGAACCCTCAACTACTTTTCCCAGTGAAATTAGCAAATCAACATCTTCTTGTGCTTAAGCAATGGCTATTCCTGGGGAAATGAGGCACAGATACCACAGTACTAAGTTTTATTAGCGATTTCATTAAGGTAAAATCTCTAGGATTGAGGGAGTCAGTTAGGGGGCACAAAGCCCACGAAGCCTCCTCAGATCTCATAGTGAACCACCGGCTCAGGTTCTTTGCTGGGATCGCCACCTCGTTCCAGGTACAGATTATTGTAAGGATACTGCTTTGGTCCCTAAGAAAAAAACACAGGTCAGCAAGAACAACATATATCTATGTAGCCAATACCTGGCTACACCCCACTCTGAGTGAAGAATCACACACAGTAAATGGGTACACGGTAGCCTTTGGTCAGACCCAGCTGGGCTAGAACAGCAGGGACACCACTCCTCTTCCCCGCTCAGCCCAAGGCAGAGAGAAAGCCTAGATTGTAAGAGAAGTGGTGCCTAAACTGTTTGTGTGTGTGTGTGAGAGTGAGAGAGAGAGGGAGGGAGGGAGAGGGAGAAAGGAGAAAGAGAGAGGGAGAAAGGGAGAGTGTGAGGGAGAGCTTTCTAAATGAGACGATGCATCCATCCATCCCACTCTCTCTCGGGGTCGAGACAGACTCAATCTCCTTTAAGTCACTCAGCCTCTAATGGTTCCACCACTAAAGTGGCCTAGCAAATGAGGCGTGCAGGAGCAACAGTGGGGGAAAGCACAGAGGAGACACGGCTCGGACGTGCTTTAGGGGCTGCTGGCTTTACCAACAAACAGCTGTCAGAGAACACAGCTCAAGGGGAGGAGAAAAGGGTGATGTGCTTACAGAACTGAAAAATGGAAGAGCCACACTGTGTTTCTTGCTCTCCTGAAGTGAAGTTAGCGCTCACACCAGCCCTATGTGCACTCTCCAGCCTGGGGCCCCTGGGGGCTTGGTAGGAAGGCTTGTGTCAGTGCACACAGACACAGACGCTACCGTTAGGACATTGATTATCTCAGCACAGGTAGCACTGTGCAGCCAACTGCAAACACGCCAGCCTCCTGCTTTCAGTTCCTTTCCTCACAATCTATCCTGTAGACTACTCCCAAATTAATCTTCCTAAAAACCTAGGCTTCATTATGGCATTCTTCTGTTCAGAAACCCAACATGGCTCCCTGCTGCCTAGAGGCAGACCAAGTCATCCCTGTACCCCCAACCCTTAGCACCTTCTGTACCTGGTGCATGATAGGGGCTTCATAAATATTTACTGAATTAGTGTATTACTATGCCATCAAGTCCAGATCCCTTAGCCACGCAACCTAACTGATCAAACTCACTTCACCATATTTTTTTTTAACACAGCTTCGACAACTGATTTCCCAGGACATCAGAATTACCTGGGACCTTGTTAAATATTGATTCTAGAACCCCATTCTGGAATTACTGAATTAGGCTCTCCAAGCAGTAGAGCTCAGGAATCTGAATTTTTAGTAGCTCTCCAGGTAACCAATGCAGCTGGTTATCTAGGAACTATTTATAAGCCTATTCCACTCCAGCTAACTCACTGTCCTCTTCCTTTATTCTATTTTCTCTTGCCCCAAATGTTCTCTTCAACTTCTCCCCGCCATCTAAAATATATGTATTTTAGCATCTAGCATAATCCTTCTCCTTAACAGCACCTGATACCCCCAGCATACACATTCACTACACACATATATACACAAAAACTGTGCCAAATTCCTACATGTATGTTCCAATGTTGCTCATGTCATGTATCTAAATTTTCTTCTTATCCAAATTAAATGTCCTTAAAGCTAGACAGTATATTTTCTTTCTTTTTTTAAATTTATTTACGTATAGTTGGTTTACATTGTTTGTTAATTTCTGCTGTACAGCAAAGTGATTCAGTTATACATATATATACATTCTTTTTCATATTCTTTTCAATTATGGTTTATCACAGGATACCGAATATAGTTCCCTGTGCTGTACAGTAGGACCTTGTTGTTTATCCATTCTATTTATACTAGTTTGCATATGCTAATCCCAAACTCCCAATCCATACCTCCCCTACCCCCCTTAGCAACCACAAGTCTGTTCTCTACAGACAGTATATTTTCTATGTCCTTTACATTCTCTAAAATCTAACTGTCCATGCTTGCAGTAAACATTTAATTGCTTCCAGTACCCTACAGGAAGTGCCCTTCACACCAACAAAGGATAAGCTTTCAACTCGAGATTCCTTGACTCTACCTTAAACGATCACTTGCTGAAATATTGTTAAGTACAGTTCCCAAAATGGCAACTCTAAAGACTAGCTGGCTTCTCCATTCTCATTCCTCACCTAGTCCTACAGTTTCTTCTCACTCAGACTGATCCAAGATGCAGGCAGGAGCAATGCTCTGGTACTTGTACCAGGCCAGTGGGTAAGACCCTCTATAGGCCTTACCAGGAAGTCAAGCTTGGTATTGGCTGGATCCCTACTCCAGAGACTTCATTCCCTCAGGAAACAAGGCTAAGTAAGTGTGGCTGACGGAGCACTTCTCAGATACTCACCACAGGCTGGTAGGTGGGGTAAGTCTCCCCCACCCAAAACATGAACAGCATGAAGGCCACGAAGCCGAAGAGGTGCTTACACATGAGATTCCAAGAAACAGGAGTGGGGGATGTGTCCACACGGTTCCTGATATACATATCTAGGTCCCAGTGCATCTGAGACAAAAAGGCAGATCACTGTCACATTCTGCTCTTCCTACAAAAGGCATGCAGTCCAGAGTGATTAGAGCCTCATAGAAGGCTTGAAAGGCATTCTACTGCAAAGGCATTCTACTGTCCTGGGCAATATTCTGAGAGCCACATCTGAGATACTGTGGCCCGCAGGACTGGAGGCTGGCTTATGTCTAGGTTCTGCTGACCAGAGACAGCTCAATCATAGAAGTTCACAACTCTTACAATACAGAGCTTTGACTCTTACAATACAGAGCTTTGATTACTCCCAGACATCCCATTCCACACACCACACAGGGAACATCAGATCTCAGATTGCTGGACCTCGCTTCCTTGGGCAGAAAAACTTTAGTGTTGCTTGGGCAGAAAAGTGCCATTAGAGCTACAGAAGACATAGGGAAAAGGAAGGAAGGTGAAATGGGATATGGTTCTCTCACCGGTTCACCCCAGTTCAATCGCAGCTCTGGGTGGTCCCAGTCATACCATGGATCCCTCTCCTGCTGTGAGCGGTCAGGGAGCTTTGGATAGTCACCATACCTGAGAGACAGCAAGAACTTCTGGACAGGGCTCTGAGCAGCCTCACTCAGACAATTCACAGTCTCCTCATCTCAGAGATGAAAAACCAAGTGACAGAGATAACTGCCTCCCCTAAGGACAGGGGAACTGACCTTCAAATCAAGATCTCAATTTTTTTCCCTGAGGTGTACATATTGAGAAATGCTGAGTTAAAGGGCCACTGGTAAATATCCCAAATTTCCCCCCCCCAAAAGACTGTGCCAGTTTACATTCCTACAAACGGTATAAAAGAGATCCATTTTCCTGAATGCCTTCCAATACCAAATTTATCATTAATAAAATAAAATGTTATTTGATAAGTGAAAAAAAATCTCAATTTTTACTCACTAAGCACAGAATAACCGAGGAAGTCCACAAATTTTCATTAAAAATTTATGTCAAACTCTGAAACATTTTAACATATGTAAGCTTTTCTTATCTTCTTTCAACAGAAAGAAGAAAAGTCATGCAATGTTATAATGTTAGTGCTGGAAGGGAATTTAACAATCAATCACTGTTTCCCCCATTAGACGGAAAAAGAAACTGAAGTTTAGAGTCTGAACCTAAGATCGCCCAGTTAATTGGAATAAAAACAAAAGGGTACAGATTAGAAAAGCACTTTTCATAGCAACTGTGTTTCTCAACCACAGAGTTGACATACAACTCCAAGTCTCAAACACCTCATGGGTCTTCATGATAAGCTGGATTTTTCCCCAACAAAACCAGGTTCAACTTATACAGACTGCTACCGAGGCTGCTCTTGTCCACAACACAATAAAAGACATAGGAAATGATGACAACTAGACATGTGTCACAGAAAGTGATTGGAAAACAACAAGACGAATAGGAGCTGCTGAAACCGCGGCTGAAAGAGTGATGCTAGGACAGAAAATGAGGGTGATGGTAATCAACTCAGACAATTAACCACAGGGATGTTACGGGGGTGCGGGGGCAAAACCATCAACTGGAGTTAAGGGAGTTGGCTATTTAATCTGCTTTAAAGTTACTACGACTTCCACAGTGCTAACAACAAAATATTTCTTAAAAGAGAGATATACATGATATAGAGTACTCCATCTACAAAATACGGTTCTCATGACAGGAATCCAGCTCCAGCCTGGTCACGTGCCTGGATGACAGCACCTGAGCCCAGCAGATGCTCAATCTAAATGAAACCTTGCGCTCTGGATGGAGCCAAAGAAGGTTCCTGCTATTCAGGGGTCCTCAAGGGAGCTATTAAAACCTCAGCTTCTTCATTTGAGGAAACAGCCTGAGCCAAGGAGAAAATTGAAGTCCTCTCGGCTGCAGCTGCTCACCCATCCCCTCCCACCTCCCTCCACGGAGAAAAGCGCCCACACCGTTGACTCTGAGGGGTCACGAAAAGGTTCGGGGAAAAGGGTCAGAGTTGAGCTACCCAACCCAGCCGAACTTCTCCCATCACTACCCAGGTGCGAGCAGACCCTATCTCACCCCATGCCATCATCTGGGTACGGCTCGTAGTCTTCCACCCGCATATTATACTTCTTGGCTGCGGCAGCCCGTTCTTCTGGGGTCCTGGGATAGGGTCCCGGGAGCATGTCCTTGGTAATGTGGGAGGCTGGAGAGCAGATGAGGGCACGTCAGAAGCGACCCCATTCCTCCTTCCACTCTGAAGGCTTCAAGCTGCGGTGGCTGCAGACACCGGAGCCCGAGGCTTCGAGGGACGAACAGACCCTCCACCTGTTTTTCTGAATACACCAACTCCACCTCTGCCCTTGCCCGGACTCGCCCGCCGCGGTATCCACAATACCCACCCTCCGTCCGACATACCAAACCTCCGGCACCCCTCTCCCACACTGAGGCCTCGCCCGTTCTCGCGGACCTGTCCGTGCACCCATCGGCACCATGTTTCGGGATGCCCTTTGCAGCCATCGGACTCCCAAGACCCCCGCCCTGGCTGCCGCCATCTTCACCTTCTTCTCGTTTCACCCCGCACATGCGCAAAGACCTTGTCACGGCGGCCGAGCCGGGCCAAACGCGACAAGGGAGAAAAGTCTTAAAGGTTCAATAAGGGCGGGGCTTAAACGGTGCTAGGAAGCCAGAGGGAAGATGAGCGGTTGGATAGAGGCAGAGAGGGAAAGCGGGAAGGGGAGAAAAACAAGCAGGTCACTGCTTTGACATTTCAGATCGTTATGTCCCTTTTCTACCTCAAATGACTTAGACGCATCCAGGGATAACGGGCACTCAGAACCTGAGCATCTCAGGTGGACAGCTGACCCACCTACCCCAGGACCGGTACAAGTAAAAGGAGCCTGTCAATCTCTTTTCTGACTGCTTGCCTTTTTCCTCTCCTTCACTGGCAGTTCCTCCTTCCATCCGCAAACGTGATCATTCTTCAAATTCAGCCCTTGGTCTTGTTTGTTCTTGTTTTGTTTTCCAAATTAGTTAGCTCCTTCAGTTAGATGCACGGTGCAACACACAAATTGACCCCGAACTGGTTCTTTTTTTGTTGTTTTATTTTGGCCGCGCGGCTTGCGGGATCCCAGTTCCTCGACCAGGGATTGAATCCGCGCCCTTGGCGGTGAAAGCGCTGAGTCCCAAGCACTGGACCACCAGGGAATTCCCCCAAACTGGTTCTTCAGTTTCAGCCTCGTGTTTACATCCGAATGTCCCAGTCACCTCAACCCAACAAATGTAAAACCAATCCTATCATCTGAACCCACCTCAGATTTGCTAGAATTCTCTCAGATTTACTAGGACTTGGATAAATACATTTCAAGCCGAACCACAATTAGCGAACACTAGCCTAACAAAAGAATTGGGGGGGGCATTATTGTTCGCATATGAATATGTGTTCATTTTATTTACACAAGTATGATTTGAATAATTTACAGTACAAATATACACATATTTCCAGGAAGTTTTAGGGTGATCACTGTTTTGGAGTAGAATCCATTATTATAGACATTACCAAATATATATCAGAGCAATAAAAACTGATATATACTATTCAGTATATGAATTTGGGGAGAACTACTTTACAGCAACTTGCCCTCTTGTAAACGAACGTCGAATGGGTGTTCAGAATGGTTGGACAACATCTGCATTCAATCAATAGCAAACACTGATCTAATTCGGTCAAGATAGACAAAAATGCCTTTAAGTAGGTAAGATGGTGACACAGGCAGAAAAATCAAATGGTGCCAAGCAAAAGAAAACCGTCTTTGATTTCGAAAGAACTCAAGTTGCCATATATCTTTTGCCGAGGCTTTCGGAGCAATCTTTACCCAACGTCTATCTATCGGCCAGTTGCTTTTCCTTCCGACTTCCTTAGGTGGGTCAAGTTTGCGTCTCTCCCCATTCATCAGTGTAAAATTTAATGCCCCACTAAACTTACCTCCTTCTTTGCCTGTTGTGTAGGCCTGGGCACACTGAGGCAGCAATAATTTGTGAATTGCTTAACCCGATGATCACCCCTATTCAGTGGGACTAAAGTCTAGTCCCGGGTCTTCGGGGGGCGGAGCGTAGGGTGTAGAGCTATAGGTTACCATTAGGAGGCGCTCGCCCAAGGCTCGGCCCCGCGTTCTTAGTGTCTGGAACTCTCTCTCTCGCAGCCTAGCTCTATGGTTTCCGTTGTGTTTTCCCCGGGATACGCAGAGTTTCCGCTTCCGGTGGGGCCGTCCCTAGCGGCGGAGATGGCGGCGACTGCGGCTGAGGCTGCGGCCTCGGGCTCTGGAGAACCCCGGGAAGAGGCTGAAGCCCCCGGCCCCGCCTGGGATGAGTCCCAACTGCGCAGTTATATCTTCCCGACCCGGCCCATCCCGCGTCTGAGTCAGAGCGACCCCCGGGCGGAGGAGCTCATCGAGAATGAGGTAGGGGGCGGGGCCGCGTCGAAGAGGGGGTGGGGGGTGGGGGATGGGGGAAGGGACCAGATTGGGAGGAGAGGTCAAAGGCGAGTGGTGATGGAAGGGAGGGGTTGTGGATTAGGCCGGGTTGTGGACTAGGGCCTAAGGGGAGATGGAGAGGGAAGCAAGGAAAAATGGAACTTGCGAGGTTCGTGCTGGTTAACAGGAGAAGTAATTTTGAAGTTGGGAAGTATTGGAATCTTGGGACAAGAACCCACTAGCTCCTTGGGACGACTTCATTTGTTTTTTCCACTTAGGAGCCTGTGGTGCTGACCGACACAAATCTTGTGTATCCTGCCCTAAAATGGGACCTTGAATACCTGCAAGAAAATATTGGCAATGGAGACTTCTCTGTGTACAGTGCCAGCACCCACAAGTTTTTGTACTATGATGAGAAGAAGATGGCTAATTTCCAGAACTTTAAGCCGAGGTCCAATAGGGAAGAAATGAAATTCCATGAGTTTGTTGAGAAACTGCAGGATATTCAGGAGCGAGGAGGTGAAGAGAGGTAAATTCCCAGGTCGTGGTTTTCCGTTGGATCTAGGGCATCTATTTTCCTTTCCTTATCTGAGGATGAGTTTTCTAGCTTGAGGAATGATGGAATGACTAGACTTGAACTGTGATTCTCAAGTTTGTTGTCTTCATAAAGTGAGAGTCACACTTGCCTAGCAGAGTCAGGTAGGTGAATGAAGTGAGTGAAGTTGTTTGGGTGAAAGCTATGATGAAGCTGAAGGCATATGCCTTATTCAAAGTGCGAAGTCATTACTTGACTCTTGTTTCCATTTTGGAGTGCAGACCCAGGGTTGCCAGATAGTCTGATTTTTTTCAAGAGAAACCAGAAATCAGTATTTTTATTTAAAATCTTTTTGAGTTTTAAATGTGGGCAGCTAATTCATATTTTTAAAAATGCTGCAAGAGGCCAATTTAAAATGTGTGTTAGTAGATTTCCTGAGATTATGGGTTTGCAGCCTTTGTCCTAAAATATTTGAATGGGGGCAGTGCAGGCTAAAAAGTTGTATAGGTGAGGGTGGGGAGAATATTGATGTGTTGCGTTGAATTGATGATAGCAAACACAAGATATACACACACACGGGAGTGACTCTTTCTCTCTACCTTAGGTAGAGAGCCTCTTAGGTAGGTCCCAGACAACATTCAGTCCCACAGAATAACGTTGCCTCTGGGGAATTGCTGTCATTGAGTACTTGATGGTGAATGACTATCTCCGTCTCACATTTGGTGCCCACCCCTGGGCTTTTCTTCACTCTCCAGCCTCAGTTCTCGTCTTGACTCTGTTAGTAGTATGTGGCAGAGTGAAAGGATTTGAAACATACTTTTTAATTTTTTTTTTTGGCTTTTGACTCTTAGCTATTGTCATAATGATGGAACTTTGACCGGAAGAGTTTCCAGAATCTGAACTATGGTTGATTTGTTCTTTATGTCTTATAGAGACTGGTTCAGTTGAATCATCTCATGCATGATGTCCTCAAATTTACCACAGTGCCTGCGCGCGTGCGCACACACATACACCCAACGTTGAGAAGAGAGATTGATTTAAATGATGCTTGTGGAGTGTAAAGCTATTGATTGAACATATGCATGGAACGAGCGTGAGATAAGACACATGAGTCCTCTGGTTCCTCAGTCACTTTAAGTTTCTTGCTTCCTGTAGTGAGAGCATTTTGCCTAAGTCTGAACTATGAGTGTAGTCTGTACTTTATGGGTGATTTAAGGAAAATTTTTTACTATTTGCAAGATTTGCCCTATCAGCTGACTTTAGCACCAACCAACTCTATTGTATAATTGTACAGCTTGTTATGATTCTAAGGTGAAGGGTGTTAGGATCCTCTTTGAGCTCTTTTGAGGATTTACTGTTAAGGTTTCACAGGAATTGCTTAGATTCCTGTTTGGGGAGTGTTCCTGACTCTTTCAGAGTTACTTGAGAAATATTTGTATGAACATATGTACATCATAATCTCTGGGGAACGTTCCAAGGTTGCATTGGAGTCTTGAGGTTTCCATGTCCCCAAACAGGTAGCTGTTGCCAACTTATCAAGATTTTTAATTAATGTTGCCTTAAACATTGTGATTCCAGGCACTGGGATACCTTTGAGCTTTTGAAGTAATGCTCTCAGGACCATTACTTCTTTTTCTTCATGTTTGCCCCCTAAATAATGTTTCTTTCGGGGCTTGATCAAGTGTGTTTGGCTTTTCATATCTATTAAGTAACTGCTTACCTTCCTCAGGCATGTTAGGAGCCCTGGGTCTGTGGAAAGCTTAGTGAGGTATTTTTCTTCAGCTATAGATGGCTGCTACAGATAGGTGGCTGAATCAGTTAAGATAAACTAGGCTTCAGTCCAGGGCTCAGCGACTTGAAGCAACAAAGGTTTATTTTTCACTCATGCTACATGTCCATCTCAGGTCACCTGGATACTCTACTTACATCATCTTTTGCACTTTGGGACACAGATTGCTCCATCAGTTGCCATTGGAAACTTTGCAATTGCTGTGGCAGAGGGAAAGTGATGTGGTAGTGTGTACTGGTTCTTAAAATTACAGTTTGGAAGTAGTACCAGTCACTTCTGTGGACATCTCATTGGCCAAAGCAAGTTATATAAGCAAGCCTTGCTTCAAGGAGGTGAGGAAGAATCTCTCTCACAGGGAGGGAACTAGTTCTTGGTGAACAATAATACGAGCTGCCGAAATGGCCATCAAGGGCCAAAGGGGATGTCTCACGCCCCGAGAGTTTCTGGAACAAGGCTGAGTCATCATTCTAGGGTCTCTGGGTAGGCTTCAAGGAAATCTATGAAATTATATTAAAGTTCAGTGTGTGCATTTTTATGGGGAACCTTGCCTGGATTCTTTTTTTTTCTTGGATTCTTAAAGGAGTCATACTGTGACCCAGAAGAAGTTAAGAATCACTTCTCTAAAATATAAAATTTGGTGTTGAACAGAGCTCAGAGAAGGATAGGTAAGGATTCAGTTCTGTGAGAGTCCCATGACTGCAGCTGTTCTTTGTGGGAGATGTTGGTATGGGTTTGGGTTTGGATTTCCAGGTATGAGAGGCCATGCCAGGGACAGTGTGTACATGCACTAATGGGATTTTCTTCTTGGGGAACATAGGTTGTATCTGCAGCAAACACTCAATGACACTGTGGGCAGGAAGATTGTCATGGACTTCTTGGGTTTTAACTGGAACTGGATTAATAAGCAACAGGGAAAGCGTGGCTGGGGGCAGCTGACCTCTAACCTGCTGCTTATTGGCATGGAAGGTAAGAAATCTTTCAGAAAGCAGCATGGCTTGGGGTCGTATGAAGTGATTTCTAAACCTTTCCCTACCACTTGTTCGCTCCATGACTTTCAACAAGTCACGTAACGTTCTTAAGTCTCAGTTTCCTAATTTGTAAAATGAACACAGTAATATCTTATAATTAATTAACTATGAAGATTAAATGAGATAACGTATGTTATGTCAGGTACTCTAAAAAGAAAGTTCCCTATTCCCTTGGTTGCTGTGTGAGTATATATATTTAGATATTAGGGATCTCTAAAATTCTGCTGTTTTCTATTGGATCTGTCTACATTCAGAAGATTTTTATCCCAGTAGAAGAGGGAAACGTTTTTGCAATGTAAATTGAACCTTATCTTTTGAACAGATAATACATTAATGGGGTTAAATTCAAAAGGTGTAAATAGGTATGTAGTGATAAATCTCTCTTCCATTTCTATTTCTCAGCCTCTCAGTATCCTTCCCTCCCCGGAGGCACCATATGTTATTAGTTGCTTGTGTATCCTGCTAGTGGATTTTACATGTACATAAGCAAATACATTAATACTTTTTTTTTTTTAAATAAAAAGAAGAACCTTTAAACTCAATCAGGAGAAAGAGAGCTACTTACCAGCCAGGGTCACTGTCTTATTCGTTTTTTTTTTTTAATTTTTTTTTCTTTATTCTTGTTTTTATTTCTGTCACTTGCTCAGTGCCAGGCCCATAGTAGGTACTTAGTAAATGATGGGTAAATAGGGTTGAACAAGGAAGCAGAGTAATTACTCATTGTCATTCACCACTAGGCTCTGAAGTCTCTTCTTCCCCTTTGATTGTCCTTTCTTCAGATTTGGGTCTTTTGCTGCCAGTGTTAATAAAAGTTTCCAGCAGTGCAACTTATGAATTGACCCTTAACCTGACCCTTTGAAACCAACTCTTGGTTGACCTGCCAGGAGCAAGTTCTTGTTTACTTGACTGAATTTTTATGTTGCCTTCCTATCCTGTGGTGTAGAGAGCAGGGAAACAGATCCCTCAGGTAGAGATGAAAGAGCAAGTCTCCTCTGAGGATGCATATGGATCTCTGCACTTAGGAAAGCAGCTGTCTTGGCTCACCCAGGCAGACCTGGGGAATGTTTTCTAAACTCCATTCCCTACAGAGGTCCCTTGATCTCTCAAGGATTGGGCAAAGGATAAACATCAGATGCAGCCCCGCTTACAAAGAGTAGATGGAGCATACATACGCTAGGGCAGAACTAATTCAGGATGGCATTTTAAATAATTTGCCTTATTCAAAGTATACAACTCTCTTCAGGAATCTGATATGCTTCCCTCAATGAGAATCAGCAGCTCCAGTGTTGATCTAAAGTTTTGCAATCCCACAGGTGTGATGAAGTGGGAGCAGAGGTTGAGAATCTTTGAGCTCCAAAAGAGCTACCCAAAGCAAGTACATATTCGTACAACTTAAAATGACTGATTAACTCCATCAAAGAAGATCATGCATGCGTTGCTGATACCAGTCATTTCAGTTGTTCTAACTCTCGTTTTTTTGCTGCCCTTGAATTCGTGCCATAGTCGAGAAGAGTACAAGTACAGGTTCCCCTCAGCTGTCTAAAAGCAGAGCATTCCTGTGAAACCTTGTATGAGCCGAGATGATGTAAAACAAAGAAGCAATTACTTCAGGACACATCTTGCTAATGGCTGCACAAAGTAAATCGAGATAAAGCACAGATGCTCACAGACACAGTTCAGAGCTATGGTGGCTTGATGCTGAGATGCTGAGTGTAGTTTCCAGGGGAGGAGATTGGCAGTGCCACTCTCACTGCTTGTGCTTGCTGCCTCTGTGATGACTCGCTGCAAAACAAACACTGAATGATATTTTTGCTTTTTTTTTTTCATAAAAATGAAAATCCTCTTTGGATTTCTTTCGGTTAGCAAAAACAGGTACAAATGTAGGTCTTTTGTAAAAGCAAAATGGCGTAAAGCTAACTTTTGAAAAGTGGGGTGTACCTGTGCAGAGCGTATTATTTTGCCGTACTTGTATCACTTTGATGTGCAGTTGCTTCCAATAAGGGCAGCAGTCATCATTTAAGAAAGTCTGCTTTGCTAATTGATGGTGAACTCTTAGCCAGTGATGTTTGCTACTAGACTTATCACCCATTAAAAGTGTAGCACCTGATTGGCTGAGAGTTGTAATTACAGTCTCCCTGATCTTGCCTGAAATTTTGATTTGGAACCCTTTGCTGAGAGGGCAGGCTGGGTTTCTCTCCAGCACTGGGGCCTGTGTTCCATCCTGTGCAATAGAGTTACTGCTCTGAATAAGAAAATGTCTGTCTTCCTACAGGAAATGTGACACCTGCTCACTATGATGAGCAACAGAACTTCTTTGCTCAGATAAAAGGCTACAAGCGATGCATTTTGTTCCCTCCGGATCAGTTTGAGTGCCTCTACCCATATCCTGTTCATCATCCATGTGACAGACAGAGCCAGGTGAGCTCATGTGGTCTGAGGAGGGTGTAGAACTCCTTTGAGATCCGAGGCTGGCATGTCTTTCCCCTTCTTTGTGGAGGTATGCCAGGTTTGGACAAACTCAGAGGACAATTTCACAATGTAGTTTATATATTCCAGGTCCCTGTGGTGGTCCCCAGATATTTAGGGCAGACCCCATCACTGATGCTGGTGGACTCTGGTTATTCTGTTTGAATTATAAGTTCATGGAACAAAATGTGTATGTCTCCATTGGATTTAATAATTGTTTACTTTTGTCACGGTTGCTACTTCTTTTTGATAAAAAAAAAGGGTGAATAGAATTAAGATATGTCACTTAATGTCTTTTCTGGATCTCAGTGAGGTGTGTGGTTGACTTTGTGGCCAACCAGAGAGCGCCTCTCCTTTCTTGAGAAAACCGCTTAGCTACCTCGTGTAGAAATCTTTGCTGGTTAGAATATGTATTTGGGGAAAATTTTCTGAAGGTTTGGGTGAAGGATGAGTCCTAATTCCTCAGATCTGCAGGCCATGAGTAGGTTTTCTGACCTTTAAACTGTGATGATTGGCTTCTGACCTCAGGAGCACTGAGGCCTAGTATTCTTTATCATTTAACATTCAGCAATGCCCATCTTCTTAGGTCATTCTCTGAGAGTTTGTGTATGTTTAATGTGTGTTGTGTCTTCTGCTGGATATAAATTCTAAAGACTTTTTTAAGGCATCTTTCTTGACTACCAAAGTTACTGATAAAAATTTGGTGATTGACTGATTTTTTTTTTTTCTCTTGAACCTCTCAGGTGGACTTTGACAATCCTGACTACGAGAGGTTCCCCAATTTCCAGAACGTGGTTGGTTACGAAACAGTGGTTGGCCCTGGTGATGTTCTTTACATCCCAATGTACTGGTGAGGATGGGGCTAGGACTGGGGGCTTTTAGGGAGCGTTCTTTGCCATTCCCTGGAAAGCCTTATCCATGTCTCTTCTTTTGAGCTGTGGCAGGATTGGACTTACGTGATATACAGGAAGGTTGGCATATCCAGATGATGAGCCTACTGAACATGGGGGAAATGGCAATACTGTTTCTAGACAAGATGACAGTTCCTCAAGTCCAAAGAGATCCCAGAGGCTTGAGGCTAGAGAAACTGTTCTTGACTCTTTGGTATTTGAAGGGTGAACACCACTCCCTCTAGCCCCAGGGTGTGTTTGATAGGATGAGTGTGAAGATACTGTCTTCATTATATCCCTTAGCAGGACTCTACCTAGTTTCAGAGGATCCCTCCTGAGAAGTACTGGTAGCAAACAGGAGCCTGTTTATTTTCTTGCAGGTGGCATCACATAGAGTCATTACTAAATGGGGGGATTACCATCACTGTGAACTTCTGGTATAAGGTGAATATGGTTTTTTTCCCTAGATGGGAGTGGGGTGAGGTAGGTGTAATAAATTATTTAGGGGCAGGGTGGGGAGGTTGGCTATCTCTGGAAGTGATTCCTGGATCTTTGGGGGAGCTGGAGAGGGTGGGGTTGAACTGGGTTTCTTAAGGGAGGATGGTGCGAGGAACAGTGGGTGACACTGAAGCCTGCTATAGACATTTCCTGAGCTGCTGCTTCCTTTGCAGGGGGCCCCCACCCCTAAGAGAATTGAATATCCTCTCAAAGCCCATCAGAAAGTGGCCATAATGAGAAACATTGAGAAGATGCTTGGAGAGGCCTTGGGGAACCCACAAGAGGTATGTGGCTGCCCCAAGGTGGCACTCCTGTGACTCAGTGGGCAGAGTGACCAGGGAAAGTCAGGATTGGTGTCACAGTCTCTGTAGCTCTTCTGTTTCAGTATCTGTTGTCCTGTTTCTTCATAGAGGTTATGGGTATGTTCAGAAAATCCTTGTTTTCTGATGAGAGCTGGGCTTGACTGGCGGATCAATTATAATCTGTTCCATGCTAGTAGTAATGTTCCGCATGGGGCTTGTGTGCCAGCTGGGGACCCCCGAGGGGATTCTTTTGGAATGGGAAGCGAGCGGTAAAGCATCTACTCACACGCTCCCAGCCGTGCCAAGACTGCTCTAGGTAATGTTGAGACCTGCTTCCCATGCAGGTGTGCCAGTGGCCCGTTGGGTAAATGGGGGAGGTTTCTATTTGTAATGCTCCTACCTCTGTCCTGTGGATAGCCTCAGCATTCAGAGCACCTGTGGGCTTGGGAGATCGCACCAGCCCCGATTACAAATGATCTTTTCAGGATATAGAATCACTTAAGATTCTTAAGTCACATTTACAAAACATGCACGTAAACACTCGGGGTGTCTGGGATTATTAGCTCCTCTGACCTTCTGTCTGTCAGTTTGGTTCTGCTTACAAATGTAGGGTATTGTGAGAGGGAAGGTAATACAAGATGGACCCAGAGGAGAGGGCCATGCTCCAGGATACTGGGTTGACCGCTAGGAAGAGAGTTGGTTAGAGGGTTTACAAGATTGAATGGAAGCCTTGTCCTTGCCCTTGGCTGGACATCGATGTCTCCAGACACACCTCATCTGGCTCCGGGGCTAGGGGACAGGCAGTTCTGACTGGCTCCTCATGTCTTTTCACAGGTGGGGCCCTTGTTGAACACAATGATCAAGGGCCGATACAACTAGCCTGCCAGGAGTCGAGGCCTCCTGCCAGGTGACTGCTAGCCCGTCCACACCGCTTCATTGATGAGGACAGGAGACTCCAAACGCTAGTATTGCACGCTGCACTTAATGGACTGGACTCTTGCCATGGCCCTGGAGGCAGGTGTTTGGGGCAAGGCAGGGTGGTTGGCACTCCACTCCCATTCGGAGGGACTTCTTACCCTTGCCTCTGTGCCCCAGCACCTTCCCTCTCTGCCCCCTAAAGTCCTGCATTCAGTGTGTGGAGTCCCCAGCTTCTGGTTGTCATCATGTCGTGTGTTAGTCTGTCAACCTTGGGATGTGTGTGCGTGTGTATGCCTGCACACGCGTGTATGTACTTGTTCCTTGCTCCCTCCTTCTGGGTCAGGATGCCACCTCTGGCTCTGAGCTCTGTCTCCTGCAATCTCAGTGCCTCAGCCTGAGAGAGAGGAGATGTTCTTGGACGCCCATTGCATCTGGGCAACAGGGCCACAGCTATCCTAACCGTGAGGTCAGTCTGCCCCCTCCCAGTTTTCACAGAGAGGCTCTAGGCTGTTGGGAATGGCTACTGAGACTCTAATGGGGAGAGGGAGAGTGGGGAGGGTTGCCTTTGAGAGCCTAAATAGCTTCCTAGGAGAGTAAATTAGACAGGGTTCCAACTTGAACCTTCAAGCTCAAGCCATACACAGAAAAGAGCCTTGGGACACAGGAACCAAGGATTGTGCATAACTTACAAATTACAGACACATACAGCTTCTTTCTTTCAGCACCAGCTCTTGTTCTCTGTCCTGGGTGCCAGGGGAGTCATCCTAGCAATGGCTTCTCTAGGTTCTAGGGGTGCAAGCCTCTGTGTGGTTGTGTGTGTGGATGTTTGTGCCTGTGTGTGTGCATGTGTGTCCACACTGGCCTGCCTCTCTGCTTACCAAGTTTCTACTGCTTAACCTTGTCCAGTGGGACATAACAGCAGGAGCCCCAAGGCAGTGCTGCCTGACCTGGTCTAAAGCTTTTAAACTCATTTTTAGCCATTGGATGTTGGTCAGGCCTCGCTACAACCTGCCTGAGGCCGACTGGCTGGAGCCTCCAGGTCCTATGACCGACCCTCCCTGCCCAGGCCCCGTCCTCTGTGTCTGCGGAGCTTCTTGGCTCAGGAGACAAAATGGGGTCAAGCCTAGGCAGCTAACTCACCACATGTCATCCACCTCATGGCAAGGGCAAAAATGTAGCCTTGCCTCTTAAAGCCAGCGCCTCTGCCAGACCCCCACTGTAATGTTCCACAAACACCCTCAGAAGTCAGGGCAACTGGTGGAGCATGGAGAGGAATTTCCTTTTCTGTTCATAGCTTTTCTTGGGAACCCCTCTCAGGGCTGCAGCTTACAGCTGGGCAGCTGTGCACTGCACAACTCGAAGGGCCATCATTCACACCTGTATAATGGAAGTGGGGCCCCTGGGATTGGGCAGTGTGATGGCCCTGCGTCTGCTCACCTCCACTCCCATCTCCACGCCCCTTCTCTCTGGAAGGAAAAAGGAGTTGGAAGTCTCTGGGTTCATTTTTTCCTTTTTTTTTTTTTTTTTTTGCCAAAGGTTTACTTCCAGTGTCCGAGCTACGGCTCTCACCCCCAGAGCTCAGTTTACAGTTACAGTGCACTGATGGACTGAGAGGATGCATATGTGTGTGTGTGCATGAGCGCACTTGTGTGTATTTTGGGGAGGGGTGTTTATTTTTAGTACCCCATTCTGGGGTTCTCTGATGCAGTGTGGGTGTTCAAACATGGTACCTTCTCAAGTGTAGTTCTTTCAAATATAGCCAATGCTGGAAAATGTGATTGCAGTGATCTCCATCCCTCCATCTCTTTTGGGAAAGAGGAACGCAGCAAAGAAAACAAGGCAGACAGAAGATAAATTGACCACAAAGACACTTTGAAATACAGCACATTATTTTCCTTCTCAGCAGCTCTGCTGCATCCCTGGCTCATTCCTTAAAGGTATGGGTGATGTGCAGCAGGGAGGCGTGGTCTCTCAGCTGCTCCTCTCTGGGTGCTGTGCTGACCCAGGTCTGCATGAGGGGGAGGGACCTTCACAGGTTGGGTCCTGATCCTTGGGTAATGTCTCTGGGTTCATGTCCAATAGTGATCCCTGATTATTAGACACCTAATGTGTGCCTGGTGCTTTTAGTGCAAGGTAGGTATTCTCATTTTACAGTTCAAGAATAAGCAGTTAGTGGCAATCAGGATTCAAACCTAGTACTGTTTGGCTGCAAACCCCCTGCTGTTCTTTTCCACCAAACTACATTGTTTCTCCTACTGTACCTCCTTTGGACTACAGGCAGCAGGCAGTGTCTAGTACAGACAGGCTTAGCCCAAAAGGATACAGAAGATACAGCTCAGGGTGAAAGCTCTTCTGGGCTCCAGCTAAAGACTTCTTGGGAAAACTGCCAGGAAGCCATATTATGAGTTAAGAGTTCTGGAAGAAGTTACAGGGAAACTGAGTTCTAGATCCCCTTGGTTACTTGTGTGTCCTTGAATAGGTCCCATAACTTTTCCCAGCATGCTTCTGCATCTGTAGAATTGAAGATCTAGATATTCACTAAGAACTTTGATTCATGTTCTGCTGCCTCCGTTTCCCCCAGTGAAGAGATTGAGGCTCTTCGCTTCACATACCTAGGTTAGGGCTGTTCAGGCTCAAATTCTACTCGTAGCAGAGTAGAACGTTTCTGCTCTGTTGCTTACTCCTATCCTAGCTGGCAGTGTGAAGGCAGACACATGAGGGGAAGATGGGGGTTTGGGCCTGTATGAGGGTCAGCCATGTTGCAAGATCCTATTTTTACACCAGCAGGTACAGAGGAAACTACTCTTTTGTAAAGTCAAATATTTGGGGGGGTTGAAGTTTGGGGGGTGGAGGAGGGGCTGTTCTGGGCATCAGTTGAGCAGATGCCCAGGATGCCTGGGGGAGACCAACTTCCCCTACAAATCAGAGCTCTAAATTACAAGGTTTTTACCAATGCGAACAGTTGGGGGAAGTCGTCTGCTCTCATTTGCGTAATGGTTTCTGTCACTGGTGATTAGACACAGGATGAAGGAAAAGAAATTTGACAATTAGGAATGAGCGATCATTAATCTGAATCTGTTAGGAGACGGGAAGGATCCTTAGTGGGCCAACCCAAAATGAGGAGACCCTCCCTCTGCCCCCCAGAGACTCTTGGGCCACATACCCTTTCATTGTTCCCACCATAAGCTGAGCTGTTATTTTCTTAGCAAAGTCTAGGTGGGCCCAGTCCCCAGGCTGAGGTGGATACAGGAACAGACATCTAGAGGCATGAACCAACAAAGGGTGTCAAATGCAAGTGATAGGGCAAAGAATAGCAAATAGAATGGTTTTGACATGTGTATGCTGTTTGTGGAAAATGTTTTTGTAATCGACACTCTAGATACCCCACCTGTGACATGCATTTGTTACATTACTGCACTGCAGGGTGTGGAGAAAACCTGCTCTTTTATCCTCCAGGAGCCTCTGCTTAGTTGGAGAGGAAACTGCATGAAACACCCAGAGGTTATGAAGCCATGTGTGGTGCACCCTATGAGGACAAGGTTAGAGACTGTTGAGAGAGGAGGAAGATCAGTAGAGAGCAAACCTCAACCTCCAGGCTCCTCCCAGCCCCTGGGCTCCCCAGGGAGGACTCTTCATCCTAGGCTCCCAGCAAGGTTGATTCTGTCCCTCCCCCCTCACACGTCATTGCAGCTGTAGTTATGTGGAAGGCACTGAGATCCCTGCCCAGATGTGTGAGCAGGTGATGAGATGAACTAACAGGCTGAGTGTTAAGGTGTGGAGAGTCCCAACTTGGATCTTCTCAGGTCTCCGTGTCACCTCATCTCTCTTGTCTCTTTAAACACCACGGACAGGATTTGCACCAGTTACTTGTTTCTCAGTTTTGTGGCTTATATGTTGGTGGGTTCCTTAGATCAGTGGCTTCATCAAGGATTGGAGGCAGGGGTGATGGTGGTGGTTGGTTGTCTTGTCAGAATGTGAACTTCCCATGGGTAGGGCTGTGTCTCTCTCCTTGGTAACTTTCCTATCTCTGGTTTGTCTACCCTTCAAACTCCAATGCAGGGTTTAGTAGGGCTGCAGAGAGTGGCCCTCAGGGACCAGTTTTACCCAAACAGGGTGGATACTGGGATGCTCCTAAGAACTCATGGGCTTCCAGAGGCCCTGGCCTTTCTGCCCATGTCATCTTCCCTTTTTCCGGAACCTCCAGTTCTTGCCCCCCCAGTCCCTGCCTACTTCTCTGGTATCCTCTCAAATTGCCTGCTCTAAAGAGCTGTTCCAGCTTCCTTTTCCATAGTCCCCCCAGTTTCTCCTACTTATACTCTCCCTGCCTAGGCTCTTCAGCAGCCCCTCACCAAGGTCCTTTTTCCTAAACAGTTGCTTTCTCAGAAGCTCCCTGGCTGCAGGTGTTTGGATTGACTTTCTCTAGGATCTTCCATTTCTGATCTGCAATAATTCTGTTCACACACGGTTAGTCCATTTGTTCTGTGTCTGCTCTGTTCTCTTGCCATTCCTTTGTCACTTCTGTACGTCCTGGTTTAGCTTCACTCTGGGAGCCCTTTCTGCTAGTCTTCAGCCAGTTCTGTTTAATCTTCATAGAACTTAGAATCTTCAGCGGAGCCCTGCTGAGCACTTTTGGTGCATTTCTGGGGGACAAAGCCTCGGACACTGGCAACCTTGAGGACCAGGGGTCTGTGGTTAGTGAGGCCTCCGGAGATGGGTGAGAGGAGGGAACCTAGAGAATCATGGACAGTGGAGAACCAGTGAGGGGAAATTGAGCAGGAGACTCCCCAGGAGTGGAGCTGGGCCTGGCAAGCCTGGAGGGAAGAACTGAAGTTTGTGTTTCCACATACATGCATCTCTGTGCCTTAGGGTCCAGCAGTTCAGGGATGGTGGGTGTTTTGGGAATGTCTGCTAATTTCTCTCAGGTGTCTTTGGTGATGCTCTGAGTCACCAAATTTGGCTGACTTCTTAGTTTCAGTGTTTGCTGGAAGGGAAACAGCATATTGAGTAGCCATGTGTCAGGAGTGGAGGTCTTCGATGAGAAACGCCCTGGAAGCTGGGGTAGCAGGAGACGGGGACCCAGTGGTCAGCTTATATACCCCAACTGTCACTTCACTCCTCCAGGTGTTTAGTACAATAGCTGATTAAAGAAGTTTAAAAAAAACTGGGCCTTGCCTTCTTCCCCACCTGAAATCTAGCCTTTAGGTGATATTTTGGGAAGGAGCATGTGTCCTTTAACTTCCAATGAGAAACAACCTAACAATCTAGTATAGTGTATAAAAACATGGGTTTGGGAGTTAGATGTATTTTGTTCAGATTTCTAGCTTTGCTGCTTAATCAGCTGGGCTTGACCTTGTTGATTGACTTGATCTCTCTGAGCCTCAGGTTTCCTCAACTATAATGGTATGTGTGTAGGGGAAGGTGGGTGTTGTAAATATCTACCTCAGGGCTGATGGACTGATCGAAACAATGTTTGTAAAGCTTTACCACAGTGCCTGGCAAGCACTTAATAAATGGCTGTGGTAGTGGTTGTTATATTTATTTTGTGACTTATTCAGAAACTTGATTTCAGTGATTCCTTCCCTCTCAAGAAGAGCATAAGGAAGAATAAGGAAATTATGCTGGAGAAACTCATATTGAGATGGGAACAGACAGAAGAGCCTTGGTATCTAAATCCACCCTAGAGGGAGCGAAACAGGGAAGAGTCTGATGCCTTCTACTTGGTCAGCCAGACTTTACCGCTCTCATCGGCCCAGGGCCGGCATGAGAAGCTTTCAGGTGTGCGGTCTCCTTTCGCTGTGTGAGGGGTGAGGGCAGCTGGGTGAGTTCCCATTACACCTGGAGAAGCTGTTGCCAACCTCATACCATGAAACACCACAGCAGTCAAATCAGGCCCGCTTGTTTCAATTTTATTGCATGCTCTTCCATGTATTTAAGTTACATATGTGTTAAGGTTATTTTAGCACAGAGGGGCATTCCGAAGAGAATTCAGAAAAATATAAGACTGGAGTCTTAATAGCTACCATCTGTGGAGCCCCTGGAGCATTTGTTTCAGGCCCAGTTCTAGTCTCTACACATGTGCTCTCAGTTCATCGGGGGCGTCAAGCAGGCACTTAACAGGTCTGCAGAGGAGAAGCACCTGACAAGCTCCTTTGTTCACAGTAGGCTTCTTGCAAGAAGTCACATAGTCTAAGGTGATACCTGGAAGATAACCAGGGATTGGGGAGGAGTAAAAGGCATGTTTCTTCTCTGGCTTCTCCCAGTCCCAAAGCAAACACTCTGTTCCTCCATGTTTAAGGGTTTTAAGAATCACTTGTAGGAAAGAGCCAGACAGTGGACCCCCAAAAGAAGAAAACCCTTTGGTTAGCTACAGAAACATTTGAAAATCATTTTGATTGTCAGCCCAGGTTTGTCCTGGAGTGCAGATGGATTGGACTTGCTCAGTTGTAACCCTTTCCCTGACTGCTTTGCAAAAGACTTCATTCTGGCCTCTGGAGTTTCACCCTGCTGCCCTACTTGGAAGCAATGCTGGTCCAGTTACTTAGACATCAGCCCAAGATGTACTCTGGCTGCCTGGAATTCTCAGCCTCTTCCACACTGATATCCGGCTGATCTCTTAGGTTCTTCCCCCACTCTCAGCCACTCCCCTCCTCCCCACTATGAGCCACGCCTCTCTGCAGTGCCCCTCTAGCCACTCATATCCTCTTGGGTCTGACCCTGGTCTCCAGCCCCATGGATGTAGAAGACCTCTAGCTGGTGCCAAGCCGTCTCTGGGCTTCAGGCCATTCTGTAGTCACTTTACAGTCACCTCTCCACTTCTAGGTTTCTTTTGCTCTGGGCCTTGGAAGCCTTCCCTCTGGCCCCAGAAAATGTTGCTGTGTTTTATTCAGTTTGCTTAAGACTTACTTGGTCATTGAGGTCAATCCTACCCTTCAGAGAAGCTCTGCTGCTTATCTCCATATCCAAGCTCTTGAATGTATAGTGTATGGTGCAATATAGGGTAGTGGTTGAAAATGAGGACTTTGCATATTTGGCTTTGAATCCTAGATCTGTCATCCTGTGTGACCTTGGGCAGATGACAAACTACCTGACATTCAACTTCATATGTATGAGGATAACATTACTACCTTGTCAGGGTTATGTGGAATAAGGCATGTAAAGAAAGGCACAGCAGGGTGACTGCTCCATAGCAGAAGCTTGATGGTCATTGGCTTCTAATGGCCCCAGCCGTGTCTCTTTTAAAGCCTTTACTTCTCGTCCATGTAGCTTTCTGACAAAGGTCCTGTGTCTGCTCCCAGAGCAAGTCTAGTTGTCAGGTCATGAGCAGAGATAGGAGCATAAATTTCTTGCTCATGTTACCATTCCCTACCCCTACCCCTTCTCGGTGACCTCCAACTCACAAGGACTCTAATCTACTATGCTGCCATCGCTGAGGAATGATCTAAAATTTCTTTTTTATAATATTAAAAATACCTGAAACACTGTCAGTGAAAATAGAAGACATCAGACCTGCTGTCGCCACGGGAATAAGAAGCACTGGAAGTGTGTGTGAGCTGGTGGCACAACAGGTGTGAAGGAGGCACAGCAGGCAGGGACACAGGAGACAAGGAGATGGGCACAGAGGCCACACAATAGTCTAGAGGCAGCAGGGCCCCAGGCTTGTGAAGTTTCCCTCCAAGTTTTTGAATAGTGAGCTTTTGACTGAGCAAAATCCCACCCATTTTACAGTCAGTATAGTCATTGTTCTTACAAGGGTTTATGTGATGTTTTGACAAGAATGGAGACATCGGATGTGACTCCTGGGTTTGAATCCCTATTGGCCACTTCCTAACTATAACCTCTTAAGCTAAGTCTGTGCCTCCGCAACTTCAGCTGTGAGGGGTGGAAAATAGCGCATGGCTTGCAATATTGTTATGAGCGTTTGTGATGATGTTTTAAAAACACTCAGTTCAGTATGGGCACTCAGGAAACGGTTTATTATGAAGACCCAGTGTCTAGTTAGTGCTTGAAGAGCTGGGCTTTTTTGATCCTACTCTGACTCAAGATAATGACACTTGAAGTGGAATCACAGAAGAGATGACTTGGGGTGGGGAAGCAAAATGGAAGAGATCACCAGGTTGTGGAAGAGACTGAAAGTCTGTGAAAGGCAGATATGGGGACAAAGGTGGTCTTGCTAGGATGGTGTCTTAAGGAGCAGAAGCAGAGACCTAGGCTCTGGTTTACCATCAGATCCCCAGAATGAAGGAAATAGGGCAGGAGGGTGTCTGTGGGGGACATGGTGTGTCTAAGTGGAAAGGACACAAGGTTCAGGGGCCATGAACCCCTATGTGAATCTTAGATGTCGTTTTTTCAGGCTGGGTGACTTTGGGCACATTTGTCTTCATGCTTCAGTCCCCTCATCTTTAAAAGTGGTCAGTACTATCACCACCTCCCTTACAGGGCTGATGGGACAACATACGTGAAAATGCTGTCTAAATTGAGCGCTATGTAATACTTGCTGGGTGGTGGTTTAGGAGAGCTTTCCTGGAGTGGGTGGGTCATAGAATTGCAGGAGTTCACAGATAAGAGCCTCCCACATTTCCAGCAGGAAGCAGTAAAGCAGCTTTTCTCACCAAACACTGTCTTTCACTGTGCCAATATTTGGTCAGGTTTTTGTTTTGGTTTAAGAAGGAAAAGCAGTGTGCTGAGAAAGGGCATAAGTTTTGGAGTCCCATGGATTAGGTTTGAATCTTGTATTCACCATTGCCAATGTTGAGATGGTCAGATTACTTATCGTCTCTGAACTTTGCTTTCTTAACAGGCCCCTTCGAGTGGCTATTGGGAATGAATGAGACAGCTCAAGTGAAACATCTCAGTGCCTAGTGCCTCCCTAGTAAGTGCCCAATAAATATTAGTCCCCTTTCTTTCATTTCTTTTCCCTTTAGGAAGCAGCTAGTTTACTCAGTTTAAAAGGGACTCAGTTGTCCACGCCTTAGTGTGAACAAGTAATATCAGAATTCCCTTCTTGTCTAGGGTGAGATTGGTTGTCCTAAGGAGTGTGAGTGTGAGTGAGGAAGAATCATGGGAGAAGGCGGCAGGACTCTACTGTGTTGGAGCTGGAGTAGGGGTCCTTTGGTCATCTAGTTGGTGTGGGGGTGAGTGAAGAACACGTGATGTTGAGAGGTGAGTTTGAAGAAAGAAGGTGGGTGCTGAGTGCTAGAGGGAAAGGCCAGTCTAGGGGTTGTGTGGAGTGGAGGACAGGACAATGAGCTATGGATGAGATCAGAGTCCCACCAGGGGAACCTTAGGAATTGTGACTACAAATCAAAGTTGTGAGAGAAGTCCTGCATTCAGCCAGCTGTCATCTTAACACCTCTGAGAGTTGTGGTCGTCCCAGAAAGGAAGAATATAAAAAGAAAGCAGAAATCTTCAAGATGGAAAGACTTTTTAAGTGTTTTCAGAGCCAAGGAAATGCACAACCTAATCAAGGTATCTGACAGCCTAGGTGGGGTTCAAGGTGTCTGAGAAAATGTAGTTGGGTATTGAAGCGCATCAAACTCAGGGATATGAGCTGGGTGACCACCTTCTTAGGTCTTAGGTAATGGAGGCCCCATGATAGGGCTTTCAGAGACAACAAATAGGAATTTATGGGTCCCTTCTTAGAATCCAGTCAGTAGCCCAATCAATGTTTCTGGTTGTTTTACCATCTCAACCATCTGAGAAGGCAACCTCCAAAATATATGTGCAGCATCAATTGTTTCCTTGATAGGTAAGCATCTTTTAACTCTGGAGAACTTAGAATGAAGGATAGGCATGTTTAAGAACATGGAACCTGCAGCACTACTATATTTGCTCTAAGGAATCTATGCAGTTTGTTTTTAAATCCTTAACATACGGAGGAGAATTTGCCTTTTAGTTTGATAGGTTTACCTTGTAATACCAACTAAAGAGTGTTGAATAATTTATTTAGACTTGAATTTTAAGTCAAAATCTCGCCAAGTCTCTATATTGTTTTGGAACATTTAAAATGATTTGAGATTTGCTGTATTTATGAACGTAATCTATTGGCGATATAATAATTAAGTACTTGGGAAAGTTTGTTTTAGTCAGGTAAATGAAGTACTTAAGAAATAAAATATATTAACCTCACATTACTCTTTTGTTTTATAAACAAAATAATAAGGTTTGTAAGCTGAACTTAACAGCTTAGACAAGAACTAGGATTTTGAATATGTAACTTCGAAAACTGAATATAATTCTTAAAGCCAAAGTAATTTCTGGATAGTTATTTCTACACACAAAAGTATCCCTCATGGATATCAAACACCTCCCGGGGAAACTCTGCATATAGTATTACCACAGACCCAGTCACTCATCCTCTCTAGGTAGCAGTCGCTCTCCAGGCACTGGCAGCAGTTAAGATGGCCACCATGGGTCAAATCATAGGTACAGGCATGGTTTTTGAAACTTTTTAAAATTGGTTGGCAACATATATGATAAACTTTAAAAACAAAAGCTTGGGGCTTCCCTGGTGGTGCAGTGGTTAAGAATCGGCCTGCCAGTGCAGGGGACACAGGTTCAAGCCCTGGCCCGGGAAGATCCCACATGTTGCGGAGCAACTAAGCCCATGCGCCACAACTACTGAGCCTGTGCTCTAGAGCCCGCGAGCCACAACTCCTGAGCCCGCGTGCCTAGAGCCCGTGCTCCGTAACGAGAAGTCACCGCAATGAGAAGCCCGCGCACTGAAACGAAGAGTAGCCCCCGCTCGCCGCAACTAGAGAAAGCCTGCACGCAGCAACGAAGACCCAACGCAGCCAAAAAAATAAAAACTAAATAAAAACAAAAGCTTTTGGCTTCTCTGGAAAATTAGAAGATCTGGCAACAGTAAGATCCCATTTCCCATAGGACAGCCGTTGGCCAGAGCTGAGTAGCTGCCACCCCTTTGGGCATGTCCTTCCCATTTGCCACAGTCACCACTCTTCGTTTTGGTACCTAATACCTGGTTTATCTCACCTCTGTGACCTGTCTGGCCCACATTTTTGCACGTGACCCCTGAACTAGAGGTTTTCTGAGGTTCCTAACAGCAGATTGATAGCTGGGGGAAGGGCTCAGGAAAAGTGCAGTCCCTGCCCTCCTCTCTATTCTCATCATCCCCTCTGTCCAGGCTGTCTTTTCCCAGCCACCTGGCCCCAGGGCTGGTTTCAGCCACTAGAGGAAATATGCAAGACATTCCCAGGCTCAGACTTCTCTGTGTTTGCTGCTCTTGTCTATAACCACACTGGTTCCAGAGATTCTGTTGCCCAGACAGTTTGCCTGGGCTCTGACCTCATGTCTCAGTTCCTGTGAACTTCCTGCTTTCCTTCGTAATTTGACCACAGCCTCACTCATGTGTGTGAGGGCTCCCAGGCTCTGCTTTATGAAGCTCCTGTACCTGATTATACCTGGTCTGTCAGGCTTGGTTTTGAATCTTCTGACTCAGACTCCCAAATCCCAACCCCATCTCCACCATCACTGCTCACTCTCTGGGCAGTGTGGTTACTCAGCTGAGGGATGGAAGATTGTTGAAGATTCAGGAGACATGGGAGGTGAGGTTGGAAGTGTTTGCATTTTCAAGAGAAGCATGGAGGCAGAAGCCAATCACAGTTTAAGGAGGCAACCAGTAGAAGGCTTTTTAGGTGAGGGAGGCAACTGAGCATAGTTGTAGGCAGAGGAGAAGGCAGCCGGAGAGAGAATTCAGGTGTGAGAATAAGGCCTCAGAGGAGGCATAGGGTGATAGGATAGGAAATAGCAATAGTTGGTGACTCCCAGGGAGATTCTGAAGCTCAGAAACATCTTAACACCTCCAGAGATGTAGGAGTGGGCACTGTTGGAAGTCTATAATCCCCTAGAGTGAGGGTTAAGTAAATGATACTGGAGGTTTGGAGAGTAGAAAGGGGCATGGCCATGGTGTTGGGGCCACAGCCTGGGGCAGGAGAAATTTCCAGCAGTGCAGCCAACAGCCTCTCACAGTATCTGTAGACACAGTAGAAACATCTGAACCAAATGGTCATGAAGCTTGGTGAAAACCAGACCCAGTGAGAGTTGATTAATGGATCCATGTCAGCCTATACTAGAGGAAAGTCTCCAGTAGTATGTTTTAGGGCTCAGTCTGGGCCTGTGTCTTGTCTGACATTTTTATTGACAACTGACTGAGGCAGCAGGCTCATCAAGTTTGCAGGTGATCGAGGTGGGAGGGGCAGCTAATACTTTGCATGAAAGAGTCAGGATTCAGAACGATTTCAACAGGCTGGAACACTGGGCTGGAACCAACAAGATTAAATTTAACAGGGATAAATGTAGAGTCCTGCACTTAGGTTAAAACAAAATCAATGACATAAATACCCGGTGGCGGGGTGGGCCAAGCTTGACAGCGGTTCATGAAGAAAAGACCTGGGGGTTTAGTTGACTGCAAGCTCAATATGAGTCAACTGTGTGATGCGACTGCTAAAACCTCTAATACAATCACAAACTGCATTAACCGAAAAGGAGCAGCCAGATCAAGGGAGGTACTTACCCCACTCCTTTCTGAGATGGTCAGGCCACCTCTGGAATACTGGGCCCATTCTGAGGTCCGTTTTTTTTAAGGAGGTCAGTGACAAATGAGAAAATATTTTGGACAAGCAGCCAGCATGGCATTAGGCCGGAATACTGCCAGAAACTTTCCAGAAATTCTATGGTGCTGAGGTTCTGGGATGAAGGGCAGGAGTGACCCCAGGCAAAGACAGTTGTATCTGGAGCACTCTTCTGGTGCTTGGGAGAAAATAGGGGGACCTACTTCTCACTTCCTGTAGGTACCCAGAGGCATTGACCTGTGAATTTCATCCCAGGATTTCCTGAAGTCGAGTGATTAGGGGTTACTGAGAAGGGGTCTAGGATGGGGATCAGTGTGGGAGTGGGTAGAAAAATGGGGCAGTGTGGTAGGAAGGAATCTGCAAATTTGGACCTCAAGCACCACCTCCCCAGCGCCCTCCCCCAGGACACGTAGTCCCCACTTCGGTCAGAGCGTGGCGCCCTCACTCCATGTGGGGATCCTGAGTCAACAGCAGGAGCCCAGTGGACGGCCAGGCTGCGGCTGCACTTCTCTCACACTCCCCACTGCAGGGAGCCCACGGGGCCACTCGGCTTAGGTGCGGCTGGCCTGGGACTTCTGGGTGGCAAGAAGACTCACAGCACAAACACACATGGAATTCAGGTGTGTCTCCTATTACAGCCAAGCATTCCTGCCTGAGCTACTGTGCACGTGGCCTCTTTTCTGCGCTGGCACGGAGCTCAGGGTGCAGAGGGCTGCTCCTATGGCAGGAGGGTTCCCTGCACCGAGAGCTCCATTTCATGGACCAACCCGAATCCCCTGCCCCTGGCTGGCTGAATGACTGTCACCAGTTTACCTAAACTAAGTTCTGTTTGTCTTGGGTTCCTTAACTGTTTGAAGCAGGATAACACTGCCAAGTTCATAGAGTTGTTAGGATTGAAAGAGTCATCTAGGGCAGTGATTCTGAACTGATACAGGAATCACCAGAGGAGCTTGTAGAAAGTGCAGATTTGTGGCTCCACCACCAGTCATTTAGTAGTTCTGGATGGAGCTCAGGAATCTTTTAACCAGCTCCCCAGGTGATTCTGATGTCCATGGCCCTCTGACCACATTTTGAGAAACTGACCTAGGACATACAAGACTACCTAGTATGCATCAGTTCTGTTTCTCAGAGCACGCATGAAGGACAGTGTGGCGATCAAGAGTACACAGGCTTGTTCTCCAGATACCTGTAGCCAAGATGTTCGGAGGAGGACGATGGGTCTGGAGATGGGGACACAATATTTAAGCCCAAGATGGATGTTTTGAGACTTGGGGAGGTTGGATGTACTGAGGGCCATAAAGGAATTGGGATGCTGGCACCAGGGATGGGGCTACTGGTGGGGTGATGGGGGTATGTTGGTGCATTGGAGTGCTGAGTGTAATGTGTTGTTGAAGGAAATAGGGGCAGAGTGTACTGGGAGGGGAAGGAGCTGAGAGGATGGGTTGGAGTACACTGGCGTCTTCTTGAGGGGCTGGAGATGAAGGTTTGTTATATCATGATGGGGCCATGAAGATGAAGTGGTGGAGACTGCGATGCTCAGTGAAGCCCCACGGGGGCAGCCATGCTTTGTGTTTTGTGGTGAGACATTGAACCCATGCTTCTGACTATTCTCTTTTTTGGTGTAAGAGGGGAGGGGGATGCTCCTTAAGCTTCTGGGGGAACTTTCCTGGTCGCAGAGGGTATAGGTGAAGAGTGTGTGTGTGTGTGAGAGAGAGAGAGAGAGAGGAGAGAGAGAGAGTGTGTGTGTGTGTGTGTGAATGGGGAGGGGAAGGCAAGCTTATGCACTGAGATTTTAAAAAGTCCTTTTCTGGATTTCCTCACTGACTTGAGGAGAGGGAGTCAGTTTCCAGGATTCCTCTCCCCTACCTTCACATACAAAATAACGTTTGACCTGCCTGGTTTCTCTTGGGGCTCAACTCTCCAAAAGCTGGCACTCTTGTCAGCTCATGAGCATGAGCATGTGGATGTCTGCTAACTGAAAACACCTTCCAGAAACTCTGAAGATCTTCCCGGAGGAACATTCTAGAAAGAATCCTCAAATTTCAAATCCTTGAAAACTGGAATTGGACGAGAATTTAGGTGCCATCTGATGCAGTCTCCCTCAGTTTGGTTCTGGGGAGGACCTTGTGAGGACACCCTGCTTTCTAAGCCTTTGGGGATCCCAGAGCCTGGTGTGGATGACAAGACTCATACATTACCTAGGGAAAAGGGAGACTCAGTAGAGTCAGGTAGGGGTTTGTGGGTTCTGCCAGTAAACACCTAGGAGGTCAGAGCTAGGTGAGCACCTACGGAAGGCTCCCTAGAGCAGGGCAGCTGAAGCTGCACCTTAAAATGGGTAGAATTATTTTTAGTTACTTTTGTTCTGACTATGATTTTATGAAAATGAAGGAAAGAAAAAACACTGGAATGAGAGGGTGAGGCGTCTTCTTCTGTCTGCAGGGGAGCAAAGCTATAGAGGCCTGAATCCATCTGAGGTTTGGAGGACCGTAGAGAGACCAGCTTCGTTAGAGGGCTGGGACCACTGTCAGGGCAGAGTAAGTGAGAAGGAGAGAGGGCTGTGGCTGTGGCGGGAGGGGTGAGGTGGAAGAGAGAGGAAAGAAGCTCAGGGTTGGGCTCACAGTAGGGACGGTGAGGGTTGAGGCTTGAGCAAATGAGAGCACCCAGGAGACAGGAGAGAAGAGGGTTCCAGGGACAAGTGTGAACATACATCCAGAGAAGCACTTCCCAAGTAAGCAGGAGTGGAACCCAGAGAGTGGAGGTCATTGAGATGGAGAGAACACAGGAGGGGCAGTCACACCAGCTCAAACTCTGAAGAGTTGTTTGGTATAGGAGGCGGGGGTGAGGACCCAGTGAAGGTCATTAGAGTTGGTGATTAAGAGGTCAGCAGAATGGTAGGGGTTAAAGAGTGAGTTGGTGGAGAAGAAATGAGGCAGCAAGTATAGACCATTGTAGGTTATCCTTTGAGAAATACACAGAGGACTGGAGATGGGTTATAGTTTGAAAAAGAAGCCACAGAAAAGCTTTGTTAGCCTGGAGGAAAGGAGCAAATCTGTGGACAGAGGACAGGGGAGAAGGAGCTGTTGGAGAGGAAGAGATTGAGCAGACACTGGGAAGAGCCAAGTTATAGACAGGAAAGTAAGGGAAGGGAGCCAGGGCCTAGAAGAGGTCAAAGCCGCAGATGAGAAGAAAGGGGTGAAGTCGTAGAGCTCTGGTTGGACCCAGACTTTGACCTCCTAAAGTAGGCTCCTTCAAGTAAGGGTGGCCAGGGTGGGGCTGGGCTGGAGGGATACAGAGGAAGGGGTGGAATCAAAGGAGTGGTCTGGACATCTGACATATTGCCCAGCAGACCTGGGAAGCAGAAGATCCGGGCTTGGTTTTCTCTTGGGTCAGGTCTGACGCTCTGCTTCTGGGAGCAGGATGGGGCAAGCGAGCCGTGGTGCGACCAGATTACAACAGTCTCAGGAGCCTAGAGGCCAGGACACTATGAAGGCAGGGAGGGGCCTTGCTGGGGAAGAGAGGAACAGCTGCCAGAGCAGGCCTGGGAAGGCTTGATTGAACAGTGCAGGGCCATGCAGTGTAGGGGGGCCAAGAGCCTGAGTTTAACTGTGAAGGATTATCATTGTTACTCTTTTTAAGTATCTGAGGTAGGATTTGAGTGGAGAAAAGAACATAAGGAGATGCAGAAAGGGAGCATTGCTTTGTGCCAAACACTGTTCTAGATTAACTGATCCTCACAGGACCGTCTGTGAATTAAGTAGCTGCTATTATTATTATTTTACATATGAGATCAAGGTTCAGAGAGGGGAAGTAACTTAGCTGAGGTCACACAGCCTGTTGGTGTCAGAGTTAAGTATTTGAATGTTTTTTCTGTTTCCAAAGCATATGCTTTCTGCTATGCCTTTTTATCACTACTTACTAGGTAAGTGACCTTGAAAAAATTACTTAATTTCTTCCTCACTTTCCTCATCTGAAAAGTGGGGATAATAGTAATGCTAGCTCATAGATTTTTGTGAGGATTAAGTAAATATATGTAAAGGACCTAAAACAGTGTCTAGTACATAGAAAGTTTTACTTAGGGGATGCTGCCCTTATTATTATTTCTCATTGATCCTCATAGCCTCTAGCCAGAAGCTAAGGACTTTGAGGAAGTTGAAAGAAGGTCTTGGAACATACTGGTAATTTAGAGACGATCAAGTAGTTGGGAGGAAGGTGAGAGAACAGTATACAACCAGTGGTTCTCAACCAGGGATATTTCTGTTGATGTGGCCGGCAGGAGCTACTGGTTTTTGATGGGCAGGAGCCAGGAGTGGTAACAGTGGTCAGTCATGTCCCAGTTGATAATGTGCAGGAGAAACTCAGCTAGAAAGGATGCTTGGGATTTAACTCCTCAGAAGAGTAGCAATCCCAGAGATTGGAGCAGCTTGAGCAAATGTC
Organism: Delphinapterus leucas; assembly: GCF_059928025.1. Taxonomy (NCBI): domain Eukaryota; kingdom Metazoa; phylum Chordata; class Mammalia; order Artiodactyla; family Monodontidae; genus Delphinapterus; species Delphinapterus leucas. Next base: position 59,511,380 of record NC_143144.1, read on the forward strand.
GGGAGGAGCTTGAAGACCTGTCTGGCTGGGAAGAATTAGACTCTGTTGGAGGCAAGTGTTCCTGGAGGGAAGAGCAGGCTTAGGGCTGCAGAGGAGCCTGGGAGCACATCCCAGAAGGTCAAACTGAGAGCTCTGGACACTGAGCAGAGAAATGGAGACCTGTGGGGTTCTGGATGAGGGCATGGCATATTTAGGAAGACCACTCATGCAGTCAGGGAAGACACTGGGTGAGGGGGACCAATCTAGACCAAACCCTGGAGGAAAGGCACATGAGTTGGACTGGGTTTGGGGTTAAAATGTGCAGATAAGCAGCAATACTAAGGGACATTTGAAGGGAAACTCCCAGTGTGAAGATTCATGAATTGAGAGTGGGCTGGGCCTGATCTAGCAGGCACATGACCTGAGAGGAAATTCTGGGAGATGTGGGCTGGTTTGGGACTCAAGGTGATCACAGTGAATTTAATGTAGTGATGGGGAATCTGGGAGGAGATATCTGGTGAGGAATTGGGGATGCCAGTTGGTGGACTGAAGTACCGATTTGGGAGTCATTAAGCCAAATCTATTGAGTACACTCAATACACATATAAAAGAGGGCCCCTTTGAGGGTCTTTCCTGTGGGGTTGCTAGTTGAATTTGAAGTCCTGCTTGTAGATAAGTTGGTCATGGGAGAGAGTGTGGAGGGGAAAGCACTGAAAACCTTCAGACTGAGCCTGGGCCCCTTCTGCAGATAAGAAGAGTTGCTGGGAGAGAATCAGAGAGGTTGGAGAACTAGGAGAGGGCAGAGAGCTTCCAGAAGAGCATCACCAGCGCCAGGTACCCCAGAGAATAGGCCTAGGGGTTGGCTGCTTCCAGAACAAGTGACTTCAGGACAGCAGCAGGGTGGAGGCCAGAGACAGGCAGGGGAGCCACTGCAGGAAGGAGGCAGTGGGTGAAGATGGCTTGTGGGTTGGAGAAACTTGGGAGTTCAAGGAAAGAGGGAGACAATTGAGGTTCCCAAGGCAGGTTGAAAAGGGTGTATATGAGAGAGAGGAAACATTGAGGCTGATGGAGGGGATGGAGTAGGAGAAGAAGTTCTTCACTTAGGTAAGGGGTTCCCAAGGAACCATCCCCACCTTAGGTACAAAGTAGTAGATTTCTCCAGGCTTCATTCTCTGGCCTTTCTCTGCCCCACCTGCCTTCTTAACCCCCAGTTTAGGCTGTTGTTTCCTCTGCCCCCCTCAAGGAACACAGAGAAAAACAGATAGCCCGTGTCCTGTAACTATCCTGATTTATCTGGCTTTCCTACCCTGCCCTCCATACTCAGTGATTCTCAACTCCTGCGCCCTCAGCCTTCCCTTTCCCAGGATAAAGTTCAGTTCCTGTAAGGTGACTTGACTGTAGAGTTTTTTCCTGTTTGCCATCCTCAGTGCATGTGGCCTTTTCAGAAAGCTTGTGGAGCACCCTGTGCCCTTCTCCCCCACTACCCCACCCACCCATTGTCTTCTCCTACTCATATTCAGGCAGGACTTACCTTTTTTAGTCTGTTGCTTTGGTCACAGTCCCTTCTGGGAAGTGGTTCCCTGATCCCTCCCCCACCAGCTCCCTGGTCTCTTTGAGTCTGTCACCAGAGTTAGGAATCAGCAGAGGATGTTGAAAACTCCTCTCCTCGAGGAATCCTCCTCCAGTTGGGCTCATTCAATTCTTATTGCTCCTTTCCTCTGTCGATTTTGAGGACCCACTTAGATAACTTTGCAGATAAAAAGTAGCACGTGCTCTGGCATCTTACTGATTTGGAACTATTCTGCTTCTGTTGAATTGTAATATTCCAGAAGACAACTAGAGATCACCTAGTTCAGGAATTTCAAATAATATTTTAAACTTTAGAACCTTCAATTCTGAACACACACACACACACACACACAGATAAAAGCAGAAGTGCTGTGGCTGAAGCTTGCTCTCCTTTGCTCCCATCCTTGCCCACAGCAGCTTGGATGCTCCTGAGCCCCTAGAGCTCCACAGAATACATTCTGATGCCTTCATTTACAGGTGAGGAAAATGAGGCCCAGAGAGATGAAGAGACTTGCCCAGAGTCACACAGCAAGGGCAAAAACTCAGGGTTTCCCGATATCCCTCCCAGTTTTGGCATTCTAGGACTTGTTAACTTCTAGCCAAGCTGTCCCTCTAGTGTTCTTTTGTGTACCTCGTCATTGTCATTCATTCATTTAGATGTTTATTGAGTACCTACTATGCGATGTGTACAGAGTAGGCCCTCAGGACTGTTAGGTAGCAGTCCTGTGAGTTGGTGGAAGCAAAAGCAGACACTGTCTGCCCTCATACGGCCTTCAGTCTAGTGGTGGGGACAGAAAAACTGCATCTGTGAAAAGTGCCATAAAGGAGAGATCAACGGTTTGATAAGGTGGGCTTATAAGTGGAATGTCAGTCCTTTTGGGCTGTTAGAACAAAACACATAGACTGAGTAGCTTATAAACAACAGAAATTTATTTCTCATAGTTTCAGAGGCTGGTGAGTCCAAGATCAAGGCACCAGCAGATTTAGTATCTGGTGAGGGCCTGCTTCCTTGTTCATAGATCACCATCTTCTCACTGGGTCCTCACACGGCAGAAGAGACAAGGGAGCTCACTGGAGTCCCTCTCATAAGGGCACTAATCGCCTCCCAAAGGCCCCACCTCCAAATACTATCACATTGGGGATTAGGTTTCAACACATGAATGGGGGCAGGCACAAACATTCGGTCTATAGCATGAGGGATTTAACCTAGTTAGGAAGTGACCTGGAGCCAAGAGCTAAAGGTAAACTGGGAGAACAGAGGAGAGAAAAGTGTTGCAGGTGGAGGGAGCAGCATATGCAAAGCCCTGCGGCAGGAGGGAGCAGAGTGGGATGAGGAATGAGAGGAGGCCAGTATGGCTGGAGCATAGGGAGTAGGACCATGGCTGGGCAGGCACGCAGCAGGTGTGTACAAGACGGGGCTGTGCAGACTGTTGAGGAGTGCTGGGGCTTTATTCTGGAACTAGATTTGTGTTTCAGAAAGATGTCTCCAGTTCCAAAAGGTAACAATGCCTTGTCCCCAACCCTGTCCCAGCTGGGTTGCTTTCATTCCATCACCTTCTGTCTGCTTTTCTGACATCAGTCACGTGCTGCTTGGGGTGTTCTTAGCAGGGCTTGTTTCCACTCTTTATGGCATATGCATTTTGGCTCTAAGGTATATATGTGCAGTGTAGTGTGTGAATGTACTGCGACTGTATCATTTATTCATTCAATAAATGTTAAGTTATTGAGTGCCACTAAGAGCCAGGTACCATTTGATTATCATTATGGGCAACAACAAGCTGGGTGATAGCGTGTCCTAGTGTGTGATGCTGTGTCATGTGTGGGTGCTTGTGTGTGATGGTGTTGACCGTGTGCTCTAAATGATGGTTACTACGGGTGGCTGTGTTATCATATGGCTGTTGTATGTCTCCCCTTGGGGTCCTTGTGTGTGACTGTCATTGTGGGTGTTATGTGTAACTCAGTGAACAACAGTGGGTGTGCCTGAGGTTGTGGGTGTGTTGTTGTGCAGTGTGAATATAGGACTGTCAGTGTGTGGCACGCATGTCCTGTGCAGGTGAGACTCGGTGTGTGATGTGTCTGTGTGTCAGTGGGGGGCACGGGAGACCCCCATCTCCTGCTGTAAATCTGGAGGAGAATGAGCTTCCCCGGACTGTTGGAGGCACTCTTCGTGGCCCCTGGGATGATCGATGCAGGGAATGGAGCCTCCACCTGGCGCGGCCCTGGGATGTTGGGGAGCTGGAACCGCCCTTGCTGGCGCTGGAGGGGAAAGGGGTGATGGGGGCGACTAGGTGGGTCTGGGCTGGCCAGACGGGCCAGATTAATAAAGAGGGACCCGGGGGAGGGAAGGCCAGGGCGGCGGCGGCTGCAGCAGGAGGCAGCTGAGATGAAAGTGGCCCGACTGGCGAGCAGGCAGGTGGCCTCTCCCCTGCCCTGTCAGCACTTTTTAATGTCCCCTTGGTTAGAGTGTGTGGGAGGAGAAGGGCGAGGGAAGCTGGAGCTCACCTTTCCCAGGCCCTGGGGGAGGGGGCTGGGGCAGCCACGAGGTGGGGTTGCTTTTGGTGGGGTGGGAGGAATGCGGTCATAGGTGTAGCTGAGAGGAAGAGCCTGGCTCATGCCCCATCCCTGTCCCCTGAAAACTTACCTTAGCTCAGGCTAACCAGGGGTTGGCAGGATTAGGAAGCAGCTGGAGAAACAGAAAACGAGAAAGGGAGGTAGAAGGGGGTGACTGTGTGTGAGAATGTGGGCACAGCACATGCAGGTTACTGTCAGGCCAGGCAAGGGTGGGGTGTGTGTGTGAAATTGAACCTGCCTATGTAAATGAGTGTGAGGCTGTGTTCATGAGAACGTGTGAAAGACCAAGACCCTATGTGTTTGTGTTTGTTCAGCTCTCTGCAGTTGGCAATTTAAATTTTTAAACAGGGGGCTCTCGTCCTGGCTTGGCCTGTTGCTGGTGTGTGGTGTTGGGCGGGTCATTTAACCTCCCTGAGCTCTGTTGCTTCATCTCTAAAGTAAGGATAAGGGTATCTGTTTCACAGGATGATTATGGGGCCTAAGTAGACCAAAATACATTTTCAACTGTAAATCTCCCTATAAACGTTTGGTATCATTAATAACTACACATGGGGTGCGTTGGGCGACTGTGTGTGAAGGTGTGGGTGTGTCCGGAGGCCTGAGCGTCTTTGTGTATCAGCCATAGTGGGTGCATGGGTGAGAGAACAAGCATCATAGTAAGTGTGAACTTTATTTGCAATAAGTTTGTTGTGTGAGTGAGTATACAGGTGTTGGAAGTGAATTTGGTAGTTGTCGTAAAATATACGAAAATATCTGTGTGGATCCAAGTGTAGGGAGTGTGAGTGTCTGTGTGTGACTGTGAATGTGTGTTTTTGTCTTTGGGTGTCTGCATCATTGCGTGTATCTGTTTGCAGTAGATGATTTTGTGTCTCAGGGTGTATCTGAGTTAGTTGCCCTGGCACCTGAGATGGACGCGTGCATCTTGGAGTGTATACTGGCCATGTGGGGGATGTGTGGGGATGGGTTTGTGTGTCTGTGTTTCTCTGGGTGTGTGTCCCAATGCCAGTGTGGTTGAATGTGGCTTTGTCTCGGTCATGTGAGTGTGATGGCGGTATGTGGTGCCTTGGTGTGGCTGTGTATGACAGTGTGTGTGCATGCGTGCGTGCGCGTGAGTGTATGTTTGGTGAGCGGCTCTGCTGCCTTAAGCACCTTTCGAATACATTGGCCACAGCTCATTGAATCCTTTAACAATCTGACTCTGCTCTTCCTTCCCCGTTTTTTCTAATTCAGTTCCTCTTATTACAAAAATAAAAAATAAAGCGCTGCCCCTTTCCAGCGGCTGGCCCCGCGGAGCCCCTGCCTCGGGACCAGCCGCGTTTCACTCCATTTCGGAGAAAACGGGAAGTTGGTGATTTTAAAAAGTATTTTCTACTTTATTTGGGATTTAATGTTCTTACAGAATCCTGCTGCCTCCCTCTGTTCCCCCTCCCCATCCACCCCCAGCCCCACATACAAGAGGCGTAATGGCCCATTCAACATATTAGGGGAGCCGAGCATGTGCTCGCGTGCACGCGCCTGTGTGTGTGTATCCATACACACACTCTTGGATAAAAACACACAGAGACCCACGGCAGACACACATAGGAATACACAGCAGCTCAAACATATACTCAGACATGAATTCAAACACTCTGTCCTAATACTCAAACACCACACAAAGACAGAGACCCAGACACAATCACACTCTGATGGGAAACACAAAAGCAGGAGCACTGTTGGGGGAGACCCTGCGGAGACATGGAGAGAAACAGACAGGCAGAGAGGGGAGGAAAGAAAGAGACATGTTCCCAGTGACAGGTCAGAAGCAACTTTTATGCTATAAAGGAACATGAGTAGAGTAGTTCAAGGAAATGAGAGGGGGTTGATCATCCCTGGGCCAGGCATTGCCCCTTTTGTACAAGGGGATACTGTATGGTCAAGAAGTAATTACTCAAGGTCATGACGGGAGTCAAGCCTAGATGTGGGGACAGAAATAAGAATCCTGTGCCACTTCCCTGCGCCCTATTATCAGGGTCCCAGGGCAGTAAAATATATAACTGTGTGTGTGTGTGTGTGTGTGTGTGTGTGTAAGATGTGCTTTTGTACAGGACTAACTTAAGTGCCACATACATATTAGGCTCAACAGATGTTTGCAGAGGCTGGCAGGGCCCGGATGTGGCTGTGTGGGTCTTTAAATGTATATTTGAGAACCTGTGTGTGCACACACATGGGAGCATCCATTGTGGTGTATAAGCCTGTGTAAGTGTGGCTATGTGTGGCTGTGTCTATGCATAGACTGTAAATCCCATAGGGGCAGGAACCATGTATCCTCTCTGTATCTCCATCACCTAAGAAAGGGCCTGGCACATAGTAGGTACTCAGTAAATATTCATTCAAGAATGAATGAATGAACAAAGTCACTCTGGAAGCTCAGATAGCTTAGGGAGGGCCTGATCGTCACAGGTAGAGACCATGAGCAACCCAGCCTCTGGGCAGGACCTGGGAAGAGGGGAGATGGTGCACAATGAGATGGTGGGGTGGGAACTCTGGCAGTCTCTCCCTGCTGCTGTCTCTCTTGTTAGGAGATGTGGGCCCTCTGGTCAGTGCTTTGTCCAGAGTGATGAGTTTCAAGAGTTATTTCGGACTATTCTGTGGTAAAAAAAAAAAAAAGAAATGAGCTATCCATTAAAAAAATATGGAATAGGTGAGGAAGAGACGGGCAGAAGTGGACAGAAGTTCAAGATGGATGATGGACAGACAGACATATTGAGTAAACACACAAACTCATTAATAGATTTATTTATAGACAGACCAAAAGACAAATAGAGACACAGATAAATTGGTATACAGATAGAGACACAGCCTGACATGGATAGTCATGTAGGCAGACAGTCTCCAGGAGTGACTGACAGACCAACAGACAGGCAGACCCATCGATAGACAGCTAGATGGACAGCTGATTGCGCAGAGAAGATGGATGTATAGCTCAGCATGTAGAATAGGCCTACCCAATAGCCATGCCCCACATTCTGTCCTCCCTTCTTGCTAGCGGAACCCGTTCTTTTGTTTGGTGTTTGGAGACCAAGTGATTTGGGGAAGGTTGAACCTCTCCCTTGCCCCAGAGGTGAATCTTAGTTGGTCCAGGAAAATCATGGTAATTCCATTCCCCTCGCTGGAGATTGATTTACAAATGGATATGTGGTACAATTCTGACCACTGAAATGTGGGAGGAAGTCTCTTAAGGAGACTTTGGGGAAATTTTACCTCAAACTTATAAAAGGACCGATGGAAGAGATGTGCCCTCTTCTCTCCTGGATTTTGGACTTTCCTACGTGAAGATGTAATGTGCTGAGTTGCTGCAGCCATTTTGAAACCCTGAGGTTCCTCTGAGTTAAAAGCTGACATGCCAGGGATGGTAGAGGATAGCTGTGAAAATCTGGGTGCCAAATGATGCCCCTGGGCCACATTGACCAATTTAGGAATCTCTCTGTCCCCAAACTTCTTGTTATGTGAGATAATATTTTTCTTACCACCTAAGCCACTTTTTTTTTCCAGTTTAAATACTTCAATGTGTATTTCCTAAAAAAAATAAGGATGCTGTCTTACATAGTCATATGCAATCATGTAGATCAGAAAATTAACATAGATATAATTCTACCACGTAATCCACCGATCCATTCAAACCTCGCCCATTGGTACTATAATATCCTTGATACCTTTTTTCCCCTTCTGGTTCAGAATCCCCTCCAGAGTCACAATTGCATTTAATTGTCATGTTTCTGTAGTTGCCTTCCAGCTGGAACAGGTCTTCAGTCTTTCTTTGTCTTTCATGTCCTGGATAATCTTAAAGAATACAGAATAGGTTTTTTTTTAGGAGTATCTCTCAATTGGGGTTTATCTGATATTTCCTCATGTTATGCATTTTTTGGCAGGAATGATGCTGTGTTCTTCTCAGTGCATTATATCAGGAGGCACATGACCTTGGTTTGTCCCAATATTCTTTTTTTTTAAACATCTTTATTGGAGTATAATTGCTTTACAATGGTGTGTTAGTTTCTGCTATATAACAAAGTGAATCAGCTATATGTATAAATATATCCCCATATCTCCTCCCTCTTGCGTCTCCCTCCCACCTTTCCTATCCCACCCCTCTAGGTAGACACAAAGCACCAAGCTGATCTCCCTGTTATGCGGCTGCCTCCCTCTAGCTATCTGTTTTACATTTGGTAGTGTATATATGTCCATGCCACTCTCTCAGTTCGTCCCAGCTTACCCTTCCCCCTCCCTGTGTCCTCAAGTCCATTCTTTACATCTGCGTCATTATTCCTGTCCTGCCCCTCGGTTCTTCAGAACCTTTTTTTTTTCTTAGATTCCATATATATGTGTTAGCATACGGTATTTGTTTTTCTGTTTCTGACTTCACTCTGTATGACAGTCTCTAGGTCCATCCACCTTACTACAAATAACTCAATTTCGTTTCTTTTTATGGCTGAGTAATATTCCATTGTGTATATGTGCCACATCTTTATCCATTCATCTGTTGATGGACACTTAGATTTCTTCCATGTCCTGGCTATTGTAAATAGAGCTGCAGTGAACATTGTACATGACTCTTTTTGAATTATGGTTTTCTCAGGGTATATGCCCAGTAGTGGGATTCCTGGGTCATATGGCAGTTCTATTTTTAGTTTTTTAAGGAACCTCCATACTGTTCTCCATAGTGGCTGTATCAATTTACATTCCCACCAACAGTGCAAGAGGGTTCCCTTTTCTCCACACCCTCTCCAGCATTTATTGTCTGTAGATTTTTTGATGATGGCCATTCTGACCGGTGTGAGGTGATACCTCACTGTAGTTTTGATTTGCATTTCTCTAATGATTAGTGATGTTGAGCATCCTTTCATGCGTTTGTTGGCAATCTGTATATCGTCTTTGGAGAAATGTCTATTTAGGTCTTCTGCCCATTTTTGGATTGGGTTGTTTATTTTTTTGATATTGAGCTGCATGGGCTGCTTGTAAATTTTGGAGATTAAACCTTTGTCAGTTGCTTCATCTGCAAATATTTTCTCCCATTCTGAAGGTTGTCTTTTCATCTTGTTTATGGTTTCCTTTGCTGTGCGAAAGCTTTTAAGTTTCATTAGGTCCCATTTGTTTATTTTTGTTTTTATTTCCATTTCTCTAGGAGGTGAATCCAAAAGGATCCTGCTGTGATTTATGTCACAGAGTGTACTGTCTATGTTTTCCTCTAAGAGTTTGATAGTTTCTGGCCTTACATTTAGGTCTTTAATCCATTTTGAGCTTATTTTTGTGTATGGTGTTAAGGAGTGTTCTAATCTCATACTTTTACATGTACCTGTCCAGTTTCCCCAGCACCACTTATTGAAGAGGCTGTCTTTTCTCCACTGTATATTCTTGCCTCCTTTATCAAAGATAAGGTGACCATATGTGCGTGGGTTTATCTCTGGGCTTTCTATCCTGTTCCATTGATCTATATTTCTGTTTTTGTGCCAGTACCATACTGTCTTGATTACTGTAGCTTTGTAGTATAGTCTGAAGTCAGCTTGATTCCTCCAGCTCCATTTTTCGTTCTCAAGGTTGCTTTGGCTATTCGGGGTCTTTTGTGTTTCCATACAAATTGTGAAATTTTTTGTTCCAGTTCTGTACCTAAGCCAGGTAGGTAGGATCATCTGTCACTTGCAGCCAAAAACATCCTAATGCTACCCAAATCAACTGACAAATTGGCAGACAGACAGATCAAAAACAGGTAGAAAAACAAATAGGCAGATGGGCAAAGACAGACAGGTAGTCAAACCTAGGACATGTAGATATCTGGCTAGTTAGACAAATTTAAAAGCAAAAAGAAATGGGTAACTGAATGGATGGATAAATAGAGATGGACAGAGAGATAAACAGACAAACTGGGCAGCAGACAGTTGGGAAGACAATCAGACTCTGACCCCAGTGTTTATGTTTATCACCTGTTAGATGACTACTTACTTCTATTAACTATGTAATGTTCATTTTGGGGAAAAATTCTCTCCGTCTCTCTGTCCCCTCCCTCCCTCCCTCTCCCCTGACCTTCTCTCCCATCTCTTCCCTCTCCCCTCTGTCTCTCTTTCTCTCCCTCTCTCCCTCTTTTCCTGTCTTCTCCTTCCCTTTTTCCCATGTCCTCCCCCTCTGCTTTCTTCCTGTGCCTTACTTGCTTCTGTCTTTAAGTGTCCCCATACTCACAGCTGACTCTCTGCCTCTCATGAGAAGGCATGTTACCTGTGTGACAGAGGCTGCCGCTGAGCAAGGCTTGGATTGGGCACAGTGAAGGAGCATGGGAACCATGGAAGGCAGAGAACCTCCTTTTACTCCCACCCTACCCTCGGCAGCCCCAGGCAGCAGCTAAGTCCTGGCCTAGGGTTCTTTTCCTGACCGCCACTCCCCTCTTCCTCCCTGCTCCCTGCCAGAGATTCCAAGAACCTGGGGTTAGGCCTTTGAAGTCTTCCTCTGAGATCTGTTCACTTTGAAGGCTTGAGGGAAGGGAGCAGACTCAGGACTTGCTTTTTTGTTAAGGGGCAAGGAAACGGTGGCAAATATAGACGCAACAAGGGAAGGGAGGTCCACCAAGCTCCTCAATCCAAACCTCAGTTCTCTCCACCTTTTGTGTCCATCTCAGTCACTGGCCACTTTCTGAATATCCTTTGAGTCTCTTATTTCAACAAATAATTCTTGAGCTCCTGTGGCGTACAAGGTGCCACCTGGTGCTGTGGGAGACAAATGGGAAAGAAGGTAAGTCCCTCTATTGGAGGCATCTTCTGTTTTTCTTCTTCCCTTTATGTGTATCTCTCTTTGGGTGTCTCTGTCTTTCTCTTAGTCAGTAGATCAAGAAATTATCATAAAGGAGCCACTATCTGCCATGCATTCCATCTCTCTCTCCTCTAGCTCTGCCCTCTTTCCACACCACACCCACCTGCACTCTCGGGGTCCAGTGCCCACTTTGGCTACAGCAAGTGGAGCAGGCACTTTCCAAGAACAGAAGACACAGGGGATTGATGACTCTGTGGCGGCCCGCTTCTCCTTTCTCCCAGGATAACCAGTCTGTCAGAGGACCAGGGGAGGGGGGAGATGACTTCACAGGGATGCAGGGGGTGGGTGGTCCCCAGGGTATTCCTTTTCCTCATCTTTGCCCTTCATCTCCTGCTGCCTAATTATTTTTTCTGAAGCATTACTCTGAGCAAGTACTCCACTGACCAAGACAATTCAGCATGGCATTCAGAGCTCTTCACAATGGGCCCCAACCTACCCCTTCCAACACCCTCACTCCCACCCCCCATAAGCCCTTCAGGACTGGCCACCTTCCTTGACAGGCCCACAGTTTCCTGCTTCTCCACCAACCACATTCCACATCTTTTAAAGCCACACTCAGATGTCACCTATTTGAGGAAACCTTCCCTGATCGCCCCCTGCAAGAGGCTCCAGCTCAGACCACAGGCACCAAATACACCCTTGTATACACGCACACTGACCTCCAACTACAAATGTTGACAACATCATGTAGACGTTTCACCACCATGTCTTGTGCTTTCTACCCTGCTCTGGTCAAAGTCCAGGCTCCTCCAGGCTCATGGATGGCCCATCCCCAAGACCTTTCATATTCTTGGTCCCACTCTTGCCAGACAGGCCCTGATATGATTTTTGGGTTATGGCCCTTGACCTGTTCCCTCAGCCTTCCTCATTATCTGCCCAGACAGTGACCTTTCCTTCCTCCTCCCCTCCACTGCCCTTCCTCCTCCTCTTCCTTCTCAACGTCAACAAGCTTCCTTGAGAGCCTACTGTGTGAGCTCATTCCACACCCCCAGGGTGTAGATCTGGAGCCAGACTGCCTGGGTTGTAATTCTGCCTCCACCTCTTCCTAGCTGTGTGACCTCAGGCAAATTACTTCTCTGTGCCACATTTCCTCATCTGCAAGATGAGATTAATAATGGTACCTGCTTCACAGGATTGTTGAGAGGATTGATTTGGTATGAGTAGGGTGCTTAGAACAGTCCCTGACACATGGTACTATAACAGTGAGAGTTCTGCTTCTCATTTTATTCTGCTTCTGACTCTAGGGATTCAGAATTCTCAAGTATAGAGGAGGAGAACTGTAAACTACTGAGCAGCCCCTGTGTGCTGAGTGTCTTACATGCGGTGTCTCAAAACAAAAAAACCTTGTGAGGTGGGATTGTCACCACATCTGTTTAACGAACAAGGAAATGAGGGTTTAGGTAGCTGAAGTGACTTGCAAAAGGGCTCACAACCAAGACAGGGAAGATTCAGGAGTTGAACTCAGATATAGTTGATTCCAAAGCTGTGCCTTTTCCAAGACACTGAGCTGTTTCTTTAATTTGAGGATCAAGAGTTTAGGATTTGGAATTAGCAATTCAAGGATATGAGGTCTCAGGGTGCTGGTACTTTGGGGGTCCACATTACCTTGACTGAGAGCAGTTGGAGTATGAGTAACTTGTTTTCAGAGTGGTTATAGTGTGTGACAGGGGAGTGCAACCTCACTGCCATACATCCCCACCCTCTGCCTTCTGAAATCCATGCTCTGGCCTCACACTATGGTTTGGGGGTTTCCGGGGGGTGAAGGTCAGGTGAGTACTGGAGGACAGTAAGAGTCACCAAATTGCCTGGGGTCAGGAAGTCCAGGGCTACCTGGGGTCAGGAAGTCCTGGGCTACCTGGAGATGAATTATCTGGTTAAGAAGCCATGACCAGGTGGATCAATGGAGAGAGAGGGTTTTGTCACTTATTGCCCTGCGTTTAAAGAGCTGCACCCCTCGGGCTGGGGCTTATGAAGACTGTTGATTTTCTCCAGTAGTTCCCTAGCCCTGGATCACTGAGTCCTCAGGGAGCCTAGCTGGGGAGACATAAGTACTGAGGGCTTCCCCAGGAAGCAGATTCTGAGATAGAGATTAATGCTCAGAGTGTTATCAGGAAGCTCTTGGGATCAAAACCTGTGGAAGGAGAGGAAAGAATCAGGATTGGGCAGAGCCCAGCCCTTTGGGTCACTCTGAGGCTAGAATGGCCCTTCAGTTTTTCCCCAAGTTGGGGCCAGAGGTTTCATACCCCTGTGTTGGTGGGTCATGGAATGCAAGTAGCCCCAGAAATGGGTGTGACCTTAGGCTGGGCAGCTCTCTTCAACTGAGGCCATTCCCCCACAGGAGCTGAAAGCTGAAGACTGTCTGCTAGCACTCCCAGCAACTGGGGTAAGTCCTTCATTGAAGGGAATCAGACAGCACATTATAGTGTCCACCAAGGCACCTACCTGAGCTGGGGAGGGCGGGGCACTCACAGTGAAGTAAGGCTTCTGTGTATGAGACAATGCCTGAGCTTTGAGAAGAATGAGTAGGGGTTACAAGGCAAAAAAAAAAAAAAAAAAAGGAAGGGGAACATGTAGGGAAAGGAGAGTTTCTGGTTGAAAGAACAGCATGGGGACTTCCCTGGAAGTCCAGTGGTTAAGACTTCACCTTTCAATGCAGGAGGTGTGGGTTTGATACCTGGTCGGGGAGCTAGGATCCCACATGCCTTGCGGCCAAAAAAATAAAACATAAAACAGAAGCAATATTGTAACAAATTCAATAAAGACTTTAGAAGTGGTCCACATCAAAAAAATTAAAAAATAAATAAATTTTAAAAAAAGGAACAGCATGTACTAAAACCCAGAGGCAAAGTTGACACAGGAGAGGTAGGCAGGGCTCAGATCTGAAGGTCTGAACTACTGTGCTAAAGAATTTGAGTCTTTGTATTAAGGGGATGGGGAGCCTTTAAGGATTTTAGGACAGTGTGTGGCATAATTAAAATTTGCATTTTAGAATAATCTTGGCATGCCACTTACTAGCTGTGTTACTAAAAAGTGACCTAACCTCTCTTTGCCTCAATTCCCTCATCTGTAGAATGGGGTTAATGACAGTGCCTGCCTCTTGGAGTTGTTTTAGGAATGCACTGAGATAGTATGGGTAGAACTGGCATGTAGCAATCCTTGGTGAAGATTAACTGTTGTTATAGCTATTATAGGCTGGATTGGGATGGGCAGAGACCAGTAGAAAGAGCAGTGAGATGGCTACTGCAGGTATTCAAGAAAGATGTGGTAAGGGCACAACTAGGACAATGGCAGCAGAGATGGAAAAGGAGAAGCCAGTTTAAAAGCTTCTGAAAGGTAAAATTCACAGGACTTAGTGATTGCTTGGATGAAAAGAGGTGATAAAAAAGATGGCATTCACAATGACTCCCAGGTTTCTGGTTGGGTGACTGATTCTGGGAACACAAATGGATTCACGGGGAGGGTGGTAAGTTCGTTGTAGATGAGTTGAAATTGAGATTCTTAAGGAATCCAGCTGGAGATGCTGGTCAGTTGTTCAGAGCTAAGCTCTGAGAAAGGCTGGATGGAAAAAAAACGGTATGGGGATTGTCTGTGTGAATTTGGTCAGGGGAGCCATGGGCCTGGATGAGGTCATTGGGGTGAGTATGTGGAAAGGCAAGAGTTGTGGGCTGTGGATGGAACTGTGGCAAATACCATCGTTAACAGGAGCTTGGGAGTGAGAAAGAAGAGATCCCAGAGAAGCAGGAGAAAGAAGGAGATGCTGCTGTCAGGGAAGCCAAGGGAGGAAGGAGACCCCCAGAGTACCAGCCAACACAGCTCAGTGTCACAGAGAGAGCATCAAAGATAAAAATGGCAGAGTCTGTAAAAGAGGGCAAGGGGTTCCTGGTGGTTTACCTGGAGGAAAGCATTTCATCAAAGTGGTGGGTGGAAGGCAAGTTGTGGCGGTTTGAAGAATAAAGATGAAGCTGAGGGTTGTACTTCTCTGAATGAACAGACATATGGATGGAGAAATTTCACCAAGGTGCACTATGAGGTAGTCCAAATGCAGTCTTTCCAGATGACCTTTGCTTGTGCCCCTTCTCTCATGTTTCCCATCATAGACTGTATCTATCATAGTTATCTCTGCTCCTGCCTACTCCTTTACCTGACCATAAGCTCCTTCAAGCTGGGATCCTCATCCATGTTTGGGTCCTTCCCTGGCACTATGAGGTAGTCCAAATGCAGTCTTTCCAGATGACCTTTGCTTGTGCCCCTTCTCTCATGTTTCCCATCATAGACTGTATCTATCATAGTTATCTCTGCTCCTGCCTACTCCTTTACCTGACCGTAAGCTCCTTCAAGCTGGGATCCTCATCCATGTTTGGGTCCTTCCCTGTACCAGATATATGGTGTGGACTGGACCTGCAGGTAATGAGCAGTTGCTTGTGGAGTGAATGAGTGATCTGAGGTAAGACCATGAAGCAAGTTTCCTGGTTTTCAGACTGGTTAGTCAGCAGAGAAATAGTGAAACTATGTCCTGGAAGAAGGTGTGTGATGGGAAGACAGATGGCTAAGAATATGGGGAGGCATGAATCAAGGCACTTCGGGAAAAATAAGTACAACTGACCTTTGAGCAGAAGTTCTTAACCTTTTTAGATCCTGGATCCCTTGGAGATGCCAATGTAAATAATGAACACTTGCTCCAGGAAAAACACGCATCACACACTCATATCCAGTCTGCATATGATTTTAAGAGTTCCATACCCACTAAGGCCCATCTATGGACCTGTCCAGTGGTCCCATGGGTTTCAAGTCAAGAATGTGGAGTCCTATGACCTGGGGTACATCACTCACCCACTCTGGACTTCAATTTCTTTATCTGTAAGATGAGGAACTGTGAGGTGTAGGTGGAGACCATAAAGAAACGAACAACTTTGGAAGTCATTTGGTGCAGGTATTTAACAGAGCACAGATATTCTACCCTGTTAGTGGGTAGAATTATCTTCATTTTGAAAACAGGGCAATGGAGACTCAGTGCAAGAAACTTGTCACATGAGTGAGTGAAGGAGCTAGATTCTACCGAGGTCTGTCCAATTCCAAATCCTGGGAAGAGCCCAGGATTTGGAGTTGGACAGACCTCGGTAGAATCTAAACTGTGTTGCCTACGGGTATAATATTATTGATGTCTGTCTGCCCATCCCTGGCATATGCACTAACATACATGAAAACGATTTGGAAACTGGATAGCACTTATGCAAATATAAGATACCACATTGGTATCCACATTATTGATCATCCCTTATCTTAATATCGCTTCCTTGGCATCTGTTAGTTCTTCCCCCAACCTCAGGCGGCTTCTTCCTTGCTTCTGTCACCTGTTCCTCCCATTTCCTGAGGGTAGGTTTTCTTTAGTCCCCATCTCTTGCTTTCTGTTCTTTACGTTCTAAATCCTGTCGTCCTATAACTTCAGCTATGACCTCCAAGCAGGTGACTCTCAAATCTGTACTCCAGTCCAGAGCTTTATTTCAACCACCTGTTGGAAGTTTATCACCTACCTCATTGGTCTCAGACTTTGCTGTGCATCTGAATCACCTGGAGTGTTTGTTAAAACACAGATTGCCGGGCTTAGTCCCACAGTTTCTGATTCAGTAGGCCTAGGGAGGGCCTGAAAATATTTTTTACAGCATTATACAAGGTATACTTGACATGCAATAAACTGCACATATCTAAAGTGAACAATTGGATAAATTTTGACATATGAATACACTCATGAAACCAGCACCGCAATCGAGATAATGAACATATCCGTATCCCCAAAAAGCTTCTAGTTTCTCGTTATAATCCCTCTTTTTTCTCTCCTCAACCTCCACTCCCATTCCCAGGTAACCATTAACCTATTTGTGTCACTATAGATGAGTTTGCATTTTCTAGAGTTTTGTGTAAATAGAATCATAAAATATGTACCTCTTTCTTGTTTCTGGCTTATTTCATTCAGCATAATTATTTTGCTGCATGTATCAAGAGCTCATTCCTTTTTATTTCTGAGTAGTAGTCCATTGTATGAGTATATAGCAGTTTGTTTCTCCATTCACTAGTTTATGGACATTTGGTTTTCCAGTTTGGGGAAATTACAAATAAAGCTGCTGAGAACATTTGTGTAAAAACTTTGTACTTTTATTTCTCTTAGAAGTGAAATGGCTGGGTCATGATGGTAAGAGTATGTTTAACTTTTTAAGGAACTGCCAGACTGTTTTTCAAGTTGGTTGCACCATATTACACAGACATCAGCAGAGTATGAGAATTCCTCTTGCTCCACATCTTTACCATTGTCTGGTGTGATTAGTCTTTTTAATCGTAATCATTCCAGTAGGTATGTAGTGGTATCTCATTGTGGTTTTAATGTTTATTTCCTTAATAACTAATGATGTTGAGCAGCTTTTCAGGTGCTTATTTTCTATCCATTTATCTTCTTGGGTTAAATGTCTGTTCAAATCTTTTGCTTATTTAAAAAATTGAGTTGTTGTCTTCTTACTATTGAGCCATAAGTGTTCTTTATATATTCTAGAACACACGGGCTTTGTTAGATATGTATTTTGCAAATAATTTCTCTCAGTATATGTCTTACATTTTAATTCTTTAAACAATATCTTTTGAAGAGCAAACATTTTTAATTTGATGAAGTCTGATTTATTGATTTTTTACATTATTTGCCCTTTTTTGGACATATTTAAGAAATCTTTGCCAAACCGAGAGTCACTAAGGTTTTCTCCTACATTTTCTTATAGAAGTTTATGGTTTTAGCTCTTTTATTAGGTCTATTATCCTTTTCAGGTTAATTTTTGTGTGTGGTGTGAGGTAAGGGTCAAGGTTAATTTTTTTTTTTTTTTTTTGGCGTATGGCTATCCAATTATTCCAGCATCATTTGTTGAAAAGATTCTCCTTTCCCCATTGATTTGCCTTGGTACTTTTGTCAAAAATCAATTAGGCATTTATGTGTGGGTTTATTCTGGACTCTTCAGCTCCATTGATCTGTTTGTCTTTATACTAGTACCACTCTGTATTGCTGTATCTTTATAAGTCTTGAAAGCAGGTAATGTAAGCCTTCCAACTTTGTTCTTTTTCACAGTTGTTTTGGCTATTCTAGGACTGTTGTATTTCCATACACATTTCAGAATCCATTTGTCAATATCTGCAGATAAAAAACCTGCTGGGATTTTGAGATTGCATTGTGTCTGTCGATCAGTTTAGTGAGTATTGACATCTTAACAATATTGAGTCTTCCAATTCATGGACATAATATTTCTCCATTTATTTGGGTTTTCTTTAATAGCTCTCAGCAATGTTTTGTAGTTTTCAGAGTATAGGTCTTGCATATCTTTGGTCAGCTTAATCCCTAAGTAATACTTTTGATGCTATTGTAAATGGTATGTTTTAAAATTTTCTATTCCTATTGTTTTATTGCTAGTTTATAGAAATACAGTGTGTGTCTGTTAAAACAGATTGTTAGGCCTCAACCCCACAGTTTCTGATTCACTAGGTCTGAATTTGCATTTCTAACAAGTTCCCAGATGATGCTGATGCTGTTTGTCTGGGGACCACACTTTGAGAACCATTGACATAAGTTCTGCCTGAACCTCTTTCTTGTTCCAAACCAAGCTCATCACCTGGCCCCAATTAAGTTCTTCTTCTGATTTCCCTCTTTCCAGAAATGGCCCCACATCCAATTCCATATCTGTTGGTCAATTGTCTGAGTTTCCCATTGCAAAATCAATCTGTGGCTTATTTTAACCCTCACATCCAATCAACTGCCACCCTAATGATATACTCCTGAAATATGTCTCCCCTCTGTCCCCTTCACTTTCCATTTCATATCTTCATCACTTCCCTCCTTGACTGGTGAAATCACCTCCTAAATGATCTCTCTGCCTCTAGTCTCTTTCTACTACAGTCTTTTCTCCACACTCCCAGACTAATCTTTGTAGTCAGCAACTTGAACTGTGCCAGTCTCTGGCTAAATAATCCCCCACAGGACTCCCACTGCCAGATGAATTAAGTCTAACCCCCCCTTACTCTGATGTTGCAGAGACTTCCAGTTGCCTACTTGGTATTCATTCTCATTTTACCTTTAGCAATAGAAATCATATCTTATCCAGGAGAACAATATGCCCAGAGTTTTAAAAATTATATTTCTTCATATCCTTGCAAATAAATGGTCATGTGACTAAGTTCTGACCAATAAGATGTGAATGCAAATTGTTGGGTGCCACTTCCTGGAAGGTTCCATAAAGAGGGCAGATAGCTGGACAGATTCCCTGTCTTCCCTTACTTTTTCCTCCATTTCTGGAATGCTGGAGCTCCAGCAGCCGTCTTGGACCATGAGGCAACTTTAAAGATGGAAGCACTTGCATAGGATATAAGGAGCCTGGGTCCCTGGTGGCAGTAGAGCTGCCATATCAATCTCAGATCACCAAACTCTGAGGTTATATTTAACTTAGAGAAAAATAAACCCTTCTGTGTTTAAACTACTGTAATTTGGCTGCTTGCAGTCAACCCTCACCCTGACTGATACACCTGATATTCAAATGTCTCCAAATATTAGCCCAAACATACTATCCAGTCACCTCTCATTCTACCCCCCTACAAATACACCATGTTCTAGTCAAACCATACTATTTTCTTTTTCCTAAGGATAATTTATACCTTACTTTCTCTGTTTCCTTGCTCATCTCATGCTCTTCCTCCATGTCTACCTATTGAAGTCTAGCTCAGATGTGCCCTTCTCCATGAATCCCTCCCTGATTCTTCTATCCAAATGTGATTTCTCTCTCTTCTGAACTCTCAAGAGTATTCTAACTGTATTCTTCTTGGCACTTAGAGTTTGCCCCATATTATCATTACTTAGATGCCTATCCTGCTAGATTATAAGCTCCCTGCATGGTGCCAAGCACAGGGTTATTGTTCAACAAAGATTTGCTGAAGGAATTCATGAATAAGTAAAGGAATGAGTGGGACTTCCCTGGTGGTCCAGTGGTTAAGACTCCACACTCCCAATGCAGGGGGCCCGGGTTCAATCCATGGTCAAGGAACTAGATCCCACATGCCGCAACTAAGAGCCCGCATGCCGCAGCTAAGAGCCCGCATGCCGCAGCTAAGAGCCTGCATGCCGCAACTAAGACCCGGTGCAGCCAAATAAATAAATATTTAAGAAACTGAGGCTGAGTCAAAATTTTAAAAAAAGAAACAAATAAAGGAATGAGTGAGTGAAAACAGATACTAAACATTATGTTCCCTCCTCATCCTGTGCAGCATCCATCTCAATCCCTTCACAAGGTTGAAAAGGTTCCCACAGTTGATCAAGGAGGAGAGAGAGGCAGTGGACACAAAGTATGCCAAAAGACCTCCTCTGTCTGGAGAGGACAGACTGAGGGAGAATAATTACACTTGGCCCAGCCTGCCTTGTAACAATGAAAACAACACCAACTAATATTTACTAAGTACTTGCTATGTGCTGACACCATGCAACATGATTTACATGCACTATTTCATTTACTTTAAGCCACCAACAGCTTATGAGATTGGTCCTAATCTATCCCATATTTTACAAGTGAGGAGACTGAGGTTCAGAGAGGTTAACTCACCTATCCAGGGTCACAGAACTTGCAAGTGGCAGAGCTGGAATTGAGACCCAGTCCTATCGGAGTTCAAACCATGCTCCTAACTATGTGCCAGACTAAACAAGACATGGCTGTCTATTCCACTAAGTGGTGAGGTCCTGGTATATAGGAGCCATAATTTATATATCTTTACCACGCTGCAGTGACTACACCGTGCCTGATATGTCAGAGGCTCAGCCAACTGATAGGTATCAAAATGATCAAAAAGAGGTTCCTATCCTAGAAAGGTAGAGTAGACATACTTTTCCCAATTTCTTCCATTAATTACAACTAAAACTCCTGGACATAACACATAAAGCAAACATCAGAAAACTCTGAAAAGTGGAGAGAAGAAGGCAGCTAGGGAACTTGAAACCCAAGGAACAACATAGTGGTGAGTTGCCTGTTTTCTTTCTGTCTCACCTCATGTATCTCAGACCTAGAGCTAAAGAGGCTAGCAACCGAGAAACACCAATAAGTACAGATCAAAAAAAAAGTTCCAGTGAAAGCCTGCTCTCTAGTCAAAGAACTGGGAAAGGGGCAGCCTAGCAAGACAGCTTTTAGACAACTGCTCAACTCTAGCCAAATGCCACAGAAAAACCTGTGACCCCACTCCCACCCATGCCAGCAAGGGCAAGTGCTAAGCCTAGATTTCTACTCTCACCAGTCCATAAGGAGGCATCCCAGCCCTCTGTAGGATGGTGTCAGAGAAGGCTAAGAAGGAAGCCTGGATGTTCATACCTGCCAGTGGTAACACACCCCCATTGCACAGTGTCAGTGAAGACCACATGAGGAGCCTGGACTTTTATCCACACCCAGCAGCAATGAAGCAACCCTTCCCCTCCAGATTGGGGTGGTATCAGAGGAGGCTTAGTAGAGTTAGGACTTTCATGCCTCCATGGTGTCAATGAAAGCCATGTGGGTAACAGTAACAAAGTACTCCTACCCCCTTGCAGCCAGGAAGGTATCAGAGGAGGCCTAGTGGAGAGCTGGAACTTTCACCTCCATCCAGTAGTAACAAGAAGAGAAGCCAAGTGGGGAACCTGAACTTCTATTCCACCTTGCAGTTACAAAGCAGTTCTCTCCCCCTTCTTCAGCTAGAGGACCATCAGAGGAAGCCAGCAAAAACAGAAGATTTAACTAAAATCAAGTCTTATAAATACCCAAAATGTTGAAGTTTCAATTTTTAAAAATCACTCATAATACCAAGAACAAGGAAGATCCCAAACTGAATGAAAAAAAGACATTAGATGCCAATACTGAGATGACAAAAATGTCTGAATTATTTGACAAAAATTTTAAAGCAACCATCACAAAAATGCCTCAGTGGACAATTATGAACACACTTGAAACAAATGAAAAAATAGAAAGTTTTGGCAAAAGTATAGAAAGTCTTAACAAAGAAATAGAAAATATAAAGAACTAAATGGAAATTTTAGAACTCAAAAATACAGTAACAGAACCAAAGACCTCAGTGGATGGGCTCAAAAGCAGAATGGAGAGAACAGAGGAAAGAATCAGTGAACTGGAAGATAGAACAGTAGAAATTACCCAATCTGAACAACACAGAGAAAAAACACTGAAAACAGACTGCAGGACTATAACAAAAGTTCTAACATATTTGTCATTGGAGTCTCGGAAGGAGAAAAGAAAGAGAACAGGGCTGGAAAAGTACTCAAAAATGGCAGAAACTCCCTGAAATTTGGCAAAAGATATAAACCCACAGTTTCAAGAAGCTGAGTGAATTCCAAACAGGATAAACCTAAGGAAACCCACACCAAGACACATCATAGTCAAACTTTTAAACACTGAAGACAAAACTCTTGAAAGGAGAGAGAAATGACACTTTATCTATAGATGAAAACCAATTCAAATGCAGTGGATTTCTCATCAGAAACCATACAGGTGAGAAAGAAGTGGCACAACGTTTTTTTCAAGTGCTGAAAGAAAATAACTGTCAACCTAGAACATCCAAAGAAAATATCCTTTAGAAATGAAGGGGAAATCAAGATATTCTCAGATGAAGGAAAACAAAGAGAATGTGTCACTAGCAGACTTATCCTAAAAAAATGGCTAAAGAAAATTCTCAAAATAGAAAGGAATTGATAAAAGAAGGAACTTTGGAACATCAGGAAGGAAGAAAGAACATGCTAAGCAAAAATATGGGTAGATATAATAGACTTTCCTTCTCCACTTGAGTTATCTAAATTATGTTTGTTGAAGCAAAATTACAACACTGGGCTTCCCTGGTGGCGCAGTGGTTGAGAGTCTGCCTGCCGATGCAGGGGACACAGGTTTGTGCCCTGGTCCGGGAAGATCCCACATGCCGTGGAGCGGCTGGGCCCGTGAGCCATGGCCGCTGAGCCTGCACATCCAGAGCCTGTGCTCTGCAACGGGAGAGGCCACAACAGTGAGAGGCCCGCGTACCACAAAAAAAAAAAAAAAAATTACAACACTGTTTGATGTACATAAAGGAAATATTTAAGCCAATGATATTATAAGTGAGAGGATAAAGGGATGTAAAATGAGGTAAAGTTTCTACAGTTCATTTGAACTGGTAAATGATGACACCAGTAGACTGTGATAAGTTATGCATTTATAACATAATACCTAAAGAAACAATTTTTTTAAAAAAAGCTATGGAAAGAGATACCCTCAAAAACGTCATGGAAAAATAAGAGCAGAATTCTAAAAAATGTTCAAGTGAACCGCAGAAAGACAGGGAAATGAAAACAGAGAAGAAAAACAGAGAGAACGAACAAATAAAACAGAAAATAAAAAGGCAGACTTGGGCTTTAATATATCAATAATTGCATTAGATGTAAATGGTATAAATATACAAATTAAAAGGCAGATTGGCAGAATGGTTAAAAATATGACCTAATTATATGCTGCCTACAAGGACCACTCTTCAAATGTATCTCCTACATATAGAGGCAGATTGAAAGCAGAAGGATGGAAAAGATATATCATAAAAACATTAATCAAAAAAAATGAATTCATATGTATATCAGTCCATATGCCATATTAATATCAGATAAAGTAGACTACAGAGCAAATAAGATTAACAGAGACAGGGATGTAATATAGTGATAAAAGGGTCAATCCATCAAGAAGATGTACAATCTTAAGTGTGTATGCACCAAGCAATAGAGCTGCAAGATGTGTTAAGGCAAAAACTGATAGAACTGAAAGGAGAAACAGACAAATACAAAATTATGGTTGAAAACATAAACATCCCCTCTCAATAACTGATAGGACAACTAGGAAGAAAATCAGCACTCAACACAAGCATCAACCAACAGAATCTGATTGACATTTACAGAGCACTCTATCCAACAACAGCAGAATACACATTATTTTCAAATGTATGTGGGACTTAACACGACGATAAACCATATCCTGGGCCATAAAACAAACCTCAACAGACTTAAAAGAATTGAAATCATTTATGATGTGTTCACTGACCACAAGTGAAATTTTTAAAGAATGGAATGATAACATAAAGATAACAAGAAGCTCTTCAAACACTTAGAAACAAAGCAACACACTTGTATATAATCCATTGGTCAAAGAGGAAGTCTCAAAGGAAACTTTAAAAATACACTCAACTGAATGAACATGAAAATACAATATAAAAAAATTCATGGGCCACAGCTAAAGCAGTGCTGAAAGGAAAATTTATACACTAAAGACATGCATTAGAAAAGAGTAAAAATCTCAAATCAATATTACAAGCTCCCACTTCAAGAATCTAGAGAAAGAAAAGCAAAATAAACATAAGACAAGCAAGAGAAGGAAATAATAAAGACAAGAGCAGAAATCAATGAAATTGAAAACAGTAAAATTGAGGAAATCAGTGAAACAAAGATCTGGTTCTTGGAAAAGATCAATAAAATTGACAAGCCTTTAGCAAGGCCAACAAACAAAATGAGAGAAGACACAAATTACCAGTATCAGGAATGAACAGGAGATATCACTACAGACCCTGCAGACATCAAATGGATAAGGGAATAGTATGAACAATTCTACACACATTGAAAAACGCAAACTACCACAACTCATCCAATATGAAATAGATCATTTTAATAGCATTCTAACTATTAAGGAAATTGAATTAATAATTTTAAAATTTGTATAAAGGAGATCTCCAGGCCCAGACAGTTTTACTGTAGAATTCTACCAAATGTTTAAAGAAGAAAAGTAGTGCCACACAATCTCTTCTAGAAAATAGAAGAGGAAGGAAGACTTCCCAATTAATTTTATGAAGCTAATATTACCTGGATATCACCAGACAAAGACAGTATCCAAAAAAGAGAAAACTACAAACCAGTATTCCTCATGAATATATGCAAAAATCCTCAACAAAATACTAGCAAAGCAAATGCAGCAATATATAAAAAGAATTATATGCCATAACCAATTGGAGTTTATTCCAGGCATGAAAGGCTGGTTCAGTATTTAAAAATCAGTCAATGTATTCTACCCTATTTACAGGCTAAAGAAGAACAATCACATGGACATAGTAGTTGATGCAGAAAAATCATTTGACAAAATTCAATACCTGTTTATGATAAAAACTCTCTGAAAAATAGGAATAGAGGGGAACTTCCTCAATTTGATAAAGAGCATCCATAAAAGTCCTAGAGCTAACATTATTCTTAATGCTGAAAGACTGAATATTTTCCACCTAAGACCAGGAACAAAGCAAGGATGTCCAGTCTCCCCACTCCAATTCAGCATAGTGCTTAAAGTTCTAGCCAGGATGGTAAGGTAAGAGAAGAAAAGAAAAGCTATATAGATGACAAAGGAAGACATTATGTCTACTTAAGAAATCCCTAAGTAGGAATATAAAAAAATTTTTTTAATCTCCTAGAATTAATGAGTGAATTTAGGAAGGTTGCAGGACACAAGATAAATATACAAAACTCAATTGTATTTTTATATACTAGCAATGAACATATGGACACATTTAAAATATCATTCATAGTTGCTCAGAAATAAAGTGAAATACTCAAGTGTAAATCTAACAAAACATGGGCAGAACTTGTATGCTGAAAACTACAAAATGCTAATGAAAGAAATCAAAGAAGATCTTTTTGAAAAATGGAGAGGCATGTCATATTCACAAGTTGGAAGACTAAGACTTAATATACTAAAGGTGTCAGTTCTCCTCAAATTGATATAAAGTTTAACACAATTATTATGAAAATCCCAGGACTTCCCTGGTGGTGCAATGGTCAAGAATCCTCCTGTCAGGGGCTTCCCTGGTGGCAAGAATCCGCCTGCCAATGCACGGGACACGGGTTCGAGCCCTGGTCCAGGAAGATCCCACATACTGCAGAGCAACTAAGCCTATGCGCAACAAGTACTGAGCCTGTGCTCTAGAGCCCACAAGCCACAACTACTGAGCCCATACAGTGCAACTACCGAAACCCACGTGCTCTAGGGCCCACGTTCTGCAACTACTGAGCCCACATGCTGCAACTACTGAAGCCCACGTGCCTAGAGCCCATGCTCTGCAACAAGAGAAGCCACCTCAATGAGAAACCCGTGCACTGCAACGAAGAGTAGCCCGCACTCACCACAGCTAGAGAAAGCCTGCACGCGGCAACAAAGACCCAACGCAGCCAATAAATAAATGGAAATCCCAGCAAGATGTTTTTGGTAAACATAACCAAAATTATTCTAAAATTTGTATGTAAAGGCAGAGGATCTAGAATAGTTAAAACATTTTGAAAAAGAAGAATAAAGTGGGAGGAATCTGTCTAAACAATTTCAAGTCTTATTATACAGCTACAGTAACAAAGATTGTGAGGTATCTTAGAGGTATAGACACAGATCAATGAAACTGAGTAAAGAATCCAGAAATAAACCCCACAAATATGTCCAACTGATTTTTGACAAAGGTGCAAAAGCAATCCAGTGGAGGAAAGATAGTCTTTTTAACAAGTGGTGCTAGAGCAAGTGGATATCCATAGGTTAAAAAAAGAAGAAGAACCTTGACCTAAGTCTCACACCTTATACAAAGGTGAACTCAAAGTGAATCACATATTCAAATGTAAAATATAAAGCAATTATACTCCAATAAAGATGTTAAAAAAATATTTAGAAAAAAACATAAGAGAAACTTGTCAGGATCTAGAACTAGGCAAAGAGTTTTTAGGCTGGACACCAAAAGTATGATCCATATAAGGAAAAATTGATAAACTGGACTCTATGAAAATTTAGAACTTTAGCTCAGTTAAGAGAATAAAAGGACAAACTATGGCCGGGGATAAAATATTTGCGAATCATATATCCAACACATGATTAGTATATAGACTATATAAGAAACTCTTAAAATCTCAACAGTAAAAAAAGTCAAGCAATCTAATAGAAATGGGCTTAAGACATGAAGAGAGACATTTCACCAAAGAGGATATATATGTGGCAAATAATTACATGGAAAAATATTCAGGGTAATGCAAAAACAAAAGCAAAACAAAACCATAGTGAGAGATTATACACCATTCAAAATGGCTTAAAATTCAAAAACAAAAACATGACACTACCAAATGCTGGCAAGGGTGCCCAGAAATGGTCACTCATACATTGCTAGTGGGAATGTATGGTATAGTCACTCTGGAAAACAGTTTGGCAGTTCCTTAAAATTATCTATCTATCTATCTATCCTATCTATCATATGACCCAGCAATTGTAATCCTAGGCATTTATCCTAGAGGAACGATAATTTATGTCTACATAAAACCTGTACACAATTGTCCATAGCAGCTTTATTCATAGTAATCAGTAACAACCCAAATGTCCTTCAATAGGTGAATGTTCTTCTGTGGGGAAATAAATTGTGGCACAGTCACACTATAGAATACTACTCAGCAATATAAAAAGGAATGAACTATTGATACATAACACAATCTGGATGACTCTCCAGAGAATTTTGCTGAGTTAAAAAAATAAAAGCCAATCTCCAAAGGTTATATAGTGTGTGATTTCATTTATATAATATTCTTTTTTTAATAAATTTATTTTATTTATTTATTTTTGGCTGCGTTGGGTCTTCGTTGCGTGCAGGCTTTCTCTAGTTGCGGTGAGCAGGGGCTACTCTTCGTTGCAGCGCGCGGGCTTCTCACTGCGGTGGCTTCTCTTGTTGTGGAGCACGGGCTCTAGGCGTGCGGGCTTCAGTAGTTGCAGCACGCAGGCTCAGTAGTTGTGGCGCATGGGCTTAGTTGCTTCACGGCATGTGGGATCTTCCCAGACCAGGGGAACCCTTGTCCCCTGCATTACCAGGCGGATTCTCAACCACTGCGCCACCAGGGTAGCCCTATATAATATTCTTGAAATAACAAAATTACCAAATAGGAGAACAGAGTAGTGGTTGCAAGGGGTTAAGAAGGGAATGAGGGCTGGAGGAAAGTGGGTGTGGCTAAAAAGAGCAACATGAGAGATCTTTGTGGTGATGAAAGTGTTCTGTACCTTGCCTTTATCAATGTCAATATCCTGATTGTGGGATATTGTGCTATAGTTTTGTAAGATATTACCTCTGAGTGAAACTGGGTAAAGAGTATTGTATTGTTTCTTATAACTGCGTGTGAATTATCTCAAAATAAAAAGTTTAATTTAAAAAAATGATCAAAGAAAATCAGCAACTGCTTTACACAAGCCCTTCATAAACCTTACCCTGGGATATGGGACACAGCTGAAAACATATACAGAATCAAAGAAAGTCTAAATAAGTGCATGTATGATAGGTCTCTAAGTCATTCTACGATCCTTGGGGCTCTTCCTTAATACCAGGGAGGGCAGCCATGTCCCCTGTAACACTCAGTGAGATTTTGTCAATAATGAGACCTGAAATTAAAGGAACCATAGGGCAAAGCTGGAGGGCAAGTCTCTGGTTTTTATGTTGGAGGAAGATATGAAAGGAGTTGAGGGACAGATGTGAAGGCGGACAGAGCCAGCTCAGGAGCCACCCCCTCCAGGAATGCTCTGCACAGTTGCCCAAGTTAGGTATCCCCTTCCATCTGCTCCATTAACCTGCATCACAATCTACTATGATTAATAACTTTCTTTTCTGTCTCCCACTCCAGACTGTACATTTCTTAAAGGCGGAGATCATTTCTTACTTTGCCTCTGCATACCTTAAATGTTTTATTTTTAAGTTAAAACAAAAGACTATTTACTCTCTAGTTTTTAGATACATGGCCAAGACTTTTCTTTGTGTATGGGGGGGCCAGCTGGCATTCCACTGTCATCTTTCTTGCATGAGCTACACCCAGAATGCATTGACTGCCATTTTCAGTTTTGATTTCTTTAACATGGATTGGAAACTTTAAAAGAATTTGAGAAATAATCTGGATTCAACATCTTAGATTTTAAATGATTTTTCCTCTTCTTTTTCAGTTGTGTCACCAATACAAAATTTGATAGCAACATTTTTTAGCAACTTGCTGTTATGGAATCTTTCCAAACAGCAACATTAGTTTAGCACTCATATTTTATTGGTTTATGTAATATCTAGTTAAATTATATAATAAGAATAATATGCACAGCTGGCATAAACAGGCTGAGTTAAAAACAAATGACTCTTGGTAAGTATGCAATTCAACCAAATGGGGGAGCACAAGTGTACAGCATCCTAGCCATGAAGGTTTGATGAACCATGAGTGTAAGTCAGTATGTTTTACAAAAAGAATTGATGGTGTCACTTAAGCCAGTGAGCCAGGTAAGTGCAGGTTGTTTAAAGCTCCATTTTACTGATATCAGTAATAGTAACTAACACTTATCAAGTGCTTACTTTGTGCCAGGTATCATGCTAAGTGCTTCTATACATATCTCAATTAATCACTAGCTGAAGAAAGTATTATCCCCATTTTATAGATAAGGAAGCTAAAGCTCAGCAAAGTCCAGTAACTCTCACAAGTTCTCATAGCTATTAGATGGTAGAGCTGAGTTTCTGTCCAATTCCAAAACCTGTGCTTTTATGCACTACATGCACTACACTTACCCTATTTCCAGTATTTGTCTTATGGATGAATGAATGAATGCAGGCAAGTATACAGAGGCCAGGGAAAGGCTGGAAATTGGGAGACATTTTCTTACAGTCAGGAAAGTGTCCCTTAAAGACCAACTGGCTCATTCTTGGCAGTTTCTTGAGGTGAGAGCGGTTCCCAAGGAGAGGGTTGGCTGTTTCTAGAGGAGTTGGGAGTTGGGGGAGGCCCACTGAGAGTGCTGGAGGAAGCCTACACCTGGTGCTGGGACATGTGGGGCCCCTCTCTTTTATCTAGTCTAGACTTCTGACCATCATCACCATTGGCCTCCCTTTAGTTCAATTCTGCCTTCTTTTATTTCAATTGAATCTGGCTAGAATTTTTAAATCTTAATTACAAAACAAAGGGAAAACAGCAAAGCTACACTCTCAGTGTCTGGACTCATGATCCCAACATACTAGAAGTTGAACTTGGCTTATGGGCTAAACACCTTCTTTTTTATTTATTTATTTGTTTGTTTGTTTGTACCAGGTCTTAGTTGCAGTAGGTGGGCTGCTTAGTTGCAGCTCCAGGACTCCTTAGTTGTGGCATGTGGGCTCCTTAGTTGCAGCAGGAGGGCTCCTCAGTTGCAGCAGGGGGTCCTTAGTTGCGGCTCGTGGGCTCCTTAGTTGTGGCATGCGAACTCTTAGTTGCAGCATGCACGTGGGATCTAGTTCCCTGACCAGGGATTGAACCTGGGACTCCTGCATTGGGAGCACAGGGTCTTAGCCACTGCGCCACCAGCGAAGTCCCCCAAACACCTTCTTATTTCATTTTCTCACCTCAGCCCTGGGTGGATCAAGCATGATGGATTCAGGCTGGCACCATGGTCTGACCTGGGCTGTAGGGAGGGGATGCTCAGTTCTTCCCCAGGCCTCCTTCTTAGCTGCTCTCTCTGAGCATCTGCCCCTTGGCCAGCTGCATACCTCTGCACCTCAAAGCCACTGGGCCCACAGGGTCCTAGTCTCCTAGTGAGGAAGAACAGTCAAGGTTTGGCTCATCTTTGTATTTCAGTCCCTTCTGCCTTTCTCCTCCCCAACCATTCTCATTTCTTCTGCTTCTTGGGTGACTTATCCTTAGAAGAGGCCCTGCTCTCACCCTCAGGCCCATTTCTCCCTGCCTTCTTAAATCCCGTTACCTAAGGCACACCTACTGGCTGAGGTTTAAGCTAGTTTTCTTCCTCGCTCAGGTTCCTGGCTGATATTTGGGTCTGGTGTCTCCAACTGCCTTGAAGGCAGTGTGCTCCCTGGTGGCTCACTGTCTCCTGCTGGATCCCTCCCATGGCCTGGAGCAGATTATTCACCTCCTGAAAGTTGTTCCTTCTGCCTGGAATGCCCTTCCCTCCTTTCTTACCTAGATAACTTTTAATTATCCTATGGATGACAGCTCAGATGTCACCTCTTCCAAGAAACTTCTCCAGTCCTACATCTGTGCTGGGTGCCTTTCCTCTGTGTTGGGTGCCTTTTTAGCTCTTAAAACACCATTCTGAAATTGACTTGTTATTTATATGTCTCTTGCTGTAGGCTCTGAGCCCTGAGAACATATGTCTTGTTCACTGGTGTGGTACCAGCACCTAAAAGTGTTTGTCATGTAATAGGTGCTCAATGAATATTGTTTATTTAACATATACTTTGAAAGTCTAACCTACTACACGTCAACTTTCATCTGCTGTATAAGGATGTTTCTGTCTCCCTGATCATGTGTGGGCCATGACTCTCACGTCCTGACCCTAGTGAATGAGCAAGTGCAGGTCACCTAGCCACTCACCTACTCAGTTGACTCATCTTCCTAGGTTCTCAGAAACCTTCTGGTTTCTATTTCTGAGGATTTTCCAATATAAAAAATACTGTATATGGAAGATGTATTAGTCAGTATAGACTGGGATGTGTGGCTATAACAACCCCCAGTCTCAGTGGTTTAAGGCAAGGAAAGTTTATTTCTCACTCACATCATGTGTGCATCTTGGTTCGTCTGGGGCTCTGCTTTGCACTGTTGCCTCTGAGGAACCCAAGCATATCTCTAAGAAGTCTTGTGGTTAAAATAAAACAGTTAAAATCCTGTTTATATTTGTTTAACCTTCTATTTCCCAAATTATTTGACCACAGACCCCTTTTTCTTATGCAATAACTATTTATATCCTATGGGCCTCATGCTCAGAAATGCCAGTCTAAAGGGGTTGGAGCATAACAAACCTTTGTGGCACGTCTAATATGTGATAAAATATGAGTAAAGCAGTCTCTGCTCACATTTGTCGATTTTTCAAATGTGTTCAGCAAATGTCTGTGAAGCCCTTACTTTGTGCCAAGTGCTCTGCCAGATGCTGGGGATACAGGACTTGCTGAAATATATATGGTCCTTGCTCCCATCAAGCATCCCTTCCAATGGAGAAGACACATATTAAAACACAACAGCCATCCTCACTATGCATACAAAGTAAATATATTCCAGAGTGACCTTACCTAGTCATGTTAAGACTGTGGCAAGGAAATTAATCTGGTATTTACAAGGTGAGCAGTTAGTCAGGCAAAGTGGGAGTAGAGAGTAGAGGTTGCAGCTAAAGGTGGGAAATACAGCATGTGCAAAGGCCCTGAGGTGGGAACAGAGGGGCTAGTAAAGTTGGAACATATTGAGAAAGGAACAGTGAACAAAGGGCCATATCATGCAGGCCTCACACGTCAAGTTGGCATTTAATTTTATTTGAAGTGCAGTTGGAGCCAATGAAGGGGCTCCCACTCCAACAGGAGAAATGCAGCTAATTAATTATATGGCTTTTTATATTCACTGGCATAGCACTTTATGCTTTACAAAATACTTTCATGTCATTATCTTTTTTTTTTTTTTTTTTTTTTTTTTGTGGTATGCGGGCCTCTCACTGTTGTGGCCTCTCCCGTTGCGGAGCATAGGCCCCGGACGCGCAGGCTCAGCGGCCATGGCTCGCGGGCCCAGCTGCTCTGCGGCATGTGGGATCCTCCTGGACTGGGGCACGAACCCACGTCCCCCACACCGGCAGGCGGACTCCCAACCACTGCGCCACCAGGGAAGTCTTCATGTCATTATCTTAAGTCTTCCTTGCAGCAGCCCTCTGAAGCAGATAGTTCAACTGTTAGTATAGATGGGGAATCTGAGGCTCAGAGAGGTAAGTAGCTTACCTAAGGACACACAGTGACTTAGCCAGGGAGCAGGCATCCACATTCTGATCATTTCACTTCTTAGGCCAGTCATGCAGAGAAAGCACTGGCTTTGCATGAGTCAGTCCTGGAGTCTATGTCTTTACTGGCAGGGAGGCCCCTTTATTTGAGGACTGTATTGAGTAGTGGTTAAGTGCTCAGGCCAACACCCTGCCAAACTGAAGTTCAAGTCCCAGCTCACCAACCACTTACTAGCTAAGTGACCTCTAGCAAGTTACTTAAACTCTCTAACTCTTACATTCATTTATAAAATGAGGATAATCATACTAACCTCATAGGGTTGATGTAAAGATTAAATGAGATAATGCATGTAAAAATGTCTGACACATAGTAGGAGCTCAACAAATACCAGTCTGATTTTTAGAGTGATAACTGGCTCTTTTATTTTGGAACCTTGGGATATGCTGAATGTGGAAGTTAAATGAGGCTCAAATCCCTTCATGCCAGGGATCATTGTATATGAAATGGGTTGAATCCTTCTGTGATTTGCAGATGTTCAAGATGGTACAGAGGAGGAACAAGTGCTGAGGCCTTTCTCAATAATGCTGTTGCTCAAAACAAAGTCTTTACAGCTGACACTTCTACCTTCTAGACTGTGTAGGGGAGTTCTGCAATTGATAATTTCCCTGGGAGCTGAGTGCAGGGGAGTAATTGCCCAGTTGTCCTCCCAGGTGGATATTATATGGTGGCCTTGAGAGCTACATTCACGGAGCTGTCTCGGGTCAAGACCCTAGAGAAGCTGCATTTAAAGGTCTCAAAGCCCTGCTAAACATCAGCTGAAAGGCCTGTCCGGACTTTTGATAGGGGTATTAGGGTGAAGTACAGGGGCCTGGAGCACAGAGAATATCTGTGATTCACAGGACACAATGGGTATTCTTGACCACTTGTGGGGCTTCCAATTCGGGGCAGTGTGGGCCTTTGTGGGACCTGCTCTCTTCCCTGGGGCATAAGAACTTCATGTGGAAAAGATAGGTCTTGAGTTTCCTGGCTCTGCAATTAATATTTTCTCTTGAAGATGGGCCTGCTAAAAATGGGTAGTAGGTTGAGTGGAGGCTCAGAAGAAAGTCTAATCAGTGACTCTCAAACGTTTTTGCCCTGACTTACAGCCTGAAATACACTTTGCATGGTTACCCACACAAAATACCCATTTTGCATGGTGTGTGTATGCGTGAACACACACACACAGACAGACAGACACACACACACACCTGAAATAAAGTTTCAGTAAGCAGTTCCTACACTTGCATATGTGATGCACCTTGGGTTTTTTTCTATTTTATTCTATTTCATTAAATTGATTTCATGACCTACTAATGGATCGCAACCTGCACTTTGAGAAACATTGGTCTAATAGATGATGAATTGCCCTTGAAGGTGATTGAGAAAGATGTTGTTCATGAATAATGAAATTCAGATGAGCAATGCCAAAGACTGAACAGACTGGCTATATACTTTAAATGCTCATAGCATATGCAGAACCTGGTTTTCTGTCACCCCTGAACAGTGAGGTTGGAGATAGTAAAAATAATAACAATAGGAAAAATAATAACATTTGCTGAGGACCTACTCAGTGAAGAGAATTGGGCTACTTACTTGAATAGTATAAAAATATAAATAGTAAATACTATTATATTATATAATATTATAACCTAGTGGAAGAGATGGACTGGATCATAAACACAAGAATGTAAGTGGATTTCAGGTCAATGTGGCAGACCAAACTGATACAGGAAAATGTCCCCCACTAGAAATAGGAACTTTATAATTATATATATGATAAACTTTAAAAATATAAAATAAAACAACTTAAAAGTATACAACCACATTGTAAAGCAATAAATGGAAGAGCCTAAATGCCAGGAATGGAAAGAAAACTCAGAGCCAAAGTGGCCAGGGGGATTTCAGAGTCCTTAGAGCCAGTAATATGTCATAAGAGCTAGAGTTTAACAGTGATGAGGATAGAAGAGCAAGCCCAAAGCCTCTGCATTTGGGGAGCTGAAACTGAGCTCCCTTCATAAAGTTAGGAGCCATGAAGAGTTACTTATCTATGCAACAGGAACCAGAAAACTCCACTTACTGATAAGGATTCAGTAGAGAAGCTTGTCATCTTTCTGTGGCTGAGGGTAGAATAAGAGTCATCTGTGAGATATTAGAACTCCAAGCCTGTGCCAAACATGGATCTGCCACACAAATTTTGTACTACTCACAAGATGTGGGAAACTCAATTCAAGAAAATAACAAACTGGTCCATAAATGGTGAAACCCATAGAATCCCAGTAGAGACAAAACTTTGACATGACACGATTCCTCCTCCATGGCCAAGGGCAGGTAAGCCTCCTACAGAACCCAAGTTTTGCTGGAGATAAGATCACAGTCAAAAACTACAAACCACAAGAAGAAATAAACCACTGCAAAAAAGAGAATCAACAAACACAATACATTGAAGAATTTAAATAACTGTATAGGTAACAAAACAATATGGAAAATACTTTAAAACGTTCCCTCAAAAAAGGGAAGAGCAAAATCTCAAAAGCAACAATGAGACATAATGGAAAAGAAAAGTAGAGTTGGAAAAGAACCAAAGAGAGCTTCTAGAAATAAAATAATATTTACATAAAATCAATTCAGTGGAGGGTTTAAACAGTTGATAACACTGCTCAAGAGAGAGTTAGTGAATTGGAAGACAAATTCAAAAGTACCCAAAATGCAGCTCACAGAGCTGCATTTAAAGTCATGGAAAATATGAAGGAGTTGAGACATGAGGAATAAAATGAGAAGGTCCAATAGAGATATTAGAAATTCCTGAAGAAGAGAAAAGAGAGAGAAGCAATATATGAAGATACAATAATGGAGAATTGACTAGTATTGAATGTAAAAATTCCCAATGAGTAGGAACACAACTGAGTTTCTGAGGAAAATAAATAAAAACTACACCAAAACACATTGTTGTGATACTGCAGAATATCAAAGACAAAAGTCTTAAAAGCTAACAGAATAATGACAATTAGACAGGCTTCAGGGGCTTCGCTGGTGGCGCAGTGGTTGAGAATCTGCCTGCTAATCCAGGACACATGGGTTCGAGCCCTGGTCTGGGAAGATCCCACATGCCGTGGAGCAACTAGGCCCGTGAGCCACAACTACTGAGCCTGCGCGTCTGGAGCCTGTGCTCCACAACAAGAGAGGCCGCGATAGTGAGAGGCCCGCGCACCGCGATGAAGAGTGGACCCCCTTGCCACAACTAGAGAAAGCCCTTGCACAGAAATGAAGACCCAACACAGCCAAAATTAAAAATAAATAAATAGACAGGCTTCAGGTTTCTCATTAGGAGCAACAGAAACCAGAAGATAAATAATTACAGTTGAAGGAAAATAACTGTCAACTTAGAATACTATAACCCAGATAATTATCATTCAACACAGAAAGGGTGAAATAAAGATAATTTCAGATACAAATGAAAGAGAGTTTACTATTTACAGACCTTACTGAAGAAATTTTTAAAAGACTTCACTGAGAAGGAAATTGAACCCAAAAGGAAGAATTGGGCTAATAGAAGCAGTAGTGAGCAAAGAAATTGGTAAATATGTAGGTAACTCTAAATAATAACTATTTAGAAATATATTTTTAAAATATGATGGAACTGAAATACTAATCAGTATGTAACATGAAAAAATGGAAGAGGTTGGTTTGCATTCTAAGATCCTTCTATTGTTTAAAAGAACAGAAAAATAGATTAGCTTTTGTTAAGTAAAAAATGTTAAAATATAAAAATGTTTAAAAATTAAGAGTAATTGTATTTCCTTTCCTTTAACTTCCAAACCAGTAGAAAAGAAAATAAAAAACAGAATGAAGAAAACTTTATCATGCTATAGGAGGCATGAAAGAGGGAAAAGCAAAGAGGCAAAAGAGGAAAAGCAAAGAAAAAGCAGAGAGAATAGAAAACACAAAGTAAGATGATAGAAGTAAGTCCAAATACATTAATCACAATAAAGGTAGACATATCAAATTTGCCCATTAAAAAAGACTTTCAATGTGGATTCTTTAAAAAATTCAGGTGTAAGGTTTTCACAAAAGACTTGCCTAAAACATAAAGTTACAGAAAGATTGAAAATGGAGATATGGAACAAGATATGCTAGGTAAATACTAACCAAAAGGAAGCTGGGCTAGCAATATTGATAACAGACAAAAATTTAAGAACAAAGCATTAATGGGGATAAAATGGGACATTACTTACTGAGAGAAGGAACAATTCAACAAGGAGATTTACTTATCAGCAGGCTGGGCAGCTTGAGTCCAGCCTAGGCAGGCTTCTCTATTGTCGGTGGGGAGCTTCCAGCTCTGACTGCATTTGCGTTGGCTTGCACCTGCCTGGGCTGGGGAAGGTACACCGTGACAGGGTACTGCGGGGGAAAAACATGCTATGTTTCCTGGGTACAGCTTATAATTGTTGCATGGTGTAGGTATATGTTTATTGTAAACTTTTAATATTTGGATTTTGCAAAGTCTAGGGTTGAGAGAAAAAAACACTAACCAAAATTCCCCAAGAGTGGGCAGGAGTGGGACTTCCCTGGTGGTCCAGTGGTAAAGAATCTGCCTTCCAACATATATACAATGGAATATTACTCAGCCATAAAAAGAAACAAAATTGAGTTATTTGTAGTGAGGCAGATGAACCTAGAGTCTGTCATACAGAGTGAAGTAAGTCAGAAAGAGAAAAACAAATACCATATGCTAACACATATATATGGAATCTTAAAAAAAAAATGGTTCTGATGAACCTAGGGGCAGGATAGGAATAAAGACGCAGACGTAGAGAATGGACTTGAGGAGATGGGTAGGGGTAAGGGTAAGCTGGGACGAAGTGAGAGAGTAGCACTGACATATACACTACCAAATGCAAAATACATAGCTACTGGGAAGCAGCTGCATAGCACAGGGAGATCAGCTCAGTGCTTTGTGACCACCTAGACAGGTGGGATAGGGAGGGTCGGAGGGAGGCACAAGAGGAGGGGATATGGGGATATATATATACATATAGCTGATTCACTTTGTTATAAAGCGGAAACTAACACACCATTGTAAAGCAATTATACTCCAATAAAGATGTTTTAAAAAGAAGTTCTAAGGATCAGAAAAAAAAAAAAAAGAATCTGCCTTCCAATGCAGGGGACGCAGGTTCTATCCCTGGTCAGGGAACTAAGATCCCACATGCCGCAGGGCAACTAAGTCCGTGTGCCACAACTACTGAGCTTGCGCGCCTCAACGAGAGAGGCCGTGTGCCGCAAACTACAGAGCCCACGTGCCTGGGAGCCCACACGCCACCACTAGAAAGAGAAAACCTGCACGCCACAACTAGAGAAAAGCCCGTGCACTGCAATGAAGAGACCGCATGCTGCAATGAAAGATCCTGCATGCCGCAACTAAGACCCAATACAGCCAAATAAATAAATAAAATATTAAAAAAAATTTTTTTAAGTGGGCAAGGGTAACAATCCAGGCTGGGGAAGAACTGAATCCTCCATGGGGCTCAAAAATATCAAATACCACTGATGTGCCCTTGATGTTTCTCTCAGACGCACTTCTGTGAGTAGAAAGGACCTAAGGGGCTCTAGGATTTGAGGCCAAAGTCGAGGTTTGATATAGGTCCTTTTGTGGAGCTGGTAACAGCAAAGCAAGGAGTCAGGAAAGTGAGTGAGACTTACCATCTGGAAGACCTAGAATCCTGAAACTGGGTCAGTATCTGATATTCCAACCTCATCCTGACCAGACATCTACAGACACACAGAACTGCACTTTCTGGACATACTTCCACTTATGTATCATGTCCCTCCAGACATTTTACAGTATGCTTGGTCCGTGGGACTTGGCAATGTGGCCTTTTTGGTCCCATCTTTCAACTCTAATCAATACACCCTAGGGCAAAGGTCTTGACCTTTATGATGGAGTTGTTCTTCTGAAGAGTTTCTAATCTGCCCATCCTTTGGTGAGATTTTGAGTTTGTTTCTGTGACATGTATCTCTTGGAGTGTCTGCTCAGCATCTTTGGGAACCACTCTTCCCACCCATGGGAGTGGATTCCCAGGAGACACATTTGGCCACGGTTGATTGAGGCGAGGTCAGATACTTTACTCAAAGTGAGCCAATCAGATTTTTGTTCTTGGGATTTGGGAATTTGAACCGATGGGGCCAGAGACTGGGATGCTTACAAACAAAGTCACATTGATGGCAGCATGAAGGAGAAGGTAGATGGGCCTAAGAGCTCCAATATGGTGGCAGGTCAGCCCACTCCAGAACAAGTACTGAGTCTGCCTGTCATCATTGAGTAGGAAGGTCTTGTCTCATTCCAGGGGCGGTATCTGGAAGGCTCTGACCTGGGTTTTCCCTGCCCAGCAGGTAGCCTGGTCTTCCATTACACCAGAGGCAATAAGTACACCAAAGTGTATAACATTGGCTCAGGGAACTAAACTGCTCCAGGATTTAAACTGTGTTGAAAGAACTGGCAGGGAATTAGGGCAAGAAGCCATAATGAGTTATTGTGCGTTCTGGAGCTGCATGTAGAGGGTGGGGTTCTCTGAAGATACTGGCTATACTTGAGCCTGTGGAGTGATGTTACTTGTAGACTTTTGGTGTACATATCCTGCATTCTACCTGTATTCTCCATGTACTATGGGTTTACCTGTTTCTGAGGGTGATATTCTCAGAGATCATAAGTATATCTGATCTTGCAGGCAGTTTTCCAGGAAACCTTGCTGTATCTAGTTGTATGGGGTGAGGTCCCTATAGACCATAGGGATACCTGGCCCTGTGGGAAGGTGTCCCTGGGGCCACAGGTGTACTCAGGCTGCTTGGTTAGTGGCACTGCTTCTGTGGGTGTGCCATCTCCAGAGACTACACTCATGCCTGGTCCTGTCCAGCATAGCATCCCCATTCTTACCAAGACTTCCTATAGCCTCCCTCATTAAAAATAAATGCCACTATGGAAAAGTGCCAACTAATAAAGGTAGAAGGAATTATAGAATTACAAAATTCACCATTTTGTAACCACTGTAGTCATAACTGATTCAGGGAAGATCATCAATGTATGCTAAAGCCACTGGATAAAAGATGCTTAAAGAACAGGATAGTCACACAATCTCAAATCCTGCTCCCCCATAATGTATTATTCATGAAGGGCAAAGGGTAAGTTTAAAATGGAGAAATTTGGATAGTGCAACCTTTAAAATGATCAAACTTATCATCACCAATAATGGGAGAAACTGATATTATGTGCCTCCTGATATGATGCACTGAGAAAGATACATCACCTGTGTGGTATTCCTGCCCCAGAATGTTTAGCCTGAATTTAATCATAAGGAAACAATCAGATCCAAATTGAGATACATTCTGCTGCCCAGACTTTCCAAAACTACCAAATGCATGAAGGACAAAAAAAGTTGGAGAATTATTCCAGTATAAAGGAGATTAAAAAGACAAAATAACTAAATGCAGTAGAAGATCTTGGATTGGGATGGAGAGAAGGGCAGCTATGAGGGACATTACTGGGACAATCAAGGAGTTTTGAATATGGACTCGTATTTTAAGCAAATATTAAATTTCCTGAAAGTGATCATTCCACTGTGCAGTACAGATGAATGTTCTTGTTCTTAAGAGATGAATGCTGAAGGATTTAGGGGTGAAGTGTCATTTATGTCAGCAAGGAGCACACAAGTGTTTCAGAAAGAGAAAGGGAGAGATAAACCAAATCTGGGAAATAGGTACAAATTGTTAATCTATGTCAGGGTATATGAGTGTTCATTGCAACAGTGAACTTCTCTGTAGGTTTAAAATGTTTCAAAATAAAAGGCTGAAGAAAAGAAACAATTTTAAAACAAATACAATTCCTAATGAAATAATGGATCTAGTCAATGATAGTAAATGGCTGTTAAAATCATTAAGTGAAAAACTGATAGAAGGGAAAAAGCTGAAGGGGAACTTTATAATGGATAGATCTGGCTGACAGTTCCTGAACCCATTGATTAATCTTAATGTCATAAAAGGAAAAAAGATGAGAAATATGTGGTCCTGATGTGATGTGATAGGAAGTTCACACCACCTGTAAAATATTCTTGCCAAAAAATCAAACCTGAACTCAAGCAGCTCTAGAATCTACCAATTTAAGGGACAGAGAAACATGTTAAATGATATCATAAGGGTGCTATCAGCAAAATTCAGAATGAAGGAAATTTCATAGCATAAATGGCCCACAGTTTCTTCAATAAATAAATTTCTAGGAAAAAAAAAAGGAAAGAAAGTGCAACTTATGGAATAAAAGAAACTTAAGAGCCATATCAACCACACACAGTGCATGGACCTTGATTAAAACCCGAATCAGGTAAATGTGAACACTGAATGGATACTTGATGAGAGTAAGGGATTATAGTTAATTTTTATTTAGGTGAGATAATAGTATTGTGGTTATATTAAAAGAGTCCTTAACTCTTAGAAATGCATATTGAAATATTTATGGGTGAACTGATTTGATGTCTGTGATTTGTTTTCAAACAATCCTGGGGGAAAGGGTAGTGGTTATAGAAGAAATAAGACCAGCCACGTGCTGATAGTTGTTAGAACTATGTGATAGGTACATGGATTTTTTAAAAATATATTTGAAATATAGTTTTAAAAAATAAGTAAACCCAAGCCACTTCAATATTTTCCTAATATATTCTCCCAAAGGAGGCTCTTCAGTGTCAGAAAGAATGAATGTCCCCTCACAATTAGGGCACAGATGAGGTCAGAGAAAGAACTCAGAGGGGAGGGTGAAACCCAGGGCCATCATGGGGACCCTAGTCCTCTTTCAAACGGAGTGCTGCTTACTGTGGGAGCCTCTGTCTTGTGTTTTTAAACCAGACTGTTCCCGGGACTTCCCTAGTGGCACAGTGCTTAAGAATCCGCCTGCCAATGCAAGGGACACGGGTTCGAGCACTGGTCCAGGAAGATCCCATATGCCGCGGAGCAACTAAGCCCGTGCACCACAACTACTGAGCCTGCACTCTAGAGCCCGCGAGCCACAACTACGGAGCCCGCCTGCCACAACTACTGAAGCCCGCATGCTCTAGGGCCCGCGTGCCGCAACTACTGAGCCCACGTGCTGCAATTACTTAAGCCTGGGCGCCTAGAGCCCGTGGTCTGCAACAAGAGAAGCCCCCACAATGAGAAGCCCGTGCGCAGCAACAAAGACCCAATGCAGCCTAAATAAATAAATAAACAAGCAAACAAACCAGACTGTTCCCTGTTGGATGGGAGAAGAAAATAGTATATCTGGGCAGCACCCCGATTCAACCCAGGTTAAGAAATAGGGTTTGAAAAGGCTAGTGGGTTGGACCCAGTGCACGGGGAGGTGGTGGAATTAGATGTCTCTTTTTGTGAGGCTTTGTTGAGGTTCAGGTTCAAGATCAGAGATTAAGGATGGGGCTGGAGGGATGGGTGCTTCACTAAGGTGGGTGTGCTCCACTGAGACCTAACGGGCTTCAAGAACAGACTCTCCTGGCCTTCATACCTTCATCCTCAGCACTCCAGTTACCCTCTGGGATAGAGCCAGAGGTCCTGACCCATCTCTCCCCACTCTCACCCTCATGTAGCCCCATCCGGAAGCCCATCTCTTTCCCACCCCATTCTTCTTTCCTCCCCATCTAATTCTGTGGCCCATTTTCATCCCCTCCCTCCTTGAGCCCCCTCCTCATCTCCGTTCTCTGTCCTCTGCCCTACCAGATACCCCAGTTCAGGGTCCAAGAGAAGGACAGCTTTTATGTGGCTTGTAAAATTCTATTATATCTGTATTCAAAACCTAGCAGCTGAGAAACACTGGTAATAAGCATGTTATTAAGCGTGTAAATACACTTCCACTCCAGGGCCTCCAAGGGGCAGGGGCCGGATTCTCAGCCCGGGTGTCTCCCCTGCATGTAAGTCCTTTCCCACCTGGCCTCCACCCCAGACTTGGACCTTGTGCCGAGGCTCAGGCCTCCTCCTGTCTCCAACTATCGTCATCCTGCAGATCTCAGACTCTTGGAGAAAGGGGGCGGGGGAGAGGGCCGAAGAAAAAAAACATTAGGAAAAAACTCCCACCCAGAGAGCATTCTTTCTGCAGCACTCAGGAAAAAGGATGTCTCACAGGGGACGGGAAGGCGAAATTTTTTCACATCCAAATGGATTGCAATTTCCCTCCATTTAGCACCTGAAGGTAATTAGCTCGAAGAGACTGCCGAGTGCGAAACACGTTCACGGAACATTAACTCTCACACATTCTCCAGTTGCAGGGAATTAATAGGAAAGATTAAAGTTTAAAGAGAGCAAAATGCCATTACCTTGCCAGCCACCTCTCTCCACGGCAGTATCCAGCCCCCGAAAACCTTCGGCCAGTGCTGGGGCCCGGGCTCAGGCCTCTGCCGGCAGCCTGGCTGGCTAGGGCATCTGGGTGTGCCTCGTGAAGAGTGCTAGCATGTGCTGATGTGCACACGTGTGCAAAACAGGGCAGCTCTGACCCTTCCCAAGGCCGGCTCAGCGCACCCTCCCATCACCGTGAAGCTTGGGGTGAACTGTGTTCTCTTACAGGCTGACACCTGGCATTGGTGTGTGTCGAGGCCCTGAGTCGGGGTGGGGGTCCTAGGAAGGGTCATTGGCATGGGGTGCCCTGTGATTTTGGCATAGAGGGTGAGATCTGCCAGCTTCGTTGGCAGTAGAGAGATGGAGGGTGTCCCTCCTACCTTGCGTGTGTCCAGAAGCACTTGGGTGAGGTGATGGAGGGAGTTGCCTCCATTCTTGTGAGGCAGCCAGGACCTACAGATATATGTGTGCACAAACACACAGGTCGCCACTGTCATACACAGATGGCCTTTGTTACTCTGCTTTTCTCAAAGTTTATGTAGGCTTCAAATTCTAAAGCTTTCTGTTGCCTCAGTATTTTAGGAAAAGATGAGAGACAGAGAGGGAGAGAGAGAGGGAGGGAGAGAGAGAGAGGGAGGGAGAGAGAGAGGGGCAGAGGCAGGCAGGAGAAAGAGAGTGCGAGATGAAATTGAGACATGGAAGAATTTATTGTCCAGAAAATTCCATTCTGCTATCTGATTCAAAAAGTCCAGTCCCCCCAGCTTCGGAAAATCTATTTTCCACATTTTAATACCCTGCAGAACAGTCCTCATAACTCATCCGAGTGTGTTAAGCACAGTTTTATTAGATCTGAAACAAATTTTGGTGGGGAGATACTATAGGTCATTAACCATGGAGTAATTTTATCCTTGTTTCCCTAATGATGCCATAATGGCGAGCGAATTTCTTAACTAAAGACCAAAGAACATTTTGAAGGTCAGTTTCATCTGTGAGCTCCTTCAAGCGCTTCTCAGAGAAGATTGGAAAACTCGCCGATTTTTTGAAGAGTCATTAATAATGTGAAAGCTGAAAGCACCCTCCATTTGCGTTCCTGCTTTTTACCTTTTAATTTTATATCGTCCCTGCTCAGAGCCCCGCTCCCACTCCTTCACCCTCCTCCGGACCTCCCACCCGCCTACCCGCGCCGCACAGGGAGCAAGCCTGCCCAGTCCTGGCTAGCGGGCTGGCTGTGAGAGGCAGACGGGGGCGCAGCAGCTGGAGAGGCCTGAGACACCCCTCTGGCCAGGGCACCCCACTGAGATGGGCGGCCTTTGCTGTATTCCCAGGGTGCTGTGCACTGTGTGAGGCTATTATTATAGGTATGGTGCGTGTGCGCGCGCGTGTGTGCTTGTGTGCAAATGTGCGGCATAGGGACTAAGGTCCCTGGATTGCGTGCTGGCTGTGCACACACATGCTGGGGACCACTGGGGCCTTAGTAGTCTCTGTAGGCGGGTGCCCCCTGTTGGAGGTAGGCTGGGAAAGGGGACTAAAAACCAACACTGGGTTCAGTGGTGCCAGTGGTGGGTCAGCTGGGGGAGTTGTGGTCTGTTGATGGGTTGGCGGGGGCAGTCTCCCAACAGGGATGGACACATGAGGAGTGCCTG
Source organism: Delphinapterus leucas (assembly GCF_059928025.1). Taxonomy (NCBI): domain Eukaryota; kingdom Metazoa; phylum Chordata; class Mammalia; order Artiodactyla; family Monodontidae; genus Delphinapterus; species Delphinapterus leucas. The sequence continues at coordinate 59,556,181 of NC_143144.1, forward strand.
TGTTTGCACATGACCCTGTAAGTCCTGAGGGTGGTGAGGTCATCAAGGCAAGAGTCCCAAGGCCCCTCCCACTAGTAAATCTCTAGACACTAGAGACAGCAACCATTGTCCGGGCCAACCCTCCTCACTCCTTGGTCAACTCACCCCCTTCTTCCCCAGGCCTTGGGCCCCTCATTCACCCACTTTACTTGTCTCCTAATCCCCAGTCCCTGGCTCTTCGGACCCCCCGCCCAATTCCACTATTCACCCCACCTCCTCACCCAACTGATGGCCGTCATTGCAGGGTGCCCAGCCAGGGGCTGAGGTGGGACAGCACTTCTCTGTGTGAGAGGGTTTGGGGAGGAGGGGGCGGTGTGGTGACACTCCATGCTCCCAGATGTGGTGGCAGCGATAATTCCAATTTTATGCCTTTGTTATGGCTTTAATCACTTTCTTTATGCATTTTGTTCCAGCGATCAGGGAGAGACACCTGATAGGCAAAGAGGATACCAGGGGAACCATTTTTATTTGGAATGTGGTGAGAAGTCTAATTAGAATCTGAATTCTGCTGAGCCTTGAAATGGCCAGCACTTTATCCTGATCGCCTTAGATATTGTTTCGAGTCAATCATCTGTCATGGTGCGGCAGGAGAGCCTCTCCCTTCACACCATGCTCCCTCCCACTGCAGGCCCAGCCGGGGCACACTGGGGGGAGGGGAGGCTGGGCTCCCCCCCTCTCACAGGGGCAGGTGCCTCCTCCTGGGGGTGGGGAAAGGGGCTATTTTCTACGGCTCCTCCTCCCCCAGTGAGGTCTGGGATGCTGAGTTTGAGCTCATAGGGAGAAGGGGGGTTTGCAGGATGAGGGTGTTGAGGGCCTATATCAGAATTGGGAAATACTAGGGTGAGGCCAGGCTAGTCTGGGGTATCTCCTAAGTGCTCACACCTCTCCATCAATGGTCCACAGGGACTCTCATCTCTTCACTGTCCCCTGGACATGCTGTATCTCTCCCACCTGCTACCCGTACCTCGGATTCACCACTCCCACTACAGCATTTGCCACATGCTCAGCTCCGTTTCTCTGATTTTCCTACTTCAGTCCCACACCTGGAACGCTGCTCCTGTTTGTTCTTCCTGCTTAGAACTTGAGCCACCTGTCATGTCCCCAGACTGGTTTCGCCTCCTCCAGAAAGCTTCCCTGACTACCTGACCCACAGTGACTGAGTCCCTGAGAGGTGGACAGTTACCGCATGAGCCCCCATCCTGTGATGGCCTTGTGAACTGCAGACGCTCGCTCCAACTGAATCTCCAGTCCATTTATCTTTCTCCTGCCTTTAAATGGCTCCCTAACTCTTTTTAACTGTTTTTGCGTGTGTGGGGTGTGTGTGTGTGTGTGTGTGTGTGTGTGTCCTAAATCCACTCAACCCCTCTTTGAACATGGCAAAATGTAAAGTAGAAATAAATATTGCCCTTGATGGCACCTTCATCTCCTGAACCACACTGTGAGCTCCCCAAACTCTGACCATTTCTTCCCTGTCTCCTGCTTTTTCCACTAACTTTGAATACACAGGACCAGGCACACAGTGGGGAGCTGTACGTCGCCTTCAAAAGTCACAGATTCACTGAGGCTTTCTGCCTCCTACTTCCGCTCGCCTATCTGCCCCCAGTACCTACCTACCTACATACCTACCGCGTGGTAGATGTAGGCATTGCTGGGGGATGATTAATATCCAAAGTAAGTGCTGTTTCTGGCAGCGAGGAGGAGAAGCTGCCCTATGAATATGTCTCCATGGGATGCGGCCTGGATGGCTGGTGACCCCTTGGAGGGTCAGGGATCCACATATGGTCATTGTGAGTCCTTTTTAGATGGCTGGGGTACTCAATGCTCCCTCCAGCCAGTTAGTGTGCCCCATATGGTAGAGTGTCCTCACTGATGGGCAGCATCGCTATGAGCCTCCTGGATGGTCACTGCCCTCTAGAGATTGTCCTTGTGGTGAGGGTGCCTTATGGATGGTCCAAGGGGCAGTGTGGCCAGACCCCCTATGGAGAGATACAGACTCAGGGCTCCCTGAATACCCTTCTCAACCTGCTCACCCCTCATCTCTATCTGGACCTAACTTTGCATGCAACCCTGACTCGTTTTGTTCCTGGATGGTCTCTCTCTGCTTGCACCTCAGTTCTCCCTGGTCCCTGAGCTCTTGATGAGGAGTGGAGATGGCGCCAACCACAGTCTAGCAAGTCAAGGGGCCTGTGGCCAGGAACTGAGGGTGGTTCTCTGGAGTGCATTGCCGGAACTCTAGTCCTTTCTCCCTCCCAGCAGCCTGCATCTAGAAGGCATAGCTGTTGGCACCACACTGATGAATGGGGAGTGAAGAGATACAGAGAGATGGGGGAGGGGGGAGGGGATCCAGAATTAGGAGGTTCTTATTTATAGGGGAAGGCAGGACAGTGGCTGGAGGGACTTAGGAGCAAGCTTCCTAGGTGGAAATTGCAATCTGCCATTGACATGTAGGTATATATTAATATATCAGATGGTGTGTGTGCGCGCGTGTGTGTTGTATCTGATAGAGGTTCAGTAGGTGAGGGACTGGTTGGGGGGACCCCCGTAGGGAAGAAGCAGGGCCCTGGTGCACTCGGTCTGCCGATGCAGAAGGGTGGGAGTGTGAGGGTGACTCATTCTCCGGCTGCCCTTTCCCCATCACACTCGAGGGGAGTTGGAGCTCCTGGTCCAGGGAGCACATGTGCTGGGTGGGGGGGTGGAAGGTGGGAGGACAGAGGTATCAAAGCTGCCAAAGACCTGGCCTCTTCCTGTCTCAGACTCCCTCAAGGCACTGCCCTCTCTCTGTATCCAGAGCCAGGCTGCAACAGGGGTAGATGAAAAGGAGAAACTGTTGGATGAAAAGAAATTCAAAAAAAAAAAAAAAAAGTAAGTGAAATATTCAAACTGGAAAGTGATATTATAGAAGCTGCAGCCCACGGCTCAGTGCATTCAAATTTATTCAAACTCGGCGCCTGACAGTGATGGATGCGGCAGCTTTTCCCACAATATGGAGAAGGCGCAGGGGCATTTAGGACTGCAGGTCCCCTCAGGGAGGGTGGGGGTCCACACCACCTCCCATGCCTTGCTCTTCCTAAATGGAAAGCAGGGTTCTGGCTCCTGCCCCTCTGCTTTACTGAGCCCCAGCTGCTTCCTGTACCCCACAGTCCTGGGGCTCCTCGGGGGACCTGGGCATCACCAGCTCAAGTGCTTGGGGTATGGCCCAGGACAGAGGTAGCAGGCCATGGACCAGGGCAGTCTCCAATGGCAAGGAAGAGGATAGCCAAGCCTGTCCAGGGGATGACTGGACAAGGGGGTCACCTTTATCAGAGAGAAGAGCACAGTGGTGTAGGTTTGAAGCCAAATAAATAGCATGAACCCAACAACCCCTGAGTGTGCTGAGACCTGAGGGTCTCGGGGATCCTGAGTCAGGGAGCAGTCCAAGCCCCACTTTCCTCTCCAGGCCATATTGGCAGTTGCTCCATGCAGGACAAAAGACAGCCTCTGGGGAAGCCTCAAGTCTGGGGGGTTGGTCTGCCCAATGGATAGGTGATAAAGTGTCCCTGAATGCCATGCCGTGGAGTATCCCCTGCACCCAGGAACATCCTCCAGCCTCCACTCCACCAACGCTTCTCCCCACAAGGTTGCCCATGGACTCTTGTCCAATGTCCTGACCAACAGACCCCACTGCTGATTCCCAGGCCCCGCCCCATGAGAACCCCTGGAATACTGCTCACTCTGGGAAACTCACTCATCTCTCTGCCCCCTTGCCCATCACACTCTCCTGCTTCTCCCATGTCTCTAACATACCTTCTCTGTCTCTTTTGCTTTCTACATCCTCCCCCCAATATGGCTACAGTGTAAAACTCAAAGTCCAGCCCTCCACTCCCTCCTACACTGTCTCAGGAGATCTCATCCACCCCCTGCAAGTGATGGAAACATTGACCTCTAATTCCAATCTTCTCTTGAGATCCAAGCCCACAATCCAGGCAGTGTGGGGCTAATATGTTGAAAAGCATATGTCTCTCCTAAAACTCATACATCTCTCCTAAAGTCAACAACAACTTGTGACTCCCTTTTTTGTTAGGAGTCACGCACACACCCCATTGACCCTCACAGGAACCTTGGAGTCTCTAGCTCCTCCCCCATCCTCATCTCTATCTTCAATCAGCTTACAAATTCAGAGATACTTCCTGATATCTTTTGCACCCATACTGGCTCACCATCACCACTGGCCACAGGAAGACCATTATCACAGCTCTCCTGGATCTCTTCAATTCAACCAATAAACTGTTACGGAGCACCTACCATGCACCAGGTGCGGCATCTTCCTCCGAGTGGGGCTGTCTGCCTTTAAGTTCTGCATCTCATTGTTCTACACACTACTGCCAGATTAACTTTTCTAAAGCCCAGCTCTGATCATGTCAATCCCCTACTCAAAAACCTTCAATGGCTCCCCATCGCCTACTAAATAAAGTACAAAGTCCTTACTCCGATGTTCACGGCCCTTTGTGATCTGGCCCCTACCTACTCCTTCTCCAAACCTTCCCATTACTTTCCTTCACACTCATATTTGGACTCTAAGCAGTTCCCCTGCACATCCCCCACCTAGTGATTTCCCATCTCTGTGCACTGGTTCATGCTCTTCCTCTGCCTGTGATGCTCTCCTTCTGGAATGGCATCACCCTCCAACACCCCAACTCATCTCTGCCCATCAATATTCTAATCCTTTGCAAGACTGGATTCAAGTAAATCTATTTTGAATAGTCCCTGTGAAATGCTTAGCAAGGTGCCTGCTAGCTGTTATTATTGTTCTTTTTACTTTTTTTAATGATTATTCCCCATGATGACCAGAAGTGCTTTCTCTTCCCTGTGAACCTTCTAGTTCTCTCTACGGCTATCCTGGCTCCTATCATAGCTTTCCTGATACTATTATTACTAGTATGTCTGCCCAACAGCTCTCCTGGACTATAAACTTCTTGAGAGCCAGGACTAAGAAACATTCATATGTGTCCTCCTCACCTCTAGGTGAGGGGACTCAGTCAACACTTGTTGAATAAACGAATGAATGAGTGAACAAATGAACCAATACAGCAAAACAAGCTAGGACGTGGCTGTGTGACACAGACTTGGCTCTTCTGAGCCTCCTGTTCTGGACGGTGACCACCTAAGAGTTCCCGGTCATTACTCCCAACCCTCCTGACATGTGTCCAGGTGAGCTGGGACATGCGTGTGCAGGCTGTATGACAGGTGTGTCGTTGCTCCGGAGCGAGAGGGGAGTGTGGCAGAGTTCAGCCTTCCCAACTCATCAATCAAAGGGCACTTACTGACAGCTCCTGAGAGCTGGGCTCTGGGCTCTGCTGGGTTGGAGGGGGGAATGAGTGGGGGATGAGAGCTACCCTCTGGGGGTTCACACAGTCCACTTGCTCTTTCACTCCTCCTGTGACTCTCATGCCACAGGAACTCAAAGGGCTCCATCAGTGGCTGCGGACAGGGATGGGCACACTGATGTGTGGGGCGAGCCCTTTTCTCCAAGTGACCCTGAAATGCTACATAATCCAGAAATGGCTCTTTTTTTCTTTTAAATTCATTTATTTAATTTTTGGCTGCATTGCGTCTTCACTGCTACACACGGGTTTTCTCTAGTTGCTGAGAGTGGGGACTACTCTTCGTTGTGGTGTGCGGGCTTCTCATTGCAGTGGCTTCTCTGGTTGTGGAGCACGGGCTCTAGGCGCGCGGGCTTCAGTAGTTGTGGCACACGGGCTTCAGCAGTTGTGACTCGCAGGCTCTAGAGTGCAGGCTCAGTAGTTGTGGCGCACAAGCTGTGTTGCTCCGCAGCATGTGGGATCTTCCCAGACAGGGCTCGAACCGGTGTCCCTGCATTGACAGGCGGATTCTTAACCACTGTGCCACCAGGGAAGCCCCAGAGATGGCTCTTTTATCCTTTTGGTTTAAATCTTACTGCCCTATCCAGACTGGAGCTCCCCTGGGAGGTCTGTTGCCTTCTGCAGAATTCTCCACTACAGAGCCCAGAACCCCACAGATTAAAGCTGCTGAATAGATGGGTGGATGGATGTCGTGAATAGTCAACGAAATAAATGAGAAAATGAGCAACTAGACACGTGGATGAACAAAGTGCGGAGCAGATGGACACATTCTCAGCATTTACTGAGCACCTACTAAGTATCAGGCACTGTGCGAAATCCTTCACCTGCACTGACTCATTCAGTCTTCCCGTGGGCCCTAAGAGTAGGAACTATTATGATTCCATTGAGGAAGAGGAAACTGGGGCTCAGGGCTTGAAATAACTTGTGTGAGATCACGCAGCTTGTCAGTGACAGAACCGTGGTTCCCTGCGCTAAACTCTTCACCTCCTTGAGTGACCTCCCTGCCAGGGTCATCGACTCCCTCTCCATCCCTCCAGCCCTTTGGGGCGCGGGGTAGATTAAGCCGACTCTGGGGTGGGGAGTATTGTAAAGTCCCTGTCCCATCTCAGGCACTGGTAGGGGACCTCTGGGCTGTGGGTTTTCACTCCTTTTTTGGATCCCCCTTGTGGACAAGGCTAAGTTCAGAAGAGGCACAGCTGAAGAGCCTCTGTTTCCCAAAAGGGGGGTCTTCCCAGCCCTCCCTTCACCCCTCCTTCTTTTGAGAAGGGAGTGACAGCCTCTCCAGAAGGGTCCCCGTGCTGGGGGGCTCCTACCCCGCCGGCCCCCGCCCCTCCCGGCGTGCGTCCCTCCCCTCCCGGCCAGATACAAACAAGCGCGCTAAACTCTGGGAGATTTACAGCGGGCGGCTGGGCGGCGCGGGCCCCCGGCCGCCGGTGAGATATCTCCAAACAGCGCACTAACCACTTTCCATTTTATACCTCACCAGCTTTATAGCATCTTAAGGATTTCTGTGCACGGCTGGCTTCCCGCCCAGGGAAAAAACCCAGCCTTGTAAATAAATACTAAATATATATGAACAGAGACGACAGCCAGAGAAGCGGAGGAGAGGAAGGGGTGGGGGTGGGGGAAGCAGCCCAGGGCCGGCCACCGAGGGGAAGGAGTGGGGCAGGGAAATATTGGGGTGTCTGAGGCAAAGGCGACCAGGAAAAAGAAGTTGGCAGGAAGAGTGAGGGAAACTGAGACAGCGCCAGAGATGGAGGCAGAGAGAAGCAGAGATGGGGGCTGCATGGAACCTGCCTGCTGTGTGTGTGTGTGTGTGTGTGTGTGTGTGTAGGGAGGACTCGCTTAAAGCTTGGGGAGAAAGTGAAGCCGCTTCCAACCCTGTCTCCCCTTCTCCCCATAATTTCTGAAGGGACTGGGACCCAGTGAGGGGCTACCCCTGCTGTGTGTGTGTGTGTGTGTGTGTGTGACGATTTGTAGGTAGTGTGTGTGTGTGACAGCGGTATGTCATGATGTGCTCCAAGGAAAGAATTTGTTTGTGTGTGTGCACACGTATGTGTGTGCAGGTGTGTGTTTGGGGTATGTGGAGTGGGTAGGACTGTGCCAGGCGAGTACTGGGGCCTCGGTGGGTGAGTGGGCGGAATGTCTGTGGTGTGGGCAGGGTGGGGGGTGGGTTAGGACACCTTGGGTGGTGAGGAGGCAGGTGAGTTCTGAGAACGTACGCAGCTTTGGGGCTCAGTTGTGGAGGGCTGAGCGAGGCATATGTGATCAGATGCATCTGGGTATCTTGGGGTGGGTGAGGGTCTCGGGGAGGAGAGCAATGGGCTCAGGTAAGGCAGGACGGACCTTCAAAGGAGTATGTGTTGGACCAGAAAGCAAGTGTCCATTTGTACGCTGGGGCCTGTCATGGATGAGTTCTGAGGTGCTACCGGGTGGTCACCCCACCTCCTCCCTATCCCCCCTCCCTGAGTCTTTCTAGAGGTCTGAGACCTTCTCTGCAACCGCCGCTAGGGAGAGGGTCCCCTGTGCCGACTGAAGCCCCCATGCCACCCCAGTCCCCCGCTCTCAGGTCTCTGGACAGAAGCCAGAGTCTAATTGGGGGGCAGGAGGAACCCTCCTCTCCCCTCTCAGGGGACCCAGCCATCCCTTCTCCTTCCCCCCTTGTCTTCGATATTAAGTATTCAAACCTCATTTACATCCTTATTTTTCAATTTGCTGCCACAGTAGTTTAATTTATTTGATATAATTTCTTTTTCTGAGGGGACATTAATCATTGCCCTGTGCTTTTGGGCGCCTGTGGGATCTCCGCATGTGTATGTATGTGCGCGTATGCATCTGTGTGAGTTGGGAGGGGGGCGCTGCGTGTGTCTGTGAGTGTGTGCCTGCATCTGTGTGTGTCTGTGCCCATGCATACTTGTGTCTGTGTGTGAGATGCGAGTTTGTCCAGTATGTGAGTACATGTGTGTGTATGATAGCGTGGGTCTTTGTGAGAGGGTTTTATGAGTGAGAGAGTTGGGTGGTGAGTACGTGTGGGAGGGATCAGGTCCTCTTCTTCAGAACCCACCTGGCCCTTCCCAGGATGTCAGCAAGGAGGGAAAGTGGGCAGAGCAATTGGGAGACAGGAGACCCAGGTCACGCCAGCTCTGGGCTTCCTGGAGCTGAACAGCTGGGTTCAAGGACTGTCTCCATCCTGGGGCACCCTCAAGGTGGGGTCCTTCCAGTGCCCTCTGCCAGTTCTCCTTTCCTGAGAGTGTGTGCTGGACAGTGGTAGGTGTAATGTTCTAGAATCCATGGTCTCTCAAGAAAGAGAGAGGCTGTGAGGGGGTGGGGGGAGACAGACACAGAGCAGAGCAAGGCTGGCCGTGGCAGGGGAGGAAAGAAAGAGGGGCAAGAGACCTGGAGGATGATGGAGAGAGGAGCGGGAGAGAGGGAGAAGTGAGCAAGCCGGCAGCGTCTCAGCCCATAAAGTCCCTGGAATGGGAGGAAGAGGCGAGAGAGACTGCATCAGCTCAGGCCCAGTCATGGCTCAGTGCAGAGTTGGGCGGGGAGGTGTGCACAAGGTTAGGGCTGGTTTTCTTCTAGGAGCTGAGATGAGTGAAGTCACTTGGGGGAGGCTTGTTTGGAGAAAAGAGACAAGAAGAAAGGGTAAGTGGGAGGGAAGAAGAGAGAAAACCCCTCCTGGGAATAGAATTCAGGGAAATGACTCCAAGGAATATTTCTGGGGATATTCAAGGGATTAGAGGGAGGAAGCTCTCCAATGCTGGCTTCCCTCGCCACTCTCAGCACATCTACGCAAATCCATGGCTTCCTGAGACCCTCTTTTGGCCTCTAGCCCCAGAAGCCCTCAGTTTTCCTTCTCTGGCACATTCTTGGAGTCTCCTTTTTCCCCACAGGTGGGGCCGGTGGGGGCGGGGAATGGGCCAGGAATTGATGGAGAATCACACTGTATGCTGGGCACTGTGCTGGGATTGCACCTGTGATTCCCACTTATTCTTCCTAACAACTCCTCGAGGTAGGGATCTGTCTCCCCACTTCAGAGTGGAGGAAGGGAGAGGTCAGGGCTTGCCCAAAGTCAAGCAGAAGTTCAGAGCCAGCATTTAGGTCACATCTGCCTGAGGCCATGTGCTGAGGTTTCCCCACTCCCCTCTGTTGCCTTCTAAGGTCATATCTACCCCACCCCTCCTGTCTTTGCCCTCACACACGTACAATATACACTCACACAGAACAAGATCTGGGACCCAAGGCTCAAGTCGGGGGGCCTTTTGGGGCAGGAGTCAAGAGGCTGGGGGTGATGGGCTGCAGCTGTTCTCTTCTCCCAGCTTCCCCCCACTGTGAGAACACTGAGGTCCTCCCAGGGGCACTCCCAGGGCTCCTTTGGACCCTTTCTTCCTTCTCACCCAGGGCTCAGAGGCCAGTTAAAAACCCCTTCTGGAAGATAGAGGCCAAACCCATTCAGGCTCAGGGACTGGCTGGCTCTGCCCTGGAGCATGGTTTCTGTTCCTAAGACCTGGATCAGTTTTAAGCCCAGTTTCAAACAGCTATTACTTGCCCATTTTGGCCTCATCCATCCAAATAGTGGCTTCAGGCCTACGGTTTAGGGGGAGGAGCTTCTTTTTCTAAAATTTTGAAAATGAAAATCTGAAAAATGGCCGGAAATTGGAACTCATGGGACCTCAGCATCTGAGCCTCCAAACACCTGACTCTCTTGAGGTCAACAGATTTAAATATTCTAATACCAAATACATGTGAATGTGAAGGTCCCCCATCATCCAAGCATTTCTGTGCATAGGTCACCGAGCTCCTGGGGGTTGATGATTGAGCATGTAGGGTTAGAAATCTGAGATGGAGGGGAGTCCTCGCCATTCTAGCATTATCTCTTCAGGCCTCCCTCTGTCTTCCTTGAGCCCTCCTGAGTGTCTTCAGTTCTCCCGACCTAGAGAGGTCACTCTTTGCCCCTCACCCTCCAGGAATTTGGCTCAGTCCTCACACCCGGGTTCCCGGCATGGATGTGTCACACAGAAACCATCGCCCACTCGGGTCAGATGATAACTGGATGATTGCCACAGGTTGTCTCTGGGCATGTGGGACGGGGCAAGGGGACAGGCCTGGGGCTGAGGAGAAGGTAGCGCATTCATTTGAATAATGGGCAAAATCAAATTAATTCTACATTAAATAGTTGTGAATAAAGGGTTGAAGTCAGCAGTTTCAAACTTGTTTTCCTTAATTACTTTCCGTGTTTAATGTCATTAAGAAGATTAAAAATTCATTAACAAGAGTACTAAAGTGGCAAATCAGGAAAGCGATCACTCCAGGTTAGAAACTCCGCTGAGGCCGCACAGTGAATCTGCAGGGGGGCATGGGTGGGAGTTTGGGGCCCATGAGGGCTGGAGACAGACACACATTCACACACTGGTACACAGCAACAACATCAACACACGTCCATAATAACGGTGTGCACGCGTGCACGCGCGTGTACACACACACACACACGCTCAGACACTTTCCACTCATCTATACCCAGGATTTCTGTGATCATGGAGAGGCCATGTATTAGGGTCTACAGCTAATCAGCCCCCTAACCTCATAAACCCCTCTCCTAAGAGGGAAAATTAAAGATCAAACTTCTGTGACAGGCAGTACATGGCCACAGGAATCAGTGTCAGCTGTGTCTGAGTTCACTTTCTTGTCTCCTAGGCATCTCTCTGTCTCTCCCGGTCTCCATTCTCTTCCCCTCCCACACTAAAGGGCTCTCTCAGGGCAAACCCGATCAGTTTCCTGGGAGGAGCTGCTGTCTTTGAGGCTTAATTATCCTGGAAAAGGATCCCTTTTGTCTCCTTAGCTTGTAGAAGGTGGGGGGGTGGCTGGAGGGTGGGGAGGGGTCAGTTTTCCTCTAGGGTGAGGGAGCAGGGAAACAAAGGGGAACCTAGTCAATGGACTAAGGCAGAAACAGCTGGGGAAATGGGACCCAAGCGTCCTGGTGTTTACACCAGATCCTGACCCCAACTCCCCATCTCTAACACTTCACCCTCTCGTTCTGCCTTTTTTCTCCATCTTGTTGGCTGACCTCCTTCCTCCCAAATTTCAGACTTAACCTCCTTTCACCATGAAAGGCCCTCCCTGTGGCTCTCACAGTCTCTCCAATTGCATTTCTATCTTATTCTCTAGGCCCTGAACTCAGGGATAGGTTCCTGCGGGGGTCTAGGTCAATTTGGGTGCACCTGTGCCTTTGTGGCTAAGTGTCTGGGTGGCCGTGTTGGTGATTGTGTGTGTGTGTGTGTGTGTGCGCGCGCACGCACATGCGTGTGTGTGAGTGTATGTATCTGAGCTGCTGTGTGTGTCTGGCTGTGTGAGAAAACCATAATCTCAGCTGGAAAATGCCATGTTAATCATAAACAAATGCAACAAGATAAGCCTTCGAGTTTCCATTAGAGTGAACCCTCTCATTTTATAGATGGGAGAATCAAACTCTAAGACAATGAAGTGCCACTCCTAGGAGTAAACTCAAGACAGATGAAAACATAGGTCCACACAAAAACTTATACAAGAATGTTCATAGAAGTATTATTCATAACAGCCAAAACGTAGAAACAATCCAAATTTTCAACAGATGAATGCATAAATAAATGTGGTACTACATCCATACAATGGAATATTTGTCCATAAAAAGGAATGAAGTACGGATTCATGATACGACATGAATGAATACTGAAAACATTATGTTAAGTGAAAGAAGCCAGTCCCCAAAAGCCATGCGTTGTGTGATTCCCTTTATAGGAAATGTCCAGAATAAGCAATTACACACAGAAAGAAAATAGATTAGGGGTTGTTTAGAGCTGGGGGGTGGGGAAGGGGTGTTGGGGGAAAGAGGACTGGCTGCTAGTGGGTATAGGGTTTGGGGGTATAACTCAACTGTTCTAAAACATCTTATGATGATAGTTGCACAGCCCTGTGGATATACTAAAAACCATGACTTGTACAATTTAAATAGATGAATTATATCTCGACAAAGCTCTTATTTTAAAAAAAGATGAAAAAAGTTTTTTGATTAAAAAAAGATGATATATCTTGCTCAAGGTCTCCCAAAAAGTGGGAGGTGGTGCTGGTACTAGAACTTGGTCCCTTGACTCTAAGCTCAGTGCTCCTCCCACAAACCCTACATGGCCTCAAAATGCTTACTATGGAGACCTGAAGGCCAAGTCCTACCTGCGTCAGGGGGTCCACATAGCATCCTGGCTTTTCTGTAGGGTTGTCCAGTTCCTGTCTGGGATGGTGTGTCTTGTTATATGTATGCATGCATAGATGTGATCTCCCAGCTCTGGGTGTCTTGGCAAGCGTGGCTCCGCACATCTGTATCTAGGCCCAGGGACCTCTCCATCCAAACAGTGCTCTCTATGCCCATGCACCTCTGCTCGCAGGCTGGGTCTCTGAGTTCATCCACATCTGTAGGTATATCTGGATGTGCCCATGTGTCTGAGTGTCAGCACATATGTCTGGGTCCAGGAGGCCGTGGGACTTCATGGGAGTCAGTGTTCATACGTTTCTGCCTGTGTAGTGTGCCTAGGGTGTCCATGGGTTTCTTAATGTGTCAGCTTATAAGTCTGGGTTCCTGCACCTTCACCTCTGGGTCTCTGCCTGAGCAAAGTGTTGGTGGGTCTCTGCACTTGCCAGTCTGCATGTTGGTATCCCACTGTCCACACCAGTCCATCCTGGGAGCCTGCATTCAAGTAGCAGGGACCTGTGGGCCTGTCCATCTGAGTCTGTGTGTCTGAACCCCTCCTCCAGGCACCAGCCCCAGAAGGCACCTGCCTCCCCACCCCTGCCTCTGACAGCCGTGGAGAGAGTGTCACAGTAAATTCATGGCCACCCGGCTGGGAAACAGGCGGCTGCAATGAAAAGGAAGCGTGGATTTGCATATTGAATTAAAATTAAGAGCTAATTATGCAAATAAATTATGACATTTGGCAGGAGAATTTGCTTCAAGATCATTTATTACGTTCTTTTTATAACAGTGTGAGCATTTAACGGTCAAAGACAATATTTTAAGGGGAAATTAACGCAAGATTATTAACCTAAAAACAATTCCACGTTAATGAGATGGTGAACTGGTCCCCCACACACCTGGGCAGGTCTATGCCTAGGCTGGGAAGGCCTTTTTCTCCTCCTTTCCCTCCTTCCCCCAGTCTGCAGCGGGGGCAGACTGGGAGGGCACCTGGGAAGGGAGAGGGAGCCTTGGGGTTTGCGGTCCTTCGATGGGGAGGTCAGCTGAGCTGACGCTCCCACCTGAGATCAGAGCCCTGGACTGAGTTTAGGAGGCCACACAGAGGATGAGCTAAGCTCCACTTCCGGAGACCCCTAGTCTGATGATGAAAAACATAGTCCTGGCCTTGGGCAGCCTTGTTTTAAAGAGGAAGACAGACCCCGCCCCCCTAAGAAATGATTCAGTAAATACCAGTTGGGATGGGACCTGGAAAATAGAGTTTAAACAGCCTGGTTGTGCCCCGCCTCTGATAACTTCCATCCCCTCCTTCTTCCTGGTTGTAGAACCTCAGATTCCCTGGTGTCCCCAGGCCCTGGATCCTCCAGAACTGAGCTCTACACCCTTCTGGGTGCCACTGTCTCTCAAGTTTCCCCATGACCTTAATCTGTCGGCCTAGTTTTCCTTGGGGGGGGGGATGGCAAGGAAAAAGAGGCTCTAATCTGGGTTTCTCTGGGATCCTCCAACCCATCCTACATCAAGTGGGGAGTGAACTCCAAAGGAAGCAGTGGGTGGTGTCCTCTATGGGCCCCACTTTTCTCTGTCTGTGTAAAGGGGGATGGCATCTGCTCAATCTGATCCCTGTGCTAGCTCTGTGGTGTGCAGACTTTTAGGGCTGACCTTTGTCGGCAGGGTGGGCCTGTGAAAGGAGCCCAGGGACACCCCACGGGCTACTCGGCTGGGTGAAAGCCTTGGGTTTCCGGAAGGTCCCTGTTCTGATGCAAACCTGCTCTCTGGGAAGTGAGATACTGTTAGCTGTCATTGCTCGATGCCAGCATTTGGTCCCTCCTGGAGTGGCCATCAGGAGGGACAGCCGTCCCTCATACTAGGCTACACCTCCAGACCCAGCATTGCATTTGAGTTGTGCAGAACTCCATGAGGCAGGGTCAGGTATCACTGGGTCCGAGTGTGGTGACAGAAAAGACTATGGCTTTGGACTTAGGAGACCCTTAGGCTCAGGAGTTCTGAGGTCACATCCTCTCTCTGCCATTTACTGGCAAGTTGCTATCCCCCTGGGTGTCTGCCCTCTAGATCCTTTGCCACCCTCCTCCACCCTGCTCTGTGCCCGGGAGCCTGGCCTGCACAGTCTGCATCCACTGGCCCCCTTGGGTTTGACTAGAAGGAGAGGAGAGGGGAGTTGGGGTATTTCCTTCCTTGGCTCCCTCACGCCCAGGTTGCTGCGGTTGGCTGCATCTCCCCACCTGAGGCCATAGCTCTCCCCACCTATCCACTCAGCTCTCTCTCCTGATTCTGGCCACATTTCTCCATCTCCATCTTTGTTCCTTTTAGACCTGGGTTAGTCATGGCTTTCCACTGTTGCCAGCCCCAGGATACTGCACCATTACCTGTACTTTTCCCAATCCTTGTCCATACCTTTGTAAATAGTTGTTTTATGAAACTCTTCTCAAATAACCCAATAGGGTATGTCATAAGTTTCCTGTCAAAACTCTGGCTGGTGCATTCCCAGAGCACCTCATTTCCCTCACTGTAAAAGAGGGATGATAATATACAGCTAAGTTTTTAGTACACATCCAGTGAGATCATGTGTATCAAGGTGCTTTGTAACTTATAGACCACAAATCCAAATGCTTGTTTCCAAGTAGAAACTAGACTAGAAATTAGGTAGATGTCAAAATCATCTCTGCTATGAAGATTCTGTGTGACCTTAAATAACTCACTTGCCTTCTCTGAGCCTGGTTTCTCACTGATAACATGCAAAGGCTAAACTCCTATCATTAAGGTCCAGTTGTAGAAACTGGTGATTCTATGTTCGTCTTGCTGTTGAGGACAGATAGATCAAGTGACTTGCCCAAGGTCACACAGCAGGTTCGTGGCCACCTGCCTGAGAGTCTGTCTGGAGCATAGGAGCCTGGGTGGGTCCCCACTGTTGGACCTGGGAGACCTGGTGGAGCAGACAGGCCTGGCCAGAGGTGCCTGGGGCCAGGGGTCTGCCCCCAAGTCCGAGTGGCTTGCTCTGCCTCCCCGACAGGGTGAACCATCCCCAGGAGAGAAAGGGTAGGATTATTAATAACAATGCTAATAAGAGAGAGAAAACAAAGCCAGCAGGGCCTGAGCATTTTTTAAATAAAGAAATTTCCCTCATCTCTTGGTTAATTTAAAAGGTTTATTTCTTGAAATGAAACCTCTTCATCAAACCCCCGATCCTTGAAGATCGGAGGCGACTGCGAGTGCCGGTAATGAATTGATTTGTAACGTGAGCGACACGGCGCCCTCCCACCCATGCCCACTGCGGGACCTTCATCTGCAGTGTTTAAGGGGAAATGAGCATCTCCAGCTTTCAGCCTAAAGCCCAGCACCAGGCACTGGAGCCAGCAGGCAAGGCCCAGGCCCAGCGGATGTCCTCACCCAGGAGGGTCTATCCAGAAGGCCACCCCCTCCTGGCTCCCAGCACCTCTCTCCCTTCCTTTAAGGGGAGAGTCTGGAGAGCCCTTCACCCCAATACAACCCACTGACAATCTGAGCACACCATAGCCACACAGACCAACAGGCATCTAAGCAGACACCCCTACACCCCTGCTCACATAGTTACACTGACCCTTCACCAGACCACAGCTGCACTTAGCCGCACAACCCCACAAAGTTACATAAAAAGTCTCCCTTCAGGCGTAAGATGCAGAAATACAGCTACACACATCCTCTACACTTATTAATATAAGGTATCCATTCAAAGAGATACATCCAGGCTCAGGTGTCCAGACATACAGGAGCATATACCCTGGATATGAGACCCATCCTTTTATAGGCGTGACAATTAATTTGTCAGTATTTGGCAATGTAGGCGTGGTGTGGTGGAAATAGCATGGGCTTTGGGCTACAGAGCTGGGTTTGAATCTAAGTCCCATTATCTCCAATCTGCTTGAACTTTCTCAGTCTCAATTTCCTCCTCTGTAGAACTGGAGCCACATCTGCATCATGGATTTCTTGTGAGGACGTCATGAGATATAATACAAAAAAAGCTTTTAAACTGTTAGCTTCATGAAGGCAAGGACCTTCGTGAATGAGGTCATGCATGTTGAGTAATTAGTAGAGCTTCGGCATAGAGTAGGTGCTCAATAAACGCTGCATAATATCATGATAGGCACCCACTACTTTATCCTCAACACCTACTATAGTGCTTGACATACATTTTAAAGTAAATTTATGTAAAAAAAAAATTTAAATTTAAAAAAAGGTGGAATACCCTGGAGGTCCAGTGGTTAGGACTCGGCACTCTCACTGCCATGGCCCAGGTTTGATCCCTGGTTGGGGAACTAAGATCCTGCAAGCCACGTGGCATGGCAAAAAAATTAATTAATTAATTAATAATAAATAAATAAATAAGGTAAATTCGTGTTAAATTATGCCTAGCTCATGGTTGATATTAATAGAATAGTAATTAGAAAAAGAGGGAGGTGGAGAAGTAATGATGACTTGGTGGGTGTTTGCAATGTGCCAAGCACTGTCCTAAACAAGTACAGGAGGTTATTTCATGGACTTCTCTCAGCAAGCCTCTGGGAACGGGCCAATCATGTCCATTTTGTAAATGAAGGAAGTGGGCACAGAGAGGAGAAGCAGCTTGTCCAAGGTCACGTAGCCGGTAAGTGGAAGGGAAAGGATTGAACCCAGGTGGCCTGACTCCAGAACCTGCTCAGGTTGGGGGTGATGCAGAAAAAAGTATGGGAAGAGCCTTACTCTTCAGGAGGACCCATGTGTACTTGGGGCTGAGTCACATATTGAGGCTGCCTCCGTGAAAGTCACCTTGAATATCCCACTAATCCTACCAAAGTCATAGGCTAGAGGCTTGACGACATGTCTGGTGGCAGGTCTGTGCCAGGTAAGTGGGCAGTGCTAGCTCTGAGGGGCTCTCAGACCTGTCACCTGCCCCAGTGTGGGCAAAACCTCCAAACCTGGCTGAGACCATCCTGTGCTTCCAGCTTCACTATCTCATCAGCCTCTAACTGATCTTTGGTGCCAACTAGACTTCTCTATTTTGAAATAGTTTTAAAGGGGATGAACCCAAACCCAAAGGCCCTGGGCATGGGCACATGGCAAAATACGACCTCCTACCTTCCATCTTCCTGCTTTGGCCACTGTCATTTTTGCTGCCACCACTTGAAAGCCAGGAGACCACAGCCTGAAGGCTGGGAGACCACAGCCCTTCTCTTCATCCTCATGGAGCCCTTCTCTCCATCCTCATGGTCCCCTTCTTGCCGGGAAGCAGGTCAGCTGAGACAGGGGCTTGGTCATAGGTTGGATCCAGGTGGATCCACACGCAATCCAAATCTTCCACACAGCCTTAAGGCCAGTCTTTGTCTGGGTCTGACTCTCCTCGGTTTCTCGTGGGCTTATCTCCACTTCCTCGTGTCTACAGACCCCTCCCCATCCCAGTCCTAGAGACAGTGAGGGCTCATGGACCTTCCTGAATGGCCCTCCAGGCCTCAGTTCAGCCAAAGAGTCCCAAGGCAGCCCTTGAGAAGTGAGACACCCCCTGTCCAACCCAGGAAGACTCAGGGGCACCCACGGGCCTCTTCCCACTCCCCGTGCTGCTCTGAACATCCCATCTTTCCTCACTCAGAAGTATAGCGCGAGTGGGCACAGGGCGGGGGCGAGGGGTACATACTTCCCTCCTGCAACTTCCAAGAAGAAAATCATTTTTTATAACTGTTGGAATCCTGATTGAGCTGTCAAAAGTACATGAAACCAGCTACATGAATGGTAAACTATCCATCAGTCACAGGCCTATTTGTTCTGAGACAGTATAAACATCACACATTTTTCTTCAGGATAGAAAATAATACTTACCCCATCACACCCAGGTGACTTGGCCCCCAGTCCCCAAAGTAACTTATTAGTCATACTGGTCAGTTCCCTTCTTGTCTCCCAAATCATTTTATTCTTTTGCCCACCAGTCCCACTTTCCTTGAAGCATTAACTCGGTTTTTCCTATCAGCTTTCTATCTGTTTAAAACCAGATTTAGCACCCTGTCCCAAAAATTAATAAGTGCTAAGGAGCATCATGAAGGAAATAACTCTCGAAGATATGAACTTGTTTGGATTCCAGTGTACAAATTCTAGTCCTCTGGGTGAGCACTGACACTGATGGGTAAATGGTCAGCTCCCGACTTGTCTTCTGAAGAGTGTGATGAGTTCCCTCTGTGCCCATCTGGTGCCTGGTCACTGGCCTGGTTCGGTGGGAATGATGAAGGGGATGCATCCATCTCTTTGGTTGAGAACTCTCCCCCTGCACTCTGGGACAGGGCTTTGTCCCTTACAGGCACTCCGAACTAAAGGGAACACATGACAGGAACTTCGATCTTTTTTGAGCCAGCTGAAAGAGGTCATGGTTTCCTCTTTTACCTCTCCTCCAGTCTCCCACAGCTTGGCTTCCACAAAACTTGACCCAGGGCAACGACTCAGCTGCCAATGATAGATAGGTAGAGATTATTGGCTGGCTAGCTGTCTGTCTGTCTGTCTGTCTGGCTGACTGGCTGGCTGAATGGATGGATAAATGAATGGATGAATGGGTGGATGAATGGATAGATAGATAGATAGGGAGATAGATTTAAACACACCCCAACATACATATACCCACACTGATCATACAGTCATATTCAGTACTGCATAGGAGTTAAGGGCAAAGGTTCTGAAGGCATCCATTTAAACCTACCTGCTCCTTACATCTCTAGTTGTGTGACCTCAGATAAGTTAGCATTCAGCATTTTTCAAAAGGAAAATGAGAATAATAATAGGATCTACCTTGTGGGACTGAGAGGATTCAATGATAGCCACAGTACAGGGCCTGGCATGGAGTAAATGTTCAGTAACTAATTACTATTACTAATACCATCACATTATATACACTTTGCGCACACTTGTAAACACTTAAGTAAATCAGAACCTCTTGTAAACTTGAATAATGCACACATGCACAGGCTGACAGAAGTATAGGCCAACATGGAGGTGGCATAGAGCAGTGGCTAGGAGTACGCTAGGAGCCAGACAGCTCATCTCCAAACTCTGCCATTTACTAGCTGTATGATTTGGAGCAAGTTACTTAACTTCGCTTTTCTCATCTATAAGATGGGAGTAATAACAACAGTTCCTCCTTTATAGGATTATTCTGAAGGTTAAATTAGTTACTATTTGTAAAACACTGTGTGTTTGATAAACATAAATAAATCTCACAATCTTGTAAAAGCTAATACCCGTCTAGCTCCTAGAGTTTGCAAAGCACTGTCACATGTATAATCTTATAGATCTTCTCTATAAACTCTAAGGCAGGATTATTATCACCCCATTTACAGATGAGGAAACTTAGGCTAAAAGAGATCAATGATTTGTACAAAGCCTGGCAGCAAGTGAGCCAGTGAGTGGTAGATAAGCCAGGTCTCTTGGCTGGAAATTCCATGTTCTTTTCACTAAGCAACATACACCCGGAGTGCGTGTGTAGGTATGTAAACTAAGGAGGCTTCCTCTGCCTTTGGACTGGATTCCCCAACACTCCTTCCTCCCTCCCATCTCCCCTTAAGGGTCCCCACCCCTAGGGATTGGTCAAAGCAGTAGTTCTCAAAGTGTGGTCCCGGCCTGCAGCATCAGCATTATCTTGAAACTTGTTAGAAATGCAGATTCTCAGGCCCCCTTCAGCTGCTGAATCAGAAACTGTGGGCATGGACTCAGCAGTAAGTGCTGTGGAAGTTCAGGAGAACAAGGTGGGCTGGGGGAAGCGTCTGCAAGAGGAGAGGCTGGACCCAGGCCTTGAACAAGGAGTAGAATAGAGAACTGTGAAGAGGTCGGGATGAATACCGTCTGATGAGAGTAGCTGAGGAGTCTGGCCTGTTGCAGTGAGGGTTTTAGGTTGAGAGTGTGCTGAGGCTGAAGCCATTTGGTGCGTGTCTTTTGGTCTCTTCCAGACACCGTATCCTGTTAAATGACCTGTCCTTGAATATCTGGAGAGAGGCTTTGTGGGAATTTGTCCTTTAGATTAGCCCCAGTGGGCCCCTCCTGCAGGGTCAGAACACTGCCAGAGTGGCAGATGCCCTCCTACCACCCCACTCCCTAGATTTGTCCCCAAAGTGGCAGCCCTCAGCCCTGAATGACTGCGGGGGACCCCAGCCTCATTCGCATCACGCCCAGATTCACAAAGTGAGGGGCTATTTTGCAAGGGGGATGGGAGGCAACTGTGGCCTTCCCCTCCCCACTTCTCCTCTGGGGCCTGAGCCAGGGCCAGCAGAGTCACTGGTGCAGCCAGCGGCCCTGCCCAGCATGGCGCTCCCTCCACATGCACCGCGTGTGTGCACGTGAGGCTGAGACACTGGGCTGGGAAGAGTCCAGGGTGAGCTGGCCAGGGGCTCCAAGGCTGGAGAAGAGCAAGCCCAATCCCAGCCCCCTTCCCAGCCCACTGTGTCCTGCCCGGGGCTGCCACTAGGAGGCTAATGAAAAGGGAAGAGGCAGGCCAGGGCTTGGGCCAGCAGGAGACAGCAAGGGGACAATGTGAG
Source organism: Delphinapterus leucas (assembly GCF_059928025.1). Classification (NCBI taxonomy): domain Eukaryota; kingdom Metazoa; phylum Chordata; class Mammalia; order Artiodactyla; family Monodontidae; genus Delphinapterus; species Delphinapterus leucas. The sequence goes on from NC_143144.1 coordinate 59,577,330, forward strand.
GCAGGAGGGGGGTGGCCCTCAGGCAGGGACAGACAATGTCCCCATATGGGAAGCAGACGGAGCCGCCCCGCCCTCCTTGGTCCCGGGGCCTCTGCGGCGGCAGGCAGCACAGTCAGCTAAATGTCACATCCTGAGCCCTCCGAGCTGCTGCGGCAGGAAAAGGAGCAGAAGGAGGGGGGCTCTCAGTTCAGCAAGTGTCCCATGGAGGACTCCACGGGGCGCGTGGAACCAGAAACACACCCACAACCCTCACGTGTACACACGCACACTCAAGTCACTTTCTGCGTTTTCCAAATATTTTTAAATTTCACCATAATACATGCCAAAAGTAAAGGAGTAAACAATACAGAAGTATGCAGAGTAAAAAATAAAAATTCCCCCATATCGCCCCCCACAACTCCCTTTTTCAGAAGCAATTATTTTTAATACTTGGTTTCCAGGAAAGGCCATATTCTATTTTAAGTCCAAGCTGGATCTGCTGTGGGTCATGGTGTTGTCAAGCCAGGCTTTCCCTGGAGCCCAGCCCTGCAGAGTGCAGGCTGGGGGGCGGTAGAGACTCACACACCTTTCTCCTCCACCCGTGGTACCAGGCTGTGAATCATCTGGAAAGGTCTCATTTCTACTCACCTTTACCATTTCTCAAGTATTAAGAAAAATCTCTCTTTATTAATGCTAAACCCCATATTTAGTTTTATAAGTTTCTCTCTGTCTTTAAACTGTAGTTCAGCTTGTTTGTTTTTGCTCATAAATTATTTTTGCTAGTAATCAAAAGGTATGCATGAACTTTGTAGAATTTCACAGTGACATGAGGCCTGGAACATTTTGAGCATCCAAGCCCAGCCAGGCTCTCCTCTTAGAAGGCACGAACATCTGAAATTCAAGCGGAGATTCTGCTCCCCTCTGGGACTTGGGATTATACTAGTGTCTTCTCTGGGGGAGGGAACTGGCAATTACTGGGCCCCGACTATGTGTCAGACCCTTTACATGTTGTGTCAATCAGGGCTCACTTAATCATAAGTGATGGGAACCCAATTCGAACCAGTTTAGGCAAAGGGGAATCTACTGGAACAGATGTGGACATCTAGGCCATCAAAGCAAAGTTCAAATAACCAAAGAGCAGGAAGGGCAGAGTTGGTACAGAGCTTCAGGAACATTCAGAACGGGACCTGAATGAACACAGGATGCTCTGTCTCTGGAGTTTCACCTGCAGCTGCCACTAGCAAGGAAGGACCAACTCTCTACTCAGTTCCAGTGTGAAAGTTCCCAGAGAGGGACCCAGATTTATCCCGCAGGTCTGGTGTTCAGTCTAGGACCCGGTGACTCTGGCCAGAGGTGGGATAGGGTCAGGAGACTCTCTCTGAGACCTCATGTTGGTTTCCAAAAGAAGAGACCACCACTCCCAGTGGGGCTTAACCAACAATACCAGTTGTCTACTACAATAAATCAGTTCTTCTAATCTTCACAAGTCTGTGAGGTAAGAATTGTTATCATCCCCATTTTACAGGTGAGTAAACTGAGACTCAGGACATAGACTAGTTAGCCTAGAGCCTGGATCCAAAGCCAGGTCCATTTGACTCCAAAGCCCATGCCCTTGACATGTGTAACACTGATTTCCTTGAGAGATGGAACAAGCCGGGTGGCTTAACACAATAGAAATTTATTCTCTTACAGATCTCAGGGCTCAAAGACCAAAATCAAGGTGTCAGCGGGGCTATCCTTGCTCCAAAGCCTCTAGGGGAAGATCTTTCATTGCCTCGTCCAGCTTCTGGTAGCCCCAGGCGTTCCTTGACTTGTGGCAGCATCACTCTGCCTCCATGTTCACATGGCTGTCTTCCCTCTGTGTCTGTGTCTTCACCCAGCAGTCTCCTCTCCTCTTCTTATAAGGACATCAGTCCTATTGGATTAAGGGCCCGCTCTACTCCAGTGTGACCTGATCCTTTTTTTTTTTTTTTGGCCTTGCTGCGAGGCTTGCAGGATCTTAGTTCCCCAACCAGGGATTGAACCCAGGCCAGGGCAGAGAAAGCACCACGTGCTAACCACTGAACTGCCAGGGAATTCTCCAGTGTGACCTGATCTTAATTTACATCTTAATTACACCTGCAAAGACCCTACTTCCAAATAAGGTCATATTCACAGGTATCAGGGGTTAACACTTATTTGGACAATTTGGGGGGGACACAGTTCAACCCATAACAGACTTGGTCGGAGCTGTGCTTTGATAGATTAATTTAGTAGAGGTGAGTGGGACAAAATACATCCTAGAGAGACAAGTGGCAAGGAGACTGCTCAGGAAGCAAGAAATGAAAGGATCTTTTGGACCAGTGGCAATGGTGATGAAGATTTTATAGAACCTGACAGTTGTTAGGATGAGGAGGGAAGAGGAAGTGGGGAGAAGGGAGCGTCCAGAGGCTTTATAAGGGGAAGAATGAAGGGATGAGACGAGGGAGCAGAAGAAGGAGAGCACATTAGACTCTAAGCTCCTGGAGGACAAGGACTGTGTCCTTCACTGGGTGTCCTCCCTCAGTGTCTGGTATGGCATCTGGGCATCATAAGCCCTCGAGAAATATTTGCCAAAGAAATGAATGCGTTCGGTTTTGCACATGGTGAATTTGACATACACGTGAAAACAGGCAGGTGGAAATTCAAACCTGTCATTTGGTAGAAAGAGTTTGGGGTTAGAAATCTCAACTGGGTGCTCATTTCCAGAGAGATTACAGGTCAAGCTGGAATTGATAGAGCTAATGAAAAGGCAGGGAGGGGAGAGAAGAGGTTTGATGGCAGAATCCTGGGGCACCGTTACATTACATTTAGGGGATGGGAGATGGCAGAGCTGCTGGTAGGAGACCAGCCAAGGAACTTCAAGGATGGAAGAGGGGAAGTAGGGAGGTGCAATGTCAAGGAAATCAAGAAAGGAGACCGTTTCAGGGAGGAGGGGAGGAGCTGTTGCCAAATGCCGCAGAGGTCGAAGAGAAGAGATACTGAGAGGCCTGTGGATTTGCTAATTAGGAGACCAGCGGCAGTGTCCCCAGCTGGTCAGGGCGGGAGGAGGCGAGGGGATCCTACTCGGGGCGCAGAATTTAAGAGGTCTGGGCATACCTACGCAGGTGCACCTGTGCACACACTCGCCCTCTTCACATCTGCATAGGCCTGGTCGGTCAGTCTATGAGAGGTAGAGCAAAACAAAACAAAAACAAAAAACATGCTGGGGAAGGGGTGGTGTGCACGTGTCAGGACTCAGGGTCTGCAAGTGAGGAGATGACTAGACATGGGGCTGGAAAAGAGATGGCTCAGGAAAAGGCAGAGTAATTCTTAGTGTCAGATGAACCGTCTTTGCTGGTGGAGGGTTGTGGGCAGCAATGCCCCAGGCAGATGAGAGGCCCTCAGATCCCAGAGACCCCTTGTTGGTGGAGGTTTCTGTTGTGCCTGCCCCTTGGTGGGGGAAGGGGAACGGGACCTGGTCCTCAGTCCTTTAGTCCACATGGAGGCCCCACTACTGTCAGTCTTGTTTATCACCATATCCCCAAGGCATGAATCAGTGTCTGGCACATAGGAGGTGCTCAGTCAATAATTATGATTGGAAATAACAATGACAGCATCACCACCAACAACTAAGATCAGCTAAGCGCTTACTGTATGCCAGGCACTTTATTATAATCTCATTTAATACAGCAGCTCCACAGCTAGATAGTATCATTATCCTCACTTAACAGTTGAAGAAGTAGGAGTTCTGAATGACTTAGTAAGTTTCCAAAGGCCACTCAGGTAGGAAATGGTAGAAGCAGGATTTGAACCCAGATCTGTGTGCCCCTAGAATTCTCACCCTTGACCGTTATGATTGTTGTTCTCCAAGAAGGTATGAGTCGAGGGTGGAGGGGACCTGCGTCTGTGTTCTGAGCTATTCTGCATATATTTGTGGGTGTCCACAGCTGCATGCATTTGTAGGTACTTGTGCGTGTGTATGTGCGTGCACGCATATGCATCCACACCTGTGTGAAGGGTACACCTGTATTCAGTTGTGCAATCTTGTGGGTTTGGGCACAGATGCTACTCCACACCCTGCCCCCAGGTTTGAGCGCCCAGTTTCTTTCTGCTAGAGGCTGTGATGGTGGGGTCTGGCTCTCAGGTGTGTTGAGAGCTCAGTCCTGAACCCACCTCCCCCTCAGAGGGCCCATGAGGGGCCCCTGCCCCCCACGGTTTTGCCCATAATTCTCCTTCCTTGTTTAAAGGGGCCAGTGAGTTTAATGATTAGTTACCGCCTTGTCGATATTCTCACCCAGGGAGAGGATGAATGGTGAGGCACTGACCCCGCCCTGACACACACACCCATTCTGTGGCAGATTAAGGATGAGAGAAGGGACCCTTCAGCAAGGGGGTTTAGGGGAGGGCAGCTCCAGAGAAGCTCAGCAGGGCTCTTGGGAGGGCCTTCTCCTGTGATTCTCCAGGTGCCCCCACAGGGTGGTGGCAGAGGGGCCCCTCCTCCCACCACTCCCCTAAGTCCTCTCCTCTCTACCTCCTCCAGGTTCTGGGAGGCTGTGGGAAGATGCCCTGGTGAGGGGAGGCCCTTCTTGGAGTGAGAGAGCTTGGTGTCCCCGTTCTCATTTTCGTGTGTTTGAATGTGCATATGTCTGTATGGTTTTGTGTCTTCGTGAGTTTCCATTTTCATGTGCTTTGGTGGCCGGCCATCCATGTATCTGAATGTGTAACACAGTCCATAAACACATTTGGGCCTTCTGGCCGTCCACGTTCATATGTAGCTGCATATGCCCACTACTGTGTGTGTACCCACACGTGTATCCCTGGGGGAACATCAATGTCTGTATGTGTGGGTGTGCATATATAGATGTGTGTATGTGTGTGAGGTGTCTGAATCCTGCTGTGTGTACTTTGTGTCCTTGCCCTTCACAGTTGTCAAGGGAGGCTCTCTCCCTGTCCTGCTCTGGATCCTAAACCCACTTCTGATGTTACAGGAAGAAGCCGGTCAGTTGTCTCTTGCTGAGGAGGGGCTGAATGAAGTTTCCATCCCTCCCCTTCTCTCTGAGCCTCAAAGGCATGTCATGGTGACTCAGGCACCAAGCTATGGATCCCTGACCCCACCTCCAGTCTTTGCTCACTAGGACCCTCCCTGCTGGGCTCCTGGGTCCTCATGGTCTTGAACCTGGGTCTCCTCATTGCCCAGGGGTGCCCTGTGCCTGGAGCTTTGGGAATGTAGTCCATTCATGTTCTGCCCCCCAACCTCTGCTGAGTCTCCCCATCCCACTCAGACCAGAAGCCACCCCACATCCATTTAGGGACTCACCCTGTGTCTTTGGAGGCAAATTCCAAAGCACCCTCATACTTAATAGCTTCTGGTCCCTAACCACCTTAACCATTAAACCTACAAGTTTGACACTCTCTCCTTCGACTTACAGCATCTGCCCCTCAACCTGACTTCACTGGATCCAGTCCTGGAAGAAAGGGAAAGAAAAGGAGGACTGTGTAGCCGGTTGTTCCCCTTATGCTGGGACTCAGAACCTGGGGAGGGGAGACTGGGGGCCTAGGGCAGCTACAGGGCAGAGAGGGGCTGAGCTTGGCAGAAAAGAGATGCTAGGATTCAGGTCCATCCTCACACCATCCCCCTGCCCCTGCCACACACACACACACACACAGACACACACACACTCACCCTGTTGGAAGGTGACATTTGCTATTAACCTTATATTGGGCCATTTTGTAAATCAATGTCACTTACATTTAATAACAAGTGTAATCAAAGGAATTATGCAAATTTAATTTGATGCTTCTTGAATTATGCAAATCCACGGTGCACATAATGTTCTCTGACATGTGCCCGTTGGAGAGAGAGAGCAAGGGAGAAAGTGGGGAGGGTCAGGGAGAGGGAGGCTAGGACTGGGACTGAGGGGAGGGGAGGATGGGGGTGGACTGGGACTTGGGACTGGGAGACAGGAGGGCAGAGTGGTGGAGGGCAGCGGAGCAGCTGCAGCCCAGGTGCTTGCCATCGTGGGTGGGATGTTTGTTCTGGTCTGGTACCTCCACCTTCTCCTTGTGCCTCTCTCCGGCTCCGGATTTGAGTCCCTCTCCCCTGCCCACACTCAGCATGACCTTGCTGGTCACATGTCCTCAGTATGTCCTTATGTGAAATGGGAGTGACCCAAAAGTGCTAACTACTTTTGGGACCAAGACTCCTGATACAGCATGGTCCTCTGACAGGACCCCAGCCCCCATGGCAAGGTGACCTGTTGTGACACGTGTTTTGTTTTTAATGGTCTTGAGGACCTGGCAGAAGAAATTTCACCATTCACTATGTGACAATAAGAACCTGCTGACCCGATCAATCCCAGGCACATATTGTGACAATGCTAGCATGATGATGATACACTCATATTGACACATGCATTTATAGCAGAGATGACAAAGTCACACACATACTGTTAAAACAATATAAACATACCCAGTGACAATTAAACACGGACCCAGTTATTCCCAGGGAACTGCCTAAAGGCTACATAAATACAAACACTTGGGGTGGGGGGGAAGTGGGGGGAGGGATAAACTGGGAGATTGGGATTGACATATACGCACTACTATATACAAAATAGATAACTAATAAGGACCTACTGTAGAGCACAGGGAACTCTACTCAATACTCTGCAAGGACCTATAAGGGAAAAGAATCTAAAAAAGAGTGGATATATGTATATGGATAACTGATTCACTTTGCTGTACAGCAGAAAGTAACTCAACATTGTAAATCAACTATACTCCAATAAAAATTAAAAAAAAACAAACAAACACTCAGGTTTGCACTCCAATACAAGAACATTTAAAATGTCACCTGGACACACCTGGGCTCAAGGGATATTGATTCCTAGTAGTATACACATCCCAACACATGCTATGCTCAAAGCCAAACACATACTAACACTGACACCTGAACACACAAGTTACATTCCCTGATGCTGACACGCCCTCACTGACTCTTGAAGCAAACTCAGTGATCCAGGAAGCTCCTAGCAGAAACAGTGCCCCTCTTCACCAGTCAGATTCTGGTGGATGTTTATTTGGCCCTGCCCTCAATGTTGTCTGGAGTAGGACAAAGATCATGGTACTCTGAATAGATGTGATTCTGCAGCGTGAAAAGATCGGCCAACGTGAGGGGGAAGAACCACCCAGGCCATGAAACTGTTCCCCAAACTCTGGATGCTGTTTAGGACCATGGAGAGACATCTCAGGAGGTTACATTGCCAGGTGTGGGCCAGCTCCCTGCAAACCCTCACTTCCTCCACAGCCTGCACCTACCACTAAGGCCACCACAGACTGGCCCAGGGCCTTGACTGTGTGAGTAGGACAATATGGTGTCCCTCCCCTGAGCTGTCACTATGAATCCTCAAGGGTGCTTTTGAAGAGTATGGGGAAAACACCCTCATTATTTTCCTTTCCCATGTAAGTCCTGTCTTGGGTTTACACTCTTTTTCAGCCCTCCCTTCATACTTGGAGTCCAGAGGTCTGTTCCTCTGTACTGTTAATTGGATAGTGACCAGGAGTTTAGTGGGTCTGGAGGGCGGGTCAGGAGTCATGGTGTATCTTTCAAAGAGGGTGTGGCAGTGGCAGTGTACTTGTGCATAAATGCTACTACGTATCTATTATGAGTATCCTTATGGCTCAAAGTGTTTCTCCTTGTCATTCATGTGTCATTGGCTCATTTGTATGTCCATGGGTTAGGACATGTTTGTGTTTGCTGTTTCAGTTTATCATTTCTGTATCAATGCACCAGATATTTTATTTCAACATTGCCTCCATGTGTGTGGTATTCTGGGAATGTGACATTCTGTGTCTCCCTATGCTCTATTTCATACAGGTGAATAAATGAGTACTTAATATCACCATGTTGGAATTCTTACAATGTATTCCATGTGTTACCATGTTTGAGTTGTCAAAATGTGTGTGCCATCACACCCGAGCCATCATGATGTCTAAGTTGATATAATCTGTGCCGAAATCTATCTCACTGTGTTTGAATGGCCCAGTGTGTTGTCAGTGTGTATCCTCGTGAGCAAGCATGTTTCAGCAGGCTAAGTGTCAGTTGTTATGTTTAAATTGTCACCACGACTATACCATTGTATTTGCATTGTATGTGTTTGGATTATCGGGGGTATCATTGTATCCCCTGTATCATTGCATGCAATCAGTTTTGAGTTGATACGGTGTGTGTAATTGTGTTGCCTTTCTTTTAACTGTCCCCAGGTTGTGAGGGTCTCACCAGGTTTGAATGTTCACAGTGTGTCTCTGTGTATGACTCCAAGTTTGAGTTGTCATGGGTTATCTTTATGTGACAATGTATTTGCATTTTAACAACATGGTGTGTATCTGTCTGTTTGAGTTGGCACAATCTCTATGCCATCATGTTTGAGCATGTGTTATCAAATGTTTATGTTGTTACAATGTGTGTCTGTGTGAATAATTGTGTTTCAGTTGTCACAGTGTATGATTGTATGTCACCATGTATGAATTATGCATCAGGATTTATGTTACAGTGTTACCATAGGCATCTGTGAATATCATGTTTACATTATTACGATTTGTATTGCCATATTTAAGGTGTTACAAAGTCTGTTTTTCACAACTGTTGACTATATTAACATGTTTGAGTTGTCAAAATGTATGTGTGTCGCCATGCTGAGGCATCAGAGTGTTTCACCCTGTGGGTTTGCACATTTGTGTCTTTGTGTATCTGAACATGTTCAGGGTATTTCAATACCTGTGTGTCACCATGTTTGAGGTGTCTCCTAAAATGTGTGCGACAACTGCTTTCTCAGCAGGGGTTCAAAAGGGAAACACTAGGAATGGGAGGGAAAGAGGGAGAGCTCGAGGAGGGAGGAGGATGCGCCATAATCTAGATGGGGTGGGATGGGGGCTGCTGGGGATTAGGGTCAGAGTGAGATCTAATTGGCCCACGGTGAATTATTCACATGTATAATCCTCGCAGAATTTCAGCGCGGGCAGTGCCAGTAAATGCTGTGCATGTTTAAAAGTCATTTCCATAAGTAAGTGCAATTTCTCTACTGTTTGCCCCTGTTTAATGAAGTGAAATCTTGTTTGCATTCCTCCCAATTTCCCAACGAAAGGCGCCCAACCGTTCGCACCAAAATTACACCGCCCAAATTAAAACTCGGGCTCCAAGGGAGGTGAGGGGACGGCAGCATTGGGCCCTTCTGGGAGGGCCTGTGGAGAGGTGGGGGGCCGGAGGAGCCAGGCCTGGGTTTTTCAGCTCATTGCTTCCCTGTAGTTCTTGCAATTTCAAGTGCTGCCCCCGCCATGTTCCCCACCCCCACTTGCCCCCATCAGGTTCTTGCTCCCCTTTGCCTCCCCCCTTCTTTAAGTGAATCCCTAGGGTATGGGAACTGGGCATGATGCATTTGTTCATGCATATGTAAATGCACCCCTATATGACTTATATACCCAGTCGTGTGTATTGTGAAATTGTGACATACAGTCATACACTGTAACAACTAAAACACAATGATTCACACAAACACACAGTGTAACAACATACACACAAATGGGCATGTGTGTGTTTAGGTATGCATCCCTGCCTATATATGTATGTGGATTTGTGTACGTGTCTAGCTTTATGTGTTGGGTATATTGGGTGTGTCTAAGATGAATGGTTACATAGACAATATGGATAAAGGGGGGGGGGATTGTGGGTATTTGTGTAGCTTCTCCATTGTCCACAGTGGTGTGCTTAGCTCTACGCTAGGATCTACTGCTTTCTGAGAGGTGCGTTGTTAACCCCTCACCTACCCAACAGCTGATTGCACTGGGGCCTCAGGATCAAAGGAATCACCTCCTTCTGCTCCATACCCAACAGCGCCCTCTGGCCTTGTGAAGACCAGCGACAGGACTGACCTTCCAGCTTCAGCTCCAGCTCCCCATATGGGGCTTGAACAAAGGTATTCCTGAGTAAGCTGGCAGGAGACCCCTCAAGGCTCCACCCCCTCCTAGTGCCAAATGGCACCTGCGTGAGGGTCACTTTGGTGGGGAGCCTAAAACAGAATTGCAGATTACCCTCACTTGGATTAGCTAGAAGAGTTGGGCATGGGGTGAAGTAGGGTTGAGAAGAGGGCAGGAAATGATGGTCCCATCCACCAAGGCCTCCCAGTGACCCCTGGGATCCGGGATCCCCACTGAGGACTCTTGAAGCTTTAGAATTCTGAAAGCCTGAGCTCTGGAGGCAAAAGACTGAGTGGCATCGTGTCCCGGTGTGAGGTTGTGTGTCTTTGGTCTTTGTGGATATAACACACTCACAATCTAACCATCTTCTGCTGCCCACTTTCTTCCAGCTCACCTGTAGCCTGGATGGGACAGAACCAGTCAGTCAAGTAACTACCATGACACCACCATGCTCTTATGCACAGACCTTAAGACCACCGCCCTCTGCTCAACACATCGCTCGCTGCAGGACACTGGTGGAATAGCTGGAAGAGACTCGGGTTGTTTGCTGAAGGTCTGGTAGAGAAAATCATTCAGAGGTGAAATCCTGAAGGAAAGGAATTCAGGAGGGGTGAGAGAGGAATCAATCAATTAAGAGTGAGGGGCTCTCCTTGCAGAGGGCTGCTTTTCTCACACCTCTTTGATGTCCTTGGGGATGTGAGACATCCAGGCACAGGGGCAAAGTGTCACCCTGGTCATGACCTCCCCACCTTCTCTTTTGCCCTTATCCATTCTCTTATCCATGTAATCAGTCCCAAAGCACAGCTCTGACGACTTCTACAGCTCAGAAACTATCAATGGCTCCCTACTGCCCAAAGAAAAAGCCATATTCCTTTTGTTATCAGGCAAACAAGCCCTTCACGATAGGACACTCCCTTCCCCTTTTACCTGTTCTTCTAGACTTGCCTCCCAGGGATGCTCCCCAACCCCCTCAATACACCTCCTAAGCCCCATACAAGCAAACAGGGAAACTAGATGTTTCTCCAACCTCCTCCAGTTTCCCCTTTTCCGCACTTCTCTTCTTCTTTCTACCTCAAATGACACCATTAGCCTCACCCCCATTCCAGTTTCTGCCTGGTGGAGCCCTAAGGATCATCAAGACCAGGTTTGATGCCACTTTCTCTGAGAAGACTTTCACACTGGTTCTCACCGTGCCTACCATCCGTAGCACCAGTGATTCCTGGAGCATGGTTTCTCTCCCTCTGTGATATGAAGCTCTTGTCCCTTCTCCTTGCCTGCTGGGGATCAGACCTGCTGGGCTCCAGTCTCTTTGGGCACCAGGCTTTGAACACCCCTGAGTGAGGGTAGGAAGCACCTCACAAAGGCTTTGTGGATAAGCTAACAGTTGACTGCAGAGGAGGTGTGGAGAATTAGGGTGGGTTTACGAACATGTTTCAAGGGGTAAACCTCATGCCTGGAGCTCTTCTCTCCATTCCAATCCAGCAGATTTAAGCCCAAGCCCCAGTTCTCCAGGGTCCCCATCTTTATTCTGTTTCTTTCTCTGTGGCGGCAGGAAATGTCCACTCCATGCCCTTGGCAGGAGAGGCTAGGGGCTTTCTGCCACCTGAGAGGTCCGACCCCATTGGGGAGACTCTGGATGGAACTGACTCTCCTCCATGCTGCCCTGGCTGGCGTGGTGGTGGTCGTGGGTCGCATCCTGCCTCCTGGGAACCCTGTCAGTGTTATCCAGGCTGCTACTTTCATTAGTGAGGTCCTTCCCTCTTAATAGAGGAAGACTCTGCCGTTAATGTGCTGACAGTCCCACTTCTCCTGTCCTGGGCCTGCCTTCTATATTAGCTACACCATTCCTCCCACCAGAGATTCCCCAAGCCTATCACCAGACCCTCCACTGTATCCCCTTGGCCCTAAGACTCTCTCACTGATTTCCCCCATAAGCCACTCCTGATCTTTCTGTAACTGCCCCCCCCCATTTAACCCATCCCTCCCCTCCCTGGCTCTCATCAAAGAGCCACCACCAAATCTCCACTAACCCTTCTGGCCCGCCTTTCCCTCTAATTTTCTCACAGAGCCTGCTACCCTCCCACCTCCTCCCCCATCACCACAGCCATCCCCTGGCCTGTCGGGGGCACCCTGTGGTCAAAATCCTCAGGAAGAGAGCTCCTGCTACATTTCTAGATACACCCTCAGGCCGCAGACCTTCCCAGGCAGAGCCGACATCCCTGCCAGATGCCTGGGATACGGGCTGGGGGGTCTGGTGGGTTCCAGACAGGAAGGAGGCGTGGACCTCAATTTGGAAGGTCTCTGTGGGCCCTTCCCCCTCCCCTTGGCAAGTCTGGGAACTCGGGACCCGAGCTTGGTCCTCGCTCCCCCCGCCCTCGCCTCTCCTCGCTTTCATCAGAATTCAATTTCCGCCCGTAAGTGACTCCCCGGGCCCCTGATCCTTCTCTTGATGAATGAGCCGCCCGGCCGGGCCCCGTCCGTCACCGTCACCCTCGCCACGGCCCGGGCCGCTACCGCCCCCAGCCCCGGCCCCTCCATCCAACGCCGGCCCCGACCTCCCACAGCTCCCACCCGGACCTCAGCCGCCTTCATCCCTTCGGGTTCCTCCCCCACGTCCAACAGCCCGCCCCACCCCCATACCCTCATGGCTTTCTTAGTCCAGGTCTCTGCCTCTCTCCGTAGGAGTCTATCTCTCTGTCTCTGCTCTCTCTCCCTCTCTCTCTCCCCCCCTCCCTCACTCCCCTCCCTCCTTCTCTCCTTCTCTCCCTCTCTCCCTCTAACACCTCTATTCATCTCTGGGAGCAACATCATTTATTTTGCACTTCCCAGATAATTTACTTTTTTTCCCTTCTACAGGAATTCTCCATTTCCCTATAAAATGAAAATTCATCTAGAATTACATCTTATGTCATCATTATGTTTATTAAGCGTGGATGATGTATATGAACAGGACGGGCTTGCTGCTGAGTGCTTAATGGTGCATAAGATTAAGCCGAGGCTCTCAGCTGCGCAGCGACTCCCCTCCGGTTCCCATGTTGTCGAGGCATGCTGGGAGTACAAGTTCCGAGCGCACGGCCAGGTGAACGCGCCGCCGCCGCCGCCGCCGCGCGCGCTCCCACCCCCTCTCCGCCCCCTCCCCCGGGGCCCGCCAGGGCCACCCCCGCCCGGCTGAGGGCGCCCTCGCGGCCTCCGTCTCCAGATACCCAAACATTCGCCGGGCAAGGGCAGCCTGGCCCCGGGTCACCATCATCCCCCACCCCAGCACCCCCGCAGAGCTGGGCGTCCGGATCGCACGCCCCCTGGGACCCCGTCCTTCCCCTGGGTCTCCCCTCTCAGCCCCGGGAGCTGGCAGCTCCCCTCCGCCCCTCTTTCCTTTCTTGTCTCGCTGTGTTTCTGACCCTGATCTCTCTCTCCATCCCGCCTCTCCTTCCCTCTGTCGTATTTCTTGGGGCTCTCGTCTTTCTGTCAGTCTGCGTCTCCTCTCTCGAGTCCTTCCCTGCCTCGCCCTGCTTCTCCGTGTCTCTGCGTGTCACTTTCTAATTCCCTCTCTCTCCCGGGTTTGTCCGTCGGCCTGTCCGCCTCTCGCGGTCTCCCCAGTTCCCCCTCTCCCCCTCTCTCCCCTCTCCCGGCGCTGGCGGCCACCGCACTGCAGCGCGGCACCAGCAGTCTATGACAAAAACATTATCCTTCTGCTGCTAAACAATCCAATAAACCTCTCCACAGGGAGAAAGTTAACCTCTTGTCTCTTCGGCTGATGCCTTCCCGCCCACGTGACTGCTGCCACAGTAAATTCAAATCATTAGTCTCCTCACCCCATCAAAAAACTTCTATTAGTAATGGAGACCTCGCCGGAGACCTTCCGCGGAGAGCGCTGCCTTCCCAATTCCCAGTGGAAAAATTCTGCGCGAAAAACTAATTCTACTTTTAATAATCTGTCATCAGGACCAGAGGCAGTCATAAATTATATGGGAGCGCGTGCGAGAGCGCGCCACAAGAGGGAAATCAGGGCGAAAAATCAAAGCCCAAGTTTGACAAACTTTCCTGAAGATAAATAATAACTTACAAACAGGATTAGTTGTAAAGTCACGCTCCGGCGCGCAGCCACGGCGGCAATCACGTCTGCCGAGGGCCGGCACCGCCGAGGCACCTGTCACCGGCTGCCGCCGCCTCCGAGCCTTCTTCCCCGTCCTCTTCCTCCACGTCTTCCTCCCTTCACCCTCCTCCCCTGCTCCTCTTCCTCACCCTCCAACCTTCCTTTTCCCTCCCCTCCTCCTCTCCCTCCTTTTCATCATCCTCCGGTTCTTCACCCTCCTCCTCCTCTTCTTCCTCCTCCTTTCTCTCCTGCTCAGCCTTCTCTCCCCGCCTCCCCGGGCCTGAGGTAGGGCCAAGGATCCTGATTCCCACCCTCCCCCATCCCACCACCGAGGGTCCCCAGCTGCCAGGACCAAGGTCAGAGGAGGGTGAGAGGATTCGCGGGAGCACCGTCCGTTGGGGCCGTGACCTCGAGTAGGGGCTCAGTGTGTAAAGGGGAGTGTGTGTGCGGCCTGAGGCCCTCGGTCCCCGTTTCGGGGGGCCTCTCCTGCCTCCTGGCCCCAACCCAAATCTCCCTGTTCCCCGCCCCCACTGACCCAACCAGAAGAAGCCGGGCGCTGGCAGTGTGTGGGTGGGGGCGTAGTCCGGCCCCTAAGTTTATTTGTCTGTGTTAGTGTAGAGTGGCCGTGGGTCTGCTCCGCAAGCCTAAGGGCTGGGCCCCCCAGCGCGACCCCACCCCACCCTACCCCGCCCTCGCCCCGCGCAATCTCGGCTCTGACAGCCGAGCGGGTGATAAATGCCGCCGACGCGGGGAAGGAATTGCGCAAAATAAAGAAGCATGTTCCAACAAGTCCTGTCAGGATTGTATTGATTTAATCATCTGCAGAAATACACATTCTGGATTACTGTAGCGTGCCGGGCCGGGGAAGGGGCGGGCCGGCCTGCGAGGGCCGGGAAGGCCGGGGCGGAGCTGTGGAGGGAGGGGCGGGCAGAGCCGGGAATGGCTCCGCCCCTCGCCCCAGGCCCCGCCCCTTCGGCATCTAGACTGGGCCAGAAACTTCCTGTTGCTGCGGGGTTGTTTTGCACCACGGGGCGCCTCCTTCTGCGCCAACCTTGCAAGGTGGGCTCGCCGACCTCTGACCCTCGGAACCCCTGAATCGGGCAGTCATGGGCCCTCCGGAGCTGGACGCGCCCCCAGGACTGGGAGTTGGGGGGGGAGGGGTCTGGAGGAAGGGAAGAGGAGTTGACGAGGGGACTCAAGGCCCTGGATCGGGCCTCTCCGGCCTTGCGAATGTTTTAGGGTGGTTCCCTGCCCCACCATCTGTTATCATGGCAAGCTCTTGGCTGCCAGGTTTGGGGGTACGTGGAGGGACGCAAGGCGCTCTAAAACCACCACCTCATCGGGCTAACCTGTACCCGCAGCTACTTAGGAGGCAGGGGTAAATGAGAGCCGCTTCAGACAGCCCTCAGGGAGCTGAACTGAGGACGTCGTAGGTCCTCTAAAGGTTAAACAAACCAACAAACATTACAGCTTCTGACTTCTGCCCGGTAATCGGGGTTCAGAGCCCCATGTGAGGACTTCGGGCAGGACTGGATTTTCTTTCCGTTGAATACTTGGCCCTTTGGAAGAAACATACCCCCAAATGGGGGATGGCGTGGAAAGGGAGAGATTGAGAAGCCCCTCAGAGTGGGGGGACCCAAAGGGAAATAGAGGAGGAAAGAAAGTCATTTATTACTTAGTGATTGATTTTAAATGTTTTATTTCAAAGAACCCATCCAACAACCTGAGAAGGTTATTAATATACCCCATTTTACAGATGAGAAAATTGAGGTTCCAGAGGTTAAGTGCCTAACTCAAGCTCACAGTGTAGCTAGGTTGGGAAGCCTAGCTTTGAGGCTGTGTCTGTCATACTCCAAACCTCTCCCATAGTCATGGGCATTGGGGAGAGACTGCAGTGTGTTCAGAAACTGCATAGTGGTGGTGGAGAGATAGTGTTAGGAGCACAGGGGAATCAGACCTGGTAAACAGTAAACCTTGTCTATTCCAAAGGGTGGGCCTGGTGCTTGAACCTTCCCCAGGGTCCAGCGTGTGTGTTGGGGGTGGGCACCAGAGAATAAACTTATCACGATGTTTTCTATAGGTGCCATCGTACATTAGTCCTGGCTTGGGGGAGAGGAGGGGATTTCAGGAAAAGGACAAATGGGGGTGAAAAATGTAGACCAGAGAAGGAGGTAGAGCTTTATCTCAAATCAGAGACGAGGCATTAAGTTACCAAGGGTGTGGGGGTGAGGTCACTCGTGGTGGGAGAGACAGACTTCAATAGAGCAGCTTCATCAGTGAGAAGCACAGCTCCTCCCTAAGTGACCCCTCACCCAATAGCCCAGAGGAATGAGCATAACTGAAGATACAAGTATGAAAGGAGGTCCTACAAGACAGAGAGACCCTGGGGTCCCAATGGACCACAAGCAGAAATGGATAACTGAACAGGACTGTGGGTGAGAAATGAAGGTGTACTTTATTTCTTTGCATGGGGAGAAGGAAGACCAGGAAAATGGGGTGATAGAAAGAGGGGATGAAGGGATGGGAGAAGCGAGCAGGGGACTTCCCTCTGAGAGGGATGAGGTATCTGCCCCGGCCCCATTATGAGAAGAGTGCTAGCTCACCCATTTCTCCCCATCTGCACCTATTCTGCCTCTACAGGAGCTTTCCCTCTGTGCCTGTCCTTTATCTCCCATCAGCCCAGGAAGGGCAGAAACACCCATTTATGTACCAAACATTTTTATAGAGCTTACTCCCCGAAAGGCACTGTTGGAAGCACTTTATGCATATTAACTCAGTCCTCCATAACAAGGCTATGGGGTGGATAAGAGCATATCTCCATTGTACAGAACAGGACTCTGAGGCACAGAGAGCTTTATTAATTTGCTCGGGGTTACACAGTTAGCAGTGGGGAAACCGACTGAACCCAAGCATAGTCTCACTCACTATGCCCAGAACCCTCAGTGCCAGCACTGGATTGGGAATCAAGGCACCGGGGCCCAGCTCCAGGCCTACCACCCCGTGCTGTATGACCTTGGCCAAGCCCCTTCCCGTCCTCGGCCTCAGTTTCCACATCTGTAAAGTGAGAAGACTGAGCGGAAGCTCTCCAAAATCCCTTCCAGACCCAAAGCGCTACAATCTATGATTCCTTCCCCACGGACCCCCGCCCCCTGACCCCTCCCACACCCCCCGCTGCGTTCAACCCTCCGCCCACCCCCACCCCCGAGCCTCCAGCTTTCCTGCTCCGCCAGTTCCCCGCGGGCCCGCGCGTGGCTTTAGCGTGCGCGCGGCTCGGCCCAGAAGGTCACCTCCTTCATCACGGATTCTATTTGCATCCGGAATCGCATGTACATGAAAAATGTGTCCGCGTGCGGCCCCGACTGCAGACGCAGATGAAATTCTGTGCCGAGCCTGATGCGCGGTAACCTTTGCAGATGGCGCCGCTATTGCTGAGAAATGGATTGCTTAATAAAGCGTATCATCCGGCATATTTGCTGCTTGGCTAGCCAAATAGAAGTTGTTTTTTGCACAAATTTCCTTGTCAAATTTGTCAATGTTCATGTCATTTTTGCTTTAGGTCACAGAGCAAGGTGCAAATTCCTGGCATCTTTACTAGTTGCAGCCAATTTCGGCGATTTCGGCGGTGACGGGGATTCTCCGAGGAGTCGCGTGCCCGCACGCGCGCCCGCCAGTCGGCCCCAGCAGAGCGCGGCCCAGACACCTCCTCCCGGAAGCCGGCGGGCAGACAGACTGGTTTGAAAGGAGAGGTTCAGGACCGGGGCTGGGGGCAGAAGGTATCTTCCTTTGCTAATCACCCACAGCCAGACGCAGGCCCCCACCAGGGAAACTGATGGGTAGGGGTGAGAATAGGGGGTTCTAGATCCAGCTCTCCCTGTGCCACCTCCTCTCCCCCAAGCAGTGGCTCTTTTCCCTTCTTCTTTTGCCTTCTCTGGACTTACAGAGGAAACTGAGGAATAAATGGGAAGGAGAGCCCTCTTCTCCTTTCATAAGAACTTTGCCTCCCAGTGCCCCCAAGACTCCGCCCACACCCTCAGACTGACCTCTCCCACCCTACAAGAGATTTACTGAAAGGGGGAGAGTGGGTAGAATAGCAGTGCCCCGTTCCGTCCTCCCACAAGCCCCATGCCCACTTTGAGGGATGCTAGGTCTTTCCACTCCCCTTGGGGGAACTGTGGATAAGCAGGTGTATGTGGAACAGGTGAGGATGCCAATAAGCCCACCTTCCTGGGGGGGTATGAAAAGCTGGTCACTGCCTAGATTTCTACCATTGCTTCAGCTATTGGGGTTAGGCCAGGCCCACTCCAGGCTAATCTTATAAAAAGTAGATTATCCTAGGAGGTCACTCGGGAGCTTGGGCAGTCCATAGCTCACTGTGGGGGAGTTTATCAGATTGTCTCCGCCCAGCAAGAGTCAACAACCACCACTGGAGAGTGCTTCTGGGTGCCCCTTGCCTGGATTATTTCATGAAATAATCATTTTAACAACCCCATAAGGCATTTACTAATATTATCCCCAATTTACTGACACAGGAACAGCTCTAGGAGATGAGACCACTTGGAGAGTTTGGATGAAGTTTGTAGGTCTGGGAGGGTAGGTGTACTGATGAAGGGAGAGATGGGGGGGATAAATGGCGGGAGAGGGCACCAGAGAAGCAGTCATGACAGAGTTACTGGTGTGAGAGGAAAGGAGCAGATGTGTGGGAAAGGGTATGTGTGGACAGGGTTCTCTACGGAAATCGTGTATGAGGACAGGCAGGAGATTTGGGGACACGTATGGGGGGTAGATGCCGGGGACAGGTCTATGGGGAAGGGTATATTGTGGATAGGTGTCTGAATAAGACATAAAAGGAACAGGTATGGGAAAAGTCTGTGAGGACAGGTGTAGGGGGCAGGCAAGTGGGGAACGTGTATGAGGGCCGGAGTGTGGAGTCAAGCATGGGTGTGGGGATCTGGGGACAAGTATGAGGGTCAGGAACTTGTAAAGGGTGTGAGAGGACAGAAGAATGGTGACACTAAGCTCCAGGAGGCTGATTATGTCTGCGTTGGCTGCTGTGTTCCCAGGTCCAAGCCCAGTGTCTGGCACATGATGGGGGTTCAGGATATATTTGTGTAATGACTGAATTGGGGAAAGGGATTGGTGGGCGGCAGGTGCAAACCAAGGTATGCAGAAGGGGTGGGCAGGTTTATTATGAGATATTTTAGGGGAGTGTGGGTTCTCCCTTCAGCCTCTCCAGCACTGGGGAATGGGGCAGCACTGCTTCCCCCTGAACAGGAGACCAGCCCGGATGGGAGCCCAGTGAGCTCAGTGGGGGCTGCAGAGCATTGGATGATGGCGGGTGGGAGTGGAGTGGGGGTGGGGGAGGACTGCCGTCAGATTATTAATGGCCTATGCGTTGACTCAATTAAATCCAGCCTGCTTTTGTTGGCAGGCCTCCGCAATTATGCATCTCATTACGGGCGGCCGCCCAAATGCATCCTGGGAAGAGACCAGAACTCCAAATTAACTTTTCTTGGCGCTGCGGGGGCTGGTTGGCTGGCATTGCCTACATGGCAGCCAATCAGTGTTGGCTCCAAGGGGGGCGGGGTCAAAGGAAGGGCGAAGGTAGCGGGAGGGTAGGTTGTCTGGTTTGGGATGGGTGTGGAGGATAGGCTGACAACCTGCATGTCCATCTAGAATTTAACTCCGAAGTCCACCCCACCCCCACCCCCACCAAAGAGTCTGCCTGGGTGTTTGGGCTCAGTCTGAGCCTTGTCCTTGCTCCCTCTGTGGGTGAAGTCACCTCAACACTGAGCACAGAGAACCAAGGATCCCAGGTCCTGTTGGTTCCCACACCTCCCTATCCACCCATGACCTTGACTAAATCAACATGACTGCAGGACTGCACCAAACCCACAAGAACCCTGGAAAGTCAGGGGTGGAGGTTCAGAGAGGGCATACTTTTAATTTCAGGGAGACCACTCTGGAGGTTGCCCAGCCTGGCTTCTGCCCTGCTGGGTGTTGCTTGTGTGTCAGGGTGTGTATGTTTGTGTGTGTGTGTGTGTGTGTGTGTGTGTGTGTGTGCCCGCTCACAGCCTGCCTCTGTAGTTATACCACGAGTATAAAGCGCTTCATTAACATGTCAATCAAAGCCCACTCTCCAGCTCTCCTGCTCTGCCCTCCAATAACCCATATGTACGTGTGCTCCTGTACATCGTGCCATCCTGGGACCACTTGGCATTGCCCAGCCTCTCCCTACACAAACATGGCTCCTGCTGCCTTCCTTGGAACCCCTAAACATTCATGCCTTACCCAGAAGAGTCTGGGTCCCAGTGTTGCCTGTGTGTGGTATGTGTGTATGTAGAACATTATCTTATTGTGCGAGTGGCCTTGCTCCAAGCCACACATTCATGAGAGATGGCTGCTCTAAAAAGTAGAGCACCCTAGACTAGTATGAGGAGATCTAGCTCTGGGCTGTGTGACCTCGGAATTGTCACTTTCCCTCTCTGGGCCTCAGGGGCCTCAGGGACATCATCTGTATGAGGTCATCTGGCTTGGACTAGATGATCTCTGATGTCCTTCCTCCTTCTGGCCTTCTGGGTTCAAATGGGTGTGGCTGATTTTTGACCTTCAGAGCTGTTCACATGTGTACGTGGGTGCATGTGTCCTTTCCCAGCTGTTTTCCCTCTCTGGGAGCCAAGAGATGTGGGGGGCAGGAGGCTGGCTGCAGCAGAACCACCAAAGCCCAGAGACTGTTCCTGACCTGGGTGCCCCTTTCTGAGATTTCACATTCCACCAACCACCAGAGTCCACTCACAGGAACAGACATACTTACTTACTTTGATTAAACACCTATAGGGCTGCAGACGTGCCTGTCTAAGGTAGGCACCCATGTATACCCAAGCAGATGTGGGCCCAGACAATGCCCACCCTTGTAGACATGTGCCCTTAACATTCAGGGTCACCAGGCTTCCCAGTTGTGGGTTCCTGGCCTTGCTCCCAACTGGCAGGCCCATCCACAGGGGAAAGAGGGGCTGTATTCCACAAAGGGGGGGGCCTCTGTTCACCCCACTTGTGGTTTCTTTATTGTGCGTTAATGAAACCCTGTTTCTTCTGGGTGTTTAATTCTTTCCATCTATTATGTTTAGACAACTCATTAACAATCATTCATTATAATTAGACTTCAATTTTAGGCTCCTTTCTCAGGGGAGGCAATGCAAAGCTTTTACACATATTTGCATCCTAAACAGCTTCCAAATCTCTGGGTGCCATCCCTGCCCTGTCCCACCCTAGCGCCTGTCCCTCCTTTTCTCTCCTTTCTTCCCTCCCTTCTGCCCACCCCCTGCTCCAAATATCAGAGTGAGTGTGGAGAAAGGGGAATGAAGTGTGCTTAGAGGGCTCTCGAATCCTGCCTAACCCTCACTGAATGACACCAACGTGCCAATATGAGGGGTACACCGACGTGCCAATATGAGGAGTGGGTTTCTATGGACCCAGATCCCTCCCTCTGACTGGCAAAGCATGGCACTGGGCTATTGTGCCCTCCAGTTCTCCCCGAGACCCCTCTGGCTGCAGGTTCTTTGTGTGTTCCCGGGTGGATTTATATACACACAGATATGCCTGCCCACACCAGATACATACGGCCACTTAGGGGATGGTGGAGGGAGTCTCTTGTGAGGATTTTTCTTTTTCTGTTTCTAAACTGAGACATTGGTTCCCACCCCCCCCAAATTCCTTTAAGTTTAAAGATTCCAGTCCCTTTCATTCATTTTTTTTTCAGTCCCTTTCATTCTTTACTTGCAAAATCAGAGGCTCTCTATTTGACGAATGAATGTTTGTTGAGAGAATGAATGAATGAGTTTTAGTGGAAATTGTATGAGCATGAAAGTCAGACAGACTGGATTCAAATCCCAGCTCTTTAACTGACTGGCCATGTGGCTTTGGCACCTACCTTGACCTCTGTGAGTCTCAGTTTACTCATCTGTAAAATGAGGATAATAATGTCTACATTGCAGGTAGACATTTGTGAGGATGAACAGAGATAGCTAAAATTGTAAAGTACCTGGCATTTTATAGGTGCTTGACCTATGGTAGCTATAATAATTAATACTAGTGAATAATTGTGTTAATAATATATGAGTAATTATAATAATAATTCCAGGAAGAGGCCTCATGAGTCATTCTGTGCAACTTCCCTTCCAGTGGGGCCGTCTTCTCTACGGCATCCTCAGTGGGTGCTGTTGAATACTTTAGTGATGGGGAGCTCAGCACGGTCCTGTTCCATTATTGGGCAGATCTCATTACCAGAAAGATTTTCCTCAGATTCCGTTACAGTCAGCCTCCTTGCAGCCTTTCCCATTACCCCTAGATCTGGCCTCTGGAGCCTCTGGAAATCTGTCTCCTGCTCAGTGGATACCCTGGGAAGCCCCCATTAGGGAGGAGAGAAGAGTGCAGGAGAGAGGGCAAACGCTCTGATGGGGCAGGACCTTCAGGAGGAGTCAGAGAGGCTGATGGGAGAGTCAGGGATGGGGTATGGCTGGACTTCTCAGAGGCTGTGGGAACCAGAGGGAGCCACAGGAGGGGAGACAGAGACAGAGAGGGGATGCTGGGGGAGAAGGATTTTCTATCAACAAAACAGCAGGACAGATTCTGGCTGGTCTCTGGAAACATCTTCATCCGGTGCCTGAGGCCAGCTCTGAGCTCCTTTTAGCTCATTACTGGCAATTAGTCCTCTGGGCCAGCCTGAGGGGCGGGGGGCACTATTAGCTCTCACTCCCCTGGACACACACACACACACACACACACTATGAATCAAGCTGACAACTTTGCCCAGGCCTGCCCTCCTAGCCCTGCTGTGTGTGTGGAACAGGACGCACGTGTCTACGTGGACGAGGTATGTGAATGCATGTGCATCCACATGAGGCTGTCACGGGGCAGACAGTGTGAGGCGTGTTGCACAGTCTGTGTGAATGTGAGAGTATGCAGGTGAGCAGTGTGCACCTGTGAGAGAGATGGATATATACGTACCCTGTGGGAGAACGTGTTAATGTACAAATGAGCACGTGAGGACAGAAAGTATACGTGCGCATGTTGAGGACGGGCACTGAGAGGGGATAAAGTGGACGTGGGAACCCGTGACTACATGGGCTTCTGTTTCCTTGGGAATCCTGGCCCAAATGGTTGATACGGGGGCCTGGCTTTCAGGAAAGGAAAAAGAAAAAGAAAAGAGGAAAAGGAAAAGATTCCTGCCCAGCTCCATCTCAGAAGGGCTGTTCCTTAGGGGACCCCTTCCTCTAGGAAAAAGAGGACCCTATTGAAGTGAATCCCAGGGAGGGACACCAGGAATTTGCCCCCATCCCAAACCCTGTTCCTTCCCAGGAACTTTAGTTCAACACTGTCCAATAGAAATAAAATGTGGGTGGGCTGCATATGCAATTTAAAATTTCTTAGTGGCTACATTTTAAAAAAACATAAAAGGAAACAGGTGAAATTAAGTAACTATTTTATTAAATTTTAAATTAATATTTAAGTAGTTAGAATTTAAGGAAATACTTAAAATATAGCTAAAATAATGCCATCTTAACATGTAGCTAATATTTTTAAAGTATTAATAAGTCATTTTATGTTCTTTTTCAATACTAATTCTTTAAAAATCAGTGTGCATTTTTCATTTGTGGCATATCTCCAGTGGAATTAGCCACATTTCAAGCGCTCAAGGGCCACGTGTGGCTTTTAGCTGCCCTATTGGGCAGGACCGGCTTGGCTGGTTCCCCACAAGTCAGTGAAGGGTGGTATGTGTGCCAGTGGGGGGAGCAGGGAGAAGTCAGGGTTGGAATCAGTGCACTCTTCAATGTAACTCTGTCTTAGACACTGCCCTTGTGGGGTTTTCAGGCTCCTTTCCCCACCGACTGGTTCCCAGGTCACAGCGGGGAGATGCATGGATTCAGCCTCAGAGTCTACTCTAGGAAGTTCTTCCTTTAGTCTCCTGTGCTTCCTACTGCAGGGACTAAGGCTCGTTACCTTCAGTGCAACTCATTCTCATGAGGGCCCTCACCCCCAGCCCCCATCTTACTCCATCTAAGAGACTTTGGGGTGGGAGGAAAGAACCAGCAGAAACTGCAGCAGGCAGGGAGTGGGAGATGGGAGAAGGGAAAGCCTAGAAAAGCGCTAAGTCCTTAGGAGGAGTGGGAAGGGGATGGAGGGGGGTGGATGGACTAGGAAGCGACCACAGAATAAAAGCAGATTTCTAGAAGGGGACTTTTCAGCACCCTAGCCCCCTTATCCCTTCAGATTTTCAATCTCCTCAGCCTCTCAGATTTCTTGGGCCAATTTAGAACACCCCCATCCCTATATTTCCCTCGGCCCTCCGCCTCTTATTACCTCCACTTCTTGGCCTCTGTATCTCCGTCTGTCAGCCTCTCAATCCTTCACGCCCTCAGCTCGCTACCTGCTCCCACTCATCTTCCACTCAACCCCCAGCCCAGGGTGCTGGGACCGGGGAAATCTGGGGACTGGAGACCTGGAACAGGGCGCGAGGGCCTAAGCCAGCAGCATCTCCAGGAGAGAGAAGGAAGCCAGACCCTCCCAGTTCCCTCCCATCCTCTTACCCCTCCTCCCAACCCCTCCCCCACGGGGCTGCAGTGATTCCACAGTCTCAGGGCTTGAGGGTCTCGGGGCCCCTCGCTAATGTAAGGTTATTGTAATTGATATGAAGGTAATTGATAATGTGTTACGGTGAATAATGTCTTCAATTTTCTGCTAAATCCCATTTTTGTAGCCATCTGGGCTCCTCCAACTGCCCCCCTGGGACGCTGGGTAATAGAGAGTAATTATTCTCAAGTCATTTACTTTTTCAAAGTGTTTAGTGCTTATCTGTTTTACAATTAAAATGGAAACGACCCTGATTCACTTCCTTTCTTTTTTATTTAAATAGCACCCACCTCCCCACACACACTTTCAGTCACACACAACCACACGGGCACACAGCACTCCAAGAGACACACAAACACACAGTCTCCTTGTATGCAGCAACATGTCCACATTCAAAGCACAAAAATACTTGCACGTATTCTTTGCTACTCACACACAAGCACACATACATGACTTTACATTCAGACAAGGGACACAGTCTCTGTGACCTGGAGGTGGGCATTGTCAGGGTGAAGGGCAGGGGGAAGGAGTCACCTTGAATGTATATCTTAGCGTGCAAGGTTATGTTTGAATATGGAAGGTGAGCGTCATGTACCCACATGAATGTGCTCTTCATGTATATTTCAAAGTTGGGTTCATATGAGGCTAAAAGTGTGCAAATTTAAAGCAGTAGTGTGAGAGCAAATTCATAGCCTCACTTCTGTCTTTGCATATGAGTTACTGGTGCAGGCAGATGTATGTATATGGAGCTAGTGTTCACACCCAGTTACACACTAACGAAGAGCCCTGGCGTGCAGCCTCAGCTTGGACACTTGTCCCCAGGACAGCAGTGAAACCAGAATCCAAAGGCGTCTGGCCATACTGCGTTGGCCCAGGACGGAGAGCCCTCGCCTCGCACTGAAATGAAACCTGACGCATTTGTTTTAACTGAAAATGTCACAGGAACACAGTCCACAGAGGACCAGGAGATGCAAGGGTAGGGGGAGCTGGGAAGTGAAAATAGCTCACACTGGCCCTTCACCCACCGCCACCTCCCCCATCCCCCCCAACCCCACTGCTGCCTCCAACTGTTTGAGGACCTCCTCACTGGCTTCCCAGCTGCTT
The DNA here is from genome assembly GCF_059928025.1 of Delphinapterus leucas. Lineage (NCBI taxonomy): Eukaryota > Metazoa > Chordata > Mammalia > Artiodactyla > Monodontidae > Delphinapterus > Delphinapterus leucas. Next base: position 59,603,104 of record NC_143144.1, read on the forward strand.
GGCCCTTGACCCTCTCACTGGCCCCTCACTGAGCCCTGATTCTGGTTGAACGTGTGGAGAAACAAGTGGTCCTCAATGATCAGGGACATTCCTGGCCCTCCCTGGGGTTGTTCCCCACGGTGGGTGCTCTGTGGACACCTCACCGATGGTGAGGCACTGACCTTGGGGAACCAAAGGACAAGATCATACATACCCAACTCCTTCTACACGACCAGGTATGAAATCTGTCAAATGTCACACAGGCCCATGGGAGGTCAACTGAGCCATTGTACTCAGGACAATCTGGCACTCAGGTGACCTGTGGAGTGGAGGCCCAGGGATCTGCTTCCCATTATACAGACCAGGAAACTGAGTCACAGCGTAAGCCAGGATGGCCATGGGCCCCCAAGCAGTGGACCCAGATGCCTATCTGCTTCACCCAACACCTGCTGTCCCCAGAGTCTCTCCTGCTGCAGGTGCTCCAAACCTTTCACCCACCCTGCTGCTGGACCACTGATGAGGGGCGTAGATGGCAGAGCCCTACCGCCACCCCCTTCACCCCACCACTGTGGCAAGCCCAGGCCAGCCCCGCTGAGGCTGAAAGGAAACCGGGCTGCAGGGTAAGGCCTAAGAGAGTAAGTGCTGTTGCCAGAGCACACCCTGCTCACCCCAGCACACCTGTGGGAAAGGCCCGCGGGTTCTGTTGTAATTTTGCTTTTTAAACTGGGAGGATGGCAGCGTTAAGAGAGCGAGATGCTTCTTTCTGCTTTTTCTCATTTCTCATTCTGTGGGTGTCGGCCTTGGCCCTCCTTATTCTCTCTTGGAGTCTGTCTTTCCACGTGTCTTTTTTGGTCTCAGTCTCTGTTTTGTCTTGCTCTCTGTATTTCTGGCCCTCCCTCCCCGCCCCCGCGCCCCCGCGCCCCCGCGCCCCCTTCCTTGGGTCCCCGGCTGCCTCTCTGGTCCGCCTCGCCCAGCTCCTCCCGCTTTCTCTTCTCCCCCGCACGCCTGGGTTTCTCGCTTTCTCGGTCTGTCTCCGGGTATCTGTCCCTGTCTCTGCCTCTCCCTCGGCCCCTCTCTGACTCCGGCCCCTCACACCTTCGCGGAAAAGTAAACATTTGATTTTTTTTGCTGTTAATAGATTTAATGTTCATTTGTTGGTAGCCCAGGGGCAGAAACGCGTGACATTTCAAATAATTGTTGTTTCAGGGGTATCCTCTGGAGGGAAATGCGGCAAAAGTGTGGAGAAGATTTAAGCAAATGACTGTGTCAGCTTCTATTTACTCCTGACAGGATCGCCGGGGGCACGGCTGCGAGATAACCATTAGCGCGGCCGCTGATAAAGCGAGGAGGCTGCATTTCTAAAGGCTCCTCGGCCATTACGGGAAAGTTAGTGTGAAACATGTTAAATTATCCCCAAAGTGGAGGGAGCGGGGGAGGCGGCGGGGGGAGCGGGCGCCGCGAGAGCCGACGCGCCTCCGCCAGGCCCGGGAGCCAGGACGCGCTGCGGCTGGGCCGGGCCCCGCTGCCCGTCCGCCCCGCCGCCACCAGGGGGCGGCCGCCCGCCGCCCGAGCCTCAGTCTTCCCGCCGGGAGGGTGGGTGGATGGTGCCGCGCACGCCTTCCTCGCACTAGCGAGACGCCCCCTGTCGGCGCGACCCTCCTTGCAGCTCCCTGCTCTCTCGCAGCCGCCCCGCAGCCAAACCAGCCTAGGGCACGGGGTCCCCCAAGAAAGGGACTAATTTCAAGGCTTGAGACAGTTCGGCCTCCACCCTTTTACGGCTGCTGCGGGTCCTGAACAGCTCCCCCAGGTGTGCGCTGGCAGCACGCCTACAGGTGCGGGTGCTCAAGTTTATGCTGGGCCCCGAGTTCACCTCTCAGATCTGCCTCTAAGTAACTGGGTGGCCCTCTGCAAGTCCTCTTGGCCTCAGTTTCCCCACTTGTAAAATGGGAATAATATCTGCTCCACATACCTCACTCCCTGAAAATTAGTGGAAACAATGAGGCCATGTAAACATGGTCTGAGAGGCCATTAAACGCAGTACAGGTGAGGAGTATTGTTATTATTCTGCATTAGTTATTATTAACATCCTGCTGTGTCCACAGGAAATACCTGTGCACAAGGCCACAAATGGATGCACAGGTGCATGGAAAATAAGACCTCAATCACAACTCTCAGAGTTTGGGACACATTTCTCCCAACCCTCCGAATTTTGCAGCTGTTAAGCTCACTTGGTGTAAATAAACACCTGTGGGCTAGTTTGATAGTGGAAGTTGTGCTTCAGGCTAGCCCCTGCAAAAAAATACTTACAGCATGCCTGGGCCAGGGCAGGAGCAAAACTGAGAGCCCTGTCCTGGCAAGGGGGACCATGTGGGGCAGGGGGGAGAAAAAAGCAGAGGGGACCACCTTCCTCCTTTACGGTAATGGTATCTCAGGCAGAGTTTCTTCTCTCCTTGCTTAAAAAAAGAAAATTCTGTAAATATATTGAGATTGTAGCATCATCTGTACTATATATTTTAGGCCTTGCGACCCAGTCTGTGGGGCAGTGGCAACTCCGTGCCTTGAGTTGTCATTAATACCACATATTCATTCATTTCCAACACATGTTCAGGTTTTCGGGAGCTCTGAAGTTCCTCCAACTCACCCAGCATTTTTGAACTTCTCCCACGTGTCAGACCTGCTGGGGGCAAAGGAGGACTGACACTACCTTAGTCTGCCTGGAGTTCACCATCAAGCAGGGGGACAGATCTCTACAAACATCCCAGTGCCCCATGAATGCCCAAATGGAAGTATACACAAAGTGCTGCGCATTCAAGAGGGGAGCCGGTGACTGACTTCCTGAGAGGATCTGGGAAGGTTTCTTAAAGGAGGTGGCATTTGATCTGGGGCCTTGAAGGATGGGGCAGAGTTTTCCAGGTGGGAGAAATGGGCTACTACATAATAATGATAATTATCCCTGTGACCACCACAAATAACGAAAATTTCGATAATAATAGCACTTCATCTGTGGCAGGTGCTGTAACAGGCACTTCACACTGAACTGCTACCTTTGATTTGTCATAACACTCTTGGGAGCAAATACCATTATATATCCCCACTTCACTGATAAGGAAACTAAGGCTCAAAGAGACCCAGTAAGTTGCCCAAGGCCACACAACCATTCTAGTATTGACACTAGATGAGGTAGAATGCCTCTCTCCTCACCCCATCATTCCAAGACTGACTTTGAAAAGAGGCTGAATTTGCCTCTGATAAAGGTCATGCACCGCATTTTCAATAGCTCCTCATTCATTCAACTGTTTTCTGCATGTCTACTGGGTGTCAGGCATTGGGTTGGCAGTGGCGGTACAAAAAATATGATGTAGACCCTGCTCTCGGGGAAGTCACAGTTCTAGTGAAGGAGGAAGACCTACAAGTCAATCAACCACAAAGCAATGTGCAAGAGGCAGGTCCGAGCAGCCCAAGATGCCCTGGGCCAACAGGAAGGGGTCAAACACAGATATTGCAGGGCTCAGCAAGAACTGGGTCTGGGCAAAAAGAGGAGTTTACCAGCCAAGGGGGTGGGACATGGAATTCCAGGCAGAGGTCACCACAGATTCAGAAGAGCAGAGATGAGGGAGAATATGACCCTCTGGTATGTGGCATTTGAGGAAGGTGGGGAGGTGGGGAAGGGAGGAGGCCCAAAAGGTTGCCAGGAGTCAGGTTGCATCATGTCCATTGGACATGCCCAGAAAAGGGGCTTGTACTTGATCCTTGGTGTATTATTTTCACGGAGTAAAATCAGGTCAAATAAGGGATTCCTCCTTCCCTCATACAAGATCTCAAATTTAAAGGGATTTTTCAATACCTTATAAAGTTCTCCTGTGTTTTTTTGGTATGGGCCATCAGCCCAAGAGGTGACCACCAGCCCAAAGGGTGAGCAGCTCAATGTCACCTTAATTCGTAAGTGATTTCAGTGGCATTTGACAGCATTTGCTTTCCCTGTTAAAATGTCTGTCTCCCTGACATTGCTAGCATTTGTTTAGCTCTTTTCCCACAGTGAGAATCCCTGAGCCCACACGTTGGTCCACAAGTTGGCATGATGGCAGCTGGCGGGGGGGGGGGTACAATGGCAGTGGCTGAGTTTGTTCCCACTTGTTTCCTTGCACTGTCCCAGCTCACATCTCCCTTTGACCTCAGGACTCTCAGCAGACACTACTTACCTTTTACCATCCTTGAAGAACAGCTGCTTTGTGGGGATGAAGGACGGACACCTTCCAGGAGGCAGATTTGGGTTATTTCTTTAAGAAAGAATTTTATAATCATTAGAGCTGCCTGACACCAAAAAGCCTATCTTAGGTGGGAGCAAGTCTCTTGCCCTGCAGGTATTCAAGCAAAAGATCCCCCAAATGGGAGCAGTGAAATCCTTGGCCTCTAGAATCATTTATAAGCCCAAAGCCCTAAGAAGTTCATCCCCAGAGGAGAATGATTTCAGGCACTTTCAAGAGGATTATTTTGACCGAGAAAGTAAAAAAAAATGATTGAGGGATCCCTTATCACAGGGAGGGGCACCGAGGACAGAGGCTGCCCTAGGTTCCCCTCCCCAAAGGGTGTCTCCACAGCTGCTCCAGCCTTGCCCAAGAATTTCCTTTCCTCTACTGCCAAGCCCACGTGCTCTCCAGGGGACCCACGTCTTCTCACTGTGCTTCTAAAAGATGAACACAGACTCAGCAAGGAGCAGGCAGAGGGAGGAAGATGACACAGTGTGTAGATATAGGACATTTGGGATGTCACCATCAAGTACACTGTCAGCCCCAACACCTTTTTTTTTTTTTCCCCCGGTACGCGGGCCTCTCACTGTTGTGGCCTCTCCCGTTGCGGAGCACAGGCTGCGGACACGCAGGCCCAGCGGCCGTGGCTCACGGGCCCAGCCGCTCCGCGGCATGTGGGATCTTCCTGGACCGGGGCACGAACCCGTGTCCCCTGCATTGGCAGGCGGACTCTCAACCACTGCGCCACCAGGGAAGCCCAGCCCCAACACCTTTGATGTGGAGGTTTAGTCCTGGACAGTCCCTAAGGGGATCAGCACCTCCCTCATTGCTGTGCCCTCTGTGCTGAGTGGAAGCAGTTTTCTTTTTTTCCTTTCTTCACCTTTCCTTCCTCCCTTCCTTCCTACACAGAAATTATAGAGAAGAAAGACAAAAAGAATGCCCACATAAGCCAGACAACCACTGTTGCTATTTTAGTGACCATTCTACAAGACAACTCTTTCTGCCTCTAAATAAACGTACAGACACAGGTGCATAATATGACATAAAACAGGATCAAACTCTATGTTCTGGTCTGTAATCTTCTCTTGCATAAAAATATATCATAGATGCCACCCTGTTTCAATGAATATAGAGCTATTTGATTGTTGTAATAGTTGCAGTATATTCTACTGTATAATGTATTGAGCCAGTCTTCTGTTGATAAGCATTTAGGTTATTTCTAGTTTTGCACTATTTTAAACTCACTGAGATGAATATATTTGTGGACAAATCTTTTCACACTTGCACAATTAACTTCTTAGGGTACATTCTTTTTTTTAAAATGCCTTTGTTTCCTTTTTGTTCTTTTTTATAAATTTATTTGTTTTTATTTTTGGCTGTGTTGGGTCTTCGTCACCGTGCACGGGCTTGCTCTAGTTGCGGCAAGTGGGGGCTACTCTTCGTTGCGGTGCACTGGCTTCTCATTGCGGTGGCTTCTCTTGTTGCAGAGCACCAGCTCTAGGCGCGCGGGCTTCAGTAGTTGTGGCTCGCAGGCTCTAGAGCACAGCCTCAGTAGTTGTGGCACACGGGCTCAGTAGTTGTTGCTCGCAGGCTCTGGAGCGCAGGCTCAGTAGTTGTGGTGCACAGGCTTAGCTGCTCCGCGGCATGTGGGATCTTCCCAGGCTAGGGCTCGAACCCGTGTCCCCTGCATTGGCAGGTGGATTCTTAACCACTGCGCCACCAGGGAAGTCCTTAGGGTAAGTTCTTAGAAATGGAAGTATTGGATCGAAAAAAATACACATTTTACATTTGGGTACCCATTGTCAAACTACCTTCTCAAAAGCTTGTACCTCTCTCTCTCTCTCTCTCTCTCTCTATATATATATATATATATATTTTTTTTTTTTTTTTTGCGGTACGCGGGCCTCTCACTGTTGTGGCCTCTCCCGTTGCGGAGCACAGGCTCCGGACGCGCAGGCCCAGCGGCCATGGCTCACAGGCCCAGCCGCTCCGCGGCATGTGGGATCCTCCCGGACCGGGGCACGAACCCGTGTCCCCTGCATTGGCTGGCGGACTCTCAACCACTGCACCACCAGGGAAGCCCACCACTCTGTATTCTTACCTGAAGAGGGTATCATCAGTCTTTTACCATTTGCTTAAGTGAAAGGTGTCTTTCTTCAAAGGCAAAACAACAACAAAACCCCTAATTCTTCAGACCAGTTTCTCTCTGTGTGTGTGTGATTATGAAAGTCTAGGTAAACCTTCTATACAAGTGTGATTGTATGTCTGTATGTGTTCTGTATATAATCACTACCTCAGAAGCTGATAGCATACCTGAAAATTCTCTACCACATCCTCCCCTGCCACCTCAGTGCAGGGATGAGGTCTATTTCAGCCACTCTGGCCCAAAGGATATTCACCCACTGTCAGTCTTGCCATTGTCTCTGAGGTCTCCTGGCCAAGGTTGTTAGGGAGAGGGTAGGAGGGAGGCTAGACTGGGTTTGCCAATGGTGGGACTTCAAGTGTTAATCCAGACTCTCCTCAGAAGGTGCCCCTGACACCACAGCTGAGGAGCATAAGACTGTGGGTCTCCAGCTCCGTGTGGTGGAAACAATAACAGGTCATCCCAAATCAATAAGTCTGAGTCGGCCGTAGATCACTCTAGAGGGCCCCATAGGGTAGGAAAGGGGGAGGATGATGCGGCTCAGCCTCTTCCTGCACGTGGTGCCTACTTCACAGATCTCTCCACCACCCCTCTCTGCTTATCAGCCCATGGTCAGTCCCCCCTCACATATATCACCTCTGCACTCACACATTCACATATAATCCACAACCCATATACTTCCCTTACAACCGTGCTCACATTCTCACAAAATTTGACTATATTAATTTTCATACCATTACACACACATCCTTGCATACAATACATTCATAGAATTTGATGCTTATACACACCCTCTTACATAAACATACCCAGTCACCCAATATTCACTCCTACAGTCTCACACTGTCATACTTTGTCCTAAGGAAGTGTAGTCACAATTCCCTCCTAGTCATTGTCATTTATATTATTGCAACCACAACTCCATACCCTACAGCCCCACCCAACATTACCCTTTCATACACTCTCAGAGTCCCACAGAATTCACAGTCATACTTTCTAATCTTATTCAAGTCTCCTGAACACATAGTTACCAGTCTTATAATGCCATAGCTCATCCAGTCTACCCACCTTATTTTACAGGTGGGTTAACTGAGACTCTGAGAATAAAAACCTGACTAAGGTCACACAGTTAGTTAATGGCAAATGTAGGGTGTCAATTCCAATCTCATGACTCCCACCCTAGTGCTCTTTCTCCTATGCCAAAGCCCCTCCCTGTTAGTCTCCCTTCCAACCCCCTATGCCAATCCCCCACACTGACTCTCAGAGACATTCAAATAAAACAGACAGCTCTTGAAGAGGCAGGCAGCCAGGTGAATGGAGCTTGTATGAATCTGGAATACAAAGAAGGCTGAATTGGAATATCAAACACCTTACAGAGTGCTGACAGGGTTCAGAGAGGATGCATGTAAAGCACCTAGCACAGAGGAATAACTGCTACCATTTTTGGGGCACTTACTATGTGCTAGGCACTATGCCAAGCACTTTATACATTATCTCACTTAATTTTTACAATCTCTTTAAGTATGATTATCTCCCTATCACAGAAAAGGGAAGTGAGGCCTGGAGAGGTTAAGTTACTTGCCCAAGGTCACTCAGCTAGTGGGGTTTTTTTTGGGGGGGGTGCCAGGAGGCATGCAGGATCTTAGTTCCCCAACCAGGGATCGAACCCGTGCCCCCTGCACTGGAAGCAGGGAGTCTTAACCAGTGGACCGCCAGGGAAGTCCCAGCTAGTGGGTTTTGAGATCAAGATTATACCCTGCTCTGACGTCAAGTTTGGTTTTCATTAATTATACTGTACTTCTTCCTTTGATAACAAAGGTCATTCTTTATTGAATTCTTATTCTGTCCCAGATGCTGTGCTATATATACATAGTTTCTACATATCTTTATAGATAAGGAGACTGGGGCTTGGCAGGTGCTCAAGATGGTTTTATCATTATGGAGAGAAAGATTCCAGCTTCCAAATCAAATTTAGATCTGTTTTGTCACCAGGTAAATTCTTCAGATCATGTACATCTTTAGTGGACCTGATCATTCCCATTGATTAGTTCATTTCAAATCAGCCTTCTTTTCTCACTGATCTGTAATTCCCTGTATCTCCCACCCCAGGGCATCACAGGAAGAGGGCCCTGCTGTGACTACACACACAATCCCTTACTTCCACCCACTAGATGAAGTCATACTCAGGCACAAGTCTTACATACACTAATAAGGCAACTGTGGTTTAAGCAATTACCGAGAACATTAGGGAGTGGAGTGAAAATACCTGGGTTGCAGTTCCACCCCTTACTAACGGTAAGACCACAGGAAAATTACTTTCTCTGCCTCAGTTTCTTGCACCTGCAGTACTGGAATAGCAATTCCTCACTCCCAGGATTGTTCTGAGTTTAAAGTGCTACAAGATATCATTATAGAAAATCTGGCATACAGTTGGCACTCAAAATTTGCCACACAGAGATCTCACACACAGAGATACAATACTAGCACTTATATCAACCCAAGCAGGGACGGTCACACAGACCTGCAGACAGGTCCATATAACACACCAAGCTGTAGACATGCTCAGATCTGCTGGTGGTGAGCTGTCAGAGTGGTTGAGAGAAGGGGCTCTTAAGTAACCTTGGGCACGTCACTCAGCAGCTCTTTTTAAGAAAAAGTTTAAAAGTTAGCGAGTTTTTTTTCCTTTCTCCCCTCCCCAGAAAGAGTTTTTAAAAAACGCAAAAAACTGCAATGTCATAATCATATCAAAGAAAATTGGCAATAATTCTCTAAATCATCAAATACCCAGTCCATATTCAAATATTTCATCTTTTTTTTTACATTTGTTTTGTTTATATAAGGAACCAAACAAGGTCTACCCACAATGTATTTGATTGTTTTTTGTTTTGTTTTTTTTCTTTATTGGGGTATAATTGCTTTACAATGGTGTGTTAGTTTCTGCTTTATAACTAAGTGAATCAGTTATACATATACATATGTTCCCATATCTCTTCCCTCTTGTGTCTCCCTCCCTCCTCTCTCTCTCCCTTCTCTTTGAAGAAACTCAGTCATTTGTCCAGAACATCCCATGTTAAGAAAAAATTTTCAAGTTTTTAAAACTTATTTTTAATGCACAAGTATTACATGAACATATTCTTGGTTATGAAAAAAAGAAAATAGAAGAAATCAGACACGGCAGATAAAGCGAAATTCTCCCCTAACCATCCCCAACTCCAGCTCTTTAACCTGTGGAAATCTCGGTTTTCTCCTCGTTGAAATGGGAAAATCTCTCTTTTTAAGGTTGCTGTGAGTATTAAATTATACAGAGTTGGAAGCGCTTAGATCAGTGCCTGGCTCACGGTAATCGTTCAATAAAAGTCGCTCGTAATGATTTTTAGTCATTGTTATCATCCCAGCAAACGCAGAAGACCCACCCAGCCCTGCGCGCGATCAGCACCCTGGACAGAGGTGACGGCGGCCGGCGCCCTTCCAGCCCAGGCTCTGCTCCCGCTTGCGAGAGGATCTGTAAATAAAGCCGCCTGGCTTCCGGCCGGCCCCGCGCAGCCGCTGAAGGGGAAAGAAATCCGGGATTTTCCGAGCCGCCTGCTTCGGCAGCGCGTCTGGCAGAGACAATTACCCGGCTACGCTCGGGCTGGCCTCCCCGAGGCCCCGCGTCATTTCAGACCTGGGCCCCTGTCCTTAAGCAGGAAGCAGGGCCGGGTGAGGGCTAGAACCGACGACTCCGTCTCCCGGGTTGCGGAATAGCCACAGGGGGAGGACCACGGAAATCGCCAGGGGAGGCCCCTAGGAGATCTCTGCCCCCCCCACGGCCCCCAGCAGGCGCCCACCCCAACCCCCGTCGTCCTCGGGAGTTCGGGGTGGGGGGGTGTGTGCTGGGATGGGGACAGCGACCTCCGGAAGCCGGCCCAGGGCACAATTAGCAGGGAGCGGAGACGTCCGCGAAGGCTGATTTAATTAGGTGACATGGTGCCAGGCAGGGATGCGGAGGGGAGGGGAGAGCAGGGTCAAAACATTTTGTAAAAATCTGTTTCACAAACGCTGCTGCTCCCCTCGGGGCAGAGAGAGATTACAGAGTCTTTGGTGTCGATCAAGGCTGGGAAGAGGAGGCCAGGAGCGTGGGGCATTTCCTCCTCCTCAGACTCTCTCTTTTGTCCAGCCCCCAGAAGAGTCCCAGGAGACAACAGCTCCGCCGGGTTGTGGGGTGACGGGGGGGGCGGGGGATGACTTAAGAAGGAGGCCCCTATAAGGAGGAACGAAGTGCTGTCGGTCTAATGCAGCACGCCCCCCATATTCACATGAGTAATATCACTAGTAGTTGCAGGAAGCAACTATCCTGCTACCATCCCACCTACTACCCCTACTATCCAAATACAGCTATCATTTGCTGAGCAGGTACTCTGCCTTTACTAGCTGTCTGATCTGTTATCTATACTCTGTGCCTCAGCTTACCCATCTCTAAAACAGTAAAACCCTTCTAGGATTGATGTGAGGAGTGAAGGATTAAATATGTAATAGTAGCACTTAATAACTGATTGTTATTACTACTACTACAACTACTACTACCATTTTATTACTATTAGGTGCCAGGCTAGTTGCCCGGCGCCCTTTGTCCTTAATCCCGGCCACAACTGTATGCCGTAGGTATGATTATCCTCATTTTACAGATGCGGAAACTGAGACTCAGTGTTTGAGTAACTTGCTATGTCACTGACCTGATCAGGGGCAGATCTAGGAATTGAAGAACTCAGGACTGTGGTATTAAAGCCTGTACTTTTTCACCATCTTGCTGCTGAGCTGCCTCAGTCTCCCACCTGTGACCTTTCATCTCAGTTGATCTCATCGGACCCACCAATATAGCCGTGCATGCCTTGCCACACCCTGCCTGGCCCAACCAAGCCCACATCAGGTGTCCACACATTTGTGTGGTGATGAGTAAAAGGAAGCATACAGCACGCACACACACACTCACACACATGCACGTGTCACCAGAGACAGTCATACATGATCACCCTCCCACAGAAAGATGCTCCCACACTCACATCACTCAGAATTAAAGCAACCCTCACACAGGTGCCTACCTGGCTTTGGTCACATACAGAGCACCCCATCGCAAGAGAAAAGGGATTATTGTCTAGAGAAATAGTTACACCCAGCATCACAGGAGAGATAAAGTAATGTACAAATATACCAATAAACAAAGTAGGTAACACTTTCACATACAAGTAAACCATGGTAGCAAGACATGAACAATTACACACATCCTCACATACAGAGGAAGAGAGTTTTTTGCAAGACACCATTTACACAAATACACACAGAGATACAGAGTTACAACACACCCACTACCACACACAGTCACACCGCCTATGGAGAGGTATAGCTATACACCCGCTATAACATACACAGCGCACTTGAGAGATGTAGCCAGACATAGTACAGCACAGAAAGAAAATCAGTCAAAACCCAGTTCATATACACACACTCCTCAGACACACCTACACAGATCAGTGGTGACAGGGAACCATAATCTCACAGGCACACACACACACATGCTCACAAACACACACAGAGTCTCTTCCCAAACCCTCTGGGAAGCTGGCTTCAACCCAAGAGTTTCGTGCCTCCTGAAGTCTTCAGGGCATGGGGGTCAACTGACTCCCTTTCTTTCCCTTCTCCCAGCTGAGAGCCCAGGGCAGCAGGACAAAGTCCTCCAGTACACAAGGGGAGGGGGCCCCTGGACAGACAGTCTTGAAGACACCTTGTCCAGCACCATATCCATTCCAAGCTGGGGACAACCACTGGGACTTGGGGGCAGTTCTTCCATCTCCTAAATTCACTCCCACCCCCATCCCAGCCTCATGCCCCAGCATTAGCCTTTGGGAGAGAGCAAATGGATTCATCAGCGACCTCCTTCCCTGGGGAAAAACGGCTCCTCAAACCTCTTCCCCACCTGTTGTCACCTACCTGTGCAGGTGCTCTGCCCCAGCAGCTCAGAGCTCCAGCCTGGGCAAGGACCTGAAGGCAAGTGGGTGGAGCCAGGTTCCATCCTCTGCAACCCCCAGTTCTAGTTCCCTCTGCAGCTGCCCCTCCAGCTCCAGGCCCCCTGGGCAGCCCCCTCCTCCCTGCCGCCTGCTCGCCCAGTGCTGTGTCTCTCCTCTGAAAACCAGACTAGGGACTGGGGGGAGGGGGGAAAGATCCCAGGAGAGGAAGTGGCATCTGACGGCCCCAGCACCAAACCTGGGGGGCTGCATGGGGGAGGGAGGAGCAGGGAGGCTTCTCATTGTGTGAGGGAAATTTTATTTTTAACAGATGCTAAGGCAGATGGCGCAGAATTAACAGAAAATGGGAGAGGAAAGAGAGGAAGAACATTACTGACTCCGGAGAGAGTGGACATTAAAAAAATAAAGAATAAGGGAATGAAAACAAGTTTAAGTGCTCTCTCCGGGGGTGGGGGGGGCACGGGGAGCTGAGAGGCAGAGAGGGATGGAGCAGTGTGGTGATAACCAGAGGCGTGAAATTACAAAAGTAAAATTTGTGGGACTCGGGAGGGGTTGAGAAGGCCCCAGTTTCATTGCAAAACTCACTCAGAAATTACTGATGTGATGTTTGAGCTTTCATCATTAATAATAATCGAGAGGGGAGAAGAAGACAAAAGGACTCGTGGGCTTGGGGTGGGGGGTGGTTTGAGGCACCAGGAGAGAAGGTGCTTGAGCCATGGGGGAAGGGCGAGAGAAGAGTCATCTCTGTGACAGAAAAAGGAAGGGAAGAGAGAAAACCCCAGGGGGATACAGCAAAAACAGACAAATGGAGAGACGGGGCAGAATAAAAGGAACGGAAGGAGAGGAAGCAAGGAGGAAAGGGAGAAAGAAGGGAAGCTGTAGAAGGGATCAAACAGGAGGGGCTGGGGCAGAAAACGGTTGACAGGAGATGCAGAGACACAGCGATTGAGACAAAGAGACAAAAAAGAACAGAGACAGAGATGGGAAGAGAGAGCCAGAGAAACAGCACCAGAAACATGAACACACTAGTGGGCAAAGAAAGTAGCTCCAAAGATGAGGGAGTCACGGTCAAAGTGACCAAAAGCAGGGGACCAAAAGAAACAGGAGGGAGAGACAGAGACAAAAGAGCAGAGGTCCAGACAGATAGAGAAATGCAGGAAGAAAGAGAAAGAGGCAGGGAGAGTGAAAGTGAAGGAAATAGGGAGAGAACAAAAACTAAGACAGACTTTGAATGAGACACAGAAAGAGTTGGAGAGACAGAAACAGACCCACACAATCAGGATGAGAAAGAGGTGAGACGGAGAAAGGGAGAAAGAAAAACTGAACCAGAGGCAGAGAGAGACAGAGACACAGAGAGGCTGTCAGGGGAGACGACAGAGAGGGCAGGAAGGGAGGAAGGGATGGGAGACAAAGAGGAATGGCCGTTTATCTCTCCTCCCAAATTAATTGAGGCTACATCAGCCTGAGCCACTAAAACAGAGCGATTATGAATGCGTTAGTCACAGGTGGAGTTAAAGGCCTTCAGAGGGATATTAGCCAAAATTGAGTGGCTTTTAATTTCTTTCTAACGAGAGACTGTGGCTGGGGAACCAGGCACCGCGTCCACTCAGCTCCACTGCTAAACACAGCGTGGGGCTGGCCCAGGCCACTCGCCACCTGACCTGTGTGGCACAGGCAGCCAAGTGGACATGGCCATGCCTGAAACATGCCCGAACATGCTTGCAACATGCCCGCAACATTCCTGTGACATGGGACACAATGGTGGGTAGCCCAGTGGAGGGCCGGTAGCGAGGGGGAGGAGGGGTCACAGTCCTTGCAAGTGGCCAGGCCAGGGAGAATGGGGCAGGGTTGAGCAGTCTAGGTTGCAGGGGAGGGCAGGAGGGGCAAGTAGATACTGCATTGAAAAGTCCTGCTGTTGCCACAGGGTTCTCCAGTGATCCCAGACCCCACTTTGAGGAAGAAACGTGGTCCAGGACTGCTTTTCTCCATTGTGGAGAAACCAAGGCTCTGAGATTAAAAGAACTATTGCCATTTTACACCTGAGTGACAGTGATGACCTGAACCCTAGAAGAGGCATGGTGAGGTGGAGAGAACACTGAAACCTGAGTCCAGAGATCTGAATGTGAGTCTCAACTCCCTTCCTAATTCCTGGCAGAACCCTGAGCATCACCCCTCTGGCTGGGCCTCAGTTTCCTTACCAATAAAATGAGAGAGCTGAAGTCTCATATCCCTTCCAGCTCCAGTATGCTATGATGCTATGTAGGCGGACTTCCTGTCTGAGGTTTTACCTAAGGGGTCTCTGCTGCTGTGCTTGGGACACATGAGATAGGGTGTGTGACCCACCGAGCATTTGTGACCATAAAGTATGTGAACTGAATTTAGGGTCCCTGGCCCAGCAGGGTCCAAATCAGCAAGTACAGTGAGTTTCAAGCAGTGGGCGAGCAGATTGATGCATGCCTGGATGGTGAGGGCTAAGGGAGGCCAGAGAAGAAGGAAGGTTGGTATGGCCTGGGGAGCCCTAGCAAGGGGGTGGCTTGAGGGGGGGTCATGAATGATGGATAGAACTGAAGGGTAAAGGACACTCCTAGTGGGGACACAAGGAACAAAGATGCAGAGGTGCCACCCTCACTCAGGTAGACCCTACATGAGTGTATGGCGGGCAAGAAGGAGGGTGACAGAGGGGAAATGGTGGGGTGGGCCATTGTCACTCAGGGCTCTGAGGCTTGAGTGGGAAGTTGGAACTCAATCCTGTAGGCACAGGGTGGAGGGCACATGGTGGGTTTCTGAGCAAGGGCAGGAGAGTGTTTTGGGATCTGGGGTATTTGGGGAAGGTCACTGTGGGACAGGATTGGGAGGAGAACATGGAGACGAGTGAGTAGGGAGGGGCTGATGTCATAGGGCGGGTGAACCCCAGTGAAGAGGAGAGAAAGAGACAGATAGGAAAGAGATGGCAGGACTTAGTAACTGACATGGTGAGGGAGCTGAGGGTAGGACAGGAATAAACGATGGGGGTGTCAAGGCCAGCTCTTTGGAGAACATTGGTGCCAATAACAAGGTGGGCAACGTTGGGTAGGGGC
Organism: Delphinapterus leucas; assembly: GCF_059928025.1. Classification (NCBI taxonomy): domain Eukaryota; kingdom Metazoa; phylum Chordata; class Mammalia; order Artiodactyla; family Monodontidae; genus Delphinapterus; species Delphinapterus leucas. The sequence goes on from NC_143144.1 coordinate 59,618,549, forward strand.
TGAGACAGACACAAAGATGTTGGCTTCCGTCCGACAGAGCAGAAAGAGGTGGAGGCGAGGCAGTGTGGTTCAGTGGAAAGTGTGTTCATCTACGTATCTGTGATATCCAGTATTTTGTTCTGTCTCGGCCACTAATTAACCATGAGACCTTGGACAAGACACTCCCCGTGTCTGGGCCTCAGTTCGTCCATCTCTAAGATGTGGGGGTTGGTCTGGGCCTCTTTAAGTTTCCCTCTGTGTCAATGGTTCTGAGACTCAGACAAAGCCGGAACAAAGTCTGACATGGGAACAGAGACAGGGACTGGACGAGAGACTGGCCATAATCCTCACTGCCCTCGGGTCCCCAGAGCCAACAGCTGCTCCCCCTCCCCCTCGCAACTCCATTAACACTCAATTAGAGGGCCTGATGGGCTCAAGCCAGGGAGCCCCTCCCCATCTCCTACGCATACAGTCCCGATTCCAGGGTTCCTCTGATGGGCCCGCGGGGAGAAGGCTTCACTCAAATTTATGACTAACTCCAGTGGCTGCCCTGCGGCCTCTCCTGCCTCCTCTCTCTTCCTCCCGGGGTGGAGCCCAGAGGGTTGGGTGAGGCTGGGTGAGGGGGGGGCAGAGCCCACGCTGGAGCCCCCGACATGAAAGGGAGCAGGCCCTGGAGCAGAGGAAGTGGGAGGGGAGAAGTGAGGAAGAGCCGTGAGAGTGTGTGAGAGAGAAAAATGACAGGCCCTGAATATTGGGCGCCCTCACTTTAAATCAAGATAAAAGACTGAAGTGGAAAATGAGAGTCCAGAGAAACCCCGGACGGCTCGGGGCGCTAATGGAAACACATGGCTGCCGGCTGCGGGCTTGTCAGCTTCCCCCGGCGCTGCCATTCCCGTCTGATAATCCGGCCTGCCATAAAATTAGACTAGCAAATACCTCCTGACAAAGATGCATGTTTCTCTCTATTGTGCCATCATAAAAAAAACTCCGCTGGTGACTCGGGGAGCCGCAAACTTCAATTTAAATTTACAGTGCTGCGGAAGGAAAGTGATATGCACTCAAAAATTTTAATAACCTATTAAGTTACGACTTCAATTTCATTTTATGAATATTTTCCTTGGGGAGCACGGCTATCACAGAGAAAGATAGAAATTTAAAAAAGATAAATAGTGCCATTAATCTCCAACATTTCTCTTCCATTATCCTTGAAAATTAGGAGTTATTTTTGTTCAGATCTTCATGTAATTAGCTCCCTCCACTTGATTCACTAGCCAGAAAATGACCATGTTCAGAAAATTAAAAATTTGTCATTAAGTGGAATTTAACATAATATCATTTATCTTTATCTATTCCCCAGCTGACAGCAGGAAGCCTTGGCTGCGGTACCGGCTGGTGTGTCAGAGCGGGGAGGGACTGCTCAGGGAGAGACACTGGGAGAGACAGAGATAGCGATGGAGGGCGGGAGAGAAGGCCATCCAGGAGGTGGCCACAGCGAGAGGAGGAGGGAAGGGAAGGCCTCGGGAGCTGAGGTGTCAACCATCGTGGGGAAGCAGAGGTGGCTGAGCAGAAAGCAGAGGCTGCTGGTGTCAGCGGGGACTTGGGCGTGGGCCCGAGAGCAGGGCACATGGAGGAGCTGGGGTCACGAGAGGAAAGCTAGAGGGGCACATCAGGGGCAGATTCTAAAAGAGGAAGGTGGCTGGTCAGTGGAACTGGGGTAAAGAAGTGACTTGAGAGGACAGAAACCCAGCAGAATTAAAGGAACTTCCGGAAAAGGGGGGCTGGAGGTGGGATGGGAAAGGCTGGGGATCACTGCCCTCCTCACCCCAGAGGGAACTAGACACCATGATCCTAACCATAGTCTGGCTTCAAGAGAAGACAGAAAGACAGAGACAGTCAGAGAGGAAGTGAGAAAGTGATGAGAGCCCAGAGGCGGAGATGGAGTGAGGCCCAAGTCAGAGAGACCAAGATGGAGAAGAGAAGACGTGGCAGACAGACTGACAGCAGGGCCAGGAAGGCTCCAGGTTAGAAGCCCCCAGACTGAGCCCTTGGATTTCTTCCCCTCAAGGGCTGTATGGATTCCTGTCCTCCCCGCTCCTCTAAACAGCCCCCACCCTAGTCCCCCCCAAGTCAGAAATCATCCAATAAACCATTCAGACCTAGTCCTGGGTGGAGAGAGCTGTGGCCAGCCTGAGCCTGAGAGACAGAATTGGATAAAGGGATTAAACAGCGGCACATTAGTGAGAGATTTAGAGTGTAATAAACCCATTTCATAATAATATGTGCGTTGGGGCCAGCGATCCATCATCACAGGAGCCTGTCCGTGGCGGGGGGAGCACTGACCTGTGGGGAGGGGACCTGGATGAATGGCTAAGGATTTTTCTCAGGATCTCAGGATATGGACAAGGGGTGCAGCCTGGCCCCTGGGACCAGGAGGGAGGCCCCAGGATTCTGAAGGCACCTTTGGCTCAAACAGCCATTGAGATCAACCTGGGAGTTTGGCAGGGGAGCACGGGAAGAGGCCTGGGGCCTGAGGGCCTTCCTTGTCCTCCCAGCCTAGACCCTTGGCAGTAGGGTAGAAGGATTGTCCTGCGGGGGTGGGGTGGGGGGACATCTCCAAACTGTAGAGTTCACAGCTCACAGACAGGACTCAACCAGAGGAAGGCTCCCAAATGAGCCACTCCTTCCATTCTGGTTTTGTCACTTATTGGCTATCTGATCTTGTCAAGTGACTTCACCTCTCTGAGCCTCAGTTTCCCATCTGTCAAATGCAGGTAATTAGGCCTATGTCGTAGGAGTGTTATGAGAGTCACCTGAGACAATGGGTTTGCAATTGTTCTATAAAGTAGAAAATCCTGGGGAAACATTTTATTATTCCTATGATTCCCCCTCATTTGGCTCTCCACCCACATGCTGCCTTGGGATGTCTTTCAGCTGGCTTACTGTCAGGGAGAGTTTCATCTCCCAGATGGGACTCTGAGCTTATTCAAGGGCCAGTAAGAAATGATGTGCTGATTATATGACTGACTCTTTAATCTGACTTATTAATAGGACAGAGAAAAACAGTGTCCTGCTGTTTATCTCCATTGAGGAAACCAGCATCAGGGATCAGAAAACAAACTTTTCCCTGGAAAAGGGATTGAGCAATAGGAATGGACTAGTTAGGCCTCAGCTGTCAGTCTTAAATACTGAGGGGTGGGTGGGGAGTGGTAGTAGGAAGACCTGGAGACGCTGGGAGTGAACAAGGATGCCTTCCTGAGAGGAGAGGAGGCCTGGGAGGGTGCCTTCCACCACTTCTTCCTTCCCTGACCCCTCAGCTCCCACTCACCAGGACACTGTTGACCTCCTGATAAAAAAAAGTTCCAATGACTTATAGATTTGCAATCCAGCTCCATTATTTACTAGCTTGATAAATTACTTATTCAGCCTGAGCTTCAGTTTCATCACCTGTCAAATAGAAACGATAACAGTACAGCCCTGAGACAACTCAATGAGATAAAACAAGGAAAGAGTGTAGTACATGGTACACAGTAAGCATTTAATAAATAATGGCTGTGATTGTTTTTCCCTGCTTTTATTCTTCTTGATCACCAATCCTCAAAAATCCGATAAATAATGGATTATGAGACATTAAATGATACACCATTGCTTACAAAACGACTCAAAGCTCCTTCGCCAGGTTCTTGAGACCCCCATTGCTCAGAGCCCAGATGCTCCATCTACCCCTCCCTCGTGTGGAAGGATGTCTGTCATCTGATGGAGAGGTTTCCAATCTGAGATCCATGGAACCCTAAATTCCTTTGAGGTATTTAGAGGGTCCACAGAGTTTTGATTTGAGTTTTGTACAAAGATATACTCTTTGAAACCTCAGTAAAAGTTCACATGTTCACAGAAATGTTATGAACTGAATTTTAACACATTAGAGGTTACCTTCATTATAACGTGTGTGCTAATTGACATGTTTTCCCCCGATGATTAAAAGGCTAAAATATGGGTCTTCCCTGGTGGCGCAGTGGTTAAGAAGCCGCCTGCCAATGCAGGGGGCACGGGTTCAAGCCCTGGTCTGGGAAGATCCCACGTGCCGCGGAGCAGCTAAGCCCGTGAGCCACAACTACTGAACTTGCGCTCTAGAGCCCGTGCTCCACAACAAGAGAAGCCACCGCAATGAGAAGCCCGTGCACCGCAATGAAGAGTAGCCCACGCTCACCGCAACTAGAGAAAGCCCACGTGCAGCAACAAAGACCCAACGCAGCCAAAAATAAATAAAAATAAAATAAATAAAAATTTTAAAAATAAAATAAAAAGCTAAAATGTGAGCCTTCTTATTATGTGCTAGTAAAATACTGTCTTTCTCAGTTTTATCTATTGGGTTTGTTTGAAAAAGGGGAGGGGAAGTACCCTACTAAAAAGAAATGTTTCAAATCATTAATAAAGTGGAGTCACAAAGACCTAGGTCCCAGTCCCAAGTTTCTGAAGTACTTTGGGCCTCTGTTTCCTCATACATATGTGTATATACATGGACCACACAGGGTTGACAATGGGCTTAAACTTTTTTAAAAATGAGAAAATGCCTGGCACTGTACTTGACAGATCTTTGGTAATATCAAAAATGAATGCTTATTGAGTACTAACTATACACTAGGCCCCGAGCTGAGAGTTTGTACTTACTACTGCATTTCATCCTTGCACCAGCCCTGTAAAGTAAGTTTTACCATTGACCTCATTTACAGATGAGGACCCTGAGGCTTGGGTCCTTTGGCTTAAATAATTTGCCAAAGGTCACAAAACCATAAGCTGTGGAATTGGGTTTTGAATCTAGGCAGCTGAACACTAGATTCTGCCCTTCTTTTTTTTTTTTTTTTTTGACATACTGAGCATTCACTAGGTACCAGCCACTGTTTTAAGTCCTTTCACATGTTTTAATTCATAGAATCCTCACAATTACCATGGCAAATAGTATATCTCACAAGACTTGTACAATGTGACTTTCACAAGAGGTGCAGTCTATTTCCTCTCCCTCTGAATCTGGGTTGGCCATGTGATTTATCTGACCAATAGACTTTGACAGAAGTGACACCTTGTGACCTCTGGGCTTAGGCCTTAAAAAGTCTTGCAGCTTCCATAATTACCTCTTTGGAAGTCAGCTACCATGTAAAGAAGTCTGAACTATCCTGCTAGAGAGGCCAGTGAAGGGAGGGAGGCCCTGCAGGATGAGAGGCCGCCTGGAGGAGAACTAAGGCTTTCCAGCCAACCGCCAGCATCAACCATCAGACATGTCAGCGAGGCCAACTTAGATGCTGTGATCCCAGCTGAGTTTCCAGATGAATGCAGCTGCAAGAGTGAACACAGCCAGCACCATGGAGAGAAGAAGAACCTCCCATCATGGAAAAAAATACTTTTTAAAATCATTGTTGTTTATAGCCACTAAGATCTGGGGTGGTTTGTCATATAGCAATAGATAGCTGAAACAAATAAGGTGTGTACTTCTGTTTCCTTATTTTACGAATGAGAAAAATGAGGCAGAGAGGGGTTAAATAAATCACCTGGGATTAAGCCACTAATGAGTGACAAAGCCAAGGCTTGAGATGAGGCACTCTGGCTCCAGACCACACGAATAACCACTAGGATGTGATAAGCTGGAAAAGGGCCCCTCAAGGGAGTCCTCATCCTAATCCCTGGAACCTGTGAACATGTTACCTTACAGGGGAAAAGGGCCTTTACAGATGTGATTATGTTAATGGCTTTGCGATCAGGAGATTATCCTGGATTATCTGGGTGGGCCCAGTGTAATCACAAGGACCCTCATAAGAGGGAGGCAACAGGGTCAAAGTCAGAGAGGAAGGTGAGGGGAGGCAAGTGCATGAACCAAGGAATGAGGACAGCCTTTAGAAGCTGGAAAAGGCAAGGAAGGAGACTCTCCCCTAGAGCATCCAGGAGGAACCAGCTCTGTCAACACCTTGACATTAGCCCAGTGAGACCCATTTTGGACTTCTGACCTCCAGAACTGTAAGATAATAAAATGTGTTGTTTTAAGCCACTAAGTAGCATAGGAAACTAGTACAGGGGGCCTCTCCTATTTTAAAGGAGCTGGATCCCTCCCATAGGCTCCAGCCAGACCAGTCTCCTTATGATCTCCTGTCATGTTTCATGCTTCTGTTCTTCTCTGGTTCTTGAATATCTCTTTTCTCCCCATCTATTTAATTCATTTTTACCCACTTCTTCCAGGAAGTCTTCTCTGACCATCCTGGATCACACTGCTCTGTCCTAACTCTATAGCACTTGATGTTTTGCACCTTCTCACTCAGCACTAATATCAGTGCTAATGTGTTGGCGAGCAGCCTGGTGACATTTTTACGAGTGTGAGTCATTTAGTCTGAGGACATAAGGCTGGAGAGGCCTTTAGAGAGTCTATCCCTTCATTTTATGGATGATGAAACTGAGACCCGAGGAAGGGAAGAAAGTCACTTATCCAAAGTCACATAGCCAGGGCTTAAAGACAGTCTTCTGACTTCAAATTCATAAGCTCATTCATTCAGCAAGTACTTATCAAGCCCTCATTATGGGCCCAGCACTGAGCTAGGTTCTGGGAATCACTGAGTCATAAGCAGATAAGGTCTCTGCTCTCACAGGGGCCTCCGATTTGTGAGAGAGATAAACATTTATGCAATAATCACACAGATATATAATCACTCACCACGATAAGTGCTAGGAAAGAAAGTTCCATAAAGTGAGCTGTGGAAGGGCAAAATACAGAGAACTATTTTAAACTGGAAAACCAGGGAAATCTTCTCTGAAGAGGCAACCATCGAGCAGGGATGTGAATAATGGTGAGTAGAGTTAACTAAGGTCTTTCTAGGGGTAGAAGAAAGGAGAAAAGTGTTTTATGCTGAAGAAATGGTGTGTGCAAAGGCCCTGGGGCAGGAGGGAGCAGAACAAGGGGGAAAAGAAGGCCAGGATGCCTGGAGAGTAAGAGTGACAGGGAGAGAGAGCTGAGGCTAGAGGAGTCCATAGGGTCAGACCATAAGGGCCCAAGAGGCCACGGTGAGGTTTTGATCTTAATCCCAGTGGCAATGGGAAGCCATAGGAAGATTTTAAGCAGAGCAGTGACATGATCAAATTCACATGGTATTTGAATTTTATGGTGTTCTTCCCCTGCCAGGGCCTTCCCTTATCTCTATAGACATGTTAGAGATCATCATTACAGGGAGTTTTATGCCACTCTCTATTCCACTCCGTGCCTAGCCTTGTACGAAGCAGGTGCTCCATAAATATGTGTTCATTAACGTCTCAGCAGCATGTGACACTGTGGATCATTCCCTCCCCCTTGAAGTGTTTGTTCTCAGGCTTCTGTGCTGCTGCATGCTCCGGCTTCTCTCAATCCTCTGACCACTCCACCTTCCCACCATCTCATTTTCAGCATTTCTCACTGTTTCATCTTCATCCTCTTTCTTCTTTGTCCACACTCTCCCCCTTGGTCAGCCTGTGCCTCCCACAGTATCGATCTCTTCCTTATGAGCAGAATTTAAGTTGCACGAGGGCTGGGACTTTGTCCTGTCACTGTTGCATCCCCAGGGCTTGGCACAGTGCCTGGCACCCAGAAGGCACCCAGAAAATTACTTGATGGGGGAATATACCGTACGATTCTCTTAATATGAAGCTCAAGAGCAGGCAGGATGAATCTATGGTGATTAATGTCAGAACAGTGGTTGCCTGTGGGGAGACAGTGACTGAGAAGGAACACAAGGGAACTCGTAGGGGCTAGAAATCTTGATCTGAGTGGTGGTAGCACGTGCATACGTAAAATCTCACTGAGCTGTAAGCTTAGGATTAATTTCTTTATTGTATGTGTGGTATAGCTCAATAAAAAGTGAAAAATCGTTAATACCACCACTCTCCTGAGAGGGAATTCCTAATTTCTAACTGCCTTGTGTGTCCACCTAGATGTCCACCTCATGATTTTCCCCAGCCTCCCAAATCAGCTCTCCTCCTGATTCCCATTCCTAGTGTCGTCAGCACTATGCTCCCAATTATTTAGTTTCCAAACCTCAGAGCCATCTCGTCCCCACACCACCCCCTTCTTCTATTCTGCCTCACCCAGCTTTCCAAGACGCATAAACACAAGTGGTCCCATGGTTATACAGAATTTTAAGATGCCCCCATGACTTTCACCCACTGGTGTTACTCCTGTGTTTACATTATAGGGCAAAAGGGAGATTAAGTGTGTGGGGGATGCTAATCTAATCACAGAGCTCTTTAAACTCAGAGAACTTTCTCTGGCTACTGGCAGAAGAGGAAGTCAGAGCTATTCAAAGCACAAGAACGATGCACTATTGCTGCCTTTGAAGATGGAGGGGATACATGCAAGGACGGGTGAGTGTTTTAGGAGCTAAGAGTGAGTCCCAGCTAACAGCCAGTAAGAAAATAGGAACCTAAATCCTACAACCACAAGGAACTGAATTCTGCCAACATGAATGAGCATGGAAGCAGATTCTTTCCCAGAGCCTCCAGATAGGAACCCAGACTAGCTGACTAGCCTTGTCAGAGCCCAAAAAGTAAACCAATCCAGCTCACTCAGACTTTGACCAATAGAACTATGAGATCTTAAAATGGTTGTCTTTTTAAGCCACTAAGTTTGCCGTAAATTGTTACAGCAGCAATAGAGAACTAATACCTATCTTAAATCCCTCCTATTCACGGCAGCCTTTGTTGTCGTCCCTTCCTTCCCATTACTTTGGTCCCACTATGGCTCAGACTCTCTGACCTCACTGCTGCCCAACTGAAATATTAATCTCTGGGCCTCGCTCCCCAACCCATCCATCCAACTCACTGCCACCGCATTCCAAAGTCACAACCCTGATCGCATCCTTCTTCTGCTCAAAAAGCTTCCACGACAGTGTAGCTTGTTGGTTACACTCTGAAAACCAGAGTGCAGGGTATAAAGCCCAGCTCTGCCTCTAAGTAGCAGGTACCCCAGATCAAATTGCTTAACTTCATCCATAACTTGGGAGTGAGGGCACCATCCTCACAGGGTAGTTGCAAGGATTAAATGAGATATGCATGCGAAAAATAGTTATGCATGGCCCAGCAAAGGTAGGCACTCCACTCTATGAATCAAAGACTATCCAAGACTCCAGGGGGCCAAGCGATTAAACTTTTCATCTTGGCCTTACATTCACACCCCATAGGTTACACACACACACACACACACAATCTCTCCAGCCTTTTCTCCCACTCCTCTGCTGTTAGTCCCATCCTTTCCCCCCCATCTTCGTCACCACTCCCCTCCATCACATTACCACCTTCTATTCTGAGTGGTCGCCTCATATTCACAGACCTCCATTCTCTGCAGTCAGCAGGGACTGGTGAAGACACAAGCCTGACCATTTCACTTGTAGGTTTAAATCCTTCCATGGCTCCTCATTGCTCTCAATATAAAGTCTAAAATTCTTCCCACAACTGGGAAGGCCCTGGACAGCCTGGCCTGCCAGCATCTCCAGGCCCCTTCCCTTGCTTTCTGTGCCTGTCCCTCATACTCATCAGGCTCCTGCTAACCCTGGGCCACCCACCTCTTGCTCTTCGCTCTTCCTGGAACACTCTTCTCTTCCCTCTTTGCCTAGTTGACACCTATTTGTCCTTCCAATCCACAATTCAGTGGGAATTTCCTCTACAAAGCCTTCCCTGACCTCTCTGGTGAGTCCAAACCTCTCTAGTAGAAGCTGCAAAGGACTCGGGCTTTTTCTGTTTCTAATCACCATCATATCCAAAGAGCTGAGCACAGTGCCCAGTCCAGAATCTGGCCTCGGTAAATGCATGTTAAAGGAATGAATGAAAGAAACGAGTACAATCTGCTCAACTGGATTGCTTTTCCCACAGATGCTTTCTCGTCTCCACGCCTCTGCTCACTCATGTCACTACACTTGACATGCTTTCTTGCCAACTCTGTTTCCTATAAATTCAACCCACCCCTGGCAGACTCTGCCAACTAATCTTGCCCAACATGTGAGCCTGCAGTGGCTTCCACCTCCATTCCTCCTCCTGCCCCACCACAAGCGTCTAAGTTTGTATGACTTCTTTCTGATTGTGAAAATAATGTGTGCACATTGTAGACCTTTTAGATAATGTAGATAATGCAGAAAATATAAAAGAAAAAACTAAAAACATTTCAAATACCACTCCCCATGATAATTGCTACTTTTGTTATAGAGTATGTCCATTCTTTTCCCATACATAATCATGGAAAATGTTTAAACCTCACACAAATCAATCTCATTTTTAAAAAAACGTTCAGACAAGTTCAAAAACCTGCTCAAGATCCCACAGAAATGGTAAAAACAGAACCAAGATGCGGAGACCAGCCTCCAGCCTCCCCGTGCTCTCACCATCCCTCCCAGCCCGTCTCCCTCTCCATCTCCTCCTACTCTTATATCAGAGCTTACTCCCTTGAAACCCAAAGCCAAACTCCCTCTGACACTGTCCCTTTAATCCAGCAATTCCACTTGAAGGATAGTCACTTTGTACAGTGGTAGAAGACCAGTAACAAACTAAATGAACATCAATACTGGTTTAACAAGTAACAGGACATCTTCACAGTGGGACACTATGCTGTTGTTCTGAAGAACAGGGGAAATCTTCATGTATTACTCTGGAATAATCTCTAAAATAATTTGTTAAATTAAAAAACTAAGATGTGGGGCTTCCCTGGTGGCGCAGTGGTTGAGAGTCCGCCTGCCTGCCGATGCGGGGGACATGGGTTCGTGCCCCGGTCCGGGAAGATCCCGCGTGCCATGGAGCAGCTGGGCCCGTGGGCCGTGGCCGCTGGGCCTGCGCGTCCGGAGACTGTGCTCCGCATGGGAGAGGCCACAACAGTGAGAGGCCCGCGTACCGCAAAAAAAAAAAAAAAAAACTAAGATGTGGAACAATGTGTATAGTTTGCTATCATTTGTGAATGTAGAAAATATTTCTACAATGTGTATGTACAATATTTCCACACACAAAAACGACACCAGTAGTTACTTCTGGAAAGGTTACTTCTGGAAAGGAGAATATAGGAATTGAAAGGTAAAAAGGGACATAATTTTCGCCTTATATCCACGTATAATGTTTATCTTTTTACCACACCCATGCCTTTAGTAAGTAAAAAAACAAAAACAAAAACAAAATTTTCCAGACTTTTTCTGATCATCCTCCGAGCCCATCTTCACTCTATTATGTGAAGGTGCATGTGTACCTCCTAGAGACACAGGTGTGCCCTGCTCCCCTCTTCTGATGGGGACCTCCCAAATGAGGCTCACACATGGACCATTTTCAGAGATGGAAGACCTTGTCTCTTCCACCAGAAGAGCAGGAATCTGCAGTCACTTGAAGGCCAAGGACTTTCATTCTAGCCCTGGCTCTGCCATTCACTAGCTGTGTAACCTTGGACAAGTCACTGGACCTCTCCGAGGGTAAGTTCTGTCTCCTCTATCAGCCAGTTGAAGTGTTCTCCATCAGCCCCCTAACTTCCAGATTTTCAAACTGTCTGTCCCTTCTGCCTATAAAATACTGCTCCCTTCCCTGTCTTGGTAGCTCCTACCCACCCTTCAAGACTCAGCTTTCATATCACCCCTAGAGGAAAACCTCCCTAATCTCTTAGTCAAGGAGATTAAACATTGTCACAAGCCCTATCACACTTGGTCAGCATGACTTGTTCAGTGTTTCCCTTCTCAGTTAGAGTACAAGATCCCTGAGGACAGGAACATGCTGTGCTTATCACACCTAGCACAGTGCCTGCCACATGGTTCGGGCTTAGTAAATATTTGCTCTGAGAGTAAATGGACATTGCCCTTGTCGAGACCCTCCCCCCCACCCCGCCGTGATCCTATGTCCTGATAAGACTTTAGCAGCCTTCCTGGCCACTCCAGGAAGAGGGGTGTCAATGGGGATCAGGCTGCCCCATTGCCATCCTTCCCCTAAAGCCTCTCCACCCACCTAGGGCATCAGAGCCTGAGCTCTTCCCCACCAGCACATCCACAGCCTCCTGTAGGAACAAACTCCTGTAGGATCCAGCCTGTTTAGGCCTATCCTCCAGGGCAGGGCCCCAACTAGGCCAAGGCAAGGGCCCAGACCCATTCCCTGCCCCCAGCCCAGCCTGAGAACACGGTGGCCCAGCCCAGCCGGGCGGGCCCGGCCCATCAATCGTGCTCCCAGAGGTACAAACCAATTTCTCTTGCTTTTCCGAGCCCGTCTCCCTGGCGGAGCCTGGAGGAGCCTTCAATCGCATTAATCCCAGCCTGGCTGCGGTGACGAAGACGGATTTCTCCACCAAACGATCCATTTGTATCTCTCGTGCACTCACTTGGTTTTTTTTCTGTGCGGATGTTCAAAATATCATGAAAAAGGCGTTAGTCGGTTAGCTGTGGCGTAGCGAAATAATAGAGTGATCCGGCAATGCGCTCCTGACCTTGCAGGACAGCTAATCCATCCGCACATCTATCTTAATTATTCCCGGTTACAAAAGAGAAACTCCACCATCCATTCATTCCAGGCTGGCAACTCCATTTTCCACCCCCACTCACGCCCCATCCTTTCTCCACCATTCCCCTAGCCATATAGGCCCATTCACCAGTGCTGCAACAGACTCTCCCCATGGCAGCCTAGTCTAGCCAGGCCTGAGCCCAGCCGGTGGCAGCCCAGCCCCTAGCCAGCTGCTCCATGAGATCAGAAGAGAGGCACTCTGGCTCCCTTCCCCAGAACTCTGACACCCCTCCATTGGAGGAAGGCTAGCTACCAACCGGATTAAGGCACAGCCAGGACACACACACACACACACACACACACACACACACGCACACGCACACACACACACACACACACACACTGATACCCTCACAAAGGCAGCCATAGACTCAATCTCATCCAGACTCTGACATTCAGGCCACTTCTCACACAGACACCAGCAGACAAGCCCACCCCCTCCCCACCCCATCCCAGGCCATTTTAGCTCTCCTGCTACCCTGGCACAGATGCTGGGACAGATGCTAGGATGGGCATTTTGACTAAGGGCAAGCTCCATAGAGGATGTCTTGGTCTGTCTCTCACCCCCAAAGCCAAAGACCCCACCCACTGTATCATCTACTCATTACAATGCAATACAACCTGGGCAGCTGGAGGAGCAAGGTGTAGTATGAGAGAGGAAGAAAGCAAAAGGGGAGGAGTGAGGAGAAAGAGTTTGAGCAGAGATCCTGCAAGTGGGACAGAAAGGAAGAAGGGAAGGGAGTTTGGGGTGGTGTCATGAGAAGGTCATTGAAATGGTATGTGGTTTGTGTAACACAATTTGAGCTAATGGTACCAGGTTCACTTTGGGGATGCCTGCGCCAGTCTCTAAAGCCCTTTCTAATTCTACTCCTTAATGTACAATTTTCAGATCCCTCATTCTAATGATTTTAATGCAATCAGCAAAACTAGGCATGTAATTGTCTTGGCTCTGTGTTTGGCTGTGGTAGCTCCTGGGAACCCTGGCTCCCAGTTCCCATGCTCTCCTCCGCCAGTCCTTCCCTCCCTTCCCTTTCACCCCTCCCTTCAGCCTCAGTCAACAAGTCCTACTCAGACTTCTCCAGCTCTCGGGGCTGTGAGAGAAACAGAAGGAGTTTCAGTCCCCGGCCTCATGAAGCCCAGATCCAACTGAGGAAAGGCCACAGGGCATCTAGGCCAGAACTGGGCAATGGGGACTGTCTGCTGGCCCAGCCTGGCTAGATTGGTGGGGTTAGAGAAAGAGGAAGGCTTCCTGGAATAGCTCCGTGGGCTCTCCCTCCCCTTCCCAGAAGCAGCAGGCAGGCTGGGCTGGGCCTGGGGGGCGGTGTGCAGGGGAAGGACCATTTGTCCTGAGACAATGGCAGAGAAGGGGTCTCCAAGCGCTGTTGAGAGCCAATTTGTAGTGGTGACGGCCGAGGTTGCTCCAAAGGCTGGGAACAGCTGGAGCTCTGGGTGACTGATGGCTGGGCCCAGGAGAGCGGCCATTGGTCTGGCAGACACAAAGGGCCCGATGGTGCGCGGGTGGGGCCCGTCAAAATCATTAAGTGCTGAAGATGGGAGCCCCAGACTTCAGATGGGACCAGTGAGTGGGGGGAAAAAGGTCAGGATCCTGCCCCTCCCTCCCTGCAGCCCCTCCCTCCCTGCAGCCCCTCCTCCACCCTCCATCCCTGCTTTGGAAACTCAGCAACCCACACCTCCATTATCATCTTATTTGCATAGACACCCCACCCCCAGCCTTCCAGGTCCCTGGTCTTACTCCATTGAGAGTCCAGGTTCCAGTCCTATTTGAGCAGCTCTGGCTCTGGGGCCAACTTGGGCCTGGCTGAGCCTCCCCGATCCTCTTTGGGGGACTCGCCCACCCTCAGGCACTGCATTCGCTAGCCAGTGGCCTCATCCACTTATCAGGGAACATGACATCCTTAATTCAACTCCAGGAAAGACCTCCCTCCATTCCAAAGGGAAGAAACCGAGGCCCTGGGTGGTGACTTCTCTCGCTTCTCCCTCCACGTGGGAAATGCTTCCCCCACTCGACCTTCCCCAAGGGGGAGGGAGGGGCAGTGACACTTGAGAAACCCATCCCCTCCCCATCCTCCAGCCCCGTCCCCGCTCTACGGCGCTCCCGGCAGGGGAGGGAAGCAGTGACCCGGCCAGGTGGTGATGATGCGGCCGGCCGCGCTGGTCACTCTTGGCCGCTCCCCGCGCGCAGCCCGACCCCCCTCGCATGGGTCACGGCGCCGGCAAAACTCCCTGACACAGAAACGCCTCGGGGCCTGCGCGTGTCGGGAACAATCCTCCGCCTGATGGGAAGCGACAGCCCGGCCCCGCCTCCCTCCGCTCCCTTCCCTCCCGCGGCTCCTCCCCTGCGCCTCGCTCACCCGCCCGCTGCGGGCCCAGCACTGTCCGGCGCGGAGCCCAGCAGGTGCCCCCGGGCCCATCACCCCAGCCAGACAAGCCGCCACCCAGCCCTCCCGTGCGTCCTGGGGTGGGGAAAAGGGAGGAGGAGCAGCGTCTCCCTCGATGCGGCCTCAGACCCGGGGTGAGGGGAATGGGGACCAGAGGGGACAGGGAGAAGCACATGGCAGGGGCCAAACAGGCAGCCGAACAGTTTGCATTGTACGACCACACTTCTGCTTTCGCCACGTTCACATAAAGACTGGAAAGAAATATACCAACTTGTAGAGGGGGGTCTCCCTGGGTGTAAATTGACAGGTGGGTTTTCCTTTCATTTTCCTTATCTATATCTCCTGAGTTTCCTTTGTCTTTGTCTGTGTGTGTTTGCAATAAATATATCATGTGTGACACTCTCCCCCCAGGGGTATAACAGCCACACCAGGGCAGAGGGGTTGTTGGAGGGAAGCTCTGTCCCAGACCCCAGGCCCTGACACTGATTCAGCCACAGGGAGGGAGGCTAGCACACTCTGGAAGGGCTGTGGGTGAATGACCCCTCACTGGGGGATCCTGCCCCTCCTCCCACTTTCCCTGCAGAGGCTGAGGGTATGTGGGGAGGGGCGCTGGCTGCGGGAGACAGGCCCAGATATACAAAAGTAGTCTCTCAGCATTCCCTCACACATGGACACTCAGGGACACTCAGGGGTACGCTGACATGCTGGCACACACCCACACACACTCACACATGCATTCACACACGTATAAACATATCCTTGCAGTCATGGCCACACACCCAAGAATGCACTCACGCACAGGTAGGCGCTCACAGGAGCACCTGTGGCCCTGCTGTACTCACACACTCGGCCTGCCCCTCACAGCCCCCGCCGAACACCACCCAGTCATGGCCTCCTGCTCACATCCTTCCTCCAGCTCAGACCCTTCAGGGAGTGAAGGCCTCGTTCACTTCAAACGCCCTCATTCATCCTTCTCCAGCTGTTTTGCTGCTTACCTCAGCCCAACCTTCTCCCCACCATCAGGCTCTCCTCTCCCTCTCCCCTAAGCTCTTACTTCTTGGCGCTGAGCTGCAAGGCCCCTCCTGCCTTCCACCTATGAAATGATGACCTGCCCAGCCCCACCACAGAGCCTTTCTCCTCCTCCACTCCTACTCCCCCCACCTCACTCCTACCCATCCTTTGTGACCTAGCCTGGGGCCCAGATTCCCCGGAAGCCTCCCCTCCTGAAGACTGGCTCCCCCTGGGACTCCTATCCCCCGACTTTACCCCTCACTCAGATGACAGTCCTTTTGCGCCTTCACCTTTGATTCTTTCTTCATGGTTGTGAATCCTGTGAGCTCCTACATAACAGGGCAGATCCTGACTGCATCTTGCATTCCCCTTACCCCACACACCTGCCTAGCAGTCCCTCAGCCATATTCCTTGATGAACGAATGAATGAGTTAAAGGATGTTTGTGAACATGGCTTGTCTTGGTGTTGAATGTGACCATGCGTGAATGAAGAGGAGGTGGGAGCAGAGGCAGCTACATGGGGTAAGTGCCACTGCCTGATCCCTCTGCTTGAGTATGAACAACCACTGCACTCCTCCAAACTAACCTACCTGGGAGGTGTCCATTTTATAAAGAATCAGAGGCTCAGAGAGGTTACATTATTTCTGAAAGGTCACAAGGCTGGGAGTGGCAGACTCTAAGGCGAAGGATACTGGCTGCGTCTACCTCCTTCCTCATGGCCCAGGCTAGTGCAGTGGCAGGGGGTGGAGCTGCTTTCTGATAACCATGATGCCCCACCCAACCTCTCCAGAATGAGGGGGCCTCTGGCCCCCTCTCCACCATGGGCCCTAAGTCTATCTCCTTCCCAAGCCCTTTCTTCGGTCCTAATTGCCCTTTCTGCCCTTTCTGTTATATAATCTCTGCCCAAGATAACCATCCCCTCAGTGTCCCTTGAACACATTTCCAGGAGCAAGAAAACAAGGACTACAGTCTTGGTTCCATCACTGACTAGCTTGTGGCCTTGAGCAAATCACTAGTCACAAATTTACTCTGGCTTGGGCTTCCCCGATTGTGTGCAGTGGGATGGGGCTTGTGTAGGTGCTGTCTCAGGTTCCCTGCAGTGTCCGCAATCTGGGCTCCAGTCCCTGGGGACAGGAGGGCAAGAACCAGCCAGCATCTTACCCACCCTGGTCCACCCCCAGGCCCCCAGAGGGGTTTGGGCTGAAAGAAGGCTGGAAAATGCTGTGAATTAATTACCATCAGACCTCCGGCCGCTGTTCATCTCTGTAAACAAACATTTTAATATGCAGTAATTAATTACATCTGCCACACCGACACTCCTCTCGTTCATCCTTCTTCAGCTTTTCTTCTGCTCACCCTGAACCAACCTCCTCCTCCCAGCTGGGGCCTGAGAACCCAGGCAGGGCCCCCTCTCACCATCTCCCCAGCCTTCTCCCCCCCCCCCACCAGATGCAGGTGCTCACATCTGCCCTCCTACTGTGCAGCTTTTGTTCCTTTTTCTATTTCTCTAATACCTGTCTGTCTTTCTGACAGCCCTTTGTCTCTAGTTCTCTCTGCCTGGATTTCCCTCCGCAACAAAGTTTAATGCCAGGGACACATTCTGGGAGAGAGAGGAAAATGAGGAAGTCAGTGGATCTGCCCCAGGTGCCTCAGCACATGAGCACACGTTTCAAATCCTTGGTGGTCCAGAACCAGGCTGATTTACAGGGATTATCCAAAAGCCAAAGCAGATCCTGTTCCAGAAGTAGCCCTCCCGGCCCTAAGAGCTGCTAAGAGTCTTCCCGTCCCTGTCTCTTCTGTCTCACTCCCAGCCTCCATAGCAGCTCAGTGTGAAAAACAGAGAGGATACATCCACCCAGCTGAGCAATTACTCTTCATAATTACTTTTCACCGTCTCCAAGGGCCAGGAGTACCACCACTGGATCCACCTTCGACGCCCCAGCCCTCCTTGGCCTGCCTACCTCCCAGGGGTAGGCAGCCAGGTATGGTGGGAGTGTGGGCGGTGCCCCCAGCCCGTGGTAGGGAGCGTACCCCTTTTCAAGGAGGTTCATTCTGCCCTGCCTGGAGTCTGGGTGGGAGCCGGGGAACCAACACTGGATCAGAGGCGAGAATCCCAGATGAGAATGAGACGGGGGGGGGGGCAGCTGCCCAGGGTTCAGAGCGACAGGAAGGGTGGGAAGAGGACCGAAGGTCCGAGAGGTCCGGCCCAGGCGGTCCGCCTCTGGGGACCCGGGAGCGGAGTGGACGGGGTAGGGCGGGCGCCACCAGGCGTGGCGCAGGGAACCAAGCAGAATGAAATGCAGATGCAAAACGTGCTCGTAAGAGTTTCCTCTCTCTCCCCATCTGCCAAAGCCGAGATTTTAATCTTTAATCCATGAGCAATCAGCGAGCAGCGGCGAATGGCACATTACAGATGTTTTACTGTCGCCGGCGCTCTCAGCTTCCGCGCTCCGCACAGGCGCGCGGGGCGCCCCCGCCCCTCTTCGCCTTGCCAGCTCACACCCCTCCCCCTCCGGTCCCTCTTCCCCTCCCCCTACCCCCCAGGTCGTGGTTAAAAGATATCCCCTCACCTGCATGCTCCTGGTCCGAGGTGGAGCTGGGAACGGGGCGCAAGGCCGTTAACCCTTGCTAGCGGAGCGGGGGCTCCGCTGGTGACGCAGGGGCACTGGCGGGGAGGGGGCGGCCTTCAGTATTGCGTTGAGGCGAATTCCCCGCCAGGTCCAAATTGGGGGCGCGAGGAGCGGGGCATCGAGTGCCCTGCTGGCTGAGCTGTCCCACCTCCAGTCCCATTCCCCGACCCCACCTCCGGGGCCGCTCGCGGCTCCTGCGATTAGCGCTCCAGATGTTCGGCTGCGCTGGGGCTATTTCCAGACGTTGGGCATCTCTGTTTTCACGTGTGGGACCATGCTCCCCTCTGCATGATAAGGAAGGAGAGTACCTCGTGGTTCGATCTGGGAGTCCCTGGGGAAATCTGATGGGGTGGCTTCTTGAAAACAAGCTGAAAACACCTCATATCAGTTAGGGGAGTTAGTGCCCTCTGTCAAATGGGAGTAGGAATCTCTCCCGCTTCTTGGGAGCTTGAGCAGGAGGAGGAAGATGAGAAGCTCTGGAGTCCTTATCAAGCCCTGAGGCCAATTCGCTCCCGCCAGCTTCTAAAGGATCACCGAAAGCCACAGGAAGCAGTGATCCCAGTTTGCAAGTTGTGCGATTATTTGATTAATATCTGTGACTCCAGTAGCCCATAAGTTCCATGAGGCCAAGGACTGTGTTTTTACTTATTGTGTTCCCTCGGTCTAGCACTGGGCCTCAGTAGGTGCTCACAGTGGATGCTCAATAAATATTTGCTGACTGAATGAAGGCATTCATGTGGTCTGCTGTAGTCTTGGATAATATTTTCTTGTGCTATTATCATTGAAGACAGGCCCTTCACCCCATGCTCCTAAGCATGCACACACAATCCCCCTCTATGGAGACTCTTCCCAAACTGCAGGCCTTGTCTTTCTAGAAAACAGCCCATTTTTTCCCCTACCTCCATGGCGTGTCTTTCCCATTAGATAGAAGAGGACCCCAGGGCAAGATATGTCTGACACTAAGCTAGGGCTTCTTTGGCCAGCTGCCTTCTCTCCCCAGACCCCAGAAGCTAGGACCCTCTGACTTAGCCTTCCCGTGACTCTTGGACATCCTCTCCCTGCCCCCAGCTGACCCCTTCTGTCTGCATGACCACAGACACCATAACCCTCTCTGATATTCCTGTTCCCTAGTGGTTCCAAACATACCCCCAATCCCAAAACAGCCCCAACCTAGTCCAAAGCCCCGTTTCACTAAACAGGGTCCATCCCATCACCGAATCTCCCCACTCTCCAACCCAAATGGTTTCTGGTCTTCTGAGAAGAAAAAAGGGAAGGATGTGGAGACTGGAAATGCAGAGGATAAAGAGGTGGAAAAGAGAAAAGCCTGCGAGGAAACCTAGACCACTGGAAGAAGAGGGTCAGAGAGGGGCACAGAGAACGGAAGAAGAGCGCCTTAGAAATAGAGAACAGAAGCAGACGTAAAGACAGAAGAGGCAGAAACAGTGATTGGCAGAAGCAGCCAAAGAGGCCCAGACGGACAGACAGAAAGAGGGATAGAAAAGAGGGAGGGTGCGCTGGGGCCTGAAGAGTGGAGACTCGTTCTCCGGGAGCCGGAGCAGCAGCGTCGGGGAGGGAGATACCAAGGGGCGAGGGTCTGGGATGGGGCGAACCGCCGCGAGCCCGGTCCTGCCCTAGCCGGGCGCCGCCTGTCGGAGCCGCCCCGGGCCTAGGCCGCAGGGCCCACAGGCGGGCGGTCCTGAGAGGCGGCGGCGAGGGAAGCCGGAGTGAGAGGCAGCCGAGCCGCATGTGTGTTTTTATTATTATTATTTCTGATTAAAGAGGAATTCATCTCGTATCTGCCTCCTGCCAGGGGCCGAGGCGCCGCCATTGGGGTTAACGGTGCGGAAGAATACAAAAAAATTTCATTGAGGAGGATTATAAAAGTTACTAGCTGGAACATTAACAGAAGAGTAACTTGTAAAAAATGCAATATTACAATATTCACAAGGACGGCAGAGCGTGGTAAAGCTATAAAATTCAACATTAAAATCTTCCACAGCCTAGATAACCTAGTTAACAAACATGGTATTGGAACTACTTTTCTGTTGGGGCTGAGGCATACGAGCCGGGGGGCTGAGGCATACGAGCCGGGGCGCTGAGGCATGCGAGCTGACGACACCTCGGCAGCCGCGGGAGGGGGCGGGGCGGCCTTGGGATAGCCCCGCCCTTTCCCAACCTCAGCCTCCTCACCAGGAAAATGGGGGTAACAGCCATCAAGTGTTGGGGAGTGCCTAAGGAAGCACCTCAAAACGTCTGATGGGGCTGTACACTTGTGAGGTTATTTTTGTGTGTGAAGTGCTAATTAAGGCAGACAATTCACTGTGGATTTAGTCATGCTGAATAGGACATACATTTCTGTAACTGCAAGATGTGCATATAAAATATATTAAGAAAGGATTGTACGTGTGTGTGAATGTATACATTCCGGGTGGGCAATGTGTGCATGTGCAGGATGTGTGTACCCAGGGCCTCTGTAGATAATATATGCATGGTATGTAAATGTGTATGTAGGTAGGGTATGCAGAGCATAGAGCTTTGGGGTTCAGAGTGTGTGTGTTCGTAATACGTGTATATGCCTAGTGAGACTCTGTGTAGGGTTTGTATGCATAGAATCTATGTGCAGGTAAGATATGTGTCTAGACAGGATAGGTATTTGCTGAGTATACGTGAGTGCATGGTGTATTCATGTATGGGATATGTATGCTATGTATGCTATCACAGGCACATAATGTGTCTTTTTGCAAGATGTGTTTTAAAGAAGATATATGTTTGCTTGGTTCGGTGGGCATGCATGTGCAAGGTATATATATCACAGGGCATTATGTGGTTGTGAACACAGGATGTTTGTGTGTGCAAATAGCATAGAAAGTAGGCTCTGTATGGGATAGTATGCATAAATGTGCATGTATGTGTTTAGGGCATGTGTATATGTGTGCAGTATGAGTGCATGTGAGCAGAGGGGATGTCTGTGAATGTGTGTGTCCAGGTATTTTTTGTATATTCAAGTATCTATAGAGTGTATGTATGTGAGCAGAGTACATATATGTGAAGGGCGTGTGCATGTGTATGTTACATGTGTGTGAAAATGCATAGACATTATGTGAGACGTCTGAGTATGTGAAGTATCTGTGGATGTCACAGAGCATCTGCTTCTATTCAGCACCCAAATACTTGTAGTGTGGTGGTTAAGAACACAGGCTTTGAAGACAGGCTGTTTGGGATTGAATTATGGCTTTGTCATGTACTAAGTATATGACCTTGGGCAAACTTAACTTCCAGTTGCCTTAGCTTTCCCATCTGCAAAATGGCAATAGTGATATCACCTACTTCACAGAGCTGTTATTGGGATTAGATGAGTTAATACTTGCTGTGGTAGGCAGAATAATGGCTGCCTCCCCAATTCTAATCCCCCAAACTTATGATTATGTTACCTTACATGGCAAAAGAGATTTTGAAGATGTGATCACGTTGAGGATCTTGACATGAGAAGGTGATCCTGGATTATAGGAGTATGCCCAGTGTCATCACAAGGTTCCTTATAAGAGGGAAGCAGGAGTATCAGTCAAAGAAGATGTGAGGACAGAAGGCGAGATCAGAGTGATGTGGCCATGAGCTAAGGAATGTGGGTGACTTCTAGAAACTGGAAAAGGTAGGGAAACTATTTCTCCCCTAGAGCCTCCAGAAGGAACACAGCCTGCTGATCCATTTTAGACTTTGAACTCAAGAAATGTAAGCTAATAAATGTGTTGTGTTAAGCCACTAAATCTGTGGTAATTTGTTACAGCAGCAATAGGAAACTAACACGCTTGTAAAAGTATGTACAAAAGTGCCAAGTACGTAGCATGTATGTTATAAGTATTTGCTAAATAAATTCCTTGGAGGCAATGCTTGAGGCCCTAGGTAAGGCCTAGTTTCTCAGTCGCCAGATTTGCCATCCACATCTAAGGCTGCCTCTGGCTACCCTGGACTCTCCAAGATTCTGGATCCTGCCAGAGCCTGTGTTTTGCCATCATAACCATGGACACAACGTGGGGGGTGGAGGGAACGCTCCTTCAATACCTGCCTGCTTCTTCTTCCTTTATCATGCACTGTGGGTGGAGCTAGCACATGCATTTAGGCCTGTGGCTGAGAGGATTCAGGGGACAGATTGAGAATCTTCAGACCTTCCCATTCACTTGCTCTTTGGACCAATCTCGGTAGGACAGGGTTGTTGTGGGGGAAGGGAAACTTGTGTGGGAAGTCGGTGCCTGAAGAGCCAGTGGAATATATACACGGTCTTGTGCACGGAGAGCTACGCTAGATCGCTGGTCACACTTGGCCACAATTTTAGCCATACAACTCAAGCCACCAATGGGGGGAGTTCTTGCTCAAAGGACATGGCTCTTCCCTTAGCTCTCTGCTTCTTTTGCTGTCTTCCTCCAACTCCAGCTTGGGGCCCCTGGGGAATGATCCTCCCATGGTTCCCAGATGGGCACAGGGACTTTCGAGACATTGCCATGAGATAATGGAATAAGTGGATTAATTTGTACCGCAATATATTTTTCATTCTTACAAGTATGTGCACATGTGTGTGTATGTGTGATGTGTGACCCTCAGTTTCCTCATCCACACAAAGGGAATAGTAATCCTTTCCTGCCTTCCTCACTGGATGTTAAGAGACTTGAAAGAGAACATGCTCTACAATCACTTGGTATTGTCAGCGCCTGGGCCCTGGAGCCAGACACACATTTTCCTGGAGAAAAGAGGCAACTCCAGCCACTCTTGGGCATGGGGCAGTGCCAAGGTATAAGTGGGAAGGGCAAGTCACAAGGAATCTGAAGGACCATTGCTAGCAGTTAGATATCCATTTCTTCTCACCACAGAAGATAACAGAGGAAGTCTGTCCCCCGAGGACACCTGCTTCAGGGCTGTGCAGATGTGTTTAAGCAAACAAATGTGTCCATAGGTCCACACTGTAGGGGTCAGTGTACACTCATGGAAGGCCCCAAGGAGATGTGACAGAGCTTTCTGGGAATGAGCCCACCCGGGGTACAAAAATAGGATGGGGAGTTCTCTTTGTGCACTGAGATGGTTAAGCACAGAACTCTGGAGTTAGAATACCCAGGCAGGGAGCTCAGCTCCACCACTTCTGGCCAGTGTAACTCTGGGAGCTTAGTTAACCTCGCTGCCTCAGCTTCCTCATCTACAAAATGGAATAATAATGATGTCTAATCCATAAGGATTGTTGTGAGGATTAAATGAGACATGAAATATTTATCACAGTGCCTGGCATATAACAGGTTCCCAATAAACACTGTTGTTGACAGCGATGATGTTATTGGCATCATCATTCCTCCCCTTTTTTGGAGGAGGTGGTGTGGTGTTGTGGCCTGTGAGCCAGAGGGACCTGGTTAGAATCGAAACTCCACTGCTAACCAGTTATATAAACTTCACCAGCTATGCAACTTTAAGCCTCAGCTTCTTCATCTGTATAATAGGGTCAGTAATATCTACCTCAAAGGGACACCCCATGGGGATCAGAGTTTATAAGTATGTGGCCCAAAAGCCACAGCTGGCCTTTAGCTAGCTTTGCTCGGCCTACACTGTAAATACATAGCTCATGCAGTTAATGAAAAAGTGAAAACATGCCAAAGGGTATACAGGGAAAAATAAGTCTTCCTTCCACCCCTGCCCTCTTCCTTGAGGCAACTACTATTTCCAGTTTTTGCATATCTCTCCAGAGCTAGTCTCTACAGGAAAAATGTGTGCATGTATATATGTGTGCCTCTTTTTCTTTCAATAAATGGTAACTTATACTTTGTTCCATGCCTTACTTTTTTATTTGGTTCACCTTGGAGATCTCTCCTTATCTGTATATGAAGACTCACTTCATTCTTGGTTAAGGCTGCATAGTATTCCATTGAACAGATGTACCATATGCCATTTAACCAGGCTCCTAATAGTGGACATTTAGATTACTTCTAATCTGCAAACAAAACTGCAATGACTACCCTTACACATACATCATTTGGTCATCTGCCTGGTCACGTGCTTTTTAAAAAAAATTTTAGATAGTTTACAATGAATTTCCAAGAAAAAAACAAGATTCCTCATTACTCTTAAAAACTCAAACAACTAGCCATCACTGGCCCCCACTTTTGCATGACAATCCTATCCTTTAGAGAGAGCTTTGCCCTCTCCAGTTGCCCCAGAACCCCCCTCCCTGCTGTCTTCCCAGCCATTTCTGCCCCACAGGCAGCTGTGTTTAGGAACCCCTGGTAAGACTCATGATACGGTGTATGGAAATAGTGTCTGGTAGCCAAGAAATGCTATTGTTACTCTTTCATGGGGAATTACTCCTCTATAGTTTTTTTGAATGGGCCTGTCTTAGGAGCACAGGCTCTTACATTCACACATGTGTGGGTGGGTGGCCTTCTTGTTGCATGTGGGGAACTGGTGGTCCAAACAGGAAGAGGAGCCATGCTCAGATGCTCCTTGCTCACAGTCACCGGCCTTCCACAGCTCTGGAAGGAGGGAGGAAGTCCCTTCACATAGATCCTGTTCCATTTAACGAAATGAAGACTAACCTGCCTGTGAGACCTGTGCTGGCCAGTACAGTAGCCATTTGCCACATTTAAATTAAATAATTAAATAAAATGAAAGTTAATTTTTTTTTTTTTTTGGCTGCACCCTGTGGCTTGTGGGATCTTATTTCCCCAACCAGGGATAGAACCGGGGCCCTCTGCCGTGAAAGTACAGAGTCCTAACTACTGGACAACCAGGGAATTTCCTAAATAAATAAATGAAATTTAAAATCAGCTCCTCAGTCACATTTGCCACACTTCAAATGTTCAACTACCACATGTGGCTAGTGGCCACCATCTTGAAGTGCAGATATAGAACATTTGCACTATCACAGAAAGTTCTGTTGGACAGCACTGCTCTAGACTGTAATCTCCATGGAGGCAGGGGCTGAGTATCTCTTGTCCACAATTGTGATCCCATGCCAAGCTCAGAGCTGACACAGAGAAGGCACTCAGTAATGGTTGTTGAATTAATGACTGAGGAATGAATGAATCAACCAACCAATGGCCCACAGGGGATACAGCCACAGGCTCCTCCACAGCACCCCACTGAGGCAGGTTTTTGAGGGGAAACTGAGGATGCTCTAGGTCA
Source organism: Delphinapterus leucas (assembly GCF_059928025.1). Taxonomy (NCBI): domain Eukaryota; kingdom Metazoa; phylum Chordata; class Mammalia; order Artiodactyla; family Monodontidae; genus Delphinapterus; species Delphinapterus leucas. The sequence goes on from NC_143144.1 coordinate 59,644,233, forward strand.
CAGGGGACCTCAATGTAATGCTGGAGCCTGGCTGTTCCCAGGTAGGCCAGCAGGGTCACCCCCGGGACTGAGGCCTAGAAAGGAAGCAGTCACCCATGGATGGTTATTTGAGTCAGAAACCTGTGTTCTAAACATTCCTGCTGTCAATTTTGGTGAGGTCTCCGTCCTTAGAATCTAAATAAAAGCCCCTTCTGAAATGCCCCAGTGTCTGTGGGCCTGAACTGGGGAGATCTCATTAACGCCTGGGGGTCAGGGCAGAGCACTTCCAGTAGCTAGATGGGGCAGCTGAGTCCTCCCACACCCAAGCCAGAAGGTGTTCCAGAGGCTGTGGTGCCTGATCTGTTCCTGCCTAGACCTCCAGTGTACATATGTGCTGAGAGAGAGAAGAGAGAACACAGGGGCTGAGAACCTGGGTAAGAGGACAGAAGAGGACAATGTGTACACCTGTGTGTTTAGAATGTGTGTGAATTCCTGCACTTATGTGTGTCTGTATGTATTGGGAGCCATGTGTGTGGTAGGGAGCTGTGTATGTATTGGGGGGCTGTGTGTGGTATGAGGTGGGCTTTATGTACAGAGAGATCGGCTACATGAGTATGGTTAGGAGGCTGTGTGTGGAGTGTGTATTGAGGGCTATATGTTGTGGGCTGTTTGTGGTGTGTGGTAGGGGCCTTGCGTGTATTAGGGGGTGTATGTGTGGTGTGTATGTGGTGGGGGGGTGAGTATATTGGGGGCCGTGTGTGTGGTGTGAGGGGGTTGTGTGTATTGGGAGGGCTGTGTGTGTGCATGTGTGCGGTGTGTGTAGTGTGTGTGGCTGTGTGTGTGTTGTGGGTTGTGCGGGTATTTGTACTGTGTGATGGGCATGAGCATGTCTCTCCTGTAGCCCTGCTTCGTTTCCTAACGCTCCTGGATGTGGGCCCGAGTTGACCCCTGGAATCAACCTGGGGAGCCCCACTGTGAAACACCTCCTCCATCCATGAGGGGAGGCTCCAGCTGTTGTCACAAACGGCCTTTCCTGCCTCTTGGTTCTGGCAGGGCAATGGGGATGCTGGGTGGGGAGAAAGCAAAGACCCAGAGGAACAGACAGAAGCGGAGACAGAGAGAAAGATAGGAAGAGAAGGAAGACCTGACCAGGCCCCGGAGACCCGGTGTGAGACACGGGGTGGATGGGGTGGCGGGGAGAGCATAAGTGAGCTGGGGTGAGGGGAAAAGCAGAGGGACAGTGGTCAAAGGCCAGAGGGAGAGATGAGAGGGAGAAGAGAGGGAGAGAGGGATGAGAAAAAGAGAGATTGATGCGGAGTGGGGAGAAAAGAGCGGTGGGGGCAAGCAGAGACAGTGGATCAAAGGCCAGAGACCGGGCCCACTTTGTGGGGGGTGGGGAGGGGGAAGAAGGGGCGAGGGGAGGGGGCCCGGCGGGGGAATTGCCGGGCGGGCGCTCGGGCGCTGTGAGCCGCATGGCTCCCCGGGGAGACGGCAGACACTTGGCGGAGATGTTACTCCGGAGGTGGAGACGATGATAAATATGATAATTTGTATAAAATCTGAATGGGTCTTGTTTTCAGGGAGAATGCCTCGGATGATGAATGGGTCCGGCTCTCAGATAGATGGCTGATAAAAAGTGTATTGGATTGTTGAGAGTGATTTTAATTCTCATTCTCTACCTGCAGATGCCGCGGCCGCCGCGCTCGGCCTCCTCCTCCCTCCTGTTCAGGCGCGGGGCGGCCGGCGGCCCGGCCGGCCTCGGCGGCTCAGGAGGCTTCTGAAATGACTCTAATTACAGAGTTATTAATTTTAAGAGGAGGGTGAGCAGGGGGTTTATGATTATTAATCGAGTGCCGGCTCTCGGCGGGCGGGGCGGGGCGGGCCGCGGGCGAGCGCGCTCTGAGAGCGGAGGACGGGCCGGTCCCGGGGCAGCTCCAAGCCCGGAGGGCTCCGCGGCGGCGGCGGCCAGGCCCACCTCGCACACTGGCTGGGGCTTCAGAGGACTCTGAGCGCAGTCCGCACAGCTCATCTCCAGCCCCAATCCGACCAGCGGTCCAACCTCTAGCTCTGGCCCGTGCGCCTGCGCAGCCGAGCGTCCTGCTCTCCGCCGGGGAGACAAGTGGGTCCGCCGCCCCAGGCCCACGAGGCGCGGCTCTGCCGCAGGAACCGCACCCTCCTGTCTCCCAGCTCCCACAGGTGTCGAGGAGTGTCCGTGAACCCCAAGCCTGTGACTGACGCAGTGAGGGCTCCTTTAAAGACATACGATAACAATAGCATTTATGGGAGACCCTACGTGTGCCAGGAGCTGTGCTGGGTGCTTTAATGCTTTAATTTCCCCGTGCAGAATGGATGAGTCTCCCTACTTCTCAGAGGAGGAAACTAAGACTTAGAGAGTAATTTGTCCTTGCACCCCTCCCCTCCCCAGACAACTTCCCTAGACCAAGGGTGGCGGGGGAGGAAGGGGGCAGCAAGAGAGAAAGTTCCTCTCTCTAATTCACATCCGTCCAGTCACCTTCATCCCTAGTGTCTGCTCTAAGTGATTTGGCATATTGCCTAATACATTGTCCATCTTGGAGGAAGATGTTCAAAAGACTAGGCTGCAAACTGGGAAGGCAGACACCTAAAAGAAGTCTATAAATGGTTTTGCTCCACGGGTGCTGGCACTCTGGGAATAATATCTGCCTGGCCACCGTGACTATTTTAAAGAACTCACAGGTCATTCAGAAGAGGCCATTTGGTGTATTAGGTGGGGAATTGGTTAAATTCCAGTAAAAAATGAGACCCCTCCAAACAAAAGGCCCAGACCCTTCCTCCCCATACACACAACATTCATTTCGGCCTCACTCTTCCTAGATGGGTTAAAGATAGTTTCCACATACCTGAATCATTCCAGAGCTTCCTCAACTTTTGTCTTTTGGCAAAGATAACTCCTGACCTAAGAGGGAAAAGACAGACCTCTGTGGGCCTAGGGAAAGGAGAGACTGTAGGGTGGTTCCAGCATATAGGAGAGGGCGGTTCTCTGGCCACAGTGAGGTCAATTCTGAGGTGCCTGTCACAGGGCCTGTTGTGTGGACCCAGAGGAGCCAGTAGAGAGGATGGGCTCATGAGTAGGACCCTCCATACTCCTCTGTAGTTCTCAGGGCACCTTGATGGGGAGCCATATGGGACAACCCAAGTCAGGCCTGTGACGGGAGGGCATCAGGTTCAGTCCAGGGAATTCTTGTCTGTGGCTGGTGTTGAGGATCAGGATCCACAGAGGCCCAATCAGAGGCTGAGTCCAGCTGGGGTGAGGCGTGGAGGGGAGCCCCGCACCCCATATTGAGGCTGCAGGCCTGAAAGCTGGAAAATCCTGAGGGCCCATGGGAAGGGACAAGGCCTGGTTGGAAAACTCTTAAGGTGGGGCTCCCAGCTTTCTGGTTGAGGGTTGGTGAACTTGCAGCCTCACAGAATTGGCTGGTCTGGTCACAGAAGCCAACTGTGAGTCTCCAGATTCAGAGGCCCTGAGCAGAGAAGAAGGAAGAGCGTAGAGATGGTAAAAGGGGACTGGTGTGAGGATCTGGAAGAGAAAGGGGAGAAAGGCTTCTGGGTTTCACCAGCTGGATGCCCTGAAGGAATCCTCTCAGACCCATTCAACCTCTGAGCCACAACTAGTGTCTCTTTTCCCTCTGACTCCCCTCTGGGCACTAGGAATATTTAGCATAGCATGTGCTTAGGAGTGTAGGTTATGGAGGCAGTATCTGGGTACAGATCCTGCCTTTGCCACCTACTCGCTGTGTGATTGTGGACACGTGACTAAAACTCTCTGTGCCTCAGTTTCCTCACCTTTAAAATGGGATTAGTAATAAATAGTAGGCAGAATGAATGAAATTAATATATGTGAAGCATGTAAAACAATGCCTGACATGCAGTAAGCCCTCAGACATGTTAGTTGTTTTTATTATTAACCTTGCTCCAATGGGGCACCTGGCCTTCCCTATGGATCAACAACTTCCCCAGAGTATCTTTATATTACTGCTCTTTCTACCCTTGACACCCTGTGACTCTGCAGGAGACAATGCTCCTGTGCATGCAGAGACATCTGGGCCTGGGGTGGGCATCTATGTATCAGTGGTTACTATACCCCATATTTAATACCACCCAATAATTCCATAAGGCAAAATTCTTATCCTTGTTTTATACATGTGAACACTTAGGCACAGAGAGTTCAAGGGATGTGCCCAAGATCACAAAACTGGTATGTTTTGGAACTGAGAAAGGGGTGGTGGGTCTACCTCAGGACCACCTGGCTCCATTTTTCACCCTTGGGTGCTGCCTTCTTTGTCTTGGGGTTAGTGAGAAATTTTCCTCTTCTGTAGTGTGCATGAGGCTGCCTGGTAAGGGTGCATGAGACGAGGAGAAAAAAGTTGCCTCCAGACATGATACATGGGGTTTCCACTTCTGTAATGGCTAATGGGGAAGAGTTTGCAAGGGGAGGGGAGGAGTCAGAGCTGAGACTGAAGTTACCCAGAGATCTTAACAGACCTTAATTTATCATCTCACCCCACAGCGCATGCATGCACACACACACACACACACACACACACCCTCCAATCTGTGTCTGAATCCTGACCATCCTGCCTCCATCTCTCACATCTACCCTCTCTTCTCTATCTCTCCTAGACGTTTTTCTTCCGAGACCTCTTCTCTTCTCTTGCTGAGACTGTTCTCCCAGTTTCTGCTGCTCTCTCTACCTCCAGCTCACTGTCTACACTTGCAGAGTGGTCTTTCCCCTCCGAATCAGATCTTTTCTCTTCCTTGCTTAAAATCCTCCAATGACATCCCATGGCCTAAAGGAGAAAATCAAAACTCCTTAGCAAAAGTGCTCCTTGATCTAGGCCCTGCCTACCTCCCAACATTATTCCCCTTGCCTCAACTCTCACATCCATATTGGCCTCACAGAATCCTTTGCAGTTTCCCAACTAGGTGGGTTGATGCCCCCTCCCCATGTCTTTGCTCCTGATCTCCTTCTGCCTGGGAATGTTTCGCCCAGGTATCCCTGCATCTAGTGTACACTTCATCATCTTTCAAGACCTCACCTCATCCTCTTTATGAAGCATTCTCTGACACTCCCTGGGTCTCAATCACCCTTCCAGTCCATATCTTGACACTTTCTGGAGTTTCTTGGCAAAGCTTTCTCTTTGCCACCAGGTAATATCCTCCTTAAAAGTGGGGCCAGTGTCAGATATACCTCTATAACTGTAATAGGGAAGAACAAATCTGACTCCATATTAGATCTGTTTCTTTTACTTCAACCTTTGTATTCTACTGCTTTTGCTTTGAGTTAAGAATGTTGCCTATAGCCTGAAATATACAGGATAGCCCATTCTCAAGGCTCTGCTCTTTAAGAGTATAACACTTTTCCATTCATATTGAGATTTTTAAAGTTGCAGAACAGAGAATAATGCCTTTCTTGTTGGAAGCTTACAGGGAAATGACCTACATGGAGAGCTGCAAGAACAAAGGATTCCAACACCAAGAAATTTGCAACAACCAGCCACGCCCCTCCCTCACCTGGCCTTTAAAAATGCTTTGCTGAAACACTTTGGGGAGTTCGGGGTTTGGGGGGCGGTATGAGTCACCCTTTCTCCTTGCATGGCCCTGCAATAAACCTTTCTCTGCTCCAAACTCCGACGTTTCGGTATTGTTTGGCCTCGCTGTATGTTGGGCCCATGAACTTTGGTTAGGTAACATAACCCCAGTGTCCGTCACAGAGCAGGCCCAGGCGTACTGACTGACTGACCAGTGCCCTCCCACCTGAGCCAGCTTGGTCACTGCCTCCCTGCCTTCCGCAGCCCAAAGGATTCTGGTCTAGGTATCAGTTTCTCCTGTCTCTGTGCAAAAGTAGGAATTGCCTGAGTTGCCCCTTTTCTTCCTGTAGGTATTTTACCTCCCATTCCTCTAGTCCAGCTCTGTGGCTGACCAGGCCAGACAAACAAGGCAGGAGGGAGGGGTAGAAGCCAGGAGGAAGAGCAAAGTGGGTTGGACCACATTGACCCAGAAGTCCCAAAGGTTGGAAATTTTCCAGGTGCCTGTCATCCCAGGGTCTGCGTGGGGGGCAGGAAAGCCTTCCTCTCCTCAACCTTGGTCCCACGGGCACAGAGGCCTTTTGGGGTCTCAGTCTCCAGCCCAGCATCCTGGGTGCGCCAGAGCACGGGGGCTTGAAATGAGTGAGACCTGGGAGGGAGCGCTCCCACCTTTGTCCACGCAGAGACCTCGTCAGACCCAAGGGGTGATGCTCCTTAACACCCTTGCTCTGCCTTTCCCTCCAGTCCGCATCTCCACTTTTCATTTCTCTCTGCTTCTCTTCTGCACGGCTCCTGTCCCCTCCCCCGCTTCTTTATCTTTTTCCCTTTCCTCCTCCCCACCCTCTGGCCTGCGCAGTCCAGTGCCGAGCCTGGTCCCTAGAGCGAGCCGAACCTGCGCCTCGCCTCTCAGTCGCCGCGGGGAGGCGGTTCAGGAAATGCGCCCTCCGCTGGCGTCGGGTCGCGGTTCTCGCTGAGTTACTTTTTCCCTCGCAGCTGTGCCCCAGAGCGCCCGCCTGGGCGCTAGGAATCTGTAAACGGGGGATGTTCTCCGAGACCCTGCTGAAGGGGGGCGGGGGTGGTGGTGGTGGTGGTGCTTCTAGCTACCGGAAAGCTGAGGGCTCTGCGCTAATCAGCCAAAGCCTGTCCTCCCCGGGTTCTTGCCTCCCTTCGCGCTGGGGCAGGAAGTTCCAGCGGCCCAGTGCGCGCCCAAGAAAGAGCCGTGCGCCTTTTATTTACCCATCCCCTCCCCGCCATGGATCCAGGATGACATCCCACACAAAAAGTCCATTGCTTCCAGGGGCAGATACTCCTGTGCGCTTCGCGCCCTTGGAACTTCAACTTGGAGTCTGGTTCTGCGCCGACACGGCCTAGAGCGCGGAGTGCGCAGACTGCGCTCCTCGCCCGGGCCTCCCGGGTCTTCCGCCCTTGAGCGTGAGCCCCGGCCGCCGCGGGGCGCGCTTCCACTGCTGAGCCTCGCAGGGGAGTTTTTGTAGATCAACAAAAGAGTTTGCTCTTTTGAGTTTCTTTTATTTTCTTTATTCTTTTGTCCCCTCCTTCTTAGTCTCCCTCCTTGCTCTTCTTTCTTCCCTAACGTCCCTTTTCCCTTTCTTTTCGTTCGCTTTTCTTTCTCACTGTCTCTGACCCGCTTCTCTCCGTCTTTTTCTGTATCTCCTGCTTCTATTCTGGCCCCATCTCTGCCTCTGAGTCCCTGTCTTTCTTTGGGTCTCCCTTCCCGGACCCTTCGCTGCCCCTGCGCTAGGGTTGCGCCATCTTCCTGCATCATTTTTCCTGACTCGGCCGCCTCTTTCTCACTTTTTCTTTCTCCCGGCGGCCCCAGTCTGGCGGGCTCGGGTCCGGCTCCCCCGCCGCCGCCGCAGTGATTTATTCGCCTCACCCGGCGGAATCAGGTGCTGAACTGCGCCCCGGAACGAGGGAACAGATTTCTCCCAGGAAGGGTTTTGTGAACTAAACGATGCTAATTACGGGGTGGGGGACGCGCCGCCCGAGGAGGGGAGGCGCTCAGGGCTCAGCGCGCCGGGCGAGGGTAGAGGCCGGGGCCCGGCCGCAGCCCTCCCAGGCCGCCTCCCCTGCGCCTCTTGTCCCAGCATTCGCCTTTCCCTGGGAACTTTCCCGTCTGAGTTAACTATTAACCGCCGGCGAGAGGCAATTTTCTTCGGAATTTCAGCGATTTCCTTTTCGCGGTGGAGGCAGATTAACATGCAAATGGTGAGATGCTCGGCTTGAGTCTGCGCGCGGGTGAGGATGCCTCTGCCCCTCCAAGCAGTGTCCTTCGCGACGGCGGAAAACTACAGCGGAGCCACCCCACTCCCCCGCCCGTGCCTGGGCACGAAGCCGTGACCGAGCCACTGCCCGGCCGGTGCCCGGGGTGAAGGTGGAAAAAGCCGAGCGGCTCGTGCTTGGGGGCGGGGTTGAGGGGGGGGCTTAACCGGGCACGGCCACCCGAGGATCCCGCGACCAACACAGCCTGGTCCCTACTCGGAGCCCAGCACGCGGGGACGCCCTTGTAGGGGTTGGCAAACTCGGGGGAAAGCCCTTTCCCGACTGCAGAACTTCCAGACTGTCCCTCAGTTCCTCCCCCTTTGCCACTGCCGAGAACCCCCAACACACACACACCCTGCTCTGGCTTGTGATCGCTGAAAACTTTGTCAAACTTGAGCCGCTGGGCACAGACTCCTCGCCTTTTCCTCCTTTCCTCTTGCCCGTCCGGCTCTTCTTGAAGCAGGACAGGAGGGATTTCTGGGCCTCCGGACTTGGGCGAGGACAGTTTGGGAAAGTCCAGGCCTCGCCTGGATGGGACGTTAGCCCCTGACCGCCCGCCAGGCCGCCGGACACCCAAAGCGCTCCACGGCGGAAGGCTGGTGATTGCCGCGGCCAGGCTTCGCGAGGTTTGGCAGGGCCCTGGCGGATATAGCCCCGCCGCTGCCCGGGCCGGGCCTTCCGGGGCGCCGGGCCCAGCCCCTCACTACTGCAGGCCGCGCTGGGCTTGGAGACCCCAGTTCAGGGCTGCCTGCCGCTCGCCGAGCCGTCCTCTGCACTCTCAGCCTTTCTAGCTTACTTCCCTCCAGCCCTCGCCCCGGGTTAGCTCTCTCCCCCGCCCGCCTCGCCGGCTCCATCTCTGGCCAGGCTGCCTCTGTCTCTCCCTATCTCTGTGTCTCTGTCTCTCTTGTTTGTTTCATCGCGGGGACACTGATTGCGCCTTATGAAGTTCTAACTGGTTTTGTGTCAGGAAGATCTTTCTCGCTGCTACCCAGCCTGGCGTGACGGATTAAACATCAACTAGTTAAATAAAAATTAATATCAACTGCCTCCTAACTTCTAATGTCATGTTGTTTATAACTAATGAACTGATTAGGGGATAAACACATCACGGAGACATTCAGCTCTCCTGCCTGGGCTCCGCAGCTGCCCTGTGCCCACTCCCCAGCACTGCCCGCCAGCTGCCAGGCCAGGAGGAGGGCAGGGGCTGGAGGGGCTACCTTGTGCTCTTTCTCTCTTTCTTTCTCTTTCCCTTCTTCTGTACATTTCTTTTTCTCAGTCCCTCTTCTTTTTCCCTTCTTTCTTTCTCCCTTGCATTCTTCTCTGTCCTCTGCTTCTCTGCAAAGAACAGCCCATCAGACTGACTCCGCGTTGTGTGTGTGTGTGTCTGTCTGTCTCTCTCTCTTTCTCTCTCTCTGATAGTCTGGCCCCCCACCCCCCCCTTTCTCTATGGGAGTCCCTACCTCTCTCTTCCCACTTCTCCACCCTCATTTGCATTCATTCCTCCCGTAGCACAAAGTGTAATGACTAAAAGCATCCTTGTGACTGGGCTTCTGACCTGCTACAAAGCAGGAGGCTGCAACCTCTCCCTCAGCACTTTGTGAAAGACTGACACCCCCTCCCCAGTTACTTAGGGGAAAGGGGAGGGAGCTAGAATAAGTGAGGCTGAGTTTTCTATTTCTCTATTCAATTTGGAAGGGGATAGAGAAAATAAAAGTGATTTTTAAAACTTTCACTTCTCCTCAAGTCCCAGAATCAATTAATACAGGTTCGAGTGCTAAATTTAATTTTCAAGGAAAGAAAAACTACTCTGGTGTCCTTCCTCCAGGGGCTTCAGAACCCTCTTCACACACGTCCACCTTGCCAGCCAGCCCCAGCCTGACCTGAGTGGCCTCCTGCAGGGCCCTTTTCCTAAAGATACTTAAACCAAATCACAATTGTCATCATGACCACAATAAGGCAGGAGAGCGAGTAATCACAGACCTGGCCCCGGTGATTTTTTTTTTTTCCCTAGGAAGCCACAACGTTTTAACTTGGTTTGCCCTGGACCACAGGGTCTGACAAGACAATAACAACAGAAAAACCTTTTAAAACCAATTTAGCACACGTGAAAATGTAATTCTAATGAAGAATCAATAGGCTGGCAGATCATTTTTCCTGGGACTCCTTTGAGAAGCTGAGAGAGACTTTCAATCAATGGGGCGGGCAATGAGCAGAAGGGCCCTGAGAGGCAGTGTGGGACAAGGGTGAGGGCTGGGAGACAAAGAGGAGCACAGACTAAGGGAGGAGGCTGGAGGGAGGCTGAGGTGCAGGGCCTGCCCTTTGACTGGCATCACTTCGCAGGTTTCCAGAGTCCCCAAGGCTCCAAAAGTATCAGAGCCAAGAGCTAAGAAAGCTCCTTCCTCCTCTTGGTCCCACTGGTATTCGACAGGTTGCTTAGCACAATGGCCTCAGCTGCCTTCCCCTGGGCCTAGGCCCCAGCCCTGGCACTGCCCCAACCCTGGCCTCAGCCGCCTTCCCCTGGGCCTAGGCCCCAGCCCTGGCACTGCCCCAACCCTGGGCCCTGTGTTCAGGTAACTGTGACAAGCTGGCTCAGGAGCAGCAGGGACACTGAGCTGAGTCTGTGAGTGTCCCCAGTTCAAACCACCTGGTTCCCCAGTGGGTGCCTCCCTGCTATGTGTGTGTGTGGAATGCTGGGTCTCAACTCCTGTTTCTGAAAACACAGGAAAAAGAGCAATGAATATGTCTGTGGTAGCACTTCACATTTTATCAATCACTTCCACCCAAGTTTCTCAAGAGAAACCTGTGGGAAGGGCAAGGATTAAAACCACTATTTTAAAGCAGTGGTAACAAAGGCACAAAGAGCCCTGCAGTGGAGGTGTGACTCAGCAGGTCACGGCCCATGTGTGTGGTTCTGAGTAGGTGACAGAGAGGCTAACTATGTGTGTGAACATCTCACGTGGTGTGTATAATGGAATAACCACATGAGAATGTGGTGTGTGTATGTGTGTGTGTGTGACTAGAGTTTCATTTATGCACATTGCTCTCCCATCCTTGTCCTTGGGAATGGTGTTCTGTGTATTACAAAAGAAAAACTTTTTTTTTTACTCTTACATTGGAAAGTCATTGTTTGATTTTTAAAAAGAAGTAAGAAAGCAAAGAAACACGAGCAAAGCCTGAGGCTTTAAATCACATATTGTGATCACATAAGACAGTAATTTGGCAATGATTTCCCTGAAAGAGTAGAGATTCATGCTCCTGTGGGAAGATTTTAAAAATTTAAGTTGGGGAAGGGAATTTCCTGGCAGTCCAGTGGTTAGGACTCCAAGCTTTCACTGCCGAGGGCCCTGGTTCAACCCCTGGTCGGGGAACTAAGATCCTGCAAGATGCACGTGGCCAAAAAGAAATAATTTAAGTTGGGGAACCATGATAAGCGTTTTGCCTCTGAGAGCCTGTGCCTCTCCAGTCCTGAGTTGCACAACTTATCTGAAGGAACTTCAGCTGAAGTGTCTGAGACTCCCAGTGAAGAGCTTCCATTCCTAACCTAAGCTGGCTCAGTAGGCCCTGTGGACCTGGGCATTGACCCTTGCTGTGGTGCCTTGCTGCCTGAGGCCTGGAGGTGTATGTGCAGGAGATGGGGCCACCCACAGACCCCTGTCTGCACACTGGGGCTTACCCAGTACTTTCCTTGATGGCCTCTCAGTGTTACTCAGCATGCGGGATCAAGGCTGCATGAGAGTAGGAGGCCCAAAACAAGTGAGTGGGAGTGTAAAGTGGGGCAGCTGAGAAAGGGGTACGTGGGGGGGGTAGAAGTGGGAGCAGTTGTGCTTGAGAGGTGTGTGAGTGTGTAAGAAGGAGGAGTACAAGAAGGTGGGTATGAGCAAAGTGGTGTATAAGAGGTTTGAGGGAGAACTTGTGACAAAGGTGTGAGAGGTGTAAATTCCAGATCAGGAGAGCACGATGTGGGACAAAGCTCAAGTGAGCCTTTGATCATGGATGAAAGCGTGAGTGTGTTTGGAGGAGGTGTCAATCTAAGGGTCCAAGAGACTTGGAGTGAGAGGACCAGAATACTGTGAAATGGTGTGGTTCAAATGAGTGGCCTCTCAGCATGGCCAGAGCTGGGGAGGGGTCTGGTAATTCTCCCTTTCCTCAGGGCCTGTGTCATCTCCTTAAGGCAAGGAAGCCAGGACTTTTTCCTTTTGTTCTGAGTTTTTAAAAAAGGAAGGAAGGAAGGAAGGAAAGGGAAGAGGGAGGGAGGAAGGGAGGGAGGGAGGGAGGGAAAGAAGAGAAAAGAAAAGGAAAGAATTTGGAGCAGGAGAGGCTTGTGAGGGATTTAGTGAGCAGTTCCACAATGTACTGGCGACAGGGAATGACTATGTTGCCCAAGAAAGTTGGGGTGCGTCTGTAGGAATCTTGAAAACATGGGCTGAGATCCGGGCGTGTGTGTCAGGCTGTGGAGCAAGTGCTGGTGGAGAAAGTAGCAGGGGGCGAGCGCTGAGAGTCGTGGGGAAGGGGAACGCACAAAGTTGGGGAGAGCATGAGAGTGAAGACGCCCCTGCTTGTGAAGCTGTCGACTGACGGGAGCGAGTGACAGCGAGGAAGAGGGGGTGGGGTGAGAGGGTGCGCCGGCGTCTAGGCTGGGGATTCGGTCTCTGGGTGCCTGCGGCAGCGCGGCGGCTGCTTGCCTGCGGCGGGCTCGGGGCCGGGGTGCGTGTGCGCGCGTGTGCGCGGGGCGGAGAGCCCGGGGCTCCTGTACGCGTGGCTGTGCCTCAGCGCTGCCGGCTGGGTGAGCGCGGGCGCGAGCGGAACGCACAGCCGAGGCGGCGGGCAGCCCGGGTTATCTGAGCCGCTCGGTCTTGGGTGACTGCGCCCAGATCTCGAGGCGGCGGCGGCAAAGGCGAGACGCGCTGTCGGGCCTCGGAGGAGCCGAGAAGCGAAACCCAGGCCCAGACAGCAGCGGCTGGGAGTAAAGCATGGAACAGCTCTCGGGCCGGGCAGGTAAGAGGGAGGAGGACCCGTCGTCGCCACAGGCAAGGGGGGTGCGGGTGACCGAGAGGCATGGGAGCGGCCAAGTCGAGGGACCCCACTCCTGTTTCTTTCTGTGCTTGCCTGGCGGCGGGGCTGGGGACTGGGGCTCTACGGCCTCTTCCCACCTCTGAGGCCTCCGGACCTTCCGTCCCAGTGTCCTCTGAATCAACTAAAAACTTTCCACCCAGAAAACGTGAGTTTTACAACTTCTCTTGGTCACTTTGCAGAACCTGGGCTTTGCTCTCTGTTGTGTGTTTAGGACTTTATCTTTCCACTTTCCTTCAGTGTAAAAATATTTTGCCTGACTGCCTCCAAGCTGGGAGTACTGGGAAGGCCTTAGTTTCTAGTGGGGTTGGAGTATGGATGCGTGTGCATGTGTGCTAGTGGGTGGGGACAGGCTGTGTGCACAATCTGTATGCATATGTGTGAGGGCCTTGTGTATTTGAGTATGAACCAAAGTGTAAGCACTGGTGTAGATAATGCAAGTGGAGAGAAGGCTGCTCCCCAAATAAACGACTCAAGGGAGGCCTGGGGCAAGAGGAGAGATGGCAGGCCCCAGGGGACCCGAGTGGGGAGGAGAATCTGAAGCTGCTAAGGGAGTAGAGGGCTCCTCTCTCTCTTTTTTTTCCCCTCCACCCCTCCCTCAGGCCTGCCAACTCCACTCCATCTGCCCACTAGGTGTCCTGGTGTAGCACAGGGGTGGGAAGCCAGGGACCCAAGTTTAGTTTTGGATTGCTGGGGAGGGAGAGGGTCGGATCAGGTTTCCAAGAGTTTTTCAAATAATACCACAGAGGTCAAGGACTAACTCCAGGCCCCTTTTGCCTCACTCCTCTCCTTCTCCAAATAGCCTTCCTCCTCTCCCTCCTCCCCCCATCCCCTACCAGCTCAGGCTTTAGTTCTTTGAACTGATAATCCAGTTTCCACCCTCAGCACTGCCCTTCCTGTAGCTTCTTGGCCTAGTCCCTCGGCTGCCTCCATTCCCCCTTGGGGGCCTTGTGCTCACTGGGGAATCTGGGCCTCCAGGAGTGTCAACTGTCACCTCCTGGGCTTTTAGGGATCTGGGCCACCCCTCCACATCAGAGGTTTAAGTAGGGAGATCAATAGCAAACAGTTGTAATGATCTAATTAATTATGGCAAAATTAAAAGCGAGTACAAAATCAATCTCTGATGGTGTTGAAGATGGAATTCAATTGAGAGCCCATCTGTGCACCCCCTCGACCGTATAAATATGCAGCCCAAGGACAGACCTAATGGCTGGGCCTTCCTGGGAACCTCTTTCCCCCTTTCTTCCTCTCCTGCACAGGGCTTCTCTCTCCCTCACTCTGCCTGAATCTATTTATTTTGACTCCTGCCGCCTCCTGACCCCACCCCTCCTTCCTTCCCCGTCCTGTCTGCTCAGGCTCCCGACACTCCCACTTTGCCATTTTCCCTCTTGGAAGGCGGCTCTCACTGCTTCGCAGGCCTGAGGTGTGTGAACCTTTTTCCCAGTCTCTGCAAATCTCCCGGAAGACGTAGCCAGGCCGTCCCCCCAGCGCCTCGGGAAAGAGAAGGAAGAGCGGTGGGGGCATCCTTGAGCACCTGTCCAGGCTCTCATCCCAAGTTTCCTGGCGCTCGGGATACTCCACAAGGGACGAGGGCGCTTACCCAGGGGCGCCTGCGCCTACCTGCGTCTGCCCGGGGAGCTGCTCTCCCGGCGCGCTTGGCCGGGCGGCCGGGAAGAGCCCCTGCGCACCGCAATCCGTTTCCTTTCCCTCCTTTCCCCGCTTTTGCGGGGATCAAACGCCCGCCCGCCCAGCTGGAGCTTGGGGAAGTGTGGGGAGGAGCTGTGGAACTGGGCAGGGCTGGGTCTGAGAGAAGGAAACCTCCGTTCCCTTCCAAGCCGCCTTCTATCTTTTTTTCACGGCCCCCCCTCCGGCCCCTCGGCCCTCACCTCTTTCTTATACACTTCTGGCCGGGACACAGCTCCCCCGGCGACCCTGCGTGCCCCAGAGGGCCCCCGCGCCCCTTTTATACCCGTCCAGCTGGTTCAAAATGACAATGACACGCACGCGCGAACGAGCGTGCGTGCCTTGCGGACGCCCTGGTGCAACCTCCGCAGCCGGGTTTGCGAAGGATGCGGGTTTTATTTAGTCTCGCTGAGCCCGTTCGGGAACAGCGAAGACCAGGAAAAAGCGAGGGAAAGGGTAAGAGAAGAGAATCGGCTACCAGGTCAGTTGTGGTCTTTGGCCATCGACGCCTCTACTCCCAGCACCATAAAAATAAGCCCTTTATTTGATGACCTTCCTTTTACTCCACTGGCCTGTCCCAGCTGGCTCTCTGCTTCCCTGTCGCTGGTCCCCTGCCTCTCCCTCCTGGGGTCCTGGGCCCACACTGGGTTCCCAGGGATTTTTATGCTCTCGGAGACCCCTCCCTATTCCCTTGTCCTGCTGCCGGATCCTCAGGGCCTGGGGGAGACACAGCCCTACGCCTCCCCGCCCTCTTTTGCCAGGCCTCTTCACCCCGTTATTAATTGCTGTGTTGACCTGCAGGATTGATTGGCGGCCCCGCTGGAAGAGGCTGGGGAGGCCTTGGCCTCGGTGCAGCCTCGGCTGAGGGCGGAGAGAGGAGGGGGAGGTGTGGATATGGGTCCTGAACTCCTATCTCAGCCCCGCCTGGGACACAGCCTAGACACTCACTCCACCCCGCTCACACACACCTTTACACACCCTCACAACACTCACACACTCACATGATCCCTTCACCAAGAGGCGTTCAGCCCCCAAGGAGACACATCAGAAATTCTCCTTAATCGATTTAGAAATTGAAAGAGGCTTCCTCCCTCCATCATTCATTCTCTTCACTATATTCGTTATCCGCGGGTCCTAGACCTCACGACCGGCCTGCTCAGAGAGAGCAGAGCTCAGAGAAAGCAGAGAAAATCTCAGCCTTTTCTTTGTCTGAGATTTACTTTGCATCTCCCCCCACCCACCCCCAGGAACAGTTGCAGAAAGTTAAGAAATAATCCTGGATGTGGGTAACCCTTAAAGTCTCAAACCAAAGCATTTTTTCCAGAAAGAGCCCGTGCCCTGACTCCTGAGAGATTCGGTTAAGCCCTTTTGTTTCAAGTTCGGGGGATGGACGGCTCTGGACCGCGGAAAGTGGAGGGCGGAGGCTTGCAGCAGCGTGGGGCAGGGGTCTAACCCCAAAGCGAAAGCCCTCCCCTCCCCTCCCCTCCCCCTCTTCCCTAAACCTTGTCGCGCGCGCGCGCACATACACAGACACACACGGCCCCAGAGCCACAGCAACACCCCTCTGCCCAGATCTCAGGCCACAGGCCCTCCGGCCAGCAACCCAAGCGATAGTGAGCCCCCGGGACGTCCGGGCTCCAGGCCGAGGTGGGCGGAGGCGGCAGGAGTAGACGAACCTCGGCCGCTCCCCAGAGAGACCCCTCTTCCTTGGTTCTCTCCCTGTCTCATCAGCCTCTCTCGACACCCCCTCGTGATCTCCTCTCCCCTCCCCCCCGTGATCCCCTCTCCCCTCCACCCCCGTGATCCCCTCTCTCCTCACCCCCGTGATCCCCCTCTCCCCTCCCCGCTCCGTGATCCCCTCTCCCCTCCGCTCGGGTCCTTTGTCTCCGGCCAATTCGCGGCGCCGAACAGCCTGGCCCCCGCCTGGGCGGCCCTGCCCCTCGCTTCCCTGTTTGGCTGGCGGGGCTCCCCCTGCCTTCCTTACCCGCTCCCGGCTCTGGCGCGTTCTCCGCCTGCTCCTCACGTCCGCACAGCAGCTGGGAGAGGAGGCAGGGAGGGCGGGCGCGCCGCGGACGGATCCGAGAGAGTAGATTTGGTGCTTGCTCGCAACTCCGGGAAAACTCAGCCCGCCCCCTACAACTATTCCTCAGCGACGCAGAGCCGCGCGCCCTCTCCCGCGTTTGGCCCTTTCCTTTCCTTGTACATTGGCGGTGGCTATTTCGCTTCCCCTGGTCTGCCCAGCATCTGAAGTTGCGCTCCCCCTGCCCTGCACTCCGTTCCGTTTCGGGCTGCCCTATGCTACCGTCTGCCCCCTTCCTCCGCAGCCCCCTTCTTCGAGGTGGCGGTGGAGGGTAGAGCTGGGGACGTTGGAGGCCCGCCGGCACTGTCTCCCTTCACCAGCCAGGTCAAGCTCAGGGCTCAGGGCCTGGCTGAGAAGAGGGTTAATCATTACTCCCACGGACCCTCAGCCTCACTGGGACTCTCTCACCCTTGGGGAGGAAGAGAGGGGGCAGTTAGCCAGGTGGGGACCTCGGCTTGGCCTAAACCAGCCTCTTCGGTCCTTCCAGAGACAAGTGCCTTCTCCGGTCCCACAGCACCTTTCGCATCCCTTTCTTTTCCTCCTCTCTCCCCTCTTCCACAGCTACCCTTGGTCAGGCCTCTCCCCACTGTCTCATCTGTGCTCTGGCTTTGGCAGGTTGACTGCAGGTCCTGGGAGGACCAACTTTCTTTGTTTGGAACCGAACTGGACGGGATTTCCTTCCCCAAGTCTCCACCAGCGGGCCAGCTCCTCCCAACGGTTTTGGCCTACTGGCCCAAAGGCGACTGCGCCTGAGGCCACAATTAACCCGGGTGTCGCAGGGGGCGGGGTAATTTTAACTGATTCTCTAGCCGTTGCGGTGGTTCAGTGGGACAAGGGGTGCAAGAAGTGGGAGTGGAAGAGTGGCAGGAAAGAGACAGAGAGCAGAGTGATGAACATGGACAGGGTGTGGTAGCGACAATGGAAAGAAAAGAAGTCTGAAAGGGAGGAACACAGAAAGGAAAGCAGTGAGGAATCCTCTAGTTACCTTTATAGGGTAGAAGTTGGATGGAAAAAACCACCCCCTGCCCTGCCTAAGTGCCCAAATCCCTCCCTTCCCTCTTTGTGGATGGTTAGGGGTTCAGAAAGTTAGGCACTTATTCCTTTACTATAGAAATGTTTGGTTTTTTAAATGCTTTCCTATTGGCTAGCTCCACGGAGAGGCAAGACAGGTGTAATTATCACTATTTTACAGGTAAGAAAATTGAAGCTCAAAGAGGCAAAGGGACTGTGCATGTGGAGGCTATTACTCCTTCCCTGGGCTTTGGAGTGAGTGGCCCCTTTAGCTGTGCAGAGGTCCATAAGTGTGCGTGGGGGAGGCTGTGTCCAGGAGTACCAGAGCCTCACCGAGCCTCTTGCGCCCCCCTCACCTCCTTCTAGCCTTTTCTCTGTTGGACAGAGCCCTCCACTCCTACTCTATAGATTGCTGGCCCAGTTTCTCCTGGCTTGACCATTTTTTTCTGCTCCCCAGTCGGGTGGCCCACCGGTGGCAGCCACCTGGCAGGCCCGTGCGGCTAAGAGGCCGCTTTGGTGGCCAAGTGGCTTGCATTGTCCTTTCCCCTCAAAGGAGCTGTGAAGGGCCGGCAGGTCGCTAGGACCGCATGTGAGGAGAAGCCGGGTTAAAGGAGGAGGGGCCGGGGAAGACGAAGGCGCAGCACGTGCGCCCAGCCTCCTCAGGACCAACAGACAGAGCGGGCGGGGCCAGCCGGGAGTTAGGCCCCCCGGGCTTCACGCAGGGAGCCCAAATATTGGGAACAAAAGCGGGAAAAGAAGAGTGAGAGCGGGAGGGAGCGAGGGAGGGAGCGAGGAAGCAGAAATTAGGGGGTCTTAGATGAAAAAAAGAAAGTAGCTTTAGGGGGAATGTGCCGTGGAGTGTGAAATTGCAGCCCATGGTGCTCCATATTGTACCAGAAGCTCTTCCAAAAAAAAAAAAAAAAACCATCCTCCAACGTGACCAGAGGGCTAGGAAGGGGGAGGGGCGGGAAGAGAACGGGGAGGAGGAGGGGAAAGGGCCGGCCGGGCTGGAGCCGGTCAGGGCGAGCTGGAGCGGGGCCAGCGTGCGTGCGCCGGCTGCTTGGGACCTGGTCGCCGAGAGAATGCGCCCCGGGGTGCACGCCGGGACCCTGGGGCGAGTGGGCTGCAGCTGTCCCGGACTTGGATAGTCAGACAAACTTTTTTTTCTTTTTCTTTTTTTCTGGTGGTGGTGACTTCCAAAACTGGGAATAATTCTGAAAAAAAAGCTTGGCTGTGGAGCTGCTGCTCTGCTCTACCCCTCCGCTCCTCCTTCCTCCGTTTCTGCTTTTCTTCCCTTTGGACTTGTTTTTCCCCCCTTGGTTCTAAACAGCTTTCCCCGCCCTGAACTTTAATGCGTTTAATTTGGTCCGCGCTGTGGGGAGTATTTCCTAGGGAGATACATTTAATTTCGGAATTTCTAATCCCCTCCCTCAGAGCCCCGGCCCTGGCTCCCCTTGCCGCTCCCCGGGAGGTGGAAGGAGTGGAAGGAGGAAGGTTGGCCCAGGCCACCAGGGAGGGGCTTGGCTGGGATGCTCTCCGGGCCCCCACCAGGCGCCCCACCTCCCCCACGCCCTCGCGGCCCAGCCGCCTTCCTCAACTGCTCCAGGTCAGGCGCCTGGGGCCCCAGGTCAGGGCCCTGCCTGCAGAGGGTAGGCAGCCAAGCCTCAGCTTTTCCTCGCCAGGGTAGAAAGCACTGGGCCAGGGAATGGGAAAACGGAAAAGGAGCAGAAGGGTCGGGCAGGGAGAGGGTGCAATCGGGGGCACCGGAAAGGGTTTACCGAGCACTTCATGCACAGCCTGCACAGAAATGCATTTGGGAGCTCAGGGTGCTAGTCGCTCTTGGCTTGCTTGGGGTGACTTTGCGTGTGTATACTGTGAAGGAGGAGAGAGAAGCTCAATGGCGACCAAGGCCTCCCGGACACCTACACCCGACAAAGCACACGGGAGACAGCTGGAGAGCCTGGCGGCTGGAGATCGTTAGAGAGGAAGGAGGCAAGGGCGGGGGTGCCCGGCGCCAGGCAAGCCTGGCAGGGAAGGGAGCGGAGAAGGTGAAGGAGCGGAGATCCACAAGGAAGATTTATTGGGCAGATCAGATGCACAGAGGCGGCTAATGAAGCAAATCCCGAGATGGGTATCAGAGCAACTCCCCAAAAGTTTATTTGCCTTTAAATTTCCGCAGCGAGGCGGGCGCCTTGTTTGAAGTGTAAATGCCCCTAGGTTGGGGGGTGGAAGGGCTGCTTTGAAAACACCAGAGAGAAAAGGTTCATTTAGAGGCAGACGGGAAAAGCAACCAACCCTGACAGGTCGGAGCCCGGGTTGTGTTTGGGGTTGGGTTGTTTTCTTTCTTTCTCTTTCTTTTCCTCTTTCCTCTTCTTTCTTCTTTCCTTTTTTCCTTTCTGGCTTTTTTCTCCTCTACTAAGACTATAGGAGAAAAAAGGGAAGAACAGGAAAGGGAGCATCAGAGGGAGAGGCCAGCACCTCTGGAGAGAAATCTGTAGGCCAGCCCTTCAGGCTGGAGCCCTGGGAGAAGGCTGAGTCTTGGCTAAAAGGGTTTCTAATCATCGGGGAGTATTGCTCTTTGATTTTCTAGTCACTTGAACAGGCTGGAGCCAAGGAGGAAGCTGCCAGGAGCTGGCTTTGTGGGAGGGTGGATGTCCAGCTAATGCAGTGTTGAGGAAAGTGTCCCAGGAGCAGGGGGAGTGGGGTTCTGGAATCTCAGGGGCTACCTGGGAATTGGACTATCATAGAAGTGTCTTCACTCCTCATGGGGTACATGTGTCGTATAGGTGTGTGAGTGCAACTTCCAGCACACTTTGTGCACTAAGTCCTCTTCTTTAC
Source organism: Delphinapterus leucas (assembly GCF_059928025.1). NCBI lineage: Eukaryota > Metazoa > Chordata > Mammalia > Artiodactyla > Monodontidae > Delphinapterus > Delphinapterus leucas. The sequence goes on from NC_143144.1 coordinate 59,664,738, forward strand.
AAAACATGAAAATCCCTCTTGCTTAGTATGTAAAAAATGCCTGTTGTCTGCACCCACACTTCTTCGTAGTATGTGTAACCTAGGGACATGTCTAGCTGATTCTAGAAAAATCTGAGTCTGTGTGTGGAGAGGGGTCCTGCCCACAGTCCAGTTTTTCCAAGAGTTCAGACTCCCTAAGACAACGTCCTAGACCAACATAGGGAGACCTGGAGCAAAGGGCTCCTTCGGTCTGAGCTCCTCTCAGTAAGGACCCTTCCTCGATGTGGCCCCCTCATCCCAATACTGGGTTAATTACCTCCCTGAAAGAAGCCCAAGGCTGTACCAGATAATAACACCTGAGAGCCCTTTGCTCCCAGGCCCGGGAGCCTTTTCCTTTAGGCTGCCCGGAACTGTTTTCCTTTTTCGCTCCCCACACCAAGTTAGTGCGTGTTCGTGGGGTTGTGAGGCCAAAGCAAACCCGGGAGCGCCATCTGCAGGTCTCGAGAGGAAGAGACTGACCTTTGGAGCTGGACCCTGCGCCTTCCACCTCCAGCCCGAGGGAAGCAGCTTGGCCGCCCAAAGAAAGTGGGGGTGAGGGCTGGGAGGGAGGGGGCAGGGGGGGATTTTTCCTCCCAGAAGTTACTTCGCAGGTGGATTAAGCGGATTGGGCTCCGGAGGATCCAGGAAGGAGAGCAAATGACAGGATCCCAGTGGATCCGGCCTCCTAAAGAGTGGGAAGCTCGGAACCCCGTCGGGCTGAACCTGGCCCGAACCCCACCCGAGGATGAAGGGCGCTCTGAAAACCCAGGTGCAAGAGGCCCTGTAGGCGTTTCCTCCTGCCTGAGTTGAGCGGGTTCGGCCCCCAACCTAGCTGCCGCCTGGGCGCTGGCCAGAGGGACAGCGGCGCGAGTTCGCGGCGCTTCTGCGGGCGCCAGGGTCGGCAGGCAGGGGCTAGAGTCTCCTCGAGTACCGGCTGCAAGAGCGCAGCGCCGGCTTCCCTCAGCCGCCCTTTCGCAGACCCAGAAAGGGGAGGAGGCGGGAGCGAAGGAGGGAGAGTTAAAACATCAGCTGAAGTGCCAAGATGATTTATGAGACGAGGGAAAATATTTCATAAAGATCTCCCGGATATTCTGTACTTAACCAGTTAGGAGACAAAGGGCTTCTCCTGCCTGGTGCGTGCGAGCGGACCTGAGCGAGCGAGGGAGCGAGTGCGGAGGAGGGCTGCGGAGGCTGGACCAGCTGCTCCGGCAGGAGCGGGTCCGGGCAGAGCGCGCTGCGCCTCCTGCGCTTGCTCTGGATCCGCCGAGCTGGCAGCGGGCGGCGCTCAGCCTTGTTCGCAGCCTCTTCTCCCCAGCCGGGGAGAGCGAGCCGAGCCTCGGTCTCCCGCGTCCTCAGCCGTCAGCGACCAGTCGTTCTGCACTGTCTCCCCAAGCCCCCTCCCCGGCCACCCGAGGGTCCAGGAGCCAAGTCCCCGGGCTCTCGCACCGTCCGTTGGGTCCCACTGAGGCAGGTGGGTCCCCGCCGGAGGTCTCGATTCTAAACCGAGCGTTCTGGGCTGTCCAGACCCCGTTAGGCAAGGGGACGAGGGAAGCCCTGCGCGCAGCCGTGCGTGGGACGAGAGAGGAAAAACCGCCGGACACTTTGCCCCGGAATGAGAATTGGGGGTATGTGGGTGGGGAGTTACCTCAGGAGGGACAGACGAAAGGGAAGGACCAGAGAGAGGAAGGAAGAACCAGGGGGAACGGAAGGGAACTGAGAGCTGAGAGTAGGGGAGATAGGAGTAGGGTTGCGGACCGAGCTCGGGGCCCCGTGGCTCATGCGGGCACTGGCCAGTGGATGGCAGGGCTGGGTGAGTTGGGACTTCGAGCCGGCTTCCGAGCGTGGCGCGTTCTGCGACCCTCTGTCGTTGCCTGAATATTCATTAGACTGGCCGCTCTTTATCCTTATCTAACGTTTATCTTATCGGCGAGTTTCGTTTCTCAATGTAGTTTTAATCCCAGGCTCCCCTGCCCCCTCCCCCTGGCCCGCTCCCCTCCCCTGCCCTCCCCCTCCCCTGCCCTCCCCCTCCCTCCCCCTTTCCCCTCCCCTCCCCCTTCACCCGCTCCTCCCTCCTCCCTCTCTCCCTCCCTCCCTCCCTCCCGTTTCCCCCTCCCCTGCCCTCCCCTCGCCGGCACCGGAGTGACAGGCGCGGGGCCCTCCTCGCCGAAGCTCGGGGCTCCGGCGCTGGCGAATCACAGAGTGGTGGAATCTATTGCCTTTGTCTGACAAGTCATCCATCTCCCAGCGCGGGGAGAGGGAGGGGGTCTGGAGGGGGCTTTGCAGCTTTTAGAGAGACACACACCGGGAGCCGAGGCTCCAGTCTCCGGCCGAGTCTTCTCGCAAACGCAACCCACCTGGGGCCAGTCCAGTGCTGCCGGCGTCCCTCGGCTCCCTCCCTTCTTCCCTCCCTCCCGGCCCTTCGGCCGCGGCGGAGCGCGCCAGCCTTTTCCGGGGGCGGGGGCCCGGCTCGAGCTCTCCCTCCCGAAGGCGCCCGCTCGGACATCCCGAGGATTGCTACTTCTTTGCCAACTTCGCCAACTCACCGGCACTTGGAGCGGCCCGGCTCCCCGCCCGGCGCCCTCGGGCCGCCCCTGCTACTCGGCTACTCCGACTGCCGCCACTGGATGAAAGGGTTCCAGGGGAGCTGAGCGAGCCGTCTCCCCCGCCCAGCCTCAGCCCTGGCCGCAGCTGCCGCGCGCGCCATGCGCCCCCAGGTCCCCCCGGCCCGGCCTGCCACCCCGGGGCCGTTCTGCTGACCGCCCAGCCCCGCGCCCCGACGGTGGGAAGTTCCGGGCGCTGCGGTTGCAAGCTCCGGCAGGCCCGGGAGGAGTCCCCGCGGGGAGCGCAGCGCGGCGCCCCCCCGCCCCCGAGCGCTCCGCCGCAGCCGGGAGCCCGCTCACCCCCCCACCGTCCCTCCCTTTTTTCCTCAAGTCCTGAAGTTGAGTTTGAGAGGCGACACGGCGGCGGCGGCCGCGCTGCTCCCGCTCCTCTGTCTCCCCATGGATATGCACTGCAAAGCAGACCCCTTCTCAGCGATGCACCGTGAGTACCGGCGCCCGGCTCCTGCCCCAGCTCGGGGCTCCCCGTCCCTCCCTGTCCCGTCCTGGCGCGGCCCTGGCTCCCCACGCGCTCAGGTCCCATCTTGGAGGCCACCCTGGCTTCTCCTGGTCACCCCTTTCGTTCTTCCTCATTTCCCGGTGTTTCTAAAGCCCCCAGTTTCTCTCCCTTCTGCCTTGTCGCTCATACTTCTTCTACCTGCCTTCATACCTCCCTAGTGCCCATCACCCTCCTTCCTTCCACCTGCTTTTTCTTAGGTAGTGGATCCACAGCCCCTGACCCTGGCTCCAACCACTCTACTCCCTGGCCACCCTCTTGACTGGAGCTGGGGGACTAATGGACAGGCAGTTTTCAGGGTTTTGTGTGGTGTTGTGTTTTCTTTATCTTCTCTCTTTCTCTCTCTCTGCCTCCCCCTCCTCCCTCCCCTCATCTCTACCTTTCTGGAACTTAGAGTGTGGTGGTCCAGGAGGAGACTCCCAGCAAGGGCAGCCTCAGTGTCAGGACAATCAGGCTGAAGACTGTGGGGGTGGGGTGCCCCCTTCTGACCCTCAGCTCCCAGCACCTCCTGGCCCTGCCAGCCCAGCCAAGGCTTCTTGTGGGCTGGTTTGAAATACTTCCTTCCTCTTCTTTTTTTTTCCTACCTTCCATCCTACTCCTTCCCCTCTTGTCCTGGAGTTGGGAGTCTGAGATTGGCAGGATGTGGTGGTCATCTTTCTCTGCCTCTCCCTGGGAGATGCTCTAAAAACAAAGAGGGATTCCAAGAAATCGAAGTCTGTGAAAGATCACGTAGAAGAGCCTTCCAGGCGATCCCTGGGTAGAGCAAAGCTCAGCTTCTAGTTCTGGAGGCTCCTTGCTGGGCTCCCACTCCCTGGTAAGGATGGGCCAGCCAGTAACCTGGCCAGGGGATAGGAAAAGAGGGAGAAAAGGAGGGGGGAGAACAAAAGGAAGGCAAATGCCAAAGCTGGGGAGAAAGGAGAGAGAAATCAAAACAAGGGGGAGGAAAGAAGAGCCAGAAAACAGAAAAAAAATGTTACAGGAAAAAGGAGAAGGGGAGAAAAGAAATTTAAAACTAGGAAAAGAGAATTATTTTAATGAAATTTGAATTTATCTAATTCTTGTCATATGTCTTTAGCTTGGAAAACAATTCAGAGGTATTTTTTGTTTGTTTGTTTTGTTTTGCCGCCTTCTTTTTCTTAAAGATAAATAGATTCTAAATAGAAAACGTCCCCTCCTCTGTAGGTTAATAATCAAGGATGATTTGTAACTTTTCACAGGGAAACTTTTTAGACCTGGCTTGGATCTGTGCTTGGGACAAGACAGCCTAGGAGGGAGAGCTGTATTTTTCTCTATGCATATATTTAGCGCATATATATATATATATATATATATATATGGGTGCTTTAAAAAATACTCCTGTGACAAAATATATTTCCCTAAATAATTTCCAAGCACAGGAAATCCGACCCAGGGGCCTCCGGCTGCCGCGGGTTTCTGGGAGCCGAGCCTGAAATCCTGACTCCTTTTCGGAGGGAGTGGAACGGGGTACCACGCCGTCTTCGCCCAGCCCGCCGGCCTCCTGGCCCCGCTGCCTCCCCTCTCTTGCCGATTCCGCGGGGGATCTGCCGAGTCCTGGCCGCCCACTGGGTGCCACTTTGAAACCGAAAGGGTAGCAAGGCGAGCCGAAGGTGGTCGGAGGAAGGGAGAGACCGCGGCGCGGGCGGGCTGGCCGGCCAGCAGCGGCAGCCCGAGTCGGCGCCGGCGGCAGTGGTGCATTCCAGGCCCGACTCAGCGCAGGTTCTCGGCCCCAGCCCTGGACTCCCGCCGTGCCCCCTTCCCTTACCCACCCCTTAGATTGGGGTCGAGGGGCCGGGCCCGGAGCCCGAGGAGGCTGAATTATTCATCTTTAATCTGCCCGCAGCTGCCGCCTTTTCATACCGGTAACGCGAGTTCTCCCGGGGCCTAAATTATTGATGGTCGGGTTTGGAGGGAGGGGAGGGGTGAGGAGCGGGGCTAGAGGTAGGGAGCCTAGCATGGATGAGGGGTAGAATAAGAGGCTTCGGCCTCCCCCAACCTCTAGATCAGAGGCCTCTCCCCAGGGGTTTCGCCGGCCCCTTTTCTCGGTCCCCCAGAAGGGAACGGGAGAGAAGCGAGTCGGGTGCAGATGTCCCCGCTTTCTCCGAAAGTCGCCTGAGGCTAGCAGGACAGGGACTGCAGGTTGCTGGCCCGGTCAGGTCGGACTCTGCCGCTAGAACTCTCTGCGGTTAGATTGCTCAGTAACTGCGGCTGCAGGTTGATGGCTTTGGGTGCAGGATTTCTAGACTGCTGTCAGTCAGGGAGAATGGGGCGCCAGGCAGCGTCCTCAGGCCTGGCATCCGGCGACCACCTCGGCTCCGAGGTTGGGAGCCTGCGCTGGAGTCTGGTTGGAGACCCAGCACCCTCCTCTTGCCCAGGAGAGCAAACGCCGTTGCTGCCCGGTTTCCCGAGTGGCTGCGGAGGTCTAAAAGGTCAGATGGACACGAGCTGGCTCGCGCTGGCTGCACACGGTGCCCCGTGAACCTTCAGCCCGCCTGGGCTACCTGTACCGTGCGTCCTGAGCGAGGCCATGGGCCCCAAGCCTAGCGCAGCGCGGCAGGCGGACGAACCCAAACAGTCTGCGTTCTGTGGCTGCTACCCCGGCACCTTGCCGCTTTCCACTGCCTCCCCGTCTCCGAGCGCAGCAGATTCTGGGCCCCTGCCTCTTCAGCCTTCCCTCCTCCACTTGGCTTTCTTTGAACTTTAAACACTACAGAGGCGAAGGGGAAATATGGCTCCCCAAATATCTAAAGATAGAAAACATAAAGGAAAGAAAAGCTCCCCATCAGAAAACAAAACAAAACAAAAACACAGGGAAAGAGGCAGGAAAACTCTAACTCCAATTAAAAATAAATACAAGGAAAGAGGTAGGGAGCAAAAGGGGGGATGTCAGGGACTTAGGCCCTCTCTGTGCTTGGAGTCCTTATGTACAGAGTCAACCGGACCCAAACACCCCAGAGTCATCCGCCTCCAAGCAGGCTCCTACAACTCCCTCTTGCCTGCGGCTCAGGCGGGTTCCGCACCGCTCCGGTTCCGTCCTCCGCCCGGCCCTTCCTGTCCTCTCTTCCCTACATTCTTTCCTGCTGGCATTAATTCCCACTGTGCTGTTTTTCTCCCCCTCTTCCCTTTTTTTCCCTCTCTCCCTGCTTCCCCATTCCTTCCCTCACTTTCTCCCGGTGTAGCACCGGTCTTAGAGCCATTCTTTCCCAGCCCTCCGCCCAGCATCTGCGCTTCCGCATTTCTGCAGCTCCGCAGATTCCGGTCCCTAATCCTCTGCATTGTGGTCGGCGGCCTTCGTTCTCCCGCGAGTCCGGGAACATGCCCTTCCGCCCTGCCTGCTCCCTTTGCACGTCCTGGGTCGCAGACCCTGACTAATGGCCGGTCCCTGCTGTGTGTGGGGTGTTGTTTTTTTTTTCTTGTCTCTCCCCAGCAGGGCACGGGGGTGTGAACCAGCTTGGGGGGGTGTTTGTGAATGGCAGGCCCCTGCCCGACGTGGTGAGGCAGCGCATCGTGGAGCTGGCCCACCAGGGTGTGCGGCCCTGCGACATCTCCCGGCAGCTGCGGGTCAGCCACGGCTGTGTCAGCAAAATCCTGGGCAGGTGAGGGCCTCAGAGCTGCCCCTGGTAGATGCCCTGTCTCCTTCCCTGTTTGGATAGCCCTGGGTCTCCAGCCGAGGGCTTGGCTAAGTCGAGGTCGCCAGTGGGAGAGGGAGGTTCCTGACTGGGGCTATCTGGAGAGCTGCTCCTTTTGGAGAGGGCACTCAGGTGGTGACTGTGGCCCCAGAAGCGAGGGTGGAGCAGGGCCATCCGGCACCTGCCCCGCTCCAGGGTCCTCACTGGGAGATAGCCTGATTCCAGTCTTCAGAAACGGAAGGACAGCTCTTCCCTTTGGAAGGGAGGGTTGGAGGAATAGGGTAGAAGGTAAAAATGGGTCCCTGAGAAGAGAAAAATCAGCTTGGGGAGGTAGAAGGTTGGTCCTGGTTCCCATAGGGTCCCTGTGCTCTGTGGGAAAGGTCTGGAGGCCTCCAAGTACTGTTCCCCCCTCTCTTCCCAAATGAGGGGCCGGGCTTCCACTCCCAGGGGCATTGATTCCAGCTGCTGTGCGTGCAGCCACCTCCAGGGAGGGAGCGCCCCTGTGTCCCTCCCCTCATCCTCCACTGCGTCCCTGCCCTAGCCAAGTGGACTCTGGAAGCCGGTTCAGACACTCTGGGCTTTTCCCTCCGTGCCACTGCCTCAGGCAGGAGAGTGGCTCAGTGGCTCCGGCGCCTGCAGGGCCCTGTCCCTGCCACCACCCGCTTCTCGCTGACCCCGCCGGTCTTCCCGGCGCAGGTACTACGAGACCGGCAGCATCAAGCCCGGAGTGATCGGCGGCTCCAAGCCCAAAGTGGCAACACCCAAAGTTGTGGACAAGATTGCTGAATACAAGCGACAGAACCCGACTATGTTCGCCTGGGAGATCCGGGACCGGCTCCTGGCGGAGGGCATCTGTGACAATGACACAGTGCCCAGCGTCTCTTCCATCAACAGGTGAGCAAGCCATGCCGGGCTGCAGGGTGGGGCTCCAGCTCCCAGCTCCTGCCCACCAGGGCTTCCCCCAGCACCGGTCTCCGTTCTTTCTTCGGCCTCTGCCTGCCCTTGCTCCTGCTCCCAGCTCCCAGGTCCTTTGGGCAGGGAGAGGGGACCTGGGAGGCAGAGAGATAGACAGACAGACAAGGCTGTCTCCAGCTCAGGGCTGGGTATTCCCTGCCAGGCTTCTCCCGCTGGCGTCCTGGAAATGAATCCAAGTGTTTGTGGTAATTAAGACTCCAAGATTACGCGCCTCGGTATCTAGAGACAATCACAGCCCACAGCCGAAGCCTTTAAAATGACCAGTGTCTATTCATCGCCTCCAAACAGACTTCCCTTTCTAAAGGCATGCTCCCTTCCGCAGGGGCAGCCGCCTGTCCTGGCTCCCCCGCCATCCCTGCTGACTCCCACAAAGCTGGCCTCCCGGGAGCCCAGGACTTGCTAGCCAGCTCCTCACAAATTTCCGGCCTGTTACCACCAGTATCGAGGCCTGCAGAGCAAACGCCAACCACCAGCCAGCCATTGGCAGGGAGTAGAGGAGCTAGACCTGGAGTGGGATGCCAGGTCAGCAGGGAGAGCTCTGGACCCTGAGACTGAACCTTAGGAGATGCCTCCAACCGCCTAGAGTACCTACATCCAGGCCTAAGCCTGCACTGATGACAGGCTCAGGCACAGGGGGGCAACTCAGGCTGGATTCAGCTCGACATATAGTAGCACAAGATAGTCAGTCTCCCAATCTCTGAGCCACTCCAGTGTGCTCTCTGGGACCCATGCACACTCCATGTATGTACCCCCCGCCCCCGGCCAGTGTACGCATGTGGCAGGTACAGCACATAACAAGAGCACTTGGACATGGGAACCCAAGATGGCTTTCCCATCACAGAACTGTACAACCTGATGTCAGCAGAGACCCTGTGCAAATTCCAGACAGCCTTGGCCAGCTTTTCTACCCCCGCCCCGCACATTGTAGGGCAACACTCCAAACGAGAAGAAGGCTGAGGGTTTCATACCCTTGTTTTTCTTTACACTCTTCATAGGCTTATTATCAGGACAACTAATAATTCAGCTGGTGCCTTTTTCTGAAACTGGCATCACGTATCAAGGTTTTTTTTTTTTAAATATTTTGCAAATGAAATGGAATTATCCCAAATCATGCTGAAAACAGCAGGTAAAATTAGCTGGTAGAATGTACCTTGGCTAAAGAAGATTCCCTCTGCCACACTCGTGCTGTAACGTACTGCGAGGCGACCTCAGAAATTATCCCAGTGTGTGCCATCTGTATTAAAATGGTTATTCAGTTATGAACAGGGTAACATAATACTGATCAGCTAATTATACACCCTCCGAAAATTCTCCAGCTCCCTGGGCCTGGTGGTTTGACATTCAGATACCTTCCAAAGGAGCTGGAGAAATTCTCCTGGTGGTTTGGGAGAGGAACGAGTCTTTTGCATTTAAAAGTGAGAGGAGGAAGCTGGGGAAGCTTTGGGGCTGGGGCAGGAGTGGCGGTGAGGGATGGGAAGGGGCCAAAGCATTGTCTCCTCTCAGCCTCTAGGCTGGCTACTGGTCTTGGGAGTGAGTTGGAACCGAGGTCTTGGGAGGAGAGCAGCCCTGCTGAGGAGCAATGTTGCTGGGACTGGGTGCTGGTGTTCTGGAGAACATTTGGTAGAAATCTTGTTGTTGTGATAGGATTTGCAAGCCGGTGGAGGAACCCAAGATATGTTCGGTCAAAGGCAATGTGCTTCTCTTGATGTGTGGAGGATTGCAGCAATCAAGGCAGGTGTGGTGGCAGCACCCCTTGCCTAGCACTCTGTCTAGCACCACTTCTCCCCCCCGTCTCCCCAACATATACCCCTCACTGTCCGAGATGTTTTGGGAAGCTGGCTTATACAAAAGTTGGGGAATACTCTCATCCTGAAAAGCCACGGGGAGCAGGGGACATGTGACCCCAGGATCAAGCTCCAGAGGCCTTGAGGTGCGCTCACCAGAACTGAGAGAAAGTAGAAGAGTGAGCTGCTAGTGGGATGAGAGTGGGAGAAAGAACGGCTTCAGCTTGACAGCTCTGACAGCAGCAGAATTTGCTCAACATGGAGCCCTATCACCTGAGGGGCATGGAGGCTACCTTTGGGTGTGGGAAAATAGCCATCTGTGGACAGGTGTTGCTGGAGATGGCAAGGGAGTGGGAGGAGAACGGGGAAGCCACTGGCAGCATGGGCAGCCAGCCCTGGGTCTGCAGCTAGGCTTCCTGGCTTGCTTTGTCAACAAGGCACAGTCAGGGTATTCTTGATTTTGCTTTGGGACAGAATCCTACCGTGACTCATACTTTGGAAAGAATTCTGGGGGCTTCCCAGTGTGCTGCCGAGTCAGGACTGGAGGGATGCATCCGGGCCCGTGCCCTTAGTGTCATCCCTCGAGGTGCTTTGCTCTGAAAGGGAGGGTTTATCTGAGATGCGTTGCTTCAACTCTAAAACCCGCTAAAAGCGGGATTTCTGCTGGCGCTGCTGATGCCAGGAACTTTGTGAAATCTCACTTGCTGTAAGGAAGAGCCTACAGATTTTCCTCTGTGTAGAAAGTGTGACGCATTGGGGACCGGGTGGTTCTTGAGTTTAGCGCTTTACTGTTGGTGAGGTGCCCACTTGTGCTGGGTACTTTATAACCCTCATGGTAAGAATGTGCCCGTGCCGGCCGTTGGCAAGAAAGGAAATCCACACATGCTTATCCACCTGAGCCAAATCATGAGGGTTTTCATCTTCTCCTCCCCAAACAGATGCTGTTGCCACACTTGAAATATACTGTTATGGTTATAAACTAAATTGCTTTTCATGCTTTAAAAATGGTTTGGGCTTTTTCTGATCCTGTCGCGATAAAGGCTTGGACGTCCAGCCCGCATTCTCCATTGGCAAATCCTCACAGAAATATCTCTCTGAGCCAATGGAGTAGGTCAGAGAGGCCTCCCAACCCCACCCTCACCCCAGAGACCACCGTCAAAAATCCGGAGGGTTGACTAGATTGCTTAGCATGTGGAATTTATTTGAGTGACTCTCAATATTGGGTTACTGATCGCTGAGCGTGGAGTTGCCAGCTCTTCAGCTTGTACACCACTGCTGTAGAGGGCGGGTGTTTATAAACAGGTGACTTGAGATTGAAACCTGGTGTGGGAAATGGCCCGGAGGGGGGAGGAGATGGAGGGAGATCCAAGCTGCTGAAAGGGAAACAGCCACCTAGTTACGTTGCTGAGCAATTGGCTGGGCAGGAAGGATTTTCCTGATTATATGCCAGAGTCTTCAGGTTTGTCTGTTGCTCTGGGCAGGGAATATAGCTCCTTTGAAGGCACAGGCGCAAACTCCAGATACGGTCTAGGGTTACTGAAGATCCCCTGAGGGCACTGTCTTGGACTGAGCTGGCAAGGAGGCCCTGGCTCTCTTAACTTTTTCAGCCTGCCCTATACTCTTTGGGATCAAGGCACTCTCAGCTCCTAGATCCTTGGAGTGGACCGTCCCAGAGTCAATTTCCCCCCGATCACCTGCTACCCACACTCTCTCTTAGCCTGTTGGGCTCTAAGTGAGCATATTTACTCTCCTAGCAGTGGCAGCACTGGCTTCAAGAAGGCGCCAGCCCCAGGGCTGTTGAACAGCTCCGTCTCGTGTCATCTGCAGGTCTTCGTTGGAAATCTGGCACTGGGGTGACAGTGGCCTAGCTGTTCATTCAAAGGCCTTTCCAAGTAAGCTGGGAGCCACTCATCCCAGCCAAGGGAATGCTGAAGACATGTTCACGGTGGGGGTCTGTGTCCCTTTCTCAGACACAGGTTCTAGAACATTGCACATTTGACTCTTGGACCTGGCTTGGCACAAAGCTGGCCCAGAGAGGCAGCACTGCCTGCCCATCTCCGTACCCTTGCAGTTGTTTGGTGGTCAGGGCTGTTGGTCTAGTGGCAAAGAGCCAAGGCAAGTTGGTAGGTTAAGAAGAAGACTTCTCCCCACAGAGGAAAGGGAAAAGTAAGGATAGAGAACTTGCCCTCTGTGGCCCTGGGCCTACTGCATCAGGCCGCCTATAGTGGACAGACGTGCCAGCTTCTGTCTGAAAAGCCTTGCTCACCTGTCCTTCCTCAGAGAGCACCTCCTGCTGCAGAGGCTGCCCGTCGTTAGAATAACGTGTGGAATAGTCATGACTGCTGGCCTTCTTATTTCTTAAAATGAGCTGGAGTTGTCCCCCTGAAAAGCCATTTTTGCTCCCTCAGTTATTTTAGACTTCTTGGCCAGCAATTGTATCGGTCTGTTTCCCTGCGGCCAGGCTCCGAGTGGGCGGGCAGGCCACAAAATGGCTTTCAGGTGAGAGCAATGGCTGGTTGCCCTGAGTTCTTACCTCCACTGGCAACTCTAGGAAAGAGGAAGGCAGGAGGGGTTGTCCCTAACGAAAGCTCCAGGTGGGTTTTGGAGGGTGATGCAAAGAGGAAACAAGAGGGGAAAACCCTAAATAAATAAATAAAGTGTGACCAACTATTCTGAGAACTCAATAAAACAATCACATCAAATATGAAGAGGCATAAATCTTGTATCTGCACAGGTAACCTACTCAATTGCTTTTATTATCGCTCAGGCTGCCTCCATTTATTACCGTCCACAGTCTGGGCAAAGGAGGTTGCGTGGAGGGTGGTCTCCAGTGCAATCCTACACCCTGAGAGGCAACAATCAGCCCATACAGCCAGGGATTTCGATGGGAGCTCGGGAAGGGCCCATTTGTCTGCATGAAAACCAATCAATAACTCTGTAACCAGAGCCCTTGTCACAGGGAAATGGACAACACAACAGTTCAATACAGGGGCCACGGGGGGAATTAACCAAGTGGAGATGGGGCCAGGCAGGAGCAGCCCCTAGAGAAGGGAAACGGGGTGCCTGGAGAAGAGAATATTGGGGAGGGGGGGAGATGGGGCAATGGCTTTGTGTGCATATTGGCACAAGGTGGGAATTATTGTGCAAAGTAGATCCAGGGGACCAGAGGCACCGTTGGAAGTTGGGGTGGTAGGGAGCAGCTGGGAAGTGGACTTGTTCCAGTACCCATGGGATAGTGTGGTTGTATGTGTGATGGTGTGTGTTGTGAACAAGAATATTATGCTTCCATAGAAAGAATCGCGATAGTAGTAACTGGTGCAGAAGATGAATCAAACCCCCTACACCAGAGCCTGCACGCTGAAAAGGGGGCTCCCTCTGAGCCCACAAAGGAGCGCCTTAAACCAGGGGCTCCATTGTCTGCCCCCAGCTCCCTAGACCTTCAGCTCCAGCTACTCTGCAACTTTGCCTCTTGAAGTTCAGGTCCGTCCTCGGCCCTTCCTCCTTGCTGCCTGGAGTTGGAATTCTTATACTAAGAGGAAACTGTACGCTGGAAAGAATTCCTTTCTCACGTCCTGTTCCTTAAAAGAATTCAGTAAAGGGTGTGAACATGGCCTGCCACTTCTCTGAATCCCTGCTGTTTCATCTCAGCACCCCCACCCCCAGGTCAGATTCTCGAAGGGCAAGTTTCTTGCATTCAGAGTTCAGATTCATGTAGGGGAAGCTATGCCCAATGCTGCTCACCCAGCCACGTGGGTGAGCCTAGAGAAGAGAGAAGGGGCCCTGATAAATCTGAGGAGTGGGCAACGGTGTCTCACAACCAATGCCCTAATAACAAGTAAAATATTAAACGGGTGGAAAATTAAATCGCTGTGGGTTTATCGGTCTACCACTAAACTACTGGGTTGAAATGTTTTTCTCCTGTTGAGCAAGTTATTTGTTTTGGTACTCTAAAGGTGCAGCTCGAATCTATTCATGATGGTTTGTGGGCACAGAGATTGATATCTTCAGGGTGTGTGGATTTGTGTGTGTTTGTGCCTACCTGCGTCTGCTCTTAGGTAAATGGGCTCGGGGGCCAAGAGGAAGAAAAAGAGGAAGACCTGCAGTCACAGACAAAGGCTGGACACCTTGTCCTTGGGACCATCAGGTCAATCAGTGAGGCAGTCATTGGGCCCTTGGGCAGCAATAATAGGGCTGGGTTGGAGAGTTCTCATTTCATAATTTGGGAAAATTGGGGCCAAATTTTTCTTCAATTTTTATTTGCACTGTAACACTCCATAGTCTAGTTAGGCCCCAATTAGAGGGGCTTTGCTGCAGCGATGCTGCCTTTGTGATAGAGAGCTGTGTGATCCACTGTCCATCTTCAGTTCAACACTTGAGTCCCAGCCCCGTTGGCAGAACTAGTTAGGGACCAACTGCATAAGCAGCCAAGAAGATGGCCTTCCTGGTGTACCCCCTTCCTGCAGAGTTCCGGTGCAGTGGCCCACCAAGGGACCTGCGGGTCCCCCAGCAGGAGGCATGTCAGCAGCACTGGGACACGGTCATTGTCAGAGCTCTCCCAATGGCCAGGCCCCAGGCTCAGCCTCCAAATCCTTCCCCAGTAATCCAGGTGCCAGGGAAATAAGGAAGAAGCTGGGTGCAAGGAACACATAACTGGGAACTAGAGAAGGCTTGGACACCAGACCAAGTAGAGCATGATGGCAGAGGCAGAGGCCTGCGGTCTCCTGGGGAGGGCTGGACATAGGGGAGCTGTTGAGGGTGTAGGAAACCAGAAGAGGATGACCTGGGACTGGAAAAGAAGAAGCAAGGCCCTGTGTAGACCTGGGAACTCTCAGGTAGGAGGGGAAGTCATGTAGGAGGGAGACAGGAGAGGCCATGGAGCCAGGCTCGTCTTGTAGTTCATCCTCACCAACCACAAAAATAACTGGACTCTTTCTTTCAGTTTTTGAGAGATAATACAATAAGAAGATATTTTGTGTTTTTCATGCGAGAGAGAGAGAGGCAGAGTCGTTGGCATTCTAGAGAGGTTCGGGTTTGTTGTAGGCTGTAGGGGGAGGAAAGTAGTGCCCCAAAGTCCAGACTGGTGAGAATGTGTTACTGGAGCTGCCATGTGGCTGCAGGGGGTCGTGAGCACAGAGGCCTCCAGGACCCCGGCAGGGAAGGTTAGCAGGAGAACCTACGATGCTGAGACAGAGGTGGTGAGAACTGAACAAACAGGAGCTGGAGTGCACAGGCCCAGCCTAGAGGCACTGAGATTTCGTTTTTTAAAACTCTGTGCTGAGGCTTCCCTGGTGGCGCAGTGGTTGAGAGTCCGCCTGCCGATGCAGGGAACACAGGTTCGTGCCCCGGTCCAGGAAGATCCCACATGCCGCAGAGCCCGTGAGCTCCCACATGGGCCCGTGAGCCATGGCCGCTGAGCCTGCGCGTCCGGAGCCTGTGCTCCGCGGCGGGAGAGGCCACAGCAGTGAGAGGCCCGCGTACTGCAAAACAAAACAAAACAAAACAAAACAACTCTGTGCTGGTTAAATAAAACACATCTCCAGGCCTGATTCAGTTCATGGGCCAGCGGTCTGCAGCCCCTGGTCTGTGTAACTGCCCATAACTTATCTCTCTGTTTCAGACCAGAGCAGTAATCTCAGTGCAGGTACAGGGGATGTGACATTTCCGGAGCCCCTGAGTCCAGAAGCCCCCGAGGAAGGGAAGTGGGGGTGAGGTGTAACTCCCCACAGCTAGAGGAGGGGAGGGGGAGATGCACATGGAAAGGGAAGGACAAAAGTAAGGATGAGGAGGAAGCATGAGGAAGGAGGTGATGAGGGTGAGAGGTGAAAAGCAGAGTCCTGGGAGCTGGGACGGGCTTGCCTGGGAACGGAGCATGTGAAAAGGTTGCAGGGAACCAGAGCTCTGGGTGGCTGGTACAGCAGGCTGGTGGGGCTGCCTCTCAGAAGGTTATTAAGGAGAAAAGGGGAGGCCAGCCAGGGAGGAGAAAGGTGGCAGAGCAAAGGAAGTGGCATGGGAGGTCAAGTCGCAAGACCTGGAGCCCACAGTCACCCGTACCAGGCAAAGCACCGCAAAGCAGACCGGCAGTGGATGTGGCGCTGCTGCAGTGCAGTCGCTGAAGCCTGGTGCCTGGCAGAAGGGAGAGTGGGAGAGAGGCCAAGAGGAAGGGAGGGAGGGCCCCGCTTCCTAGGTGTTCCAGGTTAGAGCCCCCTCCACCCAGGAGCCTCTGGCCACTTTGCTCTGGACTCCCTCCTCTGCCTGCCTTCAGCCTGCCATGCACTCCTCTGCAGTGAGCTCCCTCTGCAGCCATCCAGAAACAGAGGAAGCCAGAGGACGTGCCGGGTGGCTCCTGGCAGCTCCTGGCAGGAGGAGGAGAAAGGGCTGTGAGACAGGGCAGCAGGCTGCAAGAGGAATTGTACCCACGTTGTAGGCACAGTCGGGTCAGGAAATAGAAGGACTCAGAGGACTTGGAGAGGGCAGGAGAGCGAGAAGGGGAGAGCAGCAGGGGCCCTGGAGCTTGAACAAATGGGCGTGAGCACTGGGGCGGCTGCCCCTGGTCCACATGCTCCCTTGTGGCCCCAGGGTATTTGCTGGGCTGGTGAAGGAAGCCAAAGGCAACCAGGAGCCTCGTGGACAGCATCTGGCCTGACAGGCCACAGAGATGGTCAGGAAGGAGGCCCTCATTCTGCCCTTTATCCTGTGACCTTTGGTTCTAATTCTAGAGGACAAGATGGTGCCCGCCCCTTATGTGTGGTACCGAGAGGGGTTGGTGCCTCTGTGTTGGGAGCCTCCGTGTGGCTGTGTTTTGGGAAGAGTGTGTGGGTTCATGGTATCTGGCTGAGCCTGGCATTCAGGCCCTAGGAAGCTGTCTAAATGGCCCTGGCATTACAGGGAGCTCTTAAAAGTCGTCCGTCTTGTCCAGCGAACAACGGCAAACTGGTAGTTGGCCATTCAGAGGGCTGAAGGCATCTTTTGGTCCCAGGATGAAAGCATGTGCCATCACTGGGATGGCCCGCCTGTTTGAGGTGCTAGCGAATGTTATCTGGAAGGCCTGGGGTTGAATGGATGGTCAGCGTCCCAGTGGGTGGATGAGTGGGGGTCCCGTCAGGTGCACAGAGGGTCCCAACTCGTTTAGTCTGGTGCAGGCACATGTGCACTTGCTCTGCTAGAGCTGAGGGCGTAGAGCTGTGTGCAGTGCCGGGGTGGTGCATGTGTGTGACATGCTGCTAGGCAAACTGGCAGCAGCTGTTTGGCTGTGTCTGCTGAAGTCCTCATAGGGAGTGTGCACTTAGGTAGGGACAAACGTCAAGCTCTTTTCTCCTCTTATCATTTGCAGAGTGCATACCTCCCCTCCCCCTCCACATCCCATATCCTTTCTTTTCTCTCTCTCCTCCTCATCATTACCCAGGTTAGCTGGTTTGGGTTAGGAGGCCAATTAAGGAAGAGTGAAGAGAATTTAAGATAAGGAAGGCCATCCTTCCTCTAGGGACCAAAAGAGGTATTGTGTTCCCCCCACTCCGCTCTGCTTCCCTGAGGAGCTGACACCAGGACAGGCGGCCTTCCCACGGGCTGGGACTGGGAGAGCCAGAGAAACGGAGGTGTCTCCAGACTTGAGATTTGGGCTCCTTTCCCTGGCCACCACGGGCCTGGGAAGGAAAGTCTAAGAGAGCCCAGGATGAGGGAGAAAAAAGGGTAGAAAAGAGATGGCCAAAGACAGAAGGTGAGAAGCAAGAGCCAGCTGTGGTTGACACCAACCAGCCCCAGATAAAGCCTGGTTTTGGCCACAGAAGTGGACTGGCTGTGTGTGTTGGGAAGGTGGGGGGAGGGGTGTCTTTTTTTTTTTTTTCTTTAGGGAAGAGGCTCTGAAGTCTTTTAGCCAGTCTGCTGGGCTGACCACTCAGCTCTGCAGAGGGTATAGTCCTCCTAGAAATCGTGTTCGCCCTCACTCTCACACCCCCTGACCTCCCATCCCAGCACACATTTGTCTCTTCAAAGCCAAGTTAAAGGGAAGTGAGGGTGGGGGAAGAGGCCCCAGGAAGACAGCTTGGAGGGCAGTGCAGACTCCTCAGGAGATGACCTCCCAGGTTGGGTACAAAAAAAGTTGAGAGAAATTCATTTCATGGCCAGTGGCTGCTTTAAAAAGGCGATTCCAGCATACGAATGTGATAAATGTTAACTGAGCATTAATCGCATTAAAGAGGGCCCTATAAACTTTTCATTTCTAATTAAATTCGTCCAGTGATGCTGCCCAAGCGAGTACTCTGGGCCTTTGTTTATGTGGAAAATTAAAATGCAAATACAATGGGATTTATTTCCTGGAGTGGAGTGATGGGCTGGCCCCCTGGCTACTGGTCTCCAGGCCTGTCAGGCCAGGTAACTGCTTCTTTGGAGGTTCTGTCCCTCTTGGGACACATTCTGGTGTGAAAGGAGAGGCCAGAGTTCAAGGTCAAACAGAGTTAGAAATAGAGGAGAAAGTGTGGAAAGAATTGAAAAAAGTAGAAAAAGACAATAGATGGCCCAGAAATAGAGAGGCATTGTCCTGGCTTCCTACCCTCCTCCTCCAACTCCCACCTCTAGGAGAAGGGACCCCAGACCTTGCTTGTGAGTAATGCCATCACAAGCCTCCCCTGCAATTCAGGGAAGAAGGGTGGATGTGGGAGGGAGAATTTGGAGAAGCAGCCCTGCCAGGCATATGTGCGCTTGCTCCTCAAAGAACCGAGTGGTCATCAGCACAGAGGACCCAGGGCCTGGATTTATCTCCAGCAGTTTGAGGGTCGGCTGCTGTCCGCATAATGGCTTCACTGGGCTTTTCCTGCCAGTGCCAAGCAGCATTGACACAGGGCAGTGGAGCATAGATGCTCAAACTGAGGACGCTGTGCATGCACGCCCGCACGCACGCAGCCTTCTCGAACGTAGAGAGAGCCGATCGCTCATGAGAATAAACAAATGTCCCTTGCAGGGAGTCCTTTAGTGCCATGATCCCTCTGATAAAAGTGGTAACTCTAAATGCTATTGAATGGAACGATCTAAAGTTCCTATTTACCAAAATGTAAGTTAAGCTGAGTGGAGAGAAAACCTGGGCAAGAAAAATCATTTGGGTTTATCAGTAGAGGAACTGAAAGATCGCTGTGCTGCACTATGGCTAGGGAAGTTGTAAGTAGCATTAAAAAGTAGAGAGGGAAAGAAAATGGAGGTAGGAGAGATGATAAAAGGCAGAGCACTAAATCACAAACAGGGGTACATGGACAAAGGCGCAAACCAGATTTATGCCAAGCTTTGCAAAATCTACGGCTTGGACTGACAACGCGTAGACATACTACGCACACAGGCATGAGGCATCCGGAGAGTGGATAAGGCCATGTGGGTATGAAGGTGGATTGACCACAATGTAAGCTGTCTGTGCCTGGTGCTGGGACTGATCCGTCAACTCCTCCACACTGCGATCTGGTGGGGTAGGGTTCTGTAGACAGTCAAGGATACAGCCTTATGCGGTTTTTAAAGGTCTTTGAGCACACGAGTCTCTTGTGAGCTGGATCCACGTTCTAATGAATCTCCAAGGCAGCAACCCATTCCCAGAACGGAGTCTGCTTGACTAGTTTTGTCGAATAGCTGCTACCCCTGTCCTCTTTAGTCTGTTTTATTCTGGGTTATTCTTTTCCTCTTTAATGTTCACTTAGGTCTCTTGGAAATGCATGAGCACTTGCTGACAAACAGGTTAATGACTGTGGCAACTCCCAAACATCTGGATGAAAACCCAAACCTTCAGTCAATCATCTCTAGAGATTATCAATATGATGCCAAATATCTGGGGATTTAGAGATGTCCACATTATTGATTGAATTTCTTAGTTTTTATCCAGGCACAAAACCAACTCCTGTTTTCATTTCATTGGTGTTTCATTTCATTGGGAGACACCCGTTTTCAGAGGGAAATATTCTAGGAAACAAAATGTTGTGGTTAGAAAGCATCTTTGATGTATTTGGGTCTCATTTCTGGTTTAAAGGGAGGCTGGGCTTGGCCTGAATGTCAAGTGGAGAGCTGGTGGTTGGGAGCACTTAGTATCTGAGCAAGCATGGCTGATAGACTCTTTCCCCGGAAAGTTGGTTGGGAGGGCAAATCACTTTGTCCAAAGAAAGCTTAAGCTATCCGATAGGCCTGGCTTCATAAGGGAACCCACTTTGCTATCTTAAGGAAGTATCAGTGTTCTTAATAGATATGGTCTGTCCTTCATTTATTCTTTCATTCATCCATTCAGAAAACCTTTGCTGAGCACCTACTATGTGCCAGACATAAACCTGTGTGGCATAGAAAACATAAGAAAGTGGGCTCTGGGAAGTGATTGCCAGAGTTTGAATCTAGCTTCCCCACTCACTGGCTATGTGGTTGTGGGTAAATCTCAAATCTTCTCTGGACCTCAGTTTCCTTATTCTGATCTAATATGGGGATAATCATGTAGCTAGAGCTCTGTCATAGGTTCTCATGAAGGTTGAATGAGTTATTCCGCATAAACCTGGCAGATATCAAGTGCTCAATAAATGTTTTTTTTTCTTTTTTTTTCTTTTTTTTTAACATCTTTATTGGGGTATAATTGCTTTACAATGGTGTGTTAGTTTCTGCTTTATAACAAAGTGAATCAGTTATATCAATAAATGTTAGTTATTATTATGGCAGTAGTAATAATCAAGTTATGTGTCTGCCAGTGTAGGTGAGTTCTGGCTTGTGCGTGCATAAACACTGAAATCTTTTAAATAAGAAAGCTCGAGGAGCCAAAAAGATACTCTGTGAACAGAACTGTGTATCATGAATGCCAGTGAGAATTATGGTCCACTGTGAGCCCAGCTGGATTTAGGAAGGGGGCCTGCTCTTTGTACTTCCAGGAAAAAAAAAAAGGAACCTTTATGACTCAGTTACATGACCATTGAACAGAATTAGATAATTGCCCCCTTTGTCCACTTTTTTTGAGAGCCCAGCCTGTGTGTGTGTGTGTGTGTGTGTGTGCGTGTGTGCATGTATACTTCTTACGACCGCACACTCCTTCTCTGGGATAAGGCTATGATTGCTTGAGGAGCTGAAGGTTGGCATTTTCTGGGTTTCATGGCATCTTCATGCATTGTGGTGCTTTGCATTTTGTAGTTTTTTTTAAAAGATAAAATGAAATGGTATTGGGAAAAAAATCCTTATTTGATGGGTTTGAAGTGTTCCTCTGATGCTTAAATGTCATAGAGGGGAGAAGACAGGGAGGTAAACAGAAAGAGGAGGGGAAAAGAGGAGAGAAAATGGAGATAGGGTAAAGGATGAAGAAAGAGGAGAGGAGGAAGTGAGCAAATATTTGACAGATTCAAACCAAATCTGTCTACTGTGGCCCCGCATATCTGGATATTCCAGGCATATTCCATATTTCAGTCTGCAAGCACGGGAGATTGATCGTCATTGCAGTTATTCCATTGCTAAAGGATAAAAGATTTTTTTAAAAATTCAGGAGAAAAATTCACTTCTTCAGTGTAATGGCTCAAAGTAACTGGGCTCTGTGAATTCTCCTATTTAATCTGTGCCCATGAGCAAAGATGAAAATGGACGTTTCCTAAACTGACAGTATATTCTGGTTCACCATCTTTATGGGAAAGCTTGTGGAATAAGGCTGAGGCCCCAAGTTCTCCCTGCCCCTTGGGCCTAGTTATGTAACCAAGTCCAGCCCAATGGACTTCTGTAAGGTCCACACCAAATGCCTTAACATTCACTCCTATTCCTTTCTTATCTCTTCTTTAGTTCTCAATTTAATGCCTATATTCTGTTACTCCTCATTGACACCTATTAACTGGTAAAGGTCCTGATTTTTGAAATTAGAAAGTAAGTGTTTTTAATGAGTTAAATTTGAATCCTGACAGCTCAATCATCCTTTTTTTTTTTTTTTTTTTTTTTTTTTTGCGGTACGCAGTCCTCTCACTGTTGTGGCCTCTCCCGTTGTGGAGCACAGGCTCCGGACGCACAGGCCCAGCGGCCATGGCTCATGGGCCCAGCCGCTCCGCGGCATGTGGGATCTTCCCGGACCGGGGCACGAACCCGTGTCCACCGCATCGGCAGGCAGACTCTCAACCACTGCGCCACCAGGGAAGCCCAATATATATTTTTTATAATTGCAAATGTATAAGGGCCACCACCTTTCTTTCTGCCTCTTCATTACCACAGTGCTGGGTATAGCCCTCTGTATGGAGATGGGTAGTGGTGGATTCTTATCAACCCCCAACCCCCGCTCACTGTCCACATGGACAGAAGCCCAAGGAGAAAACTACCCCCTGCCTTCATGCTACCTGACTGCAATTTTTGCACTTCTCTGCTTAAATCACACACATACACACACACAACTTGATTTACCTTAGATTTTATTCACATTAACACATGTGGTTATACACACCCATAGGCCAATCTTATGGCCACTTTACTTAGTAAGTCCTTATGTTCATAACAATAATAGCTAACAAGTGCTTACTGCAGTAGGAACTGTTATAATCATGTTAAGTATATTAATTGATTTAAGCCTCATAAACAACCCCATAGGGCTTTATAGGATTGTTTATAGATAAGGTAACTGGAGTACAGAGAAGTTGAATAACTCATTCAGGTCACAGGCTAAGTAGCACAACTAAGATTTGAACTCCTGCAGTACTGGCTCTAAAACCCATGTGCTTTTCCACTGCTCCATACCGCATATCAACTTTGGATCAAAGGAAGTGCAGGAATGTGTGATCTCTTGAGCAACTTTCTATATTTTGAAGTCTCATGCCAGGGAGTACATGTATTTATACGTGTACTGACAAGCTCAGAACAGAGACACTGCACCTAGTAGAAGGTCATGCCTAGTACGAGCTTCTGTACTCTTCCTGGTGCGTGTTTGTGGCCCTGTGAGTACAAGCCACAGCTGAGCCACATCATCTGGGGATGCTGGGAAGGAAGAAGATGCTGATGGCCAGAGCCACAGGGTAGAGTGAACTGGGGATTCTCAGAACTAGAGTTCATGTTATTCCCATTGGGATTGGGGAGCTTAGTCCCATCCATCCTCCCGTAGTCCCACCAGGGAGCTAGACTTTTGACAGGCATTGGGTTTGGCCCTGGGTGTTAACTCTCCAAATTAGGCAGATACAGGGAGGGTGGCACCAGAACCTGTGTCACTGTGGTAAGGTCAGATCTGTTCCGTAGAGCAGGGGCAGCTTGCTTCCAAGAACAACAGAACTGTGCGAATGGTCATCAAGAAGAGATTTGTCCTCCACCTCTAGAATCCTCCTTCTGGAAAGAAGCAGTGCAAACGACCAAGCCAGAGCAAGCTAAAAAAGCTAAAGGGTGGGTCTTCTCACACACAGCCACATCAAGAAAGCAGTTGCCGAATCATACATCACCACCCAGATCCAACGTCATTACTCAACCCACATCGCCAAGGAGACACCCATTAACCTAATCTCTGAGACATACATTACGAAAAAGAAAGATGCTGATATGATCAACGAACACAATAATTCAAAGCAGAAACACAGACATTGCCACCAAACAATACTCAAATTCCTCCAACTCAGTGTTACACAAAGTGCAGTCACCTTGATACAATACCACAAAACATCAGGTAACAGACCTTAAGCCAGCTGCCGGAATGTGTCAGCAATACATGGTACCACACAACACAATTCAAGTGCTCCGTCCCACAGGCACACCCATGCCCAAAGGCTGAAATCATGTGGCCACCTGAGCGATAGTAAACACTGGTCAGGCATCCACAGAGATGGAGCCAGCAGTGCAACACCCAGCCCTCCTGCATACCCAGCAGAGAAGGATCACTGCCACAGCCTCCCCAAACCCGGCGCTCTCCTGGTCCCCAGCACAGTGCAGCCTGCCAGAAAGCAGCAGCACCATCCCATCTCTCCAGCAGGCGGATGTGTCCAGACCATCACCTCCAATAAAGCCTCTGGGCTCTCGTTGCTAGTAAGAGAGTAAACTGTCCCCTGAGCCTGCTTCCTGAGACAGGACAAATCAGCCCTTTCCTGCTGGGGGTTTAGTAAGACTTCGCCATTACTGAAAATGACAGCGCTCCAGGGATGGAGGGCAAGCGGGGGCGGTGGGGGGGGTGGCCTGGGAGGGGGCTCACCAAGCTGGGTGCAGGAATTCCCCTTCCTCCACCAAGCACTGCCTTCTGTGGCCATTCCAGAGCTGAAGCCCTCTTGCTGGGTGTTCACTGAGTATCGATTCAGTCTGCAAGCAATTTTAATATTTCTTCAGGGACTTTCCAGCAACAGCACAAGTCATTAATTCACCCTCCCAAATTGCTTATTCAATAGCAGGAACATGGCTCCTGAATAAAGTCCCAGAATTTATGTGACTCGCACGAGTCAGGAGGTCAAACAACTGTTATGGAGCGAAGTTAAAAATCCAAATAAAATATTGACACTTTTTGGGGGGGAGGGGGAGTAAAGGTATTTAAAATAGGTTTTTGTTGCAATGCCCCCAGGATAAAGAATGGAAGGAGACTGAAGACAAGTTGGAGTTTATAAAATCAATGGAATTTATCGCACATCTACTTGGCATTTAATAATTCTCTCATTTCCACAGTCCCCCACCCCCACCCCACCCTGGCCCTAGACAGAGAGATACACAGGTATACGAATGCACATTTATGTACATCAGTATTGGTGCACGGACCAATATAGAAATGCAGTTGTGATGTGAGCATCTGCAACACCTCGGGCAGGGAACAGCGATGAGCGTGGAGTCATGTATGACTGTGGCTTACAGATTTGAAAGGCATAACTGGGCAGAAATTCATGAGGGGACTTTTGACAAATATATCCAGTATTATAAATCTTGAATCAATGCATTAGAGCAGACATGAATATAAAGATACACTAGTCATAGAAATAGTTTCTAGAAACTGAGAAACACGTCTGTATTCAGTATAGCCACACTATCGTGTACACGATTTGGAAAGTAGATAGATAGATAGATATAGAGAATTTAGAAAATCTATCCCCCAAACCTACCAATGTATATAAAATACAGTGAAACCATAGTCACTTAACCTAAAATTGAGGTTAACACAGACATGATGCTTATCAAATACAGCTACGGCAGGTGCACAGGAGAGGGCAGGCGTGTTTAGAATCACAGCTACATGCAATCTCTGTTCATTGTCTACATATACATTTGCACAGTTGTCCAGATCATGGATGTGAAAAGACTGAAAGAAAAAAATTGTTTATGCCCAAATAGTTAATAAACACAAAGAAATATTAATATAGAAATTTCCAGAAGAGGTAACATGGTTCAGCCTACAGACATTGGAGTCACAGACCCAAAGCCTGGCTCCAGTGCTATTAAGCACATGACCTTGGACAAGTTGCTTAGCCTCTCTGTTGTCTCCTTAGTAAAATAGAGAACACCCCTATCTGATAGAGTTGTAGTTAGGATTTGGATGAGAAAATGCATTTGTTATAACACCTGTCATAGAATGAATATGAAATAAATGATAGTTATTACTTTTACTATTTTTACATGCAACTCTTCTATTCAGACCCAGTTTCTCATAGATTCTACCATCTGTTCTTGTTACGACTGACTTATTCTACCCAGTGGTTAGCAACATGGGTTCTGGAGTCAGGCTCCTAGGTTTAAATCCTAGCTCTAATACTTAACAGCTGTGTGACCTTAGGCAAGTTACTCAACTTCTCTGAACCTCAGCTTCCACTTCTGTAGAACAGGGATAATAGTCTTCATAAGAAGTTGTGAAAAATAAATAATCCATGTAAAGTACTTTGCAGAGTGCCTTGGCACATAGTGAACATATATTAGTTCACTATGTCCCTTAAGATTGTTATTATTATTAATAGTAATAACATTGATTTGCTATTCAACAAATACTTTTTAAGTACTTATATTATGCCAGGCCCTGTTGCCAGGTGCAGGAAATACAATGGTGAGAAAAATAACCATGACATGTGCACTTGCAGAGCTCAGAGTCCAGGGGAGGACTCACTGTGAATTGAGTAAGCAAGAAAACAGGTTTCAGCTCTGTGCTGGACCGTAAGTGGAAGAGGGGAACAGAGAGAAATAGATTGGAAAACCAGGGCGGAGCCAGATTGGGAAAGATTCTGAAGGCCAGGCTGAGGAATTTTGAATTTATCCTGTAGGTAATAGGAAGCAGTTGTAGGCTTTAGCCACATCGCATTCTTTCAGGAACAGACACAGAGAGACGGATGGATTGTTTTTGAATACTGGAGCAAGAAGGTGGGAGGTGGGAGGGGCCAGAGGCAGGGAGGCCAGGCAGCCGCTAGCAGGCCCCAGCCTGGCTGCTGCTGAGGACCCCTTCCCTCCAGGCTCCCTTCTGCTTGCAGAGGGAGATGTACCTGTGGAGGGAAGGGGAGAATGGACAGGGAGGACTTGTCCCAGCAATGAGTCTATAGCAGTACCACTTTCCCCATCATATTAGGCAGTCTTCTAGCCTCTGAACCATGGGGTGGACAGCTGGTAGACCCCAGCTCTAGCCCAGAAGCCCTGACAGATGAGGGCAGGGCTGGTGGCGAGAGGAGCTAGTCTGGTCACGCTCTGGGCTTGGCATGCACCACAGACTGGTTTCCAAATGGTTAGTTAAACACATTGCCCCTTAATTTTTAAACCTATGCATATCTTGAATTTAAATCAATCCATATGCTTACCATTCATCATATAAACCGTCGCTATTGCCCCCTTGGGCCAGCCCCATGGCCCATCTAGCCTGGTAAATTGTATCTGGCCTGGGCTCCCAGGGACACGTGGTAGAAGGATTATCATCCTCAGTGCCAGTCTTAGAAGGCTACACTGATGCAGAAAGTATTCCTGGTATCTAAGGAACCCACTGGAAATCTGTCAGCCTGGAAGGTACCAAAAACTATCTTGAAATTATTTTTATTTGTGGCTTATAGTTTAGTTTCCACAGAGGAACTGAGAGCCTCTTGAATTTTGGTAACTGTGTCAGATAGAGTTAGGGTTAGCAGACGGGGGTTGTGGGTTGATAGAATATGAGGAAGGAACCTTCTGTAACTCACTAAGACATTCTCCCAACCCTCTCAAGGATGGTTTTCTTACCCCCTGGCTTAAGCTAGTTTTCTCAAATATTAGAGAGTTTAAGAGTAATCTGTAGTTTGCTTAACTACAGATTCCTGGGCCCCACTAAAAATTCTAATGCAGAAGGTCTGAAGGGGGCTCCAGGGCTTTGCATGTTAGCATGCACCCCAGGGGATTCTAATGCAAGTGGCTCAAGGACAGTAGTTTTTTTTTTTTTTTTTTAACATCTTTATTGGGGTATAATTGCTTTACAATGGTGTGTTAGTTTCTGCTTTATAACAACATGAATCAGTTATACATATGTTCCCATATCTCTTCCCTCTTGCGTCTCCCTCCCTCCCACCCTCCCTGTCCCACCCCAAGGACAGTAGTTTGAGGACACCTTTCTGTAAACTTTTAGGTAGGACTGTCATCTCTTAGAGCTCAGTTATGACCTCTGAGAAGCAACAAAAGAGACAGAAACTCTTGACATGTTTGGGGGGAACCCTGGTAACCTCGGAACCTGTGTATTCCAGTTATATCCTGCTACCGCCAGAATGGAAGGTCCTGCCCATAGCCTCCCCTCATCGGCAGCCATTCTCACGCACAGAACCCTGCCTGCCATATGGTCAGTTGTCCAAACTGAAACCCATGAGTGGGCATGGGCAAACAACTCTAAACTCTGCACAAAACGTAGAGCCGGGGCCTAGGAAAACAGAGTGCATGTGAATCACTTCCGGGCTGCCAGGGGGGAAGGCTGGGTGGCTGCTGCTTCCTTTCGGTTCCTGTGAGGAGGAGGTGGTAAATTACTGTTCTTTAGTCCTTGGGATGTACAGAGGGGAGATTTCAGTTCCTTAGAGTTCTCAGGAGTAGGGAGAGGTAGGAACCATTTTGGAAAGAAGGAAAATTTTCCTGAATAATCTATGAGATCTCACTTGAGGTTCTGCCATGAAAAGTCTCCAGCTGTTTTTGTAGCTCTGATTTGCCTCAGGGCAGAGCCAGGGACACGTGCCTGACTAGGCAGCTCTCAAAGGCCTGAGTTAAAGCAATTACCTGCATTCTTGTGTAAAATATCCTTTGCTGAGGCAAATATCATTTTGTCCTCTTGAATGATCCAGCCTATAATACTCAGGCAGCCGGAAGTCACTGGCAGAGGCCCCTCCCACCATCATCTTGTTTAATGGGCAGTGGGGCCAACTAGTCTGAAACATTCTCCACCTTGGAGTTCCTTTGATTTACTCAATCAAGAAAGACTTTTCTGGACTTCCCCGGTGGCGCAGTGGTTAAGAATCCGCCTGCCAATGCAGGGGACGCGGGTTTGAGCCCTGGCGGGGGAAGATCCCACATGCCTCGGAGCAACTAAGCCTGTGCACCACGACTACTGAAGGCCGTGTCCCTAGAACCCGTGCCAACGCAATGCGAAGCCCAAGCACCGCAGTGAAGAGTAGCCCCCCGCTCTCCTCAACTAGAGAAAGCCCTTGTGCAGCAATGAAGACCCAATGCAGCCAAAAGTAAATAAATTAAAAAAAAAAACTTTCCCCATACCAGAGATTAAGTATTTTCTGCAAAGACTCTGGAAGTAGGCAATTTAAACTGATTCATACATGTATACAACACATGTATGTTAATACTTGACTTCTTGCCCCAAAGACTCTTTGAGCAAACCAGTGATACGACTGGGCCTGAGGCCAGCCTGCTAGGAAGTAATTCCAAAGTGGAGAAGGCAGTCTGTTCTAGGCAGCTGGACAGGATTTCATGGGGACATGCTTGGAGATCCCATGTGGATATCGTGCTGTCAGCAGCTGGTTCCAGCAGGTGGTATACTCCCATTTTATAGAAAGGAATGCTGAAGCTCAGGGAGCCCCTTATCCTTTGTTTCTCAGAACACAATAGAGCAAGAGAATAGAACCATAGAATACTGGAGTTTGGATTCTGGGCTTTTGGGTATCTCTCTCCTGGAGGCAGTGTGGTTTCCTGGTTAAGGGTATGGGCCCTAGGATTAGTCTGCCTGAATGCAAACCCCAGATTGTCCGTTTCTTAAATGGGTGACTTTAGGCAATTTATCATATGTTTTATCTGCAAAATGTGTCGTTGGGAGGATTAAATGAACTATTTGTTTGAAGCGCTTAGGACATTGCCTAGCTCATAGTAAGTACTCAGTAGACAATAGTTTTTTATTACTGGAGCCTCCGCTAAGGAAGCACTGCTTCTAGAAATCCTGACCAGCCTAGGCCTGGAAATGCTGCCACCTGACTCCCTGCAAGGTGAGCTGTCTGAGGTCACCTCAATGCCCATAGGACCTCTTCTTGTCTCCACCTCAGGGGGAGTTTTTGCACACCATTTATTATCATATAATATAGTGCAATATAATATCATACATAACATAACATAATATGATGGGTAGGTTAACCTGGAAACCCTGAGGCGGACGGTGGATGGATGGATAGATGAATAGATACATTTGTACTAAGTATACATACATTATATCATTCTATTGATTTGTAAAAAGTTCCCGGTCTGCCTGGCTGTAATGAGATTTTTGAACTTTGCGTGGCGATCAATGAGAGGAATATTATTGGCCTGGAGAATTGATATACCTGCTCTCAGTGGCTTGTTCTGCTCCCAGGCTGCCCCGGCCCCCCAGGTGTACGATTCCAGCAGACACTTAACCTTTTTTACAGTGTCATCAGGCTAAAACGAATCTAATAGTGACACAGGACTTGTGCTCAGCACTCTGCCACTATTGCTTTCCTGTCACAAATAATTTATAGCCTTCTATTTCCATCCCCGAGCCTGCACCCCAGCCCTGCCTCCCACTTTCCCCCAGCTCCCAGGAATCAATAAGCTCACACAGCCACAGTGGGACTTCAGGGTGCAAAGAGACAGACAGACAGACAAAGGGAAGGGAGACAGAGAGAGGGGCAGAGACAGACAAGAAGGGGAGAGAGAGAATGAAACACAGAGGAAGGATGAGAGGAGGAGGAAGGAGAGGAGCGGGGGAGGAAGGGGGGGAAAACCGGAAGAGGAGTGAAGACTCACCCCAGCGCTTTCTTAGAATTGAGAGTGCCTCAGTTTCTTCATGAGTTTAACAGATTGTTAATAGGAGACTCATTACATGCTTTCATGCTGACTCACAGAGCTGATGAGACTGTTTTGATCTCCAGCATGGTGGGGAGTGGAGACCTCTGGGGAATTTAACCAAAGAGGGAGTGACTTCACCTGCCTTGTCATCCTTTACTCTAAAGCTCTGCCACAGCCCCCTGGCATCTCTTAGGTCCTGAGGGAGCTGCTGCTCATACTGTCTATGGATCCTTCCCAGTGCCCCCAGGCAGAGGTCCCCAGTCTGTCTTCCCGAGAGTCTCTGATGCATCTCTTTTGGGGTCAGGTTATGACACCTGCTGCTGCTGTCTCCTGTCTTCTCAGTGCTCTTCCCAGGGTCCCTGAAGCAGCTGCATTGACCAGGCTGGGGCATATTGGCCTGAGAGGCCTCCTTATCTACACCTGGCTCAGCCCCTCCGTAGAATGCAGCCAGTCCTGGGGATCACCCATAGGGATAATAATACTAGGAGTTATTATTATAGCTAGCATTTATGGAGCCAAGCATCATACTAATCATTTTACATGAATTATCCTATTTAATTCTCACAACAGTCCTACAAAAAAAGAAAAATTGGTCATGAAGAACCTAGGGGCAAGATGGGAATAAAGACACAGACCTACTAGAGAATGGACTCGAGGATAGGGGGAGGGGGAAGGGTAAACTGGGACAAAGTGAGAGAGTGGCATGGACATATATGCACTACCAAATGTAAAATAGATAGCTAGTGGGAAGCAGCTGCATAGCACAGGGAGATCAGCTCTGTGCTTTGTGACCACCTACAGGGGTGGGATGGGGGGAGTGGGAGGGAGGGAGCCGCAAGAGGGAAGAGATATGGGGATATATGTATATGTATAACTGATTCACTTTGTTATAAAGCAGAAACTAACACACCATTGTAAAGCAATTATACTCCAATAAAGATGTTTAAAAAAAAAGCATCAGAGCTGGGACTCAGACTCAGGCAGATTGAGCCCAGAGCCCATCCCCATCTTGCCTTTGCTCTTCTCATACTCCTGTGAGTGTGAGGTTCTAAGTGCCTGCAAGGCAAAGCCTAGGAGGTTCTCTGGAAAGGTGGAGGTGGGGGGAGAAAGAGCGTCCCTGTCAAGGAAAGCACGCTGGAAGGAGAAGTGGGGAGCAGGCACCCTCGCAGGGCAGTCTTTCTGTGGAAATGGGAAATGGCACCTCCAACCCCCGGTAAATGGGCCCAGGGCTCCTGACTGTAGCCCCGCAAGGATGCATGTGCGGGAACTTGACTCTCCAGGCCAAACCTGTGGGGGGCCGTGGTGGCCACAGATGTGTCTGGCTGTCTTTTGCGGCCAAGAATGAAAAAGAATTAGAGAAAGAGGAGGAGGAACAGGGGGCAATAGGACCAGGCAGTCACACAAAGCAACCTCTTTATCCTTTTAACCCTTAGTGATATTCCTATTAGTCAGTGGGTTTGTGTATGGGACGCAGGAGGGCAATGGGTGACCGTAACGTTTCCACGATCCTGGTTCTTAAACTCCCTGAGATCACCGTTGGGGACTGGTGAGTGTCCACCTCCTGGGGGGCATGGACGGACACCAAGAGCATTAGTAACTCACAGCAGGCACCCTGCCCAGCTCCTCTCCCATGCACCACCAAGCCGCTGTCAGGAGTAGTGATTTTCCGTCACTTGCTGCCTCAGCTAAAACTGCACCAGCGCCCCAGGGGTCAGAGGCTGTGGGTAACAAAGACGGCAGCTCCACAAGGCCGTCCAGTTGTCTGTCTCACCCAGCCTCAGTCTGGGGGTTCCCTCAGTCCAGAGCCCAGAGTCCACCAGCCCTCAAGTCAGAGCCACCCACAGGCCCACTGAGATCCCAGAAGCCTTTTGCTGCAATGAATTAGGAGCAGCTGCTCTGAGCTGCTCAGCCTCCTTCTAGACTTTTCGCGTAGACCAGTCTACACTGCCCTTAGCGACTGTCAGGTCTTTCCCATTGTGATCATGCTCCAGACCCAGAAGCTTTGGGCCACCTCACCACGTGCCATCTCTTGCTGCCTCGTCCCCGTGGCCGCCATTCCGTTCTCCCCTTGTTCTGCCTTGTCTGGCAATCACCCACTTTCTCTCAGGCAACTCCAGCCTCTCCCTCTTCACCAGTTCTTTCTCCTCAGCCTACAGACTTATCCAGGTCCTTCCTCCCCTAAACAGCCTTCCCTCCACTTAGCTGCCACTTCCATCCTCAGCTTCCACACTTTTCTCTCCTTTTCTACACATTTCTGAAGCAACAGTCTACATTCACTGCCTCCCTCTCCTGCTGTCCGCTCCCTAACCTCTTTTTGTCTGGCTCCTGCCTCAGTTGCTTTGTTGAGGCCGCTCTCCCAAGATCACTAGTGGTCACCAAAATTCCCAAATCTGTGCCTCTTCTTATTCCCAGTTCCCTTCAATCTTTATGTCACCATGGATGCTGTGGATTACGTTCTCCTTCTGGAAATGTTCTTCTCTGTTCACTTAGCTAAAACTGCCTGATCCTGGTTCTGCCATTTCCTGTGTGACCAACTCTGACCCTTGTGTAAGGTCAGGTTCTTTTCCTCAGCCTCTGATAGTAGATGTTCTCCAGGGTCTGCTCTTTAGTCCTCTCATCCCAACCAACACTTCCTTCCTTGATAATCTCCTAAATCCATATCTACTCTGCCGGCTGGTGCACGGCCATCCACCTGGACACTCACCTACCTCCTCAAATGCTCACGTCAAGGACCAACCAGTCATCTCCCTGCATCCCTCTTCCTGACAGTGGGACAAACCACCAGCCTTCCAGTTACACAGAACTGGGGTTTTAGAGCCATGGTTGACTCCATTTAGTTGCCAAATCCACCTTACAACTTCTTCCTTCTCTCTTTTTTTTTTTTTTTTCTTTTGGCCACGACGCGAGGCTTGTTGGACGTTAGTTCCCTGAGCAGGGATCGATCAAACCTGGGCCCTTGGCAGTGAAAGCATGGAGTCCTACCCACTGGACTGTCAGGGAATTCCCTTTTTTTTTTCTTCCTTCTCTTTTCTGAGGCCAGCTACCTATGTCCTTGTGCCTGTCTGTTGCTTTACCTGCATCAGTTTGCACATGTCTCCTTTAGTTTAAAAATCACTCATGGCTTGAGATTCTGTAAACCTGGTTCCTATATACTGGGGGAAGTCTGACAAAGTAACAAAAAGCACACATTTTAAATACTGAATTCCAACTCTGTCCTAGCTGGCAATGTGATCTTGAGTAAGCTCTTTTTTTTTTTCTTTTTTTAGTTGTGGCCAGTGGGGGCTACTCCTTGTTGTGGTGCCCGGGCCTCTCATTGCAGTGGCTTCTTCTGTTGTGGAGCACAGGCTTTAGGTGCGCAGGCTTCAGTAGTTGTGGCACGCAGGCTCAGTAGTTGTGGCACATGGGCCTAGTTGCTCCACGGCATGTGGGATCTTCCCGGACCAGGGCTTGAACCCGTGTCCCCTGCATTGGCAGGCAGACTCTCAACCACTGCGCCACCAGGGAAGCCCTTGAGTAAGCTCTTTAACCTCTGTCAGCTTTGGTTTTCAATCTGCAAAACAAGGATAATAGTAATGCTTTGTAGGTTGTTGTGAGAATTAACAGCAGTATATATATATATACAGTAATATAAATTGCATATAATGTTGGCATATAATAGATGCTTGATAAGTGGAAAATCGCTAGTATCATCATTACTTCCAAGTTTTCAGCCTTATTTCCTCTTACTCCCTTACATCCCTCCACCGTTCCTGGCCTAGGCATTAGCCCCTAACCCAGCGTGACCACTCGGCTTCTGTGCTTTTCTTCTACCCTCCTCCAGCGTCTACTTCTAATGCCCTCTTCTCCACTTCTTTGTTCATCTTAGAATCATATTGGGTTTTTTTTTTACTGGGGAAAGAGACCTTAGAGGTTCTGTCTAACCTCTTTACTTTATAGCTGAAGAAACTGAGGCCCAGAAAAGGAGAACAATGAGGCCAAGGCTATGTGGCCACTTAGTGGAAGACTCGGGGCCTCAGCCACGAAGCCCAGTGACTTTTCCACTATCCTCTGTGCCTCTGGCTCCTATACATGTGTGTGTATGTATATTCAGCCTTACTCTGCTTTGAGCATCTACATCAAGTTCCACATCCTCAGTGACTTCTTTCCCATTTCCCCCACCTGCAAGGGGGGTGACTTCTCCCCCACATCCTCCTGGCACTTACTGCCTGGCCCCCTCTGGGTTACTTAGCTTTCTCGGGGTGTGTCCCCTCCCTGCCCAACTTCATTCCCGGCCCTGGGAGGCAGTGAGTGTTCCAGTCCACGCATGGCTTGTGACTCACCTGGCTGGTTGTCTCACACTCCTCTCTGCAGGGAGAGCAGCGCCTCCAGAAAAGTGGCTTCCAAGGGCACTTGACTGACCAGTGGGTGGAGGAGAGTGTTCCTTGGTCCTGGCCCTGGGCTTGGTCTTTTGTGTCGCTGAGTCCCGCGTCCTTGGATCACTAACAATCCCCAGCCCTGGGACGTTTGATCTGGATTCCCCCCACTCCACCCCAACGGAGTGCGTAGGGAAGGTACTAGGCTTTTCACCTAGTCTGGTAAAGAAGGTGTGATCCAAGTAAGGCCTCTGAGAAGGAGGCCAGCGGGCCAGTGAGCTCGGCAGGGACAGGGCTTTGACAGGTTTGAGAGCCCTAAGCGGGCTCAAGGAGCTGCTCAGGGCCTGACACCTGGCAGAGGGACCAGTACTGTGTTGGAATCCTGGAGATGAAAGGATTACCTGCGACCCAGCCCTTTCCCTGGCTACTTCTCTTTAGCTGAGGAAATGGGGAAATCTCACCCCTTCCCTCGGCTCTGGAGGACTGTGATACAGTCCCAATAGGAAAGCCAGCTCCAAAATGATCTCCAGACTCCTCTTGGGAGGAGATGTGTGTGGTTGAGGAGGGAAGGATGGACAGCAAGTCACCAGGGCAGCCCCCACTCGCAGAAACGGGAAGGATGCTGTGCTCCACTCGCTCTGCTGCCCGATCCTTGCTACCAAACATCAAGGTGCAATTCACGAATCACACAGCAGGACAGAATACAGACTGTCTCTGCCCAGGGCTGTACTAGGCTGGATCACAGAGCCAACAGGAGGGCAAGCTCCTGCCTTGCAGCAGTCAGAGAGGGCAGGGGTGCAGGGAGCAGATGGGTGAGGAGGGAGCTGAGCTCAGGGGAGCGCCTCTGCAGGACTGGGCTGCAGGTGACCAGGGCAGGAGAGGGCATGTGATGTGTGATGCTGTTGTCATGCTGTTGCAGGATCATCCGGACCAAAGTTCAGCAGCCTTTCCACCCAACGCCGGATGGAGCCGGGACCGGAGTGACTGCCCCTGGCCACACCATCGGTAAGAGGGCTCAGGGAAGGGGGGAAGCTGATCCTCCTGAGAGCTGGGAAAAGCAGCTCTGCCCGTGGGAAATGCCCACCTGTCTGAGGTCCAAGGGCTGTGCTCTCCCTGGGCTCCTAGAGGCTCGGGATCTTCCTGGGAGACTAGCTCGCGAGGACTGCTCTCTGCCTCCTGTGAGCATCTCCTCAGAGCTGCCTTGTCTTATCAGTCTGTGTGTCTGTCTCCCTCCCTCTCTTCCCTCTAACTTTCCTTCTCTTTCCCATGCTCCTTCTTCTCCATCTTTTGTTCCCTGTCCCTCTGTCATATCTACTTGCTTACTCCATTTTTTGTTTTTTTAATTTTTAAGATTCTCCTCTTCTCTTCTCCCCTCCTCTGCCTTCTTCTCTCCTCTTCCTTCCTCTCCTCTCTGTCCATATGGCCCTGGACCTGTTCCTCTGTCTCTCTCCCTCCCTCCTCACGGCTTCTCTCCTCTTTAACAGTGTCTCTTGATCTGTTTGTCTCTCTCATCCGCTCAGTAACTGTCTGCCCCTCTCCAACCTCCTCGTTTATTGACCCTCGCTCACAGCGTCACAGAGACATGACCCAGGTCCACCAGAACACCTGCTAACAGCTCCCACCCCCCCCCCCACTATCTTCCCTTTGGCCCAAGGGCGCTTGGTGCTGCTGAAGCCATAGATAAGGTCCGGGGCTTTAGGGGCTGGGATGTGGTTAAACTTCTCCTGCTGCCCCTCTTGGCAGCTGTCCCCTCTCTCTTGACCAGCAGGAAGTAGAAAGCGCTGGTCCCAGCCCCCCTGGAGTTGGCAGGAGTGCTGTTTACTCGGCCTGTGTTACAGCATGTGCTGGGAGGGAGGGTTGGGCCAGGCTGTACCTGAGCTGATCACCGCAGAGTGAAAGTGTTCACTAGTCTGTGCTCTGAAGGAGAAATTAGGAGCTTCTCAAGTGATTTCAAGACCAGGAGCAACTGGGGGAGAGGAGCTCCACACTCCCGGGGAATATCAGGACCATTCTTGTGTCTCTAAGAGACTCAGATAGACCTTAGAAAGCCACACTCTAAATCAGGACTGGGAAAGACTCCGCCCAGGAGACTAGAAACAATGGCCTGGGGTTTGTTTAGAAGGATTTGTCCGGCCGGGGATCAGATAGGATGAGCTGTGCACAGAGGCATCCTAGGAGCTGTGCTCTCTGCACGACCGCTGAGTCGCTTTCTAGGTTGAGTCAGCTTTTGCTGTTGGCTGAACCCACATACTCAGGGAGTGGGTTCAATCTATAGTGAGTGAAATCTCTAGGTCTGCAGAGAAGGCCTGGGGTTGACTGGTCCCCACTCAATCCAGGGTGGACAGCAGTGAATAGCCTAAATTGTATGTAGCAATGTGTTCCCACTTAAACCTCAGAGGAAGGAGGGGACTATGGGCTCCCCATCCCTCCTCATTTCCTCTGCTTCTCTCTGCCCCCAGCCTTGGGGCTTTGGCCTGCGATCACAACTGCTATCCTGATGGCATTTCCTCCTTACTCTCGTCCAGTTCCCAGTACGGCCTCCCCTCCTGTTTCCAGCACCTCCAATGATCCAGTGGGATCCTACTCCATCAATGGGATCCTGGGGATCCCTCGCTCCAATGGCGAGAAGAGGAAACGTGATGAAGGTAGGGAGGAGGGAAGAGGCTTGGCTTCCCCTGTGCATGCTTTTGTCCTTGGACTCAGAGCTCCGGTTTCGGCCTAGCCTCGCAGCTGCTCTGCTGTGAGATCAGTTTTAGTAGCAAAGCCTGGGTCCCCCCACTACCCTGCTGGCTCCTGGAGAGAGGGAGGCAGGCTGCTGGTGGGGCCATCAGTTTCACCATCTGCTCAGCAGCCCCGACTGCCTCACCTTCCGCTGGGATTCATCCCGAACATCCCGGTGGGATGCCAGGAGGGAAAGCATGAGCCATGGACTATGGGAAGGTTTTGGAGGTTGGGGGACAGCTGGTCTCTGACCTGGGGATGAAAAGCCAACCTGACTTGTCCTCCTCTGATCTCAACCCATCAGGAGATGGGGGAGTGTTGTCATGCACAGCTGACCCTTGTGTCCTTTCTCTGTAACACGTGGACCCTGTGCCCATTCAGACCACTTGGGGAGCTGGGCATGGGCCCTCTCTGCTCTTCTCTATGGGAGGAGACACCCCCCAGGCTCCTCTCCGGCCCTTCCCCTCATTCCCTGTAATTCCTCGGGTGCAGCTAGCTGTTAGGCAGGGAGTTAAAGGGTGAGGAGGAGCAGGGAAAGGAATTCAGAGGAGAGAGTGGTGGAGATGAACTTGGAAGAAGGTGTTCTTCAAATATTATGACATTAAGGGTCCCTTGGTGACCATCTGGTTCTCTCTTTTTTTTGCGGTATGCGGGCTTCTCACTGTTGTGGCCTCTCCCGTTGTGGAGTACAGGCTCCGGACGCGCAGGCTCAGCGGCCGTGGCTCACGGGCCCAGCTGCTCCGCAGCATGTGGGATCCTCCCGGACCGGGGCACGAACCCGTGTCCCCTGCATCGGCAGGCGGACTCTCAACCACTGCGCCACCAGGGAAGCCCCATCTGGTTCTCTTTTGATGCCTGAGGCCAGGGTGCAGGGCTGGCAGGCCCAGACAAAGGGAGACACCAGTGTCTGGAGCCTGCTTCCTGCCCTGATCTTATGGTCCCTGCTGGGGAGACAGTAACTTCCTGGTCTAGGAAGGGCATATGATTTTAAGGGTATCTCCCATGAAATAGACAGAACCCTCTGAATATGAACATAGGGGGGTGACCAAATATCCCATTAGTCCAGACAGTCCCAATTTATGCCTTTGTCTCTGCGTCTTGGCCAGTCAGCGTCTCCTTTTTCTCTCAAAAATGTCCTGTTTGGACAGTAAATCATGTGGTCATCCCAAGCGCAGACAAGCCCTTGATTGGGGCAGCTCTAGAGGGTAAGGAACAGAGAAAAGAGACAAAGCTGAGATTTCCTAGACCCAGGCTGAGGGAAAAGAGAGTGTGAGAGCCCCGGCCTCCAGCAGAAAGCACAGCACGTAGGAGAGGCCTGGGCCTGGCAAGACAGGGATGACCTGGGGCTGGCCTCCTTCCAGAAGCCCTAATGGCCTCGTTTCACAGGAAAACAGCTTGTCTGGCTCTATTTCTCCTTCTTCCAAAACATCCAAACCCATTTGGCTGCCACGGCCTTTGCCACTCACTAAATT
This sequence comes from Delphinapterus leucas, assembly GCF_059928025.1. Classification (NCBI taxonomy): domain Eukaryota; kingdom Metazoa; phylum Chordata; class Mammalia; order Artiodactyla; family Monodontidae; genus Delphinapterus; species Delphinapterus leucas. The sequence goes on from NC_143144.1 coordinate 59,702,954, forward strand.
TCATTGTGGTTGTTTTGGCGGCAGCCACTGATGGGCAGGGGGGGTGGCTGCATGAAAGGGCCTAAGCCTCAGTTCTCTCTGGGGGTTTCCCACACTCAGGGCTTCGCCAAGCTCCCTGGCACTCTGAGTGATCTGGAAGATTCTGCCTCAGAACCTGAGGATTTCTCCTTTAACCACCAGCACCTGTGAGATGACCAGGATCTCCCCCCTTTGTCCTCTCCCCTATTGGTCTGCGGTTGGGGCCAAGCATGTCCTCTGCTTCCTGGGCTCCTATGGGCCGTGAAAGAAGCTGGGGTTAGAGAGTCACTGGCCTGAGGCTGCGGCCGCTGCAGGTCGGGCCCGGCTGGCCCAGAACAGAGTGCTCTCCTCTCTGAGCAATTGATCACATTCATTGTTTCAAGTCAATTCAATTCAGTCACCCTTTCCTGGACATCAGTCGCAAGAAAGGCTTGGTGCTGTAGGATCCCAGAGCAGAGCAAGCTATGATTCTTGTTCTTAAGGAGCTTACAGTCTAGTGGGGCATGTAAAACGCGTGAGTCCAGAGAGCAGAAAGGTCCATCAGAGATCTAGATATCTGTGTTGTGATGGAGGTCTGGGCTGCAGGCCATGGGAACTCAAAGTGGGGAGGCAGTGAACCTCCAGGAAAGGCTGCTCTTCGAGGAGGGGCCTGAGGGATGGACAAGGGGCACAGTTCAAAGACAATGGTAGTTGAAATTCTATCAGACAGACTGAGCCTTGTGACCAGAAGACACTGTGCTGAAAACACAGGGGTGCTTTGGCTGGGATGAAAGGGCCTGAGGGGAAGTCGTGGCAGTAAGGCTGAGCGGAGGGGTTAGGGTCACAGGAGAGCAGGCCAAGACGGGACCCTATACGGAGTTTGGACTTTTTCCTGCAGACATGAGAAGCCACTGCAAGTGTCTGGGCAGGAAGGGACAAGAGCAGGGCTGGGCTGGGGAAGACCCTCCTCCAGGAGGGTGGTGGTGACGGCAGTGGGGAGACATCTCAGGAAGCAGTTGAATTCTGGGTGAGGGATAATGGCAGCCTCTAAGTTTACTCTTGCTGCTTAAATACTTACCCACAGGCCTAGCCAGTTGGCAAGAAGGATCAGAGACCCTGCTTCTTTTTTGGGGGAGAGGGTTCTTTTGCCTTGACACACCTCTTCTGACCAACCCCAGGCCAGATGGAGCTGTCCTTCCCCAAGTGGAGGCCAGAGCCTATTAGGGAGGCCAGTATTCCCTGACCACCCCCCTACCCCAAACGCACACCACCACACACACACTTGATCCATCAGACCCAGGTGGAAAGAGGGGGGAAAGGAGAGGCTAGAGCAAAGGCAGACCTTTCACAGCCTATTCCCCCCTTCCCCCATTCTGGGTGCCTCCAAGCAGCCAGGCCCAGTTTGCATTAGGGAGCAGCTCAGATGATTAAGAATAGGGGAGATAATTATGTGTCAAGATGATGTAGCCCAACTCTGCAGTCAGGCCAAGGTAGCACTGCAGCTGGCAGGCCGGTCGCAGGAGGCAGCCTCGGGCATGGGCTGCACAGACACCCAGGTGTATCCTTCAGCCACTGGGCCAGCACCACAGGCAAAAGAGAGAGCTGACTCGGACGATGAGGGATGCTGGGATGGGAATGGGGATACATGTCAAGGGACTAGACCTCGAGGGAGTGGAGGGGCAGGTCTGTTTCCAGGTGGACCCTGTACCCCTGCCAGGCTGGCTCGATTTTGGCCCCACCCACTGGGGCATCTCCCTAGAAGTGTCATAGCCCAGGGGTGAGCTGTGAGCCTCTCTGTCCTCAAGGAAGCCACTCCCGCTCCTGCCTGTGGGTACGGTTCGGCCTATTCTTCAGCACTAACAATGTAACGGTGGTGGGCATTAGCGAGGACAGTCACTGCAGCGTGCTCTGGCATTATTGGAGACAGTCTCAGCAGTAGTTATTGGTGTTCGCAGTGATAATACCCAGAGCATTATTGGCATTGGTACTCAGAATATGGACAGCGTTATTAGTATCTGCAGCAATCAGATCTGTGGGGACATTAGTGAAGGGCCGATCCGCTGTGACTCTGGGGAAAAAGGAAACTGACAGTGACTGTGAGCCTGCTTGAGATGCCCTCTCATGCTTTGGCCTTTGGAAGAATGGAAAAATCCCCAGACTTGCCTTTAAGAAATATGCTAGTCAAGAAGATTTGACCTCCCCTCCCCACAAGAGTCCAGGAGGTCCCAGAATGAGACAGGTAGACAGACCAGGGATAGATGAGGAAGTTATGTCACAAAGCACCCGGCAGACAGGCTGTCCATCCATCTGAGAAGGTAGATCCCCGTTCAGTACCCTGCTAAAATCTTTCCCTCTTCTTGGCTACAATTATGGGTGGGTATATTAGGGTCCTTTGAAGGAACACTGCTTCCCCGAATGTTGCATGCCCTGGCGTATGTGGCTGCAGGATAGGGACCCTTGTATTCTTTTTAGGCTGAAAGACCTAAGTCCTTTACCTTCACCCAGTTGCTTTTGGCTGTGGCCTAAAGCATTGCCGTCCATCAGTGTTGTTGAAGGCCAGAGCAATTACATAACTTGTCCAAAAATCTGAATGAAGTCATATGTGTGAGTCTTTTGATCTGTGTGAGGGGAGGTGTGTTGGTATCATCCTTTGATGTGTGGGATTGCAGGGGGCCGCGATTCTGCCTTCCATTAATTAGGTGCACAATGAATTGTGCAGTCGAGTGGTGCCAGGCCGGTGCAGTTGTACGTTTGCAGGCAGGGCAGACTGCACGGCTGCAAACAGCCGAGACCTGTCACTGCCTTTAATAGCTCCCTTCTGCTTTGGATGAAGCCGTAACTTCAAGAAGTGGTTTATTTCCTTAGTTAGTTTCTCCCCAAAAGTCCCCCAGTGTGTTGCTCAGATTTGACTTGGAGCAAATGAAGGGATTAGGCTGTGGGAAGGAGCAGCACCTGCTCTGTCTAGGAGCCTGGGCTTCAGGCAAGAGAAGGCTGCAAAGACCCCCACGCAGAAGAAGGATTCGGGGTGGAGGCCAGCAGGCAGTCCCGGGAGCGCAGCAGGGATGGGCAGTGTGGCTCAGTGGGGAAGGGGTCAGGAGGGAGGGAGACGCAGCTGGGTTTGAGTCCTAGTGCCTTGGGCAAGTCACTTAACCTTCATCAGCTCAGTCTTCTCCTCTGTGAAACGGAGACAGTGACGGTACTTACTTCACAGGGATGTGGGGAGCACTACACGAGATCATGGAGATGGAGTTGAGCCAACTCCATCTTGGAAGATGGCTCGCTGTGTGCCTGGGGAGGAAGGCATAATTGGCAGGTTTATGTTTCAAGGGGAAATGAAGTTGTGTCAGAAAGAAACTTTTTTGGGTACAGCCTCTCTCATCTTGGTACAGCTCCTTTTAAGTAAGGCAGCCTAGGGAAGCTGATGCTGGGATAAACCGACCTAGAGGGGACCAGGGCAGTGGGGGAAAGATATGAGCCTCCCCTGTGTGACTGGGAGGACCTCTGTCCATCTTTGCTTGCTCATCTGCTCTGCGGTTATCCACTTGGGCCGGATGTCATCTCTTATTAGCCTCCACAGGCATTTTAGATGTGGGTAAATAAATATGGGACCCCTTCTTCTCTAACATGGAGGCATCCCTCCCTCTATCCATTGCTGTGTATTTCTGCTCCCACATACAAATTTATTTATTTACCTTGGGAAATGTATGTTTGTTTTGTGGCCACATGTGCTTTTTTATATGAGTTATGCAAATGTGGGTATTGTGTGTTCTCTACCTTTCTGAAATCGTTGGGTGAAAGGGGATGCAGAACTGCGTTGGGAAGGCATGCAGTTTTCTGGGTAGTGTATGCACTCAAAGAGATGTTCAAAGGTGAGCAGGTGCATGTCCACGTCCCTGTCAGCAGCTCCAGGGAGCTGGGAGAGCTCTAAGCCAGGCCTGGGTGTGCTAAGGCTGCATGGTCTTGAGGCATAGGTTCGCGTGTGGAATTTTGCCCAAAGGGCCCTGTACGCATCACCCTGCATTCTGTTGGCAAAAGGATGGGCTGTTCTGATCCTGCCTCCATGGGTGGACTGGCCCCCAAGGCAAGGGAGACTGAGACTGGGAACCTGGTCTCCCAACCTCAGGGTTTTCCCCCCCCCGCACCCGGTCTTCAACCTGCCTGTCTTTCGCGATCTCTCAGTGTCTGTCTCTTATTTGCTCTAGTCGAGGTATACACTGATCCTGCCCACATTAGAGGAGGTGGAGGTTTGCATCTGGTCTGGACTTTAAGAGGTATGGGGGCCAGAGGGAACATGGTGCGGGGACCAGGGGAAAGAGCCGGGGGTGGCCATTAGAGAGTCTTCAGAGAGTGGGTTCCTAAGGGCCAGAGTGCAGAATAGGAGGAGGTGGCCCAGGATTCCACTGGGAAACCAAGAGGCTAACAGAGTCTCAGGGCCTGGCTCACTTCCGCCTTGGGCTACTGCTGGGTTTGGGGGCTGAGGCCCCGTGGCCTGGAGGGTCAGGCCCTCAGTGGATGGGGGACACTTTTTCCAGCCCTTGGAAAAACAAAGAGCAGATCGGGTTGTAAAACAAAAGCAAAGGAGACCTGGAAACACCTGACAGCCCTAATTCATCACGGCCCAAGTTTTTTCCTGTGTTCCCATTATATTTGTTTGTAAAAGTGGAAATCAATTTTGAAGGTAATTTTCTGGAAAGAATGGAAGGGAGGTGGGAGGGCCGGATAAGGCAGAGATGGTAAAAGGAAAAATTTAGGCCAGGCACAGCCCAGGGGCAGCTCTTGGCAAGGTGAAAGAAAATTGCATATTCAATCTCCATCCATGAATCTCCCTCACTGCTGCCCGCCTCCTGCTTGAAAACAATGAAGGCTTTTTCCCAACGCTGGGCAGGGCCTCGGTATCAGCCTCACTTTAACTTCAGGGTCATTAATTCCCTGATTATTGAAGGAGAAGAGAGGGTTGCAGCATCAATTCCAAAGGCACCCCCCCCCATGTGATCAGGCCCTGGTTGGGGTGGGTTGGGGGGCAGCCAGGGTGAGGTGAGGTGTTGCTTCAGAAGAGCAGAGGGGTGGGAGGGAGGAAGTGGGGAGCCAACTGGACTGGGGGGAAGGAAGCCAGGAGGAGGGGAGAAGAAGGCAGTCATTACTGCATACCTCTGTTGTGTTGTTATTGCAAATTAAAAGTAGCATGTTCCACTCCGCAGCTATCTTTGGAGAGGGAGGGGCACCGAGGGAGGTGGGGGATCTTATCATTGCTTCTTCAGCAGACCAGCCGTGGTGTCACCGTGTGAGGTGACATTTGAATTTACAATTCCGCTGAGAAAAGCCATTAATTCACAAATTAACATTTCTCCCTCTCCCTCTCTCTTTAACACTCTCTCCCTCTCTCACATGGATGTGCAAGCAATTGAAAAGACAAAGGAAATAGCCTTAAGGAAGAGACTTTACTGCTAGTCTGTCTGTGCTGAGATTGCTCCCCCTGCTTCCAGATAGATAAACCAATTACCTGAGCAGCTCTGCTCCTGGCCGCCCGAGATCACCTCCTTTTGTAGGCTGCCTCCGTGGCTGGATTACACTCGGTGTATCTCATTAATGTAAACCAGGCATGCCCTGGTCACCGGGCTCTCTTCCCTGCTCTCTTTCTGGAGGGGCAGCGGGAGGAGTGCTGGTGTCAGAAAAGGCAGGCAAGGAGGACCCTGGGAAAGAGGAGAGGCCGCCGCTGGCCAGCTGCCAGGCGCTGGGACTCTGGGTGCTCAAGGCTCGGACCTTCGGTCCTGGAGGAGGCTGCTGGGGGGAATCTGCAGGTGAGCGCTCCTTGGCAGGTTTGCATGGGTGGACATTTAGAGGCAGAGGCAGCAGCCGGAGCCTGACTCTCTGGGGCCCACAGCGCCTGTTCTCTGTGGCCTTTTGGTCCAGGGGCTGGGGCCTGGCAGAAGCAGAGAGGGATCTGAGCGCTCCCTGCATGGGAAATGCTTAGGGAAGTTTCGCTGAGTCCACATCATTTTAGTGGGACAGGATGCAGCCTGAAGGAGCTGGAAGGGTTGCAGAGGAGGGCCCAGAGGCAAGGTGAGGTTGCACTATGTTGGGTAAACAAAAGGAGGTTGTACTGATTCCTTAACCTAAACCCAGCACTTGGGAGCAGTTATGTCTGTTTGCCACTCAGTCCCTACACACACACTCCCAGCCATCCAACTCCTTTCTTAGAGAAGACCCATCCAGGAGCGTGGACCCGGGGTGCTGTGCTCTCAGACCTCTGGAGTGAGCTTGCATCATGGGCAGGATGTCGCAGAGCCACTTTTGCTTTTACTCTCCTCCAGGCCCCGGCCAGGCACTGCATGAGGACAGTATATTGGCAGAGGGAAGCCAAGTGGAGTTTGAGTTTCTGTAAGGAAAGTACCTCTGCGGGTTATTGCTAGAATTATATTATTTCACAAACATTACATACTACCAAGCACAGGTCACAGACTCTGAACCTAAGGAGGCAGGTTCTATGAAAGTCCAGAAACAAAATCTGCATGGAGGTAGTCATCTGTCTAGACAAGCACCCAACTTTAACTGTATTAACAAAGCTCAACCTATGTTCATTTTCCAACAAATATTCAAACCCTGGCTACTGTCCACTCCAGCCCAAGAGCAAACTAAGTTTTAAAGGTCAGCATTTGCTAAGACACACAAACCCCCAAATCCACTGCTGAACACACATTCATTGTTATGAGTATATCTTCCTAGTAACATGGGAAATTAGACCGTTCATACCTGAGGGGGGAATTTTTCTATCTTAGTTGGATCGCATATTTTAGCCTAACTCTCAGGGTAATGTTGGCTACGAGCCTGTTGAACACCAACCATGTCATTATACAGAGTTAGGTTTAAAGGTTTTATTGAGACCTTTGCCTTGCGCCCTGTGCACACTCGGACTTACTTTTTTCTGTAGAGAGATAGCAGGGTTTAGCCATGGCTGTGTGTAGCTGACATAGGTGTGTGAATTTGTACCTAAATCCCTGCGTTTATATCAGAGACGGCAGCCACGTCATTAACCACCTTAGTTTCCCAGCCAGTTCATGCTGTTGTGGGTAAAGAGTTATATTTGGTTGTCTGAGGAAGGATGTTGAGATTTAGCACAAAAGAGTATATTTTTTTCGTAAAGTGCCAAAAAGTCAGAATGGATGGATTGACCCCGCTCCCCAGGAGAGGAGGTACAGACTTGCAGTGGAGGGGCTGTGTGTGACCCTCCACCACTGGAAATTGGGGTGGGAATAGCAATAACTTTCTCAGCAGAGGCCTCGGGTCCTCCCCACTCCCGCATCTGTGCGCTCCTGTGCACGTGTATGCACACCCACTGTGTCAGAACACATCTTCAACCCCTTGTCTTCCACTTGGCAACTACCTTCCAGCCCTGCAGGTAGGTGTCGTGCTCCTTCCCCCACAGGCAAGGGCAACAAGAGAGAAATCCTGGCAGGGGCCTGGAGGACCCCTCAGAAAAAGGGTCGGGGAGAAGGTAAGCTGGGGAGACCCAGGAGTGCCACCTGCCAGAGGAATGGGTCCCAGCAGCCTCCCGACCATTGCTGGCTGCACAAGAGGGGCCCCAGAGCCCAGGGAAGGGCCCCTCCCTTGCTTGCCTTCCCCAGGGCCCCGGTGGCCGGCAGGGGGGACCCTCCCATTCTCCCCCGTGGGGGTGGAAGGGCCAGGAGGGTTGGGGGAGGGCTGGGAGACGGATCACGAGCCGAGTAGTTGCAGCACAGCCAGTAATTCAAACCATCCTGACCCTTCGGTGAACTCAAACCTGCTGACCTTGACAGCACCAGACAAGGGAGGCCTCACAGACCTCAACCTGCATGGAGGCCTCGCCTTCTCTCCCTCCCTTCCTTGGAGCCCGTATCCCAGCCTCCAGGTGGCTCCTCATTTGGTCATCGGAGCGAAATGTCAGCATCCCTCCCTCCCTGAGGTGCCCGCCGGCCTGCCTCAAAGCACCCTTTGTGCTCATCTCCGCTGGAGACAAGCGTGTGGACATCTCACGGGGGTCTTTCCAGGGCTGGGCTGAGGCTTCCTCCTTCAGACAGAGCTTTTACACCTTGCCCACCCGTCCTCCTCCTGCCCAGGCTTCATCTTTTTCAAGAGCTATAGTGTGTGTGTGTGTGTGTGTGTGTGTGTGTGTGTGTGTGTGTGTGGTGTCCGGGTGCACACAAGGGCAGGGATAAAATGTGATCGAGACAGAGCAGACAAGGGGAGGGAAGAAAAGCAGGAGGAGAGCAGCCCCAGGAACCTGCATTAAAGTAAATGCAGTTTATGAAGTTTATGCTCTCCTCCTGGGGAGAGCTGGAGTCCATCCAACAGTCTCTTGGAGCCTGCCAGACAGCTCCCGAAACAGAAAGTGCAGGCAGGAGTGCGAGCAAGCCGGTGGCAGAGGGAGAGATGCACGGACACACACACACACACACACACACACACACACACACAGAATCTCTCTGTCTCTCTGTCTCTCTGTCTCTGTCACTGGCTCACACAGATCTCCCGAGGCCCCAGCAGACTCTGCAAAGCCTGGGGTGGAGGGATGCAGATGAATGTTCGGTAGAAGGGACCCTGGGAGCCTCCCTTCCCTCTTACCTCCCCACCCGCATCTCCATCTCCTTTGCAGTGTGGACCACTGGGGCAACCAGCTTGTGGAAGCTGCTCTGGGAAAAGGGCGGTGCAGGTGGTCTTGAGGTCTAGGAAGGAAAAGGGACCAGAATGTGGTCTCCCAAGAACCTGCCTTTTTTCTGATGCTGGGGATCCATTTTTGTCTGGCACCTTGGTCTAGACCAATCAGGTACCCCACAGCTACTGAAGACAGTCCTTCAGAAGAAATTTAAGGAGTCTCTTAAGGAAAAACAATCAGAGACAGTATTTTTTCTGGGAATTCAGAGGAACTAAATAGTTGACCAGGTTAGGATATGGGAGCTCTCAGACGGACTTATAAGCAAGGCGGAGTAACTGCCTTTCTAGACTCTTCCACATGTGCCTCAGCACTTGGGTTCATGTGTGTGTTCACTAATAATATGTAAGTGGGCCAGAATCCTTGACTTCAGACAAAAGGAGAGTGTGAAGAAAGATGACTGGAAAGGGAAATACATAGCAAAGCCTTCTCTCTGCCCAGGCCAAGGTGGCAACATCCATCTCCTGCCCCGGTGCTTCCATGAAACGCCTGAGCTGGGGACGGGCAGTGGGGAGAAGCCTACCTCCCACCTTTTCCTGAGAACTCCGTGTCCCTATTCAGGTTCTTCCAGGAGCTGGGACAGAGCAGGAAAACAGAGGTAGAGTCATCTGAAGGCAGAGAGTCAAGCAGGAGAGGGTACAAGGGAAGGGGAAGGATGGCTGGAAATTGATTGTGGAGGATGCTCTGGGAAGCCAGGAGACACAAGGCATGGAGGGAGGCAGAAACTGCCCAGGGATGGCTTTTGCCTTTTCTCTCCTCTTTCCTCTCTTCCTCCCTCCTTCCTTCCCTCCCTCCCCCTCCTCATCCCTCCCCTTTTCCCTCCACACATCTTTATTGGTTCCAGTAATAGCGTTGATTTGCATGTCAGGCAAAGCTTTGCTACACACACAAAAAGAAAACCCCAGCCGTGGCGGTGTGGCAGTGTCAGCTCTCGCTGTTGTTCGACAGTGTAAAATTAAATTAATAAAGCCCCCAACACAGGAAAACATAACAGGAAATTAATGGCCTTTACTGTCGCTCTGATGCAGTCATTTGCAACCCTGCTTTCCGCACCAAAGACTTCATAAATGCAAGCAGTTTCTCTAAACAAGCATACTTAGAGCGGCCTGGTATGTAATTTTTCGCCTTGCTTGTGTCCTTTGAGCTAACAAAGGCCCCTTCCCTTCTGGCTCCAGAGAGGTTTCTAACTCGTTCTGGCCCCAGCTGGAGCCCGGCCCCAGGCAGAAGGCCGCAGCCCCTCCTGAGAGCCCAGACAGGGCTGAAGGAGGACTCAGGTCCCCCTCAGACAGACCCTCAGCCAGCCCTCCTTCCCCACCAGCGGCCAGTGCGCCCAGAGCCCCAGCCTCTGCCTGCAGGCCAGCAGGAAGGCTCAGCGTATGCTCTCAGCCAGGAAGGTTGATCACCCTGGGGAATTCACCCAAACCCACCCAATGCTCACCCCTCCCCTTCCTCTGTGCAGCGGTCCTCTCTCCCCACTACCTGTTTGCTCCCCTTCCGCCATCTGTCCCTGCTCGCCGCCCTTCTACTTCTTCACGTAGGGGTCACAGCCACCATGCTGTCAGCATGTTGGCAGTAGGTGCCCATGACCCACTTTTCTACAGGTAACTGGGGGCTAACTTATTCAAAACGGGTATAGTGGCAGTGTGGATATAATTTTCTGGGGTTCTAGGTCTGCCCCATATATCCCTCTTCTCCCCTGGTTGGTTAGAAAATATGAGGGCCCTAAATGATCATTCAGGCCATCTCTCTGTCCTTGGGCTGATTTCCCATAAAACATTTCAGAGAGCTGAGAGTCTGGTTTTGCTTCAGTGTGTAAACAGGTGGGATATTGAGAAAACTTACACTGACCTCTCTGGGGATCTTTGTGGGCCCAAGTTCCCACTGTGTTAGGATGTGTAAGAGGAGCAAATAACCAGGTTGTGGATCTCATGGAACTTACAGTCTATGAAGAGGTAAGGCTATCCCAAACCAGACAATAAGCTGTTAATTGAACGCTGAACCATGTGGCTGAGTGTTCAGTAGGAATCCAGGGAAGTGGCTAGAAGAGCAGGCAGGAGATGGGACTTGAAGCTGGAACTGGCTGAGATTTGGACAGGCTGTCTCCAGGGCTATCTCGCCTATGGAGGGAGGCCAGTGGCTGGGCTAAGACTGGTGACAAGAGAGTCAGATTCTTAAAGGTCATCTGGTTTTATCTGCCACTCACATGGAACTCTCCCCTCTAGCAGTTCTGTTTGACAGGTCACAGCCCCTGCCTGTACATAGGACATAGATGGACAGTTGTCATTGTTAGCAGCACTGCCTTTATACTGAGTCAGCGTGGTATTGAGGGAAGAGGATGGGACTTGGAATCCCGATGTCTGGATTGGGCTCCATCTCCTCTCCTTGCTTGCCTTGGGACCTTTGACAGATCTCTCCGAATCTGTTTCCTCATCTTTAAAATAAGATAACAACATTTGCCACATAGAGTGGTGGTAAAGATCTCCACGCAACAGTCCCTCTTTTCTCCCTCCCTCCCTCCCTTCCATTCATTCCACCTGATTTACTGAGCACCTAACACCAGGCTGAGCCCTGAGTGGATTTCAGTTTCTCACATGGTGTGGTCCCTATGCTTGTGGAAGGCCCTTCACCATCCTGGTTACCCATCTCTGAATTCATTCTTGACAGTTAAAGTCCTTCTTAAATGAACACTAAACTCTAGAGACAGTCTAGCCAAAGCCAAGTACAGTAGAACGCCTGCCATTCTCCACCTGGAGATTCTACATCCATAATGTAGCTTAAGATTACATTCGATTTTTTAGCAGCCGTGTCAGACTCAAACTCATATTGAGTTTGTGGTCAACTAAAACCTTGAGATCTTTTTCACATCAATTGCTATCAAGCCAGGTCTACCCCATTCTACACTTGTGTAATTGATTTTTTTTAAACCTGAACATAGGGCATTCCATTTATCCCTGTTGAATTTCATCTTGTTGGTTTGGGCTCTTAATTCCACCCAATTAAGATCATAAGGATGTCTTCTATGTCATCATCCAAGTAGTTTTTTTTTCTTGTTTGTCCGACATTTCCTACTCATTTTTTAAATTTATTTTTTTTATTTTACTTTATTTTTTATTTTTAATATTTGGCTGCATCGGGTCTTAGTTGCAGCATGCAGGATCTTCTTAGTTGCACGGGGGATCTTTCATTTCCAAGCGCAGGATCTCCGTTGCGGTGTGTGGGCTTCTCTCTAGTTGTGGCACACAGACTCCAGAGCACGTGGGCTCTGTAGTTGAGGCACACGGGCTCAGTAGTTGGGACCCGCGGGCTTAGTTGCCCTGCGGCATAAGGGATCTTAGTTCCCCGACTAGGGATCGAACCCATGTCCCCTGCATTGGAAGGTGGATTCTTTACCACCAGACCACCAGGGAAGTCCCCCAAGTAGTTTTTTTAAAGAGTTATTTTCCTTTAAAATAAAGGAAAGCCACATGGCCCACCAGTGGAGACGTCCCACCTGGGTGCTTTAGGGACCATTGAGCCCAACAGCCATCAGCCATTTCACTGTCCTTCATCTTGTCCATAAAGTTAGGAAGACTCTCTGTGAAATTCTCTGTTACCATTCACTATACCCACAGTGTTTCCTTAATCAATCAATTTTAAAAATCCAATATAAGTTGATGAGAAAATTGAATGTCTGCTATGGATAAAGCATAGCAGGACTGATCTACAAAGGTAAATAGGAAGGACACAGTCCCTGACCTCAGGAAGCTTCTAATCTAGTAGGGAGATAGATGTGCACACCATTACACAAGCAGAATGTGATAGATCTATGATCAAGGTATAAAGTGCTATGATAAATGTCAAGAAGCGGGGGGCAGTTGCTTCCCATCAGGGCAATTGAGGAAGTCTTTGTAGGGATGGCATTTGATCTAAGCACTGATAACTAGTTAATGTGCTACCACTTATTCTTGGGGAGTGCATGCAGACTCCACAGTATTACCATTTTCTTTTCTAATGCCCACAAATTAAGGGCATGATAATTTCTTCTAAAAGATTTCCAGACCCTAATATTAAATGTATTAGACTGTTGTTTGCATAAGCTTACCTTTCTCCCCTTTTCACGATGGCATTGGTTTTGTCACTGTGTTGCCCTTTCATTGTGACCACTCAAGGATTATCAACAAAAACTTTAGGATGCTATCTACCTCCCCCCAGCCACCACCCTGCCTCACCTGAGTTCTGATATATGAATTATCTGGGCCTGGGAGAGGTAACTCAATTGAAACGGTTAAGAGGTACCTGCCTGGCCTCCTCCTGACCTGGGCAACTCCTCCTGGTCCCATTTTGAAGATCCTTTTCTTTGATGGAGAAGACCACGTCAAGCCAGGGGTTGAGAAGTTCTGCCTTCTCTCTCAGCATTGCATCGTTTCCTGAGCACTGAGCTTAAGCTAGCCTTCCTTTTTGTTCTTTCTCCAGACGTAGCTACCAAGGCCCTTTTTTGTTGTTTCAGCTTGTTCTGAGCTTTTGTCTTCCTGACAGGCTCCTGCTACTCTCATATCCATCCCTGGTTATGGTCCCCTCCTTCCATCTGTTGTGTGTGTCCTTTATAAGAGGAAAAAAAATAACTTTTGTCTGATAATAAGTGTAATGTATGCTCATTGTAAAAATATTTGGAGGATACAATAAATTAAAAAAAAAATCACCCATAATCTCATCACCAAGAGAATTTTGGTGATGAGATTTAGAATTTTGGCATATTCTTTACAGTCTTTTTTTTCCCTGTGTATACATAATTAAATATATATATAATTTTAATCAAAATTGGAATTATACTGTATATACAGCTTGTGTCTCGCTTTTTTCACTTAACATTATATAGGACCATTTTCACATATCATTAAATATTCTTTGAAAACATGATTTTTTAATGGCTGCATAATGTTCCACTGTTTCATGTACATGTCCTTTTAAAATCTAGGCTCATCATATTTTAAAGCTTATTCATGTGCAACAACAATGATTTCCCTTAAAGACCCTCTCTTTCCACCCTTCCCCCATTCCCACTCCCACTCCCTTTACTTTGTCAGGTTGATTATTTGAGCTTGTAGCAGCAGAATTTCATTTTTAGAGCATCCTGTCCTCATGGAATTATATTCCCTTCTAGAATCTCTTGCCATGGGATCACACAACCATTCTTTCCCTCAACACATAGCAGTTTGCTTTTCTCAAGTCAGATTCTGTGCAATGCCCCCTCCTTTTGCTACTGTCACCTCTAGACATGGGTGCTTTCTCCCCAGATCCCCAACAGTTCCCTTTCATCAATTTTTTCTTTCTTGGTCAGAATTAAGCAGCCTGGGGTAGCGGAAAAGGGCACGAGTCTGAGAAACCTCTGTATCCTAACGATGACTAGCTGTGTGACATGGGGAAATTACTCAACCTTTCTGAGCCTCTTTTTTCTTTTTAAATCTCTAAGAGGGAACGGATTAAATTATCTCCATGATACTTTCTAGCTATAAAATGTGATAACACTGAATCCAGAGTGGCAATGTCCTACACTGCTTCTTTTTCCTTCTAAAAGGTAAACTGCAAGGCAAGTAAAGAATGGATCAATCTTTGCTTTTGGAATTCTATGCAACAAATCAGCCAACATTTTTTGCCACCTACTATGTGTCAGGCCCTGGGCTAAGTTTACATACATGAAAAAGATGGGTCCCTGCCTTTAAAATAGTCACAGTTTAGTGAAGAAAACAAACATTAAAAAATAACGACGTAGGAATTCCCTGGCGGTCCAGCGGTTAGGACCCTGTGCTCTCACAAGCCGCGCCATGTGGCCAAAAAAATAATGATAGTAATAACTACGATACCTACTGATTCTAAACTTGGCTTTGCCACTTACTGGCTGGAATAAGTACTTCGGGGCGAGTTACATAGCCTGTGTAGCCCTTGGTTTCTCCAGATTATGAGCTTAACTGCCCGAGGCATATTGTCTGGGTTTGCTTCTGACTGCTCCATCACGTGTTAGCTCTGTAACCTCAGGAAAGTTCCTGAACCTCTTCACTTCCATTTCTTCGCCTACAAAATAAATGGGGATAATAATAGGAGCTTCCTGCTTAAGTTCTGGTGAAAATTAAACAAGTCAATATATGTAAAATTCTTAGAGTAAGCACTTAACGTGAGCTACTGTTACTGTAAGGATTGAATCAGTGAATTATGTTAGGCATAGTGTCTGGTACCATTATAGGAGCTGGATCGATTTTAGTTATTATTATTATTTCTACAACAGCGGTTTGGATAGATGTCTACTGGAACACAGAGAAAAGAGAAGTGAACACTGCTGAGGTAGGAGCTAGCAACCCTCTGGTGTTCATCTGAGGAAACTCAGTCCAGAAAAGCTCGAGGGACTAGGCCAAGGTCACATAGCACGTGAGGGACAAAACTAGGATTTCAACCCAGGAGATGATACTCCTAGTTCAGTGTCACATTAGGGCCACTGGTGTAGTTAGTGTCCCCAGAGGCACATGGGTGTAGATGGGCCCAGTAAGACTGAGGTCAGGCAGGCAGGTAGCCATGCCCCTGCCTTCCACCCTATCGTGAACTCATGGAGTGCTTAGAAGCAGGGCTTGGTCAGGGTTAGCAGGTTCTCCGGGGCTGGAAGGCTGGGCAGAAGCTGGTCTTGCTCAGAGCCAAAGCTTCGGGCCAGGTTTCCAAGGACTTCTTCATGCCCTCCTCTTGAGCGTGGCTTGCGGTGACTGGCCAGGGCAGTCCCACGGATCGTCCGGTGTAAGGACAGGAGACCGTGGGGAATGTCATCCCACCTCCTCGGACAGACAGTGTTTGCATCAGCGTCTTCCCAGCTCATGGCTCCCCCATCTCCTCCTCCCTCCTCCTTCTCCTGTCTCCTGCCCTTCTCTCCTCGCCCCTCATGCTCCTTCCTTTTCCTTTCTCCTTCCCGCTCCCCTCTGCCCCCTCCCCTCCCCGTTTTGTTAATCCTCGCTCTTCTCCCAGTCCGGAAAGCAGCCCCATTCCTCAGCATCCCCGACCTCTCTCCCCCGTTCTCAATCGGATAGGAGGCCAGGGTGGCGGCCCAGACCTCGCGGTCCTGCGCCACCGTGGGGGTGGGGCCGGAGCGGCACAGGCAGGCTGCCCTGAATGACAAGCGGGGATATTGATCGCATTCTGAACTCAGCCCAGCCGATAGAAGGTAATTAATGACTCCATTTGCCTCAGCACTGAGGAGAACGATTGAGTTTGAAACTGCAACAACTGGCAGCTGGGGAGACTGGGGGCGGCCTGGGAGTGAACCCCTCAGAGGAGGAAGGTGGCGTTAGAGGAGCTAAGACAGGGAGAGGGGGCAGAGGCCACTGGTCAGACTGGGATGCAGCAAAGAGCTCCCACCCGGATCAGCGCCCCGACCCCTCCTGCTCCCCGAAGCCCCCTAGAGGCTGAGGTCCATCACCTACTGTCCCCACTTCCTCCTCACATTTCTCTTTTCTTCCTATATCACTTTTTCAGGTCATTTTTGGTCTACAGGTGAAGTGAGACTGACTTTCCCTGGGATTGCTCCTTGTTAGCTGTGTGAAGCACTCACATGTTTTTCACTCTCCCTCGGCTTGTTTCTTCTTTTGTAACATTGGATTAATGGTAGCTCTTCTGCAAGTGTTACGTGGGAATTAGAGATAATGTGTAATAAAGAACCTGGAGCCTGCCTAGTACATAGTTAGTGCTCAGTACATGACAGTGATGATGATCTTTGACAGGGAAGGCAAATTTGATAGAGTGGAGAAGGCTTTGGAGTCAGACATTCCTGAGTTAAAATCCAGCCTTTGCCTACTTTCTAGTTGGAGGATATTGAACAAATAATTTTGCCTCTCATCTGAAAGATAAGAACGATAGTAAATACCTCCTAAAAGTGAATGGATTTAATGAGTGTAGGTGGAAGCCCTAATATTGTCAGTTTCCCCATAGATGGGTAGATGTGTGTATTTGGGCTTGGAAAACTGAAGTTAATATAGTTCTTTGCTATACTTTAAAGGAATTTCTCTCAAATGCCTAATTCCTACTTCTTGGGGTTTGGTGGGCAGCCCCTATTCATTCCACTTTGATTTTGATGAGCCTTGGTGCTTTCTGACCAAGGAAATGGCATTATTTCATTCTCTCTATTACCATCACCCCCACCTACCTTTTGGTCAGCACATGAGAATTTCTCTTGTCCCTTGTAGGGACTGCTTTGGAGATTCAGGTACAGTGTCAACACACAAGGAAGACAGAACACTTCTGTTTTGTCCCTTGTCTCTAGCCCTCATCCCTAATACGTGGTGTTCAGTGCCTGTCCCCCTCCCCAAGCTGCTGAGACCTCACCGGCCAGCCCTATTCATGATTGGCCAGCAAGAGGGCTCTGGCCTGGGGTCAGAGGCGTGGGAGGTAGGGCTCTGCTCCAGGGTGGCCCAGGAATGGATGGGGAGTGACAAGGTTAAGTGAATGAGGAAATCACATCTTTTTGTTGAGGAGTAAAAGCCATTTTTATTAATGATTCTAGAAGTGGTATGTGCTTCCTGTACAAGGCCTGGATCATATAGAAAAACTTAGATGAGAAGAAAAGAATTTGCTCATGATCAGGGAGTAATCACTGTTACCCTGTGGGTGGCTCTCCTTCCAGCCAAGGTGATCTTTGGTTTTACAATTCTCTTCTTTTGCACAGAGATCAGGGCCCCACCGCTGGATCCCAGGCTCTGCACATGGGCTGGGCAGGCAGCTGCTGCTCCTCATTGGGGCTCAGGCCGCAACTGTCCACGGGCATCTTCCCTGTGCCAGGCTCCCTGGTAGATATGCCCGTGACCTAGCCACTTACCCTCATTTATGCTGCACTTCATTTACTCTGAGCCTCAGTTTCCTCAACAGTAAAAAGGGGATTATAATCCCTAGCTACCTTGAGAGTAGTTAAAAAGCCCAAATAACATAAGGTCTATGAGAGCTTTTGTTAACTGTAAGCAAATATGCAGTGGTCAGAGGAGAAGACAATATGAACCTTTGTTCCCTTTGAGAGAATAATCTACGTCAAAGTTTTAACTCAGCAGTCTGTTTAATTTAATTAATGTATTTATATCTTGCTTCATTCCGAAAAGGACTTAGGGTAGCTCACTCTCCTTCAGAGATGCTACGGCTCATGCCATAGTGGACAAAGCACCTGGAATGGGCTCCAGTTCTGAGCGTCCTACTACTCAGTTGTGTGACCTTGGACTGGTCACCTCCCCTCCCCCACCTCACCACCCACCCTGCTAGTTTTCATTACCTTAAAATGAGGAGTTTGGACCAGGTGTCCCCTCATCATTCTCGGCAGTCTGGGCTCGGCCAGCTCAGGGGCCATAGGCGGTAGCCTCAGTGTAGGGAGGGTACAAAGTAGAAAAGGGGGGATGCTGGGAGGGATGCAGTGTCCTGGGTGGGGCCAAGTGGCCCTCAACTGGGTCCCCTGGGATTGGCACCTGGGCAGCAGAGTGAAATGATGTGGAGAGCAGGCTCTGGAGTCAAACAGACCTGAATTCAAATCCCAACTGTCATTTACCAGCTGCATGGCCTTGGATAAGCTACTTAACCTCTCTTTGCCTCAGTTTCCTTATCTTTAAAATAGGTATCACGGCACCTACCTCACAGGGTGTTGGGAGGGTTAAATGGCATGCAACAAGCTCACAGTACTGTGAGCTGCTAATGGATGGTGGCTGGCCGGGGACAACAGAACAGGACCGAATCCTCCACATATGGGACCAACGAGCACAGGGTATCTTCCTTGCTCTGGGAAGTCTTACTAAAGCTTCGCAGCCGCATTTTCCAACCTCAATCTGAAAATGTGGCCTGAGAGTGGGAAAGAATATTGGAAATCAGAACTGCTCCAGAAAGTCCAGGACATGCGGCATCATACTCCAGCCCTCCTCTTGGAGCCCTGACAAGGTAGGGGCTGGTTTTCCCATCAAGGTGAAGGCTGAGGGCCTGCTCTGTCATTTAGGAAAGGCCTTCCCTGGAACCAAGAATGAACAGATAGACCCACTTTATCCTACTCTTTGCGACCAGGGCCGTGGTGTGGTGAGTCCAACATAGGGGCCATCTCTGGGCCCAGTTCTCAAGCAGCCTCTGCCAGCTGCCTTGGATGGCAGTTCTGCAGCTCCAAGGTTAAGTTTCACTCTTAACTGGCAACACGGTGTGCTCTGTCCTTGGGTAGAAGTACCACAGGTGGGCAGGAAGGTGTTGGTGAGAGTGGGAAGGGCCTCTGTGGACCAGAGTCAATGCTGTTGGAAGCTAACAAGCAGTGGGGCAGGTGAAGAAGGGGCATGAGTCTACCCAGGGGCCTGTCGTGGGTCTTCCCATATCCTCTGACAGCTAAGGATGTGTGGGACTTGCCTGACAGGTAACTGGGTGTCCTGGGATGCTAAGCCAGCCAGGTGGCTGGTCCAGAGGCCTTCTGCCAGTAGTCTGGCTTTGAATGCCACCCAGGAGAGCCTCGTTCATTCATTCATTCATTCACTCATTCATCCATTGAGTATCAAGTCTGTGCCCAGCTCCATGCCTGGCACTGGATCTACAGGGATGCACCGGTCATGGTTCCTGCCCACAGGGAACTCCCAGCCTGGCTCCTTGGCACAAGGGGGTGGGTGCTATCTAATTACTTTCCTTGCTACTCACTCTGCAGCCCAGATCAGGAGTTGTTTCTGCCTCTTCCTCCATGTTAGCCCAGCTCTGCCAGAGAGCCCTTCAGTGCCTGGGCCTGGCAGTGTCTCATAGCCCAGCTCCATCCCTCTCCCTTGCTGCCACCGCTGAGACTCTACCTTGGGAAGCACCCGCCCCCCGCAGCCCTCTCTCTCCATCTCCTGAGTAGGTCCCTGCAAGTGGGTGGTACTGACAACAGCTTCGTTTTCTCTTCCTTTTCAATTCTCTTCTTCCATGTTCTTTTTTCTTTTTTGCTCTTCCTCTACTCTCTTCTTCTTTCCTCCTCCAACCTCTACCCTCCAACCCCACCCCCATCCAGGCCCCGGGCTACCGTCCTCACTGGATACACAGGCTTCCGGGAAAGCAGAACCAGCTGGGTTATTCCTGTAGCAAGGGCCCTCAGCCCAGCCTGTGCTTCCTGAGGCGTCTGGTGTAGGAAGCTTCTTCCCTTTCTTCCTCTCTCCCTTTCTGCCCTGCCTCTGCCTCTGGGCTTCCTTCTTCCCTGAGCCTCTCCTCCTTTGACCTCTGAGCCCAGGCTTCTCCCGGCCTCCTTCCCTCACTCCCTTCCCGCCCTTCCTCCTTGCCTTCACTCCTCCCTTCCTTCTCTAGCTGAGGGAAGGGCACCACCCTGGCCTCTGGGGAGAGCCTGGGAGAGCCTGTGGGCCCTCTGGCTGATTTGGGGGACACTGCCTCCCTGTCCCCCACCAGTAATGCCACTGCCGTCTCCCTGCCCCTGTGGATGTCCTCCCTGTTCCCCAGAACTTTCTTTGTGCTCCTTCGCCATTCATCATGACTGCTGCCTTTCCTACATCCCTATCACCTTCCTTCTCCTTTGAGGAGTTTCCTCAAGCCTCCTGCAGCCTCCCTTGGCGATTCTCTCCTGCTTGCATCAGACTAGTTTGCTTTTCTGCTCCTCTAGCACCTTCTGTCTCTTCCTTGCCCCACCCACCTTCCCTCTCCTCTTCCTCCCTTTCCCCGGACCCTCGGCCACCTCTTCCAGTAGCAGCCATCCTTTTGCCTTTCCTTCCTCCCTCCCCCTTTCCATCGCTGCCTCTGTAACCTGTTTTATCACCAGGGCCTGAGTATACAAAAAATAAATAAATAAATAAAAAGGTCCGTGAGTGGAGGGAGCAGCAATAACCCCTAAAACAGTGCTATCAGTGGAACATGATTGATCAATTGAATTCCATAGTGGCTGAAAAATGTGGGATTAAGTAGTGTATTATACGCACAATGAGTTGAGGCATGATGTTCATTTCAAGTTCATTTCGCCGGCCTCTGCCACCAGATCAGGCAATCAATAGGGGCAGCAGATATCATATATCACCTCTCTGTGGGCTGGGGAGAGAGCACCATAATCTCTCGCAAATTTAGAGTGACAGATTTGTCAAGATCTGAAGAGCCCCTGAATAAATGAAGGAAGAGAGACTCCTCCAGCCAGTGACCTGAGGACAAAGCTTCAGTTCAGCCCCTACACACACACACACACACACACACACGGGCTGGGCCAAGCCACACACAGGCATATACACAAATTTACACAGAGGCATAGTATGAGTCTCACCACACATACGCACACACCCATGCACATAACATGTGAGCCCATGTTCGCAGACAAATGCACTTTACTTGCCAGGACTCATTGGTGACACTGCAGTAACCACACACAAAGACACTTGCTGTCTCCCTCTGCTCTGACAGAAGTGCTTCCCAAAAAGGTAGGAGGACTCCAGCAAGAGAGAATTAGACACAATAAAACATGCAAATAGCCCCAAGGGGTAGCATTAAGATGATGGTACATCCTTGAGAGAGAAGCAGGCACAGAAGAAACATGGGGGGACGTGGGCTCACACTCCCCATGCAGTCACACCCGTACACACGCACCTTTTCAGAAAGGTTCCTGGACTGTCACACATTCCCAGACACTTATCTATCTGGATGTTTATTCGTGTAGAAATGCATATATACAGAAAATACACAAAAGGGAAAAATAAATATGTCACACCCTAACTCATATAGAGAGATGCATACACTGCCTCTAAGACAGAAAATCATTCCAGAAGCTTACACAGAAAAAAACACAACAACCAAGTCTTGTGGCCTTAGGAACATAGGGAACATAGAAATATCATCAAGGCTGTCCCTGTGTCTGTCTGTCCACCTCAGACATGATCCTGGTCTCCATTCTCTCTCTCTCTCTCTCTCTCTCTCTCTTTCTCTCTCTCTCTCTCTCTCTCTCTGTCACACACACACACACACACACACACCCTTTCTTTGCTCTCCCACCCCCTCCAGGATCGAGTGAAGACAGGAAGTCCCATTAGGAAAGCAGACCCCCTTGCTCCATCTGGGAGGCCAGCAAGAGAGGATGGCTGCAGGTTGAGGTTAATCAATACGTAATATTTTCTATGCTCTCCTGAATGATACTGTACGGTGTTACTGTATATAATGCAATATTGATTATATCATATCGTATAATCACCTATAAACTGATATATATAACAGTCCCAGAGGAACACCCTGGGGCCTACAGCATGGGCTGGCCCCAGGCCCAAGGCTCCCCAGCTGGTCTTGGGCTAGGGAAGCCAAGGAGTGGCCAAGCTGTGGCTGGGAGGACCCAGCTTTGAGCCCGGGAAGTTGCAGGGTGTGGGGTCAGGGAGTGTAGGCACAGCAGGTACTTGGCCCGCTGTGGACTCTGAAAACCCCAGTGGACCGGGATAGAGGGCAGGTCCAGGGAGGGAAGGGTAGCAGAGTGGTGGGAGGCCTGGGAAGAGCAGTACACAGACAGGACTGGCCTACAGCCCCAGGGAGCAGGCACTTTGTGGCACCACCGTGGCTTTTCATACATGGGGCGAGTCTCAGTTTCCTGTAGAGACTGCAGGAGGAACCAGGCGGCCAAGGAGCTGGCCTCTGGCGGAGCCTCGCCAGAGTCCAGGTCAGGGACAAGCTGAGGAGGGTGGCCCGGGCACAGCAGCATCTACAGGGACCCAGTCTTCAGCCTCTGCCCAAGTTGCATTTCATGACTCACGTGCCACTTGCTGTCTGCTCCAGTCTCAGGCCTGGCCCAACGCAAGCAGAGTGCCTCAGCTGGGCCCTGAGTCCCTCCTCCCTCAGTGGTGAAGTTAATTACTTCACCCAGTCTCCATGTTATACTCAGCCTCGGAGATTTGATGATTTTCCACCCTTGGAGTCAGTGGAACTGAAATTCATCTCAGAGCCGAGTTCAATTCTCCACAGGCTGGGTAATGCTGGCCCAAGACACCCAGCTCCTTCCCCAGGCCAATCCAGGCCAGGGGGGGGGGACAGAAGGGGCTCAGGGGAGACGTGCCCTGGGGAGATGGCCCCTGGGAATCCCTCTGGCTCCACCGCCTCTGCCTAGTCCTTCCCATACCCCCGAGTTGTGACAGCTTCCCTTTCTCTTCCCAGGACATTCAGGGGCTCTGGCTTTCTCAGCCAGGTCTCTGAGGCATGGCCAGCCCCTGAGCCAGCCCCTCCCAGCCTGAAAACTGGGGAAAAGGGGTCCCAGCAGGGGTGCAAAGCCCTGGGGGCCGAGCCAGGTGCCCGTCACCTTTGCCCACTGTGTGCCTCTGCTGACCTGCACTCATGCCCCGAGTGTCCCTGTGTCCTCCAGATGTGTCTGAGGGCTCAGTCCCCAATGGAGATTCCCAGAGTGGCGTGGACAGTTTGCGGAAGCACTTGCGAGCTGACACCTTCACCCAGCAGCAGCTAGAAGCTTTGGATCGGGTCTTTGAGCGTCCTTCCTACCCTGACGTCTTCCAGGCATCAGAGCACATCAAATCAGAGCAGGTGAGGAAGGAGCTTTCTGCTTGCAGAAGTGGAAAGGGACTGGGCAGAGCAAGGCCTCTGGAGGACGTGCACACGTGGGTCAGCCACACGCACACCCAGCATCGTGTGTGCTGCCTTTGGGTGCGCTGTGTGAACATGCTCACACAGGGACATTAGAGCAGAGCTAAGAAAATCGTCATAGTATATGGTAGTTAGAAAGGGTGAGTTCTGGGCGTGAGTATGGCTGTAGGTAAATCTTAATCCCATTTCAGTTTCAGTTCTATCCTGTTTCCCTGTCTGTAGAATGAAGGGCTTGGACAGATGATCTGACAGGTCGTTTCCAGCCCTGCCATTCTGTGCTTCTGGCATAGAGCACTCAGGAACGTCCCTTGCCTAAATGCCCCTAGGGTCCTACAGAAAGTCTGAGTAAGCCTGGGGCGTCAGGAGGTGAGCCCGCTGTGCCTGCCTCCTGACAGCCTACCCCTCAGACCCAATACTTCCCACAGATGAAGAGCAACCCAGAACACACAGCATGGGATGCAGCCCACAACACACCAGCACATCACACGGCATAGAAACACATCTCCTAACTGCTCCCATTCACCTGTGTGCACGTGTTCACGGACCACCGCCACCCACCTGCTTGCTGCCCACCCGCCGCCCAGCCCACAGGACTCATAGCACAGCCCATCAGCCAGTAGGTGTGCACGCCCCACAGACCACCAGCTCAGCGCACTTCCACACCCGCCTCCACGCACACACCAGGACAGCCCCCTGTGCACACACTCCGACGCGTGAGCACACACCCATCCCCCCCACACTAAAGCCCAGGCCAGGCCCACAGCCTCAGCACAGCACAGCCTGCCATGTGTGCACACTCGGGCACACACCCGCACGCACGCGCACCAGCGCAACCACACAGACCGCACAGCGCGGTTCCACTCTAGGACTCCAACAGCTCCCAGCCATTCGCCTTTCTCCCCGCCCGTCCTTTTATCCCGTAAGCTGTTTGTCTTCATAAAACAAAAATCAAACGTCTTTTTAAGGTGCCCTGAGCCATAAACCAACAAAGGAGGAGCCGGCAGAGGCAGGCGGCTTGGTGCACCCTCCCCGAGTCCCCGGCTGCATTACAATGAATAACCTTTATTTACTTTCATTAGACTATTAAAAACCAGCACAGTCATTTTCCCCCTGAAACTCGGAGCAGGGCCCATAAAGCAAATCCGAAGCCTAACTGAGTGCATTTTAATTTCTCTCCGATCACAGCGAATTACTCTGGTGATAAATCAGGGGGCAGCTTCACCCCCAGTAGAAGGCCTAATTTGCAGCTAATTACAAAACTGATTTCTACAGGAAGATCAATACGAGAAGGAATTGGAAATGACGAGGCAATCCTGTCCAGCCAGGGAGGGGAGGGGGCCCTCTGGGGGGGCCAGGAAGCGGAAGGGAAAAAAACGGACCCGAAAGAGCAGAAAATCAGTTTTAATTTAACGTAATATTAATCAGAGCAACTTTTCCTGCTTCGTGCGGGCTCCTGGTCAGCCCAGCTCTGGGGTCTGGCTTGGCGGTGGCTGCAATAAAAAGGCAATTACCCGAGTGTTTCAGGCAGGACACCCTTTCAGAGTCAATGACTGGCCCCCTCCCACCCTTCTGTTAGCCATGTGGACTCTCCCCCTCCCCAATTTCATACCCCAGTGCACAGGCAGAGAGCGAGGGGCCCGTGAGGCAGTCTTTGTTTGTTTTTTAAAAAGGGGCTCCAGCACCCGGTCAGCCAGCCCAGCAGTGCCAGGCTCGAGGCCCCACTAGGCCCTTCCCCCAGCTACTGCCTCTGCCATCATGTCAGGGTTTGCCCCTCCTCCCCAAGATTCCCTACCCCTGGGGGACCTTAAAACACCGCTTGCCTCTCAGCAGGGGGATTCCCACTGCTAAACCCCGCCTTTGGGGCTTCTTAGACAAGAGATGCTACAGAGATGTAAAGGGTGCTGGGATACCCACCGAGAATGTACAGGCTGCACCTCAGCTTCCCAGAGTCAGGTCTGCCCCCACCCACACACAACTCTCCATCATCCATCGAGCCCGCCCCTCCCACACTCCCCGCCCTCTGCCTGGCCATCTCCTTCCACCCCATCTGGGAGGGCTCCCCGTTCCTCCTCCCCATCTGCACACCAAGCCCTCTCTCCGCATGTGTACGTCAATAGTGAGCTGTCTCTTTTCTCTCTCCTCCCAGGGGAACGAGTACTCCCTCCCAGCCCTGACCCCTGGGCTTGATGAAGTCAAGTCGAGTCTATCTGCATCCACCAACCCCGAGCTGGGCAGCAACGTGTCGGGCACGCAGACATACCCCGTTGTGACCGGTAAGGGGGCTTCCAGGAGGGTGGGAAACTGCTTTCAGTGGGGGGCACCTCAGCCCATGCCATCTGGGGCCCAGCGTGACAAGCGGGCTCCCTGCCATGATCTCTGTAGAGAGAGTGAGTCTCCAGAAACCAGGGTGCTTCCTGAACAGATGTGTGCAGATGTGGGAGAAAAAAACGTGGTCAGGGTCTCTGTACGCTCCAGCCTGGAAATGTCAAAGCCAGGAAGGGCTAGGGCTGGTTCTTTCTGCCCATCCTGTTGCCTCTTCCTTTGCCTTTTTTCTTGCCTCCACCAAGGTGGCCGGAATTATGAGCCTCTTGTTAGGATGTGTGCAGGAGAATGAGGGCAAATAGGCCGGGCTGGCAAGAGTGGAGCATGAGTGCCCAGTGTCGAGTCTCCACACTCCTGTGTCCCCGAGGTTCCTGGGGGACCTGCTTTCCTCTCCTCTGGGCAGCCTGGTGTGCCAAAGCTGTGGCTTTGGGCTTCAGAGCGTGGCATCTGGCCATGTGGTTATAGGTAAGCTCAATTATTTCAGCCTTTCTCCAGCTTCCCAGAGAAATCACTAAGACCAAGGCTTGATTTCAAGGCCAGGCAGGGTCCGGCCTGTCCCTCAGTCAAAATGCAGGGGGAGGGGGCACCCAATCCAGGTGCTGGCATGGATGAGGGAGGAGCAGCAGAGGCAGCTAGAGGGGAAGAAGGCTGAGGTGCAGTGCAGTGTAGAGCCCAGGTGATGAAGCTCCAGGCCACAGAGCTGAGGGCTGTGGAAGGCGGCTGGCACTACAGAAGGGTTTCCGGGCCAGGAAAGTGCCCAAGTGGGAGAGACACACATTGAGGTGTTATTAAAATTCACCTAATTATTCTGGAGACACTAAAGCCAATGTGCCATTTGTTCCTTGGGAGAAAGAATGATTGAGAAGGGTCTTGGTGGTGATTGAGAGACACTGAGGTGTTACCTGCCGACAAGGCGAGCGGAGGCGGCCTGGGGACCTGGCAGCAGCCAGCGTCACCAAAGACAGGGAGCGGGCATGGCCCCACTGGAGGACAGCGCACTGTTTCTGACTTGGAGCTGTTCTGAGCACGGCTCAGGTCTGAGATGGGCTGCGAGTGGCCACCTGGCCTCCACCTGGGGGGCTTGGGAGAGCCCTGTTGTTAGCTTTCCCAGATTCTCCCTAAGGGGTGTCCTGGTACAGCTGTTTCCGGCCTGGACAGAGTCGAGCTCTTTGGCTCAGCAATCAGAGGTTGAGTTCTGGAAGTGTCGGAGACCTAGATGGGCTTTTGGGAGTGACAACATAAGCTGGGTCAGGATACAGCCTATGATCAACTGGCCCTCGGCAAGAACCCTCCATAGCCCGGTTCGGAAGCTCTCTGAGCTGTGGGTATTCTGACCCAAGAAAGAGTGATGGTCCAGGCCAGGCCGTGTTTCTCCTGATCTGCTGAGAGTCACACTGGTCACCTCCCAAAAGTGGCCCACCCTAGGCAGCAGCAAAACAGAGCCCAGGAGACTCTTCTCTAACCCCAGCTGTGCTTCCCTGGGCCCAGGGCCACAGTCTAGGAGGCAGAGGCTTCCTGGGGTGGAGAGAAGGATCTTTGGGGTAGGGTTCCTGCAGCAGGAGAACTCAGGCTGGTGCAGAAAAGTGCCTCCACCTTGAGCATCCCCCACCCGCCTCCCCCCCATGGCCCTGGAACGGTCCCAGCTCAGCCTGGGAACATCTCCGGCTGATCCATCTGGATCCAAGTGTGAGAAAAGTTCATTTCAGACCCAGCTTGACATTCCCAGGTGGCAAGTTAGCACTAACATCTCAATCTGTATGCGACATTTCAATCAAGCCAGGAGTAACAAAAGCAGAACCATTAACATTCGGAGCTGTTCACCAGTGGTAATGACAGGGAAACTTGCTCAGAAACTGGAAATTACCAAAAAGAGAGAAGTGTGTGGAGAAGTGGGGGAGGGGTGGGGGGAGGGGGGAGGGAATGATTTTTCTACACTTAGGCCAAGATCCAATGTTTGGATTAATGGTGCCATTACCCGAGAAAGGGCTACAGATTATGCTCATTCTTAAAATGTTTTTGCTGGCAATTAAATGGCTGCAGTTATTGATCTTTGTTGATCTTACGTCCTCCTAATTTGCATAATCTATTAAAGATGAATGATTCATGATGTGTTTATTATGGGGATGAACAGAATTTGCTGGAGGTACTGTCAAGGTGAGAAACAGGGCAGTGCCCAGAGACTTCATGGATCATCTCAGGAATGGGTCCAGCACATTAGCCTTTGGGCCAGGAGTTTGCGGGTAGCGGTGAGCAGTGATGTAGAGAGCAGACCAGAGAGGTGGATTTCAGGTGAGATTTTCTAGAAAGATGTTGGCACCTAGAACTGGGCTCCAAGAATAGCTGGGATATGGGAGGGGCTTTTGGTGTATTTGTAAAAATTGCCCTCCAAGATTCTTTAAGAGCTTATTTGGTTGGAGAGTATGAAGGGCTTTGGTGGAGGAGGAAAAGGGGAGGCACTTTCTGGCAGGTGATTCTGGCCAGGTATGTGCTACAGGTGAGAGAGCAGGAGGGCATCCTGTGGCCACAGCCTGGCTTGAGTGTGCCAAGATGTTCAAGGAGCCCTCTTCATCCCCCACATCCTAAACCCCTAGCTCATCTTCTTCCCCAGGGACAGGCAGCTGAGGCTGCAAACCTTTGGGAATGAGTCCTGAGGAAACCAGCCCAGGAAGCCCTAGCCCAACCTGAAGAGCCGACCTTATTGATATTCCTGCCACCTCCTGGCACTGGAGGCTGATTTCAAACTTCACCAGCCACTTGATACAGCTGTTCCACAAGGTCAGGACTGAGAGGAGAGAGGAGCCTGGACTATTGTGTAGAGGGGAGAGTGGGGCCCAGTGGGCCAGGACACAGCTAATCACTTTGCAGGCAAGGGTGGCTGCCAGAGGCCGGGGCTCGGCCCAAAAGCCTCCCCTCCCCACCTTCTCTCACGGAACCAAGGAGAGAGACTGATTTTTCTGAGTAGTGTTTGCAAGTTCTGCCGAGATTTTAATTTCACTGCATCACAACTCAGCAAGCTGCCAAGTCAAGCTGGTTATTTAAATTTATCACCCACTTTCCCTTCCGCCGCTGGGCTGCTCTAGCTCAGCAGCATCTCTTCTCTCCAGCCCACTGCTCTAGGCTGCTGGTCTGGAACGGAGCCGAGTCTCTCCTAAGTGATAAGGAAAAAGGGACCAACTAGATGAGAGAGTGGGTGGGGGGCACTCTGGCCCCAGGATTCCTCAGGTTGTCTGGCTGTGGCTGGTACCTTCTACCTCCTTCTTACCCTTCCAAAGGACCCCACAGTGGGCTGCCATCAACCACTCAGTGGTCCCGCAGGCCTCTGGGTCAGGGCCTCTTCAGTGAGGACTCTGACTCCAACTGTGTGCTGGTGCCTTCAAGTCGCCTGTCACTGGTAGAAAAGAGCCCCCCTTCCCCATAGCCTCCTCACCTTGACTCCTCCCTTCCTGTGCCTGGCCAGCTCTGCAGCCATAGAGGGGACCTTGGCAGTGATGTTGATCTGGGAGAATAAGATGAATACTAGTTTCAGGAGTCCCAAAGTCACTTGGAGATGCTTCTGAGAATTCTGAGAGTCCCTTCACCTGGAGAAAATCCACCCTGATAATGAGAGCGGGTTCCCTGCCCTGGAGCCCAAATGGAACGAGACAGTGCTGGAGGAAGTCGGGGATGGTACAGCGGTTCTCCATGCTCACTCTAGAAGCCGAGGGATGCACCAGGCCCCAGAGCTGCTGCACCAAGTGAGCAGGCTTCACTGGCCTCTGGTGAGGCTCACTGCCGAGCACTGGGAGAGCTTTGTGCAAGTGTAGTCCTCGCCATCCTCATTTTAGTCCCGGAGGGGTTATAGAGGAATGAGATTGATATCTAGAAACAAGGCAGGCTAAACTCACCAAAACACAGCTGGATAAATATAACAATGAGAATTCTACCACACAACCAAACCTCACCATCTTGTGCAAGAAATAGAGGGAGACCCAAAGCCAGAGCAGCCTGAGAGGCTGCTGGCATCTCACTGGAGGCAGACCCTAACTGGGGGAGGCTGGGGTTGTAACACACCAGACAGAAAAGATGACCTTGGGCCCCAAAGAAGCAGGAAACTAGAAGTCAGCATTCCCCTGAGTAAAGCCAGGGATGGAGCAGGACAACGCTATCTATGCATGGGAAACACACAAACTCATCCCAGGGGCTCAGGAAAGCAAGGGAGGGAAAATAACGTCTCCATGAGAAATGGAGATCCCCAAGCCTGACCCTGAGTCCAAATTTATACCATGAGGATGTGGCAGGAACCCCCAGCTAAGAACTTACATAAAAATGTGTCTAGGATAGTAACCCACTTGGAAACCCCAGCAGGAACAAGGGCAAACCTTCCTTGCAGAGACATTCTACAATCCAGGGCACATGGGACTCCCACAGGAAAAAAAAAAAAATCCATCACTAAAGATGAGCTCACTATAAAAAATTACACACCTCATATGAATACAAACTGTCATGAGGGAGAGTTAGCAGAAGCAATATACAGGACAGTTAATACCCCTAAGAACTAGAGATAATAGAACAATCCAAAAACAACTATAGTGTAAGCATGTTTAACATTCTAAAAAAGATAAAAAAGAAGTATGTTTTGTGTTAATCACAGATCTTGAGCCCACATCCCCTTCCCCACCACTGCTCAGCAAATTGTCAGATAATGGAGATCTTAAAGGGCAAAGAAGGCACCTATAGCACATTGTTTTGGGACTCGGAGGCGTGGAAAGAGAGGAGCCCCAGGCAGCCCTGAAAGTAGAGCCTCTCCCCTGCTTATCCAAGTTCCCAGACTGCTAAGTGTCAGCAGAGAGTCTTCCCTTTTCTTTGGAAAAATGTCTGAACATTGGAGCACTGTAACAGGGACAGTCCATTCCTCCCTCATGGGGGAAAAAAAAAAGCCTTGTCAGCTTCCCCATCCTGGTGGGGAGAAGGTGGTTTTATTCAAGAGCTTGGGAGAAACTTCTCTTGATGCCCGGAGACTGCAGCTCTGCCGGAATCTGTAGCTAGGATCCGGGAGGAGATGTGGATGCGTCCTAAGAGGGGAGTGCCCACGGTGGGGAGAGAGAGCAGAAGACGGGGGTCTCCTGGAAGTTGGCAAATTTGAGCAGAGGTGGAGGAGGCCAGTAAGGCAAAGTTCAAAGAAAAGCAGGGGCTGGCCCCCGGGGCCTAGAGAGAGTAGTATGGGCTCGGCTTCTGAGAAAGGGCTGCAGACTCTTAGAAGTTCAGACTCCTTACCCACATCTAGGATGGTTAGTGAAGTGGCCTTTTAGCAGACAGAGGTGTGGACCCTGGGAAACCCTCCTCCTCCTGCTCTAGGAGTCCTGAGGACCTCTAGGAAGTGCCTCTTTCCTGTAGTTAACAACCCCCTTCCAATGCACTGCATTTCCCTCCATAAAACAAACAGCTTAGCCCTTGGCCAGCCTCTTGGGGGAGGAGAGGGCAATAAAGGCTGAGAAATGTTTCTGAAGGAGGCTGGGAGTCTCCTAGCCTTGCCTGTCAGCTCAAAGCCCCTGATTAGCTGAGGAATTTAGGGCACAGACATCAGAGTTCCTCGCCAACCTTGAAAGGAGAGGGCTAGGGCAACTCCAGACACAAGGCAAGTCGGAGAGCCTGTCGCTGTGGAGGCCAAACCAAGCCAGAGGGCTTCTCCTCAGCCGAGAAGGCCCACTGGGAAGAGGCTAGCCTCCTCCAAACATCCCTGAGGCCTCCAGCCACATCCCCCAGGACCTCCAGCCCCCAGACCTCAGCTCTGATTTAATTACAGGGGCATTTCCATAGCAATGAGACATTGACAGATAATGTGGGTGCCCTGGGTCTGCAGCCTAGGGAGTCACTGGATCGGGGCTCTTTCCCTTCCTTCTTTATCCAGTCCACCCCTAGAGGGAAAAGATATTGCAAAGAAAAGACATTAATTTACTCTAGGACTGGGGGAGTCAGGTCAAATTTGAATAGAACAAAAGCTGTGCCACCACAATCTCCAGCCCCAGTTCCACACCCATGTCTGTGCCCACCAGCCATCCCAGCAGTGACGGGCTTCCCTCCCCAGCAGGGTGCCTTGGGCAGAAGCACGTGAGGCTGCTAATGGAGCTACAGAGGGAAGGAGAGGCATGAGGAGCAGGAGGAAGGTATGAAGGGTACCCGGGCATCTTAGCAAAGATGTAGTTCTGTGGTTTCTAAGCTGAGCTCAGCTTTGGCCCATTACCTTGGGCCTCACCTCTTGACTCCTTCCTTCATTTCCTCCCTCTGTCCATGAGACGCAAAGGCTGAGCACGCCAAATGGACTGTGCTTGGCCCCCCACGGCATGGTCTCACTAATTCATTTAGAGATCAAGGAGAGAGGACAGTTTGAATTTGAATCAAAATATTTTTGAGAAATCAACGAGCTTTATTTCAAATGCATGTAGTAGCCAACTACAAAAAAGTGTTGCCTAGTAGAAAGCACTGGGCACTGTTTTCACGGATAGCTGGGTCATAGGGAAACTTTCTGCTGCTGTAGATATTTAGAGGTGCCTGGGGTGTCCCAAAGGAGAGTTCTCCAAAGGGGGGGGTCCCCCAGTACTAAGCCTGTTTACTCCATTATTTGGCACTTTCTAAGAAGAAAAGGTTGGCTACGTAAAAGTGAAGTCAGCCAACCCAACCTTTTCTGGATGACCAGAAACCCTAAAGAGGGGTGTCCCAGTGAATGTTACAGGTATGTATTGGGACCAAGGGCTCAGAAATGTCCTGGTGGCCTCAGAGTCACCTAGGTAAGACCTAAAAGCCTGTTTCCCCCGGAAAGCCAACCATCCGCAAGGTGACAGGAAGACCTCCCACCCTCCTCAGGGTGATCAGAGTCCTTCCTTCCCCTGCTCAGGACAAACAAGCCAGCACTTTTTCAACCCTGAGCTTTGGGAGGCAAAAGCCCTGCCACTATTGTTACTTCAGAGAGGGCTTTGCATGCCTTCAGCCTGGAATGCTCCCCTCTCCTTCTCGGGGGCCGCTGAGCTGGCGGGCAGGGCGGAGGAAATCCTGTGGCAGGCTCGGAGAGTAGCCTGATGCTCCGGCAGCTTAAGTGGCCGTTTTCCTTGGGATTAGGGTTTCACTTACACAGAGCGCCTGAAAAACGCTGCGCTTTCGGAAGGATTAGAGCTGACAATTCAGTGCTCTCAGAGAACAAAATAAAGCCGGAGAGGAACTGGGAGACCTGGAGTATCAGGAGACTGTGCAAACAGGCTTAACCTCTGCCCACCCAGCACGAGGGGCTCTGAGCCCATCAGTGAGCCTGGGCCCAGCCTCCAGAGTGCCAGCACCTGCCCAACTCCAGTCTTCCTCTGCCACTTTCTAGTGGAGCCAGAGAGGGTAGCCTGGGGAAGTGAACCACGGAGAGGGCTGGGATGTCTTCCTCTCTCTCCGAGCCTGTTTCCTTCTCTGTAAAATGAGAGGGAGTAGACTAGACGATAGTCAAATTCCCTTTCAGCCCTGAGAATGTGATTCTCCCCAACACTCCCTATCCTTATCCCACTATCCTGAGGCTGCAGCTCCATCCATGGTCCAGCTGAGTTAGAAGGAGCGCCTCTTGTGGGGCCCTAGGCCAGCAGGCTACCGTGGCCCATGAAGGGCTGCGTGCTGGGAGAAGGGGTAGGAACAGCATGACTGGTTGTGTCCAGTTGGTTGGCTGTCGAGGTGTAGACCTTACTGAGCCCACATAGATCTGGGCAGCATCCCTGCCTAGGACACACCGGGGACTAAAGGTCCAGCTGTGGGTGGGAAGTGAGATCGGCTGGGAGTGCAGCCGCCCTAAGCTGCAAGCACAGCCCCGTCTGCCGGAGCCCAGGGCAGGCCAGCCTCGGGATGCAGAGCTATGGGGCCAAGACAGAGCCTGGGGCTGGGGACCCTCATACAGGCACCTCTGCCCCCCAGGAGAAAACTTCCGGAGAATTTGGAAACCCGGGAAATAAGGAATAAAATGAAATATGTGGAAAGCTCTTGCCCTCTCCTTTTAAAGCATCTTTTACAGATTTAAAGTTTGTTACTTTGATGTATTCTGTATAACTTGGATTGGTCATAAAGGGATCATAATTGGTGTAGTACATGTAAATGTACAGTATATTTAGGCAGTAATTACAAATTTAATAACTGTATTCTTGGAAGTATTATAAATGCTTGTGTCAAATTCAGGCACAGACTGCCAACCTTGAAGCAATCTAATGTCTTCATTTTCACGACCTTATGAGAAGCAGACACAACTTGAGGTTAGGATAGTAAAACAAGAGTTATGTTTTTCAGCCTTAGGGTCCTCCATAGTGTCAAGTGGATAGCAAAAGTGCTCATTTTCAGAGAAAGATACTGAGGGAAAGCATCTCTAAACTGATTGAATATAACTTTTACTGTATAAATCTGTGTCTAATAAGTCTGTTGTCCGGCCATCACTGAACTAAAGCATCTCTGCTGCTTTGGCAGCTTCCTTTTTATTATTCCCTTGGTCTCCTGGATGCTGACATTTGCCTTACTTGAGATAAGCCTCCCTACCCTTCACATGTTATTTGACTGTTCTTTGTATGATCTGGTTTATTGGTCCAATTCAAATAGTTTCAAACAAATCAGTGTCTTTCTTACACCAAAAAACAAAGTTTCTTTGGTCTTTTATAAGCACTGTTTATTAATCTTTGAGTCATGAATACTTTTGAGAACATGATAAAAGCCATCTAGATATTACATATATGTATCTGTAACATCACATGTATAGTTTTATATGGACTCCCTGAAGCACATCCATGACATCCTACAAGATCGGTGAACCCCAGTTTAAAAGCCTTGCTGTAGAAAATGGAAGAACCTGAAACATGCAAGAAACAAGAAGCAACAAGATGTTCTGTTATAGGAAGGATTTGCTTAGCATAATCCCAGGTTACTTTCCTGGACCGAATACCTATTTTCTGGGTCTACATTATTTGAGAATGTCATTCTAGAATCCATTCCCAAGTATACGGCTTGTTCTGTAGTCCAGGTCCTGTCATCTACTGGCTGTGAAATCTTGGATATAATACTTAACCCCTCCGAGTTTCAGTTTCTCATCCATAAAATGGGGATTTAAAACAGATCAACATCATAGGTTGATATGGGGATTAAGTGAGATAATATACAGAAAATATTTAGGACAGTGCCTAGCCTGATAGTAGGTGCTCAGTGAATGCTAGCTAGTCTAGGTGCAAGTAGAAACACAACTCTGCCCTTGGATCCTAAGACCTGAAAAAATAGCATAAATTATCCGGTGACTGAAATTTTCTTAATAAAGTCTTTCACTTTGCTTTTCTCTGTACTTGTAAAAGGAACTGCACTTAGATTCTCCGAAACAGTTGATTTGATCTGGCCCATTTGGTAAGGAATGTCTGACAAAAGTGCACTGTCTGATTCAGATGTAGTGATTGCTGTAGAAATTGGCTTTAGAATCTTCAGGGACTTCTGCACTTGAACTGAGAAGACATCCTCATCAAACACAGTGCTTCTAACACTTCTGGGTGCTTTAGATTCTCAGCTACTCCTGCTTCTTGAAGAGCCTCTTTGTTTTTCAGAAAACTCTCCAAAGAGATTGATACTCCACCCCATGGGATTTTACTACAGACTTTCAGTGTCAATATTTTATTCTTTGTGTCCTGTTTTTCTTGCCTCATCCTAATGACAGCAGTGACAATATGAGATTTTGCTTGTCAGATGACTTCTTTTTCCTTTTCTTTGGCTCTTTTGGGGAGTATCTGACTTCATGTTATCATTAAAAGACAGTGTGGTACAGACCTAGCTTCACACGTTGGCTCTGTCAGTTACTAGCTCTGTAGCCATAGGAAAGTCACGATGCCTCTCTGTGCCCCCATTTTCTCAACTTGAAAACAAGGAAGTGATACTGATCA
This sequence comes from Delphinapterus leucas, assembly GCF_059928025.1. Classification (NCBI taxonomy): domain Eukaryota; kingdom Metazoa; phylum Chordata; class Mammalia; order Artiodactyla; family Monodontidae; genus Delphinapterus; species Delphinapterus leucas. The sequence continues at coordinate 59,738,399 of NC_143144.1, forward strand.
TCTCGAAGGCTCTTCCATCTTTAAAACTTTGTAATCTTAGGAAACAATTATCCAACAGGAAATGCCCATCCTCTTGTAGTATGTGGGTTTTTATCCATGTGTAATTCTTGGTGCTGCTTTCATGTTCCTAGCATTGTCAGTGAGCAAAGCAAATGCTTTACTGCTTCCTATCGTCTGTCAGATGACATATTTCATAACTGATGTATTCTGCTCTGAAGCTATTTTTCTCCTCTTTCTGCACTTTTGCCTATTTGCTTGAAGGAGGTGGTGTGCTGTCATACAGTTTTAGAGTCTGTCTCTGCTCCTCTTTGTCCACCCATCGGTAGTAATGCAACGCCCAGTACTCTGTCGATTCTTCCTTGCACAGATTCCATTACCCATTCATATTCACTCACTAAAAGAAGTTTGCTCGCAGAATGCTGCTGGGCAAATGGTATGACAGTCTTAGTAATTTGAAAACTTCCTGCAGTGTGTGCTTTCTATTATCGACAATGGTGTTCCAGAAGAATATATGGCTCTGGCAAGAGTTTGGTCAATTTGTTCCTGTTCTTCAGGTGTTACCTGTGTGCTAAAGAAGCCATTGAGGTGCTTTGTATGCAGTGGCTTATACCTTTGTTGGCTCAGGGGTCCTGAACGGGCACCTCTTGGTAGTGATGCTGTACTGATGTTACAGAATCCAGTGATACTGTAATGATGTTACAGAATCCACAGCAGCAGAATCACAGCCGTGTGCTTGCATGCTTTTTCCTCATCATACGTCTCTTCTCTCACACTTAAAAAAATGCTTGAATAGCACTTCCCAGATTCAGTTTTTAAAATAGAATTTGGAAATGTGTCTCTCAATCAACAGTTCTGTGTCTTTCAGCAGGCCAGAGTTTCTATATGCTGGAAGTTGGACCATTTGCAAGAGAAAGATCCAGTGGAAATAAACACTGCAATAGGGGTGCCTCCAGGTAGCTGGAAACACCTTTCTAGTCATCCCACATTTCCTCTTCTCTCCTGAAGCTAAGTAAGGGATTGTGTGACACAACCTTAGAGTACAAGGAATTTGTGTGTGAAAAGCTGAGGGAGCTATGCAGCTGAAAATCAGAATTCAGATGCATTTCAATTCCTGTTTATTGAGAAAGAAGCATCCTTCTCTTCCTGACTGCTTTGTGGACATTAGGATCACAAGACCAAGAACTGGATTTCTGTATTTTTCTATTCAAAACCTCTACATCCTCACTAACTCTCCTCTGTCTTAGGCCTTTTTTTTTTTTTAAATATATTTTATTTATTTATTTTTGGCTGCATTGGGTCTTTGTTGCTGTGCGCGGGCTTTCTCTAGTTGCGGCGAGCGGGGGCTACTCTTCGTTGCAGTGCGCGGGCCTCTCATTGCAGTGGCTTCTCTTGTTGCAGAGCACCGACTCTAGGCGCGCAGGCTTCAGCAGTTGTAGCATGTGGGCTCAGTAGTTGTGGCTCACGGGCTTTAGAGCACAGGCTTAGTAGTTGTGGCGCACAGGCTCAGTTTCTCCTTGGCATGTGGGATCTTCCCTGACCAGGGCTCGAACCTGTGTCCACTGCATTGGCAGGCAGATTCTTAACCACTGCGCCACCAGGGAAGGCCCTGTCTTAGGCCTTTTTTGACAACGAAATGCCATATTATTAATCTCTCTAGGAATTGATAGATGTTGCTGACTTGTCCACTTGAAGTCCTCTCCACTGAGAGATGGTCAGGAGGATTGTACATTTAGTTGACAATAGAAGTCAATGAAAGAAAACCCACACAGAGCAAACACAGATTCTCTCTGCTATCTCTCTGGGAGTTCAAAATGATCTCTTGTTTGACAGTTCTACCCTGTTGTTTGTTCTTGAGTTTTAAAATATAAGATACTAGCTATATTAATAAGTAGAGAGAAAATCATTCTGTTGCATGATAAAGCTGAGTCACATCCTATGAGTCCCTTGCTTTCATCATCCTGTATAAATCTTTCATCGTCTTATAAAAATTCACGATCCATTGTTCAAATTATTTGTAGAAAAAAAGCAGATTCAAACATTTACATTTTGCCCAGCTTTTACCTCTTCAAAGGGCACCAACATATATGAAACAGAAAACAATACAACCCACCTGGAATTGGCTATTAAGTCCAATAGAGTGATAGAGAATTAGTCAATAAGTTTTTATTGAGCATCTACCGTATTCTCAACTGTATTACAGAGCAGAAGACAGGGCCTGCCCTCCATTTGATTATGATCTGTTTGAGGAGGAAAACAACAGGGCTGATGTTTCATGAACTGTAGTGACATGGTAAACCATGGAGCACAGACACTATAGAAGTTTAGAAGAGAGAAACTTCTCCGATGGGTAGAATAGTAGGGGTTTTAAGCCTTGAGCTTATAAGGGAAGGAAAGGGAAACTATAGCAAGAAGAAGAAAATGAGGTGGCAAAAGCAGAGATTTCACAGCATTCAAGCCAGTGAAAACAGTCACACTAAACCAGAAGGGGTGAGAATCAGAGCTGAGAAAACTGGGTGGGGAAGAGTACCTGGGAGGCTTTGAACGCCTGGCAGAGTGTAGACTGCCTGAGAGACACCCAAACTCTAGACTACAGAGAATCCATGATGGCTCTTACAAGGGAAGTGATGTGATGAAAGCAGCGTTTCATGAGGGCTAGCCAAGCAGCCATGTGAGGCACAGACTGAAGGAGAAGAATGTGGAGGCAGGGAATACAAGCAAAAAAACTGTTGTGGCAGACCAAGGGCAGGTGCTTAGGCACTGAGCTGTGGAGGTGGTGGAGGAAATGAAGGTGGGACAGATGTAACAGATATTGCTAAGGAGAATTGACAACACCCAGCGACTGACTTCAAAGCTGGGCGTGCTATGTCAAGAACGACTCCAGAGGTTTTGGTCTGATGGTCTTCAAGTAGGTCAGTAGAACTGACTGAGGGGAAGGTGATCTCTTTTATTCCTGTCAGGGTTGAGGTGACAGTGGGACAGCTAATGAAAAGGTTCACAGGCAGCTGGGAATGCAAAAGCCTGAGCTGCATCCCTGTCTACTTAGGGAAGGATGAATCATTCAGATGTGTTAAGGTAGCGGTGAGGAAACTCACACGTTTCAGGAAAGTTGGAGGTGAGGTCGACTTTAAGGGGAGAGTGACAAGGAGAGAGAGAAACGCTTTGGAATAGCCATCGGGAGGATAAGGTCTAGGGCAACTGATGAAAAGAAAGTGGGCCAGAGATGCCTAGTTCTTGCCTTCCTCCAGCCACACCTCTTCCCAGGGTTGGACAGAGGCACTAGAGTGGGAGAGTGGCACTGGCTGACGAGGAGTGTAAGGGAAATATGGAGAGGAGAAAGGGGACCCAGGACCCAGGAAAGGATGAAGTAGTCTCTAGGGCATGGAAGTATGGGAGAGGACAAATTTATTGTCATTAGAGATTGGAGCATGCTAAATTGCAAAGAAGGCGGTGACCACTTCATGGCGATGGAGGGGGCAGGCAAGGAAGGGGGGCCATTCAGGTACAGCTGTGTTCCAGAGATATCTGTGGACCATGGGTATCTCCCTAAGATTGGCTCGCTTTGCCTTCACTCCAGGATACTAGGAAAGCCCTTCCTCCCACTCTCCACACTCTAGCTAATAGACACCTCCAGGGACAGAAGTCTAGCACCTCCAGGGACAGAACTTGATCTGATCCATTTGCACTGTTAGCTCAAAGCTCCTGATTTGCTTCAGGGATGGTTTTCTATCATTTAAATGCCATGAACACTGACAGCAAAATAGCCCACTGGCTGGCCCCCCACTCTTCACACCTGCCAGGCCCAGCACCTGCAGCTTCACTTGGAGAGGACAAGGAATACCCATCAGCTCCCGTACAAGTCCTGGTGGGGTGTCCTCCAAGCCTGAAGGAAAGATGGGGTGTTAAAGAGGGGAGAGGTGAGCAAGATGATAGAGGTCCATTTGGCTACTGGATAGACCACAGCTGAATATCTCACTGGGAAGGAGGAGTAAAACCAGGTCATCTCCCTCCCTTCTCCATCTGGGTTTGGGCTACAAAGAGACACAAGCAAAGGCAAACACACATACACACATGCACAGAGAGACACACAAGGAGCTACACAGAGCAGAGGTGCATACACACAGCTGATCATAGGACATTTAGGTAAGCTTAGATACATGTAAGGGCACACCTGGACCTTCTCATTCAGGTGTGCCCCTACATGTCTGCACTCAGCGCTTTCTTTTCCATGGAGTACCCTTGTGTGAGCAGAGGCAGGCCCCTCTCTTCCAGGCCTCACCCCTTCCCCTTTGTGTTTTTCCAGGTCGTGACATGGCGAGCACCACTCTGCCTGGTTACCCCCCTCACGTGCCCCCCACTGGCCAGGGAAGCTACCCCACCTCCACCCTGGCAGGAATGGTGCCTGGTAGGTGACAATGCTGCAGCTGCCTAATTTAGGTGGGAGTAGCTAAACTGTGGGTGAGCTGCTGAGTGGTCTGTAGTCTGAGACTGGGGCTGGGGGAGACCCAACATCTCCTCCCCTGCAAACCACTGCTGTTCTATCCCTCTCTCTCCCTAGAGGCTGCAGCCGGGGTCCCTCATCCTCCCTCATGAGTAATCCAGGGAGGGAACTTGCAGAAGTGCTTGCAGTAGTGTGCACCTTTCCGTACGTCCTGGCCCCTCCGCAGTGCCCACCCACCCCAGTCTGTGCCCAGGAGCACGCAGCCTCAGCTCCACACTCAGTGCCCCAGCCCACCCCCAGCCAGCTGACACTGCTTGGAAGAGTCTGCCCTGGTTTCCATGGAAACTTGGAGCCAAGAACCATTTCCAGGGGCATGTCTGTCACTCAGACAAAGCCACCCTGGTCCACACCAACCCACAGGGAAGACCAGTGTGGAGACCCGACCCCACCCCAGGGAGAGAAGGGAGTTATTCCCTAAGGAAAGAGGAACAGAAGACAGACTGTGGCAGGAACCAGAGAGACTGGCTTCACAGAGAGACAAGCTGGAGCACCTCCACATCTCCTGAGAGGAGCCCTGGGCCCTCATTGCTCCTGGGGGCTCTGACCCGTCCCCATCTGAGAGGAGCTGGGTTTGGGCTGTGTGGATCAGAGAGACAGAGGCCATATTTGGGGTCTGGTGACTGCAGCTGGAGGTTGTGCTCTCCCCAACCCCTCACCCCAGATTGGGAGCTGGGCTTGAAGCCAAAGAGAGTTGAAGTTCCTAGTCACAGAAGCACCAAAAAACTCTTGTCTTAAAGAGGATGAGACTCACTGGGCCTGCTTCCTGTCCTGCTGGCTGCCCTCTGTGTGCCCCTTTCCTGAAGCTCAGCTCTCATGCGGGGGAGGATAGAGTAGGGTGACTGGCCCCATTCCTGGACCGTTCATTCAGGGACAGCCCCTGGGTAAGCAGAGGTGGATGTAGGGGGCTGGCCAAGAGGGAGATTGCTGCTGGGTGTTGTAGAATAGGGGATGAAGGGAGTTAGAGGAACTGGGTAAGGAGAGCTGCTGGTGTGGGTGAGGGTATCCCTGCCCAGATTTGGGGTAGGGTGAATGAAAGTGTCGGGTGCCAGGAGATTCTTCAGGGAAGGGTCCAGCAGTGAGCAGGTGGAGGCTGGAGGAGGTCTTAGAGAGGCGGGGGTGAGGGAGGGGAGAGTCTGCAAGGGGATGGGGATGAGGGGAGCCTCAGAGAGCTCATGGTGGCAAGGGGGGAGTCGTTCAACAGAATCTAGTGCTGATGAGGAAATTACACTTGTTTCATTAGCGATGGGGAAGGAGATAGCTCAGTTCCTCTTGGTCACAGTTGAGCTCAGAAGCTCATTATCCTGCTGCACGCATGCTTTCCCTCCTCGTCAATAAACAGGCTTTCCAGTGGCTGCATCCCCCACCCCCACCCCAGCTCCCTCTCCGAGAGGGGCCCCTTCTCCTCTACTTAACCCGCGGTTAGGGATCACTGTAAACAGTCTGGGGTCATCACACAGGAGAAAGGGCGAGGGGGAAACCCGGAGGCCTGGCCTTTCTCCCGCGAAGGGAGGGAAGCAGCTTCCGACGGCTCCCAGCCCACGGGGCCCTCCGCTCACCGCTTGAGAACCGGCGGGCAGTCCACCTGCCTCCCGCCGCCTCCTTCCCCTGCTGCGTGGCCCACCTATCAAATCTCTAGAGGGAAAGGAGGGAGGGGGGTGTTTCCCAGCAGAGCCCCCACCCCTTGTACTGGCACCATGCTGAGATGCCATTCTCAGGACTTTCTGGGACAAAGTGTCCCGAGGGCCTGTCTTCGCAACCCTCCCCCACTTTCACCCTATGGGGCTGTGGCTCCTAGAACCAGAGTTTCCACTAAAGAGACCCTGGCCCCCAACACAGCGGCGTAGGCGCTCCTGGACCCGGAACAAACCCTTCCTGGGTGGCCCGGAGCGCCTCCGCGGGGGGAGCCCCAGGCGGGCACCGCCCCGCAGTTACCTCCACGCCGGTGTGCGAGGCGGGTCGGTGCTTTTGCGCGCACACGCATACACACACCCCATGGGCTCCCCCCATTTGGACCAGGTGGATTGTTCCGCCTCCACCCTGCCGTCCGCCCGCAGTGGGCATTACCCTGCCCGCTGCACCTGAACCTCGGAGAGACGGGGGAGGCCGCTGGCTGGGCACGTCGGGTCCGCTCCGGCGTTGCGCCGTGTCTGATTCCCACTCCCTCGCCCTCCCGCAGGGAGCGAGTTCTCCGGCAACCCGTACAGCCATCCCCAGTACACGGCCTACAACGAGGCTTGGAGATTCAGCAACCCCGCCTTACTAAGTGAGTACGCCACCTGGCTGGCCGGCGGCTCAGCGCTTCCGTCCGCCCGCCGGCCAGCTCGGCAGTGCTTCCAGACGCGGGTCCAACTACCCGCGACCCGCCCTTTGGGTGCCCAGCCGGGCAGGCTCGTTAGCGCAGCACTGAGGCCCCGGGATCCCTAGAGGACGCCTGCGCCTCCCGCCCCTTCCTAACTCTCCCCTCCGCTCCCTTACCCGTCGCTGGAAGGCTCTGCGCCGCCCCCACCCTCGGGCCCCCTGAAGGTCCGCAGTCGGGCGGCGGCCGACACCGACCGGGTCCCTCTCTCACCCGGTGAATGCAGCTCTCCTGGGGGCAACCAGCCCCGCAGCCCAGCCAATGCCTCCCTGCCCGGACCCTGCTAGACCCCAGCCCGGGGAGGTCTTTGCTTTGCTTTTCTTTCCTTTTTTGTTCTCCTGTTTGTCCTCTCACCCAGCCCATTCTTCTCCTGTGTTAACTTCCAGGTTCCCCTTATTATTATAGTGCCGCCCCCCGGGGCTCCGCCCCTGCCGCTGCTGCCGCTGCCTATGACCGCCACTAGTTACCGCGGGGACCACATCAAGCTTCAGGCCGACAGCTTTGGCCTCCACATCGTCCCCGTCTGACCGCCCACCCCGGAGGGAGGGAGGATCGACGCGACAAGAAGCCTCCCGGCCACCGCCCCAGACCCACCCCATCCCAGGACCCCTACAGCCCTTCACTTCACCCCGTCGAAGGCCGGACAGGACGGGTGGAGCCGCGGGCGGGACCCTCAGGCCCGGGCCCGCCGCCCCCAATCCCTCCCGCCGCCCCTCCCCGCCTGCCTGGACTGCGCGGCGTCGCGAGGAGGGTCCGACCCAGCTCATCCCCGCCTCTCCCGAGCCGACCCGGGAGCCGACCAGCCACACCACCGGACTCTGGCCGGGCCCGCCGCTGCGCGGGGGACACGTTTCTGTGACACACAATCAGCGCGGACTGCAGCGCGGCCCAGCCCCGGAGCAGCCCGCCTCGGACGCTCCGGCGCCCGGGAGGCTTCGCTGGGCAAAGGAAATTAAGAACAAAACGATGTTCTGCAGAAGAGGGAAGAGCCTCCTGCCAAGTCCTCGGGAAAAAGTCCGCACCCCGGCGCCAACCGGACTGCCCCCACCTGTGCCCTGCCCAGAAGGTGGAATGGAATGGGGGCGTGAGGGCCGGGCTCTAGGGACGGGGACGGGGGGGGGCGGGGCGCTGGGCTGTCAGGTGTTTCCAAGGTTGTGACCCAAGGCACGCAGGCCTCAGCAGCCCGCACCCACGGAGCCCGACTCTTGGCTCTTCCTTACTCCACCTGAATTGCCCAGTTCCCCAGGGCCCAGGCATCTCCTACTAGTGACCAGACTCTCAGCCCCGCCTTGCCCCTACGTCAGCGTCTCTTCCATCTGCCGACCTCGCACTTCCCCCTCCTGCCCGTCCTTTTCCCAGCCCACGATGCTCTGCATCTCTCCTCCCTAACTCGCTGCCTCGCCGGAGGCTCTTCCGTGCCTGCCTCAGGACCAGTTAACGCAGGCCGCGGCACTGGTCTTCCCCGAGCGGTTGCTTGATGCCCCCCCCGCTCCCCCGACACAGACTCTCAATCTGCAGGTGGTGGTGGGAGCAGGGTCTGAGCTGGCGTATGAAATGCGCGGGGTGGGAGGTGGGGGGCTGCCCACTCCACCCCCTCCCACCCACCTCCAGCCTCCTCCTCTGGCAGGAAATGAACAGGGCCGCAAAAAGTCTACATTTATTTAATATGATGGTCTTTGCAAAAGAGGAAAACAAAAACGAAAACCCAACAGGCTGCTGCTTCGTAGAAAGACGGTGTGTGTCGTGTGAAGGCGAACCCTTGTGTATATAACCCCACCCCGTCCACCCCGCCCCGCCCCGCCCCGCCGGGTAGAGTCCCAGTTGCCCGCCCGTCCTGCCTGTAGATACGCCCCGCTGTCTGTGCTGTGAGAGTCGCCGCTCGCTGGGGGGGAGGGGGGGACACAGCTACACGCCCACTAAAGCACAGCACGTCCTGGGGGAGGGGTTTTTTTTTTTCTGTTACAAAAAATTACGAAAGAAAAGAAATCTCTATGCAAAATGACGAACATGGTCCTGTGGACTCCTCTCGCCTCTGTTTTGTTGGCTATTTCTCTGTAATTCCCTGTTTTCGCTCTCTCCTCATCTCTCTCCTCTGCATCTCTCCCCTCTCCATCTCTCTTCTCTGCTTCTCTCCCCCTGACTCTGTCTCTCTCAGTCTTCATCTCTCTTGTCTCTCTCCCTCCCTCGGCCTCTCTCCCCAGTCCTGCCCTGGCTGACTTGCCCCCTGAGACTAGATCAGAGGTGGCAGCTCCAGCCCCCAGGCTCGCCCTTCGAGGCCGTGCCCCGCGCGCCCTGGGGCGCCGGCGGCCGGGCCGCCCTGCCCCGTAGTTGCTCTCTCGGTAGCGGCGATGCGCCCTGCATGTCTCCTCACCCGTGGATCGTGACGACTCGAAATAACAGAAACAAAGTCAATAAAAGTGAATAAATAAATAAATAAAAATCCTTGAACAAATCCGAAAAGGCTTGGAGTCCTCGCCCAGATCTCTCTTCCCTTGGAGGCTTTTTTTTTTTGAAAAGGAAAACGAGAGAAGAGAATAGTTAAGGGATGTGCCGGTGCCCAGCCAGGCTCCAGTGGCCCGAGCCGGGCAGCGAGGGAGCCGAGGTTCAAACTCCGAGGCCCGTCCCATTCCAGTCCCTGTGGGGCTGGCGCGACAGGGGACCCAGACCCAGGACCCAGCCGAACCTTCGAAAGATCCCCTGATGGCTCTGGTCTCCTTGGCCACTTTCAGCGCGTCGGTTCGTTTTGATTCTTTTCCTTTTTTTTTTTTTTTTTTGCACATGACAAATAAATAATAATAAATAATAATAATAATAAAATTTTGTATGTCACTCCCCATGGCTCCAGGTTTGTCTCTACTTGTCTCTGGGACAGGCCTTCCCTCACACTGGTTGATCTCAAATAAACCCTCAATAATCCTCCCAAGGGCACTTCCATTGCGACCACCCTGCCACCCCTTTGCTGAGACCCTCCTCCCACCCCTTTGCGGACCCTCTCATCGGCAGCCGAAAGCCGGCAATGGCCCAGACGAGACTGCCTGCCCCCCCACCCCCTCTTCGGGGCGAGGAGTTTTCGCTTTGCAAAACTTGAGACTACCTTCGAGTGAGTGATTTGGTCTCCCTACCTCTCCAACCACACCCAAACTTAGGGTGCAGGCTCTCAGAATGCGACGTCGGAGGTCCTCTCCGCATGGGTGGGGGGTTGTCTGCTGTCCTGTCTCCTTCCTCCGTGCCTCAATTTTTATCCCCCAGGCCTCACAGATACCACAGACGCTTGCCACCAGTTTCCTCGCTGCTCATTTATTTCCGGGCCGGGACAGCGTCCAGCCCCGCAGAGACCGGGGAAGAACCAGAGGGCTCAAGTGACCTCGCGCACCCCCTGATTCTGGTGGAGTCCCGGCCTGGGTGAGCAGCTGCTAGGATTGGTGCAGTCCGGGTGTATCTTGAGGGCATACAGGTGCCTATATTGTGGGTCGGTTGGTTGGTCGCTGGCTCCCATTTCTGTTGGTCTGCGTGGGTCTACATGTCCCTGTGTGAGTCTGAGGGTGGGGAAGTGGGAGAACTGTTGGTTTTCTCAGACACCCTTACTGTTCTTGTGCCTGGGTGTCCAGTGAAGGATGAGTGTCTGTCCCTGGGTCTCTCTCCCCTGTTTGGGGGAGAAATGGAGTGATTGTCCAGGCTGCTTCTGAGATACTTGGAAGGGGTTTGCTCTCCATCCCTTCAGCAACCTCCCAGTTCCAGCCCTCCCACAAAGGCCACGGCCTCCACCTGTTCTCCGCCCTTGGATACTTTCCTTCTCTGCCCCTGGGAAACCTTCCCAGCTCAGCTTCCATCTCTGTCTCCTCCCACTTGAAAGCCTCTTGAAGCTCTGAGCTGCCAGGGGTGGCTGGGCAGCTGCAAGCAGAGCCTAGAGGCAGACCTAGGAATGACCTTTCCCATTGGCTGCGGGCAGTGTCTCCCAGGCACCTCCTTTCCATCATGATTCCAACAGGCCTGTCTTTCCCCAAGCCTATTTGCCCAGCCTACTCACATCATGACACTGTGGGACCCCCAACAAATCTGCAAGCCCTTAATCAAGTCCATCCCCTTCCTTCTCCCTCCCCACTTGTGTCTCCTCCCTATTCCCATCTTAGCAAATGACAGTCCCACCTTCCATCCTGCCCAGTGCTGCTCCTTTTAATCACCAGTCTCTTAGAAGAGTGGTCTTCAAACTTCTTTGATCATACACCCTATCAGTAAAAAGAAGTCAATGTGTACTTGCAATGTAAGTATAGTTACTTGTTTACAAATTCCATAAATGTACTACTAGACCAACATACTATGAATCTTATAAGACATAAAATAGAAAAAGGATGAGATTGGAATACATAGAAATTCCAGTGTTCTCTTCTCATGCATAAATAATCTTGTTCCCCCTGGAAGATGTGCACCCCACTTCAGAGAGCCTGCTCAGAACCCATGGAAATCCAGCATGGCAGAACTCCTGATTATTGCCTGGTGCTCAGCGAGTGAATTCCTGGAGGTCCTCAGGGCACTGGGTTGGCCCAGTCAATGCTGCGCTCAACACGCAAAGCAGGCTATCTGGCCCCCACTGCCTGGCTTTGCCTCCAGTTGCCCCCAGAATGGGAGTCCTGGCCTGCTCAATTCATCAGTTTGGGAGCCAGGGCCTCTTACCTGGGTCCCACCAGAGCTTCTTACCTTCTATTCTATTTCTGGTCTCCTTCATACCAAATTGGACAGCGAGGATCCGCTGTTAACAGTAACCACCACTGCCCAGCTTTCATGCTGTGTCGCTCCTAGGGTGCTGATTTCTGCTTGGAATCAGCCTGAGGGCCCCCAAGACATGTTCTACAATCTTTGACCAGTTGCCTGCTCTAACTGCAGTCCCATTTACCCACCCCAAACACAAACAGGGCCTATTCTCCAGCCTCGTTGTTCCTCAGAACTCACCTAATTCTGACTCTGCTAGCCCTGTCCCCCCACCCTACTCCCACAGAGTTCCCAGCTGAGGTTCACCAAGTATGACAGTTAGAAACTGTCCTGGGTTGAGGGAACGGCAGGAGCAAAGACATGGAGGCATGGAAATATACCAGACAAAATGTGGCTGGAGGGCTTCCCTGGTGGCGCAGTGGTTGAGAGTCCGCCTGCCAATGCAGGGGACACGGGTTCGTGCCCCGGTCCGGGAAGATCCCGCATTCCGCGGAGCGGCTGGGTCCGTGAGCCATGGCCGCTGAGCCTGCGCGTCCGGAGCCTGTGCTCCGCAACGGGAGAGGCCACAACAGTAAGAGGCCCGCGTACCGCAAAAAAAAAACAAAACAAATGTGACTGAAGTATAAGCTGCCTGGTGAAAGACAGAGGGGGTTGGGAGAGGTGACAGGAGATGAAGCTTAAAGGTAGTTGAGAGCCAGGACACTAGAAATGTCCAAATGGTATCCATCACTTGACAGCTACTTTAAGGAAGCTGCCCCACTCACATCCCTTCCTGCCCATGTATCCACCAATAACTCTGTTACTAGAATTGGACTCATGCACAAATCCAAGCTAAGCCAATTAGTCCCCCTCTCTCAGGACACAGAACTAGGAAGTACAGAGAGAAAGAGGCCATTTACCATGAAAGTCAAAGCCCAACGGAGGCCCTGAGGTGATTCCCCAGTCTTCTTCATCTCAGTCAAGGACAACTCTATTCTACCAGTCACTCAAGCCAAAACCCCAAATCTTCCCTGACTGCTCCTGTCTCTCCCATCACATATCTGATCCACCAGCAAAACCAGACAGCTCTACCTTTAAAAGATCCAGAATTTGACCACTTCTGGTGATCTGCACTCTACCATCCCAGTTCAAGCCAGTAAAATCCTTCACCTCGATTTGCAAAAAAAGTTCTAACTGGCCTTCCTGTTTCCATCTTTGCCCCACCTACCCCAGCCAACTCTCTCCCCATCAGCAGAGTGATTCTCCAAAATGTAAAGTAGAGCATGCTCCTCCTCTGCTCAGAGCCCCCCAGAGGCTCCCTTTCTCCATCATAGTCAGAATGCTAAAACTGATCTATAAGGTCCTACATGTTCTGAGTGTCCCCTGTCGCCCCACCTCTACCCCTACAACCCCCCCCCACCAGCTCACTGTGCTCTGAGCCTGTTGCGCTCTGTGCCGTGCTTCGCCTACACCAAGCATGAGCCTTCTCAAGACATTTGCTTTTTTTTTTTTGGCCACGCCACGTGACATGTGGGATCTTAGTTCCCTGACCAGGGAACAAAGCTGTGCCCCCTGCAGAGGAAGCGCGGAGTCCCAACCACTGGACCACCAGGGAATTCTCAAGACATTTGCTCTTTTATTTTTGAGGTTTTTGGTTTTTTAAAATTTATTTGGTTGCTCCGGCTCCTTAGTTGTGGCATGCGAACTCTTAGTTGCAGCATGCATATGGGATCTAGTTCCCTGACCAGGGACTGAACCCGGGCCCCCCTGCATTGGGAGCATGGAGTCTTAACCACTGCACCACCAGGGAAGTCCCAAGACATTTGCTCTTTTTTTTTTTTTAAGAAAGAGCATCCAATATTTTTATTTTTTTAATAAATTATTTTATTTATTTATTTTTGGCTGCGTTGGGTCTTCGTTGCTGTGTGCGGGCTTTCTCTACTTGTGGCGAGCAGGGGCTACTCTTCATCATGGTGCGCGGGCTTCTCGTTGCAGTGACTTCTCTTGTTGCGCAGCATGGGCTCTAGGCGCATGGGCTTCAGTAGCTGTGGTGTGCGGGCTCAGTAGCTGTGGTGCACGGGCTTGGTTGCTCTGCGGCATGTGGGATCTTCCTGGACCAGGGCTCGAACACGTGTCCCCTGCATTGGCAGGCGGATTCTTAACAACTACACCACCAGGGATGCCCAAGACGTTTGCTCTTGATGTGCCTTTTCCCCCTAGCAGCCCCATGACTGGCTCCCCCACTTCCTTAAGATCTCCGCACCCCCCCTTCCATTTGAAACTGTCCCTCCCCCATCCTGTGTAGTTCTTATGGGACTGTCAATCAGAATGCCCCATCAGCTCCTGACCATAGATGTGGGCCTGAGACCTATGCCTGGCCAATGGGGACCCCATATCCCGGTTCAAAGCACGTAGATTTCAAGTTATGAAGAGTCCTCTTAGAAGGCTTTTTACTGGGGACTGGAAGAGAGAGGGCCTCTTCTTCCTTTGGTCTGTGAGCTGCAACGATAGGGCTTTGGACCCCTAGGGACAGCTTCCCACCATGTGGAGAGTCCCTGCCTGAGAGCTCAGTGCAGTCACATTCAGAGTCAAGCAGGGACACGCAGAGCTGAGAGGGAGACAGAAGGAGAGCTCTGGCGATATCATTCGAGCCTCTGGAGCCAGCTAGGCCTAAAGCAAGACCACTTTGGGACTTCCAGGGTTGTAAGCCAGTACCTTCTCCTTTTTTTTTCACTTAAGCAAATGTGTTGAGTGTCTACCAATTGTAACCCAAAAGTTCTGACTTAAACAGTTCTGGGGGACATGGATGCCCTCTTAAGAATTTTAATTTTTTTCTATAGGCAAGGAGAGTCATGGAAAGTTTTTGAGCAAGAGAGAGTGGCGTAATAGACCCGCATTTCTGGAGGAGCTCTCTGTCTGCAATGTGAGGAATGGGATGCAAGGAGAGACAGTGGGTATGGGGAGACCTGTACGAGCCCACTACAATGGTCCAGGCAAGAGTTGATGGGGTCCATGCTAAGGATTAGCTCAGGGAGGGCACTGACTTGGAGACACAACAAGGTTAGAATTTTAAGTAAAAGAAGAAAAGTACAGAACAGTGGACACACTGTGTGAGAAAGAGGGAAAATAAGGATTTTATCACATTTGCTTATATATACATAAACATTGAAAAGATTAATAATCTAATAAAAAATTGTTATCTCTGAACGGGGAACAGTGTGGATGGGGACTAGGTAAGGGTGAGATTTCTGTGAGTACACTTTCTTAATGTAGTTTTGAGCTTAAAAAATTTAAATTAAAAAAAAAGTAAAGAAAAAAAAAAAAGTAAAGAGATAACCAGCTCCTTGACACAGATAAGCATAATTGTTTGATGAATAAGCTAGATTTTGCTTTTTTTGTTGCATGACTGAGGGAAAGACCATTGGCTTTGGTGAATAGGGGCCACCTGGTGACCAGAAAGCTAGTGCTTTCTGAAGGTGGAGGGAGAGCTGCAGGGGGAGGGGTGGCTGAGAACTGGGGAAGTAGGTGGAGACAGAGTGTAAACAATTCTTTAGAAAAGTTTGGAAGGGAAGGGAACACAAGAAGGGTCAGGAGATGCTGCAGTCAATGAGATCAAGGGAGGGTCCTTTCAGGCTAAGGCTACGTGCCCGGGCCTGCGGCTGAGCAGAGGGTGGAGACTGGGCGGGGGGAAGAGGGGTTGTTCAGAGATGGACTGAGGGGCTTATGGAAAGAGGCCTGAAAGAATGGGGTGGAGGCATAGGGGTGAGGGATGGGGAGAAGCCGAGAGTTCTGCGGGGAGAGGCAGATCATGAGGGGTTAGGAGCTCCTATCGCTGCTCAGAGAGAGTGCAGGAGACACAGCTGCTATCTGCTGAGAGTGGGGGGAGAAGGGCTGGGCCCTGCCTGGCGGAGGGTAAAGAGTTTTGGAAGAATCTTTCTGGGAGATTTAGAAGGTAGTCTGTGAGGGCAGAAGGAGCACTTTGCCAGGCTGCAGCAGGGAGAGCACACATGGGTGGTAGACCCTTGCCTTGATCCAGGGCTCCCCTTACCCTGGCTGGCTCCATCTCTCAGGACTCAGGGTTCAGGGCCCGAGATTACACTGCTCTCCCCTCTCCCATCCCACTCCTCCATGTGGCCTCCCTACTTGATTGAACCCCAGCAGCACCTTGGGCCCATTCCCATGGTCTGACCTTTGTGACTGTCCATCCCCAAGTGCCCAGGTTCAGCCTCAATTTCCTGGTAGAAGAGGCCTGTAGAAGAGCCACCCCCTCCCTAAGGAATTCTCAGCCCCCAGATGCAACCTAGAAGCAGAGCAAAAAGCATGTGTGTATGCAGGCATCTCCAAGCCGAAAGCAGAAGGGACCCAGAAGTTGGCTCACAAGATCACTGTGTGACCTTCAACGAGCCCCTCCCTCTATCCATGCCTCAGTTTCCTCGTGTGTAAAACCAGCCTCTAGGACTCCTTCCCACTTTGACATTCTAAGCTTCTACAGTTGTATATGGTAGGTGGCCTGGCAATCTCTGTGGCCCAGAGAAGTTCAAGAAAGCTCTGTGGAAGTGGGGTGGATACATTCAGATGGGGAAGGGGACGGGGGACTTTTTAAGCTAGGAAAGGGGGCATGGATTTATTAATTTGTTGCCATTTCTCCCACCTGGGAGTCAGTACTTCCTTTTGCTATCTCTCTTCCCAGTATCTGCCCAGAGATCTCTAGGGGAATGGTGGGCACCACTGAGGGTGCAGGGTAGGGGCTATGGGAGGGAGACAAAGGAAGCAGCCATTTGGGGCCAACTACATTTCCTGCCTCCTCCCAACACCCCCGCCTGCCCGAACCATTCCAGTACCCTAATTAGCCAGTCCCTTAGGCCCCTGTTAGCCAGGCCGGCTGAGCGCCCAACTCCCTGGGGACCAGCCCCCTTACCCCCCAGGCTAATCAGTCCCTTTGCTCCTTGAGTGCACGAACATGCACACACACGTGCATGCATACACACACACACACACACACACACACAGACGCACACTCCCTTATTCTCTTCCAGAGCCCCAGGCCCCATTCCAGCCTCCAGAGGGTTAAGGTAAGGTGGTGCTGAATTCCCCCAATGAAGATACGCTATCTGAGATGATTGAAGGATCGGGAAGAAGTCAGACAAAGTTTGGAGGGTCCTCTCCAATTTAGTGTTTTCTCTCAAACTTGTGGGATCAAGGATGTGTATCAAAGCATGCAGCCATGATTGGGGGTGCTCTATGGCACCCCAAACCCTTGGGCTGGCAATTCTCAGGTCCCTATCTATGGTCAATGCTCACCCCAACCCACACACCCTCCTCCCCTTCATCTCAGCCCCCCCGATTCATCTCTCCACCCCCCTACCCCCCGACACCCGCACTGTCAGCCCAAACACATGATAAATTGCCCTGTCAACAGAATTCATTCAGGGACCAATTAATTCCACAGAAATGAACCAGGAGCCATCAGTTGCTGAAAAACTCAGTGCAGGGAGCAGAGGGAGGGGGTGCAGGCAGGGGGTGGGCGGCAGAGGAGGGGACGGGGAGGCTGGGGAAGTTAGTCTGACAGAAATTGGTCATTTAATGCTTAAGTGCACGCTAGACAGCCCTGTCATCGCCTGCGGCCCCCGTGCGGGATTAATTATCGGAGGAGGAGAGGGCAGCCCAGCCCAGCCCAGCCGTCTGTCACCAACCAAGGCTAGAGTCACCTAGGACTTGGTCACTCTACGTCCACTTCCAAGTCTCCAGGCGTCCTGCTCCCTCAGCTTCCAGGTGCCCCCAGATCCCAGCCCTAGGCCCAACCTCATGTCTTAGACCCTCAGCCGCATTTAGTCAAGGCCTTGCCATCAGCTGTCTTAATCAGGAAGGCTTCTTTGGCCCCTTGACTGTGTTAGGCCCCACAACTCCCTGTGCCCCCCATCATTACCCTCAACCATCTTGGGTGACTCTTTGTGCAGAGTCCAAGGCATGATTTTCCCAACCGTTGATCCTAATCTGAGGGAATGGCACCATTTCCCACTCAACTACTTAAGTCAGAATCCCACAAGTCGTCTTTGACCCCTCCCTCTCCCTCATCCCACTCAGCCAATCAGAATCCAAGTCCTGTCAGTTCAACCTCCCGGAAACATAGCAAATCTGGGCCACCTGCTTCTAGCTCCCCCTCACCACCATCAGTGACTCTGCCTGCTCTCCTGATTTAGGCTCTTTCTTGTAGCTAATGTTATCTTTTACAATGCAAATAATATCCTGATGTACCCCACCACACTCATACACATACTAACTTCCGGTTTAACACTCTTTGCTGGACCCCCATGGGCCTGCAGGGGGTCAAGTCCAAACTCCTGACTCACAAGCCACAAAGCCCCGACCTCTGCCACTAGCCCAGCCTTGCCTCCAGCACGCTTCCCCTGCTCTCTCTGCTCCAGCCCCACTGACCTTCCCCTCCTGCCTTTGCACACGCTGTTCTTCTCAAAGCCTGAAAAGTTCTACCCTGCCGCACCCACTACTCACTTGACTAACTCCTATTCATCCTTGAGATTTCAGATTAAATGTCACTCCCTCCAGGAAGCCTTCCCTGAACCCATGAGGTGCTTTTACAGCTCCCAAACTTCCCCATTCATCAACATGTCACCGTACTTGTGCATTGTCTCTCTTTCCACCAAATGTTAAGTTTCACAAGAATGGCGTCCGTGTCTTTATCCTTCGAGTCTGGAACTTAATGGATACCAGAAAATACTTGGTGAATAAATAAATGAATGAATAAAAGCCTAATCTTGTCTTGGCTCTATCCCTGGCCTGACTCTGGGGTCAAGATCCCCAGAGTCAGATCTCTCCTAGCAGCCCAAGACATGCTGGGGTGGCTGGGAAGATAAGAACCCCTCAGAGAACACTCAGTCAACCTGTGAGCCCATCAGACTGACTTAAGCCAGCTGTGCTGGGTGGGTTCAGATGAGGCTGCAGACAGTTGGAGGTTAGAATGGTAGAGAGAATGACCGGAAGGACTTGCTAGAAGAGCAAAGCCCAGGATCTGGAGGAAGCATGCTCTGTGCAGCGAGTTGGCTGCATGCGAAACATGGGGCTGACCAGTGGAGGAGAGGGAGAAACGGTTGGAGAGCGAACTTTCCAAAACTGATTTTGATATATTTACCTAAGTTTGAACTGACAGGACGAGGATACTGATTGGATAAAAAGGATGAAGGAAAGGGAGACCAGTTTGTGAAGGGCAATGAGTGCCAGGCTAAGTTTGGCCTTTCTCCTGCCCTTGATGAGGAAGGGGGTCACTGGTTGCTTCTTAAGACGGCCAGATGCAAAGTTTTGTTTGCAAACGTAATTCTGGATGCCAGACAGGGTGGTTGAAGGGAAAGGTTAAGGCAAGGAGAACTTTAGGAGGCTGGTACAGTTATGAGAAATGAGGAAGAGAGATTGACCTGTGGAAGGAAGGTTTGTGATGGAGAAGTCTCCCATGAGGGACAGAGGGGGATGAGGTGAACTGAGTGGGTTCCATCAAGCTGCCCAAGAAGGTCTAGTGACAGCCTCACTGGGATGGCATATCTGGACCTGGCTGCCAATTGGACCTGAAGGTGAGGAAGAGAGATAGGGCAAAGATGACTGCTTCCAAGAAGCTGGGTGGCTGATTGGGCTATCAGCAGAGGTAAGAAGAGAGGCCACCTTGGGACTAGAAACAATGAGCATGACTTTGTATGCTGAGTGTATGCGTCTGAGCAACATACGTGGGCATCATGTCCGATAGATAGAATTATAGGGAGCGAATTGGCTTTGGGATGTAGAATTGGGAGATATACTTTCCTGCTCTCACTCTCCTGTCTTCCAAATTTGTATTTTAGTTTGGATGAGCCAATGTAATTTTGTGACAAAGTAATAGTACAATACTGAAACAAAGCGGTTCTACAATAATATAATGCAGTAAAGATGTGTCATCAGGTATAAGTGATAGGGTAGGGCTGTAATGGTGTAATCCAGAAACAGGATAACCATACAATAATTTACTAATATCAACCAGGAAATGATGGGTCGATTTACTGGTTAACAAGTGGGGCTATATTGTGGTAATGCGGTAACCCTGTAATCAGGGACACCTTAGGGCTGAAATGACTGTAAAAACCATGCAGCCAAGCAATGGAACGACCAACTTACAGTGTAATCATGTTAACCCAGTAACAGTGTACTAATATAGTGACATCAGAATGGTGATGATGTCACACAATAATAAAGCCTCAAGGACAGTGGAAGGGAAGAGGAAGGAACACTTATCCCGAGCCCAAGGCCCTGAGAATGGAGGGAAAGAGCTCTTTCTAAGTTTGAAAAGAAGCTTCCTCAGGAAACAGCAGAGGTCTGGAAGCAGCTTCTGCAGGGATGATGCAGCCTGGGACAAGAGAGAGCTGAGTCAAGAAGGGAAATTGGGGAAGCAAGAAATAGTGGCCCCTGTCGGGCTTTGCAGGCCAGGACACAGCTCTCTGAGGCTGGCCAGAATGCAGGGGCCCAGGCTGGGGTCCGAAGGACGCAGCCTCTAACTGCAGAGTAGTATCTGAGCAGCCCTGACAGCATTCAGTGCTCTGAGTACTCACGTGGCCCAAGTGGTATCTGCTTCTTTTGAAACTAAAGGGATGATAAATCACATTCAGTAATTGTAAGATTCTTGGAATCATCAAGTTGACAAAAATACAAAAGAAAACTCAGAGCTAATAATAGCATGATTGAAAACAACTCACATTTATCCAACCTTTAGTATGGACCAGGCACTGAGCTCAGTGTTCTTCCTGCATTATCCACAATAACCCTATTAAGAAGGTTTTATTATTTCTATTTTACAGATAAAGATAATGAGACCAAGACATATTAACATATTTGCCCAAAGTCACACAGCAAGTAACAAGTAGAGGTGGAATTCAAACCCAGGTCCATTTCCCTTTTAAAGTACATCCATACCTTGACATTGGGTATCTGCTTTAAGAAGTGCATGCCCTTAGGTAAGAAGCAAAACGGGGAGCAGGCTGAGTCACAACATAAACATGTAACATATTCCTAGACATAAGTTTTATTAAAAGACCAATATTAAGGTGGATAAAAAGGTGTATAATAGGCAAACATTTATCTAAGAAAGGAGGAATATGAATGCATATACTTTTTAACTTACATTTTACAAAATGGAAAGATAAACAAAAAAGTTTTTTTTAAGTTCATCTATTGAAGAAGGGAGGAAACAAAATGGAGAGGACAGGGTAGAAGGTTGATATCACTGATATCTCATATTGCAGATTTGACTTTAGAACCATGTAAATATTTTACATAATGTCACAACAAAATTAAGTAAATAAATAAGCAATCCCCAAAGAACCAAAAGCAAAATAAAAACAAATGAACCTAACTCTCTATTGAGCTGGTATCATAACCACATAGAGAGAAATTATTCCAAGTAATTTAAAACCTAGTAGTTGACTATATATACATTGCCTAGTGGGGCATACACCGATAAAGCAAATAAGTAATGATATTTATATTCTTGGAGTTTTTTTGATGTGGGAGAAACAAACAAAACCAGATGGAAGATCAAGGAAGACAAGTAAAATCCCTATAGTCCTGGATTTAATTGGATGTATTCGTAGTAGCTCTTGATGCATTCTACCTTTTAAAAAATTCATTTCCTGGCTCTGTGCACTGAAAAGGACAAGAAACTGACAAACTCGGTAGCAGTAAGCACCTCTAGTTCCCAGATTGTGGCCTTTAAACACCACTTTGCGCTAAAAGGAACCAGGACTCTTTGGGGAAATGGAAGATGTCAAGTCTGAAACAGGAAATGTACAAGATGATCCTGGAAATCTTGTCATAACAGAAAGCAAGGAATCTATTAAAGACTACAAGGGTCATGTCAAAAGGACCTAGGTGCCAATTAGAGGCTCCCACTGACCAATGATGAGATAATTGAGCATCAATGAGAATAATAGCTGCAACTGATTGAAACTCATCAAATATATCTAAATCATTAGTACATAATTATACTTAAAAGAAAAACCTTTTTGATCTTCTTTAGAGGAGGGAGGGAACTAACTCATTATTTGGAAAACTGATAAATAAAAAGAATCAAGCATTTCTACTGCCTTTCTTATAAGAACTGTACCTCAGGAAAATCAAATAGTGGGTGAAGGGACGTTTCTCTTTATAGAAGTCTTCCAACTAATAAATGAATAAGGAATGGATAGAATTAGAATATCACCATTTTGCAACACCTAATGGAATAATAGATCTGGGCAATGATCATCAATGGCTGTTAATTTCACGAAAAGAGTAACGACAGACAACTATGTGTCTCGATGAAAATACAAAGAAACAAAAAACAAAACGAAAAATCCTTAAAAGTAGTATTTCCAAAAAAAATCAAACCTGAATTTGATCAAGCCTTTAGATGTAACTACCATTTTACAGAAAATACTATAAACAAAGAAACCAGGGCTTCCCTGGTGGCGCAGTTGTTGAGAGTCCGCCTGCCGATGCAGGGGACGCGGGTTCGTGCCCCGGTCCGGGAGGATCCCACATGCCGTGGAACGGCTGGGCCCATGAGCCATGGCCGCTGAGCCTGCGCGTCCGGAGCCTGTGCTCCGCAACGGGAGAGGCCACAGCAGTGAGAGGCCCGCGTACCGCAAAAAAAACAAAAAACAAAGAAACCACAAGGATGCAATCTGATCCAAGCTCTTGCTTGTATAGTTTCCACGGATTGTGAGAAATGTTAGTGCAAATAATCAGCTTCTTCAATGAAGAAATTGCAAAGGGGAAAAGAGACTTAAGAAACATATCAACTAACTGCAATATAATTGAATCCTGCAAGTAATTAAAAAGAAGAGGAGGAGCAGGAAGAGGAGAAGTTATGAGGTAACTAAGGAAATGTAAATACCACACTAATTGCACATTATGAAATCTTTTAGCTGTGCTAGTGATATTATGATCATTTTAAAAAGTGATTTTATTTTAGAAATGTAAACTTAAATATTTATAGATTATATGATATGATGTCTGGGATTTGCTATAAAATAATCTGGGGGTTGGAGTGGTTGGGAACTATATAAAATAAGACTGGCTAGTAATTGATAATTGTTAGAGTTGGGTTTATAGTAGCATATTTTTATATATGTTTGAAATTTTCAACAATAAAAATTTTAAACCATTGTTATATTAAAATGAACTAGTTAAATTTGGGGATCGCCATCACCCCCACCTTGACTTTCAGAAATTCAATTGCTTAGCTGTCCAGGATGGAGACAGTGACCAGCCCAAAAGAAAATACCTCCAGATTCTGGCAGTTGGGTCTTCCACGAAAGTCTGGGTCCCCACCTTACCACTTTTCAGTGATATATTCTAATCAACAGATCCTAAACGTGCACTCAGAGTTTCCAGTCTTTTACTTCTTTACTTTTGTGTGTTGATGGACTGGAAAGGATACTAATGGTTTAAAATAAGCTTCTAACATGAAAAATAAAGGACAGAATTAACTACCACAAGAAAAAAAACTTGAAAGAACCAAAGCCAATTCAGGGAAGAGAAGAAAACTAAAAACAATCCTGCCCCAAAAAAACTACGATTAATAGCCTCAGATAGGAAAAGAAACTCATATCTATGAAGCAAAAATAGTGTATTTTTAAGGTACATTCAGAGAAGAAGAATAATTTTTAAACTCCTAGAAACTAATACATATGTATATGTGCATATATGAATATGTGTATATGTATTGATATAAATATGATATCAAAAGTAAAAATATTTAATAGAAGGTTTTCAAGGTAAAGTTGAGAAAATATCCACAAAGTAGAATGAATAATAGCCTCAGAGATAAAATTAGAAAAGAAAAAAATAGGAAAAATAAGAGGATAGATACAGTATAGAGATACAGTATAAAGTATAAACATCTGACTAATGGAAGTCTCCGAAAAAGAGGACAAAGAAAATGAAGGTGGTCCAGCAGTTAGGACTCTGCACTTCCGCTGCCAAGGGCTCAGGTTCAATCCCTGGTCAGGGAACTAAGATTCCACAAGCCAGGTGACGTGACCAGAAAAAAAAGAAAAGAAAAGGAAGATGAGAAAATTATTTTAAAAATAATTCCATAAATTTTCCCAAATTGAAGGGCATGAATTTCTAGATTGAAATGGACTATCAAATACCCAGCATGAAGGATTTACAAATTCCCACATCAAAACACATAATCATAAAATTTTAGAACACCAAAGGATAAAGAGAAGCTTCCAGAAAGAGAGAAAGAGGGGAAATACAACAATTTGGAAATAACATTGGCAGTAAACTTCTCAACAGCAACAATGCAACTATTAAAGGAGCAATACCTTCAAAATTCTTAGGAAAAAAATGATTTCAAGTTTAGAATTCTATACTCAGCCAAAATATCAATCAACTGTGAGATTAAA
This sequence comes from Delphinapterus leucas, assembly GCF_059928025.1. Lineage (NCBI taxonomy): Eukaryota > Metazoa > Chordata > Mammalia > Artiodactyla > Monodontidae > Delphinapterus > Delphinapterus leucas. The sequence goes on from NC_143144.1 coordinate 59,762,364, forward strand.
ATAAAGTATTTTTCAAACTTTCAAATATCCCAAAATTTCCCCTGCATTTTTCCTTTAAAAATTACTGGATAATGTTCTTCGTCAAAAATGAATGACTAAACCAAGAAAGAAGAATACTCGGGACTCAGTGAGCAAAAGCTGTAACACAGGAGAAGAGTGAGGGGAATTCCCAAAATGATGGAGAAGGAAAAAATCTGTAATGATAGGTGTACAACATATCCATGGAGTAACCAGTACAGATAGGAACTAGAACAGGTATACCACATACAGTTGTGTAAATTGTTCACTGACAAAAGATGTCTCATTTGGGGGCCATAAATGAGAACCAAAGTCCATCTTGCACTTTGCTTGCCAAGCCACATTCGTGATGAAGTGCTGCATCAAACCTGAGGAAGAATACACTCTTACTAATTGATCTTCACAAAGATAGCACTATTCTGTAATTTGTCATCCCAGGAAGCTCCTTTTTACAATCCATCTGTCTAGAAGGGGTGCCTTTTTAAAAAATTTACTTGAAAGGGACATTTGTGTTAGTGATGGCTCTGAATGGAAAAACTGTAGGTCCAAAAAGGATGCCACCAATAAAAATATGGTATCAATAGATTACAAAATATGCTTGACAAAAATAAAATGTTTTATATTTCTGCTGGGAATTTGGACATGAATTAGGAATAAGTAACTAGGAAACTTAGCAAACAACTGGTGGGGGCGGGGGTGGGGAGGACCTGAGGCTATTTTTTTTTAATCTATTTATTTATTTATTTATTTTTGGCTGTGTTGGGTCTTCGTTTCTGTGGGAGGGCTTTCTCTAGTTGCGGCGAGTGGGGGCCACTCTTCATCACGGTGCGCGGGCCTCTCGCTGTCACGGCCTCTCTTGTCGCGGAGCACAAGCTCCAGACGCGCAGGCTCAGTAGTTGTGGCTCATGGGCCCAGCTGCTCCGCGGCACGTGGGATCTTCCCAGACCGGGGCTCGAACCTGTGTCCCCTGCATTGGCAGGCAGACTCTCAACCACTGTGCCACCAGGGAAACCCCCGAAGCTATTATTAACTCCAGAAAAAACAAAAAGTTATGCAAGAAATAAAATGTAATGAAAGTCACAACATGACTCAGCTGTTTAAAAAGAAGAAAGAAAAGAAATATTTACACATTTATATGCATAAACACAAAATATTGATTTTACTCCAAATTGTGATTAAGTATATTGAGAGAATGAACAAAGATAAAATGAATATAGATGGTGGTATAAGAGGGCCCAATTCTCATCTTCCATAATAGACTGTCAATAAAAGTATCTAAAAAATGAAAAGTCAAAAAAGCAAGATAAACATGATATTTTAATAGAGATAGGGAAGCAAATATCAGAAGATGTAGCTAAACAATTTTAAAATGGTAGCCTATGGGGAGCTAATAGGGGAAAGCTATAACCTTGCATTAGTTTAATTTCTGAGTTACATAACTAACTATCTTTCATGGAAATTTCAAAGATACATGAAAATAGAATAGTACAATGAATTCCCATATTCTAATCATTCAGAGCTAGCCAATACCAAGATTTTGCTACATTTGCTTCATGTAAGCATATTAGTTTAAATTTTTTAAATTAACAAATGTTTAGAATACACACAACAAATTAATAATATGGCTACCTCTGAAGCACATGACTGACATAGGGGATGGAAGGTAATGGGAAAAGGGAGAACTTTTTTTTTATTTTAAACAGTTATATTTTTAATTTTATCTTATAAATTCTTACGCCATGCACTGTTCATTTAATCCTCATAACAGTCTGAGGTGGATACTAGTATTGTCCCCATTTGACAGAAAAGAGCTGGCTATCATTTGAATTTTTTTCAATGAGAAGATATTACTTTTTAAATAATAATTTAAAAAAATAATAGGCCATAGAAATCTAGTCCCTTTCTCATACGACAGCGATTTGGCTATTAGTATCCTTTTTTTTTCTTTTCTAGTACAAAAAGTCCCAGTTCTTCCAATGATGCCTCAAAAGTAGAATTATTATACATTGCAGTTGTTAATAACCTTTCTTTTTTTTTAAATATTTATTTATTTGGTTGCACCCAGTCTTAGTTGTGGCACTCGGGCTCCTTAGTTGTGGCATGTGAACTCTTAGTTGCGGCATGTGAACTCAGTTGTGGCATGTTAACTCTTAGTTGTGGCATGCATGTGGGATCTAGTTCCCTGACCAGGGATCGAACCCGGGCCCCCTGCATTGGGAGCGTGAAGTCTTAACCATTGCGCCACCAGGGAAGTCCCAATGACAATTTCTTTTACTCTCAAATGTATCCCAGTGACCATATTTTATTTTATTTGTCACATAAACTCTGTCTTTTTCAAGTGATTCATTTCTAAACCAGGGCTCCCAGCCCTATATTTGTGCCTCTGATCTTTTTAACCTGCCTGTAGGACTCCACATCCACCCTCCTCCAAATATTATTTGTTCATGTAGGATACTTGTTCCAACTTGTCAAGATCATTTCTAATCACAATTCTGTCATCCAGTCTATTAGTGATCCTGCTCCTCTTTGTGTGATCTGGAAGTGTGATGAGCTGGGCTCCTACATCTTCATTTGAGCCACTGATAGAAACATCACATGACCAGGGCTGAGTCACAGATTCAAAGACCTCCTACTGGGAAGATATAAACCCTACCCTCATCACACCTCTTTGGGTACAGTGAGTCACCAGTTATGAGTCCTCCAAGCAGGGTCAGCATCAGCTCACATTTCTTCATTGAATCCACAAGGATAATATGACAAAATGTTGAAAGCAAAAAACAGTATCTTCAGCATTCCCCTAAACTCCTCATTCAGTGTCCTTATCAACAGAAGAAGCATGATGTTCTGCTCTTTGGCATGTGTTCTTAAAGAGCTCATGCTGGCTTGCCAAAAGGTAGACCTGTTTTCCTTGTTAGGCATTGCCGCACCCCGTATATAATAATCATTTCTAGAATTTTGCCAAGAATCAGTATCAATCTTGACAATCTTTAATTTCCAAATCCACTGTCTACTTCTCGCTGCGTATATTGGTAGTACTTGTCCATTTCCATCCCATAGCACCTCTCTGATCCTCCATGATTCCCCAAAGATCACTGAAAGCAGATTCCTGATCACATGTGATTTTGACACCTTTCTGGACCCGGATCTTTTTATCAAAATTTTTTCCTACTATTTCTGATTTGAAGTCATTCTTCTCAACACTCTAGAAAGAAGGAAAAAGGATAGGTAGCAGCTCTTTTCTCTGTATTTGGTTAATATCATACATGACCTTCTACCCCAAAGGCTGTTCTGGGTATTAAACACATTTTTAAAAATTTATTTACTTATTTATTCATTCATTAATTCATCCATCCATCCATTCATTCATTTATTTTTAATCACACAAGTAATACATACTTATTAAAATGCAAATATTACAGATAAAGATAAAGCTATCATTGATCAGTTCTAATTCTAGTCCATTCTGTTTTTTATAATCATTTTGTATATTTCTTATTTTTATTTTATTTTATTTTTATTTTATTTTATTTTTATTTTTATTTTGGGAAAGACATTTTATTTTAAATATAGCAGTATGTACATGTCAATCCCAAACTCCCAATCTATCCCTTCCGCCACCCTTCCCTCCTGGGAATCATAAGTTCGTTCTCTAAGTCTGTGAGTCTGTTTCTGTTCTGTAAATAAGTTCATTTGTATCTTTCCTTTTAGATTCTGAATATAAGCAATATCATACGATATTTGTCTTTCTCTGACTGACTCACTTAGTATGATAATCTCCAGGTCCATCCATGCTGCTGCAAATGGCATTATTTTCATTCTTTTCAACAGCTGAGTAATATTCCATTGAATATATGTACCACACCTCCTTTATCCATTCATCTGTTGATGGACATTTAGGTTGCTTCCATGTCTTGGCTACTGTAAACATTGCTGCAATGAACATTGGGGTGCATGTATCCTTTCAAACCATGTTTTTCTCCGGATATATGCCCAAAAGCGGGATTGCCAGATCATATGGTAGCTCTAGTTTTAGGGGTTTTTTTTTTTGTTTTTTTTTAAAGAAGATGTTGCGGGTAGGAGTTTATTAATTAATTAATTTATTTTTGCTGTGTTGGGTCTTCGTTTCTGGGCGAGGGCTTTCTCCAGTTGTGGCAAGCGGGGGCCACTCTTCATCGCGGTGCGCGGGCCTCTCACTATCGCGGCCTCTCTTGTTGCGGAGCACAGGCTCCAGCTCCGCTGCATGTGGGATCCTCCCAGACCAGGGCTCGAACCCGTGTCCCCTGCATTAGCAGGCAGACTCTCAACCACTGCGCCACCAGGGAAGCCCCTAGTTTTAGTTTTTTAAGGAACCTCCATACTGTTCTCCATAGTGGCTGTACCAGTTTACATTCCCACCAACAGTGTAGGAAAGTTCCCTTTTCTCCACACCCTCTCTAGCATTTACTGTTTGCTGATTTTTTGATGATGGCCATTCTGACTGCTGTGAGGTGATATATCATTGTAGTTGGTTTTTTTTTTTGTTTTTTTTTTTGCCGTACGCGGGGCTCTCACTGTTGTGGCCTCTCCCGTTGCAGAGCACAGGCTCTGTGTGTGCAGGCCCAGCGGCCATGACTCACGGGCCCAGCCGCTCCGCAGCATGTGGGATCTACCCGGACTGGGGCACGAACCCATGCCCCCTGCATGGCAGGTGGACTCTCAACCACTGCACCACCAGGGAAGCCCTCTCATTGTAGTTTTGATTTGCATTTCTCTAATAATTAGCAATGTTAAACATCTTTTCATGTGCCTCTTGGCCATCTGTATGTCTTCTTTGGAGAAATGTCTCTTTAGGTCTCTGCCCATTCTTTATTGTTATTAGCTTGGTATATATTCCTCTATGCATTTACACACATATATGTACATAAAGAACATATACTTTGGTTTTCTTGTTTAACTATGTTGGCATATCCTGTAGAACATATTCCCCATTAACATTTTCCTGGCAGAACATCTCTAGGCTTTTAGTACCCAAACTTTATAGAACACGTGTATCTCACAATAATGTTTCTCAGTTGTTGCTTATATAGGGAAAATATATACAGTATTTGCATCCCCAAAGCTCAATATGGTATTCTAAACATAATGATGGATGGGAAAAATCCCAAATTACATTTCAAATAGAATTGGTAAGGTGTCAGAATCACATGACGTTTTGAAAAGTGTCAACAAAGAGAATGTGAGTCTGGAGTGTGGCTGACGCTGAGAGGCCTTATCATTGCTAACAAAGCAACCGTTCATTACAGGCTTGTTTGGTGTTTGGTAACCAGGAAGCAATATTCTGAGCATTTTACATCCTAACGTAATACTATGTTAATTCTTTATAGGCATTTACTGGGACTTAGTTACATTTTAGGAAATCTGTTGAGAGATTCAAGTTGACCCATAACCTGTTACAATTTTTCCCATTTTAAATAATGGAAAACAGGCTCCTAGTTAGTATTTTCACAAAGAATGTTTGATTTGAATAAATGGATTTCTGATTTAAGAGGGAAAATGCCTGTCCATCAACAGGCAAAGGGATAAACAAAATGTGGTATATCCATACAATGGAATATCACTCGGTCATAGAAAGGAATGAAGTTCTGATATATGCTACAATGTGGATGAATCTCGAAAACGTCATGCTCAGTGAAAGAAGCCAAATACAAAAAGACAAATATTGTATGATTTCTTTTATAGGAAATATAGGCAAATTCATAGAGACAGAATAAAGTAGACTAGAGGTTACCAGGAGCTTATGAGAGGGGAATGTGGAGTCATTGTTTAACAGGTACAGAGTTTCTGTTTGGGATGATGAGAAAATCTTAAAAATAGATAGTGGTGATGGTTGCATAACATTGTGAGTATAATTAATGCCACTGAATTGTACACTTTAAAATGGTTAAATAGTGAATTATGTTATACATATTTTTACCACAATAAAAAAGGAAAGGTATATATTTTTAAAACTTTTCAGCACCAAGATTCTTATTTATATTGAGTCCTGCAACATATGGAGAAATTCAGGGAGAATCTTGTTTTTACCTTCTTAAACTTTTTATTTTCCTTGAAAAACAAAGAGGTATGATGCCTTTATATACACAAATGACAAATATTTTGTTCTGTAACTTGCTGTTCTCATTCAAAAATATACCTGATGAGCTCCCGTGTCAGTGCTTGGCAATGCCCTCCCTCTGTGGTTGTCTATAGGATAGATATACAAAGGGGTTATTATCAACCTCTGCTCTTTTCAAGCTCTAACCTTTTGGGTGCTTCTCACAGCGTGTTGCCAATCTGGTGTCCCTCTCCCTGGTCACTCTTCCTTCTTTCCATGCTGTATGCAAGGCCTTATCAATCTGACCTCATTAGATACCTTCCAAGGCAGTCACATTTGTATTCTCCCATACTTCTCTTGGATACATGTTCAGGGATGTTCCTTACATTATTGTTTATAAAAACAGAAAGCATGCAAGTGTCCACCAATAACAGAGTATTCAATAAAGCTGTCCTTTATTATCCTTTATAGTAGACTACTATGCAGCCATTAACGACATTGGTGTAGATTATAGAGCTATAGTTATTGTCATGAATATGTATTAGGGTTTTAAAATTTTTATTTATTTATTTTTGGTTGTGTTGGGTCTTCTTCACTGTGCATGGACTTTTCTCTAGTTGCAGCGAGCGGGGGCTACTCTTTCTTGCAGTGTGCAGGCTTCTCATTGTGGTGGCTTCTCTTGTTGCAGAGCACGGGCTCTAGGCGCATGGGCTTCAGTAGTTGTGGCGCATGGGCTTCAGTAGTTGTGGCACGTGGGCTCAGTAGTTGTGGCACGTGGGCTCAGTAGTTGTAGCTCGCGGGCTCTAGAGCGCAGGCTCAGTAGTTGTGGTGCATGGGCTTAGTTGCTCCGGGGCGTGTGGGATCTTCCCGGACCAGGGATAGCACCCATGTGCTCTGCATTGGCAGGCGGACTCTTAATCACTGCGCCACCAGGGAAGTCCCTGAATATGTATTGTTAAGTGAAAAAAAGTTTCCAAAACAATATTATATAATACCATTTTGTTTAAAAAATTGATTATATGCGTAAAAATAAAGTCCGGAAGGCTATACACCAAAATGTTAACAGTAGTAATCTGGGTGATAGGATGACAGATGATGTTTTATTTTGCATATCTGAATTGTCTAGGTTTTCTTCAATTAACATTCATAACTGATGTAATGAGGGGAAAAAGCTTTTTTAAAAAAAGTCAGGATTGACATCCCAGACTCTGGTAACTGTACAGAGCTATCCTGGAGCAGAAATAACAATCCTCCTCTCTTTCCTCTCTTTCTCCCTGAGAGTCTCAGTCTCCAGTCTAAGGAAGACCGGGGCTGGGGGGGGAGAGGGGAAAGGGGTGGGGGCTCCCACTCACAGGCACAGGGCTGAGCTTCAGCCGGGGGCTTTGTCTCTGTCATTGTATTTAATCCTCACAACAGCTGAGGGGGGTAGATATTACTCACCCTATTTTACAGATGAAAACCTGAGGCTCTGAAATGATAATCACCTTCAACCATGCAGCTAATAAATGACTAAGGCAAAATTCAAAGCCGGGTCTTCCTGACCACAGAGCCTTCCTCCTTTCATGAGTTCCAGTGGCATCCATTTCTACAGATTTATCTAAACTTTGCTTTTCCTGACAGCTTATTATCAACTTACGGTTTATGGCTCTTTTAATCAAGGAGCGGGTCTCTTCCCCAAACTTTCCAAACAACCCTGCACAGCACTCCCAGAGCAAATCCCACTCTTTAGTCTTTAACGCCATCTGTAAGCTCACTGCTCACATCTCTTCATTCTTCCTTCCAGAAGCAGAGCTCCAAATGCCAGAAGAAATGAAAACTCATTCCCCACACAGCCCAGGGTACCCAGATTTCTTTAGGGTCTAAGACCCTAAAGACCCTCTAGGACCACTAAGTTCTATGGAAACCATCTGAGAGTCTGAACGTGTCTGGGCAGGGTTCTGCCAGACCTCAGATGCAAACCCCAGAAGGTCCTCCGGATCGCTGTCAGGGAACTTTCAGTACGTCACTCACCACCTACTCTGAGGGAAATTTCCAAGATTCTTACCACTTTGTTTCTGAGCTTCCCTACGTGAGACAACCTGGCACACTTCCTCTCTTAGCACCTGTTCAGTGATGGTGGTGCGGGCAGTCTCCTCCTCGTTGGCTATTTCACCCTGGCTTCGCCTCCCTTTCAGAATCTTTTCATTACCAAGTTTTTCCTTCCTTCCTTGTTCCTAGGAAGAAGGAGTGCAGCGAGATGGCCTTTTAACCTTTTTGCCTTCTCCTTTAGTAGAGACACCAGTTTACATTTCCAGCCCCCAGAGCTCATGACAGCCTCAGTCAGGGAAACACAAGCTCTTGTCTCTCCCACTTCCCTGGTCTGGTGGCCACTTCAGCTTCATGGTCCTGGGAGTCAGTCATTCCTGAGAATCAGCCTAGAGTTCCCGCGTTCCCGGTATTAAATCCCTTTCCTGCAACTGAACTCCTTATGGTACATAAGTAATAGTAATAACTTCCCCTTCTTAGGTCTATAGGCCTGATGCCAGGCGAAAGGCTAACCATCTGGTACCTCATCTAATTTACATAGCAATCATGCAAATTAGATATTATTTCCCCAATTTGTATGTGAAGAAATCGAGGACCAGAGAGGTTGCCCAAGTGCCCATAACCAGTAAGTGGCTGAACCTTGGCTCAAAACTAGGTCTGCAAACCCCGGAGACTGTGCTCCAAACCTCTACGCCATACTGCTTCTCCCATGGTTCCCTGTGAAAGGGACACAGGACTACAGAATGGACAATGTCCTCAACAGACTTTGTGGAAGATGCAGAGATGTTTTACAAACCATAAGCCATGGTTTATAATGACTTTGCATCAACTATTCTCTTCTCTCTCTCTCTCTCTGCCGTCTCCTTCCCTCACTCCACCCGTCCAAGCCTCCACATAAGTTTACCTTCTCTTGACCCTGCCTCCCCCCAGGCCAGGACCCCACGGTCTCCTTTCCCATCATCACCACTCATTCTGGAAGAGTCCCCTCACTTGCTACTTTCCTCGCCCAACTCCAGCCCTCTCCACCCTGTCACCTGGCCTCCGTCCCCACTACCCCAGGCTAACTGTTCCAGCCAAGTCTTTTTTTTTTAATCTCATATTGATTTCTAATTTTTTCCAGTTTTTTTTTTTTTTTTTTGGCTGTGTTGGGTCTTCACTGCTGAGTTCAGGCTTTCTCTAGTTGCGGCGAGAGGGGGCTACTCTTCATTGCGGTGTGCAGGCTTCTCATTGCGGTGGCTTCTCCTGTTGCGGAGCATGGGCTCTAGGGGCGCAGGCTTCAGTAGTTGTGGCTCACTGCCAGCCAAGGTCTTTATGTCCTCCCGTTGCAAACCATGAGGCTCTCTTTTAGGCCCCTTCCTGCCTGAAATCCCTGCAGCAGGTCACACTGCTGCCCACCCCCACCTGCTTGAACTGCTCTTCTCCCTCGGCTTCCAGAGACACTCTCCTGGTTTCTTCCAGCCTTTCTGATGGTGATTCTCAGCCTTAATCACTGGCTCCTCTAACTCCACCTGACCCTCGCATGCCAGTGCTTTCCGCTGTCCCACCCTCAGCCCTCAGCCCAGACCCCTCCTCAGGCACCGTGGCCCTTCCCACAGCTGCAAAGGCCACAGAGACACACTGACAGCTCCTAACCTGTTATCTTCAGCTCGGCTCACTGTCCCCCAGTTTAGGCCCACATGTCCATCTGCCTATTGGACACCTCCCCTGCAACCTCAACTCGATGTGTTTAAAACTAAATAGTGCGATCTGTTCCCCCATAAACACACACACACACACACACACACACACATATTTGTGGGTGGTAGGATAAATGTGATGTTTTATTTTGCACATCTGAATTTTCCAGTTTTCCTTCAGTTAACATCCATAACCCATATAATGAGGGAAAACAGCTTTAAAAAAAGAAAAAGTCAAGGTTGACTTCCCAGACTCTGGTAATCGTACAGAGATATTTTGGAGCACAAATAACATTCCTCACACGCTTTCTTCTCTCTTTTTCCCTGAGAGTTTCAGTCTCCATTATAAGGAAGAGGGAGGGGAGGGGAGGCGCCCCTGTTCACAGGCACAGGGCTGAGACTGAGCTGGGAGTGGGTGTGGGGGGCGCTTGTCTCTGTCATGTTTACTCCTCACAATGACTGAGGGGGGTAGATATTATTATGCCCGTTTTACAGATGAAAAACGGAGGCTCTGAAATGATAAGCAATCGCTTTCAATTATACAGCTAATAAATAACTAAAGCAAACTTCAAAGCCAAATCTGCCCGAAGCATGCTTGCTTGCTTGCTCTCTTTCCCCACCTCCACACACACATTCTTTCTCTTTAGAAGTACCCCGGAGCTCTTGGTTAAAATTTTCCACCAAATCTCCCTCTCCTCTCCACCCCTTCATATCAAAGGCCTGGTGGCAGAGGCCAGAAGGTGGGTGCCTGGAGGCAGTAACACACACTAAAGTTCCTAACACTTCGTACAGTCGCATCACCTTCGTTTCTGTCAGAAGAGTCATTTATTCTCTCAGTGACTCTACACTGAGCACCCTCTATGTCTCAGACAGAGAGCTAGACACTGGAGATTCTGTGATAAACAGGGCAAATGTGGTTCTTGCCTTCATGGGGTTTGTACTCTGGTTGGGAAATGCATCACTGACAGCGCATGGGTGCTAAACAGAGAACATTCGTGCACAGTAACAAGCAGGGTAGGCTCACCGAGAAGCAGTAGTCAAAATGGAGAAAGGGGGCTTCCCTGGTGGCACAGTGGTTGAGAGTCCACCTGCCGATGCAGGGGACATGGGTTCGTGCCCCGGTCCAGGAAGATCCCCCATGCCGCGGAGTGGCTGGGCCCGTGAGCCATGGACGCTGAGCCTGCGTGTCCGGAGCCTGTGCTCCGCAGCGGGAGAGGCCGCAACGGTGAGAGGCCTGTGTACCACAAAAAAAAAAAAAGGAGAAAGGAAAGGAAAAAGTAGATGGGTGTAAGGTTGAAAAGAAATTTCTAGAGCTTGCTCCCATGACTCCACCGTTGGCCCTCCTATTCTCTGTTTTTGTTAATGACCTCCAAGCTCATCAGATTATCAGAAGATATAAAGCTCGTTAAATGGTAGAGGAAAAAATTAGGGCCTCACAGACAGCTTGGAATAATGAATCAAAATTAACATAATGTAATTTAAGGGATAAATGTGAAGTCCTGGATTTGTGTTACGAATTGATGGCCCCAGTGCATCGAGACAGTCAGGGTTTGTCAGCGGCTCATGTGAGAAAAAGCAGGGAGTTGTTGCTGCCCTGAGTTTAATGTGGGCTCTCAAAGCCACTACTAAATTCAAAGCAACTACTAAAAAGCTAGGACATAGGTATGCACAGTCCTGACGGAGTCCAGCAGAGGCAGGAAAGACACTCCCACCATCCTCAGGGCTGCTCTGAGAGGGCCCTCCACCCACCGGGACTCTCGCGCAGACTACAGGTGTCAATAAAGACAGGCTGCATCCCTGCACTATCACATGTCAGGGCTGACCACTTGCTCCATTCCCTCATTTACAGAGTAGCCAACTGAGGCCCAGAGGGGGAAGGGGCTCAGTGGGGTCAGCAAGTTTGCATCAGAGCCAGGACAACCCTTGACTATCTTGAAAGAATGAATGAATGAATGAATGACGTACATGGATGAGGATAAAGTACATGGAGGGGCAGCAGATGAGATCAGGAACATCCATTTCATCTTCTCTGAGGCATCAAAGAGGAGTTAATCAAAGTGATAAGTCTTCCCTGATACACAGATTTCTTTGTGCTGAATACATGAATGCACGTGGATATGCCCACACCATGCCCTAAGATTCTGCCGTGACCTCCCACTATGCTTTCCTCCCTGCTCTAGGCCAGTGCTAGAGGCAAGGGGAAAGGTACTGCTTGCCCTTGTCTAGCTCCCTGGGTTTTCTTTCCTCTTCCGAAGGCCCCTCCTTCAGGAAGCCCTCCTGAATTGAGGAGGCAGTGGGGCCGGCCTCCCGCCCAGTCAGAGAGCCCCGCCAGCTATAGCAGCCTCTGTTCAAGGCAGTTATCCTAAATTATCCTAAGGGGGCAGGAGCCTAGAGAAGCCCCCATCTTGTACATTTGCACCCTCTGTCTCCCTGTACGCTTCTGTGCCTCGGGCCCCTCATCCTCTCACCCTCGCCAGGGACCCATCCTCAGACCCATGTCTCCCTCAGACCCCAGACCCCCAGTTCCCTTTCCCTCCTCCTATCGCCTCCCCCGAGATCCTCTGTCATTATCTCTGGAAAGTGAGGCTTGTGCATCATCATTAATGGGCTAAACAGCTGGGTCAGCGAGGCAGGTAGCAGTAAACGCAGCAATTACGGCCGCGCCTCCATCCGAGCGCCTTCGCTCCCAATCCATCTCCCCTCATCACCAGGCGGTGCTGAGCCGGCCCTGCCTTCATTACATTAATCAGGTTAATTCCAAGTTAGAGCCCACATTCTAATCAAAAGGCAGTCAACAGGGGTGGGGTGCCAGGGGAAGAGGGAAGAGCTGTCCTCCCAAGGAATGGGGGTTGACAAGAGGCCCAGGCCTGGACACCTGACAGCCTGCCTCGAGGGCCCCATCCCTTCCTGATGCTGCTCCCATTCTATGTCTGGGCCTTGCTCCTGAGACCTCTTTTCCATCCTGGATTCAAGCCAGGGCTGAGGCTCTGGGTATATAATTAGAGGCTAAGAAGAGCCTCTTTCCTTGTCTCTTTAAACAGGCCAACCACGCTTTCATGGACCTTTGGCAAGGTTATACCCTGACAACTCTAAGAGGGCAGCATATTCACGTTGACGTCTAGGCAAATGATGCCCTTAGAGTTGCGCAATGTACGACCTGTACAACAGTACAGAGTGGCCCTACAGGCTACCTCCTGAGAATCCAAGGGACTAGGAAAGGTGGGGGAGAGTGGAGGAGGAAGAGTAGAGGTCACAGAGCCACACTGGAACTCAAAGAGCTCGTTAAGAGGAAACAGATCAACAGACCTCCACCACCAGCAACAGTTTCATCAACTCCAACTCACTGGCACGTTCCCAATGTCCTGTCCTCATCCCCTGCTAGGTAACCTCATCCACTTCCACAGCTTCGAATATCACTACATTGATGAAGACCCCCAACCTCCAATCTTCCCTACCCTGGCTTCATATTTCATATGGGTTGCTCCACGTGGAAGCCCCTCCAGCCACACAAAGATCATGGTTAAAATAGCTCAGAAGCTTCTCTCCCAAATTTACTTCTCTTCTCTTTCTCAATGAATTCCTCCCTGTCCGGCCCAAGCTAGAAATCTTGGAAATCATTTGAGAGTCCTCTTGCTTGGACCCTTTATTAGTTTTGTATTGCTGCTGTAACAAATTACCACAAACTCACCTTAAAACAACACAGATTTATTCTCTTTCAGTTATGGAGGTCGGAAGTCTAAAAGGAGTCTCAGTGCATTCAAACCAAGGTGTTGGCAAAGCTACATTCTTTCTTGGAGGCTGTAGGGGAGAACCTGTGTCCTTGCCTTTTCCATCTTCTGGAGGCTGCCTACATTCCTTGGCTCATAGCCCCTTTCTCCATCTTCAAAACCAGTAGCATAGCTACTCTCTGACTCTGACCTTCCTCCCTCCCCTTTCACTTATAAAGGCCCTTGTGAGTACACTGGGCCACCCAGATAATCTCCTGGACATGATTATCAACCTTAATTCCATCTGCAATCTTAATTCCCCCTTGCCATGTAACACAACATATTCACCGGTTCCTGGGATTAGGATATGGATATCGAGGGGCCATTATTCTGCCTACCACAAACCCCAAATGCCCTATCTTCAAATCCTATTAATTTGATGCCTCTAAGATGATCCTTCCATCAGTTCCTACCTACATTCTTCATCTCTGATTATCTGGACATTGCAATCATCTCACTGGTATATCCACCTCTAACCTCTCCCTCTTCAATCCGTCTCCCAAGTAACTGTCAGAATAAAGCAGATGCTTTTATCGCTCTGAGCATCTCCTCCCCTCAGCCCACTTCTGATTTCAGTGCCGCTTGCCTAAGAAAGGGAATGCAATGGCCCAGGGGGCAACCTTCAACCAACGGGTCAAACAATCAGGGAGTGTAATGGCCCGGGGGCAACCTTCAGCCAGTCAGTCAGTAGATAAATGCCCAGCTTTCCATCCTTTAGAGGGACAATTCTGAAGTACTTTCCACATGATTACTGAGAGGGTCCAGGATTGAGCACCAATTGCCCACAGTGGCCACTAGCTTTCTTCTCCCAAGTAAACTACCTTCACCCAAGTCTTTGTGTCAAGCTCTGACTTGGGGGGGAATCTCTAGATATGGAGTGATATCTCTAAAATAAAAATCTGATCAAGTCATCTGCCTTATTAAAGACAGTCAAAAACTCCTGCCCTCAGATTAAACTACTAACCCATAAATTGGTATTCAAAACCCTATATACTCCCACTCACTTCTCCAGTCTCATCGTCTTCTACATCCATCCACTCATCCTATATGCCTGCCATGCCAGATTCCATCACAAACTTTCACATCCCCAAGGTTTCACTCACGCTGAGAGCTCTGAGTGCTAAATCCTGCCCCCGGACACCTCCACGTGGATGTCTCATAGCAAAGCTCAAACTCAACGTTTCCAAAACTGAACTCGACTTCTCATCAACATTCTCCTCTCTTTCCTAACTTTGTCTCAGTTTTCCTCTGTTTTGTCTGATTCTTCATCATATTTCCCTGATTCTTTTTCTTCCTCCAGTCCCATATACGTGAGTGATGTCCAGGATTTTGTCCTTGACCCTCTTCTTTTCTTGATCTCCACACTTTCTCTGGCCAGTCTCATGCATTCCTATGGCATTGTTTGCTACCCACACATGCTGATGGTTCTTTTCTTTTTGTCTCCAGGCCAGACCTCTCTGCTGAGCTTTCAGACTCATATCCAGCTGCCTGCTGGATACCTCAACCTGGATAACCAATTTCATCTTAAACTCTACAAGTTCAAGACCCTTTCTCCCAACTTGCTCTTCCTCCAATATCTCCCTTTATGGAATCACCTACTACCAAGATGCTCATAAACTTTCAGTACTTTCTGCCCTATCCCCCTCCCCAGATTCTGCCCATTCCACCTAATCTGTTCTCTCTTCCCTCTTCCCTCAGACCCTCACAATCTCTCCCCTGGATTTTGCAATGGTTGTAACTGGCTTCCTTGCCTCTGGCCCTTGTCTTCTCCAATCCATCCTCCACACAGCAGTCAAAGAAGCCTTTCTAACACACAAACCTGGCAGAGTTACTTCCCACTCAGTACCATATGGGTAAAGTCCACATTTCTTAGCAGGGCCCAAAATCCTTCTTGCTCTGGGGTCTGCCCTCCTGGGAGGCACGCCTTCCCGTACACACCACATACTATTCCCTCTGGTTGAATGCCCTTCCTACATCACAATCCCATCAATTCCTTCTCTACTTGGAAACTTTCTTATCTTTAAGCCACCTCTTCTGGGAGGCCTTCCAGAACAGTGCTCCCAGAGCAATCCATGCAGCAGTGTCCTATGACATTTATTTATGTGTCTGTCTCCTCTATTGGACTATGAATCCTTGAAGGCAGGGACCCTACCTTAGTTATCTTTGCCCCACAGCACTGCGTCTGGCTCTAAGTAGGAGTTCATTCAGTGCTTGCTGATGAAATGAACTAATAGATGTGCAGCTTACACACAGATCAATTCTTACCTGCAGAGCGACACACATGTAGTCACTATTCATTGTTACGCAGCAGACGCAATCATCTCCGTTCACACTGTTGTTGTCATGTACAAGGAGTCTTCAACAGTCCGTCACCCACCTCTGCTGTCACTTACCTACAGCCAAATACCAACATTCACCCACATTCCCACCTCCATGTCGACCAAGTCACTCACAGTCGCAAACACTCCCACGTGGTTGTACACACAAAATCACAGAGAGCCACACATACACAGCCACACACACAATTCCAAACACCTCGAGGGCACACTTCATCTCCAATTGTGAGCAAATGCTGTTGATTTTCATTAATCTGCAGACTCTGTATTTGCCAGTCTCTCTGGCTCCCCCTCTCCCTCTTCCCCACTCTCTCTCTTTCTGCTCGGAGGCAGGTGAGCGCATCAATTTTCTCCTCGTCTGTGGCAGTTAAATTAAATGGAATCGGCCTGATTGCTGAAAATCAAAGGGAAGGCTGATAAAGCAATTAAATCCCTCTAATTCCTCGTCCTGAAAGGTGCAGCAGCTCTGAAGCTAATTAACTTCATAATGAAAATCCTTCTTCACCCTTTTAGGCTCTTCTCTCCGGGTCTCCTCTCCTCTTCTTCTCTCCTTCTGGGGAGAAGCTGGTTACCGAGGAAGAGCTGGATCAGCAGCATTAAAAGTCAGAACTCTGGAGAGGTCTCAGGGGGCTCTTTCCTGTGTTCCCAAATCCATCTCCCTCAACACCCAGCCCCCTTTCTCTGACACCCAGTTAGTTGCCTGCTCACCTCTCAGCATTGCATTACTATCATTTATCCGGAACCCACTCAGCACTACACCAGCACCATCCCACCCTCCAGCACCCACCCCATCTCAACACCAGCTCTACATCAACAATCACCCCATCTCTAGCACCCACCCATTCCACCTCTAACACTCAGCCCCTCCTCCAATACTCCGTTCTACCCCCAAAACAGCCCGACCCCTACACCCAGCCCCACCTCCCCATCAGCCCTACTCCAACACCCAGCCCTACCTCAACACCTAGCTCTATCTGCACATCAGCCCTCCCTTCAGCAGTCCTGTCTCTAATACCAGCCCTACTCAACACCCAGCCCCACCTCAACACCTAGCTCTATCTGCACATCAGCCCTGCCTTCAGCAGTCCTGTCTCTAATACCAGCCCTACTCAACACCCAGCCCCACCTCCACACCCAGCCCCACCTCAACACCTAGCTCTATCTGCACATCAGCCCTGCCTTCAGCAGTCCTGTCTCTAATACCAGCCCTACTCAACACCCAGCCCCACCTCAACACCTAGCTCTATCTGCACATCAGCCCTCCCTTCAGCAGTCCTGTCTCTAATACCAGCCCTACTCAACACCCAGCCCCACCTCAACACCTAGCTCTATCTGCACATCAGCCCTGCCTTCAGCAGTCCTGTCTCTAATACCAGCCCTACTCAACACCCAGCCCCACCTCCACACCTAGCTCTATCTGCACATCAGCCCTCCCTTCAGCAGTCCTGTCTCTAATACCAGCCCTACTCAACACCCAGCCCCACCTCCACACCTAGCTCTATCTGCACATCAGCCCTGCCTTCAGCAGTCCTGTCTCTAATACCAGCCCTACTCAACACCCAGCCCCACCTCCAACTCCAGCCCTAGCTTAACACCAGCCCTCTTCCAACATGCACAGCCTATAATTCTGAGCACCTATACTAGGCACTGGCGCTATAAAGATGAACAAAAAAAGCAAGCCCTACCTTAAAGTATCTCCTTATCTAGAGGTAGAGACAGACAAGCAAATAGACAGTGACCATATGAGCTAATGAGATCTTCCTAAATAGAGGCCCATGACAGGGGCTCTAAGGGGGCTCTGGCAGAGAGAGAGAGCTCCCAGTTGGGAGACACTTGAGCTGGGTCACCGAGTTAGCGGGGCTGGCTGGATGAAAGACGGAGGTGGTGTCAGGAGAAAGAGCATGTTCAAGGCTTGTAGGTGGGGGACAGCATGGGCTGACCAGGGGTTGGGTGTTAGTTTGGGAAGATAGCCACTGGGGCATCTGGGAGGTTGGGCTGGGGATGAGGCTGGGTAACTGGGCAGAGACCAGGTCACAAAGGGCTTTGGAGTCTCATTGTCTTTCAATGTCAGGAGCTGAAGGAGGATTTACATGCCAGCTAGAACTGGAGTCTGTTGGACTTGTCTTCCACTACCCCACATGTGGAAGCAGGGCAGATGCAGCGAGCCTGGCTGCCTCACACACACATGTGTCCATGGGCACACTGTCAGGGAGCAGGCCTGGAGAATTGGGACCACAGGAGACATCCAGTCAAAGCTTATCTAAGAAGAAAATGGAGCAAGTGTACTGGATGGCCTTCCAGGATTTGAGGGAGACCAGAGACCCCGGTTCCTTGGCTGCCACACTTCTAGCCCTGCAATGCTGGCACCTTCCTCTCTTCTTCCTCTGGGAAGTTCATCCACTCTCATGGCTTCAGATACCACCTCTCCATTGATGGCTAAGGGCCCCACAAGGGAAGGGCACAACCTGTCTCATTCACCACTACATCCCCAGCCCAATCTATCACAGACACTCAATAAATATTTGTTGATTAATACATAGAAATGAACAGTGACTTCCAAATTTACACCCCCAGGCTCTAGACCTTTGTATTTCACTGCCAACTGAACATTTCCATGGGGATATTTCCATCCCACGCACTCAGCTCCTCCCCCTCCCCCACCCCAATCCTGCTCTTCTTCTGAGTTTCCCATCTTGATGAATGGTACCGGCAGCCACACTAGGGACCAAACCAAAGGCCTGGGCTTCACTCTCGGCTTCTCCCTGGTCTCCCACGCCTACCCTCACTGAACCTGTCTCCAATCCTATTCATTCTGCCATCCCTATGGTCTCCCCTCCTTCCTCCCCCACTGTAATACCCCAGTCATGACTTCTCATTGTCTCTCTTGGACTACTGCACTGATTTCCTAACGGGTCTCCCTGCTTCAAGCCTCAGCCACCTTCAATCCATGCTCCAGAATAATTGTCCTAACGTGGAAAATAGGATCACACCAGTCACCTGCTCTCTACTCTCCAGGGTGGCTCCTCGTTGTGTATCAAACAAGGGCCAGCCCCCTCAGCCAGCCTACAGGACCCTACCTCTCACAACTACCAAACTTCACGGATTTATGCCGGGGTGCCTCAACTCATGCCCCCCCACCCCTGCCTGGAATGCCCTTCTGCAATACCACCCCCAGTTTCCCCATCACCACCCATCATTCACTTGGTAAAACTCCACTCATTGCTCAAGACACTCCACAATTTTCTCTAGAGGCTCTATTTTGTTTTTGTTTCCCTTTGAGCTTTCCTGCGCTTTCTCAGCATTCTGCACTAAGCAAGTGGTATTTTTGTAAGGAGAAAACATTTTGAGTGCAACTAAGAGCCCCCTTCTCTGTAATGGTTCTCCGCAGGAGGCTTCCACACCCACCCATAGAATTTTGAGCCTTCTTTGGGCCTCACTGGGCCCTCTCTCCTACCCGCTGGAACACCAGCACCCTGATCTGTTTGCACACCTGCCTCCCTCAAGGGCCTCCCTATGAGCACCTTGCTCATGGTGGCTGGCACAATGCTTGGCAGATCAAATGTGCCCTGTGATTGTTGAATGAATGAACGACCGAATGGCCTGAGAAGGAGTTGAGGGTTTGGTCCAACCACAGCATTCTGCGGGGAGTAAGGGTGTTGGAGGCACTTGATCTCAGAGACATGAAGAGCAGCCAGCCTGCCCCCACTGGCCTTAGGGACCTGTCAGAGACCTAAGCACCAAGCACTGCTACCAGCCAGGACCCCTGACTCCTTGCCATGAAGGGGATGTGTGGTCACAGAGCTTCCCAAATGGAGAGGACCATCCTGGGGCCCTCGGCCCCAGCCCCAGCCCAGCCTGATCTCCACATTCAGAGACCCCCAGAGGCAGTGGCCAGAGGCGCAAGGAGAGAAAGGTGGCAGGCAGAGAGGGGCAGGAATGTGGAAGAAAGGCAGAGACAGGCCAAGTGGCAGAGGGAGGGTGGTCCTTATGAAGACACAGGAGGAAAGGAACAAAGACAGACAGCAGCAGAGACACAGGAAGGGCAGATGGGCAGCCAGACCCCAAGCACAGTCCAGGAGCCCTGGGCACACAAAGCCAAGAGCGGAGTTGGGGAACAGGCTCCCAGGGAAGAGGGAGAAGAGAGTGGGCTCCCAATGCCCCCTGCAGGTGCCGCCCCCATCTTAAGCCGTCTCCCCGCCCCCATTCCCGAGCCAGCGGGCGGGCGGCACCCAGCAGGGGGCAGATGAGGCTGAGACGCCGTGAGTGATGGGCGCTGACTTGGGCCCAGATTCGTGGCGCTTGGGGGGCCTGGCGCAGCTCCGAGACTGGGAGTGGGGTGGACTGGGCCGACATGGGCCTGACCGGCCTTCAGTCTGGAGAAGTGCTTGGCTCTCTTCTCTGAGCCCCAGCTGGAGTCCAGATGACCAAGGACTCCTGCACAGAGGAGCCTCTGTGCAGGGGCCCGACTTCTGTGTGCAGAGTACAAGGTGGGTCCCTGAAGGGGTGATCACAATGGAGCGGGGAGTAGGGGTGTCTGTTGGTAGCCCTCTGTGTACACGTGCACGCATGCGTGTGCGCACACACACACACAAACACACACACATGCTCACATCATTCCCCAGCCCAGCATTCACACTCACAGCCAACCACTGTGATGTGGCTGGATGGACAAACTCAACAACCCTGTTTGAGCGCCTAGTATGTGCCACAGCCTGTCTGAACCATTCACACACTCAGGCACACCCCACACAACTCTCAGCCCCACAGCCTCATGGAGCAATCCCACACACACACTCATCCCCTACAGTCACCCGCCATCCCTCCCACGCACCCTCAGTCACTCATATGTCCACAAGTCACGAGTCCCAGGCCCACCGAAAATGTAATACACCCCATTCACTGTCATACTCTTACCCTATCACAGACAGCCACCAACACCCATTCATCCCTCTCCCAGTGGCTCAGAGCGAAAGTCAGGCAATCCGCACAGACATAATTCATCACACAAGGTGTCTCACTGTCTCCCAGACCCCTCACACGTACCATAAGCAGGCAGGCACACGTGGGCACACATACATGCACACACATTACTCAGTTTGACAAAAGTGATGGGAATATCCCCAGAGATTGGGAGCTGGGTTTCTGGGTCTTGGTTTTGAAGAGAAGAAAAGACAGTCACAGGCTCCTGGGCTCATGGAGGCAGATGTGTGGCCACAGCCTTAGAGAGTCCAGTGAGGTCAGCCATGGGGTCCAGGTCACTTCGGGCCAGTCTCCTCTGTCCCAGCTGACTCAAGGGCTGGCCCACACTGTCTCCAGACAGACTCCTCCACCCGGCCAGGGTCCAGCCCTACAGTCACCCCTCCTGTCAGCTCATTCTCCTTCCATCTGCATCCCTTCTCCTCCCCCCTTCTCACCCCCCTATCCCCGCCCCCCCAGCCTCGGTGATAAAAGAGCCAGATTGGAGCGGGTGCCACGCAGCTTCATTCCCCACCATATGGGCCCAAAAGCCAAATCGTCAGCTAAGCGATTAAATCAAGTATGTCGAACAAAATGTTATGAACTGACATTATGGGTATATAATTTTATGCCATTTGTTGCCATCTGTTTATCTAAACAGCCCCCGTTCCACACAGACATACAGACTCACACCTTCCCTCCTACCCCCCCCCACCCGTCAGGATTCCGCTCCCCCCCTGCACCAACCTGAGCCAAGGGTCAGGGACAAGAAGGCGTGTGCCCGGAAGTGGAGAGCTAGGGACTCCAGGGCTCTTGGGGATGGCAGAGGAAGGGTTCGGACCACCCACTGGCCTGGGAAGGGGCAAGGCCCTTGGGATGCAAGAGGTGAGGGAGTCAGGAGTCCTGGGCGTAAAGAGTGTGGCTAAGGCCCGAGTACAGGAGCCATGGACCAGGGCCAGGGGAGCCTCACTGGCAAGCCTCCAGCCTGGCACGTGGCACGTGTGAGTGAGTGTGTGTGCAGGGGCGGGCACGAGAGCAGCAGCTGTGCACATCAGCGGCTGTGGGAGCTTCCTCTCCCTCTGCCTCCTGTCTGCCCTGGGGCCTGAGGCTCTCAGAGTCTTGCTGGGAGGGCTGGCTCTTCTGGAACCAGAGGCCCAGACCAGGGGTCCAGAGGCTTAGGCTGGAGTTAGTCATGTCTCCTCCTCAGTGTGAGGCTACCGGCAGGTGCCCCATTCAAGTCCAGAGGCTGGGGACCCCCCCTCCTCATACTTCTCCAGCCCCAAACAGCTTCAGAGTCTGGAAAGGCCCCTTAATACCAGGCCTGTGGCCTCTGTGAGCTTAAGCATGAGCTCCCAGTCACACTCAGCCCTCCTACCCGCTTCTGCCTCCCTGCTGCCTGGCCCCCAACCTGGGTCTGTCTATGGCCCTCCCGTATCCACCACCTCTGCTCACCTCTGCCTCAGTGCTCTGTGTGTCTCTCTTACTTCTGTGTTAGTTTTTGTCCCTCTCATCTCTTAGTCTCTTCTGTCTGCCTCTGGCTCTGTTTTAGCCTCTGACTCCCTTGGAGGTGCAGGTTTGAGCCTCAGTGATGTCCAGCCAGAGGGGTTGTGGCTCCAGAGAGGGGTGCAGGCCAGAGGGGTGAGGAGCTGGACAGAGACAGAGCAGGACAAAACATTAGACCCGAGGAACTCCCATGGTGGACAGTTGGGTGATCCTGGGGCATTGAAAGCCTAGTGGCAATTCAGGGAGTTGGAAGGAGAGTAGCCTGAGGGTCATGAAGTGTGAGGAAGGCGAGGGCAGCCTCATGTCCCCTATAAGGCTGACGTGGAGGGGTGAAAGGAGGCCCCACTGAAGGCTTCATGGGACAGAGGGTGGGAAACCTCTCCCAGGGATTATTGAAACACTACCCTAAACCCACACTCACCTACACACGGAGGCAGGTCACATCCATACCTGCTCACAGACACATGTGACCACACACATGCAAACAGGGTCACGATGACACTTCCTATATACACATCTCAAGGTCACTCTCACACAGGCCCTCACAACCAGGGACAGGGTAGCTAGCAAAACAGTAATTCCACAGCCACTGAGCCCCAAGCCAGGCATTCCAAGGCCCCGCCTCTTCCCGGGGGTGTGTGTACAAGGGGTATCCCTAGCCTGGGGTCACCATCCACTGCTCCACACAGCAACCCTGCAGCCTCCTGGCAGCGCTCCAGGTCCCTGACCCTATTGCAAGAGGAGATGGAGCCCCACAGAGAAGAGTTGAGGTGAGCAACAGAAACCCAAGTCCCAGAGAAAGAAACAGCCAGAAAGATTGAAGAGAAGACTGAGGCTGAGACAGAGACTGAGAGAGAAGAAGAAGAGGACAGAGAGAGTCAGAGACTCCGGTCAAAGGACAGAAAGAGAAAGACAAAGAGAAGAAAGAGCCTTGAAGACCCACCGGGAGAGAGTGGGACAGCCCGGAAAGCGAGGGGACGCCGCAGGCGGGCGGGAGGGGGCGCCCGGGCCGCGGAAAGCCGCGAAGGCGCAGGCGGCGGCCGCGGCTGAGGATGGAAAAGCTCATTTTGCTGGTAATTTACTCTCCTGCTTTTGGGCTGCTCCGCCTGCCGCTGCCGCCCACCCGGGCTGCCTGTTCCAATATTAGATATAAACAAGTAAACTGTGTAATGGATCACATTAAGCAGGCCTTGCGTCTTGAGGCAGGATTTAATTTGCATGGCAGATTAGCTTGTCTTCCCAGCAAGGCACCCCGGGGCACCCCGAGCTGTAATAGGATCCCGCCTCTTAGAGCCCATTAAGGCAATTGAGAGCGCCTCCTAATCTGCCTCCCCTCCCCGCCCTGCATCAAAATCCCCTCCTGCCGGCCGGGGAGGGACTTGTGTTGGCCAGACCCCCATCTTCCAACTCCCAGCTCAGGCCCCACCTCGCCCTTAAAACCGCAGCCCCAAATCCCAGGCTTGCCCCCTTCTCCACGTCTTGCCTCAGCACCCAACCTCAAACTTTCCCTCTGCCCACCCCCAACTCTGCTTCAGAGCCCACCAGCTGCCCTGAACCCACTTTTCCTATTCCTCCAAAGTCTCCCCAGACTCCAGGCCAGTGCTCTGGCCCCAACTTTCTCTGTTCCCCACATGGCTCCCCTAAACCCTCGACCAATCAGTCCGGCTTCTTAGCTGAGATCAGGGATTAGAATATGTTCCATCCTTTTCTTCAGGTTTTCATGTATCAATAACAGCTATTCATCAAGCTTCCTGTATCCTTAACGATATTGTTGCCAGGATGGGAATCAGAGCAGGACCCAGAATCTGTGTGAAGATTGATACTCAAGTCACAGTTTGGTTCCACACTGAGGGTGGGACAAGTGGTTATGATGACCCTCATTCGTGGGGTGCTTTAAAGTTTTTATGTGTTATAGTGGTCAGGTCATTAAACCTCATAGGAACCCTTTTATTTTCTTTAATTTTTAAAAAATAAATTTATTTATGGCTGCACTGGGTCTTCGTTGCTGCACATGGGCTTTCTCTAGTTGCAGTGAGCGGGGGCTAGCTCGCGGTGGCTTCTCTTGTTGCGGAGCACGGGCTCTAGGTGCGCGGGCTTCAGCAGTTGTGGTTCAGGGGCTCATTTGCTCTGCGGCATGTGAGATCCTCCTGGACCAGGGCTTGAACCCATGTCTGCTGCCCTGACAGGTGGACTCCCAACCACTGTGCCACCAGGGAAGTCCATAGGAACCCTTTTAAATCAGCCTAATTTTAAGATGAGGAAACTGAGACTCAGGAGGGGAAATGACTTGCCCAAAGCCACACAGCTAGTAGGTATCAGCTCTAGGGCTCAACACAGGTCTTCCTGACCCCCAGTGCAGCAGTCTTTCTGATCTACCACAGTGCTGGGATCAACACCGGGGTCCAGAGAGGGTCAGGGCAGTCTTGGGGTTAAGGACCACAGCAGGGTGTGTATCAGGATTAGGACAGCCATGAATTTCCATCCCCTGCCCCACCACTGGACCGAGATGGGTGGAGCCCATGCCCCGGCTCAGTTTCCCCACTCATTTAAGAGGAGGTGCTTCTGCAGTGGACTTACTGGATGCTTGTTAAGAAGACAAAACAACCAAAGGCTAGTATCATGAGAAAGTAGAGAAATTAGTGTTAGACAGAGACAAGGACTTTCAGTGTGTGGGCACATCAAGCTGGGTTCCCTCAGCATTGGAGAGACCCTGAGCTGGATCCTGTTGGGCCGGGGAGGGGGGCTGTGGAGCCTGCAAGCAGGGCGACAGGACTGGGGTGGGTGGGTATGGGGCCAGGCTGGTGGAGAAGGGTCAGTTCAGCCCTGCTTAGCTCACAAAGGGTCCTTGTTGTGGGTAATGGGACTCCCCTGGCAGCTTTATTTGCTGTCAGTGGCTTTTATTAAAGTCTCCAGTTTCAGACCCTCCAACCTCAAGCCATTGTGTATGCTCCCCCAGGGCCCTGCCCCCAGCCCCTGGCTAGGCTGACTCTGAAGGGCCCCCTTGCCCCGTCTCCTGGGCCCCAGGCCCCCCAGCCGCCAGCCTCTCACCTCTACCTCCCAGCGAGAGGGCAGAGAGGCTATGCATTCAAGGGGGAATGTCTCGGCCTTGGCCCTCAGCACCCAAACAGACCCTAATCTCCCAGATGTTGTGACTGGTGCCAGGGGGTGGGGCCATGAGTCAGCCTGGGCAGAATTCACAGAGTGGCACACACGTGTGCACATATATGTGTACCCATGTGTGTCCTGGAGGGGTGTGCACCCATCTGTTCCCTCAGCTTGTCTCTGCACACACACACACACACACACACACACAGACACTCTAGGAGTGTGTACTGTCTAGGGATTGAGGTGGGGGGGCGGGCTACAGTTTGATTTCATAAGCAGTTAGGGACACCCGCTGCCCCCATCAGGTACCATGTCACACTCAGGGTTGAGAGGATGGGGAAGTGTCTCCCAGCCCAGACTGTCACCTGGGGTATTGGCTCCCCACTCCCTTCTCTCCTTCTATACAGGGGAGAGTGTTTGCCAGTGGAAGGAAGGGGGAAGACAGAGGTAGGCTGGGCATTGACCCTAGATAGGGAGGAGACTGTCAAAGGCACTGAACATCAGCACAGAGTTTAACCTCACTTCACCCAGATCCAGACTCTTCCTTTCTTGCCCAGAGCCCCAGCCCTGAACTCACAGCCTAGAACCCGAGCAGCTGAGGACTGGTCCTCACACACTTCCTTCCCGGAGAACACATTTGGGGTTGGGGCATGGAAAGACCCAGGCCAGGCCCTTTAGGATGATCCCCCTGAAGGCAGAAGTCTGGAGTGAAAATGGGCACTTGGTCTCAGGAAATCCTTGCTGAGCAGGGAGAAGCAGAAGAGGAGTAGAGAAGGAGCTAGAGAGCCAAGAGGGGGGCTAGAGGGGCCTCAGATCTCACACATGGGCTTCTGTCCCATGCCCCGCCCCACCCCTCGTGGAGGAAGAGGGAAGAGGTGGTGATTCCCCTCCATTACCCATGAACGTGAGAGCTGAGATCGGCATAAGTGCACAACCAGTGACTGTGTCTGGGTGCAAAGGGGCATCTTGGGCCACAGGAGTCTGTTTGGACGTGGGTGTACATGGATGTTGGGTCCAATATTTGGAATCAGCAAGGGTATCAATTTTTGTGTGTGCGTGTGTGTGTCTTTCCTGGGGGTGTCTACTCTGAGGGGTGGGGTGCGGATGGCGCAGCTCAGTGGGTTTATGTGAGAAGAGAGTGTCTATGTTTGGAAGTGACTACAAGTACTTGTTATGGGATGTTTGTCCTGCGTATGTTCTCATGTATAAGAGAGAGGGAGATCCAGGGGGTTCACAGCCCTCCCCGGGGTCTTCAGAGCTCCTGGCTCGGCCTGCGTCAGGCCATTTGGGGAGCTCCCATGCTTTATGGTGCGCGGGTGAAAAATGGAAATGCTAATAAGTAGTCGTTAAGTTGTCTTGCAAAAATGTTAAATGATAAATTGGGTAATGTTATTGTTGAAATGAAATATGTAAAATAAATGAGTTATTTATTTCTAATAAATATTTTGTTTATGATGTATTTGTAGGGGTGTTAATTATTTTCCCCCGCAATCGGGGCAACGTATAAATTCTAATAAAGTGCAGGCCGCGGTGAAGGCAGCCGTGATGGTGGTGGCTCCTCCGGGCCGGGCAGCTGTAGGACCTTGGCCCTTGATGGATGCTCGAGTCACAAGCGATTGTTCTCTCTGCTGTTGCCGGCTCCCCAGTGTGGCCAGTTTTCTTTCTTAAAAAAAAAAAAAGAAAAGAGAGAGTTGAGGAGGAAAACAAATAGGCCAGAGTCTCCACGATGAGATGATTAAACACCCCTAGGCCAGGGTTTGCTTCTTAGGTAGCTGCACAGGCTCCGGGCACGCACAGCGCTGCTGGAACCAGCTTCAGGGAAGGAGAAATAAATACGTAAGCAAACCAAGCGTCGAAGAAATGACATCCCCCAGACCCATCAGCAGCTCTGAGCACTCAGTCCAGGCTAGGCGTCCTCAGCCATTCCCACTCTCTCCTCTCCCAGCTGGAGGATCCGCAGGGAGGCAGGCGCCCCCTCCCCCCATTTCCACCTGTTTCCATCTCTGCCCGACCAAGACTTCCTCCTTCCTCCTGTCAAGAGAAGGTTCCCTTTCCCCCTGACCCTGACTCTTCTCTCTCTGTTGCTTTCCCTCCCCCTTCCCATGCAGGGACCTCCAGGACTATCTACGGCCTCTCCAAGGGAACCCTAGCTGAGCCCCCTCAGGATCCATCAGACCAGAAATTCAGCGAGTCTCTGGCCCAGCCCCTGAGGCTGGATGGCAGGGGGCAGGGGGGTACAGTCCCCTTCAGAACAGGCTGCCTCCCCCCAGGGCGTTATCTCCCCATGGGTAATAAAACTGCTGAGGCAGGACGGCCTGGTGGGCAGGGACAGGGGACACAAGCACGGGATGCAGGGCCGTTCTGTCCCTGCCTCAGGCGCCATCCACCCTTGACCCCCCTCCCCCAACTCCTGGGGCTGAGCTGGGTTCCAAGTTCTCACCAAAGGACTCTAGACCAACCTCCAACCAGGGATCACAAGCACTTAGCATGCCTTTCTTCAGGGTGAGGGGGTCTTGGGGGGGACACTCCCAAGGGAGCTGGGATCAGGGGGTTCCTATGAGTCCTTTAAAATTGAGGTGGGGGGGTCATAATCTGAGGTAATGCCTGCCAGGCTGGGGTCCCCCAAAGTCTGCCAGAAAGGGGTGCCTGTACCTATTCCATCCGCCTACTACTGCCCACCACCCCAAGCTAAGCCACTGGGAAGTGCCTTTCAAAAAGTGGCCCTCTGCACAGGTGTAACGTGTGTGTGTGCACACGTGCGCACACATGCCAATGCGCGTGCAAGAGGAGCAAGCCAGGCTTGTTGTAGGATGGCGAGGCCTTCAGCGTGGGACTAAGAGGAAGGTAAATAATAGAGGAAACCACAGGGAATGACTGGGAGTGTACGATTAGCAGATGTAAACTATTATATATAGGAGGGATAAACAAGGTCCTACTGCATAGCACAGGGAACTATATTCAATATCCTGGGATAAACCATAATGGAAAAGGATATGAAAAAAAAGAATGTATGTGGAAAACTGAGTCACTTTGCTGTACAGCAGAGATTGGCACACCACTGTAAATCAACTACACTTCAATAAAAAAATAAAACTAACAAAAAATAATAGAGAAAACCAACAGACACACAGGCCATATCTACCACCTGCACGCATGCCCACACTGACCCATATGCAGATCCTGGCCTGGCACTCAAGGTCACACGCAGCATTTGTGTCATGCAAGTCTAGGAGCGAAGCCCAGTCCCACACAATCACAGTCCCACAGACACACATGTCTCACAACTACACTTTCAGAGGAGTTTGAGACAGACCAAAAGGGACATCTGTGGGGCTTTGATTCTGTGGAGGGAGGGGGATATCAACTCTGGAGGGAGGGCGCCCCCTGCTGGACAGAACTGCTGCAACTAACCCCAGGTCAAGCCATCCAAGCCTGCCCCAAACCTTACCCTCACCCCACCTCTAGCAAGACATCCCCAGTGTTCACACTTGTCCACCACACTCTGGATAAGCCCCCAGCCGGGCTGCATAACTCTGGGTTCTTTTCAAAATGTGTAAAATCTTTGATCATCATTTGTTTAAACTGTATAAATAATCCACCCGGTTTTAATAGGATTTTTCCATGAATCGGCAACAAAGCATGAAATGTGATATTTTCGCCATGAGTAGTTGGGAAATTAGTCACCTCTGTCCATGGCTCTCTGCTGGCTGGAGACCCCCATTCTGTCTGCTCCCTCCCTCCCCTCTACCTCAGACCATCCTGGGCCCTTCAAATGCTACCCCCTCACCTCCCACCTTTTAGGGGTAGTGGGAGCATTCTATGGCATCACTCTGAGGAGCCCATGCTGGTAATCTCTGGGTCTGAGAGCAAAGACCAGGCTGGCCTGGGTCCCTGTCTCCCAGACTCCTCATCTGAGTGAGGGTCTTTCACTCTCTAAGTCCCACTGCGGGCTCCAGTGCAGATTGGGGTAGTGTTCCAGGATGGGCGGTGGGTTTAGCGAATTACTGGGGGCAGGGTGGTGGCGTGGTGCAGAGAGTTGGGGTCATTTGCCATTTCCCCCAGTCTCCCAAAAGGGTTTCCACACTTTCCAGTTCCCTAGGCTGTTACATACTCGTGTTGTTACACACTCACAGAGGCACAACCCAGGTGCGTTCTCAAGGGTGCTGGGCCTGTTTCCTGAGGCTGACAAGCTGTCCACCCAGTCTGGGAACAGAGGACACTGAGTCTGAGACAGGAGTCACTGTCGGTGACAAGGAAAGATCAGAGATCTGCAGAAGCAGGAGACGGGGCATCAGAGATGAGCTTCAGGGATGGCAGCCAGACTGGAATCAGAGATGGAGGAATCAGAGATCAGGCCAGGACTGGGGAGTGATACAGCCGAGGCAGAGATGGTGGAGATTGCTCAGTGTGCAAGAGGGCCTTTTGGGCCCACTTCCATACGACTCCTGACCCCAGTCCCCACCAGCGCAAGCAGCCCTCCCCGGCCTCCGTGCCCTGTTGGGAGAAGCCAGCAGCCAACACCAGTGAAGGAGGGCCCCCAGAGCAGGCAGGCCCTGAGCCACCCGGCCAGGCTTTGAGCCTCCCAGGTCTCAGGCCATACGTAGCCTGGTGGGGCTCAGCCTCAGAGCTGGCACAGCCGAGGGGGTGCGGTCCCCGCCCACACTGCACCAGAGTCCACACGCTCCAGGCCCAGCAGCCCCCTTCCTTTCTGCCCCCCGCCCCTGGCCCGAGATGAATAAAACTCGGGGGGTGGGGGGAGCTATTCATGGAACCAGAGAATGTGTGAGCCGCCCCGCGGCCCCCTCTCATTAGGGGACTCCGTCAGGTGGCGCTCATTAACTTCAAGTTGTCTCTTGTTTTAAAACTCGGGTGAGGGGGGCGGGGCGGAGGGGCACATTGTCTGGCTGCTGCCCCAGAGAGATTAGGCGCCCAGGGGGAGGGGGCAAGCAAAGGCCCTTTAATTAGTTACTTTCAAAGGTTCCCTGTCCCCTTTCTCTCCGGCCTCCTCCTGCCCCCGGCTGGGCCCAGCTTCGAGGGGGGCGGTCTTTTCTGCATGGCAGAGCCGCCTGGTCACTCAGCTTAAATCCGCAGGCTTTGTTCCCGCCTGCACAATGGGCCCAGCACATCAGCCACGGAGGCCACGGAAGGAGCCAGCCCTTCTTCCATAAGCCTGGAGCCGGCTGAGAGGGGTGCGCCCTGGTGTGGGGTGCAGCCTGGGGCCTCCAACAGGGGTCTGGGCACCATGGGCCCTTTCTGGGCTGAGAGGAAAAGGGGAGACATGCACATTCACACTCACCCCAACCTCAAGACCTAGCTCTAGCAGAGGAACAAACCTCATGTCAGGGTGTCCTTATCATAGGAAGTTTCTAGGGGAGATACCTGGAACCTAGCTCAAGGATGGGGGCCCGCTTCCTTCCTCAATAGCTGAAAGAACATGGTCTTAGAGGCAGACAGTTCTGGGTCCCAATCTTGGCTCTGCTACTCATGAACAAGTGCTTAATCTCTCAAGCCTCACCTTCCCTCATCTTTAAAATGGGGGAAATAATGCCTGCCCCTTGGGTTGTGAGGGTTAAATTATTTACCTGTGTAAAGTGTCCAGCACCGTGCCTGGAGTACAATCAGCCCTCAATACGGTTCCGTGTCGGG
The DNA here is from genome assembly GCF_059928025.1 of Delphinapterus leucas. NCBI lineage: Eukaryota > Metazoa > Chordata > Mammalia > Artiodactyla > Monodontidae > Delphinapterus > Delphinapterus leucas. The sequence goes on from NC_143144.1 coordinate 59,793,469, forward strand.
TTCCCACAGCCAGAGCCTGACCCCACACCCTCCACCACTAGGTTGCAGGCACACGGACTAATTTCCTTACATGCAAAGTGCTGGTGTTCACGCGCAGGGAAATACTTGAAAACCGGTGAGTGTGAGGACAGAAATGAGGAAGAAGGAGGATTCCACGTTGGAGGTGATAGGTCTGGGGAGGCCTTCAAACAGAAAGGGGTAACCTGGAACAGGAAGAGAAAAGGAGAGTGAGCCAGCCCTGGGGGATGCTTAGCAGATCCTAGGGGGGTGGTCTTGAGGAGAAGGGTTTAGAGGCTGGGTTGCAGGAAGAGGTGGTGATTTGCCTGGGTCAGCAGATTAATGGCACTAACGAAGTTTCCAAGAGCATAGTGAGTTGGGGGGTCGGGGGCGCCCATGTGGAAAGGCACATGACTAGGGATTGATCAGGCTGAAGATGAAACAGAGAAAGCTTCCCGGGCAGCAGAGGTAGGAAACGCCAAAACCAATTACTCCCCAACCCCTCCGGCCTCCAGATCCCTCCCCCGGGGAGGAGGGAAGGGGCTGTGACCTCTCTCTGTTGGTGCATGCACTCCAGGCACACACACAGACAGGCCACTCACGTGGGTAGGTGTGTGCACGGGGGAAGGGCCACGCATGGGAGTGAGTAGACCCAGGATGCGATCATGTTTCTCATGTTGGTCTATGTTCTCTCCTCCTTGGGCATGGGTCTTCTCACAGATGTCCCCACATCCCACCTAAGTGTCCCCACATGGCAAGCACATGTGTCACCAGGAAGAGTCAGGGGCCAACGAGTGGCAGCAGAAGTGGGTGGGGGGTGCTGAGGATCCCCTTCGTTCAATTTTGACCTTAAATTGCCAACTCTACAAATTTACTAATTTGGACTCAACCCTAGTTTCCAGTAGAGGCAACCCTGGATTGCCATTTAGGTGGCTAATTCCCCATGCAGATCATTGACAACTTATCAGCCCCTGGTTAATGGGAGTGTACCCCACTTAGGGAAAGTCCAACCTTTCGGAAATAATCAATTACCCACAGGTCTCTTTTAACAGCCCCTGATGTTTGTTGAATGAATAAGTGTGGCAGATTGGGCAGCCCTCTTCAGCTTAAAGAATTCACAAAGGATATCAAAGAACTAGATCAAAGGGCAAGCAAACATCTCTTATACGACCTAGAGAAGCCCTTAGTTAAAAATCAACAGTTAAGAGGTGATTAGATGTAAGATAAGGACCCTTCAAACTCCTAACACTAACTCAATAGTTGTCCACATTTGGGATCTTTAAGGGAGATGGAGGTGGGGGAGGGAGAGCAGGAGGCACAAGGAGGCCTGGATTTAGCTCTTGTCTATGGAGGGACAGCTCCCTTCCAAGCAGTGTGTGTTGTGCAGTGTTTGCCCCTCCAGATTCAGGACAGAATTTGTGTGTCATGCCGTATGTTGAGTGGTATTATTACAGTTATTAGCAATTATGTTTTATCGTAAAATCACTTTGCCTTTGAATATGTGATTAAAAATCCGACTGTTCCTAGAGTAAGTTCTATCCAATCTATTCCTCTTGGAAACTACTTCTAGTTTTATAATACAAACCAACAGGCAAACAGGATGGGAACCCTGGACATTTGCATGCACCTAACCATTTCACACAGGGAGCTGTCACCAACCCACCCACCGCACTGCTGGGTCCAGATGGCTGGGGCGATAGGGGTCATGCCCCAAAGGTACTGCAGAGAGTCTGTGCCCCCAGGCCTGGCCCCTCCCCCAACCTCCAACCCAGTGACCACCTCCCAAGGCTACCACTGGAGTGCCTCCCCATTCTCAGTGCCCCCATACCCACCCTGTGCCCCTACTGTAATGTCTACGAGGAAGACCGGCTCCTTTTGGGGCCTGTAAGCTTTTGTTAGCGTTATGTGAGCCGCTAGTGACAAGGGCCCTGAAACCCAACTCGACCAAACTCATAAAAGGGGTCACTGTCTCTTTAATTAAAGTTCCCTGTTTGGAGGTTAAAGACAAACCCATTTGATGGTGCAGGTGTGTGTAGGGGGGGTGGGGGAGCCGGGTGGAGGGGACTGGAGGGAAATGGAATTCTATCCTTGGAGGGGAGCAGGGAGGGGCCTCACCAGGGCCAGACTGGCTGACCATGGAAAGTCTGATGGGGAGGGGTGGGCCGTGAGGTCCCCAGTGCGGTGAGGGTCACAAGGGGAGAAACTAGCTGGAATGGGAGGCCAGGGGCCAGTGCAGTCAGCTCTGACCGCCCTGCAAGCACACCCTGCACACACTGCCTGCCCTCAGCTCCCCACCTCCATTATGCCTGCGGACCACTCCCCTTGTCCACTCTCCAGTTCCTCCTTTTCCACCCCAAAAGTTCTCCGTTAAAAGAGGGTCCAGGGCCTAATCCCATCTCCACACAGATGTGACTTCATCACAGTTTAACATAAAAAGATCAGCTGGTATCGACTGGTAATTTGGACCCACGCCATGCTATTGGCAGGAAGACAGAATAAGTTAGGGTGGCCATGTTTCAAAAATTCTCTGTGCGCACTCAATCACAGCCCAGGGAAGGCGGGTGGGTGTGTAATAACCCAGCCGTGCTCTCCATTTCCCCTGTAGATCAATGCTAATGCCAGGAGGCCCCAGAAGATGGATGGAACCGACAGGATCCTTGAAATCCCAACACGGAGGCTGGTGCCTCAACCGATAAAGGATTTTGCTGATGCTGGGGCAGGGACACAGAAACCCTCGGGGCCGTGGGAGACAGTCAGGTGGGGGGCAAGGAGGTGGGGAATAGGGAGCAGCCTCTCTTTCACGAACACACTCATGTCCTCACTGACACCCACAGTTGCTCACGCAGCCGCTGACAGATGCACGCGCCAGAGTCACTGACACACACACCAATGGCTGGCACACACCATCACTCGCACACTACCCAGCCGGCAGCACCAGCACATCCCCAAGAGGCCTTGACTCCCAGAGGCCGCTCACACAGGTCCTAGCACACACGTGCACACACATGCACACGACTCAAACCTACACACCAGAATCAGGGGCTGTGACACAGACACTCGCGTTGACATACTGAGATGCAGTCACACGCACCCACTGGCATCCACACGCTGCCACAGTGAAGCACAAAGATACCCACACCCACACATGTACACACCCCCGCCTTGCCTGCCTTCCTTTCCATTCCACCCCTTCTTCCTTTCACCTTCTGAGTCTGGTCAGGACCTTGCTGGCTGACAGTCAACTGGGGAGCTTCCCAGGACCTGTTAGAAGTAACTCACTAAGACAGAAGTAGACCAAACACACAGCCCTGGAGACACAACCAGACAGGAACCCCACACACACACTGGGCTGGAAGGCAGGAAACCTGGGCTCCAGGCACAGCCTAGCCAGAATCGCTGCATGGCCTTGAGCAAGAGTTTGCTCTCTCTGGGTCTCTATTTCTTCATCTATAAAACAAGAGGTTGGACTGGGTGATTTCTAAGATCCCCTTCCAGTTCCAAATTTCTGTTTGTGGCAGATATAAATCCTTGTGGAGTCACACACATACAAACACACACACACACACACACACACACACACACACACACACACACAGAGGCAGCCCCAAGCAAGCACACCTGGGATTTTAAGTGCCTGGCGGCCTGAAGCCACACCCACGCTGACGTGCAGGGCCACACATGCACGGACTGCTCTTCCCAGCAAGGGTGCCTGCAGCAGGGACAGCAGCTCCTCATCCTCCCCAGAGCTGGAAGTCAGGGAGCTGCAGAATTCACTCTTCTGGGAGCAAAGAACTGGGGGCAGAGCAGAGAGATGGAGCATTGCCATGAGTTTGAGGGAGTAGGTGGAGTGGTAGGACAGTGATTGGGACCTGCAGAGGGGACAGAGAGGGAAGCACAGGGATGACTGCCAAGACCCCCCCACACACACACACCCCCCTCCAGGCTGTTATCTGATTTCCTTCCTTTTGAGTTCAGCCCCAGGACAGGAGCCATTTCCGTGGCCTCACACTGACATCTTGTGGCCACCCCTAGGATTGCAGGCAACGCCAGGCAGCGCTTGGTATCCTGTGGAGAAGCACAGCCCTACCTAATGGGGACCATCGTGAGCAAGAAAACAGGTCTGATCCTTGGGTGCCCTGTCCCATGCACAGCAGCCGGGAAGTACAGCGGGGGCTAGCATGTACCTCGAGCAGGGACAGGTGGAAGAACAGGAAGCTGCTTTGGGAAAAGGCTTCAGGGGCACCTGGTGACAAAGGGGACTAGAGAAAAATAAATGCTTAAGGGAATTCCAGTCTGTGGTGGAGATGTAACCCTGTTCTCCCGCAGCCCCAGTATGAGGTAGGGAAACGTGACCCTGACTCATGGGGCTCAGTCTAAGGAGGAGATGCAGCCTTTCCCCAGGGATCCCCCTCCTGAAGGAAGAGACTCAGCCCCGGCCTCACAGAAGCACAGTCTGATGGGGAGCATTTGGCCCCCTCACAGAGAGCCTATTTAGAGGGAGGAGGGGTAAGGTACCGCTCTGCCCTAAGTTATCCTCTAATTTTGAGGAGGGAAAAAACCCAGCCCCCCATCAGGGACCCCAATCCTATCTGAAAAGCATGCAATTTAGGGGTTCAGAAGCTCTCAGCTATCTCAGCCTCCCATGCCAAGCCCTAGTCTGAAATTCTGAAATAGACATGATTTCTGTGTCTGAATCTGTAGCCTAGGGCTGGGAAGAGGGTTGAGGAAGGAGTTTGGGGGTGGTAGGTCCTCCCCAACCAGCCCCATCCGTTCTGAAGAGGTCTGGCGAGTAGTGGGGGAGGTCCATGCCTCCCAGATCTTCCCGGACGTAGCCTTGACTGAAGTTCCAGCCCTGTCCCAGGACTCTCCTGCATCCATTCCTCCTTCTGGAGCCTCCTGCCACTCTGGAGCCAGGTCTCCCTCGCCCGGAGCTGACAGATCACACGCACACACAAGGCAGAGACTATGGATTCCCAGCCTGGAGCCAGGGAACCCTGGAGGTGCTAGGCTGATGAGTTTGTTATAAATTAGAGACTCATTAAGAGAAGGTGAGGAGGGTTCAGTAACAGTTTTCGGGGCCCATCTTTTCGATTTCTTGTTCAGTTTGTTTATTGCGATTGTTCCTGTCTCATAAGCTTATTGCAAAACCAATAAAAATGATCTATTCAGAGAGGGGAGCTGCTCTTTTGACTGGTAAGCTGCCGCTTGGTGCTGGACCCCACCCCACCCCCTCCGGGTGGCTGCAGCCCCAGCCTGGTTGACCAGCTGTCTCCCGCCGCGGGGTCAGCAGAGGGTGCCAGATTCCTGCTCACCAGAAACTGTGTGCACCTGCCATGCAGCCACCCTGGGCTGGCCTCAGGCCTCCAACCTGGCCCTATCACCCCAATGACCGCTGTACCCCAGCCCTCCAGCTCACCTCTGATGGACTCACCAGGTCTGAGCTGAGCACATGTCAGGGCTCAGTTGTGGGGAAATGGGAGGCCAGGATGGGGACCCAGGGATGGTCACTGGAGCCTGGAATTTGGGGTGGACTTTGCCTCAGTTTCCTTTTTTGTGCCTTGGCAAGGCTATACTTTTAGCATGGGGTTCCCTACCCTGAGGTAGCCCTGAGGAGTGGTGATTAGAGCAGAGGAGGCCACAGAGGTTCTCTAGTATCAGAAGTCCTGGCTTTGACCTTGATGACAGAAGAGAGGCCCATGGCCTCTTGCACATCCAGGAACCTAGTCCCAGTTGGGGTCAGGGGCCCAGGAACCCCTCTCCTCAGTGAGATGGCTCTCATCCCTATCCCTGTCCCACCAATGACGTCAAGTCCATTTAGTGACTCTGATATTCCCGAGACATCATGGATTTTCTCATGCTGCTGGCTCCTGGTTTCAGAGGCTGTCGGTTTATTATTGTGGGGAGTGTAGGGTTGAGGGGAGTCAGAGAGATGCCAACAGACTCCTTCACCGACCATACAGAATTTCAGAGTGTCACAGCCTGGAGGGACTTCCAAGATCACTCTGTCCAGCACCTTCATGCTTCAGGTACAGAATTAGGGTCAGAGACATGCAGCGACTTTGCCTAAGTTCCACAGCTAGTGAGTGGTGGAGCTGGGCCTAGAACCCAAGGGGACAGACCCTTGCACCATTGCTCTGTGTCTTTGCTGGTTTATCTTGCTCATGTCAGAGAGCGCTGCCTCACGTGTCAGGCCCCACAGCCAAAACAGATAACAGGCTTCCTTTTCCTCCTCGCTGCTTAACAACAGGCTTGTTTTCTCTAAAGCAAAATCAGTGTCTTTCCTCAAGGCCGATACACTGACTCTGACCAAGGGCCCCGAGGAGGGGAAGAACCTTGCACGGAGGCCTTTAGAGCTTCTCTGACATTTCAAAGAGATAACATCAATGGACTCTTCCTCTGTTTATCTTGGACAAGGAGGACAAGAGGTGAAGGCGGGTAGGAAAGAGCAAACGTTTTCAGGCAGCAGGGTATCTCAAGGACTCGGCACATCTTCAGAGAGAATCACATCAACATTTTCCCTTGATCTCCCTGCACTTGTCTATTTTAACAAACACTATATAGCACTTCCTATGGGTCAGGCACTGTTCTAAGTGATTTACATATTAATTATTGATTTGATTTTATTCATATTACGTATTTATTGAATCCTCTTAATACCCCTATGAGGCAGGCACTACTATTAGTCCCACTTTACAGAAGAGGAAAACAAGTCACAGAGAGGCGAGCAGCTTGCCCAAGGCCTCACACCTAGGAAGGGGTGGCGTCACCATGCAAAGCCAGGCAACCTGGCTCTGGTCCACCACGCTGTGCACCCTGTCTTTACAGAAGCCTCAGCACAGCAACTGGTGGGACTCCTGTGACCTGGGGAGAAAGGCTCTGAGCATTCAGAAGGGATAAGACATCCTTGGGGCCCAGTGCAGTCTCCTCAAGTCTATCTCTTGTTCACCACCACCCTGGCCACCTCTGCCCCTAGCTTACGTTACAGCCAATGTGTTATGGTTGGGCAGGCCAAAGGAACCATAGGCAGCCTGGACCATGGGTCCCTCCCACACCAGCCCTGTTTGGGAGCCTTCCACTGGGTTCTGGAAGCCAGAGCTCCGGGTGCAGGGCCGAGCACCCACCGCCCAGTTGCTCACGAAGCCTTGCTGCTTCCCACACAGCCGCCTGTCCTGACATCTCTGAGAGGGCCTTTGATTAAAGAGACAAGTGACTTTGCCCATTCTATTGATCAGAATAAATTACTAGGAACTAATTTATGGGCCTCCCCACAGCCGATGACATGGTGCGCTCTTGGTCAGTAAATTGGATTGTCAGGCTAGATTATTGGTTCGTATACAGTTATCTCTCATAGCAATATCAGGCAGCCCAGGTAGAGGAGTGAAATCCTTTCTCTGCTGCCAGATGCCAGGATGTCATGAGGCCTTCTCGAAGGCTGGTGGGGAGGGGCGGGGAGGGAAGAGGAGGAGAGGGGAGGAGAGGCGAGGCGAGGCCTCTGTGCAGGATGCTTATTAATTAGTGCAGCATCACAGCATTAAAAGAACATTAGTGTGGAATCGTCTGCACAGTGATGGGGAAATGACATTGTGGGCCTCCTCCTGATTCTCCAACTATGGCTCTGCTGGGTAGAGGCAGGGAGGGGCCTGATGAGCAGACCGGGGGATGGGAAAGATAAAGGGCTGGGGGGATACGGGGCCAAGAAGATGGGAAGGGAAAGAAGAGGCCACATTTGCTGGGAGTTGCAAGCAGAGCAGGTCTGCTGAGTGCCAGCGTCGCTAAGCCCCACGCGGGGGAAATGGAGCTGCCATTCTGCTCCGTACATCACAGCCAACGATGAAAAGTTCTAGAGCTGGGATTTCTCAGGCAATTTGGCCAGTGATGCATGGGGCAGTAGATCCTCGCGCACTCTTCCATGCTTCTGCCAAGCCAGCAATAACAAAAACTTATTTTTTGCCAGGGAAACGGATATGAGTCAGGCAGCCCATCAGGAGTAAGGGGGGCTTTACCACGCCGCTGCGATTTGTACCGCTCGGCTGTTTCCCTGAGCTCTAAAGACCTGCCAGGAGGTGACAAAGGCGAGACAATTTCGAGTTCACAGTCCTGTGTCCTCGAAGCATAACAGCATGCCATAGAAGGGGACTTTCAGGGGCTGTGGGTTGCAAAGTCAGCGGTCTCTTCCCCTAAGCCCACTGAGGAGGGGGAAACAAGGTGAACAGGAGGAGTGCAGCAGAGATGAGGCGCTGGAGAAACCTGCAGCCCTTTCCTGGCCGTGAATTCCTAGGAGAGGCACGCACTGCTCCTTCCTCACGCAGGGCATGGCAAGAAGTGGGGAAGGGGGAGGTGTTGGTAAGCCAAGCTGGCCGAGGGCATGAGAGCATAAACATCCCCAGTGAAAGTGCTCTGTGCTCTCCTGCCACGGGCTGCCAGGGGTCATCATGGGCCCGGGGTCATCCAGTCCCTGAAGGGGTGGGTATGGAAACCCATTTGGTCTTGTTTTTTCCCTTTCACTGTTGAGGAATGAGCCCTGAGGAGGCCTGCACTTTCTTTGAGGCGTGATCAGGAACACAGAGAACGCTTCTTTGGGCTGCAGGCCTCAGGGGAAATGTTCCAACAGCGAACGGAGCCCTTCTGACTCCAGCTATCACTCATCTGACACCACCAGTAACCCCGCAAGCAAATACCCGCTGGCAGGGACCCAGGGCCTCCAGCTCGCTTGAGTTGCCACTGAGTACAGCAGCCAGGAGGTCTCATCATTGCCACAAAGGTACCGAGTTCATCCCCCTCACCCCTTGGTGCTGCTTAGCAGACGGGGCAGGCAGATGTGGGTCCTCAGAAAACACATAGCACCATGGACTAAAAATATTCTGCACATTTCAAAAGATAAAGGTCAGAGGTTTAAAGGGTGAAAAACCCCTTCCCCAGCCTCGGGATGCTTTTTGTTCCCACCCTAGTCCCTTGGCTCTCCAAAAGTTAAATTGTGGTGTTCGGTCATTTCAGCATGAGTTTTTATCCTGGTTACTCTCCCTTTCTGCCCTCCATTGATAAATACGAAATGAAAAAGGGCAAACCCTCAAAGACAGAGGAAACAGGGCTAGGACCAGAGCCCCAAGCCCCAAAGCTGTGCCACCCGCTCCTGTCTGGCTCTGCTGTGTCCTGGCTTCCATTAGAGCAGCTCTGCAGAAACAAGCACGGAAGCCACCAGAGCACACCAGTCTCCGAGATGGAAAAGTTTGCAAAGCTTGGAAAAAGAAAAGTGGGCCTTCTAGCCGGTCTATAAATTAGAGACTCATTAAGAAGAGACGCGAAGGGCTTTGGGGGCCTGTGCCTTTCGATTTCTTGTTGAGCTGGTTTATTGCTATTGTTTCTATTTCATACGTTTATTGCAAAACCAATAAAAATTATCTATTAAGAGCAGGAAACTCATCTTTTGACTTGTTGGTGGAGGTTTCTACAGAATAACCTTTAACTGGTCCAACATGTCTGCAGGAGAGGAGCAGGCCCGGGTAGATGCCTCCCGAGGTCAGCCAAGCAGTGAGTAGGAACGCCCAGTCTTGGGGGAGGGGAAAGCACCCTCTCCAGAACCTGCCAAGAGCAGAGGGTGAAACTCTAACCAGTGGAGAGCTATACAGTGTTTCATTCATCCCACTTTAAAATGTTTCGATTGGTTGAAAGCATTTAAAATTTGAGACTTTTCACCAAAATAAGCTGATATCTAGCATCTCTTAAAAAACGGGAACATCATACTGGGCCTCGTTCTCACTGTTTCCAGCAGAGAGACAGTGTCTTGTCTTCACAGGGCTCATGCCCTCCTTTCACCAACAGTGCTCAGCCAGATTGCTATATATTTACATTACCTGCCTGACACCTGTAATCGTGTAAGTTTGCAACTCCTACTTTAGAGGATCAGGTTGGAGGGGGAGGCAGCTAAAATTTCATTTATGGACCTACTCTTGAAATAAAACTTTCTGAGAATGCTTCGAAATCAGACTGATAAAATTTTTCTTCCAAGATTCCCAACAGAAGGCCTGAGCCTTGTCCCAGGTGGATGGGAAGGGAGCTAACATGTGTTGCAGGCCTGTGTGCTTGGCTCAACACTCCTTTTTTTTCTTTACGTGCATTATCCCCATCAGTTGAAGCTGGCAGATGTCCGTGATGTGCCCGGGGGCAAAGGATAATATAACCCTCAGCCCAAGAACACCAGCCCTAGAAGAACCCAGAAACCATCTCCCTGGTTTTGAAGAAGGAACAGAAGGTCCACAGTGTTATTCTCCCAGGCCTTGAGAGGATGCCCTTAGGGAAGATTCACAACCAATTGCGGGAAAATCCACCCAACTGTGACTCAAGTTAGGACTTGCCTCCAGAATTATCAACACCCCTAAATCTAGTGAAAGGGAACCACAGGGTCTTTGATAATCACTCTGTCAGGTCACGGGATGGTGACTAATGGGCCTAGAGGAGGAGATGCTGAAAAACACTCTAGGAAATAAATTTGGGTGATTAAATTTCAAGGCAGTTCATGGAAGAGCAACCTGAGGCCTAAACTAAGCCATCAAGTTACCAAGAGAATCAAGATTTCAATTTAACCACTGCTGCCCAGGAACCAAGTCTGAGTCTGCAATATATTAGTGGGTTGGGAGGAGGTACCCCCCAAAACTTTCAGAGTGACCCAGACATCTTCCCAACTCCAGCCATTCCTTCCCAAAGGCCAGCCAGTAATAAGTCCAGGAAAGTATTGCCTTTCCCCAGTTATTACATAATTTTGAGTCTTTAAGGAAAAAAAATCATCTCTCACTTGAATCAGGGAGATGGGGCTTGGGGAGGGCCTCCAATCAAACACAGGCTAGTGCTGTGCACAAATCTCTAAGAGACTCTCAGTTTACTAAACTAACAGAAGAGGCCCAAATTCCTCCAATTCTCTATTTCCGTTGAATGCAGTGTACCCTGATTGGATCTCATCCCCAAACAGTCACGGTCTAATGTCTGGGGCATAATCCCCCTCTAGCTGAATCACACCCCAGGTACCCTTAAGCTTTGCAGGTGAACGCACCCAGTGCTCTAAGGTAAGAGCCCTAGTCTGATTCCCCCATCAGATACTGGCCATGCCCGCTGTTTATAGTCCCCGGGGCATAACTTTAACTTGTTTGTTTCTTTTTGAGTAACGCCAGGGTGGAGAGCCTTAGAGCCTAGCTGGCCTCCATGATGGAGGAGCCCAGGCGGGAAGGCTTAGCTACCGCAGCTGCTCCCATCTCTCTCTCTTGCTCAATCTCTTCCTCTCTCGAGGTTTCACCTCTCTCTGCCCTGGCTCCACCAGCTGTTTCCTGCAAATCCAGCTGAGACAGCTGCTGGCCTACCATGCTAAATTTCCAGGGGCCCTGGAACCCCTTGACTCTCTTGGCCCAAATGCGGGCAAATCTCAGGCGTCCAGACAAGGCTAAGATTGTTCAAAAAGTACTTCACTAGGAAACTGGGGGGAACGCCAAAAAAGTAAATTACAAAAGCAGAGAAACAGACAGCTTATAGAGCACAGATTCCTTCTCCCGGAATGACTCAAGTCTAGACACAGGAAAGTTTGTTGTAAGAATACGTGAATAAGAAAGATGGGGGGAAAGGGAGAGAAGAAAAGCTACAGCTTGTTGGACACCCACGTCTCCTGCCTTTCACTCCTTCTCAGTTCTTTAAGGCTTGGATACGGAATAAAGATGCTCACACTTTAGCCAGAGATAGAGGTTAACAGAGATAAAGGCGATGGCCATGCCTGATGGAGCTCTTAGCTGCTTTCAGAAACTGCCATCCAGGCCCCTTTCTCTCTCTCTATCTCTTTCTTTTTGGCTGTGCAGCGAGGCTTCAGGCCCCTGTCTTGATCTAGCTCCCAGATCTGGGCTATCTGCACATCTGCCCTGCCCTTTGGTAGGGGCTCCTGACCAGGCCCCTGGACAAGGAAGGCACTTCTCTGTCCCCTTCTTCTTACAGGGGCTCCAGGCTGCCCCTTCCAGGGAGCTCAGTGAATACCACCTTCTCCCCAAGGCTGCTTCTACCTGTCCTTAGAGTTAAGATCTTGGTCTCTTGGTCTGCTGAGCTACTGGGCCTCTTGAGTTAATGGCCAACTGGCAAGATGGTGGTGAAGCCACTACCCCAGAAGCCTTTCTCCTCTGAGCTTCTAACCCTGGCAACTCCCTCAGGTGCCCGGTCCTACCCTGTTCAGTTGCCTACCCAGCACAGGTGACCTTCCTGCATTCTATTACTACAGTGGAGTTAAAAAGCACAAATACTTATCCATTATCAATAAGAGCTTAAAAGCTGTTCTCTCAGAACACTTCCAGAAGGGGTGTAGCATATGTTGGATGGTGCTTCTAATTTCCACCTCAAGATCTAGGCTCAGCCGAGCTCCACTTCCAAGGGTCCCATCACTTAAAGGAAATGTCCATCTGGCTGAGTCACCAGCACCTCAGTATGCATTATCCAACTCGCCCCCAACCGAATTTGTCATCTCAACACTGCCAGGGAGCTGAGAGCTATTAGTTCTACCATAGGCTGTGGGTTCCAACCCTGGATTTGTCACCTATTAGCTGGATGACCTCAGTTAAGCAATTTAACCTGAACTGCTTTCTTTCTGTGAAATGGGGATGAGTGTTTGTAGCTCCCTCTCATGGCTGATGTGAGGAATTAACAGAATTACATCTTTAAAAATAGATATACGGATATAGATATATATAAATACACTCCCTTTCTTAGGCAAACTGGTGCTTCATATCAACTCTCCAATATCCTTCAGTGATGCTACCGTTTCCAGAAAAGTCGGCCTCCTCCGTGAGACAGTGATACCTGCAGGAGTATCCTATCTCCACGTGACAGACGTCTCATTATAAATGAATAAATTCACATTCTCACTTTAGGTATCAGTCTTTCAAGCCTCATTAATATGCTTTTGCTACCAGGACAAAGATCTGTTTCTAGCTGCACGCAAAATGAGTTTTCTGAGCCTGTAAGGTTGAGGGTCAAATCTTGGACCAGGGAAAAGTCTTCAAGTTAGTGTCTATCCCCTGAGAAACCTCCCAGAAGACAGCCGGATCACCACCCCCAGGACAACTGGTCACCCCTATCTCCGACAGCCCTGGGCTTGCTGCCTCTTCTCCGTTTGTAACTGCTCTACATTGGGCACGGGAGTTCACGTATAGCAGACATTTGGGATCGACTTGTTTTGTCAGCGTGTGGCTAGGCGGGCAGACGGTTGAGTGGGTCACAGGGAATTTGTGCCTCTTTCTCAGGGTGGTAAGAAGCAGTGGTGGCCTAGCAACAGGGGAATCTGCCTAGCAACAGGGGCGGGAGGCAGGGCCTGCTGGAATCGTGTAGAATGGCTGACGGAGAGGCAGACAGAAAAGGAGACCTTTCTGGATCTTGTCAACCTGGGGTCTCAGGCCAAAAAGAGAAAGCAGGTCCACAGACACCAGGAGAGAAGCGTGGGAGGCAGGGCAGGAATAGAAGCAGCCTTTTTGGAAACGTTAGAAACCCAAACTGGAAAAAGCCGGGTGCCTTTCCCAAAGTGCGCTGAAGCACAGAGAAGCCCTCCCCACTGCCACCCGAGTTGAGTTGATGCCCCGCATGGACACATTCTTTGGAGAGGATAGCACCTTTCCTGCACTCCAATTTGCAAGGGTACAACTGGATACGCTTTCACGTGTGCTGTCAGGTCTGGAATTTGTTCAAGTCAGAAGGCCACAACCCCCTGGAAGGTATAAAGACCTATATTCACTTAAAAATCAATCCGGAGGCAGAATAAGCAACTTTCCAACACAGTCTGTCTAGGGCAACCATTAAGAACTCAGACCGTTCTGGCATGAATCGCTTCCCTCTTCCCTCTTTTCCACCCATCACAGGACAAGGGCTTGGACAGCCCCTCCTGTGAACTTTCAAGACCCTCCCCTGAAGAGAAGAAAAATTGTCATCAGCCTTTGACCTGATTAATAATTAAAACTGCTGAGTCTGAGTTGCCCCTAACAGCGAGGTGCTCCAAAACCCCAGCAAACTTTAACAAATAACCAGCCCACTCAGGGGATAGAGGAAGCTTTTTTCACTAGACAAACTGACAATTAGCCACTATTCAGATCCCCCTCTAGTCTTAGCATATTGGTTCTCCTTTGAAAGTGGCTCGGCATGGGGTAGAATTTTTGGCCTTGAGTTTAGAACTACTGTGCATAAAATCAAAGCAAGGAAGCCATCAGTTGAGAGAATAGAGGCTGTTTGGGGATTAGTGATTTTGGAGTTAGATTTCTAATAACTTGAGCGGTGGGTTAGGAATGTCCTCCAGGACCATCAGGCAGTCAACACCGTGGGACATGTCCCCACATTGAACTGCAAAGCAGTGAGTCACTACCCTAGAGGGCGGAAGTACAAAATGACATGAACTGCAGCTCAGCAGCGCTACACGGTAATCTGCCTTTTGTAACTGCTGCAGGCTGCATCTGACGCTTACCATCTTGGGGTTACATGTGAAACCCCAAGTTGGGCTCAAAGTTTTCTCCCCAAAGAGCCATAAATACAGGCATCCCCACATTGGGAATCATTCATCGAAAACAAAGGGAGGAGAGTGGGTGAGATGGGAGAAGGGAGGAGGGGCAGGCATTCAAACTGCTCATTTGCCCCTAGGAAGCATAAGGCCCAGCCACTACGGTGGGTGAGCAAAGCAAATTGGTAATGGGTGATCCAGATTGCATCGCAGAGTCTTGCCTGCTTTCCAGGCACTTACTGAACTTTATAACTCTTTTGGGGGTAAGGCACAAAAATCCAGGGTTTCTTATTGACCAGTGGGGCAGAGGGAGTTTGAGCTGGCTGGTCCAGGCCTGCTGCTTTTCCACAATACTGTACTGTATTCCATCAGGATATTTTTTTTTTAATATTTTTTTTAAAAGGGGGGAGGGAGCTGGAAAATCACAAAGTGAACAGCAGCTGCAGGCACTTCAAGACTGCAATAGCCCAGCCTAGAAAGTACTAGAAAAATCCATTTTTCAGCGAGGGAGAAGGCAGAAGATAGAAGTGGGCAGTTGGCTGCTCACCCTAGGCACGTGAAGGGGAGGAGGGCAGTTTTGTGAGGATAAATTTCCTTTTTATTCCTTTACATTTTAATTGAAGTATGACTTACAAACAGTAAAGTGGATGGTGCATAATGTATGGCTTGATGAAAGTATATATATATTCGTGTCATCACTAGTCAGACCAAATGTAAAGCATTACCACCACCCCAGCAGTTTCCCTTGTGTCCCCTCATTCAATATGCATCCGTCCTCTAAAAGTAGCCACTCTTCTACCCTATCTCAGGATAAGGTTTGCCTGTCTTTGAACTTCATATAAATGAGACCATAGAGTATATACTCTTTTGTGTCCATCTCCTTATGCACAACATAATATCTCTGAGATTCGTCTACGTCGTTGTTTATTTATCCATTCTACTGAAAGGATATTGGTGTTACTTCCAGTTTTTTTTCTATTATGCGTAAAGCTGCCGTGAGTGTTCTTATACACGTCTTTTGGTGGATGTTAGCACTCATTTCTGTTGGGTATATACTCGAGTGGAATTGCTGGGCTGTTTATTTATTTAAAAAAAACAACCTGGGGCTTCCCTGGTGGCGCAGTGGTTGACAGTCCGCCTGCCGATGCAGGGGACACGGGTTCGTGCCCCGATCCGGGAAGATCCCACATGCCGTGGAGCGGCTGGGCCCATGAGCCATGGCCTCTGAGCCTGCGCTCCGCGATGGGAGAGGCCACAACAGTGAGAGGCCCGCGTACCGCAAAAAAAAACAAAAAAAAAAACCAACCTGAACTCAAGGAGAGCAAAGACCACATCCATCTTTTTCAGTGCTATATCCCCAGAGCTTGTCACAAAGTAGGTACTCAGTAAATATCTTTGGAAAGAATATTGATTAAAATGTCATTTTTTTCCAAAATTAATGTACAGATTTGATGCAATTGTAATTAGATAACAAGAGAGTTTTGATTTGGGAGGAAAATTGAATAAAATGAACTTAAAGTTACATAGAAGAATAAATGCTTTAGAATGGCAAATAAAAACATGAAAAAGAAAAAGGGTGAGATTTGTCTTACCAGATATCAAAATGTACTATAAAACTACTGTAATTAAATCAATTCAGTATTGACATGGGAATAGATAAATGTATCACTGGAATAAAATAGAGAACCCAGGAATAGACCAAGTGTGTATATGTGAGAATTTACTGTATGACATAGTTGGTATTTCAATTCCATGAAAAAGGATGGATTATTTAATAAATGGTGCCAAGACAGCTTCCATCTGGAATAAGATAAAACTGGACTCCTATTTTATACCACATACAAATATAAACTCCATATAGATTAAAGACAAATATAAAAAATAAGACAATAACCTTGAAAATTTAGGAGGCTACATGTTCAATATAGGGGTGGGGGTTGTGGGGGGCTTCGTAAACCAAGACTGGAATCCGGAAGCCATAAAAGAAAATATAGATATATTTTACCTTGTAGCTATAAAAACAATTTGTGTGGCAATAAATAAAATAAAGTCAAAAGACAAATAATAGATTTGGGGGAAAATATTCATAATGTACAGGACAGACAGATAATTAAAAACAACAATAAACAGAAAGGTTTTATAAATGGACAAGAGGGAGACAAATAACCCAATAGAAAAATGAGCAAAAGCTATTAGAAAGCACCCCACAAAAGAGCATATTTAAATGGTCAACATGCTTAGGAAAAAAAGCTCAAAATTATTAGTATTCAAAGACGTGCAAATTAAAGTACAATGAGATATTATTTTATACCTTTCAAACTAGCAAAAATTGAAATGAGGCTAATTTCCATTGTTGGCAGGGATGCACAGAAAAAAGTTTTTACATTGCTGGTAGAAATGTAAATTTCTACAATCCTTTATAATCTGGGAACATCTTTTGAAATTAAAAATATGTATTCCCGGGCTTCCCTGGTGGCGCAGTGGTTGAGAGTCCGCCTGCCGATGCAGGAGACACGGGTTCGTGCCCCAGTCCGGGAAGATCCCACATGCCGCGGAGCGGCTGGGCCCATGAGCCATGGCCGCTGAGCCTGCGCGTCCGGAGCCTGTGCTCCACAACGGGAGAGGCCACAACAGTGAGAGGCCCGCGTACCGCAAAAAAAAAAAAAAAAAAATGTAGTCCCTTGATCCATCAATCCTACTCTTATATCCCACAGAAATGAAAACACCAGTACATAAAGAGATATAGGTATATACACATGTATGTATGTATGTGTGTGTGTGTATATGTGTATCAGCATTGTTTATTTGTACTGGCCAATTCTCCCCCTACACCTCCACCCCAGAAAAAAAACTAGAAACAAACTAAAATCCATTAATAGAGATCAGTGGTTTGCTAGTTAAAACCATTGGAAAAGCCCTGATTTGTAGCTTTTGCATACTCCTATCATGTAAATATTCCCACCATGCCCAATTTCAAGCTACCATCCTAGTGTCACTGAATGCCAAGCTGGGAAGAGATGTGAGCAATCGACTCTAGAAAGCTGGGGGCTCCAGCACAATCCCACCGTGAATGAATTATAGCAAAGCCATACCTTGAGCTACTCTGCAGCCATTAAAAATAACAAGATCATCCTATAGAAGTTTACTTGGTAGATTTCCAAGAGGTATTGTTGAGGAAGAAAAGCAAGGGGCAGAAAATGTTTAAGACGACATAATTATATTTTTGTAAAACATCTATCGACAAAAAAAAAAAATGTGTGTGTGTGTGTTCTATTTATATATGGTCGTAAGAATATGAGAAGAGGAGGAGGGCAGAGACAAGGAAAAACAGTAAACAAAAAGGACACACGCATTATATATCTGTATAAAAGTAAAATTATTTTTAATTTACAAAAATAAAGATATATTGAGCCTCTGATACATGCTCAGTTCTATACAAGGCTCCTGAGAATATAGGAACATGTGAGACACGGTTTCACTCTAGCTGGAAATGTAAAAGCAAAAGTCACAGGGCAAGTTATTTTCTCCTATGAGGTGCAAAATAAGTGCCACAATAGAGGGATAAGTAAAATGAGGGTAGGGGCAAGAAAATCCCACAGGGAGAGCTTCTTTTTAAGTTAAGGCCCTCCTTGGCGCCAACTTGCTGCCTGGTCCAGGTTTCCTCCACCTTCTTGCAGTGGGCCCTGGGGACCGGCAGGCTTTTTTCTCCTTAGGGAGGTGCCTTTGCCAGCCTCCCCAGCTCCCCCATCCTTGCTGCCCCCAAAGACAAACCCATTTCATTTTAAAGCTTTTGCTGCTTTACTGCTACTGGTTTATGCTAATCACCATGGAAACTGACATGGAAAAACATAAACACCACTAATGTGGAAGCCACACAACAGTTAAGAATCATACAGGTGGGACTTCCCTGGTGGCACAGTGGTTAAGAATCTGTCTGCCAATGCAGGGGACACAGGTTCGAGCCCTGGTCTGGGAAGATCCCACATGTCTCAGAGCAGCTAAGCCCCTGCTCCACAACTACTGAGCCTGCACTCTAGAGCCCGTGAGCCACAACTACTGAGCCTGCGTGCCACAACTACTGAAGCCCACGCGCCCACACTCTGCAACAATAGAAGCCAGTGCAATAAGAAGCCCGCTCACCACAACAAAGAGGAGCCCCCGCTTGTCACAACTACAGAAAGCCTGTGCACAGCAATTAAGACCCAACACAGCCAAAAAAAAAAAAAAAAAAAGAATCATACAGGTGTCACCAGGTTTGTTTCCCAGGGCTGGCTCTTGTCTCCTTTCTAATATGGGAGCTGGAAGTGCTCACTAGGCTGCCTCTGTCCCCTTTCGTTCCCTTTCCCAGTCTTTCTCAGAGCCTCTCTCTTAGGGTGGCCAACGATTCACCAAGCAAGGCCTACTGACTTGCCATCAGCTTTACCTTGGGGAAGGGTCCTTCCACCTCAGAGGAGTTCTGCTCTTCCACCCTTCTTTTACTGGGTTTTGTTATCTGTGTGACACACCCACAAATAGGCCAGACAGGTAATCTGTGTGTCTCCAAGCCCAGGATTAGCTAAAGCCCAGTAAATCCCAGTTGGCCCCAATAGCCTTTGCCTTCAGGAAGCTCCAGACCCTGATGAATTCTCCACCCAGAGAAGTCTCTCATCTGTCAAAACCCTTCATCGCCACCCAATACCTCCACCTCCCCAAACTCTGCTATCTCCTCACTGCCAACTAGCCACCTCTTGTCTTGCTCTTCTCTTCCAGTGGTTTCGCCTTCATCCCTAGACTGTCAGGAAACTGGTGAGCATCCTCTGCCTGGTGTCGGCCATCTCCCATTCAAGTGCAGCTTTAAGAACTTACTGTGCTCAATATCTTTAATGGATCACGTCCACATTTTACATTCACCCAGTTGCCAGAGCATTTACAGAAAGTTATGACTCATGCATGAAAATGGCCAGAAGGCCTGTTTACATAGGAAAAAGAAGTAGGGTTTCATTAGAAGGTCTGCAGTAATGGCAATCCCAGGGGATCAAGCCAAGCTGGAAAAGAGAAAGAGTTGAGAATCTTAATAGTTAGATGAACACCCACCGAGCCCAGCTGGACAACGGGACAAGAAGGGTGTGGCCAGAGATCAGAGGTGGCAGCAGAAGGTCACAAAGAAGTCATGGGAAACTGCAGTGAGCAAGGATGAGCCTTCAGGCCACGCATGTGGGAAAGATTTTGTACCTGAGTTTGGCAGCAATATCTCAGAAGCTGAAAACGAGTAGTAAGACCACACAACCACACAATTGATGAGGGATATTTCCAGACAAGGCCTAACTGCCTGCTGCCTAAAATGAATTTGTTTTATTTTGTTTTATAATCTTCATTCTTTTCCTGATTACAAAAGAACTCATACTCATTGTAAAAATGTTAAAAGTTACAGAAATATATAATGTAGAAATTAAAACTCTATCCCTCAGAGATAACCACTTTTAATCAGAGGTGTATTTATCCAGATTGCTTTTTCTTCATAGATGAATATTTGCTTATATGTAAAGTTTTACAAAGTCAGTATCATTAAATCATGGCCAGACTTAGAACTTAGGCAACCCTAAACCTGAAAATGGTTAGGATGTCCCCTACCCCACCCGTGTTTCATTCAAAATAAAAATACTAAACAGTAAAATAAGCATATGGAGGTCAAAGTTTTTATTTTTCCTTTAATTATTATTTCAGTATTTAAAATATATATATATATATATATTCTTTCGAAACTGCTTTTTAGCTTTCTTGGCACCCTAAGCATATGCCTGGTTTACACATTGTCATCCAATACTACATATATTACACATTGTCTTGTAACTTGATTTTCTTTTTCACGTAAGATGTATCTTGGGCATCTGTCCATGTCAGTATCTAAACGTTATTGTGACTGGCAGGTGTGGGCTCCTCTCCAGAGAAAGAAAGGATCTTTCAACTGCTGGTGCCTGTAGCCAAGGGTAAGGATCTTGGAGGAATTTTATGGCTTTAATACACTAACATTATAAACAGTGACAAAGAAGATTCCTCCAGATTCAGAATTGAGTTCAAGCAACTGAACTGCCTTCAAACCTTTATGGAAAGAGGAGAGATATAAATAAATAAACTGACTCGTTCATTTAGTCACAGCGTAGATCAACTTAGGAGCAGTGAATATCCTCATCATAATTAAGGGTGAAAGTAAAAATCAGAGAAAATTCATTAATAGAAGTTTTTCCTTTATGTTATCACTGTTAGAGAGAGAATTTAGAATTGGACTACATCTTGATTTGGTTATTTAACTCTTGCTTAAATACGGTGCTTTTGTTACTGATTTCTAATATTATTGCATTGTGGACAGAGAATGTTATTTACATGCTATCAGTTCTTTGGCATCTTGTTGAATCCCGCTGTGACTTAGAACATGGTCATTGTAAATATTCCACATGTGCTTGAAAAGAATATATATTAAAACTGCAAGTTTGTCCACCATCCTGGGAGAAGGAAGAAATCAGGAAACTAAAGTCCACATTCCTAATTTGAAATTAGAACTGAGGGACAGGTTTCCAATAATTGTAAGTCCTGAAATTTGCCTGGCTGAAACCCTCAAAAGATTTACAAAAAAGATTTTTTTTAACTATAAATGCTTTTTAAAACTTTCAAACAGAATAAAAATTATGAAGTGGAAGTAATAGTTTCTAATACCTCTCCTAAGTCTCAGTCTCAGAGGGGGGAAGTGGGGCAGTGTTAACTTTTTTATGTATTTCCTTCCAGACACTGTCTATATACATACAAGAAAATGCAAAAACATATTAACATGCCTCACCTTAAAGGAAACACCATGTAGAAATGGGACTTTACATATGTATACTGTTATGCACTTTGCTTTTTTCACTTGACATACCTCAGGCATCTTTTTATGTCAGCATATTTATATCCTCTCCATTCTTTTTAATGGCTGAATGGTATTCCATAGTAAAGCTGCTCCACAATTTGTTTAGCAATCCTCTGTTGATGGACACTTGGGTTGCTTCTAGTTTTCTATTACAGACAATGTTACTATGAGCAACCTTGGTTCACACACAAAATTGCTGCTGCTTGGCTCAGTCCTTTCTCAGGGCAACTGCTCCCTTCCACTGTGTACCTCACTCAAAGCTCTCCTCTTTTTTCTTTGTTGCAGACTCAGGTGTTCAACCTGCTACCCTCTCCTTTGGAGGCTGCCATTCCACCCACCCATCCTAAGCCTGGCTAAGGAGTAGCATGGAGTTACCTAATCTCCCTGTTTTGCTGGTGGTCCTGATGACTAGCACACAGGCTTTTTTGGGTTTTTGTGTCCTGTGCCATCACTCCAAGAAACAAACACAGAATAACAATAAGAACAAATATGGGATGGTACAAAGCTTGTAAAGTTTTTACTTTAATAGTTCCTGGCTCTGGTTTCTGTCTACCTTAAGAAACAGTAAATGGAATACCTAATTTCCAAGGTTTACCAGCATCATTTCTGATCCCCTAATTAGGAAAAGTCATACTGATTCTTTTTCCATAGTATTCCTTCTTCCCCAGCCTGCAAATGTCTTATTTCAAGACAACACTTTACAGGGACTTCCCTCGTGGTCCAGTGGTAAAGAATCTGCCTTCCAATGCTAAGGGACATGTGTTCAATACCTGGTCAGGGAACTAAGGTCCCACATGCTGCAGGGCAACTAAACCCTCGTGCCGCGACTTGTGAGCCCACACACCACAGCTAGAGAGAAGTCCACATACCACAATGAAAGATCCCGCCTGCTGCAACTAAGACCCGACACAGCCAAGAATAAAATAGATAAATAAATATTTTTTTAAAAAGACAACGCTTTACGGCCCTGAAGACCCTAGACTGAGTTCCCAGTTCCACAGTTCTCTGTCCTGTCAGTTGTGGTCACCCCCGAGCATTTGCTCCAACTATAGTTTTTCATTATTATGCAACATCTGTAGGTAGGCTGCAACATTCTATGACTAATAAACAGCTTGAAAATGTCAGAACTTTTAGTCCTAAAGCCAGCTAATCCTGGGTGAGTCACACATAGCCTCCTGGTACCTGTAATATAAGGCCAGCAGAATGCATAATTTCCCAAGCCCTGCAGAGATTAGGTGATGGGGGCCGCACAAAGAGGGGGCAGATTTCAATGAGATAATTCAATCCCAAGGCGAGCTTTGGGTATGAGTGCCTCATGGGTCGGTACATCTGTGGACACCTGTTGTTTTGCCATTTGTTCTGCTGAATTGGAGACACCCAGAATCCCCCAGGCTGAGCCCTTGACTTTCACACCTGTCCACATCTGAATTTTTCATTTGTGATCTAAGCCAGCAGCACTCCAAGGGCCTCTAGAAAATCAGGCATGGCATTTCTAGGCTGTGCTCTAAAAAACAAAAACAAAGCATATTCTCCTGCTCTCAACTACCCAGGAAAGGTTTGTTTCTATTCTGGTCATAAGAACACAAAGTGAGAATTTTGTGCTTGAAAGACTTCCAAAAGAGAACATTATGGTAAATACCATCTGAGGCCCCAACATGGGAAATTGGATTCTGGAGGAATCTTGGAACGGATGGTTTGTGTTTACCACATGTTGAGACCTCAGACTGAAGCCTGCATCTAGGGTGAAGAGAAGAGAGAAAGTGCAGATTTGGTCAGTGGCTTGGAGAGGCCTGGAGTGGAATTAGCACAGGTTTTTCAAGTGCTAAGAATGTTCTCAGATTCATTTAATGTAATGTATTTTTCTAATGCCTCCACTTATTTCTGGTATGGTAGCTAGGTGGCTGGGACGGATGAGCTGGGGAAAGAAGGAAGGAAGTGGGGGTCACTACTGACCAAGAACTCAAGCCAGGATTAAGTGAACAGTGGGAGTTACTCCTGAAACTATAGTTGGGGATGCCCAAGTGTCACCTAGGCTAGCATTGCTCCTACACCAAGTACATCCTCTTGCCCTAGGAATCTCCTTCTGAGGAATTGGCCTTGTGTCAGGAAATCAGAGGAAGTTAGGACTGGACAGGAGACATACTGCGGGAACTGACCCAGCTGTAGGAGCTAGCCGCCTTGGAGGTTGTAACACCTCAAGGACAGTGGAAAAGTGTTTCAACATTCTCAGTCCTAATTCTGAAGATAGCATTAAGATATCCAGAGTAGGTGGACAAGGCATTCATGCAAAAATACTATGTGCCTACCATGAATAAATAATGGTTATTAATAATGGGTTGTTAATAGAGATAATCAGAATTAACTTTTATTGAACACCTACTACATACTGGACACCATTATAAGCACTTTTTTTCATTTATTGTGATAAAGAATACATAACATTTACCATTTTAACCTTTTTTTTTTTTTTTTTTTGACTGTGCCATGCTGCTTATGGGATCTTAGTTCCCTCACCAGGAATCGAAACCTCACCCTCGGTAGTGAAAGTGTGGAGTCTTAACCACTGGACCACCACGGAATTCCCTAACCATTTTTAAGTGTACAGTTCTGTAGCATGAAGTATATTCGCATTGTTGTGCAACCATCACCACCATCCATCTCTAAACTTTTTCATCTCTCCAAACTGAAACTATACCCATTAAGCACTAACTCTCCAATCTCCCCTCTTTGCAGCCCTTGGTAACCATCATTTTACTTTCTGTCTTTATGAATTTGACTATCGTAGGTGCCTCATATAAGTGGAATTATATACAGTAATTGTCCTTTTGTGACCTGTTTATTTTACTTAGCATAATGTCTTCAAGGTTAATCCATGTTGTAGCACATGTCAGAAATTTCCTTCCTATTTAAGCCTGAATAACATTCCATTGTATGTATATATATACCACATTTTGTTTATCAATTCAATTAATCAACACTTTAGTCGCTTTCACCTTTTGGCTAGTAATAAGCACTTTATTAACTGATTTAATACAAGTGGATGAGATATGTACTATTATTATCCCCACTTTACAAATGAGGAATCTGAGACATGGAGAAGCTAAACAACTTCCCAAACAGTAAAAGAGCTAAGATTCAAACCCAGACAGTTTGGCTTCAGAGTCCACATTCCTAACCACGCTGCTATACTGCCTTTTGAGACCAAGAGACAGAGCCCTGTTCTATCGAAGCTTCCAATCTAGAGAGAAGACATATATATAATAAATCATGTCAATGCAAAATCATAAAGACTATAGCGGAGCTATAGTGCATATAACAGTTGAGCAAGGAGCAACCAGGTCTCTTTAGGGATGTCAGGGAAATTTTTTCTAGGAGGACAAGATAGCAGTACAAATTGGGGTTCACAAAAGC
The DNA here is from genome assembly GCF_059928025.1 of Delphinapterus leucas. Lineage (NCBI taxonomy): Eukaryota > Metazoa > Chordata > Mammalia > Artiodactyla > Monodontidae > Delphinapterus > Delphinapterus leucas. The sequence continues at coordinate 59,818,257 of NC_143144.1, forward strand.
CCAGAAGCATGAGTGAGGCTGATGTGTTCAAAGAATGGACAACACCATCGTTCTGAATGGGTGGATAAAGATGTATGGGGAGGAACAGCGTGATGGCCCCACACAGGTAGAGAGGGATCAGATCATGGAGTAGCTGGTATGGTATGCCAGAGAGTTTAGGGCTTTAAAGTTGGTTTATTTGGTAATTCTGTTGTTGATGATGACGTTTTTGTTTTGCCTTGTTTCCCTGTCAGTAATGAATTTGGGAGTGGCATGCTCAGATTTGCTTGTTAGAAGGATCAATCAGGCTGTAGTGTGGAAGATGGAATGAAGAAGGGCAAACTGAAGTCAGAGAGATCAATTTGGAAGCTGTTGCAAGAGACTCTGCAAAGGATGATTAAGACCTGTACTGGGGTGCAGCAGGAGGGATGGAAAGAATTTTTGAGTATTCAAAATATGCATTTTTTGAATTCTACAAACCAATAAGAAAAACACAGGGGCTTATAAAATGGGTGAAATATAGAAATAGGCAATTAACAAAAGAAGAATCCAAATGACCCACTCCCAAATGTATGAAGAGATACCCAATTAGGGGAATGCAAAATAAAACAATGAGAAACCATTTTCACCCTTCAGATTAGCAAAAATAAAAATGGATGAAAAAATATCAAATATTTGAGCAGACATGAGGAAAACAGTGCTCTCATATATTTCTAGTGGGACTGCAAATTAACTCAGCCATTCATGGAAAGCAATTTGGCAGCATACAATAAACTTGATAATGCAAATACCCAGCAATACCCAGCAATTTCCCTTCTGATTATATAACCCATAGAAATTCTTGCACATGGGTGAAAAGAAACATGTACAGAGATGTCTGTGACAGTACTGTTTGTAATGGACAAATAAAATGTGATGTATGGACTGCATACATAAATAAAATGTAAATGTGTGCATATTTTTTAAAAAACATATACAAAATAATCCTCTATATTCTTTATGACGAGCTATACATGTATGTAAAAACTGAAGAATCTGAGGCTTGTGGACTTGAAAAACCACAGGAGTAGGGGATAAGGGAATTAAACTGGAGTGTCAATAAAAAGAGACTTAGCTACTCCTGTAATGTTTTATTATAAAAATAAAGAAAACCAGAAAAGAGAAGTAACTGGTTAAAATTTTAACAGTCAGTTGTGAGTTCAGAATGGTGAATATGTGTTTGTAACATTATTCTTTGTATTTGTCTATATCTTTTACATTTCTACAAAGAATCAAATATGGGTGGATGGGTAGGTGTGAACATGTGTTTTTAAGAGAAAAGAAAGGATACATGTGATATTTAGCAAAACCATTGACTTGGTGACATAACAGGTGGGGGTTGAGGGTGACGGAGGGGAGAGATTAGTAAGACTCCCAGGTTTCTGGTTGGAGTGACAGGTGAGAGAAGATGAAGACACCATTCACTGAGATAAGAAATACAGGAGGAGAGAACATCAAATCTGGAGGTCAGGGAGGGAAGATAATTAGTTCTATTTAAGACACGTTGAGTTTGAGAACCCAACAACAAATGTTTGTACTACCAAATCCCTGGTCAGGCAACATAACTTAATAGGTTCCACGCTGCCTGAAAGGGGCAGGTAGGAATAGGGGTGTCAGTGGCAAGGTTCCACAGGAGGGAGACGAAGGAGAAATGAGCAGATGCTAACAGAAATAGTGGAACATATCTGGTGAAGTCTTCATGGAAAGCAATTAATGTAACACTGTGTAATTTTTCATCAAAAACCATTGACCTTTTATTTTATGATAGATAGATAGATAGAGATAGACATATGTGTTTCTTTGGAAAAGTAATATATGCACCTGGTAAAATATAAATTTCACAACTAGGGGAAAACCTCTCTCCAGAGGCAACTGCTGTTATGAGCTTATTTACCTATGCTCAAGTTAGACACTTAAAAGGGCCAATGGCTGATGTCTATCAAAATATAAAATGTATATGTCCTTTGACCCAGCAATTCCCTTCCCAATGTGTCTTAGAGATATGTTTCTATGTTCACAAAGGTGGATGTATAAAGGTATTTGTTGCATCATTATCAGTAACATAAGGCTGAAAGGAAACTAACTAGGCCAGCAGTGGGGGACTAGTTAAGTAAATTATGGCGGATCCATACAGTAGAATACTATGTTGCATTAGGAAGTTATTTGGAAAGCACAGCATCCTTCCAGAGATATTCTTGGCATATACATGCAAATAACCCCTTTTATTTATACAAGCAATAACATAATATATATATACACTGTAGCATACACTGTTCTGCAACTTAATTTTTCACTTAACATATTTTAGAGATTATTCCATACCAGTTTATATTGTTTACAAGTGTTGAGAGTTCAGCTAAATTACTCCATATATTGCTGCCTTGGCATCCATTCTGTGTGGCCAAGCAGCCTGCAGTGGCCTTGAACTGACCTGATTCACATACTTATATTGTCTACCTAGCCCCTGTAGACATAAATGTGAGACCGCTCTTTATAATTCTTGAAGCCAGAAATCTAGAATTTTGTGGGAAATCTCTTGAGTTTTAAATGTTACCCCACATCTTTAAAAAAATAAAAAACCTCTTTGGGAGCTAAAAGAAGGAGATGAAGGATGGCTCCTTCAGGAGGCCATCTTATCATGCCTGGCATAGAGGGTTCAGTATTTTGGTGCTGTGAAAGTTTACAGCTTAAGGACAGTGGTGGTAGAATGACTCTGAAGAGGCAAGTCTGAGCCCGATAAAGAAAGGTTTTATGGGTCATGATAGGTGTGATGAATTCTGGGAAGAGCATTGCAAAGGTGTGAGATCACATGTACTATACTCAACAGACTCTCTTCTTTCCAGGGTGGTGGGGTTTTATGTGAGGGGCAAGTTGGTAAGGGATATAAGGTTTTTCCACCTCTTTTGTATCATTCTCCCTTCTCTCCCATTTCTCCCTCGCAGTCTCAAGATTACTGAGGACAAGGAGGGATCTGATAGGACCACTTCAGCCGCTCCTCCCCATCTTGAAGCTATTACAGCCCGGGAGGGGTAAAGGAAAGCTTCTTTGGAGAGACAGTCTGCCTCTCTCTACAATCCTCCCCCACTCCTGGAGGGTATGGCCTTAAAAGGGCATAAGGAGGGCTTCCCTGGTGGCACAGTGGTTGAGAGTCCGCCTGCCGATGCGGGGGACACGGGCCGGGAAGATCCCACATGCCATGGAGCGGCTGGGCCCGTGAGCCATGGCCGCTGAGCGTCCGGAGCCTGTGCTCCACAACAGGAGAGGCCACAACAGTGAGAGGCCCGCAAACCACAAAAAAAAAAAAAAAAAAAAAGGGCATAAGGAGAGCCGGAGTTATGTCTCCCCACCAGCAGGAGTGACCAAAGAAAGCCCATCTTTTGCCCCCCAAGCAGCTTCTGCTGTTCATTGCCACCAATACACAGAAGTGTGAAATATGAATACAGATTACAGCAACAACTTTCAAAAGTTTACGCCACCACCTACAGTAGGGCCACGGGAATACCTTTTACATCACTGCCATATAAAATATATATGTACAACTGAATAAGTAAAAGTCTTGCAAAACACATACTCATACACTGTATGCAGTGCATCAATACTCTCTATTCCATTCTCTCTCTTTCTTTTTTCTTTTAATGTGGTCTGTGACCCATTACACCAATTTCAAAACCTAATGAGTTGTTAACCCAGAGTGAAAAACACCTGATTCCAGGCTGGATTTCCCAAAACCAATATTTCCCAAAGAGTCTTTTATATTTCAGATGTATGGGTAATATCTGTACCTACCACCAATAGAAAACAAGATGTCTCTAGAAGAAACATGGAGACTTTTTTCTAGTTATTATTCAGTGATTTGTTAGTTTTCAGAGTTAGCTTCCATTTGAAAAGATATCCCTTTCCAAGTGATACTGATTTACCACTTGTGGAAATGATTTTAAGTTTTCTTCTAAAATAAATGTATTTAAGTTTAAAAAGTGACTTACAAAAAAATATTAATTAACTATTAATATATGAAACATTCAGGTATGTCAAAATTTACAAATATGTTACTCGTGTTCTAAAGTGTGGGAAACTCTATCTTGCACCATTCCATAATGAAATAACAAGAAACTTACTTTCCTTAACATTAGATCTGCTTCTGCACAGTTTTACTAATTACTCCCAGGAAGTTTAGGTTTCATGACATGACATTATGTTATATTACATTTGGCTTTTCCCCAGCAGCCCCTAAGACCCAAGCTAGTGCTTTTTCCAAGCACTTGTTAGGCAGTTTTGAGTTCAGCATCCATTCGCAAAGTGATTTTTGCAGATCTTGAGACGCTGGAGCTCGCCTTCCCTCCTTCAGATCATCACGTGGTCTTTCTCTGTCAGGCTTTCAAGTTAATTATTTCCTGTTTTTCTGAGTCTGTTCCTTATCCCCTTTCCCAGGTCACCCTCTACCCTCCCCTCCACACACACATTCTTGGCCACCATCAAGGCAGCTCTGCAGCAAACCCATCATTGTCTCTCGCCTGCCGTGGAGCACCCTCCAACAAGAGGCTTGGGGTTTATTCCAGAGTGCAGCAATCTCAGAGCAAAAGTATGTCATTACTGTTGAATCAAAAGGTAGAGTTCCCTGCTTATTAGTAACATTCTGCGCAATTTACTGACCTTTTGTTCTCTTAGCCCCTGCCTGCTAAGGTACAGCGTGAGCCAATCTCCCTAAATAGTTTTCTCTCTGTGACTGCTGGGATCTCTGGCATCAGCTATACTGTCACTCCTCTCAGGACTCCCACGTTGGGCTTGAGGCTCCCAGCAGATTTGATCTGTCGTGCAAGTAACATTGTTTCTGCGGCTGCCCCATCCCTTCCCATCAAGGCCAGAGTCTGTGCTCCTCCTATTGTCTTTAACAGCTCAGGGTGCTAAACTGAGCTGAGGGGTACCCCATAGAAGCCTCAGGCCTAGAAGCCACTCCATTCCTGTGATCTTTGCTTCCTCATCCCCATGCCCAGAAATCTTCTCCAACTAGCCTTTTATGGTCATCCGGGCTTCATTTCTCTAAATTACTTTTCCAATCCTGGCTGATGTTTTGTCTTAAGTCTCTAATTCAGTCTTGTCTACTTTATTGATCATTTTCTTCCCCCAGCCCCACCCCAGTTTTTCTCTCCCCTGGTCTCCTCACGTGCAAATACCTGGCTCTTTCACATCTTTCACCTAGTGTACAGCTTCCAGGCCATCTATTTCCAGCCCACTACAAAGTAATGTGTAAAAATCCCTTACATTAACCATGTGTGTGCACACAGTGTATGTATGTGTGTGTGTATACACATACACAAACACACACACACACAAATTCAAAGTGAGAGAAGGGATATAAACACATAATAGACTGACCAGCACTATTTGGGGGGGCGGGGCGGGAAGAGCCTTAGAGGCTCCCGGCAGTTCTGGTTGGTATGTTGAGTATATTTCACCCTGCAACCCAAATCTGTATCATTCTCAAACACAGTTTAAACAAAGAAGAGCCTTGATGCTTATTGAGGACTTGGATAACTACTTCACTGTTAAGAAGAGATTTTTTAAATTGTGTTTTCATTATGACTCCATCTCCATTTATTGATCTAGGGATTTCTTGCCTCACTTAACTCCATAATCTGTTGCTCAGATTAAGAAAATCCAAAAACTATTGTTTGGTATCATGAGTATAGACTTTAAAGCGACACCTTGGAAGCTGGATGATTCAAATACTATAATCCAAGAAAAGCAACTAATTGATTATGCAGAACGTGTTTTTATGAATTACTCTTTTTTATGATCCAAGCATGCAATGAAATGAATCAGATTAAATGTTTTGTAGATGTGCTGTTATAGAAACAGGAGCTTGCTAGTGTAGTAACATCCAACAGAACACAATAAGAGAAGATGGGAAATAATATGTGTGAAAAGCCCTTAATAAACAAACATATAAGGCACTATTCATTCAACACATTTTGAGCATTTATTATATTCTTTTTTTATCTAAGAGACAATGCTAGGTACAGTAACTTCTCAAGTATTAGGAGGAGAAAAATGCCTCTTATTTCAGTATTTCCTTTCTTGCATCCCTGCTACCTAGTATATACCTATGGATATATACTTTGGGGATGAATGAGAGACCTGTACATTCAGTTTACCTTCTATCCTCCACTTTGCCACCCTGTTAGCCACTTTGTTCCTCATTAATTCTTCCTCCTGAAGGCTAACGGGGAAGGGAAGGAGGTGAACTTGAGGCCAGTCAGGCATGCTTAGCTCACAAAGCAGTTAAATCTGAGTACAATAAACTTTAAAGGCCGTCTAAATCCTGTGTCACTTAAGATTTTGTTCCCTCCAACTGATTGAACAGGTCTGACAGTTAAGGCTTGAACAAACTTGAGATTGATATTTTGGTTAATAGTTATTATAATATCTGACCTGTCTCTGGAAGATTTTGTAGTAAGTTAAAGTGTTAAGAGTCTGTCTAAAGAACAAGGGAAGGGAACACTAATTTGCCCAGTACTTATTACATGAGAGACTCTGAGCTGTGCACTTTGCATTGCTTACCGTTTTTATGGTTAACAATTGCCCAGAAAAGTAGAATGCCCATTTTATAGATGCGGAAACAAGCTCAGAGATACTCTGACCAGGCTCTCTGTAGGGAAAACGCTAACAGCCTCCAAAGCACAAGCCCTTTGCAAAGGAGGATTGGAGGCTGCTGGCAGTTTTCACTAACCTATGCTCTCCACACTTAACATAGGTAATTGAAAGCTGAGCCTATGTTCCTTTCAGAAATCTCCCAGGAATCTGGCTGCAGAGGTTTTATGGATAACTCATTTCAGCAACTGAGAAACAAAATGCGTTTGTGGAATAAAAAGTCTTTATTTCAATGAGGTTTTTTTTCTTCTTTAAAAGAGAAAAAGAAGCCACCCCCAGCACTTAGCAAGAACCCTCACAGAATGAACAAGTCTTCAGATTGGGCTGTGCAGACTCCCGAGGAAATGGTGACAGCATCAGGGCACTTTGGCCTACGATGTTAAAGAGACGATGTAATGAACAGCTGGGGATTTCTGAGGCACAACTGTGTGACACTGGAAGCCCAACTGTTGGCCATCTTCATTGAGGTCAGCTACCAAGCTCGGGGTTTGACTCGCCCTTCGCCCTTCGCCCTCTTCAAGATGGGTGTCGCCAGCTGCCGCAGCTCGCTGTGCTGCCCGCGGCTGCCCGCCCGCCCGCCCGCCCCCACGCGCCCGCCGAAGCCGAAGCGACCCGGAGGCTGCGGCGCCCCCACCCCACCCCACCCCCCGCGCCCCTGTCCCTGTGCACGTGACGGGGGCCAGTTTTCCTTCTCTCCTCCCCCTCACCGAAACCCCGCCTTCTCCTGAGAGGCTGCGGCTTTCTATTGCGCTACAACAGGAATGACCGCCGTGCAAGCCAATCAGAACGCGACGCTTCAAGTAAGACCCGCCCCCCTGTTGGTCCTCAGGTTCCTTCCCGCTCACACCGGAGTCACTTCCGAAGAGAGAGAACCGCCATGAAGAGAGAAGGGGGTGCCGCCCACCTCTGCTCCGACAGCCTCCCCGAGTCCCAGCAGCAAGACGGCAACCACGCACCCAACTTCTCCAGCCACAGCACATGCCGCCGTCGCCAGCGGCGCCGACATGACAAGGCGCTGCATGCCCGCTAGGCCAGGTTTCCCCTCATCCCCAGCCCCGGGGTCGTCGCCCCCGCGCTGCCATCTGAGACCCGGTAGTACCGCCCCTGCTGCAGCGGGAAAGAGAACAGAGAGTCCCGGGGACAGGTACCGTGCAGAGGGCTTGAGAAGGGGCCGGGTCGCGGGGGCAAGGGTATATGAGGGAGGACTGCGGACGGCCGCTCTTCCAGTTCCCGCCATCCTCCGCGAGCTCAGGCCTCCGCGTCCGGGGCCTGGCAAACCACCGCCCCGCCTCCGCGCGGGGGCTGCTGGGAGCTGGAGTCTCCTTTTCTGTAGTTGGGATGCTGTTCTTGGTCTAGTGACCACAGCCTGGATGGCTACGGACCACCCGCCTTAGGTAGAACGTGGTTTTTGTCCTTTAGTTTAGCTGGACCCGGGGCCCTGACTGCTAAGTGCATATTTAAGTGGTTTTCTGTACGCTGTCAGTTTTACTGATCCTAGTGGTTGAATAGTATAAGCCTTTTCTGTATTGTGGGTGATATTATGTAAGATGTGATGAGGAAAATCCTTCCACGAATTGCTTTAAAGTCCACTACGCACGATAAGTCTTAATTTAAAAAACATGCAGATTTGGAATGTGATATGTTTTCTCCTTCAGTAACTTTACGCCTCTCCAAGAGGCCAGATTTTTTGTAAAGATTTTGTGGGAGCTATGTAATGAGATGGGGAGTTTAATCAAATGACATCCTCTGACAATAAAACATGTTTAAATTCTCTACGCACTTGGTACTGTCTTTTTTATTTTAAGTTTGAAAGCTTGTAACGTAAGTTTAACAGTAAATTTATCTTCAGTTATTGTTGTACAGGTCCACAACCCCTTATCTTAATTCAGAAAGCTATGAAAATCCAAAGTTTTCAATAAGTTTGGCACCACATCTAACTTGGCAGCCAAACCTGACCAGAACTAATGGAAGGCTATAGATGGTCTTTATCTCATTAGGTGTGAATGTTTGTAAGTTTTTTGTTTTTTTGTGTTTTTTTTTTTCGTAAGTTTTGCTGGAGAAATATTAATGTGTTTGCTTATAGGGTGCAGTCTCAGACCCCACTGGGGGCTTTACATAATGCATCCAAAAAAAAAAAATTTAGAATTCTAAAGCACATTTGGCCCCAAAAGTTTCAGATAAGGGTTTGTGTGCTGTTACAAATAATTTTTTAATTAGTTATAATTAGTTTAGTTATAAATAAGTAATGGACCTTTCTGTGCATATGAACTTAGGGGACTGTTCTTTCTTGAAAGTCACATTCCTGGTTATTTTACAGGTTTCTTGTATGTTTTACCCAAAGCCATTTTTCTCTCAGGTGTATTAACCAAAAAGATGTAATACTTTAGGGAAGAGATACAGTGTTACTTTTAGTAATTAACATAAAAACATTCAGTATTGTTTTGAGTTAATTAGCTGCTTTTTAGTCCTTTCTCATCTCTCTTTATTCAACCAGTAACTGAAGGCATCATCCTTCTCCCCTTTGCAGACCTCTAGTATTTCTTCTTTTACCCTCTGATATAATTTATTTTATGAAAAAAATGTGTAGATTCCCACTCATTCATTTCATAGCTGCTTAGCTTTTCTACCAGCATCTCAAACAGACATTGTGGACTCTCAGTAAACCATTAAGAATGGGCATTGCTAGTCTAATGTGGCAAGTAAAGAGTACAAGATGTAGAAGAAGAATAACCTTCAAAGGACTTGGATTGTTCAAGTTTCCTCTGAGCATTCCAAGCTCATAGTGGATAAATATTTCGGGAAATTCATCTACTGCTTATTTTCTTTCAGCTAAAATGAATACATTTTAGCAAAATTTGCCAGAAAGGTGATTTGTTGCTCAACATATAATAACATCCCTCTATACAGTTGACAACTCTAAACACATGAACAAATCAGAATACAAATTATTGTAATATGGTCCTACTTCACTTTGTGTTCATTGTAGGATGCAGAAATCCTTAAAAATTAAAAGTTTGGTTTTTGCTATTCTTGTTAACTTACTCCTTTTTCTCTGTTTTGTGTTTTTCCCAGGCAACGCATTATTTTCGTAAATATCTTAAGAATTCTTAGTAAAAAATTAAGATTTTGAAACACGATTCATTCCAGTTTTTGCTGTTACTTAGATTAACATTAACTGTAGTGTATAAAGAGTATAATATAAGGTTAGAACTTGATCCTTTCTTCCTTTTGCCCAGCACACTCTTCATCTGCCTCTCCAGACCAGCAAAATCACCCATATTTGCCATTCTACCATCTACTCTTGTTATGAGTCTGTTCAGGTTTTACTTAGTTTTTATAATCTCCATCATTCGTTCAGCAAACATCTATTGAGCATTCTTTTGTACCTGGCACTGGAGGTATCAAGGAATAGGATCAGATCCCCTCAAGTTCTTTTCTTCTCCCACATAGCAACAAGCTTTTCAGTCCTAGGAAATACTCTACCAATTCCTTAGATCCACACTCTAGTCTTATCATTTTAGTACTATAGAGTATATAAACCTCAATACTGCTTTTATAAATTTACTCCTACAGGAAGTGCTGAATTTAATTTTTAAAATTTTTTATAATCAGCTTAGCAAAGCATTATTGTCATTGTCAGAACTTGATTAAACCAGATAGTGAAATTCAGCCTATAGTCTATAAATCTACTGATATTCTCCACTTAATCTGAATTATTGAAGTTTTAATATTTGCTAATGTGATCCCATATTAGTTATGCTTTTATTTTCAGGAAGCAGTCAATTATAGATTTCTTCAAACCAGCTTCAAAACAAGGTATGTATACTGTTAATGCATTTTTTGTGGGATCTTTTGGGGAGGAAGATGGAGTCAATTTTTAAATCTACTCTAAACTCTTATTAATTTGATTAAACATGGTGTTCAAAATAGAAAATATAAAGAAGATGCAGTGTTGTTTACAAAGATAAACAAGTTCTAAACATCATGAAGAAACTTTTTGCTGTTACGCTTTCTTAATTGAAAATATTCCAGTTAATGTTCATAATGTATACTATTTCGATTCTGTATTAAAGTAACTTATTTCATAAGTGGAGCTATAGGGAGCTTACATGATGTAACAAAAGGGAGATTTGTGAAAGTAAGGCTATTAAATCATGTCTTAAATTCCCCCCCCATAATATGTGTATCATTTAATTATCAATTTGAAAACTTTTGTGATAGTTTAATATTTTAAGTATAATAATTTATAATATACAAATGTAATAGTTTGTGCTATTTTTAATAACATACAATGTGTATGTGTTTTAATTGGCTATTTAGATAGACATATGTTGGATTCTCCACAAAAATCGAACATCAAATATGGAGAAAGTGGATTGTCCATCAGTGGGACAGAGCAGTTTGAAAGGAAACTATCCTCACCAAAAAGATCTAAACCCAAAAGGGTGCCATCAGAAAAGAGTCCCGTCTTAGAGGCATTCATGAAAGGTGTTAAAGAGCACCATAGAGATGGTGTACATGAGTCACGTCAGCCTTGTGTGTCACTGGCCACCAAATGTCCAAAGGCAGTTACAAAATACGTTCCTCCTTCATATCTCTTGTCAAAAGAGACGAAGAAAAAACATCAGTCTCCAGAGGGAAGGAAGTCACATTTCATTCATGAAAATAGCAGGGAGAAGAATGATGGAGATCGAGGCAAAATCAGTGCAGATTCTAAAAAGCAGGCCGCGGTGACAGAAGCTGACATCTTCAAGAACAGCTCCAGAAGTCTTAGCAGCAGGAGCAGCCTGTCCAGGCACCACCCAGGAGAAAGCCCACTGGGAGCTAAGTTCCAGTTGTCTCTAGCTTCTTACTGCAGAGAAAGAGAACTAAAGAGGTTGAGAAGGGAGCAAATGGAGCAGAGAATCAACTCAGAAAATTCTTTCTCAGCAGCAAGTACTCTTTCCTTAAAATCCTCTAGTATAGGAAGAAGATGCAAACCAAGGCAGGAACAGAGTAAACAGAATGATGTCACAGCTGGAAATAGTAATCTTTCAAACCTGGTATGTGCAATAAATGCTGAATTAGCTTGGCTACTATTTTATCATATTTAGATACTAAATCTAAAGATGTTTGATAATTGTTAAGAAACAATTTGGTACCTTTTGTTAGGGAAATACTGATACACAGTTTGTATAGAAGCTAGTTTCATTAAATTCCCTCCAACTGTCCTTCAAACTTAGTAAAGCATTGTTTTTTGCCCATAATTTTTTTCAGACCAGGAACAAAGATCTTCCTTAATCAGGAAAGTAAGCATTTTTTTTTAGACAAGTGCAGTCATTTTTAAGTTAGGCTACACTGAAGGGAGATTCTTGAGGGAATGGAAAATCTAAAACAACAGGAAATGGTTTAGAACAGAGGTTCTCAGAATGTTCCTTGGACAGCAACATCAGCATCACCTAGGAACTTGTTAGAAATGTAGATTCTCAGGCCTCACTCCAAACCCAATGAACCAGAAACTGAAGTAGAGTCCAGCAATCTGCAATTAACAAGCTTTCCAGATTATTCTGCTGCACTTTAAAGTTTGAAAATCACTAGTTTAGGTTATATGTCTTAAGTAGTTGAGTATGGGTCTTAGAAAACTTAGAATATGATGAAAACTATCCAGATACATCTTAAGCTCATCAAACTTCTGTTCTGAGAATTAGCATAAAAGCTGTTCCTGTCCCCTGGAAAGTCAAGTTGTTAAGTACATCTGTTTCAGAAAGCTTCTCTACATACAGAGCAACTAAAGGAAGATGAGATATCAAGAAAGTGCTATGTTGATAAGATACTATGAGATTTTAAAATCAGATGGACCAAAAATAAACCAAACTATGACATTCTAAGAGTGAATGGAGTTGTATTTTATACTGCTGGAAAATTATATTTGTAAACTCATGGGTTTGTTTGCAAGGAATTTGGTGCCTTTACCAGTGAGATTTGCTAATGATCAATAGAAGTTAGTAACATTTGGTCCATTTTCATAGCATTTCAGTGTTTGGTGGTGTATCAGTACCTAAACAGAAGTGTTGAAGAGTTGTAGCCATTTGATAGGCAAATATTAGGCTATTTCTTTATTAAAATAATAGTACAGTACAGTGCTCTAATATTAATCTTGAGCTATTAATAAAAATTTCTAAATTTACATTATGAAAACTGACATTTTTACATATGATACAAATGTACTTAATTTTTATGAAAAGACTTAGGAATTTAAAATATTTTATTATAGAAGTTTGGGTTTACCTCCAAATTTGGTGCTTGCTTTATTCAGAGTAGAAATCTGTGTTTAAATATTATGAAGAAAAGTTCACATTCTTGACTGCTCCCAACTCCTAATTATTTTTTTCTCATTTTGCTAATAGGAAAATGGACCTCTCTCAAGAAAAAGATCCTCTTCTGATTCATGGGAACCTGCCTCAGGTAGAATCAAAATTAAATTTCAGAATTTTAAATAAATTTGCATCTTAATGGCACTGTTTTTTACTTAAATTTGTTTAAATATGCAGTTTCCTTCCTAGAGGTAAATTCGGTGTCTCAGATTAGTTAAAAGTTTGGTAATGTTATATTCAGAAGGAATAGTTCTTGAATTCAGTATGTGTAAACAGTGCTTTGTCTTGACTCTTCTCTGCCTTCTTCAAGAGTTCCTAACAATGTGCTTTTCATATTGGTACTCAGTGTTCTACTTCTGAATCCTTGGCTACATTAAGAAGCATAATCTTAAATTCTTGGAATTATGGACTGAGGTCTTGATATTATAGATGCTTTGTTTAAGTTTGAAACTGTTATCAAGGTCTAAAACTGTTTCTTAATTTTTCAAATACAAAGGTCCCTTTTTATCAAATTCAAGGACACCTACATGATATTAATTTGTACTTTCAGTAACTGTTGATTGAGAAAATACATAATAACAAACAGCTACTGTTAACTCAGTAATTCTTAAAATATTCTTTTTAACTAGAAGATAGAACAGTGTAAAATTCAAACACCGCAGAAATGTATAACATAGAAAATGAAAGGCCCCCCAGAAATGCCAACTGTTCAGAATAGTCTGGTGTATCAAATTTCTTTTTCTGCTATAACTGCAGACTTTGAAAAATGGGCTTTACAAATTTCCACAATCAGTAAGATACATTGGACATAATGATAATAGCCAACATTTATTGAGCACTTACTGTGCGCCATGCTTTTAATCATTTGATTCACATCCTTATAAGGTGGTTACTTTTAGAGATGAAAAAACAGGTACAGAGAGACAGTTCTGACTCATTCTTCTTCAGGTTTCATGTAAAACTCTGTTTTTTATACATTCTAGAGGTGTACTGCATTTTGACCAAGTGATCTTGAGTCTTAAAATCCATCTGCAGCCAAGGCTGAAATCATATTTTACTATTGTAGAAAGGCCTTCTAGGATAAAAGAATAAATTTGAGGTTTTATGTGTTGTTTTTTAATTTTTAAAAATTTTACAGTATTGTTGGTTTTAGTGATCAAATTTTAGTGGATTTTGACATTATAGTACAAGAACAATAATTTCTCAGCCATGAGCCATGAGATTGCTCCTGTACTGTGTTACATATTTGTAACACTAAATAAATGATCACTTTGCACTGAGGTGAATGGAAAACAAAATCTCTTTAGGCTAGCTCTGCTAGTATAAGGGACCACTGGTGGTGGTGTTGCCACCCAGCTGTTCAGCATTTTTTTCTCTGATAATGACTAAGATAAAAATTCTCTTCAGTTCATGGGTTTGCAGATTTCATCAGTGGTGACTAAAGTAGTTTCCCATATACTGTTTCCCGCATTCTCAAGCACTGCTTGAAAAGGATGCTTTCTACCTATTTTCAGAGGCAGGTTTAAGATAATTGCCTTCACTTGTATTTTTATTTCTAATATGTTTGCATGTTTTCATAATCCTCATTAATAATTATGGTGTTGTAATCTTAGTAAACATACATTTATACTTCAGTTGAATATCAACAGAATATAAAGGGCATAAGGGGATTTTTCACTCTAGATAACATGAAGAATGTTTATCTTTATCTGATAGATAAATAATGAATAGATATTAATAATCCAAATATTATGTTTTATTTATATTACTGCTAATTACACTTAACAGTTGTGGTGATATACATAATCACACATTCATTAATCACACACAAGTTCGGGGATTTCAAAAATGTTGGTAGTGTAGGCATTTAGCTCTTTGGTCTTCCAGAGCCCTGTCCTTCGGCTGAATTCTGAGGACCAACTTAATCCCTCCCTAGTTTATTCCATAATTTATTAATAACCAATCCCCTATTGAGCATGTGGAGTTTTCCTTTTTTTCTTTTTACAAATTCAGTGCCTATCTTATCTGAGTATTTTATATATTAATAGATATTTGAAGTGTTGTAAAACAAACATTAAGCCTACAAGTTGTACAAGAAGTATGAAAAGAATCATGAAACGTTTACAGTTACATTACTGCCCTAGAGAGCTTGCAAAAGGAGACCTGTAGTACCAGTTCACTCTCCTCTTAACACTAGATGTTAAAAGCTCTTAATAAGCTGATTTTTCGGGCTTCCGTGGTGGCGCAGTGGTTAAGAATCCACCTGCCAGTGCAGGGGACACGGGTTCGAGCCCTGATCTGGGAAGACCCCACATGCTGCAGAGCAACTAAGCCTGCGCACCACAACTACTGAGCCTGCGCTCTAGAGCCCGCGAGCCACAACTACTGAGCCCGCGCACCTAGAGGCTGTGCTCTGCAACAAGAGAAGCCTGTGCATGGCAGTGAAGACTAGCCCCTGCTCGCTGCAACTAGAGAAAAGCCCACATGCAGCAACAAAGGCCCAATGCAGCCTAAAATAATTTTTTAAAAAAACACCATCCACTTTAAAAAAATAATAATAAGCTGATTTTTCCTAAACTTTGCCCACAGTTTTTCTTTCCTCCTAGGTAAGTCTTTACTTCTTAAACAAAGCAGGAATTTCTCCTCATTACTAGCTGTGTATAAATTGACTTCTCTAAGGAAATGGAGCAAAACTCAAATTAGCAGCTCTGTAGCTTTTTTGTAACCCCCAAACTTAAGATAATCAGTGTAAGTCTTCTCTTTTTCTTAGTTATCTGATTTCTCATCCTGCCCTATAAGGGACCTCTGTCCTTTTTTATAAGACATTTAACCCCAGAAAACTTAGTGGGCATGGAATGATTTCTCAGGTAATAAAAATATCTGTAGAAGAATGTAGATAGGAGCATTTGTTTATTAATTGATTTTTCATTCTTATAAATTGAGTTTTCCAGAGTATGTATTGATCAGGTTATGCAAATAATTGCTTAACTCTTGAGGTTTTTTTGGTTTTTGTTTTTTAAATCAAGCTGTTAAGAATTTGGGGACACCTGTCCATGTGCAGAAAGAACTTGATTTAGGGAAATTTGATTTTGAGAATACTAGTTATATAAGTAGTGAATTTTTAATGAATAATAAATTTTAAGAGTGAATTAATGAAACATCACATTTTTAAACACAGAAATTTAAAAAAACTGGTTAACTCAAATATATGTGCTTCTGGATGGTATACGTGCTTCTGGATGGAGCTCCTAACACAGAGACAGGTTGTATTAGTTTCCTAGGGCTGCCATAACAAAGTACCTAAACCTGAGTGGCTTAAAACAACAGAAATTTATTGTCTCATGATTCTGGAAGCTAGAATTCCCAAACTAAGGTTATCAGCAGGACCATGCTCTCTCTTTAAAACTATAGGGGAGACTCCTTTTACTTGCCCTTCCAGCTTCCGGTGTTTGTCTACAATCCTTAGCATTCCTTGACTTGTAGGTGCATCACTCCAGTCACATGGCATCTTCTTCCTATGTGTCTTCATATTATCTTCCTCCTGCATGTCTTTCTCCATGTCCAAATTTCCTCTTTCTATAAGGACACCAGTTGTATTGGATTAGGACCCACCCTAATGACCTCATTTTAATTTGATTGCCCCTATAAAGACCCTATTTCTAATTCAGGTCACATTCTGAGGTTCTGGGAGTTAACACTTCAACATATCATTTTGGGAGCTACAGTTCAACCCATAACACAGCTAAAGACTAGAGGGATACATGGGAAAGAATAAAAAATTTAATAGTAGGGAAAAAGACATAGGGGAATTTTTTTAATTGAGAAATTAAAATTTTTCTGCCTTCAACTAGTTATTGTGTATGTGTTTTAAGGTACTATAAATTTAGATGTAAAAGTGTTACATTTCTAGAACCAGGTAGGCTTTAGTCTAAGAAAGAGTATATGCACTTTGAGGAAAAGTGCCTTTAGGATCCTTTCCTTGATACAGATATGCAGTTTTTTAGTGTTTTGGGTTGTAACACCTCTAATTCTATTTAGGTGGTAAACTTTTAATAGCTTTTGAATGAAAATGAGCATTTGTCATTAGCTTTGGACTAAATTTCATGGACACTAGTATTTATCAGTTAATAAATAAAATATTAACTCTTTCCTCATTCCATATGTGGTTAATAATCTCAGCCTAAACTTTTAGAATTTAAACATTTTGTCAGGGTATTCTAGACACTTACTGAATAAACTTAATAAGATAGGAAAGTATACTTTTCACTAATCTGGCAAAAATTAAATTTTAGCAGGCTCTAAGCAGAATAAATTCCCTGACAAAAGAAAAAGGAACTCTGTGGACTCAGATCTGAAAAGCACAAGAGAATCTATAATGCCAAAAGCAAAAGAGTCCTTCCTTGAGAAGCGTCCTGATGGACCACATCAGAGAGAAAAATTTATAAAACATATTGCACTGAAGACACCTGGTGGTGTATTGCGCTTGGAAGATATATCCAAGGAACCAAATGAAGAAGCTGATTGCTCCTCTGCAGGCTTGGCACCTTCAAATACTGGGCACCATTCTTCCAGGAATAGTGACCAAATTCGTGTGGCAAGTACCAAAGAGACTAAGATACAGAAACCCCACTTACCTTTACCTCAGGAAAAGTCTGCAGTTAAAAAAGCTAGCAACCTTCAGAAAAATAAAACTGCTAGCTCTGTGGCATCACAGGAGACAAAACTTCTACCTTTACTTTCCCATGTTCCAAGTGCTGGTTCCTCTCGGGTTCCATTAAATGCTAAAAATTGCACTCTTCCAGTTCCTAAAAAAGATAAAGAGCGTTCCTCATCTAAAGAATGTTCTGGGCATTCTACAGAGTCCTCCAAACACAAGGAACACAAAGCAAAGACTAATAAGGCTGATTCTAACGTATCTACAGGGAAAATTTGTGGGGGATCTTTGCGTTCAGAATATGGCACTCCTACAAAGTCTCCCCCGGCTGCTTTGGAAGTTGTGCCATGTATTCCGAGCCCAACAGCACCTTCAGATAAAGCCCCTTCAGATAAAGAGAGTTCAGGAAATTCCAATGCAGGTAGCAATGCACTGAAAAGAAAACTAAGGGGTGATTTTGATAGTGATGAAGAAAGTTTAGGTTATAACCTAGACAGTGATGAGGAAGAGGAAACATTAAAATCACTGGAAGAAATAATGGCTTTGAACTTCAATCAGACTCCTGCAACTACAGGAAAGCCTCCTGCTCTTTCTAAGGGGCTTAGATCTCAGTCATCAGACTATACAGTAAGTAGTTTTATGACATTTATCTTTACTTGAAGAGAGAAAGATGGATTGACTAGTGAACGAGGGATAGATTGTTAGAACTTACTTTAAAATTCACTGTTTGTTACAATTTATAATTAGACTGAAAGTGGTATAGTTCTTTTTTGGTTAATGGATTTCCCATATCTTCAGCTTTATAACTGTAAATCAGTGGTCTCCAAACTTTTTTTGATCACACACACTTTTATTAGTAAAAAAAATTTTGAGCATGTACCCCAATATATATGTATACCTATAGATTATATACCTGTACTACTATACTACTATGTACTTTCTGAAGCATATGAAGAAAACAGAATTTGAAAGGAAGAAGAAAAAAGTATTTTCCTATATAAGTTATATAGAAGTTACAATAGAGTAAGTTCTACTGGAGTTTATATAGAAGTTCCATATAAATAGAAGTTCTATTATTTTCTTCCTGCACCCCAATGGATCACCTTGCACACCCCCTGCTTTGGAGACCACTGCTGTAAATGAAGGTAGAGTGTAGAAATGTTGTTAATTGTGGTGTGCAATTTTATTTATAAAGTGCTTCATTCTATCTTGGGAATAAGCTGAATTAAATTCTCATGTGTGTAAAATTTGGTGGGGAAGGTGTTAATGTTTCATGGTAACACCTAAAAATTAGTAGTTTAATTCCACTAAAATAGAATTTAAAAATAAAGACAGGGTAGCTATGGAGCCCTTGGGTGTTAACAGTCAGTTCCTAAGGCTAACAGGGTTTTTATAAGTAGTGCCTTTCCTAATAGATGGTAAAATCAAATTGCCTGCAGTACAAAATTCTAGATTTAAAGCATGATGGTGAAAATTATCTTTTTAAGAAAGATATCCTTCTGGCCCAGGTTATTGAAATAGAAAATACTTTTTAGTCTTCTGAATAATTTAAAACATCCCAGTTCTTCTACTAAGATATGTTATAAAGTATTCCCAAATTTTCTTGTTTTAGGAACATGTTCATAGTGGAACTTATACAAATACTTTAGAGCGTCTAGTGAAGGAGATGGAAGACACACAAAGGTAGGTTGGCATCGTGACTGTCTTGCTAAATTTAACATACTGTTTGTTTGTATGGCTGGCTTTTAATTTACCTTAAAAAAGCATGAGAAATTAGCATGTATTTTGTGCTAGTGCTATTATAACAGTTTTGCTGTCAACTATGTTAGAAATAAGGTGTTCTTATTTACAGGCTGAATCAAAAGATCCTGGTTTTTATGGCATACTGCATTAATTAATAGTATGAATTCCTTTCTACTTATCACAGCTGGTATCTGGTAGCTGAAGTTCTTGATCAAAAGCATGGGTAGAATTTTTTTTTGTATTTTTTTTATTGTGACAAAAATATATAACATAAAATTTACCATTTCAATCATTTTTAAATGTATAGTTCACTGGCATTACCATACATTCGCATTGTTGTGCAACCATCATCACCATCCATCTCCAGAACTTTTATTTTCCATCTTCCCTAACTGAAATTTTATACCCGTTAAACAATAACTCCCTATTCTCCCCTTCCCTCTAGCCCCTGGCAACTACCACTCTTTCTGTTACTATGAAATTGACTATTCTAGGTACCTCATATAAATGGGATCATACAGTATTTGTCCTTTTATGACTGGCTTATTTCACTTAGCATAATGTCTTCAAGGTTCATCCATGTTGTAGCATGTGTCAGAATTTCCTCTTTGAATTTTTGAATTTATTTTTTTATACAACAGGTTCTTATGAGTTATCTATTTTATACATATTAGTGTATATATGTCAATCCCAATCTCCCAGTTCATCCCACCACCACCACTCCCCCCGTCATTTTCCCCCCTTGGTGTCCATATGTTTGTTCTCTACATCTGTGTCTCTATTTCTGCTCTGCAAATGGTTCATCTGTACCATTTTTCTAGGTTCCATGTATATGCGTTAATATACAATATTTGTTTTTCTCTTTCTGACTTCACTCTGTATGACAGTCTCTAGATCCATCCACATCTCTACAAATGACCCAATTTCGTTCCTTTTTAAGGCTGAATAATATTCCACTGTATGTATATACCTCATTTTATTTATCCATTTATCTATTGATGGACGCATTTGGGTTGCTTCTGTTTTTTGACTACTGTAAATTTTGCTGCTATGAACACGGGTGTACAAATTATCTCTTCAAGTACCCACTTTAAGTTCTTTTGGGTATATACCCAGAAGTGGAATTGCTGGATCATATGGTAATTCTATACATAATTTTTTGAGGAATTGCTATACTGTTTTCCATAGTGGCTGTACCATTTTATATTCCTACCAGTAGTGCACACGGGTCCAGTTTCTCTACCTCCTCACCAGCACTTGGTTTTTCTGGTTTTTTAATGATAGCCATCCTAACAGGTATGAAGTGGCATCTTCATACTTGTTAAACATTCGTATGCCGTCCTAGTCCAAGTTTTGAAATGAGTATAACCAGAAGTGGTATTTCTACATCAAATTACTCTTTTGAGGAAGAAGTTTAGAATTATTACTGATAACCCCACCCCCCCACACACATACAGAAATCAAAAAGTTTGGGCATTATAATAACACCAATGAAATTTATGTAACTAGTTGCAAACTGCTTTTGCTTATGAAAGGGGAAAAATAATATTCCTTATTAGTTCAAAGACTATCCTTGAAACTAATGCAGAGAAATTCACTGAAAACTCAGTTGGCTTGAAGTTGGTATATATGTGTCTTTAAGTAGCTAAGCATAGGAATTGCAGACAGTAAGTGAGGAGTATTCCCCTTTCTGAATTTAACTGGAGAAATTTGTCTCTACTATAAAATTCTTTTTTTTTTTTTTTTTTTTAGCCGCACTGTGCGGCATGTGGGATCTTAGTTCCCCAACCAGGGATGGAACCCGTGCCCCCTGCAAGGGAAGCATGGATTCCTAACCACTGGACTGCCAGGGAATTCCCGTCAACTGTAAAATTCTTTAAAAGTTTCATGAATTCATGTGATTTGTGATGTCAGATCTGAAGTTGCTTATTTAAAATTGAACATTGCACAGACCAAAGGCAGAGGTTCTAGTTTTTTGTTGTTGTTGTTCTTTTGCGGTACGCGGGCCTCTCACTGCTGTGGCCTCTCCCGTTGCGGAGCACAGGCTCCGGACGCGCAGGCTCAGCAGCCATGGCCCACGGGCCCAGCCGCTCCGCGGCATGTGGCATCCTCCCGGACCGGGGCACGAACCCGTGTCCCCTGCATCGGCAGGCGGACACCCAACCACTGCGCCACCAGGGAAGCCCAGAGGTTCTAGTTTGATCTGATGATTAACTCTTTCCTGTAGTGATAGAGCAGTGCCTTTACTGGTCATTTACTGTTGTATTATACTCATCTACTGTGGGGCTGGAGCTGGGAATAAGGACCTTGGTTAAAGTAACTTAATCTTGGCAAGCAATATAAGCAAGGACTCCAGAGCTAAACTCTCTGGCTTTGAATCCCAGCTCCTTACATTGTGAGCTTGAACAAGTTAGCTTTTCTAATGCCTGTTTCCTCGTGTATGAAATGGGTAATAATCTACCTCATGGAATTGTTGTGAGGGTTAAAAGAGTTAATACATGAAGTCCTTGGTACAGTGTCATAGTAACTGCTTAGTAAGTGTTGGGTGTTGTGATAATCAGTGACAATGGTGATGACTGCTGCTTCTAGAAAGCCTAGTTAACGTTATCAGGTTGTTGGTCTACTGGAAGTCCAATGAGCATTAAAGATTAGAGGGATAATCAAATCAGTGGTGTTTATTCTTTGTGATTTTTCCTCCCCCGATCTCTAAATGATTTGGACATCATTCTTGAAGTCCTAGCCATAAAGAAATATTCAGATCTTTTAATGAGAGTTTTCTTTGGTGCTGCTTTTAGACATACCCTAGAAATTAAAAAATCTTTAAGCCATTTATTATAACATTCTTTCGATTCTCAGGCTAGATGAACTGCAGAAGCAACTACAGGAAGACATAAGGCAGGGCCGAGGCATTAAATCTCCAATCAGAATTGGCGATCAAGACAGTACAGATGATGAAGATGGCCTCTTAGAAGAGCACAGGTATGTGGGGAATATAGTAAATAATTGTATAATATCTTGGTAAACGGTGGTGTATCATAACTAGACTTATCATGATGATCATTTTACAATGTATAGAAGTACAAAATCAATATGATGTTGTGTAATAGGAACTAACAGTGTTGTAGGTCAGTTATACTTCAAAAAACAAACTCAAAGAAAAAGATCAGATTTGTGGTTACCAGAGGCAGAAGGTTTGGGGCAGGGAGGGATTGAATGAAGGTGGTTAAAATGTACAAACTTCCAGTTATAAGATAAATAAGTACTAGGGATGTCATGTACAACATGAGAAATATAATTAACACTGCTTTATGTTGTGTATGAAAGTTGTTGAGAGAGTAAATCCTAAGAGTTCTCCCCACAAGAAAAAGATTTCCTATTTCTTTAATGTTGTATCAATATGAGATGGTGGATGTTCACTAAACTTGTGATAATCATTTCATGATGTATGTAAGTCAAATCCTTATGCTATATATTTTCAACTTCAACAGTTCTGTATGTCAGTTATACCTCAATAAAACTGGATAAGTAAAATAAAATCAGAGGAAAAAAGAGCACAGGAACAGCATTTTTCATGATGTATGCTGTATTAAAAATACATTTTAAAATTTTGTTTTCGTAAAATAAATGAGCCATTGACGGTTATTTACTCTGTGAATAATCTATGATGGGTTTTTAATCCATCTGGGGTGGATTTGAAAGGTAGATTTTAAGGCCAAGTTAGATTTTTTGTCTTTTCTCCTTTTCACACAGACACATTTAGTGGCTTTGGACTATAAATATTCAATACTAGCAAAAAGTGGGAGAGCAGAACATGTGTTCTCATGTTCATCTTCTAATGTGGGATTAATAGTGGTCCTAAGAAAAGGGTTTTTGCACCCAATCTTCAAATACAAAATTATATGCAGTATAACTGTTTAGTATTCAATAACTTCTTTTTTTCAGAGAATTTCTAAAGAAATTTTCAGTTACAATTGATGCTATTCCTGATCATCATCCAGGCGAAGAAATATTTAATTTCCTTAATTCTGGAAAAATTTTCAATCAGTATACCTTGGATTTAAGAGACTCTGGTTTTATCGGACAAAGTGCTGTCGAAAAGCTTATTCTTAAGTAAGTAGGAAAATAGACATTTAACTTTTTCTTGTATAAAAATTGAAAGGTTTCTGACTGATGTAATCTTCTGAAAGGTTAATTTCTATTCTGACCTATCCAGTTTCCTCATCCTCTTACTTATTACTGTTGCTCTTTGTGTTTTATTATTTAGCTATAGGAAGCCGTGTAAGATAGTCGCTTGGCATATTACATGCCTTTATTAGTTAGGGTTAAGATCAGTATCTAGTAACAGGGACTGTCAAAATAACAAGGCTTAGGGAGGCGCAAGAGGGAGGGAATATCAGGATATATGTATACATATAGCTGATTCACTTTGTTATACAGCAGAAACTAACACAACATTGTAAAGTAATTATACTCCAATAAAGATGTTAAAAATAAATAAAATAACAAGGCTTAAACAAGAAGTATATTTCTTTCTGATGTGGAAGAAGTTCAGAGGTAGGAAGTCCAGGGCTGGTGTTTCACCATATAATCTTTCTTCCCCACCATCCTTAGCACCTGGTTGCTTCAGGTGCTACTGGAGCTCCAGCCTTTAAATTCCCAGAAACCCCACACAACATTTCTACTTATGGTTAGTTGGGTAGATCTTAGTCAACATGGCCACACCTAGCCACAAGGAAGGCTGAGAAGTGATTTTCATTTCAGGCAGCCAGTGTGCCCAGCTAAAAACCCCGGGGTTCAGTTACCAAGAGGAAAGACAAGAATAGATGTTGGGATTAACAGTCTCTACCACAGTACCCAAACTGGTCTAATTTCTCTCAGTACATGATAGCTCACATCCAGACAGATCACATTAAT
This sequence comes from Delphinapterus leucas, assembly GCF_059928025.1. Lineage (NCBI taxonomy): Eukaryota > Metazoa > Chordata > Mammalia > Artiodactyla > Monodontidae > Delphinapterus > Delphinapterus leucas. The sequence goes on from NC_143144.1 coordinate 59,842,587, forward strand.
TGTGGTGCTAAGTTTTATGGAAGTACAAACCCAGTCTGGCAAAAGCAGATGATGCTCTGAGACTTGATAGGCTCTTCGACACTGCCAGCTACTGTAGATTTGTCCACCAGATAAATCTGGAGCCAAGCCAACAGATTGGTTCAGCTTTGGGCCACTGATTGAATTTCTAATGAGTAACCCATCCACATTGGGGTAGAGTCCACCTCCACGGACTACGATGGTTTGCTTGCTCATTTCCCTGATTATGTCAGATGTGGTGGTGGTAGAAGTTTCTTGCCATGAAGATAACAGTCATATTGATTTCACTGTATTTTTTCAGATCAGGAAAAACAGATCAGATTTTTTTGACAACACAAGGCTTCCTTACCTCTGCTTATCACTATGTCCAGTGTCCTGTACCTGTGTTAAAGTGGCTGTTTCGGGTAAGAGAAATATTTGGGGGGTATAGTTGCCCCTTTCTATATTTCCCAGTCAAAAATAAACTTTTAAAATATAATCTTATTTGCACATTACTAGAGAAAAAATCTAGCATATCAAACCCATGATTTTAGTGGGCTAGAATGAAGCAAAAAGAGTCAGTATAAAGAGATTATAAAAGAAATGCGGGGCTTCCTTGGTGGCTCAGTGGTTGAGAGTCCGCCTGCCAATGCAGGGGACACGGGTTCGTGCCCCGGTCCGGGAAGATCCCACATGCCACGGAGCGGCTGGGCCCGTAAGCCATGGCCGCTGAGCCTGTGTGTCCGGAGCCTGCGCTTCGCAACAGGAGAGGCCACAACAGTGAGAGGCCCGCGTACCGCAAAAAAAAAAAAAAGAAATGCTGGGGGGCTTCCCTGGTGGCGCAGTGGTTGAGAGTCCGCCTGCCGATGCAGGGGACACGGGTTCGTGTCCCGTCCGGGAGGATCCCACATACTGCAGAGCGGTTTGGCCCATGAGCCATGGACACTGAGCCTGCGCGTCTGGAGCCTGTGCTCCGCAACGGGAGAGGCCACAACAGTGAGAGGCCCGCGTACCGTAAAAAAAAAAAAAGAAATGCTAATGCAGATAGTGTGCAGGATAGGCAATAATGCTAGTTGTGCCTAAGTCGTTTCATCACACTGGTAAATCACTGTTGTAGTTTGCTTTAGAAGAAGTCTTCTAATGCTTGTGTACCTGGAGGGATTTTTTTCTACCTTTTCCCCCCTATTTTTGTGGAGGTGCCTACATACATTTTTAGGATTTGACTTGTATACTGATATTTCCCCATTCATAACTGGGTGCGGGGAGTGCAAATCCAATTGAATATTTCTTTTCCGCATTTGTATTTAACTTTTAAATGCACTTAAATAATTTTGTATTATCTACATGGTAACTTTATAAATATCAGTGGTATCAGAGAACTGTAACTACTCTATATATGTGAAGTGAGAAGTGGGAAAAATATATGCAGTTTCTATTCTGGGCTTTAAGGTTACATTTCAGAGAATCTCATATTTGCAAGAGCTATATATTCCAATATAGTTTTTCATTCATTTTTCATATAGCTGCCATGTTTGAGTGCCAACTGTGCCAGGTGCTGGAGAGAACAGCAATTTAAAAAATCAGCGTTTCTGATTTCATGAAACCCACATTCTAGTATAGAGGAGATAGACAATAAACAGGTGTGTGTACGTTTATAGATATGTCAGATGGTAAATGGGAGAAGGGCATTCTAGGCAGAGAGAATAACAGGTGGGACAGACTGTGGGGCAGGAGCATTTGCTTCCAGTTGTTAGGAGCTCACTACTTGGATCCCAGTGATTTTTTTTTTAAACAGTCCTAATTAAATCAAAATTTGCCTCCAAATGGTTTTTTAAGTAGTGGTACTAATTATCTTTTCTATAGCTTCCCACAGTATGCCTCATCTGTCTAACAGTCCTTCAGTTAAACAACTATCATGACCCTCATTACTCCCCACACTAAACTTTCTCAAGTCATTAAATATCCAGTCCCTTTACTGATCACCTTTCTGAATGACCTTTAGCTTGTCAGTTTCCCTCCTAAAGTGTTCCTCCTTCCCCCCAGTAAATGAATATATGCTCCAGATAAGGTCTTTCCTACCAGCAGTTTCCAGCAAGGCTCTTACGCATCTACCCCCGCCCCCACATATTTATGTTTATTGTGATTCAAAACTTCATTTGTTGTCACACCAGGACTTCATTATTCTCTAATTATGTAATATATCTTTTCTTAAACTTACAAGTAGGACTTTGCATTTATCTGTTTTCATCTTGTTGGTGAGGGCCCATCATTATAGCCTTTAAAACCCTAATGATGACATACAAGCATATCTTCATGTAAGCAGCTTTTTATACTCTTTATATTCTTTGAAAAGCAAACTAATAATCATTTGTTAAGTGCTTTTTCTGTGTAAGACACTTTGTCTCGTTTCTCCTTTTCAATTCCAAGTCCATTTTTCATGATGGAGAGGCTTACCAACTTACAAGTTTTTTTTTTTTATAAAATATATTAGAATTCATTTTAATGCTATAGTCCTGATAATTTGAAATTTAATTGTAATGTAATTGAAATGTTTGCATCTTAATGATTTTATCATGTGTCTAAACGTAGTTGACCAGAAAGACAATGTGAACAGAATATGTGCTGTTTTATAACTTTTTTTTTTCAGGTAACAATAAATTAATTGAGTATTTTCATCTCAGTATAGACATGTTATCATTCTTTTTAATGGCTTTATATTGTATACTATATTGTAATAGTAATAGTATTCCTTTGTAGTGCTGTACCATGATTTATTTATTTAACCCAATCTCAATTGACAGACATTAGATTGTTTTATATGTATGTATGTATCTCTTTACATATTTATTTAGCTTCACGTACTGTAATGCCCACCTTAAAATTCATCACCCCCCACAAAAAGATTCTTATGCAGAATTTGTCCTGTGTCCAACATGGCTTTGAATGGTGCTGCCCCTAGTGGCAGAGTGTAATGACTCAAACATCATAGCAAAGACATTTTTTCACATAGGTTGACTTGGAAATGACTCAAGTTATATGCCTGATTGAAACCAGAGTTTGGGCTATTCACCCTTATATTTTAGATTTAAATTTATTATAATCATAATCCATGGTTTCACAACAAAAGAGAAATAGAAATACACCATGTTTTTCTCTATAAAACCACTTTAACTTTCAATATGTTATGATTTTTTAACGTCTTTTAAACTTGAGATTTTGTTCCCAAAAAGTTGTCTTGTAAAATTACATTCATTATATGCTTCTGTATATAAATTCCTGTACGTTAAAAAGGCTGAGTAGGGCTTCCCTGGTGGCACAGTGGTTGAGAGTCTGCCTGCCGATGCAGGGGACACGGGTTCGTGCCCCGGTCTGGGAAGATCCCACATGCCGCGGAGCGGCTGGGCCTGTGAGCCATGGCCACTGAGCCTGCGCGTCTGGAGCCTGTGCTCGGCAACGTGAGAGGCCACAACAGTGAGAGGCCCGCGTACCGCAAAAAAAAAAAAGGCTGAGTAGATCAAAGTATAAGGACAATGATTTTGCATAAATATTACCAAATGACTTTACAGTTTTTACCAAATTACACTCATACTGGACATACTCCCTCTTTCCTAGTACTCTTGTGAACACTGGGTATTATGAAAACTCTTAATCTTTACCAGTCTTGAAGTCAGCTGATGATATCATGTCATTTTTCTTTGCATTTCTTTGATTACTAGTGATACTGAATAGCTCTTAAAAATATACATTGGTCTATTAATTTGTATATTTGTATCTTTTCAAATATTTTTACTAGTTTGTGGTTTGATTTTTGCCTGTGATGTGATCAATGTAGTAGCCTTCTCCTTTATGGTCTTTGGGTTTCATGGCATAATATGAACTAGAAAGGTATTTTTGATAGTTTTTAAAGTTATATTTATCTAATTGTAGATGAAAGTTGTAAAAAAAAAAAATCAGCATGTTAGAATGGAAAGGGCTCTGACTTACAAATCAGACCTGGATTTAAATTCCAACTCATGTATTATGTTGGGTGGAGTATGTTTATCTCTCTGAGCCTCTTTGCTCTTTCTTCTCTCTTAATACTCTATCATTTATCTATTTCGGCAGATGATGTCAGTTCATACAGACTGTATTGTGTCTGTGCAGATTTTAAGTACATTAATGGAAATAACAATAAGAAATGGTGAGTAGATAAATTTATTGAGATTAACAGTGTGAATTATTGGTTGCTTTGTACATGAACTCTTTCGTATTACTAAACAATTAGGATATTTGGACATATAGAATAAAAAATTATTTTTGTAATATAAAGTCTTTAATAATGAAATGAAACTCCAATAAAAAATGAGTGCATTTTTCTAGTTGCATTGAGAAAAAGGGTATAAGATCTTGCAAGTGGCATCCCTTACCTAATTTTTACCAAGACATAGCTTACTGTGCTGGATAAGTGGAAATAGTTGCAAGTTTATTTAGCCAATTAACTTTGATGGCTTTTTGGTGAGCAACAGTATTGTACTGATTATGCACTGAGAAGATTGAAAGTATCCACTGCAAAACTATGACACTTGCATTCTTACCTTTGAGATCCTTTATAATGAAACAAGCATTGTGATTTACCTTTTTCACTTGTTTTAAGGCTTGGGACTATATAGGCACTGAACATGGTAAAATCTTTGTGTTAGCAGTAGTTGGTTTTTTACTGTTGTTATTTTCCAGTCTTCTGAAAATGTTCCTCCTGAGTTACACCCTTTTATCCATCACTTGCAGATATTTTGTTCATAAATGTCATTTCCTTCACATTTATTTGAAAATCTGTAATTCCTATATGATCATTCTAAATAACTATATGGTTAACGTATCATTACCAGCTGCCATTTCTATAAAATCATAGTAATAATCCATGTTTCATGTGCAGACTGTCATCTTGCAAGTATGGGTTTGTGAACCCAGGATTTGGGATAAAATATTTTCTTCTGTTAACTAGATACCTTCAGTGATTCACCAGTTTGGCCTTGGATCCCATCATTGTCTGATATAGCTGCTGTGTTTTTCAATATGGGAATTGATTTTAAATCTTTGTTTCCTCTGGAGAATCTTCAGCCAGACTTTAATGAAGATGATCTAGTGTAAGTGTTCTTTTCATAATTAACTCCAAAAATTGTCTTTTAAACAATTTATATATAAACAGTTAATATTCATTTGATAAATTCAGTATTCATGCTTGATTTTTTTTAAAACTTAAAGTTGAAACGGATCTTGAATTAGATATATTCTTAACATCTAACTTAATCTAAATGCCATCAGCATGTTTAACAGGGAAAAAATGGGGACATTTTTTAAATTAAAAAATAAATTTTTAAATAAGACTGCCTATTGTTATTAACCATTATTTTGGAGCTACTGGCCAAAACAATTAGACAAGAAAAAAAAAAGAGATATAAAGATAGGAAATGAGTTGGTGAAAGATTCATTATTTGCAGAAAAAGTGATTTAATGTATACATAGACGCCTAGGAATCAACTGAAAAGCTATGGCAAACCAGTAAGAGAATTTGGTATGGATGCCAGGGTACAATGTTAATAAAGAGAAGTTAGTAACCTTAAGGTATATGAACTGTAGCTAGTTAAAAGATACACTTCATTTGCAATAGTAAGAAAAATATATTAAATACCTTGGAATAAACTTAAATAGAAGTGTGTGTGTGTGTGTGTGTGTGTGTGTGTGTGTAAACATTACTAAGAGACAAAAAAGACCAGATAGGAAAATTCAGCATCATAAATACATTAGAGCTACCCCTGAGGTAAACTGTGAACTTGATGAGATCCTAATAAGAAATGAAACTAACACAGCATTGTAAATCAACTATACTCCAATAAAATTAAAATAAAATAAAGAAATGCCAGTCAGATTTTTGTGGGGACGAGGGGAGTTGGGACTCTACAAGTGATTCTAAAGCCATATAGAAAAAATACCCAGGAAAGTTTAGAGAAAGAAGAGTTATGAGGTGGGACTGACCTTAGCAGATAATAACATGGGACAAATGCAGGTATTCATAGCTCCATCAGTGGAACAAAATAAGTCCAGGGCCAACTATACTTTATATGAGGATTTTGACTTTGCAGCAAGTGGGTGCCCCGACCCCTGCATTGTTTAAGGGTCAAGTGTAGGGACTTCGCTTGTGGCACAGTGGTTGAGAATCGCCTGCCATTGCAGGGGACACGGGTTCGATCCCTGGTCTGGGCAGATCCCACATGCCACGGAGCAGCCAAGCCCGTGCACCACAACTACTGAGCCTGCACTCCTAGAGCCTGTGAGCCACAACTGCTGAGCCCGCATGTCAAAACTACTGAAGCCCACGCACCTAGAGCCCTTGCTCCGCAACAAAAAGAAGCCACCGCAGTGAGAAGCCCATGCACCGCAATGAGGACCCAACACAGCCAAAAATAAATAAATACATATATACATACATACTAAAAAAAGGGAAAAAAAGGGTCAACTATATAAGAATGGAACTCTGGTCACAGACAAAGGCTTAATTTCAAATTAATAAAAAGATCAATAACCTATTAGAAAAATGGACAAAGGAAATAGGCAGAAAAAGAAAAATTAAAACAGTTCTTAAACTTTATGAGAATATTCTCGTCTTCACTTTTTCAAAAAAAAAAAAAAAAAAAGCAAATTTTTGTTACTTGGTATATCCAGAACCAAACTCTTCATCTCTCTGTTTCTTTCCACCCCATACAGGATCCCTCCTTGTTGCTCAGATGTAACCTGTATCTGAAAATATGTTGGATAGCAAATTTTCACATAAAGACTGTATTCCATCATCCATCCTATTCCATTTAAATAGGAAAAATAATGCTTTCTCAGACCATTCAAAAACCCCAAACATGACCAAAATACTCAAATACCTATATTTAGAAAGTTAAAATACTATTTTATTATTTAACATTTAATGAACTGAATAGTGTGTGGTGAATTTTTATGTTGTATGGAACAGATTTGTTTTCCTTTCTTCACTGTAGTGAACAGGTACTGTAGTGGAAATAGTGAAATAAAGATATATAATTATTTCATTAAGACATAATAAATGCAAATAATATTTAGCAAAATTGTTTTTTTGATTGATTATTTACCAACTGAAGAGTTGCCTCAGTCAGGTTTGGGAGCTGGGATATGGTGGCTATAAGTCACCACCATTGCTGTGTAGTGGTAGGCAAAGATGAACACAGGTAAGCAAGAGTAAGCTGGTGAAGGAATCAGCGAAACATAATCAAATACCTGTTTAAACAACATGAGCACGAGAGTGAATTCTGTTGAGATATCACAACTGACTCTTCTCACTAGGACTCACATGCAGCTTATCCATTTTTGCTGGTATATATGTGCATATTCACAGTAGCAAGTTGCTATCCAAATGGGAGGTTTGGAGTGAAAAATGTTTAAAGGTTGTTAGAGTAAATATTCAGGTGGGGAGAGTAAGATGTTAAAGGATACTAGGACAGTTCTTTTCTTTACCATTATTCTGCAGGAAATACAGACCTAGTCCTAACCTCTTTCTAGTCTGTATTCCATCAATTGTCACATCCCTGTGTTCCTCTTCCTCTACCTATCTCACAACTATTCTTTCCTTTTCGTTCCCGGTGTCAGTCTAACTCAGATCCTCGTTTCATGCCTAGCCTGGCAAAAATCTCCTTTTCCGTGGGGGCTTTCCACCTCCAAGATATTTATTCCTTTCATTGTTAGAGGATTCCTTTTATGAAAGCTTTTTTCTCCACTATTAAACCTTTACACCTGTATTTGAGACTCTACAGTTGACTCTGACCTGTTTTCTGTTTTGTTCACCCTGTTGTTCTAACCAAATTGATTCTGTTGCTGTTCCTCCACATTAGCCATTGCTGCATGGGATCTTCCTCATGCTAGTCCCTCACCTCCATCCTCAGTGTCTGCTCACCAAAATTATCTGTCTCACTTGTTGAAGCACTGTTTATAAGAGTAGAATTACCAACATTACATATTGTTTACTATGTGCCAGACATGGTTCTGGGGGCTTAATATAGAGTACTTCATTTAATAGTCACTACAACTACTAGATAGTTTTTTCATTCCCATTTACAGGTGAGTGAGGCACAGAAAGATTAAGTAACTTGCCTGAGGTTGTATAGCTAGGAATGGACACAGGACTACTGAGCAGATATTTTAAAAAATAAAGTTCTTCCCATGTAATTATAGGAGTATCTCTAAGACATATTAAGTGAAGAAAGAGAGGTGCACAACAGAGTGTATAGTATGCTACCATTTGTATTAAAGCAGTGGGGAGTGTATTCATATTTATTTATATGTATATAAAATGCCTGTGGGAGGAAGGACTAAAACTAGTAGTGATTGTCTGTGAGGAGGGGAAATGAGTGGCTGAAGGCCTAGACTGGGAGGACAATTCTCTTCAGCACACTGTGCCTTAATTTCTTTTAACTTTTTTTTTTTAACCATATGAAAGGGTTATTTATTCAAAAAAAAATAAAACAAAATATTATCTATGTTTTGAAGGCCAAATTCATGTGTCTCCTCTTCCATGAACCTTCACTGATTCCTCAACCAAAATTGGGGTGCTTAGAATTGTTTATATTGCTGTGGAAGTTTTGTTGGGCCACTTATGAGGCCTTTAAATATTATGAGTTCTTTGTAGTCAGAGCCACCTTCTACATAGCTCTCTGACACCAAGAGCAACAGAGAGAACGCCTCATAAAAAGTAGCTGTTTGGCCTTTCTCACCTTCTGAGATGGCCCCCACTCTGTGGAGTGTGTTTCTCTCTAAATAAATCCACTTCTTACCTTAAAAAAAAAAAAAGTAGCTGCTCAAGGGAAAACTAATGCATAGAAATAGAAATCAAATTTACCTGGAGTGGAGATAGCCGATTGACTCGGATCTGACATGAAGGGACTTTTGAGGTATTATAGAAATGTTCTGTTTCTTGATTTGGATGGTGGTTACACTAGTATACATATCATCAAAATTTTAAATGTGTGTATTCCTTTTATTGTATGTAAATTATACCTCAGTAAAACTTTTGTTGTTCAGTGCTTCTCACAGTTTTGTGCATAATTTCACATTGTTTTTATTCACTCTTCCATAGTTCTGAAACACAGATGACACCGGGGGTGAAAGGAAGTGAAGATTCTTCTTGTAAGCCAATATTTTCATCTCTCCCTGAAACCAACATTTTAAATGTGGTCAAGGTAGGAGAAAACTCTTTTTTGTATGTCTTTAGCACAGAGCTGGAACCACTTAGTTTTTTGCTTAATGGTTTTAAAACAAAATCAGGGACTTTCTTGGTGGTCCAGTGGTTAAGACTCCACGCTCCCAATGCAGGGGGCCCAGGTTCGATCTTAGGGAACTGGATCCCCTCAGGACGCATTGAAGATCCCGCACGCAGCAACGAAGATCCCGTGTGCCACAACTAAGACCCAGCACAGCCAAATTAAAAAAAAAAAAAAAAATTCACTAGTGTTTTACCATGGGATTTCTAGTCTCTGAAATTGCTTAGCAATAATCTTCATATTAAAGGTTGTTTTTGCTGTTTTATTTATTTTTTTTTTGTTTTGTTTATTGGCTGCACTGTGCGGCATGTGGGATCTTAGTTCCCTGCGTGGAGCCTTAACCACTGGACCACTAACCCTAACACAAACCAGGGAAGTCCCTTATTTTTGTTTTAATATTAGGAACGAAAGGGAACTTTGAATCAGAGTTATGTGATTAAAATAGTTCTAGGAATACCTTTACCAAGAAGCTTTTTGCTAGTAGTAGTTTTGAAACCAGTAATTTTTTAGAATTAGAATGTATGAAGAAAAAAATTGTAACTTACAGTATAACTTAGTGACCAAGAATTAATAACAGTGTTAAAACATTTTTAGTGGCTGAATCAAATCAGTGATATTGAACTGTTAAGAAAATTTTGAAAATTAAAAATGGGGAAGAAGATACTTATCAAGTCAACTAGTAACATGAGTATTTCTTGCCTTTTTCCTAGACAACTGATGTTTCAATTTCTATATAGTTCTCTTTTGCATTTTTTGTTAAAAAGTTTTTATAATGTAAACTCTTCAAGCAAAATATATCTCCTTAAGTTGTTTTGTCTCTGATATGTATCAAAGTTTCTAGGCTTGTGTACATCTATACATCCGGAAGGTTACCAGGATTGTGAAATAATGTTACTGATTTTAATGCTGTTTAAAATGAGTCTGGAAAAACAACTGAAACAGATTCCTCTAGTAGACTTTCAAAGCCTCCTGATAAACCTGATGAAAAACATCAGAGATTGGAATACAAAGGTAACATTACTTAAAATTTTAATATTGTTTTTTGTATAGCATCACAATTTGACTTTCATAGTGCATGCAGAATTGAAAGTTTGTAACCTCAGTTAAGGTGCTCAGCAGATGAAAAATAAACTGAAGAAACGACTGTCTGTGCTGGCACTGTATTTAAATTCATGAAACTGAATCTTTTCTAAAACTGCAGTTAATTCATTCCACAAAAAATGTGTTATGTTTACTGGGGATTTACTGTGGGCCAAGCATTAATGCAGGTGCTAGAGATAAAGCTGTGAAGAAGATAAAGCCCTTGCTCTCCCAGCACTTCTATTCTAGTCAAAGGGTTAGGTTATAAACAATGTAAATGTAGATTATAATATCATGTTAAGTTGTAATAAGTGCTACAGATTACAATAAAGCAGGACAAGGCAGGGATGCTCTACTATTTCATATGAGGTAGTTAAGGAAGCCCTTTCTGAAGTGACCTTTGAACAGAGACCTAAATGAAATGATAGAGTGAATCATACATAACAGCAAGAAGTTGAGTTGAATTTCTGCAGCCATTGGTGGTAAACATGTATAGTTTTTGTTAGGTTTTTTTAAATTATATTTTTCAGCCTTTTTTGGTGGAAAATGTCAAACATGCAAAAGTAGAGAGAAGAGTTTAATGAACCCCTAAATACTTATCACCCAACTTCAACAAATATCAAGACATAATCAGTCTTATCTCATCTCTTACCCTCATCCCATACTTCCCTTCCCTACTCAGGGATTATTTTGAAGCAGTTCTGTTAGACTTTAAATACTGGAATAGTTGATTCCTAAAATTCAAGAAATCCCAAGTCAGGAACATGTATTATCTTGTGCAACTCTCATTATATACCTTTGGAAACTGGTATGTGTACTTAGATTTATTCTTCGAAGGACTGTTTAAATACAGATAGATATGATGTAGCACAAAACACAAAAGCCAAATGAAATTCTGGTAAATGTATCTATTCAGTCTATTCTAGAGTTTGAGATAAAACTGAATATGTGGGGGCTTCCCTGGTGGCGCAGTGGTTGGGAGTCCGCCTGCCAATGCAGGGGACACGGGTTTGTGCCCCGGTCCGGGAGGATCCCACATGCTGCGGAGCGGCTGGGCCCGTGAGCCATGGCCGCTGGGCCTGCGCGGCCAGAGTCTGTGCTCCGCAACGGGAGAGGCCACAACAGTGAGAGGCCCACGTACCGCAAAAAAAAAAAAAAAACACTGAATATGTGTACTCCATGCTGTTTCTAAAAATGAATGCTCTTTTTATAATAATGCTTCATTAAGAAGGGATGTGGATGATCTGTTAGATATTTGATTCCACTGACCTATTTGAAAAATCTTGCTCACTGTTTGTTTTCAGGTACCTGAACTCTGTCTGGCCATAAATGAACTCTCCAGTCATCCCCACAACCTTCTGTGGTTGGTACAGCTGGTCCCTAACTGGACATCACGTGGAAGGTATTGAAAAGTGAGAATTAAACACTAAGAAAAATGTATGTTTACATTAATGAAATGCTTTTAGGTCCTTTATTTCCTTTAATCATTCCTTGAATGTTAAATCAGAGTCTTTTATTTCATTTCATATTCAGTTGTGGGAAAAGGCATTGACAGCCTGATTCTGAGACTTAGATCAGTTTGTAATATTCTTGATCTTTAATTTTAGCTTATCTGATAACTTAATATAGATGGCATATACCATGAAAATGAATCAGTTTGCTTTTTTTTTTTTTTTGGCTTTAGTAAAAAGAAATCCCAGGGCTTCCCTGGTGGCATAGTGGTTGAGAGTCCGCCTGCTGATGCAGGGACGCAGGTTTGCGCCCCGGTCTGGGAAGATCTCACATGCCGCGGAGCGGCTGGGCCCGTGAGCCATGGCCGCTGAGCCTGCGCGTCGGGAGCCTTCTGTGCTCTGCAAAAAAAAAAAGAAATCCCAGCAGTGAAATAGATTTTCTAACAGTAAATCATCAGGGTCAAAGATAAAGGCTCTTAATGGTTTTCCTGAGCTTCAGGCAACTTTAACTTTGTGTACAAATATTTTACATGAAAATTTTACTGTTCTAGTATAGCTTTTATATTCTTGTATAGCCTTCTTTTGAAACATTAGCTATGTTTCGAATTAGAAGAACTTCTTTTTGCAAACTTCATTTGCTTCTTAAGCAGTATTCATTAAACACATTCTAAATACTTTAAAATTCTAATTCCAGGCAACTGAGACAGTGCCTCAGCCTAGTGATTATTTCAAAGCTTTTGGATGAGAAACATGAAGATATCCCTAATGCGAATAATCTGCAGGTATAAATAACATTTTTGTTTTCTTTTAATAAATGGGAGAGCTAGTGACGTGTAGAGAAAATTGATGGATCCTTCGTCAAAACTACTGAGGTTATGGGCTTCCCTCGTGGCGCAGTGGTTGAGAGTCCACCTGCCGATGCAGGGGATGTGGGTTAGTGCCCCGGTCCGGGTAGATCCCACATGCCGTGGAGCGGCTGGGCCCATGAGCCGTGGCCACTGAGCCTGCGCATCCGGAGCCTGTGCTCCGCAACGGGAGAGGCCACAACAGTGAGAGGCCTGCGTACCGCAAAAAAAAAAAAAAATAGATCCTAACACAGGCATAATACTATTCATGTAATCTTTAGCATGGTACTTAACTAATGAGACCCAGTTTCTTTATGTGTGAAATAGAGACAGTATCACATCCTCTACCACATAGGATGGTTGTGGACAATTAGATGAATTAATGTATAAAAAGTACTGGGAAAGGGCTTCCCTGGTGGCACAGTGGTTAAGAATCTGCCTGCCAATGCAAGGGACACAGGTTTGAGCCCTGGTCCAGGAAGATCCCACATGCCATGGAGCAACTAAGCCTGTGCGCCACGACTACTGAGTCGCAACTACTGAAGCCCACACACCTAGAGCCCATGCTTTGCAACAAGAGAAGCCACTGCAATGAGAAGCCCACGCACTACAACGAAGAGTAGCCCCCGCTTGCCATAATTAGAGAAAACCTACGCGCAGCAACGAAGACCCAATGCAGCCAAAAATAAATTAAAAAAAAAAAAAAGTACTGGGAAAATCGTAATGTGCTATATAAATATGACATTATTTAATTAGTTCACCTTGTCAATGTTAGTAATTTTATCACAAGATTAGAAATTGTAGAACTATTAAACATTAATTTCATCTTGTACCTATTTTAATATTAAAGTCTTTAAATTATAGAGCTTAAATGTGGTTGCCCAGTAGTGAATATATCATGTATGAGTGTGTATATGAGTGTGTATAAACATGTCCTATAGAAACCCCACTCTGAGAAGTCCTGAAGGCTTTTTACAAGCATAATAACACTAATGGGGTTATTCATAGTTGAATCTGAAAACTCAACACAGAACCTGATCTAGATGTGGTGGTCTTGTTTGAACTGCAGTTCAGTACAAGATAATCTGTTAGGTCCTACAGATTAAGAAAAAAAAAAATGAATAAGATAGAGACTCTGACCTTGAAAATATAATGTAGTGGTCGAAACAGAATTAAGCAACCATTGTGGTACAGTGTAGCAAGAACTGATGGAAGTATGCACAAGGTGCTGTGGGACAGAGAGATTGAAAGGACAGCTGGTTTCTACATTAGTAGAGTTGATGTAGATTTCATTCTAGATTTTTGGGGGGACCACACCTGAGCCACGAGGGTAATTAGCAAATAGCTCTCAGTCCTTTCAGTGATATTTACTACCATCAAGAGAGAATTCTTGGACTTCCCTGGTGGCATAGTGGTTAAGAATCCGCCTACCAGTGCAGGGGACACAGGTTCAGGCCCTGGTCCGGGAAGATCCCACATGCCGCGGAGCAGCTAAGCCCGTGCTTCACAACTATTGAAGCCCGCGTGCTTAGAGCCCGTGCTCCGCAACAAGAGAAGCCACCTCAATGAGAAGCCCCACGCACTGCAACGAAGAGTTGCCCCGACTCGCCGCAACTAGAGAAAAGCCCGTGTGCAGCGACAAAGACCCAACGCAGCCATAAATAAATAAATAAATAAATTTATTTTTAAAAAGAATTCTTTTCAGAATTCAATAATGCTACTCACAGGGAGGAGGATTCAACTCTGCTGCCTTTCAAATAATTTCTCAAAGAAAGTTCTCCCTTTGACCTCTATTGTAATGCCATTTGGTCTCCTCAAGTTTTCATCCTCAATTACAAGTACTAAATCTTTAATATCCCTTTTAGGGAATTCCCTGGTGGTCCAGTGGTTAGGACTTAGCACTTTCACTGCTGGGGCCTGGGTTCAATCCCTGAACGAAGAAATAAGATCCTGCAAGCTGCATGGCACAGCCATAAAAATAAAATAAGATCCCTTTAAAGCAATTGGAGACTTTTTTTACTCTCATTTTATTGCAGTGAAGTTTAATAGTACAGAAAAGTCACATGACCTTGGTGGGTCAATTGGGGACTTTTAAGTTAAGTGAATATCACTGGACTATAAGAAGCTAAAGGGGCAAAATTAGAGAAGGCAAAAATTATTCAGTGTCTCCTCTTTCTTTTGATAGATATCAGTCTTGCATCGCTATCTTGTGCAAATGAAGCCTTCAGATTTGTTGAAGAAAATGGTCTTGAAGAAAAGGGCTGAACAACCAAATGGCACTATTGATGATAGTCTTCATTTGGAACTTGAAAAGCAGGTATCCACAGCTAGATCATCTCAAAAGATGATCTTAACCATGGACGTTTCTGGGTTTAGAGACTAGATAACATTCTAGCAAACACAATTATATAGTGAATGATATTTTTGTTTATTGCTGTCATGAAATTCTTCAGTTGACTTGAAGATTGAGGTAAAAGGATGGTTGTTGGTAATTTAATACTGGGAGTATTTTTTGTAGCCCTTTACTAGGGCAGTCGTGAGGTGGTAAAAGGAATGCACTTGAGTTAGAAATCAGAAACCTGGGATAAATGCTTGGCTTTTCCTTACTAACCAGCTCAGTTAACTTGAGCAAATCCTTAATCCTTCCTAGGCAGCTTTCCTAATGTATAAACTGGGATGACATGTATTCTAGCTAATTCATGGGTGTTGATTTTATTCATTTCTCTACCAGGCATATTACCTGACCTACATTCTTCTTCATTTAGTCGGTGAAGTTAGTTGTTCTCACTCTTTTTCTTCTGGACAACGGGTAGGTATTTTTTAGTGTTTTTTGTTTTTAATAAGTGTCACTATTGATGGAATAAATGAACATTCTTTTTTTTTGAACATTCTTTATATAGGAGAAAACTTAATAAAATAACTTTTATCAAGTTACCGTTGGATTCACTATAGAAATCCGAGTGTACACTGGAAAGAGAGAAGTAATAGTAACCTTGCAGCCATGTCACTGACAAAAATTATTTGTCTACACATGTTAGTTCTGTTTACTGGAGTGGGACTTAACTGTGATAACTTGGCAGTAGTGTAATACATTAATAAGATATCAAGATCACCAAATACCAAATGGGCTAGCTCTTAGCTGGTTTCTTCCCATCTCTGCTCCCACTCCACTTCCTTTTTATTTAGAAATAATGTTTGCTTTCAAAATTAAACTGATGGTAAGTCAGGCTACTTCAGATATGCATTTCTAAATTATCTCACCATGTTAAGATTTTCATTTTGAATTATTTTATTCTTCCTATCCTATCATGTTGCATATTCCTGGGGAAAGTTCTTGTTTAATTCTTCATGTTTCACACCTTAGGTAATCCAACCCCTGTTTAAAACTTTGTATCTCCTTAGGCATGATCGGAAGGACACAAGACTGGTTCATGTCTTTTTATAAACACTGCTGTACATAGAACTATTGTTTGCTCTCCTGATTGGAACCTAACATAGTCATCTATCTGTTCTTATATATGGTCTTTACATTTTTAAATTATTTTTTTCTGATTAGAAAACAATCAATGATTATTGCTTTAAAATTCAGTTATTATAAAACCATATAAGGTAGAAAGTGAAAGACTTTATAATCCAGTGCCCTCCTATAAATTTCTCCATAATTTATGCATATACTAACATAATTATTTTTTAATGAGGTCATGTTATTCATATTATTTGCAACTTGTCTTTCTTTTTCCCCCACTGTAAATTACTGGCACGTCTATCTAATAACTGTAGTATTTCAAAACGTTTATTGATGAACATTCCTTTCTGTGTGATTACACACAGTGCTAACACGAACCTTTGGAAGCATTTCTGTAGGGTAAATTCCTAGAAGTAGAAATGCTAGATCAAAGGTTATAAATTTTTCAAATTTTAATTATTTAAAAATGGTTGTTATCACATTTCCCTCCCAAAAAATGTTCATTTACATTCTCACCTTAGTATATTCAACCTTAGTATATATATATGAGTGTGACTGTTTTGGACTATACACTTCTAAAACTTAAGGCACTTAATTTTTCAAGGAACTACCACTAAACCTCCTTTTGTTCATAGAGAAAAAAATAGGTTAGCTGTTACTTGAATATTTCATTAGAGAATGTGTTAATGGAAAGACTCTTAAATTTCTAGGCACTACTTCACAGTCTGAATTCTAGGGTTAATTTTCATTAATGTGCCTTAATACATAGCAAAACAACCTTTATTTTTGTGTATATTTTATGCATTAACTAGCAATAAACTATAACAGTCTTATTGTTGTGGCAGTTAGTACTTTTTACTGATATGACTGCTATTATGTTGGATAGTTAATATCAGAAATTGCTAAGGTAGATTTTTTAAAATGATTGTTAGCTGTCCTAGCTACATGATCTTTTCTTTGTTAATTTGTAATGCTTCAGAGTTGTTTTCATCCCTTGCATTTGTTTTACACAGAAACACTTTGTGCACCTCTGTGGGGCTTTAGAAAAGCATGTTAAGTGTGATATTAGGGAAGATGCAAGACTGTTTTATAGAACTAAGGTAAGCGTGTGTTTTTCTTATTGTTAGCTTTTTGTTTGTTTGTTTAACCTTGGTTTCGTTAATACTTGAGTAATACGTATAAGCCTCTCTTTAAGAAGGAACATATAAGATTAGAAATATGACTTTCTCCTTTAATAACAAATTAACTTCTACTAAGTACTTCTAGCTAGATTGAAAGTAAAGAGGGGGGGGATTCTCAAAGCGAATACTAAGACAAGCTGAATATATGAGTATGGAGTTAGGAAAGCAGCTTCGGTATTAATAAAACAATTTGACGATTTTTCCTGAAACATAACAGGATCTTCTGGAAACTTTTTCTTCTAAGGATTTTTTTTATTCTAAATCATCTTTTAGCTTTTGTAGTGTAGAGCCGATCCATTCTTGCCATTTGTGTTTGGATAGTCATTGAATGTGAGGTTTCAGCTTTGTAACTTTATATTTTACATTAATTAGCTGTAAAGGTTAGATATTTCAGCAATTCCCATTTAGATTTAGTATCTGTATTTATTTTAATAGATTTAAGTTAAATACAAAAATGAGCAACTAATGAAATTGTATCAGATTGCAGATTTTCAAATACATGTAGGGGATAGCTCTTTGCCTTAGAGTGGAAACTGTAGTTTCAGAAGCACATTCTTTTGAACATTAACTAGAGTTACTGGCCCATAGAACTTGGTGGTAGTGGCTACTGCTGACAGACATGCTAAGGAGGACCACCCAAGGTTTTTGTTTCTTAAAGCCAAGAGGCTGGGCATAGACTGGTGCCAGGGCTCCTCTTACTTAGAGCAGAGAATGACACAGAGGTCTGTGGCAGTTGCTTTCAGGGGATGGTCCTGCTGAAATAGATGAATTGCATGCCTCTCCACAAGCCTCTGGTAGAAAAAGGTGGCGCTTGTTTTAGAGAAACTGAATCTGCTGAACTCTAAATGGAGAAAAAAGCAGACCTTTTAATAACTTAAAGCAACTATAAAATTCCTGACCTGTTTAAAACACTTTGTTGGGACTTCCCAGGCAGTCTAGCGGTTAAGACTCTGTGCATCCACTGCGGAGGACGTGGGTGCGATCCCTGGTCAGGGAACTAAGATCCCACGTGCTGTGTGGCACGACCAAATAAATAAATTAATTTAATTAAATAAAACATTTTGTCAAGCAGTTATGTCCAGGAACTAACTGAGAATCTCTAATATGGTAGGAGTTTCACACAGAGACTTGCTAAACCTCCAAATACAGGAATAGATCAGGTATTTAAAGAGGATTCATAGGGGCTTCCCTGGTGGCACAGTCGTTGAGTCTGCCTGCCGATGCAGGGGACACGGGTCCGTGCCCCGGTCCGGGAAGATCCCACATGCCGCGGAGCGGCTAGGCCCGTGAGCCATGGCCACTGAGCCTGCACGTCCGGAGCCTGTGCTCTGCAACGAGAGAGGCCACAACAGTGAGAGGCCTGCGTACTGCTAAAAAAAAAAAAAAAAGAAGAGGATTCATAGTGTAGTCTACCTTTGAACAACACGGATTTGAGTACTGATTCTGTCCAAACCATTTCAGCTTCCTGCCCTTGGGTAAGTCATTTATCACTTTCTTTGTTTTTGAGGCAGAGAGCAGTATGATTTTCTGCTGTGCGGGGTCTTGGCACCACTAACCCCCGCGTTGTTCAAGAGTCCACTGTACTTTGCAAAAACCTAGAGAGGCTTAACATTGAATTTTGGATCTTGTAATAGTGTGAAAAGGAACAGATGACAACCCTTTTTTTGTGGCCTTGAGTCTTTCAAATAGAACTTGGAAGGCAGGGAACAGCCAAAGCTTTGGGTCCTGTAACAAAGGCCACTCTTCAGCTTCCCTTTGTGGGTGTTCAAAAGACAGCAAGTTGAAAATATAAGTGTCTTGAAGGCAGGGAGTATGTTTTTCTGGATGATCGTTAGTAACTAATGGGAAAATGGAGTCCTAAGCATTCAGTATTTTGGATATGGTGATGAAGGAAGGTCTTAGTAATCACTATGACTTGAAAGCCCCTCCAGAAGTTGAGGAGTTTATTCTCTCTTTCTTAACAGAAACCACATTGAGTTGTTGGGTGTGGGTCTGTCACAGCTATCAGGTCTTTTGTATCAAGCATTAAATTGTTTTGCTCTGATCCCTTTTCCCCTTCTTGATATTTTTAAGGTAAAAGACTTGGTTGCCAGGATACATGGAAAATGGCAGGAAATAATCCAGAACTGTCGACCTACTCAGGTGTCGTTTTATTAAACAGTTTCATTTATTCTCAGTAGTTTTGCTAAATGTTATTTCTTCATACTGTTCAAAAAAAAGTATGACAGAGCACTTGCTTCTAGGTATCCTAAAATGAACTGAAAACCCCAGTATAATATTTTATGTATGTTTTTAAATTTTTGTTTGCTCTTATATTCATTAATTTATTTCCAAAGGTGTTTGACCCCACTTTAAAATGTTACACTGCATCAAATGGAGGTTATTTCTCGTGGAGTATTTTTCTTAATATCTTTATTAAGATAAAATTCACATATCATTCATTTCATCCAAAGTGTACAGTATTTTTTAGTATATGCACAGAGTTGTGCAGTCATCACCACAATCTAACTTTAGAACATTTTTGTCACTCCAAAAAGAGATCACATACCTATTAGCAGTCACTTCTCATTCCCAACCACCTGCACTCCTGTCCCCACTCCATGCCCTAGACAACCACTAATCCACTTTCTGTCTGTATAGAGTTGCCTGTTTTTTATATTTCATACAAATGGAATCATATATGATGTAGTCTTTTATGACTGGCTTCTTTTATGTAACATAATGTTAATCCATATTGTAGCATGTTGTATGTCCTTTCTATTGCCAAATAATATTTCATTATGGATATACCACATTTTATATATCTACTTATTAAATGGACATCTGAGTTGTTTCCACTTCCTGGCTGTTATGAGTAATGCTTCCATGAACATTTGTGTATAGGTTTTGGTGTAAATGTATGATTTCAAATGAAAACATTTTGGGCATATACCTGGGAGTGGGATTGTTGGATCATATAAGTAATTCTGTGTTAAATGTTTTGAGGAACTGCCAGACTGTTTTCCAAAGTGGCTTCACTGTTTTACATTCCCACCAGAATGTGTGAGGTTTCTGATTTCTCCACATTCTTGCCAACACTTGTTATTATCTGTCTTTTTGATATAGTCATAGTAGGGGGTTGGACATGGAATGTCATTTTGATTTTAATTTGCATTTCCCTAATAACTAATGATGTTGAGCATCTTTTTATGTGTTTATTGGCCATTCATATAGCTTCTTTGAAGAAATGTCTGTGCAAATCCTTTGCCCATTTTTAAATTTTCTAATTGTAAGAATTTTCCATGTGTTCTAAATATAAGTCCCTCATTAGGTATATAATTTGCAAGTATTTTTCTCCCATCCTGTATGTTGTCTTTTATTGTTTTGATGATATTATTTGTAGAACAGAAGTTTTTCGTTATGATGAAGTTCGGTTTTATCTTTTTTTTTCTTTTGTCACTTAGGGTTTTGGTGTTATATCTAAGGAGACTTTCCTTAAGAGGAGCATTGTTTAAACACCTGATATTAAGTTTGCCATCCTGCTTATTTACAAACCAACTAATATGGGATTGTCGAAAATGCTTCTCAAATTTTATTTATTTATTTTTAATTTGGCCATGCCATGTGGCTTGTGAGATCTTAGTTCCCAGACCAGGGATTGAACCTGTGCCCTCAGCAGTGAAAGCACAGAGGCCTAACTGCTGGACTGCCAGGGAATTCCCTGCTTCTCAAATTTTAATGTACATAGGCTTCAATAAGGAACTTGTTGAAATACGGATTGTGATTTAATAGATCTGGAGTGTAGCCTGAGATATTCTGCATTCCTAACAGGTTCTCAGACTGATGCCAATGCTGCTGATCCAGGGACCATACTTTCATTAGATAGGGCCTAGAAGTTGCTTATATTTTATATAAAAGTAGCAGGAGCACTGAAGATTAGTTAAGAAAAGCAGTCTCACTGTGTTATGACACTTTGACTTTTTTGCTGTTGGTGTTCTTCATAAGATAGAGAAGTCTTTGAGAAATCTTAAGTTAACATTTTGTTGTTCTTGTTTTAGTTTTTAATCTCAGTAGACTTTTTTTTTAGGCCTGCCATTTTTGTTGATGTAACATTAAAACAGAAAAGAATTTAATACCAAAACTTTATATTAATCAGCTTAACAGGGACTTCCCTGGTGGTCCAGTGGTTAAGACTCCACACTCCCAATGCAGGGGCTCCGGGTCTGATCCCTGGTCAGGGAACTAGATCCCGCATGCCGCAACTGAGACCTGGCACTGCCAAATAAATAAATATTTTAAAAATCAGCTTAACTTTTTACTTAATCTTTTTAAATATGTCGCTCCACACGTGTGTGTTACTGAGGAAAACATCTTGTACTTATTTATACTTTTTTAAAATTTTTAGACTATAAAATGTGAAACTTGAATCTGATTACTGTAAATTTTCAGAGCAATTTATAATATCAAAAC
The DNA here is from genome assembly GCF_059928025.1 of Delphinapterus leucas. NCBI lineage: Eukaryota > Metazoa > Chordata > Mammalia > Artiodactyla > Monodontidae > Delphinapterus > Delphinapterus leucas. The sequence goes on from NC_143144.1 coordinate 59,864,370, forward strand.
TTTATTACTTTCATTATCAAAGCGCATTGTCTGATGATTAATGGTTTTATAAGGATTAATTCATAATCTGATTTTCCTTTATTCTGTTTTTTTCCCCCTTCCCTTTTCTAGGGGCAGCTTCATGACTTCTGGGTACCAGATTCTTAACAGGAGTTGCAGCAGCAAAATTATGAACCAAGAGAAATTCAATAAAAGTCTTTCCTAAAGGAGTAGAAAGTACTACAGAACCCAGTGGAAGGCCAAGAAAATGTTCAGCAAATGTGCTACTTGAATATCTAGTATGAAGCTGGTAATGAAGAAATTGCCATTTCTGAAGCAGATACGAAATGCGATCCGCTTAAAAAGGCAATCAGCCTTTTAAAAGAGCAGAATCCCGTAACAAGAGGGGAGGGGTGGAAGCAGCTGATAGTTGCACGTCTAACCTTCCCCTGTTAACTCTTGTTAAATTGTAAGCCAGTTATCTTTTTTGTTTGTTTGTTTGGATTGTATTTGTGGCACTTGGATAATCACAGAAAGGATGGAAGAAAGGGTTTGGATGAATTTGAGGAGATGGACATGGAAACCAAGATCAAGTTCCAGTTTGGTTTAATTTTCCGTCTTGGTTATTTTACGACTCAAAGGGAACACTTAGAACTGAGTTTACTAATAGAAAGGATAAATCTCTTCTGTTACTCCTGTAAACCACTGGCGGGTTTTAATCCATGCATTTTTCTTGGCTATTCAAGATTATAAATCTGTTGGGTTTTTAAAATACATCGAAACAAACAGTTGAGAAACAGAAGTTTGGTATATTGTCAGATCCCCTTAAGGGGAAGAGTTTAAGCTATAAAATAGTGGCTCTGTTTTTATTCCAAAACATACATATGCAGTTTGTTTTGGATTTTCTTTAAGTGCATATATATATATATATATATATATATATATTATATATATATATATTTTTTTTTAATACTGGTTAAATTTTAGAATCTTGGCTAAATCTTAGAATTCTGGCCCTTTGTAGCCATATTACAGAAGTCTATATTGTAAAAGCTTAAAGATCTGGACAAGTTTCCAAAAACCTTACTTTCATGAGTATATAACCTTGGCAGAGACCTGAATGGCATTTATTCTTTAGTACACTACGCACGCGTGTGTATTTGTGTGCGCATGTGTGCTTGTATTTTAAATTTGTTGCACTTGAAAACCACAGCTGCTCTAAATTCTTAAACACTGGAAAGCCATCCTTTGGTTTAAATGGTGGAGGGTTAGTAGAAGTGCACATGCTGGTCTTAGCCTAAGGGCCTTTTGAAGCCTTTGGTAGTAATAGCCTCTTACTAGCTAACTGAAAAATTCTTTTGTTGACTGTCCCTTTTAGGAGGGTTTGTTTCTTGAAAGATAATGCCAGCTTTGTTTTCCTTTCTTTCAATATTGACTTGGATGACACTGCTCTCCTGAGCACTCTGCTTCCTCCAGTTGTGGGGGAAGGATGATGGAGGAGAAGGGAATTGGGCTTGACGTTTAAATGGGTTTGAGAGGGGAGAAAATAAATTTTGAAAACTAGCTTTCTACATCTAAATTGAGGCTTAGGAGTAAAAACCATTTTATCTTAAATTTATCATTTAAAATAGTATCAGTAACTTTTGAGCCCATGTCAAGCATTGAGCAGTTAGAGATTTTATAGGGAAGACTAAGTTAATCCAGTCCCCAAGAACCCAGGCTGAATGAGGCTTCAAGAGTCAGACCAACAAAAGTTTTATTCTGTGTTGAGTTTACTGGTAAGAATATTATTATCTTGATACTACCTCTCAAGGGTATTGTTAGAAAATGCCACTTATGGTTAATGAGATAGATACAAAGAGTTATATTGACAGAAGCTTGAAACTCTGGCATCTATCTGCCCAACAATGGGGGCTTTCACTCTCTGTAATTTAATACTTTGTAGATACATTATTTGTGTGTAATTTTATAAGTGTCCATATTTTTCTCATTTTGCATTGTGTAAAGTGTACAATATCTCAAAGTATAAAATACTGCTTATATTGCTTGTAATTACAGTGTGTAAATATTTTCTAATTGTGTACATTGACAGGGGGACAAGTGGGTTATTCAGGTTTTTTTTTTTGAGTGACCCTTTTGTATTGCAGTTTCAACAGATAACTGCCCATCAAATTTAAAACCACTTTGATACATTTTTATTTAGCAGTTCCAATAAGAAAAGTCTCTATTTTTAATTGTCTTTCTCCATTAGAGAAAAATACTTCACCTGTCCCTTTAAAATCAATGGCCAAACATCAGTTGGGACCCTTGTATTTATGACTTTGGTAGGTGTCTTTAGTCTCCAGGTCATATTCCAGCCAGTATTTGCATTGGGGTTCTCAAAAATTTTTGTGAGTCTATTTAGCACAATTAGCCCATGGTTTTTCTCCCAAATTAAGTATTATCCTTTTCCCTCTGAGTCCCCATGCTTTGTCTCCCTCCTGCTGCTGTTGCCCAGTGAATGGGATGGTAGTGGGGGAGAATTATGTTCATTGCACAGAGAATGTCAGGCCACTTTTTTTGACTTGGCAAACAAAGCTTGCACTAAGTGGTGGTGTGTTTGGCAATATTACTGTGCCAAAAATCACCTTGTCTAATTTTCTGGATACGTATGTCAAACTTATTACCCTTATTGCAAGCTGAAAAATAAGGTACTTGTGTTTATGCTTCTGTGTGTAACTGTTTGCCTTTTCTAAACTGCTTTTCTTGTTATCCTAAAATATAATTCTGTTGGGTATATCACGTTAAATGAAGAGGCTTTCCATGCACAAAATGCATCTATGTAGCAGTAAAGTAACAGCATTTGTACATTTTCTGTCTATCTCCTGAGGGCAGTGGTGCCTTTGTCACCTTTTAGAAGGCTGGCATTTTGTTTTTGTTTTGAAGTACAAGTAATAGCTTGCTTTGGACTTCACAAAAATCTCCCCAGATGTAAAAGAAAATGGTGTGTTGTCATCCAGGCTCAGTTGGGGCATTTGTATTTTTATTTCTGTCAAAACAAGTATAGTCGGTGGGGACTGGCCAGTAATAATGTGTGGAGTCTTTAAACCAAGAGTAGTTTTCAAATTTAAAAAAACAAAAATTTAAGAGGTGACCCATTAACAAGTGACTGAGTTGGAGAATTAGGGGAGGACTGTTCTGGTTTGTCTCTAAGGAGACAAGTTAGGGTACAGGTGGCTTGGGCATATAGAGCATGATCTGCAGTTATTTCTTATTCATTAACAGTGTTGGTGCACCTCCTTATCTGTGTGTTTGTTTTCCCTGGGCAATCCTATCAGCCAGTTAATCCACCAGCTTTTATGAAGTTTACAAGTAAATGCAGATTTTCTTTCCTCTTTTTTTTTTTAATTTTATACTATTTACATCTTGTTTTAAGTCCTATGAATGTATGTGTCTGTTATTAAAATGGCTTTTTCTTCATTTTGGACATGTGTTTAGTAATATTTGTTTGGGAGTGGGGATGGTTAAGTATCTGGAATGTCCTGATTCTTCCCCTGCCCCACCTAGGTTGTTTTTTTTGTTTGTTTTTGTGGGGTTTTTTTTTGCGGTACGCAGGCCTCTCACTGTTGTGGCCTCTCCCGTTGTGGAGCACAGGCTCCAGATGCGCAGGCTCAGTGGCCATGGCTCACGGGCCCAGCCGCTCCGCGGCATGTGGGGTCTTCCCGGACTGGGGCACAAACCCGTGTCCCCTGCATCGGCAGGCGGACTCTCAACCACTGCGCCACCACGGAAGCCCTAGTTTTTAAACTGATTTCTTCCTTTCTTCCTCTTGCATTGGATTCTCTAGTCAGATTTTTAGCTTGATGTTTCCTGTTTCTGGAATACATAAAGCCATAGTTGTACATAGTTCACTTTTATATAACCCAATTAATAATTTGCTGCATCCTTTGCAGTCAGGAATTTGGTAATCTCATTTTTAGATTACCTATTCACTATGTCCATTCAACAACTGTTAAGTACCTACTGCATGCTAAGCACTCTTTAGGATTTGGTGGTAAACAACACAAACAAACAGAGCTCTCATGAATCTTACTTTCTGAAATCCAGGTGAAAATATTTTCTGTTATTAGGCAAAGGGGACTGGAAAAGAATTCCCTTGGCCTGGCTCCCTTGTTGTAAAGCTCAGGGCAAAGAAAGGGGAAGCCATACAGTGCAGAGGCAGAGCTGCAACCTGCCAGGCAGATACAGCTCTGGATATGCCACCTGAGAGGAGACATAGGTTGAGACCTCCTCACAGGAGAAACTGTTCTTATGAGCTCAAAGAAGGGCTAGGCATGGTTGCCAGAGGCTTGAGTTCCAGAACCATGCCAGTATTTCTTTCTCCCTTCTGACAGGCTGGTTAGGAGGAGACCAACCCGCCTGTGAGCACTTTTCTCCAGACGTGGGATGGAGGGGTAGGGAGCAACAGCCTAGGCAAAGCAGAGAAATTGCCTTAAGTACTTACTGGGAGACAGGCAGTACAGCCTTTGCAAGTTAAGGGCCTTGACCTTGCCCTTAGTCCTGACCTCAGATCCCAGATTCACCATACCAGCCATGTGATCTTTGGCAAGTTACTTAGCTCCTCTGAGCCTTAGTTTCTTCATCTGTTAAAAGGAATAATAACAGTGTCTACCTCAGGATTAGTGAGGGCTAAATAAGCTAATTCATGAAAAGTGCTTAGCAAAGGCCTGGCATATAGCAAGAACTCAATAAATGATAGCTGTCATTATTTAGCTCTACTTTGAGGCTCTTCTCAGATGACAAAATTGATTTTGGCACTTTGGGGTTCACTGACATCTGAGCAAACCATATCTCTTAAAATTATAGTGTATGTGTGCTTATTCCTTCTGATACAGGGACCTCCAGAAGCTGCTCTGTCCAGCTCTGTCTCTGCTGGCAAAATTGTGATTTTTTTTTTTAATTAAACCCAGCATGCTAAAGCTGAGAAAGGGATGGTGGGTGGTGATTTTCCATCATTTGTGGACATGTCCTAACACTCCCTTTTCCTTGCTAACCATTCCCCAGGCTGGAGTCAAGAGAGGGCAAACCAGAAGGCCCAGCTTTGGGTCTGACTCCAAGACGACTGGCTGGGAGGAAAACTTAACAAGCAAAACAGGCTTCTGAGGCACAGTGGGACAGTGAGACTACAGCATTGTTGCACTGGTGACAGTGCCTACAGAAGAAGCACCTCAGCTGTATGTGTGGCCAAAATAAATATCACACCACCAAAAGGGAGAGTACTGGGCAGACCAGAGCTGGAGATGGCAAAGTAGGAACAGAAATGCTGCCACAGTGAACAGGAAGCAGGACAACTTGACTAGGCCAGAGTTCTCTTGCCTCAAGTTTCAGGATTTCATACCTACCCCCTTCACCTAGGATCTCTGCTACAGTGAGTAACTGCTCTGTGCAAAGCCTGGAGCCAAACGCTGGTGTGTAGGTGGCTGAGGACAACCAGCACTGCCCTCTGCCACTTTCTTACAGCGGAGTTGGGGAGAATAGCCTAGCAAAAATAAAACCCATGTTTGTGTTCTGTGTTTGTTTTGAAAACCAGAAGGTTTTCAAAATGGGCTCCTCTCATAGCCACCCTATGAAGCAGCCAGGGTAGTGACTTTAGGGGTAAGTAACAACCCACTCAGAGAACGACCTTCCTATGTCCCAGGACACAGATTCATGGCTAGGTTAGGATTAACTTCTTGGTTTGATTTTTAATCTCTTTCACTGTCACTATCCCCTCATTCATATTTTATCAGCTTGATTTGTAGAGAGGAGTATTGTCAATCGAAGGGGCTTCCTATAGAAAGTTCCATTAATTGCTGTTACATCTGATCATTTCATTAAGTTCAGAGATTGAAGTGGGAGGACAGCAGAGAAAATGGATTTGGTCTGAATCTATATTATCAGAGATAGTGAAGTAACTGCCCAACTACAGCAAGTGCCATGCTGGAACTCAGTATTGTGATTTGTGCATTCTGTACATTTGAAAATGTGTGAGGTTCTGAATCGGCCATCAGAGCACCTTAGAGGAGGAAAGCCTTGCCTCGTAGAGTGTACACAAGTGGGATGACCACCAGGTCACTTTGGCCTTCTTGCCACCTCCTGAGGTATCTGAGGTTGGCACTGAGTTCTGTGAGAACATGAGGAGCTGTGTCCCTTAGCCCACTGGGCCCCTGCAGTTTAATTTCTCTCCTGTCTGGTACCATGGGGCTAGCAGTCTTCCTGCCTTCCCTCTACTGTCCCCCAACCCACTTGCCCACAAGGACTGCAGATTTATTTTTCATAGCCATGTCTCTCCTGGTCTTCCCAGCTTGGACTTCCTTACTCAATCTGTCAGCTCTTTTTGAGGATTTTTTTCTGTAGTCTTTTCTGCACTACTTGCTGACTTTTCCCTTCTGTTTCTTACTAGGAACCTTCTCATCTCATCAAATCAAACTCACTTTCCTCTTTCATGCCCCTTCCCTTCTGCCTACTCCCCCAACACTCATCTGTGCACAAACTTGCACACTTCTGCCTTTGCTTTGACAATTCCCCTTCAGGTTTACCCTGCTTCCCTCTTCTCAGGCTTTTCCAGTCCTGATTTCAAGGCAAGTTGCTTAACCCCTTAGAGCCTGTTTTCCAATCTATAAAATAGGGCTATTAATCCCTCAGGGTGGAATGAGGCTACAATGAAAGAAAGAAGTTGGACATTGTTTGTAAAAGTTTGTGTACATTTTATTTATTTATTTTGGAATCTTAGTTCCCCAACCAGGGATGAAACCTATGCCCCCTGCAGTGGAAGTGCAGAGTCCTAACCACTGGACTGCCAGGGAATTCTCTGTGTATACTTTAATATAAACATCTCTCCCCAGCTATCTCCCCTTCCACATATACACACATCCTATTTACAGAGTGCTGGGGTGGTGAAAGTGTGACGTGGGCTCTGCTGTCTAGCGGTCTGCAGTCACACACAACCGCACAAACTACGAGACTGTATATGATGAAGTGCCAAACTGAGCTTTGGGGAATTCTGAGAAGAGGGATGACATGTCTTTCCCAGGGTCCCTTCAGTTAAATAATGGCAGCTACTTTAATCCTGTTCACTCTCTCTCAGGCCAGTGCTCATCTGCCTATTCCCCCACCCCCTGCTCCTCCAGAGCTCAGATTCTTAGGCACATGTGATACTCAGTTACCTATGACCCTGTGGCCCTCATCATTTTGGTCTTATTCTTGGGCCCGTATCAGTACTGTCACGGATGAGAGAGGGAGGATCAGGCCAGATCATGGCTAGAGCTCAGGTTTGATTCAAACCCTAGAGGGGGTTTTAATAGGTGGTGGGAAGGAAGCATGGCCTGAGTTGAGGGGAAATTGCAAGGCCAGATGGCATGGGAGGACTTCCCTAGCTGAGTTTAAGGGAGTTGGGGAATTGATTCTGAGGAGGCTTCCTAGGTTGTTGCTGGGTATGATGATTAAGCCTAGGCAGAGCAGGATATTTGCCTAGGAGGAGCTCACTGTAAGATCTGGAGTAAGAATGATATTCAAGATGAGCTGGAAGGGAAGGCAGGTGTCTGAATGACCCAGTCCCCGAGGAGGTGAACCCCAGTTACATCTAAGATTTGGTTGAGTGGACGGGTGCAAATGGTTGTGGCTTACTTAATCAGAAAAACAGCATTTTCTGTGTGCACTTCTGGTCAAGCTGTTACTTCATCCCTCCAAGCCTGACCCCCTTCACCTCCTCAGACCTCGGCTGGAGACCCTTGAGCTAGGAATCAAGACACTGTTCTGTGGTGAGAGCTGCCCCAACTCTTGGTCTCCACCTACTCTGGCCCTCTGCCCTAGGCAGAGAGCAGAAGGAGGTGGCAGGAGCACAAGAAGTGAGCAGGTTAGAGGACTGGCCAGAGGGCCTTCGGAGAGTTAAGCCCCGAGAAGAGACGTGTGCACATCCCCAGGAGCAGTCAAGTCCAAGGGGTTCTAGGGCTGAGGGGTGGGAAGGTAGGATCAGCCCTTCGAGGGCGCACGGGGTGGTGAAGCCACTACCAGGGGGCGTTACCGGGGCCGCGGCCCTAGGGGGCGGGGCACGCCAGACACCCGAGGGCTGTTTGTGAGCCCTGACCTATAGTGTAGGGTGGGGAGCGCCCTTCCCCGCAATTCACCCTGTTGGCCCCGCCTCCCAGGCTCCCGCCCCACCCCCCCGGCTCCGCCTCCACCCCGCCCCTCCTCCGGCCGCGGCCCCTTCCTCCAGCCGCTGGTGCTGTGGTGCTGTGGGGCCACGGAGCCGCGCACCGCTGTCTCTATGGCCGGGGATCTGAGCGCAAAGGTGAGAGAGGCGTGGAGTGCGGGCGGCGGCGGTGCCCGGACCGGGGGGGGGGGGGGGGGGGCGGGGGCCAGGCCTTCCCACGTCTATTAAACCCGCCAAGCTAGGCCAGGCCTTCCTCACCGCCAAGTCCCCTGGTCCCGAGTAAAGGCTCTAGAGGGGCGCGGGCCAGGCCTCGGGCCGCGCTGGGAGCAGACCCGCCACCGCAGAGTCGGGAACTGGCGTGGGGCGGGGGCCCGCGTGGCGAACAGTGTTCCCTGGGATCTGGGTCACGTCTCCCAGCATCTGGCTGCATCGAAGGAGAGCTTGTCCTCGAGCTGCAGCAGTAGAGACTGAGGTTAGACCTGAGGAGAGGAGAGAACCGCGGACTGTCCGGGATGGAGGAGGGAGGGGGTAGCGGGGGAGGGGCTCTCAGGCCTGGAGGGACCGCCATCCTACTGGGCAGAGGGAGATACCACCTACACTAGGCAGGTGGACATCTGGGATGAAGGTCGAGAGCCTGCCCATCCTACGCTGATCCTGTTTGCAGGGTGGCTCCCCTCCTCAGTTCCCTCCGCCCTAAGATCTAATAGAGGGAAGGTGGTCAGAGTTCAGGGGGCTGGCCTTGGGAGAGGAACCCAAGCTGTGGAATCGGGGGTGGAGTGTGGGATGTGGACTGGAGACCTTGAAGCCTCGTTGCCACTGGGGGAGGGGGTTGGCAGCTCCGCCCCCCCCCTTTAGCCCCATCCTCCCTCCCAACAAGTTAAATGGGGGCTGAGAGCTCCTGCCCAACTCCCATATCTAGAACTGCAGTATACATGGGAGTAGAGGAGGACTAAGTTACACATTCCATTGCATCTTTACTTTGCTAAAACTAGGGGCCTCCTCCTGCCTGGGTTAGGTAGCCCCTCCCTCCCTTACAGAGCAGCCTTGACCCATGCACCCATCCTATTTAAGCATGTGAGGTCAGAAACTTCCCCCATCACTACACACACACACAGACTCACAAACACATACTTGGATTCTGGCCTTAGAATTGGGACTTTCGGGAAAGGAGGCAGGGTTCTGCTCTGCATCTCAACCCCAGTGGACACTGGCAGCCTCCAAGCCTGCAGTGAAAACTGGACCGCTGTATGTACATATGCTTGTCTCTGCGTAGATGTAACTGTGTTTGAGGACTGTGTGCGTACGCATGTAGTTGATCCTTTTGCAAACATGACGGTGCCTGACCCACTATATCTATGGGTTTGTGTGCATGTCCCTACATGTACATGTGTATGTGCAGGACCCTCCTGTGAATAGGTGTACAATCCTTCATAGGGACATGTGTGGGTTTATAACCCTCCTTGTTAACCCCATAGGCTGGGTGACTTGCTGAACAAATGGGCATGTAAATACAACTTTACATGTAAGTATGTATAAACATGTGGCAGGCCCTTTAGATGAACATATGTGTGCACACACCTCCCTGTGAATGTGTGTGTGCATGACTCTCCTGCAAGTACACGTGCTCACAGCCCTCTGATGAATATGTATGTATGTGTGTACCTATGTGCACGCACATCACCCTCCTCTGGACATATGTGACTCGTTTAAACCTGTGTAAGTGTGCCATGCACCACACTCTGAGTGTGGTGCCATGCACCTCCTCTGACCTGGGGTGTGTTCCTCTTGCCCAATTCTAGAGGCTGATCCCTCCTAGCCATAGGGCTCCCCCACACCCCCGCTTCTGCACTAAGCAGACAGGAGGCCCAAAGGTAAACAGGTGTGCCTCCACAGTGAGAGGTGGGGCATGCGCTGTTTGCCTGGGGCCTCTTGCTGCCCCAGCCCCCACACCAGGGGCCCATGCCCTTTCTGTGAGCCCGGAACTCTCTTCAGTCTACTCATACTCCATTCTCCCCTCTCTGGGCTCTGCCCACCACAGTGGTGACCTTTACCTCTTGAAAAAACCCTCCAAGTTCCTGTTCTCCCTCTGGCCAGTTCCCAGTCCCTCCTCTCTCTTCGAGGCCACATAGTTAATATTTGACCTGGAAGGAAAGGAAGAGGCCAGTTGCCCCCCTGGCCTTGTCTGATGAGATTGGGTGGGTCAGGTTTTTCTCCACACCTAGCCCAGCCAAGCCTCAGGAACTTCAGAGATCAGGCCTATTACAGGGATCACATCAGACCTGCCACCTATCCCAACCCCACCCCCAGCTGGTTGGCGTGAGGGTGGGTCCTGGTGTGGGAATAGTCTCCAAGATGTGCCAGGAGAGGTGGCCGAGAGCTCAGGGATCCTATCGTTCACCTTTTACATGTTGCTTATGTCTCAATTAAGTGACCTTGCACACTAGAGACTCCTGTACAGGTATTACAACTGTACAGTGGCGGGGGGTGGAGAGCAGAGGGAGGCAGATACACCCCGAGGTGCCTGTGAGTGCCTGTTTGCAGGTAGGGGCACGTGTGGATGCTTAGCCAGAGGATATAGTACAGACTCGCATGGGCAGGGCAGAGATGTGCACCCCCTTGTAGAGGAATGCCGAGGAGGAGAAGTATCTAATTAAAGACAAATTCCAAAGGGAGCTTTCAGGCCAGGGAAAAGAAAAAACAAAGGGAAAACAGGACAAAATAAACAAAGGCCCATTAAGCATCTCTGCCCAGGCCTTCCTGCATAAGGCACCCCCGCAGGCGCCAGGGGCAGCTGCTGCCTGAGTTGGGTCTCCCTGTTGGGAAAAGGCACTCTCCCTAGGAACCCGAGCTCCACCAAGATGGAGGCCTAGCCAAGCTTCTGACTCGGTCAGAGGAGGGCTATTACCTTGGGTTTGGGTTGAAGGGAGTCTAGGGTCTTGAAAGTGGACAAGTTCCACCAACTTCCTGCATCAGAACACCGAGGGGGACAGAATGGCTGAATCCATCCTCTTGTGGGAGTTTCGTAGATGCTGGACCTCCTCCCTTTGGTACCACCTGAAGTCTGAGGGTAATGCTATCTACTTTCCATCCACACACAGATGAAAGGGCTTTTTTTCCTGTTTTTTTTCTTCAGAAAACAGACCTCAGAGAACCAGGACTAGCCCTGCTGTTGGGGCAGGGTGACCCCATCAGTGACCTACAACCCCTCTGTGACCCCACAACTCCCTCTCACCATGGCATTTGTATTTGATGCCGGCAGGCAGCATGTAATCCATTTCTCCTCTTGACCTCTTACCTGGGATTCCATGGCCACCCAACCCTGTGATTCCATGTCTCCCCAGTTCCAGGACCCCCCCTGGCCCCATGACTCCTGACCTTCTAAGTCACCTCCCTGGACCTTAACCCCTGTGACTCTTCTTCCCATCATCCCCTTAACTCTGGCCCTGGCTCCCCTTGGGGGTCTTGTTGGTCTGGGCCTCCCCAGGAAGATGTGGGGGAGGCTCTGGCCCCTCCTCCTGAGCTTCCTCACAGCAACTGCAGTCCCTGGACCTTCGCTGCGGAGACCATCCAGAGAACTAGATGCCACCCCGCGGATGACCATCCCCTACGAAGGTTAGACATCCCCAACCTCGAAAGGCAGCAGGAGCCAGGGCTGGGCGTGGGGAGGCAGCCCCAGAGCTGGGCTTACAGCTTCCCCTCTCCCCAGAGCTCTCCGGGACCCAGCACTTCAAGGGCCGAGCCCAGAACTACTCAACGCTGCTGCTGGAGGAGGCCTCAGCAAGGCTGCTGGTGGGGGCCCGAGGCGCCCTGTTCTCTCTCAATGCCCACAACATAGGAGACGGGACTCACAAAGAGGTCAGCCCCTGGAATTTGGACCACCAGAGGGTCTCCAGCTTCATCCAGCTCCTTGGGACCTCAACTTCCTGGAAACCCTGTCAGCCTTCCATAGCCTCCTGGTCAGACAGCACTGCCCTTCCTGGCCCAGGTCTCCCTTACCTCCAATACTCTTCCTGAAACTTACCCCCACCCTGGGGTCCTATCACCTTGTCCCACAGGTAGTGGGGAAAGGCAAAGGCATTGGGTTCAATGCATCAGCGAATTCCCTTTACTGCCCCCTCCAGATTCACTGGGAGGCCTCCCCAGAGATGCAAAGCAAATGTCATCAAAAAGGGAAAAACAACCAGGTATGTGGTTCGCCCTCTCCCCAGCTCCTTTCCTCTTTCTTTTCAGTGGGGGATGTCGGGGTTGGTGGGGACACAGATGGAGAGGTACGGATCAGCCAGTCCATTGCAGCAACCACAATAAGCACTGTAGGTGCCACTGGAGTGGCAGGCCCTGGGAGCAGTATTTTTAATCCAAACATCTGGTGACCTACTAGCTTGGTCTGAGACAGCATCTTAACCTCCTCTGGGCTCCCCAATAATAATCATGATAACAATAAGTAATCTCTAGTAAGTGCTGACTTAGCTATTATCTCATTTAATTCTAAAATAACCCTATGAAATAGTATTATCCTCCATTTTACAGATGAGAAAAATGAGGCTTTGGTCAAGGAATAGCTCAAGTACCCAGTTTTCCGTGGAAGGTGTATTAGTGAAGTGTCAGCCCTTTCTGGCTAAAGAACAGGGTGTCTGCAGGCGTCCTGTGTCTGGCTATGAAACAGATCCATCTGGAGAGCTTTTTACACAGTGGGGTTTTTTGTTTTGTTTTGTTTGATTTTTTTTTTTTGGTTTTTTTTCTTGGCCATGACCAGGGATCAAACCCACGCCCTCTGTAGTAGAAGCACAGAGTCTTAACCACTGGACCACCAGGGAGATCCCTGGAGAGCTTTTTAAAAATACACATTCCCAAGGCCCACTGGCCTGGGGATTCTGATTCAGTGGGTCTGTGGTGGTGCTGAGGCAGCTGCATTTAAAGAGGCGTCTCCAGGAGATTCCATCAAAGGCTGCTTCTTAGTATAACATGGGTAGAAAATGGGGCTGGTGAGGCAGACGGAGCCCAGTTTATGGAGGGCTGTAAACACCCAGCTCGGGGTTTGGATTTTGTTCTAGGACAATGGGCACCCTCACCACTTGACACTTTAGAGAGTCTCAGACTTTAATGTGCAGTGAGTCACCTGGGTGTATTATAACTGCAGATGCTAACACAGTAGGTCTGGGGAAGGGCCTGAGATTCTGCAGTTCTAACAAGCTCCCAGATGAAGCTGACACTGCTGGTCCCGAACCACACTTTGCCTTTAGAACATTTCCCAAAGCATGTTCTGAGGAGCATTAATTTTCAAAAGAGATGTTTAATAGTTAGATGAGTTTGGGAAATGCTGTGTGCCCAATCCCACAATGCACAGCAATACCCTTAAGGCTTTGAGGAGTCCTCAGTAAAGGTAGGTTTTACCTGTGGTTTCCTACTTATTTGACCACAGAATTCCCCCTCCCAGCTCCATTTTTTTAATGTAAACATCTTGGGGAAACACTATTATAAGAATATTTATTTGGTCCCAGGCACTAGATGGCTTAAAATAGAGTGAGTCTGGAGGCACGAAAGGCAGTGAGGAGGTTGGGGGCATCATATGGGTCAGAGGAGGGAGGCCTGAGCAGGCTTGTGGAGAGGAGGGATGGATGCCAAAGTACTGCACCTGGTGAGGGAGTGGGATGAGACAAAGAGGGCTGCATGGACTCAAACCCTGGGTAATAGGCAGGAGGAGAAATCATTAACAAGGCAAAGAAGTCAAGAGGGTGGCAGCTTAGGGCATTTGATGGGCAGAGGAGGCCAGTGTAGCTGCTGTAGGGTGAATTAGGCCACAGGAAGGGGTAGGGCCCTATCATGTAGGGCCGGGAGCATATGGGACCCTATGTTCAGGACTCTGGTGAGTCACTGAAGGGTTTTTAAATACAGCAGTGACATGATCTGGTTTACATTTTTTAAATATGCCTTGGAAAGTGGGTTGCAAGACGGTGCTGACTGGTAGAATCTCTCTGGAAGGAAAATCCAGACAATGGTAACAGCAGTCTCCTTTGAAGGCAACAAGGATAAAAAGGAGACTGTTTACAACATGCCCCTTTCTACCTTTTGAATTTTACACTGTGTGCATGTATTCCTCATTCACTGAATAAATAAATGGTTTCTGTAAAGCGTGGCAGAGTTGGGAGAGCTGCCAGGTGGTCGCATAGCTGCCCAGGGAAGAGGTGATGGTGGTAATTTGGACTAGGGTGGTGGTAGTGGAGGGGGAGTAGACCAAGTCATGAAACATGTAGGACAAAGACTTAATCACAGAGAGAGACTGAGTGTGAGGGTGAGGGAATGGGAAGCAGCAAAGATGACGCCTGGTTTCTGGACTGAGTGATGGGATGGACTGATGAAGTGGGAAAGACTGGATGAACAGTTTTAAGAGGGAGGATGCAGGTGAGGGAGGGGAGGGGATGAGCTTGGTTTCTGACAGCATGAGTGTGATGTGTCTGTGGGATTATCAGGTGGAGCAATGGCTAGAACCTGGGGGTAGATTTGGTAGTGCCACCCCGAAGCAGGTGTGGGAGCTCCATGACTGGGGGACAGTGCTGAGGAGATGTAAGAGAGAAGCATCTTAGGGTGGTGAGAGCCCTTGGAGCCCCCGAACTGGGGGGTGCAGGGGACTACAGAAGATGCAGGAGAAGCCAGCCAAGTGTGTCAGGCAATCTAAGAGATAGCCAAGGGAAAAGGGGTCATGCCCCTGGGAGACCAAAGGACAGTGAGTTCCAGGGAATAGTCTGTGTTCTGGGCAGTGAGAAAGCCCACCAGGCTCTTGGAAAGAACTATTTGTCCTGTGGGTGGGGGCAAGAGCCAGACCACAAAGCTGGCCTAATGGAAGCAGTCTCTAAGGAGGCCCAGGGCTCACAGCCCTCCCCCACCTATCCCACAGACTGAGTGCTTCAACCACGTGCGTTTCCTGCAGCGCCTCAATGCCACTCACCTCTACGCGTGCGGGACTCACGCCTTCCAGCCTCTCTGTGCAGCCATTGTGAGTATGCCTGTCCCTGCCCTGATTGCTGGTCCCTGACCCTGGACTGGTCTGATCTTCGGCAACAACCCTGGCCTATCCTCAGGATCAATGACCTCTGGCCCTTCCTTCATTCCCCCAGGATGCTGAGGCCTTCACCTTGCCAACCAGCTTTGAGGAGGGGAAGGAGAAGTGTCCTTATGACCCAGCCCGTGGCTTCACAGGCCTCATCATTGGTAAGCATGCCCTCCTCCCCACATCGGCCCCTCATCCACAAGCATGCTGTTTGCGGACACGGATCTCATTGCTAGGACTTGCCACCCATGTGTTATGTGTCTTGTTTTGTGTGACATGTCTCTCATGGCTGGCATGTCCCTGCCTCAGATGGAGGCCTCTACACAGCTACTCGGTATGAATTCAGGAGCATCCCTGACATCCGCCGGAGCCGCCACCCGCACTCCCTGAGGACTGAGGAGGCACCAATGCACTGGCTCAATGGTTAGGAGGACGAGGCACAGGATGACGGGGGGCAGGGGACTATTTCTTCATCTTTACTCCCTTGGGCAGTTGACCATCCCATCCCCATATCCCCAGGTGATCGTGTCTATTCCTGTGTGTTGTTGAGTGAGGGCGGTTGGGGGAGATCCCAGCCTAACTCAGAAGCCACCTGAACTGCCTGACCCACAGATGCTGAGTTTGTGTTCTCTGTCCTGGTGCGGGAGAGCAAGGCCAGTGCAGCGGGTGACGACGACAAGGTTTACTACTTCTTCACGGAGCGTGCTGCTGAGGAGGGCTCTGGAAGCTTTGCTCAGAGCCGCAGCAGCCACCGTGTGGCCCGTGTGGCCCGTGTGTGCAAGGTGAGGAGGACTGAGGGAAGGGCCAGGGTGTAGAGGCTGAACCTCTGATCCTGGCCCCTGACCCCATGCCCCTACCTCCCCAGGGAGACCTGGGAGGGAAGAAGATCCTGCAGAAGAAGTGGACCTCCTTCTTAAAGGCGCGTCTCATCTGCCACATTCCACAGTATGAGACACTACGTGGTGTCTGCAGTCTGGAAGCTGACACCTCAGCCCGCACGCACTTCTATGCGGCCTTCACGCTGACCACACAGTGGTCAGTGCAGGGACAGTGGGGAGGCAAGGAACGGGGACAGCATAGGGGCTGGAGCAGAGGTCAGTGAAGATGAGATAGGATCCACTGTGGGGAGGCTGGCTGCAGACAGAGAACTTCAGGCATGTCCAGTGGCCTGCTCACCCTCAGGAGAGGCCCTGTGGGCCTGGAGCAGGGATTGGTCAGGGTAACAGTGGGCTCCAGGCCACGCAAGTGGGCAGGCTCCATTCAGTGTGACTCAGCCCTCTCCCCTATGTCCCGTCTCTAGGAAGACCCTGGAGGCCTCAGCCATCTGCCGCTACGACCTGGCCGAGGTGCAGGCTGTCTTCGCAGGCCCCTACATGGAATACCAGGATGGTGTCCGACGCTGGGTCCGCTACGAGGGAGGGGTGCCGGAGCCCCGGCCTGGCTCGGTGAGTGCCCAGGCCTGGGGTCAGTGCTGAGCAGACGGGACCCCTGAAAGGGGCAGGAGGTCTAGCCTTGTGGGGAGGACGGGCAGGTGGCAGAGTCCTGAGGTTCACCACCCCGTCCCCCACCACAGTGCATTACAGATTCATTGCGCAGCCGAGGCTACAACTCATCCCAGGACTTGCCATCTCTGGTCCTGGACTTTGTGAAGTTACACCCACTGATGGCTCGGCCCGTGGTACCCACACGCGGACGGCCCCTGCTGCTCAAGCGCAGTGTGCGCTACACACACCTCACGGGGACACCTGTCACCACGCCAGCTGGACCCACCTATGACTTGCTCTTTCTGGGCACAGGTGCTTCTGACCCCTGGCCTGAGCCCTTTGGTGACTGCTGGCCTGAGTCCTTGATCCCTGTTGACCTCTAGCCCCCTGGATGACCCCTGATCACAAAACCCTGATGACCATTGATGTTGATTCTTCAATAAACACTCACTACCGGTCCCCAATGACCACTAGCTCTTGGTGATTGCTGACTCCTGTCACCAACCACAGTGACATTTGACCCTAGTCACTAATGCTTCTAAATCCAATACTTCTTGTCATGACTAGCTTGGAGTTCCCAATGTCCAGAGGGCCCACTGCTACTGGCCGAATCCTTGTCCCTGACCTCATGACTCCAAGCTGCTCCCATTAGGCTATTGCAGGGGGCTGAGAGTAGATTCCACTGTTGGAGTCTGACCTTCTGCCATTCCCATACCAGCTGATGGCTGGATCCACAAGGCAGTGGTCCTGGGCTCTGGGATGCACATTATTGAAGAGACACAGGTGTTCAAGGAACCCCAGTCTGTGGAGAACCTGGTCATCTCTCCGACACAGGTAGCCCCTGACTCATGACCTCAATATTCTGGCCTTGCCAGAATAAGTGGAGGGAGTGGGGAGGCTGGGCGGTGGCTGTGTGTGTGTGTCTGTAAGTGGGAGTGGGGTGTTGCCAACCAGCTGTCCTCTCTGGCTCCTAGCATAGCCTGTACGTGGGGGCCCCTAGTGGAGTCATCCAGCTATCACTGTCCAGCTGCTCCCGCTACCGCTCCTGCTACGACTGCATCCTGGCCCGGGACCCCTACTGTGGCTGGGACCCCGGCACCCATACCTGTGTGGTGACCACAACCGGAGCCAACAGGTCCCAGGGTAGCAGGTGGGAGGCCATAGGGGTGTGTGAGGGTCCCCTTTGCCCAGGGGATCGGGCCTGAGGGGTGGAGGAGGGCCTGCCAGCTGCAGGGAGTAGGGGCCAGTTGTTGGTAACAGCTTTACTGACCCTTCCACTGGGGAAACTGAAGCCCAGTTCTCCTTGTTCATAAATCCCAATCTTCTATCTCCAGGACAGCACTGATACAAGACATAGAGAGAGGAAACCGAGGCTGTGAGGGCAACAGGGACACAGGTAAGTGACGTCACGGATGTGTGTGCATCTGGCTGCATAGCCTGTCCTCTTTACCATTTGATGCCACTTGTATGTGCATGTATGATTCTGAATGGCTGTGTCTGTGCTTTCAGCGAGAATGACCTAGCACAGAGTAAGTACTCGACAAATATTTGTTGCAAAAAAAAATTGTAAATAAGGAAACAGGTTCAAGATGTGAAGTTTTTTGTCACTTCTGGAGCTTACAGCCAAGTATATGCACAGGCAATCAAATGATCACACAACCAATTAATTACAATTATTTTCTTTGGTTTTTGTTACAAAAGGAATAATAACAACTATGACAAGGGCTTGCCCCAAGGAAGATCAGATGACCGAGCTGATAACTGAAGCAAGAGCAATAATCATAATAATAATCATAGATAATATGTACTGAGTACTTACCATGCGCCAAGCACTGATCAAACACTTACATGAACAATTTCATTTATTCTCAGAGCATTCCTATGAGAAAGGTGCCATTATTATCATCTCCGTGAGGGGCAATCTCTCTGGGGCACAGAGAGAATAAGTAAACTACCCAAAGTTAAATCAGCTATTAAGCAGTAGGGTCTGAATTTGAACCTGACCCTAAGCAGGCTGCCTGGAGTTTGTGCTTTTGATCACTGTTATGCTCTCTCCCCCAAGTTAACTGGGCAAATAGAGGGCATGGGGAGGGGATGACACCCAAGTAGAGGGAAGAGCAGGCAGAGCAAGCTTGGAGTTTGAACAACAAGAGAAGAGGCTGGGGAAATGGGCAGGACTGTGTGGAGGCAGGGGAGTGGCATGATCAGCATAGTGTTTTTAAAAGGTCACCCCACTGCTGCATGCGGAATGGATTAGATGGGGGCCAGCAGTTGGGGAAGGAGAGACGTGAACAGGTCTAAGATAGATTCTGGAAGCAGAATCTTAGTGAGGGTTAGTTAGAAAGATGAGGGGGAGAGAGAGCCAAGGGAAACTCAGGTTTCTGGGAAATGGCTGGTAGCACCATACATGGTGATGACAATTCAAGAAAAATACCTGGTGTAGGCTGGGAGGGAGATTTTGGCCTTAGTTCCTGTGACATGTCCAAGAGATGCCCAGCATGTGGAAGATATTCAAATCTGATGCTCAGAAGAAGAGAACTCTTTGTTGGAGGTAGAGATGAGGAATCATTGGCAGATGTCAGGAATTGAAACCACTGAGAAGGGCCAACGTGAACCTTATGTGGGAGCATGAGCACAGAGAGCTTAGTCAGTTGTCACCGTAATTCCAGATTCTGTGCTTGGTGCTGGGGACCTAACAGTGGACCACCTGGCTTGCCATCTCCAATGCCTTCCCAGGACAGGCAGGCAATGACCACTTCTCCTGTCCCTCGCTCCCTCCAGGGCCACCACCACCACTGAAGACCCGTTCTGTGCTCCGGGGTGATGATGTCCTACTGCCCTGTGACCAGCCATCCAACCTGGCCCGGGCCTTGTGGATGCTCAATGGGAGCATGGGCCTGAGTGATGGGCAGGATGGCTACCGCGTGGGTGTGGATGGGCTGCTGGTAACAGACACACAGCCTGAACACAGTGGCAACTACGGCTGCTATGCTGAAGAGAATGGCCTCCGCACCCTGCTGGCCTCCTACAGCCTCACAGTGCGGCCAGCCACTCCTGCCCCTGCTCCACAGGCCCCTGCAATGCCTGGGGCACAACTGGCGCCTGATATGCGGCTACTCTATGTGTTAGCCATTGCTACACTTGGTGGCCTCTGCCTTATCCTGGCTTCCTCCCTCTTCTACGTGGCCTGTCTTCGGAGAGGTGGACGAGGACACCGACAGAAATACTCACTGGGTCGGGCCAGCCGGGCAGGGGGCTCTGCTGTGCAGCTGCAGACAGTCTCAGGCCAGTGTTCCGGAGAGGAAGATGGTGATGATGGGGAGGGGGCTGGGGGCCTGGAGGGTGGCTGCCTCCAGATCATCCCCGGGGAGGGGGCCCCAGCCCCGCCACCCCCGCCACCCCCACCCCCACCGGCTGAGCTGACCAACGGGCTGGTGGCACTGCCCAGCCGGCTGCGCAGGATGAATGGCAATAGCTACGTGCTCCTGAGGCAGAGCAACAATGGAGTGCCGGCAGGGCCCTGCTCCTTCACAGAGGAGCTCAGCCGCATCCTGGAGAAGAGGAAGCACACACAGCTTGTGGAGCACCTGGATGAGAGCTCTGTCTGAGCCCAGCCTCCCAGGACAAATGCTCTTCCAAACCACCTGTCTGCCCCAGGCTGGGCCGCTGCCTCCCCAGCACAGACACCTTACCTTCATCCCTACAACTCCAGGCCCTTCTCCCAACTTTTTGATGTCCCTGTAGGGCTGGCCAGAGTCAGGCCCAGCCAAAGCCCCCTTCTCAGTCTCCATGGACCCATCTGTGAGCAGCCCAGGCCAACCGGTGCTCCTCAGAGGTAGGTGCTCCCTCAGGCTCTGCAGACCCAGAGCCAGCTCCTGTTCCCTTTTAACCTAAGCACTTG
Source organism: Delphinapterus leucas (assembly GCF_059928025.1). Classification (NCBI taxonomy): domain Eukaryota; kingdom Metazoa; phylum Chordata; class Mammalia; order Artiodactyla; family Monodontidae; genus Delphinapterus; species Delphinapterus leucas. The sequence goes on from NC_143144.1 coordinate 59,884,949, forward strand.
GGAGGAGAGGATGCCATCCTCCTGCCCCATTCATCTGCTCAAAACCTTCTTTCTCCCAGGCAGGGCTCTGCAGGTCCAGATGGCCTCAATGTCACCACCCTCTGCATGGCCCTATGTGCTGGATGGTCCTGAAAACAGACAAGACCTCTGCCAGCCACCAGAACCACCTGAGCCCTGTGTACATTCACGTGTGCACATGGAAGAATGTCTATCAGCTGGGCTGCAGGGCCCCCACGCCCACCTCCTGGTGCATTCTTGTTTCAACCCTTCTTCTGGACTTTGGGTACCCTCCCAATTTGCCACATCCCATCCTACCTAGTCCTCTCCTGTAGTCCCAGCCCCGTGTGATGACCTCTTTGGCAAGAGCTTGGGAACAGGCCAGCCTGGGGAGGTAAGACTACTGCATCATTCACTCTTCTTCCTTAATGTGCAGCCCTTGTAAGTCAGCCTCCTTACCCCCTTAGTCACTCTCAAGAGTGACAGAGACAGTTCCAGGCATGGTCTTCCTCATGAACATGTGCTTACATTTCCACTCACATGCACCTTCTGAGCCTCCCCTTGCTGCGCTGGACCTGTGTCTGTTGGGTTTGATCCATGAACATTTCAGAGGGAGAGCTCTCTCCCATTTAGCTGTCCTCACAGACACTTCCTTAGGATGGGTGACCAACACTGCACTCAATGAGCCAGCCTCCCTTTTGTGGACCAAACATTTGCTACCCCTAGACCAGAGCAGGGGGAGAAGAGATCTGATGTCTCACCTGGCACATGAAGCCCGTTCTTGGAACTATGCAAAGGATAAGAGGCTGGGAGTTTGGATGCTTGGCTCCCACCCCTGTCCTACCTCACCGGGGCACTTTCAGGGTCCAGGGGCCTCTGAAGTCTCCAGGCCCATATGGGACAATCAAAACCTGACTGAGCTCCCCCATTCCCCTTGGGTGAGGGTGACTGTTATTTTTGTAGCTGAGAACGTGGAGTCCCACGGGATTTTTACTGCCCTTCACCCGGCCTCTCCCCCCTCTACCCCACAATGAATGTATTTATTGTAAACCGGCTACCATTCTTTAGGAATGCCCCCGCTCACGACCCAGGGAGGCGGGAGAGGCATGTGACAGGGTGGGGAGGCTGGGCTCAGTTCCTCCCCCCACTGCTGGTTAATAAATACCCTCCTTCCCCACAGCTATGAGTGGTCTGCTTGGTCTAGACTGGTCTTCTCCTGATCACCAGGGGACAGGCTTCTGAGCCTATGGTAAAGGTGCTGCAGGGTTGGCTTTGCTTCCCATAAAACCACTTGCAGAGGAAATTGGGCTCCTCAGCTTCCATCCTGACTGTCCTGGGCAGGTACAGTCCTTTTTTAAAGGCTCTCACTATTTATTGATCATGGTGATAAGGGGATGACAAACAAAATTACGACAGTTCAAGAATTCATACAACAGTTTCTAGGTTTTTACCTCCTGGCTCTTTTTCTCACCATCTGCCCCCATCCCTCACCTCATTTTTAGCTAAGCCTAGAAGATGCTGCCTATTTATCAGCTGGCCTGAGAATCACTCTCTCCAAGGGTCAAGCCTAGATTAATCACGTGGCCTTTGATACTACACCATCCTGAAGAGTTATTATTCATTTTGCTTCTGGTTTTAAGATAAAAAATGGCATTATAGTTTAAATATGTGCATATTTTGAAGTAGACTTCAAGTGTGACCTTGACAAGTTTATTAACTTCAGTTTTCTAATCTGCACACAAACATTCACAGATATAAAGAACCTAGCCCAATGCCATGCTCACAGCAGGGTATAAGGTACTAGCTCTCTCTTGGTCAATGGCTGCAAAAACAGGACATAAGGGATTCTTCAGAAGCCAGCCTTAAATCCTCTCACTGTGATTTGAGATCTGGATTTAAGAAATGAAGATCCAGTCAAATCTGAAGACTCTCGGGTTTCAGAGATGTCAGCTGGATCAGAATTAGGAGACTCACAGTCTCTGCCCTTCACAGGGTACATCAAAAAGAAACAGGCAGCTCTTCTTTATCACAAGCAAAAGCTTTGGCATCAGCTTCCCCTTTGGTGGGCTCCATCTGTCTCCCGTGAACCAAACCAGAAGGAAGAACCACCTCTACTGGGGCTCTACTGGGGTGAGTCCAAACCCTGGGGATGGAGTAGGTGGAGCAACTCTTCATTGTGTTAGCCGCTAGGCTGGGGCAGGATCCTGGACCTCTCTCGAGGGCGCAGCCCGCCCAGCGTTGTCGGTTTGTTGGTGAAGGGATGCCACTGGCCCTGGATGCTAGGGCTGTCCGTGTGGAAGGGCTTGCGGATGCGGATCACGTCCAAGCCCGACTGGTCCGCCAGCTTCTGCACCAGCGTGGCGATCTCCTCGACCGACTTGCAGTGGATGCTCTCCTCGCGCACAGACCCGTTAACTGGCCGAACGGAGGTGGGGATAAGAGGAAGCGGGTCAAGGGTCACACGAGCGGCAGGCAAGCGGGCCGAGCCCCACGACGCCTCCCTCCAGCCCTCGTCCGACCCCACTTACGGTATTCGGCCACTACTCTGGGCATGCAGCACGGCCGCGGGTTCACGTATATTACGACCCCGGGGTTCCTGCGGGCGAAGTCGGTCACCTCTCGTTCCACGAACTCCCTGAGGGACCGGAGAAGGGTGAGCAAAGTGACTCCTAACCCGGGGCAACCTCGGCATGGAGTCGCACCTCCGCGCCCTTCCCCGGCTCACCTGGCGCCGCGAGACGAGGGCGCGTCACGGCTGAGGCTAAAACTGAGACGCTGCAGCTGCTGCACGTAGCGACCCAGCCCGTTGTGCAGGACACTGGTCAGGAAGCGGCTCGCGCTCCCGCGCGCCGTCATGGCCGCAGCTCCGAAGCCGTCGAGCCCGGCCTCTCAGTGTGGGGGCGGGACTAACCCGAGGCTTCCGCTTCCTGGAACACTGGCGCCGCGGCAGTTTTGTTTCCGAGGTCGTGGCTCGTGGCGCGAGTGACCCATGTTGCAGGCGATAGGGGCAAGAGGAGAGTGGTGACTCGGGGCCGGGGTCCGGAGCGGCGGAGCTCCTAGCAGTGGAGCCGAGAAAGCCACGCGGCGGAGGCGCGGCGGGCGTCCCTCTGAGCGCGGAGCTCGGCGGGAGCGAAGGAGTGGCGCTTAGGTTGCCTGGTGTCCCCTTGAGGGAAGGAGCGGCGGAGCGGTCCTCTAGCAGGGGGCTCAGAGGAGAGGGACTACGGAAGGGACGCAGACGGCCGCAGAGATGAGGACGACGAGGAGGGGCAGTGGAGGGGCGGTAGTGGCGAGGAGATGATCGAGAAAAACCGCATCGGCGAGGGGCGGCGCGGAGGGGAGGCGGCGGGGGGAGCAGCTGTGGAGGACTTCAGAGGTAGGGAACCGGCCAAAGGGACACGGACGTGAAAGGGCCGTGTCCTCTGGCATAGATGTGAAGTGGCAATGTAGAGGGGCTGAAGAGGATTCAGAGGGAGAAGAGAGCTGCGTGCAGGATCCCTAGGGTCTGACCTAGTAGTGAAGGCACCCGAACCGGGCACCTAAGGCATTTCAAGCAGTGACTTCCCCCGTTTGACTAGGAATGTGGGTCCTCCTCCGAAGTGGGTACCCCCTCCGTATCCTGTTGTCACTGCGTGGGCCGTGGATGGGGTGGAGGGGCCTGCCACGAAGCTTGGCCGTGGGCCCTCCTCGCAGACGGTACAGGAAGGAGGCTCTCGCCGCCTTGGAGGTACCAGTGTTGCCTGTAACTGCAACTGAAATCCGGCAATATTTGCGGGCCCATGGGATCCCCTTCCAGGATGGGCACAGCTGCGTGCGGGCACCTAGTCCCTTTGTGGGTGCCTCGAAGCTCAAGGACGAGACTGGTGCTGCCACTTCCTTCAGCCTGTTCATTGACAAGACCACAGGCCGCTTTCTCTGCATGACCAGCCTAGCTGAGGGGAGCTGGGAAGACTTCCAGGCCAGCGTGGAGGGGCGAGGGGATGGGGCCAGAGAAGGGGTCCTGCTTAGTGAGGCCCCAGAAGCCGAGGACAGTGAGGAGGTCCAGAGGATCTGGGACCGAGCCGTACCTCTCTGGGAGCTGCCTGAACCAGAAGAGGCCCAGCTGGCTCGCGTGATGTTTGGCCTCACCAAAGTGACAGATGACACACTCAAGCGTTTCAGTGTGCGCTACCTGCGGCCTGCTCACAGCCTTGTCTTTCCTTGGTTCTCCCCTGGAGGTTTGGGATTACGAGGCCTGAAGCTACTAGGGGCCGAAGGCCAGGGTGACAGAGTGCACTATATGGAGACCACCATCCCCCAGCCTGGTGCCTTCCGCAACCTGTTTGGGTTACCCCTGATCAGTCGTCGAGATGTTGAGGTGGTGCTGACGAGTCGTGAGCTGGACAGCCTAGCCTTGAGCCAGTCCACAGGGCTGCCCACCCTTGCCCTACCCCGAGGAACAGCCTGCTTACCCCCTGTCTTGCTTCCTTACCTCGAACAGTTCCGACGCATTGTGCTCTGGCTGGGGGATGACCTTCGGTCCTGGGAAGCTGCCAAGTTGTTCGCCCGAAAACTGAACCCCAAACGATGCTCCTTGGTGCGGCCTGGGGACCAGCAGCCCTCTCCCCTGGAGGCTCTGAACCAAGGCTTAAATCTTTCTCGTATTCTGCGTACTGCCCTGCCTGCCTGGCACAAGTCTATCGTGTCTTTCCGGCAGCTTCGGGAGGAGGTGCTAGGAGAACTGTCAAATGTGGAGCAGGCAGCTGGCGTTCGCTGGAGCCGCTTCCCTGACCTCAATCGTCTCTTGAAGGGACATCGGAAGGGCGAGCTGACAGTCTTCACAGGTGACCCTTTGGGAAATCACTGCTTGGGCGGGTTTGGGGGCAGAGGGTCAGATGACTGAAGCATGTGGGTTTGGGCTACAGTAAATGTTGAAGAGGCGCCTTCCCCTCCCAACTTTGAAGCTCCTTGCGTGTCTTGGTTTCAACGGTAGGGCTTTACTCCTCACCCGGGTCTGTGTTCAACCCCCCATGCAGGGCCGACAGGCAGTGGAAAGACGACATTCATCAGTGAATATGCCCTGGACTTGTGTACCCAGGGAGTGAACACGCTATGGGGTAGCTTTGAGATCAGCAACGTGAGACTAGCCCGGGTCATGCTGACACAGTTCGCTGTGGGGCGACTGGAAGAGCAACTGGACAAATATGACGAGTGGGCCGACCGCTTTGAAGACCTGCCCCTCTATTTCATGACTTTTCATGGGCAACAGAGCATCAGGTGAGATTCCTAGGTGTGGAGCTTTCAAAGAATAGGAGGGTGGGAGAACAGACTCCCAACAGAGTTTTCTGGCTGCCATGGTCTGGAGATTACTTGTAACTGACTCTTGAATTCATTGTCTCTGCCTCTTCCCAGGACTGTAATAGACACAATGCAACATGCAGTCTACGTGTATGACATTTGTCATGTGGTTATCGACAATCTGCAATTCATGATGGGTCATGAGCAGCTGTCCACAGACAGGTGACATCCTTCTCTTGTCTAGCTGTAACCCAGTTAGACACACATCTTCTCAGGGAGCTGGCCTCTGGGCAGACACACTGTACTCTTGTTTTCTGACATATGTGCAGGAACATACCATCCCATATGTATTTCTGTCTTTGTAGAGGTGTGGGGTGTGGTAGTGGGAAGTATGGACAGGGACTTAAGTGTGAGTCCTTAGGTAGAGGGAAGTAGAGTGAGGTTGTGGTGGTTTGTGGGGAGATGTTAACGAATCAGGAGTATGTGTTTGTTCTTGTCCTTCTGTGTCTGGTAACCTCTTTGTTGGGTAGGATTGCAGCTCAAGACTATATCATCGGGGCTTTTCGGAAGTTTGCCACAGACAGTAGCTGCCATGTGACACTGGTCATTCACCCCCGGAAGGAAGATGATGATAAAGAACTACAGACAGCATCCATTTTTGGCTCAGCCAAAGTAAGTGGGCTTTAGAGGAGCTCAAGCTATGGAAAGTAGAGGGGGCAGGTGTGACCAGGGACAGCCCTCATTCGGCCTTAAATCATCTTGACTGTCCATCTGGAACAGGCAGGAGGCAGCTTGCCTCTGGGGCCATGACATGAGGAACACATGTGCTAGAATACAAAGGCTGATAATGGTTGGTCCTTTGCCCTGCTTGCCTTCCGGGAACTCACATATTCTATGGGGAAAAGAGGGAGACAGTGAGGGACTTCCCTGGCGGTCCGGTGGTTAAGACTCCGTGCTTCCAATGCAGGGGGCACGGGTTCGATCCCTGGTTGGGGAACTTAGATCCGATACGCCACGTGGCGCATCCAAAAAAAAACAGGGAAAAAAGGAGCCAGTGATTACAACTCAGTATGATAAGCGCTATGATAGGCAGCACAGGTGTTGGGAGAAAAGAGAAAAGGCATCTGAGTCAGCCTGGGGGGAGACTTCCTAGAAGATGTGTCAACAGAGGTTGGGTTGGGTTTTGTCCAACAATAGGTGTTAAATAAGCAAATAAGTGCGAGGGCCTTCTGGGCAGCGGGACCAGCCAGATCCTGGAGCTTCCAGTGGTACACTGAGTGCCTATTACACGCCAAGCCTGGGCTGGGCACGGGGAATACAGGGCAAGGAACACAAACTATGTGCCACAATGGAACAGACATGGAACTGGGGGAGAGAATAACACAGAAATGGAAAGATGGTAGTGCCTTTTTTATTTACAGGGATCAAGAATGGTCTCTCTGATAAAGTGTAACATTTAGACCAGGACCTAAATGATAAGCAACTCGGGTTGAGTGAGCTGTGGAGCCAGAAATGTTAGCAGCAGAGGGAACAGCATGTACACAATCTGGGACAGCAACAGGGTTGTCAGGGAACTAAAAGGCTCAAGTGGCCCCAGCATTCTGGTCAGTAGTTCAAAGAGCTTTGGTGATGGGGGAAGTACTTTTCCCTTCCCCCATTCTTGCTATTCCTCCCTGCACCCTCAGCCTTCCTTTGTGCTTCTCTCATACGTCTTCTCACTGCTCCTTCCTCCTTTTGCCCCTTATCCCCCAGGCAAGCCAGGAAGCAGACAATGTTCTGATCCTGCAGGACAGGAGGCTGGTAACTGGGCCAGGGAAACGGTATCTACAGGTGTCCAAGAACCGCTTTGATGGAGACGTAGGTGTCTTCCCACTTGAATTCAACAAGAGCTCTCTCACCTTCTCCATACCACCAAAGAGCAAGGCCCGGCTCAAGAAGATCAAGGATGACAATGGGCTAGTGGCCAAAAAGCCCTCTTCTGGCAAAAAGGGGGCTGTGCCCCAGATCTCTGAGACTCACTCTGACCAGGCCCCCAACCCCAACAAGCCAGACCTCTCCAAGCCTTCAAGGTGAAGGCATTGCAGAGCTGGACGCTGAAATGAGCCTGCCAGGACAGGCTGGGGTAGAGACTCTTTCTTAGTCCTCTGCTAGGGCTGCCCCTGTCCTGTAGTTGTGACCTATGGGCCCTTCTCAATCTGAGGGGCCTAGCCTAGGGCAGGGTTTCATTGCAAGAGAATTCAATTTAGCAAATATTTGAGAACCTGCTGTGTGCCAGGTTTTGTTCTGCATCCTGCGAATATAGCACTGACAAGACAGATGAGGTCCCTGCTTCCACAGAACCTGTAATGTGGTAGAAGAGACAAGATAAGCAATGAACAAATACATACAAAACATAGTTTTAGATAGTGAAAAATGCTCTAGAGGAAAAAATACAGTAATGTGATAATGCTTACAGGCTAGTTTAGATTAAGATCTGAAAAGGTGTCTCTGAGCAGAGGACATTTGAGCTGGGGCCTCTGAAGAACTAGGATTGAGCCATGTGAACATCTGGAGAAAGGAGTCCAGGCAGAGGGAAAAGTAAATACAGAGGCCCTGAGGTGGGAATGAGCAAGTTGAGGTAAAAGCAGTGGGGAACCTGGAAAGGGGATAGGGGACTTCTTGCCAAAACTCCAGCCCAGGCTTTCAGAGCCAAGGGGCAACATGGTGGATACCAATCTCCTCTGCTCCCCACTCTGGAGCCTGCCCTGAGGTAGTGCTTACTACCATTGGATCTAGGTGCTCAGCCCTTATAATACCAGGGACAGCCACAAAGGTGGAAGCCTGGAAGAGAGCCCTGGAAGGGAGCTGTTAGCCCAGGGTGCCTGCCACCTAGACACTCATTCCATGGTATGCTGCCTTGGACTGCTGGAGTGGCTGCAATCATGATGTTGTAGAGCCTTTTCCAGTTTTACTGAAAAAAGTTTCCATTGCCTTTGTTTCTGTGCTTTTTCTTATTTGACCACTGGGTGTCACCCCAGTCTTTAACTGGATTTTCCTCTCACTTTGAATTGGGAGCAGATAGGTCCCCTCCCCCACCTTGTCTGAGCTGCGCACTCCCAAGAAAGCAGGGGTATTAAAGGGTCTTCATGCATGCACACCCTTACATCTCTTTGTGGCCTAGGGAAGACAGGATGGTGCTTCTTTATCTGTCTTCCCTGAGGATCTCCATGTGATCCCTGGCAGAGGTGTGGATCACTGGGCCCTATGCCTAAGGCTTTGCCTGACCAGCTGTACCTCTGTGACATGAGCCACTCACTGACCTCTCTTCGTGGACCCAAGCTCAGCATATTCTTATCTGGCCACCCGCCCCTCCCACCCCGTACATTTCCCTCTTGTACCCTCTCAGCTTTTCTCTTATGTTAGTGTGTGTCAGAACTGGGGCTCTTGTTTAAAAATGCAGAACCTATTTTTTTAACATCTTTATTGGAGTATAATTGCTTTACAATGGTGTGTTAGTTTCTGCTGTATGACAGAGTGAATCAGCTATATGTATACATATATCCCCATATCTCCTCCTTCTTGCATTTCCCTCCCACCCTCCCTATCGCACCCCTCTACGTGGTCACAAAGCACCGAGCTGATCTCCCTGTGCTATGCGACTGCTTCCCACTAGCTAGCTATTTTACATTTGGTAGTGTATATGTGTCCATGCCACTCTCACTTTGTCCCAGCTTCCCCTTCCCCTTCCCTGTGTCCTCAGGTCCATTCTCTACATCTGCGTCTTTATTCCTGTCCTGCCTCTAGGTTCTTCAGAACCTTTTTTTTTTTTTTTTTTAGATTCCATATATATGTGTTAGCATACGGTATTTGTTTTTCTCTTTCTGACTTACTTCACTCTGTATGACAGTCTGTAGGTCCATCCACCTCACCACAAATAACTCAATTTCTTTTTATGGCTGAAGGACTCCTCATTTTTAAGAAACCCTGCCGGAGATTGTAAGATAACTTACCCAGAGACCTGTCAGAAATATTGCTAAGGGACTTACCTGGTGGTCCAGTGGCTAAGGCTTGGTGCTTCCAATGCAGGGGGCCCGGGTTCAATCCCTGGTGAGGGAACTAGATCCCACATGCCGCAATTAAAAAATAAAGATCCCACCTGCTGCAACTAAGACCCCATGCAGCCAAATATATAAATATTTTAAAAAAGAAAGAAATCTGCTAATGAAAAAAAATTTTTTAAAGAAATATTGCTAAATGGTGACACTTTCCCATCTCACTTCCTCTGATATCCTAAAGTCTGTTTCCCTTTAGATTTGCCTGCAAGCGTGATGAGAATGCAAGATGTTCTAAGGGGGCTGGGGAGAAGCCTTTTGTAAAGGGTGGTGGGGTCAGTGGGGTTCCTGCTTCCTGAAAGCAGGGCTGCTTTATCAAGTTTTCCCTGTCAACCTAAGAGGGGGCTCTGGAACCCTGTGGAATGGTCTGGGGTCTCTCTGGTCTGTGGTGTGTGAGAACTGTGGCTACAATTGTCTCCTGAAACACCCTGGAGCAAAGCTGTTCTCTGGGGGGGAGGGAGGGGGGACCTCTTCCAGGGCCTCCCTTCTTGGGGGTCTCTCCCAGACTGGCTGGAGCCAGGCCTCCTAATCCTGCAGTAATCATTCCCAGCCGCTGGCTGGTCTAGGCCTCATCCAGGGTCTATAACGTTGAACATCAGCCATGCCTTCCAGATGCACACCACCGGCTCAGTCCTACCTATAAGGATGTGGGTTCCATATTCTGGTCTCCCTAGGATGCCTGGTGTGTTCTCAGGAAATCCTTTAGGGATTTCCATTAGGGGACTTTTGTGAGGTCTCTGTGTGAATTGGAGTTAGAGGGATAGATACACACTTGCCTGTCTTGCCCCACCCTCCTAGCAGATACCCCCCACACTGCACAAACCAGAATGGGGGAGAGGGGAAGCTAATGCTCCCCCAGCCCCACCCCCTATACAAACACATTCCATTCCACACCTGCCTTAAACTCCTCACATCAAAATTAGCCCAAAGTGTGTTCAGGAGTCCCTGGAGCCTAGAAAGCAGTAGTTAATCCCTGGGTCCTGTGTAAGATCCCTGAGAGTCACTGTCCCTGTACGTAGCCAGAGTGTATTGAGGCAAATTGCCTGTGCCCAGCTGGACATTAAGAATCTTCCTGAGAGCTGAGGAAGAGCCTGGCCCAGCAGAGTCCAGCTGGATTTGCAGCCTTGTCCTCGATTCATTGTCACACTTGCCTGTGAGGGGCAGCCTTGGTCCTCCATCCCTTTACTGGGAATGGGTTTGAGAAGGGACTAAACTCACAGGACTCCTGCTGCCCAAGTACTCAGGCTGCAAATATGGCCCAGATACCTGTAGACATCAGGCTGCCTGAGTGCCATGGAGGGTGGGAGCCCTTTGTGCCTCCCTGCAATACAGGTCAACTTCCTGTTTGTGCCTGTGGGTGGAACTTTATGAGCCTGAGAGAAACCTGGCCATACTCCGTAGGGGCCAGAACTGGCAAGCCTGCTCACCTGGGCAGACACCTACTCCAGGGGAGGGGGAGACGCTGGTTCTGCTCGGGCAGCCCCAGCCCAAAGGTGTGTGTGAGGAAGGGCGGGGTCTGTTTTGGTGAAACCCGAGCCTTCTTTGTCTGATTCCCAGGGGTTTCCCCTGTGTCTGGGGGGTGGGCTGAGAGTGGACCAGGGTGGGCTCCCTACAAAGCAGAGGAGGGTGGCAGTAAAGCCCTATAGCCAACTTGGTTAGCGCAGCCAGGTAGCTTAGCTTGGCTGTCGCGCCACTGGCCCCTTCGTAAGTCAAAAGCCAAATCCAGTAAGCTGTGAAGTCAGAGGCCAGAGGAGCAGTCTCGGGCCACCGTCGAGCCACAGCTGGGCTGGGTACTGGGTCGGCTGTTGAGGGGGTGCTGCGCAAACCACTCCCCTGCCGGGGTCGGGGGCGCGGCCTCAGCCGCCCCGCCCCGCTCCACCGAGCCCGGCCGGGCGGGCGCTGGGAGTCCGCAACCGGGAGCAGGCTTGGGAGCCGGCGGGTCCGCGGCAAGGAGGTACCGGCTCTGGAGCAGAAGCCGGGCGGAAGCTGGAACGGCGGTGCAGGTGGCGCTGCGTGAGTGAGTGGTGGGGCCGCGGAGGTGCAGGAACTCTCGCCTGCCGCACACCCCCGCCCCGGAGCGAACTTTCCCGATATGGGGAAGCTGGGGATTGGGGTTGAGGAGGGGGGTCCCCGGTCCGGGGGCCGCAGGCCAGGAGTCTGAACAGGGAACCTACACGGAAACTCACACTGACGGGCCCACACACGCGCGCACACAAACACACACGCGTACTGGAGACACACGAACACACGTGCATTCCGGGGCGGACGCGCCCAGTGAGTTAACGCTAGTAGTCCGTGGAGCAGCGCCACTGGCCCGCGAGGACCCCCCAGCGGGCAGGGCGCGCTGCTGTCGCGTACTTGATGGGGGTCGGAGGAAAGAGCCGCCCAGTGACCGCGGATGGGGGCGGGCCGGGTGGGACACCTCCGGAGGCTCCTGCTTCCCTGCCGCCCGCAGGTGAAGACTAAGACGTAAACAGGCGCTGAGCACGTGATCGCTTCGCCCACCAGCGGGCTGTCCTCCCCCCACCCCAGCCTCGGGGCGGGAACCTCCCTCCGCGGTACTCAGCAAGTTTGCCAGGTATCTTGCCGGGCTGTATTTCATTCTCCTCCTGGAGGTGATCAGCCCCCCCCCGCCCAGGAATGGGAACACAACGCCCCCTGGAGTTGGGGTAGCGCAGGAGGACCAGAGACTGTTGCGCTGGGGTGGGGTTACCTGGGTTCCTCGTCCTCCTTCTCCGGAACATGGTGCCCCCATCCCTGAAAGTATCCCTGAAGGGGGTGCTATTCTGGATGGCAGTGTACAGCAGCCCCCGCCCGGACCTCCAGCCCAGGGAGCAGCTGCGGGAGCGCCTGTGGGTCCCCTTCCTACTACCACTCTTCCTTGCAGAACTGGGAGCTCCTACCCCCAAAGTAGAAGCAAAAGACCCACTCATGCAAGAGTGGGAGTCCCCCTTCCCCAGAGGTTGCATGAGCGTACACATCACTTCAATACCAGAGTGGGCCTATCTCCCTCTGGTAGAAGGGAGGACGGCCCCCCTCCCCCCAGGGAATGAGGTAGTGGGCAGCGGCCCTCGGCTTCCCTCCCTGCCCCACCCCCCACCTCTACACACTCGCTGAGCCCAGCTGCTGCCTGAGCTTCTGGGCAGGCTGCCAGAAAGGGGAGGAGGCTCCTGGTGTCCCAGGAGGCTGGGATCAGGGTAAGGCCAGCAGAGGGGGTCTCCACGGGGGACGGGGGGCTCAGTCTGTTCTTGTAAGGCTGAGGGTCTAGGGTGAGCCTGAGGGTGGCTGGGCTATGTTTCCCTTTACAGGGAAAAAGAAAGAAAAACAACCCTTTCCATAGAGCTAAAAATAGAGCTGAGAGCCGGCCAGGGCTGTGGCCTGGAAGGGGGGGAATGCTCCTTCCTGGGGCGGAGGAGCTCCGGCGGGCCTTGGCCCGGGGGGGCGGGGTTAGGGGGCAGGAGGCTGTCCTTGCCCAGGGGTGCGGGCATCAGCTGACCTGACTAGGTCACAGAGACCCCTACGGGCAAGTCTATGTGTTAAAATGTTTGTGAAATACAACGTGTATGTGTAAGAAGTTGTCTTTGTGACTGTGAATAAGACTGTCAGTGTGAAACATACTTAGGAGACGAAAGCTTGTGCACAACTAGGCGTGTGACACCGAGTGTTTGTGCACAACTAGGCGTGTGACACCGAGTGTATCTCTGTTGAGTTGGCCTGAAGATTATGGAAAGAAGGGACATGGAACCTTGTGATGGACGAGACAGACTGTGTGATTGTGGCTGTGTGAGACTGAATGTGGGAAAGATCGTGTGGGTGTTAAGACAGTGTTGTTTGCCAGAGGGTGAGAATATCCCTGACCCTGAGAAGACAGTGGAATGTTGTCGGCTGTGAGGCTCGTGTAGGCTTGGCCTGTAAGTTTGGACCAGCTCACACCAGTGACTTTTGGGGGCTCAGGGGCTGCCTCTCGAGCAATGACTTCTCTCTTAGCAAATGACTCGGAGGGAAGGTTGGGGAGCACAGAGCCGCGCTCGGGGGAGGCCTGGGCTCTAGTGGGAGAGGGCACAGTGCTGGGGAGTCGGGTAGGGACCCCCCCAAGGTTGGGGGTGACTGGGCTGTTCTCCGAATAGGCCGCTAGGTGGCGCCGCCTCCGCAAATCCAAGCGTGCCTCTTCCAACCCGCTGCGGGTGGGGCAAGCACCCACCAAACCTCGGCCCCCGACTTGTGCTGGGGCGCAGGGCCCAGAGTGGGGGGCAGCTGACCCTCGGCCTCCCTCTCTGGACTCCGAAGCCGGAGAGTGTGTCGGGGGTGGGGGGGGCGGGGTTGGCATCGACCTGAGGAGCGGAGGGGGAAGGGCGGCCGCCGCGGCGCCTGGCCCTTTGTGCTCGAACAATGATCAGCAGCCACTGGCCCCGGGGCTCGGGTAGGGGTACAGGGTGACCCGCTGCCGCCTAGTCCTGAGCCGACCGAGCCTCCAGACACACAGCCGCGGCGCCTCGGAGGGAGGGAACCTGAGTCCCGCTGCGTAGCCCCTGCGTGCGTGCGCCTCGCCGGACACGCGTGACACGGGGTGCCTACGCTTATCCGCGCCCCGGGGGCGGGGTCGCCCCTCGGACCCTCCCCCGCGCTGCACCGCCCACTTGGGCCGGGCGGGGCCTGGGCCGGGCCGGGCCGGGGGCTCCCCGGAGGCGGGGCCGGGCCGGACCGGGCCGCTCCGAGTAGCGGCGCGCGGGCTGGAGCCGGTCGGCGCGCCTGTGGAGCGCTGGGGACGGCCCGGGGCTGAGCATGGAGCAGCGCGGTGGAGGTGAGGGGGGGCCGGGGCTGGGAGGCGACCTGGGGGTGACCCCAACTTATGCACGGCCGAGGTCCCGTGGGGAGGCGGCATTCTACAGCTGCCCCCACTTTATGGAAGCGGCGGGGGTCGGAGGGGGGGGATGGATTCCGGAGGGTGGATTGGGGGCTCCCGGCTTCCGGTCTCGGAATGGCAACTCGTGATCCCAGACTTGATCCCGCTGGATGGTCCTTGGAGTTTGGTGAGGGGGAGACTTTCCCGAACTCTTCTGCCCCCAAAACAGGTCTGTGGGAGCTCGGACCTCGGCCAGACCTCCCTCGGACCCCGGCTGGACCCAGCCCTCAGTAGTCCCCACTTGGCGGGGGGAGTGTGTGCTGTGCCGGAGCGGTTTCTCAAGGATGTTGGGGAGAGCTAGGGGTTCCCTTCCTACAGCCACAAACGCACTTCTCAAAATGGAGCCTCCACTTGCCCCTCCTTCTCTCTCGGGCTTCAAGAGCAGGAGCCGGGCTGGCTGGGCCTGGCTCTCCAGACGCCTGGCGCTGGCTCCCTGGGTGTCTGGCTCTCAGGGCCCAGCTCAGTGTCTCTTCTGGGTTTAGGGGCTCCTGGCTCCGTGGTGCGCAGGGACCCCGGCTCACTGGGTCTGCCTGACCCTGGGGCCTCTCTCAGTCTTTGTCTCTTGTCTTCTGGGTCCCTGTCTGAATCTCTCTGTCTCCTCCCCTCCGTTTCCACTTTCTCTGTGCTCACAGAAGTGGGGAAATGGAGACAGAGATGCCAGCCCCCATGGCCCCCTAAGAAGCCCCTTCCCCACTGTTTCCTCCAGGCCCTGAAGTGGTCTGGGAGAGGGCAGAGGAGGGGGTGTTCCATTGGCTTTGCTGAGGGCTGGCGCTTGTGGGGTGGACTCAGCCCCTGCCCCTGCTCCGTGGACACCAGTCACCCCGACCCCCAGCTCCCAGCTCCTCCTTCCTCAGTCTGGACACCTCCCTGGTTCTCCAGATCTTCTGACTTGAGCGGGGAGGGGGGGTGGGGGCGGACTTAACGGAACACACGCAAGAATGAAGGAGAGCAGATCAAGCAAAGACTCAACGTGTCTCTCCTCTCCCCACAATCCAGTGAGTGACGAAAACCAGGCTCCCACTCACCCAGTTGGCCCTGCGTGCCACCCAGGCTCTCACCCTCTCTCTCACATGCTCCCATGCACACACGGTGCTCTATACACACTTGTGCACCCTCATTTCCTACTCACACACTTGTGTAAGATACATAAACTCATGTATATATGAATGGACATCTAACCAAACATATTCTCTCACATAGTCCCAGTCATACACCATAAATTCACTTATGTATGCATTTGTAACTTTCACATACTTTCTGAGACACCCTATTTACACACTTTTGTAAGATATGCACATATGAGTTCACATACATATGCATGTATATCTGAATGTACTAAATGCATCTATCCAAACATATATACTCACACATTCATTCATGATATTTTCAAACACAGTGCTCAGATTCATGCTCTTGTACACACAGTTTCACACACACAAGTAAGATGCATACACTCCTACTCCTACGCAATTCTCTGTCCACTTCTTGGCTCCCGTTCTGCATGATGACTTCAGCAGATGCCTGAGTCCTGGTCTTCAGCCTCAGGACTGGGGAGGGAGTTCCGGGTGGAGACTTGCTGTCCCCTTCCAGGAAGGAGCAGGGCCTGGGGAGGTGGAGCCCTCTTCCCTGGGTTCCAGGGAAATGAGATCTTGGAGCAGCTGCCAGAGGTGATGGTAGAGCTTCTATCCTCATCCCCTTGGGGTTACTCTGGGGAATGTCCAAAGCTAGAAGGTTTCATAGGGGTTGGCAGTGGGTCTGTGTAGGCTTCTCTAGGCCTGACTGATTGGGTGTGGTGAGGCTAGTTGTCATGGAAACAGGCATGAGCCTGCATCCACCTCTTGGAGGCAGGAGACCCCAGAGGGTACCTGTGGGCTCCCTAAGAGCTCTGAGTTCTTGTTTGACCAGCTCCACCCTTGCCGCCTGTCTGTCTGGGAGAAACTGAGGCCCAGCTGGGGGAGGCTGGGCACTGCCTGGCCTTAGCTCTTTGTTTCCTAATTACCATCTGAGTTGCTGACTGCACCCCTGAGGTTGCCCAGACTGCCTCTAATGAGGCCACCTGTCCCAGGGGACCAAGGACTGGTGCTGGGAGCTGGTAGAGAGGGCTCCCTCCCTAACTTGAGTCCTGGCCTCTGTGGGGCCCCATTCCGTCATCATCCCTGCTTGGTAGATTCAGTCCTCAGCCATGTTTAGACCAGAATTGGGCAGTGGCCTGGGGCCCAGGGATAATTGAGGTTCTTGCCAAGACTCGGAGGGGGTGCCTTGCGGGGAGGGTATCATTGTTTGTTACTGATGTCAGGGGGCTGTTTGACCTGGGACAAAGGACCAGGAGGAACTCGAGACCTTATATAGGGAGGGAGCTCAAGATGGAGAGACTGACACCACTGCCCTGCTCACAGGTTTCCCTGGAGGCCCTTGGCCAGGCCTGAGCCTCTGCTGCCATGGCCATTGTGCAGACGCTGCCAGTGCCACTGGAGCCCGCTCCTGAGGCCGCCACTGCCCCACAAGCTCCAGCCATGGGCAGCGTGAGCAGCCTCATCTCAGGCCGGCCCTGCCCTGGGGGGCCGGCTCCTCCCCGCCATCACGGCCCCCCTGGGCCCACCTTCTTCCGCCAGCAGGATGGGCTGCTGCAGGGTGGCTATGAGGCACAGGAGCCGCTGTGCCCAGCTGTGCCCCCCAGGAAGGCTGTCCCTGGCACCAACTTTACCTACGTCAATGAAGACTTCCGGACAGAGTCACCCCCCAGCCCAAGCAGTGACATCGAAGATGCCCGAGAGCAGCGGGCACGCAATGCCCATCTCCGCGGTCCCCCACCAAAGCTCATCCCTGTCTCCGGAAAGCTGGAGAAGGTGAGGACCAGCCCTTTCTTTGGGGCCTGGGTGGAATCAGGGGTCCCCTGGAGAAGCCAAAATTAGGAGACCTATTTAGAGGGAGGAGTGTGGGCTCCAGATTCACCAGACCTGGATTCTCATACCACCTCTGGCTCATTCTGGTTGTATGACCTCAGAGAAGTCATTTAACCTTTCTGAGTCTCAGTTCCTATATCTGTAAAATGGAGGTAATAGGTCAACTCTTACAGGATTGTTGGGAGAACTACATCTGATAATGTGTGTAAAGTGTTTAGCCTAGTGCCTGGCACGTAATATGTACTCGACAAGTGTTAGCTGCTTAGAAATACTGTTTTATACTTAAAACAATGTGTTTGAATTTGAGCAAGGCCCGTAACTCTGCTGAGCCTCCATTTCCTCATCTGTGGATGAGATAGTGATAATATTTTGCTTGTATGGCTGTTGTAATGATCTGAGAGGAACGTTTTAAATTGCTTGACATAAAGCTGACACTCAGGAGGCCCTCAGCCAGTGGTAGCAATTGTTATTAGTATATGGGGATTGGGGACCCCGGATGGGAGGGCAGGGAGTATGATAAGGGCTTTGAAAGATTGGGCGGCCTCATCCCCATTGTCAAGTGGCACCTCATTTCAGAACATGGAGAAAATTGTGATCCGCCCAACAGCCTTCAAGCCAGTGCTGCCCAAACCTCGAGGGGCACCATCCCTACCTAGCTTCCTGGGTCCTCGGGCTGCCGGACTGTCAGGAAGCCAAGGCAGCCTAACGCAGCTGTTTGGGGGCCCTGCCTCCTCCTCCTCCTCCTCCTCCTCCTCGGCTGCCGACAAACCCCTGACACTGAGTGGCTGGGCCAGCAGCTGTCCATCGGGAACTCTATCCGACTCCGGCCGAAACTCATTGTCCAGCTTGCCCACTTACAGCACCGGGGGTGCAGAGCCAGCCACCAGCTCCCCAGGCGGGCACCTGCCTTCCCACGGCCCTGGGCGGGGGGCACTGCCTGGGCCAGCCCGAGGGGCGCCCACTGGGCCCTCCCACTCAGACAGCGGCCGATCTTCCTCCAGCAAGAGCACAGGCTCCCTGGGGGGCCGCATGGCCGGGGGGCTCTTGGGCAGCGGCCCCCGGGCCTCCCCTGACAGCAGCTCTTGTGGGGAACGCTCCCCGCCACCGCCTCCACCCCCTCCACCCCCTTCGGACGAGGCCCTGCTGCATTGTGTCCTGGAAGGAAAGCTCCGAGACCGGGAGGCAGAGCTGCAGCAGCTGCAGGACAGTCTGGACGAGAGCGAGGTGACCATGTGCCGGGTGTGGTCAGTGGCAGTGACGGGGGTGGCATGGCAGGACATCCACAGGTGCTGGGAATACAAGAAGCATTTCTGTCTGTGCTGAGGGGTAGGTGTTGGGCCATTGCACTGTGACCCCATCCCCACCCCAGCTGTCTGGCTTACACTGTAGAGTGGTTGACACAGCACCACCCTTTACTGTCCTTCAGACTTGAGCAAGTTACTTAGTTGTACTGAGCCTCAGTTTCCTCATCTATAAATGGGGATGTTCCTGGCCTCAGGGTTATCGTGAAGATTAAGTAGGGTGAAGGGTGTAAAGTGCTTAGACTAATGCCTGGCACCTGGGAAGCGCTTGCTGTTATTATTGTTGTTGTGTCGCTTTTCATAAGAGTAGCTGCTACTGTTGGTATTGTAATTATTGTAATTATTGAATGGAATCTACCTTCCCTGAGCCCAGGACGGGAGCCAGGGCAGTCGGTGATTGGGGAGCTGGGGGTGGCCAGGGCTTGAGGTTTGGGGGAGCCACCAGGACCCAGGCCTACCCTCTCGCCCATAGGTGTACGAGGAACGGCAGCGGCACTGGCAGCGCGAGGCCCTGCGAGAGGACGGCGCGGCCCAGGCGCAGCGGGCGCAGCGGGCCCAACAGCTACTGCAGCTTCAAGTGTTCCAGCTGCAGCAGGAGAAGCGGCAGCTGCAGGATGACTTTGCACAGCTGCTGCAGGAACGTGAGCAGCTGGAGCGGCGCTGCGCCACCTTCGAGCGGGAGCAGCGGGAGCTCGGGCCACGGCTGGAGGAGACCAAGTGGGAGGTGGGCCAGACCAGGATGGGCAGGGAGCAGGGCCTTTGGCAGGGGGGTGGGGGTGGGGGTGGGGAAGGGGTAAGCCTTGAAAGGAGGGGCCCAGCCACACCCCCTCACCTGCCACCCCCAGAGGGCCTCCCCTTCCTCACCTTTGTGAGATGAGGCTCCCCCTTTGACCTCCCTTTCTGGGTGCGGGTCTTCTTGGGCCTCCACATTTGGTCTCCTCATTGGTCTGGTCTAAGTGCGCACGTAGCCAGTAACGTTCCTATCCACTGCCTTCCCGCCATGATGAGAATGAGAATGTAGTGCTTGCTGCTCAACAGGCAGTATTGTAAGCATGTAGTGTGGAGTGTATCCTCTAATCCTCGTAGCCACCCTGTGAAGTGGGTGCTGTTAACATGCTCATTTTATAGGTGAGGAAAGTGAGACCCAGAAAGGCTAGAGCCAGAGATCACACCTAGTCAGTGGCTGAGCTGAGATCTGAGCCCAGGCAGTCTGGCTCCAGTGTCTCTGCTTTTCACCAGGATACTGTAGTGCCTCTCAACTGGAAATGTGGGCACTGTCCTCAGTTGCTTCCACTCCTACCAAACCCGCCACCACCCAGTCCCCAGGGCGCTACTGCTTTGTGATGGTTTAAGGACCCCAGCTTTGAAAGCAAAACATCTGGGTCTGTATTCCACCGTAGCCAATTAATAGCTGTCTCATTATCCCCATCAGTAAAATGGGTATCATGATCAAACCACCTCTCCCCAAATGCCCAGCATGATGTCAGGGCCTGACACCCTGGGAGAACACGTCTCACCATCCTTTCTGACTATCTCCCACCCCCAGGTGTGCCAGAAGTCAGGCGAGATCTCCCTCCTGAAGCAGCAACTGAAGGAATCTCAGGCAGAGCTGGTGCAGAAGGGCAGTGAGCTGGTGGCCTTGCGAGTGGCGCTGCGGGAGGCCCGGGCGGCACTGCGGGTCAGTGAGGGCCGGGCGCGGGGCCTCCAGGAGGCGGCCCGAACACGGGAGCTGGAGCTGGAGGCCTGTTCCCAGGAGCTGCAGCGGCACCGCCAGGAGGCTGAGCGGCTGCGGGAGAAAGCTGGGCAGTTGGACACCGAGGCGGCCGGCCCCCGGGAACCCCCTGGGCCTCCTGCCACTGCTGACCCATTTCTCCTGGCGGAGAGTGATGAGGCCAAGGCACAGCGGGCAGCAGCCGGCGTTGGGGGCAGCCTGCGGGCCCAGGTGGAGCGGCTCCGGGCGGAGCTACAGCGGGAGCGGCGGCGAGGCGAGGAGCAGCGGGACAGCTTCGAGGAGGAGCGGCTGGCCTGGCAGGCGGAGAAGGAGCAGGTGATCCGCTACCAGAAGCAGCTGCAGCACAACTACATCCAGATGTACCGACGCAACCGGCAGCTGGAGCAGGAGCTGCAGCAGCTCAGCCTGGAGCTGGAGGCCCGGGAACTCGCGGACCTGGGCCTGGCGGAGCCAGCTCCCTGCATCTGCCTGGAGGAGATCACTGCCACCGAAATCTAGGGCCTTGGCATCCAGCTCTGCGGGGAGGTCTACTGAATGCAGATGGTAGCCTCAGATCCACTGAGGGCCCCGAAGTCGGAGGGCCCCAGGGCCACTTGTCCCCTGTGATCCAGGCCTCTGGGCCTCTGTCAAGGACTCAGGGCTGCCCTGTGATTTGGATGAGCAAGATCAGACTCCTTGAAGGTCCCTGTGTTCACTGTCACCCCGAGGCTCCTACTCACTGAGCCTATTTCACTCACCAACTACTGCCATTGCCACTCTGCCAACCCCGTTCACCCCCAGCATTCCAGCCCACCCAGCCAGGGGGCTGGGAAGAGGAAGGGGCTCCCTCATCTCCACATTCTCCCCATCACACAGCCAGAGCGAGCCAAACAGCGCCAGCTGCTCCAGATGTGCCTGCCCCCACCCTGCCCGTGTTGGGGGACAGGGCTGGGAGCGGGGTCTGATCCCCAGGTTCCAGCTCTGCAGCCTCTCTCCTGGGGTAAGGGGGCTATAGTCAGACCAAAGGAAGAACTCAGAAATGTCTTGTTTATTTGTATTTGTGACCAAGTGGCCCCTCCCCAACACCCAGGTTTATGGCCTTGTTTTCACTTGTATATTTTTCACATTGTAAATTTCTTGTACAAACCCAAAGAAAAAAATTAAAAAAATTTTTTTTGTTTTTAGAAAATGATGAGTGTGCTGGATAAAGACTACGGGAACTTGTTTGACCCCCACGCCCTCTTTATTTGCTGGCTATTCCCCTAACCCCTCATGGTGATGGGGGAGGGACAAATCCAGCAGAAAATCTGAGTTCCTAGTGGACCACAACATGAAATGGGCTCTTGGGGTTTGAGAAACTAGAAAAGACTCCCATCCTGTCCCTTGCACAGCACTGCTTGGGGCTGGGGGCTAGATACAGTGACCCCCTTGAGGGCCCTATCTGAGAGTGCCTGTCCCTCACTGGGGGAATCACCAAGCCTAAGCCCCAGACCTTGGGTTTCCCAACCCCCTTCCTGTCTTGGGGGGTTGGGGATAGTGAGCTGGTGACAGAGCTGCCCAGTAGCACCTTGTCCTTGACACCAAGTTTATCTGGAATGGGCAGAGCCTTAGTGACAACTGGAGAGGGAGAATGGGGGGGGAGAGGATCTGAGCCACCAGTGTGGAGCTTTGGGAGTAGGCAAGGCAAGCAGGAGTGGCAGGTTCTTGAGGCTTGAAGAGGTTAGTAGGTGAGGTCCAGGGGATGGCAGGAGGATTCTCTGGGGTTAGTGGGAAGAGTTACGGGGTAGCCGGGGAGAGTCTGGGATTAGTATCAGGAGGCTGGAAGACTGGAGAGGGCACTGGGCTGGGGGTCAGCTGGAGAAGCCTGGCATCAGCGGGAGGGGTCGGGGTATGGGTGGGAAGGGCGTTAATGGGAGGTTCTGGGAGCCAGTGGGAGGTAGCCAGAGTACCATCAAGGGGTCAGCGGGCAGGGGAATGGTCACCAGGAAGCTGCTGTTCAGTGAGGGCTGATGAGTCAGAGGATAAGGGCAGTGGGTCGGGCCTGGGGATCCTGACCACAAGCTCCATGGGCTCCCGAGCCTTGTTTCGATAAGCCCGGCGGATGGTGTCTACTGCCCGCTGGTGGGTCACCTGCTCCAGGCTCTCTCCATCCACGGCCACAAGCTCAAAGCCAGCCTGGGATGGGGGTGGGAGAATCACAGACCTCCCTCCTCAGGTCAACCCCACACCACCACCCAACCTCTCACCTCCACCAGCTAGGACACTCCTCCCCATCTGGGCTCTGGGCGGAGGCGATGGACAATGGGACTTTTGTGTCCAGAGCCGGTTGGGGGCAGGGTGGGGTGCAGACAATTGCCTTTTGTCCCTTGGGGCTAGCGGTGTAACAGGATGGGCCACCCTCAGGCGCAGGCTGGCATGAGGGGACAGATTTTTCCCTAGGTCTGCGCATCCTTCAGGCCTAACCCCGCTGCTCCCAAGCCTCCTCCCATGACCTGGTCTGAACATGTCTGGCTGGAAGATGAGCATGTACCAGCCCCGCCCCCTGCCAGAATTCAGCTCTGGGCCTAGGGAGTGGGCCTGGGTGCCCTTCACCCACCTGAAGGGCCCCGCTGAGGAAGGCGGCGCCGCCAGGGAAGATCTTTTCTATCTTCACCATGGGCTGCACCTTGGACTCGATGCCCCCAGAAATGCTGATGCCTAGTGAGAGGGAGAAACACTGGGTCACCGTGCAGCCACACCCCTAAAGCCTAGAGCTCCCAGGAGAACCCAGGACCCATCCCTAAATAGAGAGCCCCCAACTTCTCCCAAACCCCCGGATTCTATTACTACTCAATCCTCAACTCACTCTAGACCCCAAACCTCCCAAATATGGACCCTCCCAACTATATCCTAATACCCCGATTCTTTCCCTAGTCCCAGGTCCCCTAGTTATACCCCAAAACCAAGCCCACCAACCTCACCCACACCCAAGAGCCCCCGCCCCCCAGCAGGTGCAGTCCCGCCTGGACTCACCCAAGGACTGCTTCATCTTGGATAGTGTGACGGTCCTCAGCTCCCCACTGGGGACCTTCGTGGCTGCCTCCTCGGCTGTCCCACCAGTTCCGTTCTCAGAGGGCCCTTGACTGCCCCCTGCCTTGGCCACCTGCCCTTCCGTAGGTCGTGGCAGAGGAGGCCTGGCCTTCCGAGGCTTGTGGTAGCGCCCGCTGGCTGTGCTGGGAGTGGGGATAGGTGCCGGGGATGGGGAACGCCTGCGTCCGGGGGACTTGCCTCTGCCCCGGCTGCGGCTGCGGCTCTGGCTTGGGCCCTGGCTCCGGCTCTGCCGAGGGCCCTCTAGGGTCAAGGGTTCTGTCAGCAGCCAGTTAGGCCTCGGGGGCCGGGGAGCCACGGGGGGTGGCTGGGGAGGGGGTGTGCAGGCGCTTCTGCGTGAGATGAAGGCATCTACTGGCACATCCTGGAGAGGGGGGATCCCTTTACGAGGGTGGCGGGAGGCAGAGGCACCCAGGGAGACCTGGAGGCCCCCCAGACGCTCCCTCAGCTCCCCATCATCTTCCTCCTCTGAGAAGCCGTTCACAGGAAGTAGGTAGAAGCCTCCACGACTGTCTGGGGAAGAGGGCCAAGGTCAGGCCGCCTTCTCAACAGCCCAGACCACCTTACCAGACTCCAGTCCTTGCCTTTGTTGGTGTAGGGAGACCCAGGCCTGGGTTTGCTCAGGCCCTGTGGCAGCGTGCCCGGGTTCTATTGCAGTAGTATTTTAAAACTTTCTATTGTCATAGTTACAGTTTTATTTAAGTAACTATGACAATAGCAAGTAAAAATATGACTCCCACACCAAGCTGGTAATTTCTCAGAGGTTATTGCAGAGAATGAGATGATTTAAAAAGTGAGTGGATTTAAAACCCAATTATTAAGGGGCTTCCCTGGTGGCGCAGTGGTTAAGAATCCGCCTGCCAATGCAGGTGACATAGGTTCGAGCCCTGGTCCGGGAAGATCCCACATGCCTTAGAGCAACTAAGCCCGTGAGCCACAACTACTGAGCCCGCGAGCCACCAACTACTGAAGCCCACGCTCCTAGAGCCCGTGCTCCATAACAAGAGAAGCCACAACGATGAGAAGCTCGCGCACCACAGTGAAGAGCAGCCCCCGCTCGCTGCAACCAAAGAAAGCCGGCGTGCAGGGACGAAGAACCAATACAGCCAAAAATAAAATTAATTAATTAAAAAAAATTTTTTTAATTATTAAGTAAATAATAGTACAGATGGTGAGTGGACATGATGAAAATGGTTCTGGCAGACGAGGGATTTCCTTCAGGGAAACACACATACCTCTGAAGCCGCAACAGCCCACATGGGGACAAGGATGGAAGGTTCACTCTCCCTCCCCCAGCCCCCCTAGGGTGTGCCCCCTCCCCGGGCTCTGGGACTCTGACTGACCAGGCACAGGAGTGATGAGGTGACGCTTGGGCGGTGTGTCCTGCCGGGCTGGTCGCAAGGCAGGAGGCCAAACTGGTTGGAGAGGAGAGCAGGTCAGGAACCAGGCTCCCTGATGGGCCCAGCTGAAAGGGCCCAGGCAATCTCTGCCCCTCTCCACTGGGAGGCCACGCCCCCAGCCCCACCTGTGGCTCGGGAGCCACAGTCCTGCCCCCTGGCTGCTGACCTGCCTGGCTCTTGAGGGCCTCAAAAGCCTCCAGCTCCACAGGCATCACCATGCTGTCGAAGCGACCCAGGTCTGTGGGGGCCACCACACCCCTGGGGGAGGGCAAGAGACAAGGGGTGGTCAGGGCTCAGTTCTGGAGGTGCCCGGAGGGACTTCAGCCCTGGAGAGGTTAGGGGAGGTATCGGGGATCCCCTTCCTGCCCCCAAGCCCTCACCACCTGATGTCCCTCAGCAGCAGCAGCTTCGCAGGCCTGTCCAGAATGGCCAGCAGGGGCCTCACCAGGTCCTCCACGCCGCCCTCATGCACGTACTGCAGAGAGAGGCACCACAGGTCAGATAGCAGCCGGGACTTCCAGAGCCCGGCGAGGGGGCATGCCTGGGCATGGAGGGACCCCACGTTTTGGAAAGGTTCTCCCCACCCCCGGGCTGTCTTATCTTGGTGACTGGGTGGAAGCCTGCAATAATAATGACAGAGCTGTAACAGCAATAACAATAACAGCTTTGAATCTTTTTCTAGGCCTCGTACACATGGTCCCTCATTTAGCAACCACTCTGAGAGAGACATCAATTATTCCCGTTTCACAGATGAGGGAACTGAGGCTCAGAGAGAAGGACTTTGCCCCAGGCCACACAGATGAGGAAGTGTGAAGAGGGACTGGAACCTGAGAGCTCTGGCTCCGGCCTGCTGTGGTACCGGAAAAGGATATGCAGGGCGTGGACTCTCCTCCCCACCCCACCTCCCGGGCTGAAGGAAGGAATTTGAGCCAAAGTCTAGGCTGTGCGCCTGGCTGTCCCAGCTTGTGTCTGCACAGACCTACAAATTAGGCTTTGTTCAAGGCTGGAATGGGGACTCTGGGGAAGGGGTGGCCCTACAGAAAGCCTCTCCAGTCAGTACCCAGGGTGGTGGAGGCCTTTCTGCCTGGCACTGCCCAGATGCCACCAGCCACACCCCACCGACGCAGACAAACTGGCAAACTGTATACTGGGAGCCACCCGACTTGGACAGCACACTGCCCCCTAGTGCCATGAGGGACACACATACTGGTTCCGGGACACACACAGAGCAACCCGGGCGTGCACAGACACAGGGAAACAGCACACCCTGGTGGCCAGAGTGAGACATTCATAAATATCTGGAAATTCAACTGTGTGTGTGGACCTAAACCACACACAAAATTACAGGGACCCACACTTACAAATATGGACAATACACCCCCTTTTGTCTGGAGAGAGATACACGTAATTGCACAGAACCAGTCACATATGTGCACACACTTCAAGTCCACAAGCCTGTGTTCAGCTTCCACTAAGTGCCAGGTCCTGTACTGGGCAGTGGGGACACAACGACAGAGAGCCACATGCTCCAGTAAACTACAGACCACTGGCGACGGGGCAGAGGGAGTCTCAGAGGAGGGTGGGAAGATCAAAGGAGGCTGCATGGAGGAGATGGCCTTTCACTGACTCTTAAGGATAAATGCAGGGAAACAGCATGATAGCTGGCAGGAAAGGATAGTGTGGAATAATGGGTAGATAGAGGTTGAACTGGAACATGGGGTACATGGAGGGCCTCCATATAGGCTGCACAGTTTGTGACTACAGTGTGAGTAGTGCCCCTGGAGTTGTGCAATTCGTAGGCTGTATAAACCAGTGTTATATGTTATACCGAGGGAAGAGGATGTGATGTGGTGACCATGGGAAAGCAGAGGTTAGTGAATTGGGGAATCAAATCAGGGAGGGCCTTGAATGTGAGGATAAGGAACTTGTACTCTATTCTGCCAAAGATATGAGGCTGCAAGGGGGCTTGGGGAGTGTAAAGTGATCAGAGAGGTGGTTTATAATACCTGGTCTGGCGGCTGTGGGGAGATGGCTCAGAGGGGGAGAGAGAAGGGAGGCTTGGGGTTCGGGAACCACACATCCAAGTCACTAGCGGAGCTTTACTAATCATTCCAGCCAGGACTCCACCCCGAGGGTCTGATCTCTTGGTGTGGGTGGGGCTTGGGTCAGGTTGGGTGGTAGGCGTTGCTCCCTAGGTGCTCTGGGGCACAGAGAGAGGCCCTCCTGGCCTGGGCAGGGTGGGAGGAGCAGAGGGGTGGAGGAACAGGAGCCTACCAAAGAAACTGACGCAGAGCGCCACCTAGTGGCCAGGGCCTAGAGTTGCAGGCTCACAAGGGCTTGGTACGCACAGCCCTACTTGGCGCTCAGAGCTGAGCGTGACACTCAACTGAATTTAGCCCAGAGGCCTTTAGCTGCCCCCCCAGATGCACCCCCATATGTAGCTCTACTGTAAACCAAGCATTGGCAAAAGGATGCATGAATTAGTGTGCCTCAGTCTCCAGGTGACATACACACAGATACAACCGTACAGTTAAGTCAACACAAACTCAGGTACCCCAGAGATTAACAAAGGCACATGTCACACAGACGTAACACAGCCCCACCGTGACCAAGGTGAGGGAGTTGGGGGAACCACAAACAATTTCCTGAAACTCCTCAGCTTGCCCTGGTATACAGGATCATGCGTACACTGATGCAGATCGAGCACAAGGAACCCATCACAGGAAACCTGCAGGTTCTTGAGACAGAGGGATAGGAGGGGGCCTTCCAATCCTCCTGGAGGGCGTGGCCTGTGCCTCCTGCAGCCTCCCCAACACGCAGGCTACAAAGACTCCCTCAGATCTACCCTCTACCCCACCGTGGGGCCCTCTGCTTCTGTCTGAAGTTGAACGAAACAGAGCAACAGTGCAGGTGTTGGGGGAGGCTTGGGGTATGTTGGGAGGACAAAAGATTACTGACTTGGGTGACAGGGGAGGGTGCTTGGCATGAGGCCAGACCTGTTGGCTGACCCAGGAGTGGAAGGAGGCATGAGGGGTGGGGAAGCCTGGGTTTAGAAGAGAACAGAGAACAGAGCAGGTGACTGCAGGGACCCAAGTCCCGAACTCATCACCTGTCTGGTCTGGCTCCTTCTCCCCTCAGCTTAAATATCACCTCCTCAGGGAGGCCCTCCCAGACCACACCATCTAGTTTGTGCCTCTTAGGTTATTTTCTCATGTTCTTTTTCTTCACAGTACTTCACATGATTTGTCAGTATGGGTGCTTAGGTTTTAGTTACTGTCTATCTTCCCTTCCTGGCTGTGAGCTCAGCGTGTGTGTGTGTGTGTGTGTGTGTGTGTGTGTGTGTGTGTGTCTGTGGGTCCATGTGTCTGTGTGTCTGTGTGCACTCACGAGTTACAGGGGTAACTTCTGCTTTTACTTACCACTGGCCTCACAGTGTCAAGCCCAGATACTGGTCAATAGATAGTGGCCTGAATGAAGGGTTAGGAGACTGAGTGACCATGTACTAGGGCTGGGGACGGGCTGGAGGCTCACCCGGGAACAGTGGCGGGTGACAGCAAGCACCTCGTCGTCAGTCAGCAGCCTCCGGGCCAGGTCCTGAATCAGGGGCCTTCGGCTCTCCCAGGCCTGCACCCTCTCATCCACGTTGGGCAGCTGGCTGGAGGGGCTCCTGGACCTGGCAGAGAGCAGAGTCCGGCCCCTCTCCCGGTCTGCAGGGCAGGAGCAAAAGGGTATGATGAAGGAGCCAGGAGCCATCCATAAGAGGAGGCAGGGGGGCTCCCCTCAGTGGGGTCAGACCCCAGAACAGACTGGCTAAGGGGCCCATGTACCCCCGACGGAATCCCAGTCTAGCCCAGATGCTCCCCACCATGGTCTCCCATACAATCTGCTCATCATTGGAGCTCCAATCCAGGCCCTTCAGCCCCAAACACAGACCCCTATCCCAGGCTGTTCCTTAGTGGAGTCCTAGCCCAGTGCCCCCTGAGCCCCCTGAACGTCCCTACTGGAGTTCTAGCAAGGTTACCTCCCTCATCTCTCCAAAAAATCTGTCTTTGGGGAGACCCAACTCAAGCTCCCATTCCTCAAAAATGCACCCCAATATCTGTCTGCAACCCTATCTTTCTTAGAAAGTATAGTCCAATTCTTTTAACTGCCCCCCAATGTGTACCTTCCTATCTGTCTGATCCCCCATGCTTGACCCCAGCTGAGTTTAGCCCAAAGCCCCTAAGCTACTACCCCCAGTATGCACCCCATCTGCAGCTCTACTGTAAACCAGGCTCGGTAGAGGGATGCATGCATTACCACGTCTCAGCCTCCAGGTGACAAACTTCGGCACGGATCCCGCTCCCCCTGCTATGAAGAAGAAAGAGGCTCAGTTGCAGCCCTGGTCCCCAATCTGAAAATGGGGTTTGGGGGCTCAGGACTGGCTGGATCACTGGCTGGAATGGAGCGTTCAAGGCTGGAAGGTGGTAGGACCGGGAAGCAAGAGGCCAGGCTATTGAGGAGGGTCTTGAAGGCCATGTTCAGGCCAGGGATTCATTCACAGGCAATGGGGAGTCAGTGAAGGCTTTGGATCAAGAGAGGGTCCAGTCTGCACCCTGCTCATGGAGGTTCATTTGGAAGCAAATGAATGGAGGGAAGAACCCCAAGGGCAAATCACCTACCTTCAAGGGACAGAGAGAAAAAGAGGAGCCTTTGAAGGAGAGGAGTGGCCAGAGAAGTAGGAGGAGAACCAGGAGAGAGCAGGGCCCTGGGGGCTTTGGAAAAAGAGATGGCTTTAGGGAGGGGGCTGGCCTGCCCTGATTTGAAGGGGTTGTCTCTCCCATGAGACTGTCACCTTGAGACCCCAGGGAGGGGCAAGGCCCAGCCCCTCATCCCCTGGTTGTTTTTGACTTCCCAACATCCACTCTCCCTTCTGGAAACAGCACCCTGATTTTACTTGGGGACCACCCCACCCCCACCCCATTCTCAGTCCCTGTACTCCAGGGTGGACACATGACCCAGGCTGGCCAACGAAAGCACCTCTCTCTCTCCCAGATGACAAGTGATGTGTTGGGCACGTGATCCCAGCTGGGGCAATGAGAGCCTTAAGCTGGAACTATTTAAGGAGAAGCTCTTTCCCCTGGGTTGCTAAGCGACAGTGGCCTTCTTACCTCCAAGTGGCAAAGCCAGCAAGATAATGAAGCCAACCCAGGGGAAAGAGGAACCAGAAGATGAAGGGGGCAGATGTCTGGGAAGATTGTTTAAACGTTTAGACCCAGCTTACACCAGTAGCTGAGCCAAGAAGCGCTTTTTAAAGCTAGCTTGAGTTGAGTTTCTGTTACAGGCAACCCCTATAGTCTCAACTCATCCATTTTTGGTCCAGTCTCTGAATCTCACCAGAGAGATGAGACACCCTCTGTAAGTGTCCTTAGGAAGCCCCTGACATGAGTGAAGCCTGTCTAGGCCTTCCTGCCTGGCCCTTGATCTACAAATGGCCTTGCTCAAGATGGTTCTAGAAGTGGGTAAAGCCTGTGGAGCTCTGGCCAGGGGAGGTGAAGCCAAATGCTCTAGGAAAGGAGTGCCCTGCCTCCCCTCAATGCCAAGAGCACGGGGATCTGACCCAAGGCTTTCTCGTCTATGCTGTGACTCTCATCAGTTTTCCCTTCTGTAAAATGGGAAGATAAGGCAGTATAACAAGGACCACTATATTTTCTGAGCACCTTCTGTGTGTCAGACCATGTGCTAAGTGATTAACATACACTAATTCACTTATTCCTCATTATTCCCAAAGAAATAAGTATTATTACTCTCATTTTACTCATGACGCTCGCAAGGTGAAGTGGTGGCTCACAGCTAGGACGAAGCAGTGTGGGATTTAAGCTCAGACCTGCTGGAGGCCGGAGTGGACTTTTCCTCTGTCCTGCTTGGCTGACCTGCCCAGTACTTACCTTTCTCCAGGTCCGGGTGGGGGCGGGACTTGGCTGTGCTCCCACTGTCCAGCGTCCAGACCTCTCTGCGCCCGTCCCCTGCCAGCCGCCCCTGCCGCCCTCCCTTGAAGAAGAGGTTCATCAGGGTCTTGGAGCGCTGCAGGGCCCCCTTCTCCCCAGGGGACCCCGACTTCTCCTTCCTCCGCTGTTTCTTCTCCTCTGCAGACACGAGGGAGCACCCGGGGGGCTGGAGGGGTGGGCAGAAGGGAAGGACGAGGGGCAGGGGTGTGGGGAGGGGCAGAGAAAAGGGAGAGTAGGGGGCAGACGGGATCTGCAGCCATGTGGGGAGGTGGGGATGAGCACGGGGCTGGGGTTCCTCTTTCAGCTTTCTACCCCTCCCCCACCCACAGCTACAGCTATGTGAGGAGTGTGTGCGTGTGTCTGTCTGTAGGCAGGGCTGGGAACTCCAGGATGGAGGGGCTGGGTTAGGGCTGGTTTGGGGCCCAGGACTAGTTTGAAATGGAGCCCAGAGCAGGGTCTGAGTGTATTCTGCAGCTGGCGCTGGGGCAGAGCCTGGCGCAAAGGGAGCTTTGGGGCCCAGGGCAGGGTGCGGGACAGGTTTTGGAGCAGGGGCTTTGGAGAGAGCAGCAGCCACCCATCCCCCACATACCCCACAAGGTCAGGTGGCTCTGGGAGCGGGTGATGGGGGGCCGGGGTTGGCTGAGGGCCAGGAGCAGAGCAGTTTTGGGGGACTCAGAGAGCGCAGAGTCAAGGCGGGGGGAAGGCGGGGGGCCGTCGGAGCGGATGGCCGTGTCCCTGAGGATGACTGTGGGCCGCACACTACACCAGGTCTCCACGTGGCCCCCCGCGTCTGGCTCCGTCTGCATGGCCGTGTCTGCCCGCCCCCGGCCTGGGCCCCAGCTGCCCGGCTCCTCAGGCCCCAGGCAGACATCCATGTGGTCCGAGGGCAGGGAGCTCCAGCCATCGGCCGAGCTGTAGGGGGCACTGGAGGCGAACGAGGAGGCGCTGGAGCTGCTCTCCGAGGCGGGGGACAGCTGCTGCAGCACCCCGTTGCTCACTGCGGGCAGTGGGAAGGGCAGGGGCGTCTCAGTGATCCGGCCAGGTGGCTTTGGGGCCCAGCTGGGGCTGCAGGCCACCCGTGGGCTTGGCGGCAGCAAGGTTTTAAGCATGGGGTCTAGGGAACCAGCTGCTCAGCCATCCTGCCACTGACTGGTTGAGAGATCTTAAGCAAGTCACTTCTTCTTCAACCACCCCCTGCAACTCCAGACCCCAGGAGAGCCTGTAAAGGAACCGCAGCTTCTCGGAGGAGAGCCCATAAATGGCTCTGGGCGTGTGAAAGTCCTCAGGAGTTCTTGGTGCCCCTGCCCACTTATTCTTCAGAAATTTCAGCCCCAATTTAGGGCCTCAGCCCCTTTCATCAAGCCTCCCTTGGAGGCTTAGCTACTTACATCGATCCAGCCAACAGTATTCAGAAACCATCTCCTTGTAGGCAGGATACCGGCCAGTCTCCTGGGGAGGGCATGGTGGGCACAGGAGGGCACAGGGGAGTGGGTGAGGAGGGAGGGTAAGAATGGAGGAGCGATGGGACAGGAGTCAACTTTTCAACCTGATTACTCTCCTCCGAGCTCATCATGTTCTAGCCACACCAGCCACTTTGTTTCTGAACGTGCCAAGTTCCTCTATACTTTAGGGCCTCTGCACTTGCTGTCCCTTCTGCCTGGATTCTCTTCCTTTAGCTCGTCTTATGGCCAGCTCTTCAGGTGTCACCTCCTCAGAGCTGAAAGGTCCTGACCCCCCTGGCTAAAAGAGCCTTCCCAAATTACCCCGTCCCACCTCTCCGTTAATTTCCCTACAGCAGCTGTCACAGTCCGCATGCACCTAGTTTGTCTGTTTCCCTCCAGTAGCAGAGACCTGGTCTATCTTGTTCACTGCTGTGACCCAGTACCTGGCATAGTGGCTGCTGTGTAGTAGGTACTCAAAAATATTGAATGAATGAATGGGGGCAGAGTGGGAGAGAGGAGGGGTGTTTGGGATAATCTGAGAGGAAGGAAAGGGAGAAACGGGATGTGGGAGAGGTGGGAAATAGAGGCGGTGGTGGGGGGATGGCAGGGGAGGCACTGAATGGTGAGAGGGAAGAAGTCTCACAAGGGAGACGACGGGGGCAGGGGCCAGGGTTGGGCGCTAGGGGAGAGTGAGACATCACCTCTTCCAGGAGCCAGGGTGAGAAGGACTTGATCCTTAGGCAAGTGTGAGACCCACATGAATAATGAATCCAGGCATATCCCCTGAAACACAATCTCTGGCTCCAGCCCAGACCTCCCTGCCCTGTGCCCTGAGGATGCCCACTACCCAGGTCCTGCCCAAAGCCACAGCTACCACCCCCCTTTCTTGGCAGGACTCCTTTCTGGGTGGAGGCCCCTAGACCTCCACCACTCATAAAAAGGGACACTGGCCTACGCATCTGGTGGGGAGCTGGACAGAAACCAGGCCCTCCTATTGATCAACTGAGTAATTGACTGTGATTCCTGAGTTATGTCACCTCTCTGAGCCTCAGTTTCTTCTTCTGTGAAATAGGTATGGGGACAATGACTGCCCTACCTCTCACGAGGCTGTGGAAAGTCATAAGTTGCACAGCGATGGGCAACATTAAGTGCTAGAGTGGTCTGGGAAGTCCTTCCTATAGTCTGGCCTCTCCCTGTCTCCCACAGTCCTGCCCACCTTGATGGTCAACATGATGTGTGTTTGGCCCTTCAGCACCTCCACGGCTTGGCTGTGGCTGATGTCGTCGAACCTGACACCATTGGCCGCCAGGACCTGGTCCCCCACCTTGATGCCGTTCTCCTCGGCCAGTCCACCATGGTCCACTCTGGGGTCAGAAAGGAGGCATTCTGATAGGCGACCTGGCTGCTCTCCCTCACCCTATTCCAGACTCTTGCATACAGGGATACACCAGTCAAACCCCTTGACCCTCCTCCTGGTGACCCCCGACCCCCTCTCCAGATCCCATCCCTGACCTAGGTCATTGGCCAGGACTCACTTGCTGACCCATCCCCAGGTTCCAGCCCAACCCCTGCCCCAGCCCTCACTTGGACACATAGATGCCCAGGCCAAACTCCTTGCCCCCGCGGATGTTGAAGCCCAGGCAGAAGTCGTCAGAGGTTGTGTAGAGATGGACGATGCGCCGTGCGCCGTCCTCTGAGCCACTGTCAGAGGGCGTTGAGCTGCACTTTTCCACCACCAGCCGCCGATTGACCACATCCACCCTGGACAACAGCACGGGGCCCTCAGCCTGGGCCCTCAGCCACCACCGGCCACCCCCTCACCTCCCAGCAGCCAAGACAATTGCATAGGAAAGGCAGGGCTGCCTCTGGGGGACTCCCAGACCTGAGATCTTCACTGGGACATAGATTTCATCAAGCCAGGGAAACCATGCAAATCTCTCTTTATTGAGCAGCTCTAACTGCCAGGCCCCATTTCAAATCCTCCCTGGGCCCCGAGGGAGAGGCCCTGTACTGGCCCCTGGCTCACAGCCGCAGCGTGGAGGGGCAGGGCCACCGGGGTCTGAGACAGCAGAGTGTTGAGAGGAGGGCTTGGGGAGAGAAATGGCCTTTTCTCATTTCAAGGTCGGGCTGTCGGATCCCTGTGTTTCCAGTGCCAGGGAATGGGAAGAACAGAAGCCATACTAGCCAGGCCCCCAGCTGAGCCCTGTGCCATTGGCCTCTCCCTCCACGGCTTTGGGTGGTGGTGCTGGGGTGGGTGGGGTGGGACCAGGCCTGCTCACCACGTGGTCTTCTCCTTGGAGAACTTGATGCCTGGTACGCGGCCCATGCGCCTCACCATCATGTGCAGGCGGCTGCTGCCCGTCAGCACCTTCACAGCACTGCCCATCGTGGTGCTCTCCAGGCTCAGCCCATTCACCTCGGTGATCTTATCACCCACGCACAGACCAGCCCGCTCTGCACCAGGGGAGGCATGGCTGGCATGGGCCACTTGGGAGAAGTCCCCCAGGTTGAGGCTGAGCCTCTCCCATCAGACTAGGCTCCCTGGGGTAAAACCTCTTTGATGAGATTGGGATCCCCAGGTAGGGTCTGTGTATCTGCCATCAGACAGGGACCTACCTGTTCATTAGCCCCTTCCATCTCCCCATTGGATCAGGCCCTCCAAAGCTGAGGGCCCTCTCCTCTTATTCTTGACAACAGCATCTCCGCACCCCACCAAGGTGGGGGTCACGTCCGAAGCCAGGACCTGGGCCCCACTCACCTGCACTGCTCCCCTTCTCCACTTTGCTGACGAAGATGCCCAGGCCGTGCTCAGAGCCGCCCCGCACACTGAACCCCAGCCTCCCAGCTGGACTCTTCTCCACTCGAACTGCATGGATGATGTCACTTTCATCGCTGTTGGCTGTTGGCGTAGGGACACAGGCATGACTCCCCTGCCCATTCTGGGCAGAGAGGGACCCTGGCCTCCCCAGCTTGGGGCCTGCGAAAGCTGGGTTGCTGTGCACCGGCACCCAGGGCCCTAAATGAGGGGGTAGGTAGCTAATTTCTGAGTCCTCTCTGGGTGATTTTGAGACCATGGGCCAGGGAGGGTGTGGGAGCAGGCAGGACAGGACTCTATGCTAGAAGACACGGTCCTCCTTTCCTCATAATGCAGGGTGTGTGTGTGTGTGTGTGTGTGTGTGTGTGTGTGTGTGTGTGTGTGTGTATCTAATCCTTACTAAGCTACCCATGACCACAGGCCTGGGATAGGCCAAATTCTGAAAAATCCTGCCACTCTGAGAGTCCGATGGATGGGAAAGATGTTCAAGATTCCATTCTACGAGGCACAGTTGAGGGAGTCTGGGCTCTCCAGCTTGCAGTAGAGATGAGTATGGTAAGTCTATATTCAAATAGTTGAAGAGCTCTTCTATAAAAGGCATTAGATGTTTTTGTCTGTGTAATCCATAAGGTAGAACCAAGCCCACGCAGTGGAGTTATATGGAGGAAGATTTAATCAGGGAAAACTTTCTAAAACCTTCAGTTGGCAGGCAATGGAATGAATTTTCCAAGGAAAGGTAGTGAGTTTCCCATCACTGGAGGCATACAAGCTGATACCTAGTAAGTCCCTGTCTGGGATGTTGTGGAAGGATCCCTGAGGCCCCTTGTATCTCATAGACTCTGTGATCCTGGAGGTGAGGGCTCTAGGAGCTAGCTGACTACATGAGGAAAGAAACTCAAACCACCATGCCTCAGTATGTGCCCAGAGCACAGAAGTGGTCCTCTCCATCAGTGATGGGGAAAGTCAGAGGAGGGGGTCCTTAGGGACTGGAGCTGTCAGGGAAGGTTTCTTGGAGGATGGGATTTGGATGGGTGGAGGGGAAGGGAAAGGCACTGATGAGGGGATGGAGTGAGCAAAGGCTCAGAGGTGGCCTTTGGTTAGAGAAAAGGGGTAAGTTGGGTCCCAGTTGGGAAGGTCAGAGTTCTTCTTGGGGAAGGCTTACTCAGAGGTGTTTGAGAGGAGAAATATCACACACATACTTCTATTCGACCTAAGAGAAATCAGGTTACAGTACATGAGCAGGGAAGCTCAGGAAGTAATCCCCAAGGGCAGCCTATAGGTGGGGACAGTGCAGGACAGAGGTGTGGGAGATGCTGGGGCTTCCTAGCTGATTCTATCTGCACAGGTCCCAGGACTTTCTCAGCCCAGAGAAGGAGGCTTTTGCTCTCCCGCCCTCCAACCCTCTTTCTCCTCAGTCTCTCCTCGGGGGCCTCCCTAGGGCCCTGGGCCAGGGGGATGTCAAATCTGGGGTTTTGAGCCTAGGAGCTTGGGGCCTCTGAGGAGGGAAGATCCTCTACCTCTACTGCCCTAGCCTGGGGCCACCAGGCATCCCTCCAGGCACTCAGCAGCCCCTCACTATCTCCTCCCCTCCTGCCTCCTTTAGTCCATTCTCTCTACACAGTGGCCAGAGTCAACTTTCATACTAGATCATGCCTTTCCCCTGATTAAAAACCTCAGTGCCTACCCCTGCTTCTAGAAGGAGCTACACATTCCTTCCATGCCCAATAACGCCCTCCCTGGGCTTTCCTCTGCCCACCTCTCTACACTCGCCTCTGGCCACCCTCCCCAGCCTCATGACCTTTGGCCACAGTGACTGCCTTCCTGTTCCTCTCACCGGCCAGTCCTTTCAGTGTTCCCTCTGCCTGCGATGCCCTTGCCCAGACCTTCATAAAGCCACCTCCTATTTGCACTTCCTCCTGGCTCAAACACCACTTTCTCAGAGAAGCCTTCCTGGACAACCCTACCTAAGAAAGTCCCTTCCCCCTCCTCCCAGGTAGTCTCTGTTCGAATGGTTCTCAAAGCGAGCTCTCCAGACCAGCAGCATAGCAGCACCTGGAAAGTTATTAAAAATGTGAACTTGGGGGTTTTACCACAGACCCACTGAATCAGATTCTCTGGGTGTAGGGCCCAGTAACCTATCTAACAAGGCCCCCAGGCAATTCGGATGTATTCTAAAGTTTGAGAAACACTGCTCTATCATATCATCCAAATTAGTACCTTCAAGATTCTTACCATCCTTTCTCATCATTTGCTTATTTGTATATTATTTATCCTTGCTCTCTTTTCACTGGACTGTAAGCTCAGTCATGATAGGGACTTAGTAATTCTTTCCACCAATGTATCCCCAGTTTTGTGCACTGTGCTTGATATTTGCTAAGTCTTCTTTTAATCAGTGAAATAATAAGTGGAATAATGAATAAATGAATGAATTAGGAGAGTGAGGAGAAAGGGCTGGTTGGGATTAAAGATAATACCATTTCTCTGGAACCCACTGAGTTTGAGGAGTTGGTGGGAACTCCTGGGTGATATGGGTGGTAGTGTTCCCCTTCCCACTGTGTCTCCCTTATCAGTTAACTTTAGGCCTCTGGAAAGTTCTAAATATTGATAATAACGTGGGGGAGGGGCTCCAGGCTGTGGTGAGTTGGGAGATGTTTGTGCTCAGGCAGAGGGGATGATTCTGAGCTCACAGGCTCCCAACCCAGACAAGCCAGCTGGCTGGAGCAATGCCCCAGTCCTTCCATTGCTAGGGGATGCAGCTCTCCTGGCTGCACTAGGGCACTGGGGTGAGGCAGAGGGAGAGAGCCCTCATGGAACTTCTGGAAGAGGGACAGTGTGCATAGGCCTCGCATCACAGTTGGGCATGGAGTATGTGGGCATGTGAGGGGGAGGTATAACGTAGTTCTTCCAATACGATGGGACTTGCAAGGGCCGTGCTACAGTACCTCCTCTCTCCCCCTCTGTGTTTCCTAGCTTATCTGGCGACTTCTGCTCCATGTCCAGAATGACATGCTGCCCTGCTGCTCACCTGAAGTTGAGGCCGGGCTTGGTGGACGATGGGGGTGAGCGTGATGGGCCACTGGTGCAGGAAAGCCTGCTCCCTGAGCAACATGCTCCTCCCCTGCCCTGGTGCCCTGGGTAGGGGACAGAGGGACCCAGCTGAGTCAGCGGGAAGGAGCAGGCTGAAAAGTCCAGTCTGGGATCCAGCCAGGGGAGCCCTGCTGGCTGAGAGAGAAGAGCGGAGCTGGAGATACTTATCTGGTCCCACCCAGGGAAAGCCCAGGCCCAGGGGGCCCCACTCCCCTGCTGGTATTCAAGGTCCTGCCTTGGTCACCGGCTCTTTGTCGCCTCACATCTGTCACTGCAGCCAGGCCGTCTCCTAAGTGCCCACCCATCATACTCCATGCTTTCCGTTTCAACCTTGTCTGTGATATCTCCACCCCACCACCAGCTGCTGTCATTGCTCTGTCTCTAAGCCCTGCTACACTGGAAATTTCTGGAAGGTGAAGATTAAGCCTTATTTCTCTGTAGGTTCCCACAGGACCTAACAAGAGCTGGTATACAATAGGTGTGCAATGAAACGTTAAGCAACTACATAAGATTAGGTGTCCCCCTCCCTCAGGGCCCAGACCTGGGGCTCCCTCCCTATCCTCAACCCTCTTCTCCCCACTCTTTGCAACATCTTCCACTTTACCTCTGTCTCCGTCCTCTGCACCTGAAGCCTTTAATTCTGTCTGTCCAGCTGTACATTGACTCCTCACAGCCCAGCACAGAGCTGGGCTCACAATGAACTGGTTGATGAAGAATGTCCCTCTCCATCCTGCCCACCCCCCAAAGTCATACATGAATGGGTCTGGAGAAAGGAAGAGTCCATAGGAGTGAGGGGCCAATTTAATACTCTGCCTTGCTTCCTTGGGGGCTGGCATACCACACCCCCCTTCTCTACCTTCATGCCAGACCTCCCACCTCTGACCTCTCCACAATCCTGGAACACTAAAGGATCGGCTTAAAGGTGAGAAAAGGGTAGATGAGGAAGAGTCTATGGGTTACCAGAGGCTCTCTCTCCCTGCATCCCTATGATTCCCACTTCTTGAGTTCCCCCACCCACACTGGCCCTGCCCTCTCCTACCTAGTGCCTGCTCTCCCCTCTCCCCCACCCGCGGTTCCCGGCCTGGTGGCTGGGCCCTGCTCCCACCTTCGATGGGGGAGTTGATGAGGATGACACGGCCCATGGGCGATGAGGCTCGGATTCCGCGGAGGGGCCCATTCAGCAGCCGCCGTTGCTTTCTCAGCAGGTATCGGGTTGCAGAGCCTGACTCGCTGCCCAGGTGGCCTCGGGAGGAGAGGGAGCTCACAGAGCCAGAACTTAGGTCTCTGAGGCCCACTGGGTCGAAGCCCACTGGGAAGCCATGCGCCATGGTGGCTAGACGGGGGTGGTGCCCTACAGGTCCAGAGGGAACCTGCTAGCCCTTGAGAGGAGGGCCCCACGTGCCCCAGGCTCCATGAGCCTTCTGTGCTGACTGGGATCTCAGGGACCTGGAGTCCCTGATCTCTGCTGCCTCTCAGGAGTGTGTGCTCCAGGCCTGCACAGGGAGAGCAGAGATTGGGGAAGCGGTGTGAATGCTGCCTCCGCTGCCCCCCAGAACTTCCACCCCACCCCCTGCTTGGAGCATCCTGCCTCCCATGCCTTAGGCCTCTCACCTCTCCCACTCCCTGGCCAGAGAACTGCCCAGTTCAGCCACCATTGTGGACTTCTGGAGCCATTTATACAACAAGGTGGGTGAGAACCTCTCTTTCACCCCTAGTTCCTGCTCTCAGCTGAGTCATCTACTCCGGTAGGTCCCCAGTCCTCAGTAGAGGTTGAGAGAGTGGAGATGGGATTATTGCTGGCCCTAGGACTGCAAGCAGTGTGAGAGAAATTTGGGCCAGTACAGTTCGCTGAACCACCCCTCCTGTGTATGTGGGTAGGGGGCCAGCCCCAGGGACTTGCGCCTCGAGGGGCTTCAGAACCTGGGACAGCTGCAGCCAAGGGCCCCAGAGATTCCCCAGGCCCCAGGCTGCGGTCCCCTCTGTCCCCCCTTCCCTCCCGTCCAAAGAGGGGCGTGAACCTCTCCCAGCCTTGGGGGAAGGACCTGCTGGCGAGAGCCCCCCAACATCCCGCGCAAAACCTGGGCCAAATCCCTCAGAGCAGCTCCTGGACCCAGAACGCAGCACCCTACCCCCGGCTCGGTCCTCCCGGCCCCCCTCACCTGCTCGCGCGTGCTGCAGCCGCCAGCCTCGCCCGCCCGCGGGCGCGGGCGACAGCAGCAGCAGCAGCAGCAGGATCCCCGCCCAAGCCTCGCCGAGGCTGAAGGAATAGGGCCGCCCAGCGCAGCCCCGGGCTCCCATTGGCTGGGAGGGCCGCCAATCACTCCCTCCAGCCACCTCCTTTGGGTGCCCCGGTCGGCCGTTTGTAATCTGGGCTGGGGCCTCTGGGTTCTACTCGCTCCAGTTCGAGTTCTGGTGCCCCACCCCGCACCGCGAACTTAGGCCTTTGGTCTCAGCTCGCCCGGCTCCCGCTACCGGTTCAGCGCAGGGGAGCCCAGAACCACGTCTTCTCCAGGCCAAACCAGCTACCAGGGCTCATGGAATTGCCACCCCTCCGCGGTCACCCTTGAGGCCTCAGCGAGGGAATGCCACCTGGGCAGAGCGGGGCGTGAGCCTGCGGTGGGCAGGAGCGCGGGCTGGCACCTGGGTGTGCAGCACGCATGCTCTGTATGGTGACTGGGTGAGTTGGGAGTGTGTGTGTGTGTGTGTGTGTGTGTGTGTTTGAGCGCTGCCTTCATATGCATCCTCCTATGTCAGAAAGTGTCTCTCTGGCCACCCAGTTCTGGAAAGGACGCAAGGCAGGGAAGCTGGTTCCAGGACACTAGAAGGAGGAAGACTCTTTCTGATCCACTTTCTTGATGCAGACAGAGGTACCTTGAGCTTTCTGCCCCTTCACATCCGGGGCAGGGACTGCGGCCAGGGTCTGTGATACAGGGGTAGGGATTGGGGCATAAGGAAACTGGGGACCCAGTGGAGCTAGAGGTTATAGAGGGGAGTATAGAGGGGACTAGGGAGGAGGAAAGGGCTGAGGACACCGAAGAGGCACAGGCACGAGCAGAACCGGACTGTGAAGGGGTGAGAATGCCAAGGTGCTGCGAGAGGACCTTGAGGGAACCGGGGTAGGAGACCAGGGGTCCAAGTAGGCAGAGGCCACTGCCAAGGCAGCCATTAAGTAAACAAGCCGGGCGGTAACCCGAGTCTCTCTGGGCGTACCGTCAGAGGATGCCCCTCCACGCCGCCCGCCTTCGCCCCGGGCACCTAGACCCCCGGTTGCAGAGGCCGGGTGCCTCCCGAGGCCAGCCAGGGGACTGCAAGCAAATGGGGCAGCTCCTCCCCTCCTCTCTCGGGTTGGGGACGTGGCCAGAACTGATCCCTGAGGTCGGATTGGCTCTGGGAGACAGCGTAGGGCCGGGTCTCAGTGGCCCGGGCTGGGGGCGTCGCCCTTAAATGACACCCATCGCCCCCAGGCTCTGCCAATCCCTGGCCTCGCCGGGCGGATGCGCCAAGGGAGTCCCCGCCCCTCAGGCTGGCGAGCGTCACGCGTGACGTTACCCGTGATGGGTGTGAGGTCGGGGGCGACGCGCGGAGAGGAAGGCGGGACTGAGAGCTGCAGAGGACGGGAGCCCAGGAGCCTAGGAAATCGTGAGTGCTCATTGTGCCGGGCGGGGTTCTGGGGTCAGGGGACAGGGGCTTGAGGGCTGGGAGTCAGAGAGGAAAGTTGCCTCCGTCCTGTGAGATTCAGCATCTTCGGCTCTAAGGCACGAGGGGAGGTGGGTTGGGGAGGGAATGTCGGGGTGAGACTCTGTATGGTCACACATTCAAGTGTCTGCAACTGATGGATATGAGCTGTGTGTTTGTAAGTAACGGTCTTTGTATGCAGGGCGTGTCCACCCTGTTTGCAGGTCTGTGTAGGGTGTGTATGCTGGTGTCTTTGTGTGTGGGTATGTGAATGTGAGTGTGTGAGAGGGGAGGGTGTGTCTGCCTGTGAGGGAGGAAGTGTGGTTGGAGAGAATTAGTCATTCTGTAGGATATTGCCCAACATGGCCAGATGAATGCTTCAGGCTTTCTTCTCTGTGCTGAGTGGAGGGTTCACTCACTGTATCCTGCTCCTTTAGAGGTAGGTAGCTCAGGGAGAGGTAGATGTGTGTTCCTGCCAGCCCTGCCCAGCTAGGGAACAAGGAGAGCCTTGGGCCATTCAGTGTGGGCTGAGGAAGATGGGTCTGGAGAGGGGACTGTGCATGCCCACGAGCACACCTGGCTGGCTGGCATCAGAGTCCCCTGTTTGAGATCTGGAATAGGTAAGCCCTGGAGTTGCCAATGAACCCTTGCTGTCCTCCAGTCAGGGCCTGGGGAGTGAGATGGCTTACGCCATCTTCCCAAACAGCCTTGGGGGTTTGTATGTAGGTCTCAAGGCAACTGGGGCCTAAAGCTGACATGAACGTGGATGTGTAATGCATATAATCTGCATTTCTGTGCATACAGAGCACAAGAGTAGCTGCATGGGATTAGTTGCTGCTCATGCGTCAACCTCACACATGTAAATCCTCACTCATGAAAATCTGTACCAGGCCAGAGTGCAAGGACATCTGTTTTCCTGGCCATGTTCTCTAGTGGCCCAGGGGGGCTGGAACATTGCCTAGAAAACAGCTCCTCCCCACATCCTTGCTTACCTATCTAGAGTCATCTTGAGCTCTAGAAGGATTGGCAGGGACCAGGGAAGCACCACCAAAATCTCCCCCATGTGGACCCCTTGGACCCCTCCTTGGAGTCCTCTGACTTTGGTCCCTGCCCTGCAGAAAATGGGTGAGTTGCCCTTAGATATCAATATCCAGGAACCTCGCTGGGACCAGAGCACTTTCCTGGGCAGAGCCCGGCACTTCTTCACTGTGACTGACCCCCGAAATCTGCTGTTGTCCGGGACACAGCTAGAAGCTTCCCGGAACATCGTACAGAACTACAGGTGACCCCCGACCCCATTTAACCCAGGGGCTCATTCCCTGCTCTTAATACAGTACCTTTTGCACCTGTCTCCCCTAACTTGAGCGTGACCCTGTTCCAATCCTCCACCCCCTCACTCCCTTGCCCTCTCGGTTGGAATCACAGACAACTAGGGCACAGAACTTTAACTTAAAGGATTTCAGGGTGTTTGGGTTGAGGAGGTGGTGTCGATATTTGTGGGTAGGGGGCTGCTCTGTGTTTCACAAACCCTGTACAAGGACCTGTACAGCTGAGTCCCAAGGAAGTAGGAGGGCAGCCTCCTTGTCTCCAGGAGGAAAAACTCATGCAACACCCCAGCCATTTTTGACTCATTGGAAACCACCATTACCCAGCATTGGCCTAGCATTTGGGCAGAAACAGAAGGGCACCCCTCTTTGTGTGGCTAGAAGGGAAGTAGAAATAGGAGCCCTCCTTCTGGCAAGACATGATTCTTCCCCAGAGACAAGTAGTTCCTTTGTTTTGAGATTGGGAGCCAAAGTGCCTGGTCCTCTGCCCAGACTTCCCCTGAGCTGGGTGGGCAGGGCTTGGGAGGGCAGATCTACCCCTTAGAATTGCCTGTCTCCTCCTTGCCAACCTCTGCAGGGCTGGCGTTGTGACGCCAGGGCTCACCGAGGACCAGCTCTGGAGGGCCAAGTATGTGTACGACTCTGCCTTCCATCCGGACACAGGGGAGAAGGTGGTCCTGATTGGCCGCATGTCAGCCCAGGTGCCCATGAACATGACCATCACGGGCTGCATGCTCACCTTCTACAGGCAGGTCCTATTCTGTGTGTCTCCTCCCTGGGTGCTCTGTTCAAGGTACAGTGTAACTTGATGACTAGGCACTTCCTCTCTGGGCCCGTTTGGGCAGAAAATAGTAGGTAGGTGGGAGCTTGCGTTA
Source organism: Delphinapterus leucas (assembly GCF_059928025.1). Lineage (NCBI taxonomy): Eukaryota > Metazoa > Chordata > Mammalia > Artiodactyla > Monodontidae > Delphinapterus > Delphinapterus leucas. The sequence continues at coordinate 59,928,822 of NC_143144.1, forward strand.
GAATCCCTTCCATTCCTCAGAACTCAGCCCCCGGGGTCCTCCCACCCCAGAGACAATGGGTGTGTTTGTGTAAGGAGGGTCATGCAGGGGTCACCAGAGCATGTTCTAGGGGCATCAACAGGGGCCCTCCTGAGGGTTTGGGGTTAACCTTTGGGGTTTTATTATCAGTGTCCAAGGATGTGGGACACTGTGGAAGTAAGTGTCTTTGTTCCCTCAGGAAGACCCCAACCGTGGTGTTCTGGCAGTGGGGGAATCAGTCCTTCAATGCCATCGTTAACTACTCCAACCGCAGCGGCGACGCTCCCATCACTGGGGGGTGAGAGCTTGTTCCCACGGACTCTTCTCCCGGCCCTCCATTGCTCTCTCCTGTTCCCCTGGGCCTATGCAGCCAGTGGCTCAGCGGCCTCCTCTCAGCCTGCCCCCCACTCACTTTCCTGGCCTGACTGAGGGCCTGAGGTCTTCTTGTGTATGCTTTGGGGGACCCAGTCCTCTTCAAGGGTAGGGATTGGGGCTTCCAGACAAGTCTGCACTGGAGCAGGGGAGACGTTTGTCTGCACTGAGGCCACCCTCCCATGCCTCCCGTCCCTGAAGCAAAGAGCCACAGGCTGGACTGTTTACCTCCCACCTTGTGTCCTGGCTCTTCCGTCCACAGGCAGCTGGGAACGGCTTACGTGAGTGCTACTACCGGGGCTGTGGCCACGGCCCTGGGACTCAAATCCCTCACTAAGGTAAATCCCCCCCATTCCACTGCCCCCCCCCAGTTCACGCTTTATCTGCCTCCTTTTTCCCTACCACTCCTCCACCCCAATCTACAGGCTCCCCATATCTCTCCTCAGAGTTCCTTACCACCCCGTGGCCCTTAGGGTCACTAAATCAGCGGTCCCCAGCCTTTTTGGCACCAGGGACTGGTTTCATGGGAGACAGTTTTTCCACGGACGGGGGTGGGGAGATGGGTCAGGCGGTAATGCGAGCGATGGGGAGCGGCAGATGAAGCCTCGCTCACTTGCCCGCCTGCCACTCACCTTCTGCTGTGCGGCCCAGTTCCTAACAGGTACCGGTCTGCGGCCCTGGGGTTGGGGACCCCTGCACTAAATGACATCTTTCCTCCCCCAGCATTTGCCCCCGCTGGTTGGCAGACTCGTGCCCTTTGCAGCGGTGGCAGCTGCCAACTGCATCAACATCCCCGTGATGAGGCAGAGGTGAGTGGCCCCAGCTTCTGGCGTGTGCACGCCCAGGGCGCATGTAGGCACACCAGCCAGCCACACGAGCTGCTGGGCCTAGTCTCAGTCTGGTGCTGGGATCCTGGGGTGGGAGAACCAGCCTTTGAATCTAGGCTGTCTGAGGGGACTAGCTGCCCATGAGAGCATGGCAGGTCAGATTTGGGGCCTGTGATCTGACCCCCACCCCCTTCCCTTCTCAGAGAGCTGCAGGTGGGCATCCCAGTGACCGATGAACAGGGTCAGAGACTTGGCCACTCGGTGGCCGCAGCCAAGCAAGGAATCTTCCAGGTGGTGACATCAAGAATCTGCATGGCGATTCCTGCCATGGGTGAGGCAGGAGTGGCTCGGTGGGGCATGGGCGGCTCTAAAAGAAGGAGGTGCCATTATTCGGGGGGTTTGAGGACTCTGGGGGGAGTGGGAGGAGCTGCAAAGGGGGATCGCCCCTTCCTTAGGGTCCTGACTTTCACTCTACTAACTCCCTCCCTCCTTGCCCTGCTCTCCCCTCAGCCATTCCCCCCGTGATCATGGACACCCTGGAGAAGAAAAACTTCCTAAAGGTACGTCACTCTCACCTCTCCCGTCCTAGAAATAGTGGTGACTGGGGGCAGAATTGACCGGTCCCCAACTTCCTCTCCAACCTGACTTGAGTCTAAGACTTGCTACCTGTTTGCCCCACCCCTGTGCTACCCCTTCCACCTTCATTAATTCATTCAGCAAGAATAAATTGAGCTGGAATGAAGGAACACTGAGGGTGCAGGAGGAGAAGGGAAGGGAAGGAAAGAAAGGGTTTCTGGCCTGAAGGAAGCTGGTGTCACTCCAGAGACCTCTGACACACATAGGGATGGACTGTCACAGCCACGCTTGATATCGTGCTCGTGCTGTCAGCTACAAAAAACATTGAGACACACACACAGGCTCACCTGCACGCGAACAGGACGGAGAAGCAAGGCACAGGGATACAAGCTCTGGCTCATTTGTTGAATCATTTATTGGCAAATATTTATTGAGTGCCAACCATGTACATGGAGCAACAGATTGGTGGCCTCTAAGGCTGGAGCAAATCAAGAAGGGTGTGCAGAGCAGGAGATGTGTTTGGAAAGGGACAGATTCACGCAGTGGGATGGGAGGGAGGGAGTGGAGGGTTAGAGGAGGCTTCCTGAAGAAAGCAGCTCCTGAAAGAAGTGTGGGAAGCGATTCAGAGAGGTGAAGATGGGTGGTGGGACGCTAGGGATGGTGTCAGCAAATGGGCCTGGCTGGAGTGGAGGGTGGTGAGTCCCTGTTATGGGACTGGGGGAAAGAAAAGGGCCACATATCAGAGGCTCAAAGGCAGCGCTGATGGGATAGAGCCGCGGTGGGTGAATGTGTAGGGGTGAGGGGAGCCAGGGGACACACACCATTACATTCTCTCTCTCCCCACAGCGCCGCCCCTGGCTGGGGGCACCCCTGCAGGTGGGACTGGTGGGCTTCTGGTAAGTGTGTGGGGAGTTAGCTAGAATGTGTGGGAGTATCCTTTCTGTGGTGGATGTGGGGGGGTCTTATTGCTTTTAAGATAAGATAATTAAGATAATTTAATACATTAAGTACATCATTCATTCATACATTCAGCTGGTAGGGGTCTTGGACACCTGTAGGGCATACTGTGTGTGTTAGGAGTGATCTCTGTTCTTGAAGGTCAAGAATCTAGTCGAAGGGGTTCTACATCCACCACGGAAACCATGGAAATATACCTTTTGGTACCAGCCCAGAGTTTCATGCACATTTAATTCCTGATTCTGTCACTGGCTGTGGCGCTCTGGGTCACTGCTTTGGAGGCTCTTTCTTCAGCCTGAACCTAATGTCATTGTTGGCTTTCATCAGTCTCCACCCCTAGGGGCTGTCTCCAGAGATGGGGTGGGGTGCCGGGAGGGAACACTCTTAGATCAGAGCTTCACAAACCTTTCCAACACTCTTCTCCCTCAGCCTGGTATTTGCCACCCCCCTGTGCTGTGCCCTGTTCCCCCAGAGAAGGTAAGTGTTGCCCCCAGGCTTGGCTGGGGGCTTCAGACAGGTCTCCACATCTCTGGGAGCAGCTGATTTAGGTTCCTTCAGTGTGTTCCAGGAGGAGGCCTGGCAGGCATTCAGCTTATTCTGGGGGTGGGGGAATGACAATGATCTGGGCCTCTGGCAGTCGAAGGAGAAGATTCAGCAACCTGGGAGGAAGAGGGGTGGTGATCGGGGGCACCCAGCTGAGGGGGGTGGGCTCAGGGGACATTCAGCCTGCCTGTGCTGTTCTGTTGCAGCTCCATACACGTGAGCAGGCTGGAGCCGGAGCTGAGAGCTCAGATCCATGAGCAAAACCCCAGTATCGAAGCGGTTTACTACAACAAGGGGCTTTGAGGGGGCGTCAGCCCCTGGCCTCCTCTCTCACATCCTTGGGCTGCTGCCACTTTTCCATCTGCCTGGTACTGGGCGGGGGCCTGGTGTGGGAGCAGCTCTTGAGACCAGCAATCTGTTAGGCTGGGAGAGGTGCCCCCGTAGCCTTTTCTCTCCTCTGATTTCAAAGAGCAGGGTCACATGATCCCTTCTGCGCTAGTGTGTCTACATATGTACATATGTGATACGTGTGTGTACAGGTTGTCCTGGGATGTCCTCATGTCTGGCTTCCCTTCTTGGCCTCCTGTCACCTGCCAGCCGGCCAGGCTACAGGACTTTCTCGCCTAAACAGTTCCACCAGCCAAGTCATTCCTCATGGAACCTTGCCCCTTCTGGACACAGGAGGAGACCCAGGATCTCAGGACAGAGACTGAGGTACACTAGCAGGCTAAACTGGGCTGAATTCTTCAGATTTCTGCTTCCTGGCTTCCGAAGCTGACTCAGGAACTGGGCTGGCAGAGGACGACATGGCAGGATAAGGGAGGCAGGGGGCTTACCGCATTCCCCACATCCTGGAATGGGTCATTTCCTCTCCTCTTCTCTGCTAGAACAAAGGAGTGTCAGTGTCCTGTACTGCTCTTGTCATCTCCCCATCTCCCCCACACTGTAGCACGGGCATCTTTAGGCACAATCCTAGGAGTTCTTGGGCCGCAGGACATTATAACCTTAAGTCTAAAGTTACAATCCCAACCCCCTCCCCTAACCAAAAAGCCACGAAGGCAGAGCAAGCATTCCTGTTTAAGAGCCCCCACTGCACCCTCTTACGGAGGGACACAGCGTAGGAACGGTGCTTAAACTCCACAGGTGTCTGAGTGGCTGTAACTAGGACACCTCAAGGGCAACTAGGCCCTGAGCGTATGATCTCAAGACAGGGGATTTTGTGTTCCACTGATCTTGCTGGACGTTCAGCAGGATCCTGATCTTAGTTCCTTCTCTTGAGGCTTTTTGGCCCTGCTCCCCCACACCCCCACCTCCAAGAGGAGGAAGGGCCCGGTAGTCAATGGCTGGTCCAAAGGGGAGGTGGACTTGGGGATGGAATATGTGCTGGTGAATTCACGGAGTGCAGAGCTGGACCATGACTCCAACTCCTGTGACCTCTGGCTGAAGTGGGGTGAAGGCCCCAGTGCGATCCTCTAAGAGCACTTTCTTGCTCCCCCAAACAACCACCACCAGTAATGAAAGCTGTGGTGCCACTGTTACTCAATAAACCGAAAACCTGTCTACTTCTTGATCGTCATTCAATTCTATGTCCTGAGTGTCCAGGAAGAGCTTGCAGCCTGCGGCCTTCCATTCTCTCCCTACAAAGTTCAGTTCTTAGTCTCTTCCCTCCCCTTCTGTAGGGAGCCTCAGCCCCCAGCAGAGGGAGCTCTGAGATTAGAAAAATCAGTCCTCCATCAGCACCCTGAGTACTAAAGTAGGAGGGATGTGGGTAGATGCCTCCACCTTCTATTCCCTCAGCAGATGGAGTGCTGGCTTCATTTCCTTCTTTTCTGGCCGGGGGCGGGGGCGGGGGATGCGGGTTTGCTGATCACACACCTACAAACCAACTCAGGCTCTGGGCTTCTTGGTTCCCTTCAGGCATTTGGCATGGGGTGGTGGCCTCTGGGAGAGGAAGGCTAGAGGGCTAAGGACTGCCTGGCTCCATCAGAGAAGTTGTTAGGGCGCCAGCACACCTCTACACCCCTACACACGCTCGTTGATGCAACACTGGAACAAGCCTGGTCGGGACCATTTGCTAGTTAACACCCCTTCCCCCCACCCCAGGGCCCTCTACTCCCTCCCTGCTTATGACCCCCGCCTTTTTTTTTTCCAGGAAAAATAAGGCCCAAAGTCTTGTTCACGCCTATGTAAAACTGGTGAGAGCTACTATTAAACAGTGTATAGTTGTCTTTTTTTTTTTTTTTGGCCCTGCGGATTGCGGGATCTTAGTTCCCTGACCAGGGATTGAACCCACGCCCTCTGCCCTCAGCAGTGAAAGTGCAGAGTCTTAACCACTGGACCACCGGGGAATTCCCCCAATAGTTGCCTCTCTTACCCCAAGTCTCGGCTTAGGAAGATTCAAAAGAATAAACGTGAATGAATCTATAACAAAATCCATTCCCTATTCCCTGCAGGAAATACCCCTCATCTCCCTTTTTTTCAGCCTAAAGCTCTCACACTAGGTGGTCAGGAGAAATCTTTAGAGCTGAATGGTCCCACAACAGCCTCAAGTGACCTGTTACCCTGGCCTGCGCTCACTCGATCCTCTTAGGAAGTAGGAGCTTACTTGATGGGCAGTGGGGGTGACACCAGCTACTGCTCATTGAGTCCTTCCCTGTTGTGCCAGGCAGGCTTACTGAAGCCAAGTGCTTTAAGTTCATTGTCTCCTTCGATCTCCACAACCACCCCTGTGAGGCCGGACATGTTATGTCCATTCATAGCAAAGACACAGGCTTATTAAAGACATTAAGGAAGTTACCCTTGAAAAGAGGCCTTGCACTTTTACTGGAAAATCTAGGTAAAAGAAATCCACTTGGGGAGTGAGGTGCTGGAATCTCTGTAAAACAAAATCATTAAGAACATTTAATAACAATTATCTGTGCTCTGCAGATAATACTAAACCATGTCAGAGAGAAGGCTGGCCAGGGCACCAGTGGGCCAGTTAGAAGGAAGGCTTTCCTGCCATCTTTCATTCCTAGTTCCATACCAGCTTCTCAAAGAAAAAATGGTTGGTTTAAGCTAACTTCACAGGTTCTCTAGGGGCAAATCCTAGCCAGGCATGTTTTCCAGACTGCCTCCACATGCTTGGAATTCTCCTCGGAAGTCAGCATTTGGGTAGAGATAGCACTTTTCTCACAGTTAAATAATCGGCCCCATTCTTGGGCCTCCTCTCTTCCTCCCAGTGCTCAGACTCCAGGAACCCTCTCTGGGAACCTGCGTCTGCATCCTTGGCCTTCCTCCCCAGCCTTCTTCCTCTCTCCTGGCCTACGTTCTAAGGGAAAAAATGGCTTGGACCTGGAGGCCTGGCTTACCCTGGCCATAGGGAGGGGACCAGGTGGCCATATCCTGCTCTTTTCCTTGGTCACTGGGGCTAATGGCCGGCATCTTAAGGACAGGTGGTTTGGGCCAGCTTTAGCTCGGGCCCTGTGGACTCATGCCAGTCAGACCACCCTAGTTCCGCCCTGGCTGGTGTCCAAAGAGCCAAAACCAAGTCCCATTTCCTCCCCGTCAAGCTTGTCAGTCTCAAGCCAGCCCCGCCCCTGGGCCTGTTAGTCATAGGTGAGCCACGCCCCTTGTGGGGGACATAGCCAGTCAGAAGCAGAGTCCCGCCCCTGCTCGGCTCCTGTCAGTCAAAATTCGGCTGGCTCCGCCTCCTTCCCGTTTCCCGGGCAGTGACTTCAGCGCCGCAGGCCGGGGATACGATTCACCTCGCCTACCTGATCCTGGAACCTACGTCAAAGATCCGCTTCCTTGATGACCTCGGTTCTGAACCGTTAAATCCGCCAAATCCCCTCCCTACTTTCCAGTTTCGAAATCCAAGAGCATCCCAGGGCCCGCCCTTTGACTTCCCGCCTAGAAATCCGCGAGGTTATTGAGGAATCACGCGAGGCCCCTCCTGGGTCCCAAGCCCCGATTTTTTCCGGTGGCCTGCGAGGCTGTTGGTCCTGCCTCTTGCACCTGACGTGGTCTCTCCGTCTCTCCACCCTTGTATCCCACAGTTCACTGAACTCTGCTAAGTGTGGCTCTGCGCCTGGCGCTGAGTAGAAATGGGCTGTTGGGTGAAGAGGGACTTCCCATCTGCAGGGACGCAGCCCCGTGCAGGGCAGGCATTAAGGCACCTCTCTCGGTACCCTCTTCCTCAGTCTCCCCGCACGTTGCAGTGATCTCAGGTCCTAATGCCGGGCAACCTTTTGCTAGGAATTGTGGAGGAACCTCGAACCAGCTGGATCAGTGTCCAAAAGACAGCTTCTGGGGCTGCTCCCTTCTCTCTTCTTTTATACACATCTTTTTCCTGACTGGCAGTCCCAGCCCAGCAACAGCAGCCTCAGCTTCAGGCCACAGCCTCCTCCAGCTTCCTCCTTCCAGTCTTCTCAGACCAGCGACATTTGGCAACTGAATAACGACCAGGAGAATGGGGGAGGAACTCGGAATAGTTTAGGCTACTTACACAACTCTGTCCTCCTCCCATCCCCATACCTCCAGTAGGAAAATAACCCTGTGCCTGTAACAAGCAATACACAGCTCCTTCAGGGTAAAGTGTTTGCTTATGCAACAAGAGTTTGCTATTTTAACCTATAAATCAACCACCCATGCTATTTTCTGACTGAAGACCTCCCCTCCCCTATCACCAGCAAATCCTCAATTGACAACTTTTATTTCCCAGAAGGGGCACCACTGGTTTGGGTTATAATTGAAGTTATTTGTAGAAAGCAACAGAGAATGATTGTGGCTAGCTTCGGTAAATGGAAGGATGTATTGGAAGGATTCTGCCGTAGCTCTCAGAATCAGACATGGAGCTAACCAACCAGGCCTTGGAAAGGGCAAGAAGCTGGGCAGTTCTGGAGGCCTCAGCAATGGGAGTATATGGACACTGCCATGAAGGTAACAGCTTCAGCCAGCTTCAGTCTCTCCATTCAAGTTTGAAAAATCGGTACAGTTTAGATCAGTTGTCTACCTCTAGGAGGTGGCCAGAGGTCAGGGTCAAGTTGCAAGGACACTACACATCATTACTTCAGGTCCACCTCTGTGGTTGGGGCTGTTCTCAAAGAAGGGCAGTTGTGAGCTGGGACGTAAGTTTTATTTTGTTTTTTATAATTACTGCTCTTCATTTATTTATTTATTAACATCCTTATTGGAGTATAATTGCTTTACAATGGTGTGTTAGTTTCTGCTGTATAACAAAGTGAATCAGCTATATGTATACATGTATCCCCATATCCCCTCCCTCTTGTGTCTCCCTCCCTCCCACCCTCCCTATCCCATCCCTCTAGGTGGTCACAAAGCACCGAGCTGATCTCCCTGTGCTATGCGGCTGCTTCCCACTAGCTATCGGTTTTACATTTGGTAGTGTGTATATGTCCATGCCACTCTCTCACTTTGGCTGGGACTTAACTTGATTGGTATTTGCTACAACATGTATTCCTATTGATCCTATACAAATGATTTTCTCCAGCTTAAATGAAAAACCTGAGGGCAGGCAGCATTTTATTGTGATATTCACTTTTTTAAAAAAATTATTTATTTATTTTTGGCTGCGTTGGGTCCTTGTTGCTGTGCGCGGGCTTTCTCTAGTTGCCGCGAGCGGGGGCCACTCTTCGTTGCGGTGCACGGGCTCTAGGCACGTGGGCTTCACCAGTTGTGGCACACAGGATCAGCAGCTGTGGCCCGCAGGCTCAGCAGTTGTGGCGCACGGGCTCAACTGCTCCGTGGCATGTGGGATCTTCCCGGACCAGGGCTCGAACCCATGTCCCCCGCACTGGCAGGCGGACTCCCAACCACTGCGCCACCAGGGAAGCCCGATATTCACTTTTTATTGTGATGAAAAATTCATAACATAAAAACCGTCTTAACCATGTTTAAGTTCAGTAGTGTTAAGTATATTCACATTGTTGTGGAGCTGATCTTCATAACTTTTTCATTTTGCATGTCTGAAACTCTCTAACCATTAAGCAACTATTCATATCTTCACTTTTATATGCCCACAGCACCTATAATAGTGCCCAAACCACAGTAGGTACACAATACATGTTTCCTGAATAAATGAATGTGGAATCCAGAAGTGCCCTAAACCCCACTCATATGTTGGTCCTAGGTTACTAACCACTAACCGAGTGGTTCTCAATCTGTTTTACTCCTCAACAAACCTAAAAGATATGACATATTCACAACAGAAACAATGGCTCACAGCTTCAGTGATTTTCAGCCTCGAGGATGGGGAGCATGTCCTCCCAAGGAGGCATGTCAGAATCTTGGGGGTAATGTGGCTTGAAAAGTCCCCTAGGCAAAATGAAGCTTGTCCCTAGAGATGTCCCTACATATGACAGCCAGCAAGAGAAGGAGCTCAGCCCTCCCTCTTCTGTGTCTCCCTAGGAGTCCTAAATGCAGGGAGGTGAGGGAGAAAGTATCTAACATGTAATCAGAGCCACTGTCTCCAAATGTGCTATCTGCTTCCTTGCACATGCCAATGCCTTTTCCTTTTGGCAGTTCCCGGGGGTGCTGACCTGCCCTCCATCTCTGCCACTTCTTGGGGAGGGCACCGAGCAGCCATCATTTAAGGCATGCTGGAAAGGAGACACCTTCACCTCATTCTTGTCCAGTTCCTATAGAGTAGTCCCACGCAGAGTTGCTGGTCTCTGGTGATATAGTTTCATTGTCATGACCTCCTTTCCAGGGCACCAAGGTACAGTGGGGTGGAAGGTGGTGCTGGGTAACAGTGATGTAAGACTAACACCTCAACCCCCAGGCTGTCAGACTCCCCTCCTTAGATCTGACCTCTGAGTTGTGGATAAGATTCAAGTTCTTTTCCTGTGGCCAAATCAGATGACCTCTGTTCAGCCGTCCCAACCTTTCCAAGACCACTAAGGAGGCTTGTTGCTTAAAGAAAACAGGTAGATTCCCTAAGTCTGTTTCCAAACTGTATACTGAGGCACCCCAGGGTGCCACAATGAACTCATAGGACTGCCAGACATTTAAAGTTTTTGAGGGAAATCCAGCAATACTCGACATTTGCTAGACACTGCACAAACTACTAGCTTGAGGTAGTTCACAGTTTCAAAACTAGTTTGTGCTACATCACTTTCAATGATGTCTTTGCAAAACTGGGTTTTTGATGGTTGCTGTGACAAACAGCAAGAATTACACAGAAGTCAGTGTGGAACAGGAACTGGTGGCAGTATCCAAGCTGATTCCAAGTTTTGAGAAGTTATGCAGAGCCCAACAGACACACATTCCATTCATTAGTAATCGAACTTAAGAATAATGTAAAAAATATTCTTTTTTTCTTCCAATTTATGTGTGTTCGTTTTTCAAATGGCTACGAAGGAGTTAGGATGTAAATATTTATTAAAGTACCTAAGTACTTTTTTTTTTTTTTTTGGCCGTGTTGGGTCTTCTTTGCTGCGCGCGGGCTTTCTGTAGTTGCGGCGAGTGGGGGCTGCTCTTTGTTGTGGTGTGAGGGCTTCTCATTGCCGTGGCTTCCCTTGCTGCGGAGCACGGGCTCTAGGCGCACGGGCTTCAGTAGTTGTGGCACGCAGGCTCAGTAGTTGTGGCTCACAGGCTCTAGAGCACAGGCTCAGGAGTTGTGGCACACGGGTTTAGTTGCTCCGGCATGTGGGATCTTCCCGGACCAGGGCCCGAACCCATGTCCCCTGCATTGGCAGGCAGATTCTCAACCACTGAGCCACCAGGGAAGCCCTAGACCTAAGTATTTAAAGGGAATTGTTAAGATATTTCTTTTGGCCTAGGGTACTGTGAAAAAATCACTGAAAAACTAAGGGCTCCATGAATGTAGAAAATTTGGGAACCCCTGCCCTAAATGAATGAAGGAATGAGGGAATATCATTGGGTTGCATTTGGGTCTCAGACCTGGCCCCTCTGTAAGCTCAGCAAGTACTGTGCCTCTGTAGGAAACTTTCTCTTATTAAATTCTTAATAATTGCTTCTGGGGAGTCCTAATCTTGTTTCAGTGATACAGGTGTTCACAATGTGATCAGAGGGTGGTAGAGCGTCCCTAGGGACTGGGGATGGTGGTGGTAACTTGGAAGTCAGAGCCGCGTTGACCTGGTCAGCTCAGAAGATCAGAAGCAAAGGAGAGAATAGAGGCTGAGGACAGTGGGGCGCCGCCTTGACGGCTCTGCTCTGCACCTTCAGCTGGGTTGCACCAGGTAGCCCAGCCTCCTTGGTAAAATCTCCAGAGACCTGCCCCACACCACGCCCCCTGGAGGCCACACTGGGTCTGCTGGACAAATAGACGTGCTATCTCTCGGCCCCCGGAAATCTGGGGCCTTTGATCCGCCCCCATCCCCGGGGAGGGAGGGGGTGGGTGCCGCTGGGCCCCCATGCAGGTCTATGCTTCTCTCTACTTCCCCGCCCGCATCCTCAGGTGACTGGTGGGCGCCTTCCCGGCGCGAAGACTGCAGAACCGGCGGGTCCCTAGCGCCCCGGCTCATATATTAAAGATGCGGAGGCGCCGGGACTGCGGTGCCACAAACATGAAGACAAATTTTTAATCCCGAGCAAAAAGATGCCGGGAGATGGTGGGCACGGGAGAAAAATGAATTAGGTTTTTATTATGTGTTTTATTATGCTGTAATTGAACAGGATTAGGTGAGAATACAATATATTTCTGATGCGGCTGGAGCGGGGAGCGGGCGGGAAAGAGGCTGACAGCGAGCGAGAGACGGCGAATCCCGCAGAGAAGCCGGGGCTCCACGGCGCGGCGGGCCCCAGGGGAGGACTGAGGAGCGGCTGCGTGGGCGATCCCCTCCCAACCCTGCTTCCCCGGGCAGTTTGGACCTGGATGGGGGTGGGGGTGAGGAGGGCTGCCTTGGGAGGATTGGGTTAGCGGCAGGTCCCGCTAGCATATGCTGGAGGAGGGGACGCGCTTGAGAGTTGGAGGACTGGGAGCTCACAGACCCGCCCCAGAAGGGAAGGTGAGTCACAGAGGGGGAAAGGGGCGCAAATATGAAAAGACGAGGCCCTCTGGAGCCATGGGGTCATGGATGCCCGCGAATTCACACTTGCTCCTAACATCTACCCCCTGCACACGTCGGGCACAGGCCTCGTGGGTCAGCAAACATCGGAGCGCCCACTTTGTGCCCGGTCCTTGCTTACGGCAGGGAGACTCGGGCTTTCAGACCCTCCACCTCCCCGTGTATCCCACCCAACTCCTGACACCTCTGAAAAGATCCCTAACTACGCAGGTCTAACCCAGCCCCTTCCCCCCAGCCCTGCGCCCCCAGGAGGCCTCTTCAGATAAAGGGCGCCCAGGTGAGCCCCGGAGCTGGGATTTCGGACGGGAATGGGCGACCCGTCCTCTCACCCCCGGAACCGCCTCCCTCCCCAAGCTCCCTCTCGGTCCGCCGCAGCCCCGGCAGCTTCATTAAGGGCCGCCGCCGGCTCCGCGTCTCACCTGCTGCAGCAACCCCTTGCGCTCCGCCAGGGACCCGCTCCTGGCGGTGATGAAGAGGCCCATTAGCCGCTTCTACCTTTAGGGCGGACTGGGCCGCTCTCCCCACCTCCCAATTAGGACATTAGAAACCGTCAACCAAGATTAATAGTTGCCCAGCTCCGGGGCAGGGAGATGAGCCCAGATACGGCTGCAGCGCCGCTCGCTCCGCGCCGGGCCAACCTTGCGCGGGCCGGGCGCACCACTCGCCGCCGCCATCCCTCTTGCCACCTCCTTTTCCGCCCCCAGGCGTCCCTGAGGCTATCGGATGAGTCCCACAGTGGTGTCGGGAGTGTCAGAGACCGGAATTCTAGGCCCTGCTCTGTCTCCGACCTGGGCTTGTTCTGAGGCTAGGCGAGTAGGGGAGGCAGGTGCACCCTCTTCAGGGGTCTCCCCCACCTCCCCCAGGGTTTGATTGAAGGATTTCTGACCTTAAATGATGGACTGACCTTCGCTTTCTCGGAGAGGCTTCCTTGACCCCCTCTCCCCCAAGTCAATTCCTTTTCTTATTCTTGCTCATTTCCCCGTGTCATATTTTTCAGTATATGTACCATATGTGTGCTTTCACCTTTATCTGTGTGATTGTATTATTGTCTGTCTCCCCCACTGGACTGGGGGCTCCAGGGGGAAGGGACCATCGCTTTGCTCACCATGGGCTCTGGAGCACCTTCAGTAATTGTGTGTTGAATGGATGAGTGGGCAACAGGCTTGTTCCCTGTGTTTTTTGATTGAAATATCTGTTTCCTGTGTAAACTCCCCCACCACCTTCTTAAGCACCCTCACAGCACCTGCACTCTTTCTTCTAATTCGTATTATAATTGTAACTTATTTCTGTAATTATCAGTTTGATGTTTTCTCTCCCTTGAGGTCATAGCTCCCGGAGGGCAGGCAGGAGCTGGGCACACAGCTGCCTGCCAGCTGGGAGCTCAGCACTTAGTCAGTCAGATTATGGTGCCTGAGGACTCAAGAGCTTTACAGCTCTTCCAACTCCATTCTTTTGAGGATTCCGTGGCCTAGAGTGGCAAAGTGACTTGCCTGAGGTCACACAACCAACTAGAAACAGAGCCAGGATGAAAACAACTCTTCTCTCCAACACACTGTGATTTTTCTCCAAAGGTCACATCATCTGGGATCCTGAGGAAGCCCCTTCTGAATTCTGAGGTTTCTAAGCATTGAGGAATCTGTGGCGTGGTCCCAGGTGTCTCTTCCTTGGCGATGGTGGTCACCCAGAACTAAGCCTTTCCCCCTCCCTCCAGGGGTTTGGGCGCCACATGCACCCTATGCTCTGTGTCAACAGGGGCAAATTCTTTCCATTAAGTCTCGACTCTAGTTTCTCTTCCTTGGATGTAAAACTAGGGGATTCTCATCTCTCCAGGCCTGGAGAGTTGTGAACTGTCTCTGATCTTCCTCTCCCATCCCCACACCTACTCCTCACCCCTCAGCTCCAGGGGGGAAATGACTTGGGAGCAGAAAATGAAGGCAACTACAGAGGAAGTACTAAGACGAGAGAGTGGGGGCCTGAGTTCTTCCTCCACCTTGTCACACCCCTCGTGTCACCTCTCTAGAACCCACATACGCTAGGGGGGAAGGGCGGGACTGGGTTTGGGGATGGAGACCAGATCGATACTTCACTAGGTTTTGAAGACCGCAGGCTTTCACCTTGCAGATAATGGGGTGAGCGGCGGTAAACTCTCACCGACAGAAAGGGCTCCCCCGGCCTTAATGAGATAATCAATACTTGTTCTCGGCTTAATTTCCATCTAATTGCTCTTTAACGACGCCGGATAATGGGACGCCTCCAGTGAGGAGAGAGCTGGCTGGGAATCCGACCCGCCTCGGACTCCCGCCCCTCCTCCCGCAGGCGAGGTGCCCTCGCGCAGGTGGTATGGGGGCGCACCCCGCTCCCCCGGCGGGGCTGGAGCTCCCTCCGCCGGCCACCTAGCCCGGCGCTGCCATCTGCCTGCGGCGTTCTCGGCCCTCGCAGAGGGCGCTCGGGGTCAGGGCTCCGGGCCACCCATCTGACTGGGCCGCGGAACCGCTCGGTGCCCTCGGCTCCGGACGGCGCCTCATCCTCCCTGCTACCCGCCGGGCCAGGCACGTTGCGGCCCAGCCCCCAGGCCGAGCTGAGGCGCCTCTGGACGCGACCTTTCCTCCTTTCCCTTCCTACCTCCACGCATTGCACTTGGCCGTGGTCCGGAGGCCTTGGGTAAATTGCTGTGTGTCTGCATCTAAGGAGGGCTCCGATGCTATTTTTCCCTGTGAGGTAGCTGGCTGCCTCCTGCAGAGGAGGCTCGCTGGTCACCACAGACCGACCACTCAAGCAAGGAGGGGAGAGGGACAAGAATGAGGAAGGCTGGGGCGGGACCCCTAGGCCCTATGGCTCAGGGGCTCACGCTTCCCTCCAGCTCAGAGAGCCACCACATTTCCAGTCACCATCCCCTCCACCCTAGCCTCCTATAGCCAGGAAGATTCCTGCCAACTCTAGCAGTTCAGGTATCAGCTGTAACACCTGTCGCCTCCCACCCGCCTGTCTCAGCACCAGGAGGCGCTGGAGGTTCTCCCCAAGGCCTCTAACGGGGGACTGACCTGCCTCCCCACTGCCACCTCCCCAGAAGCCCCAGCTCGTCTCTGTTGTCTTCTCTTGATGCCAGCCCTGAAGCACTTTGGCCTCAGGTGACCAGATGCTGTGACCAACGAGGTTCCCCACCACCTCCCCACCTCCTGATCTGCCGTCTGGGCGCACACTCACCTGTATTTCTACAACTTGGCTCCTGAATATAGGGTGTTTAAATTATAAAACACCAGCTGCAGTTCTGGCTCCAGCTGCACTGGAGTTAGGCTGACAAAGATACAGCGATATCGTCAGGATAACGAACATGATGGTTAGAATCGGGCCTTGGATGTTGGCAGCCCCAGGTTCAAGTCTTGGCTCTGTTGTTTACTGGTCAGTGTGACAGTGGGCAAATTTACCTACAGGTACAAACCTCAGTTTTCTCATTTAAAAATTAAGGTTAATAATAATACCTTTGTAAGTTTGAAATAAGCTGATGTATGTAAATTGCTTGCCACAGTGCCTGGCACACTGGAACCATTTGATAAGGGGTAGCTATTGTTTTTGTATGTTAGAGCTGAAGTAACCATCTAGTTCAAGGATCATAAACTCAAAGGCCACATGGGCCAGCAAGAATCTTTCTTATGAATTTATTTATTTATTTATTTTTGGCTGCGTTGGGTCTTTGTTGCTGCGCGCTGTGCGCAGGCTTTCTCTAGTTGCGGTGAGCTGGGCTACTCTTTGTTGCAGTGCGTGGGCTTCTCATTGGGTGGCTTCTCTTGTTGTGGAGCACGGGCTCTAGGTGTGCAGGCCTCAATAGTTGTGGCAGGTGGGCTCAGTAGTTGTGGCTTGTGGGCTTTAGAGCACAGGCTCAGTAGTTGTGGATCACAGGCTTTGTTGCTCTGTGGCATGTGGGACCTTCCCGGACCAGGGCTCAAACCCATGTCCCCTGCATTGGCAGGCAGATTCTTAACCACTGTGCCACCAGGGAAGCCCGGGCAGCAGGATTCTTATGTGAGGGAAGTAAGCCTGGTTGGGACTGTGGAGAGCTGGAGAGGGCCAGCCTTGCCTGAAACAGCAGCCAATGCTCATCTTCAATGGTTGCAGGGTGGACTAGATTCCCTGGGTTTTTTTGTTTCCCCAAAAATCTGGCAGCACTAGGAGCTTAGATATTAGCTCCAACTTTTCTCACTTCCTTATCTCAGCACTAGAAGCAGCTGGCCTTAGGCCTCTCTGAACATCCTGGCCTAATGACTCCGGCCCCTAAATTCTGGATTTTTATATAAAATTTCTCATTATTTAAATATTGGCAATTAAGAAAAAAGAACCCACTGTGCCAAATACAACATGTTTGAAGGCTGAATTCATCTTCGTTTCTCAGAACAAACTGAGGTTCAGATGGGTCAGAGCTGCTGGCAAAGCTGACTGGAAGCCTGGATTCTATGTCAAAATAAAAACTTCTCGGAGGCCCTTCCTAGACTGTGGGGCATTTTAAGCTGCCTCCCACTGCAGCTACCGCCTGCTTTGCAGACAGCACCCAGCAGCTGGGCCAGTGTTAGCACTTGACAGTTCCCAACGCACAAGACTGATATACGGCAGCCTTCGCTCTTGTGATAAATCCAAATTCTTTAAAAATGTTGTAAGGCTTCCCTGGTGGCGCAGTGGTTGAGAATCTGCCTGTCAATGCAGGGGACACAGGTTCGAGCCCTGGTCTGGGAAGATCCCACGTGCCGCGGAGCAACTAGGCCCGTGCGCCACAACTACTGAGCCTGTGAGTCTGGAGCTTGTGCTCCGCAGCAAGAGAGGCCGCGACAGTGAGAGGCCCGCGCACCACGTTGAAGAGTGGCCCCCGCTCGCCGCAACTAGAGAAAAGCCCACGCACAGAAACAAAGATTCAACACAGACAAAAATAAATAAATAAATAAATAAATAAAACAATGTTGTAGAGGGCAGTGTGACAGCAGGTCAAGTCCCAGGACCCCAAAGATTTCAGTCCCTTAACTTAAAGCGCCATATTTCTACACAATTTTTGAGCTCAACTTCTGTGTGATTCTACTCAACAAATTTCCCACTGGGGTGTCCCCCAGTCGGGGGACAGAACCAGCAGGAGGCTTGCCAGGCAGAGTTCACCTGATCGTCATCTTTTGGTACCTCTCTCCCGGTATCTTACTCCTGGGGAAAATGGTGGAAAATACACGAAGGAATTGGGGATTTGTGAGGCTGTGCATATTGACATGTAAGGTTTATGGACTTTTTTTTTTTTCTAAGGTTTATGGACTCAATAACATGCTCAAAGGTTTATGCTGAGCCTCATGTTTCTTCTTTCAAGCCCATGTTCTTTCTAACACGTTTGTTCTGATAGTACCGAATTGCCCATACTGAACAGAGATGGCAGTTGTTCTCTGCTCAGCATTATACTTACCATATTCTGATGCTCTCCTGGAGTCCAGGATCCTATGTGTGATTTGGTTGCCTAAACACCAAGTAGTTCCTGGCTTGCTGTTAAGTTCTCTCTATTTTCCGTCAGCCCTTGGGAAAGCATCCCACCATTTTTTCCTTGGAATTCTAGCATGCATTTCCCAACTTCTTCCTTGGCTTCAAGGAAACAGCCAGCTCAGGAGAGTCTTGGATATTAACCTATTGCCCAACTCCCCACAGAAGCCAACGCTAAACTGTGTTATGTCTTAAGAGCAAAGGTTGAAAGTGGAATGTAAGCAAGGATACTGTCACTAACAAATGTAGTTTGGGGTCCAAGAACTTTTCCTCGTCCATATGGTCTTGATGGGGCTCTCAGACAGATGGCCTCCTCCCTCTACAGAGGTTATCTTAATTTTGATTCCCCAGAAAGCAGAACCTAAGACAGGGATTGTTTGGGAGGTTATCCCAGAAAACACAGTGAAGGAGAGGGGAAGTGACAGAAGGGAGGAAAAGTAAATAAAAGGTGCATCAGTAGGGGGAGCCCTTCTGCAAGCCTGAAGAGAATACAGCACAGAATTATTCCACTGAAAGGAAAGGAAGCAGGGGTATTTATCCTCCAACTCCTGGGCCTCGCTGGCTATGGCTTGCTCCTGAATTAACTCTGTGGCATTTTTAGACTGCCCTGCTAGCTGAGCTCACTCTAGGGGCCAGAGGACTCCCTCAGGTAGAGAGACCCATGAGATTGTACAGGAACTGTCTGCAGGTAACCTTTGCGGGACGGGGCATCGACTACACCTGCTGCAGGGGAGACGAGCTCCAGGCTGGTCAGGCCTCAACCACGTGATTAATTCCTGTTGAGCACATCACCCCAGCAGAGTCAATAACATATTTCCCTGCAATTTGATGTACTGATGCTTTTTCTGGGAGCCATAAGTATAACGTAGGCTGGAGCTGCTTATGGCCTTCTTCCTTGGCTGCTTAGAAGAAAACATCAGGAGATTCATCAGTTTGGATATATTGGTGTGACTTTCAGGATAAAGGTCTGTGCCAGAGATAGAAGTTTGGTAATCATCTGGACATTATATAAAATAATGGTGGAAGGAATGAGGAGTCACTGTAGAGGTGTCAGCAGGAAGGTATCTCACTGGCCTCACACAAAATTGTCAAGTAAAAAGTCAGGTGGGACTGAAGAGCCTTCTGCTTTGGAGAACACCACTTGTCATCACCAAATCTTCCCTTCCAAGTGTGCCATAACGACAAGTAGACTTCAACCGGTGAACCTGGGACTCTCCCCATGCCCACAGCTGCCCCAACAGGTAGATGTAGAGTGAAAAGTGTGAGAGTATTAGCTATCCTGACAACTAGCCTCCCTTCCCTTCAGTGACTCTGGGTAATAATTGAAAAGGCAACTTATATATTAAATGACATTTTATCTAGTATTGCAGATTCTACTGGCTTTTCCCTTGGCATGAGCTTTAGCTTCTCATACGCCAGAAGACTCATTAACTCACCTCATGGTTACATAAACCTATGTATGTGATAAATTTTCAATTATAAACACACACACACACACACACACACACACACAAATACATGTAAAAACAGGTGAAATCTGAATTAATGCCCATAGTTTAATTAATAGTATTGTAGCAATGCCAATGTCCTGCTTCTGATAATTATACTATGGTTAAATAAAATGTTATCATTGGGTCAGGGTGAGTGAAGGGTACATGGGAACCTTCTGTGCTATTTTTGTAATTTCTATACAAGTCTAAAAATTATTTCAAAATAAAGCTTTTTGAAAATCCAGGGGAGGAAATCCTTGTGGGATGGGTCATGTTAGAATCTTAGGCTCTAAAATATTTATTTAATGGCTAAAACTAAAAAGACTGACAATACCAAGTGTTGGCAAGGATATGGCATAATGGGGGAAAAATTTGGAAAAATGGTTTGGTAGTAACTACTGTTGAATGCATGCATATCATGAGAAGCAGCAATTCCATTCCTAGGTGTATCCTAACTTATATAAAAGTCAAAATCAGGTAAAATGAAAATATAGAGCTTAGAAGTGGTTATCCAGGGGGAAAAGGAGGGATTAATCATGATGGGGGCTTCTGGGGGTGTTAACAATGTTGTATTTCTTGACCTGGATGATGATCACACGAATGTTTATTTTGTAATAATTAATCAAACTCTATATCTACTTTGTGCACTTTTCTGCTTGTCTGTTATATTTCAAAATTTTAAAAAAAAGGTTAAAAACAAAGAGAACAGAAATATAGACAGAGTCAATGATTTTACATCACTTCTAAGTTTATCAATACAAAATGTGGCCACATTGTTAGGTCAGATGGAGCTATGATTTCCATCTCAAAGGTGGATGGGGGACTTCCCTGGTGGCGCAGTGGTTAAGAATCTGCCTGCCAATGCAGGGGACCCAGGTTCGAGCCCTGGTCTGGGAAGATCCCACATGCCACAGAGCAACTAAGCCTGTGCACCACAACTACTGAGCCTGTGCTCTACAGTCCACAAGCCACAGCTAGCAAAGCCCATGTGCCTAGAGCCTGTGCTCCGCAACAAGAGAAGCCACCACAGTCAGAAGCCTGTGCACAGCAATGAAGAGCAGCCCCCGCTCACCGCAACTAGAGAAAGCCCGCATGCAGCAACGAAGAAGACCTGACGCAGCCATAAATTAATTAATTAATTAATTAAAAAAAAAAAAGATGGTTGGGAAACTGGGAGCCTGGGGGAAGTCGAGTTGCCTCCTGTGACATAAGAAAAGTAAGCTGAAGAAAATTTTCACCTGATTTCTTTCTGCATGTCACAAAGCTCATTCAACTT
Source organism: Delphinapterus leucas (assembly GCF_059928025.1). Classification (NCBI taxonomy): domain Eukaryota; kingdom Metazoa; phylum Chordata; class Mammalia; order Artiodactyla; family Monodontidae; genus Delphinapterus; species Delphinapterus leucas. Next base: position 59,949,409 of record NC_143144.1, read on the forward strand.
GCCTTAATGTTTTGGTATTCCAGAGAGCTAGTCTGCTGGGTGTTCCAGCTTTCATTTGGTAATGCTTTTTGTTGCTGAATTATAATGCTTATCTTCCCACCTGGTTAGCCCAACGTTCTACATTTATCTCAACATCCTAATTTACCTATAAAAGTAGCCTCTACTTTTTTATTATGAAAAATAATTTTACAAAATAAAGGATTGTGAGCATTATACTCAACCATTTGCCTTGTTCCACTCTCTTAGGGTGTTTGTTGATGATATATATAATATTTACACAGCTGTAATCAGTATTCATATACTTCTCCTCTTCACTTAACTCTATTTTCCAACATGTATTTTTCATTTTGACCGAGTTCACCAATTTGTCGTAGTAGGTAGCAACAAGGTATTCCGTCTTAATTATTTATGTTGAGACTTTTTTGACTTAACTGATTCTAATGTTCACTGGAAGCACAATTTCTCTGTATCCATTTCTAACGGGTCAATCTGGACCATCTATTTCACTTCTGCTTTTTCCAAAGTTGCAACCCTATAATTTTCACTAGTTGTGTCAAAATAGGGTTCAAGAAGTGACAGGTTAGAATGTGTGGGTCCTCCCAAGTAATTTCTTACCAAACTGATCCTTTATGCTGTGTTTCATCTTATGTTGTTCATTTGTCTAGGACCCATTTCATTCTGTCATTATATTTAACAATTATCTCATGGGTCAGTGGCTGAAAGAAAGTAAATGTATGATAACCGTGAACTCCAGGCTATGGCTCACAGTGGAAAGCAAACTATATTCTATACCCCATTCCTTCTTCAGTACAAGAATCTATAGGAAACAGTAAGGAGAGGAAAGAGGCAGGATTATCTGTTCTTCAACAAATTTTAACTTCACCCTCCTCACCTGAATCTAGTCTCCCTCATGCCGATGCAAAGGATGCTGCCACCTGGCTTCTTTCCTTGCAGTAGCCACATCATCTGAATTAAGAGAAGCCTTTTCCTGTGGCCCAACAATTTTGCATGATCCGGTCAAACTGAGTCAACAGTTTCAAAGTGTAAGTATGCAAATTTATTAAATTTATTTATTTATTTACTATTTACAATGCGAATAGATGTTACTGAATGTGTTTTGGAGCCTTAGTGGATAAAGTGTCAGATGATGGGGATCTGGGAAAGTATCTAAACTTTCAAATTGTGTCTTATGCAAAAAATTCCCTTCTAAACGTATTTTTACAATATGTTGAGTTTTCCTGAAACAAATCTTTACTTAATAAAAGAAGATGTCCTGTAGAGTCAACAACTTTGGTGCCTACTGTATGCATGGTCCTGTTCTCGTCACCAACCGCAAGACCACCAGAGGGCGCTCGTTCACTGTCTATCCAGCCTTCGTCAGCGACTCCGAAAATCCACGTTAAACTTGACTTTTACACTCAGGAAAAGTATTTCACATTTAATCCACAAATATTTACCGACAATTTATTGGGCTGCCAGGAGAGGGGCTAGGTTCACAAGATACAGTGGTGAGTTAGTCACAATTCCTAATACCAGACGTAAAGAGCACAGCAGAGACTGAAAGTAAACAACCGGCTACAACAAGGTGGGTAAGTGAAGAGTTTCTAGATCTGTGGAGTTTGTTATTTAAATATTGGCTCCTGGTTTTAGAAGCCGGTAACAATTCATTAAGCGATCCCGGAATGCTTCCGCTCTGTAACCCGGACATCGATCTCAGCCCTCATGGTACTTTGTAAACCAGAGCCAGAGACCTGTCCTTGGGTGGCTCCATTAGTCAGCTCCGCAATTTCAAGTCCCCCATCCCCCTTTTTTTTCAGGGCTTCCCGCAGTTCTCTTACAGTTCACTTCTGCCCCAAGTCGACACTCTCAGTTGCCCCCCAGGGCCAAGGACAAGGAATTACCCACAACCATCAGCCTTACCGGGCTCCACCCATTCTCTTTACGGTTTAAAACCCGCGGGCTTTTCCTGTTCTGAATTCCTAGACTTCCTTCCTGTTTTGATTCTCGCGACAGTTACGAGACATCGCGTGAAGTTTGCTTCCCTTCACTCTTCTGCGTTTTAGAGACTAGGGTGACTGTGTATCTGGCTACGGCCACCTCAGTAGAGCGCTTCGAGGGAACCCCTAAATGAAGGGGCTTGGCTGCGTTCAGGTCAGGAGAGAGAGTCTCTGACCGCTTCCGAGAGCGCGACTCCCCAGCACCCAGTGCGCATGCGGAGCCAGTCCTCCTGGGCGGTCCAGAGGCCGAGGCCCAGCCGCTAGCTTCGCGGTTGATGGAAAGGCCGGTGTCCACCCCGGGCCAGGTCCTTCCGGAGGGAGCCTGACTGAATAACGTCCCCTCCCTGGCTGCAAAGCTCAGTCTCCGCCCCCTACAAACTGGACTGCAGCGCGGTTTCTGTAAGCCGCTGGGGGCAGGCCGGGGCGGGGCCTGGCAGACCCCTGGTACGGAGGTCGGGCCTCCAGGAATGTTCTTCTCCCCGCCCGCAGCCCGAAGTGCCACGGTGGCGCCGGTGGCGGCCGCGAGACCGAATGCCTCTGGCCCTGCCGGCCTAGCAACCATAACCTGTAATTCTGACCCTGAGCGCTGCCCACTGGGGAGGCGCCCCGCCCACCTCTCCCAGCGGCCGCCGGTCGGCTGGGACCTCTATAATCACCCGGCTCCTCCTCGGGTTGGAGCACCTGCCGGATTTGGGGAGGGAGGAGGAGGCCAGATGTGAGGAGGCAGAAGTAAACGCCGAGTCTCTGGTCCGCAACTTGGTGGGGAAGTGGGGTGGACAAGCCTGCAATCGCCCCTGGGCTGCGGGGAGACGACGTTGGTTGGCTTTGCCCTGCAGGAGCGCCCGACTTGGCGCAAGAATTCCTACCTCCTTGTCATTTTTGCAGCTGCTCTAGCGGATTGGACTGTAAATTCAGATGGGACAGGGCCTAGCCTTTCAACCAACTCTAACTTCCCAGCTACCCCCCACCCTCCCATCCCCTACTCCGAACCCGCACTCCACCCCATCTCTAGTCCTTCCCCAGCTTGGGTGTCCGGTTACTGCTGTTCTGTTCTTACTGTGAGTTTGGACCAGGCTAGGGGGAAGTGGCCCAGGAGGGTCCCGTACGGCTGCATAAAATTGGCAGCTTCAGAACTAGGGGAGGGGGTGGGGTATGCAACGTCGAGGGGCGGGGAGAGGGGGCGGAGGAGCTGCTCTCTGAGTGCAAGTCCGTGGACCCTGTCAGAGATTCTCAAGTCGGAGCAGAGGTGGCTGGCGGGCCCACCCGATTCCTTTCCGCTGCCTGCTTTTTCGGACAGGAGTCACGGCTGCTCTGAGGGGCATAGTCCCGGACACCAGGTGAGCGCTCTGGGCCCCAGGGCATCACCCCACCCCCACCCTAACACACACAACCTCCCCCGCTCCACCCCCTTTCCACCCTTATTAACAACTCCTTCCTCCTGGGACCAGCCATTCCCACCCACCTCTAGGGCAGGAAGCTTCGAAGTTGGATGGTTTGTGGTGGTGGTGGTAGTAGTGGTGGTGCGCGTGTGTGCTTGAGCTTTATCGCTCCCTCCTCTCACCTCTCCCCAACCCCCCAAAACAGCCCAATCAATTACCACCCAGCGTAACTGGATGACCCCTCCTATGACCCTTCGACACTTGACTCCAGGGTAGCAGGGGAGGGGGCAGTGCTAGGGTCCAAGTTGGTACGAGTAACAAGGAGGTTGCTTCTGACCTTCTGACCTGGTTTCCATCCCCGGCAGGGTGCCACGCACGCGCTGAAGCCCCTAGTGCTCTCGAGGCTTCCAGCTAATCATGCCCCAGCCGCCCGCAGCTGCCTTGCCGCTTCCCGTGCTGCTGCTGCTGCTGCTACTCCTGGTGGTGCGGACGCCGTCCCCGGCTGGCGCGCGGCCATCCCTAGGCCCCGATTACCTGCGGCGCGGCTGGCTGCGGCTGCTGGCGGAGGGCGAGGGCTGCGCTCCCTGCCGGCCAGAAGAGTGCGCCTCGCCGCGGGGCTGCCTGGCCGGCCGGGTGCGCGACGCGTGCGGCTGCTGCTGGGAATGCGCCAATCTCGAGGGCCAGCTCTGCGACCTGGACCCCAGTGCCCACTTCTACGGGCGTTGCGGCGAGCAGCTTGAGTGCCAGTTGGACGCTGGTGGCGACCTGAGCCGCGGAGAGGTGCCCGAGCCGCTGTGTGCCTGCCGCTCGCAGCGCCCTCTCTGCGGTTCCGACGGCCGCACCTACGCTCAGATCTGCCGCCTGCAGGAGGCGGCCCGCGCTCGGCCCGACGCCAACCTCACCGTGGCGCACCCCGGGCCCTGCGAATCGGGTACGCACGGCCCACGACCCCGACCCCCGCCACTTGGGTTTCCTCAAGGCGTTGCTCCCCGGTCCCCGACGGCATTGGTCTCTGGCCAGCGGAGCGAAAAAGTTGACGCCAGGGAGGCCTCGAGTCCATTATAAGAGTTTGCTCTCGGGGCCGGTCTGCAGAAGCCACCGCCTGAAGGTGCGGGTCCGGAGCTTTGTCAATAAGCAGCGTGCGCTGGGGCGCGTGAAAGCTCCAGACCTGGCTGGCAGAGACCAACCCTCTGAGAGAGCAGGCACATAGCCAACGCTTGGCCTCAAAATTGAGAGAGTGAAAAGAGACTCTCAGACTTTGCCCAGACCACTAGAATTCAGGCAGGGAAACTTGGGTTCCTGTGAGATGCAATCCGGTTTCTTTTGGGCGGCTCCGTAGAGCCAGTGCTTAGTTAACCCAGTCTCCGGGCCTCTGCCCGCGTTCCCCTTTCCTCTGCGTTTAGGGCTTAGTGGAGCAGGGGGACTCTTCTAGCTCCTCCTCCCCCATCCCAGCGGGCTGAGGGCTATTCAAGCCTCAAGTTTTCTTTGGCAGCTCTAGTAACCTTCACTTCCTGAGCCCCTTTAAGGGGTCTGGCTTGGCTGGGGCTGCTGGGAAAGTAAACGCTCTGCTGGAGGGTCCCCCCACGACCCCAGGCTTTCTGCCTGCTGCCCAGATTGATTTCAGTGTCCTTGCCTTTGCCACGTGGACTGCCCCGCCACCAGGGTGGGGTGGGGGAAGGGCTGATCTTCGGGCCTTTGGCAGCAGGACCTGGTTAGAGAACGGGGAGGGTGTGGGGGAGGGAGGTGTTGCTTACAAGTCCAGCAGGGTAGGGGCCTAGAGGGTGGAATGAGGACAGGGGAGCAATCAGGGACAGAGTGTGGTTGCCAAGCTGAGGTGTGGGTCTCTGTGCTTGTTTGCGCATTTTGTCTGCCTGTGCATTTCCATCGCTGTGTTCCCACCCTTGTGTGTACCTGCAGCTACATTTGTGTATGTGTCATGTCATGTTTATGGATGTGTATTTACTTCAGCATATATGTATTCCCTCACAAACACATTCAAAATGGTTTGTATATGGGGTCCTTGCTGGGCTGGATGTGCCATCCTGTTCTTAGGCCTCCTATCTCCACCCCCAGAGCCCCAGATTGTGTCGCATCCATATGACATTTGGAACGTGACGGGGCAGGATGTGATCTTTGGCTGTGAAGTGTTTGCCTACCCCATGGCTTCCATCGAGTGGAGAAAGGACGGCTTGGACATTCAACTGCCAGGGGATGACCCCCACATCTCTGTGCAGGTAGGGACAGGGAGCAGAGGCCTCCCCGGGGCAGCCCACGGTCCCTCTAGAACGATGCTGCTGACTCCTCCTGGCTCCAGTTTAGGGGTGGACCCCAGAGGTTTGAGGTGACGGGCTGGCTGCAGATCCAGGCTGTGCGTCCTAGCGATGAGGGCATCTACCGCTGCCTGGCCCGCAATGCCCTCGGCCAGGTTGAGGCCCCAGCTAGCCTGACAGTGCTCACACTGGGTAAGGGAGAGCCCTGAGCTCTGGGGGCTGGGGGAAGGTGGTGGATTCATGCCTTTGAATGTGTGTCCATGTGTGTATATGCATGTGGGTACACACACAAGCATGGCTTTCTCACAGACTGGGATACATGGGCACTGACAGCCCTCTTTCCTGTTCTCCCTCCTTTGTCCCCATGTGCTTGCAGACCAGCTGAACTCCACAGGCATCCCCCAGCTGTCATTCCTGCGCCTGTTTCCTGAGAAGGAGGCTGAGAGCGAAGAGGCCGAGGATTACTACTAGGTCCAGAGCCGTGGCCCGTGGGGGTGGGTGAGTGGGGATAGTTTTCAACCCTGCTCTTGAAAAGATCTAGAAAGGGGGAGCAGGGCCCCTTCACAGATTGCTTTAATGCCCTTAGTAGGGGAGATGTGATGGTGGTGGGAGAGACAAAAGTTGGAGGGTAAGGAGAGAGGCAGCGACTAGGGGAGGTGGGATGCAGAGGGGCCCATGCAGGAGGTGCTCTGGCCAGGACGGTCTCCTGTGTGGACCAACCAGGCATTAGGCAATAGCTGCCTGCTGGTCTCTAGGCTGAGTGAGGGGTGGGGGGGGGTAGGGGTGGGGAGGAGTGGAGGTGACACAAAGGGGTGCAGATAACAGGATCCTTTACTTCTTTCCAGCAGCCCTCCCTCCAGCTCTGCTCAGCCAGTCTTCTGACTGCCCTTCTGCACAGCTCCTGCTGTTATTTTCCTAGTCCCCAGTCTTTGCCTAACCTCAGTCTTCCCTTTCTTGAAACTCACCTTCTAGAAAATTTCCCTCTAAGTCCCAATTGCACATACTAACTGCAATCCTCTTTGCTGTTTGCCATCTGCTGTCCAGGAAGGCACGATGGAGCGTGGTTTAGCTCAGTGCAGTAAGATGGGCATTTGGGCATGTCTGATTTTCCTGTCATTCTGGGAACTCCATGAGGGCAGTACCATATATTATACCACTTTGTACTGGACGATGCCTAGCACAAGACTAGGCACAGTAGGCACGCAATAAAGATTTATGAACAAACTGAGACAGATGGTTCATGCAGATTTGCACACAGAGACCGCATTTCTCTGGGAGGCCTCCCAGGGTAGTAGGACTCTGGCTTCCAGAAGCTGTAGGTCCTGCTCTTTAAGCACATGCCTGCCAGATGTAGAGGAAGCTTGAGCTGGGGCCTCCCCCCACCCCCACCCCCGCCCCAGGCAGGAAGTTTGGAGCCATCTGGTTGGGAGGGAGGGTATCCCCCCAGTCTGCACTCCATTGGGGCTGGTCTAGAGATAGATTGCCTGCCTCTCTGTCCCCTCCCCAGGCAGAATGGGAAACCAGATCTATGTGGGTAGGACCCAGTATGAAAGCATAAACTGGATGGAGGAGGGGAGAAGTTTGGTCACATGTATGGGCCACACCCTGGGATTTCCCTACGAAGCCGCCCATTTCCCAGCCGAACCCAGACAAAATCATGGTAAGCTTGTTTTCTCGTCTGCCCCAACTGTGACTTGTCTTCTCTGGCTGGAGGTGCCTCACAGAGCCGTACTCTTTTGCTCCCGAAATCTCTCTCCACACTCCCCTTACCTCGCCCAGGGACACTGGTGAGGCGTACTGTTTATTGACTGACTAAAGGAGAAAATGAAAGCTTAAGTTGGCGAGGCCAAGACCCCCGTGTGTGGGTGTCGAAGGCCTCCTACGCGCCTGGGTTCCACCCGAAGCCTGGCGCCACACAACGGGAGAGGTCGCAGTTGACTCGGTGTCTGAGCTTGTCCTCTGGGGCCCAATACAGGGAGCCCGGCCTCTTGGGAGGGGCGTGGCCCGGACCCCAACCCAAGGGCTTGGCTGCCCCTCCCGCAGAACCTCAGGACTCGTCCAGAGGCTAAGCCAGAGGACAGCTCTTGTTGCTGAGTCCTGGCTGGAGTCCGGCGTTTCCAGGAGCAGCACTCAACAGCTCGAGCGGGTTGGATACTTGGGGCGAATTCTAAGTTGACCGCGAAAGTAGGGATAGGGATGGAGGGGTGGGGGCAGGAGGGTCAGGCCGTTCAGCGTCCGGCCCAGAAGGAGGTCTGCTCCGCGCTGAAAGAGGGGACTGGGGTCTGGGTCCCCCAGCAGCCAGGGAATCCGCCACTGACTTGTTCTTCGCCGGCGACTCCCGGCCAGCTGGGCTCGAAGGCGCCCCCTGGTGGGCCCATCGATCCTACCGCGCCCACTTGCAGAGCAGAGGCTCCGCACGATCCTAGAGGGTCACACGCATCCCCCAGAACCCGTACTCCTCCATCACTTTTGCAGATATTACGGGATGTTCAGGTGCAGCCTCCTTATAGCCTCAGTTTCCCCCTCCGCGGTGCTACAGGTTCAGGCCCCACAGCCTTGAATAGGAGGAACCCCTGCTGCGCATACCCCCCCCCACCTGCTCCAGCGGACCGGCTTTAATAACGTAGCTGGAAAGTGACACGCGATTTATTATTAAAGAATTGCTGGGACGGGAAAGGTTTAATAAACGCGCTGCAATGCCGAGGATTATTCTCCGCAAATAAATGAGAACGCGGGCGGCGTTTTAATAAATAATTTCCCGCCGCTCCCGGGGAGGAGAGGGGAGGTGGAGGGGGAAGCCGAGCTGCTGCCAGAACTCCCGACTTCGCCTCCCCACGGGTTTCCAAGCCTTCCTCGCGTTTTTCGTCCTAGGTTGCTCACACCCGACGTATGAGGTTCCAAGGGAGCTGACTCGCAGTGCTCTAGGTCTGGAGGCAGGAGAGGCTCTGCCCCATCCTACTTCCCCCATCTCTGGGATTTTAAGTAGTTTGCCTAAGATGAGCAAATGCGCTTCCTTCCAGCTCTGAACCAGAGGCCTGAAGTCAAGACTGGACCGGGGCAGGAAGGGTTAAACCGGGACCAGCCGCTCCCAGGCTGAGGGTACTAAGTCCCAGAGCCTAGCCACTCTCCTCCCAGCTTTTGGCTGACCCGGCTGGGCGTCCCAGGCAGGATGTGGGGAGTAAGCCGCCAAAGGGGGCTGTGTGTACCGGTGTGTAGGTGCTACAAGTGTCCAAATGTCCCCGACTCACTCCTTGGGCCATTTTGGGGAATAGGGCCACTGAAGCCGGTTGCTTGTTAGTTCGAAGGCTTCAAGGAAGGGTCCTTGAGCCGCGCTGGTCTGAGTCGAGGGAGTCCAGGTGAAGTCCAACCGCTAGCTCTTTGGTGAACGGGGTGTGTGTATGTGTGTGTGAATCTGAGGGCTGAGCAGAACTGGAGCCCCAAAGGGGAGTCCACTTCACCAACAGAAGCCTGGAGGCCCAAGAGGATGAATCTGATTTCAGAGAGGGCAGAGATTGCAGGCTTTGGGCACCAAGGACAAGCGCATCAGTCTTGTAGGTAGGGGACAGGGCAGTGCCTGGGGTACGCCGGCTCTGCAAGCTTTGGGCCTAGGCGGAGAGAGACATGTCTGGCGACACCTCTGGCAACACTTAGAACAGGAAGTGGTGAAAGAGTGCCATCTGGTGGTTATTTCTGGTTATAGCAGCCAAACCTGGGCCTAGGGTCTTGAGACAGTTAAATTGACTGGAAAAATTTGAGTAAAAAGGTGCTTGAGGGCTTCCCTGGTGGCGCAGTGGTTGAGAGTCCGCCTGCCGATGCCGGGGACACGGGTTCGTGCCCCGGTCCGGGAAGATCCCACATGCCGCAGAGCGGCTAGGCCCGTGAGCCATGGCCACAGAGCCTGCGCGTCCCGAGCCTGTGCTCGGTAGAGGCCCCAGCAGTGAGAGGCCCGCGTACCCCCCAAAAAAAAAAAAAAAAAGGTGCTTGATTTGTATTCATATACGTATGTGAAGGTGCACATGTATATGTAGTATATATGTGATATCTATAATATGTTCATACTATTTATGTGTGTATATGTGTCTACATGCACTGTGTACATGTATGTATATATATGTATGTACATCACAATGTTATGTATGTAGATTATCTAAATGCAGATATATGTATGTAGATAACCATGTAGGTGCATATATGTATGTGTGTACATAAGCACTGTATATATGGATGTGTTGTTATATGTGTATATAGCTGTATGTATACATTTATTTGCAAGTACATGTTCTATTATTTGCCTTTCTTTCAACAAATATATATATATATTTTTATGCGGTACGCGGGCCTCTTACTGTTGTAGCCTCTCCTGTTGCGGAGCACAGGCTCCGGACGCGCAGGCTCAGCGGCCATGCCTCACGGGCCCAGCCGCTCCGCGACATGTGGCATCCTCCCGGACCGGGCACAAACCCGTGTCCCCTGCATCGGCAGGCGGACTCTCAACCACTGCACCACCAGGGAAGCCCTCTTTTTTTTTTTCTTTTAATTTATTTTATTTATGTTATTTTTGGCTGCGTTGGGTCTTCGTTGCTGCACGCAGGCTTTCTCTAGTTGCGGCGAGCGGGGGATACTCTTCGTTGTGGTGCACGGGCTTCTCATTGCAGTGGCTTCTTTTGTTGTGGAGCACAGGCTCTAGGCACGCGGGCTTCAGTGGTTGTGGCACGTGGGCTCAGTAGTTGTGGCTCGTGAGCTCTAGAGCACAGGCTCAGTAGTTGTGGCGCACGGGCTTAGTTGCTCCACGGCATGTGAGTTCTTCCTGGACCAGGGCTCGAACCCGTGTCCCCTGCATTGGCAGGTGGATTCCTAACCACTGTGCCACCAGGGAAGTCCCCTTACATTCTATTCTAAGATGTGCATGTGAATTAATTATATACATGTATGTTTACAGGATTGTGTGTGCATGTATATATGTATAACTCTGTTTACATATATATGTGTGAGGAATAGACAGGCTTAAATACTCTGGTGGGCTTGGAGATTCCCTGTTTTTTTGTTTAAAAGCTCAGGTCCTGTCACCTAGGACTCTATTTCTAAGTGTGTAGGCAGCTGAGGGCAGAGGGAAAGAGGCTGGAGACATAGGCTGATTACCTCCTAGGATATGTTTTGGTTATTTCCTCAGCCCTCTGAATGACTAGGTTCTTTCTAAACAGGGAACAGCTAGGCAAGTCCACTTAGAGTGATGGAATGTTAATGAAGATCAATTCTCACCTCTCTGCTCAAAGCAGAGCACCTTAGGAGGAAGGATGATGGGTTGGGGATGGGTGGGAATGGAGTCTGGGAGGCTGGGGGTAGGAATAGGTTCTCGGAGGGCAGTGGTGGGTGCATTTAGAGACTGGAAGAGATCCAGTCTGGGAGGTAGTGATGGAAGCTCTGGGACTCAGTTGCAGATAATGGGGGTGATTTGAGAACTCTTGGGGGAAGGATGAGCTGGTGGATAGAGGTGGGGCCTGAGGGGAGTAATGAGGTCAGGATCAGGGATGGAGTTGGGAGGGTATGGAGGTAGAGGCTCTGGTGGCAAGGAAAACCAATCTTGGGGTGGAATTTGGAGGCCATCTCAGATGGAGTCATCCCTCCCTTTCTCCCACCCCTCCCTTCTCCATGCAGGGGCCCCTAATGTTCTTCTCTAGTCCTCTCTCCTCAAGCTGGGTCCCAGATGTGTGGGGGGCAGAGGAGAAGAGCTGAGGCTCCAGAGCTTGGCCTGGCTTAGGTGACTCACTGGTGGGTGAGGTGAGGCAGAACTCTCAGCACCACGGTCCCGTGAAGCCCCATCCCAGCCACCTGGCTCATTGCCTGCCCAGCTGCCATTACCGGGTTTCAATTTGGGCTCAGCCCAGGGGGTTCAAACAATGGTGACCTGGAAAAGGTCACAGAACATACCCTCCCCTCACCACACACACATTCCTGGGACTGAACTGGGAAAAAGGTGCTTCTGGATCATTCCTTCCCTCCTTTTGCTAGATGTTCTCCAGACACAGTCAAGGCCAGAAGTCTTCAGGTGCCATCCTCACTCTTGGTCTGTGGTAACACCTCATTCCTGTCCCCTTCCTTCTCAGCCTCCTGTGCTGGACTACATCATCCTAAAACCAGGGTTTCTGTCCTTTCATTGCCTCTCCTCCCCTTCTTCAGTCCTTTTCTTCCCAGGGTTGAGATCTTAGGTCCCTGGACTGTGACCACACTGGTTGAGGGAAGGGGGATGGGCTGAAGATACGGGCTGGTTCCTGGCCTGCCTTTATTTTCTATATTTTCTCTGCTATCTGGGCAACTGAAAGCTCTCTGAAGAGGGTGAAGAGTTATGAAAATCAGTTTTGGTGACAAATGTTACCCCACAATCAAGTTTCACCCTGTCCCCTTGGTGGACAGCACCATGGGAGGCAGGATGGACTTTAGGGTACTGAAATGGGGTCATGAGAAGTGATGGGGTCTTCCAGGATGAGTGTTGAGGGCTCTAGGGACAATTACTTCCTGCCTCCCCTCTGTCCCCCCATCCCAACCCCAGATCACTAAAGCGGGGAGAAGGACCCACAGGTCTTCGGGACTCAGCTGGCCCTCACAGGGGCCCAGATTTTAACTCCTGGGGATCTCTAGGGGAAGTTGGTCTCTGAAGGGTAAAGATAGGTCTTTGGGAACAGAACTGGGGGTCTGTGGTCAAGGATAGGCTGGAGAGGGGACATGAGCTTTTGTGGTACTGCTTTATAAGTGCATACCTTGGGCAAGTTTCTAAGCTTTCCTTCTTCTGTGCCCTCCTCTGCAAAATAGTGATAAAACTTCCTCTGTAAGGGTTGTGATGAGACTAGAGATCTTATAAGTAATGCGTCTGAAACACAATAGGTATTCAACAAATGGTCAGTTTCACTGTCACTATTTCTAGGTGGGTGAGCTACATGGAGATGGGGCAGGGTACCTAGCACAGAGCTTCCTGCTGAAGTGTGTGGGTAATTACAGCCTTGTGCCTGCCTGAAGGAGGCCTGAGAAATTGGGTCTTAGGAGGAGGGGAAGGGCTATGGCAAGGTGGGGATGGGTAGGGGCTGGGCTTCCAGAGAGCTTGGCAGCCTTCACCCTCACACACCCCTAACCCCCGCCCTCCTCAGGGAGCCCCTGTCAGAACCCAGGGCTCTAGCTCTGGGCTTGGAGGGAGGGGCATCCTCGAAACTCACTTCCATCCATCTCTTTTATCTGGGCTGCTGAAGGGCTGGAGCTCCAATGGGGCCTCTGATGGGGAACAGATACAGACCAGGCGGAAGCAGCCGGAACTGTGCTGAGCTGGAGCTGAGGACCAGGCCAGGGGGTCAGTGAAGACAGATAAAGCTCAGAGCAGCTGGGGACTCAGGAGACCCGTGGGGAGGGGCAGCAGGGGCTGAGGGCGGGCTGTGTCCTGGGAGGAGGCGAGGGCCAGAAGCTTCTGACGGGGATGATGTCCATCAAGGCCTTCAAATGGCCGGAGGAGGCCTTTAATGACTCTTTGGGAGGAGGGAAGGGGCAGAGCTCCCCCCCATCCCCAGATGTGGCTGCCGGAAAGCCAGGGTACCTGGCAAGCATGAAGGTTGGTCCCAGGGAGAACTCGAGCCTGAGAACAGGGGGACCTCAAGGTCCAGGCCAGAGGCAAGGCTTCTGGGGGCTGCCTTACCTTTAAGACGAAGATGGGGAAAAGGTTAGTAAGTGATTCTGCGATTTTAGTTCCTGTTTTAATTAACGTTGAAGGGCTTGGGGCTTCCCTGAACGCCAGGGAGAGAAGCAGAGCAGACGTTTATTTTCCTCTTTTTCCTTTTAAAGACAATTTTATTAAAACACTTTGTTTTCATTCTGGCTTGAACATGGGGCATTTAAATGGAAAAGTAATTATTTCACCTCGTTTGCTTATGGTGAGAGGAGAGTCAGGAAAGGGAGGGATGCCAGTGAGGGAAGAGGCTGGCAGCTTTGGGCTGGCACATGCGTGCATGCACATGCACAGGCCCTACAGACAGGCACACACAATCAGGCTCACACTCACAGCAGCATGAGTCACCACACAGAGCTCCTCATGCTGGCACACATTGTGCACCCACAGAAAGACACACCTCATCCACACCCTCCCAAATGCAGACTCCTCAGGACTTGCAAGCTCAGAGCATCCACCCACCTGAAGATACACTCCTTTACCACAGCCATACCTACAGGCAAAAGCTCTCTCTCCTACACAGACACTCGCAACACATAGTGCTCACAGTATAGGCCCCCTCACAGGTACCCACACACACCCCTTCCAAGCACTGGAGGTGTGAATGCATGCCCCCCCCAACATATTTAGACTTTATCAAGTCTGTCGAGTTGTATCATCACCAGTACATACATGTTCAGACACACAATTCTCATTCTTAAACACACAAGTGCAGGAGTTCCTTGGTGGCCTAGTGATTAGGATTCTGGGCTTTCATTGCCTTGGCCTGGGTTCAATCCTTGGTCGGGAAACTGAGATCCCGCAAGGCGGGAGGCGTGGCCAAACCAACCAACCAACCAACAAAACAAACACACAAGCGCACCCTGACAAGGAGCCTAGCAATAAAGCTGGGGGTGAGGCGGAATGTTATCATGGAGAAGGAGGCGGGGTAGAACTCTCCCTCTCATTGGGGTCCCTGGGTCCCCAAATCGACCTACCCCCCAGGCTACTCCATGAGCCCATTTCTCTGTACCTGTAACATCCTAGGAACGGTCTCTCTCCCGACCTTGATTCCGCAGCCTCTGGGACGGAGTCCTCCCTGCCTCCCACCCGTTCCCCACCCCAGGCGGGAGAAGGCCAACAGGTCTCCTAGGCTCAGCTGCCCTGGAGGGGACCGGGTTCTAATTCGGATTTCCCCACCTCCCCCGCCCCCTCCCTCCCCTGCTGTGTGGCCCGGCGTTAGAGGGGTTAAAACTTCGGTAGCGTGCCCCCCTCCACTCCCACCCCTGGCTGGTACGTCGAGGGCCGGGTTCGCGGGAGCCGTACCTGTACTTTGTCTTCATCTGTCACCGCTTCTGACAGTCAGATACATCTTGTGCGGGGGTGAGGGGGGAGTGGGGGGCGGGGAGCAATAATTAACCTCTCCCGCCTCACACCCCGAATGCGGCTGCCTCTCCTGGCCGGCCGGCCGCACTCGCTGCAGGATCTGCCAGAGAGAAGAAAGGGGGAGGGAGGGGGAGAGAGGGGGAGGGGCGAAGGGAGAAAGCGGGAGAAACTAGAGAAGGGCGCTGAGAGGAAAGGGAGGAAAGGCCCTGACATTTTTATTGTTCTGCCAACTTCTTTTCTGCACCCTTCTTTCCACTCTCTTCCTGGGGAATGGCTGGGAGTTGGGAGAGGTGATTAGAGGGACGGGAGAAAGCCAAGTGCACTCACAGACTCACCACTTCCCCCTCCTATCTCAGGAGTTCAGGCCCCTCTTGAAGGCCTGGGGGCTGATTTGGGAGAACAGTGGTGTGAGGGAGAGTCTTTCATATACGAGCATTGCACAGGGACAAGCAGGAGGAAGAGAGTGTTGGGTGGGGGACGCCATGCTGGTGTTTTGCATGGATGGCAAATGACTAAAGCTTGTGTTAAGGATTAATTACTCTTCCAATCACTAAAGGGGGAGGGGTTTCACCTTATTCCCACAGAAGGCAAGTGAGCCCAATGCCAAGGGTCTGTGGATGACAAGGACTCCAGATTTGGGGTGGTAGACAGAGGATGCTTCTAAAAAGTAAAGTAAGGCCCTGGGGGGCAGGGTGGCTGGACTCAGAGCTTGCACAGGAAGAAGACAAATTTGTCTTGGGCTAGGTCCTTGGATGAGGCAGGTGGGACTCAGGGTCAGGCAAGAATCACCTGCAGCCAAGGAGACGAACGTGAATATAGAGTATTCCCAGCAGTCTGACTGCTACGCCCAGGGGTTTGCCCAGGAAGAGGAGGGAAGCAGCCCGGACCATAAGAAGAGGTGTTGCTGTCACTGCTGGGCTCTGGGGGGTGCAGAGGGAAAGGACCCTGCCTGTCCTGTGGGCAGCCTGAAGGCCAAGAGATTCTAGCTTTTCCCATCTCTTTGAGAAGTTGTTAGTCAAATCTGTCGTCTACCGTGTCTGAGAAATAGGACCTTTCTCTAAGGTCCCTGATTGAGTTGTGGACACAATGTAGTCCACAAGTCAGGATCCCTGGTTCTCACCCTGGTTTTGCCACTAGCTAGCTGTGTGGCAGAAGAGGAGTCATTTAATCTCTCTGGACTTCAGCTTTATCATTTATAAAGTGGCAGGGGTGGAGGTTGGGGGAGACTGTTGAGACAAACTCTAAAGACACTGTTGATACTCACGTCCTATAATTTTCTAAGATCTGAGGAACCTTAGCAGGCTCAGCTGTGCCCCCCACTGCGCCCCTTACACATTCTCTGAACCCCTCCCATCCCTGATCAGCACATACACAACCCCAAAGGGTGCATGTTCTCTTCCTCTCTCTCTCTCTCTCTCTCTCTCTCTCACACACACACACACACACACACACACACACACACACACACACACACTCACTCACTGCCTCCTTGCCCCTTGTATTGTGCATCCCTGGACTCCCAATCATTTATGAAATTTGCTGTGGTTGGGAAGGAGCCCAGGACCAGGGCACCCCAACAGAAAAGCTGACTCTATGTATTTCTGTTAAAAGAAAAAGGAGGGCTTCCCTGGTGGCGCAGTGGTTGAGAGTCCGCCTGCCAGTGCAGGGGACACTGGTTCGTGCCCCGGTCCGGGAAGACCTCACATGCCGCGGAGCGGCTGGGCCCATGAGCCATGGCTGCTGAGCCTGCACGTCTGGAGCCTGTGCTCCGCAACGGGAGAGGCCACAACGGTGAGAGGCCCGCGTACAGCGCAAAAAAAAAAAAAAAAAGGAAAATGCCTATCAGAGCTGTAGACTGGAGCACTGAGGCAGAAAGTTAGCACCAGAAAGGGCTTGCAAGTGGGGAGAGGGGCCATTGGGAGAGGGAAGAGAGCCCTGGAGAGGTGAGGAGAGAGAAAGACGGAGAAGGCTTAGCTTAGCCGCAGGGGACTCACCCTGAGAGTGAGGAGAGAAACGCTGACAGCCTTGTCAGGAAATCACCTGAAAGTGTCCCACACCCCAGCCTGTCAGGCTCCATCTCCCCAGGGGAGGAGCCCCTGTGAGTCACGACGCTGTCTGTCCCCTTGATTCCACCCCTTCCTCCTAAACACACAGCCCTGCTCCAGAAGAGGGAGTTCATGTCTGGCTGTTATTTCCTTCACCTGGAGAAATGCTGTGCATTTTGGCAGCATCAGGGGAGAGGAAAGAAGCAGGAAGAAGTTGAGACTGCCTGGGCTGGGGCCTCCTAGGATGGCTCTGCATCAACCAGAGCAATGTGGTGCCTAGGATGGAGCTGGTCTCCTAGGCAAGTGTGGCACTTAAGAAAGAAGTGGGGTTTTCTCTAACAGCGTGGAGTCTGGAGCAGCGGTGGGTCACCTAGGACCCATCAGGGGCCCTGGAACAAAGCTGGGCTCTTGTATAGGCTCAGCTCTGTTGAAGGGGAAGCTTGGAGTTTGGAGAGAATGGTTTGGGCAGCCTTACTTGTGGAGTGGAGAGTCTATCTCTCTCTTAGCCTTGGAGGTCAGAAATGAGTTTAAGTCACTTTGGGAATATTCTGGGGTTTCTTCTCTGGCCCTGTCTCCTTTCTCCCACCTCCCCTTCTGTGGGAATAGGTCTCAAATTCCAGCCCCAATCCCCACTTTCTCCCACTTCCAGAGCTCCACTCATCACCTTCATAACTCCCTAGTCTGTCTTTAAAGGATTCTTTTCATTGTTCTTTACTTTTAAAATATAATACATGAATATATGCTTATAAAAATTTCAAACAGTTTCAAACAATCCAGAAATGTGTAGAGCAAGAAGTAAAAGCTCCTCTTTCCTCCTTCCCTCTAATTCTACTCTCTTCTCTATAAGTTACTGGAGTTAACAATATGGTATGTATTCTTCTAGGTCTTTTACATATTCACTACACACACACACAAATTAGATTTTAAAACAATTATTGTATATATTTATCATGTCATACTACTATTTTAGTATTTGCTCTTTTCACTTTAAAAATATCAGAGATATTTGCCGGGTCAGCACGTAAGGATGTACCTCATTACATTAGATAATTTCACGTGGTACTTCATAATAGATTTAACCAGTTCCTTAGTGGTGGGCTTTTACATTGTTTCGAAGTTTTTGCTCTTACAAACAATGCCACAGTGAACCTCCTTAAACATATGTCATTTTGCACAAGAATGAGTATTTCTGAGATTCAGATTTCTAAAAGTGGTACTGTTGGGTCAAGAGATATGTAGTGTATGTATATCTAACCCTGACTTCTCTTTCAAGCTTCAAACCCACATTTCCAAGCAAGAGCCCACAGATGCTTAGAAGGGGGTGGCCTGCT